>NC_138189.1:132297221-134731805 GCF_964194105.1 Spermophilus citellus
CTGTTTTCCAGAATGTCTATAGTAATTCACATTTCCCAGCAACAATGTATGAGTTCCCTTTTCTCCACATCCTTGTTAGCATTATGTTTTTGGGGTTTTCTTTTGCGGGGAGGGGTGGTGGTTTATAATAGCCATTCTAACTGATGTAAGATGGCTTTTTCTGTAGTTTTTATTTGTATTTCCCTGGTCGCTAATGACTGAGCATTTTTTCATATATTTTTTTGGCCATTTTCATTTTTCCTTTTCAGTAATATCTATTCAGATCATTTGCCCATTTTTAAACAGGACTACTTGTTTTTCTGTGGTTACATTTTTAAAAATTCCTTATGTATTCTAGATATTAACCCCCAAGTGAATAGTTGGAATGAATATATAATATATATATATATATATATATATAATTTATTTTACCATTCGGTAGTTTCTCTTCACTCTATTGATTTTCTCTGCTGAGCACAAAGTGGCTTCTTGTTTCCTGTGCTCTTGGCAGTCCTATCCAGAAAATCATTGCCTCGTCCCATGTTGTGAAGTGCCTCTGTATTCTTCTAGTATATTAGGAGTTTTAGGTCTTATATTCATGACCCATTGACTTGTACAGGGTAAGAGGGGACAAGTTTCAGTCTTCTACATGTAGATAGTTTTCCCCAGGACTGTGCATTGAAGAGTCTGTCCTTTCTCTAAAGTGTATTTTTGATGCCTTTGTTGATTAGTTATATGTGGGATTCATTTCTGGGATCTCTGTGCGTCTGTTTTCATGCCTATAGCATGGTGCTTGGGGTTCTATCACTCTTTAGTATATCTTGAAATCAGATTATCATGAGGCCTCCGGCTCAGTTCTCTTTTAAGCAAAGAGTGCCTTGGCCATTTGGACTATTTTGTGCTTATATATGAATTTCAGGATTTTTTTTTCTAGTTTAGTTCAGAATGCCATGGTGATTTAATGGGGTTGGCATTGAATCTGGAGATTGCTTTGGGTAATATGAGCCTTTTAACAATAATTTGTCCAGCCAATGAACATGATTGGTTATTCCATTTTTGTATATGTCTTCTTCAGATTCTTTCCTCAATGTTTTGTAATTTTCATTACAGAGCTCTTCCACTTCTTTGGTTAAATGTATCCCTAGGTGTTTTTTGTTTTGTTTTGTAACTACTATGAATGGGAATGTTTTCATAATTTCTTAGCAAAATTGTTGTTGGTGTATAGAAAAGCTACTCATTTTTTGTATGTTGATTTTGTATCCTATTTATCAGTTCCAATAGTCTTTGGTAGGGTTTTAGGATTTTCTATATAAGGAACCACACCATCTGCAAGCAGTGACAATTTGACTTCCTCTTTCCCTCTACACTATAATGAGTGGTAAGATTGGACATGCTTTTCTTGTCCCTGATCTTAGAGGAAATTCTGCCAGCCTTTCCCCATTCAATATGTTGTTAGCTGTGGGTTTGTCACATAGTCTTTATTGTGTTGAGGTACCTAGATTGCTGGAGGGTTTTTATCATGAAGCAGTGCTAAATTTTATCAAATGCATTTTCTGCATCTGTTGAGATCATATTCTACCGATATGATGTGTTATATTTGTTGATTTCCATATGTTGAACCATCCTTGCATTCCTGGGATGAAACCAAATAGATTGTGGTGAATGATCTTTCTCGTGTGCTGTTCAATTTGATTTGCTAGTATTGGGTTGAGAAGTTTTGCATCTGTGCTCATCAGGGTTTGGGTGTACAATTTTGTTTGTATCCTTGTCTAGTTTTGGTATCAGGGTACTGCTGACCTCAGAGAATAAGTTTGCAAGTTTCAATTCTATGGAATAGGTTGAGAATAACTGGCATTAGTTCTTTAAAAGTTTGGTCAAATTCAGCAGTGAAGCCATGTGGTCCTGAGCTCTTCTGTCTTGTACTACTAATTCAGTCTCCTTACTTGATATTGTTCTATTTTTATGTCTTCATGGTTCAATTTTGATAATTCATATTTGTCTAGAAGTCAATTCTTTTTCTAGGTTTTCCAATTTGTTAGTCTACAGTTTTTCCATAATAAAAAATATGTGATTTCAATTTTTTAAAATTTGGTAAGACTAGTTTTGTGGACTACTCTCTGGTGCATTCTACAGAAAATTCCATGCACTGATGAAAATATGATTCTGTAGCTAATAGGATTTTCTGTAAATATTTATTTAAATTCATTTAATCTACAATATAGTTTAACTCTGATTCTGTTGGTTTTTGTTGGGGGAGGGGGGTGGTTGGTATGATAAGAATGCCATGCTGAAATCTCCCACTAATACTATACTGGGGTCTACTAATGTTTATAAAATTGTATCCTCAGACATTAGGCACATTTGGACAATGCACATATTTGTTTGATGGTATCCCAGGAGTCCTGAATTTTTTTTCCCTGAATGGGATATTTCAAAAGACCGGCCTTCAAGTTCAGATATTCTTCCTTCTCACTTAATAGTCTGTTGTTGACGCTTTCAACTATGTTTTTTATTTCACAAGATTTCGATTGATTCCTTTATTTTTGTTGTTTGCTGTATGTTTTCTTTTTAATTACACATGACAGTAGCACACATGGAGGGTATCTTATTCTAAATTAGGATCCCAGTCTTGTAGTTGTACATGACGTGGAGATTCACTGTGGCATGTTTATATATATACATAATGGAGTGAATCTAATTTAACTTTCCTATCCCCTCCCTGCCCTTTAATCCCCTTTGTCTAATCCACAGAACTTCTGCTCTTCCCCCCTGCCGCCTTGTTGTGTGTTAGCATCTGCATATCAGAGAACATTTCACCTTTGGTTTTGGGGGACTGACTTATTTCACTTGATAGTCTCCAGATCCATCCATTTACTGGCAGATGTCATAAAGTCACTATTTTGTATGGCTGAGAATAGTTCATTGTGTATATACACCACGTTATCTTTATTCATCTGCTGAAGGGCACCTAAGTTGGTTCCATAGTTTTGGCTATTATGAATTGAGCTGCTATAAACATTGATGTGGCTGCATCGCTGTAGTATGCTGATTTTAAGCCCTTCTGGTATAGACGGAGTAGTGGAATAACTGGGTTAAATGGTGGTTCCACTCCAAGTTTTCTGAGGAATCTCCATACTGCTTTCCATTAAGGTTGTACCAATTTGCAGTCCTACCAGCAATGTCTGGGTGTACTCCTTTTCCCCACATCCTCAGTTAACATTGTTACTTGTATTCTTGATTGTTGCCATTGTGACTGAAGTGAGATGAAATCTCAGTGTAATTTTAATTTGCATTTCTCCAATTGCTAGAAATGTTGAACATTTCTGTGAAGTGTTTGGTCAGTTCCTTTGCCCATTTATTGGTTGGGGTTGTGTGTGTGATTTTTGAGTTCTTTATATATCCTGGAGATGAAAGCTCTATATGAGGTGTAGGTGGCAAAGATTTTTTTTTCCCTAAAGAATTGTTTCTTTGCCGTGTTTGATACCATCCTAATTTTGGGGGTGGAGGGGTACCAGGAATTGAGTTCAGGAGCACTCGACCACTGAGCCACATCCCTGTTTTGTATTTTATTTAGAAACAGGGTCTCACTGAGTTGCTTAGCACCTCAGTATTGCTGAGGCTGGCTTTGAACCAGTGATCTTCCTGCCTCAGCCTCCTGAGCTACTGGAATCACAGGCATGCGCCACTGATCCCAGCTATCTCATTTGTTCTTTTCTTCTTGCGCTTTAGGAGTCTTACTGAGGAAGTTGGTTCCTAAGCCAACAGGATGGCGTATTGGGCCTACATCTTCTTCTAGTACGTGCAGGGCTCTTGTGTAACGCTTAGGTCTTTGGTCACTTCATGTTGTTCTGTGCAGGGTGAGAGAAAGGTGTTCAGTTTCATTCTGCTACATACGAATTTCCAGTTTTCCCAGGACCATTTTTTGAAGAGACTATCTTTTCTCCAATGTGTGCTTCTGGCACCTTTGTCAAGTATGAGAGAACTGTATTTGTCTCTGTGTCTTCTGTTTTGTTCCACTGGTCTTCACGTCTGTTTTGATGCTAATTATCATGCTCTTTTTGTTACTATGGCTCCACAGTAAAATTGAAGGCCTGGTATTGTGATGCCTCCTTCCCCACTTAGTATTTGCTTTGGCTCTTCTGGGCCTCTTATTTTTCTAAATAAATTTCATGATTGCTTTTTCTATTTCTATGATGAATGTCATTTAAATTTTAATAGGAATTGAATTAAATCTATATGTGCTTTTGGCAGTGTGGCCATTTTGACTATTAATTCTGCCTATCCCAAGAACATGGGATCTCTTTCCATATTCTAAGGTCTTTTTGAATTTCTTTCTTTAGTGTTCTATAGTTTTCATTATAGAGATCTTTCACCTCTTTTGTTAGATTGATTCCCAGGTATTATTTTTTTGAGGCAATTATGAATGGGATAGTTATTCCTAATTTCTCTTATAGCTGATTCATCGTTGGGGTATAGGAACATAATTGATTTATGGGTATTAATTGTACATCCTGCTACTTTGCTGAATTTGAGTTGTAGAAGTTTTCTGGTATTTTTTTTGGGGGGGGTCTTCTAAATATAGAATCATGTCATCAGCAAATGGGGGTAGTTTGAGTTCTTTTCCTGTTTCCTTTAATTTCTTTCGTCTGATTGCTCTGGCTAGAGTTTCAAGGACTATGTTGAATAAATAGTCAAAGAGGGCATCCCTGTTTTGTTTGTTTTACATGATGTTGGCCTTAGGTTTGACACATGCAGCTTTTACAATATTGAGGTATATTCCTACTATCCCTAGTTTTTCTAGTGTCTTGAACATGAATGGATATTGTGTTTGGTTCCTTTTCAATATCTTTACTGAATTTCTTATTCATATCCTGCTGTGCTGCTAATTTATCTTATTCTCTTGGATTTCACTGAGCGTTTTAATAATCACTCTTTTAAATCCATCGTCAGGTATTTCATCTGTAGTTAGGGGTGTTATGTTCTTTTGAAAGTGTCATTACTTGTGTTGTTTGTACATCCAGCAGACTAGATAGCTCTGTCACTTTGGCATCCTCCTGAAACCATGTCCTTGGGTGTCAGCTTTTGTGGAATGTTGGCTTTGATTCCTGCTGTGCACCATAATGTAGTCACTCGGTTTTTTTTGGTTGTGATTAATGATACAGTACATTCCTGGCACCTTTGGATACCCACTGTCTCTGGGGGTGACACAACAGTGGGGACACTAGCACTTCAAGCAGGTGTGGTATAGTCAGCTACCTGTACAATGGCAGTGAAGGGGGTCTCCTCAGGTACTGTTGCTATCAGGGGCCTCTGGTGGCCCCAGCTGTGTGCAGGGTCCTGGAGACTTGTCTTCACCAGTCAGGGGTGAGGCCCAGGGAGCAGCAGTGGCGGGAATCCACAGGACACTGTTTCACTCTCACCCAGACCCGACAGCAGTGTGTAGTAACACCCGGCCTCTGTGACGGCGCCCAGCCAGGACGCCCCAGCCACAACCTCTCCCCCTCTGACATTTTTGGCGGTAGAGCTTCCCCTGGAGCAGAACCTTGGCCAGGGCTGGGCAAAGTCATCCTCTTCCCAGCTGTGGAAGGGCAGGGTGATAGCTAGAGTCGAGGAATAGCTCCAGGGCAACAGCAGGAACCCTGGGGTGACTCCCTGCTCGGTCAGTAACCGGCGCCTGGGCACAGCGGGAAGGACAGCAGGACCCACAGGAGCACCTACCTTTAGTCCCGGCTCTGGCCTGAGACCACAGGTGCCTGGGCATACTGGGCCAGGCGTCCAGTCTTCTGGTTCTTGAGGGCAGCAGCCTCTATGTCACAACACGGGCACCTGGCAGGCTCGGGTCACAGTCATGCTGCTGGGCCAGGTTCTCAAAGCAGTGCCCTCTGAGCCAGCGCACTGGAAGGTCTGTGGGGCTCTCTCACCCCAGACCAGTCCAAATTCATATGATGGCTGCGAGATGCTTTCCCAAACCAGGGTTACAATGCTGATTTCTGGTTACTTGTCTTGCTTTGTTGTGGTGGCACACACACCAGCCACCTTGCCAATGGGGGGGAAAAAGTCCTTTACAGCTATGGAGGGTCTCTGTGAATTTGATCCTAAATGCTGCAGTAAGTTTGCAGGATTCTGCGGCTGACTGAGGGGGTATCACACCCCATAGCAGGATATCTGACAGTGGAGGCACCACAGTGGGAGAGCCATACCCAGGGAAGTTTAGCTTTGATAGCCACTGGCCTTCCACATACAAAACATAAGAAACACTTCCCCATTCTACTGAAGGGAGACCTGAGGACCAAGTCCTGTGAAGACAACCCAGAGCAGGCTTTGCAAACTGTGTCCCAGAGAAATGTCATTTGATGGTTAAGGGTGGAGAGGTTTTGTTCCAGCAGCTTGACTAAGTGTTTCCATTTAGCTCCATGCTGGGGAGGTTCAGAGCCATTCATCTGGGCCTTTCAGTCCTCTGAAGAACTCTGAGGCTTAGGTACTGTCAGCATCCCACCTTACAGACAAGGAAACTAAGGCATGAATGTGGTGTGAACACAGTGGTGTGTCCAGAGGACAGTGGCTGTGCTGTTTCTGAGCCAGCATTCGATGGGGGCAGGACACTTACTGAATCTAAGGGAAACCACTTTGCAGGAAGAACACAGCCACAAACAGACGGACCATTTTTTTTTTCCTGGATGAGATTTTTCTTGACTTGTATTTAAGGTCTTTGCTGTCTTATTCAACCCTGGTAGTTAAAAGTTGAGGGGAAATACAGATGCAGCTTCACCAGAATCACTGCTTCAAGACTGGAGTCATTTTATGACAGGTGATGTTAATGTCATCTGCTGTGATACAGCAGGAAAGGACCAAAAGCCATTTGTCTCACAATGGTTCATGTTAGCTTCCCATTACTGTGACAAGTACATGAAGATAACTGTAAAGAAAAAGGGTTATTTTGGAGGTTTCAGTCCATGATCAATCAGCTGGTCCCTGGGCTTTAGGGTTGTGGTGAGGCAGCACATCATGGTAGGGGTGCTAGGGAGAGGATGGGTCTGGTCCCACTTTCTCCTTCAAAAGCAGACCCCCAACGATTTCCCCATAGCACCACCCTGGGGGGAGCAAGCCTTAACACAAGAGCCTCTGGGGGTTCACTAATCTTATCTAGGGTTTTTAACTTACAGACTTGGGAGTGGCTCGGGTCCAGGGAAGGTTAAACCAGTTCTTGAATCAGAGCAGAGAAAATGAGGTGGAGGGACAGGCCCCAATGGGATGCTTTCAACCTCTGGAAATCAGCCTGAACTTACAGAGTGGCTAAGGAGCCTCAGCCCTGAAGCTGGGGGAAGTACTGGCTTCTCCGTGGGCCACCTGGTGCTGGGGACACCACCCCAATGAAGCATTGTCCTGCTTCTCACCCTCTTGCCATTTATGGGCCCTAAGCATCCAGAGACTCAGAAATGAGGCTCTGATGAGAGTTGTTCAGTGACCCAGGCACTCCTGCCACTGCCCCCATTGCCTCTGATAGTCGATGCACGACCATCACATACCTCGTCAGCTCATTCCACACGAAAGGCACATTACGCCACAGGTGACAGGAGCACCCGGATCACATGACTTGGCTGAGCTGTGGCCTGGTTTCCCAGCTGGCTGCTCTCTGTTCACAGGGTGGTCACCCACGGGAGGTCCAGGGGAGGCGGGATGAGGCGCTCCCTCATGCTCCTTGTCTGTTGCAGCTGGTGAGCGATCTGCTGGAATTTTGCTTCTACACCTTCCGCGAGTCCCAGGCCTTGAAAGTGGAGTTCCCCGCCATGCTGGTGGAGATCATCAGCGACCAGCTGCCAAAGGTGGAGTCCGGCAACGCCAAGCCCCTTTACTTTCACAGGAAGTGACGGAGACGTCTTACCAGAAGAACTTTGCCTTAAGTTTCCCCGTGTTATTCCATACCTGCGAAGGACCCACGAGATCATATTTTTAACATGTGATGGTTGATTCACTCATTCGGCAGTTTCTCAAGCTTAAACTCATGTCCAGGGGTTGGAGCCGGGAAAGCCGTTGGACCTGGGTTTGGCCAGACCTGAGCAGGCTAAGGATTCTTCCCTCTCCGCTCCCCGATGCTTAGAAACACGTTCCTCTGGATGAAAAGCCATATCTAGTCAATAACTCTGATTTTGATATTTTAACAGATGGAAGTTTTAACTATGCCATGTAGTTTCTGGTATCGTTCGCTTGTTTTAAAAGGGTTCAAGGACTAACGAACTTTTTAAAGCTTACCCTTGGTTTGCACATAAAACGTATAGTCAATATGGGGCATTAATATTCTTTTTGTTATTTAAAAAAAACACACAAAAAGAAAAAACATATACAGATTCCTGTTGTGTAATAACAAAACACATGGCGTGGAACAAGCCTGCTATGGGCGCGTTCTTCTCCATCACCAGATACACACTCTTAGCGTCCATTTATTATTTAATTAGGATGGATAAGATGTTAAAACAAATGCCTTGGTTTCGATTTCTAGTATCTATTGTGTTGGCTTTACAGATAATTTTTTGCAGTCTTTTGCTGTGCTGTACATTACTGTATGTATAAATTGTGAAGGACCTGAAAATAAGGTGTAAGGAACTTTTGTAAATGAGACACATAGAAAAAAAAAACAAAAAAAACTTTAATGGTGAATAGGATGAATGGGAAAGTATTTTTGAAAGAATTCTATTTTGCTGGAGACTATTTAAGTACTATCTTTGTCTAAACAAGGTAAAAATTTTTTTTTGTAAAGTGAAATGTTATGCATGCATAATGAACCGTTTACAGTGTATTTAAGAAAGGGAAAGCTGTGCCTTTTTAGCTTCATATCTAATTTACCATTTTACAGTCTCTGTTGTAAATAACCTCACTTAAACCTCTTGGGTTGTCTCTAAGCCTTTCTACTTTTTCTGTACTTTTTGTTCTGTTCTTGGTCTCCCGCTTGTGGTGTTGGAGAGACTTGAGCACGTTTTTCCGGTTTCTGCTTCATCCTCCTTCCATCGGGGGACAACACACTGCGGTGTCTGCAGCTCCTTGCAGGTGTCATTTGACAGCACCCATGGGACACAAGGTCCTGGGAGTGCTTCAGCTTTGCAAAAGCTGCCTCTTTCCCCCTTTTCCACAAGCAGCAGAATCAGCTCTCGGAGGGGGAGACTGGAAACTTGGCTCAGAGAGCACAATCCTCCCATTTCAGAAAATCCAATTTTCTCCTTTAGGGGGAAAAAAAAGTCCATGCACTCTATGTCTGTCAAAGATCAGATAGTCACCTCTGATCCTGGAAAGGGTTCTGCACTCCTGCAACTGGTCATGGGAACACGTAGATCATGGCAGGATGTACTGGGATGAGCTGTCTTGGCAAGGGTCATTTCAGAATGGCGTGGAGACCGGGAGAACATTAGAGGGTTTTTAGATTTTTTTAAAGGTAGGTTTTAAAAATAAATTTTATACATAAACAAACAGTTTTGGAGAAAAACACTACAGATCATATAAGCAAGACAGTGGCACTAAAATTTTTAATTCATTAATCTGTTTGGCACTGATGCAATTTATGGCTTTTCTCTTGCCCCAGATCGCAAACGTAAATCTTTGGGGAAATGATATGATTGCACTAAATACTTTGAATAGAGGCCAAATTAATCTTTTAAAAGTGGTGATGATCATCATCAGGTACTCAGTGAAATCATTATTTTCCAAAACCTAAAAGCTGTAGCTCAAGTCCAAGGCCAGGAGAAGGCAGTGTCGGATCAACACTTCTCCAGGGTTCACCATGCAGGCAACATTACCTTGTGTCTTTCCAAAGACACCTGCCTTATGCAAGGGGAAACCTGTGAAAGCTGCACTCAGAGGGAGGAGTTTTTCTTACATAATTTGCAATTTCAAGAATTTAATTTATAGGCAGATCTTTAAATAAAGCCAACTTACATGCACAGCAATATGAAAGCCACACTCTGAAGGTGATAAATACATAGCATGCAGACTGGGCGATCCGGGAAAAGAAATGGCTTACAAAAACAGCTTCAAGTTCAGACTTCAGGAATTTGAGCTTAACCAGGTTTGGGATGAAGATGGTCTGCATCAGCTTTTTGTATTAACAAAGTTACTGGCTCTTTGTGTGTCTCCGGGTAACTTTGCTTGATGAAACAGCAAAGCCATATTCTAAATTCACTGTTGAATGCCTGTCCCAGTCCAAATCGTCTGTCTGCTCTTATTTTTGTACCATATTGCTCTTAAAAATCTTGGTTTGGTACAGTTCATAATTCACCAAAACTTCTTCATATAATTATAAAAAAACACTAAATTAGTTTAAAATGAAGCAATTTATATCTTTATGCAAAAACATATGTCTGTCTTTGCAAAGGACTGTAAGCAGATTACAATAAATCCTTTACTTTAATCACCTGTTGTTTTGGAAACAGTTCATTTGAATGTCTGTAGGTACACCTGGACGCCGGGCCTTTCCAAATCTTGATTAGATGCACTTCCACCTAGAGCCAAGATGGAATAACAGGGGTTTTGTCCAACATTAGAAAGAGCCCTATGTTGGCCCATACGTTAATTCTCTTCTGAGATTGGATATCTTCTTACTGCCAATATGTGGTTCAGCTAAAATACCCTGTAACTGTTTAATATCTGCTACCTTGGAGCTGTGCAAACACTATATATTGCATTATCTCATTTATCTTCACAACCACAGAAAAACCTGTTCAAGATGCAGATTATGAGACTCACGTGAGTGGATGCCCCGTCTGTGTTGGAGTGGTCTCATCCTTACCCTGGGCTGAAAAGAGGTCTGCTCCCCCCAGCCACCATACTTCCAGCACTCTTTATGGGCTCCTCATCCTTGATTCCACTCCTTAAAAAAGATCACCAAAAGAGCAGTACTAATTACCAGCTCATTTAAAATGGAAAAAGCTATTTACCACAAGATAAACTCAAGTACATTTTTAATGTGTCCTTTCACTGGAGATTGTCGAAATAACTTGCTTTCAGAGAGATAACACCACTTGGTAAACAAATTCAACTCTGCTTTAATGCAGTGGACATAATTCTGGCACATACAGTATAGCCACTGACCACAGCATAGGAAAAGAGGCACAGAAACATTGTTTATAAAACATCTATAAGTGAAGGCAATTTTATATTTGAAATCTTAAGAAATTGGATCTACTCAGAGCAGTGCCTTTCCCAAGGCCATGTTGGCTGTGAGCCTGTTGAGTGACCCCCTCCCATGTACACCCTTGGTTAGGGTGGATGGGCTTTCTGAATTACCTTGCCTTATTCTTGGATCAAGGGTGCCTTTATTTCATACTAGGCATTTCTAAAAGCATTCTCAGGCCCAAAGAATTTAGCTCCATGTTTAGGAATCATTAGCTAAGAACTGCCTCTGCCCCAGAGGCAGCCAACTACTCTATGTCAGAGCAGAAAAACCACAGGTATTCATACATGAGTTTGCTTCTGTATGTTGAATGCCCCCCTCCAAATAGAAAACATTGTCCCTTTATATAAAAGTCTGTGCTGACATACTTTTTGATAAACTGTACATATGTATACATATTGAAATGACTTGTGAAAGTCTCTCTGGCACTTTAATTTTAAGCCATTCAATTGGGAGTGCAGCACTTCTCTTGGAAATAAAACTGGCTTCTCAAACAGTGTTGGGTGAGAGAAGATGAAGAGCTGAACTCAACATTCAGCACGGGGCATTCACCACCATGAAGCAAAGAAGTTTGGGGCAGAGCAGCAGGCAGTTAGCTACTGCTGCTTAACAAACCGCTCCACTAGATAGTTGCCTAAATCACCCACCACTTATTTCTCTGAGTCTCTGAGTCCGCCTGGGGGAGGGGCGGGTTTGCAGATCTCTGCCAGGCTCAGCTGTGTTGGGCTTGTCCATAGATTTATGGTCAGCCTGCTGCTGTCTGGCCTCTGATGGTTTTGCTCCGTGTAGCCTCTCATCCTCCGGCAGGGTTCTAAGACAGATGGTGGCTTTTTGAAGTTTCTGACTGCATCAACTTTACTCTGGATCCTCTGGTCAAAAGAGCAAGTTACAAGGTAAAGTCCATAGTCAGCATGGAGAGCCCCAGGATCCAGGGAGGGATAAAGATTGGGATGGTTAAATCAACCTACCACTAGCAGTCACTCAGCTATTTTTTGCGGGACATGTGTTGCTAAGACTGGTTTCCAAATGTCCCCTGGTTTAGAGCTGGAGATCTTCCATGCCCCAGGCCAGCCTGACCCAGCTGGGTCAGATCATGCTCCTCTCATTCCACTGTTGCCAACTCTCCACAAAAGAAATCCAGATACCAACACAAGGCACCACGCTGTCTAGATGCATCCCGTGTGTATTCACTGCCCCGAGTTCAAAGCTCAGGTCTCTTTTTGAGGAATCATCAAATAATCAGGGGGAACTTCTAACAGAAAGCTTTCCCCAACATGCTCCCCTAACCAGTAGACTAAGATACTTTTAACCAGACATTAAAGCATGGGGAGAATGTGCTGGCTGCCCAAATGGGGTAGCAATAAATTATTGCCCAGGCCAGTGAAGGAGAAAGTGATGACATCTGACAAGACATTTGCAGGGCAAGGAGCAGGAAAGCTGAGGACACTCTCCTGGAATAATATCTTCAGAGAGGGGAGAGAGAAGGAAGCTGGGTAACTAAAGAAGACTTGAGATACCATTGAAACCATCTGGTCAAAGAAGGAATAGCCAGACTGGCTTTGAGAGACTTGGAAAAAAAGATGAGGAAATGCCCAATGCTGAAATGAATGGGGAAAAGGACAAGACCAAGATTATAGACAGAGTACCCTTAGGAAGGAGGGAGAAGTTAAACAATGTGGGGCAAAGAACAAGAGTTATCCGAGAAGCATCACTAAAAGGAAGCAGAGGTAGCTGTGTTAACTCTCCATTGCTATGACAAAATACCCGAGACATCAACAGTTGAAGACGAAAGGTTGTTTTGGCTCATGGTTTCAGTCCACAGTCAGTTGGCCCCATTGCAAGGCAGAACATCATGGCAGGAACATGTTGGAGCAAAACTGCTCACCTCACAGTGGCCAGGAAACAGAGACGTGCAAAATTGGCCAGGATCCCAATAACCTAACCTCCTTTCATTAGGCTCTACCTCTTGAACATTCCACTACCAAATACCAGTAGCATGTCAGACTGGGACCCAGCCTTTAGCCTATGGGCCTTTAGGAAACATCCCAGGTCCATACTATCGCAGTGGCTAAGATATGAGAAAGGAACACAGACTAACCCACCACCACAGGGCCCTTCCGGCCCAACCTCTGCCATCCCTCCTGCCATGCACTCTTCAAGCACATCATGTTCTCTAATTGTCACAGCACCCCCAAGACATTGGTTGAACATCTCCATTTCACAGAAGGAAACTGAAGCATAAAGAGGCTGAGTAGCTTGGCCAAGGCCACCAGGTACACAAGATTGGAAGCAGGATGTCAGAGTAGACTGCTTTAACTCAAGTCGTATACCTGTACCCCTGTGTTAGCTTCCTGGGGCTGTTGGCCCAAAGTGCTACAAACTGGGGCTTAAGCTACAGAAATGCACCTTTTCGCAGCTCTGGAGGCCAGAAGTCTTGAGATTAAGGTGTCAGCAAGGTTGCTTCCTTCCGAGTCTCTAAAGAAAGGAACTATTCCAGTTCTCCTCTGACACAGAGATGGCCATCTGTTCTCTTTCTTCACCTTATCTTTCTTCTATGTCTGTCTGTCCTAGTGTCCAAATTTCTCCTTGTTATAAAAATGCCAGTCATCCCAGATTCAGGCCCAACCCTGCTGTGCTCTGTTTCACTGCTTACCTCTGGATGTCCTATTTCCAAATGAAGCCACATTCAAATGTAGGGGGGCTAGGGCTTCAACGTATGAACAGGGTGGGCGCACTGCATAATGGTCATTGTCCTCTACTCTCCCAAGACAATATGGTGCAGCAGGATGGGCATTTAATTAGCTTACTGACCCCAAGCAAGCACTTCACTCCATTTTCTCATCTATAAAAAGGGTGACCTTCTGGCTCTCAGTCACTGTAAGGAGAGAAGGAGTGAGAATCCATGACTGCAAGACTGCGCCCCCCCCCCCCACCATGGCCATCCCTACTGACTCTGAAAACTCTGCTGCTGCTACAAAGGAACGAAGGGGGCTGCAGCTCCCACGGGCTCTTTAACTGTTTTCACCTGGCATCCCCTTCACATGCAGGGACCCCCAGGAAGGCCCTCTGGGTAATATCAGCAGTGGCAGGCCCTGCAGCCCCCTGCAAACAGGAAACAAAATCCGAGTGCTTACTTTTGCCCAAACCACCTTCTTGCCCCTCTGCACACAGGCTGGTCCAAGCAGTGACAACTGGTGCTGCTGGAGCTGAGGGCATAGGACCCAGAGCCAGAGCCCTGAGCAGGGTGGGGCTCTCACAACAGGCGGGGGCCCCCCTCCTGCAGAGGTTCAGGGAATCAGCCACACCCTTCTAGCAAAACACACTCTGCTCCTCTTCTGGAGAAACGGAGGTGATCCACCAGTGTCAGTAAACACCCCGGTCCCTTACTAAGTATATTTTGGGTCATGCCCAGGGGAAAGCTCTCTGCCCAGTGGCCTTGGCAAGCGCGGCCACACTGTGCTCATGGGTCACATTCTCACAGGGAAACACCCTTGGTTCCTCTCTGGCACTACCTTGTTCTCCCCAGTCAGCACAGGACAGGTCTGCAGCTCCTAGGGCTGTGGGGACCTTTACAGCCACACTGCCCTGAAGTCCTGTCACACTGGCATCCTGTGCAACAGAGGGTCCTCACAAAAGGATGCAAGTTACAGACATACAGTCATGAAAAGGGGACCAGAGGTCCCCCTCAGCCAAGCTTGTACTACATACTGGACACACTACTTCTGTTTGGGCATTTCACCTCCAAACTTTTGATTTTTTTATGTCTTTTTAAGACATAAGAAAATCATCAGGATGAGGTTTTTTTGGTTTTTTGGTTCAAGGTCACAGGAAGACCAAACTCAGTGGTAGCTGGTGGCTTCCTTACCCAGTGGTGGTAAAGTACTTCAGCGGTGTACCCGGCTGTGAACAATGGAAATCTTTCCAGAACAAGCAAATAAATCAACTCCTCTGCAGCACCATGTGCATCCCCCAAGGGCTGCACCGACCAGGGATGATGCCAGGAGTCCCTCCCAGAGCTGAGCTCACTGCACCTGCCTGCAGGTGTGCCCCTCCTACAGCGGCTTTGGCAAAGCAGTACACACCAGGAACCTCCTCATGGGAGTCTAGTTTCCCTTCTATACCCCTAAGCCACAGCAGGGGCAAGAAACGTCAGCCCTAAGGTTCTCCACCTCACCTCCAGGCACAGCTGGCCCAGGCACAGGCCTCAGGGCGGCTGCTGGAGGAAGGTCCTGGGGTCCTCAGCAGTCTCAGTACTTTCCAGAAGGCCTGTGATTTTGTATTTAAATTCCAGTGCACTGAAATTGTCCTTACTTTTACTTACAACATAGGTGCTTTTCAACAAGCACATTTTGCCCCATGTACATATGATTTCTATGTTAGTTGACTTGCTGTTACTGTAGCATAATACCTGAGATAATCAATTATAAGAAGAAAGGACTTAGTTAGACTCACAGTTTTAGAGGTTTCAATCCATGACCAACTGACCCTGTTGCTTTGGGCGTGTAGTAAGGCAGCACAGATGGCAGGGATGTGGGGCAGAGCAAGCACTTCACCTCATGGCCAGGACACAAAATAGAAGAGACTGGTGTCCCACAATCCCCCTCAAGGACACTCCGTCAATGACCTAAAACCTCCCCCTAGCCACCCACCACAGGTTCTACCATGTTCCAATAGAACCCACAGGCTGGGGACCAAACCTCTGACACAGGCCTTTGAAGAACATTCCAGGTCCAATCTACAGCAACTCCAAACTCAATGCCCTTTACATGGTCCAAGTGAGGCGACTTTGAAGCTGTTAACCAGGGAAACAGCAAGCTCTTGAGTCACTTAATCTGAGGAAGAGGCAACAGATACATCCTTCTTTTGATAAATTCTTCAGAAGTCTTAACAGGCCCAGAATCTCCCATGAGGAAGAGAAAAGTCGCCCCTACCCCCACTCCCCAACCACCAGCAGCCTCTGGCCCAGGACTGGCTTCAGAATCCTGAGACCATGAAAACTGAGCTCCCTGCTCCGAAGGGGACATCCCATCCTCCCCAAGAGCCTGAGGCTGAGCCTGTGCCCAGAACTGGAAGCTGAGGGGAATGAGGCAGCATTACAAGGTCAGGGCCAAGGCTACTCTGGAAATGGTCTGGTCTTCCTTGAAGCCCAGCTTAATCCTGATGGAGAGAACAATGCTGAGGCCCGGAGGACAGGGAGCAGGTCGGGTGGCGTGGGAGAGACTTACCCAGCACGGTTGCAGCTGATGGGCCAACTTCCCCTCCTTCTGCCAGCCTCTGGGGAAAAGTCCTGTGCAGATGCTGGAGGGGGCCCCTCAGATTTCACACATCAGAGCAGAACCCTTCCCCACCCATGGCCCCCAGGAATGTGCCCTGCCAGGAACAGTCAAGGATCCCATCAAACTGACCGACTTGATTCTACAAGTCAGTTTGCGCTGGCATCAGAGGGAGGCGATTTTTTTCATCCAATATCATGAATCCTTACAGAGGGAATGAACTGCATGATCTCTTCCCCACATTAGGCCAGACCAGTCAAATAGTAAATTACATTTTATTTCATTTACAGAGAGAAGTTGGGGCCAAAAGGTGACATTGTACAAACAGCACACAGGTGAGGAGCACCAGGAAAAGCCGGTTATAAATATGCCCATGTGCCCGGTGGAGGTGGAGTGAGCGCAGAGGCCCAGTGTGGTGGTCCAGGAAGGAAGGAAGGAAGGAGCTGGCTCCGAGAGAGCGTCTCCCTGCTCCTGTCTAGGTCGAGACAATTCTCTTGCACCACAGCAGACCCCTCCCCACCATGGCCACCAGGGCCCAGCACACGCCCCACAGGCCCAGCACAGTGAGGAAGGAGAGTTCCCTTTAAGATCTCAGCAGCAGGAGTGCAGGAGGAGAGATCCTTCCGGGGTCTGGTGGCGTGTTCCTAGAGGGGGCGGCCGGGCGGGCAGACAGCAGCACTCCCTCTCGTTCCGTGGGCTGGATAATTAAAAATCCCAGTCAGGATGCTGGCCAAATGAATTGTCCTGTTCATCCCGATTTCTTCTGATCCACAAATCTACACAGTCCCGTGCAGTGAGTTCTGGAACCTTCCCTGGCCCTGGAGTGCCAAAGGTGATCTGCAATTCTCAGTGAGGATGTGGGTGTCGCTCCCAGCAGGTGCTCAGGTGCAGGGCAGTGAGGCCCTCCAGGGCCAGGAGCTACAGCAGCTTGACGTAATTCTGTGGAATCAGCCCCCTCTTGCCATCCAGAGTCCCTTCCAGCCAGCCAGGCTCTCTTGAAGCTTGTACTAAAAAGGAAGAGAAAGCACTTACCAACGTGCTGTGTTTGCTTGTCTCACAGACTTGACCAGGGAGGGGTCCATGGAGAATGGGGCCCCCTTCCAGAATATCTAGTCACAAATTTCCACAAGGGTTCCAGATGGGCTCTGCCATCCTGGACTGCCACCACAATCTAACCCACCTACCTTCAGATAATAGGTCTAACTGGTCCCCCAGCCCCTTCCAACCACCGTGTGAAAGCTTCTCGGGGAACTTCCTACCTTACAGGGTGCAGCATAGCGTTCCCCTGCTTAATGTTAAAGCCAGGCTTCTTACTGGTCTGCTGCACAGGGTCTCGGCCCCTTCTCCAGCAGCCCCTCACATTCTACCAGCCCATCATGCATGTCTACCGATGGTCCAGAGAAATCCCAACTCGGACTCCAGGCCTTTGCCTGCACAGTGTCTTCTTCCCAGAATGCCCTTCCCCCACTTCTTCACCAGATGATCCTCTCTTTAGAGACCTGGGTGGCTCCTCCGCAGTGGAGTCCACCTCCAACCTTCTCAGCATTGACATGCCTTACACGCATCGTCCAGGCACTGGTCTAACTTCCGTGCTGGATGGGGAGGTCCAGAGAGCAGGCCTGGGCCTTACACATCTGGGCACAGTGTCCATAAATACCCATGATGGACACATAAGGGAATGACCACGGCTGGACAGCAAAGGGCACAGGGTCAAGGCCCTCATCAGCAGAGTTTGGAAATCAAATACTGAGATATTTCTAGCCCCCAGCTGTGGCCCCCAACCATGGCCAGGAGCAGGAGAGGCATCACGGGCCTACAGAGGGGATTGGCTCACCCCAAAGACCAACTCAGGAGCCAGCTCTGAAATGAGCTTCTGATCCCAACACGAGAACCATTTTATATCAAAACCAAGTGCCTCACACACAAGCACAACACACAACTGCAGACAACCTCCTCTTTCCTTGTTATTTATTTGAATGCTGATTGCAATTCAGCAAACTGAATTTACGGTTCACTAATATGTAGCAACTTCCAACTTGGAAGACCTGATAAATTTCTAGGGTCCTTTGCAGTGAAGTAGCCATTCAATCCCCCTCCCTTGGAAGAGATGTGTGATTCCAGCTGTCTGCATTAGACTGGCCTTGTTTTTTCCTTGTGTTTTACTACTGGCTTTTACCTTCTAGGGAGGTGAAGGCTGGGAAGAAGTGAATGAGGGTGTGCACTGGTATCTGGCCTGTCCTGGGGCAGAGTTCCCAGCTGCCCCAGGTTTCCTACTCAAGCACCTCTTTCCCCACGTTGTGGGAGAGCACCTTTCCCTTCCGCCCAGCTTGTCCTTTATGAGAGCCTAGTTTCCGTGCGTGTGTATGTGTGACATGTGCACTCAGGAGGAGAAACCAGCACCCGCAGGTTGGTTATGTACCAACTCCTGGGGGTTAGCCATTCCCCAGTGGTACTCGCCATCACATACTAGTCTGCAGTTTCCTCTGGCCTCTCACTGAAGCCCTGAGCCCCTTTCCACTCTGGGGCCACATGGTCACATCTCTAACAATGCTTCTGCACAGGATCCAAGTCCTTTTCCTTGATGGTGACTGCACCCTGGTGGCTTGGCCAGCAGGAGTGTTTGGTGAGAAGCCTTTGAGAAACAGTGTTAGCAAAACAAATGTCACCTAGGGAGGGGACCAAGAGCCTAAACGTGGCCAAGCCCAGATCATAGGTGGGGTGGAATGGGATGGAAAAGGCTGAACCCCTGACACAAGGCAGCTCAGAGGCTGCAGGTGAAGACTGAGAACGTCTTCCTCCCTCTCTGGAAGCACTGAACCCCAAATACCCACCCCAGGCTCTTCTCTATACTTAGTTTACCAAACGGTTTCTGCCAGCAGCAATGCAGTGGTTGATTTTGTCAACTTGGCTAGGCAGCAGCATCCAGATAGTCGGTCAAACATCATTCTAGATATTTTTGACTCCTGAATGGTTGCAGGACCCTGGATAATTTACCCATTCTCTCAGAGCCTCCGTGTTCATCCCTCCGTGTTCAGGTAAATGATAGCTCATTAGAAAAAACTCGGGTTCTCTCATTTAGCATAATAACCTATACATGTGACAAATGTTTAAATCATTGAAATTTCATCATAGTGTGATAAACACCAAATTAGAAACTGCACCATGCTCACAGGGAGGCTTGTGGTAGCTAAGCCCACAGTTAAAATAGTTCTATCACGTGACCTATTCCAAATATACTATTTATTTTTCTTATTTGTTTAACCAGAATCACATTATACACCATATTTTACTGAATGATCACATTAACATATATTCACAAGCATTCCTAATCTTGTAAGAAAACTAGTTTAGCAATAAATGATTAAGTAATATCAGCACAATTTTCTCAATAAAAGTTTCACCTCACTTTTTTGTTAAAAAAACAATTAGCATAAATTGAACATTACTACCCTAGGTGCACATATAACTACCTGACTGTTGTGATTCTCCATCATATACAATTAGAATGAGAAGTTATGCTCCATTTCCATATGTGTCAAAGTGCATTCTACTGTCATGTATGACTAATTATAAAAAATTTAAAAAGACAATTAGTATAAAATCTGTAATGTTTATGTGATGGAATATGGTATTATCATCTGGTATTTAAGATCTTTCAAGATTCCCCGTTAGGAAGATATCTAGAAATAAAATTGCTGGGTTGTGGGGTCTATACATGATCCACTTTCCAAGATAATGCCAAACAGCTTCTTAAGGATTATTCTATTTGAGACCTTTAAAGTGTAATCACCAGCAGCTTTTAATGATTACTCTAGCCTACACCTGCTGCTCCCCAAGCAATGAAGACATCTTGTCTACATGTGAAAGCCAGCAAAGCCTGGGATCCACAGGAAATCAGCTTGCTGCTGAGCGTGGACCAGCTCCTGGTGATCCTGTGCCCAGCTAGGACTCTGGTCCTGCTGGGAAGCCCTGGAGAAGCAACCACTTCCCATCAGATTAGAGAGTCTGCAGGGCCACCAGCAAAATCTACTTTGGAGGTTCCCCAGGTTCAGAGAAAAGGGAAAGGCCCCTGGGGCAGTGACAGGAACATCAGCTGCCCTGAGACCTTACAAACAGAGCCCTCCTGGTGGGTTATGGAAGTGCAGATACAAATCTTCAGCGAAGAATTTGAACTTGGCACTGGCCCAAGCGGAAGAGCAAGGCATGGTTATAGAGCTACATAATTACTAAAAGATCCCTTTCCACACTCTAGTTTAGGATTCCTCACTGTTGTAAATATTCCAAACCATATAAGTACAGACACTACAGCCCAGAGGTCACTCTGACCTGGGTTTTGTTTTCACCAAAGGCCACTAAATGTCATAAGCTGGATTTCTTTGTTGCCTGAAGGAGTACAAAAGGGAATGCACTGCAGGAGCATGTATCGTATGAATACTGGCGGTTCCTACTGGGTAAGTGACAAAGGAAAAGGGTCTTGGATATTTGGGGAACACTTAAGTATTGTTGGTCTGAAGAAAGGGGCTGTTCCTGGTGACATTCCAGTGGTCCAAGTTGTAAACAGTGGCCACTTTGAGCACTGGCATCTCCACAGAAGTTGTGGTCATAAGATGGACCCCTCAGTCTTGCTGTGCTGGTCAGAAGGGAAGACCCCCACGGCCACTGGAGGAAGGACTCCACCAGATGTGTTCTGAGCAAGCACATGCTTTTAGCTGGCTGCGAGGTCAACTGTGCACAGAATAGGAAGGTATAAACACACAACTTCCTGTGCCCTTTAAGAACCATCCCCAGGGAACAGCAAGTTTCACTGTGCCACTCTGAATGCCTCCCATTAAGATTCTCTGCACCACTATGAAAGAATCAAAGAGGAACCCGCAAGATGCACTGCTCACGGAAAACGAGACGCTCACATATTTGGGCGTGGAGAAGGCATCAACAAGGCATTTTTGGAGTAGAGAACCTTGGGGGAGGGACTGAGGAACTACTGACACACCCTGGGTACCCCAGCCGGCAAATCTAGCCAGAGCTGGACACCACCACTCCAGGCACCAAATCTGAGGGAGACATGACTTGGCTGAGAACGTGGCCATATCCATGGCACTTCACTGTGTGCTCAGTGGGGCATCCTGGTCAGCAACATGTCCCTCAAACGTCTGTATCACCCAATGCCCCACCTTCTAGGAACCCAAATGGTCTCCTGATATAACAGCCATCAGGAAGACATCCGTGGAGACCAGATGAAGAATTTAATGCACAGAACACTTAAGGGTCACAGAGAATGAGCAAAAGCTGAGGGCTGATCTTAGACAAAACAGCTGCAGTTTATAATGTACTTTTTCCTTCAAAAACATGCTGAGGGGCTTGGGGTTGCGGCTCAGTGGTAGAGCGCCTGCCTCACATGTGTGAGGCTCTGGGTTCGATCCTCAGCACCACATAAAAATAAACAAAATTAAAGTATTTAAAAAAGACATGCTGAGAATCCGGTATGTATGTGTGCATTTATGTTTGCATAGACACAGACTCTTCTTTTAGGAAGTTTTGCAAGTCACTGAGGACCTTTAGAGCTAGAGATTCCAAATCTCCTAATCTGTCAGCCTTTCCACTTCCCTGTGTGCTAGCAGACCTGAATCTGGTTTAGTCGCGAGATCCTCATTTACATGGCTTTGGCCCCAGAGGGTATGTCTTATGCCCAGGGAGATTCTCACTGGTCTAAGTCACTCTTAGTGATAGGTTTAAAGTGAGCATTTGACACAGTTCTGACTACTGAGATGTGAGGGAAGGTAAAGTAGGAAGAAAATTCTGGAAAAGTTTTCTCATTCTTTAAAAAAAAAAAAAAAGAACGTAAGAATGAAACACTCTCGTCAGCTAGAATTGAGAGGGCCACAACACCTAGAACTGCGGCAGCCACCTTGCTTCTACTAGGAAAACCAGTCCAAGGCCCACATCCACAAGTTAACAACATTTTAATGGAGAGTTGGAAATACTTTGGTCTTTGATGACTTCTTCCAGAATATGAATTAATCAACCCTGAAACACTCTGCATGCTGACTTACGATCCTAAAAGCTAATCCATTTGTATGACTGATTAGTCAGTTGCATCGATTATTTTTACTTGCAGCCTAAGGCATCGTTGTAAGACACACCTTCAACCAAGGAAACTATATCACAAACAGTACTGTACAAGGGATTTCAGAGAACCCTAACTGGATCCAAACACGTAAAGCAAAAATACTTCACCATTTCTTGAATGGGTGAATTTCAATACTATCATCTCAGCTTTCCCATCTGCCATCTACTATGCCACTGTGTGACAGGCCTAGAACAGGGCATCTGTGTGGCCACACTCTCCTGGCAAAACTTTATCCATGCATGGTAGGGTGATGAGAAATGATCTTGCTTCTAACCCAAGAACAAAATTTTTCCACAAAGTATAACCCTGTTGTACAGGGGGTGTCGATGTTCTGATGCTATCAGAGTCTCTGGCTCTCAGGAGCACGTACAAACACACATAGAAATCTATTCTAAATGAGGCAACATCCTTTCTAAAAAAATAATTGCCAGCAAATGCTGCATTACTGACGACACACCACCATAGGCACTGCGTGGATATATTGCAGAGACTCCAAACACGCTGGCTAATCAGCCCTTCCATTCCAAACATCCAAGGTTCGCCCAGCTTCCCCTGAATTCTTCTGGGGAGCTCCACCCACACACAACATCACTGTTTCCACAGCAACCAATGAATTTCATAATGAGCGGGACTAGAGAGGGTAGACATCAGGAGCCAGGGGGAAAAAATACACTGAACCATAAGAGAAATTTCTAAAATATTAAACCAAGTATAGCTGCAAAATGCTTGTGTGAAAAATATTAAACCCTCAAAAAGCTACACCCTTGTTCCAACATGCAAAGCCAATACCCATATCTAGAGATTCACATACTGTTCAAGTTGGCAAAAACGTGAAGCTTGAGATGGTGAGGGGATTATAAATCAAAATGCTCTGCACATGAAAGTCCTTTCTGAGAGCACAGATTTGGTAAACCTGAAGCATTTGGGATGCTTGGTTAGGGAGACCCAGAAAACAAAGGAAGCAAATCAGAAGTATTAACTCCAGGTGGCACTAGCTTCTTTCCATGAGGACCAAGGACCTCAAGGAAGGTCCCCACAAGGTAAAAGGACTGTGGAATAATCAAGACGAGAGCAGAAATGGGATCCAAGACCGGGAACAGGGTGCTCAGGGCCTGGGAGCCAAAAGGGTCAGCTCTCTCCTGTCCAGATCATCGAAAGATCACCACAATATACACAGAACGTACACAGCTGTGAACTCCATGTGGAGGTATCCTGGGGTGACAGAACACATCTTACCATGAACATCCTGCTAATACTTACCATCCTCAAAAATTGCTCCTATTTCAAAAGACAGTTCCGAGCTGTGTTCTGCTTCGCATGGGTACACTGCACGGGCCTTCCGACTGAGAACGCTGCAGAAGGGACAGAAAAAGACTCAATGAAAATGTGGAAAACCCATGGGGAGAGGGGCCTCCCAGTTCCCGGACCCCATTTCCTAAATCTTACTTATTCGTCACCAGTGGGGTGGCTCCTTCTGAAAAAGAAGGGTTTGGGGCTCTGAACATGAGGCAAAGCCACCGCACTTGATTTTCAAGTAAATGACAGGTTTCCAATGCAAACCTTTCCTGCGGATGCTCTCTGGGAAGCTGTCACTGAAGCACCTCACCTAACTCTCCCCCTGCCTGGTGGGATGCTGTTTCCTATTGCTGAGCATGGCCAAGACCACACAGCATGGTGGTTCCTGAGCACTTCAGCTGTGCATTAGGAAATGCACCAGCATGTGGAGCCAGAGGCCAGCAGCAAAGGGAAATGGGATGCACGTGCGTGTGCGCACACACACATACACACAAAGTGGGGTCACAGTGAGCCACTGACCCCGTGTGTATGTGTGTGGGGGGGGGGCTACACTGGAAGGAGCTAGTCCTTCCGACTTGGGTCATCTTTATTTCGACCCCTTTCTCCAGAAAGGCACACCAGGCTAGTTTTTCACCCCTCATCTGAACATCCTCTGTGCCCTTATGGGAAAGGAGGAACCAGACAGCCAGTTCCAAACTCATGCAGAAGAAAATGCCCCACCTCGCTGGAGCAGGGGAAGCCACTAATGCTAAGATACCCAGGCAGGCAGATATGCTGAAGGCCAGCTCTACTAAACGGCATGTAAATTAATTTTTCTAGAGTCCAGTTTGCTCTCCTTTAAAACAAATAATGTGTTTTATATTAATGTACAAGAAGTTCTTCCTAAATAAATGATTTCATAAATGCACAACCAGCACCAAAAAGTCAGTAAGTTCGAGCAGGTTGCATAGAAGGCAAATTCCTCTGAAGAACGTACCACTGGCCCTGTGTATCCAAGAGTTCCCAACTGCATTTTCAACCAACCATGGATCAAATATCTTGCTTAAACAAACTGCATCTGAACTGAATACGTACACACAATTTTCTTGTCACAATGGGTTAACAACTATTTACATAACATTTTTACTGTATTAGCTATGGCATGAGTATACAGGAGGACATGTGTAGTTTATATGCTAAGACTACATCATTGCATATAAAGAACTTGAGCCACTGGTTCAGTTTGGTATGTTTGGAGCATCCTGGAACCAGGACTCCGCAGGGGATACTGAGAGGACTGTACTTGGTATTGAACTGAGGCACAGCCTGATACAGAGTCATAAGCATTGTTCTTAAAGTTCAGGATGCTGGGGCGGGGGGACCTGGACAAGCTGCTTTATAATTGGAGCACACAAGTCCATCAAGCACCATCTGTGTGCCACCATCGTATTTTATATCATACTCCACATACCTTTCCGGCGGCTTGTCCACTATGGTAGCAGCAGGAGAGAGGGCGAAGGTTGACGTTCTGGGTGAAGGAGGTGTGATAGCTGGGTTGGAGCTTGGTGTGGTTGGAGACTGTGGGTTAAGCCACTGGACCATAGATGGCCGGGTCTGGCTCGGACTAAGGACAGAAGTTTGAAGGAAAGGATTACTGGACAGAAGACGTGGAACATCAAATGCACAACAGCCCAGTTCTGAATGGCCAGGGTTCCAGCTCCAGACTGGTGGGGAACAGAGAGTCCACTCTGCACCCTTCTGAGACTACAGTCCAAATGATACCAACCACCCCAAAACAAGCCACAACCCCAAACTAGAGATATAGTTATTGTGCTTCTCTAGGTCTGTGGTCAACCCAATCTTGTCTAATCCAGCACCATATCAGTTCACTACTTAGAAAACCAAAATCAAATTGCTCCAGTGATCTGGACTTAGAGGCACAGATGTTCCAGATGTTCCTTCTCTTCCAGTGAAAAGTAGATCTTTGAAGACTTGGAACTGCACATCCCTTAACAGTTCCAAATTTCAAAAAGCTAAAGACTCCTGGAGAGAGTTTAAACAACGAACACATATTGATTATTTCTCAAGTATCTTAGACCTGTAGCTTTGGGACTATGGTAACACAGAGAGACTTGAAAGCATAGCTTCAAAAGCTGCCTATTTCCATCTGTTATTTATTACTTTTTTTTTTTTTTTTTGGCAGTGCTGGGAATTGAACCCATGACCTTGTACGTGGTAGGAAAGCTGCACCCAGCCCCTCATTCAGTCACTTGCAACACACAGGTGTTCACCATTCGCCAACCCTAGATGCTCTTTACCACAAACATAGCCTCTTCAGCTCAAAGCAATTTCTTGAAGCAGCTTCCTTGTCCTTCCCCATATTTCTGGGCAGTTTTGACTGCTTCTTTTATAACGGAATTGACCCCATATTCTATCAATTTTTACTGCACCGTAGTCCCACACTGCACCTTCCTCTCCAGGAGAACGACCCTCTCACTGCCTTCATGCCATCAGAGAACAATCCATCTCAACCTTCCCAGATGCTTCTCCTGCCTTTGTGTGGTAATCAGGTCCATGACTCGTTTTGTATCCCTCACAGAGCAAGGATGAGCACCAGGCACAGGCAGCCTTCACCCGACATCTGTGCAACCAAGTGAAAAGTTCTAAAGCCCAAACTGGATTTTACAAATCAGGTGCATCAAGTACTGCACTACTGACTTGGTGGATATTTAACACACGTTTCCTATCCTGTGGTGGGGGGCGGTGGGGCGGGGGGGGGGGAGTGGGGGGCATTCAAAACACATTATTCTTTGAAGAACTTATTTACAATTCCTCTACCTGGTCATTGATTTGGGAGTCGTAAAACCCACTTTATCCCAAGCCAAGAAACTATAAATCTTCAAATGATATGAATCACCAGCTACAAAAGTCACTCCATTCTTTGGTGGAAAATAAACCTTTAATGTTGTCTTACTAATCAGGAAGGGAAAGAACAGAGAGGGATGAGTGATGCTCTGACAGGGAATTTAAGGCCACAGTTAGCCAAACAATCACCATTTAATCTCCCAGCAATTATTCCAGGTGCTTGGAGGGTGGTGGTGGTGAAAGATGAGATGTTGTACCACACCCCCAGCAGCTCTGCCTCGTCATAAATAGTCAAGTGATTAAATGATCGCCATCCATCTGCTTGGAGGGAGGACAGCTAAAGGGTGGAGATAAACAATGTGCCTATATTTATAAGGCTCTTCCAAAATAAAGATCATAAATTGTATAGCTATCATCTACTTAATTCTCATATCTTACTTGATAAAGAAAATCTGTTTTTTCCCCCTTTTTTGTTTTTTTTTGGGGGGGGGGCGGGGTGGGGCACTCCCCTTAATCTTTGTAAAGAATAGTAGAAAGAACAGTTGCAGAAAGTAAAAGACCTGTCCCTTAGCTTGATTTTCTCCATTTTTGTCCCAAATTAGGAACTCAGAATCAACAAAATTCACCTGTTTTATCTTCTGTGACATGTGCTCTGTCATGTAGAAATGACCAGTTCATCAAGATAACCTCTCAGACTTTTCACTTTGGCCTAAATTTGCCCTTGTGAGTTTTCCCATACTATCTCAGAAGCCTCAGCCAGATGCTTCTCTGGAATTCAGAATCCCACATGGGCACAAATTTGGGGAGCTGTAATATTCATGAGGCAGCAGGACACAAGGCTGATCTATGGAGATGAGGCCAAAGCCTCAGGGAGAAGTGGGAGCCCTGTGAAAGAGGAGAGCACGCAGCCAACCAAGGGCTGGGAAACAAAAGCTGCTTGACCAGACAAGACTCGTTTCACAGAAAGAGTGGGGAAGAGTGAGAAATGAGAACACAAAAACTCAACTCACACCACCACGAGTCCAGGCCTCCCACAGCAGAGGGCGGGGCGGCCTGGCCCAGGGGTGTCCCCCAAAGGCACACTGTAACTTTCCAAAAGCAGAAATGTGTGGATATGAGCTTTGTCATATAGCCATCTCCTCCTCCTCTGGGTAATATTTTTATAATAAGGGATCAAAACATTTTTCATAGTGAATACTGTAAAACATGAGATCTATTTTCTCAAAGAGTAGTACAGAATGATATTAGTCTTAAAAGAGGTTTCTGATCTGATCTTTCCCTTCTTTGATTTACGACAATCTGAAGGAACACCAGGCACTGGGGGACAGCAGGCAATTGTTTCCAACCTGGGTTCCCGGAAAGAACAGAGCCCTAAGGCATTCGTGTCTGTAATGCATCAGCCACCTTCCCACCAGTTACAATGGCTCTACCCACAGGCTGGAGGGAGACAGTCCTCCAGGGTCTCTTAGTTTTTGCATGTGTACTGAACAGGAAGCGCAACCACCATGGATCCAGATTCTATTTTTCAGGATATCTGTGGGGCAAACAGCCTTGGAAGTCAGAGATTGTGTGTGTGTGTGGAAAAAAAAAAAAAAAGAATGTTTTACCTCTCAGAAAAGATTTGGGTTTTCCAAGGGCTGGGTTCCTGACTAGAATATTCCACAGGAATGCGTTAGGACCCAGGTTGCAACCCCCTGTGGGAAAGGGGAACTGGGAACTGATACAAGAGCACTTAAAGAAGTGTTTTTGAGTACTGTTAATATCTCTGATCAAGAGAGTCCTTGGCTCTGGCTGGGAACCTTGTATCTTCTGCCAACATCCATGAAACCCTACCAAGTTACATGCAAACAGAGTAACATTTCAGCCTCCACTGTTCTTGATAGTATCCATTCTTGAGAGAACCGAAAAAAAAAATGATCATTTTGAGTATTCCCTGATTCAGAGGAGAACCCGGCTGACCAAATCTTTGTGTGAAAAATCAAAAACAAGAACAATGTATAAATCTAGTATAGACTAGAACGTGGTGAAAATAGTTGGAGTGTCCTCCACGTGCTGAAAATAGTTGAAGTGTTCTCCACCACTTTTCAAATATAAATGTTTAAAAACTTCTATGTATTTCCTTCTTTCCACTGCCCCTTTAAGGATGTCTAATGGCAAGACTGGCGTGGGCACAAACCACCAGTTCTATTTAACGATGAGCTACTGACCGATCACAAAAAGTACCTAAGTGCCACAAGTCTCTCCAAAGCCAAGTTGTGGTTTACAAAGATGGAGAAATAAGTCAACTCTTCCTAAAAAGCTCAGAAACCACAGTCACCAAAACAGAAAGGATTAAAGAGAACTACTAAAATCCGCTTGCCATTCTTCCAATTTATACTGAAAGAATCTCCTGCAGTGGTAGGACTCCATTTAAATGCCCATATTGCCACCTGCCTTTAAGGAGACCATTTCCATCTCAACAGGAAAAGGAAGCATTTCACTAGGAAAATAGAAAGATTTCAAAGTTGCTAACTTAGAAACACATTCCTGAAAACACGCATAGTGATATCTGCATGGCTTTTCCAAAGGCAGGAGGGCTGGGGCAGTGGAGGACTTGGGGAGGGACGGGCAGGGGACACAAGATGCATTTGCCTAAGTAAAGAGGGAATTTGGCTAGAAAAAGCAGCACTACTCGAGCTTGGGAAAGCACGGTCACATTTCAGGGAAAGACCCTATAGGTTTCATGGTGCTGAGGAAAAACAAACATGGCATTAGGACAGTGGCTGTCTACATGTGCACTTTACAGAGTTTATTTGTATAAAATGTACAAATCAGCAGTCCAGGCTGCTGCTGATTCAAACTATGATCCAAGCTCCTCCAATAACAGACTCTGTGCTCCATGCATACTAAAACCTTTCTGGCTTCAGAAAAGCACAGACATTTCAGAAAGGCGGGAGGGGGCAAGGACCTTCACTGTTCCAACTCAGTCACCAGCTGCACTAGTCCCCAGAGAACTCCTGTGCCTAACAAACATGTCCTGCACAGCAAAGATGGGTCAGGCCTTGGGCAGTGCCGGTGACACACACCCTCATCCCAGGATCTCAGAACACTGAGTACAATTTGAAACTCCAAGGGGGAGAGCCAAGAAAACAGTATCAAGAAACCACTGCTTATCTGAAATGACTAAATTTTCCAAATACCATGATATCAGACTAGAGCTATATGATATCAGAATCAAAGCAGAAGTTCGCACTGGAATGAAAGATTTTTAAAACCTCATTTGTAGGAGCGAACACATTAGTGAAATGATCTTTCATGGCAGTCTGGGAAATGTACAGCATAAGTCTAGAACAGCTGTCCTGGGCAAAAGTGTTTGAAAATGTTAATAAAGACAGAAGGAAATATTGTAGATCTGTATATTATAGAGAAATCTCTGTTCAAATAAATGCCATAGTTATTCCTTAAGCGCCAGAGAAGGAGGATTCCGCAGCAAGCACAGTGTTCGGTTCCAAAGGAGCACATCGAGTGGGGGCAGAGACGCAGAGAAGCCAATGCCTGTGGCAGTCACCATAATCCACAGGGTCGGACAAGAAGGCCCTCACTGCCCACTGGGAGAGTCTGACATGCTCTCATTCCATCATCACTCAGGGTTTGGGCTGGGGACACCCAGGGACTATGACAGTAGCTGCTCTCCAGGACACCCAGCCAAGTAAGTAGGGAAAGAACAATTAACAACCACAACACAGTGTGATGAACGCCACAGGGAAATCTGGACAGGGGCCCTCAGGGAACCAGAGGGAGCGAGCATCCTCCCATCACTTGGCTTTCCAGAGGTGGCAGAGTCTGCCAGAGGCTGATGTGATCCTTGCCAATATCATCCTCACCTCCCCCACCCAGGTTTGTGTGGGCCACCACTGTACGCTGTCCGGCACTGTGCAGGACACAACACACGTGCACTGATTCACCAGGGATTCCATCATATCATGACACATGAGATGAATGAATCTCAGAAACGTGGGAGTGATTTGATCCAGGTCACATCAACAGCAAACCTTCTTGTGACAAACGGCACTCAAGTCCTCAGTGGCTGGAACAGAACATGAGGAGAACAGGAAGAGATGAGTGCAGACACTCAGGAGGCAGAGCCAGGGCTAAAGGCAGGGAGGCCTACAGAGGGACAGTAACCATATGAATGACGAGCACAGGACACTTCATCGCTCTATGGAGAGACTCAGGTTCCAAAGCTGGTATTGCCACTTGCTGGCTATCTGCCCATTTGCATCTCATCATCACCATCTCCCTAAGCCTTTTTCTTTTTTTGGGGGGTGGGGGTGGGGTGGGTTAAATAAAAGAAAGGATGCAACTTTCTTTCTAGAGGCTGTGCTAAAAAGAAAGAATGAGCGCCCCCCAGAGGCTGCTACACAGTGGGTGCAACTAGCCCATGCCGGGGTCATCTGCAACTAAAACTGAAGTCTTGCCAAGTAACTTAAACTCTCCTCAAATAAAATAGAGAAGGTCATTATCCATCACCTGGGCCACTGTGAGATTTAAGTAAGATACCAGGTATAAAGCACATGACCGTGATAGGAGTATAGTAAGCAGCCTATAAATGAAGTCCTCATTGCTGGCTGAATTTCTGAGTCAGACCCACCTCTGGTTCTAGCGTTACATCATCACTAAGGAACCATTTTCTTACCCAAAGATAGTCATTAACTTAGGTCAAAAAGGAGAATTTACAAAGAAACAAAGTGGATCTCACCCTTTTAAAAAGGAAAGAAAAAAAGGTTATTAAATTCAGTGTGGTTCCCTGGTTTGAATTCCAGAACAGAAAAGGAGCATTAGAGGAAAAACTGGTGCAATCTATATGAAATCTGTAGTGTCACTATCAGTACAATGATCCTGAGATATTTACAGGAGGGAAAGACAGATGGAGGGTCCATGGGAATTTGTACTATCTTCATAACTTTAAATCTAAAACTATCCCCCCCAAATTTTCTTAAACAATAGATAAGAAAAACCCAAATAAACTTTTTCATCACTGAAAAACTAAAGATCTTTTCAAATTATGATCACACACCTGAAAGCATCCAAAACCCATAAGGTTGGTTTGATGCCAAAAAATATGTGTGAATGTTCCATTTAAAAAAAAAAATTACATGCCTGTAATCCTAGCTACTCAGTAGGCTGAGGCAGGAGGGTGCAAGTTTGAGGGTACCTTTGGCACCTTCATGAGACCTTGTATTAAAATAAAAATAATAGAAAGGGAGGGGGTTGTAGCTCAGTGGTAGAACACCCGAGTTCAATCCCCAGTACCAGGGGGAAGAAAATTCACCTGCAGCATCCATTGAGTAATAGGTGGTGATTCACTGCTACTCTTGAAACAGGTTTTAAGCTATGTGGGCTTTTCCAAACAGACTGTGGGTTTTAGATCAGAGTGAGCTGACGTCTTTTATAAAGGGCCATACAGGAAGCACTTCAGGCTTTGCTGGCTGTGGGACCGCTCTCACAACTACCCAAGTCTGTCATCATGGTAGGGCAACAACAGCCACAGACAAAACACAAATGTCTTGAGTGTGGCTGTGCTCCAATAAAACTTTATTTATAAAGACAGGTGGTCATGGGCCACAGCACTGACCCATGAATTAAAAGGACTGGATGAGAATCTGTTTGGTGGGGGTGGAAGAGGTGAAGAAAACACTCCCCAAAACCCTCCTGGGTCCTCAGGGGCTCAGTGGCAGGGCCCCCTGGTGTGTACTGACAGCCCACCTGCAAATACCCAGTGCTTTACTGGGACAAAAACATTCTTTGCTCCCCATCTCTTCTCAGGCAGCAGGGAGCTGGCCAATCCAGCCAGCTTATAAAAGTAATTATTTGTTATCCCTTGAGGAAAAACCAAAGCCACCAACAAAAACAAAACCAAAAAACAGGAGGTAGGTGGTCAGGCAGGGGAGGAGGAGTGTGGAAGAAATCCCTAGTGACTTGTGCAGGGCATGGCTACAGATGAGTCCTCCACCTGTGGCATGCTGAGGCTCCCAGGTGGCTTTCCTCCATCTCATTATCTGATGTCTTACAAAGATCACTCCCAGGGTGAGCGTTTCCAGTTTTGCCAGAAGACAACTGTCTTAGAATTGTATCTCTGACCCATCTCCCCCTCAGCTAGTACTCCTTGAATCCTGTTTTCCTTCCTTCCAGGTGGACTGTTGTGGAATCAGGTAAGAGGGTTGAACTAGAAGCTAAACAGAAAAGCAACTATAGCTTCCTTTCATAAAAATTATGGGGCTTTAAAGATCTGAGGGCTGCAGTCCTGCAGGGTCACTAATTGGAGTGTTTCTACCTACACGATTCTCGTGTGGAAAAAAGGAGCAGCTAATATGAGGGCTGAAGATACAAATGGGGCTACAGAAGGAGCCCCAAACTGCTCAGGTCAGAGACTCCTGTGGTTACTTAATGAGCTGATGGGTGGGTTACCTATTGGGACAGGGCAGTCACCCATCCTGCTCAAAATGATTCACAGACTTGGCTGGATCCCAGGGGGATCCCTGTGCCTTGGCCATATGGCACCCAAGGGTCCTTTCTCAGGGACTCACAGAGAGGCTAGGAGAGGCGGCCATGCTGAGCTCTCCAATCACAGCTAACAACATGAACGAGTAGGGCTTTTCCCAGACTTCAGAGGCAATGTCCCTGAGCTACTGTGATCATGCAGCTGATGAACCAGGAAGTTGAGGTCAAGATAAACTAAGAAGATCAGATGAGGCTCTCGGGGAAAGGAAAATCCCAACAGGTAAGCGTGCAGGGGAGCAGGGATTGGGTTTTATTACATGCAGTATGTTGAAACCTCACAACAATAAGGGGGTGGGTAATATTATTCCCTTTACAGATAATCTTGCTAAGTCTTGGTTTGCTTAAATAACCTACATAAGACCTTCAAGGATTTAAGAAGCCGGAGGAGGATGCAAAGCCTGGCCTGTTTGACTCTAAATCAACACTTTACCTGTCTCAATTGCCTCCCAACTTATACAGAAAGCTCATGAGTCCCCTGCTTTATTTAGATATAGAGACATAGCCAAATGATTCTTGAACAGGAAATATATTTAAAAAATGGCATCAAGTTTAAAAAAATAAAAACGTTACTGGAAGAAAAACAAAAACAAAACTACAAGACTAAAGCAAAGCTAATTCTTTTTGAAGTATTAAACAATAGGTAAGCTACTATTAAATTCAAACTTGTGCATTTATTGTAGAAGGTCGATTTTTCACCATGAAACATAATAGAAAATTATATAGATAATTACTCTTCTAGCTTAAAAATAAAACCTCCAAATTCCAGAATCTGTAGTTACAACCTGGCAAAGGAAGACATGTTTTAGGCTATACTGAAGTGTCAAACAAGCAATACAAATACCAAAATCACCCTAGCCAGCCACAACACTTGTGTACTACAGGAGGTAAGGGCTGGGCAGTTGGAATGCCGAGGTTTCTACATAAAGCTGGAGAGAAGAATGTTAGGTTCTGTAAACAAGTCAGGATGGCGCCTGGCATTTTGCCAGAGGGAGTGGTTTGTGAAGTAACGCCAGGGAGCCATTAAGTGTGGAGATTCCTTATTGGTTGACTGCTGTATCTAGTTTATGTTAATTAAGATAAGCTGTGTGGAATGTATATATACCCCTCCTGTCCTACAATAAATGGCTCCCACTCCTGCTGTATCAATGTACACAAGTTGCTCGTCACCCACCCCGGTTATTTTGCTGCAGCCGGACTGCGGCAGAAGAATTCAAAGAAAAGTGCAGGACCAGAAGTTGTACTCCCAAAATGGCTGCAAGCAGACATTTATGGTCAATGGCCAAGTACACAAGCCCCTGTGATTAGCATCAAGAACTTTACTGAAGCCAAAGGGAGACAATGAACATTGTATTCCTCATTAAAAGACCATGGACACAGCTCTATTGCAAATACCAAATTTTCAAGTGTCTCCGCTCTGCCAAGAGGCAAGATAACCCTCCTCCTCAATTCCCAGTCAAGGCATTAGCTGATGAAAAACCAGCTTCAAGTGCTTACTCCCCACAGATAATTATAAACCACAGACACATAGCCAATGTAGGGTCAGTCCCCCTTCAAAACAAGGGCAGCAACCAGCTGAAAGTCACGCTAGTCATACTAGGTGTCAGAATCAAAGAGGTCAGGGTCGGGAGAACACCTACAATTTGAACAACTACCCAAATCCATCTAGATAATTTCAATCTCTATGGTAAACAATTAAGAAAACCATAAGTCACTGGGGCAGAAAGGGCAGGGGTCAAACTCCACCTACACCCTGAGTAGCCTGGACGAGTCCTCCTGTGTCCTTTGTGCCCTGGTTTCCCTATCTTTAAAAATGAAGACATTTCTACCCCACAGGTTCATGAGAGCACAGCTAACACAAAGTCCAGTGGCCCACAGTACCTTATGCTCCATGGTCTTTGATTCTAAGAAATGTAAGAGCGTAACTAATCAAACCTGTCTCTAGTCTCAAACCACCAACCTCTGCTAATGCAAAGATTCTCTCTCTCATCATCAGTCCCACAAGAGGCACAGAAAGGAGCTAATGTCTGAAAAGAATTTAAAAGGCTGCTATGGGCTCATAGCAAGGTGATATGCAACCCCTGACCACTTGTTCCCTGTTCCTCCTTAGACTTCACTTTGAACTCTGAGTCCACCCTGAGGCTGTTGCTCTCTTCATTATGGAAGCAGGTGCTGGTCCTAATGCCTTCTTTACAGTACCGAGTAGCAGACAGCACATCCTTCTCTACGGTTCTGCTACAGAGCTCAATCCACGGAACCTACCACATTCTGTAAACAAGGCCAACTTAGGGGTAAACAGAGAAAATTTGCTAGCCTTATTAGGTAACGATCTCCCCAAGAGCCAGTAAAGATGCTGGAAATTCCCTGATGGACCGTTCATTCCTTTGGTTTAAGTGTGACCCTCCCCTGATCTCTTTCTAAATTTATATACTTTCTTCCCTCTATTACAAAAGCAATATGTGTTTGTTTTAGTTGTGAGCAAGAAAACTGAGATGCAAAGAAATAAATTCCTTTTTATTCTTTAAATATGTATTTTTAGCTGTAGGTGGACACAATACTTTTATTTATTTATTTATTTTTATGTGGTCCTCAGGACTGAACCCAGTGCCTCATTTATGCTAGGCAAGCACTCTACCACTGAGCCACAACCCAGCCCTCCTTTTTTCCTTTGTGAAATAATTATCATGGGATTATGGCCAAAATATTGAGATGCTAATTTCTAGAGTGAACTGATTGCCCTGGTTCAACAGAGACCAGGAGCCCTGAGATCACAGAACGCACAGATGGGGCTGGGAAAGTGCGGCTCAGTGGTGCAGTGCCTCCAAGAGAGGGGCCCTGCTTTGGACCCCCAACGCAAACAGCAGAACATGGGAACAAAAGCACACACAGCTGGGAAGGCCTCTTGGAAGGGGAAGGGAGACAGAAATGAAGGGTGAAGAGGAAGGAAGAAAGTGAAGACTACATGACCACTGACCCATAATTTCTAAAAACGTTGCCAAAATCCTCAGAAATCTGTTCAAAAACTGTTTAAAATGATTACCTTTCTGAATTTCAGACACATCATTTATGATTTATTGTCACATTCTAAGCCACAAATCATATTTAGGGGTTACTTTGGCATCGCACCGCAAAATTCATCACCATGCTAAGAAGAAGTCTTGGAGCAATAACCAAGTAATTTGAAATGCCAAGCAGGTGCCTCTGGGAAACCTCAAAACTTTGTTTAAACATGCCCAATTTAAAGAAGCAAGTGATTTCATTGACAAGAGTAAAAATGGTAACCAGTGAGGGCACCCAAGGTATGTAGATAACATGCACGAGGCTCTCTATGGGAAGAAGAGTAAATTATCGGGCACTTTCAAATAACACAGGGTTGGGGGCACAGCTCAGTGGTAAACAATGTGCCTAGCATGCATAAGGTCCAGCAGCAAATAAATAACTACCTAACTCAACTCTGGGTAGACATGGTCTCTGGAGCACACACTAGCTGGGGGCAATAGCTCAGAACAGATGCTCTTCAATACCTTAATATTCAGGATAAACAAAGCCAAGCCTCTCAGTGGATAGAAAGAAAAGCACTCCCTCCTGACCTGCTAGACCCAGAGTAAGATGCACCTCAGGGTACCACCTCCCCAGCTAGAAAGAGCTGTTCTAGCATGCTACCATTTTGAACATGTCAGGAAGGGAAGCATGCCTTTTCATTTGAAATCTGCAGAGGAAACAGAGAGCAATGCCCCATATTTCTTAAAAGAGATTTTCTTTTGTGGCAGGGAACCTAAAAGGATTACTTGTCAAGGACCTGGCTCCATCAATTACAACTGAGGAAAACCTGTTTAGAGAAAACTACTTTATTGGGAGGTGGGGGATCCTTTGGAACATTTGAAATATCTTGACCTATGATGTAATGTCCTCCAAGGAAACTGAGCTAGCAATTCTTCACTGGCAATGAAGTCACCCATCACCTTACTGAGTGTACAGGTAAGTAATAGCTCTAGATTGATTGACTGCAATGAATAATACCCACAAGTCATAAACATCAGCAGAAACCCAAGAAATCCAATTCTGCCTATTGTTTTCCACCTGCCAGAGGCCACAGCTGTATTTACACACTACTTCTATCAGATCACAGCTACTGTAGGTTTTCCTCTGCAAATGTGCTTTCCAGTGGCAGAGGCTGTGGTATTTCTATATAACAGGGAAACAGGGGTCCTCTGTGATCCACATGTATGTGGACTCCATTCCTTAGGACCCAAGATAAGGTAAGTGTTGGTTTTCGAACATTCGGTCAACCACACTAGTTGAAAATCAAGTGGCACAGGTAGTCTCCTTTTCAAAGCCCTGGACAAAGTTTTAATGACTCCATAGCAACTTTAGAACAATCAGCATTTACTAAGAACCCATTATAGCCAAAACTGTATATCTGGTACACCAAGATGAAAAGTGAGCAAAAGAAGAGAACCACACACAACGAAAACTAAATTTACAAGTGCTAAGCAAACAAAGAAAAATGCTGTAAAGAGAAAACAGCAAGACAAAGTCTGCAGAATTCCTGGAAAAAAAAATTAATCTTTCTAAGGGAAGAAAGAAGATGAGCTAGAAACCACACATAGTGGCCGAAGAGACATACAATGATATTCAGAAAGACATGTGCTTTCCAAAAGGGAAGCATTTTTATAAGCACATAATTAAGAAATTAGTCACCAATAACTTTGTCAATATCACAAACGAAAGTTCAAAGCATATAAGTTCCAAAAATCAAATTCATACCACTGGGAATTTTATGACCAAGCTTGGGGTAAGGGAAAAATTAAATGTAAAGATACATACATGCATACCACATAAATGTCAAATACTACTAAAAGGCAAATATTAACTAATGCTCAAAGACAGTATTTTCTTAATGCCAAATAATAAGTGTTTTAAAAAATGCATGTTCTCATGTGGAAGATAAAACCACTGATCTCAAAGAAGTAGAGGAGAAGAAGGATTAGAGACTGGATGAATTTGACATTGTGGTGCACGCCTGTTATTCCAGTGGCTTGAGAGGCCAAGGCATGAGGATTCCAAGTTCAAAGCCAGCCTCAGCAAGTTAGTGAGGCAAAAAGCAACTCAGTGAAATATATATTATATATTAAAAAGGCTGGGGATGTGGCTCAGTGGTTAAGTACCCCTGGGTTTAATCCCCAGTACCAAAAAAAAGAAAAAAAAAACTGGGGGGAGGTGAGAGGGGTGGAGAGAGAGATTTAATGGGTGCTGGGTTACAGGTGGGCCAGAATAATAACTTCTAATGCGCTATGGCACAGGGGGGTAACTGGTCAACAACTGGTTTTATGTTTCAAAATAGCTAATACAGATGATCTGGAATATTCCCAAAACAAAGAAATGATAAATGTTTGAGATAACAGAGTATTCACTACTCTGACCTGATTGTTGTACATTATATAAATGTATTGAAATGTCACACCATATCCCACAAATATATAATTGTATCAAAAAATAAAAACATGAGAAAAAACAGGGAAAAAGAAATCACTTATCCTAATAACAGTCATCAGAAAAGATGTCCATAATTAATACATGAACCACACAAGGAGGGAGAGACAACAGACCCCAGGCCAGGGCTCACCCATCATAACCTTAACCTGGGAAGTTGCTAGAAATACAGGCTTTAAGACCACTTCTCAGACCTACTGAATCATCAGCTCTGAGATAGAGCCCAGAGAGTTATTTTTATTTTTTTGTGTGTGTTCTTAAAAGCAGACCCAGGGCCTCATGCGCAGTAAACACGTGCTCTACCAGCGCGTGGATACAGATTTTAATAAGCCCTACAGGTGATTCTGAGATGTGTTCAAATTTGAGGAATAGTCACACCAAAGATAAATCTGGGCTGATACTCTCCCAAGTAAATCCTTTAAAACACATGCCAGCAGCAATCTAATGCTTAAGAGAAACAGAAATGCATTTCATCCACTGTGTGAAGAAAGTCAAGTTCTTGAAATAGGAGCAATTCTACATTATAACAAACCTCCCTCCCGGACCCGCTTCCACTACTTCCCGCCCCCACCCCTTTTGGCCTCTGGAAACTAGAGTGCTTTTCATGACATTTTCAAATGTGTATGAATAGGAAGCTGGGGATTTCACTCCTCATTTGATTTATGACCAAAAATATCAGGCTCTTCTTGTTTCAGGCCCGGATGTGTTGTGAATTCAACGCCATCCCATGGCTCATAATGTCACTTTTCTGCAGAGCCACTATGGAAGAAAAATAACTGACTAAACTGTTCTCCTCTGACTGAGATATACACTTACTGAAAGAAATAATTAGGGATCTGGTTCTCACTAAAACACACACAGGCTAAATTCCACCTCCAGTTCAGCCAGGGCTAGAGTTTCTGAGTTCCTGTGCAACTGATGTTATGGTTAGTAGTATTAAAGTGAAAGAGACTTTAAAAAAAAAAAAAATTTATATGTATTTTTAGTTGTTAATGGACCTTTATTTTATTCGTTTATTTATATGTGGTGCTGAGAATCAAACCCAGTGCCTCACACATGCTAGGCGAGCACTCTACCACTGAGCCACCAAAGAGACTTTTTATAGTGGATAAAGAGTAGTAAAGGTGACAAGCAAAATTTGAGAAACACATATTTAAATCCACCATAAACAATTTTTGGCATGTAAATAAACATATATGACTATCTTTGGGTGAGGAGGGACATGGTGTGCCTCTGGAGAATTTGTTTCCATACTTAGCATTTCACTGAGATTTTAGGTAAGCTTTTCAGAGTCTTCAGGTCACCCCAAAATTTCAATATGCCAGATTTCTCCTGGTCTCTCTTAATACTTAATAAGTTCATAATGATTTCATGTGAATCCAGCTGTAACTATAAAAAGCCAAGTAATGTGAGGAACAATTTCCAATCCATTTAAAGTCCCAAGAATGCCCAACTGGGGTCAGATGACATCATTATCTATAATTTATTTTAAGCAACTTTGGTTTAAAAAATTTTTAATACTCTCTGGGTGAATTATAAATATATTTTTGGTTGTGACTTGATTGACTAATCAAGTAATGTCTTGTAATTGTTAGTGAAGTTGTTTTTGTCTTCTCCGAGCATTTGTTTAAAACTGCATGCCCTTTAGAGATCCCGCCCACTCTGAATTTGTACTCACTCTGTTGCCTGAGTCAACACAGCAAGAGAAAACCTCATGTAATCAAGCAAGTCCAAGGTATTTTGTATTAGTATGATTTGTACTAATATGCCTAAGCTGATCTGCACATGTCTGGCACTAAATCAAAGAGAAGAGACAGTCAGATGTCATTCATCAAGTCTCCATTATGCAAGAAGCTAAGGAGTAAAATTGGCCAGAATGCTAACACAAAGCTGTCAAAAAATCATATGCCTGAAATATTCCATAGACAATTGTGAAAGACTATCCGTCACCATGCATATATCCTCATCTCTCTCAAAGTTTGCATAATTAGGAAGAAAACATCCCAAGAATGACAGTAACAAATTTCTTTGTGTGTCCCCAAACTGCCACAAACTGAACCTACATCAGATGTGAGGTGGCACCCATTACCCCTTCTAGACAGGGAACATGGAAAAAATATGCACAAAAGGTTTTGATTTATGGCCCTTCTCCCTCAGGAGCACCACTGTAGAGAGAAAGGGTCCTTGGATCTAGTGTCCTGGGTGCCCACTGGCCATGTAAACATCAGAAGATGGTCACAGTGTTCCTCCACTCGGCACCAAACCCAAGCACGGCAACTTACGTGGTGGATGTCCACTCCCCACAGCTCCCTCCATCTGACAGAAGGTGGTTTCTCTCTGGTCCAGGAGGCCCATGAACAGTTGCACTCGTGGGCGATGGGGAGGACAGTGAGTCCTGACTGCCGGTGGGGGTGTCCTCCTTAGGAAGATTGGGATTGTCACCTAGGGGGAAAAGAACAAGTTTCAAACAACCTCAGAAGAAAAAATAACCACTAATAATTACATGGCATTACTTGATTAGTCAATCAAATTATATTCCAAATTACATTTACAATTCAGCCTGAGAGTATTTGGGTGTCCTGTCTTTGAAGGTGTGTGGGAGGGTATGCGCACGCATGTGCATGTGTTTAACCAAAAATGCTTAAAATAAACCACAGGTTCCCGTTGTTTAGATCTGAAGTGTCCCTTAAAGTCCTGTGTGTTAAAGGGTTCGCCCCAGCCTGTGGTCCCAGGGGGAGGCAGCAGAACTTTTAGAAGGTAGGACTTTGTGGCAGGTCTTCTGGTTTGGGGGGTGTGCCCTTGGAGGAGACAGTGAGACCCCGGCCCCCACCTCTTCCTCTCATTCCTTCCCAGCCAACAGCTTTTCTCTGCCACATACTCCCTGTCCTCATGACCTGCCTCACCACAGGCCAAAAGCAAAGGGGCCAATGAGTCATGGACTTCTACCTCTAAAACTGTGAACCATAAACAATCTTCTGTCAAAGCAGATTTACCTCAGGTGTTGTGACAGAAAGAATGACCAGTAAGAGATGAAGAAAATACAATCATCAAAATGAGACCACACAGAAGACGAAAGCATTAACCACCACCACCACGGTGACCTCCTAAACTATAAGGAGCCCAGGTTAGGGGACATCATCAAGGCAGCCAAGGCAGCCCAGGCAGCCAGCCAGGCCACACTGTCTGACCTCTCACTGGCTAGTCACCTGTTGGTTCTTTAAGCAGTCTCAGTCACTACTTAGCACATAATAAATTAAACAACTCTCACCTTCTGAGCTGGTATCTTGGATTACAATCTGTAATACCCAATTTATTAAAACCCCAGACACAGGGAAACTCCCATTTCCCTGTGAGCATCAGGGAAGATGGCATATCAAGAATCAGTTAAGCAACACTTCCTAAATGAGTTGTGTGGCTTATGCTTTCACAGAGGAACGACATTTAGTGTCATGTGTAGACCTATGGCCCTGGTTAGAAAACTCAAGAGACAGAAAGCTGGGGAGCCCAATAACATCTGGTTCCCTCAAAAGATCAGCCACCATGAAATGCACCAGCACTGCACCTAGTAGAGCTTGGCTCTTCAGTCCAAGCCATAGCCCCTATTAAATTTAACTCCTCCAGGGTGCCTTACAGAGGTAGCAGTTTTGAGAACACTAACTTAGCCTCCACTGTAGAGGTTATGGGTCATAACAGTTGGTCAACAAACTGCTGTGGAAGCACACGATGCATGAGGTTCCTAACTCAGCCAGCTAGAGGCTCTAGCTAAGACTTCAGACCTTCTCAGTCCAGGGCCCTTGATACTAAGTATACATGAATGCTAGGAACAGTAAAGAACTTGCTTAGATGGATTTCATTTCTAAAAATGAAGCACAAGAGAAATTCCAGGCTCTAAAGCTAGTCCCAAGATGGCTAGTCTTGAAAACTAAGTGTAGACAATGAATCTTAATGACCTCTGATCCAGCTTACAACTGAAGTGAAGAGAGAATCCTAGAAACAGAAACCTAGAAGTTTGGATGCAGGGAAGCAGGAGTCGAGAGACAGTGGTGATGTCTGCTGGTGGGGGTGGGTAGGTAGTCAGGAGGATAAATGTGGATGACCTTATGCAGCAGCTTCTAGTAGGGAGTTTTTGAGCTCTTTCTGTTGCAAGCATGTTACAGAAGGGTGGGGGATAAAGTGATGCAAGAGACGAATGAACGATCTCTGTGGGCAGATCTTTCCCAGGTCCAAGCCCCCCTAAAGTCTTGCTCTGTTTCTGTTCACAAACATACAATCTAGAATACTGTTTGACTGCTCTTTGTGCAAAGTAACTTTTTCCACAGCCCTTTACCACAAACAGGTTTAGTAATCGGAGAAACTCAACCCCAAAAGAAAGGCCAATTCTGAGGTAAATGAACCAAAAACCACTGATAGACCACTGCTATAATTCCTTTTGATTTATTTTCTTTGGGGGATAGAGTTCACTTCAGAACAAAGACTGCCTCTTCCCTGTGCATGGAGAGCTCAACTTCAGCCAGTTCTTTTCTGCAAATGAGCCCCAGGCAGCAAGGACTAGAGCTCCAGCCCTCCTGGCCTTCCCAGCATCCCTCAGACATCATGACCAACTGCGCCCTACAAAACCAAGAGGGTCTCTAATGGGGCCTGCAGGACAGCTGTCAACTCAGAGCTTGCCTAGAAGCAGCAAAATATCATGGGTCCTGAAGCAGAGCAGGATCCCCGCAAGAGTAAGTGGGACACACGTGTTTGCCTGGCTTCCAGAGGCGGCTTCCTGGCCCCCAGTTCCTCTGGGCAGCGTTCCCTGACTGTAAGGCAGGGCATGATGTGGCAAAAGCAGCCATGGAGAGTCTGGGATCAGTTTATTCCTTGACTCATTCCTACCAGGAGAAAGCTCTCAACAAGGAACAAGTTCAGGGAACTGGAGACCAAGGGTCTAACGTTACTTTAAAAAGATGCCAAGCCGATTCCCATAGCCTCTAATCCATTTCCCAAGCAGACTGACACAGCACAAATTGTCATTCAACATACTGAATCACATTCTACTAAAGAGTGGCAAACGGAACCTCCAAGTGAAAGTAACAGGTAGAAGGGAACAGCTGTACGCACACTGATCCAAGGAAGCATATCTCACTTCCCAAGTGCACAAAAACTCCTTCCTTCACTGTTCACGAATGAGCTTATCTACTGGAGACACTGAATTCTGGGGAGAAGCATGATATACACAAACTTTAAAAACCTATAGCCTTTTCTGAAGATTTAGTGACCAAGAATCAGATTACCACTTTCTAATTAATGTAACAACAACAACAACAAAAAAAAACTTTTTTAAAAGCTTCTGTGTTCCACTGTCTCAGGAATGCATTTTAAATCCTATGAAACTAACTCCTAATTGAGAATTAAAATCAGATACTTTTATTTTCCACCTATCATTTCTTTTTTAAAAAATTTTTTTTTAGTTGTAGATGGACACAACACCTTTATTTTTTTTTTAATTTAGTGTTGATGGACCTATATTTTATTTATTTATATGTGGTGCTGAGAACCAAACCCAGTGCCTTACATGTGCTAGGCAAGCGCTCTACCACTGAGCCACAACCGCAGCCCCCATCTATCACTTCTTTTGGGTGGCCACAGAACTGCTCCCCTCAGGTGTTACCCTTTACTGGGTATCTGCAGACATCATCTGTGAGTATGAACATAGTTGCAGCATTTAAACAAAAATGGTACCAAAGGACTTCCATTATGAACAAACTAGAAGAAACAGAACTCATTTGAAAATGAGCTACCATCACAGTGAAGGAAGAAATGACTTCCTCTCGGCATCTAGCTTCGTTCTCACCTTTTCCAGAAACCACCTGCCAAACCACCTTGCCTGTCTCTTTTCTTCTCTGGCACAACTTAAGCTGCCGTCAATTTTGCATTTCACTCTGGCATAACAGTGTTGCAACTCCATTTAGTCCCCATTTCCGTCATACATTTTTGAGGAAGCCATGTCTGTCCTGGTAATCCCTTAAGAATACTCTGCAGTGCCAGGCACATCAGGAGACTTCTGGAAATACTGTGGACTCTGCCACAAGAAATATCATGAATATGGAAAGCCACTGCCTCTAGGAACTGAGAAGGGAAGAAAACTGAAGAACCTCAAAATATTCTCACAGAATCTACACGCAGCTTCCAGCCCTCATCCTCCCTCTTCTAAGCCACAAGCATTTCTCGCCCTCTTTAGTCACTCAACCAGCGTTTCCTGAGCTTCTGCTTTTGTTCCAAACACACTAGAGATGCTGAGATGGAAAGGTAAACCCTCAGTTTCTACCCTAAAAATGCTCACAGAATAGAGCACAGAGGACAGGTAGAAAGAAACAGGCCAAAAGCTGGTGTTTGCTGTCATGTGATTATCTTAAGGAGCTTTGAGACTCAGAAAAAGGAGTTCCAAATCTGACAGTGGGAGGGGTGGAAGACATGTGGGAGTCAAGCAACAGAAACAGGGAGAAATCATTGCCAGACTTTCAAGACTGAGCCTCAGTAGAGAAAAATTCAAGGTTGAAAGAAGAGAAACAGGAGAGACCATGGCAGATTTCAGAGCCACAAGCAGTTGAATTTGGCAGGGGGACAGGGTGTGAGGCAGAGAGTTAATGTATTGAGAGTGTATGAAAGTGGGGAAAGAGCTTTAGTATGTAACAGCAAAGCACATGAATTTATTCTGCAGGTGCTGAAGAGATACTGGAGGGATTAAGCTGAGAGCGATATGATCCAGAGAATGGATTCAAGAGATATTCAGGCATTAGAGTCATTAAAGCTCAATTAATACAGGTGAAAGGTGAGAGAAACTTAAGATGACTCTCAGGTGCTCATGAAAATCATATAAAAAAAAGCACAAGAAAGGTGAAGAAAAAATGACTTCACTTTCATAACATCTACTTGATTTCCCTGTTGATTCAAACTTCCTTTTCTCCCTGAGGTGCTGGGGATGGAACTCAGGGCCTCCCAGATGCTGGACAAGCACCCTACCACTGAGCTGCACCCCTGTCCCCTGATTTGTTTATGAGCCTAAGCCCATGACCAAGTGCTTTCTTTCCATGATAGACTAAACAATTTTCAGAGACTGGCAGAAAATTAGATCAAAAGGAGTGAATGAGAACTTCTATCATTGAAGGATGCTTATGTTCTTGATTTTAATATTTGGATAAGCTCTTTAAACTTTTCTTCTTCTCCCTATCCAGTAAATGGATGGATCTGGAGACTATCATGCTAAGTGAAATAAGTCAATCCCAGAAAACTAAAGGTGGAATGATCTCTCCGATATGTGGATGCTAACACAAAGGGGTCGGGGGGATAGAAGTTCAGTGGATTAGACAAAAGAGAATGAAGGGAAGAGAGGGGAGATGAGAACAGAAAAGACAGTAGAATGAATTAGACATAACTTTCCTATGTTCACATATGAATATACCACCAGTGAAACTCCACATCATATACAACCTCAAGAAGGGGATCCTATTAGAATAAGTTATACTTCATGTGTGAATAAAATGACAATATATTCTACTGTATGTATAGCTAAACAATATTTAAAAAATACATACATATGAGAAATGAAAAAACTTCTAATGACAAACTATTCTACTCTTCTAGTTATTTCACTTCAGAATTGCTTTTGCATTGCTAGAAAGAACAGAACTTTATATTTCCCTTCCATTTCATTCATTTCTTTTTTGTCTTCTCAAATATATGATCTAATAGTTTAAAAGAAGCCATCCCCTTTGCTCTTCCTCCACTGAGCCTGAGATGTGGGCATGGTATGAATCCACAGGTGTCCCCCATTCCTCCACAATAGCTGGAATAGACTGTCTCCATAGCAGCAGGCTAGTCTATGTTCCTCATCCTTAAACACCTGGCTCATGCATTAGCAGAAGTAAGAAAGCAACAGAAAAAAGGGAAAAAAAGCATCAAGAGGAGATCTCACACATCTCCTGGATATCATTTACACAAAGCTCACAGGGATCGAACTGGCTGGAAGAAAGCTGCAGGCTGACACTGCAGGTTCCTTATCAGGCCAGAATAATCTCAGATGCTTCTAATTATCAAACAGTTAATCACCAGGATCAAAGAAAGATTTACTGAGAACAAAATAGCTGCACTTATAACAACACAGTAACAGTGTTATGAGAAAGCCCCATCAAGTACTTTCCAGCTAACACAGCAATGAAAGTAGATGCCCACTCCTCCTCCTCCCATATATGCCCAGCAACCCCAAAGGATAAAATGGCATTTTAGGGGTTGGGGTTGTAGTTCAGTGGTTGACCATTTGCCTAGCACATGTAAGGTACTGGGTTTGATCATCAAAACCACAATAAATAAATAAATAAATTACTGTGTCCATCTATAACTAAAAATAGATATATTTCTAAAAATGTTATTTAAAAACACAAAGATACAAGTGCCTTAAAAATTTGTTCTATATCTCTACAGTAGAAGCAAAAAAAAAAAAAATACTCAGAAATATTCAGTGGAAGCATACATCAAAGGCTAATGCAAAACCAGCCAGACATTGAAATCTTGTGGGGTTCTCAATTCCTGAGATACAACAGGCCTGGGGCAGGAAGGTTAGAATCTGGCTCTTGCTAAGGAAATGCAGGCCTGGAGAAGCTCTCCACACTAAATGGAGGCCAAAAATCTGTGAGCAGGTTTCCCCTTTGCCTGGGAAATAGGATTTGGCAATTCTTCACCTCCAAACCGTGGGATGAGAGTTACATGACAGGCAATAAGACAACCTGGTTCCGAATCAAGCACCTGGTAAACTGTGGAAGCAACAGCTGGAGAGGGAGGAGGAGGAGCCAAACCATGCACACACAGCCCTCCTTTACCAAGGATGCACAAACCCAAACTTCTAAGAACAAAGGAAAACAAGACAGGCAGCAAACTCAACAAATAAGAAAACTTGGATATTTAGAAATGTGCAATATAGAGAATGAAACTTGTTTCTCCCAGAACAAACTGAGAGTAAGAAGTATTTTAAAAATCATGACCTAGTTCACCAAAGCAATTTCGAAAAAAATTCAACATAAAGGACTCAGAGTGCCAAAAAGGAGAATAAAGAAAATTCTGCACATAAGACGCTACTGTGAAATTTAAGAATGTCAAATACAAAGGAAAAAACCAAAATGCATACAGATATAAAGAGCAGATCATAAAAAAAGGAAAGAAAAAGAACCAGACTGACATCAGACTACTGAACAGCAACATTAAGTGCAGAACAAAATTGAAGTAATTTTTAAAGTATTAAAAAAAAAATTGAGCAGAGAACTGTATATTCAAACTGTCAAACTGCCATTCAAATGTGAAGGCATAATAAAAATATTATCAGACATAAAAATCCCCAAAGGTCTGACATCCAAAGAACTATATTGGTAACACTCTTAAAGAAATTCCTCTAGATTTAAATAAAAGAAGCAACATAGGATATTCAACTAACTTGATAATGCCTACTGTGGTCTTCAAAAAGAAAATAAAGGACAAGAAAAAAAGCAAAGAAAATAACCAAAATAATTCAGAACCAAAATTCTACAAAAATACCAGGTTGGGGAGGAAGGCAGGTCAGAGGGAACTGAGAGTCCATTCAACAGAGTGTCTATTTAGAGGTAGAGGGAGACATACAACAAAGTTCCAAAACTCAACAGAGAAATGAGACTGCAAGACTCAAAACAAGGACAACCACTTTAGGAAAAAAAAAAAAACAGAATGTATATCACTGGGAAACAGCAGAAGAACATTTGCTTTTAGAAAAAGGAAAGAAGGAGAAACAAATCAAAATGCATTAAGAGAAAAATACAAAATGCCAGAAATCCCAACATAATGATAATTACAATATATAAAAATGGATTAAACTCACCATTTAAAGATAGTAACTCTCCCAAATGTATTTCTTTTTAAAAAAAAAAATTTTAATTAGTTATCGATGGACCTTTATTTATATGTGGTGTGAGAATCAAACCCAGTGCCTCACACATGGTAGGCAAGCACTCCACCACTGAACCACAACCCCAGACCAACCCCAAAATGTATTTCTTCAATACAATAATATGCTGACGATAAGAAACATGCTTGACAAAGAATGTTGAACAATAGAAAATGGATATACTATGGAATCTCAACCAAAAGCAAAGTTTATAAACCTAATAAACGACATGAGGGTCATTTATGCAGGTTAAGGAATAAGATGATCAAGCAAGAAGCAGCTAATGATATAGCCTCAAGGAGTAAATTACAGACCTGCAAGGAAAAATAGAAAAATCAACCACTGTAGTTGGCTGTTTTAACACATTGCTCTCAGAAACTAATATCAAGAAACAAAATAAAATTGTCTGTAACGAACAACACAAAGCTGATCCATTTTGTGTACACACACACACACACCTCCCAATAAACATACACACACTTTTCAACAATGCACAGAATATTTTTGAAGGAAGGCTAGACAGTCTCAAATTTGAAAAGAATACTATTTCAATTCTCTTCTCAGGCCAGACTTGCAGAATAATCAGTAGCTAATAAAAAAATAATATATTTAACAATTTCTTTTTTTTCTATAAAGTTCTTTGTTTTACCTTTACTTACCTATTTTTTTTAATGTGGTATTGAGGATTGAACCCAGTGCCTCACACGTGCCAGGCAAGCACTCTACCACTAAGCCACAACCCCAGCCCTATTTTACAATTTCTTACATTGAGAACCTAACTATGGATAGAAAGGAAATCATAATAAAAATTAAGAAATCTTAAAATACAAACATTTCTTAAGATTTGTATGACAGGGGAAAAAATGCCAAAGAGAACTTTACAGTTTTAAAACAAGAAAGTTTCAGAACATTTTTATGCCGTATTTAAATAGACATTCTTCCTAAATATTGATAGTCAAAGAACAGTCATCATGACTGTTTAAATATTCAAATTAAATTCAGTCAATTTGAACTCTCAATGAAATGAGAATTCACTGAAATATGGTGTCTCTATATTTTAGTGTACTTACTCAACAGGGATTACTTGTACACTCTAATTAATACACACAAGCTACTCCATAAAATGAAAAGCTAATATTCTTAACTATTTCTTTTATTATTTAGTAGTGCATAAAACTTTGAGAAGAATATCTCCAAGATCACTGTGGAAATTGAAGAAAAAACATGATCTGACATATAAAAACTCAATATAGAGAAGTGAATCTCAAAGAAACATCTATTTTATCTTCGACAGTGGCTTCAACCAAAATTGGGTAGACCTTCCCTGGCAGGGGATGAGCAAAGCAGCTCTGGTTAACACCCACCTCTGCCCCTGTTCCCTTGTGCCTAGATTCACCTGCCTGTCATCCTGCATTTCTTACCTTTCTCATGGGGCCACTCAGTAATCACCTATAATCCCTTGCTTAGAATGTCTCAGCCCTGCCCAGATGGCACGTTTGTTGTAATGATGCTGCACCTGAGGACTTGAAAATCTAGGCTTGAGTTCCACCTCTGGAGAGGGATCAGAAGGTGAGGAGGAAAGCTGGATATACTGTGCACCAAGCTGTGCTGCTTGCTAAAATGGGACTAAATCTCAATGACAAACAAGGGCCAAAGCCTTGGTGGTCAACGGTCAATAGCTCAGGCAATGAAGTCCCCAGGAGAGGCTGAAACTGGGAGGGGCATATGAAATCTGCAGAAGGCAGAGGATAGTTAGATTTCTTTTGCTAACTTATATAAGCCTGCTTGAAACATAACCTTCGAACTGGGCAGGGGACGGTTGAATTGACAATGTGGCCAATATTATGACATCAACAAAAATCTCCTAATGTTTCAAGACATACAAGGTATTGAAAAAGGACAGCAGCACCTAGTGTTGGGAACAGAACTACCAACTCATTTCGTATGCATTCTGACACGATTTCTACTTTGCTAACATAAAGCCTGGGAAGCTGTATTTTATCATGTCCAAAACTATGCCTAATGCTATCCTGACCAGTATAAACCTGAACATGCGAAGTTAGGCTTTTCCCTCCCCAAACTCAAATGCTTTGGATTTGACATTGTAAATGAAATCTAACATTGAACATCCAATGTGGAGGTGATCTGTATAAAGTTGAATCTGTCATGGAGCTATCGAGAAGCGTCAGCCAACATAATCGATGGCGTGGGGACCAATAACAATTTTAAAATTTATAGAGATCAAAGGACATCCCTACCATTTGTTCTTTAAAGATCCAGTGCATGAAAGAGAAGGGTTACCAAGCAGTGCTGCTTCCTAAAATGTGGCTAAAGGTAATGGCATCCACTCAACTCATAGGAAACAAGACATCTTAGAACTGTCACACTGGACCAAAACAGTGACACATCTAGCATGGTATTCTGTTTTTTAACAAGGACACCCAAGGTTGTTCTATTTGTCCACGGCCTTGTTCTTCCTACCCAAGTCTGAGAAGCATATCATGACATCTTTGGATATTCAAATGGTTGCGTGCAAGTGTGAACAGTGAAACATACAAGATATCCAATTCTGAGTAAGCAACATGACCTCCAGAACAGCTTACCATGACTTGCTATTGCTCCAAAGGCAAGACTGCAGTGTCGCTCAATGTTTTCTTTTTGCATCTGGTCCGGAGCCCTAGCACCACCCTAATTATTGACTTGCAGAAACCAAGGCAGCCAGATACCCACAGTTACTGGGAGAATGAAGGACACAAGCAAAGGCCATACCCACACAGCATAGAAGAACAATCTCTCAGTCCTCGCTGGGCCATCTAAGATTGACTTCCTTTAAGTAGCCCATTCCATGGCTGTTGAAAACAAGTCAGGCTTGTTTCTTCACATTTCAACCATGCTTGGCTGGACCAGAAGGCCATGGAGTCCTATGACCTTTGAAGTTGCAGTCTACAAATGGAATGACAGGTGCCCAGCAGAGCAGTGTGTGAGCAGCATGACTGAGAAGGGCCATGTCAGATCCAAAAGCCAATTAGCACCTCGCCAGCCAAAGAAAACCTAGTAGTCCTCTTCCATCTTCCATGTGCTAGTCGACTTAAACTAAAATGACCTGGGAACCAAGTAAGAAAACTCTCTTTATGAAGCACTATCAATAGTGACATCAAACAGGTAAGATCTATCCAAAAACAAAAAAAAAAAGAGTCCAAAGTCAGATGAAAAATAAAATTCAGAGATTTTTTTTTCCAGATTTTTCAGGCCAGACTAGTTATTCTCATCCTCCTCAAAATGTGGGCTGGAGAATTATCTCATATTATCTCATACATTATCTCATACATTAAATTTTCCTCAAAATGTACCTACTCACACATAAACATGCAGTTTCTTAAGTAAACAAGTTTTTAAATAAAGAGAGTTTAAGGGCGGGTGGGGGATCTAAGTTTGACTTAAAGACTGAACTTCTAAATTAGAAAGATGTTGGGTATCTTTCTTTAGAAAGTGAATCCAACCCTGAACCCAATCCATTCAAATAAGTTCTGCTTTACTGTCCATGGAGTAGCAGGTGATAAATTATGACTGAAAACAGTCTAGAAAACCCTCTTTACCTCTTACATTATGGAAAAAGGGAAGGGGATGAAGAAATTAACCCTGCCAAACCGCCCATTAAGGAAGGAAGCCGACAGTCTCTCAGCAGGAGGAGGTACTCTGCAACGCGGGTTATAGCTGCCAAGTGGAAGGGAGGTTCCCAAAGTCCCATTTACCCCAGTTCCCATTCTCGGTAGGGGACAAATGTCCCCATTCTCCTCTCTTCATTTTGCTCTCATGATATAAGACAAGCCAAAATGGGAACCGCAGTGAAGTTAAATAACATACAGACTAGAGGCAGTCAGTAGATGGATAAGAATAATTCACGTGGGTCATAGGATTTTTTTAATTTGTTTTAATTAGTTACACATTGCTGAGGGCCATTACCAAGTAGGAATGACGCATTCGAAATTTCCTTGCCAGCGTACCCCATGTTAAATGACTTGCCTTGGAATTTCCGCTGTTGACATTGCATGTAAGGTGACCTTGCTCAAGGAAGGCGGATCCGGGTTTAGAGCTGATCAGGTTTGAGGAAGTATCCCGGTCCTTGGGTTTAGGGCGTTCCCAGTTTAAGACCTTGGGTTTTAGGGAAGTTCGATGTTGAGGATTATTGCTGCTGGAAATAGGGCGTTCCTGCTACCTGAGCTCCCTTTGAGTTCTCGTGAGATTCAGAGAGTATTTTGGGAAAAAAGCCTCGTGTAGTAGGTGAATTGGGTGGCAGGAGAACTGGAATTGCCCGAGAACATGTGTGGAGGCCGGTGTGAGTTCGGGAATAAAGAATTGCTGTTTGAATCTACAAAGCTGTGTGGTGGCTCGTGATTCTGTGCCCAGCCAAGACTGCGGCAACACATGACAGTACAATGACCTTGACATATCATACATTTGAATCAGATGGGATATAATATCTCATTTTTCTGATAGGATTTCTTTATCTGAAATTGTGTGTAGGAAAAGGAAATGTGACTCTCTGGGCAACAGCTTCTCCCACCCCCCAATGCCAAAAGCACCAAACCAAAACTACACATGGATCTGGACCCTCCCCAAAACACTGACCAAGAGAAAGGCAACTTCTGAGCTCTAAATTAAAACATCATATGAAGTTCAGAAATGATGCAATTAAACTGCCATAATCTAATAACAATGAAGCATAAAGCCTGCCTTAAAAAAGCCACTGGACACGGCTGGGTTGTGGCTCAGTGATAGAGCACTCGCCTAGCATGTGCGAGGTCCTGGGTTCGATCCTCAGCACCACATAAAAATTAAGTAAATAAATTAAGGTATTGTGTCCAACTACAACTAAAAAATAAATATTTAAAAGAAAAAAAAAGCCAGTGGACAACTAAGACATGTCCAAAGTGTATGCTAGGAAAAGCTCATGAGGGAACTGGTTGTGTTATAATCAATTACATGACAAGAAACGGCAGACCCCATTATAAAGTCACACCACCAGCTGATGGGCACTGGGTTACAACTCAAGGAGCCACCTCCACTTCTTGCAGAAGTTGATGGAAAGCAGGAACAACTCAATTACAAAGCAAGAAATACGAGTTCAGATGCAATATTAACAGAAGTCAAGGCAAATTGCCTTATTTGGTAAAGCAGAGAGCAATTTTATATCATAATCACAGTCCTGAGGCATTATTTAGAGACTGAGATGTTTGCCTACATCAACAAGCAAAACAATCTAACAACACACTATTTTCCTTAGGAAGATGATTCTCAATCAACCTGTCTTCCATAAACTTCTGTGGACACTTGCCACTTTGACAGCTCAGGAAATTGAGAGTACTATGCTCAGAACAAACTCTGGACAAATTCAACAATGAGGGTGGTTGGAGTCCTAGCTATTTACCTATCCTGTGCTCCTAGCTGTTCTTCTCATCTAAAGAAAGTTAAATTATCATCAACTGTCAGACTGAGATGCTAGGAAACAATAAACATGGTGTTATGTAGGACAACAACCCAAAAGATCAAATTACATTTTCTTTGAAAGAATACCAATCTGAAAGTATAATTGAAGCTCTCCTACTTGATGTCAGGCCCTTGAGAAAATGTAAAAGCTCAAATTCTTGAGTATTTACTACATATCTGGGGGTTTGCATCCATGAACTCAGTTGTTCCTGGCAAAACACATGTCAAAGTTTTATTGCCCAAACTCCTGAGGCTTACAGGGGGATTTGCTGAGATCATAAAAGTCATCAAGAGGAGACCAGGGATTTCAATCCAGGTTAGTTTAAATCCAAACTCAACCACAAATAAGTCTACCATTCAGTAAAACTCTTTGCTGCCTAAGTATTTCCTATAATAGGGATCCTGGAAAGTTAGGACAATGCTACTCTAAGAAAGAAGCCTGGGTAAAAGGTGACAGGTACACTAAGTCTAACAGGAAAGCACTAAGGGCTGGTCATTCTCAATGTGGTGCCCACACTCTCTCTCCAGGTCAACTCATGCCAAAAAAACACCATACCCTTTCTTTCTATGGCTCTGCTTCTTATTCCGTCTACCTCAAAATCTTAAACTCATATCCAAAACACTAAGCATGAAGCACAGAGCTAAAATGAAACCTGTAATTTACATGCACATGATGTATGTATGTTGCTAGTTCATATTTACATGTGAGTATATTGCAACAGTATTCACTATAGAAAATAGGAAATACAGACATATATATTTTTTTGAGAGAGAGAGAAAGAATTTTTTTTTTATATTTTTTAGCTTTCGGCGGACACAACATTTTTGTTTTTATGTGGTACTGAGGATCGAACCCGGGCCGCAAGCATGCCAGGTGAGTGCGCTACTGCTTGAGCCACATCCCCAGCCCAGACATTTATTTTTAAATCAGCAGATTCTTATCCCCTAAGGAAAGCTATTGTTATAACTGGTCATTTATCCAGAGCTTTATGCTTATACATGGATTTACATAGTGTTTTCTTTAAAGATTATTTTGACAATTCTGTTCTGTACCTTTCTGTTTTCATTCAAAAGCATGCTATGCACATTACTTCTATGGGAACCTTTTTATTACTATTGGGAGACTAAAAGCCTGTGTTTGGTTAGTTAGGAAACTGTTTGGCTAGGCTATTGAACTCAAGGTCCTCTTATAAGTACATATGTATAACAGAATGCACAAAATACTATATACAGCTCAGAAAAAAGAAGAGGACAGCTCTATAACCACAGGAAAAGCAACAAAAAATACATCAGATGATTTTTTTTTAAAGTAGAGATCTAGCTCTTGGGTATAGAAGATGATAAGTAAGGACTTAGAGGTATATTTTCTTTCACATATAATACACATACCAAGAATTCCAGGAGGTTACATAAGAAAGTACAAGTTGAACCATGTGCAACTGCTGATACTCAATCATTTCTCATTTACACAGACAGCAGTTTCACTTGGTACAGCCTTATTAATGATGGTAGTTTTAAAATTCTGTTTGGATCTCAACTCAACAGATTTCAGAAACCATAGGCTGAACTGCATGAGATTCTCAATGTTTTACTATTTTTGACCTAAAAATTGGAAAGAAAAAATCTTGACGTCATTGACATTAGATAATTTTGGACCTAAAAGATGGCGATTTTCTATGGCTTAACCTATTATTTTCAGCGGTTTTAGATCTGGTTTGCAGATGCAAGAACTGAGTCCATAAGATGGTATGGAATCTTTCCATTTTATGTCTTTCTATACTTCTTGATTTGTCAAACCCAGGAGAGTTTTATCTACTTAAAAAAAAATGTGTAAAGAAAAGAAGTGTTGGAATGGTGGCACGTGCCTGTGATCCCTACTCGGGCAGCTGAGGCAGATGGATCACCCGGTTCAAGGCCAGCCTCAGCAATTTAGTGAGATCTCAAGCCACTTAGTGAGACCTGTCTTAAAATAAGAAGGTTTAGGGATACAGCTCAGTGGCAGAGCACCCCTGGGTTAAAAACAGACAAAAAAAAAGTGTGCGGGTGAGTTAACAGAAAAATGCAGGATATTCAGGCCTCAAATTTCTGATTGTGTTCAATTCTCAAAATGTATTAACAAGCAGCTACCTGAACCACCCTCACTACAACTAGCCCAAGACCAGATGTTGTTGACTTAGGTAGGTGTGGCATAAATCACAGTAAAAATACTTGTGTAATACTGAATATCACTGAATTAAAATGTTCATTTCCTTCCCCTCTCCATAGAAACAAGCACCTGCTTTTCTCCTGGTGGGCCCACCTCTGTAACAGTGCATTGGTCCCACCTTAAAAACCATGCTCACTGCCCACAATTCCTTCTTTCTCTCCTGCATCAAGACCTCAGTTCCAAATTCCTTACAGCAAAGCTAATCATTTCTTTTTTCTTTTTCTCTATTTTTTAGTTGTAGATGGACACAATATCTTTATCACATTCATTTATTTTTATGTGGTGCTGAAGATTGAACCAAGTGAAGTGCCTTATGCATGCAAGGCAAGGCTTTACCCCTGAGCTACAACTCAAGCCCCCCACCTTTTTTTTAAAAAAATCGAATTATTCCTACAATTAAATAATAAATCAACATGAGAATAAAAAAAGTGAAACTACATGGTTCAACCTGTAGTTGTTTATTTTAAAAGATGCATAGAATCTCTCTCAAAAGTTTCTAGAGACAACTAAGAATATTTGCTAACCTCACAAAGAAAAGACTCTTGACCACCCGACTTGCATTTAGCACATTAGCAGGCAGGTTAAGAACCCAGATGGCCTAGGTTCCATCTTGGTTTTGCCACTGACCAGCTGTGAGATATGGAGAAGTCACTGACCTCTCTGTGCCTTGGTTTCCTCAACTATTCAACAGGGATAATAATATAACCTACAGGAGTTTTCTGAGGATTACCTGAGCTTCATAAACATTGCTAAGAAACAATATTTGGTGATTAATAGAGTAATATACAACCGTACACTGTTCTAACTTTCTGAATTTTATATTATGTTATTGCATTAAGAGAACCAAGATAACAAATGGAGATTCAATCAGTTTCTATTGAGACCCGAAGAGACAAATAAAATCATGACCATAAATACATTTCAGACTTGAAAATTATGCTTCAAACAGGCACACAGAGTACCACAGAAAGCAAAACGAGCCTTCAGAAGGAGCCTGGCTTCAAAGATGCTGCTGAAGCTGATGAAAGCCAACCAGAGACAATTTGTGATAAACACGAGGAGCAGCAGCCTCTGTGGTTGACTTCATCTTGCACGACTGCTTTTTCCCCCATAGCTGGTAAGGATGCACGAAGCCAAAAGGAATCAGCCATGGGTCTGCTTTGTTGTATTAACTGTAGACAACACTCTGACATCATGGTCATTTTTATCATGGTCCATAAAAGTTTTTCACTCAGAATTGGCCACACTGAATCAATACCTTCCCCTTCAAGATTTCTGCTCATCTTCTTGGCCACCAAGAAAATCCTTCAAATCAGTCACTCTTGACAGCCTTAAAAAATTCTTCTTCATTCAGGATAAACAATACTTTGGTTGGTTTGAAAAGATGTTTCTTAGACAGCCCAGCTACCTCCTACGCTGCAAGAGTTTCAAAGAGGGCTATAAAGAGAGTGACAGCTGCTTGAATTCAGAAGTCGAAATTAAAATAAAAGCTATTAGAAGTGGGGAAAAAAAACCCACTCCACAGGGAGACAGGCTTTAAAGAATTTTTCTCTCTTCTATAAATTCTAGTTACCTGCCATGAACTTATTTTCACCACAGACGCAGCTATGTATTTTTTAAGGCGTTAAATAAGTTTTTCTCCCCCTGAGAGAGGGGGGAATGTTCATCCCACACAGAAGCATAGTTAAGATTATACAGGAAGTTGCAAAAGAAGTTGCCTTTGCTTTGTCACTAGCATGGGGGGGCTAAGATCCAGGGGAGGCTCTCCCGTGCGGGGAGGCGCGGTACGTGATTTATAGACATGCCACAAGACAATTACAGCCCTGAATTTCTGGCTGCCTTTTCTAACCCATTGATCTCGTCATTGTAAAAGTGAGTTAAGAAATAATCTGTCTACATATACTGTCACGGATTCAAGTGTGGTGTTGAATTTAACTTCATAACACAATAATTCCATGTCAAGGAATCCGAACATGCTCCCCGGAGATGTCAAGAGGCCTTCACACTCAGGAAGCTATTATCCACAGCCCACCCATGAAATGTCATGCAAAAAAAAGAATGAGGAGAAGAAAGATTTCCAAGCTTAAGAAAAAGATGGGGTGATGACAATTCTGTGTCAAGCTGATCAGAGGTGTCTATGGAGAAGCGTTGATAGCTGCAGGGTAGCACGGCAAATCCAAGGCACTACGAGGTCTTCCTCACGCTTCTCCCCCTGCTTGTGTGTCCTGCTAACATGTGGGTGAGGACAGGTGAGCCTGTGTTCAAGGAGGGACTTTCTAAAGGTATTTCCTTGGGAACTGATGTTAGAGAGCATATAGCTGCTCTGAATGTTAGCTGTCCTTCCCTGACTTCATAGAAGTAAGAGTCTCCAGGGTAGAGGCGGCCTCTGCTTTACGATGAGCCTATGGATGAATGTGGATGGAGCTGTGAAAATAAGAAAAATAAGCTCTTCCTTGTTTATGGTTATGAGGCTAACCTTTCTCTAAGATGACATTTTAATAACATTAAAATATTTATTCAATATTTCTCTTTCTACCAACTTTCCATTTACATTCTTTATACCAATACTTTTTATACCGTTTTCACTAACCCGTTTTCCAGTAAGAAATCCAGTAAGAACATGTATTGAATATACTAACAAAATACACACTTTCTTCTTTTCGATGGAAAGATGGTTTCCAACTTGAAGAAAAACAAAAACTCATGGCCAAAATGAAGGCCTAAGCACAAGGAGAAAGTTCCATATGAGCTAAACATTAGCTGATGATATCCATTCTGATTCTGCCTTCATTTCCCCATCTAGTCAGTTAAGAAGTCCCAACAATTGGCTTAGCATCTCTCCCAGGCATCCATTTTATTTTACCTTCCTAGTACTAATTCTACCCACACCCACCTAAGCCTAAATTAACTTGACCAGCCTTTTACCGTAGCCTTCCTGATTCCTACAGGCAGGTTAAGTCAGTTTAAGTCTTCTAAATATCAACATCAAAAAATGGTAATTTGGGGCTGGGGTTGTGGCTCAGTGGTAGAGTGCTCATCTAGTATGCATGAGGCACTGGGTTCAATCCTCAGCACTACATAAAAATAAAGAAAATAAAGTCCATCAACAACTAAAAAAATATTTTTAAAAAACAGTGGTAATTCTTCTCCCCTGCTGACAAACACTCGGTGCTTATAGCAAGGCCCCTGCTCCTTGCTATAAGGCCCTCTGGCTCTGAGAGTAATATTGAAAAGCAGTATGAGAGTGCTTACTGTGGTGCTAAACATGTTATCCACCATCACCTTCTCAACCATCCTCAGTAGCAGATACTGTCATTACCTGACTGCATTAACAGACTATATTTAAAGAGCACGACCTGTGCCTGAGAGGAGTAAGAGTACACATTCATCAGCCCAGGCTCTCTCCGTCCATTCACTCCCTGTCACCTGTCACTAGGGAAGGTGTCAGCCCTGCCCCTTCTTGTCAGGCTACCTCCTCTCGCCCTCACCTTGCTCTTGTTCTCTACTGTCTCAGGTCTTCTTTTGGGTTAGCCCCCCCACACCTGGAGCCCTTTCCCAAACACCTAAATGACTCAGTTCAAGGAAACTATAAACCTGACCCTATGTACCACAGCTCTGAGCTCCCTCCTCAGAGGTCTCTTCTCTCCCGCAGCCTGCCACCAGGCACCTGCTGCCAAACTGCTTCATATTCTACTGTCTAGTGACAAACAGGATAAAAAAAAAAATTTTTTAATAAACTTTTTAAAGGCGACGTGGTGTGGCATGATGGGGATCTTATAAAAGTTCCTTAGTAGATATTCCATTTTAGTTTCCAGTACCCTAAAAACCACTAACAAATAATAGAGGCAGAAAAACTCCAATTCTACATTCATAAGGCCTTACAGTAGCATGCTTTCTATTCTCTTGTTCCCGAGTCAAATTTAAACCAGATTCTTTCAGCCTACCTAAGGTAGTAAATTTATATCATCAGCATTACTCTTGACATGTGATACTTCAATGTTCAGTGATGATTCAAAGTACCAAATCAATATTATTGAGGCTAAAAGGACATCTATATGCGACTTTTTGTCCTACTTTATTTTTTTTTTCTACTCACCTCCTGCCCCCTGCTTTTGTACTGGGGATTGAACCCAGGGACGCTTTACCCCTGAGCTACATCCCCTGGCCTATTTATTTATTCATGTACTGTGGAGTGAACCCAGAGGTGCTTAACCACTGAGCCATAACCCCAGCACCCCCCCCTTTTTTTTTTTTTTTTTTGGAAACAGGGCCTTGCTAAGCTGCTAAGGCTGGCCTAGAACTTGTGATTCTCCTGCCTGAGCCTCCTGAGGCGCTGGGACTACAGGTGTGGGCCATTGTGCCTGGCTCCTGCTCTGATTTTGGAGACTGATCCAGATCAGGATATAATCCTACTTAGAACAGAAGGAAAGGATCACACTTGGTCGTTCATCCATCTCTCTCTCAATCCTAGTGAGCATTTTCCTTTTTGCTTATGTCTCTGTACCCTCCTCATGGTATCTGCCACGCTGTAGGACTACAATAACACATGTTCAACAAAATGTGCCGCAGTTAGCACATTCCTGATCCAAATGTTAAAAGTGCCAACCCAACGGTACCCAAGAGAGACCAACACTAGAATAATATTAAATCATGCCAATTGGCTTGCAAGATAATTTTGTTTTCAGCCCATGTGAAATCAGAGTTTTTAAAGTTGCCTAAATAAGTAAACTGTTATATCATGTACAAAAGAAGATAGGCACAGAATGCCTAATTATATACAAGAAGATACATATAAAAACCAGTCCTATAAATGCCTAGTTTGCTTTAAAATTAGACCTAGTATAAAGGGAGAGAGAGAACTTAATAAAAAATTCAGATGGTAATCCTCTTCTCCACCCCTCCCCAAACCATCGCTTAAAATTTTTTTCTGCTACTTAAGAAAAATAGCAAAGATCACTTTCTTCTCATATGACCTGATGGACTTCCCTGTATTTGAGGAAATTACAACAAACACAATAGTGTCTTTTCATAAGAGGTAGTAAAGATGCAAATTTGGGGTAGGCTAAGGAAATAAAAAATGCAGAAGGGTAAACCGAGAATGAAAAGCAAACCTTGATTTTTGAGTCATCTTCTTATCACTGAGCAACCTACCATATATTTGGCTATTTCACATCTGACTTAGACAAATCTACTCAGCTTTGACGTTCATGAGGTTATCAAATGCTCCATGAACAGAACAATATGGAGTCCACATATTAATAAAAGAAGCTCAGTATAGATTTAATAGCTGCATTCATTAAAGAAGCTAGCTAGATGCTATATCCTTTGTGGTTCATGTTAATCATCAATAAAGATCTTAAATAACTAGAATTTTAAGTTATTTTTTAAGAAGTTTAAATCATTTAATCATTCACAACATAAATAATGAGCATGCACAGTACGGATTAACACACCCAGACCAGTTAAAGGCCTTATCATGCTAAGCTTCTCCAGTTAAACTGGTCATCTCTCAACTCGGGGTGGGACTCAATGAAGCAGAATCAAAATCATGTCTCACAGCAAAGGTTTTGTCTGTTCCAGGACAACACACATTCTCAGGTTCCAGGCCTATCTTCCTGCGGCTCATGTTAACAGGCTTGCCGACTCTTCACGAATAACTTTTTGATCTACTTGACTGTTAAACTAATTCTGCATGTTTTCCAAGACTGGCTGTTTGGTACATCACTAGTTTCATACTCGGAAGAAATAACATACCACAAACCACTTCACTTGACTGTCACATGTGTAACCAAATCACAGGGATGAATATAATCTCCAGTCATGCAATTTAGTTCCTCGAAACCTGGCAGATAATCTGCCAAACTTTTAAGCAAAATCCATTTGTCATGGGTTGTACTGAGTCATACGGGGGAATGAGGACATAGCTGCATTTAAATTGCCTATCAAACTTACATCAAGTAGAAAAATTTGGAAAAATTATCAAAATTGGCCATGTGCATACTTTCACCCCAACTAGGTATACATGGGAAGAGACTTTACTATTATCAAAAGAAAACATACCAACAAAGATTACATTTTTGAAATGTTTAACTAGTGTTAAAAATTAGATTAGGGCTACTAAAAAAAATTCAGTCTCAGTAACAAGAATATGTCTTCTTTTTAAGGAGGCAGAGTTTTTAACATGCTAAATGACAGTTAATAATATGAATCATTTTTCAGTATCTTTTCCTTTTATGCTTCTTTTCAGAAAGTATATTCTCCATCTTTCTCCGTTGATCTCCCAGTATTTTTAGAGTAGGCAAAACAGTGGCAAAACAGAGACCCTTACTTATTTTATCTCTGAAATACCTCTTTTTACACAACTTGAATTTCATTAAAGCTTAACCTCAAGGTGGAGTGATAATTGTTTTAAAATTTGTTTTAAATTATCTTATGACTTCCAAGATAAAATAAAATCACTCCATGACCAAACTCATGGATTTTCCTGATTCTGACAACTTAAAAAAAAAATCAAGACTGAAATCAAGGATTAATATAAAGTTATAAACTTTTTCATAAAATACAAAACACATGATCAAACATCATCAAATAATTAACATAAAAACAGATTAAAGGGGCTGGGGTTGTAGCTCAGTGGTAGAGCACTTGCCTCGAAAGTGTGAGGCACTGGGTTCAATCCTCAGCACCACATAAAAATAAATAAATAAAAATAAAGATACTGTGTCCATCTACAACTTAAAAAAAAAACAGATTAAAGGAATTCAGTATATGGTGGTCATTTTTTCCCTTTAAAACAAATAATTTTTAAAGATTGTTACATCCAATATGGAAGCTGAGCCAAAAAAGAGGGAAAAATAAAAGTAAAAGAGGGGTGGGGTGGGGGTAGTTCCATGAAAACAGAAGAGAGATCAGTGGAATCCAGGAAGGGGATTGAGAGAGGAAGGAGGTAGGAGGAGGGATGGGAAAAAGGTAGAATTGTGGAATGAATCTGATTGAACTTTTTCTATGTACATATAGGGATATACCACAGTCAATCTCACCTTCATGTATATCCACAAGGCACTGATTTAAAAAAAAATTTAAATAGAAAAACTATAAATTTTTTAAAAACTAAATACAGGAAAAAGAATAAGGAGAGGGAGGAAGAGAAAGAAGTAATGCAGACTGAATTAGAGGAAATTATATTCCATGCTTGTTTAATTACGTCAAAATGAACCCTAATATTATGTATAACTAAAATGAATTTTTTAAAAATTAAAATATGGGGGGGAAAATGATTGTTACAGCAAGTTTGGGAGTGTAGCTCAGTGGAACAGCATTTGCTTAATACACAAGGCCCTGGCTGGAACTCTAGCACCACAAAGAAGGAAATAAAATTATCACCTAAAAACATAAAAGCTATGACTATATACCATCTTGATTTTTCCAGAAAATGTGCACTGAATACAGATTTATTTTAGCCATCAATAATTATTTAAAAAGCCAGCAACCAAAATACTAGTAACTCCCTAAATATGATTAAATATTATGATCTCATTCCTTAGAATACCCCAAAATGTAGACATGATTTTAAGATAAATGTCTTTGGGTACCTCCTTTCATCTCCTTTATGAAATAGTCAATTCTGGCTTGCTCAGGGGTCGATGAGTCAACTTGGGTCTGATTCCATTTCTTCTGGATTTTTTTCCCCTCCCACCCTCTGACATTTGCTTGCTTCTCTATTTATTAACACTTCTACCAGAGAACAGGTGTGATGCAAAAGAAGGTGCAATTCAAACCAGTCAGTTTTACTCCTTATTAGCAACTCTGTTGAGGAAGAGTGAAAAGTGAAAAAAAAAAAAAAAAAGACACCCCCCCCCCAAAAAAAAAAGCTGAGATCAGAAGCAAAAACTAATGTCTGAAGGGAAGTTCTGAAATGAAAAGTTGATTTTAATGATTCATATCCCTTCCTCAGAAAAATAACTATCTGGGTGTAAAACTAATATTTGTCTCATACGCACAGGCTGTAGGCCATTTAAAAGAACACCAGAAGGTCTCAGTCCCCCAGTGCTACTATAGGGGACATTCTGGGTCTCCCTACAGATTCTTCTGAGTCATTTCCTTGCATGGATGTTTGGATATTAACTCTTTGGCTATTTGAATTTGTAGCTGCTTATGATTCACATTCTCATCATCCCCTTCTTCCCTTTGAAAATCATCCCATACATCCAAACCAATATGACCTCAGTAGTTCAAAAGGCGAATAAATCAAAGATAGTTTTTAAATGTGTGGGGGGGTGGCTAGTTTCAGATTCAGGAAATGGCCTCAAAGTGGTTACAGTCCCTTGACAAGAGTCAGTTTCAGGCCTACAGGTAAAAACTCAGGCTTTGGGACCAGGATTTTCTTGTTCTCCACAGAGAGAATCACATGATTACAAAGCACCAACTGGTGGCCGCTACATGGCTCAGTCTTGTTTGGCATGGAACATGGAAAATTCGTATTTCCAGGCTCTCTTTAAAAACGGAGTGATCTGGCATTACTGAGATAATGTGGCAACATAGTAAGGATTAGCTGGGATAGGGAAGCTTGGATGGGTCCTGAGAATCACTATTTGCAAAGTCCCATTGCAGCCTAGTCCACTTGGGTCGATCTGCCACCTGCCATATGACAATTAAGAACTCTGCCTTAAGAGACAGCCAGGCAATTGGGGTAAGTAAGGTACAAGAGCCATGAAACCCCAGTGCCGTGGTGGCCTGTGCCTTTAATCTAGAGGCATTTAACATTAGACTCTTACCAGCTCCTCACATAAAAGATCAGCTTTAATTTTAGTTCCCCTCCCATTTGTCTCAGGGTTATGTAACCTCACAGGAGGTCACACAAGTCTCCCAAAAAAGAAATTTAAGCTGTCTTTTAAAAATAAAAAAAGAAAGAACCGTGTATAACAAAGACAAACACAGAAATGAAACTTGCATTTTTCTCCCTGACAAAACAGCTTCACCCTCCCTGTTAATCTCAAAAATTATAATCTTAAGGGAAAAATAAATGAAAACACAGAGGACAGAAAGCTGTGGCCTGCCCTGAGGACATCCGATATGCTATACTCTCAAAGTGCCGGCAAGCAGAAAAATATAATGAACGTCTTACCATCTTCCAGCTCAAGGCATAGATTATAAACAGCCACGGGTCTCTTGGTCCTCTGGCCTTGCCTCTTGGACTGCCTTGGTGGAGCGTTTGGGGGTGAAGCCGACAGGCAGATGGGCTCAGGAAATGTGGTGTCAGGCGAGGTCCGAAAAATCTGCCATCAAAGCATAAAAGACATCGGTTGTTGTCCATGAACAGAAACCTGTGTATTGCTACAGCAAACCAGCATCCAACAACATTTGATTTGGAATTCAGTCACAATAGAGCAAAGCCAAAATCCATTCCTTCAAAATTTGGGGAATAGGTCAGAAACCTTTTACTTTTTTAAATAGAAGGTTTCAAAAGAAAAATTCTCATTAAATACAAACAGCAAACCATATTTCCAAATTTTCCAAATATTTCCAAATTTTCCCCTAACACTAAGCAAAACAAATTATTTTTACCAGGAATAGACAACACCATAGCTCTCCACTCCTAAAGGAAGTAGCCAGTTTACAACACCAAAAAAAAAATCCCATTAAATTTTCAGAGGGTTGTATTTATGCCAAAATGCTGGTCTCGATTTTTTTTCAAACTACACAAACAGAAACATCCGACTGCAAATATTTTTTACACGTTTAAAAATAGCCTGTGCTTATGAAATTACCTTTCTGGATTCCTATTTACATTTTGCATAAAATGTTTTGTAGATTTTATTAATTCATTTAATCCCCTCCAACTTCTCTTAATAATTTCCCCTTCCATTGATGAAACCTAGAACACTAGCACCTTGATTTATGTACAGTGTGGTTCATAGATCAGCAACAATAACATTAATTAAAATGTGCTGCTTCTTTACTTAGCAATTTTTTCCCCTTTGGAGCAAAGTAATAAGTGCCATAAAGGAAAGTCTATCATACTGAGATGATTTATGATAGACCTTGCTTGGCTTCCAACAACACTGGACACCCTTCAGCCTTCAGAAAGAAATAAAATATATCAGAGACATCCACCCAATAGACACTGCATCTGAGAACAGCTTACATTCCTCAGGTGGAATGGCAGAAAGCCATTCAGCCAGCTTATAACAAAACATAAACATAAAACTCATGATAAAAGGCACCTCACAAATATCCCAGTGTTGTAAGGAAATAATCACTTATTCATTTAATGAAAACAGGCACATGACCTGTGATAAGAATGAAGGTATCACTTACACAGGGGCAGGATGTTTAAAAACTAATAATGATGGAGTTTTAATTGCATGATCTGAAAGTTCTCACCTAAAAACTATTATGTACCAATAAAAATAAGCAATTTTAACAGAGCATTTGCTTTATAGTACCACACTGCCCCCTCATGTGTAAATGGAATAAAAAAATGCTATAAATTACTGTGGACAAATATTTGCTAGTGAAAATCTAATTTATTGCTCCAACTGATAACCTGCTAACACCGTATTTCCACGGCAGCCATGTTCCAATAGGGCACTCTGGCAAATAGCAAACGACTTATCTGCCTTAAACATCCTCTGCTGCCTACACAACTGTCCATGGCTGGACTTACAGCCATCTGCCATTGTTCGAGTTAAACAAAGTTGAGTGGTGGGAAAGTGAGGGCAATTCAATGAGAAGAAAGTGTGAACAGTGAAGGAGAGAGATGGCTACATAATTCCTCTGAAAGAAAATGGCACCTGTGACCAAAGTCCTGGACTTATCTATGCTTGGCTTTTACAAACATGTCAGATGCCTCTGGGAGATAATCAGAATAGGAAAGCAGATAATACACGGATCCAGGACATCCAAAGCATCAATAAGCCCTAGAAAAATTAGCAGGACTTTCTGGAAGATCATGCTGAGATGGCACATGCTAACCTCTTCCTCCTCCTGCACTTTGGGATAGAAGTATCTGGGGAAAAGGTGAGGGAGTGAGGTGTGGAGGTAGCTCCAGTCTGCAGAGCCAGGCTGTGCAGGACTGTGACTAACATTCCCAGGAGACGGATCCGAGTCCTTCCTGGTTCCTCAGTCCAGAACCCAGGACTGGATCCAAACTCAGCTGGTCTCCAGAAGACTCCAGGAGCTGTTTAGTTTATACCAGGATATCTGGGAATGGGGACTAGACTTTGGGTTGTTGTGTTCTGTTTTCTTTGGTTTACATTTTAAAGCTCCCAGGTCATTCTTTTGTGTAGCCAAGGCAAAGGAACACTGATTTGAACAGTCATTTCACAGCTGTCTTGGATTAATTAAAGTCAAAATCAGAATACCAGAAAAATGATTTAAAAAAAACTGTCACTGAGCATAATCAATTTGTTGGATCATCCCACGTTGGTTAGGCATACCATAGTTCAAAGATTCTAACCACCAACCACCACCTCAATATGGTCCGTATGCCATCAGCATCACAGAGAGCTACACTGTTACGCAAATTAGTACAGGTAACTAAGTCACAGATGCTCCCTGGAGACAGTGCTGTCCTGGCTTTGAAGTGTCATCAGCTTACTTATAATTCTTAACACAGTATGTAAGTTCTCATGTGTATGAGGAAGACATCACACCTACATCTTGAGCTATGATAGGGATTAAATAAGGTAATGCTTACAAAATATTCGGTGTAGCAACCAGAATACATGGTACCTATCTCTATTAGTGATATCATCACTTACAGGAAATAATAAAAAAATTCTGATCCTCATTATTCTGCTCACTACTTATTTTTTAAGGTCTTGAATATTCTCCAAATTCAATGATCTGAGCCAAATTATTCTAAAGTGTTCTGGAAAAGAACATGAAGCAGTGAGCTAAAGGAAAGTAACAAATAGGGCATATTTCATGATCCCTAAGTCAGCTAGGACAAAAGGGGTGTTTTGTCTCTAAATTTTTAAGTTTATATATTTTTTGTACTTAATACATTTAACATTTAATAAATACCTATTGAGTGCAGACTTACTTAAAAGCACTTGGAACACTCTTAACACACTCTGAGGTTAAGTTCCATTCCCCACACTCCACATAAGAAAAGTTCAAAACTTAACCAATCAGTCCAAGGCTCTCAACTGATTCCCAAGCCCTTGATGACAAACTAAAAAAATTATAGTTTATGACACAAATTTTAATTGTTGTTGGCGGGGGGGGGGGGGGCGGGAATCACCAGCTGGTATTGTTTCACATCTGTTCAGAAAAAGTGACACTGGGGAATATGGTCACAAGCCCACCAGGCTGCACCAGGCTTTTCCAGATGCTCTAGGAACACACAAGCTTTCAGCATACTGTCGTCAATTCTAAAGTCTGTTTGTTTGGGTTTTCCTAAGCTATAAAGCTCCATATTCTCTTGGGAGTTTTCTCCAGCAATGATTTTGAAGGACACTCTTTTTACCTCTAGAACAAGGAGGAAACATTAAAACTATTAACTTTAAAATGTGCGCCCATTTTCTGGCAATCAGATTCTAGAAGTCAGCCTTTAGCTTGCTTTATTCTACACTGTCTAGATGTATGCCATCCCTAAAGTCAATAGAGTTCCCAGTTCTAGACTGCCCAGATGCAAATTCCTCTTATCACTCAGACCTCTGAGCTGCTTTCCTCTCCCCGGACTTCCTAGCATCCTGCCTCTCCCATTCCCTTTATTTGAGGGCAGATGAAAACATCTTAAGCAATACCAAGAAGAAAGACATCAAGTCTATGCTAAACTTTTTTCTTTTCAGGGTAAAATCTTCACACATCTACCTATTCACAACAAAAGAAAAACTCAAGCCAAACAACCTAATGACAAAAAACAGAGCTCCATGCGTAGGTGTGTCAGGTAAGGAAGCGCCTGCTTCTTCAGGTCTCCGAAGAGTGCCAGCACAAACAGAAGTCTGGCACCGCTGCTCACAGTCTCAGAATCCTCAGATGCAACACAATGGATGTACATGCCCATGGGACTCAGCCACATGTACACATCCCTTTGCAAACCCTTCATGCCCTGTCACCAGGGGCCCCATGTGGCTACGACTACATCACTTTTGCCAGAAACACGTTGCAGATAACAGGAAATAAGGATGGTCTCCAAAAATTCTGCACTGGTACCCAACTCAAACCTGCAGAATTTGATTCAACTGAATTACTAGTGTGGATGATGGAAATTAAGGGCAGATAAGGACATTGTTTTTTGCAAAAATATTTCTACAAAAGAGTTCACTGGTCTTTGCTGTGATAAGAAGATTGTCAAGATGTTTGTGTACTCCTGGCATCTCTAAAAATGGCAAGTGCAAAAACTTTGGATACTTGCAATATGTCCCCTCCCCCATACCAAGTCCCTGACTTCTATAGATTTCAACCAGATTTCCTGACTCCACTACACATGTCTCAGTCACTGGGGTACACTGCCTATAATACCACCATATTAAGCCCCATTCATCTTATGTCCTCATTGGTGATGTCCTATCTCACAGAACTATGACACCATAAGCAGACAGGGGTGGATCCAGAAGATAGCTGGATATCAATTCAAACACACTAAAGCAAACTTTTAACAAAAGAAAGAATGATGGAAAATCAAACATTCGATCTTATTTCTAAAAGGCATAATTACAAAGTGGTTGAATATTACTTTTAGTTTCAGAGTCTACAGTGTGTTTAGACAAATATGCATCACTTTGGGGTTGTGCAACAAAGTTGGCTCCAAGGTAACCTGAACTTGTATTGACGACCTCACTTCAGAGTTTAGGTACTATGTCAACATTACAGAGACCACTGAAAATCTGTTTCTAACTGTCTGTCCTCGAGTCAGCACTACCCCTTGACTAAATATGGGTCTATTCTGGAACATGTCACTAAAACTGATAATAGAGACTGACAGCGAAATACCAGTTGGGTTGAGGCTTGAGGCTGGAAAGATTTGTGTTGGTTCTGTTTCATTACAACTCAAAATTTCATAGCTGGAAAGTATCATGGATATCACTTCGGCCAACCCCTTTATTTCACAGTTAAGCTGAGTCTAAAGATTTGCTCATACTCATACCACTAGACAGTGCCTGACTCGGTTCCTACCAGACCACGGCTTCAATGTCAACCACTTCTTGTCTTACTGGCTCAGACCCTTTCTCTCCAACAAAGCATGCTTCATGCATGTACAGCTGACCCTCTGAACCCATGGGTACCATATCCATGGATCCAGTCTACTGTAGAGGGAAAATATTCAGGGGAAAAAATTGCCACTGTACTAAACATGTACATTTTTTACATTATTCCTTAAACTGTACAATATAACTATATATTGTTTACATTATAATAGGTCTCATAAGTAAAATAGATTGTTAAAACTGTACAGGAGAATGTGTGCATATTATATGTAAATATGACACCATTTTATAAAAAGGGACTTGAACATACATGGATTTTGGTACCTTGGGGGATCCTGGAAACAATCCCCCATGGATGCCAAAGGAGAATGTGCTTCGTCTTCTGAGGAGACCTTGTTCAACTGGTACAATTCCTCAAAGAGCTTTTATATGTACTTTAGGTCCCTGGGACAGAAAGTGGAGTATGTTAAGAATCCTGTTTGGATTCCTGTTGACACCTGTCAGTAGGGGCCCTTTCGGCCGTCACAGGAGATTGGAGAGGGACAGCCAGGAAGTTAGAGAAGGAAAAACAAGGGACATTCCTATTTCTATAGTCATTCATCTCACAGACCCACGATTTGGAAAAATAACTTCAGGTTTGAAATTTACAACTTAAAAAAAATAAAAACAAGACAGAACAAAGAGCAGCACACACTTTTTGGAATGTAAAAAGTTGGTAGAGTTCTTGTTTTCCTTTCCAATTTTTTAGGTTTAACAGACATTTTCAAACCCATGCCCAAGTCCCAGGGGAAACTTATTTCTGTAGCATTCACACAATAGTGACACTGACTTTAGTTTTTACCTTAGAGGTTTGTAAACAACTTTTATCAATCAGACTTTTTAAATGGTACAAACTCCAGAACTACCTACTCAAAACATAGGCATTTTCAGTGACATTACTAGGATGCCCTGACAGTGTTCAGTAAAGACCAGAGAAGGGAATTTTAATAAATAGCCGATAATATGCTGAAAACCAAACAGCAATTTTCACAAGATAAAATTTTTCTCCCAATCTATACAAGGAAACCTCTCCAGATTAAGCCAAAGCCACATCACTCTTATACACATGGTAAGAACATACATTCCCAATTACAAAATGTTCTTTTCTGATTTGCAAATCTTTTAAGAACATTCCAGGTGCAATTTTAGCCATTTGCACCTGCAAACATTTGGGAAGCGCAGCAGACACTTTCCAAAGTCAGAAGAAGCCACTTTGCTAAACACAGCTGCATCTTTGGCTTTCATAACTCAGAAGTGTCTACAAATATCCTTCCCAGAGCAAAAAGTGAATGCCTAGCTAGAGTGCTTCCTCAGTGCATCCTTTGCTCACTTGCAAACTAGAACTTCACATTTCAGCAGTGAAGGTCTAGGATAACATTAACAAAATATGCTCTACATCAACCATCAGACACGCTGATGGTTGTCCTTCCTCCTTCAGTTCTGGTCACAACCTCTCTTGAGGTTCATTCTTCTTTTTCATTCTCTTTCTAGGCCTTAAGGCTCTCTTGGAAGCCACCAGGTCCTGACAGCAGCACAGATGATGGAACACAGGCAGCCTACCATTTGCAGCCCCAAAGACCTGGGGGACCCCAAGGAGAGAAAACCACCAATCTCCAGTCTCGTGTGAGCTCTGATAAAAAGAATCGTCTTCAAGTGTCACTTGAGAAACTTTCAACTGAATAGAAGGAAACACATTGAGAACAGACTGACCCATCACCTCACACAACTGTCAAGGTGACCCATATTTTCCTTTAGGTATACAAGTCACGACATTTTGGTCATTTAGATCCAGGGTGGAATAATTAGTTCCCTAGAAAGAAAAACTAAGCCATGCAACTATTAATTCTCCAAAAGGAAATGTCTGAATTTTAATTACAGTGAGGAAAACATCTGCTGAGGGCACATATAGGTATCTGTCAGAAACCTTCTCTAAGTACATATGCCTGCTGCTATGGCCCACATATTTAAGATATAATACAACACTCATTTCTGCCACCAATAAAATGCCTTAAAGCAAGACCACGTTCTGAACGTGGTCAACAGTGGTACTTTACAGGAGGCTGCACTGGTGTGGGAGTGGAATGGAATATCATAGGTCTTTTAAATTAATCTCCATGTCTACAATTTATGGGAATAATTAGACTTTTCTTTTTTAAAGTAAAACCCTATTTATATCACAAAGGTGATAACTAATATACATTACATGCCTTGTAGAAATGTTCAAAAATGCAAAAGAAGTCTTAAAAGAAGATTATAAAAACCACCCACTATCCCACACAGAAGTATTTTAAAATTTTGTTGGCTATTCCTCAGGGTATTTTTTTCCTTTGTGATATTCTGTCTCAAAGAATAACATGGCTAATCAATTCTGTATAACTATGTAAGGAACTCGGGCTCCTAGAGTTACCAGTGACCAACCCCCAATTATACCTGAGATGTGATTTTGCTATATACATCTATGAAGACTAAGTTTTGGGGCAAGATTTGATTTCCAAATATTTTAGGACTCAGCTAGACTTTATCATCCACTTAGGGGTTTTAAAAATATTCATGAATGTATTTTAAAAATATTCCAAACAGCTCACCATTCCAATCCTTGCTCCTGCCAACCTACCTGTTTGGGAAACTCACACATCCAGGAACCAGATACCAGCCTCCCCTTTCATGTAAATGCACAACTCATTTTAAAAAGTCTCAAATATGATGCAAAGTATAAACTTTACCTAGTTCCTGAACCTCAAAAGAAATGACAGCTACTGCTTAGATTCTTGGCCTGTTCAGCACTTTGGAGCTTGCTGCTGCTCTATCATGGTAGCTGTGTTTGAAGAGCAAAAGGGAATATTTTGCTCAGCGGACCTTACCTCACCCATGTCTAGGACCAGCTTTGACACAAAGATTTCAAACCCGATGAGGGGTGAACTGGAGCATTGTTAAGGTACATTCCTTTAGCTGGAAGGAAAGAGAACAGTCGGAATAAAACAGCCACAGAACCACAGAGGAGAACAAAAGTTCTTCATCTAAACTGCTGTTAACATCCTAATAATCCAGCGTCTGGCACTCACATCAATGGGTCATACATGCTTACCTTTGTCTTGGGAAGCAGTTCAACACTGTTATCATTATCAGTAGATAAGCACATTAAGATGTTCACATAATTTAAATCCCAGCTCATAATTGTAGAAGAGGCAACAGTCAATGTTCAAACTCAAGTAAGAGTTTGCTGAGGAGTAGAATTTTCAAGGGAAATCTGCTAATGGATCACTAATTACAAAGAGAAAATAGGTATATTTACAATCAAGAAATCTAGCACCATCTATGGCAGTTTTGAAACATGACCACAAATTCTTTGACACTTTTTTTTTTAATCTGGGGTGGCATCAAAACTTCCCCCCCACACACCCCTGAATCTAAGCAGACTCATGACTGCTTCAATATCATCCCATAAGAAAGTGAAATATAGGACTTCTGGTCATAAGCCTGTAGCCTCCCCTTTGTTTTCTAGGACTCACTTGAAATCCCACAGCAGCCATTTTTGTGAGGAAGCCCATACTACATGAAGATGACGTGTAAGTACCATGCTTAACCATCCCAGGGGAACCTAGTGTCTGAGTCAGCCTAGCACCAGAGCTGAGTACAGAAGTCTTCAGAGGACTCCAGTCCATAGTCATTCAAGACTTCTCAGCTTAGGCCCCAGACACAGAGCAGAGACAAGCTCCCCTCACTTGCACTGTCTGAATCTGTCTGTACAATCATAATAACGAAACTGGTCCTTTTACAACAGTAAATTTGAAGTCTTTAGCTACACTATGATAAATAAGCAGAAAACCACCTTCACCAAACTACCTTCACCGATAATTAAACAAGCCAGTATCAAGTGCCTCCTGCATGATGCCCAGAGAATCAACGTCATTTATATACCTCCCTAAAATACATAGTCAATCTAATCATGAATACCCAAATGAAAGATCACTTTATAAAACAATTTCCCTTTCCACTTCAAAAGTGCCAATGTCATGAAAGACAAAGACTCAGAAACTACTTGAAAGGGAAGGACACTACAGAGACATTACAATTATTAAACCCAATGCATCATCCTAGGTTAGACTCCAGACTGGGGAGATTTTTCTATAAGGATATCATTGGAGGACAGGTGAAACATGAACATGGACTCCCACAGTGAAGCTGTGTTACTCAGACATTTATGCACCTACCAACCACCTAGAGGACTTACTAAAAAGCAGATTCTGAGCTCAGGAAATAAAATCAGAATTAATAAATGTAATGGCATCAAATTAAAAAGCTTCTGCCCACAAAAAGAAACAATTAAGAGTGTGAATAAAAAGCCTATGGAGTGGGAGAAAATCTTTGGTAGCTACTCTTTCAACAGAGGAATAATACCTAAATTATAAAGAACTAAAAATGCTTAGCACCAAAAGAATAAGTCCAATTAACAAATGGGCAAATGAACTATACAATCATTTCTCAAAAGAAGAAGTATAAAAGGAGAACAAATATATGAAAAAAATATCCAACATCTTTAGCAATTAAGGAAATGCAAATCAAAACAACAGAGATTTCATTTCACTCCATCTAGAATGGCAGGCATCAAGAATACAAATAATAATAAATGCTGGTGAGGATATGGAGAAAAATACTTACTTACACATTGAGGATGGGATTGGAAGTTAGTACATGCACTATGGAGACCCACATGAAAGTTCCTTGAAAGACTAGGCATGGAAACATATGACCCAGCCACACTACTCCTTTATTCCAACCCTAAAGAACTAAATCCAGCATACTATAATGATACGTGCAACCATGTGTTCACAGCAGCACAATTCACATAGACAAGTTATGGAATCAGCCTAGGTCTCTTTCAACAAATGAATGTACAGAACAGCAGGGGACAGGGATTGTGAGAGGAAAGGTGGAAAAGGGGAAGTATGGGATTATTAATAAGACCAAATTATGCTAAGTGTGATTCAAATATGCCACAATGAAGATTATATATAATAAATTCATCGATTAAAGAATGCATATTCACATTTAACACATCTGTAGCAGGGCCTAGTAATCTTCTTTACTTCTAAAAAACTTCCCAGTTAATTAAATGTCAACGTGTTGGATTACAAGCCACATCTGGAGTCATGATTGATAATATTGCATCCACATCAAATTTCCAGAATTTGTCCTTGATTTTAGGAGACACATGCTCAAGTATTTAGGCATGAAGGGTCATGATGCAAGGGAACTTAGTCTCAAGTATCTCAACAGCAAGAGCAATAAGGATTGTTCTATGTAGGGAATACAAATGTTTACTTAAGTTTTCTGTTAGCTTGAAAATTTTCCTAAGAAAAACTTGAAAAAGAAAAGGTATGCAAGTTATATGAACAACCACACAAGGTAGAAAATTTTACTTCAATGACACAAATGAGGAAACAGATGGGTAAAGAGATTAAATAACCAGTACACGATCATATATATTACTAGTAAAGGGTTCCAAGGTCATAAAGTTAAGCAGAATGTTCGTTGCTATTAAAATACACTGTGGCCTTGGGAGAATAACTTCTCTAAGGCCTCAGTTTGCTGAGAGTTACACCAGACCAGATGGGTTGTGGCACCTCATGCTCTTAACCCAGGTGCCACCTTCAATTACCATACTCCTCATGCTCTTAACATCATGCTCTTAATCCAGGTGCCATCTTCAATTGCCATACTCCTCCTCACAGGCCTTATTAGGACTTCATGCTCCCTCTACTTCCATGGTAGAATAAAAGGAGAATGGCAAACATTTATAAAAACTGTACTGTATAACTAAGACCAAACCACAGAAATCTATGAAGTTTTGAATTAGTTAACTATAGAAAATGTAATATCAAAAATTTTTGATATTACAGCTTAGGGGTAGAGTGCTTACCTACCTAGCTTGTGCAAGACCCTGGGTTCAAGCTCCAGAACCACCAAAAGAAAAAAATTAAAGTTGGAAAATTAAGCACATATTCATTCTAAGAAATAGTATGCCCTGTTTCACATACCAGAAACTTAGGGTTTATAAGAGCAGACTTGAAATTTTATTATGAAAGGAATGGTAACCACCTAGAAAGGACAACCCCAAACCAGCACAGGTTCACCAGGAACATGCAAGTTAACTTCTTTTGGTACAGGGTTTCCAGGTAGGGAAACAAATCAAAATTCTGTGAATGGAAATTCCAACAAGGCTTTTAAAAGTGTCATTCATGATATCCTTATAAATAAAAGTGAAGAAATACAGCAAGGATCAGATCATCTTAACATTTTTCATCTCAGGACCTTTTTACATTGTTAAAACTTGTTGAGGACCCCAAATAATTTTTGTATATGAATTACATTTATTAACTTTAACTCTGAAACTGAAAACAAATTTTTGAAAATATATTCATTAATTAAAAATAAAGCTATCATTAGCCAAGTGCAGTGGCACATGCCTATAATCCCAGCAGCTCAGGAGGCTGAGGCAGGAAGATCGCAAGTTCAAAGCCAGCATCCACAATTTAGCAAGGCGCTAAGCAACTAACTCAGTGAGACCCTGTCTCTAATAAAATACAAAATAGGGTTGGGGATGTGGCTCAGTGGTCGATTGCCCCCGAGTTCAATGCCTGGATCACCCCCCCCCCAACAAAAATAAAATAAATAAATAAAGCTATCATTTTATTTTATTTTTTCATATTCCAGGGCTCAGATCTTACTGTCTTTCAAAATAATGTGCTATTATTGAAAAGACAAACATGAAGATAAGTGACACATAAGACTAGAAAACTATATCCACAGGTATTTGATTTTTTTATTCTAATTTGTTATGTAAAGCAGCAGAATGCATTACAATTCATATTACATATATAGAGCACAATTTTTCATATCTCTGTTTGTATACAAAGTATATTCACACCATTCGTGTCTTCTTCATACACGTACTTAGGATAGTGATGTCCATACCTCATTCTACCATCTTTTTTTTTTTTTTTTTTTACCTCCTTACCCCCTCTCCCCTACCTAAGAGCCTGCCTAATCTTCCCATGCTCCCCCTCCCAATGTTAAAAACATTAACAATATTTTTTATGAAAGATAACTATTTTCTAAAACAAGAATAATTTAGTGGGAAGAATGGCATTGTTTTTATACTTTGTGGATCTCTTTCCTGTTTGACCTACTGGAAGACAGCTGCATTCTCCTATGTGCTTCTGCATTCAACACGTCCAGAAAATGCCACTCTACAACTGTAGAGCAAAAAGGCAGTTATCATAAAAATAGCATTCACCTCACAGACTCCTGCAAGGATCACAGGGAATATCCAGTTCACACCTGTTGGATCCCGAACTTAGATGCAGATAGTATTAGCTGATTATCAAGATTAAAGATATCATCCCCAAAGGACCCTCTTCAGTAGAGAAACATCCAGATGAAGGCTTCGCAATCTCGGCACTACTGACATTTAGGCCTAATATTCCATTGTAGAGTAACTGCATTGTGGGTGTTCAGCACTGTCTCTGGCCTCCAGATACCAACAGCAACCCCAGAACCAGTCCTAACAACCAAAACACGTCTCCACATCATGTTTGGTCCCCTTAGGGGCCAAACTGCTCATGGTTGAGATCCACCACCCTAAACCTGGAGAAATGTTTCTAGAAGTTCGCCTCAGGGCTCTAGTTCAGTATTTATTAGCATTGGCCTGGTTTTCATTCAGATGACATGAAACAGGGGACACACTGAATAATTTCCTAAGCAAGAAATGTGTCCAAAAAGCTTTCAACAGACCAGCAAAAGATCCAATGGGGGAAAATGTTTTTTAACAAGCAGCTATACAAGAACAGTATGGGAGATGTGTGCCTCAGGGGTAGAAAGGAGAAAGTCAACATGGACAGGAAGCCCGGATCCAGGCCCCTGTAAGTCGTGATTGGCTGCTTGACATGGTTTTAGACAGAAATGAAGCAGAGCTTAGAGGAAGAGGCTGACCATTGCTGCTCCTTCTCCACTGGACCACACTCAGGGTTACACGCAATCCTGCAACGAGGGGGACACTGAGAAACAGAAGTGGCTTCAAAAAGTGTGCCCAGGAAGGTGGGAAGTTGAAAACTAAGTTATAAACCTCAAAGATCTAGAAAGAAATCCAGCAAGCCACAGTACTGATGATTTCTAATTTATAAAAATGGCATCACATAGAAGAGGCATAACCTTTTATTCGAGCCCAGAGGTTAAAGCCAGAGATAATGGACTGAGAATATAAGTTATATGTCCACTGAACACAAGAGAAGGGTTGAAAAACAACAAACCAAAAATAACTTCTGAATTGTTGAAATGACACAGCCCTTGGGCAAGTTAGTTTGGGAGAGAGTAGCTTCGGGATCACCAAAGTTTTACAACTAAGGCCGGGAGCTTTCAAAGAGGTTCATATATGTGTGCAACACTTGAAAACATTGACCCATGAAATCTGAGAGCCAGAAAATACATACCTGTCCCCAAAAGATAATCTCACCAAACTATTTAAACAAAGTGACTCACTCTTCTCACTAGGGAGCAATCCCATCAAGTGGATCAGTCACCCTTTTCAGCAATGGAGGGTAACCCTCTCCTGACCTTGGATAAATACCCTATGTATATCACTGGAACCTGAGCTCCTCTTCTTCTGATTATATCCACAGATGACAGTGTTAACATGCTGCAGGGGTGACCCTGATTGTTTTAGGAAGGAATTAATTCCATCTTCATCGTCTTTTTTTTTCTTTTCTAATTTTCTCTTTCCAAAAAAAAAAAAAAAAAAAAAAAAACCCTGTCAGATGCTAACAAGTACACAAAAAGGTTTTGCAAACTGTGACCATTTCATTATGCATATTCATTATAAAATAAAGGTGGGCAGACACCCACCGCAGTAAGCTTGGTCCAGACCTGCCTCGTTGACCTGCACAGGAGCTTGGGCCCAAGGTAGGCCTAGGTCCACCCCGTCACCAGCAGATAGCAGTTGTTTGGCGTAGGACTGCCTCCACCCACAGACAGACACCTGCCAGAGCTCAGGCTGGACGGATCCGCCTGGATAACCTGCTCAGATGCCAGCACTCAGGGTAGGCCCGGGTTCATCCCACCACCAGCAGATACCCACCAGAGCTCAGGCTCGACCCAGACCCGCATTCTGACCTGTGCGGGAGCCAGGGCCAAGGGTAAGGTTTGGTTAGCCCAACACCACCACCACCCAGGAGCCCAGGTCTAACCCACTTCCATCTTGAGACACTGTAGTCATTCCCATAGCCTTCCCCATGCAGTAGCATCTACCTTGACACAAAAGACAGGGCTTAGAAGCAGCTGCATCTTGGAGCAGGCATCTCAAAGCCAGTGGAAGCCCCGCCCTTTCAGCCCCATCACTGAAAGATATTGGATCCACTTTGGGGCACCTCCACTGCTATCTCAAGTTATATCCTGCTATTGCTGCCACCTCCTATAGTTGCAGTAGCATCCATCCCGGGACACAGGAAGGGTCTGAAAGCCCAACACCAAGGTGAGGTACAGATAATCTGCACAGAAACTATAAGATTATAGGGTAGAAACTGTAATACCTCAGATCCACACTGCAAAAAAGGAAATCACATAGACAATGAATAAACAAGGGAGAAGAGTACCCTAAACAAACCAGGACACTACAATAATGGAACCCATGGGCAGCAAAGTTGATGCAATGTCAGAGAAGGAGTTCAGAATGTTCATAATTAAAATGATCTGTGAATTAAAGAATGACCTAAATAAGCAAACACAGGAAAAAATTGATCACTCAAACAAAGAGAAGAGAGCAACTACAGGCAACAATTGATGACACCAATAAATAGATAAGGGAGCAAATACAGGCATCTATTGATCACAATAACAAAGAGATAAGGGAGCAAACACAGGTAGCAAAAGATTACTTCAAGAAAGAGATGGAGATTCTGAGAAAAAAAAAAAAAACAATAAACCAAATACAAAACTCAATAGAAAGTATCACTAACAGACTAGATCACTTGGAAGACAGAACGCCCAATAATGAAGACAAAGTATATAATCTGGAAAAAAAAGTTGACCGCACAGTGAAGATGGTAAGGAACCATGAGCACCAAGAGACCAAATCTAAGAGTTATTGGGACAGAGAAAGGCACAGAGTTTCAAACCAAAGGAATGTACAATCTCTTCAATGAGATAATATCAGAAAAATTCCCAAGCATGAAGAATGATTTGGAAAATCAAATACAAAAAGCTTAAAGGACACCAAATGTACAAAATCACAACAGATCTACACCAAGGCACATTATAATGCAAATGCCTAGCATACAGAATAAGGAGAGAAATCTTAAAGGATGCAAGAGAGAGGATTCAGATCACATATAGGGGGAGATCAATTTGTATCTCGGCAGATTTTTCGACCCAGATTTTCAAAGCTAGGAGATCCTGGAACAGCATATACCAAGCTCTAAAAGAAAATGAATGCCAACCAAGAGTCTCATATCCAGCAAAATTAAGCTTTGAATTTGATGATGAAATAAAAACCTTCTATGATAAATAAAAGTTAAGAGAATTTATAGAGAGCCTGCACTATAGAACATCCTCAGCAAAATATTCCATGAAGAGAATTTGAAAAACAACAAAGAAAATCAGCAAAAGGAGGTATTACACTAAAGGAAAAACTTATCAAAGGAGAAACCAAGTCAAGTTAAATACCAAAATAAACAAAAATAGCTGGCAATACAAATCATGTTTCAATAATAACCCTGAATGTTAATGGCCTAAACTCACCAATCAAAAGACATAGACTGGCAGATTGGATTTAAAAAAAAAAAAAAGAAAGAAAAGACCCAAGAATATTCTGCCTCCAAAAGACTCATCTCACAGGAAAAGAGATCCACAGACTGAAGGTGAAAGGTTGGGAAAAATCATACCACTCACATGGACTATGAAAGCAAGCAGGGGTTTCCATCCTCATATCAACTAAAGTAGACTTCAATCCAAAGTTAATCAAAAGGGATAAAGAAGGATATTTTATACTGCTTAAGGGAACAATTTATCAAAAAGACATAACAATAATAAATATATATGCCCCAAACAATGGAGTGTCTACGTTCATCAATCATCATCAACTATCTCTTCTCAAATTGAAGAGTCAAATCGACCACAACATAATAATTCTCGGTGACTTTAACACACCTCTTACACCACTGGATAGATCTTCCAAACAAACACTGAACAAAGAAACCATATAACTCAATATAAGCCAGACTTAACTGACATATATAGATATATCCTTCAATGAGCAAATTCACTGTCTTCTCAGCAGCACATGGATCCTTCTCTACAATAGATCATATATTATGCCACCAAACAACTCTAAACAAATATAAAAAAGTAGAGATACTACCCTGCATTCTGAGATCATAATGGAATGAAATTAGAAATCAATGATAAAATAAAAAGTAAAAGCTATTCCAACACCCGGAGACTAAATAATATGCTACTGAATGAACAACGGGCTGCAAAATATATCAAGGAAGAGACTAAAAAATTCTTAGAAGTGAATGAGAAAAAAAAGATATAACACATCAAAAAATCTCTGGGGCACTATAAAGGCAGTACTAAAGTGAAAGTTTATTACATGCAGTTCATTCTTTAAAAGAAGAAAAAGGTCAACAAATAAATGACTGAACATTACATCTCAAAGCCCTAGAAAAAGAACAAATCAACACCAAAAGCAGTGGAAAACAGGAAATAATTAAAATCAGAGTTGAAATCAATGATATTGAAACAAAAGAAAAAAATGGTTCTTTGAAAAAAATAAATAAAATTGACAAACCTTTAGTCATGCTAACGAAGAGAAGGAGAGAGAAAAATAACTAACATACATGATGAAAAAGGAAATATCACAACAGACGCTACAGAAATACAAAAGATAATTAGAAATTATTTTGAAAACTTGTACTCCAATAAAGTAGAAAACATCAAAGGCATCTAAAATTTCTAGAGTCATATGATTTACCCAAATTGAATAAGATAATATGCACAATTTAAACAGATCAATTTCAAGAGATGAAATAGAAGATGCCATCAGAAGCCTACCAATGCTGTAGGCTTTGCGCCCCCTTCCCACACACACTTTTGGGGCTGGGGATGTGGCTCAAGCGGTGGCGTGCTCGCCTGGCATGCGTGCAGCCCGGGTTCGATCCTCAGCACCACATACCAACAAAGATGTTGTGTCCGCCGATAACTAAAAAATAAATATTAAAAAAAATTCTCTCTCTCCCTCTCTCTCTCTCACTTAAAAAAAGCCTACCAACCAAAAAAAGCCCAGGACTGGATGGATACACAGCTGAGTTCTACAAGACCTTTAAAGAAGAACTGATATTAATACTCTTCAATTTATTTCAGGAAATAGAAAAACAGGGAGCACTTCCAAACTCATTCTATGAGGCCAATATCACTCCGATTCCAAAACCAGGCAAAGACACATCAAAAAAAGAAAACTTCAGACCAATCTCTAATGATACAAAAATTCTCAATAAAATTCTGGCAAATCGAATATAAAAACATCAAAAAGATAGAACACCACGATCAAGTGGGGTTCATCCCAGGGATGCAAGGTTGGTTCAACATATGCAAATCAATAAATATAATTCATCACATCAATAAACTTAAAAATAAGAACCATATAATCATCTCAATAGATGCAGAAAAAGCATTCAACAAAGTACAGCATCGCTTCATGTTCAAAATACTAGAAAAACTAGGGATAACAGGAAGATATCTCAACATCGATAAAGCTATCTATGCTAAGCCCCAAGCCAACATCATTCTAAATAGAGAAAAACTGAAATCATTCCCTCTAAAAACTGGAACAAGACATGGATGCCCTCTTTCACCATTTCTATTTAACATAGTTCTTGAAACATTAGTCAGAGCAATTGGACAAAAGAAATCAAAGGGATATGGATAGATAAAGAAGAACTCAAATTAGTACCATTTGCCAACAATATGATTTCATACCTAGAAGACCCAAAAACTTCCACCAGAAAACTTCTAGAACTAGTAAGTGAATTCATCAAAGTAGCAGGATACAAAATCAACACCCATAAATTAAAAGCATTTCTATAAATCAGTGACAAATCCTCTGAAAGGGAAATGAAGAAAACTACCCTATTTACAAGAGCCTCAAAAACAAAACAAAACAAAAAAACTTGGGAATCAACCTAACGAAAGAGGTGAAAAACCTCTATAGCGAAAACTACAGAACACTAAAGAAAGAAATTAAAGAAGATCTTAGAATATGGAAATATCTACCTTCTTCTTGGATAGGCAGAATAATATTGTTAAAATGACTATACTACCAAAAGCACTATACAGATTTCATGCAATTCCCATCAAAATCCCAATGACATTCCTTATTGAAATAGAAAAAGCAGTCATGAAATTCATTTGGAAAAATAAGAGACCCAAAATAGCTAAAGCAATCCTTAGCAAGAAAAGTGAAGTAGGTGGCATCTATACCAGACCTTAAACTATCCTACAGAGCAATAGTAACAAAAACAGCATGGTATTGGCACCAAAATTGACTTGTAAACCAATGATACAGAATAGAGGACACAGAGACTAACCCACACAATTACAATTATATTAGAAAAAGGCATCAAAACATACATTGGAGAAAAGATAGCCTCTTCAACAAATGATGCTGGGAAAACTGGAAATTCATATATGACAAAATGAAATTAAACCCCTATCTCTCATCATGCGCAAAACTCAACTCAAAGTGGATCAAGGACCTAGGAATTAAACCAGAGACCCTGCATCTAATAGAAGAAAAAGTAGGTCACAATCTCTATATTGGATTAGGCCCTACTTCCTTAATAAGACTCCTGTACCACAAGAATTAAAATCAAGAATCAATAAATGGGATGGATTCAAACTAAAAAGCTTCTTCTCAGCAAAAGAAACAATCAGTAAGGTGATTAGACAGCTTACAGCTTGGGAGCAAATTTTTACCACACACACATCAGATAGAGCACTAATCTCTTTACCCTAAAGAACTCAAAAAGATAAACACCAAAGTAACCCAATCAATAAATGGGCCAAGGAACTGAACAGACACTTCTCAGAAGAGGATATACAATCAATCAACAAATATATAAAAAAAAGTTCAACATCTCTTAACAATTAGAGAAATTCGAATCAAAACTAAGATTTCATCTCACTCCAGTCAGAATGGCAGCTATTAAGAATACAAACAATAATAAGTGTTGGCAAGGATATGGAAGGAAAAAGTACACTCATACATTCCTGGTGGGATTGCAAATTGGTGCAGCCAATATGGAAAGCAGTATGGAGAATCCTTGGAAAACTGGGAAAAGGAACCACCATTTGACCCAGCTATCCTACTTTTTGGTCTATACCCAAAGGACTTAAAAAACAGCATACTACAGGGACACAACCACATCAATATTTAATGCAGCACAATTCACAATAGCTAAGCTGTAGAACCAACCTAGATGTCCTTCAGTAGATGAATGGATAAAGAAAATGTGGTGCACATCCACAGTGGCATATTACTCAGCATTAAAAGAGACTAAAAGCATGACATTCACAGGTAAATGGATGGAATTGAAGAATTGACATTTTCCACACACTTGGAAAGTTTTGTCCAAGAGTACAATGATTAGGCTTGAGGTCCGTTTAGTCCCAGAGCACCTACACTCATTTTAATCTTATTTTCCTACATCCTATTATGCAAAAATACATGAACCAAGAAAAACTACTCAGGTATAACAATTCTACTGAGTATAGGCCAGAAAGCTCTGCTGAGAAGCATGTGCACTGGGAAAGCTACAGAAGAATGGGAGGGCAGGTAGAAATCTTAGCCCAGTGGCTGAAGCTCTAAAACTGCTGCCTCTATGGTGAGAACAATATAAAGGGATAATTAATGACCCGTCAGATCCTGGGCTGTGCTTTCAGGTCCAGAATTTTTATTGTATAAAAAGATGCAGATAACAAGGCTGTTCTCTAAATGCATAACCTTTAAAACTATTCTTGTGTCCTCCCAGAAGAACACTCCTCTGAAGTAAATAGGGAAATGATTCACAAAACCAAAATGCTTTTTGAAATACTGAGATGTATCTTCTTTCGATTGCTGCACGACAGATCTCTTGAATACTCAGTAGTGTCAAACTGCCAATTATGCTCATAATTTTCTGGCTTATGAATTTGGACATGGCATAGCAGGAAGGATTGGCCTTAGCTGAGGTCACTCAAATGGCCAGAGATGGTTAGGACACAGTGACAGGTGAGTTGGTTTCCTGAGCTATCTGAGGTTTGGGATGACCAACATGGTCTTTCTTATGTCCAAAGTGTTTTCTGTGTCTGATGCACTGGATGGAAAAGTTAGAATGGGGGTGGCTGACTAGGCCTCTCTCCCTCTCTTCCCTCTACACAGGCTTCCTCAGGGCTGGGCAGCCTCGGGGGAGCTGGACATCTGACATGGCAGCTAGTTTTCCACACAAACAATGTTTCAAAAGGAATAGAGCAGAAGCTTCCTGTCTCTTTGGGCAATAGCTAAGATCTGCCACAGTTTAGTGGTCAGAGCAGTTTCAGGGTCCACCCATGTCAACGGAAGGAGATGTTGACCCCTACAGCTCTATGTGAGGAACGCAAGAGAACCCATGGCCATCCTAAATCTACCACAGTGAGACACATGTATTTCATTTTCGCACTCAAGTTTATATTAATTATATGCAATATATATAAATTTTGTACATACATACACACACACCCCTCCAGAAAATAATTTGGATATAAGCAAAGTAACCATTTTGAAAATAACTTCAAGATATAAATGCTTCTCAATAAACATAACGTTCTAAACAAACAGACAACATACACAATACTTCTCTCATCGTTGCTTCAAGTTTTTGTCAACTAAAGACAGCCACACAAGGTCATTGTTCATCTGAGAGAGAGGACACAGAAGAATGGAAGGAGCTCAGACTCAGGGAACGGACTGTCACCAGTTCCTGCAACTGAAACCTGGTCTCTTCAGCAATTTCCAGTTCTAGTCAACAGACCAGTCAAACTGACTATTTTTATACTGAAAATACAGAACTAGAATATTTGTTTATTCTGTGACATAAGCTTAAATATTTAGTGGTCTCCTGTTTTTATAGCCAAAAAAAAAAGAACTACAAATAGGTCAACCTGATAAGACTGCTAATGGTGATTTTTTTTTAATACACAAAGTGTCACAAAGTCCATTTACTGAAGCCTCTCCCTCCCAAAACACCGAGAACACTTTCTACCAGCAAACCACTGTCAATGGGTTAACTGCTTTTAAGAAAATTTTTCAAAAATTGTCTGTGCATATGCCAACATGTGTGTATGATTCCACGTAGGTATTTTAACACTCAAAGGGTCATAATACAGATACAATTGCACCCATGAATTCTTCACTGCCCATTCAAACATTAACTGAATGCCTACTAGGGGACATATTGAGTTTAAACACTAGGAATAAATGAAGTACAAAGACCCTGGGGCAGAAATAAGTCTTAGGAATACCTAAGAGGCCAGTGTGACTGGAGTGTAATAAATGAGGGCATGAATGGAAAGTTGGAACAGTAAGTGGCCAGAGATTTTTTAATTTAATTCAGAGTGAGACCTGATGCCAGTACCCTGGAGACTGTTCAACTTCAGTGTGTTAGTTTTCTATTGCTGCATAACAAATCACCACAAACTCAGGGGCTAAAAATGACGCACTTATCGAGATGGTATTGTGGGTTTCAAGCTGTATCCAAAGCAGCTATCAATCTCCTCCCATTTCCAAAGGCCAGGAGTCCAGGCATGGCTCAGTTGGGTGCCCTGCTCATGGAGACCTCAGCTCATAAGGCATCTACCAGGCTGCCTTCTGGAGGTTGCTCTGGGAACCAATCTGCTTGCCCAAATCACTCAGGTTGTCAGCAGAAGGCACTTTGTGCTGTGGGACTAGGGCTGGAGGCTCCTGAAGTCCTCTACCCCCTTGGCCGTTCACAGCATGGTGCTGCCTCCAGGCCAGTGGGCAAACTTCTCTCCAGTCTGATAAGATCAAATCTTACAGAACAAACCACATTCTCACTTGCCATGCAGTGCTGATTAGAATCAAGTAACATGTCCCCATCCCTAGACAATGGCCTGGATCACTGGGGGTCACCTTGAGCATATTTGCTACATTTAAAAGTCTATCTCATTTTTTAATTTTATTGGTTTATAATAATTATATATAACTTTAGGATTTGTTTTGAAATAATTATAAATGCATAGAGTATAATTTGCTCCAGTCAAATCCCCAGTACTTACCCTTACCTACCTTCCCTGTTCCTTTTGCTTTACTCTACCGCTTTTTCCATTTACATTTTTTAAATTAGTGTCTTGTGGATACATCTAATGCTGAGATTAGTTGGTTAGTTCAGATTAATTCCATTGTTCTCCCCTTATCTTGTCCCTCCTCTCCCCCTTCCAATCCCCTGTCTCTACCTGATCTTTTATTTTGATGGAATCCCCTCTCCATTTCTTTCTCCTCCCCAATACTAAACTAGCTTCCACATATTGGATAAAACATTTGAGCTTTGACCTTGAGTCTCTTATCTCACTTAGCATTATAGTTTCCAGTTCCATCCATTTACCAGAATATGACATAATTGCATTTTTTCATGGCTAATAATACTCCACTGTGTACATATACCACATTTCCTTTATCTACTCATCTAAGAGCTCCAAGTTGGTTATTGTTAATTATGCTACTATAAACATTGATGTGGCTGCAACCCTATACTATGCCGGTTTTAGATCTTTCAGATATATACCCAGGAGTGGGATAACTGGGTTATGTGGTGGTTCTATTACTAGTTTTTTTTTTTTTTTTGAAGACTCTCCATACAGCCTTCCAGAGTGGCTGCACTAATTTGCAATCCCACCAACAATGTATGAGTGCACCTTTTTCCTCATATCCTTGTCAACACCTATTATTTGTTCTCTTGATAAGAGCCATTCTGACTGGAATGAGATGAAATATGAGAAATATGGTTTTGATTTGCAATTCCCCAATTGCTAGAGATGATGGAAATAATTTCATGTACTTGTTGGCCATTGTGTCTATTTATTCTTTTGCCCATTTATTAACTGCCCACTTCTGAGTTCTTCATATATTCTGGATATTAATGCTCTGAGGACCAGGTGGCGAAGATCTCCTGTTCCTATGCTCTTATCACCTTTGCTCTGGAGAAGCTTTTGAGTTTGATGGTGTCCCACCTGTTGATTTTTAGTTTTACTTCTTGCACATGAGAGGTCTTATTAAGGCAGTTGGTTCCTGTGCCAATATGATGGAGTGCTGGGCCTACATTTTCTTCTAGTAGCTGCAGAGTTTCTGGTCTAATTCCTAGGTCTTTAACCCAGCTCCAGTTGACTTTTGCTCAGGGTAATGAGGCTCCAGGTGACTCTTGCTCAGGGTAATGAGGATCCAGTTTTCTTGGCATCATTTGTTAAAAAGACTGTCTTCTCTCCAACATTTGTTTTTGGCACATTCGTCTAGTAGCAAATAACTATTTGTGTGGGTTTCTCTGTCTTCTATCCCAGTGGTCTTCATGTCTGTTTCTATGCCAGTACCACGCCTGTGTTCAACTACAGCTTTGTAGTATAAGTTGAAGTCAGGTATTAGGATGCCTCTGGCATCATTCTTTTTGCTCAGGATTACTTTGGCCATTCTAGGTCTCGTATTTATCCGAATTAATTTTAGTACTGCTTCTTCTAGTTCCATGAAGAATGTCATTGGTATTTTAATGGGGATTGCACTGAATCCGTATAATGCTTTTGGCAGTATGAACATTTTGACAATATTAATTTTGCCTATCCAAGAACATGGGAGATCTTTCCATCTTCTAAGATCTTCAATTTCTTTATTTTCCTATAGTTTTTATTAGAGAGGTCATTAACATCTTTTGTTAATTAATCTGAATCCTACATATTTTTTGAGGTTATTATGAATGGGATGGTTTTCCTAATTTCTTTTTCAGCAGATTCATTACTAGGGTATAGGAAAGTGATTAATGTATATATGTGGATCTTATGTTTTTTATTAGTTGTTCAAAACATTACAAAGCTCATGACATCATCTTTCATACATTTGATTCAAGTGAGTTATGACTAATATGGCAGTATGTAAAAATGTGAATGTAACTGATGTGATTCTGCAATTTGTATTTGGGGTAAAAATGGGTATGTGGATCTTATATCCTGCTACTTTGCCAAATTTGTTTATGAGCTCTAGAAATCTTCTGGTAAAGTTTTTTGGGTTCTTCTAAATATAGGATCATGTCATCAGCAAACAGGGATAATGTTACTTGGTCTTTTTAGATATTCGTAACAATAGAGTATATTTTGACATATTACACATACATGGAGTATAACTTATTCTAATTAGGATCCCATTCTTGGGATTGCACATGATGTGGAGTTTCACTGGTGGTGCATTCATGAGTGAACATAGGAAAGTTATGTCCCATTCATTCCACTCTTTTCTATTCCTATCTCCCCTCCCTTCCCTTCATTCCCCTTCATCTAATCCTATGAACTTCTAATCTTCTCCCCTTTGGCGGCCCGTGCGGGGAACGCCTGAAGCTTAGAGGTGAGTAAATTGCTCGCCCCTGAGGGAAGGCGACAGGATGGATGACCTTCTCAGAAAACAATGTGTTCTTGTTTTGATTTATTTTGTTTTCATTTCGAGCTCCCTAGCCCTAGAATTTTCTCAGGCGAACTGGAAAAAATGGTTGGCTCAAGGTTTGAAGTTATTCAGCCCTGAGAAAGAGAAAATTGATACAACCATTGTCTGCTCCGTCTTTGTTTCATTCTGCTTCGGCTTTGTTTTATCCTACCTTATTGGGTTAGGTTATAGTAGATTAGAATCCAATAAAAAACAAACCGAAAAACTGTTAAGTAAATTGTTAGAGGTCCAGACTATGGTAGAAAAAACGCTAGGTCAAGCAAAAGAGAAGGTCTCTCAAGCTAGTCAGACAGAGGAGAATTTAAAGAAAGCAAGCTTAGAGGACAAGCAGCCATCAGGTGGAGAATTACAACAGGAGGTTGCTACCAACTCCGTTCTATCACCAGAGGGCGTAACTCAGCCAACAGCTCCATCTACCGCTGAGCGGCCCTCAACTACCGTAGTTGATGGACGGAATTCTGAGGCAGGACCCCAAAGATTAGCATGCCCTGTACTTGAGCAGGCAGGAGGGCAACGAATTCACCGTGCTTTAGATTTCAAAACAATAAAGCAATTAAAGGAGGCTGTAACGACCTATGGGCCGCAAGCTCCCTTCACAATAAGCATGGTTGAATCTGTTACCAACTTGGACATGACACCAGCAGATTGGGCTAACATGTGTCGATCTGTGCTAAACGGAGGACAATATTTGTTATGGAAGGTTGCCAATGAGGAATTTTGCATGGAGACAGCTAGGCGAAATGCAGAAGCTGGGTACCCTCAAAGAAATATGGACATGCTTTTGGGGAAGGGACCTTATGAGGGTCAAAGACAACAAATTGAATATGACCCTGGTGTGTACGCACAAATTGCTGTAGATGCAGTTAGGGCATGGAAAACTTTACAGGGGCATGGAGACTTACAAGGTCAATTATCTAAGGTAATACAAGGAACTAATGAACCTTATGCTGAATTTGTAGATAGACTTATTCAGTCAGCCTCTAGGATATTTGGAAATACAGAACAGGTAATGCCATTTATAAAACAACTGGCTTATGACCAAGCAAATCGTTGCTGCAGAGAGGTCATTAGACCATGGAGACATGAGGATTTAAACACATATATTAAATTATGTAGAGACATTAATGAACAGGGGCAAGTCTTAGCAGCAGTACAACAGGCTTTAGATGCCAGGCCAAGAACATGCTATAATTGTAATCAAACAGGACATTTTAAAAGGAGTTGCCCCATAAGAGGAGGGTTTAACAAAGCTGGATATCAAAGGAATAGAATACCAGGTATTTGCCCACGATGCCGTAGAGGGAGACATTGGGCTAATGAATGCCGTTCTCAAACCACCATAGAGGGTATTCCGTTATCAAAAAACGAACAAGGACCAAGTGTTTACCCACGATATCGTGGAGAAAGGTATCAAGCTCCATTGCCAAAAAACGGACTAGAGGGCCCAATGCCCCGGGGCCCCAAACCACAAATATATGGGGCAATGGAGGAACCCAACAGCCCCATCAAGGTAGTGCCCAGGACGCATTATCCATTAAATCCCTCATCAGACAAACTAGAGGGAGCGCAGGGCTGGACATCTGCGCCTCTGCCAGAGCAGTACTAACCCCAGAGATGGGAATTCAAATCATTCCCACAGGAGTAAAAGGACCTCTTCCCCAGGGAACAGTAGGCTTATTATTGGGACGCAGTTCTTCTACACTAAAAGGACTTATGATAAGTCCTGGGGTAATTGATCCCGATTATGAAGGTGAAATAAAAATTATAGCTAGTTCTCCAAGAGGTATATCAGTAATTTCACCAGGAGATAGAATAGCACAGTTATTAATAATACCCAGCCTGCATGATAAATTTTCCAGTTGTAATGTAGAAAGAGGTTCCAAGGGATTAGGCTCCACAGGTGTAGATTGGGCTATGCTGTCTTTGAATTTAGATTCTCGCCCAATGCTAAAATTAAATATTCAAGGACATGACTTTAATGGGCTGCTGGACACAGGAGCTGACCTTAGTGTCATCTCTCGTCAAGAATGGCCAAAATATTGGCCATTACAACAAGCCACTCAAACGCTTCGAGGCCTAGGAGTGGCAACAAATCCCCATAGAAGTGCTATGGTATTAGATTGGAGGGATCCTGAAGGATGTGAAGGAACTATACAGCCCTATGTATTGGATCATCTTCCTGTAAATTTATGGGGACGAGATGTCCTAGATCAATTAGGATTGACATTAACAAATAACATCAATCCTAACGCGCCCACTACTAGGGCTAAACAAGGCTTTAGGAAAGAAAAAAGATTAAGAGAACAAGAACAAGGTATGACAGCACCTATTCAAATAGATCAAGAAATAAATAGACATGAATTGGGTTTTCAGAAAGGGCCACTGAGACAATCAAAATTACTTGGAAATCAGAAAGACCAGTGTGGGTTCCTCAGTGGCCCTTGACTAAAGAAAAGATACAAGTAGCCCATGACTTGGTCAGACAACAGTTAGCGGAAGGACATATACAACCTTCCGTATCCCCCTATAATACTCCCATTTTTGTCATTAAAAAGAAATCTGGTAAATGGAGATTATTACAAGATTTAAGAGCCATTAATAATGAGATGGTTATTATGGGACCTGCTCAATCAGGGATTCCTCAATTGTCTGCTTTACCAAAAACCTGGCATGTTTTAGTTATAGATATTAAAGATTGTTTCTTTTCAATTCCAATTCATCCCGAGGATAGTCCACATTTTGCATTTACTATCCCTGCACTGAATCATGAAGGTCCTGATCAGAGATATGAATGGAAAGTACTCCCTCAAGGGATGGCTAACAGCCCAACTATGTGTCAAATTTATGTTAATAAAGCAATCCAGCCACTTAGAAACCAAAATCCTGAACTACAAATATTTCACTATATGGATGATGTGTTACTGGCACATAAAGATAAAAACACATTACTAGAATGTTATGCCACACTTACAAATTTATTGAAAAATTATAATCTAGAGATAGCAATAGATAAAGTACAATTAAATCTTCCAATTAATTATTTAGGAGTTCTATTATCCTCAACCATGGTCCGTCCACCAAAAATTCAAATACGAGTAGATCAACTCAAATCACTTAATGACTTTCAAAAGTTATTGGGAGACATAAATTGGATAAGGCCTTATCTAGGCATACCAACAGGAGAGTTAGGACCTTTATTTGATATTCTAAAAGGTCCATCAGATCCAAATTCACCCCGCATGTTAACGCCTGAAGCAAGAAAAGTATTAAAAATCATTGAAACATATATGGAAAATATGCATTTGGATAGAATTGATATAAGTTTGCCTTTATTATTTATTGTACTACCAACAAAAAATATTCCTACAGGAGTATTTTGGCAAGAAGGTCCATTATTGTGGATACATTTATCTTATTCCCCTAACACTATTCTTACTAGATATCCTGAGGCTGTAGGACAATTAATACTCAAAGGAATAAAAGCAGCTAAGGGAGTGTTTGGGATTTCTCCCAATAAAATTATTACTCCATATACTATGGATCAAATTGATGAGTTAGCTAATGAGTTAAATACTTGGGCAATAATCCTGTGTAAAACTAGTGTTTCATTTGATAATCACTTACCATCTAATCCTTTGTTGTCTTTTTGGTCTAAGCATCCTGTAGTTTTTCCAAAAATGACAAGAAAAACCCCTATCATAAATGCTCCAAATATATTCACTGATGGGTCAAACAATGGTACAGCAGCAGTAGTTACTCCTGATCAAACTTTTACATTTTTAGTACCCAAACAATCAGCTCAAAAGGTAGAGCTTAATGCAGTATTACAAGCTTTTATGATGTTTAAAGATTCTGTATTTAATTTATTTTCTGATAGTCAGTATGTAGTTAATGCTATTAATTCCCTTGAAGATGCTGGTAGGATTTCCCCTTCCTCTACTGTTTTCTCTTTGTTTTCCGCTATACAAAGTCTAATCTGGGACCGAAAAGATCCATTCTTCATAGGTCATATCAGGGCACATACAGGATTGCCTGGAGCCCTTAGTATGGGCAATGAACTAGCAGATAAATCTACACATGACATACATATTTTCTCCACAATAGAAGAAGCTATAAATTTTCATAAAAGGTTCCATGTCAATGCTAATACTTTACAAAAGCGTTTTAAAATAACTAAAGAACAGGCCAGACATATAATAAAACAATGTCAAAATTGTGTGACATTTTTACCACAAGTTAATCTTGGAGTCAATCCTAGAGGACTAATACCTAACCATATTTGGCAGATGGACGTCACACACTTGCCAGAATTTGGAAAATTAAAATATTTACATGTTACAGTTGATACCTCTTCCGGATTTTTGATGGGCTCCCTTCATGCCGGAGAAAAAACTAAAGATGTTATAGCTCATTGCTTACAAAATTTTGCCACTGTGGGCGTTCCAAAACAGTTAAAAACGGACAACGGTCCTGGTTATACTTCCTCCTCTTTTAAACAATTTTGCTCATCATTTGGTATTACTCACATAACAGGAATTCCATACAATCCACAAGGACAAGGCATAGTTGAAAGAGCTCATCAAACTATTAAAATGTACTTATTAAAACAAAAGGAGGGAATTGGAAAGGGGTATATATCCCCCAAAGATAAACTTAAAATAACCCTTTTTACTCTAAACTTTTTAAATTTAGATTCATCGGGACTTAGTGCTGCGGAAAGACATTTGTACCCCAAAAATGTACATAAGCCTAAGGTACTTTGGAAAGATATTCTAACAGGACAATGGAAAGGCCCGGATCCAGTGATAGTCTGGAATCGGGGCGCTGTCTGTGTTTTCCCACAGGATGAACAGCAACCGATTTGGATTCCAGAGAGATTAACTAAAACAATTTCTACAGAAAAAGAAGATGATTTGACTCAAATCCATAACAGCTGACATCCAGAGCTCCAGCTTGGCTATTCTTACATCTGCGACAGTGATTAACCAAGGTGTTTTTTTTTCAGTATCTATTTTATTATTGCATTTTTCCACATCATAAAGTTCTATTTTATTTTTGAGCTCATACAAACCTAGGTTAATGTTTTTCTGATCAGTTTTATTTTTTGACTGTGTTTTATTTTTTATTTATTTATTTATTTATTTATTTATTTATTTTTTTTTTTGACTGTGGAGTTTTTAAACATTGCAATGGAGATTTCACCTAAGTATAGTTACAAGGCCTTTATTTACTATTGTCTTATGTGTTGTATGTTGTGTGCACACTTCTGTTTTGTGTTGTATGTCTGTATGTGTGTATGTCCATATTTCTTATATGAGGAGCGCTCATGAAAAAATGGATCCGAATTTTTTCTTTATTCACGTGATTTATATGGTTTAATTTAAATTAGGTGAACAGCTGTTTATGATTGTTGTTAAAGATGGTTAACAGATCTGTTTGTTTACTAATTTAAATTTGGTAAACGGCTGTTAAGGATTGTTTTTAAAGGAGTTTAACAGATCTGTTTGTTTACTTTCACCTTTTCTTTTTATTATATTTAATAATTCTGTTCAGGATAATGTCTCTTTACCATCATTGCCAGAATTTCCATCTCCATCCCAATTCCAGTGAAGACTGAGATAAAACCAAACTACAGCTTCTATGATAGCTATCACAGTAAACTGTATAAACTGATGCATCAATGAATATAACTCAACAAGTAATGCTATCAAGGACTTGATTTACTTTGGGAGGATATGGACATATTGATAGACTCCTCCAATTTGAACTGCTTGCAGAACTTGCCTGGACTATATATCAGTTGCATACATTGTGAAATATCATCTGGTGCACCGAATTGTGGTACTGCTGGCATATTTTTGCTGATGGTGTCACCAGTGATGCAATTTCCTTGCCAGCTCACCCCATGTTTATTGTGGTAATACTGGCATATCTTTGCTGATGGTGTCACCAGTGACGCAATTTTTCCAAAGGAGCCGTCAATTGGCTTGGTGTCGTGGCATTTCTGTATCCTCCTCCCTTCTACTAGTGATGGTCTAAATTTGGGGGCCAACAGAGGTGAGGCAAAGAACCTCACCCCCCCACTGGCACCAAGGCTAAATTTGGGGGCCAACAGAGGTGAGGCAAGAACCTCACCCCCCCACTGGTGCATAGGCCTATCCACAAGCATGGCTGAATGCTGGACCGGTAGTCAGCGACGGGTTGCTCTGATTACAGTGGATTCAACCTAAGACAGGAAGCTGACGCCTAAAGGTCAGTTCTCCCATGACGGGTAAGAACCATATGTTAAATTGGACAACCTACCAGGCACGGTCCCTAGCCACATTGCTTGTTGCTTAATTAAACAGAAGGGGGCAGATGCTAGGAGCCACAAGCATATATACGATGTATGGCACCTTTGGTTGTAAAGTGACGCCAGCTAGCCACTGAGATGATTATGTTAAAATTTACATTCATATGCAAACTGGACTCCCGCTGTTCACCTTGGCCTGCTACCGGACTCAAGTTACGGGACTTTACGGGACTGCTGGAGAGTTCCCATTGGTTGGGGAAGGATAGTAGGAGGGAATTCCGGAGGAGGTGGGAGGAGACGGGGGGGTTCCGGTCGGCGCGCGGTTCCGGTCGGACACCCTCGTGGGAGGACCGGTTTTTGACTTGCTGGCGCTGAGAGTGTTAGCGGCTTTTTCAAAATAAAGTTTTGTTCCTGCTTGATTGGCTCGTGATTCTGTGCCCAGCCAAGACTGCGGCACTCCCCTCCCTTGCTAACAGAGGTAATTTGAGCTCTTCTTGTCCTATTTGTATTCCTTTCATTTCTTTCTGTTAGTCTGATTGCTCTGGTTATATTTTCAAGGACCATGTTGAATAAGAGTGGTAAGAATGGGGATCCTCGTCTTGTTCCCATTTTTAGAGGAAATACTTTTTCTCTGTTCAGTGTGATACTGGCTTTGAGGTAAGTTCCTCCTATCTTTAGTTTCTCTGTCTCTATGTTTTAAAGATAAATGGGTGCTATACTTAGTCAAATTCTTTTTCTCCAACTATTGAGATAATCACGATTCTTTAAGTCTATTTTTGTAGTGGATTACATTTATTGATTTCTGTATGTTGAACCAAACTTGCATCCCTGAATAAAGCCCACTTGATCATGATGTATTTTTTTATATTTACTTTTTATAGGTGGACACAATACCTTTATTTTATTTTTATGTGGTACTGAGGATTGAACCCAGTATCTCACACATGCTAGGCAAGTGCTCTACATGTGAGCCACAAGCCCAGCCCTGTGATGCATTACCTTTTTAAAGTGTTTTTGTGTGCAATTTGCCAATATTTTATTAAGAATTTTTGCATCTATATTCATCAAGGATGTTGGCCTTGAGTTTTCCTTCCTTGATGTGTTTCTGTCTGGTCTTAGTTTCAGGGTGATACTAGTTTCATAGAAAGGAAAGGAGGGAGCCCTTCCAAACTCTATTTCATGGAATAATGTGAGGAGGATAGATTTTGGCTCTTTGTGAAGGTCTGATAGAAGAACTTGGCTCAAACTGGTGCTGGGCTTTTTTTTTTTTTTTTTTTTTTTTTTTTTTTTTTTTTTTTTGGTGTGTGTGTGTGTGTAAGGCTTTTGATAGCTTCTTCAATTTCCTCATTTGATCTTTGAGTTTTCTCTATCTTGTGGTTCAATTTGGGTAAGTCAAGTATCTCTAGGAATTAGTATCATCTAGACTTTTTCATTTATTAGTTTGTAGAAACTATTTTTAAAATAGTTTCTGATGATTCTCTGGATTTCTGAGTTGTCTGTGGTAATATTTCCTTTCCAATTTTAATTTTCTTTTGAGATTTCTCTTTCTTTTGGTTAGTTTGGTTAAGTGTTTGTCAATCTTGTTTATTCTTTCCAAAAAACTGTTTCATTAATTCTTTGTGGGTTTTTTTTTTTAATTCTCAATTGATTTTGGCACTAATTTTGATAATTTCCCGTCGTCTGCTGATTTTGGTGTTAATTTGTTCTTTTTCTCTGGGACCTCGAGGTGTAATGTTAGACTACTTATTTGGTCTTTCTGTTTTTAATGTGTGAACTCAGTGATATAAACTTTCCTCTGAGAATTGCCTTCATACTGTCCCAGAGGTTTTGGTATACTATATCAGAAGAGACAAAGGAATACACTTCATACTGGTTAAGGAAATGGTTCAACAAAAAGAAATGATAATCGTAAATATTTACGCCCCAAACAATGGAGCATCTACCTATGTTAAAAACAAACCCTTCTCAACATAAAGAATCAAATAGAGCACAATACAATACTGCACATTTCAAGCCACCCCTGCCACCACTAGATAGATCATCCAGACACAACTAACATTCTTCTGAACTAAAAAATATTATTAATCAAATGGAACTAACAGACATCTATAGAGTATGTCATTCATCAATGACTGAATTCGATTTTTTTCCCCACAGACGGACACAGAACATTTCCTAAAATAGACCACAAAGAAAATCTTAGAAAATCCAAAACAGTAGAGACAATTCCTTGCATCCTTTCAGATCATAATGGAATGAAATTAAAAAATCAATAACAAGATAAAAAAACAGAAACCACTCTAACACCTGGAGATTAAATAATGTACTTTTGAATGATGAAGGGATAGCAGAAGAAATCGAGAGAGAAAAATTCTTGTCTTTTTAATGAACTACAGAGTATTTTTCTCAGGATCACAATTTATTTAACTCTTATCCACACCCCACTGAAGGCTATTTGTTTCTGACTTTTGCTTTAAGAGACAATGTGGCAATGAAGATACTCCACATTTCCGCAAAAACATGAAATTATCTGTACTGTGGAGCAGGGAGACTGTCTTCAAAGCCCAAGTACATTTTATTTTAAAGTTTTCTTTAGCTTTTAAGTGACACATAATTGTGTGTTATTTATGGGGTACAGTGTGATGTTCCAATACATGCACACACCATGTAATGGCAAAACAAAGATATTGAGCACATCTATCCCCTCACACTTGTACCTTCCTGTGTGGTGAGAACATTCAAAATCCTCTCCAGTTATTTGGAAGTTATTATGATACATTAGGCACCCAACTGTGCAAAAGAATGACGGAACTTACATCTCTGGTCTGATGGTAATTTTGTTCACATGACCAGTCGCCTCCCACCCCTCTATAGCTATCCAATTCTCCTAGTCTAATACCAGGTTTTTAAATTCCACAAATGAGCCAGAGCATGTGGTATCCAAGCATAAGAACATCAAACTTTGCTGGACGCTGCCAAACTGTCTTAGAAAGGATGCTCAATCCACTCCCCTCAGCCATAATAAAAGCACTTGTTTCCACCTCTCATGTATCCCTCAGTGATACATACCAATGTCTTCATACAGGTGTTCTGCATCTGTCGCTTTAGGCTCACACTCGGATAATTCATCTTTTTGGAGACATTTTTAATAGAAGCCACCTTCCCAGTATGTTTTCCTCTTGCATATAAGGAAGCTATCAATTTTGGTAATTACTTTTAATCTTCTATCCTAATGAATCATTTTCATGTAATAATTCTTCAATCTGTTCTCTAAGGCTGTCTATGTATATATCTTTTTATCTTCCATTTTTATATATTTTCATTTTTTTAATGTGTAAGTACTTCCAGGACAAGAGTGAGTCGTGTTTCCAAATTTTTAAGAGTTTCTACAGTTAAACATAATACAAAATTGAGGGTTAGATACATATTTTAAAATATCTTTAGGAAGAAGCCCCAATTTCTGCCTCATGAAAGTATTATTTTAGGGATCAATGTAAATTTTATTGAATGCTTTTAGGGATCTGCTGAAAGTCTTTCACCTTTTACATAATATTAATATATAAATACATAATATTAATTAAAATTAATATATAATATTAATATATATCCTAAAATTGAGTTGGAAAGTACCCAACTTAAATTGAATCTGCACTGTTAAGGTGCTATTTGCTGATTATTAAATATCTCTGCATAATATTCATAAACAAAAGTGATCTATGACCTGTCTTTCACAGGCTTTGGCCTCAGTGCCCTGCTGACATCATTAAAGGAATGTGAAGTTGCCCTTCACTGGACTGTGGACCAGTTTAAACACTAAGAGAATTAACTGCTTCGTCCACGTTTAAAGGAATTCACCTGTGAAAATACGTGAGCCTGGGGCCTTTGGGGGAATGGATGATTGCTCTTGGAGTCTTTCATAATTATTTCACTGGCTTCATTCAGATTTTCAAAGTTCTGTCCCCTCTGCTCCCACGGTTCCTCTGTTCTCCATATGAGTCTTCCCTTCTAGCCTTGATGGTCTTGATTAGCCTCGCCCCAGCCTTATCTGTTTTTTGTTTATGTAAATGGCTTTTTTTCTTTTTTCTAACTAATTTCTGCTTTTATATTTGTCATTTTCTTCAAATTTGGGGAGTGGATATATGGGTGCTCATCTCATTCACTCTGGCTTAGTGACACAGATACTTAGGGTTGTAAATTTCTCTCAGAACATCAGTTTTGCCCAGTGCTTTAAGTTTTGATATACTTGTTTCACAGTAGTTTTTCTTAATGTTCTACAATTTTTAAACTTTCTATTTTTATCCCCGGTATCATTAAAGGTTTAGATTTCCAGGTGAGTGGGGATATTTTTGCTTTTACTAATGTTGTTAATTGCTAGATTCTGAGTCAGAACAAGTGATATTTTTGCTTTTTGATATTAGGGATTTTTCTTTGTGGCCCAAAATACTCAAGACCTACAGACATAGCTCCACTGTCTTCTAAATCGCTACAGAGAAATATGTGGCAGCCTGATGTATCCCAGTAGATTTTTTTTTTCTTGCTCAAAATCCAATAGCTGAACAACATTAAGCCTTCTGTAGTAGACAGTTCTGAATGACTTAGAATGCAAAATCCAAGTTTCCTGACATTCAGTGGACCCTGAAAAAATTAAGATGTCCCTCTGATTCAGGGAAAAAAAAAAACCTTTTTTCATTTAAATTTTTTTCTGTTGTACACATTTGGTTCTGTTACCTCCACAACACAACTACTGTTTTTCTTCATCTGTATCTCTTTCCCTGAATGTGACTGTTCCATCAATGACAGTAACTTGATTTTTAACTTTTGACTGCATTCATTTCCATTTTTAATTTGTTCATGTGTTTGAAATGTTGTTTTGGGCATCAGTCTGTTTCTCTAGCTCAACAAGTGCCTTGAAAAAAAAAATCCTGTTTATTCACTTTATTTTTGAATTCCCATTTAATATTTAGTTCTTCTACAGAAAAATTTTAGTAAGTTCATATCTTTTCTTCGTATTTCTTCCAAAATAGAGTCTTGATCCACAGTTTACATTTCCCCTCCTGCTGCTATAGATTCACACGAACTGCACAATGGTATTTTTGGTTGGTTGGTTTCAATTATACTCATGTTATAAACGGGCAGCTCCGTCAACAGTTGCTATTCGCACCACTCCACAGTGAGTGACATCTCCTTGAATCTCTTCCCATGTTTCAGAGGTCTCTTTTGTTCTGTGCACTCCAATCTCGCCTGCCCAGTGTCCTGCAGCCTCAGAGAATGGTCCAGCTAGGGCCTCTATAACAGAATACTGCAGAATGGGGGCTTCAATGACAGGTCTCTGTTCTCACAGTTCAGAAGGCTGGAGATCCAAGATCAAAGTGATGGCAAGGTTGGCTTCTCCTAAGGCTTCTGATGTGCAGATGATGGCCTTCTGACTCATGTGACCTTTTCTCTGTGCATATGTGTATATTCGTATGTGCATATTCGACCCTGTTATCTCTTGTTCTTCATATAAAGCATCATCCCTAGTGGATTAAGGACCCACCCTTATGACCTCATTGAATTTTAATTACCTCCTTAAAACCCAATCTTCTAATACACATTGGGATTAGGGTCTCAATGTGTGGATCAGCCTGGACACAGTTCAGCCGACACAGGCAGGTGCAGGACAAGGGTTTCACCCAGGTCCCCTTGCAGCCCATTCACTGCCTAGATCAACCGTTTTGCAAACAGGCCCATGTGTGTGATCACTCTCTCTGGCTGGGCTACACGCAATTCCAGCAGAGGTCCTTCCCCTGACCCTTCACCAGGGAGTCTCAGTCTTGGATAACTTACCAACCTCTTCCTATCATTCTGAGGCAAAAGATAATCATTTCTGAAAACTCACATCAGAAATTACCCAGACGGGAAATGAAACTCCCACCTTTACACTGGTTCACTTCTCTGCCCTTCCTCTTTGAGATTTGCTTTTGATGTTTTCTCTTTGACTGCTTTTCTGTTTATTGCTGAAGATCATCAACTCTGAGGTATTTATGATAAGGTATTCCCAAGTATGTAACACTGGCTCTGTTCTTTCTACAATGGAAAAGGAGGATGATCAGAGGAGACTATTTTGTATAGATTATGAGTCTTTATCCAAAGCTGCCCGGACCATCTCCTTCCCCCTCTCTCCAAAGGAATGATTTTTGAAGAGCTCACACATTCATCTGTCCCATGTCCCTTCCGTGAAAGGCCAAGTTGGGAGTAAATCAGAGACGGGCCATGCAAACTTTTGTTAACTTCATTCTCTGATCAGCAGCCTTTTCTTCCATTTGATCCTAGAGTGTTTTTTTAAACCTATTTTTGATTATAAAATTTTGAGAACTTGTCTTCATCACATTAAAACATATTTGTGAAAATTGTTTTAGATAATGACAATAACACTCGTAAATACATAGGTAAAAATAATGTGAAAACTTGTAACTTGAAAAGCTTCACTCTACCCCCTATCCAACTGTGTAAATGGATTACATATTTTTATTAAATCATATTACTATCGCCCTAGTTTATTACACCTATGACAAGGATTCCCAGCTTTTGGAGTTACTATGTGCCCTTCAATCATATGTAAATGGTGAACATGCGCTAGTATATTTTCAGAAAGCAGACTTTTACTTTTCATCAAATTCTCAAAGAAGTGCAAAGCATAACTAGTCAAGAAACACTGACCTCAAGTAATGAGAGGCACGGCTGCCAAGAATGGGAAACAGGGAGAAGCAGAAACAACTGACAACAGTTTGAATTTGTCTAAATAATAATGCAAAAGAGTTTTCTTTAAGGTACATGGAATTCGGAGAAATACACAGCAGACTTAAAAAAAAAATTAGACTGTGGCTGTGTCTGGGTCCTAGAAACTCAAGTCTAGTAGGAACCACAAAATAAAATGATTACACATAAGAAAATTCCCACTTGAGGACCTTTCCACATCAATCCATCAAAAGTCCGGCTGACTTGTACTTATTAGCACATTAAGCACGTATGACCTAATTCCTTCATTAAATTTTGAAAATGATGACTAATCCTCTTAGTGGTCATTTGCCCCACTTCCACCTAAATAGAAATGACATTCCAGAGAAATTCAGTGATGGAGCCTCCCTTAGGAGGAAAATTTCAACTTTTACTTATTGCTAAGGTAGGGAAAGACAATTGCCTAAAAACAGAACAGTCTATATATAAATTCTATTTTCAACATATAAACAAAGCAGAGCCGATTCAGCCACAAATTAGAACAGGAGGTGGAGACTGAGAATAATATGCTTGAGATTACAATCCAGATTTTGTATGAGTTTCTGATGTGCACTGTTTCTTTGTATGAACATATACAGAATCACTCATTCACAAAGGATTATAAATCTTCCTCATACCCTATTAATTCAACCACTTTGGAGATTTGGTCTGGCACAGTCTGCAATCTGCAGCCTGCATACGCTTTCAGTAAATAAGAATAGCAATAATGACAACGAGCAACACTCCAGCTGCACAGTGATTAATAAGACATTTTTGTGCTCACCGCCAGGTACTGGCATGTATGGCTCAAGCGACTATATAAAGCTCATGACTTTATGAAATCAAACACAGGGATTTCCTTTCTGACTCCCACACATTCCTACGGAGGCATACATAAGCACTTTTGTGCAATTTAAACTTGGAGCCATCCATCCAGTAATATTGACTGAACCACTATGCATCATTTAAGCTTAAAGAGAAAAAAAATAGTCATGTTTTTCTTGGGACAGTAGAAAGACCACAAAGAACTTTCTAACTGTGTGGCTCAACTGCCTAAAATCCCTTTGGAACAAGCCAGGCTATAAATGAATAAAGCAAGCTGTGAGACCTTGGGCGAGTTAATTTCATTCAACTCTGAGCTTTGCTTCCTGATTCACCTATGAACTGCAGAAAAACCAATACCCCTGCAGAGTTGACTGTGTTGATTCATGGTTTGTATGAACTAGAACTTGCCACGTATGGAACACCAGGTGCTCCATCAGTCTTCACAGCTGTGCACAACTTCTTCCCTAAATACCCTAGAATGCTTAGGGAGGGGAATCTTGCATTTTATAATTGTATCCATTCCACCCCTTGCAGCCCTCTTTCACCACCATGGACAGAATGATTAAGTATCTTCAGAGGAAAAAACAGAGTTGACTCACAAAGGAATGTCTAGTCCAAAAAGCCTTCCAAGTGTAAAGGATCTTAACCTGGCTCTAGATAAAGAAGACAGCAAGTGTCTTATAGGTTCAAATTCTAATGCACAATCTTGGGGCCATGTCCCTGGGCCACCACCATTGGTTAGACCTTTCACTGAACACTGGACTCCAAAAAGATATGCTTTTTGTTTTCATTCTTTTCTACCCATATAGTAAAAGGCATATAAAAGTTTAAGGGTTGGGGTTGGTGCTCAGTGGTAGAGAGCTTGCCCAGCACGAGTAAGGCACTGAGTTCAATCCCCAGCACCACGTTAAAAAAAAAAAAAAAAAAAAAAAAAAAACTAAAGCAAAAATAAAGATATGTGTCCATCTACAACTAGAAATATTTTTAAAAAGCTTAAGGTTTGCTGAGTGGCTCAACTGCCTAAAATCCCTTTTAATAATCGTACAAAAGAAAGAAAGGATAACAACCATAAACATCAGATCATTTAACTATTACCATGAATAATTTCAGATATATCTACCAGTAAAAAGGATATAATGAGTTCCTGTGAAGACACTGTGTAATGGTTTGGATCAGAGATGCCCCCCAAAAGTTCCTGGGCTAATGCAGGAATATTCAGAGGTAAAATGATTAGCTTTGTGCAAACTGGAACCTAATCAGTCCGTCCTAGTTTGGTAGGATTACTGGGCAGTAACTATAGGTAGGTGGGGAGTGGCTGGAGGAAGTAGGTCACTGGGGGCATGCCCTAAAAGGGTGCATCTACCCTGGTGTCCCCCACCTGCCCACTCTGCTTCCTAGTGGCCATGAGTTGAGCAGCTTCCCTCTAACACACTCTTCCACCATGATGTTCTACCTCATCTCGGGCTCAGAGCAATGGAGTCAGCCAACCATGGACAAAACCTCTGAAATCGTTGGCCAAAATAAACTTTTCCTCCTCTAAGTCGTTTTTTTTTTCAGGTATTTTGGTGACAATCATGAAAAGCTGATTAACACACAAGTGGTAACATCTATATCAATTACTAATCTATGACCAATATCAGTTCATCTATACTTCTACACTATGAAGCAAATGCCAGGCTATGTGAAGATGTTAAGAAAGTTTTAAGTGACTTGGTACAACTCTGCTCTGGAATTCAAGATGACTGTATCTCTACAGTAACAAGAAGTACTTATTACTGGGTGTTCTCAACTAGAGGTCTCAATGCAAAATGATCAATAGAATTGACTGCTGTCTCAGGCTCAAAAATTGTAAGGTAAATTCTTCCCCCAAACCAGTATGCATTAGGGAAAACTTTTAGTATGACTAGTTAAAATTGTAAAAATAAACAGATTATTGCACAAAGAGATCTGTAAAAGAATAATCCCAAAAAGAGCTTGTGAGAGGAAGATGGCACTCACACAGGATGCCAACTCCACCTGCTGAATACTGGCAGAAGGCAGCTCATTTTAAAAAATGTTTTTACAAAAAGACATTTTTAGAAAAATATCTGAAACAAATAGAGGAGGGAGCAAATCGGGGGGGGGGGGCGGTGTCAGTGTGTCACAAACACTACCAAGGAGGGGAGCTAGGTTGAGAGGCAGAGGAGATGGGGCAGAGCAGACATGGAGGCACCCTCTGGAGAAAATGTGGGTCCTAAAAAGACAGCACTCAATGGAGTTTAGGGTTAAAAAAAGAAATAAAGCTAACAAAAGTGATTCCTGCCCTCCAAGGTCACTCTCAAAAAGAAATCAACCAACTGGAAACTTAAAACAAGGGTACTTCTGAAGGACTTTCATCCTGTGCCAAGTTAACCCAGTGACATAAGACTATGTGGCATGTAATTGACTTACCCTGCACTGACCACATTCTTCTAGATTCCCAGGCTCCTCTGAAGTCAATCATGTACTTTTTAATATAGATTATTATTAATATCTAACATATACATATGGAATACAGTGTGATAACTGAATATATATGTACCAAGTGTAACCATCAAAGCTGGGTAATTAGCATTTCTTAAACATTTCTCACGTCTTTGTATTGGGAACTGATAACATGCACTTCATCTATTGAAGGAACAGATAATTCCAAAGCAAAAAAGGAAAGGCTGTGAATCCCAGTGAAGAATATTCTTGCGAAACAATCAGGATCCCGTCCACACCGCTACCCCACAAGTTCCTTGCCATGGCAATTAAAAGACACCCAGTGTGCAGAGAAGAGTGAACACAGCAGGCGTGACCCTGTTGTCCTTAGGCTGACCCTTAGTTGGCATCTGGGAAACTGGATGGTCAACTCTGCCTTAAACTATTATAAAACATTCCCTAAACAGTCAAGTCTGTTTGTACAAAAAAAAAAAAAAAGGTGCAGGTGTTATACCTGCTAGTCTTCTGGGAGTCTTAAATCATTGGACATACTAGGCAAAAGATGCCCACAAAACTACTTCCACACAAAAATACAAGGAAGGGAGTCTCTAGCAAAATCCGTATACGGAAGCACCCACCACAAGCTTGCTGCACTTTGTACTTACACTGCTGGGGGAAGAATATGCTCTCTGTGACCCCTCTGCAGGGAGGAACAGCATAAGGAAGCTACACGTGGATTCTACTCTTCTTGTATAATCTAGCTGGGTACCCTGTGTATTAAATCTATCTGTGAGGACAACGGTAAGCTAAATTTACTGCATCATCCCAGCAAGTCTCTGAACACGGGTACAGTCTTATGGACCCCCTGACACATTCAGAGATGGGTCTAGAATTATTGGGGGTCACTCTGTACAGGCTTCCTGCACCAAGTAGCCATTTCCCCCCACTCTTTCAGCGACGGTGGCAACTAGAGGGCGAATGGAAGTGTAGCACAACTAAAACTGCTAACCCCCAGTGTGTCGGGGCTGACGCGGTCAACCCTTAGGCTACCCACTGTCTGGCTAATGTTTATTTACCAAAACATTTACTGAGGCAGGACATTAGTGTCTGTCACTAATGCAGAAATAGAGATACTAACATATGGCCAGCTATCAGGTACCTCTGACTAAATGTGGCTGGGATTCAGACTGCTTTTGATCTGGGGGAAGTTCAGAAGAATTCAAATGAGAAGATGAGCTTTGCACAGTGCAGAGCTGATCTAGACAGAGGTACACTCTTCAGTCTTCTCTCCCCCTTCCCACAGAAAGCTGCACACCAGCACATCTCAAAATGATGGGAAGTGGTCCTCTCATTATTTAAGCTGCTATTCTTTAAATTCTTATTAAATTGTTTATTTCAGCACAGACTCATATCTTCCATGGTCAAAGTGAGGGATTTTGAAAGGTTTCCCTGGTAGCTGGCCTGGGGCAGGAGGGGGAAGAGTGGGGGAGAGGACAAAAGCCACACAGCCTTCTCAGGGAATAAAGCATGAATCAGAGATAAGTCGTGTCCATCTCTCTTCCTCTCCTAGTTTCCTGGGCAGAAGCATAGGAAATAAGTCAGCAGCAACATCAACAAAGGATGAGTCTGACAATATGCTCCTAGTCCCAACTTCTCCTGGACTATACCAAAACTCTTGGTTTCCTGTGGGTCTAGGTTCTTAACCTGGATGTCCCCAGAATTCCTGAAACTGTATATACATTCCTTTTGTGCCTAAATAGACAACTTTCTGGGAACAAAACCCAAGGATTTCATTAAATTTTCAAAGTGGCTACTGATGTAATAAAGCTTCAAAACTGACAGAGAGGCGGTCTGGTGTAGGAATGGCCTTTCAAATGCTAACTCTCCAAATGAATGGCAGACCCAAGGACCAGCCAGCAAGGAGATGTGGAAGAACGCAGGATGCATCAGAACACAGACTGAAGTCTTGAAAAACAATACCCTAGTAAAATAAATTATACAAAAGTCAAGAGAACAGCCACTTCTAGCTTAAACTGTAGACTGAGAACATTAAAAACTGAAGCGCATTAAAGAAGTTCAAGTCATAAAATTATGGGAACAGAGCAACAGGTTCTTGCTTGAGTGCCTTTGAAGGACCAATTTCTACGTCAAACTATGTTGATCTGACACACACTCCTGATCTGTTTTCCTAAGGATCAGGTCTACAAGTTGCCTCAAGGTCATGGAGGAGATACCTGAAGTAGGAAAAGTATAAACAAAACTGAGTTAAATCAAAGTCACTGAATAATCTGTGGACCTGAGGATGCAGGTGCTTCATGGTCTGTTATCTTCTCACATTGTGTAAAGTATGAGCTGCTTGTGACAAAAACCTTATCAAGATAATATAAGTAAAAGGATTCACTAAAAGGTATCAGCACGAAGTAGAAATCGCTGGAACTCAAGGCTGCTTTGATCAGTAACTAAAGGTCATCAAGAGTCAAAGTAGCAGTTCTCCATTTCCTGCCTGTGCATTCCCATCTTTGGGGCTGCAAGATATTCTCTGGCCACTGTCTTCCTGTTCTGTTGCACCTGATTCATGGACAGAGGTTTTTCACTACCCCTCCCCAGGACATGGACAATCTCACAATAGCTAGCTCAGTTTCTTCACATCCTGATTCCAAACTTGTAGGAGAGAGAATCTGACTCAGCCTGATTTCTAGTTTGACTGATACTGTTTAACCCTGGTGCCACCTGCAGATCTAGTGAAGATGAGAGCAAGTCATCCAAACAGGCTAGAAAAGCCCATCTCTGCAGTGAGCAGATCTCAGAGCGGCTGGGCTGTTGCCCAAAGTAAATATTTGTACCACATTATTATGAAGAACTGCAGATTGAGGAGGAACCCAGACACATAAAAAATGGGAAGCAGTCTACAAAAATATCCCTCTCCCAGCTCTGCCTATCTAGAAGGAGCAGGAATCTTTAGTGGGGAGAGCACTTTACAAGTATTCTAGTCTGGTGCAAATGGCAACATTATTACTGTAGAGTCTCAACAGTACACATCCTACAGACCGAGTGCAGCATCCCTAATCTGAAATCTCAACTCTAAAGCTCTTAAATGCACGAACACAACACTCAGAAAGTTTCACAACTTGAAGCATTTTGGATATGGAGATTAGGGATGTTCAACTGATGGAGTCTATGAAAATATGCCAAAATTATTTTTTTAAAAAACCCGAAATCCCAAATACTTCTGGTCCCAAGTATTTTACTCAATCAACATAGTAATATAAACTTTCATCTTTAATTCCAAAATTTTTGCTCAAAGCATGGAACTTATAGTTCAGAGGGAAAAAAAATCAGTTCTTTACATATTACTGAAGTGATATTTTGTGTTTATATTTCCCACTTATAGTGTTTGGTGTAATTTTCAAGTTATGAAAATATTTTTTGCAACATCAAAATATTCTATTTTCAGTGCTTTGGTACAATCCACAACTATTCCATATCTATTTCTGAGGATTAGCTTTCAGTAGTCCAGCCTATTAGTGGCAACAAAGACTAAAGACCTTCTTCCTAAAGTCATTTAAGATGGAAGGAGGCTTAGGAACACCATCTCCAAAGCCAGACAGTTCTGGGTTTGAATCCCAGCAATGCCACCTACCAAGGGTGACACCAGGCAAATTCTCACGCTAAGCCCCAGTTTCCTCATTTGCAAAATGAGGACAATAATATCTACCCAAAGTGTTGTCAAGCAGGATATCAAATGACACCATGTACATAACAAAGTGTGAGCATTTGTAACCGTCAGCGATACTGCTACTGTATATGAGTCATAGTGATGGCGGTAAAGATGAGGAGGATGGTAACCAGAGCTTAGCAAAAGTTTTAAGAGAGTTGAAGCCAACAGGCCTGACACTGCCCAATGCCCCAGAAGAGGTAGTAGCATCTATGATGTGTGGTTCCTGTTGCATCTGAGACAGCAAACTAAAAGCCACATGAGACACGCCTTCCTTTTCTATCGTATCCACAGGGATGAAAATCAGTTCCAGCCCTTAGTTTTCTCAAAATGCAAACAAGTTATTACAATTGTTTAATATAAAATGTGATTATTCACACATTTATCAGACAGCAGCAGAGCAGGGGTTAAGAAACAGGCTTTAGAACTGGAAAGACAGCTTCAAATCCCAGCTGGGTCACTTTCTAATTCTATGATCTGAAGTAAGTCAATCAACTTCCGTCATGTGCAAAGCATCAGTAAGGTGTGTAACTTGCCCAACTCGTCCCTGCAACCACCCTATCAGGTGGGACTTTAGTTATTATTTTATAGAAAAGGAAAGTGGAAATGAGAATAGTAGATCACACAAGTCATATAGCCTGGTAGAGCCAAGATTCCAAGCCTAGGAATTTTCCTTCAGAGCCCACCGTGATACATTATGCATCCTGCCTGCGAACCCTTCAGTGAAATGCCACATAAGGAGTTGACCCTAGGCCTGGCCTCTATCAATGATCATCTATTAATGTTGGCTATTGTCATTATTTCCAATTTTATCTGGAGAGAGATAAGAGAGATGGCTCTGAAAGATTTCACAAAGAAAAAATGATCAGTAGGGCCATGCAAGAAACCAAGCCAATACACACCCACTTGACCTCCCCTCTAGAGGAGAGCCAGCCGAGGGGCTCTCTCTCCTGTCCACCTGCACACACACCACCATGCCCACCCCTCAAACTCTGGTTCTAATTTTCCCTTGCAAGTACTCTTCATGGTGCTGAAATAAAAACAACTTAAAATGAAATGAAAGTAAGGATCATAATCTTTGTGACCATTGTGGGGAGGAGGCAGGGGATTGAACTCAGCTGGTTTTGAACTTGAGATCCTCCTGTCTCAGCCTCCCAAGCTGCTGAGATTAGAGGCGTGCACCACCACACCTAGCTTCCTGACCATTTTTGCTTCTGCAAATGCTGTTTGAAGGTCAAGTTGTAAGCACTTGATGAGGCTCTGAGGACCCATCTCTGTAACCCTGCATCTCCAGACACATTGGCAGACAATTTCAGATGGGCAGAACCTCAGAGGTCAGCCAGCCTCACCCCAACTCCTTGACTCATCTCTACCAAGAACACATTCCCATGATTGAAAGCATCGTGCCGTTCTTGCTTCTGAATCAAAAACTCACCTCTTGGCAAGTTCCATTCCCTTCTACTGAGTATGCTCAGTATGACAACAAACAATAAATTTGTTCAATCAAGAATGCAGTGCTCCCATTTTCTGGAGACCACCCCAGTGCTTTTTCTTCACTGGACACTCAGATGCTACAGAATGACTATCATCTCCCCCAATGTTCTTCTATCAAACCACTCTAGCCCCATGGAAAAAAATCATGTCTACCATCTCCAGAGCTGCATAACAGTTCAAAGCAGAGTTTTCCTATGCCCTGGCTCACAGAAACAGAACGGGCAAGACAATGTCCTCATTATTTTCCCTTCTCTCCTTAAAGGAGGGAGAAAGGAAGTTAGAAAGTTTTGTGTTTTCAAAGCATTTTTTAAAACATTCCCAAAAATGCAAGGCCATGTTAAGGAAAAAAAAAATACAGGTCATGTTTTGACGCCAAGAGGCCAACATTCGTGAAAACTTGAGGCGGGGGAGCTCTGAAAATCTGTCAAATATTGCTGTAAGATTTTAACTCTGAACAGTTGATACTTGGGCCTACATCTCTTAGAGACTTGGGAGTTTTATGATTGTCGTTAAGACACGTATTTTCTCTCATATGAAAACTTGCTGCCTAGCAACTTGGGGCCAGCAAAGCTAAATCAAGAAGCATTTCAGCGTGGAGGTTTGTTTCTGTTTGTTTTTTCTTTTAAGAGATTTCTTTTTCCCATTAAATGACAAGCACACTCTATGACCCGAAGATCCCCTGGACTCGATCGAAAACAGTTTGAATACTACTCACTCAGCCTCTTTGCATTCAAGGATGACGGAGTCACCTGGAGAGTTCTAGGATGTATGCTGCTTTTGTGGCAACAGGAAGGGAGCCATGGGCTGTCCTCTGTCAAAAACATTCCACATGTGGCTGCTGCTGGGACCCCAAGTTGAGACTAAAAGGGGATTCTATTCCACACTGCACTAGGAACAGGGATGCGTCCTCCTAACTTTGTTTGCAACCTTCTAAGTTTTGCCAAAGATAGGCAGACACAAATCGGAAAGTTGGTTGCAAACAAGAATAATTCAATACAGTTTAATATGCCTAACTTAATATTTTGGAGATCACCTTAGATACCTGATGAGAAACACAATCATCCCCCAGTTGTAGAAGATTGGTTCCAAGAACCCCACAGGTACCCAAATTCAGATGCAGAAGCCCCTTATATATAAAATGTCATAGTATTTTCACAGAGTTTATGCACATCCTTCTGCAGACTTACATCCTCTCTAGACTACTTATAATACCTAATACAAAGTACATGCTACATAAATAGCTGTTATTCTATATTGTTCAGGGAATAATAAGAAAGGCTGCACATGTTCAGTACAGATGCAGTTTCTTTCCCCTGGTAGTCACTTGGCTCCAAAGATGTGGAACCTGTGCTTCCCCTTGTCACCTTTCTCTTCTGCTATTCTGTGACTGGAGGACATAGACTAATGGAGGACTTTGCAATACATACTGGCAACAGGGGTCATTCAAACTATCCTGAAGAAACCTCTGGAAAGGACACAGACATCAGCTTTCTCCACAAAGCATGATCATCTCAAATGACCCTCCATCTTCAAGCCACAAAAAATGTGACCCTGGGAGGATCCCCATGTCAAAAGCCAAAATGCTTATTTTGACAAAATTAGAAGAATTCTCATCAAGAGAAAGTTTCATGTGAATAAAATGTAATTGTCTCTTGGCACCCTGTGGTCCAGAGAAACTGTAGCACTCAAAGGCTAGTACTGAACAAATATCATGACCTCCTGATCATCAGAAAATCACAGAAAAAATCAGGGTAAACAGAAATGCCACAGAAGGCTAAGGCTGATCCAAAGTATGCTGCTTTGCAAGTCATGCTGAAAAGCCAACTGAAACTCTCAATGGGATCAACACAATGTAGATTAAAATTGCATTAGCGTATAAAGTGATTTGGTTGAGAGTAACATTATATACCTTACTTTATACGAGTTGCCCATTTTTTATATTAACATAAAATAACATTAAAAGAAAACCACCCTGATATATTTTGAAAGTTCTCAAAAGCTCTTCAGAATCTTCAAAGGCCCTTGGGGAGTAGGATCGAGGAGAAAGAGGAATAATCACATTATAAATCTAATATGTAACATTAAAGTATAAAATATGAGAATGAACCCACATATTTTTATGTGTGTATATGTACATATATGTGTGTGTGTGTGTGCGCGCGCGCACGCGCGCATGCACACACACACACAATTATATAGACCCTATGACTCCTGAGAGGGTTTGTTACCTTTTTCACTAAGTTCCTTTAAAGACCTCCCCCTCCCCAGACGTGAGCTGCTGTATTTCACCACATAATTGATATAGATTTGGTCTGCCAAAAAGTGGGTGCAACCATCATGTGAAGCTTCTTAATTTTAATGTGCCAGTATTACTTTAAAAATCATTTCCTACAAAACTGTCTTTGGTGCAATATTGGGGTGCACACAGTATTCACAAATATGCATTTAAGCAGCGCAAAGGATTATGCAAGTGAATGAAGGTAGCCAATTCACTACAGGGTTAGCTGGAGGTCAAGCTCAGAGGCACAGCACTTGCCCAACATGCACAAGGCCCTGGATTCAGTTCTCAGCATCACAGAGTTTTTAAAAGCTTCTCTAGACCATGAGAGTGCGGAGTGAGCTGCACACAACTCAGGTGCAGGCACCAGGGGTCCTGCCCAGTCCTTCCTGTCCACATCAGTTCTGACTTCTCCTCCCACAGTGTTCTTGGGGTGGGGTGGGGGTTCTGGGGCATTCTTCTGTTTCTGTCATATGAGAATCATGTACTGCCAGCCATTCCTCAGCACTATAGCTGTAGGAGCTGACATCACTCTTGCTCTCAACAGATATTCCACTCCAGAGGAGCTCACACCTCCAGCTGGTCCTCACCCTCCCCTCTGGTGGGCAGAGACAAGCGTCCTTGACAACACCCCTAGCAACCCTGACACTGATGGGGTCTTCCAGCTCTTCTTTCATCACTAATACAACTTCCTGGTTTTCAAGGATATTGTTCTTATCCTAGTGTTAAAGAGCAAACTCTGAGTTAGGCCATTTCAGTTCCAACCCAAATATTCCCACTTTCTAGCTGTGTGCTCACAGGTGAACTTATCTCTCACCTGTACAAAGGAACAACGTAAGCATTTTGCACTTATATAGGGATGCTGTCACATATTGATACAAGGGGGGGGGTTATGTCTTTAATATGCATTTTAAGTTTATTTGTATGTCAACAAAAACATCCAGCCCCTGTATGGTTGTACAAGATGAACACTCTATAGTAATCCAAAAGCATGTAATGTCATAAGAATCCAGTACATGCTTTCTCAGGCCAACCTCATGTCTTGGGCTACATCCTATATATTACATCTTTTATCCCTAAAATTCTCTTAATAAATTTGCATCCCACATCTCCCACTGTCTATTGGGCTTATGTTGCTGGACATTCAGATAAGTGAAATTTATTGTTACAATTTAAAATTCATTCCTACCACAGAACTTCTTTTTCTTCCTTTTATTAAAGGTGCACCCATATTCTTCCAGGATTAATTATTTTTTAAAATTTGGTATGTTACAACTCTGCATATTGCTGGGATCATTGCTGCACATTCCTACAGGCACACAACTTAACAATACCATTTGACCAATATCAATCCTTAGTCCTGAATTCTTACAATACTTTCCTCAGAGAACACCCACAAATCAGTCCCTGGATACCCCTATCCTCCTGACCAGGGCAGGCCCTGACTGACTTTCCTTCTGGCGTTTCATTCTACTTCTTGCTATTGTAAACCCTGTTCTCAGATTAAGCTTCCTGAAGCACTTTACTTGAAAACCGTGAATGGTTCTAGTACCTGTGAAATTAAAAGCAAAAGTCCCGAGTGGCATTCTCAACCTCCTCCACCGCCCGGAATCTTTTTCCAACCTCATACTGTGCCATCGCCAAGTTCCAACAAGAGCTGTGTTCCCAGAACATACGCCTCCTTGCTGGGCTTCTGACTACATGATCTCCCATACCTGAAATGTCCTCTTAACACATCTCCACCTGTTCAAACTCCACTCTAAAACCTATTCAAACCACCTACTCAGGGAAACTTTCCAGATTCCCCTTAGTTTGACATAAACTCTCCCCTAAAATCCCCATCTCTCTGAGAACACTGAGTTACCACCACAGTGTGGCTCCTTTTGGACATTTCTTCTTTCCCTTACTAGGACTCATGGTATCATTTCTCCCAAATCTCACATCACATCTGACTCACAGCAGGCATGCAGAAAGAAAGGTTCTGAATTAACACATAACAAGTTCATTTTGCAAAACTTGTGCAAAACTCACCAACTTCAAGGCACAACACCAAACTGAGGAGCCTCGGAAAGTTTACAGTACCCTTTCCACCTGGGAAACACAATTTTCTGGTATGCAAGGTTAGAAAGACCTTGATGATTTTTTTTGGCTCATAAACACTTCTTTTAAAACAACATCTTAATGTATCGCATGTCCATGAAGCCAAAACATATGTTGCAAGTTTCCTATCAAGTACATATGGATTTTATTAAAAAAAAAAAAATGGCAAAGAGACTGAGAAATGGTGATCTCCAAAGTAGATTAACTAGGGGTCTGACTAACTCTCAAATTCAGCTAGAGCTCTCCTGCTTTAATTATATGAAGTTTCCTCTTTGCTTTTGTGACTTTCCTAGAATGGATGTTTTTCACATTCCCGGGGAGGGCGAGTAAATAATGGAGGAAAAGAAAACAGCTCTCTCTCATCCTTTCTCCTGTCCAGTATCCCGTGGGTTTCTGCTCCTCTTCCATTATTATCTCTTCCTTCCTCACAAGACTATTCTTTTAGACTTGCCTATCCCCACTCTATTTACCCGCCTTGCTTCCAAACATTTACTCAGAGGAGCTCTATCCCTCCTCACTGCTTTGGAGTCAAAAGTAAGATCCTGGGGAGGTATCTGTGTGTCAGCTGTTGGGGAAACCTGTGGCTCATGTGCACATACATGTCCACAGAGTTTATAAGAACTCCTCTTGTCAGCAGAAATGTTCTTCCTCAGAGCAGAGCCTGGACTCTAATAAAGTCCAGCTGAGCAAGAACAGAGCTAGGAGTGGAACTGTACGAGGGAAAATGGGAGAGAAAAGGAGAGGGGATGGCGGAGTTCAGTTCTTAGAATTCACTAACCCACGCTGACACTCCACTCTGCCCTCCACCTCCAGCCACTGCTGTTTCCAGGCCTCAATCCACGCATACCATGGAGAACCAGAAACCCAATCCTCACTGCCTCCCTTCTCAACTGGAAGCCGGTGCTGAGGTTGGTGGTGGTGTGGTCACAGCATCGGTCCAGTCTCAAAAAGCAGAAAGAAAACAAAGCCCTCTACTCAGTTCTAGAAAGTTCCAACTCAGAGCTGGGACACTTCCATCTGCTATGACTATGCTACTGGCTCACTGGTTCTACCCGGTAGTTCCTGTAAGATTTGCTTAAAAAAAAAAAAATGGCAAAGAAGAGAGAAATGGTGATCTCCAAAGCAGATTAATTAGGGGTCTGTACCACTTACCTCCCAGCAGAAAAATCATGCGTTTTTCCCTCAGCTTCAGATAAGGGAAGATAATAGGAAGCTGTAGCATGACATGGCGTCCCTCTTTCCCAAGAGCAAGACTTCACAGCTACGTTCCATCAAAGTTCCCTTAATTAGGATTTAACCAAATGATAGTTGAAGCTGAACATGGTTTCAAAGCTTGTAGTCTATTTCTTTTTTGAAAAATGAACCATAGCCATCTCCCCATGAGCTCTCTGGAGGGTGCAGTGCACACTAATGAGGTTTAATGACAGTGTGACAGGACCATAAATGGAGGCATCAGTTCCCCACCACTGGTTACCAAAAATAAAGAAGAAAAAAAAAACTACCTACACACATTAAAAAAACAAGCTGCTTTGACTATACTGGTAAAGAGACTCACCAAACTGGGTTTCCAGCTTAATTTTTCAGTGGAAAGCAATGTGCACACAAGCTAGAAATGCTCCAGCAAAAGCAACAAAGACCCAAGAGATGCTCCCATGCTTTGCTCAAAGGAACTACATCTGCATTTGCCTGTCTCTCCCATTCCTCCAACTCTCTCAAAATGTACTGAATGCATTATTAGCTCATGCAATAAATATTCACTGAGCCCCTGACACACACCAGGTGCTATTGTTAAGTATACAAAAAGATCTCTGCTCTCAACAATGCAGCAGGGAGAAACACAATACAACTAAGAAAGCAAGTTCTATAGTTTTTGTTGTCGGTACTGGGAATTGAACTCAGGGGCACTCAACCACTGAGCCACACCCCCAGCCCTATTTTGTATTTTATTTAGAGACAGGGTCTCACTGAGTAGCTTAGTGCCTTTCCGTTGCTGAGGCTGGCTTTGAACTGCAAGTTTTATAGTTTATTGGCTACAGTAAGAGTTATGGGATACCAATCCAAAAACACAGTCATCACCCCAGCTGTGACAGGCTTCCCAACAGGGGCTGTGACTTCATCTCGCCACACTGGCACCTGTTACGTATTTGGTATACAATACAACCCCAATTTTTTAAAATCCTCTCAATACACAAATGATTGAACAAGTTTCTTCAGAATAATTCCCTATGAGAAAAGTTACTGGAATGGTGCTGAACAGAATGAGAGAAAAAAAAATAAGTTCCTAAAAGACTAAGCTGTTTTTAAAAATTATGTACTGCCTGTACAGAAATGACAAGTGAGACAGCTCAGGTAAGAGTATTCATTTTCAACCACAGTCTCAACCGAGAGCCAACCAATTCAACAATGCAGGTGAACCCTCCGAAATTACTAATGCAACTGACAGAATGGGGGAATGTGATGTGCTTTTATCTGGAAAGAGAGCTAGTAACTTTCATTAGCTTTTCAGAGGTCTGCCATCCCATGAAGATTAAGAAGTGCTGCCCTAAAGAATAAATGTATTTTGAAAACTACATGCATGCCTTTGGCCATAGAAAAAACACACGACTTCTAATCCACAGTTAGCCTCTTCATTTTTCTTATGAGGTGGAGGCTTTAGAGACAGGCTAATGGCAGTCACTTTGAGCAAAGCAACAGAGGAGCATTAGGTAGTTCCTCCTCCACATGTCCCTCACAGACTGTCTTGCCCGCACTTACTGACCCTGACAAAGGCCAGGCAGAGTCAGGACAGCAAGCTGCTCCTTGACATTCTGAGTCCAAACCAAGCTCCCATGGGTCAAAATAACACCAGCAGATGTCACAGATGTCCCACTCAGGTCTTGCTTTAACTACTGTGAACAAAAGCCTGATGACTATGAGTGGAACCTTCCCCCATGTTCCAGACTGACGCTCTCTCCTACGTTCTTATGAGAGAGAGAAGACGCTTCCTCCCCAGGGCAGCCATTCCCCTTGCTCTGCTTCCCATACTAGTAAGGAAGGTGAAAATCCAACAGCACAACACGCATGGCTGATACAGCTGTTGGAAAGTGTCCTCCAGGTGATTCCAGTGCTACTCCAGGGTTGAAAATTATGGGTCTAGAGAAGGTACCAGCAAGTGTGTTCTGTAAAGGGCCTGACAGTACATCTTTTTGCCTGGTGGGCTATCCGGTCTCTGTTGTAACTATTCAATCCTGCTGATATGTCATCAGAGTAGCCACAGGTAATATGTAATCGAGGAGAAAATAACAGTAATCTGGGAAAGGGATCACAGGGCAACAATAACAAATAGTACTTTAAGTATTTCAAATGTCACACTATTCACAAGAGCTAAAATATGGAATCAACCCAGATGCTCTTCAATGGATTAATGCAAAAAGAAAATGTGGTATGTGTACATACATACATGTATGTGCACACGTGCACAAAGGAATACTATTCAATCATAAAACGAATGAAATTCTGTCATTTGCAGCAACACGGTGGAACTGGAAGTCATTATGTGACATGGGATAAGTCACACAGAGAAAGACAAACACCACATGTGCTCACCCAGTTGTGGAACCCAATAGATCAATCCTGCAGAAGACAGAACAGATTAGTGGTCACCAGAAGCAGGGTGGGAAGGGAAAAGGAGAAAGGCAGGTGGGGGGAAATGGGGCGCCAAAACTGAAGGAGAAAAGAGGAGTTACCTCTGGTTCTTCTCTAGTACAACAAGCCGACTGCTGATTAAAACCTCCTATGATACATTTCAAAATGGCTATAGAGTTTGAAACTCCCAACACATAAAAACAACTAATGCTTGAAGAGAAGGAAATCAAATCGGGGTAATTAGCATTATTATATGTTGCATACATATACTGAATTAACATAATGCACCCCATAAAATGTACAAATATTATGTCACAATTTTTTTTTAAATCACACAGGGATATAGTGGGAGGAAGAGTGTATTCCAGAAGTTTCTGCTCACCCTTACATGAATCTCCTAATCCAAACCAAGTTCAACCCCATCCCAGAACCACAGGAATGCATGCCCAACCCCTTTCCCGCCCCTGCAGATGTACTGCCTGAGCCTAAGTGAGGGTCCACCCTTCCCTGACTCCTCTTCCTTCACTTGAGAGTCACAACATCTGGTCCAACCAGGAAGGTTTTCTGCAAGGCAAGGTGACTTTTAGGAGTGCAAACAGATGCTAGCCATGGCCAGTGGGTGTCAGGGGAGCCTGCTCCTCCACACTAGCTCTCAGGGACGCTCATGATCCATGTCATAGTTTAGATCTTGAATGTCGCTCAAACGCCCAAGTGTTAAAGGTTTGGCCTCAGAGTGGTGCTACTGGGAGGTGCAGAACCTGTGAGAGGCAGAGCATGGTGGGAAGAAGCAGGGTAGGGGCGTGTCTTGACAGGGGACAATAGATTCCCCAGACCGTCTTTCTGTTTTCCTGGCTACCATGAGGTGAGCAGCTCCCCCGCCACAGCCTCCCACCATGAGATCTGAGCTGCAACCATCCAACAGCCACAGGGCCAGGCAACCAAGGACCAAAACCCCTGAAACTGTGAGTCAAAGTAAAACTTTCCTCCTTATAAGTCGATCATCCCCAATATTTCTCACAGTGGCGGAGGCTAACACAATCCTCCTGCTGTCTCTCCTCCTTTCAACTTTTGGTCTTTTTCGAAGCCTCAAAGGCCCTAACTTGATCAAGAGTTTAGGAGTACTACGACACAAAACTTCAGTGAAAAATTCAAGAACAGGAATGAAAGCAACAGAAGATCTTCAACAGCTCACAAACACGTTGCAGATATTCAACTCCATCTGGATTGCATGTTTCTCCACTAAACAAGGAAGGCGAGAGAAGACAGGCCCAGATTTATGGAATTCCATCAGAAGATGGACACTCAGTGAGAATTTTGTAGTATTAACAAAATTAAAGAAGACAGAGACAGAGAGGGGAACTCGAAGGGGCCAGTTGTACGTGACATGGTAATAAGCTCCGAACAGGAATTCTCTTAAACAATTTTACCTTTTCATGATTTTCGATCAAGATTTCCACCACAATATTCTGAAACTTCAAATCCATGATGGCAGCAACAGTCTCTTCCTGCGGCCTCATCAGAGTTGGTCCAAACACCACTCCTAAATTTGCCACGGTCATTAGATTCTGCTTGGAGTGATTTGAAACACTAATATTGAAGAAAGGGAAAAAAAGATCTGTGTTTAATTACACAGCAATAACTGTAGAACATACAGCATTCTGTCACTCTATGTCTTCCTTAGAACAAGGTCTCCTGGGGCTCAAATCACCCTCAGGATCAGCTCTGAACAATGGGATCCAGGATCTGACCACACCCTACAGGCTGAGGCTCCTGCCTGCTCTTCTGCTTCTCTCTGGCTCTCCTGTAGTCACAATGGCTTTCTAAATAATTTTGTGTATATGCTAAGCTCATTTCCTCCAAAAATGGGGGAATCCCACCTTTCCCTACATTGGTACCTCCTTGTTTCTAGGGACTACTGAACTGCACGGCACCTTGGTGAAAATCAGCTTCATGAGCAGGCGGAGCGGGACCAGACATCCCTGCTCACTCTGGCAGCCTGGCATCATAGTGCTGTAAACAATATGGACAACTGTCCTCAGCAGTCCTGCTACTTTATTCAGGCCTCAAATCAAGGACTTCATTCTGAAATGAATGAATTCTTCTACAATAACCCTCTGTATAGTCTCACAATCAACATGTGTTCTCTCTTCCCTTAATCAATTATATGTTTATTGCCACTGATATCTGAAATAATTTTTTATTTTTATTGTTATGTTTGTCTATCCCCCTTAGAAAATTTTGTGAAGGTAGGGACTTCATCTATCTTGCTCAACTGTGTATCTATTGGCACCTAAAAAAACCATTCAATAAATATACATTAACCAAATAAATGAGTGGCTATACATCAAGACCTCAAGTGAGCCATAATATCCTCTGGCCTTCAGTTTTATTTAGTAAAATAAAAATTCTGAAGCAGTGTTCCTCGCCTTCCTCTGTAAAATTTTACAGTTATAGTGATCTGAGAGTCATTTATATTTGGGGAAAAAAGGGCTAATCCTCCACTGATTTAGTGGATTTTGCTAGCTATTTAAAGAGTGTGAAAGAAAGAATGGACCCTATGAAATGACTCCCCATTACTGGATTAAACAAACTTAAGGACATGTTCAAACTCAGCTCGGGAGGCGTGAAACCAAACTAACATTGCTAACGGATTTATAATCCCATTTCCAGAATCTGTATATGGGCAATATATAGCATTCTCCTCTTTCAACTCAAATCAAACCCTGAGTTGCTGGCAATGCTGCTAAGCAAATAATTATACAACTCCACGAAGGCATCGGATTTCACTACGCCAGCCCAAAACACACAGAGGGAGTCCAGCGCCCGGCCTGCCCTTTCCAGGTGTGGTCCCTGGTATTGTGTATACAGCCCCGGCTCCACCCGGGGCCAAATCCTAGCACAGGGCCGAGCACCCACAGCCGAGCACCCACAGCCAAGCAGAGAAAACTACAAGGAGGGCAAAGAGACTTACTTTGTTAAATGCTTCACCAAAATATCCAACATCTCTTTATTTTTCTCTGGTAGTTTGTGCACCAAGAAATGGATAGCATTAACTCGAGATTCCGGGCTGCCACTCTCTTTACAAAGAAAGAAAAGAACAGTTAATGGAGTACTTGGAATCAAATATATTCCCCAAACCAATAATTCTAACAGCTCATCTGTTCACAGCCTAAAAACAGATTTTCACTCTATTTTGCCACCTTGAAGAGGAAAAAGATCTATCTCCCGCTATTGTTAATCTGCGGATGCCCTCCTCTGACACACACCCCGGGCCCATAAGGCGATTTCCCTGCAGCAGCAACCAGTGCCTTTTCCGGGTTTATGAAGAACAGGGAGCCTCTCCCACAGGCAGGCCGCACTTCCAGTCCTGGGGTGCAAGTCGAATACCAGCAACGAAGAGGTTCCCCGTTATGGGTTGAACTGCATCCCCCCCAAAGATGCTGAAGCTCTGACCTCTAACACTTCAAGCCAGCCTCTCTAAACTGAACTTGGGACTTATTTTAATCGGGTGTTTACACAGGCATGGAAACACGTGTATGCGTACAGAAGGTAAAAGTGTGGACTCACAGTGCCCTAGAGACGCGTGGCATGGCGAGCCACACACATGTCCACCCAGGGAAGCACCAGGGTGCGTGAGGAGGTGCAGGGAGAGGGGGGGTGCACGAAAAGGCCGTGATGGAGGTTCCTGCAGGAAGGAACTCAGCCAGGCAGTGCGAGCAGGCTCAGGGGCGGCTAGTTGAGATGACTTCACTGGGCTCTGGGGCAAAGGAGCTATCCCTACTTGTCTGGCACCTGGCCCTGGGGTGATGGGGGGTGTTTATTGTTACATTTTTTTTTTCAAACCCTGACACCTTTGTGTTCTTAATTTTTCTGATAAAAATTAAATATCTTCTCTGTAAAATTTTAGACAACAGAATACTGGCTTGCACAGAGAGAACTCACTGAAGGAGGGATGGAAGGTGGAGGTTCTCATGCAAAAAGAGCGCTGGGGTTACCATCTCTAGGAAGGAGCTAGCTCTGGGACAGGTTATCTCCCAGGGCGATCTCCCATCTGGACTCCCAGGGTCACGATGCCCAGATTCCAAAATATCACAGATATAAGTCACACTTAAAATAGTGGTCTTATCTGAAAATAGTCCTTAGAGATATCAGTTAAGATGACATAATAATGGGGCAGGGCAGGGTCCCTTAACTCCATAAAACCAGAGTCCTTATAATAAAACAAAGAGGTGGGGTGGGGATGTGCCTCAGTGGTAGCATGCTTTGCCTAGCATGTGTGAGGCACTGGGTTCAATTCTCAGCACCACATATAAATAATTTTAAAAAGGTCCATTGACAACTAAAAATATTAAAAGAAAACAAAGAAGGAAGATGGACAAGTGAGGAAGATTGGGGGGGGGGGGCGGGGAACATCACTAACAGCAGAGCCAGTGATCAGAGTCGGCCTCTTCAAGCAGAGGCACACTGAGGGTGGCCAGGAAGGATCCTCCCCTCCAACCCCGAAAGGAGCAAATCTTGATTCAGATTTTTAGTCCCCAGTATTGCAACAGAATAAATTGCTGTTTAAGCCACTTAGTTTGTGGTACTTTGGCGACAGCAGCCCTGGGAAACCAAGATATTCCCCCTTTACCCCTTGAACTGGAGAATTACCTGTGGCTCTGATTAACACTGTACCCAATTAACTTTATTATGTAGCTGCTTGGGAAATTATCAAACAAATCAAGACAAGGCTCGTTACTGAAGAATATGCTAGAGTTTTCAGGAGTGGCAAAGAGGAGATAGAAAGGAATTAGGGAATCTGTTTATTGTTACTTTTTTTTGTTTTTCCAAACCCTGATACCTTTGTGCTTTTAATTTTTCTGATAAAAATTAAATATATTCTCTGTAAAATTTTAGACAACAGAAAATAAAGACAACTAAAAATCACTGAAACTCTAATATACAAGAAATAATGCAAGATCAGACTATTAAAAAAAAAAAAAAAAAAACTTGTACAAATCAACCAGAAGGGAGGGGGGAAAATCCCAAAATAAAAACAAGCAAAGGACCAGAGGAGGGATTTTCAAAGATTTATGTTATGATTACATATGAAAATAGACTCAACCTCTATGAGACACACAGAAATTAAATCCACAACAAGAGACTGACACTCACCCACCAGAAGAGCTTTGAGTACCAAGTGGGACCTGGGGCAACCCAAACTTTCATATACTCACTAGCTGTGGCTTTGGCCCCTGGTGCTGGGACCCAGGGCTTGCACAGGCTAAGCCAGCTCTCCTACACAGAGCGACACACCAGCTGTAGAGGGGAATAATTTACAACCACTCCAGAGAAGTGGTGGCAGATCTGCTAAAGCTGAACAAACATATACCCTAAGATCCAAGAATTCCACTCATAGATACACAATCCGGAGACATGCACACAAGTGTTCAATAAAAGGCACACGCTAGAATATTCGTAGCTGCACTCTTTGTGATAGCCCCAAAGTGGAAATGACCCAGATGTCCATTAAAAGTAGAACTGATCGATATATTGTGCTATGTCCATACCAGGGAATGGACCAAGAATGCTCTGCTTCTCACAATGTGGATGAAGCCCACGAGATGAGTCCAAAAAGTCAGATGTATCAGAATGTGTTTCCATCAGATTCCAGATACACAAAGTGCTAATGCAGCAACCCAAGGTGTCTGTAGTCAAAGGACAGCCACACCTCATAAGGTGGACAGTGACCACATGGGTAGGAGAAGGGCTTCTGAGGGCCTGATCATGTTTGATTTCTTGACCTGTAAGCTGCTCACAGGGGCACCTTCCCTTGGTGAAAATTCATTAGCGGTGTGTTTCTTTGTGCACACTGATGTTATGTTTCAACAAGTCAAGTTCACTTGAATTCAAGTTCCCCATAATAGATCTCATTGTAAAATGAGCTGGTGGGTTTTAGGTCTAATCCTTTCAGAGTTTTCCTCCCTTTACTTGGAATGAAAAGTTTGAACAGCCTATTTCATTTAACAGAGCATGGACGACTTTCCATGTCATTAAACCGAGAGCCACACCGTCAATCTTATGAAATGCACATTGCTTCCAACGTTGGTAAAGTTAACTCTGCCCGGTTTACACTCCCAGTAACACAGTAACACTGCTGGAGAGTGAAGAATGGGATTTACAAGAAGACACTGAGACAGTCGTCTCTAAAAGTAAAGGAACAAAAAGGCTAACGCTAAAAAGCATGGTTGTGATGAGGCAGAACAGGAATCATCAAGTCGTATTACCTAACAAAAAAAAAAAAAAAGCTTTTACAGAGACTAAAATTATCACTGAAAACAAAAGCACAACTGTCTCAAGAGTTAGGTGATAAATTACAACCCAGTTCTAAATCTGGAGTTAAAACCAAGAAACCAACTTAAAACCTCATCAGTGTTGGAAAAAACAAAAACACAACAATTTCAATTCACAGTTTTGATCTTCAAGAAATAAAATCCAAGTATAAACTCCACAAAACAGCCAAGAATTCCAAGGGAATAAAGGAAAATCAACAAGGATAAGAATTTTGTATTTCAAAACTTAAAAATTTTTGAAAAGTTTGTATACTAAAAAGCTACTTTTAACTCAGAAGATTAAAAAAAATAAGTCTGTTTCTTGACATTAAAATCATTTTTTCCCAGTGAAAATCTAGTTTTAATATGTTAGCATTACCTAAACACAAGCTAGAGAAATAGTTTTCCACCCTCTAGGGATAATGTTCTTCATTTCTAAACATAGAATTCCTTCTGAAAAACAGTCAAAACTTCCACTTTCTTCCTCTCCCACTAGCCCATCCCATCTCTTCTGCAATCACACTTGAATTTTTTTCCCAAGTTTGCTTTTTCCTCTTTTAAAAAAAATTCAATAGAGCTTTTAAAATAAAACTATTTGTTCTCTATATTGTTTTATTTTGGTATTAATCAGAGCTTTGTATTAACATACATTTCTATATGACTATAGTAGAATAACTTTAAGGTTTCCAAAAAATTTTCTTCTTCCGAGTTGTCATCAGTTGCTTATACTACATATATATTCAACTGGTACTAGTTGACAAAGAATAAAAGGCATAACTTCTTTTTTAAAAAAAATTTGGTATACCTGGTTAATCACACACCAGATTCTTGAAATATGCCAGGGAATTAGGAGTTTACTATAATAAAAAAAAAGGCGTTTTAATTGTGAAACTACATATCAGCATCCATCACATTTTAGTGTCTATTTGCTTATGGTGCTGTGGCAATGAGACCAAAAAGAACAATCAACTTACCGGAGCTTAAAGACACAAGGTAGGTAAATGTTATTTTAATATTTAAACACCATACATCAATAATACTATATTTTAAGAAAAGCATTAGCAAAACCACCCCCAGCACTTTCCAAGGGACTAGTGGGCTTTAGACAACAGACATCCAGTGCTCTAATTCTTCTATGGGTTCCCCTTCTACTGTGACATAAATACACCAGATTGAGGGATGTCAACACCCCCCAAAAGTCAATTACTTTAATTTCCAGGCTTCCGAATCCTTCCCTACCTAGAGCCCACATGACCCTGTCTTACTGGTAAACCTACATGGGGAGCAAGGATAGAAATTCTGGTTGAGCAAAAGCCTATGTACTGGATCCTACAATAGTCATGTTTCTTGTCAGAAATGGCCCTAAGAACTTTGTGATTATGATTATGCTTCCCAGCTAACTTGACTACAGTAAGAAAACGTACTGAACACAGCAACACAAGCACTCTGGTTTGAGAGACAGTTCAGAAATTATTCCTATAATCCAACATCAGGTACCCAGGCTTCAGCTGTCATTCTTGTGCTAATTAAATGTTGGGTCCAACCCAGAAGCATGGGTCCATCCATGCTTATCAAAATGACGTGTGAAGGACTCTATGCCTTCAGACCAAGAGTTACAACATTCTCAAAGGTAATAAGCATCATGCAGTAAGACATCCAGGCAGATGTCTGCTGCCTTCCAAGGGTGGACACAAGTTTTTGATTTTCTGCACTTTTGTCTTGTGAATTTCTATACCAAAACCTCAGGACAGTATCTCGCAAGACGGATGGATGTCTCTACTTCCTTTAAGCAATCTTAATGAACTCAACTACTAGTTCAACTCTTTGAATCTTTTTAAAGGAAAACAAGTTGACTTCCAATGCATTTAATATTGAATCATGGGTTGACTTTTCTTAGAACAAGATACAAAATACTTGGCCTTTTGTGATGGCGACACAGATCATAGTTTTCTATGATGACCTTGTAGATTTAACTCGGAGGTTCTCAACAGAAAACCATAAGAAAGAAAGAGATGTGAGAAAAGGAAGAGACCCAGGAGAAACCTTCAAAACTCACAGCAGGCAGGGAGAAGAGAGATCTCAACACCACAGAACAGATGGAAACCAGCTCACATGACTGAAAAGAATCAAAAATTAGTTTCCATGCTGGTGTGAGAGGCGGTAACAAAGACTGGTAATGTCGGTAATTTTAGCAATCAGCTCAGTTAACAGACATTTTAGCATAACAAGGTAAGCTATGCCATCCTTAATGGAAAATGATAGCATAACCACAATTCCAATTCTCCAACAATATTCAAAGGGGGAGACTAATTTTGGCCATCTGATTTCTGTAACTGTTTTATTCAATACTTGGAAGTACATATGCAAAAGATTAGAGATCTGCTCCTTCACTCCTAAGAGACACTGAATACAGAGGAGGGTTCTCGGAGATGAAAATAAAGCAGTGCCCTGGAAACACTGAACCCTAAAAGAAAGCCATTTAGTACATGTGCTTCTTCTCACTAAATAAAGTTACTACAGGTCCTGTTCCAACCACGACTGCACTTAGGTGCAAACCCATGCCAATAACCACAGTAGCTCCAGTATGCCTTTGTGACAGTCCTGTGATTCAAATCATCATGAAGGCTCTTAACAGCCTTGCCACAAATGGGAAACCAAGCAGATGGACATCTAGCAGATGAGGAGGCCTTCTGCATCCACACAATTCTTCGCACCACATAGTTCAAATATGCCTTCATCATCTTCTACCACCATGGTCCTCAACACCTTGTTAAAAAAAAAAGTTCCTCAGAGGTAGGAACTTTCTCATCTGGCAAAATCTGACATCAGAATTTCCAACACGCTACGTCAGGCTATGGGCAGGATAATACTCCTGACACTCACTTGTGGCAATTTAGACCTTTATTCCATAATCACTTTATCTTTCCCCAAATCTCAAAGGATTCGAGATGAAAGCTGGCACTCTTGTGCTTTTTCCAGTCTCTAAGGCGAACAACATGAAATGATTGTCCTCTAAGTTTAATTTCTCTTTTCCTAGTTTGCCAAAAATGCCACAGGGAAGAAATCAAAATAACTAAGCATTTGCTTGAGTTTTTGCCAAGAAAATTTCCCCCTCTTCCTTGATCACACAAATTTTGGGGCGGGGGGGATCTCCTTCCATGTGAAAACAAAGCTGAATCGAACCACATTTTTGCCTTTTCCAAAAGCCTATTGCACATGTGTAGTCTAATGGAGCCTACACATTGCTTCTTTCTGCAACGTACTAGGAACCTTTGCATTGGCTGGAGCTGAGACCTCACAAGAAGATAACATTTAAAGCCATGTTCGGGCAGTGGTAACATGGGACCCAAAGGGATTGCTCTAAGTTTTTCAACAGATTAAACTATGGACAACATCCAAGGGGAAAAAAAAATAAAAGGAAATGAAAATACAATTTCAGCTACTGTTAGTGCACCTGTGAAAACCAATACTGCAAAGTTTAGCCAGTGGAACTGGGGGTTTGAATTTTAAATAGTTTCCTATAATCTGGCAAAGTCACTTCACATGCCTCCATCTTCATTTCCTTAACTATTAAATACCTACCACCAGCACACTTCAGAAGAGGAGGATAATGAAATAGTGCCAAATATAAAAAGTGGGCTGTGTGATAACAGAAAACCAGAGAGCCCCGGGTGTCTGACTCATAAAATAAATTTGATCACAAATTAAAATTCCACCAACTACAGACCTTTCTCATTTAACATTTTATCACATATAATTCACTCCCAAACACTGCTTGGGCTTCTGGCATTTTCTCATAATATTCTTTCTGTCTGTAATTTCCATCTAAATATCTAAGTGATGCCATCTCCCACCCATTAATCCCTCTGACCTCCCACAGGTTAAACACTTTTATGTTTCCACAGAATTTCATGCCATTATTCTGTAATTCACGGTAGAATGAAAGAGGTAGAGGCCCTAGGACTTGCTACAGAAGTGGCTCCTGGGGTTAAGAATTCTGTCATGGCTCTATATACCCAGACTCTGCCAGTATCTACCAGTGACTAACACACAATGAGCAATAATCAATGTCTATGAATGAATGAATGAATAAGATCATAGTCCTCTTTTTTACTTTCTTGCCAAAGGGGGGAGGGACAATCATTATTTTAAATGATTTTTTAGCACAGGCCTCAATAACATTAATTTTTCACGATTAGCTTCAATTTAATCAAGTTCAATTTTTAGTCTGTAGAAACTATCAACCCCAAAACTATGTCTGTACCCTACAAATTACTTACTGGCTGGAACAATGAAATCTCCATGTAACTCATAGGTCATGAGCGGTTCGGGAAGACTCCTGTATGAAAAAGAGTTCATAATTACCAAACAAATCCGAACAAGTCACCTGCCAGTTTACTTTTTTATAAAAAAGTGTTAAATCTGTTGCGCATTTCTTAGCTATCATACAAAACTTCCTTAGGGAATACCTTTACATATCAAAAAGATATATAAATCAAATGAAGCACTTTATTAACTCCTATCTGAACTATGCTATCAAAGCTTAAGCAACTGCAAATCTCTAAAAGGCTTAAGCACATAGCACTGCATCTCTAACCTTGGAAAGTATCTTTAGGAACATCTGGTTTTATATTTGACTTCTTTTCACACACTAATATATTAAAAGTCAAACACTTTCTAACCAAATGTAAGCATATAATTTGAAAAATCATCTTTAAGAGAGTAGCCAATGATACCCCCCACACACACAAATACATAGAAAAGAACTGGGATGCAGCTCTGTGGTAGAGCACTTGTCTAGCATTCATGAGTCCCTGGGTTCAAACCCCAGCACAACAACAACAAAATTATTTTAAAATTACACAGAAAATATCAAATAAACCAAATCCTCTTCTCTCTCAAGTTATCTCCATTTTTTAAAAAAATCAGGATTTTTGAAAAATCACTATGCCTATGTAATAATGAAAGAGAATTATGAAATAAGGTTAGTGACTTTGTAGTTTATGCCTATAAAATTAAACTGATGACAACTTTAAAAATATACACATTTTAATTTAAAAAAAAAACAAATTAAATGGTAGTATATTCTATCCCGTGATCAATAGACTGCTACAGTTCATTCGACCTGCTAATGTCTTAAGTTTTATAATATCAACTTTATGAAAAGTCAAGGAATACTTCAACAAGTATCAATCTGCATCGTTTTTCTGCAGGGCAATCTGGCAAGACATTAAGAACTTCAGAAAGATTGAAATCCTATAACCCAAAAATTCCTATTCAAATATTTTAAAAGAAAATCAAAGATGCACAGATGCACACACAAAAATATTAAACATAGGCAAAAGCCAAGAATATTGCCAGGGATAAAGGTCATTTCATATTGATAAAAAGGTCAACTCATCAAGATGCTCCAACAAAGCTAAATGTTCATGGATCAAACAGCTCAACATAAATCATGCAAAAACTGACAGAACTACAATGCAGATGACTCCACAACCACAGTCAGAGGCTCCAAAACCCCTCTGTCTCAATAAGTGCTAGAACAAGCGGACAGAAAATCAGTCAGCATACACAGCCATCACCAACCTGAAGCATCAGCACGCCCTTCACCTAAATGACACTGCACCCAAAAGAGGGACACATATCCAATGCACATGGATTATTCATTTGCCAAGATAAACCAAATTCTGGTCCATGAATCAGTAAGTTTAAAGTGTTCAATTCAGGCAGAGCATGTTCTTTCGTGGAAATAAAAACTGAATTTACAAAATCAGTAACAAGAAGAGCTGAAAAACATCAAAGAAAGGGAGATTTGAAAGTATTTTGACCTAAATTAAAATACAGTCTATCAGAATCTTAGGGATGTCGATTAAGCCGTACTTTGGAGCACATGTATACTGTTAAACATCTACATTAGAAAAGACGACCTTAAACCAACGACTTTACTTTCTACCTGAAAGCAAGGGAGGAAAAAATGAATTAAAACCAAAGTAAGAAGAATAAAAATAATATTAACCAAAAAGAAAATCAGTGAAAACCAAAAATAGAGATGTTAATCCAAAACCAGTTACTTAAGATGATCAATAAAATTGATAAATCTAACCCAAGTAACTAGGAAATAGAGAAAATATGAATAGCCAATGTCAAAAAGGAGAATGGTTAGCCTCTTCAACAAATGGTGCTGGGAAAACTGGAAATTCATAGTCAAAAAAAAAAATGAAATGAAATTCCTATCTCTCACCATGCACAAAACTCAACTCTCAGTGGATCAAAGACCTAGGAATTAAACCAGACACCCTGCATCTAACAGAAGAAGAAGGAGGCCCCAATGTCCATCATATCAGATTAGGCCCCTACTTCCTTAATAAGACTCCTATAGTGCAAAAATTCAGATCAAGAATTAATAAATGGGAGGGATTCAAACTAAAAAGCTTCTTCTCAGCAAAAGAAACAATCAATGAGGTGAATAGAGGGCCTACAGGTTGGGAGTAAATTTTTACCACTTGCACATCAGCTAGATTATTCATCTCCAGGGTATATAGAGAAAGAGCTCAAAAAATCTAAACACCAAAAAAACAAATAACCCAACTAATAAATGGGCCAAGGAACTGAACAGACACTTCTCAGAAAAGGATATACAATCAATCAAAATAAATGAAAAAATGTTCAACATCTTAGCAATTAGAGAAATGCAAATTAAAACTACTCTAAGATTTCATCTCACGCCAGTCAGAATGGCAGCTATTAAGAATACAAACCAATAAGTGTTGGCGAGGATGTGGAGGAAAAGGCACACTCATACATTGCTAGTGGGAGTGCAAAATGGTGCAACCAATATAGAAAGCAGTATGGAGATTCCTTGAAAAACTGGGAATGGAACCACCTTTTGAACCAGCTATCCCACTCCTCAGTCTATGCCCAAAGACTTAAACATAAACAGCATTCTACAGAGACACAGCCACGTCAATGTTTATAGCAGCACAATTCACAATAGCTAAACTGTGGAACCAACATAGATGCCCTTCAGCAGATGAATGGATAAAGAAAATGTGCTCTATATACACAATGGAATATTACTCAGCATTAAAAGATAATAAAATCATGGCATCTGCAGGTAAATGGATGGAGTTAGGGAATATAATGCTAAGTGAAGTTAGCCAATCTCCAAAAAACCAAATGACGAATGTTTTCTCTGATATAAGGAGGGTGATTCATAGTGGGGTTGGAAGGGGGAGCAAGGGAGGAATAGACGAACTCTAGATAGGGCAAAGGGGTGGGAGGGGAAGGGAGCAGGCAAGAGGGTAGAAATGAGAGTGGAATGAGATGGGCATCATTACCCTAAGTACATGTATAAAGACATGAGTCGTGTGAATATACTTTGTATACAACCAGAGGTATGAAAAATTGTGGTCTACATGTGTAATATGAATTGTAATGCATTCTGCTGTCATATATAACAAATTAGAATAAAAAAATAATTCAGTGGACATTAGGGATACAAGGGGGATGACCATAAACCTGCAGTTCTATCACATTATATGACACATCAGACTACTGGTTACTATTTTAAAGGAGCTTTGAATTTAATAAAATATCCAATTTACATATGCTGTCATAGGTCTGCATTTACAAATATGCTGTTCCGCATTCATTTTCAGATTGAGAAACTGCAAACCTAATGGACTCGGATTCTTGACATTCCACATCCTTTTTCTGGGTGAAAGGGTTACTTTAACAATCAACAGCTTAAAAAAAAAAAAATGGCTCAGTCATTTTTAAAGCAAAAAAAAAAAAAAAAAAAAATAATGGTTACTGCAGAATCACCAAAGGTTGTAACAATATTAAAGAGAAAACAGGGAATATTACAAATGGTTTCATGTCCATACATGCAGCAATTTACACAAAATAGACAAATGTCTGAAAAGCTGGAAACTACCAAAGCTTACTTAAGATAACCTTAGTAATCCTATACTTGTTAATCCTAGATCTATCAGAAAAATTGAATTTGTAGTTAAAAATCTAGTCTGTAAGAAAACTCAGACCCAGATGACTTTGTCGGTGAATTCAGTGAATTCTATCAAACAATTATGGAAGAAACAATTTCAGTTTTATTTATATTTTTTTCAGAAAGTATCAGTACGTATGTATGTATGTGTGTGTATATGTATTTCCTTCCAGAAAACAGAATACTTACTCTTATTCTTTGAGGGAAAATATCAAAACTGAAAACATTTCAAGAAAATGACAGAAAAGTACCACTAACATAGAGGTAACTTTAAATGTTAGTAAATTAAATTCAACAAGATACATAAAAGGATAAAAGATCACAACCCAGCTGGCTTTCTGACTGACCTACCACTTTGAAAAAAAAAAAAAATCAATGCAATTCACCATACCAGCTAACTAAAAAAAGAGGGGAAAAAGCCGGTATGATCATTGCAGTAGACAACACAGTGGGGGAAAAAGGACCGTCTTTCCCACAAATCATAATGCAAACATTGAACATCCATATGCAAAAGTAAATTTGACTCCATTCCTCATATCTTTCACAAAAATTAAAATAGATCATAAATCTCAGTGGAAAACCTAAAAACAATAACATTTCTTTAATATAAAAGATAGCCTTTATGACTTTATGTTAAGCCAAGATTTCTTGATATCACCAAAAAAAGAAACAAATTGACAAACTGGACTTTATCAAAGTTAATAACTTCTCATTGAATGACACTGTTAAAAAAAAATGAAAAGACAACCTACGTAACAAAAATGTTTAACATTAATAGTCACTGGGGAAGTTCACATTAAAAGCACAATGAGCTATCACATACCTATTAAATCAGCTAAAGCTTAAAAAAATAAACAACAAAAATGACCATAGCAAGATTTGACAAGGATATAAAAGAAGCAGTACTCCTGTACGCTCCTGTAGGTGGGAGTATAAATGAATCAAATTTGAACAAAAGTTTGTCAATTTCCCAAAAAGTAAATCATGATCTAGATATTCCACTCTGGGATTTATCCATAAGAAATGAAAGTGCAGACGGGCATAGTGGATCACACTTGTCATCCCAGTAACTCAGGAGGCTGAGGCAGGAGGATCACGAGTTCAAAGACAGCCTCAGCAATTTAGCAAGGCCCTAAACAACTTAGTGAGACCTTGTCTTTAATAAAAATAGAAAGGGCTGGTGATGTGGCTCGGTGGTCAAGCACCCCTGGCTTCAATCCTTAGTACCCGCCCCCTCCCCAAAAAAGTGCATGTCCCTCTGAAGATTTACCCATAAATGTTTTTAGCAGCTCTAGGTACAACAGTCAAAAGCTACAAACAACTCAAATATCTATCAACAGATCAAAGGATTAAAAAGAAAAAAAAATGTGGTATATCCATCCAATAGATCAGTAGTTAGCAGTCAAAAGGCATAAACTACTAGAATATACTACAACATAGGTGAATCTCTACTTCTTCTAAGTGAAAGACTCTAGATTTTTTCCTAAAACATATGCTATATAGCTTATTTATACATAATTATAAGAACTCCAACTTAACATATAATGAAATAAAGCAGAAAACAGTTACCTAAAGGTCAGGCCTGAGAAGGGAGGGGTGCAAAGAAAGGAGGCATTTCCAAAGACTGTTTATCTTGATTATGGTGACAGTTTCACAGGCGTATAAATACATCAGTCTTATCGAAATGTATATTATAAATATGGAGAGCTCATTATATTTCAATTACACAATAAAGCTGTTTAGTTGATTATGTCAATTGCACTATAATAAACGTAAAAAAAAATGAACGCAAAAAAACTGTTACAAGTATGTTCCTTACCCACAGCTTAGGATACTTCGGTACACATACGTATACAAAATGACAACCATAAACAAATTAAAACTTCCCTTATTTCTGCTCTCCTTCCTCTTCTTCCCCTACACTCCCATTTAAAAAAGAAAAAAGAAATCAAACACATCACAGCCTAAATCCGGAGAAAGAAACACTAACTAGAATTCAACCTTTGGGGTTTTTGTTTCTTTAAGGACAAGCAGAAAGAGCAAAGGAGGAAAATGGTTATCCAGCAGGGAAGGAAAACAGAGGGTGCATAATTGAAAAGAGGGAAGAATAAAAACCGAGAAAAACCAGAGAGCATTTCTTCTCCAATAAAATGAGTTTGTGCCTAAGCATCCTCTATAAGCTACTTATATCATTGCCATATGTCTATAGCTAGGCAATGCGGCATAAAAAATAAATACCGTTAATGTTAGGGAAGCAGTAATAAAAATGACAAGCTCCCCATACAGAATTTATTACACTGAGTCACTGCATCTCTCAGCCTCCCACCCAACATGTTTTCAAGCCACCTCTCTTTACCACCCATTGGGATCTGCCGGGAGACACAAATCATAATATTTACCTAAGCTGGCATTTCCTTCCCCAAAAATCCCATTCCAATTTCCAGACTTAAAAGAAGTTTCCTCCAGGTAAAATCACTTTACTAGAAACATCACAAAACAGATCATTTGTCACCCCACAATGGGAAACTGCTGTGATGAACATGTTGCAGGAACTCAAAATTATGGTCTGCATAGATAAGAAATCATTCCGAGGGCTCGAATTCAGTTCTCCAAAGCATGGGAGTAAAATTGTTGCCTCAAGTCAGGAGAAGAAGGAAGATGCCATGTGTAAGGCTACTGCCATCTTTCTTTCTCCAAGACCCTGAGGGCTTTGCTTCCTATCGTAGTTTGCTTCCTCCACTTCCAGCCTCCCATCCAGTAATGGCTCAGTTATTTGCCAGGAAAAGAATTTAAGTCAAGGCAAGACTTTGGTCTTTTCGTTGTTCTTGTTTCTTGGTGAGAAAAAGCTGTATTTCCGCTCTTACTGTGAAAGACAGAGCTGAGATTCCAACCTGGTGACTGGGTGGCTCCAGACCTCATGCCCTTGACCATTGTATTACACTTCTCTATCATGAGGAGGGAAATATTTGCTTTGGACATAACCATGTAGCCAATGTGGAATTAGGTAACAACTCAGTTTTCTTCCATTTGGTCCATCACCAGAAAAAGTGTCAATTAAATCCTAATTACTGCATTTTCAGTTGCTAAAAATAACATAGGGGAAAAGAACAGCAACCTAACTTTCGAATCTCCCAAGGCATCTGCCATCTTATGATAATCACTTCATCACATTCAGGCAGAATGTGTATATTGTTAGGAGTGAAATTATATAATAATAGCATCTCATAATTTCGTTCCGTAGGCAATGTTTGCTTCAAAGTGGAATGCAATATGATGGAGCAACATAATGAGAGAAAAAATGCAGAAAAAGCAACACAAGACCAAGGGCAATTAGGAAATGGCTTTAGAGAACATCAAGATCCAAAAGAGGGACTAGGGATGTGGTTTAGTGGTAGAGCACTTACCTAGCATGCACAAAGTTCTGGGTTCAATTCCCAGCTCAAAAAAAAAAAAAAAAATGCACATAAAGAATAAGATCCTCTGGTTTTGAGGCCAATTTTCCACAAAGGAAAAGAACAATGTATATCAGAGGCAAAAAGCACACAATTTACTAAGAAAGAATTAAGTTTTACCCTTAGTTTTCCACCAATAACTCAGTCATCTTGATCCATTCCCTTACCATCTGTTAGAGTGGTAGAATCCTCTGCTAGTCAAGTTAACATATACAATTTGTAATATTTTTATACCCTCATCCATTCTTTCTTTCAACCACCTAATATGGGCTTTCTCAACTCCATTATTTTGGATCAAGTAATTCTGCAGGGAAGGCTCAGCTACCCTGTGCACTATCGGGTATTTAGCAACCCAGCCCAGCCCTCCATTCATTAGATTACAGCAGCACCCTCTCCAGCGGTCACAAAACCAAAAATGTCTGCAGATATTTCCAAACATCACCAGGGGGGCAAAATCACCCTCGGTTCAGCGCCATTTCTCTAAATACTCAATGACAGGCATACCTCTAGTTGTTAGAAATATTGCAATGCATGGGACATATAAGACGCCAGTCTGCAGAGCACTTACATGCTAATCCTAGAGAAGGACTGATGAGATTCATTTTAATCCTCCTCTAAACCACAGTCACTACCAGTGGCAATCTAGATGATCAGTACATGGATTCAGCCTTCCTTTTGCCCCTTTGACTCACTGAAGAAAAAAATGTTAAGGGTGGCTAAAAACATCTTCAAAAGAAGTATCTGAAAACAGGTAATGCACACGTGAGCCCACTGAAAAATGTTAATGATGTAAAGAGAAGAACAACCAGACAACATAGGTTGCCTGATGCGATCCAACAGGAAGAATACAGCTGCACTCTGATACTCTTGAAATATATAAATAAAAACCCAATCTGAACCCAACAAAGACTATAGATTTAACTATTTGCAGAAAATACAGTGGCTAGAGAATCATGTTAAATGACCTCATGCCATATCTAAAATGCAGAAAATTATACTTTAAAAACCGAGCCAGTTTCTTCAACAAATAAATGCCAGTGGTTGAGTGGGAAAGAACTGTACAGATTAAGAGAGACTTAAAACTTATCAAGCACATAGACTGTCGATACTGTTTAAAACCTGTGGGATTTAAACCAAATACAAAGACTTTTAAATTTTTTTTTTTTTGGTTGGGGGAGAGACTTTTCTCACTTTAGTGAAAACTGAATAAGGACTGAATACTGGACGATATTAATTTTGTTGGATATCATAATTAGCCTCTGATTGTAAAGTCTGTCTTTTTTGAAATATATACTCAAGTATTTACAGATACAGCAATATAGTTTTTGGAAAATCTTTATAAAGTATCATCCCCAAAAAGTAGCAGGCAGGGAGATAAATGAATCATCGAGAAGAACGAGATACTAAGCTGAAGAACTGTAATAGGGCCATGAGGATTCATTACACTGATCTCTCTGGCCTTTCATATTTGAAGTTTTCATAATTTGTTAAATGCACAATGTGTAATTTAAGTAGATTATAATGTGCTGGTTGGAACCCAAGTAATTTGTACATTAAAAAAACACCTTATAGGGCTGGGGTTGTGGCTCAGTGGTAGAGCATTTGCCTAGCACATGTGAGGCACTGGGTTCAATCCTCAGCACCGTATAAAAATAAATAAAAGTATTGTGTCCATCTACAACAAAATAATATTTTTTAAAAAAAGCACCCTATACATGGTTCATAATAGCTGACCCTGGGAAAGCTCTGCCCTTTTGGTGGGGCGGGTCAGGAGGAGGGAGTTGTGTGCGTATAAAAATCCAAGTCCCTAAAAGAACCATAACACAGGAATTAACAGTTGTGATGTTTTTCCCATTCTTCAATTTTGTACTTCCTATTTTTATTCTTCATCAAACCAAACTTTTATGCCTGAATTCCTTCCTTTTTAGAAAGTTTGCTACTCATTAAAACGCTGAACTCTTTTCTTAACTCCAGTCCCATTCCATATTTCCTATAATAAATGAAAATTCTAAATTTACATTAAAATCCCAAGTAAAGTTTTCAAACAGCTTTGTAATTAACTGTTATAAAATTCTGTTGAAATATTTGAATTTTCAGAATTTTAAATATTAGCTTAAAACAATTAAGAGAGTCAGTGAATTCAATAAGTAGTCTTCCTTACTGAATCCTCGTTGTTTCATAGTGTTTATTCCTAAAACTCACATCAACAATAGATATCTATTTTAAGACCAAAGGCTATTCTGTTATAGCTGACTGGACAACTGATGTCCACCTACTATCTATCTTACCTTCTGGAACATTATTAGCTCAATGCTTTCCTTTTCAATAACTATTGGTATCTATGTGCAGAGTAGGCACCTGCTTTATGTTATAGTACTCCTTGTTCACTCTTTCCTCCTATTACTGAGAGGACCTTACCTCAGATACTGTTTCAGGGCACTTGTTATTGTCTTCACTTCCCAGTCTATGGAATTCTCCAGGTCCAGCTCACTGCATGTTTTTACATCTAGTGAACAAGCAAGAAAGAAAAGTTCATTAAAACCTGGAACATGCAGAAGCCATCCTGACAAACTCACAGAAGCTTCCATTTTTTAAATGCTGAATCCATTTAATTAACAAATAATTAATCCTGTGGTTTCCCTACCAAAACAACATTACATGCAATTTCTTTATGATACTATCAGTCATGTTCTATTACTAGGCTTATATAGCACTTCAGAAAATCTGTAGTAGAGATCAAAGCAAAGGGGTAAGTTTGAAGCCAAAGTATGGAAGAATGAAGACATGGTATGGCGTTTCAACATCTCTAACTGGTATTGTTCATGTACAGCTAACAGCATCATCAACACCTCCTTCATGTTAAAGCAGCCATGGCTTAAAGCATGTGGCTTTTCCAGTTCAATGAGTGGGTTAAGTCACCGCAGGTAGCACAACTGCTATGAGATGTTATTACAGGAGGAAGAGGTGGCACCTCTTACTAACAGCAAACCTTTAGAATGGCAACAAGCTGGGGTAAAGAATAAGCTTGAGCCCATGTTTCAAGATTTGTATTCATTACATTATTGTTCTAAAGATTAACACAGAAATATGACGACATGCAGACTTAAAAAGTCACTGATGTTTTACCCGATTTAAACAATGCACAATGTGTACATGTATCAAAATACACTATACTATTAATATGTCTAATTTTTATGTATCTGTCAAAAAATAAATTGGATTTGTAAAACAAAAGCTATCTAAGAAGGGAGAGTCATTTAGGGGTCCTCTTCCACACTGACATTACAATGACACACTTATCCTGGAAAAATTGATTGGATGATTCTGTAATACCTCTAACATTCACTCCAAATGAAACTAGTTTTCTTTGTTCTAAAAGTGTTATTGATGTGTTGCTTCCCAGTGCCCTTTTAAATAGCTACTAAGTTCTAAGGCAAAAGTGTGTGGTACCAAAAAAGAAAAAGAGTAGAAAAAGTTGATTCTGGTTGAAGTAAAATGACAACACGGTTAGAAAAGCAAATTTTCTCAGTTGGTGGCATCTTTGCTATTTGTACCCCATGCACCAGCACACTCCACGTGGCTGGTAGTGCACAGCAGGGCAGTATGGGTATCCCTAGCCATCTTCAGTACCTGCATCAACCTATGCCAGAGAGCGACTCAGAACAAGGGAGTCCCAACTCATCTGGGCTTCAGGTCTTCGCCTGCACCATGGAGACCATGTAAATGCTCTCATAGAACTAGTGAGCACGTCAAACAAGGCAGGAACATAGGCCAATTTTCATAAATTATTACATGTAGCAGATCACCATCACGGCATAGTGGCTAAAAAGCTTAAGGGTTCAGTGGTGGCACCCACCCAAAGGAAGGAATGGATAAGAATGGTAGCAAGTCATCAACGGAAACTTGCCTGGCTTTCTACATTCCTATCATGTGAAGAAAAATAAAAGATTCATGGAAGAGACCCTTTCTCCCTCACTCCAGAATGACGTCCCAACCAAGATTAAAACAAAAACAAAACAAACAAACAAAAAAAACACCCACTGGTTGCTTCAGGGTTATTTTTTTTTTCTTCCTTACATTGTATTTGTTTTATTTGTCTACATAAAGAAAACATCTTGTTAGTATTTTCTTTCTTAAAGCACAAAAATAGAACAGGCTGTCAAAATGTGACCAGTATGCAAAGTCACGCATGTTGCCTAAAAACTCTTAAGCTCAGACATGACAAAGAATGGATGACAACTCAATGTTGGACTCAAACTTTTTGAAAATAAAGTGAAACAGGAAGTGATGGTTGTTTCACAGCCATAACATCATACATACGAAGTCAATTACTCAAAGGTCTGGAGACTTTTTAAAGCACTTCAACATTTCTTGATTACAGCGACTGACAGCCCTATGCAATAAACTACAACAATGGCAATTGACACTGATTACATTTTGATCAGTTCCTACAATTCAGAACTCATTTGTTACCGAGCTTGTCAGACAAGCCACAGATACATTCAAGAAATCAAATTAAGAACCCTGATTAAAGATGCAATCCTTTATAACAAGGACTAAATAATTCTGTTCTAAAGGCTTTGCCAACCAATTACTTCTGTAACTGAATATTCTGTCTCTCATTAAATCAATTATTTAAATCTCATTTTAACATACAAGTCAGATAACATTTTCAATCAACTTGCTACCAGCAAATCACCATTTTAAAATCCAAGAGGGTTCTAAAGGAAATCTTTTATTTCCAACTTTCTACCAAATTATTCTATATTTTGAGAATCATATTCTCTCCATGGAAAAATAAGCCACCCTTCTAAATTCATGGGATAAAAAGCAGCTGTCACATCAGAAGCTAATGACTACATAGTGTCTATGTTATTAATCTCTTAAATTTTTCACTGTTTTCAAATAACTCAATCATCCCTAGCAGTCCTTTACAATCAGTGGGTGCACTGGGAATAGGTAGAATTTGTTATAACCTTATTTAGGATTCAAATATAAGAATATGTTTGGAGTGTTCATTCAAAATACATATTCTACCTTAAATAAGGGGAAAATTTTGCTTCCTTTAGAACCAAAAAATAACATCTCACGAATAGTTAAAACTCCAAAATAATGAGCGCAAATGGTAGACTTTTTATTGGGGTGAATGTTTCCTACTTGCATAACCACTGGCTATTTCTTTGAAATTGGAAACGTATGGCCCAACCAAACTGCAAAGCACCATTTTATGCAAAGCTAATACTGCACTTAACAATGGCTTGGGTCCAATTTCAAAGTACTTGAAGAAACATGATGATGGGATGAGTTCTGAAAATACACTTTATTGTAATAAACTGAAATGTTTTTCAGCTACATTAGTTCACTTTTCCTCCCAAACTATGTGACAAAGTTGTCCTGCAGACAAAGTAAATGAGGTAATATTTTTAAATCAACACTCTTCCAAATTATTTTTATTTCTTGTTTTCTATGTTTCTATGTCTAAAAATATATAAACCATCCAGGCTTTTTTTTTTTTTGCAAATTACATTTAGAAATAGTTACTGGATCCATGAGATCCCATACGTCACACTACCTCATTTCTCAGTTTCCCCTTCCTCGGCTCTGCTTTCCTTCCAAAGTGGGGGAAGAGGAGGAATACAGGACAGCTAACACACTTCAGTTCTAATCTGTAACTACTGTGATTCAGCTTTTAAATTCTCATCTTCTTGACTAAAAAACCATAACTCACCCCAAACACACCCTATGTGTTATTTCTCTCTACTTTCCTCAACTACTCTGTATCTAAACAAACTTTTACCAGATTATGTGCCCTGACTCAGAGACAGCAAAAGAAAATGGCCTGTAAACAAAAGGAAGTCCGTCCCTCAGGTGGGCATTTCCTTTTGGAAATTTAAGAAGCTTAGTCTAGGGAAAGGTTCAGAGGCTGCTGGAAATTCAGCAGAATGTTGCTTTCTATTCCAGGATGGAAGACAAAGTCTCAACACCAGGAAGGACGACAGTTACCTTCTCCTTCACCTGGCCTGGAAGAGCATAAATGATTTCTCCATTTACAGAGCTTTCTATGATCAGCTGCCATCACTCTTCATGTTGAATGGACAAAGGGGATGAAGAGGGTGAGAAGAGGAGACAGGGGGAAGGAGGAGAGGGGATGAATGAGGAAGAGATGATGGAGGGAGAGGAAGGGATGATGGAGGGAGAGGAAGGGATGATGGAGGGAGAGGAAGAGATGAGGGGGGGAGAGGGAGGGATGAGAGAGGGAGGGATGAGGGATGAGAGAGGGAGGGATGAGGGAGGGAGAGGGAGGGGAGAGGGAGGGATGGAATAGGTAAAGATAATGGGGAGAAACATTTTTCTGTATTTTAGTCTTAAAGGGGGAAGAAAACACTCCACAGAAAGGAGATAAGGAAAACGTGCAAGAGATTAAGCATAAATTCTTTATTTAGGAATCACCACAAACTTCTACATGTGAGTATTTAAAGAATACTTTAAACAGAAAATGCAAAACATTTTATATAAAAATGGCAATAATAAAAAATCTAAAGTAAATAGCTCTCAAGACCTAAAATGAATCAAGTAAAAGCAGCTCTCAAAAAATGAAATAGCTTGGAACTTTTTCTCACTTAGATTTTAGATTATATTTCAAAGAAAAAAAATGCATTACCAACAAAATGCTCTTTGAAAATATCCAAATTTTAAATAAAATATTGATCTCAGGAATAATAAAAGATAATGACTTGCTTTAAAAAGCAAACTTAAAACTTTGGCGGGCCCACTCAATTTTTCTTCTCTTTAAGACATACAACCTTAAAACAATAGAGAAGTGGGAAACGCTGGAGAGAAAGAACATCTATGGGAACTCATACATGACTACCAAAACTCAAATTTTGTTTTTGGCAGCAGTAGCAAATTATTTCAATTTGAAGATTTAATCAGGATGGGACGGACACATCTTAAGGAAATCCTCAATTCAGTAGGAAATAGTGAATAAACCTCTTTTGCCGAGAGCTAAAGTTTGTATTGGTAACAAACAAACAAGAAAATGGTGCTAATGCAAATCCAAAATTTTTGACAATCTTAAATTCATACCACGGATACTTTATAGATAACAAAAACAAACATATTATTCAGCCCTCAAATTAATTATTAAATGAGGAGATAACAAGTCAGTATCTTTCTCTCATGCCAATTCTCTAAGTTCCTCTTTTTACAGACTATTACTGAGAACACAGCAGCACTTCTCTTGCCAGCAATTCAAAGGAGGTTATAACATGCCCGTGTTCTGGACTTCTCTGATGCTCATGGAAAGTATGGACAGTTTTCCAGGTCATCAATTTTTGAGGTTTTAGATAGACAGTGAAAAACACCTTGTAAGTTAAGGACTGTCTTGGAACATTTCCCAGGAGCAGAGGAGACCATCACCTGGGTTCAGCTATGTTGAGTGTATAGGATTTTATGAGATTAAGAACAAATTTTGAGAGAGCTTAACACTTCATGGTGACCACAGAAACACCCTTGGTCAAGCTTTCCTGGAACGTGAACAATAGGATAAAAATAATGCCAGGATCTTTATGGCCAGTTTAGCACCAAAATGTGCCTTTCGGCCCACATCTCCCATTCTGATACCAAGAGCCTTCTAGGTCTAATCATTAAAACACCATGTTGGAAATGGGAGAAGTGTTTCTAATTTTAAAATTAAGTAAAAGCAGATGCTGCAGTGCCATTAAACTCTTCCAGCTGCTACTGAACCACTGGCAACCTGGGTCTATTTAATTTGGAGCCTGCTAATGGTAAAAAGGAAAAATCTGTCTGCCAGAATTGCACACCCAAGTCAAACCAGAGAGGCAGAAAATGAAAACAGCTCATGAAAGCGAATGTATCCTAACAAGGCTCTCCAGCTGATGACGGGCAATTTTTCCTGTGGTTAATAGCTTAAAAAAAAAAAAAAAAAAAAAAAAAAAGGTTGTTGCTTATGAAATCCTTAATTCAAATACAGCCAAACAAGCAGTGCTATCCATAATGTGTCAGTTGATTTTGTTCATCTTAGTTTATGCTTTCTAAAAATGAGTCTTTACTACAACACTTTAGGATGCAGACAGGTTTAAATGCATTCACAGCCTACCTGGGGGCATTGTTAATATTGATTAATTAAAGTGAGACAGCAAATAAATTAATATGTAGCAAGGTCAGAATGACAGATTGGTTTGATATCCAAGGGCCTGCAGCCAGATGAGTTATTGCTTCTCAAGAGGCAGCCTGCTCTGAGGTGGGGAGAAGTGGAGTGCCTTACAGGTGGCACGGAACTGACAGCAGTGTGTAATGCAAAAGCGCTTTGTCATTCACATAATGTCTGGGGTAATGAAATGAATTCACTTTCTGGCTTCCTCTAGTCTGCGATGCCAAAGAACACTGTGTTATCAGCACAGATGGAGCATGCGTGGTTCTGGAGAAGAGCCTGGTGCGAACTACAAACAAGTCACTGTGAATACCAATGAATCCCTAAGAGTCAGACCCTCGCTGTCAAATGACAGTTTGGGAAGCTCCATAGAAATGAGCGAGTCCCAGTGGTCTTGTCCAATCAAATGTACTGTCAAGATTATGGACAGGCAATTTGGAAATCATGCAAATCATAGAAGCCTGACTGCTACTTCACTGAGTAGAGCAAGGAGTGAAAGATATTCATCCATGGGGCTGGGGTTGTGGCTTAGTGGTGGCGCTCTCGCCTAGCATGCATGAGGCACTGGTTCGATCCTCCATACCACATAAAAACAAAATAATATGCCCGCATAAAACTAAAGATACATAAATAAATGTTTAAAAAAAAGATATTCGTCCATGAGGTGCATCATCTTCTTAATAAGTAGAGGCGAAGTAGATAATCTAAGCTAATCCAAATACTAATCTACTTCTGAGTCAACCATCTCTGCTCAGGAGACCACTCATCAGTAGAAGAAAAAAATGGATTCCCAAATATGCTTTATGTTACTATGAAATATTAAGTTGTGAAGTCAATGAACATTAACAAATAATGCATGGAAAAATGATTAGAAAAGAGGCATACCCATCAACATACTCAGAAGTCTCTGGACCTTTGAACTCACCCCCACAACTCTGTACAATCCTTGGTCATTTATACCTATTGGAAGAAACGAAATGTTAGCAAAATACAACAGTATCAGATTTAAAAAGCTGTCACCAAACAATTGCAGTCATAATCTTTGCTAACTCATATTAGCAACATTCCTGTTGACTGTAAAAATAATGTTCGACAAAAATCAAGTGTTTATACCAACTTGTTTTTTTTTTTTTAAACCGGCTTTGTATTTGTGTGCTATGGTTGGAAAATAACTTAAATCAATTTTCCATGTGGACAAAAATGTAATGAGTCAATGTTAATGAAAAGTCGAGCATCATGGATACACTAAAATGTATTCCAATGCAACTTGTAAAGATACATTAAACCTTATGTTTCTTCGGTTCACTTGTTCACATTTCTCTTAAAGTGTTAGTCTTTTAAAAATAATATAGTGATTAGGATATAAAAAGAAATCATTGTTTGGATGATTGTTGGATACCAGTTAAGACTAAAGCAGTATTTTTAAAGAAAGAGTTGTTATATGCCCTGCCCAAGTGTGTATCAACCACAAACTCTACTGCAAAATAAACCAAATCATTGCAAACTCTTCTGCAGAAACCTGAAAATCAGGGGTCCTGGAGCACAATAGATAATAAAGGCAAGAAAAGTTACATCAGACACAATTTCATATGCTGAATAAATGTCCCTTTTGGATTCTCATCTTAACAAACCAATTGTAAATGACACTTGAGAAACAATCAGGAAACTGAGAGGCATTCAGGTGATACAAAGAAATTTCCTTCCACTGAAAGGAATGGAAGTCATCTGTCTTACATTTGCTGGAAGAGGAAGACGAGATGGTTGAAGCAACTGAGCAGCCTGTACATATTGCTGAATCTGGGTGATAAGAGTATGGGCAGTCATTGCACAGAATTCTCTAATTCAATGGACTTGAAAAATTATATAATAAAGCAATTCTCCCCCCAAATAGGACTACTTGTCTATACTTCCAAAGAGTTACAGCTTCAGGGCTATGTGTCTATTTTCTACGCTACAAATGTTAAAGCCAACAAGAACACAACTGGCTGACAAGGAAATGACATCTCTAATCCCCAAAGTTTCCAAAACAAAATAACTCAACAACAAAAGGCCATGAGATCTGCACAAAGGGGTCTATTTTCTTCTTACCTCCTGCACTGATGAAAAGAATACTAGACAGAGTCTAAAGCATTGGATTCAAGTCTCAGTTAGACAAGCATGAGCAAATTAGGAAACCTCTGAGACCCAAGGCCACATAGGAGATCAAGGGCAACACCCTAGGCCCTAGTATGCTGGGAGGAAAAAGATGCTAGAAACATTCTGTACATTATAATGCACTCTGACACACACATCCACATACACTTTCTTTTTTTCTTGCCAGAAATCAGTTTTTTTCTTTTCCTCCATTTTGCCTTTTATTTGTCTTTACTCATTTTTAAACTTCTCAAATGTTCTATTTTGCCTTTGATTATGGGCCAAATTTGTGACTTTCACAGATTTACATGTTGAAGTCCTAACTCCCAGTATCTTCAAATGTGACTGTATACAGAAAAAAAAAAAAAAAAAAAAAAAAGGTCTTTAAAAGCAGTAATTCATTTAAAATGAGGTCATCTGGGTGGGCCCTAGTCCAATATGACTGGTGTCCTTGAAAGGAGAGAACATTTGGACACAGTAAAAGCTGGCGGCCTGCAAGCCAAGGACAGAAGCTTCAGAAGAAACTGACCCTGGCGATAGCTTTATAATACACCTCTAGCCCCACCAAAATTATGACAAAGTAAATTTCTATTTTTTAAGTCACCCAGTATATGACTTTGTTACAGCAGCCTTGCCCTACTGATACATGCTCTCTCTCCATTCTCTCATTAGAGCTCAGAGAACCAGGAGGGCCAAGGCTAGCCCCCAGTCTACCCCAGTCGACTCAGAATGCAAGAGTCCCAGCAGCAAAGAGGCTCCTTCCTAATGCGGGACAGCCACTAACTAAAACAGGAGATGGGGCAGCATGGCCCTGCCTCAAGTTGCAAAAGAGAAGAGGAAAATGTCAAGAAATAAAAATCAGAGAATTCTGAGCCTGCTCCAAGGAGAAAGACTGAGCTACTCATTCCTTCCTTCTCCTAGAAGCCAGGGGACCTGTCCAGAGTGTTTAAAATGCCAGAGGATTTTGTTCAGCACTACTCTATTAAATAAACCTACAACAACAGCTTGACCCCAGTGCCAGAAGTAAAAAGAGCAAGTCATATTCTGCAAACAAATATGCACCTCTGTGAAAAGTGCCTGAAATATATGGAAAGATGAAATAAGAATGTTACTTCAGCAATAATCATCACTCTGCTGGTAATTACTATCAGATAATTGATCAAGTTCAAATTCATCACCATGAGAAGAGTAGAGTTAATTGCTAATGCATAATGAAAGGTGCAAAGGGGAATGAAAGTTCCTCAACACAGTTTTTCCTTTTCTTAATGAAATTTAAATAAATCTCATACAAAAGCAGTTCAGAAATGGCACATGAAATACTCAAGTCTTGTGCGATTATCTCTCTCGTAACACTTCTTTGAAAGGCCCTGGACTAACAAAACGAGAAGAACTTCAATCTACAAACACATACGTGTTCATATAAAAATCTCAACTGTGTTAAGAGAATACAGACCAACATGCCAGTTCATACTAGTGGGCCTAATCACCTCCCTTCCAGCTTCTTCCCCAATTTCCCTCTTGCTCAAAGGGATCACTCTTTCTAGTCACCAAATATTAGAATTTTCAAGTTTAACTTGTCACGTTCCAAATTCGACAGGTCAATGTCCACTCAATCTTCTAACTGAAGACTAATCTCTGCCTCTTTAACATAGTCTTGAGTTCTTTGCACAGGAACACCAACATTCCAACCACCCCCGTCCTTTCCCCTCTATATTCCTAGCATTCATATCACTTTTGTTATCGAAGGTCTTCACCATCCCCATTTTAAGAGTAAGCCAGCAGATGAAGCCCCTTTCCCAGCCTTGACAAGTACGTAAGTATCCATAAGGGGCCCCACTCATCTACCTACGTCTATCGCACAGCAGGCTGCTGTCCCCCACAGAAAACCAAGTTCACACTATCCTTCGTGACTATATTCAGGCTGAGGTCTCTCCCCTGACAGGAACCGTCTGCCCCTTCCTTGTCTACCCAAGGCGACTCACCTGTCAACTATTTATTCATCAAATATGTGCCAGGTGCAAGAAGCTACTCAAGATTCAGCAATGAGTAAAATAAATTTCCATCCGAACCTTCAAAACCAGACCAAATCCTACCTTTTCTGACTCTAGCCCAAACTAATAGTCCCTTTCCCTAAACATAATCATAATCAATTCCTTTTATTTCAACACTTGGTCACGTTCTAAACCAAGTCCATAATCTCTTAGTCACAACTCCAAAAACCAGAATTCTCAATGCTTGACCTTGAACACATCATGTTAAGTCTTTATTTTCCCCACTTAGAGTGAATGCTCATATTCAACCATGTAAAAAATAATTTCCAGGGCTGGGGTTGTAGCTCAGTGGTAGAGCACTTGTCTAGCATACATGATGTTCAGTCCTCGGCACTGCATATAAAAATAAAGATATAAAAAATACAATAACATTATAAAAACAGTAATTTCCACAAACTTATCTAGAGATGCACATACTATATAGACCTGTATTACCTTTTTACTTAAAGAAAAAAATTACATTCTGAAACACATCCAGAATTAGAATTTTAAAACAAACAACTGCAGAACTCTATTCTATCTTCTCTCCCAATATGCAGATATTACCTTGAGAAATATTAGGTCAACTTTGTGTGTGTGTATTTATGTATTTTGGTAAATGGCACCTTGCATTAAGTAGTTGGGCACAAAATAGGTAGGTAGTGCTATGTTGATGTGACTTGAAATTAACTTAGAACTATAGATACAGATTGGACCAAAATGTATTCTAAACTAAGAAAGCTAAATATCCAAATTGTTGTATCTTTGAGTGTATAAAGGCTTACCAATAGATAAATAAAATATTTTCTGGGTTTTAGCAAAAAAAAAATTGTAATTTGGCCCAAAAGTGTTTATAAGCCCAAAGATTTTTCTTTTAATAGATGAGACTGGTTTCAATGGATAGTAATATACAAATTCCAATACAAAGAAGATCATCTGATGACAGATGTCCCGAGGTAAAGTGGATAAGGTCAAATCCAGCATGTCTTACTTCCTATCACCAGTCTCTTCTAATCTGCCACTCTGCTACCGCAGAGTGTGACCCACATCTTCTGTGAGGAGATATCAAAAAGTGGGAATGAATCAAGTTTCATCACAATATCTGCCCAGTTGCTTCCCTCTCAGAACCCAGAAGATATCACCAGAGCCATAATATATTTGGCACCCACAGGCCCTTTCAAGTGATCTGGAGAAGCAAGAGAGAAAGGAAGATGCTCTGGGACAGTAAGAGTTAAGGTACAAAAAGGAGAATATGATTTAAAAGGATCAATAAACTCAAACAACAGAAGTGGAGGCAAGACTGGACAGGCTGTGTCTTAGTCTATGTTCTGCTGCTATAACAGAATGTCTTGGACTGGGTAACAGATGACAAAAAAAAATTTCTTTAGCTTATGGTTCTAGAGTCTGGAAAGATCAAGGGGTCACATCTGGTGAGAGTCTTCTTGCTGTCATCACATGCGGGGAGAAAGGAGGATAAGTCAGCAAGGAAAAGTGGCGGGGGGGGGGGGCAAAACATTCTTTAATCAGGAGCCCACTCCTATAATCATAAGCCCATTCCCCAGACGACAGTGTTAATTTACTCATGAGGGCAGAGCCCTCCATACCTAATCACCTCTCAATCCGGCTGCAGTATGGGTTAAGTTTTCTACACTGCAACTTTGGGGACACATTTAAACCACAGTAGGATACAAGTAAATGTGGTGAATAAGAAAAAAACAGCTTCTAAAATAAAGGAAGCAGAGAGGTAAAGGTGATTACAAAGTGTGTTTGCATGCGCGCGCGCACACACACACACACACCACACACACACACAAAGGTGAGCAGGGCAAAGAATGCAAAGCAAAAGGGGAAAAGAGAAAGGAATGAAGTTAGCAGGTGAGGTAGTCCATAATATTGAATTTCCTCAGAATTATCAAGTACTAACTATATTTCAGGCACCCAGAATTAAGTGAAGACCTAGAAATTAAAATTAAGAGATCAACTTGATACCAACTAGGGCAGGAAATCTTTTTGTTCCCCCCTTCTTCTTGGTTTCAGGAGACACTTTGATAATTCTGTATTCTCTATTACCTCACACAGTGCTCAGCACGTCCTATGCATTTAACAGATAAATGGACTATATTAATGACTGAAATGAATAATGAATTAATATGCTGATGATTAAGAAGTAAATGGAATATGGAAAGACAAGACAGGAAAGGTCTCCCATGTGTTCCTGTGTGTGTAGATAAAACTAGATGAAAGAGAAGGGCTCAACATGGAATGTAAACACTTTTGATGGTAACAGGCGCAAAATTATTTTAAAAGATTTTGCAGCTGCATGATTCTACAGAAATAAATGATCAAATTCCATGGGTCTATAAACATTCAGCTCACATCTAGCAACCCGCAGAGTGCCTGGCATGGAATGAGGTACTTAATATTTGCAGAGTGACTGAATTGTTTATTTGCACTTGTGTGTGGTGACAACAGGGTAAAAGGTCATTAATGTTCATGTTCACATTCACAGGATTTACATCAAAAGTCTGCAACATTTCATTTTTAATGAGGCATATGTGCAAATCTGTAAGCATGTGAATGTAGGAATACAAATATAGGTTTACACGACTCTCCAGCACTGCAAAGACAAATTCCCTGATGGGTTATGTAATGAGAAAATGTGCAATTTTATGCATATGTAAATTCTAATCATTATTTTAAAATGTCCTAATTTTAAATATTTACATATTTTACATAATTATAAACATTAACCAATGTTGAAAGACACTTGACAATAAAAGGAAAAGACGTGTAACACAGGAAATGATTAGAAAAACTCGTAAGAAAATCACGAAGGTGACTCAAGGAAAAGCAATGGAGAAACTCATGGGTGTCGTTTCAGGTCAGGGGTGAGTTACAGAAAAAAGGCGATGTGTTCCCATCTATATTTACAACCAATCTTCAATAACACTGTTTAAGTGCCTGTGTAAGTGTAGTGAACACTTTCCAGGCTATCTCCTGTCCTAGGTTACACAGAAATAAACAGATCCATACATACCCTTAAGATAGTCAGCAATCTGTAACTCTTTAGGTTTCTGTCAAAGATGTGTATTCATATTAATTTTAAATAAACACAGTAGCAAGAATCCTTTGCTCTGTTCCATCAATGGGGCATATTCACTGCCATGAATGTAAGACACTGTTATCTACTGAACTCTAAAACTCAAGAATAAATTATTTTTTTAACACTTACAATGCATTAAATACCTCAAAGAGAAGGTAAGAGCAATTCCTAAGCAATGAGACAGAAGATTAACTGTAGCTATATAAAGATGAAAAGATCAAAAGAGCACTCAATAACCTTTTCACCTTTCTGGACCTTGGTCCAAACAAAAAAAATTTTTTGTAATTTTTAAAAAGCATATCCTGGATATACAAATTTGTTCACAATTTAGGATTACTGACATTCTGAAAATTTCCAACACTACCATCCTCTAGGTGTGATTTGGCAAGTTGCTCCCTCTATGCTTCACCTCCTTCATCTGAAAAACAGGTTAAGATGGAAGGGAGGCTGTGTATGGCTGAGTGGTACAGCACTTGCCTAGCATGCAAGGCCCTGGGTTCAACCCCAGCACCGTCCAAAAAAAAAAAAAAAAAGTGGAATGGGGTCATTGTGAAAATTAAAGGAGCCTATGTTTATAAAGCATGGGAACAAACCTCAGATTCAACTAATTCTTTATTAATTCAAGCACTCACTAAAAACTAACTACAGCATAACATTCAAACCTCATCTCAAAATAGCTAGGCATAATACATCTAAAACCCCCCACAAGGAAGGCATGTTGTCCACACTCCACTTTCAGAAAACCAAGCATATGCCAAGAAGAGAGTCAACATTTACTTAATAAGAATGACTCATGGAAAATACAAAATTCCTGTTCACCAATAACATTTGCATTTCTTCCCATGGATAATAACCATTTGGATAGCAGATAGAAAAATATCACAGATAATCACCCAGTGTCTCATCTTCCTTGCCCCTTCCTATGGAGTTGTACTTTCCCAGCATGCTAGCTTCAGGTACAATTCTTGTGCAAACCTGTTTCTGTATCATGACGGGCAGCCTCCTGGACAGCAAGCACTTTCAGGGAAAATCAGGGTTTCATTTGCATGGTCCTTCCCCATCCATACAAACCAGAGTCTCAAGATAGGAAAGACAGAGTGGCACAGGAGGGGCCCTCCCACGTCCGTCCATCATATCTGCTCCAGCACCCGTCCCAACTAGGTGAGAAAGATGGAAGAAGTACTAGGCAGCTATCCAGTTCCAGGTCGGAGCCGGTGCTTTTGGAAGTACTGTTAATTTCAGGACTCTAAACACACATCTAGGCTTGGCTAAGTCTCTTCCTCTCTCATCCAAGGCTCAAATACAACAGGTGGCTGCTTTATTAGTGGCTACCTTCATTTTAGGGTCAAAATGAACTGTAGGCTACCTGTGACTGACCTTGCTTCCAGTCTATAGCCAACACAAGAGAAACCATTTTAGTTCCAGGCCAGACAGCTCTTGGAATGTTGCTCCTCCTACACAACCATAGAAGCCATTGGCCAAGTACCTAACCAAGGACTTACAGAAAGCTGCAGAATCACAAGGAGCTTCCTCTTGCATCAGTTAACACGTGGGGACCCAAATTCTTCCAGAGGTCTCATGTCCACCTGTCCCAGGGCCTCACAGAGGTACCAGCTGTGACTCACTCCATGTCCCCTGCAGTGTTTGTCCACAGTGTGAGCCTTGGCCAAAGGACTATTTCACAGAGAACGGGAACCCAGCATCCCCATCACTAGTTTCATTGCTGACCAATTCTTCTCCCCCTATTTCTACTACCACAAGGTGTTTCTGACTTAGGAGATCAGGATCCCAGTCCCAGCTGTGCCAGGTCCAACTAAGTGACCTGTCTCAGTTTACTCCCAATTTGTTCCAAGCCTCAGACGCCGCTTATGACAACAAGCCCAATGAATCATGCATACTTTCTCAACTGCCTGAGTTTTCTGCAGATTGAAAGACGGTATTCCAAACACTCTGAAAACATAAGATGTTATATATTAAGATTTTAAAGACAGAGAGGTGCAGATTCCTGACATCGTTTGTGCTCCCAATGGACCTCCCAAGGTACTGCAGAGTTTCCCTGTCAAGGGAAAACTCCTTTCTGGGTTGCTGGTGCATGTTAAGAGGCCTTGGGAGAACTGGTCTGGTAAGAACTGAGGTGGAACTCTAGGATGGCTTAATCTAAATCTAGATGGGCAAATCCAGGGAATGGCACTTCCATCTTCTCTACTTCCCTTTTTTATTGTCTACAGTTTCCAACTACCTCTCTTTAAAAACCTATCTCCCTTTTATTCTTTTCTTCATCTCCACTTCTTCAAAAGAGAGGATATAGGAATCTCTACCTCCTCGTGGTCATTATGCTTGAGATGCATAGGTCTAAAAAACTCAGTCTAGAGTTTCAATTGGAATCTGCAAAGTTCTAGCTCTGGGATTTGAACAAGTCGATTCACGTCCCTTAGCTTCACTGGTTGATAACGTCAGCCATCTTTCAGAGCTCTTGTGAGAAGAATATGCCAAGAGAAAACAAGTACAACCCAGCTACTACTTCACTTCTAGACTTCCCAACCACTTCTTGACTTCAAGTAGGAAAAGGTTGCTTCTCAGTCCTCCTCCTACGTGAACTTTCTGGACTATCTGACATGCTGACATCCCTCCTTCGAGTCCTCCCTCACATGGATGTCTTCACACCCCACTCTCCGGTCTCTGCTGCTACCCCTTTGACTGTCTGGTGCCTCCATTATTCTCCTTTCTCTTGTCTCCTGAATGCAAGGATTCACAACGGTTCTGTCCTTTGCTTCCTTATCTTCTTGCCTCACCGTCCACCTGAATGGCTTTTCTGATACTTAGACATCATCACTATGTCAACAATGGCCACCATCTCTCCCCTTTCCTAAATATTTCCTATAGATTTATCACAGGTACCTTGAATTCAGAGTATCTAAAGGCAATCTCTATTCCTCCCCACCCGGCTGCTCTTCTTATACTCTCCCCGTTGGCTGAAGGTGCCATCTTTGTTGGCTGGGGAGCCAGTTTTCAGGCTTCCCTTTCCCTTACTGAGACCAACAGGTCGTCAACTCTGTTCTGCCGTCTCTCTCTTCCTCGCCATCCCTTCTTCCCAATGCCAGTACTCTGTTTTAAATTTATTTTTAGCTGATACATAAAAAATTTTTAAAAACTGTACGTAAGTACATGGTATCATGTGATATTCCAATACAATACACATTGTATAATGTTTAAATCAGATTAAACATACCTGTCTCCTCAAACATTTATCATTTCTTTATGGTGAGAACATTTAAAATCTTTTCTCCTAGATTTCTGAAACACAGCACATTACTTTTGCCTGTAGTGATCCAATTCTCCAACAGCACATCAGAACTTCTTACTCCTATCTAACAGTAACTTAGTACCCAGTGACCAACCTTTGCCCATCCTTCCTTCTCTGGTAACCACCATTCTACTCTCAACTTCTGTAAGATCAACGTTTTTAGATTCTACATGAGTGAGATCATGCTGTACGTGCCTTTTATGTGCTTGGCTTATTTCAATTAATCCTATGACCCACAGTTCCTTTCCTGTTGCCACAAGGGACAATTTTTCATTTGTGTTCATAGTTAAATAGTATTCCCTGTGTGTATACATACTACATTTTCTTTACTCATCAGCTGGACACTTGGGGTGTTTCCATTTCTTGGCTATTGTGAATAGTGCTGCCATGAACACTGGGGTGCAAAAGCCTCTTCAACATACTAATTTCCATTGGATACACACCCTGTATCAGATGGCTGGATCATATGGCAGTTCTATTTTTAATTTTTTGATGAACCTCCATACTGTCTGTACACTAGTATAAACCTCCATTTTCTCTTATCTAAATTATTTCCAAAATCTTGACATCATCCTGCCTTTCTTCCTCCTCCATCCATCCCATTCTTACCAACTCTACTCCCAGTCAAGAAATCTCAACTCACTGTTGCTCAGATTGTCAATAGTTCACCCCAGTCTGCAAAACCAAGGCAAACAGTACAGCATAGCACCAGGGATCTGCCACACTCTGAATTCAACTGCTCACAGATCCTCAGATATACCACCCACTCACTTCCACCAATACCTTCAGTATGGTGTGAACACCTCCTGTTCCAATACCTCCCTCTGGAGCAAAGAACAGGTTTACTGACATCCTTGGAAAATAGTATTTCCCTCCAGAGCAGAGGGACTCCTGGCTATTATAAAAGATTATAGTTTCCTGTAACTGCCTGTCATCTGCAGGTAACATCCAACACTCTTTGCAATGGCCTCGGGAACTGAAGCTCAGGGAACCGCCACAAAATGCAGTACTCTTGACTACTCAGCATGATACCCTGACTTTTGTCTCTGGATCTGGTAGTCTTGTGTCTTCTACCAGTCTCCACGACACTGTGCAGAATAACTTATTAACAAGAAAGAAGCACAAAATCTCAGACAAGAAAGTTGCACAAAATCAGAGCATTCACAGAATGAAGCTAATTTTTAAGAATAGCAACCATATCTCCACCACCGTTCCTACAGGACACACACAAAAAATGTTGCCATAGATCCATCTAACACACGTCTAGCTGGGAATGGGTAAGGAAGAGCTAAATAATAAATGCACTGATGTAGCTCCATTTTTAGTGGCAAAATCTTACTAAATTAGAAGAGTCTTGAACGCAAGGAAAAAGTTTTTTTTTTTTTTTTTTTTAAACAAGACTCATCTTTTCACTAAAGAGATGAAAACATTAAAGGTCTAATGATGCCTCACTGCTGCCATCTGCCTCTCTGCCTCAGATCAGCTACAGCTTCAGGTACCAAATCAATTCCAGGCAAAGGGAACAATCTCCTTTTCCTTTTCTGGTTTTGTTGTTGCTGTTTTGCTTTGTTTTGTTTTACTTCTGCAGAAAGCTGGAGGTAATGGGAGAGCCATGGCCTTCTTCCTGAATCTCTTCCCTTTCTTTACTCTCGATATTTTAGTGCTCAAACATCCACAAGACACTGAGGAATAGGAGGTTAAAGGCCAAAACAGTTCATTTTGCACTGGTTACAGAAGCCACCTAAAATTGCTAGAGAAAATGAACTCAGATGATTTATTTCCCTATGTAAATTGCTATTAAGGAAAAACATTAAAAGTTCCTTAGTCCTCCCAGAACCTTCAATCAATAATAGGACTAATTATGACTGGCTTCAATGATTAGATTTCACTCCAAATACGCAACTCAGTACCGAGGACTCGATATGTACCAAGTCCCAAGCAGCCCCTTTTCATTCCCATGATAAACCTGTGAAGGAGACACTGTCATCAGCCTATTTTGTAGATAATAAAATGGAGACAAAGAGTAGAAGAAAGTAACTTTCCAGAACTTCAGGGTCAGTAAATGGGGAAACTCAGATTGCGATCAAGATCAACTTTTTTATTTTTTATTTTTATTTTTAGTTGTAGATGGACACCTTCATTTTATTTATTTTTATATGGTGCTGAGGATTGAACCCAGTGCTTCGTAAGTGCGAGGCAAGCACTCTACCACTGAGCCACAACCCTATCCCCGCAATCAATTTTTGAGATCACACTCTTCAACAGTATACTCAAAGTGCAGAGTATTACAATAAAATATCATGGATATTATCAGAACTTAGACATGCAAAACCTAGTCCATCCTAGTCTGTAACAAGAAAGCTTTCCCATGTTCCCTAACAACACCTCCAGCACTCTGACAATACACCATTGCCATTCTCTTGACCCCGCCTGACCTCAGACCCCAAATATGCCCAGAAACAAGATGATTTATGTAATAACTGTATAAAGTTCTACTAATTTTCTGCACTCCTGTTCTGGGGATGTGTTAAAGATGGAAAAAATGTATAAAACCATAGGTAACAAAAAAGCCAAATTGGAAATGGAACAAGGACAAGACGAAAGTTGAAAGTCATAAAGCAAACCCTGAGTCACCTGGAGGTGGGGGACCAAGCTGGGCATACCATCTCATAGGGAGTATGTACCCCTATTAATTCAACTCAGCCATTAATTAGGAAGCTAATAGCTTTTCAGAGTTTTCCTAAAGTGAGTAAGATTACTAATTGAGAAAATGAATATTCAGTCCCGATTTGCCTGGACTTAGTATTTCAATTTTGTATTTGCATTTCTGCAGACACCACAAGACTTTTCAGTTTCCTCCCACATAAGACTGTCCTGTGTTTCCACCCACACTCACCTCACACCCATTCTGATTAAAAAAAGAAACAGTGAGTGAGAAACTCTAGTTTGCTTTCTGGAAATTTTCTGAGGACAGCTGTTCTCTATTTTCTTCATTTTGCATGGAATTTGCCCTTGGCAATTCAAGATTAACAAGCAATCATGGAAAAACATGTTGCAACTTCACTTTGGGGGTCTTCTGTCCCACATGCCCCAAAGATTAATACTGAAATCCACATTATCTTCTCCTGCCAGGACCCATCTTGAGACCCCACACCACTCCAATGTGCTCTGGAAGCTCCTTAAGCCAACTTCATTAAGATTTTTCCAAAATCCAAAACTCTGCTTTTCAAAGGAAGAGAAATTCACTTTTACATGTGACAAATAAGGACTGTCACATCTTATATGTGGCTTCCTACTTCTATCCCATGAATTCACAGCTTGTTAACAATGCTGAATTTGATAACTGACAGCTTGCCTAGACCGACATTTTAATGCCATATTCTAGAAAATTGAAGTGAATATTCAAATTATGCACATATGGAACATTTTTAAAGAGAAACTTTATAAACAAAAGTGGCATACAAATTTAGTTTTAAGTCATAATGACTCTAAAAAATAGCAACTAAAAAGATGTTTTTAAGCAAAAGAATCTTACTTTAGTTTTGCTTATTTTTACAGCACACACACCTGAAAATTAGGTGCCATGCATGTCCAGAAAGGGAAAATATACTAGGAATGGCTCCATTTTAGGAAGGGGATTTGAGGAAATTATACAATTATACTGCAAGTTCTGAAACCATGAGTCCCTTTCATAAGTAATGTGCTATACCTACGTCTAATATATTAGCCATAATTCGGAAAGATGCTCACAAATTCATGAGTTCATAAATTCATGAAGGTTTAAAAGCAAATCCTACAGGTGTTATGTAAAACTACTAATTCCAACCACACAGAGAATAAGTTTTCCCAGTAATTTTACAAATTATAAATTGGTCAAATTGCCAATATAGCTTTCTAGTCTACTCTCTGAACACTTTAAGAAAAAGCAAGAAGTTACTGAGTTGCTTACTATGTGTGTGAAGCACTATGTCTACAAAGGAGTAGAGGCGAGCAAGGGTAAATAAGGCATTTTCTCCATTCTAAGCAAACAATAAAGTCCCTAAACCAAAATAAATGAAGGAAATATAATAATCAATACCAGGCAGTACAACTGCTAGATGAGAAAGAATTTGCACATTTTGAGACAAAACAACACAAAGGAAGGATGGTTGGGGAAATGAAGACACAAAGACCATCCACCATGTACAAAAACCATCTCTTTCCATTTTTACCAATCGGAGTGGAGGGCAAAGAGTGGGAATAAATATACTAATTATTTTCTTTTTTAGAAACTAAGGGTCTGAAAGGTTAAGAATCCTTCAAAATGCATCTTATTTCACCACTTCAGAGCTTTATCCTGAGAACTTTTTTATTTTTATTTTGGTAGGGGCGAAGTATGGGGTTGCTCTACCACTAGGCTACCTTCCCAGATCTGTTTTATTTTGAGATGGGCGTCTCACTAAATTGCTGATCATCTCCCTACTTTGCTGAGGCTGTTCTTGAACTTGCAATCCTCCTGCCTTAACCTCCCAAGTCACTGGGATTACGGGCATGTGCACTGCATCATGATCAAAACTTGACAACATTTTATCACCCAAAAGTGAGGCAGACCCTGCATCAGAATGATTGGAGAGCCCCCCTTCTTCCCACATTCCTCCCCTCTCTGTCTTACATAACAACTCTTAGATCCAGATACATCACATTCTTTGAAACACCTCTATTTTCTCTTCCTAAGATCCTTCCTTCTAATACTCCACATACTTGTTAACCAGGACAATTCCTCTTGTCCACAGAACTCAAGTTCAAGAGTGGGTCCTCCAAGAAGCCATGAGTCAAGATGTATCAGAGTTCCAGGAGGAGCAGAGGAGAATGCCACATCTGTCATCATTCTCCAGAGACAAGGGCAGAGCAGTAATTTCCTCAACAGAGAGCCACAAACCACGGTGGGTGCCTGTTAACATTCATGTTCAGCAAAGCCAAGGCAATGGAAGAAACCATGTACAAACTGTTAGTATAATGGGGAATTTTCCCACAAAGGGACAAACCACCAGAGGGCAGCATATCCCCAGTGCAGAGATAGGAGGATAGATTGGAGGTGACGCAGCTGGCACCAACCAGAGCTGCCATGAACCCCTCTGAATTTGCCTGGGATTTATCTACAAAGTATTTGACATTTGAATTGCTCTTGGCTTTCAACACACTAAAACAGTCTCTTTTAGCCATGTTATTTCTTTTAACCTTCATTGAGGATAGAGGTTCTACTCTACGTCCATATGCACTCTCCCATAACTCCCAAAACTACATGGATTCATTAGGTAGGCCTTCATAAACCTTCTCTCCTGGGAAATTTCCCATGGCTACTTCTATTCCCCAAAAGCAGAAAATTAGAAGATTTTGCTGTCCATTTGACTTCCCTATTTTTTTCCCAGAAATTTCTTTATTTACTTATTTTTTAATTGGTTGACTTCCCTATTCTTATTTAATCCCTTTGGAAACCAGTACTATCAATTTTCATTCAACAAATCCGAACTGAGCCCAGAAATGTTCATTTTTAAAAAGCATCCCATGGTGATCTTGTATGTACCATAAAACTGCCATGTACTCTATTTTCTTGATAACTTGTTTCCCAAAAACTTGAATATAAGATTCCCTACAGACCTCAGACCTTCCATGTCCAACCAATTGCTAGATATGACTAGCAGAACTTCAGCAAAACCACTCAGATACTGTCTGCTATCTACACTACTGCCAAATCCGTCATCTGGCTCACTCATGGAGCACTCTGCCCTTAGCAGTATTCTAGGCATCCCACATATGGCTACCAATCCTAGTTTCCCAGCACCCTTACCACAATTAAATACAAATACCTGCTTTTACTGTTCTTCTATGCTTCCTTTCTTATCAGATTTGGCTTGTCTTGTCTTAGGAGCATACTCTGCACCCACATCCTTGCGGTGGGGGGTGTCTCTACATGCCAAAATATGTGACTGACTTTTAAATCTAAGGAAGCCCATTCCCAAACACATTGCTCAAATAACCAAGTCTTTTTCAACCCATTAATGTGCACTCAAGATTCTCTTTATCCTGCAAACTTGTAAGTTTTATCTTATCACTTGGTATACTTCAATTGTTTCTAAATCTCTATTCTGTCTACTATTACTGGATCAAGGATTATATGTAACCAACCTTTAATATGTATCCCAAAGGCACTGAGCAAGACTGTGATTGCTCAATAAATACTGGTTAACTGACTGGAGTCAGATTAGAACTAGGACTAAACTATGATAGGTCATCTGTTACTGAGGGAAAGAAAAGAACATTGTGCTATTCTCTTCAGAATGTTTCTATTTTGTCTCGAGTTTAGGTTGGGTTATTTTTTAAAAGAAGTCAAGAGAAAAGCTTTCCATGTAATTGGACACTCAACAGGATAATTGTATGTTCTATTTCCCAAATACACAAGCCACATTTTCAGGACAGTGGTTCCCAAACTTTGCTACTATATATTAGAATTACCTTTGCTTTTCAAAGGAAGAAATTACCTAGGGAGCTTTGTAAAACTTCACTTCCCAATTCACATTCATTAGCAATCAAGTCTGATTAGAGATGAGAGCCTGACACCAGTATTTTTAACAGTACCAACTGATAAATGTGCAGCAAAGTTTGGAACTAATTGTTTTTGGAAGTCCTTCAACTCAGTATACCTATGGCACAGTTCCCTTCTGGTGGGGACAGTACATGTTATTAACAAATATTAGGTAAATGGATGAAGCTCAATGGAAGTGACTCCCACATGCCATAACTTCATAGCAAACATCGCTATATAAATGAAGTATGAGCTATTCATTGATTCTGATATGTAACAATGAAATTTGTTGCCATCTCAAATTAGAATAACTGCTACATATACACATACATATCTTGTCCTGTTTGGGTCTATGTGGTATGCTATATTAATTATATATCATATATATGTTATATATGTTGTTGAGGATATGTTAGTATGTTACAATACTGAAAATGTTCTTAGGGGACTAAATTTTAGACATTTGTCGATGCTTTGCAACTGTTTCAGTAATACCACAAGAAAGAACAACACAATATCAAATGTTATTTTTTCGAAAGCACATTAAGTAAAAGGTTAATTGCTTCAACCTAACCATATGAAATGCAAGTTTTCAGCCAATGATAGTAATCTTTAAAAACTAAAAGCAATGATTAGAAAAAAAAACTTGTCAAACGTATTTCATTAAATGCTTCTAATCATTAGGTATTAGACACAAGAAGTACATGGCAGACATTAATGTTTATTAATGGGATACATATTAAAGGTTGGTTCCATATAATCCTTGATCCAGTAATAGTAGACAGAACAGAGATTTAGAAACAATTGAAGTATACCTCAGTTCTCAATCTGTTTTCCAGGCTGATGGTAGGGTTGTGCTTCCCAGACCCTTTGACCCTTTAGTTGTAAGCAAGTGTAACTCACTTCCAGGCCACAGTATCCACTTGCTGGTGCAAAATCCTCCAGAACTACCTCTCTCTGGCAATAAGCAGGGTCCTTGAACTTGGATGGCTGCTCCATAAGCCCAGCAATCTGAGTGATGAGCAAAGCCCTCAACTAATGCCGATGAGTGAAAAATAAGTCTTGTGGTTTAAAGCCTTGGTGACTGGGAGGTTTCTTGTTAAGGAACACAAACTAGCCTCATCCTTATAGACGAAAGCAAGACAATAATACCCATAGCATAAAAAGAAAGCCGATTTGGGGAAAATCATTAAGAGCAACATTTCCTGAAGAAATTTCAAAAATTTATGATAAAAGGCTGAGAGATTCTATGATGTTCCTCAACTTTTTAAATAATATAAGACTGTGGATTCTTTTAGACTATTTTTTAATCACTCCACTGAAAGCAAAAGGTTTCAGTATATGAAGACCTTTGCAAACAAAAGAATTAGGAAGAAAAACATTTTTTAAAAAATTTTTAAATGGGAAAATCTCACGTAAAATGTGTAAGCCCACTCTTCTGTTAAAAACAAGAGCATATTCATGACACATTTATACACAGATTCTTATATATTTGTTCCATTTGCTGTACATAACACTCCACAAATCCACATCTCCCAATCAGAAAGAAAGCCTTCTAAATAGATCTTTATTTGTTCAGGCAGAAGCAAGTATCTATAAAACATACCCTTTGGGAAAAGAATTTATCAAAATTAATAAGCATGCAAATGATACAATTAAGGATCTAACTTAAGGACCTCAGGAAAGAAACATGAATGCTGAGAAATATTAAAATTATAGTAATTTTTAAAGCACTAGGAAAATGACCAAATTTATCAGTTCAACTTTAGTACAGTTTAAAACAAATGAAAATCTTATCCATCAGTCTGAATCACCACTGTAAGTGTATGGGCAAGGCGCTTTCTGTGCCTTGAGTTGTTATCATTGATGGGCAAATTTCCAAAACATAAAACAGCTCGTCTTCATTTATTATCTGACACTCTAATTTTACAGGTAGCAGTCTGGCCTCATAACAAAGACCTTGTTTTGACAGAAAAATGTGAAGACACTGATTCATCCCACTAGGTCATCCAAAACAGGACTGGAATAAACAACATGTAAGAATGAATTAAATATGTCATATAAATAACTGATATCTGGCATGAGCATTCTGTATGAAGACATTTCATGCAATAACACTCAACCATGCAATGCATATTTTAAATGGACTTTTAGATTTTTACATACCTATAGCCTTTCATGAGTAAAATGATTCACATTACCTCGTGTTTCAACAGCACTGATGCACTTTCTGAGAATTGTGAAACCCATCTTATCCAACTGTGCATCTGAAAGAAAGTGATAAAATATTGAAGGCACAAGCTATTAAAAATACAAACAGTAAGTGTTGGCAAGGATGTGGGGGAAAAGGCACATTCATACATTGCTACTGGGACTGCAAAATGGTGCAGCCAATATGGAAAGCAGTATGGAGACTCCTTGGAAAACTGAGAATGGAACCACCATTTGACCCAGCTATCCCTCTCCTCAGTCTATACACAAAGACTTAAAAATAGCATACTACAAGGGCACGGCCACATCAATGTTTATAGCAGCAGTAGATGAATGGATAAAGAAAATGTGGTATATTTACACAATGGAATATTATTCAGCAATAAAAGAGAATAAAATCATAGCATTTGCAGGTAAATGGATGGAGTTGGAAAATAAAATGCTAACAGAAGTTAGAAAATCCCCCCAAACCAAATGCCAAATATTTTCTCTGATATAAGGAGGCTGATTCATAGTAGGGTTGGGAGGGAGAGCTTGGGAAGAATAAGACAAACTCTATATAGGGCAAAGGGGTGGGAGGGAAAGGAAGGGGGTATGGGGGTAGAAATGAGGATGGACTGACATGGACATCATTACCCTAAGTACATGTATGAAGACACAAATGATGTGAATATACTTTGCATACAACCAGAGATATGAAAAATTGTGCTCTATGTGTGTAATATGAATTGTAATGCATTCTGCTGTCATATAAAACAAATTAGAAACTTTTTTTAAATATTGAGGGCACAAGTATTTATCATATTTCTGTTCCTTATAAAAATAGAAAAATATTTAATTGAATTCAGTTTTCATTCCATTGTTTTAAAAAACCTAAAGGCCATTTATTTCCTGTGTAAATATATAAATGAAAATCTTAACTATTTTGAAGATCACTTGCTGGAACAATAGGATATCTATCACCAATTTATTTTTTTAAAAAGCTCATAATATAATGTAACTTCTTTTAAACAGTTGAAAACAAAATGAGGAAAGCTATCTAGAAAAGATGAAATTTGCCAAAAATTCTAAAGTAGCTTAGTTGAAAAAACCTATACAAATGAGGTATCTTAAATTATTTGAGACTTGAGGGATGCAAATTACTTTTTTTTTTTTTTTTGTAAACACAGGAGACAAAATTTTAAGAGAAGCTTTTTAAAAATACTACTTGGAAAATGAGCTTGAATTAAAAATTTGATATTTTATACCACTCTCCAAGCCTTTAAAATAATATTTTATTATTTTCATAATGGACTAAAAACAGATGGTTCATGTGGCAGAACAGATTATTTTGAAAATACAATTTTATATCTTTTCTAATATGGATGCTTGCCTACGATTAAGCTGGTATATTTGTATAGCTTAATGAAAGCCAATTCTTATTTCAAAAATGAAATCAAGAAAAGTGGCACCCTAAGCTGCTGCATTTAGAACCCAGGAAAGTGTAACACTAATCCCCTGCTCTCAGCAGGAATTCAAGAACAATCTATGGATGTAAACTTCACGTGAAACCCATGGGGCTAAGCTTGAGAATGTTAATGATGAAAATTGAGCAATGGTTTACTGTTCAGGAACCTTCTATTCACAGAGTTTCACAAAAACACAAATATTTCTCTCCCACCACCACAAGATGTGTTTCAGTTTCTCTATAATAAGTAAGTTTACAAAGGACACACGAGAAAAGAAAAAGAGGAAAGGGGAGAATAAGAAGGGAAAAGGGAAGAGGGGAAGGAAAGCAGACAAAGGAAGGGATGTGGGGAGAGGGGTTGAAGGGCTTCAGTGGGTGGGCTGCTTCCTAGGGTCCCCTGTCAAAGCCCTGTGCCAGGCCAGAGCAGGTATCTTCTTCAAGCATTGGCACAACTGATTACGATTATTTTGAATCAGAATCTCCAAACTGTAGACGTCTGATCAGTGTAACCTTAATTTCTCCAAATATATCAAAAGTAAACTCATAAAAAGCCCAGGACATCTGATATTCTTGTCTTATCTCAATATTTAACAGAGTTAGGCAGTACTGCATTTTTCCTCTAACACATACCATGCACATGAAGACCCCTGTCCTAAAGTACGTAAGTGTGTCGAGTGTCCATTTGTTGCTGCTATTTTCTGAGGTATAATGGTAGACTATTTTTGTAGCCCACACTCAGAGGCTGTAAGGATAAATGATATTAAAGTGTGAGAAATGCAAAATTGCCAAAATCAAAATTGAATCATCTGTCCACTCTAACCAAAAAAAGTTGTTAATTCTTAGGCACGACTGCCTGACAGCAACTGTCACTAGAGGACTGTGCCAGAACCACAGGCTTGCAGAGAGGCCACGGCAACTTAATTCAAAAAGTGCTTCTACAAGCATACCTGTCTGTTCAACCTCAGGCTGGTGCCACAAGGACCACACTCCTCATGATCAAGGACTATTGCTTCAAAATATCTGACCTAATCCTTCCTGTTTTGGCATTTAAAAATTTCTCCTTGCCTCCACTTCCTCAAAATCAGCCGTAAGTTACTGTGGTATGCACATTCTCATGTAGTACGCTGCTGTTCCCAAATAAATACCATTACTCTTTGGAGACTAAAAATCATTACTCTGTTTTTACATTGATAGAAGGTAAGGTGAAGAGGATTGGAAACATGGACCTCAGAAACAGCTCCTAATCACATGATCTTGCAATTCAGAAAGCAGATTAGAGGATGCACACCTAAAATGCTTATGCAATTGTTTATGACTGTAAGAATAAATGAAAAAAGATGAAAGAGGGCTCCAGCAGTCCAGAACACTTTGAGTTGGCCTCAGTGGATAAGACAGAGGGTATAGGCTAGACAGAGGATAAGCTAAAAAAGGGTCCAGAAAGAGAGCCACCCCCCACCCCAGCAACAGTAATGGCATCACTAATGAACACCGACTCATGTGAGAAAAAGGGAAAAGAACAGTCACTTTTATAAATTAGCACTTACTTCCTTCGGGTCTCGGGAGGATGGCTCTATTAAAACTGTGGAAGAGCTAGTAAAAGAGAAAGGGAAAACAATACTTTTAACAAATCAGTAAACGTGACTCAAGCTGGCATGCTTAGGACCATGGGAAAAATACATAGTCATAAATTTGATATTGGCTAATGAGATATAACATGAAATGGATTTGGTCTTCATCCACGCTTTGTGGCACAAAGATCCTGAACCCTTGGGATTTCTTAATAGGAGTGTCCTGTTACTCAGAAGGAGTCTTTTCTGATGGGACCAGAGTTTATACAAATAAGGTGACATAGGAGATGGCACCTGGATATAGCCTCAGGATGGGACTGGACAGGACATCCCAAGTGATTAAAGAGCTGGGACTTTTGGTCCCCATTCATTGGTGGGGATGAGGTGGAGATTATGTAAATACTCTGTAAATACTCTGGAAAAAAAAAAGATCTGGTAAACTTCCAGTTTAATGAACACATCAAGGTGTTGGGAGGGTGGTGTTCCCACAGAGTCAAGGAAGCCCTGCAGATCCATCATACCCCAACCCCTTCCACCAGGCTGTTCTGGGGTTGCATCTTTTATAATACACCAGTAAATATGCTGTTTTACCCTGAATATCGTTTAGCCACTCCAGTCAATCACTGAACCCAAGGAAGTGGGTCATGGGAATTCTCGATTTACAACCAGTTGGTCAGAAGTCCAAGTGGCCCAGACTCATACCTGTTATTTCAAGTCAAGAAAGATGTGCGAGACTGAGCCCTTAATTTGTGGGATCTACCAGTAACTCCGGGTTGGTAGTGTCAAAATTGAATTCATTTCTAAGACACCCATCTGGTGTCAGAGAATTGGTCCATGTAGGGAGAACACCACATATCTGGTATTCCTTCTGAGAATGTAGAAAAAGTGAGGTGCTTTATCAGTTAATGATAAAGCATTATTATTGAAGTTATTATTATGAGCTCAGATGCAATGATAAACAGAAAGGAACATCTCTCACACAGGCGTGCCAAAAGAGCAAAAATAAGAAAGGGGCTGCTGTTCTTAATGAACTTACTGAAGTTGTATGTAAATTTATAATTCTCAGTCTTACAGTGACAAGTGGACAAAAAAATCTTCTGCATCCTAACCAATAAGTTGAAGTTCATTTTTTCACTATTTCTAAAATCTGGTGTTTACTTAAATTACATCCAAAATAGCAAGATGGTAATTTGGAGCAGCCTCCAAGAGTGCTGCTGGTCCATTATTTGTGAGGCATATTGCAGCTGCAAAAATAAACATAGTACCTTATGTGTTACCCATACAAATACAGAGATGAATGTTGTCTTTCTGCAGATTTGCCTTTGTTAACTGCCCAACACAGTATATAAGTTCAAGGTTTTACTGCATTTGAAAGACTGACTTCTCACCAACTTAGCCACACAATCTTTCTGTCATTCAAGCTCACTTTTCCAAAGCGCTTCTTGAATCTGCGGACATACAGCCTCTCTCCAGTATACTGCCTTGACTAAAGATGATTAGCATGACCTGCTTTGGATCTCAGTAATCATCAACATGGTGAATAGTTAACATCCATATCAAGATTGCCATGTTCATTATTGCTCCCATTGCCTAGACTCTGTGTTAGCATGAAATAAGACATCTTCAACCCATTTTATAAGCCTTATGCTGAAATCTCCTTGTACTGTATAGACCCACTTCCACTTTTCAAATCATGCTCTTTCCTTTTTTCTAAAATCCTTTGGAAATAGAAAATTCTTTCCAATACATTCACCTGGTACCTGCTTTGGCAGTTTACACAGAGCCATAATGCTTTCTGCAGAGCTTATTGGAATTGATCTATGGTGTTTCCACAGAACAACTGTCCTCACCAATTTCCCAATGCAATTCATGATCTGCCAAATTATCAACTCCAAAAGGCCAGCAATCTGCCAAAATAGCAGTAGTGCTTGAACGAAAGTGGCAACAGACTGAACCTGGGTAACTGTAGATCTGTATCACTACCTTTATTCCTCAAAGCATCATGAATAAGGCTACATAATGCTGAATCCTGTTATAAATCAATAGAATAAAGCATAAATTATTAAATCAAGCAAAATAATGACAGCAGTTAATGTTGCCTCATATTATTTCAGTGGATAACAAAATGCATTGCAACCGTGCATCATGCTCATCACTCAGAAGACTATCTGATCCAAAAAGAAGAAATGGAGCATTTTGATGACTTCTCAAAGCCAATCAGAGTGGCAAAGTCAAGAAAAGTCAAATAAAACTGAATGACTTGTGCTTGCTGCTGCCACCCTATGCCAGACTACTAGAGGGCTGAATGTTCCCAAAGTGAATTCAAATACCAGTGTCAGCAAGGAACTTGCCACAAACACTGTAAAACAAAAATAACATAAAAATGAACACCATTCAAACTACAGGTTTTGAAATGAAGCTAAACCATTGTTTATTCTTACAGCTTCTTTTCCACCCAGAGCTTCCAACCACTGCTTCCTTTCCTCTTCTGAAAACGCCTGCATGGTCAAGGAAACACCAGGCCTGAAAGACACCAAGAACAGTCAGGTTATCCGAGGGCACAAGACAAAACTTCCTAAAGACAGTAGATGAATCAACATAACTCTCCTATGTTCATATGAGTACACAACCAATATAATTCCCTATCATGAAAAACCACAAATGGGATTCTGATTAGAATAAGTTGTACTCTATGTACAATATGTCAAAATACACTCTACTGTCAAGTATATCTAAAAAGAATTTAAAAATAAATTTAAAAAAAAACTGGGCACAATGGCACATGCCTATAATTTCAATGACTGGGAAGACTGAGGCAGGAGGACTGCAAGTTCAAAGCCAGCCTCAGCAACTTAAAAAGGCTCTAAGAAACTCAGTAAGACTGACTCTAAATAAAATTCAAAAAAGGGCTGGAAATGTGGCTCAGTGATTAAGTGTCCCTGGGTTCAATACCCACTACCCCAAAAAAAAAAAAAAAACCAAAAAAAAAAAAAAAAAACCTTCCTAATTTCCCTAGAGTTTACTATGAAGTTTAAATTTCTGGTGTATTTATATTAAAAAATGTCAGAAGCATTAAATACATTCACATTACTGTGAAACCATCCAACTCCAGAAATGTTTTTCACCTTGCATTTATCAATTTCTCTTGAAAATTTAAAAAATTTTATTTTTGCATATAAAATTTTCTGTCTTAACCCTTTTTACACATACAGATAAGTAGCATCAAATACATTCACACTGTTGTGCAACAGTGGCCACCATCCATCTCCAGAATATTACATCCTGTAGAACTGAAGCTCTGTACAGCCACTAAACACCAAGTCCCATTCCCCATCTTCTTGGCCCCTAGAGGCCACCATTCTACTTTCAATCTTCATGATTTAGACTATTCTAGATACCACACATAAGTAGAATCATAAAGTGTTTGTCTTTTCATAACTGGCTTCTGTCACTTAGCATCTTTAAGACTCATCGCATTGGAGCATGCATCAGAATTTTTGCCCCTTTTTAAGGCTAATATTCCATTGTGTGTATATGCCACATTTTATTTCTCCAGTGTCATATCCAGGAACACTTTGGCTACTTCTACATTTTGGTTATTGTGAATAATGTTACTGTAAAAAAAATGGGTGCAGTTTCTTTTTGTTTGTTTTTGGAACAGGAGATTGAACCCAGGGGTATCTAACTACTGAACCACATCCCCAGCCCTTTTTTCTATTTTTACTTAGAGACAGGGTCTTGCTAAAGTTGCTGAGGCTGGCTCTGAACTTACAATTTCCTGCTTCAGTTTCCTGAGCTGCTGGAATAACAGGTGTTTATCCCCCTCCCTGCCCCGCCATGGCTGGCCAAACTGGAATTCAAATATCTTTTCAAGTCGCTTCTCTAAATTCTTTTAAGTATATTCCCAGAAATGGAGTTATTGGGTGATACAGTATATATATATTATATATATATATATATATATATTATATATATATATAATATATGTGTATATACAGTGATAAATAAGCATAAGAAAAATGCTTCCCATCATCATGTCATCAAGGAAATGAAAATTAAAATAAGATAACCACTACATACCAATTAGAAAGTCCAAAATTTTAAAAAGTGAAAACATTAAATGCTGATGAAAATGCAGAACAACAGGAACTTTTATTTGTGGCTGGTAGGAATGCAAAATGATACTTATGCTTTGAAAGAGTCTGGTAGTTTCTTATAACAATAAACCTACTCCTATCATAGGACCCAGAAATCACATTCTTTGGTGGAGTATTTACCAAAGTCATTGAGAACTATGTTCCCACAAAAACCTGCACAAGGATGCTTCTCACAGTTTTATATATAATTGCTAAAACTTGAAAGCAACCAAGATGTCCTTCAGTAGGTCAATAAACTATAGTAGATCCAGACAATAGAACATTAATCGATGCTAAAAAGAAATTCACTATCACACCATGAAAAGCCATGAAGTGACCTCATGTGAAAGAAGGCAGTCTGAAATGGCTGTATGAGTCCAATAGTACGACAATTCTGGAACACACAGAAACAGATAGTAAAAAGGTCAGTGGTTGCCAGAGGCTGGGTGGGAGAGGAGAACAGAGCACAGAGGATTTTCAGAACAGAGAAAACACTCCATATGACATTACAGCAACAGATACATGTCATCACACTTTTTTTCAAACCCGTAGAATGTACAACCCTAAGAGTGACCCCTCATGTAAATTATGGACTTTGTGTGATCATGATGTGTCAAAGCAGGCTCATCAATTTTAACGAATGAACTGATGTGGAGGGGGTGGCAATTATAGGGGAGGCTATGTAGCATGGGAGCAGGGGGTAAACAGGAAATCTCTACAGCCAGCCTCCTCACTAGAACTATAAAACAGGTGGAGAATGGAAAGGTCAAGAGGCTACTAGGTCCGGCCACACAGAGCCTCCTTGGCTATAGCTAAGGATTTGGTTTGTCCTAAGGGCCACTAAAGGTTTTTAGTAGGGAAGCATGACCATATTAAAACTGCACACAAACACTCTGGCTACTGCGTAGAGAATACATGGAACATAGTCAAGAGTAACTGCATAGATATATTAGAAAACTAGAAATAAAATAACAGAAATTTAAAAAAAAAAGATGAGCTTGAAAAATACTCCAGAAATGATTCTACATGCTGTAGGCATCAATAAGAAAGATGTCACTCCAATAAAGCATAGTACCACGCATGGTGGCACTGGACTGTAATCTCAGTGACTCGGAAGGCTGAGGCAGGAGGGTCACAAATTTGAGGCCAACCTCAGCAACTTAGCAAGACCACTCAGCCTTAGTGAGACCCTGTCTCAAAATAAAAATATAAAAAGGACTAGGGATGTGGTTCAGTGGTTAAGAGCCTCTGGGTTCAATCATAGTACTAATCAATAAATAAAGTATAAACGCTAGATCAACTACAACATAGCATCAACTGGTAAAGTAGTAAAGGTGTTCACTGAAAGACAAAAACAGTAGCAAATAAGGACTTAAAAATTTTATACTCACAGTATCAGACAATGGTCCTAAAGAAATTCCTGGTACTCTCAAACCTGTGTTCTCCTAAAACTTTCCCTATGTGTGAGGGGATGTATCAGCTCCAGATAGGCAGTTTGATATTCTTAACCCAGTTACACACAGAGCAGCAAACAGAGATGTTGGGCAGATGGAAAAGTGACTGGTTCTAGTAACTCGGAACATAAGAAAGAAGTTTTGAATGTCAGAGTTTAAAGAGTTATGAACTAGAATTATAGATAGCACAACGGGTGGGGATTAATTGTTAAATTTCAGGCCAAAGAGCCATACTCTGTCTGCATAAATCCAAAGTGGCATACAAAGGTGAATATCACTATAAGCCTTGCCTCCAAGCCCAGTGACTCAAACTTGAGCTGCCGCATGCTTCGTGAACTACAGCAGCAAACATAGAAATAGATCGTTCACAAGGGAAGAAAATCCTATTTGCTTACATTTTGACAAACAGTATCATAACACTTCCACTTCTGAGAACTAATTTATCATGCTACACATTCTTCAGAACGCCAGCACTTGCGACACATGGCTTGCATTAAAGGGGTCAGCTACTAGTATTACATAAGGCTGGGTTTCCATCCGACCACAACACTGCTCACATTCCATCCTGTTTACTGAACCCTATCTCTAAAACATTAGCGTGGGAAAAGTAACACATCATGCATTCAAACATGGCTTAGTCATTTCAAATTTCTCAAGTTTCTTTTTTCTTTTTTTAAATCATCAATTGCTAGGATATCATGAAGCAAAATGAGACATTAGGAAGCATTGAATCCTCTCGAAACTGAAGTATTACAGGTTGGAACCATGACTGTTTCTAAAACTATAGTCTTTTTGGAATATTCAGAATACTTTCATGGACTTTATCAGGTCAACATCCTTAATCTGAAAATCTGAAATTAGATAAAGAGCTGGGGGTAGAGCACACACTTAACATGCAGGAGACCCTGGGTTTCATCCCCAGAACCACAAAAAAACAGAAATTTTGAAACTATGAACACCAACAAGAGGCTGGAGTATTTCAGATCAAGGATGCTCAACCTGAAACAGCATCTCTCTGTTAAACTGTACTATAAAAATGCTGTAGCTCTTAAAACAAGACATGTTTTATTAATAAAATTTAATGGATAATATAAGACAATAAGGCAAATATAAGGATAAAAAAAGAACAGAAAATTTTACAACATGTGTTGGATTATTGCATATAAATAAGAAAAAGCCATTACATCTTGATTTCATGGAGAAGCCAGGATGACAAAATCAGTGACTGCACCAGAGTTAGATTAGAATTGGAAAAGTCTAACTTAGGGTTACTAGATCCAATCCTGCTGTTCTGTGTTGCACATAGCCTTGTCTGATTCATCTGACACCTCATTTCAAACAAACTACTACCATGCACCAGGCACTAGCTCTGACTAAGTCACCATGCACAGCAAGTCAAAACTGATTCTTGATGAATACAGAGGCAACGGTCTAATAGCATAAGTCTCAGGAAGGAAAAAATTGAACCAAATAAAAACAAACTGCCAAGCAAGTTTGTTATCTGCGGAGTTTAAGGTTGGGATTGAAATCTGCAGAAAGGAACAGTTATGATAAACATTTTCTTTTGTTTCATTTGTTTGGGTTTTCTTTTATTTGGTATTGGGGATTGGACCCAGGGTGCTTAACCACTGAGCTACCTCCCCAGCACCCCACCCTCTTTCATATTTTATTTAGAGAGAGGGTCTCCCTGAGTTGCTTAGGGCCTCACTAAGTTGCTGAGGCTGGCTTTGAACCCATAATCCTCCTTCCTCAGCCTCCCAAGCAGCTGAGATTACAGGCATGTGCCATCACACCTGGCTCATTTTCTTGTGGGAGATATATACATAAATATATATGTAGTTGTAGATGAACCTACAGTATCTTTATTTTTATGTGGGGCTGAGGATCAAACCCAGTGTCTCACACATGAGAGACGAGTACTCTACCACTGAGCTACAGCCCCAGCCCCCATTTTCTTGTTCTTAAATCAGCATCTCAACCTCTTTTCAGTCTATTCATCAAATAGTAAACAACAACAACATACAGTATATATACCAGGCACTATCTTAGGCCCTGGTATGAGAAGTAGTCTCAGCAGCTATTGTCTAGATTCTACATTTTACCCCATATCCATTATTTGTTCCAACTGCATTTTTATGATTCTGTCAACACACATGCATGGTATGTCTCCCTTGTATTTCACTTAATAGGTCACTGAGTTTAAAATACAGAAAAAACAGATACAAGTAGAGAGAACCATCCACAAGTATGATGAAACATTATCATAAATAGAGAAGAAAAAAACTAAAATGTAGCTACCAAAACTTATGACATAGGAAAACTCTGATGTTTTTCTAAGAGGAATGCTGAAAAGGAAAAAACCAAACCAACATGTTACAAGTCCTGTACTAAAGGTTATTGTGAAGCCAAACAGAAGACTTTGAAAGGTTAAAAAAATGTGGTAGTGGAAAGGAAATCAGTTTCTCTTAAGGGCTTGGGAGGGGACAGGGGGATATGTGTGCTGGAATCCAGGACTCATTTTCCAGAGGTGATCAAGATATCTGCCCAATTTTACTCAGAGTGATAGTCTTTATAACTTTTTTTTTTCTGTCCACCAAAAAGATGTTTCAAATTGGGCAAGTGGACCGTAAGACAGTCAGAAGCAGTATTACGTGTTCCAATCAGAGTGAACTCAATTAATCATTGGAGAACTTCTGTTTCTGCTCAGAATGTAGAAAATTGCTCTCCTTGTAACTATAAGATGGAGAAATCTATAAAAATCAGTATTCTTTAAATATAAGGAGTTGAAAATGCAAAAACAACAACAAAAAGCCCTAGTGAACCAAAATCCAGGAAGCTACAAGCCACATCTTGTCGAGAATGTGTAAACACACACACGCACACACGCACACACACACACACTCATAGCTGCTTTCATCTTAGAGCTGTAACAAAGACAAAGAGAACAGGAATTTTAATAAAAATTTTAAAGTGTAGGGCATCTCACTCCAGCAAAAATGGCAATTATCAAAAAAAAATGGCAATTATTGAGAATACAAGCCTTTGGTACAGGAGTCCCCTATGTTTCTCCTTTGCTAGCAAAGCAACAAATCTTTTTCCTTTTTCTTAAAAAAAAAAAAAAAAAACAAGCATTAATAAGTGTTGATGAGGATGTGGGGGAAAAGGTACAGTCATACATTGCTGTGGCACTGCAAGTTGGTACATCCACTCTGGAAAGAAGTATGGAGATACCTCAGAAAACTTGGAATGAAACCATCATCTGACCCAGCTATCCCACTCTTTGGTCTATACCCAAAAGACTTAAAATCAGCATACTACAGTGATGTAGCCACATCAATGTTCATAGCGGTTTAATTCACAATAGCTAAACTATGGAACCAACCTAGATGCCCTTCAACAGATGAATAGATAAAGAAAATGTGGTACATATACACAATGGAATATTATTCAGCCTTAAAGAAGAATGAAATATGGCAACTGCAGGCAAACGGGTGGAACTAGAAAATATCAGGCTAAGTGAAATAAACTAATCCCAAAAAGCCAAAGGTCGAATGTTGTCTCTGATAAGCTTATGCTGATTCATACAGGGGTGGGGCCCATAGGGAAGAATGAAGAACCCTTAGATTATGTAGAGGAGAGGGGAGGGGAGTGAGGGGAGGGGGGGGAGAGGGGGGGAGAGGGGGGAGAGGGGGGGGGGAGAGGGGGGAGAGGGGGGGAGGGGAGAGGGGAGAGGGGAGAGGGGGGAGGGGGAGGGGAGAGGGGGAAAGAGGGGAGGAGGGGGAGGGGAGAGGGGGAAAGAGGGGGGGAGGGGGAGGGGAGAGGGGGAGGGGGGAGAGGGGGGAGAGGGGGGGGAGGAGGAGGAGGGGGAGGGGGAGGAGGGGGAGGGGGGGAGGGGGAGGGGGGAGGGGGAGGGGGAGGAGGGGGAGGGGGGAGGGGGAGGGGGAGGGGGAGGGGGGAGGGGGGGAGGGGGAGGGGGGAGGGGGGGAGGGGGGAGGGGGGAGAGGGGGAAGGGGGGAGAGGGGGAAGGGGGGGGAGGGGGAAGGGGGGGAGGGGAGAGGGGGAAGGGGGGAGGGGGAAGGGGGGAGGGGAGAGGGGGAGGAGGGGAGGGGCTGTGGGGACAGGAACGACAGTAAAATAAGACAGACACTATTACCCTATATATGTGTATGATTACACTTCCGGTGTGACTCTGCACCACATACAGAGGAATGAGAAGTTGTGTTTCATTTGTGTACAATGTGTCAAAATGCATTCCAGTGCTAGGTATAACTAATTAGAACAAATTTAAAAAAAAAAAAAAAAGGGAGACCAGTAGAATAGAAGAAGGGGATTAAGAGGACAGGAATGGGAAGGGGAGGTACTGGGAAATGAAAATGATCAGATTATACCATTTGTGTGCACATATGAATACATTATACCAAAGACCACAGTTATGTATAATTATAATGCGCCAATGGAAAAAAAATACTTCACTACATTGACAAATTAAAGAAAAATAGATGATCATTTCTACAGCCATTGAAAAATATTCCATTAAAATTCAAACCTATTCACAATTTAAATTGGGAATAAACAAATTTCCATGATATTAAAAAGGCATCTACAAACCATTTTGAACTAATGTCATGTTCAACTGTGCAATAATGAGTGCTTCTCCCCTAAGATCAAGAATAAGGCAAAATATGTCATATCAACACTTCTACTCAGTATTTTATGAGAGGAATTAGGCAGTGTAAGAAAGAAATAAAGCTGTCTATTCACATATGATATCACTGTGCATGTTTAAAAATCCTAAAGAAACTGCTGGAGTTAATAAGTGAACTTAGAAACATTAAGCCAACTACATTCTATATGTTAACAGTGATCAGCTGGAAAATTAAATGTTCAACAAGCGTCTTTTAAAATTGATATCTGGAAACATGAAAAAAAAATAGGAAAATTTACAAACAAGGCCCATAACATCTATGCTGAAAAACTAAAGCTCTGACCCAATGGAACACCATGCTCATGAACCCTACAGCTTTATACTTATAATACTGAATTGTCAGTTTAGGGCTTTTTGGTTTCTGTTTTCTGTGTTGTTTTTTTTTTTTTTTTTTTACAGGAATGAAATAATTCTAAATTTTACATGGGAACATACATAAAAGATCTACAATAACAATTTTAAAAACAACAGAGAACTTATACCAAAAGCCACAATAATCATGATAGTGTGGAATTGGCAAAAAAGATAGGCAAAGAAAACTAGATTATTTAGAAATAAACATACACTTATACAGCCAAATTATTTTTGACGATTAAAGTCTATCAATAAGTGGGACTGGAAATACTGCATATCTATACAGGAAAACAAATCTTAATCCTCATACAGAACAACTCCCTCAAAAAAGTCTTTGTAAGTCATTAGTTCTTTTGTTAGACAACATGGGAGCCAAATGTCCACCCCCATCACTACTGTGAGAAAGTCACCCACAGTTGAGAACTTTTTATTCAACAAATTCTCTCAACTGGTTTTCCCAAGATTTTCTGTTATTCTTATGTCCTGGGCCTGCCGTCCTCCAAATTCCTAATCTGTTACCTAATCTTCAGGAATCAGTTTAGGGACCTGGGATACAGCAAGTGGTACAGATCATGCCTGAGGCCCAGGGTCTAATTCCTAGCACTGCACAAAAAAACAAAATGAAGAAAGTTGATTTTTTCTTCCCTCCTCTTTTTATCCTTCTTTTCATGGTGCTACTACAAATACAGAAAATAGAATCCGTTGTGACATATCCATACATCATGCACTTGACATAATTTGGTCAGGTTCCCCAGGATCTCCTCTTTTGCCCCTCCAGTACCCTTCCTCTACTCTACTGGTCCCATTTCTATTTTCATGAGGTTCCCCTACCTTTTTTTTTCCCCCCTCACTAGATACCATAAATGAGAGACAACATATGACCCTTGCTTTCTGAGGCTGGCTTATTTTGTTTAACATAAATAATGCTCCCAGTTCCATCCATTTTCCTGAATATGACATAATTTCTGTTCTTGAGAATTTAAAAATCACTTTCTCTAGCACTTTGCCACCCGACTCCCTAATGCTTCTCTGCTCCCATGGCACCTTGGACTTCTGAACCAACTCGCTTATCAACTCTCCTACTCTACAGTTCCCCTAAGGTCACACCTTTTAATTACTGGTTTATTCTTGCATGCTCAGGGCCAAACACAATCAATTGTTTAGTTGCCTCAATGAGATGCACTATAAAATACCTATTTTTTCTAGTTAATGTGTTACATAAACACTTGCATGATTATTCAGTCTGACTGCATGGGCTTCTGAAGCACTAGGCTCTCAAATTACTATTTTACTGCGAGAAACAGGACAGCATCACACAGATGCCATGCACATGATTGGCACAAAAGCACTCTACAACACCTAGTACTTCAGATACAGGAGTATCTCCCCCTCCCCCTCATCGTCATGAAACTCTAAAGGGGTAAATTACCAAAGCAAGCATCTTGCCAGCCTTTCAAGAGAGAGACCCTAGAACTAGGCAAAGTCACACCACATGTAATATTTTAAATGTCAGATTAATGAGAGCAAATGGGAAGCATTTTCTTTAAGCAGAACCTAAATGTGATGTGTGGGAGAACTTCGCAGAATGTTATTTATCAAGTGAACTTGTGGGGGTCACAGCTCAACGTGGCATGTGGCAAGCATACCAAAGAAGTTAAGGGCACATTACATAACACCACTGTTAGTGTGTGAAATATCACCCTCCAGGGAAGGTATCCCTCTTTACAGACTACAGTTTGCCATGCCAGAATGACTATATGTTTCTATACACAAAAATACTATGTATACTACAAAATACTACAAAATATTTCCCCAACCTAAAATGAGAGACATGATCACTTTACTGCCCATGGTATTTGAAATGTGGTTGGCATTAAGTGGTGAATATTTATAGTCACTTAAGACCCTTATTTTAGTGATCGCAAGAATTTATTTGTGGCAGTATTCATTTTTGTAAAAAACTTTACTAACTTATAATTCATACCACAAAACTGACTCACTTAAAGTGTATGATTCAACAGCTTTTCATGTATTAACAGACTTGTGTAATCATCACCAAAATCAACTACAGAATACTTGTTTCACCCCAAGAAGACACCCATATTCATTAGCCATTGCTCCCCAACCCTCTCCAAACCCCAATGCAAGAAGCCGTCAATTTACTGTCTATTATAATAGATATGCCTGTTCTAAACATTTCATATAAATGGAATCAATATGTTTTTTTTTTAAAGAGGGAGAGCGAGAGTGTGTGTGTGTGAGAGAGAGAGGATTTTTTTAATGTTTATTTTTTAGTTTTCGGCAGACACAACATCTTTGTATGTGGTGCTGAGGATCAAACCTGGGCCGCACGCATGCCGCCAAGCAAGCGCGCTACCACTTGAGTCACATCCCCAGCCCCTGGAATCAATATGTTTATGTCCTCAGGGATGATCACGTTATAGCACATACTACTTTTTAACTGCTAAATCATTTTTATCATATGGATATTTCATAGTTATCCATTAATTTGCATACAGACATTTGGGTTGTTTTGGTTGTTAAGAATAATGCATCTACGGCCATTTATGTACATGTGCTTTGGTGTGCTTTTGTTTTTGTTTTGTTTGTAGCACTGGGGATTGAACCCAGGGCCACACATGGTAGTCAAGCACTCGAACACTGAGCTACACGCCCAGGGTCACATGTACATATTTTTGCATAGACACACATTGTCACTTCTCTCATATAGCTATCTAGTGGTCGAATTTCTGAATCAAATGAAGTTATGTTTAACTTTTTGAAGAACTGCCAACCTGTTTTCCAAAGCAGGTATGCCATTTTAAATTTCCGCCTTCAGTGTATGGGGGTTATAATTTTTCCAGATCCTTGCCAAAACTTGTTACCAGCTGGTTTTTTACTTTTTTGATATTAAACATCTTCAAAGTGCTTATCTGCCACTATATATTTTCTTTGGAGAAAGGTCCACTTCACATCTTTTGCCCATTTAAAATTTTAATGTGTCTTTTTATCATTCAATTGAGTTCTTTATATATTTGGAAATAAGTCCCTTATCAAACACGATTTTCAAGTACTTTCTCCCATTCTGTAAATTTGTGATCTACATTTTTTTTTTTTTTTACTGTGTCCTTAGCATGTGTTCTTAAATGCTGCCTTTTAGGTAAGCAAATATTCAGTTACCTTTTAGTGAACCGAGGGGAAAGCGTGAAGCACATATCCATCGAAGAATTGATAAAAAGCAATGATGACCAGTTAGTCTCCACCCTGCTCCCTACAAGTCATGATCCCCTTTGGTCTCAGTCATAAGGATTACAACAGCACATAGATGCTAGAAATAAAGCAGATTCTCTAACCTAAGAATTAAAAGCCTCCCATGTAACTAGGTAAAACTCTATTCAAGCCAGTGGTATGAACAAAAGTCGTGTCTGCAATCTCTGGAAAGTGTCCCTACAGCAAAAGATGACACTCCACGATAAATGGGAGCAGGCATCTTGAACCTGAGGTACCCGGGAAGGTGAACCATGTGCAACAGGAAGCCAAGATCTGACACTAAAAAGCTTACATCAACCCTGACCTGGACAACTTCAGCTTCCCACACAAGTGAAAAAATAAATTCTGACATTAATTAAACAATGTTGACTTTTTCTGTTACGAGCAGCCAAACCTGATCTGAACAATGCCACAATTAAGTGAATGCTCTTGATTAACATCTATACAGATCAGATTGAGTCCAGGCTCCACTCTGCAACTTGCTTGTATCACCTACCATCACAATGCTACCTGACTATTCTTCTTATAATAAAAAGTAAAAACTAACACTTGGCAAGAGGACACTATTTATACTAAATCTATGTCAGCAACTTTGAAATTGCTACACAATAGGATCCCAATAGGAACTCCATATAAACCCATTTACAATACATACACACACACCCAAATGGGTTGAATTTTTTTTTCTTTAGGCAGAATGCAAACACTAGAATTCACTGTACCATTCGATAGAAAAAAGTGCAGCTGACAGTTGCTTGATTGAATCTAATCCCAGTTCTATGACTTCTAAGCAACACTTCAATTACATTTAATCCAGTACAAATTTGGTGAATGCCCACCACATATAAGGGATTACATTTGGTACTATAGTACCCAGCAATGCAACATGAGATAGGCTTTCTATTCCCATGGAATTCATATCTAATACACAAAGAATAACTTGCTTATAATTCCTAGTAGTCTACATGGCCAGAAACTAGGAAAACAAGTAAGAGACTATCTCATTTACACTTCTAATTAATGCCTTCAAGCTCCAGAATTCAAGATGTCAATGTACATTCACCCCCTCATCCCAATCCCACTAGTTTTTGTTCCACAAGTGAGCAACACAGATGATGGGGGGGTGGCTACTGCCCACCAACAAAGGGAACCTCTTTCCCTGGCAAATACTATCCACTGGTAAGAGCTAACACAAATAGATATGTTCCTGTTTAGAAATGAAAATTAAAAACAATAACCTGCAACTATTTTTAAAAGCTTAATTCTTACGACTCTTATATGATGTACTATGAACATTACAAATAATTTTCCAAATTAGAGCTTTAGAAAAGACTAGACAAAAAAGCTCGTTTTTGTTTTGTTTTGAATACCAGGGAATTGAACTCAGGGGCACTCAACCACTGAGCCACATCCCAGCCCTATTTTGTATTTTATTTAGAGACAGGGTCTCAGTTAGTTGCATAGTACCTTGCTTTTGCTGATGCTAGCTTTGAACTTGCAGTCCTCCTGCCTCAGCCTCCCAAGCCGCTGAGATTACAGGCATGCATCACTGTGCCCGGCAAAAAGCATGTATTTTCATATATTGCTGATAGGACTGCAAATTGGTGCAATCACTATGGAGATTTCTTAGAAAACTTGGAATGAAACCACCATTTAATCCCACTCCTCGGTCTATACCCAAAGGACTTAAAAACAGCATACTACAGAGACACAGCCACATCAATGTTTAAAGCAGCTCAATTCACAATAGCTAAACTGTGGAAGCAAACTAGGTGCCCTTCAACAGATGAATGGATGAAGAAACTGGAATGTATACACAATGAAATATTACTCAGCATTAAGAGAGAATAAAATTATTGCATCTGCAGGTAAATGGATGGAGTTGGAGAATAACATGCTAAGTGAAGTAAGCCAATCCCCAAAAACCAAAGGCCAAATGTACTGATAAGTGGATACTAATCCATAAAATGAGGGTGGGGGACTTTGATTGGTCAAAGGGAAGGGAGAAGAGGAGAAAGGGTATGGGGGCAGGAGAGGTGGTGGAATGTGATGGACATTATTACCCTAGGTACATGTACAACTGCACATATGGTGTGATGCTACATCACGTACAATCAGAAAAATGAAAGTTGTGCTGCAACTGTGTACAATGAATCAAAAATGCATGCTGCTGTCATATATACCGAAGTAAGATATATTTATAACAAAACATTTTGCTTTGGACCCAGAGCTGTAAAGTTAGCCAATATGTGTATGTATACATATATATGTATATACATATACTTATTTTGATGATACGCATATGTAATGCTAAATTTGTACACCCCCCAAAATTCTGGGGTCTAGGGGTTTAGCTCAGTGGTAGAGCACTTGCCTAATATGCATGAGGTCCTGGCTCCTTCTCCAGCACCACAAAAAAGTAAAATAAAACCCCTTGGAAAATTTACAAAAACCAAAGTCCCCCAATTCATTTACTGTTTAAAATGCCTATTAAACATCCCAGGGGTAAGACTGAGTAGGCAGCTAGATATAAGAACCTGGAGTTCAGGGAATAGATAATGAATTTTGGAGTTATCACTGTGTGAATGAGGCTAAGGCACAGAAAGATAGTATCAAATGTTTTCTTTCACAGGTAGGATCTAGAATTTAAAAAATAAAAAAAGACCTGAAAGTAGTGAAGGGACTAATAGGAAAGTGTAAGGGGACCAGGAAGATGGGCAAGAGAGGGATAAATCAGAGTGGGTGATAGGATAAAGGATATGATCAAAACATGATATATGCATGCACAGAAATGCCACAGTCAACCCCATTGATTTGTATAACTAATATGCATTCATTGTTAAGGTTTAGGAATGAGGCATCCTTCAAAAGCTAATGTGAGAGGCAAAGAAAACATTTTCAGATGTTAAATAGATTATGAGACATATAACCTATTCAGTGGATTGGTCCATTGGGTATGGATTAACTGGGCAGTAAATGAAGGTATGTCTAAAGGAAGTAGGTCATTGGGGTTTGCCTTTGGGAGTTATATTTTGCCTTGGTGAGTGGAGTTCTCTCTGCTTCCTAGCGGCCACATCCTGGACTGTTTTCCTCCAACATGCCCTTCCACCATGATGTTCTTCTGCCTTGTTTTGGACCCAGAGCTATGAAGTTAGCCAAGTGGGGACTGAAACTCTGAAACAGGGAGCCAAGATAAACTGTCCTTCCTCCAAATTTCTCCACTCTGGTATTTTGGTCACAGTGACCCCAAAACTAAAACAATATTTTTTTAAAAAGTAAAAAATAGTTAAAAAAATAAACCCACAAAAATATAATAACAACTTAAGGGACCCTTGGGGTAAGTGAAATGTTCTGTGTCTTTACTGTAAGAATATTAATACCCTAAATATGATGTTATACTCTAGTTTTTCAAGAGGTTACCATTGGGGGAACTGGGTAAAGGGTACCCAGGATTCATCAATTGCATGCAGATCTACAAAATTAAATAAACTTGAAATAGCCTTAAAAAAATACGAGAGGCAAGATCATAAGGAAACGTAAGGAGAGAAGAGTCCCAAGGACGGAGCCTAGAGAACTCCAACATCAAGAGGTCTAGGAAATGAGGACCTGGTAAAGTAATACAAAAAATGCAAAAGACATTAAGTGGGAGAAAAAACAGTGCAATATCCTTAAACTAAGTAACATGATGTATCCTGGAGGAGAATGCAATGGGCGTGCCAGATTGCCGTCAGGAAGAGCACGAGCACAGAGAATTCACTGTTGGACACAACAACATGGAGCCCACCGATGACCTCAGGAGAGGTGGAGACCTGACTTGAGAGAGCTCAAAAGATAACAGGAGAAAAGCTGAGCTGCAGATATGATTGGTTTTTCAATACTTCCTGCTCCATAAAGAAGAAAAGAAATGGGTCCCATGAAAGGCAGGGGTAGTTCATTAATGATGGTGGTAGTAGATTTTGCTTTTCTAAAGATGGATGAAATAGGGCTGGGGTTGTGGCTCAGTGGTAGAGGGCTTGCCTCGCACATGCAAGGCCCTGGGTTTGATCCTCAGCACCACATAAAAATAAGTAAAATAAAGGTATTGTGACCAACTACAACTATATAAGAATAAATTTTTAAAAAATGAATGAAATAACAGCATTTTGTACGTTATGGGAGGCCAAACCAATGTTAACAAAAGGTGCTCGAGAAATACTGTGGGGCAACAGGAAGAAGACAGGAAGAGGGAGTGGGAAGAACAGAACAGAAGCTTGGCCTCAGGAGCACAGGCAGTTCACACAGTAAGGGACAGTAGGCAGGATGTCTGCACTGATGGTGGAGGTGGGTTACACGGCAGCAAGGGGCGCCTTAGCACTTCGCTCTTCATAAAGAAAATAGGACACAGTCTTCAGGAAAGGCAGGCAGTGCCAGACGCTCAGAGAAAGAAAAACGAAACATTGGTTCACTAGGAGAATGAAGGAACTAAGAAAACATGCACAGGGTAGCACTGAGGGCCTGAGGCCAGTGGGCATGAATCGGAAGGGATTCAGTGAACATGGTAGAACGTGTCTTTAGAAGGAGAACAGACGGAACTGAACCTACTCAAGTTGGGGCTGTGCAACAAGTATAGCCTAGAAGAAAAGGACAGTAGAGTCAGGGGTCCCGAAAAGGGAGCAACTGGGGACTGGCCTTAAGAGTTAAACTAGTTAGGAGTCTGGAGACATGAGGGCTAAGTCATGGCAAGATCAGTTCACTCGAGGCCTTTATTGGGGAATTTAAGGGTACTTACTAGAAAAAAAGACATCAGGGAAGGATAGATAGAAGGTGGTGTCAGAAAAAGAAAGGCTTGTGATCAAGACTGGCAAGAGAATGTAGTCACTATAATAACAAGATTTAAGAACAAAGGATTGGTTATGGGAAGAGTGGTTGAGGTCACTGAAGGAGAGGAGTCTGGGCATCATGAAGAGGATCCTCTAAAATGATATTGAAATTATCAAGAATTTTTAGAAGGGAAGAATTGGAGATGACCATACAAAGAACTAGAGATTCCACAAGCAGTTCAAAACACAGAAAAAAAATTACAGATAATAGAGAGATTTGAGGAGGTAAAACCATGAGAATGGATGAATCAATGGATGGATGGATGGATGGATGGATGGATGGATAGGTAAGATAGGTAAAATAGGGAAAGAAAAGACAACCATAGAAAAATAATGTTTAAGAAGCAATAATTGAAGAAGACCAAGAAATGTAAAGAGAACCCCAATATCACTGTTCTAGAAGTCAAAAAATAGATGAGTTTCAGGAGATTGAAGGTGAAGGCTAGGTCAAACACTAGGGTAGCAGTAAGAACTGCACTCAGTTCCCTACCGGGTTTCTTTTCAGTGACCCACAGCAAGCTAACTCAACATCACCAAATCTGAGTTCACTATCTTCCTTCTCCTCAATCCAAGCTTTATTCCATGTCAGTAAGTGATCCCATCAAGTTGCTCAAGGCAAGACCCTTCCTCTCCACTCCTGCACCCAGTTCATCTCTAAACCTTGCATCAACTCTGCAGCTTCTGTTCCCATTGCCACACCAACCATGACCCTCTCATCTTACCCACTTACCCAATGTTCTCCATTCTTGGCATCTCCAAACCTTTCTCTGCTTTGCCAGAGTGAGCTTTGAGAAATACAAACATGCCACTCGCTGTCTGCTTAAAACTTCACCGATTAAGCTGGAAAGCTTCAACCTCAGGTCCCTGCCCCTTTGTCAAGCCTCACCTTCTCTCCCACTCTCCGTGGCTCTGCTCCAGTGAGGCTGGGTGCCTCTGGGGACCTCACGCAGGTCCCATCCTTCTCTGTTTCACGACTCCACATATAACTACTCCCTTGGCCTGAACTGAGTCTCAGTTCCTTGACTCCAAATAACCCCGAGTGATCAACCGAGACACCAGATCTTCAGCATGCCTCTCTTCAAACACAGACTGGACTAGGTCCCTTGGCCAGGAGTTCCCAGAAAGGTGGTCTGGGTCTCAGTAGAAATAAATTACAAATCCACAAGACAAAGAAAACCCAGAGGGTGGGGCCCAGGGCCTCTCCCTCCATAAGGGAACTTTTTGGTTTAATATAGTCACAGCTTTTAAAAATATAGTTTAATATATTTACTTTTTGTTGAGTATTTTACAATATTTATATTGTAAAATTTCATTTGAAATGACAATCTCCCTATATAGCAGTTCAAAAACTGCTAGAACAGATGACCTGTAAGTTCCTCCCTCCCCAGTTCTAAGAATCTTCTTGCAGGTATTATTCTTTATTTTTGAAAATAACCACAAAGTAACCCCAACCTTCCCGAGGTATAATCAAAATAAGGATGGGGGTTGCTACAAAGCATCTGGCATAATCCTGGTCTCTCAGAAGATACAGGGCTGGGCAAAAATAACACAAGTCACATTGAGACAATGTATGAAGAACTAGGAGTATCTGCTTTCAAAACAAACCAGGTTCACCTCCTGCAGCATGCTGCCGGCTCACCTTGGCCAAGGATTCAGAAGCATCCTAATCACTGATCTGCTGAGGTCCATGTCATAGTGGCTAAGAGCTCAGCCTCTGAGGCAGTACAGAGGCTCAAAACTCGGCTCTTTCTAGGCAAAGTGTCACATGCCTGTAACCCCAGCAGCTTGGGAGGCTGAGGCAGGAGGATCAAGAGTTGAAAGCCAACCTCAGCAAAAGCAAGGCACTAAGCAACTCAGTGAGAGCCTGTCTCTAAATAAAATACAATATAGGCTGAGCTTAATCCCCCATACTCTGCCCCAAAACAATAGGAGGCACAAATAGATTTTTTTAAAATGGTTAAAAAAAAAAAAAGTCAGCTCTCCCACTCAATAGCTTGACCATTCTGCCTCAGTTTCTCACCAAAAAAAAATGGAAACAATAATAGCCACCTGACAGAGAGATGCTGAAGATTAAATAAGACACAAGATTCATAGCACTGGCACCTAAAAGTCAGCTATAGGTATGTGCTCCAGGTATAATATGGAGTGAATCTCCCTCTGAGGTTTTGTTTTTTGTTGGGTACTGGGGATTGAATCCAGGGGCACTTAACCATATAGCCACATTCCCAGCCCTTCGCAGTTTTTATTGTTTTGAGATAGTGTTTCATTAAATTGCAGAGGCTAGCCTCAAATGTGCAATCCTCCTGCCTCAGCCGCCCAAGTCACTGGGATTACAGGTGTACACCACCACACCTGGCTCATTGAAGTTATTAACAAGTTCCTATTGACTTAAAACTTAAACCTCTTTTCTACAACATTCTTTTTCTTTCACAGTCTTGGCAAAAGCCTTATTTGCCTACTTGTCCTTTTTGTGGTTGTGACAAATATATCATGGTGCTTAAGGTCACATTTTTATGTGCCTGGCATTTGATTCATTTACCAGAAAGTAAAGCACAGATCTCCCTTCCCTGTACTAGACATTTTTTTTTTATTCTTCTTTGGGTTTTGACTGTTGAGGTTTTTTAATTAATCTCATTTTATAAACTTTCATTATACAAACAAGAAATATCCTTATCTAAAAACCACTCCTGCCAAAACTGGGGCTGGCAAGGAATCCCTGTCTAGTCAGAGAGTCAAACAGAAATGTACTCTGAAGACCATGATTTTCCTTGGCCATATAGGCAGACACAGAAATCAATGCCAGAATAGCAGTGATATTGACAGGCGCACTATTTTCTTGTTTTACTTCCTTCTGACAGTTATAACCATAACTGAAATTCATACAATAAGAAAAAAGCAACCAGTCTGTGAATACATAGGCAGGGTTTGCATGAGACCCTCCATCACACGGTATAGACACAAACTCACACAACCCAAAATGAATTTGGTTCTGCATCACGAGCTCTCTCCGCCACACTCTCCTCTCTTTCTCTTTTCCTGCTATGAATTAGACTTGGATCAACAGTGAAATGCTATGACATTATTAAGTGACAAGAGAAGTTAGGATAAGTTGAAACTTCATCCAAGTCACTCCACAGCCGTACATAGTGACCGAGACTAATGGACTTACCATGAATACACAGCCCGGAAATATAACAAGAGAGCACTCTTCAGGACATAAAAATCAGTTGCAATTCATATTTTTAAATTTTTTCATCATATCCACTCATTCCCCAAACTTACCGGTCAGCAGCTTCTATGTCAAAACAAAACCTTCTGTCAATGGAGTCCGTATGCCTTTTGGTGCAGTCTTTCAAAAAGAACACCTCTCCATCGCCCTGCAAATAAGCATTACATTCTCAAAACTACAGAGCAAGCATCTGCACTCCAAGCTGCCAATCCTGGGGGAGCCAAGGTTCAAAATTTTAAGTCCCTTCTCTTTACCCTGATCTCTTTCAAACAAACACAATTTAGAATCTAAACTATTAATCATTTTTGTCATTGTCCTGTTCTTAAGGTTTTCTAGCTCTTGCCGACTACAGTAACATTTAACCAGACTGGACTGATGCCAAGTTTAAAAGGTAAATTAACAGCAATTTCCAGATGCTAGGATGCTATTCTCCTAATGTCCTCTTTTCTAAAGTGTGCAACTTTGTTTTACTTCATATCATGTCATACCATATGTCAGAGTCAATATGTGACTGCCATGATTTAGATGTGAGGTGTCCTCCAAAAGCTCATGTGAGAGACAATACAAGAAAGTTCATACGTGAAATGATTGGGTTAAGAGCACCTTAACCTAATCAGTGCATTGATCCTGATAGGGATTAACTGGGCGGTAATTATAGGCAGGCAGGGATGGCTGGACAAGGTGGGTCAATAGAGGCATGTCTTTGGCGGATGTACTTTGTCTTTATTGAGGGGAGTGCAAGCTCTGCTTCCAGCTCCAATATCCCGAGTTGCTGAAATCCACCACACTCTTCCACCGTCATGTCCTGCTTCACCGCAGGCCCCATAGAATGGAGCTATCCTTCCATGGACTGAGACTTCTGAAACCATGAGCCCCAAAGACACTTTTACTCCTCTAATTGTTCTTGTCAGGTCTTTTGGTCACAGCAGTGAAAAAGCTGACTATAACAGTGATCCTTTTTGACTTATAAACATTGCAACCGCACATGGAGCAACCCAAAAGTACATCAAGGGCCCTACGTCAAATATAATGACCATGGAAAGCTGAACCACTCAATCTACGCAGTTGTTTCCTGAGGCAGTCACTGAGATTATCTTTACTTATTTTTTCTTTCTTTACTATAATGCACTATATTTCACTAACCACTGTTTAATTCAGCTTTTTTGCTACTGTGACTCAAGGACTCAATCAGCACAACTGTAGAGGAAGAAGAGTTTATTTGAGGGCTCATGGTTTCAGCGGTCTTAGTCCATAAAAAGCTGGTTCTATTTCTTGAGGCTCAAGATGAGGCTGAACATCACAGTGGAGTGTGTGGCAGAGGGAAGCTGTTGGTATGGTGATCAGGAAGCAGAAAGAGAGCATTTCTACTTTCTAGATGCAAAATGTATACTCCAAACAAGTCCCACCCCCTCCAGCCACCCCCTATCACTTCAGTTAGCACTCAGTTAACCCGTATCAGGGCATTAATTCACTGATTGGGTTAAGATTCTTATAACCCAATCATTTCTCCTCTGAACCTTCTTGCATTGTCTCACACATGAGCTTTGGGGGACACCTCACATCCAACCCATGACAACCACCTCTTCTAAGAACATGAGATAAAAGATAGAAAATGGGAGACAAAAGCAATGCAGGTACTAAGTAAAGAAAAACCATAAGAAGTCTGAGTACACACTTCTAGAACACTTTATAGAATATGAGGATCTAGAATATTTTTAAAACATCCAAACATACAATTATAAAACATCAAATTCTAAAATATACTTATTATTCTTATTATGAGGGTAAAACAGAAAGATGCCACAAAGCGCAAGTGCCTTAAAACTTGAATTCACTTCAACAGAAAACTCAAAGCCAACACTCAGTCGTAACCCCTTCTGCCTCCCAGAGTGACATCTTTGTGTCCTCTCCACTGCAGAACCCAGCACTGCCGTGTCTAATTCATTACTATGTCATATGTTTTTATTACAACCTGTCTTACACTTTTTTCAGGCAGAAGCCAAGTATATTTAAACAGAAGTTAGCTTGGGTTCATTCTGTGTTCACCTAACCACACCCATCCACCCAGCAAGCCGTGAATTATCCCGATTGCTTAAAATGTGCGACCAATCATGTTCACTATGAGGGAAAAGAGCTTTGTCTCCAGAGCATAGGTTTATGTTTTAAGCTGTACCTCCTGTTTAAAACACAGAGATCACCTTTCCCACATAGCAATGCCTCAGGTCTGCTTACTCTGTTCTTACTGTTGTGCTTTTCTTTACTGTTTACTTCTTTGGGAGGAGTAGTTAGCTGAATGAGAAATACCTAAATGAGAACTCTGTATGAATTCACTTCAACAGAAAACTCAATCAAAGCCAACGCTCAGTCGTAACCCCTTATAGAAAATGAGTAAAATTCCTTATAGAAACCTCTACAGTGGTTCAGGCTCTGAACATACCATAAGTGTGCAAATCAGACCTCCTGTGAAAACCCTAGGGGACCATTCAGTCACAGCAGCTTACTGTGTTTACTTTATAAAACCAGTGACATAAAAGGAATCAACTGGGTTTGTTTGTTTGTTAATTCTGACTGCAAAGACCCATGAATGCAATTGCAAAAACACAACTGTTCTCTTTGGGGGCCTATTTGGAAACAATAGAAAACAGATTTTAATCTTAAAAACAAAATAAAATTCATTTACCTGTAGTGAATAAAAACCATCAAAGTGACACCCTCCCCCACAAAGAATCTCTTCCACATAGAACAAAGTAAATCCAAATACTTACAAGCTTCCCCCCAGATCTGTGCTCGAATGGGATCATGTTGAACTTCTTGGCTGCTTTCCGATACATGCAGTAGTGTTTGACCCAACTGGAACCAAATGGAGCAGGCCCTTCAACAAAAACATAACTTCATGTTTTTCTTCATAAATAAGCAGATATGCATAACTCTAAGACCATTACTAAGAAGATAATCACAATAAATAGCATCCAGTACAGTTCAATAAAACGAATCATCAACACTGGTTTCTAATAAAAGGAGAAAACTAGGGAAAATAAAAGGGCCCAAAGAGGTCCTTGGAGACAAGATTATAAGACATTTTCTGCAAAAACACAAGTGATTTAAAAGCATACTTTTCAAACAGTGTGTTAGAAAAAAATAACAGTTATCTCACAACTGAAAAATCTCTTCATTTTGTAAGGGTAAAATTTCTAAGCTGATTCTAAGCTGCAAAAGTCTGAGTTAAAGTGTAAAAGACTAGGGCATTGTAAAGCTTCTAGATTGCAAGGCCTGGGCTAAAAAGTAAACAATTCCCCTGCTGTCCCCGGAACCTGTAATGTCTGTAAAGTTGTTAGGACAATGCGGGAGCTGCTCAGTAAATATCTCCATTGATTCCCTGGTTGTTTAATAGCTAAGGGCTCCAGGTAACATGGCACGTAGGCATCCAGGCCCCAGAACCAATCAGTTTGAATGTGTACCCCACTTGGAAGTGACCAATCACCCCTACCCAAACTGTTCCCGCCAATGAATGGAGTAATCATGTATCAGAATTGTTGTTCAATTTCCCCGCGCCTCATGATGATTTGTTCTGATGTACGCAAAGCCCACCGCCCTCTCCAAAAAGTGTACTTAAGCTCTGCTTGACCTCTGCTCTGGGCTCTGGGCTGCTCTCCCTTCTTGAGTGAGCACAGAGTCCCAATGCGTTGGAACGGATCCCTAATAAAAAAATCCCCCTTGCCATTGCATGAAGCTAGTCTCGTGTGGTCTTTCCTTCTCCGACGTTTCGCGGGACCCTTACAATTTGAAGCTCTATTTTGAGTGTTGTAGGTATTAGGAGCTCACAAGAGTTCCATGTGATGTCTGGAATGGTTTAGGATTCGATTCTTGCTCCTCAAAATGACAGAACTGTAGAATTACAGTGCTGAGGAGAAAACACCCAGTCTAGAAATCCATCCAGTGCTCTAAACCCACTAACAGCAAGCACCCTGGCAACTGCTGCCCTTGGATAATGGCACAATCAAGGCTTTGGAAGTGAAATATGCATGGCTGGGGTGGAGCTCCGAGGCACAGAGCTTGCTTAGTATGTTTGAGGACCTGGAACTGATCCCCAGCTTTGAGGAGGGCGAGTGGGGAGTGAAATATAGAAATGAAGAGTAAGGAATTTAAGGGATTCCCAGCTCTAGTGCTCCTTCTCTTTGGAGAAGTCTATCTCTATTGCTTTTACAATAAACCTGCTGCTAGCTTTCTTAAAAAAAAAAAAAAAAAATTAAGATGCGACAGGGGTAAGCAGACCATACATGCACCAGAACATTCTCAAAATCCCCTTAACTCTTTTAAATCAGTATTCCCACCATTAGAGCTCCTCCTCACTGTGTCTTTGTCAGGGGTACCCAGCATCTGAAACAGCACATGCCAATAAAAGTCTAGTCATCAGGGCTGGAGGGTGCAGCCCGGGGTAGAGTATGTGCTTAGTATGCACAAGGCTCTGGGTTAAATTCCCAGCAGCAGCAACAACAAAAAGTCCACTTATCATAAATCAAAGCTTAGGACCAACAGAAGTTGACAATTTACCAAGTAAGAACTCTAAAAAAAGAAAAAAAAAACATTCAAACACCATAATTTCCTACACAAATGAACCTATACCTGAAAATTTAAAAAAAAAAAAAAACTGAGGAGGCTTAAAAGAAAAAAGCTCATTTAAAAGGAATGTGTTCAGGCTGGGGTCGTGGCTCAGTGACAGCTCTCACCTAGTAGGAGTGAGGCACTGGGTTCGATCCTCAGCACCCCATAAAATAAAGGTATTGTGTCCACTCATAACTAAGAAAAATATATTTAAAAAATAAAAGGAATACATTCAACTCTAGAGAGAACTATTTATGGTATCTTGGTGGGATGAGGCAGTTGAAAGGGTTTACCAGACCACAATAAAAAATTCATGTCAAATGATTATTGATCCAAAGATCTCAATTTGAGAACTACTGGGGTTTGTGTCATAAATAACCAGTGTTTGTATTTTTGGAGATATTGCATGGAGAGTTCATTTAATTTAAAAAAAAATCTCAAAGAAGAAATGATTGTGTTCTTGTCTCTTTAATATACAGACACTTAAGCTTCAAGCAAATGCCTAAGAAACAACAAGGCCAAATCTCAGTCTCTGCACCCAATCTCAAGGTCTTCCTTCTAATTAAGCCACCATCCCTCCTTACCCCCACCAGATCCTACTCAGCAAGCTCTGAGCACGGTGGCCAATGAGGCTCTCGCCCACCTGAGTGGCAACTTGGACGTCTGTCTCAGACTCTCAATCCAGCACTTACTAGCCCTGTGATCTGGGGAACACTGTGACCTCTGCCTCCATTACTCATTGATAAAGAGGATAGTAACACCTCATAGCATTGTTTTATGAATTAAATGAACACAGCATACACAGAGTTAAACACAGTGTCTGGGCTACAGTAAATTAGAATTTAGCCACTATAGTTTTTGTTGGTTTTCTTCCAGTCTAATTTGAGCTCAATTTCTCTCAAAGTAAGTATAGTAAGTTATGAATGTCTCAAGTTCCCTGTGATTTTCACTCGGGCATATCGTACATATAAGAATTCTAACATTCTCGTGACTCTATCCTGGATTTTAATTTAGTTATTTCAAATTCAACTTTAAAAACTGGAATTGAGATGAGAAGTGAAGACTGTGGCATTTCAGATTAAACAAGGGCAAATGGAAAAAGCATCACGATCTCCTGATGACCTAGACCATTAGCTTCAATTCCAAGCATAGAGGGCACATAACCTGTTCCCCAAGTACTATCCACTACTCAACTGGTCAGTTTCAAAGTCCTGTGAATCAGGCACACTTAACAAATGAAAATTATAAATCCCTGTAAGTACAGGTAAGGATGAGAAGGGAGGAAAACAGTAAATGTAGACACATTTCATATTCTCATCCTTTCTACTAACTAGCAGCAGGGTTCCATCACAGAAGAATTGAACTTAAAGAACTTAACTGTTTAAAGAGACACTAAATTTTTAAAGCTTGAAAGAGATTTGACTTATTTAATTTTCCAAACATCACCACCAAAGGTGCTAGATATTCAAAAAAACAGCAATTGCTACGGTTTGGATATGGTTTGTCCCCCAAAGATTTCTGTGCAGGAAACTTGGTCCCCAAAGCAACCATCGTGAGATGATAGGCCTCTAAGGATGATTAGGTCATAAGACTCCGTCCATGGGAGGGATTGATGTAGGACCAGGTTAGTTCTCACAGGAGTAGGTTATAAAGTGAGGTCAGTCTGGGCTCTTGGCAATTTTCTGCATGTGGCCATTTGCCTTTCTGTTTCTTTACCATCTTATGATGCAGCTTTTCAGCCACCAGAATCTTAAATCAAATAAGCCTTTATAAACTATCCAGCCTCTTGTGTTTTGTTAGAGCAACACAAAATGAACTAGAAAAAGCACCAAGACTAAAAACCCTGTAAAATAAATGAGGGTGCCATATGGGAATATTTTTTATAATACCCATCTGCAGTCTTTATAACTTTAGTAAGAATAAAGTATCCGAGATGGTGTGGGTAGAAATGGTTTGAAGAAAGAGAGAGATACCCATCTGGACCTTAACATGGGGAGAGGCAAGGTTGAGGGGAAGGGGAGGGTATGTATGTATGTATGAAGTATTTTTCCCAAACAAAATATGCCTCTCAGGACAGGAGAGGGGCAAAGAAAGAAATAATTTCCCCCAAATGCCACAGTAATTATAATAAATAGTTTTAAATACAGTCTGTGGGGTCTTGGTTCCAGAATCTCCAATGTCCCCCCAATCAATACCAAAACCCTGGGATGCTCAAGTCAGTCCCTTGTATCAAATCGCATGTTATCTGCATAGAACCTATGCATATCCTCGGATATACAGTAAGTCCTCCCTAGAATACTTATGATACTCTTACGACAAAAATGCTAAATAAATGGTTGTCATACTGTGTAATTCAGGAAAGAATGATATAAAAAAGTATGTACATGTTCAGTACAAATGCAAGGATCTGTTTTTGTTTTTTCAAGTACATTCAATTTGCGGTTGGAAATCCACAGAGGACCAACTGCAATTGGATTTTTAATCAACCTCCACCATTCAGTCAGGGTCTGAGAGCCTCTTACTTTTTTCCTGTACATACAGGTAGCCTTCTTCTGTAAACTGACTTGCTCGTTTGTGGTCCTTGGGATTTTGTCTGATTTTGTTCATAAGTTCTTCCACTTCGGACCTTGTTCCTTCAAACCGGTTCCGTGTCTGAAATGGACAAAAGATAAATTTAAATTTCTCATGAGGTTTTTCTGAATGAATTTTAAAGTCTCTGAATAACCATAATCAAATTTGTAGAATTCCTTTTTTGCATTTGTCAAAATATCCCAATTCTTTGTTCAAGTGGGGGGGGGGGGGAACCGGTGGTCAAACAGCCAACAGAGAAGCACAAGCCACAATAACCAAAGAATATGCACTTCTGAAACTTTCTAACACCATAAATAATTTCACTGTCCAACATAAAATTTCCTGCTTTTAGTTCTCATGTTATTATTAAATCTTAGATTTTAAAAAACAATAGATCATGGAATTTCTACTTGGGAAGTAAGATTTTTGCAACAACCAACATGACTCAGATTGTTACGATTATCCTAGCAATCTGAGCACTAGGAAACTGGACTTTTTTTTTTTTTTTTTGCAGTGGTACACACCTGTGATCTCAGCACCTTGGGAGACTGAAGCAGGAGGATCATACAGGAAGCCAGCAACTTAGCAAGACCCTATCTCAAAGTGAAAAAAAAAAAAAAAGGGTCTGGGGAAGTAGCTTAGTGGTAAAGTGCCCTGGATTCAATCCCCCTACCCTGTCCCCTGTCCCAAATTTATGCATAATATTGCTCTCATATTAATAGGCAGTTAATTTTTTTAGTCTTTTTTTTCCTATTGTGAAGGATTACTTAATTAGAACAATATGGTGTTTCTGGGTTTTTTTTTATTTTCTCTTGAGAATATTCTGCAAAATTGGTACAGAAAGCCTGTGTTGAGTATTTTGGAAAAAGTTCAGATTTATACTAAACTGGATCCAAGTTTGTTCATTAAAAAATAGGGTTGTTGGGCTGGGGATGTGGCTCAAGCGGTAGCACGCTCGCCCGGCATGCGTGCGGCCCAGGTTCGATCCTCAGCACCACATGTTGTGTCCACCGAAAACTAAAAAAAAAACAAGTATTAAAAAATTCTCTCTCTCTAAAAAAAAAAAAAAAAAAAAAAAAAAAAAATAGGGTTGTTGGGGCTGGGGTTGTGGTTCAGTGGCAGAGCATCAGCCCAGCACATGTGAGGCCCTGGGTTCGATCCTCAACGCCGTATAAAAATAAAGGTATTATGTCCATCTACAACTAAAAAAAAATTTTAAAATAGGTTGTAAAAGCTGAGCAGGAGTGCCTACTCCTACTCAGCTTTTACAACCCATCTAGTGCCTTCGACTATGAAGTATTCTTTGAATCTTAAACATTGTATTAGAAAATCAGTCCTTTGATTTTATGTTAACAGAAGTAGAAATCAAATTGGTTGAATCTGATGACAAAAGTGAAATGCTCTTGGGAAATGAGTTTTCATTAACTCATAATGCATTAATGATGCATTCCTGTAATCCCAGTGACTCAGGAGGCTGAGGCAGGAGGATCATAAGTTTGAGGCCAGCTTCAACAACTTACCAAGACCCTAAGCAACTTAGTGAGATCCTGTCTCAAAGTTTTAAAAAAAAAAAAAAGTGGGGATGTAGCTCAGTGGTAAAATGCTCCAGGTTTAATCCCCAGTACACTCATTGGCTGATGATTTAACTCGTGCTTGCTTTCTTTTTTGCATGGGAAACTGGACATCTTAATTCCTTTTTGCAAATTTATAAAAACAAGAGTATATTTTTCCAGGTTGTGGTAATTGCACTTGAAAATGACGTTTCTTCCCTGAAGTGAGGGAAATCTCACCTACAAATAACGTCTCTGATAACTGAAGGGACAAATCACATTTCCGAAACCCAGGAGACTCAGCATGCCAATGTCTGTCAGGCAACTATGCGGAGAACGAATATGGAAGGTGAAGTGACAAAATTACCCAGGAAATTGTGATGCGTCAGCACCACCGGGTTTCTGGACATTTCTTTCATCCAGACTCGAAAATAATTGTATTAATACTGAAAAACTGCTGATGTGAAACTGTGGAGGAGCTGAGATAGAAAATTATTATTGAAATTTCTCCTCTCCCCTCCCTGCAATGAAAAGGGTTACCAAAGGTCTTCAGAGTGGAAAAATGGTAGAATAGTCCCTTTTTTCCTAGAGGGGTGGGGAGTCTGATTAATAGATTAAAAAAAAAAAAAACTAACTTCAGAGGTTGATTTTTAAACACAAAGCCTCAAAAAATAAATCTTTTGTGTACTTCATGAAAGTACTCATGTGTTGCATCCGCTCTCTCTCCTTCCCATGGCTCATCTCCAGGGATTCCTGTCCCACCTTTATTCTGATCGCTCTTTCCTCCCTCCTTGTTTTGCTGAGATTCCTTCCAACCTTCATTTCTTCTCATGTGTATATTAAATATTCATATGCACAATTAGGCAAATTATAAATTGGGGTGAAAATCACATATGTGTGTATATTAAATACACATGTGCACAAATACACACACATTCATTCTCGTTCTCTGACCCACTCATGTCAGTGCTCAAATTGTCCTAAATTTGTCCAGTAGAAACTCCTTCAACCTGGCTACCATCTTCTGACACGAGTTTACGTCAGAAGTTTATGTTTTCCTTCTCCTAGAATCAGTCATTTCTCCAGAAGTCTTGTTCATTTCAGTGAGAGGCAGTATTCAGAAAACAAGATCTGGACACAGCGGGCCCACAGCTATGGGGCTAACGTTGCTAAATCTTCCCAGGAGACAGACCTGGGCGATACCCCTACACATATATACACTTACACAAACACAGATCAGTACTTCCACATCTATGTGAGCCAAACCCATGACTTCCTCCCAATAAATCTAATTTTACTCTAATGATTTAGGATTTTTTCTAGTCCATCCCTTTACATATTTATAAATTTCTTCTCAAACACTGAGAGACCTGACTGTCAGTATCCTAAATCTCTCTGCTCAGTTTGTTCAATTAACCTATCAGGAGAAGGAAAGCAAGCTCCCAAACACTCCGGCCACCTTCTACACGCTACGTCTACATCCTCTGCCACAATCCCCTGCTGCAAATGCCACCATGCCAGGCCTCCACCTCGCTGCCCTGATTCCTCAGGGCCTGTGTCTCACAAAAAGAAAACATTCATTTTAGCTCTTTACTTAATAGACCATGTTTATTTAGGTAAATTATAAATTGGGGTGAAAAATCACTTTTTCTTTTTTTGGTTTGGACAAAATCAATAGAATAGCTAGAACTTAACAATTCCCGATTTCTAATTCTAGGTACTTAAGATACCTATATTAGGCTATGAATGCCACAACAGTTCACATTTGAGTACTTCACACTGTGACTGGCACTACCAGAAACACTTTATGGTGCTTTAACCCGAATGACCTGAGAGGCAGGTTGCAGCCTAGCTCCATCCAATGTCACAACCATACCACTGCCAACGTCCTTTCCTTCCATGTTTCAGCAAACATTTTAAAACAAACCAGCCTTGAATGAAGACTTATAAATTAAGCCTTTTATTATAGCGCCCATCTGGCCATAGCAGGGTTGCATCTGGGGGCCAAGGTGGAATCGAGACATTTGACCACACCTGGAAAACTGATGGGTCAAATGAGGCACCACGCTTAGGAGAAATGGAAAAGGAGAAGAGCTGTACACACCAAGTTGTACACAGAAATAAGACTTTAGGGTACAGGCAACAGTTCCATGTACAGATTGCCATTTTTCATGAAGCCTTCCCTTCCTGGCCCCATGACTTCATTCATGGGGCAAAAGATGGCAGATTGTAATTCAAAACATGAAGAGGATTTCATGAAACCCGTTCCACACCAGGAGCAGCCCTACAAAGCCCTACTCAAGTGACCTTCCCAAACACACACACATACTCAAGTTCCACATCATCCCTGCAAGTGCTTTATGCATAGGGAGGAGACAGGGGACAGCAGTGGAATGGCAAATCCTGGGCAAACAGCCCATTGGGTCTAAAGACCCTAAGACACCTTACACAGAAAACCAGACAGGCTCTGATTAGGATCAGTGAGAAGTGGAAGTGAGAGTACTAGTAGTGCCTAAATCTGAGTTCTGATAAATGGGAGTCCTGTGTTACACATAGGCTGTTAAGCTCCAGCGGAACCAGAAAGTTGTTTCTCAAATCCCGTCTTTACTGATCCCGGATACACCAGGTCCGACCCATCTTCTTGCACAAGGCTGAGCCTGAAACTGGGGACCCAGCACAAGTGCGCTCAAGTCCAGTGCTCGCCCTGTCCAGTGGGCAGGATAGTTTGAGAAGGGATTTCGCCTTTGACTCCTTTTCTTTATCCTTCAAATTAGAATAAAAGAAAAATCTACAACATCTGCTTTTATGAAGAGTAAATGTGCATAGTTCAAATTAAGTCACTTAGGGCAATCATCAGCACACAGTAACAAAATTCATTTAGGCAGTACTATTTTACTATTGTTTTATTATAATTAAGCCATGGAGGGGATCAATATTGATTTTCTAACAAAGGAAAATATTTTCTCATACTGTTAGACACTACTTAGCCATTCTTTGTATCTGTTAGACTTTTAGAGATTTTCAGTGAATCCTAAAATTTCTGTTATTCCTTTCAAAGAAGAATTCTAGTCTTCCTTACCCCATAGTCTTCTGGGAATAAGAATCACAAAAGTTCAGTTACTTTTATAAAATATCCTTTAATTTGGTTGCAATTTCCCTTCTTCTGAAATCTATTTTCTAAAAGCCATCTTGCTACTTTCTTGCTTTCCATTTATTACTCAAGATTACAGAAAATGGATGAAGACAGAGTCCCTCAAAAAAGTCTAACCATCTTTGAGTAGAAAAAGGTGTAACCAGATAAAAGTAAGAACAATGTATTTTCCCCTTAAAAAAATAAAGTTCAGCTTTTTTCTGATCATACAGTAGGTTTTGCTACTTAATTTACTAGAATAACAAAACACTGACTAAAAGTACCCAAGTTAAAACATAGTTAATTGTAATATTTACTTTTAAAATTTCAGGGTATTTCATTGTCACATTAAACACACACACACACACACACACACACACACACACACACACACACAAAGGATTTTCTTCCAGTAACATGTAGTTTTATATAACCAGCATTTTCTCTTTATTATACAAAAAGCTGATATCATCAAGGAAAAAGATGAAGAGCCAAGAAGTAAATGATAACACCATTAAGGTGGAACAGATAGCACAGAATGAATGACACGTTTCAAAGATGAGGGATTTCTAAAGGGAAGAGAATTAGCTAAGAGGAAAACTGAAGAGCCAGGGGCAGTGGTGGTGTGTACCTACCGCCCCAACCACTCAGGAGGCTGAGGCAGGAGAATCACTTGAGCCCAGGAGTTCCCAGTCAGCCTGGGAGATTTGGCAAAACTCTGTCTCTTAAATAGAAGAAAAAAATTTAAAGCCTACTTCCTAGGACTGGGTGTAGCTCAGTGGTAGAGCCAGTGCTTAACATGCACAGGACCTGGATTCAACCCCAGCAAGACAGAGAGGGAGGGAAGGAGAAAGACCCCTAGATCAGAAATTCCCAATACTGAAGGCAAGTTCGAGAGAAAGAATAGCTTCTACATGAGAGAACTACACGAGTCACCTCAGAAACATCCAGAATAAAACCGAGAGAGGAGTATTTAGACAACAGAGTAAGGATTTAGGAAGTTCACTGATGACAATTCATACATTTAAACTTTTTTTAAAAGGTTTTTGTGTTTTAGTTTTTGTACTTTATTTTTCAGTAAATTGTTGTCTGCCCATTTCTCTACAGAAAATGAACGTAATTGCCAAAGGTGTAAGGTCTTATATATAAAGGATATTAACCAGGTCATTTTCTGAAATATTTCAAATGATAGCAGGACTTCAAGTGTTGTTTATACGTTCTCATGACAGAGTATGGTTCAATCCCATAGACATATCTAATCTCTCTCAAATTATTCTGGTGCGTGTAAAGTAACTAGATCCCCTATTCCCTATAGATACATTACGAACATACTTTCATGCATAAGCAAGATAGCTTCACTGAAGGCCCCCGGAGGCTGATATGTCCCTAACATGTCACCTCAGAGCTTGGAGCAGAGCTGGCTTCCCAGGGAGGTAGGTTGTACAGCCACACAGGGCTGTGGTCAGAAAGTCTCATGCCAGGCTTAATGTTTTGCTGTCTCTGTCTTGAAACTTCTTCATCCTTTTTTAATAAGGAGCTCAATTTTTTTTCACTTTACATGTGCCCCACAAATTCTATATCCGGTCCTGTCTGAAAGTTCTCCTCCAGGTCAGCCCTGAACTTGACAGATGAGGCCCAGATGGAAAAGCCAATTTCAACAAGTTACATCCCCAGTTGGTGGAAGGTGGAGCAGGGAGGGGGTATGATATCAGAATCATAATTTAATCTTCTAATGGGAAGTTGTACTCCATGTATGTATAGTATGTCAAAGTACACTCTGTCGTGTATATCTAAAGAGAATAAATTAAATGTAAAAACAAGATGCATTTATATTCTGACTTTAAAAATAATGGTAATAATCTAATATTTTAAACTAACATCTTTATAAAACTGTGTTCTGCAGTTTACTATTCTTTAGACTAAACATGTTACAGAATGATTTTGAGGTGAGTATAACTAATCTATATAGATTTGGAATTATATTTTTAAATTGTTACATTATAGTACTATCCATATTTTATAATTCTTTTCACTGATCTTGGGATCACGGCAGCAGGAAAATATCTACAAGGATTCTAATAATTTTGACCCAGCTAAATGGCCAAACAATCTATGAATGGAAACTAAAACCAAACTTAATTTGGGGGTCCTCCACTGAAATAAAGAGCAAGTTGCTCCTGCAGAGACCAGAAGCTGAGGAGCTGCCCCTGCCACTCTTCAGTGGCCCCACAGGCCCCAAGAAAGCTACAAAGGGAGACAGCCTCCTCCACAGGCCTAAGACAGGCTAACTAAATCTACACATTGTAAGTTCTCTCTGTTGTCTCTTGTTTAAAAAGCTTATTTCACCTGCAGAGATTTCCAAGAAGAAACCTTTGAAATAGATCTTCCTTCAAAGCTGGCTTTAAATAAAACCTATCGTTCTACCAAATGGACTCCGAATATTTCTGGAGCAGCAAAGATTATAACCTACCCCATTCCCTGGGGTGGTATTGGTGCTGCTCAGTAACAAAACTGACATATCAATTATAAAAATAAGATTTTATCATCTATATTGCCAAATATGGAGAACTGTATAAAAAATGGGGGGAAGGCTTTATTCTCAATTTCTAATCGTGCAATAAATAAAAGCACAAGCAGTTAATGCCTCAAAACTGACTGTCCATCTATTTTATATCTTTCAGTGTATGCTATGAGTTTGGCCCAAAGCTGTATAACACTAAATCTCTAACAAGGCTTCAATATTTGCTAAACATACCCTTACTAGCTTTTCCATGAGGACACATCTAGGATCAACTAAAATGTGGAGAGAAAAAAAAACTTCTGCCACTTAAAATCATATACACTATACTGTTTAGTAAATACATTCTCTAAAATTGCCTTATTCAAGATCTGCCAAAAAGCATCCGATTTCCACAGAAAAACAATGCAGACTGATAGCAATTGTGTACAACTGCACACTAGTGAACATACCTAAAATGTAGGGAAGAACTTCCACTGGAAACCTAAACCTGTCTAAGAATAAAGTCATGAAGTTTGGTTAACAGAGAAGAAATTCATTATCATTTTAAAGCCTTTAACTAAAGTGGCAGGGTCTGTTAGCAGTTTCATGCACAGTGACTCAGTTAACATAACAAAACTCATTTTTAAAACTGTTCCAGAAAGTTCAGGAAGAACCACCAGGTGGCAGAATTTCCTGAGGCTCAATTAACTGAAGAGCGGTTAGTTACTTGAAAAGCTGACCACTAGGTGGCATCAGACCCCCACTTTCTCAGTCCCCACCAAGCAGCCTGATCTTAGTTTAATAAGACTTTTCCCATACGAAACACATGAAAAAATACACTTTCTTACACCAGAAAGTTTTGTTTCCTTACATTCTGAATGTTGATCTGTAGTTCCATTTTGTAGTGATTGAAGTCTTTGGCAAGTTCATGGCCCTGATGATAGAAAGTAAACATTCCCTGAAAAAATGACAGCATCTAAGACAAAGGAGAAAAGGGGACATTAGCAGGGGGGAAAATCCCTCACATACACTGAAGAATCACATACACTGTCAAGTGCTTCCCTCTCCTCTCACTGCACCCCACTGATGTTATTCTAAGGAAGTCAGGAGAAGTCAAAGACATCGAAGTGCATGTTATTAATTGGTCTTTATTTCTATAAAGAGGAAACATTTTCTTAAATCTCAGTGCCCCAAGACTATTTTTTACAGCAAGCTTCATAGAATTCTAAGTCATCCACTTATCCTCATCCATCAAGAGAATCCCAATATTCACTTGTAATTGAAACCTTAACCCTGTAGTTCAACTCATCCATAAGAGTAAAATCATGGAATCAGAGAGCAGAGCTCCAGTCTCTACTGGCATCCATCCCAGGCACTGCAACCCCAGTTTTGTTGACAGGGATATTCAGTGACTTGCCCAGGGCAGAAGCAGGGCAGTAGCAGGGCAGTAATTAAGCCCTAACATTTTCTACCAACTCCTAACCTGCCCCTCTTAATTAAAGGGCAGCTGCTTCTGCCCCACGTCAAAATGCATCGAAAGGGAGAAGAGGAGATTTGGGGGGAGAGTGAAAGAAATTCTGAGATTAATTTTCTTCCAAACAGTTAGATTAGAAGAGAAATTTTGGGCTTTAACATCAAATGGCCATCCACAGTTGATCCCTAAGCAATCCCTTGTTATAATGACCATGGGCAAATTACTGAAACTTTCTCTGCTTCAATTTCCTTATTTGTTAAGAGGGATAACAAAAATATCTTGGAGTTACTGCATGAAGTGAAGACAGTACAGTACTTAGAACAATGACTTGAAGTAAGAGTGAGCACTGTAAGTGCCCAATAAATGTAGGCCATTATTATTTCATATAAAAGGAAAGCTTTAATGAGGTTTAATTTTTCTCTAGTTGTTTAATTTAGGTTATTTTTATTATTCCAACAAGTTTTTAATCAATCAGTACTTAATAGTTCTTTTGTTTCTCAAAACCATGAATGTATCGGGTAAACTGTAATAGTATTAAACTGGAACTCAAAGTTGTGTAATACAAAAAGACCATTACAATTAAAATATTGAAAATGACTTCCAATGTTTCTCAGTTTGTTTTTGCTAAAACTCTCAGTATGAAATATCCTTGACATTTTAATTAAGAAGCATATATTTATATACATGTATTTGAACATAAAAATAACTAAAGCTATTAGAAAAACATTTTTGTGATAACAAAAAAATCAAGTGTTTCTTGAAACAAAACGCTAGATTCACTCCCTGGGTGCAATGACTCAACCTGTAATCCCAGCAGCTCCAGAGGCTGAGGCAGGAGGATTGTGAGTTCCAAGCTCCAGCCTCAGCAACAGTGAGGCCCTAAGCAACTCAGTGAGGCCTCGTCTCTAAATATATATATAAAATAGGGCTGGGGATGTGGCTCAGTGGTGGATTGCCCCCAGGTTCAATCTCTGGTACTCCCCACAAAAAGAAATGCTAGATTCACTCACAAAATTTCAAATGTTCCTCAACACAGGTTGCTTTAACCATGGTGAGGAGTCGTTAGAAACCGTGATAAAAAAAATAACTGGTCAATTGTTAAATGGACAGAGTTTGGATGGGTAACGTTACTTTAAAAATGATCTTGAGTAAAGATGATCCTACAAAATGCCACTTTCACACACATTTTGATATTAATTCTTGCAGAGGGATTTTTTTAAAGAGTGAAGCTCTAAGGAAAATGGCCAAAATTGCCCATGACTAAACTTCTTGAGATCATGTGCCAACAGAAATATTCATTGTGTGTTGCTGTACAAAAGAGGCTGAGGACCACTGATTTAGAGGCGATTCCCTGACTTTGTGAGTGTGTCCATCCTTCTATGTATAATGTCTGCCTTCATGTTTACACACTATAGCCTCTAGGAACCATGTTAGATCTAAGAGAAAATATGACTATTATATTACCAAAATGTATCACCAAAATAGCAAACAACTTGCTCTAATACTCACAGGCTCCACAAACTCAAACTTCTTTCTTTCTTGGATTTCCTGAAGCTTACACACATATTCAAGAGACAGTTCATAAAAGTGCTGCCGGTTTTGCTCCACTTGGAGATCTGCCTGTGTTAAAGTAATTGAGGTTAGTCAAACTGGAGAGAGAGAAGGAAACACTATACCAGAAGTTGGCAAACGTCAGTCCACAGGCCAGATATGGCATGCTGCCTGTTTTTGTAAATAAAGTTGTATCTGAACACAGGACTGTTTAACGTGAAGTCTGAAGCTACTCTCCTGCCACAATCATAGCATTGAGCAGCTACAGCAGAGACCTCAAGGTCCTCAAGAGTCTAAAATAGTAACCCTCAAACTCTTCAGAAAAAGTCTCCCCACCCCCACCCCTACCCTGTAGGCTATAGCTAGCTGACCCCCAAGGACTAGAGGCCCAACAGTTAGGCTTTCTTCAAACGCTCGTTCCCAACCAGAACTGCCACCAACTCAAAAAATCACATCAACATTATTTCCATGAACAAATCTTCCAAGAATGAGGTTGGCCTGAGAGAGGAGGCTGGGAAAATTCCAGTCACTTCAGTACTAGGTGATTGAGAGCAGCAGGTGAGGAATTGGCAGCCGTGACACATCTGAGAAACTGGCTCTGGAAGGCAGGTCAGGGTCGGAAGCCCATCTAGGGGTGCTCATGCTCCTAAGCCCTCACCATGTCGGATCACCCTGTGAGTCCAGCTGGTCAGGAGACTATTCCAGCTTATCTCGAATTACTGAACTGAGAGAAGAGTACAGTTCCACAGAGACCAACAGGAAAGGAATTCTCATCCCAGAAACCACTCTCACAAGGCACTGTGCAGTATTTCTCCTAACTTGCTAACTTGATTTTCGAAAGTATTAATCTAGACATTTCTCCAGAAAAAAAATATTTTAAAAATGGCTAATAAGCATAGGAAAAGAGGCTCAAATAATCATCAGGGAAGTATAATGAAAGACCTCCTCACATCCATCAGGACAGCTATTATGACATGGAGAAAAGAAGTGAGGTGAGGTAGGGAAGATATGGAGTAACAAACTCTTGCTCATCACTGGTAGGAATAAAAAACGATGCAGCCACTGTAGAAAACATCCCAAAAGCACCTCAAAAAATTAAAAATAGAATTACCATGGGATGCAGCAATTCCACTTTAAGGTATACACCTAAAAGAACTGAAAGCAGGAACTCAGACACTTGTACACCATTCATAGCAGCATTCTTTACCCTAAACAAAAGGTAGAAGCCGTCCATGGACAGATGAATGAATAGATATTCAACAGCCTGAAATTCTGACACATGATACAACATGGATAAGCCTAAAGATACTATGCAAGCAAAATAATTCACACAAAAAAAAAAAACAAATACTGTAGGATTTCAAATATATGATACACCCAAGAAAGTGCAATTCACAAAGACAAAATAGAATGGTTTGCCAAGCATAGTGGTGCACGCCTGTAATTGCAGCAGCTCCAGAGGCTAAGGCAGGAGGATCACCAGCTGAAGGCCAGCTTGGGTGATTTAGAGACCATGACTCAAAATAAGAAAGGCTAGGGATATAGGTCAGCAATAGAGCATCCCTGGGTTCAATTCCCAGTTCCACAAAAATAAATAAAAGATGATTTGTTGTCAAGGCAGGAGAAGCGGGCTGTGTTTAATGGGTACCAAGTTTCATCTGTGGAAGATTAAAAGAAAAAAGCTGGGGAGATACAGGTGGTAATTATGTAACATGAAGGAATGTAATGCCACTGAACTGCACACTTGAAAATGGTGAAAATCATGAATTTTATTGTATTTTGCAATGACAGTTGGATAAGCTTTTGAAAATAAAAGTATTTGTCGAATACTTAAATTTTTCATCAAATGCTTTATTAAAATGGTGTTTCAATGCAATAACTGTTACTAAACTAAAACAAGAGTTTCTATCTCAAAGTCCTATTTGTATGCCCCTGATCATCAGATTTTGATTGGTGAGCCATCAGCAATAAATAGCTATAACTCCCAGCAAAAACACTAATTCTTGAGTCTTTAACAAAATGAAGACATGAGGAGATAAGGGTGGTTGCTTCATTATTACACCAGAGCCAAAATGACTGGTTCGGTCTGAGCTGATTCTCTCTTGTAGCTGTAGTTGCTACTATAATTACCCTCACATTTCTGGTCAACTTTTATTACCACCTGTTTAATATTCTGAATATCCAAAACTGTTGTGCCATGTGCTTCACAATTATATCACCAGAATCCCTGGGATCACAGACAGCTCGTGACTTACAATACTGCCAGAGATGTCCAAGTCCTACTAGGGGCACAGAATGATTTACTTTACCCTGACCAAGTCTACTTACTACATGGTATGATTTTAATGTGTCCCCCAAAGGTTTGCTAGAAGGTGGCCTCTAGGGTGTCCATACTGAGGTGATAAAGTCTTTAAGAGGTGAGGCCCAGTGAATGGAAATCGGGTCACGGAAGCACTATGCTTGAAGGGAATTAATGCAGGTCTCCTGGGACTGAATTAGCTCCTGGGAGACTAGGTTATAAGGGAGCCTGGCATCTCCTCTGAATCTGTCTTCCACACACACCCCCACTCTGTGATGCCATCGAACTTGAGGCCCTGTGAAGAGCCAAGCAGATGTCCACACCATGCTCTTGAACCTCCAGAACTATAAGCAAATAAAGAAGCCAGCTCAAGCAATATTTATAGCAACAAAAAAGTGAGTAATATACTACACTTAGCAAAAGTCACTAGTTGTTAATACACAATACACAATTTCTATTTGATTATCTGAATTGTGGACATTTATACTATCAGAATATATAAGATAGATCAGTCACATATGAAGTTATTCAAAGGAGCTACTTCTCTAGTGATATTTATGTTGAAATGTTATTTTGTTGATAGGTAAAGAGAAACTTCAAAATCAAAAGAAATATTTTGTCACATAACTAACACTTGTTACAGTATAGAAATTAGAATTTAGGGATATTGATGGAGGTAGAAGCTCTGTTGCCTAAGAAGGTAAACACAAGCCAAAGCAGCAGATTCAAGAGAATTACCAAAATAGCCAGCTTTCTGTATACTACAATTTTTTGTTATTACTCTCATTTGAAACAAGAGGATACAGTAAATTAGCCACCACGTTTCTATGCCTTTGTTCAATACAATTCTCAGCAGTTAATCTCTTAAGCACCTGGAGTCACTGAGGATCAGCAACACCTTGGCTGCAGGCAAAAGTAATGAAAATTCAAACCGAACTTTGTTCCCTTTAAAAAACTTCTAATATGGCATTATGTAAAAATGTGGATGTGTAACCGATGTGATTCTGCAATCTGTATTTGGGGTAAAAATCGGAGTTCATAACCCACTTGAATCTAATGTATGAAATATGATGTCAAGAGCTTTGTAATGTTTTGAACAACCAATAAAAAAAATAGGAAAAACGAAACCTGTAAAAAATAAATAAAAATAAAAAACCTCCTGACTTTCAAGAGAAGGATGTTTCAAGTGGAAGTCTGTAAGTTAGTAAATAACAGAACAAGATAGGAAAGTACACGTAACTGACATGAAACTAAAATTCTTCACCTTCAGAGTCTCTTCAAATATCTGATCTGGAACTTAGTGACTGATGAAATTGGGATTGATGAAAATTGCCAAAGCCCTAGCTCAGCGGACACACATCTTCACACTTTTCTTGCCATAAATACATAGAAATCCCTACTCTCTGACAGACACTTTTCTAGGCACAGAGGTTTTGTGCTACATAAAACTATTTTGTTGACATCAAGGAACTTACACTCCTTGGAAGAAGCCATGTGACAAGCACATAATAGGTAAAACAGCTCTAAGAATATGCAGAGGTGTGCGCCTGTAATCCCAGTGGCTCAGGAGGCTGAGGCAGGAAGATCATGAGTTCAAAGCCAGCCTCAGCAATTTAGTGAAGCCCTAAACTTAGCAAGACCCCGTCTTAAAATTTAAAAATTACAAAGGACTGAAGATGAGACTCGATGGTTAAGCTCCCATCTGTTCAATCCCGAGCACCAAAAAGGAAAAAAGAAAAAGAATATGGAGGGGAAAAGGCAGAGTAAGGGAAACATTCTGAGTAGGATAGGCAGGAACAGATTTCCTAATAAGGTAATCTGTGAATACAGCATTTGGAAGAGTAGTTGAAGAATTGAAGCGCGTGGATCTCGTTTGAAAATATCCTGGGCAGGGGTCCAGGGTGGAGTTCAGTGTGCCCCTTCTGAGGGTAGAATGCATGGGGCCCTGGATTCAATTTCCAGCAAAAAAATTAAAATCATGAGGCAAAAGGAAGACCAAATATAAAGTTCCTGAGCAAGGAATTTGCTTGGCCCCAGGGAATGGCCTGGCGCCACTACAGGTAGCTGTCAGGAGGGTTTGCAGAAGAGGGGGTCCTGAGAAGTGGCCATACTGTATGTTCTGGCGCTAAAGATGGCACAAGCTGACAAACTGGATGTAGGCAGTGAGACAAAGGGTCCAGAATGACTCTCATGATTCTTCATGGGCAACATTTGGAACTGGATACCTAATTAGAAAGTGGAGATGGAAATTTACCTGGGGCATAAAAATTCTCTTCCAGATACTTGGAAATAGAGATAATGAAGAATAAAGGTTAAAACTGTTAACAGCATGTCTATAAATGCAACAGCTGTCATTGCAAAATCGACCGAGGGCTAGAGATGGGAGCATGTGTAACTGTGTGGTTTCCTACAAAGTGGAACAAGTAGAGAATGGAGCCATACCTGAGATATTGTAGGGAGGATTAAGTGGTATAAAAGCTCCTTTCTGTTTCATAAACTGATCTGCGCCATCCAAATGTCAAAGGTATTAGAGATACAAAAGAAAATGTCACATGGGGATAATATCCAATCAACCACATGTGTGCCCATATACATATTGTTTGCAACCAACTATCTGAAATTCAAATACACCCTAGAATCAATGCTATTAGTGTTATTTGGATAAAATTTCACTAGGTACATGTTACAATGGCACATTCTACCCAGATTCCTTACATGTGTAAACCCAAACAAGAAAAGGAGAAGTCTTACTATGTGAAACAAGTAGGGATGTAAAACTGCAAACATTTTCCTAAAAAAGTGTACATTCTGCATTATGAACAACACGTTATGTTCTAGTCAAGCCTTGAGTGAGGAAAACAAACAGCAGGGAATTTAGAAACAATGAGAAAAAAATGAGAGATGTGAATTCCTTTCTCCTTGCATAAAGCTACTTCCTCCCAAAAAAGGTACATTAACACAAGTAAAAAGGATGATTTCTTTCAACCAAGCCGAACCTTCTGAATCCCTGGCATTAAATCAGATTAATACTACCTTCATATAAAAGCAAAATTATATATGAGCCTATTAAATTCAATCCATTTATTCAAGAAATCTTGAAAGCCAATTAATAGATCCATCCCTGCACATAATGTATCTGTTCTACAGTAAGGCTGGTTAAAATTATTGCTCCTATGAAAAAACAAAACCCAAAATTTTTACTACTATGAATCCACGGTTACTCAATCATAGTAAGATATATTCATCATTTTGTGTCTTGTTTCACAAGTACCATTTCTTCTTAATTTGTTGCAAACCCGTCCCCCCCCCAGATGAAGTTTTCAAAAGTAAAGCTCATTTAAAAATATGTGCACTTTTTTAATTCTGCAAAGTAACAGGAAAAAAAAGAATACCTCTTGTAAATGTGAGTCTTTCTTTTTGGCTGACAGATTCAAATGTTTATCAATTAGGCTATAATTCTTTTCTGTTTCTTTGTCGAACTTCTTTTTTTCTTCCTACAAATCAGAAAAAAAAGACAATTATGATTAAACAGAAAAAAAATTCATACACATCATGAATCCACTAGGATGCTCAAAATATGAAAATAAAACAAAGTCCCAGGGAACATGGAGCAATTCAAAAAACATCTGCAGCACCCAAGCCACGGCTTACAAATCAAGTCAGCATTAGGATCAGAGATGCACTTGATTTTTTTGAAGCCTATGCTATTTTTCAACTCTTCACTTACCACTATATTAAGAATTAATGCAGTCACTCATCCCTCACAAAAAGAAAACACAAGAATACATAAGAACAACAACATATAGTCTTAAAAAAAAAACTTGGTCAATTTTGGCTTAGAAAAGGAATTCATTTCAAATGTAATAGTTTGGCTCTAGAAATTTTTTAAAAAAAATCACAATGATCACTATTGGGAAAAAAAACATCCAAGGAAAGATCATCTTTCCTCAATGGCTGATATAACAATAAGATCCTCTGGTCAGAAATGTTGTTCATATTCCCATACCTTACCAGTGATTTCTTAACACTGCCTAGAATATATATCAATAGATCAAAAGAGCCTAAAATAATATTGACATACTAGTGCTGAGCTAATTTGGTTAATATTACAAACATTTCTCAGGAACCTGTATTTGCTTTTCTTTTGCTATAGAAGCTTTTTGAGAAAACAAGCAAAATTTTAAGTGCAGAAAAGACAAACTATGCCCCCTCTTAAGCTGCTGGCCAACTTGGGAGGTGTTTAATCAACACTTTGAGCATCAATGAGTACACATAACATCCTCATGATAGCAAAATGTGTCTATCAAGTTGGGCACTAAAGCACAGGCCTATAATCCCAGTAGCTCAGTGGGCTGAGGCAGAAAGATCACAAGTTCAAGGCCAGCCTCAGCAACTTAATGAGACCTCAGCAATTTAGCAAGACCCTGTCTCAAAATACAAAATAAAAAGGACTGGGAGTATAGGCTAGTGACAGAATGCCTCCAGGTTCAACCAGAGTTTCCATGCTTCCCCCCCAAAAAATAAATGTGTTCATCAACTTCAAACTCTCCACGACTTCCTGGGAAGATACATTCCTGTCCGTTTTCCAACTTCTCTTTTCTTAAATAAACAGTGAACTAGTCTGTCTATATCTGGTATGAGATTTCCCTCGTAAATACTGTGAATTCTACTTCTTTGCATTTATCTCGCCCCACTACATGGGACCACAAAGTTGTTTTTCAAACCTCCCACAGTATATCCTCACCAAGTCTTCTAAAGGCCCTAAATTAATGCCAGCATTAACGGAGAAGAGTCTCAGGAATGGGAGTTTCTTCCCATTTCTAATCCAAGTCCAATTATCAACTTGCACCCAAAACAAAAACAAAAAAAAAAAAACTAACAGCTCATCTGACAGCACAGAACCTAAGTTTTTTTCTCAAAAGATCAAGGAGTATTTTCTACTGACTCATTCCTGGTGATCCCATGGTCCATCTATGAGAGAGAGAAACCCAAGAAATAAGCAGTTGTAACCTCTCATGTGTGTCACACTTGTTGAAACACAGACCTGCATTCTTCTTTATGCCCTAGTTGTTCTTTTTTTAATTTACAACTTTTTATTTTACGTCTCAAGTATCAATATGTTACAGTCAGTCTCTTCTCTGCTTGTCATTATGCTCTTCATCAACAGAAAATAAATTCTTACAAATGCGTGCTACCTCAAAATCTCCACTAGCTTAAAAGCTGAGAGTGTGAAGAGTAGATGAAGTCTCGGTGCCGAGATCTGGCCACTTTTTGCTGTGACCTTGCACTAGGATCACAGCATTCTCCAAGCATCAGCTTCTTGGGTTTAAGAAAAGAGAAATGAGAGTCACACTTCTGCTTTTTTTTTTTTTTTTTAATCACAAAAGTACTACAAAACATCCATCATAGTAAGAAAGATTCAAATCCTTTACACATTCGTATTTACCAGGAATACAGAAAACATTTTCACTCTCTTATCTGATTCAATCTGCATCACAGCAAGGGACAAAGGAAGGAGGTAAAATTGGAATTAGCCCAAAACACCCAGCACATGCAGCAATAGCTGGTCATGTAAATTAAGTCCTGGGTAAAGTTGGGAATGAAAAGAAAATAGTGATAACAAGCTTCCTAAATAAAGAATTTAGCCAAGAAACATTACACCCATCAATTACAATAGAAATACATGTGTTCATACATGCTACAGTCTTATACAAATGCTGCTGTGTTTTGCTTTAAAATCTCAAGAGGTTGAGAATTATTTCTTCCTGCATGTGTTCTGAATATGATTACAAAGAATTATTTTCATTATGATCACCTGATTTCTTGTGCTACAATCATAAATTTAAAGGAAGCTGTAGTTTGCAGCATTCAATAAAGAATGGAGTATTTTCTTTTCAATACTGAATTATAATAGATATAAATATATTAATTCTTCAAAAGAAATAGATAAGTTGATAAGCCTAATTCAATAAGTTCCAAAGAGGATAAAATTAATCACAATGTGAAAATATTTCTTATAAAACAAACATCACAAACTCAAGCGAGTCTGGGCCAGGCAATCATATAAGACATGAAATCGACTAGAAAAGAAACACTAGGAAAAAGTAGGGCAATGGAAGCCAAGATCTGCTCCAGAGGGAAGGCTCCCATAACAGCCACCACACAGGCCACCTCCAAATTTTCCAGAAACAAAGCTGAAAAAGATAATGGTTTATAAGGGTGGCAACAAAGTTTTGCAAAAATTTAATGAGTAAGGTTTTGTTTACAGACTAAATATGACTCATAGGAAATTAGTGAATAATCAATTGTAATATTGCATGTGTTAAAAAAAATGAAATACTACCAGAGTAACTGGTAGAATAAGACCTATTATGCATGAATGGCAGAGGGAGTTTATGAACCCAAGAAGCACAATTCAAATAATCAGATCTTTCAAACATCATTGGAAATAAAATATATAAAGATGCCATCAGCAATCACTGGGTTTAAAATAAAGATTATTAATGAACGGTGCTCAAATAATTGCTTAACTACTGGGAAATAGAGAATCCCACCTCATATCAAAATTAATTCCAGATGGATTTAGAGAGAGTCACAAGTAAAAAATGAAGCCATAATACAAACAAAAGTTTTCATTAGATCAGCAAGTAATACCAGGACCCTCTGGGCAAAAAAGAAATAAAAGAAGCTGTAAGAATTTGTAGATATCACAGCCAGGTGCGGTGGCGCATGCCTGTAATCCAAGTGGCTCGGAAGGCTGAGGCAGGAGAATCACAGATTCAAAGCCAGCCTCAACAACAGGGAGGCACTAAGCAACTCAGTGAGACCCTGTCTCTAAATGAAATACAAAATATGGCTGGGTATGTGGCTCAGTGGTTGAGTGCCCCCGAGTTCAATCCCTAGTACCACCCCCCCATCCAAGAAAAAGAACTTCTAGATATCACAAAAATCATCATCATCAAACTGAAGCCAGAATTGACACAGGCAGTCAGTATAGGTAGATAAATCAGGTCAGATCAAGGAGGAAAATTTGGCTAGGAAGTGAAAGAGGAATTAAAACACTAATGCCTTCAGAGCCCTTCCTCTACTCTTAACAAGAAAATCCACCCCTGCCCCAACGTGTTGCTAAAGTAACCTGTTCCAGGGATTGTCGCTCCCTACAGGGAGTTGTTAATTATGCCCGCTTCCTGCCAGGATCACTCCACCTTGGCCCCTCCAGCCCACCTGTTTCCCACCAAGAGGGCCTAGTCATATAAGCAGGAAAGAGCTCTCTTATAAGGGCAAGAAAGCAGGAGAACAAAGGAAGCCTAAGACATACAAAAAAGGTAGAATGTGCTCACCTCTTGGGATATCAGGATACCAGCTATGGCCCCCTTCTTCCTCCCAGGAGAAGCCTACATTACCCTTTTGTAAATAAACCCTGCTTTATATGCTTGCCTCCTGCACTTCCCTAATGTCAAACTTCAACATGTGAGGAAGCAGGACTGAGCCAGTGGTATCAAAGCTACCAAACAAGGTGGGGGAAAACTGCAACCAAAATGCCTGCCAAGAAATTAACATTCTTAACTAAACAAAGCATCCAACGGTTAGCAAAAAGCACGTGGTACTACCTCTGTGGAAAAATGGATCAAGAACACAAATCATTCATCAAAGTCTGAAGAGAACCATGAATTGCCCAGTAATTTAATATGGTACTGGAATTTTTTGGCTTTGTTTTGAGAGGAGGAACTAGATGATTTTTGAGTTTCCTTCATTTTTAAGAATGAGGGAATAAAATGGCTTATATTGAAGCTAGAAATGTTAAATAATGTTTATTGTTGGACTAGTCTGGAGAAGAACCCAAGTGCTTTTTTAGATTCCAATTCCTTCTCCCTTTTTATTTAAATGAAGAACTCAGAATGCAGAGAGTAGACAAAAATCTGATCTGTTTGGCATGCTGATAAAGACCAAGTTATAAAGTAGCAGAACAATTGCAGTGATGTACATCAGACCTATACTAGACATGGGAAGTATATTACCAAATTCATTGCATTATCAAAATAACCTTCCGAGATAGATGTCATTGGTCTAATTTTATATATCATGAAACAGGTTTGGCGGTCTTAAGTAATTTGCCCCAAATCAGCCCCAAATCCCACAGCTCGCTAAGGCATGGAAAAGAGGATTCAAACCAGGAAAACAGCAACTTCCTGCAAGCCTTTTTGGTGTATTCAACCCTGAGTGGAGGGTGCATTTCAGAGGGCCTCCGCTTAGCCCTCCAATGCCACTTTCCAGGGCACATTTTATCCTCCCCCCCCCCATTTTTTTTTTAATTTCACAGATTCCCATATAGTTACTACCTACTTAAAGGCCAGTCAGTATTTTTAATTCATTATTTTGTCTGAGGGCCTCTCTCACTGTGCCAACAATAGACAACAGTATGTTTCATTACTAAAATAAAAGAAATGCAATTACATCAGCATTTTTGCTTTATCAAACAACTTTATGACAAATTATTCAGGTAGGTTTGTTATTTACCCATATTTTGCGGTCATTTATAGAACATTGGTAAATCAGTTATTAGACATTTATTTCACTAGACTTAAGTCTTGGGAAAAATACAAGAGAAATTTGGCGAGTCTGGTAAAGGATTGAGGTGGTAAGTCAAACTATGAAAACATTTTTTTTCCAGTCCTGTTTAAACTTTTAGATAAAATTATACTTGCCCCTTTCCAAGAACTTTTTCAGACTATTGTCAATACAGTTTAGTTGGGTACACTTGGTATTTGCATGCTGTTGCTGCTTCTCTAAATCCACATTTGTGTTATTTGATTGGATGGATATGCTAGTTTTTTTTTAATTAATTTATTTACATGGTGCTGAGGATGGAACCCAGTACCTTACACTTGCTAGGCAAGCACTACCACTGAGCCTCAACCCCAGCCCCGATACGCTAGTGTTTAATTCTCTCACTTTTTTGGCTAATCAACTAATGTTTACTGAAGACTTGATATTTCCATGTTTTAATCTCATGTAGTTTTTATAATAACCTTGAGGTGTTATATTCCCATTTTATAGAGAAGCAAACTGAGGCATGGAGAGGTTACATTAATTTCTCAAAACACGCAGCTAGTAAGCATCATAACTGAGATATGAACCTGAATAGTGACTTTGTAGACAGTTCTTCCAAGTAGGATGCAATACCACCTCCCCGCAGAGTGCAGACCCAAGTCCAAAGTCAAATGCAAAGTGTCTGTTAAGGTTGGAGGGATTCACCATGCCGCAGATGGGTGAGGAATAGTGACCTGGTATGTACACTGAGGGGAGAAAAATCCCCAGAGTCTCTCATGTTTCTCCATTTCTCCATGCAAAGGTATTGACAGCCTTTGGTTCAGGACTATTTTTTCAAGGACGCCTGCATATTCTACAACCTTAGAAGATAGTTAAAATCTCCCTCTCGAACAAAAAAAAAGGGGGGGGGAGTTACTGCAGAGTATTATAAGATAATGCCTTCAGTTATGACAAAGTTTGGCAAGTTTGCCTGCAGTCCACTGGGGATCTTCAACTGAAGATGAAACCCCTGTTTGTGTAGTATCTACCAGGACCACTCTGTATTACCACCTGGGACTCGAGGGTCAAGAGTAATGGATGTTAACAAGAATCTCCGGTGGCTTACTTTGTGCTAAAGGTAATAGAGCTCCTTGTCTTTGGGCCAGGGGTCTCGTGTCTTTTGCTTTCCACTGTAACTCTGAAGTTGTGCCCTGGTATTTCTCAGAGGTTTTACTCAATGTTTGGTTCTTTTGTTGTTTGGTATCTATACCAGTTTCCTGCAGATAAAATCAGCATCTTATGAGCAATGGCTACCAAAGCACCATGGAATGCTGGTGCATAAGCGCGCCCTCCTCCAGGGAGGGAAAGAGCCTGAAGAGGAGGTAAGGCAGACGTGAAGCAGATAGAAAGGCTTCTGTCCTGTGATGGCACAGGGACTTCTGCCCAGGGTTGACAATCAAAAAGAACTTAAGAAAATGCAGCAGAGCCTACAAAACAGAGAGGAGCCGAAACCAGACAGACATGACTCAAGGAGGGCATATCTACACAGACGCAAAGGTGGAGAATCCTCATTGGGGCTTTTGGCAAATCCCATTTACAAAAACCTCCAACATCTTGGACTATGTTTGAACCACAGTTAAACATGTAATTGGGCTTGTGGAAATTGGAGAAAGTAAGAGTCCATGGAACCAAAAGAGCTTCGATAGAAAGGCAAAGGGTATGACGTTACCATACAGGAAAAAGAGGAGGAGAAAAGAGAAAAATGTTCACACCGACATCTAAAAATTCGGTGTGGTCAAGTTAAGGGACTTTTTTTTTATAATCTCCACATGAAAACTGCTCTTTTAAAAAAAAAACTCTTTAAAATGTCCCACATAAGATTAATAAAGAAATAAAAGTGAGTGCTTATCAGAATAGAATTGAATGATTAGGAAATGGATGCAGAAAATCAAACATCCAAACTTCAAACATCATCCTGGTAATTCTAGAGGTCAAAGAACAACCTTAGGCTAAGCTACTAATTAGATATCTACTACAGTAAGGCAGGGCAGAGGCTAGGATGAAGAAAGTTAGCAGTCTTTTAAAGATTTAACCATCTATTGAACAGACAAGGTATTTATATATTGATGTAGAGCCTAATCCACCTCTCTAATGTTTTTATGATATATGAAGAACTGCCAGTTAAAAAGGGCTTCTTGTCGGGTATGGTGGTGCACCCCTGTAATCCCAGTGGCTTGGGAGGCTGAGGCAAGAGGATCATAAGTTCAAAGCCAGCCTCAGAAATTTAGCAAGGAGATCCTATCTCAAAACATAAAAAGGGCTGGGGATGTGGCTTGGTGGTTGATTGAGTGCCTCTGGTTTCAATCTCTGGTATTCCCCTCCCCCCTCAAAAAGGCTTCTCCCTAGGACCCAAAAGGACTGGCTCCTTGCAGCCAACACACATACTATCCTGAACAAGAATGAAGAATAAATTCATCATAAACCTGAATCCAGGAGTACAATGGAAGGGGAAAGAAAAGAGACTTTGAGAATGTGGTAACTACACAGCTTAAGGCATAGACTAAACTATTAAAATAATACTTCTTTAAAAAGGGAAAATTATTTTGCAAGTTGTTTTGCTAGACAATCGTATCATCAGAAGCTTGGAAAGTGCGGGGTGGGGCAAAGAATCAACAGAAGATTCTATTGAAGGTCAATAGAAGGCCAGAAACATATAAAACCCAGGAGGGTAGATAGCTAAACATATATATTATATATGTATGTATATATAATACATATATTCATTGGTAAGATTACACTCATTTTTCATTTGCAAGATAAGATTTTTGCCTAATCCACAAGAAATGAACATTGCATACATGCTGTACCAATCAACCAGTTAAAATAACTGATATGTTCAAGTCCAAAATAGCTTAGACGCTATTTGGGGGGAAAAAAAGACATGAAATTACAAAGCAGATCCCTAGAGTCCTTCCATTTACAGATAAAGCCAATTATTTTCAGAGAGATGAAGTGAGGCCCCCAATATCCTGCTGCAAAGCCAGGGGCACAACCCAGATGCATGCAGTTCAGCAAACATCAAAAAGATCTGGAGGTGCCCACACAGACTATCCCCAACCTACACAGTATTGATTTATAGTCCTCCATTAAAAACTATAAAATAGTTAATCACTTAAAGGAAAATGGATTCTGTAAATAGCAACTAAAACGCTGGAATGCTTCGGGCCCATCTGTGTAGTTACAGCTATTGAGGCATCTGTTTATTTGTACCAAGGGATTTTAACAGTTTCTTTTAGGAAGATAGAGGGAAAAAAAAAAAAGAACTCACATCTCCAGACATGTGGGGAAAAAAATATAAAAACCACCTTCCCTACCTAAAACTGATATTGTTTTTCTCTCTTCAGGCCAAGCCAAAAATGGTCCACAATACAGGACATACAATCAATAAGTACATGAAAAAATGCTCACCATCGCTAGCAGTCAGAGAAATGCAAATCAAAACCACCCTAAGATACCATCTCACTCCAGTAAGATTGGCAGCCATTATGAAGTCAAACAACAACAAGTGCTGGAGACCATGCGGGGAAAAGGGTACACTTGTTCATTGTTGGTGGGACTGCAAATTGGTGCAGCCAATTTGGAAAGCAGTATGGAGATTTCTTGGAAAGCTGGGAATGGAACTACCATTTGACCCAGCTATTCCCCTTCTCGGTCTATTCCCTAAAGACCTAAAAAGAGCATGCTACAGGGACACTGCTACATCGATGTTCATAGCAGCACAATTCACAATAGCAAGATTGTGGAACCAACCTAGATGCCCTTCAATAGAGGAATGGATAAAAAAAATGTGGCATTTATACACAATAGAGTATTACTCTGCATTAAAAAAATGACAAAATCATAGAATTTGGAGGGAAATGGATGGCATTAGAGCAGATTATGCTAAGTGAAGCTAGCCAATCCTTAAAAAACAAATGCCAAATGACTGCTTTGATATAAGGGGAGTAACCAAGGACAGGGTAGGGACGAAGAGCTTGAGAAGAAGATTAACATTAAACAAGGATGAGAGGTGGGAGGGAAAGGGAGAGAGAAGGGAAATCGCATGGAAATGGAAGGTGATCCTCAGGGTTTTACAAAATTACATATAAGAGGAAATGAGGGGTAAGAGAAGAATAATACAAGTGGAAGAAATGATTTACAGTAGAGGCGGTAGAGAGAGAAATGGGGAGGGGAGGGGAAGGGAGGGGGGATAGTAGAGAATAGGATAGACAGCAGAATACATCAGACACTAGAATGGCAATATGTAAATCAATGGAAGTGTAACTGATGTGATACAGCAATCTGTATACGGGGTAAAAATGGGAGTTCATAACCCACTTGAATCAAACTGAAATATGATACATTAAGAACTATGTAATGTTTTGAACGACCAACAATAAAAAAAAAAAGGTCCACAATACACTAATGTCACTTTTTCTCCTCAAGTACATACAAAATGTTCAAGAAAGACTGGTGAAAATTATTTCTCTGGGATAGCTGAAAAGCTCAGATCACAAACTTTAGAAGTTGCTAAATATATCCCAGGCTCCCTGTGGCAAGTCACTGTATTAGTCCCAGAAATCCTGGCTAAATCCCAGATCCTTGGGCAGAGAGATTACAGTTCACTTATGTATGAATCCCCAGTACACCACTATCCAAAATGCCCTACTACAGCAACCTGGTATGTAACAGAAGCTCAACAAATTTATTCAATTTCAGGAAAGTATGTTAAATTATAAAAATAACAATGTCATGTTATAAAATAATTTAATATTCTTCCTAGCTTCAATGGCACCATGGTGTAGCAGAATCTCTATACCCTTAAGCCCTATTACAAAGCTACAACCTCCCTAAAATAGAGGTGTACATGGAAATAACCATACTCCCTATAGTGATAAGATCCCTCTATTCACAGTAATGTGTTGTTTGGTTAAAGATATTTTTAAAACTCCATATGCGAAGGTGTAGCCAAAGAGGATTACTAGAGGTTTTATTACCCTATCCAGGTGTTTTTGTTTTCAATTTCATCTCCCCAAAGGGGAAAAAGCATACTTAAAACATAAAAACAACAGATGGTTGGCTCCAGCATCTCCCAGGAAGCTGCCAAATGTGAACAAAGTATACAATGAAGTAGCAGAGCCATCTACATTTTCTGTTTACAAGTGTACTCAAGTTAGACACAAACCTTTACAGCTCCAAGTTGCTCTTTTCTGAATTTTTCCAAGGGTTTAATCAGGGTTTCAGTTACGCTTAATGCCTAGAGAACAAGAAGGATAACAAAAGAGCATAGCATTAGGTTTCCAAAAAGGAAAACATTAGTATTGCATTTCCCTCCTCCACTCCACCCAGAAATAAAATGAGCAACACATTTAACTGCTTTATCTCACCCTGCCAATCCAAGAATTAAATCACTTCCCATCTTACTAAACCGCTAGAACTCATAAATATTGTCAGGGGAGAAGAACCAGGGCAGCTGGCCAGGGCCACATGCAACGCAGCCCCACGCTCCTCCATGAAGTGGCCAGAGGACCATCTTTACACAAAGGGTCTAACACATCCATTAACAGAACATTTCTGTTCGAGATATATTTTTCTTCCTCCTCCTCAGAAATTTAAAATTCAATTACATTCCTTCATTGGTAATCAGACTACATTAAGGAAAGGGATAGAATTGTGGCTACTCTAAAATAAAACCAGTCTGAAGAATTCCTTCATTACTGAAGAATTCCTTGTAAGGATTTAAGGCATATTAGCACAGTGGAATTGCTGGAGGCCCAGGAAAGTCAAGGAAAACATTTGGGTGCGCTGGCAAATGTACATCAGGGAAGGCCCACAGGACAGGGGCCACCCGCCAACTCCAGCCACAACCACATTCATTCCTTATATTGGCTGATGTGGGCTTTTTGTTCTATGCTACAAAACACTGAAAATACAAACCAAAGAGAATATTCACCTAAAGAGAAAAAAAATAGGCTGAGCAGTGACTCCATCAGCCTTTATTTCCAGGGAACCAGGAATATCCAGAATGTGGTTGGGAAGGAATCATCTTTAACATACTACACAAGAATATGTCATCCCTCTTTTCTCAAGAGCCCCCAAAAACCCAAGATTAAAAATACAGAAAAACAGGGTGGGGTTGTAGCTCAGCGGTAGAGCACTCGCCTAGCACAAGCAAGCACCTGGGTTCGATCCTCAGAACCACATAAAAATAGAATAAAGGTATTGTGTCCAACCAAAAAAATAAATATTTTTCAAAAATACAGAAAAACAAATAAGTGACTTAGAATAGGAATATAATTAAAAAAAATAAAGCACAGAATTGGGGATAGAACACAAGGCCTCATGCATGCCAAGCAAGCTCTATCACTGAGCTTTACATCTCCAGCCCTTAGGGAGGATTTTTAATTTAACCAAAGGTTCCTCTGCAGTGTCTCGTGCATGAGATACTGGTCTCCTTGGGGAAAAAAACACGTAACACTGTAAGATAGGGAACACTCAGTGACTACAACCACAGTAAGAGGCCCATGGTCTGAGCTTTCTGCCCCAGGCTGGCTTACTGGGTTCCACTCAAAAGAGATAGGATGCGGGGTGCATTGGTGCACATCTGTAATCCCGGTGGCTCCGGGGAAACTGAGGCAAGAGGATTGCAAGTTCAAAGGCAGCCTCCGCAAAAGTGAGGCGCTAAGTAACTCAGTGAGACCCTGACTCTAAATAAAATAGAAAATAGGGCTAGGGATGTGGCTCAGTGGTTGAGTGCCCCTGAGTTCAATTCCTGATACCAAAAAAAAGTTTAAATTAAATTAACTATCTCAGGAAACGGATATCTGCTGAGCCATCTAGTGCCAGGTGATCATGCTACAAGAATACTGATGCCTCCCCTCTTGGAACTTTTAGTAGAGGAGACCTAATGGACACATGAACACTTCAGTAGCTATATAACTGCAAATTCTACTAATGCCTCCTGGTGGGAAAGAACAGGGTACTGTGAGGACTTCATTAGAGGTGACATAGGAGAAACGTGCTCAGTGTGAGCTTCATCAAAGTGTGACATTTAAGTTAACAGCCAAAAGATGAGAAGGAATTAATGGTTCAAAGAACAAGGGAAACTGTCTCCAGCCAGAAAGCAGCAGAGGCAAAGGATTAAGGTGAGAAGTTGTTCAGGAATTTCAGCAAATGTCAAATGTCAGTATGCCACCGAGTAAGGAACAATGAAGAGAAAAGCACAGAGCAGGCAACAGTGGGCAGCCAGACAGAGCATGCTGGGCTCTGGGTAAAAGGCTTTTTTTTTGTGGGGGGGGGGGGGGGGGGGTAGCGGTTACCAGGAATTGAATGAAGGCATGCTTAACCACTGAGCCACATCCCCAGCCCTATTTTAAGTTTGTTTTGGGGGGATAATGGGAATTAAACTCGGGCATCAAATACTGAGCCACAACCCCAGCCCTATTTTGTGTTTTATTTAGTGACAGGGTCTCACTGAGTTGCTTAGCACCTTGTTTTTGCTGAGGCTGGCTTTGAACTCGTAATCCTCCTGCCTCAACCTCCCAAGCGGCTGGGATTACTGGCATGCACCACGGCGCCCCCCAAGGAGTAAAGTTCCGAGTTAGATGGAAGTCAATTAAGCATAGAATTGACACAATGATAATTAGATCTTTTAAAGATTACTCAAACTGTTCTTAAAAAAAAAAAAAAAAAAGGATTAGAGGTACAAGAAACCAGAAGGAAAATTCTCATTAGGAGGCCTCCAGAATGATACAGGAAAGAGATTACAATGGCTCAAATGTAGGGACAATAGAAATTTTAAAAAGTAGATTTGAGAGAGATTTGCAGGTAGAATCCAAGTAATGAGTAATGAATTGGATGTGGAAAAGGCAGAGATCTCCAGAATCACTCAGATTTACATATGAGCAACTGATAACATAATACTGTTATAATTTAGATTTACACTAACCCCAATGTAAAAGGCTTGGCTGCCAAACCAGGGCACTTCCAGAAGGTGAAGGAACCTTTCAGAGGTGGGGACTAGGAGGAGAAAGAGCACTGAAGACGGGTCCTTGAAGAGGATCCTGCAACTCCAGCCCCCTCCTGTTTTCTGTTCCTGGCCACAAGAAGTATGTCTGACACATGCTCCCACCATGATGTACTACGCCACTGCAGACCCAAAAGCAAGGGAGCCAACCATGAACTAAAACCTTTGACACTCAAACCTTTCTTTCTCCTCCTACCCCCCCCCCCCCCACACACACACACCAGCAGTACTGGGGATTGACTGGGGACTCTCTACCACTGAGCTGCATCTCCAGCCCTTTCTATTTTTTATATTAAGAAAGGACCTCACTAAATTGCTGAGACCGGCTTCAAGCTTGTTCCCCTTCTGCCTCAGACACCCATGTAGCTGGCACTAGAAGCACATGCTACCATACCCAACCATTTCCTCCATTTGAGTAGTTTATCTCGGGTATTCTGTCACAGCAACAGAAAACAAATACTACTAGAAACAGAAATATTATGAGGAAAAGCAGCTTGGGAGAATGTACTAAGAGCTCACATTAAATGTGAGATGCCAAGAATCATCCAAAAGATGATCATCATAGTGTCAGAGGCATGGCCCACAGCCTGGAAGAGACAAGTCCAGATCAAAGGCAGAAATCTAGTAGTCACCAACAGGTGCATGGCATTTGAAATCATGGAAGTAGATGGGCAAGATGTGAGAGAAGAAAGGAGAAATCAAAGGAGGAATGAGACCTCCACAAAAAGGTGGGGAACGGGCACAGCTGCAGGGATTCATGACTAAAAGGCAAGAGCATTTGGTGGAACAGTTCTCTTTCAGAACGATGACCACAAATGACAGAAAAGACGACGATTGCTGAAAAGGAAGTTGAGGTAACTCTACCATGGGAAGGCAGGTAATGCTAAACTTCATGCAGAGTTGCCCAGTCACAGGAATAAAGTATTTCCCCCCCTTCTAACAGGTGCCAATCCCAATGGGCTTGTAGACTTCATGAGGAAAAGCTGAGGGAGTTGCTACCACATGTTTATTTTTTCCAGAAAGTACAAGGCTGAAGGTCACTTCCAGAGAGTTTGATCTCGTGAACAAACTTGGAGGGCAAGTAGAATGAAAGAAAAAAATCACTATAAACAGAGAAACAGGAACATTCCTAGGCAAGGCTGAAGGCCCTGTGAGGGGTGATCAGGAATTTCCATCTGCCTTGTTCCAGGATTTTCCTCTAGCAATGAAGGCAGAAGTTGGGTGTCTGGGTTCACCCTGGGTGAGAGGATTTCCAAGCGCCACATGGGTTGGTATGTGAAGTCCCGGTGAATCTCACAGATCTACAAGGAGAAGAAGAGGCCGCCCCTGGGTAAGAGAAGACATGCTGATAGGGCCTACACAGGGCCAAGTCTGACAGTTTGGAGAAGGCAAAAGGGTAGGTGACAAAACACCTGAGACAAGCAATTTAAGAGGAGGGAGGATTTATTTTGGCTCCTGGTATCAGAGGCTTCAGTCCATACTTGCTTAGCCTGTCATTGTGGCAGGCAGCATGTGGTGGAGAAACTGTTCACCTCAAAGCAGTCAGGAAGCAAGAGAAAGATAGGAGCCAGGGTCCCATATCTCCTTTCAGAGCACACCCCCAATGACCTAAAGTCCTCTACTAGCCCCCAGCTCCTAAAGGTTCCACCACCTCCCAAGAGCACCGCAGGCTGAGATCAAGGCTTGAACTTATGAGCCTTGAAGGACACTTGAGATCCAAATCAGAATGTGGCTAAGAGGGAAAAAAAAAAAAAGTTTCTCCATGCATACATGCAGAGAAGGGCAGAACAGCAATTTGAGTGTGGAATTACAGGTGGTTCCATGTTAATAAAGCCAGTGAAGAAGGGCAGGGGTTGTGGCTCAACGGTAGAGTGCTCATCTAGTACGTGCGAGGCCCTGGGTTTGATCCTCAGCACCACATAAAAACAAATAAAGATAGTGTGTCCAATTACAACTAAAAATATTTTTAAAATAAAATAAAACCAGTGAAGAAGTCTGAGGATAAGGGGTGGCTAGAGACATCAGCAGATGCTGCTATTAGCCAGCAGAATGGAACCTAGGAAATGCTCGGTGTAGGCATCCATACTATGAATACATGAAATCCTTTAAAATAAGAACCTCAAAATACCAAACTGTGGAGCAAACACTTTTCTTTGCAGAAAAGGACCAGGCCACAAAGATTACTCAAGAACAATTTTAGATACCAAGGTTTGTCCTTCATTTGGAGAATTAATTTGATGCAATATTCATCCACCCTCCAAGAGTTAATGCTAGCACTGGAAAAGAACACAAAAGATTTGTGTCTGACCGTTTGCAGGATGGCACTAGTGTGACAGATAACAGTAAATCCAACTTTCTAATTAAAAGAGAATGTTAATTAAAAATTCTTCTAAAACTCCTTATGATGCCAGGTGTGGTGGTGTACACCCAAAATCCCAGTGACTCAGGAGGCTGAGACAAGTTCAAGGCCAGCCTCGGCAACTTAGTGAGGTCCTCAGCAACTTAGACCTTGTGTCAAAACAAAAAATAAAAAGGGCTTAGGATATAGCTCAGTGGTAAAATCCCCAGCACAAAAACAGAAAAAGAAAAATTCATTATTATTTTTCTTCAGAAAAATCTGACTTGGTAACTTTGGAATGGAGCCTAAAAATTTCTACTAATGGAGCCTAAAAATTTCTACTTAACAAAATAATAAGGCAGCCACTAAACATTTTAGCAAGGCATTGTTGGGCAACAAGGATTGTTTTCTTTTTCTCAAAACAGAAGAATCCATGGAATTTCTCAGGGACTTTTATAATTTCACAGAAATACTGGATAATATTTGTTAGTACTAAGTGTTACTGGTATTTTCTAACGCCAAAACACTGTACTTCCCCAGAGACCAATGAATACCAACTCTAGAACTGCCCCCACTAAGCTAAAAGCAATTTTTAGTGATGACAGTTTATCAAATTTCACAGAGACCGTTCAAGTAATAATGAGAAAGCTTTCAAATGCTAACTTGTAAGGAGTCAGTCAGATAAAAGAGGCAATATAGAAAAAAGTGACTTTACAACCACACTTAAAGTTATACAGCCATATTTTTTCCTATAAAATTCTTAGACTAAGAAGTCGCAAAATTCCTTTGTTGCTAATGAGCCTTGAAAAGGTTTTTGGATAATCATACTTGGAAACCAAAGGGAGCTCTGTGAACATAAAACAAGTTAATGTGTCAGTTGCTCTCTCCCTAGAGCAAGGGACAGCCAACTTTTTCTATAAAAGGCCAGGTAATGAATAATTTAGGCTTTGAAGCCATGAGGCCTCACCACTGTAGCACAAAAGTAGCCATTGACAGTATGCAAGTGAAGGGATGCAGCTTGTTCCAATTAAACTATGTCCAAAATGGAGGCAAAGTGGATTTGTGGGCCATGGGCTGCAAAACATGGCCTGAAATCACCCTGAGTTCCTGTGACAATAAATATTATCTTTTATGTTCAAGAGACATTTGCTCTATTGGCAGCCTACTAGGAATTTGGGGTGGGGTGGGGGGAGTAGAATGTTGAATGAGAATCCATTCAAAGATCTCTCCCACTGAAAAAACTGCCTCCAGAATGGTGCCACGGAACAGGCCTGCGATGAGGTCAGCGCTGAAGGGCAACTACTCAAGTGTATGTCTTAGCATTTTATGTGAATAGTGGGCTTAAAGCCCCCAAGATTGGGGCTGGGGATGTGGCTCAAGCGGTAGCGCGCTCGCCTGGCATGCGTGCGGCCCGGGTTTGATCCTCAGCACCACATACCAACAAAGATGTTGTGTCTGCCGAGAACTAGAAATAAATATTGAAAATTCTCTCTCTCCTCTCTCACTCTCTTAAAAAAAAAAAAAAAAAAAAAAGCCCCTAAGATTTTTATTTAACAAGTTCAGCAAGAGCCAAAGGAAACCACCAGCTGCCCCAGAAGATAATGATCATGCGCACCACTTACACATATTGCTCAAATCCAAAAAGAAACCCTTCAGATCAGAACCCATCTCCATAGTATGGTAACCATGTTCTCAGACTTTTTTTTTTTTTTTTTTTTTTGTACGAGGGATTGAACCCAGGGGCAGTTAACCACTGAGCCACATCCCCTGCCCCCTGCCTTTTTGTATTTATTTAGAGACAGAATCTCACTGAGTTGCTTAGGGCCTAAGTTGCTGAGGCTGGCTTTGAATTCACGATCCTCCTGCCTCAGCCTCCTGAGCCATTGGGATTACGGGTATGCACCACGCCACCTGGCTCAGAAAGGCATTTCTAATGGGAGTCAAGCAGGAACATGACCAGAATGCTAAAGAGGTTCAGGCAGAGGAAGTAAGTAAACCAGGTTTTGAATGGGTGTTAGGAGGAAGAGAACATTTAGAAGCAACAGGAAACTGTCTTTAAAATATCTAAATGGGTACCAAGTAAGAGAAGAAAAAAAAATCAATTTGATTTGCTCCAAGTGGGCAAAACCAGGTATAACGGGCAGAAGCTACAGAGCAGCAGATCTGGTTTCATTCTCAGGAAGGACTCAATAAGAACTGTAACGGGCCAGGCTGCATGAGGAGGTAGTGCCCTCCAGCACCTTCCACGTGAACATGCAGAGGCTTGAGGACTAATGGCCAAGTGTACTCTGTCGCAGATTCCCAGCCCGGCAGAAGGATGGCCTAGGAGACCTCCAACGCCCTGCCCATCTCACATCCTGGGGTTCCGAGTGGGCCTGGAGGAGCAGAAGCACAGAGACTATTCCCGTGTTCCCTTAAAACGCTGCGGTGGCAGACTCAAGACTCCATCAGAACTTCATGACTTAGAGTAAAAGAACAAAGGTATTGTCAATGTTGTGGGGGATGAAAACATTTCCAGCGACTGCCCAGGACTGAATCCCTTTGCATTGCTCATGTAAGAACCTTAACTGGGTAAGAAGGGAATGAACGGTCATCTCTAGTGACCCTACAGATCAGGCCAGGGCTAAGGAATTTGTCGCCAGCAAGGGCTGACCAGCAGAGGAAGGGACTCCACTGTGGGGGGAAGTGCTGCCAAGGCCCCAGGAGAGATCAGAGGTAACATTCCAATGTTGTCAATCCTAAAGAGAAAAGGGCTTCAAGCCCCAAACCCATGCTCAGTAACAAGACAATAAAACATAACTACAGCCCGTGACATCTTTAGTCGCAATTTTTTTTAAAGTGTCAGCCGAGGCAAAACAATGAATACGTCGGTATAAATACTCAATCGTGCCTTTCTAATTACTCAGTACTAACAAACACAGAGCAAGTACAACAGAAGGACTTAACGGCTGTTCCCCACAGACCTCATTTTTTTAAGCCTGGATTCCAAGTGTTTCTGACCCCCAGAGGAATGCATAATCTGAGGGCAAAGAAGAATTTCCACTATTCTCTCCCATGACCTTCCAGACTCTTCCCATTTCATTATGCTAAAGGGAAAACTCGACTTTCCAATTCCGAGGTCAAGAATAGCAGCGAAGGAACCACTCGGCAAAGATGGTCTTTATTTTTCCTTAAAACAGAGCTTGAGAACAGGCACCAAGGAACTATCACATGTATCTGAACATAATTTTTTTTCTCCCAAAATGATCCCTCAGGGGGAAAAAGGGATTTGCTTTATATGTAGATTCTTCCAGAATCTTCAAGGAAGATTCTTCCCATTAGTTTGATCTCAAAAAAAAAAAAAAAAAAAAGAAAGAAAAATTGAGGAATCCTAGCCCAAAATGGCCCCTAACACATCTAGTTTCAGATACTTAGAGTTACAAAAACAAGAGGAAGCTAAAATATTTAAGAGATTTAGTTATTCTGGAGATGACCTAAAATTTCTAAGTTCAGTGTTTAGGGAATACAGATCCCTTTAAAAGGAGCAAGGAGAGTGGATACATTAAGACAACCATGAACACACGTCTCAGGGATGTTTCTAAAAAGAAAATGTTCAATTGTGCTGTAAATAGGTACTTGTGGCTTGAGATAAAATCTTTCTATTGCGTTTGCAGGGAACGTTAAAAGGTGCTGTATCTCAAAAACCTCAGACAGATGTGGCCATCTGCTCTGGAAAGCTGTGCTGAAAGACTCAGACAGTGTCTGGGATGAATAAAATAATGTGAAAGGTGTCTAGAGTTCAGAAAACTTAAGAAACAAGAGGGGAAAATATTTCTACAGTACAAGCTGAACTTGTATATTAATTTAAAAATAGACACATTTTATCAAGTGAAGAATAAAAAGCAGACACCTGCCAACATGGTGGTGCATGCCTATAATCCCAGCAGTTCAGGAGTCTGAGGCAGGAGAATTTTGAGTTCAAAGCCAGCCTCAGCAAAAAATGAGGATATAAATAACTCTGAGACCTGTCACTAAATAAAATACAAAATAGGTCTGGGGTTGTGGCTCAGTGTTCAAGTGCCCCGGAGTTCAATCCCCGGTACCAAATTTTAAAAAGCAGACACCTGATTATCTAGTAAGATGTACAAATGCATACCTAAAAATGTGCATATCCAAACTATTCAAAAAGTATTTCATTTCCTATGGGAAAATGGTTCTGTCTTACATCAAGTATATTGGTAGTAGATACCTGTCATTTCATATTAAGCTGCACTTAAAACAAACCCCTTCCCAAGTATGAAGAATTTTACTAATGAGATAGAGCTCATCTCCCATCATAAAAGCTGAAAATGACAACCACAGGCTTTCCCAAACATCTTGTAAAAAGATAATGTCACTAAATTGATCATATATTCACACCTAAGACTACTAGCTAGTGCTTCAAAAAAATAAAATCAGTGATCTGAGGCTGGGGCTATAGCTCAGTGGCAGAGTGCTTGCCTAGCATGTGTGAGGCACTGGGTTTGATACTCAGCATCACATAAAAACAAATATTAAAAAAAAAAAATCAGTGACCAGAAATTCCAGTAAGATGGTAGCTACTACTCCAGTTTTCAGAGGCAGCAAGTCTACCAAGAGCCCCAGGCACAGTGCAAACAGTATCTACACTCTCCTGCAGTAGCAGTTTTCTCTCCAAGCCAAAAAAAAAAAATTAAGTCTATATATCACCAAAGCTCCATGATGCAACTTTGAGTGTCATTCCTGGTTCCCAAACCTTTTAAAATCCTGCAGTCTTTGATAAATCCCCTTTCAATGCAGAACAGCTAGCACTTGTCACCGAGAAACCAGACCAACATAGGCTTAATATTTTTTAAACTTTAAAACTGTACAAATGACAGTCAAAATGCTTTCAGCACTATTTTTGTTTAGATTCCAAAATAAAATTTTCCCAACTGAACCACTCGTTAGTACTTACATTACTCTCCATGGATGCTCATATTTTGTTACCCTTCTCCATCTAGCCAGTGGCTACCCTGAACTGTATCTTCCCCCGTCAATGTATGCTCAAGTCCTACTAAGATTAAAATGGCCAATGAAGTCCTTATTTTCTTTAAAACAAATGGAATAATAGAGTCAAAGATTCTGACATTGACAAAAAATGAAGTGTCACAATTTTGTTAATAGCCATACCACAGTGAAAACTAGGAATCCACTGTTTTCTCACTTGGGATTAGCCCTAACCAGTTCTATCTTTTAAATACTCTCCATGTGTTATTGATTATTCTCAACCATACAGGATTGATACTTTCTCCCTACCCACGTTAAATCAGGAAAGAAAATTCAAGGATGTCAAACCTGAAGCCATTTTAATGTCTAAATGAATCCTTGTATGGCATTTTATTTTAAGCACAGCTCAAGATAATATAATCCACCTCCATACAAGAAAATAATGTAAAAAGCAAATTAAATTTTATAGTAATGGTTCAAACTAAGAACTAGTGAGAATTTTAATGAACCCATATACAAAGCACTAACTGGGGCGAAGGTGCTATAAATTAACTCTACTGAGTTTGAACTTGAAAATTAGGAGTCAATTAATACAAAACTGTTCCTTGAATGCCTGGTCTTTCCGCCCACAGCAGCTTCACTTAACAGTGGAGGGCTCGTATTTGCATAATATGTTTCAAATTTACTAGTTCATTTACCACACTTCTGCTTTCACTGAGATAATCCAAGGATAAAATGTCCCCAGTAATAGGTTTTTAAATCAACTTTCAATCCTGAATCCTAAAACAAAAGGATGGGAGCAAAAGTTCTGGCCAAATTAAAAAAAAAAAAAAAAAAAATTAAGTCTATATATCACCAAAGCTTAAAGTGCTCTTCACATATCTTCTACAAAAGAGTATCTTAGGACTTGTTTACACCTACTCCTTCCCCACTCCCCCCCAAAATGAAAGTTAGTATCAATTTTAAAAGAATTACAAAAATTTTATTTAGATTTTTTTAAATGAAATAACCTCTCGAGTGTTTTTTTTTAATTATGCTTAGGAAAAAATGAGAGTCATAATAAAACAAAAGCTACTAAGTATTTTAGGAATGAGTTAGCCTAATAAGGATGCGTAGGTATTTAACCTCAATCTTCTTTGCTTGTGTGCTTTAAGGACAGTAGGGACCTTGCTTCTATTTTTTTAAATAGTTGGCCAGAACATTATGAGAGTGAAGTTAAAAAACCATAGAAGTGAAGAAAAGTCTGTCAGAACACTATAAAAGTATCATGAAACGGAATTTGAGATTTAGGTTTTTTTACTTTTAAATAAATAAAAGACATTATTGTTGCTGTATGTATGTACGTGACTGTATGACCAATGTTATTCTGCAACCTGTACAATCAGAAAGATGAGAAATTAAAAAAAAAAGATGAGAAATTATACCCCATTTGATTCAAATATATGTAATGTCAAGATCATTGTACTGTCATGTGTAATAAAATAAATAAATAAATAAAACGTCTATGGGGAAAAAAAAGTTTCTTAAATGAATAGTATCAGTGTCATAGCTAGAAATGGAACCTCAAGTATAATAAGGCAATAAACTCTTGAAAAAAATATTAAGAGCATCTTTGACCAATGACAAAAGACTGGGTCTTCAGCCCTTCTGAAATACATAAGCTACTGGAGTGGACAAAAGAAAGGGGGTGTGTGGAGCCAAAAAGCTCCATCAGGCTACCAGCAGTAGCCACCATCTTGGAAGATAGCCTAATTCATCACTGCATCCCTAGAGCGCTACGCAGCCTGCAGGCGGTATTTAAGACTATTTGTCTAATGAATCAAGACAGATTCTCCCATATACTTAGGTAACAGAGCAGTGAGTCCACTGGGCATGGTGGCACACATCTGTAATCCCAGCGGCTTGGGAGACTGAGGCAGGAGGATTGCCAAGTTCAAAGCCAGCCTCAGCAACTTAGCGAGGTCCTAAGCAACTCAGTGAGACCCTGTCTCAAAGAAAAATATAAAAAGGGCTGTGGCTCAGTGGTAAAGCATCCCCAAGTTCAATCCTGGTACAAAAACAAAAAAATAAAAAATAAAAAAAGAACAGTGAGTCTATATAAATGATGGAACATTTCCTGCTGGTAACAATAACCAATGAACATTATATGTTAAGTGACCCAACACATTATTTCCGATTTAAAACTGTCCGTTTTTATGTCAGTTGGGGTCCTCTAAGCAGACACCAAGAAAAACTTACAAATATAGGAAATGTTTTAGGGGAAACATTTATGAGAGAAAATCGGGGGTGGTGAGGCTAGAAGAGAGCCACCAGATAACAAAGGAGGTATGACCCCAGGGAAAGGGGAAGATAAGGAAAGCAGGCAGGCTGGATGGTGTGTTCACCCAGAGTGGTTCTAGAGAAAGTGTGGTAGGGCCACCTGTCAGAAGACTGTCTCCCTGAGTGTCCTTGAGTGTCCCTGTCACACTTAGTCACTGGCTGTGGTCAAAGGTGGGAGGCATGGCACTCACACAATGATGCGAGATCGGAGCAGCTGGGCCTGACAGTCAATGGTCATTCTCCCTGCATCGGAGTGGTGACCAGTGACTGCACAGCTCCCACAGTCCAGTTTTTCACACTATCATGGCCACGGGCATTCCCTTGGACCTCTAACCCCACCATGAATTTAATGCTATCTTTCATTGATTAAAACATTCCACCATAAAGCAGAAAACATTCCATTATGTTGTATACTACCAAGAAGAGTGCTAATTAAATCTTTATACTGTAGCTTCTCAACAGTTTGCACTTTTATCATTACTGAATAAGTTTGAGAGTTTGGAATATCTTAACCATAAACATACATTAAAAAAAAATAAACTAACTACATATGTTAAGATACTTCTAAAACTTCTTCACAATCCAATTCTTGTGGTTCACTTTTCATCTTAGTCACCAAAATCTGTTATCCCCCTTTTTTTTCCTGCACCACAGAAAACATTGGAGACGCATTATTTCCTTAAGGGGGGCTTCACTGTGGCATCCAAGATTTTCTTCCATAATAGTCTTAAGTCACCAATCCTCCTACTTTCCTTGACCTAATCAGAATGTCTCAGTAGAAGGTTTTCAACCACTGCCAGACTTATTTCTTTAAGTGGTTTTCAAAAGGTGTGCGAACTAGAAGACTGAGAAGCCGGTTGTCCAAACAGGCCAGGAGAGGTACCAACCGAATTCCTGGCTCTTCATAAAGCTGCTTTGTGGACAGCAACTACACAGGAAAGGGTTAGGGGTGTACCTCACTAGTAAACCATGGGCTTATTAGCACACACAAGGCCCTGGGTCAATCCCCAGCACAGGCACACACAAAGTGTAGGAATAGTATTAAATCTTACAGAGACCTGAAAATAAGGTATAATGTCTTTAGGATACCAGAAGATTATTTTTATTCTCTGTCCCCAACTTAGCCACAGCATGTCACTCCACCTCAGTGAGCTCCAATTTCCTCATTTTTATTTAATAATGTGGTTAAATATGTTTCCCTAAGTTCTCTTCTCAACTGTTTTCAGAGGCCTTACCACTGAGTACTTGTATGACAGAATCTAAAGAATGATCCTAGGTGTCCTGGTCCACCCAGAATATTTTCTCCATGAAACACATGCAGCTAAACTAATTTCCATTGACAGAATCACTCTTCTGAATGAGACAATTAAATGAATGGGCTGGTTCCAATCTGGTGTCCTTTGAGGTATGTGTGTGTCTGGGTGGGGAAGGAAGATGAGTCCAGAGGCAGCTGATTCCTAAGAAGCAAAGAGGAGGCCCCAAGGAAATCAAATACAGGAAACATAGGTTTCAATGGGGAAGTAGGATCTGGCGATGACAGGCTGGGAGGCCACAGATGATGATGAGTCACCAAAGAGGACACTGAGTCACAGGGCAAGGCCTCACCCAGAGAGAGCTCCAGGAAGGAGTCCAGGCCTCCTGCCCAAGACAATCCTCACTCATTCCAGAATTTTTATTTAAGTCTGTCATTGCTGTAGGATTCTAGGTAAGTAAACATTAAACGCTCAACAGGTATATCCCTGACAAGCAGGTTTCTCAACAGCATCTGAATGAATTATAACGAGTTTATGAGAAAATAGGACATTAAAAAAAAAGCAACATTGTCAAATGGTAAAGGTCAGTTCCAAGGAGAAAAGTCTTCCTAAAGCTAGGTCATGGATAACTTTTAAAGCAAATATAATAAAGCAAATATTTTTCATGAACAGGCATAAGATGGATTTTCCCATTCTGAATATGCCTGCCAACAGAAACCCATGTAAAAATGTGTAATTTTATCTGTAGAAGTGATTAAAACAAGTTTGATATAGCTGTTTATTATCATTATCATTACTGTAAGGTCAAACTAAAAACATCTTTCCAATGGCATCTAGCGTCATAAATACTTATGACCATAAAGGAACTCCAAGCAATATTAAACACAAATTAAGCAATATGGAAATGCCTAATAGCAGAAACCTGCTCCATAAGTCTCAAATCCTTTGGAAATGCCAATCTTTGAAAATCTCTGAAAGATTACTTTAACCTCCTAGGAGACATGAGATCATCAGAAAGCAATCTCTAGTACATTCAACTTCCAGACAGATCTAGCTCTGAGGCAAGGATTGCCAACCAAGATTTCAGGGCAACCAAGGCCAGGGGCCCTGATTTTTAGAAGCCTCCGAATCACCTGGAGGGTCTATTACAGCACCAGCTGGCCGAACCCACCCCAGAATTTGATTCTGTAGGCTTGGGGCAGGGCCAGAGAATAATTCTGGCACGTTCCCCTTTGATGCTGTTGGATCAGGAGTCAAGCATGGAGAACAAATGTCTAGAGCATAAAGAAAAACTATCATGAAATTTTTGCCAAAAGTCAAAATAGTATTGTTTAAAGTGGGTTAAATCTATTTTAGTAATATTATAAAAACACTTGGTTGGGTTTTTTGTTTCTGCAGTGCTGGGATTGAACCCAGGGGCACAATGCAGGAGTGCTACTTTCCCAGCCCTTATTTTTTGAAACAGGGTCTCACTAAGTGGCTGAAGCTGGCTTCAAACTCGCAATCCTCCTGCCTCGGCCTCTTGAGTTGCTGGGATTACAGATGTATGCCACTGCTCCTGGCTATAATATGCTCTTTAAATAAGGAAGGGGGCAATTTGGAACATAGCAAAAGATCATTGTTAAAAAAAAAAGAAAATGTTATGAAAGAGATTGAAGACAGTGAATGAGTGACAAGAAAGGAATGAACTGGGGCTGGGAAGGCAAGTATAGGCCTTTCCTGAGACCATCTTCACCACAGGGAAAGCCTCAACCCTCAGCAGCTCAGGACCTCCTCAGGACATGTTAGCCAGCAGGTGTTCTCTGCCTGGTGTTTTCACAAGGGTGAAGTATGAGGTGGAGAAAAACAAGATGGAGTAAAGTAGGTCTCAATGAACTGAAGGTCTGTCTTCCAAGTAGGGAAGGGACACAGCAGGTGGTCAAGGTGTCTTTGGGCCCCATCTGGCAAGGCTGGCCTTCCCTCTCCAGGCACACTTCCCTGAGCTTCCCTCGCCTCTGGCACTCACACCAGAGCTTGCTTTCCACCAGAATCCTTAGAAACTGAGCCATGATTTGCAGAATAGTGAGAAAAATCACAACGATCTGTTAAAAGGACACACGTAGAGAGCAGAGAGCACCATACAGTCTGAAGCGCTTTCTGGAGAGCATATAAATACTGCTACACGACTTAAAGTGTCCTTAGACTCCTGGACAGCGGCCCACCTCAGGTAAGTACAACACGTCCTGCCACGCCAGAGAACCTCGCCAGGAGCTGGCAGCAGAAGAGCACACAGCACTTCCTCAGAGAACAGGCGCAGGAGAGAGCACAGTTAATTCTGGCCACCAGCTGGACCCTGCTGGCTCCACTGAGTTACCTCCACAGTCAAAGCTGACAGCAGCATCAGTAAAGACTACTCTCTTTAGAGCACTGTTTTGAAGGCAATATTGACATTTTAAAGGGCTAGGCATATCCATTCATGGAAACTGGACTTCTGGGTGTGGACGGAAACAGTGCCTTTTTTTTAGACTGGTGCTCTCTCCAATAATTCATTTTTTGGTTGGCTTTGTTTTCTTGTTTTTTTCTTGTGTTATTGTTTTGTGTGTGTGCTAAGCATGTGCTTTAGACCACAGTCCCCAAATCCATTTTACTACCACAGAACTGGACATTGGGGGCGGGGTGCAGGGATATAAACAGATGCTTTCAGTCCAACCAGTTTTCCCCTCAAGGAGGAAATCTGCACTACCATTCATCTTTCCTTACCTGGCTAACTCGGATTCACCCTCAGGATTCGCCTCTCCAGGAGGCCTGCCTCGAATTTCCAATCCCTTCATTACTACAAAAATTGCCATCTCCCCCAGGGGAAGCCAACTACTCAAGGGAAGGAAACAGGTCTTTATCATTACAGCCTGTGCTTGGCACATGGTGATACTGGAACTAAATACAGCCTGCTTGGGTATACACATGAGGCACGTGGATATATATAGTTATTGGCTCAAAACCAAGAAGTGAAAGGAAGATAAGTACAGCAGAGATGAAGGGAGGAAAAGGGGGGAGGGTAGGGATTAAAATCAAATTCCTCAAATGTATGACTTTGTGAAAATGAACTCAAATATTACATATAATCAGAATACTATAAAAAAAGAGGCTACAATTAAGAAAAAAGACTATTCAGTTTTCCGGGTGAACTCTATATGAAAAAATACATGTACACATGATATTTACTTTGTTGTCACAGAAATGTTTTAGGAGCTCAAAAACTAGGATGGTAACAAAACGAATCACCAATGTACCCAATTCTCATTTTTAAAAGTTATGAACATTTTGAAAATCTATTTGTTCATCCTTATCTCCACATTTAAAATATATTTTAAAGCAAAAAAAAATAAACAGGAACTTGTTCCAGATTGAGCTTCCAGATAGATGACTTTATCCCCTTAAAATATAAAGTCCTACTTAATATTTATTTAGAATATAGAAAACTAAGTTATTTGACATCAATCTTTGCCTTCTAAAGCATATTGGATTTTTTTTTTAATTTTAATGACTCGGCCTTAATTGATAAATACCCAATTATGCTCCACCATTATTTAATTAGAATTCTGTTTCATTTCTTGGAAGCCACCTTAGACTGCTTCTACTTCCATCTGACCATTGTCATTTTGTATTCCTTTTTTCATCTGTGGCTTTTAACATGCTGGATTTGCACATATTTTAAGTAAAACAAGTTTTTAGAAATTTCTCAGAATGCACTGACATCCATTTTAGCTATTTCAAGTCCTTCCTTGTCACCGTGTTCAGGAGACACTAGCTTGCAGAACAGTCCAAAGGCGCTCCCCTATGTTTCCACCCCACAAACTCCCAGCTCCAATGATACACCTTCCCATCTTCCTCACAGTCACAGGCTTAGCTGCTGCCCTCTGTGTGGCAGCCACACTCAATACCTTTGTGATTACCCTTAGTCCATTTTCACTAACTTTTTCCCATTACTCCCTAGGACGATGCTAGAAATTGATTTAGATAGTGTATGTTGAGGTTGAAGGCTGGTGTCTCGGAATGCATGAGTGTTCAAAGGTATTTGAAGAAGCAAATGCAGCCTTAATGATTCCACACAATTCTCATGACTACCAAAACAAAGTGATTGCCGACTATATCAAAATGAGACACCAACAACATCATATGGGTTAAATGTCACTTCAGCTGTTATTAATTATTTTAAATCATTTAGGAAAGTACTAAAAGTTTTTTTTTTTTTTTTTAAGAAAAACAGAATAGTAATAGAAATTCTTGTCAAGGGGAAAACTAAGAACAACCTACAGATATAAAGTGACTTAGAAAGTTAAGCATCAAATGTAATTCATTTGGGTCTAGACCAACTGTTAGTTGCAGGGGGGAGGGGAGGAGAAAGATTTTCAATGAATGTGAGGAAAATGTGAACATGACCCAATTACTAGTGAAATTAAGAATTATTGTTTGCTGGTGATAAGGATGCTGTTGTTTAACACTTGTCACCTTTGGGAGAAATCTGCTGAGCTATTTATGGATGAAAGGAACCTGGACTTTCTGTCAAAACAATGGAGGAAGCAATGAGGAATTCTGGAGAAATAGGATTGGCTGAGAAGCAGGTTGCTGAGTATATGTAGTTTCAATGTATTTTCCCCTCTATTTTCATAAAAGCTTACAATTTTCAAACTAAAAAGGAAGATAGCATTACGGGTGTTCTGTTAATCCTCTTCTTGGCAATAGCTGCTCTCCACTGAGCTCCTACTACCCAGCAGAATGTCTCTGTTCCCAGAAATAGGTTGCAACACACTGTGCCATTCCTCTCGGGTCCACGGCCATCGGTAGACACCATCCTATTCTCACTTGTACCCTGTACCACGAGCCCAACCTTATTGTCCTGGTCCCACCTAAAACAGACCCTACTAACCACCATCACAGAGAAGATTAAATCAAGTAGTCATCTAACACAGCTCCAAGAACCATGCCATCTATATCATACAGTCTAAGACCATGTGACACTCTGACCTTATCAATTCATTCCAGGGAACATAAGACAAATCAACTATCAAATTAGACAGTGGTCATATGGTATTTCCATAGAGCTAAATCCAGCCCACTCTGCCCAGAACTCTTCTCCTCCAGAGACCAGGTGGATGCCTTGTACTGTCCTCTGAAAAGGGCTTTGGCACTTTACCATTCAGGAATTAACGTAGTGGGTCTTTTGGGAGATTTTTTTTTTTTTTGGGGGGGGGGTGCGGTACCAAGGTTTAAACCCAGAGGCACTTAACTTAGCCACATCCTCAGCCCTTTTAATTTTTTATTTTGAGGTCTCAACAAGTTGCTTAGGGGCTTGCTAAATTGCTGAGGTTGGCTTTGAACTCACAATCCTCCTGCCTCAACCTCCTGAGCGGCTGGGATTACAGGCATGTGCCATGGCACCCTTACACTTGATCTACTTCTGATTCTCACTCTGCTTCATTTCATTTTGTAGCACTAATGTCTGCCCCAGAATGTTTGTTTTGTTTATAACTGCCCAGGACCTTATTATATTTATTCATTATCACCTCCTCTCCCTAGAAGGTAATATCCATGAAGGCAAGGACTCTGACCTGTTTGCCTCTGTGTCCTCAGATTCTAAACAGTAACTACTAGAACGCAGAAGGAGCTCAATAAATATTTGCTGGATGCTCGGGGTCCCAGAAAAGAAGCAAATATCCAAGAGTGCTGAGGGGAAAAACGCTGACACTATTAACAAAGAATCCTCATCACCCATGCGCACCAGTTCATGCAATAGAAAGATGTCATAATGCCATTTTCTCCACTATCATGTTTAGTCTTCCTTAAATACTTGAAAATCCAGTGACTACAGAGTAACAACAATAGCTGTCAATGTGTGCCTAATGGGAAAAATCTAATGGGACCACAATATTTTCATATCTCCTCTATGAAATTTCCAACATTCACCAATTATCTCAGAGCTTAGGGAACAGTGCAAATTATATCAGGACTTTCAGAGCACATTTGTTTGTCACCTTTTAAATCAAAATCAGTATCCTCTTAGCCTAGCACTGGGGTAAGCAGCTGTAATTCCAGCTATTCTGGAGGTTGAGGCAGGAGGATCACATGTTCAACCCAGCATGAGCAGCTTGGCAAGACCCTGTGTTAAAATAAAATTTAAGAAGGGATAGGAAGTAGCTCAGTGATAAAGCACTTGTTTAACACCTATAAGGTTCTGGGTTCAATCCTAAGTGTGCCACCCATACCCCTGCCCCCCAAAATAAAAGTTACCCTCCTCTTTTACTTCTGCCTCTACTATTATTCTACCCAAAAGAAATCCCTACCAGCCACCTCCTGAGAAATTAAAACATCTTAATGAGCAAGTCCCTGGGATCCCCTGCATACACACATGTGCATGCGCGCGCACACACACACACACACACACACACACACACACACAGCTCTCTGAAGCTGGCTGCAAGGTGGGGGGTCAAATTTCTGATATTTTTTCATGTCCCAGCTCTCTCTCTCATTTTGCCATGTGATTGTTAATTTATAAATGAAGAAGCAGAGGCACAATAACTTAAGGTACTTTAACACTATCTACCTTAAAAAGTTGATGTGAAAATTAAATGACAATTAGAGAAACAGTCAAGGTTAACTATCTTAACTTTCATGGTCAACATCAGTATTACTACTGCATCTGAAACCATCACACACTTACACTTCAACAATTACAATTCTAGGTACTGCTCCTTCTCAAGAACCTAGTAAAAAGAGTTTGTTTTTGGTTTTGCTTTTGTTTTAAAGGCCTGAAAAAAACCACTATGAACAGACAGTGTTGTCATATTCCAGTAAATCTTGATTGACTTAACAAATGTCAATAGGAAGAAAATGTAACCTTTTAAGACAGGCAGACAAATATTATTTAATATCCTCCAACTTCATTGCCAAGCGCATGTTAAATAAGATCATCTGCTGAAGCCAGTCACAGAGCACCAGGCACCTGGGGGCACCTGATAGAGGGGGACATTCTTGTTAGTGCTATGATCACAGCTTCCATACCAAGGGGGACTGCAGGGACTTCCAGACTTGAGTTCTGTCCTTCCCCACATGGCCTAGCAACCCGCAGAGCTATGAGTCAGGCTCTGACATCACCCCACTGTTCCTCTGCCCCTACAGAAGCTTTTCTGCTTTCAGGTTTGTAAAATGTGAAGGCTCTACATGTGCTTCTATGAAATGGGATTAAATAAAGTGTTCAGCTACTAACAGAGCAAGAAGCACCCAAGCCTACGTTTTACAGATGAAGATACGGGGCTTTGGTCAAAAGGTCCAGACACCTGTCCCAGAGCCGACCAGTCAGCGTCAGAGTAGCACTAAAAGGGGGGACCCCGAAACCTCATCCATAGTTCTTCCCACTAAATGCCCTACTACCCTCCCACCCTAAACTGCATCAGAACTTCTACCAGAACCAGTTTCTAAGCCCAGACTTCCCTCCGCCCTTTGAAATCTGACTTGTTAATTTAAATCTCTCTCCACTTACCATGATTTCTCTCTGTTCTTCCAGGTTCTTCAAAAAATTTGAAAATTCACGTAAGGAGGCATCTGCAAAGAAAAAGGAGTGAGTATCTGGTGGCCACAGCAGAGGGAAGCAAACCAAAGGTCTGTGCTCATACCTATGCAGCGCTCGTCATCAGTCTCAGCGTCACCAATGAACTCGAACTTGAAGTCTCTGAGTGAATGAGCAAACTTTCGCTGGGCAGCTGAAAGATCTAGAAAAGAAAGAGACAATGATTACTTGGGGGCTGATTTTAAGCCAAGGCTTAGAAGATGGGCAGAGTTGCAGAGCACCTCTCCACTCAGTCCACGAAGGCCAAGCCTACTCCCGCCGCCCTCAGCCCGGAATTCTCTTTGGACACCTCTGTTGTCTAGCCCATGCGCTGGAACAGAACAAGTCACTGAGAATCGTTTACTCCCTCCTCACCTTCACCTTCCCAGGTCTGATTATTTCACACCATTCCCCCAAAGCACTGTCCCTGCCGGCTCAGGTCAGAACTCGCTCCATTTAAACTCAGGATCCACTTAGGGCAGACACACATGATAGAACATGGGCCCTCAAGGAAATATGGCTGCCAGACACAGCATGGAATCTGAGGGTCTCACTATCCAGGGTCAGCCACCCAGGTGCTCTGAAACAGCTGCCAAATGACCCTTATGGCCAGAAAAACCCAGAAGACTCAGAACATTAAAAAAAAAAAAAAAAAAAACACCAACACCACAGCATTGTGGGGGGGTAACTGGAAGACAAGACAAAGTAGAAGAAAAAATTATGTAAAACGACTATAGATGTCAATTCTTTTCATTAACAGTGGAAAACTATTCTTAACAGCTGGAGGGGGGGGTCACTCAGTGGCAAAGCACTTGCCCATCAGGTAAAGGCCTCCATTCCACCCCCAATACCCCACACACACACACACACACACACACACACCCTATGCTCACTCAGGTTTAGTGACTTGCCCAGTGAGACAATTACTGAGCTGAGGATATAGCTCAGAAGTAGAGCACTTGCCTGGCATGAACAGTGCCCTGAGTTTGATCCTCAGCACTATGAAAATAATAAAATAGGTGAACATTTATTTCAATGGCCATTCCCCATGCCGGGTTGTTTGCACAGTGTATCTTCATTCAACATTCTCAAGAGAGATAAAATGGATTATCTCCACTTTTCAAATGAAACACTTCAAGCTAAGAGATGTTAAGTGATCTGCACAAGGTTACACAGCTACCACAATAGTCAAGGACTGATTTTATTCAAGAGCCATCTGTCCAAAGCCCACGCCCTGACCAGTACATTAGCATTCCTCTGATCTAAAGCACTTTATAAGAATCTGCTCAATGACTCCCATGTTTCCCCCAGCTCCTGTCTCAGCACAATGAGGACATTATGTTAAATTTCATATCAAGAAAATTGATATGAAATTAACATTTGTTTTGCTGGTTCCACATTTGTTTTCTCTTTAAAATTAAAAAACCACTGAAGGACCTAAATGGGAAAGGCAAAACTGTGAAACCATTAGAAGATGGCACAGGATTATAATTTCTTGTCCTTGGAGGATGGAAGAAAAGAACAACCAGGGGGACTGCAAGCCTGGCAGGCACATCTGCACCATGTGACTTTGCAGCTCCTCCCCAGAATAACTAGTGTTTCCCAGCCCTTGAATCTGGGGTGGTCCCATGACCAACAGAATATGGGGAAAGTGGCACTGAGCCAATTCTGAGCCTTCACCTCAAGAAACTTGACACACCTCTGCTCGACTTAAAACTGTCCTCCATGTGAACATGCGCAAGCCCACCTGCCTGCTGGCTGATAAAAGTTGTGTGGCTTGGTCACCCCTTGCTGGCCCAGCATTTGGCTGCAAACTGCAAAAGCAGTCTCCCTGCACATGTGTGAAGGCTGTCCAGAGGTAAGAGCTACCCAGGCTGCAACCCACGTTGACATACGTACATGGCTGCTGTTCTAAGCCACTAGGTAAGAGGCGATTACTTACAAAGAAAATAGAAAGCTAGCGTAGAAAAACTAGTCAAATTTGGGTTCAATTAAAAAAACATTAAGCTGGGGCTGTAGCTTCAGTGGTAGAGCGCTTGACTTGCAGGTGTGAGGCCCTGGGTTCAATCCTCAGCACCACATAAAAATAAATAAAAATATTTTTAAAAAGCATTAAGCAGAACTTGAATAGGCCCTTTCTAAAAGGATCTGAAAGAATCAAGTAGCCCAGAGATGCAGGAAAAGGTTCTCCAGTCACCAGTGACTACTAAAGTGAACATTAACACCTCAAGACACCTCAATACACTCATCCAATCAGCAAGAGTTAATTCTGGCAATTCCAAGTGCTGGTGTGACCATGTGGAGGAACCAATGCTTGTACACCTCAGAGTAAGAATTAGTGTAACTCCTCACATTTTAAGGTGTGCTGCATTTTCTAGAAGATTGGATGATATCCTACAACAAAAATTTTCCTCCTAAGTTAAAAAAAAAAAAAAAACCAACTCATGCCATGGGTACTTGTTAACACAGTACTAAGAGATCCACAGCAGACCCGATCACTGTAATCTCCAGACACCAGGAGAAACAAAATATCTGCCAGCAGCACAAATGAATTATAGTATGTATAGTCATATGCTGTAAAATAAAACATACAGTAAACTCACGTATCACCACAGATGAAACAATTTGGAGGGGGGAAACAGTAAGACAATAGTGTCGACATAGTATAGTTCTCTTACATAAAGTTCAAAACAAGCTAGAGTACTTGAGTAGGTTGTTTACATGGGTCAAAATCTTAGGACAGTCTCGAAAGCCATGCAATGCTTACCTCTGGGTATAAAGGACAACAATGTGGTCAGAGCTACAAAGGTAGTAATATCGCAAAACCCCATAGACAGCTAAGGATAGCTGCATTATTCTTCAAACTGTATGTTGGTTTCATATAGATTTTTTTTTTTAATTTTTTTACCATAACTGCACAGTTAGCCAGGGGTCGGGGCTGAGGGAATGCTAGGGATTGAACCCAGGGCCTTGTGCATGCTAAACATGTGCTTTACCACTAAGCTACATCCCAACCCCAAAATTAAATTTTAAAGACATAACAAGCCTAATGCATAGCTCATTAGGCCCTTCTAAAATAACTCAGTTTCCACTGTAATCCAGGCAGCATGCAAGCACTTTCCAAGATCCAGCCACACTGGCCAGCTCTTGGCTGACATGTGTCAACCCATTCCAGGTAGGGATGCTTCACCTTGCCGCTCCCTCAACTCTGAAGCTCAGGTCAGGAAATGCTCCTTCTCAGACCAGCCTTTCTGAAACAGTGCTACCCCATGCCCTGAGGCTCTCTACATGCCACCTACATCTTCACAGCACTGGTTACTAGGAATTATCTCAGGCAACACGTCCTCAAGGTCATCCTCATCCCACTCTCAAACATCACTTCCCTGAAGCAGTAACGGACAGCATTGAGCCTATCTATCCCTGAAACTCCTCAAACAGTCACCATTTAGAGTGGAAACATTTAAAATTCTCTAGTGTAGCTCTTTGAAATATATAGTACATTATGGTCACTATGGCCACCTTCTTACTCCTAATTGCAACCTGCACAACCCATTCCAATGGGAAATGAGTTTCTCTAAATGTTTTCTTCCAGTAGGTTCAGGTCTGTTGTAAGGAAAATAAAGGAAACAGACACAAGATGCAGAGGCAAGAAAAGAATAGCTGTCCCTCCAAGCAGCCATGTTTATTTATATCAAAGAGCTACGCTAGGTCATTAGTGCCATGACTACATTAACATTATTACTTTGATCTCAGATACTCAGCACCTAGGATTAAAGTCCAGGCTGATAAGACACAAATCCTCTTCTAGAAGGACATTACCATAGCAACTAGATACTGCACCTGTATCAGTTATCTTAGCTTCAAGGAGAACCTGCTGAGCACTCCAAGTGTGGGAAACAGAATGCCAGTTACCCCCAGGAGTTTGCTCACCAGAGGAATGATTCCCTGGTCAGAATACCTACAGCCTTATAGTTAAGTCTTTAACCCATTTGGAGTTGATTTTTGTAGCTGTTATATAAGGGTCTAGTTTCATTCTTTTGTGTGTTAGATGTCTTTTCAATAAACGGTGCTGGGGAAAATGATTATCCTTTCTCTGATCTATGTTCTTAGCAAAAAAAAAAAAAATTGTAAATGGGCGAGTTTACTTTAGGTGCTCTATTCCATTTCATTGGTCTTCGTGTCCGTTTTATGCCAATGCTGTGTTGGTCTGATTATTATAGCTTTATAGTATATTTTGTTGTCAGTACAATGCCTCCCACCTTGTTCTTTTTAGTCAATATTGCTTTGACTGCTTAGGATTTTTGTGGTTCCATATGAATTTTAAGATTTTTTTTTCTAGTTCTGTGAAGAATGTCATTTTACAGGGATTATACTAAATCTCAAGGGTCCTTTTGGGTACTACGGACATCTTAATATTGATTCATGTAATGTATGAACATGAAATGTCTTTCCATTTTTTATCCTTTATTTCTTTCACTGATGCTTTATAAATTTTCCAGAGATCTTTCAATTTTTTGGTGAAATTTATACCTACATTTTTTTTGTAGCTATTGTAAATGGGATTACTTTTTCTTTTTACTTTTTCATATAATTTGCTTTTGATGTATAGCAATGCTACAATTTTTTTTTTCCTCTTGCGTCCTGTAACTTTGCTGAATTTGTTTTATTGGTTCTAGTAGGCTTTTTTGGCAGAGTCTCCAGGGGTTTCTATATATAAAATCATGTCATGTGAAAACAGTGACAATTTTACTTCCTCTTTTCCAATTTGTATCTTTCTTCTTGCCCAATTACTCTGGCTATGAATTCTAGTAGTACACTGAGTAAGAATTTTGAAAGTAGGTCAATCTTGTAGATCCTAGCAAGAAAAGCTTTCAGCTTTTTCCAGTTGAGCATAATGTTGGTCTTCATTGTGTTATGTTCCTTCTATACCTAATCTTTAGTGTTTTTGTCAAGAATGAATTTTATTAAATGCTTTTTCTGTATCTATTGAGATGATCATATAGTTTGTGTTCTTCATTCTGTTAATGTGGTGTATCACATTTCTTAATTTCACATCCATGAGATAAATTCCACTTCATCTTGGTAAATAATCATTTTAACATGCTACTGGATTCATTTTGTAGCATTTTGTCCAAAGTTTTGCATCTATGTTCATCAAGGATATTGGCCTGTAGTTGTGTCCTTATCTGGTTTTTGTACATGTATTGCTGGTCATACTAAAAAAATAAATAAAATAAAAAAAAATAAAAAAATTCCTTCAAATGTATTCTGTAACTAAAATAGAATTCATTCTTTTTTAAATATTTGATAGAACTCAGAAGCTGTTTGGTCCTGGGCTTTCCTTTGATGAGACTTTTATTACTGATACAATCAAACTTGGTATTGGTCTCTACAGTTTTCTGTTTCTTGATGATTCATCCTTGACAAGGTCCATGTACCCAAGAATCTACCTACTGGGTCTCTTCAGGCTTTCTATTTCTATAGGATTTAACCTTGGTAGGGTTTAGTGTCCAGGAATTTGTTCATTTCTTCTACGTTATCAAATTTGTTGGCACACAGCTGTTCGTAATAATTTCTAACGATCCTTTGTACCAACTAGTTTGAATTCAGCTTCGGAGAGCCTCCAGATCCTGGTTTAAAGTGTCACTGCTTGCCCTCGATTCTGTAAATGAAAAAAAATGATTTCTAATAGGAGAGTCATCTATATATTAATAGCCTTTAGTTAAGTATGGAATATGAAACAAATGTAGGTGCTTGGCCAGAGTGGCTGGGAAGCCCTCTTAGGCTGCTCCATCTTGAGTGAACTTCCAGGAGCACTCTGGGTATGTTATTTGGGTGTGTTATAACATCTGAAGTTACAAGTCCTTGACCCTATGGTTAACTATCTTCTACAACTTCTGACCAACAACAAAAGCACCAATGAGGACACCTGGGAAAATGTGGCATGTTCTATAATGGTGGACTTGAAATGGAAACAGTGAATGAATACACTGTTTGCACTACTCTTAAAGTACAGAATTCTTTACAAACCATTGGATTCCAAAGCCTTTTTTAAATAGAGAAACTGTACCTAGGAGTTCACATTCCTTTTCATGTAGAGACCGAAACAACTGGATTATCAATGATGCAAAGGTCTGCCAAGGAAACTGCCCTCCACTCTGCACATCCAAACATGTCCCGAAATTCGTCAATGTTTTATTTAAAGAGGAACAGGGTAGAGATGCTAAGAATTTAATCTCATGCCAGATTCTTGCCAAAGAAATAATGCTGATGTTAATCCAAGTAACTTGGACATTAAACAAAATTCTTCTAGGGTTGTGGATTGGCTTCATAATTTCATGTTTTATGAAACCAGCAGTAGCACTATATGCAAGGATAACATTGTAGATTCTCTGGATCAGTCTAAAGAGAAATTAACTCGTTTTGTAGGTTTTAAAAAAATCATCCAAACACCTTGTGGGTACAAGGCTAGTGAGCACTGGGCTAATATAGGCCCAAAGGCCAAATCACAGGCTTTCTATTAATAGCTCTCAGACCAACAGTCCTGAAACTCCTGGTGCCCTTAAGGTAAAGTATTCCTGGCCCTAACTCTAAATCCAGCCCACCTGGTTTTCTGTGTAGTGTGTTCAACACATAACATCTAAAGTCACTAGAATGACTTGAAGTGACAAATTTATGAAATAAAAGAACAATCCAAGCACACAAAGGTGAACATACCCCAAAATAATTCCATAAAGCTGGAGTGTAGGGCTTAAAACCCAATATGGCATATAACAGACAATCGGATACCAATTACCAAAATTACCAATCATTAAGAACCCTTCAGAAAGGAGTGGAGTCCAACAGGCAAGTCCTCACTGGATAATGTCATCCAGCCTTCCCTAAACCACACTACACAGTTCTACAGTACTGCATACATCTTGCAGAATCAGAATCGAATGAGCCTAGGTACTGCAGAGAGGGAGACAGAACATGCACAAAGGTCACTACATCAGAAGATGATGCTGGCAATCACCTAGCCACAGATTCCTTTTTTCAGACAATATGTACAGTAAGAACAGAAAAAAAAGATAAACAGTTAACACTTAGGCATTTGTTCCCAACAGCTGCTATAATAAATTACCAAAAATACAGTGGCTTAGAACAAATTTATTATTATAGTTCACGGAGGTCTGAAGGCTAAAATGGGCATCATGGGGTTACATCCAAGATGTCATCAGGGCTGCATTTATCCTTAAGGATTTGGGGTTCCACCAATCCCCACCCCATTTCTTGACTATCCATGAGCTAAGCAGCCTTCTTCTGCCAGGCCCTCTGCCATGATGTTCAGCCCCACCGCAGGCCCAGATCAATGCAACCTGCTGACCATGGACTGAAACCATGAAGTCAAATCTTCTCTACTTCAAGTTGTTTATGTCAGTTATTTTGTTCATAGCAATGAAAATCTGATGAACACACCTCTGTGAGAAATACACAGCCCAGCTGTTGAACAGCACATCCAATAAAGGCAGCATAGGACATGTATTCATGCATATGCATGTCCATGTGTGTCTGGCAATAAGGAGAAGTGATTAGATATGAAAAAGAATCCTCAGGCCAAGTCACTCTCAACCCCACTTCTCTAATTCCACTTCATAGAAAACAAGAATGGGGGCTGGGGCTGTAGCTCAGTGGCAGAGAGCTTGCCTAGCACATGTGAGGCACTGGGCTCAATCTTCAGCATCATAAAATGAAATAAAGGTATAAAAATGTTAATGCATAAAATGGCATCTTAAGGAAAAAAATAAGAATGGCTGGACCCACACACATTATAATGGCAACATGACATGCTGAAAATTAGAATGGCCTGGCCTTTCCAGGACTGTGCCTAATATGGGTGCCCCAAAACTGGTGGACCTATTCCCTTATTTGGCCACTCTTTTACTTAGGGTCTTAATTTGAATATCTCAAACTCCCTGGTTACCAATGGCCCGATTACTCCTAGTTTCTTTACCCAATGACCTCACATGTTTAAGGTATCTTCCAGGCCTGTGGATCCACTCAGATTTCAGGTTCTGGCTTAAATTAAAGGATTTTGGCAGATAACTTGATCTCAGAAACAATTTAGTCCAGTGGCCCTCTTTACAGAAGAGGAATCAAAGGCAACGAAAATTAAGAGATGGTGTAGTTTACTCAAAGGAAAAAGGCTCTGTACCCTCACAAACCCAGGTTCAAATACTGGTTCCATAGCAGGTAAGCAGCTTTGGACCAAACATGTAAGCGTCATTTATAAATGGAAAACAACCAGAATGTCACAAACATGTCACCACCCACTTCTGCAGCTCAAGCAAACTCCTTGACCCAGAGCCACCACATCTTACAGCTGACAGGTAGTGGCACATCTGACCATGCGCTAAATTCATTAGGGGTGGAATAAGGATGGGCAGCTGACCCAAGAAAGCCTGGTGCACACATGCTGTGAGAATGAGTTGGGTGTTCCTGATCTCCTGTTCTAGAGGTTAAACTGTATTCTCCCCCAAAACTCATATGTTTAGGTCCTAAACTCCACTACACTATGGACACAAGGACTTCAGAGGTCCTCAGTTAAAGTGAGGTCATAAGGGTAGTACTAATCCAATAAGACTGGTGTCTTTATGCAAAGGGTAAACATGGACAAGAGAGACACAGAGGGAAGACAGTGGGAAGAGATACAGGAGAAAGATGGCCTGTTTTACAAGCCAAGGAGAGGGCCTGGAACAGTTTCTTTCCTCACGGCTCTGGGGGTGGTGGGGTGGGAGGGGACAACCCCACTGACACCTTGGTTTTGGACTTACAGAATTGGGAAGCAATAAAAATTTCTGGTGCTTATGTACCATGGTTGATGATTTTTTTTAATGTTTATTTTTTGTTGATTCTTTTTAATATTTATTTTTATGTGGTGCTGAGGATCGAACCCAGGGCCTCGCATGTGCTAGGCGAGTGCTCTACCGCTGGACCACAACCCCAGCCCCTGATGGTACTTTCTTTCAACAACCATAGCAAACTAACACCATGATTCTGTTAGTAGAAATGTAGGAATTAGGGTACGGTTTTTAAAGCAATATAAGAACATTATTTGCAAGTATCGTTTCTAAGACTGGGGTTGTTAAGCTCAATGACAAAACTATATTACTCAGACGTTTTAGAACTAAACATAGTAACTTGGCAATTGGTTTCCAAAACGTCCTAATAAAGGGAAAACTGAAAAATCCACAGAAAGGAGTAATGTTATCTTTTTAACCACAGTATATTTGTAAAGCCCAAAGTAAATATTAGGAGGGATTTGGAGATCAGGTGTTCATTTGACCTAATAAAATGTGAGCTTTATCACCATTCTGCCACTGGAGTATCACCAATGGCACAAATGAGAAACCACAGCTGCCAAACAAGGCCAAGAGTACAACTCCTCCATATCTGTCCAACTCTTAAAAATGTAAAGAAAACCTTGAAGGGGTCAGGAGGGACAGACTTTTCTTAACAAAGGGCAAAAAAAAAAAAAAAAATCCTTCTGGAGCCCAAGTTGAGGCAGGATTACCAGAATTTAAAGTTCTATTTTCTTAGTCCAGCCCAAAAAATCATAAATACAAGTCGAACAGGGCTTATGTCCTAAAGTAGCTCATGACATAGATCAGAGGAAAATTGCCATCACACTGCATGTGGACTGAGAGGTGCAAATTACAAATTCCACAGGGTTTCCTCAGAAGACAAACTCAAGAGAAACATGAGAAACACTGCATGGAATGTAGGGAAGGGGGTCCAGTCTTGAACAGTCCTTAAAAAAAAAAAAAAAAAAAAAAAAAAAAAAAAAACCAAGTACAATTTTGATCACTGTGAACATCAGAGGAGGCACTGAAGGCATTAGGAACAACAGGAGAGGAACCCATTGGATGGGAATCTGGACTATACATATTATATGACCGAACAAGAAGTACTAGACACACCTTAAGGCTGATGTATAAATTAGAACTGTATGAATGCAAGGACTGAAGACTCAATGGAAACACAATTGGAAAGCCCATAAAAAAGGTGAAAAACTTGCAGTGATAAAGAACTTGCTATACAGCTACATCTTGGAATCTTCTCTCTGGGCCTCCACCCTAACACAACTTGGCTTCTGAGTGTTTACTTCTGTCCCTTTGTCCCCTACCATTGTCACATCTCTTCTCCATATGAATCCTCGCTGTTGGAACAGATGCTGACTCAGGGTCTGTAGCCATGTCACTACCTCATAGGACACCATGTGGCATTCTTTCCACAGCTTCTCCATTTTTTCCCCCACAAATTAAATTTCTCCAGAGAATCCAATTAGCCTGGTTTCTTTCCCACCAAAGGCCACAAAAGGAGCCACCTGGGGTCTCACACAATCCAGGGAAGTCCCACAAGCCTCAACAGTCCTTCCTCCTTGGCAGGGACTGTGAGCAACACAGGTTCCTGACAGGAGCCGTCACCAGTGCTACCAGTGGCCACTCCGGTATAAAAGGTCAGGGAGCTGGGAAAGCACCCATTAAAATCAAAATTATTTCTGATGACTTTACTACATTAACTCATTACACCATACCACCACCATCACCCCCAAAAAAAGCAAGCCCTGAGAAGAATCATGTCCATCTAAAACCCTGCCACAGGCAGGCCCCGAGTAGAGCCAGTTTACCAAGAGGAACTATACTCAATGTGAAGAAACTAACACCTCATGAACCAGAAGATCGTTTCAAAGGCAGTGCTTCCAAATGGTTTTGGTGTGTGCAGTAACCACCTAGTATTTACTTATCACCCCTAAAGGGCTGATCACTGCTCCAAGAACAGAGTATTAGTTGATTTAACCTTCACCATACCTAACTAGAGAAGCATTTTCACACTCGATTTTTTCCAGGTAAGCACAAGGTGGCAGAGAGAAGGCACGCCACATTAAATGGTGGAGCCAAGGACAGAACCTGGGATCAGCTCCAGTCTAAAGCATCGCGATGTTCTGCCTCAGCCCAGGGAACCAAAAAAATTAAAAAGCGGGGGTGGGAGGGGATGGAGGATGAAGGCAAGAAGCAGAAAGCAGAGAAAGGCATTAGACTTGAAAAAGTTTAGGATGGAGTGCCCCCAGGGTGGCTGAAGTTGCTGCTGGCGGTACACTCGGAAGGTCAGGAATCTATCAATTTGGCTTACTGCCAAAATCACAGGGTCTAGAACAAAACCAGACACAGAGGAGATGCTTTAACCCTTGTTCCACTAATGAAGGGATGGAGCCTGTCAACATGGACTCAGGAAGCTGCCCTACATCTCTTGAGAACCCTATACTCTGGGATCTGCTCTCAAAGATCAGGTCACCAGAAGCTTTCTGTCTGGGATGCCACCCTCACACCATCTGGCAAACACTGCAGAGAGCCCTGAGGCTTGATGGCAAAATGCTGTACGTGGATTTAAGTTTTGCACAACTAGACTCAGAGCTGCATCGCTACCTCAGGCCCTGCACGTTCTCTGGCTGAGCCTCAATCTCCCACAAATCAGTGGCTCTTCCCTACCACTTGCCAGATTTTGAACAGAGATGTAAAAATTAAAAAAAAAAATTAACATAAAATTCTTTAAAAACTTAGAAATTGTACATAAATCTAAGACATATTCAGCCCAATTTCTGATGCAGAAGTTAGAATATTCTACCTTTTAGTTCATGGTTACCAAGTTCCATATCCTAAAAGTCAAGGCAGATTGACAAGTTTCTGTTACATCTATTTAAAAAAAAAAAAATGTATGCATACAGGACTTAAAGAGAAACACTCATGATAACTTTACATGATTAATTGTATCAATCCCAACCTTTGAAACTTTGATATTTTAAAAACAAAGTAATATTAGGCATCTTTTGAAAGACTATCTCTAAGGAGCTCAGCCAAGACCACAGCACAATGATTGACTGGTGTCTTCTAAAGTCAGCCTCTGCCTCACATGCCAGTGTCACCAGCAGCCAGCTGTGTGTCCCTGCACAGGCAACAACCCTTCCAAGCTGGAGTTTCTTCATGGACAACTTGGGAATGACACTGAATTTTGCATAACAATTCATAGGAAAGGAAAATAACGAATCAAAGATTACTAAGTTATCCTGTCTGGGGGACAGTGAAGGCCGACCCGTTAAAAAGAAAAAGGGAAGTCAAGAGAGAAAGCCAGTTGAAGGTAAGGGAAAAAAATAATTGCACTTTAGATATTTCAAAGAATAGCAGGTTAAACAAAAAGTTCATAAGTAGTGCAGGTAAAAGGTCAAGGCTAGAGACTGTCAATTATCTGTAAAAATGAAACCAAAGTAAAATAAAGAATGATTTTTAGAAGGATAAAGTACAGAATATCTAGAGCTGAAAATAGTGAACCATAAAGGAAACTCACAGATGCAGAGAGGAGGCAGAAAAAAAATGAGGCACAAAGAGTTCAGAATCATGAGAAGGCACAACGCTGAGAACACTCGAAATACAAAAGAAAATATATATTTTTTTAAGTCAGTCAGATTTGGCAAAAAATAGTTTTCTTACAAATTATGTTTGATTCTTCCCATTCCCTTAACTCCCTCTATCTAATCAACATTCAAAATACCCTCTGGGTCTGTTCACTTCTCATCTTGGCTGTAAGTACATCATCCAACTGCTCACTCTGCCTCCACTCTCCCTGATCCAATCCAATTCCACATAGCAGCAAAAGTTAACTTAAATTGCATTTTCTTACTCCATTTGCTTAAAACTTTCAATATTATTCTGTTGTATGTAGGACAAAGTCCATTCTTCCTGCCAGAATCTAAAAGAACCTGTAAAGATGTGGTCCCTGCTCAACTATACAGAATTATTACCTCCTAAGTTCACCCAGCTCGGGCTTCCCCAGTCTCCCTTCTCTTCCTAAGTGGAAAAAATAAATAAAAGGCATGTATATGCCATGTTCTTTCCTTCCTTGGGACCTTTATATATGCTTGCAATGCTCTTCGCCACTTTCCCCAAACTCAAAGACAACTCAATGAGAAAACCCCAGTATCCAAGCTCTCAGTGGGCTCACCTTGGCCTGCTTAATAACTGGGACTCCATGATTATTAGATGTATATACAGCAGACACGTCACCATAACGTGGTACATGCAATGTACAGCTCCCAACTTCAACTAGCTTTTGTTATAATTGGTGCGTAACTGAAAAAGTCACACAAGGACGTACTGTAATAAATAATTTTGTATACAATTGACCAAAGATCCACATGCTGGACTGGGGATATAGCTCAGTATTACGGCACCTGCCTAACATGACCAAGAACCTAGATTTGGTCCCCTAGAACCACAAAAGGAAGGAAGGTCATATGCCTTTTGAAGTATATTTTCCAATTGTAAGCTTGTATCGCTGTTATGCTAGATGGAATTTTATCATCAATTCCCCATGTCCCTAGACATATATACAACTAAAGAAAGGAGGCAGACCTTCATGAACTTTTTCTGAATCTTTAGTAACTTCCAGGCTCCTGCTCAAAGGACACTGAATCCGAGGCAATGTTGAATGTTTCCAAATGCAAATACCAGCTTTCCTTTTCTTTTCACACAGACTGACAGAGCAAAGCTACTTGTGTCTTCCCAATTACATGTAATATATGGCATCTGCCAATCATTCAGCATGTGTACTCTGTAGTTTCTGGGAGGCAAATATAAGGGCTCAGAGGATAGAAACCTCAATATAATTTTTAAAATACCTAAGTTCTGTTATATGAAAGGACTCATTGAGTAGAAAATACTGTATATGTGCAACCTTAAGGTGCTTTTTCCCCCCAGTATACAGAGTTGGAGAGTAGACAACACTGGGTTTGAAACAGCTCTAGCACTTTGTATCAGCATAGAGTTTCCCAGGCTCATTATGCTCCCTATAAGCAGTATTAGAGGAGTGAAATTCATTAATTTTAGCTTCTAGATTATTCTTAGATTTTTCTCTAAGAACTAGCTTTTTTAAAAAATGAAGAGGGTCTAATTCGTGGAATTCACAGATACCTATGGAGAGTGATGATCTAAACCATGGCCTGAATCACATGGCTGCATTTGCTCTGGGAGCTGCCCATGCAAATGTGCAGATCAAGATGCCCCAGTTACTATGGTAACACAGCCAGGGGTGGCTATGTGCAAAGACCCAAGGCTCTATCAGTCAAGGCCTCGAGTTCAGCACCTTCTTCCAGGGATAATGAATTCTGAGCAAAACAAGATGACCCTAATAGTCCTGCATCCTTCAGATTTCCTGCTTTGCTGAAACTTTCCCACAAATAACCTTTTTATGAAAACTATATAATAAACTTGCTGAGCTAGCTCTAGAGTCAATCAAGCCTCATCAGGGCTTAGTTACCCACATGGCCCCAGCTTTCTCTCCCTATGTCTTTTCTTTATCCCCCATTGCTCCTGCACGTCCAGAATCTCCTAAATTAACAGTCTTGGCCAAGAAAAGTGAGAGGATAACAACAGATACCCAACTTTTACACTCATTTTCATACCTCCACTGTGCAAAAAAAGGGGCCCCAAGACAGAGAGCAGGTGCCTGGAGCCAGCTATATAAAGAAGCATGCTCAGTGATAAGCCAGAAGTGCCAACAGGGTACAGCGACTTAAAATCTCCTTCTCGGGAGTTAGATCAGCCAAACCCCAGTTTTGCCATCTATAGCTTGTGGCCTTGAATAGGTTCCTTAGCTTTCCTACAGCTCAGAATTCCTGTCTGTAACTTAAAAGAAAATTAAGCATTTATCTCAGAGGTTGTTATGAGAATAAACTGATCATTTACCCACATGTAGAATGATACCCACCATATTCTGAAAACCATAAATATTCATTAAAGATGATAAATAGCAATTAATAGTTATGTGAAGAATTAAGTTATGACACAAATGAACATATAGCACAGTGCCTGATGCCTAAGTAGGAACATTAGTAAAGTCAGAGGAAAAATGTATCCAGAGTAGAAAACTATCACAAATCCTTAGAGCCAGCTGGCTATAGATTCACTTTCCAGGCTGTAGCAGGCATCGAGTTCAGATCTCTGACTTGCATGACCTCAGCATGGCTTCTAGCAGCTCCACATGGCTGCTCGTGTTCCCATTGCACAAATGAGGGAGCAGACACAGGAGGGGATAAAGATTCAAGTTCAGAAATGGTCCTCCTCTCTAGCATGATGGCATAGAGCACAGAACGCTTATTATCTCAAGCTTGCTTTTATTATCTTTTTGGTTTTGCTGGCTTTTATCTTTTGAATAAATACTATCCCTGCATAATGAAAAATGCTTTAAGGTACTATGTTTAGTGTGGAGGATCAACTGTGAAGGGATAGCGTAAAACAGAACATCCAGGAAAAAGAAGTCGGGATGATGGCACTGGGGCTCAGTAGTAAAGCACTTGCCAAGCATGTGTGAGGCACTGGGTTCGATTCTCAGCACCACATATAAATAAATGAATAAAATAAAGGTCCATCAATGTCTGAACAAATATTTTTTAAAAAAAAGGGAAGAAGTAGTCAGGATGACAAGGAATCCAAACACCACATTCATTGGGAAGCAACTTTGGGAATCATAACCATCCGTTTCTGAATTTTGAGGGACATTAGAACAATTATTAAATTCACCCTAGACACCCACCCAAAACCCATGGAGAAGTTAAAGGGAGGCAGAGGAGCTTTACTATAAAGGTGACTGCCAGATGTAATATGGGGGCTGCCTTGCGGCAAGCCATCATAATATAAATACCACTACGGGTACCCAAGAGACGCCTGCTCAGAGTGGGAGGTCAGCAGTGTGGCCCAAAGGGGCCCTGTCCAAAGCAACATTCTCCAAATCCAAGCCAATAATCCCTTGGTGAATTGTTAGCACTAATGTGAACATCTTGCTTCTCATATCAGAGCTCAACTACATTATAGATTAGAGATGACAGGCCTGCCTAATTCACCCTCACACTACCAGGTTTTTTAGTAAACTTTAAATTCTAAACAAGTGAATTTAGCAAATGGACACTCTATACTGGAGCTTTATCCTGAGCAATAGGAATTTTCCAAAGCCCAGTATGTTTAATTTCCATTTTTGCACAAGTTGGAGATTGTATTTCATTAAGAATATATAAGTAGAGAACAGGAATTTTTAAAACTCAAAAATAAAGGTGCACAAGGGGAGACAGGAGCAGAACCACCTCTCACTCCACAGGCCCTACTCCTCAGATCCTCTCAGTCACCACCACCCAAATCCCTGGATTAAAAAAAAAAAAAAATAGTCACCAGAGCCCGAGTCTGGTTCTTGCTATGCCTGGGGAAAGCACAAATGTCTCCCATCGCAGATCTCAAAGGGTTTTAGGATGACTTCATCTCTGACCCAATTTTCTGCAAAACTGAAGAACTTAAAAAAAAATAGTACAGCCAGTTGTGGTGGTATAACACCTGTGATTCGAGCTACTTGGGAGGCTAAGGCAGACCAGCCTAGGCAATTTAGCAAGACCCTTTCTTCTCTGTCAGTGGAAGAGCACCCCTAGGTGTAATCTCTAGTACATCCTCTCCCCAAAAAAAAGAAAGAAAACAGTATGAAAAACTGTCCAGTTAGCTTCTGGATTTCTCCATTTCTCCATCTGTGTGACAATGGAATAAATAAATTTTATGGGGAAACACTTTGAGAAGGACCGGGTGAGCAGGATATGGTAGCCTATCATCCTCGTGACTAGAGAAGCTGAGTGAGGAGGATCACAATTTTGAGGCCAGCCTCAGCAACTTAGCAAGAACCTGTCTCAAAATAAAAAATTAAAAGGGCTGATGCTCAATGGTTAAGTACCCCTGGGTTTAATTAACCCTGGTACCAAAAAAAAGTCATTACATGGAGTAGCAGCTGGTGTCCGAGTACACAAAAAATACCTGATGAGAAGCCCCACTTAATGCCAAGTTATGAGATTCATTTGTATGGGTGGTGCCACCAATCCTAATTATAGTGTTTACTTTCTTTGAAGTAGAATAGGAATGGTGATGATAACCAGTGATAGGGCTTTCTTTTGCAAGAAGAAATATTTTAAAGGTCAAATATTTTATAGCAAAAACAAAAGGTATGTTATAGCATGTCATTCAATCTCAATCTAAAACTGGTTTTTTATTTGGACAGAAACATTCTCTTTAAGCATAAATTCTTTGGTGTGTTAATAAAATTCAGAGCACTACAGCATTAGTTCTTTCTTTTTATTACAAGGTAACAAATACTAGATTCCTTACCCAGTGCCTAGCTCTAATCTGAATTCTGCAATTAAACAGCAATAGAATCAGGCATTAAACTGATTCTCAAGTTTCCTTACCTATAGCTAAAGTGGTAAGATTTGCTGATAGAAAAGTAAATGCTAAAATTTACTGACATTTTAAATTGCTTCTAAAATTCCACATTTAAGAATGACTAAGATAGTGTGGGGGAAGGGCAGGGAGAAATAAGCTAAGAGACACCCAAAGGGGGAATTCTGAAAGGTGCTAAGAAAGCAAACCAATTTGTGTCCCCAGGACTATAGTAACAGCTTTGCGAAAGGGTGTCTTGCATCTCCTCTATCCAAAGAGGGAAACCACCCAATGCTGCCATTGCCCAACCCCCATCCTTACAGCAAATGGCAACCTAAGTTGTAGCCTCATTCCCACCTCGGGTCAACCAAGAGTTCTGACAGCATCAGCCAAGTCCTGCACCATCCAAAATGGGGAATCTGTCCAAAGCCCCAGCAATAAACAATCAACAAGGGGAGTCAAGTAATATGCAATAGAGTACTCAGACCCAACAAGAGGACTCGGTCATAAGTGGCCTAACCCAGGAAGCCTCTTTGGCCCCATGAGCCTAAGTTTCCCTCCCCTTTCCCACAGCCACAGGGGGAAACACAGGGTATGACTAGGGAGATTCCACTTTGACAAGCACTGGCTCAAGAACAAACGTTACCCCTGGCCTCCCCAGGCAGAGGGATCCCGCCACATTTGGGGAAGTCTAAGATTCTTCCCCTACTGGATGAAATTCTATAGCCTAGTCTAGGGAATTCTATGCACACAGCCAGTATCAGCAGGGAACAAAGAAATATCAGCCCCAAAGACACCTGATCAACCAAGCAGTCTCAAGTATTAACATAAGCACTCTGAAAATTGAACTGTCATTAAAACCAGAGCCCACAAATGTAAGCCAGGACCTGTGTGATAAAACTAGGTGACTACACACTGAATAAGTCTATTTGAATGGGACCCAGCATATAATAACAAAATAGGCTACATGCTAAAAGTCCATCAACTCAAGTTAACCCAGCAATACTTCAGCTGTTTGAATTATCCGATCAAGATTGTAAAGCAGATACCATAAAAGTGCTTCATTAATTATAAGTTATGCTGCAACAATGGAGAAATAGAAAATCTCACTGAAGAAATAAAGGTTACGTTTTTAAAGACTTCACAGAAATTAGATGGTCATCATTATACAAAATACATGTATGAAGACTTGAATTTGGTGCTAACATACCTTATATACAGAGATAAAAAGTTGTGGTATGTATATTAAGAATTGTAATTTTTTTTAAAAAAGTACATGTATAATGGCATAAATTGGCGTGAACATACTTTATATACAGAGAAACGAAAAACTGTGCTCTATATGTGTAATAAGAATTGTAATGCAATTCCACTGTTGTCGTGTATTGTAAAAATAAAGACTTCACAGAAATTAGACAACTAAAACATACTCTAAGAAATAATGCCACTACTGGGTTTAATATTAGGGTGGAGATGTCAAAACAGAATCTGGTGAAAAAAAGAACAGAACTCATTCAATCTTAACAGTGGGAAAATAGGCTGAGGAAATAAGCAGGGCATTGGGAATCTTCAGCTGAAGATGCAACATGTGCATCAGCAAAACAATCTCAGCAAAAGAGGGCAAAGATGCAGTCTAAAAGATAATTCAAAGAAATCAGATGAAAACTTTTTAAATCTGGTGAAAAATATACAGATTTAAGAAGCAAACTTCTAAATCAGAAAATACAAACCCCTGCCAAAGCCTGGATCAATGGTAACATGCGATATACTTATCACTAAACTTCTGAAAAGAAAAAAAAGTCTAGAGAAAAATAGCACCTTCTCTGCAGGAAAGCACCAAGTTGAATGATAATTCATTTACCATGTGAAACCATGGAGACTAAAAGAAGTAGCACATTTTTCAAGTGCAAGAAGAACTGTCAACTGTAAATTCTATACCCAACAAAACTATCCAAGAGCAAAGAGACTCTCCGAGAAAGTGAAAGATTCTTTTAGTTTTCCTAACAGACCCTACAAATGACTATTAAAACAAATGACTATTAAAACAGGCAATTCAATTTTTCCATACATAAGATTCAAAATTGTCTACAAAATGACCTCTAAACTTAGAGTTCATACCCTAAGGAGAGATGACATCTATGAAACAAAAATAGAATAATAGCATGTCTGAAATAAGTACCACAGCCAAGGAATAACAAACAAAGGCACTCTAGAGGTAGGTACTAATCTTTTAGGCTGACATAATAAAAAAATTTCAAAGACAGGGTATGACTCCAACAGGCTTTTGAATACTGTACTACATTTAAGTAGAGCTATGAAAGGGTGTGACCCTCTTGAAAAACCATACAAGCAAAACAGATATGAAAGCAGAAAGTACGTTTATGGGAGAGTACAAGGAGGAACAATTCCTCTGGCATTTATAAAGCACTCAACCAGGACACAAAGAATGAGTCTCAACTCCTGGCTCTCAGATTCGAGAAATGCAGAGGAAACGAGGACTGGATGTGAAAAGCAGAAGAGTTGGAGCCTGGTGTGGTGGCATATACCTGCAGTCCCAGCTACTAGGGAGGCTGAAGCAGGGGGATGGCTTGAGCCCCAGAGTTCAAGATCAGCCTGGGCAACACAGACCCGATCTCAAAAAACAGAACAGAGAAGAAAGATGGAGGGCTACAAAGGAGGATTGTATACACAGGCTCCAAGGGAACACAGTGGACAGTCTTTCTACAAAAGGTAGAGGAAGTTTCATGGGGATGAGGACAGCAAAGTTGGACTCAAAAGATAACAAAGGGGGCTGGGGTTGTGGCTCAGTGGTAGAGCACCTGCCTAGCATGTGTGAGGCACTGGGCTCAATCCTCAGCACTGCATATAATTAATGGAAGTATTATGTCAAACTACAACTAAAAATATTTTTTAAAAAAGATAACACGTAAGTGGCAAATTAGAAACTATAGTATAGAGAACACATCAGAGCATGAGAATACCAAAGAATTCCAGAGGTGTTCTGACTCACAGTCTAATGAGCGCAGAGGGAGGAGGAGGAACACTTAAGGCAGCCTGGGGTCGTGAGTGGCAAAAACCCAGGCCAAGAAGCTGCATTTGAATCTTTAGGACAATAAAATGTCATGGAAGAATTTTAAAGTGAGGATTAATACACACAAGTTTTAATCACTTTGTGAACACAGAATACAATCAAAAGAAAAGGGGACAAGAAGGAAGATCAGATAGAGACCACTGAGTTCATTTTGGATCAAAAGTTTGAACTCTACAAAGTGCCAGCCACCAGGGCACAAGCTTAAAACACAAAGACAACTTCCATCACTATTCTTTCAAACTCAGGAGAGAGCAGTGTAAGGAAAGAAGGGAAGAGACAGGAAACTACATTCTGAAGGCGTTTCAGAGCTGGAGGCTAGATCCCGTGAAGGAGCAGCTAATGTAAATGAAGGAAAATACAAAAAGGTGGCTTTCACATCAGAAACAATGTTGTAACTACAGGCGGTCCTCCTTTGGTAGAAATAAGAGGTGGAACAGCATTTTGGTACAAGACAGTAGAAATTCACGCGGTTCCTCTAAAATCCAGGATTGCTGCAAGAACCCCTTGCAGGAGGAAACTGGTGGGCAAGGCAGCTGTCAGCTTCAAGTGTTCTCTTCTGCTGTGCTAGAAGAAAAACAAAACCACAGCTATCTAGATATATCTTACCCTAACATATTACCTGTCCATATGTATTTGGCTTTTCCAATAAGTTAGAAGTTTTTATTTTAGTAATTTTTTTAATTGTAGATACCTTTATTTTTATGTGGTGCTGAGGATAGAACTCAATGCCTCACATGTGCTAGGCAAGTGCTCTGCCACTGAGCCACAACCCCAGCCCTCAAAGATAGAAATTATTATATCTATGTTTCTAATACTTGAAGCTCATTCAAGTGTTCAATAGAAAAAAATAAGCCCTCATATTCAAAAATCACTATAAATTTATTTTCTATCATATTCCTAGATCATTCTTCCTCTACTACCAAAAAAGTAAAAGTATAAACAACTCTGAGCATTCTACTTCTATTCAAAGAGAATAAGAAAATCATGTTCCCATCAGGCTTAATGCTAACATTATAAAAGCCAATCAGAAAAACACAAATCTGAAGCTCCAGCAGGTCCTCAGCACCCTCACATTTGCTGGGCACCTACTATGTGTCAGGCACCATGGTGAATAATGCACAGTTCCTACTGTGAATTGCTGCACTAGAGACTGCTTTATTGAGGCTGATCTGATCTCCCCTGAAAGACTCATGGAGAATCCCCCACAGGACTGAGAAGGTCAAAAGCGGAGCTACTCTGGGGCAAAGGAATGTCACTGTGGACTACAGCAGAACTGAGATTTTCTTATAGGAAGGTTTCTAGTAAAACAGCAGAGTAGGTAAATGAGGACCCAGGTCGGATGAAAGGAAAAAAAGCAAGAATACAGCACACTTTATACAAGGCACTTTCAAAAGGCAAGTAAGTGACAAAAAAATAGAGATGCTAGCCTTGATTAATAGCTACTACCTTACAAAGAAAACCATAGGAGAAATTAACATTTTACTAGCTGTTGTACTTAAATAGAACTGATTAGTGTCAATGGCACAAGTGGCTGGAAACATGAAAACATGCTTTAGATACCAAGTGACACCCCCCTTTATGGAAACATAAGTGATATATTGGAAACAACCCAGCTATCCATCAGAAGGGGACTGTTTAAATTGTGCTATACTCACAACACAAAAACATTAGAAATCATGTTTCCAAAGAAACAGTGGCATTGGGATACGTTCATTACTACATTGCGATATGTTCATTACAAGACTGTGGGCTACTCTAACATCTCAACCTCAGTTTCCTCATCTATAAAATAGGGATAATTGACCACTAAACAATGGGAATGAATAATACACAACTACATGCAATAACAGAACATGACAAAAGAATGCATATAATTCCATTTCAAGAAAACACAAAAGCAAGCAAAAAGCAAAAACACCCTTGGTGCTAGGAGTCACGACTGTGGTAACTCCTGGGCATTGGAAGAACTGAAAGGAGACATGAGAGACTTCTGTAGTGCCTTGTCATTGGTTTTGGTCCAGATGCCAGTTATCCAAGTACATGCAAGTCATGGAAATCCATACAGGCATACACTTTGAAGTGCACTGCTCTATGTATGTGCTGAATTTCAATAGAAGTTTTCAAAATTGGGTAATTATTGGATCCTCCTCATGGGGATATTATAAGAATTAAAATCATGTTACAGAGATTAACTGTCCATAAAATGTATTCTGCCTCATAAATGGGCAAGTGCACATTGTTAGGCCCGGACAGTCCGCCCTAGGCTGACCACATAAGAAACTATTAAATGTTCACAGAATCAACAAATTTCTCAGGTGAAATGAATCACTCACAATTTTGCAACCCCAAAACCACCGTGCCAATTTATGACAGCACTTATTTTGCACTTTGCCCAATTGTATTCAAACCTGACTCACCTCCCCCTAAAGTTACAGCTCCCTAAAGGCACATGACAGTCTTTGTATCTTTCCCAATGAAGAACAGCAGGATGCTCAATAAATGTATGCCAGTTCTGATCTGCAGAACATTCTCAAATGAATTATTTGAAAATTGCATAACATTTTACTTGGGCACCATAATTTCACTTCTCAGCTTTATTGTTTAAGGTGCTGAAAACTTATTTTGTGGGAGAATTTTATATTCTATTACAAATGTCCACATGGGCTGTAGCTCAGTGGTAGAGTGCTTGCCTAGCATGTGTGAGGAACTGGGTTAGATTCTCAGCACCGCATATAAATTAGCAAAAAAAGGTCCATTGGCAACTAAAAATATAGATTTTTTTTTTCTTTTTAAATGTTGGGCTAGGGTTGTAGCTCAGTGGTAGAGCGCTTGCCTCCTACTTGCGAGGCACTGGGTTCAATCTTCAGCACCGCATAAAAAATAAATAGTAAAAAAAAAAAAAGAGACTGTCCATTTACAACTAAATATTTTTTAGCTGTCCATGTCTTCTTGTTCATTCACTCATTTCATAAACATACAGATGCTTGGGACCAGATTCCCACATTCCAAGGAGCATACTGCTGAGGGAAAGGCGCAGGAACAACAGATGCACCTCAGGAGAAGGCTGTCATTGGCTCTGGGTTGTTTTTAATGCCAATTCTTTAACTTGGCAATTTCTGGACACCTTGAGTAGTGAACATATGAGCCTTACTTAAGAGGTTAGGGAAGACCAGGCTTTCTAATTTGCGGAAAGGATGAGAGTACTTTGAGCCCCTACTCAAAGCCCAGGCTGAGATGGGCAAACCACTTTGAACTACTGGCTAATCAGCTACGGGAAGAGATTGGAGGTTCAAGTCTTTGCTTGAAGCCTCATTCTTCCTTTAGATATGGGTCCTAAGACTCCAGACATCCTGTTTCTCATCCCAATATAAATTCATTCAACTCCTAAAATATTGCTCTGTAATTATGTCTATTCTTCACTGTCAAAGGATCTTCCATTCTTTATAATCATAGCTATGCATTTAAAAGAATGGTAGAGGGGGGCTGGGGTTGTGGCTCAGCAGTAGAGTGCTCACCTAGCATGTGTAAGGCTCTGGGTTTGATCCTCAGTGCCACATGAAAACAAATAAGAGAATAAAGATACTGTGTCCAACTACAACTAAAAAATAAATATTTTTTAAAAATAAATGAAATGAAAGAATATTAGAGTTTACCAATTTTTGTTGAGTATTATGTAAACTGAAATGACTTCCTTTTTAACACACCTTCAACCCAGGTATCTTCAGGACTCCCACAGTTTCATAAAGCTCAATTATCTAATAATCTGAAACTAAAAACCACACAAAGAAAAATCCCACCATGAGTAAAACAAAGCAGATACAACTAAGAGAAGAGACTAGGCCCACTGTAACCTTCAATTAGAGACCTGTGAAGATTATTTAGCCAATAAACATGAAAGATAACACATGAAAGCCAGAATCAAATATAAGTGCAATAGGACATGGTGGCTCCTGGGTGTAATCCCAGTAACTTAGGAGGCTGAGGCAAGAAGATCACATGTTTAAGGTCGGTCTCAACAATTTAGCAAGGCTCTGAGCAACTTAGATTCTGTCTCAAAATAAAACTGAGGCGTGTAGCTCAGTGGCAAAGTGGGTTCAATCCTCAGTACCAAGGCGGGAAAAATATACAGAACTTAAGACTATTATAGAATAATATACAATGGAATGCATCAGAAAAAAAACAGCTATGTATCAAAATGAAAAAAATCTCCAAAATGATGTGGCTTTTGTTCAAGAAACAGAAAAATATATAGTTTGCTATTATTTTCGTAATGATTCACAGCTGTTCCATTTTTGCAGTACTAGGGATTAGGTCTAGGGCCTCATAAATGCTAGGAAAGTGCTCTACCTCTTTCATAGAAAGAGTTTTTAAATGATAGATTAATACTGCTCATAAAATATAAGTGCAAAAACACACAGAGCAATGATATACCTCAAATCCAAAACAGTGGTTACTTCTAGAAAGGAAAGGAGGTGGTTATACAGAGATCCTCAATTACCACTGTTTTATTTCTCATGTTAAAGGATATTTTTAATCCCAATGGCTCAGGAGACTGAGGCAGAAGGATCATGAGTTCAAAGCCAGCCTCAGCAATTTAGCAAAGTCCAAAGCAACTAGGTGAGACTATCTCCAAATAAAATACAAAAAGGGCTGGGAAGTGGCTCAGTGGTTAAGTGCCCTTGGGTTCAATATCTGTTACCAAAAAAAAAAAAAAAAAAAAAAAAACACAAGAAAAGATTGTTATATATTTCCTTTAAATATTCAGATGTGATAAAGTCAGGTGTGAGTGCTTAGGTAGGTATTCATTATATTGTTCTCTTGATACTATGTTTATAACATTTCATTCAAAAGAAAAACTGAATGCCACTGGATAAAATTTGAAAGACTGGAAGAAAATTATTAGTGTATGATTTTATTAATGCTAGCTACCAAATGGCCTGACTCATAAGGTGTGCTCAAATAAATATCTGCTTAATCAACTGAGCAAGCCAGCAGGAAAAAGTTCAGTTTTTAACCCTGTCATCTCTAAATATTTTCAAATATTTGATCTCACCTATGATTATTTGTGAGTATGAATGATTTCAACTGGTATGTTACATCTTCAATTAAGGTCCTTTCTCCCAGACAGTCCATTTTATAATGGATGGTACTTGGAGGTGGGGCCTGTGGGAGGTAATTAGGTTTAGATGAGGCCAAGAGGGTGGAGCCCCAAAGATGGAATTAGTGTCCTTGTAAGTGAGGATGCAGTGCAAGCCAAGAATGGGTCCTGCCTTCCAATCGGCACCTTGATCTTGAACTTCCCAGCATCAGTTTCCAGAATGGTGAGAAATAAATGTGTTCTTAAGCTGCCCAGTCTGTGGCATTTTGTTATAGCATCCAGAGCTGACACTAGGATTAAAAAAAGAAAAAAATCTTTTTGCTCATTAGGAACAGACCTTTCATAATCGCTAACAGAAAGTTCCTCCCGTGAGCAGTCGTCTATCCCTGACAGCAAGAGCCGAGACTCCGAGTATCATCTGGACCCTGCCTCCTGGACCAACAGGAAAGCTCCGATTTTAAAAAGGCTTCCATCACCTTTCCTACAGATCAAACCTCTCGTGTATTTGGCAAAGTCCCAAGTGGGAAATGAAAATACAAAAGGTCTAAGTTCTAACAGCTCCTAGCCGCGTGGCCCTGTGCAGACCAGTTACCCTACTAACCTGAAAAACGTAAGCCTGGTCCAGGTATCCAAAGCCTCTTCAGTTTCAAAATAAAGATACTGAGTTAATTAGGAAATTCTAAACCTCTCACTTAAAACATGTGGAGAACAAAGCCGAGCACACTGGTGCATGCCAGTGATCTCAGGTCCTCGGGAGGCAGAGGGAGGAGGACTGTAAGCTCAAGGACAGCCTAAGGAATTTACTGACTTCCTATCTCAAAATAAAAATTTAAGAGGGGCTGGGGATGGGTACTGTAATTGCATACACGTACCTGGCCCTGGTTCAATTCCCAAAACTAGGAAAGAAAAAAAATCTCACACACAGAGAGACCATACAACCAAATGGCACTTTAGCCATCTTAGATAAAAATACACATTGACAATATATTGGCATAATAAAATCATTATACACACTGAAGATTATAGCTATATTGAGTTCTTCTGAGACTGAAAACAGATAATGCTTAGAGGAAAAAAATCTACTTTATTCAGAATTCACTCCCAAAAGGTTGGAACTGCTAAGAGGAAAGGTCACCCTCCAAAAATTGGTCACCACCCTGATCTTCTCACTGGCATCCTCAGTTCGGTGAAAATGTCATTAGCTGAGAAGAACCATCAAAAAGCTAGAGGGGTTCATCAGCAACATGTCTGTTATTCTTTAATCTTAACTGATGTGCTAACCAAGACCTGGTTTTACTCTATTTGAGGGCCTTTCCAGTTGTCGCTTTATGGTTATACAGAATGAACAATGAAACTTTTTTTTTTCCTTCAAGCATACAAAAGTGTCTTGCTTTCCTGGTGTCACAAAAACTAGCAAAGTATTGATAACTATAGCTCACAAAAAATATCTCAATGTTTTCCCATTTTTACCAACAAGCGAAATCAAGCGTGGACATTGCTTCCTGAAACAATGCAGAGTGTGGAGTAGCCACTGGTCAAACTGTCCACACAGAACATTCCCAAACGTGGATAAAGGGTCCAAGTGGGCAGCAGAAGTGAGGCAGATGCATCTGCCCTTCCCAGCCCAGCATGGCCATCCCCACACCGTGTCCTTGCCATTGGTCTCAACCTCTGAGCAGACAGAAGTGCTTTCAGAATGTTCTTCCACGCTTTCCCTTGACCTCAGACACTTGACCTTGACCTGCTCTAAACAAAATTAAACAAAAAGAGCTGTAATGCTGATAGTATGGGATGGGAGATAGGCGTGGGTGGAGGGTTGGTTTCTGAGTTTGGGAAAGGAGGTGTGTACTTTTTCCAAATTCTCAAAGTTTTTTTCAACCAGGGAACTATTTGGGTTTTAAACTCTTTGCCCCGGTTTTGCCTGAGCCCCCTGTTCCTAATACCCTCCAAGGCAGCCTCCTCCTTCACTTTCCACAGACCCTCTGGCCCTTGTAGCTCTGGGCTGACGTGAACTCTGACTCACTGCAGCACTGCCCGCCACACTCCCTGCTCCTCCCAAGGTCACTGTATAAAAGCTCCTATTATCAGAAGAGCAGAGTTAAGGTGCTCATTGCTCCAAGACTGCGCACAAGCGAACAGGAACTCAATGGTCACTGGTCATGGGGACCAGGTGGCTCAGGCGACGTAGATAGGACAACAGGGACTTGGTCATGAGGGTTGGGCCAGAGAAGCTTGAAAGAAGTAGGCTAGGACTTGACCCCTGTCCAAGGACAAAGTGCTTGAGGGGAGACCAAAATGAGGTTTTTCCTCATTCTAATCCCAACCAACTTCTGCCAGATGAACCTTCCAATTGCAACAGTCTCTGCACTCAGAACGCCCCAGGTCCTGCCCACCCGCTGCCTAGCAAGCATAACCCCAAATTCCTCAGCTGATGTTCACAGCCTGCCGGAGTTGGCAAGAACTCACACTTGCTGGGCTCCTCCCTTCCACCCAGACCATGACCCATGTTTACCTTCCCAAGCTCCACTCCTCCCTCAAGTTTTGCCCAGCCCGTTTCCGATACTATGCACACTCTTGGCCATTTCCAATACTGAAAATACTCTTTCCTAATTCCATCTGCTCGTTTACACCCCGCCTTTACTCATTCAAATACTGTGCCAAGGTACCTCAGATGCTGCTGAATGGCAGAAAAAAAAAAAAAATTCCCACAGTCTTTCTAGCAAGGCAGCACACCTGATCCTCCAGTGAAAACCTCCCTTATAAGGCCTCCGGAGCCTTATGGGTTACGACCCCGACTGTCAGCTTCCACCCTGGTTATGTGTTGGGGAAACAAGACTGGTGAACTCGAGATTAACTCCAGCATAAAGAGCTCTTCATTGCAGTACCCAGAATAAAGTGATTCATGAACAAAGGAGCAACCCCAATACATCAAATGCTGCCAAGAAGTGAAAATAAGAGGGTACACATAGCACCACCTCAAGGTTGGGGGGGTGACTTTTGTGAGTACACTCATTGCCAAGAGTAAGGACAGCGGGAAACAGACTATGGGGGGTTAAACTGAGAAGGAACAAGAGGCAAAAAGATGGAGACTAGATGTGTTTTTGTACCCACCTTTCCTTCACCCACACCTCCAAGTAACTTAAACAGGTCTTACTTGTTCAAGAGATATTGAAGGGCTGGGGCTCAGTGGTGGAGTGCTTACCTAGAATGTGTGAGGCACTGGGTTCAATTCCTGGTACATTAAATAAATAATGTAAAAAGAAAGTAATACTGATTACATTCAAACACAAAAACTAATTCTTGCCACCCAGTGGACATGACCCACATAATCTCCACACATGGTTTAAAGTGACCATTTTAATCCGAGTTAGCCTATGAAACATGACAACTTTTTTGTTTACTTTGTTGCAATGCTGGGGTGAAAACCAGGGCCTTGCGCAAACTAAGCAAGCACTCTGCTACTTCTACTCCCAGCCCCAAACAAACCTTTCCTTTTTCTTTGGACACAGGGTCTCACTATGTTGCCCAGGCTGGCCTCAAACCCCTGGGTCCAAGCCAACCACCTGCCTAGGCCTCCCAAGCACCTGGGACTACAACTTCAAATGCTGCAACATTTTTCCTACTCAATTGAAATACAATTGTAAGTGCCTCTCCCCCTTATGCTCCTACAGATGGGAAGTATTTGGGATGAGGCGAAGAGGAAGAAGGAAATCCCTCCTGCCAATTTGAAGACACTCCCACTCACCTTCGCCAGAACTAAACTGCTTTCCATGAGTCACACTGCAGGTCGATTTTGAGCTTCCCCATCCTCACAGCACAGTCACATAACTTGAATCATGGTATTCCCTGATTGACAAACTAAAAATATCGCTGGAAGCTAGGTGCCATGTCACACACCTATAATCCCAGCTATTAGGGAGGCCAAGGCAGGAGGATAACAAGCTTGAGGCCAGCCTCAGCAATTTAGCGAGACCCTGTCTCAAAATTAAAAAGCAAAAAGGTTGGAAATGTAGCTCAGTAGTAGAGCACCCCCGAGTTCCAACTCCAGTACCAGAATAAAAAAATAAAAAGAAAATTACTTGGTCTATTTTCACAGTGCAAGTCAGCTATTTGACATGGTGCAGCTGCGTGAGCAAGACCTGCTGGCTCTCCAGCTGCCTGCTGATAAGCTCTCGTCCCCTGGACAACCAACTTCCCAATCCCATTTAGAATTTCCACAGCTTCTTAGCACAGGGTCTCCCTTTGCCTTACTTTTACACAAAAACCTTACACATGAAAACCCAGGAAACCCACTATTAAGTGATCCACCTTAGAAAAATTCTGGTTAATCAGCCCAAACACACCAATCTCAATTTTCCAAAAATCAGAAGTTAGTCCAATAAAAGGAGCTCATACAGATTTTCACTACTAGCCAGACTTAATATATTCAGTGTTAAGTTATGGAAATATAGAATGGCTTGCACACACAAAGGATTAAGAAAGTGTCACTCAACAGTGAGGCAAACCTTCAGTTATATTTAAACTTTTTACAGTATTAAAAAATCTCCCGGCACTGTCATCCTTACATGAAATAATTGTTGAAAATCCACAATGTCCAAAGTCACAGCTAAAAGTGAGAGGGAAAATCAAATTCATTTACTCCTAGTAGTAAATTTCTTAAAAAACATTATTAGTATTTTCATTTTAAGAGAAAAGGCTTCAGATATGACAATCCTTGGGACCTGAGAAGGTTGCCAGGATGACTTCTGTTTGAAGGTACAAAGTACATGCCACTTACATCCCTGGATATCATCACATACCTACACCATTTCAGGGGATGTCCACCAAGCTCAAGATATTTGAACCATAATCACTAACTTCGCAGTATTCCTGTTCTAAAAGTCACACCTACTCACCTGAAGGGCATAACGCAGCTTCCACATATGCATAGTAAACTCAAATCACTTTCCAAAAGCACCTATCACCAGGCACAATGGTGGATGCCTGTAATCCCAGCAGCTCAGGAGGCTGAGGCAGGAGGATGGCGAGTTCAAAGCCAACCTCAGCAAAAGCAGGTGCTAAGCAACTCAGTGAGACCCCGTCTCTGAACAAAATACAAAATGGGGCTGGGGATGTGGCTCAGTGGTCAAAAGCCTCCGAGTTCAATCCCTGGTACCAAAAAAAAAAAAGGAAGTGGAAAAAATAAAAACTATCAATAAGTGTTTGATCTGGGACCAAAGGACAAAAAAAAGGCAAAATGGATCCCAGCAAGACATGAAACACCACAAACCATTACTGAAAAACTGGGAAACCTAAAAGCAGAACTCCAGCTTTGCGAGTTTTAGATTCAGAGATGCTTCAGTCAAATCTGAGCCCTACAGGTTCTAACAGAGATGAACAAGTCAATTTTACCTCTTTCCCTTTACCTTAGATCTTGTTATCTGGGTGTATTCCGTTTTCTAGACTGTTAGAAAAGAATCATTCATACGTTTCATTTTGGAATCAACTACAGCATATAAGAAAATCCTCCCAGGGTCTTTTGAGTCTTTAAAGACTAGCTGAGCTGTGAATAATTCAGGAATGCTCTCAAGCCAACCAGAAGTCTCTACCCATGAATACTCCACAAATCTCTTCCTTCTTGTTTGCAAACTGGTCTGACTCCCCCTGAACAAGTCCTAACAAAGTCAGTATTGGACATCTCAGACAGAGGGCTGGCATGTTACAATTAGATATTAGCAATGACTGAGCCAATTAGCACACACGGCTTTACAAAGCACCTTCCAGTCATCTGACCTAGTGATCTGCACACAGTTCTCGCAAAGCAGATTTCTCAGCTTTCCTTCTTGCTGAGCTAAGGAAGACTCTTTTTGCTGACAATCATGGCCACAAAGTAGTACTTCTAACTAGCTGACTAGTCTGCTACAAAGCAGACACCGGAAGAACCCACTCCTGAAAAAGTGCTACTTTTACCTGGATGATAAAGTACACATACCATGTGAAAAATGCCAGCAGTACCCTATAATACTGCCCAACTGTCAAAAACAAAGAATCTGGTTTCTCATGACAACTACACACAGGTAAGTATGCCCAACACTTGATCTTTTGACCAGATTGTGCAAACTAGCAGTAAAAAAAAAAAAAAAAAAAAAAAAAAAAACAGTAAGGATTTTCAAGTATCTCTATGCCCACACCCCACATAACCTACCCCCCAAATTCAGTATAATCCAATCACTATGGGACATTCACTGGAAGGCACTGTCGTAAACGCTTCAAATAAAAGTAGTCTCTACATTCAAGTTACTGCTTCACTGTATCACCCCTTCGTAGTTCAAGGTCATAAGAACTCTAAGGGATTAAAAATAATCGAGTGATGTCTTAAAAAACATTTATTTCATAGTGCTTCATACACAACACAGCTCAAGTATCAGTTTTTATATTTAAAAATTCAAATTTAAAACCAGTGCCTAGAAACCTGGCATATATGTATCAAGGACTATACAAATCTGACCCAGTTATTCAATTTCCAAGAACTTGACTTCAATGGAAATACCGAGGCACAAACAATGATTTGTTTATTCTACTATGGTTTATGGTAGCGAGTATCTGGGGAAAAAAAACCTAGGTTGGTAATTTAATGCCAATTAATAAAGAAAACTGCAGTACACTCAGGAGATGAGACACAATGCGCTATTACAATATTGTTAGTAAAATACCCAGTATGGCAACAATGGTCCCGAATAAGGTCTATTATGTGGTTTAAGAAAAGAACAAAGCAAAAAGGTCAGTATGAACACAGATAAGTACGCTGGGAAGGAAATACTTGAGATATAAGAGCAGCTCCCCAATTTTTTCTAATGTGTGTACTTCTCCCTGATACATAGGGTGATCCTATGCCCTGCCTGGTCAGGTCCCATTTTGCTGTAAATTTGAACAGTGTCCCAGTTCTACCAAACATGAAACTCTAAGCTGGCACTGAGCATGCCTAATTCCAGCTACTCAGGAGGCCGAGGCAGGAAGGTGGAGTTTGAGTCCAGTCTGAGCAACTCAGTGAAATATTTCAAAAGCAAATAAAAAATTGACACTAAATAGTTAAAGGGCTAGGTGTGTCACCTGGTGGTAGAGCAGGTACTTAGCATACACAAGGCCCTGGAATCAATCCACAGCATCAACAATAAAAATAAACTTTTAAAAGTGGTTACCATGCCTATCCCTGCGTAGTTGTCAGGTCCTAAGTAAGGTCACTAACTGTTATTCCCTGAATCTGAAGGATGATGGCTCTCACCATGAAATCTAAGAACTAAGCCTCTCCTTTTACTTTTCCATCGTTCTCTGGAGTTCACAAAGTGGGAGCACCAAGTGCTGAACCCACACAGAATTCATGCCATTCTTCGCCCAGACCTCTCCAGCCCAAGCTAGCCCTTCCTCCTCAGCCCAGCCCAGCCGCCACCACTGGATGGGTTCACAGAGCACACAGCTCTGGCAAAGCTCCCCGGCATCTGCCTGCCCCACTGGGCCTCAAGTTCAGTCCCTTCTCACCTTCCCTGAGCTGTTTGACCGGCGGCAGGTGCTGTGCAGGAGCCACCCACAAGGTAAGGCTTGCCCTCACTCGACCTGGAGTGCTTCCTCCTCCCTGAGGGACAAGCAAGTGACTTCCTCTTCAAGTCCCTCTCCATGGAGAGGAGGGGGAATCCCAGGCAGGGCTTCCTGGTCCCAGCAGTGATACAGTTTATTGAGTCTGGATTTTTTCTACCCTCTTCCTTCCCAAAGCCATAAGGCCTTGGAAGGATGGACCTAAAAGAGATGGAGATGAGCACCACATGTCAAACATGCCCTCTTTGGCCTTAGACCCTGCTTGCCAGACTCGTCCTTCAATTATTGTCTGCATTTCTTTCATTCCCAGACCTTGTCACTCCCAATGATCTGGCCCATGCAAAATAGGAGGTACAGCCAGATACTTGGGTAGGAAAGAATTTGTCACTCAACTCCACACAATGGCACACTGAGCTGCTGCTCCGACCCACAGAGGACCCACTCCACTTCCAAACACACAGGAAGCCCTAAGAAAGACAAAGGGAAATTAAAGCAAATGTTAAAGTCATCACTTGTAAGTAGTTCACAGCTGTTTTTTGGTTTTGGTTCATTTGGGGGTTTTGGTCCTGAGGATCAAACCAAGGGCCCTACACCTACTAAGCACATGTTCTACCACTAAGCTACACCCCCAGCCCAATTCATCTTTTATTTCATAACTACATTGCAAATTTTCTATAATGAGCACGTATTACTTTGAAAATGCCAAAGAAACTGAAGTACAAACATATGTTAGTGTTCATAAGAATTGGATGATTAGAAATAACTGGCAAAAAAAAAAAGATACTGCAGCCTCAAAATCAGGGATACAGTTCAAAAGCACAGATAACACGAAAAAATATTGTCTCACTCATACTTAAGCAAGACCATAAGGAGGCAAGAGCCTAGAGAAAATTGGACAGAAAAACTAAGTGTCTTTTTAAAACAATATTCTCCCACTTAAACCTCCGCATAAGAAGAAATTAATTTGGGAGAGGAGAGATTATGTTGTTTAGGATCATGAAAAGCTTAGACATTAAAGACAAACAATTAAGTGTCATGGAAAATTACATAGATCCTTAAAAAAAAAAAGAACAGGATACACAATAATCTCTTTGGAAAGAAAACATTTTCTCTCAGTTCAGAACACAATATGAGCCAGGCACAGTGGCACACACCTGTAATTCCAGAAGAGACTTGGGAGACTGAGGCAAGAGGTTGGCAAATTCAAGGCCAGCCTAAGCAATTTAGGGAGACCATAAACAACTTAGCAAGACCCTGTTTCAATTTTTTTTTTGTTTTTTAAAGAGACTAGGGATGTATCTTAGTGGTAAAGTACCCCTTAATTCATTCCCTTGTACCAAAAATAAATACATAAAAGACAATATGGCCAAGCACAATGGTGCACACCCATAATCCCTGCAACTCAGGAGGTTGAGGCAGGAGGATCCCAAGTTCAAGGCCAGCCTCAGCAATTTTATGAGGCCCTAAGCAACTTAGTGAGATCATGTCTTAATAAAGGTTTTAAGTGTCTGTGGGTTCAATCCCTAGTACAAAAAATAAAAAGGAAAATTTTCTTTAATAAAAAAAAAAGAGAATGTGAGCTCAGTTTTTTAAAAAAATAACAATTTTCTCCAAAGCAGCTTCTACCTGGTTGTCCCTTCATGTCTGTGTGACCATCATTCTCCAGGCTCCCAAGCTGAAGGAAACACTGGGTCACCTCTGCATGCTTCCTCTTTCTCCTCTTCCTTTGTGAACAAAGCAGCCCTCCAATTCTTCCTCCAGGAAGCTCTCCTGAGATCACCACCACCAGCAGAGCCCTAGCCCACAGCTCCTCTGGCCACTTCTCACCCCCCCACACCCCTGTGAAATTCACAGAAAGGATGCCCATCATTTCTCCTATTCAAAACGCATCCCCGGCTTTCCCTACCATAACAGGGTGCCAGCTCCTTTAGCAGGTTTAAGGCCTCTCAAGGGCTGCTGCTGTGACAAGGACAGAGTACAGCACACACACGTGTGGTGGCCTGGGACTCGGGCGGACTCCTCTCCCCTGCTCCAGCAGGACTCCTCAGGCCTTGGCTTTCATGCCGAGGGAATGAACTAAGGGGTACTTCAGCAGAAGTTCTTCAGTGAGCTCTCAGAACAGCAGCATCCACAGCCTGGGAACTTGCTAGAAAGGCAATTCCAGGGCCCCCAGAAGACCGACACACTATAGGTGAGACCAAATGTTCCCACTGAAACCTAAAATTCACGGTTTTACCTTCTCTTCCTCTTTGTAGCATCCTTGGTGCCCTTAGTTCACAGGGTAACTTCCTCCCTGCCTTCTAATAAGTCCTGTCTGCCCTTCAAAGCACAGACCAAGTCCTCCTTCCACTATAAAATCTTCACTGGTCACTCTAAATGTTGTCATCTTTTGAACTCCATCAGAACTTGTTCCCTGTACCACTCACTCAACAATCCCTAAATTGATAGCAAGATGACAACCCTACCAACCTCTAGGGCAGGGATGACTAACGGACTTCATGAAACGTGTCTTGCTGGAGCAAAAAGTAGTGACATCCAGGAACCATGTGTTAAGAAAGATTCTGAGACTGAACCCACCAATGAGTAATGGCCCATCTGAGCCATTTGCTGGGGAGGAAAAGAGAGACACCAACTACATACCTACTACAGACTTCTCATTCCTGTTCTAGGTTTTAACTCAACCTGAGAGAAAAAGAGCACCAACGACCCCAAGACAAAAGAGCATAACTTTTGACCAGCATTTTAATGACATGTGCACTTGGCAGGCAGGTCCGTCTCCAACACTTCTGGGAGCACAGCCCATGTCATAGAAGATCTCAGTCTACTGTAGACCAGATCATGAACCTTATTCCTGTCTTCTTTCCAAAATCCCAACTACCCTATCCCAGGTGGTGTAAAGGACCAGAAGACCGTTTCCTGACAAAAACAGTAAGAGTTGTCATTTGGGAGGCAACACTCAGCCCTGTTTTTCTCCCATTCTCCCTCTCAAACTCACCCAAAAAAACAGAACTGAAAATGTCTGAGTCAGGGTCAAAGGATATGAATCCATGTTTTTCAAACATTTCATTTTTTTTTTTTAAAGAGAGTGAGAGAGGGGGGGAGAGAGAGAGAATTTTTAATATTTATTTTTCAGTTCTCGGCGGACACAACATCTTTGTTGGTATGTGGTGCTGAGGATCGAACCCGGGCCGCACGCATGCCAGGCGAGCGCGCTACCGCTTGAGCCACATCCCCAGCCCCTTCAAACATTTCTAACAGACATTTCTAACAGGATCTTCCCCATTCCGAACCTACATAGGCTTTCTATACTTCCATCCAAGCTGTAAGCAACTCAAGGCAGCAAGTTGGATGTGTTGTGACCCCCACATCATCTAGTTTTGATTATGATAAACAGTAACCCCTCACTGGCTGCAACCAGGCCTGCAGAGTCCTTAGAACTAAAAGTTCTAAGATTCCGAATTCTCCCAAGGGGGCTGGGGTTGTGGCTCAGCGGTAGAGCGCTCGCCTCGAACGTGAGAGGCCCTGGGTTCGATCATCAGCACCACATAAAACATAAAGATTGTGTTCAACTACAACTAAAAAATAAATATTAAAAAATAAAAAGACAACTTCCAAAGGAAACAGCCTTGAGTTCAGAAACAGGTTATTAAAAACAAAAGAAAAAAAATAGGGACCATGATGTCTAACCTCACGCATGTTAAAGTAATTTGAGGCATAGTACCCTCCCCCAACTCCTTCCAATTCTTGTTACTATTTAGGGAAGCAGACTGGCACTGCCAGAGGTACATGACAGAAGCCCCTGGGAACAGACACACATGAATCACCCTTGAAGCCCTGTCAGTGTGATTCACACTTAGAGATCTGCCTGTGGGACAAGGTTGCATTTCCAAGGCTTAGGTTCAACACGAGGCCAAGTTGGAAAAACATCCCCTCACCAGGCAATTCCACCCAGCCACACACCCTGACCAGCAAAACAAGGAAATCAAATTTCCTATGGTAAAAGGACACACAGATATATAGCTGAAACTCAAATCTGGCATACCTGGCTTAAAGGAGCTTAACATTCCTATCATATACTTAGTCTGAAAGAAGCAAGCTGACAATGACAGCTACCAGAGCATCACAAGTACTTTCCACTACCAGGTCAAGCCCAGTCAGGTTTTCTGGACTGGTCTGTGATGAACATAGCCAAACCCATACCTCCAGAGCCTCAGCATAACTCCAGCCGCGGGAAGAAAGGACGCACTCTCCCACCATGGAGAACTCGCCCCAAAACTTTCACCACACCATCGCCCTCCTTGAGGATAAGAACCCCATTACACATCTTTTTTTTTTTTAATTGGTTCTTCAAAACATTGCAAAGCTCATGACATATCATCTTCCATACATTTGATTCAAGTGGGTTATGAAGTCCCATTTTTTACCCCAAATACAAGTTGCAGAATCACTTCGGTTACACATCCACATTTTTACATAATACCATATTAATGACTGTTGTATTTTGCTACCTTTCCTATCCCCTACTATCCCCCTTCCCCTTCCCTCTCATTTTCCCTCTCTACCCCATCTGCTGCTGTTTAATTCTCTCCCTTGTTTTTTTCCCCCTTTCCCCTCACAAACTCTTATATGTAATTTTGTGTAACAATAAGGGTCTCCTTCCATTTCCATACAGTTTCCCTTCTCTCTCCTTTTCTCCCACCCCACTCGTCTCTGTTTAATGTTAGTCTTTTCCTCATGCTCTTCTTCCGTGTTCTGATCTTAGTTGCTCTCTTTATATCAAAGACGACATTGGGCATTTGTTTTTTAAGGATTGGCTAGCTTCACTTAGCATTATCTGCTCTAATGCCATCCATTTCCCTGCAAAATCCACGATTTTGTCATTTTCTAGTGCTGCGTAATACTCCATTGTGTATAAATGCCACAGTTTTTTAATCCATTCATCTATTGAAGGGCATCTAGGTTGATTCCAAAGTCTAGCTATTGTGAATTGTGCTGCTATGATCATTGATGTGGCAGCATCCCTATAGTATGCTCTTTTAAGGTCCTCAGGGAATAGACCAAGTAGGGCGACAGCTGGGTCAAATGGTGGTTCCATTCCCAGCTTTCCTAGGAATCTCCATACTGCTTTCCATATTAGCCGCACCAATTTGCAGTCCCACCAGCAATGTACAAGTGTACCTTTTCCCCACATCCTCGCCAGCACTTATTGTTGTTTGACTTCATAATGGCTGCCAATCTTACTGGAGTGAGATGGTATCTTAGGGTGGTTTTGATTTGCATTTCTCTGACTGCTAGAGATGGTGAGCATTTTTTCATATACTTATTGATTGTATGTCCTCCTCTGAGAAGTGTTTGTTCAGGTCCTTGGCCCATTTGTTGATTGGGTTATTTGCTATCTTATTGTTTAATTTTTTGAGTTCTTTGTACATTCTGGATATTAGGGCTCTGTCTGAAGTGTGAGGAGTAAAAATTTGTTCCCAGGATGTAGGTTCCCCGTTTACCTCTCTTATTGTTTCTCTTGCTGAGAAAAAATTTTTAGTTTAAGTAAGTCCCATTTGTTTATTCTTGTATATAACTCTTGGGCTATGGGCGTCCTATTAAGGAATTTGGAGCCCGACCCCACAATATGTAGATTGGAGCCAACTTTTTCTTCTATCAGGCGCAGAGTCTCTAATTTGATATCTAGCTCCTTGATCCATTTTGAATTAACTTTTGTGCATGGCGAGAGAAAGGGATTCAGTTTCATTTTGTTGCATATGGATTTCCAGTTTTCCCAGCACCATTTGTTGAAGATGCTATCCTTTCTCCATTGCATGCTTTTAGTGCCTTTATCAAATATAAGAATGTTGTAATTTTGTGGATTGGTCTCTGTGTCCTCTATTCTGTACCATTGGTCCACCTGCCCATTTTGGTACCAGTACCATGCTGTTTTTGTTACTATTGCTCTGTAATATAGTTTGAAATCTGGTATCGCTATACCGCCTGATTCACACTTCCTGCTTAGAATTGCTTTTGCTATTCTGGGTCTTTTGTTTTTCCATATGAATTTCATGATAGTTTTGTCTATTTCTACAAGAAATGCCGTTGGGATTTTGATTGGCATTGCATTAAACCTGTAGAGAACTTTGGGTAATATTGCCATTTTGATGTTGGTTCTGCCTATCCATGAACAGGGTACATTTTTCCATCTTCTAAGATCTTCTACTTCTCTCTTTAGGGTTCTGTAGTTTTCATTGTATAAATCTTTCACCTCTTTTGTTAGGTTGATTCCCAAGTATTTTTTTTTTTTTTGAGGATATTGTGAATGGGGTGGTTTTCCTCATTTCCATTTCAGAAGTTTTGTTGCTGATATACAGGAATGCCTTTGATTTATGCGTGTTGATTTTATATCCTGCCACTTTGCTGAATTCATTTATTAGTTCTAGTAGTTTCTTTGTAGACCCTTTTGGGTCTTCTAGGTATAGGATCATATCGTCCGCAAATAGTGATAATTTAAAGGCATAAAAATAGGAAAAGAAGAACTTAATTTCTTTTGTCTAATTGCTCTGGCCAGTGTTTCGAGAACTATATTGAATAGAAGTGGTGATAGAGGGCATCTGTGGTGAGCTATTTTGCTGTGCTGCCTTGTGTGGGCGTGAGCCTAATTCTTGGGCTGAGACCCAGTTCTTTGTTTTCAGCCACTCCCTAGAATGGAATGTATCAATTGTCCAGCTCCTGGAACAAACTGTTTTCAAGAAGTGCTTGTTGTTTTGCACAAGCTGGAACTGGGTGTCTCTTGCCTTGTGTGCAAGTGCTGGGTCTATCATTCTATTGGCTGCTGCTGTGTTGCTATGCGCTCTTTGTCCAATGGTGTACGAGCAGGGCTGCAGTTGAAGTATATAAGGGGTGGTTTTTTCGGGCTCGGGGTCTTTCCTCTCATCTATACCTAATGGATGCTCCCAATAAAGCGTGTTAAAGAAGAATCCTGTTGTTGTCGTCATTCCTGCTGGCGGGTAGACGCGACAGGCATCCCTGTCTTGTTCCAGATTTTAGCGGGAATTCCTTCAGTTTTTCTCCATTTAGAATGACGCTAGCCTGAGGCTTAGCATATATAGCTTTTACAATGTTGAGGTAAGTTCCTGTTATCCCCAGTTTTTCTAGTGTTTTGAACATAAAAGGATGCTGTACTTTGTCAAATGCTTTTTCTGCATCTATCGAGACAATCATATGGTTCTTATCTTTAAGTCTATTGATGTGGTGAATAATATTTATTGATTTCCATATATTGAACCAACCTTGCATCCCAGGGATGAACCCTACTTGATCAGGGTGCACTGTTTTTTTGATATGCTTTTGTATTTGATTCGCCAGGATTTTATTGAGGATTTTTGCATCTATGTTCATTAGAGATATTGGTCTGTAGTTTTCTTTGAAGTGTCTTTGTCTGGTTTTGGGATCAAGGTGATGTTGGCCTCATAGAATGAATTTGGAAGAGCTCCTTTTTCTATTTCTTGAAATAGCTTGAAAAGTATTGGTATTAATTCTCCTTTGAAGGTTTTGTAAAACTCCGCTGTATACCCATCCGGTCCAGGGCTTTTCTTGGTTGGTAGTCTTTTAATGGTTTCTTCTATTTCTTCCTTTGTTATTGGTCTGTTTAAATTGCCCATTACACATCTTATCCTCACAAAGGTAAGGATAAGTCTAAGGTCCAATGCAATACAAGTCCCCAGGCCCTGAATTCCCAATGCCTCCAGCATGACAAGGGGTGACTGCTTCCTATCAAATCCTAACAGCAACAGCATAGCTCCAAGTCAGTCTGGGTTAAACAAACATGCAAAGAAGTGAGGATCTGGAGATTCTCTTCCATCTACCAAAAGTCCTACGGTGATTCCTAGACTGTCTGTGGGAGCACCACAGGGATTGTTTGGGAAGAGGAACAGGCCTCAGACTTAACCAGAACATCCATTTATCACATTTGCAAAAGGACAATTTTCTCACGCACGGGTGGCATCTGCTGTCCACTGGTAGGTCCACCAACAAAAAGCAAACTGTTATGCAGAAAGCATACAGGATTAGGAGAAACTATACTTGACATGATCAAAAGTCAATTGTTCGACTTTAATAAAAGAAATTATTGAAACTTTCCACATCTAGAAAACCACAGAAGCCAATTTGAGTACCTGGATTCAAATCTGGTTTTGGACTCAGTGCCATTATGTTCAACCTTTTCATGTTATTCAAGAGGGATGCAGTTGTGGTGTGGCTCCAATGTGTGTTACATCGCAGGACAATATCCACACACAGGAAGCACTATCAGTGTTAAATACCACCACTGTCACTGGAGGTGACATCCAGGTGTGCTGCACTTTACATGCTATTACATTACATCCCTGTGTGGAAGGAACTAGAAGCACCATGCTTCAGAGCAGGAAATAAAGGCTTAGTGTTTTATTTACCTGTCATAATATGGTGAGTGACAGAGCTAGAATTGAAATCCTGGCTGGCGTGACACAGTGTCTGATAGTTCCATCTTCCTACTGAGCCATGTGGGTAAACCAAAAAGGAGACATAGGCCCGGGGTACTGACAATACTCTCCCCTCTCCTACTAGACTGTCACAACACACCGATTCAACACACACGGGAACAAGTCTTAGTCCAGGCTCTCGCAGCTCTCAGGAAGGACACAACTGTCAATGACCACAAGAGGCCAGCCCGTAAGACAACAGGTACTGCTATCTTCAGCATCCTCTCCCCATGCAGAGGGGGCATCTCCTTCATTTGGTTTTTTGGGGCTGGAACCTCTAGGAGTGGTAGTGCAAGCTTTAGACTGGGCCTCCAGGGATGAGGCTGCTGAAGGCAGTTAGAGACCATGGAGGAAGAAAGTGGCAGAGGACCAGCAGGCTGACATGGAGTCCCACAGGGGTGCTATAAATGACAAAATGCCCATCTGATCTGCCTCCTCATGCAAGGAAAAAAGCAAAACACACTCAAGTGGCTGGATGAAAGCACTTATTTGAAGGATGCACAATCTTCAACAAGTTTTGTGACTCCCCTGGGTGGCCACCATCCCACAAAATAAATGAAGTCACAGGAGTTAAAGAGGCTGAGCCTTGAAGGGTAAAATTACACAAATGTGCCATGCACGGTGCCACACACACCTGTAATCCCAGCGGCTCAAGAGGCTAAGGTAGGAGGATCTTGAATTGAAAGCTAGCCTCAGCAACTCAGCAAGGCACTGACATAAAACAAAACATAAAAAGGGCTGGGGATGTGGCTCAGTGGTTAAGCCCCCCCCCCGCCCCGGGGTGGGGGTGGGGGGCTCAATTCCTGGTACCAAAAAATAAAGAAACATGTATGCATTAAAGAAAATTAGAGACAGAGAAAGAAAACTTGGATCCCAAATCACCCTTACATAACACTTGTCCTAAAGACATAATTAAAATCCTACAAAGTTAACTACATGCCAAGATCCATCCTTAGTACCTTACATATAATAGTTCATCTGGTTCTTGCAACACGATTTTAGCTCCATTTTAAGGCTGAAGAAACTCAGAAAGGCAGATAACTTGCCCATGATCACAGAGCTGGAGTATCAGAACCAGGCATAAACCACCCAGTTGGATTCTCAAGCCTCTACACAGAACATTTCAGGCTATGCTCCGTGATTGACCAAGGATGAAGTGATGGAGAAAAATAGTCCCATAAAAGGGACTTTAAAAAGTGCCCATATTAGAGCAATTCAGAGTGTCAAGTTACGTTCTGAAGACCCAAGGTAGGGAACCAAGAACTCCCCTCCCGCCTATACCCCATGGAGTGCCCCACCATTGCACTTCAAGGCTTTTATGACTCAGAGAACAAACTGTTTTAAACTCTGTCCATGAAAAACAGATCACTGTTTTTCAATCCTTACTGTAACATCACAGCAACCCTGGAAATCACATACTAGAAAATATCTTGTCCGTTTGTTACTTCATAACTCAGAATGCAATATTGAAGCCCACAGATCTCAGTTGACTGCTAATACAAACTTTAAAACAACACTGCTTCCCAGGCTATTCCTGGGCAGCTGGAATCCTAACACCCCAAGCCTTCCACTGCTCCTCTTTACTACAGGGGTGACATTCCAAGGGATGTTTACATTAGCTCGCCTGAAAACTGTTCCCATGAAATAAATATAACTTCTCCCAAGTGGTGCATGAGATGGAGCAAAATTTAAACTCGGGATGAACTAGGTAGAGTTACTGTGAAGCTCTGTAGTGTAAGAGAAATGATAATGTGACATCTATGAATGTTCACAAAAGCAAAGTTATACTCACTATAAATAAGCATACTTTCGGAAGGAAACTTTTTGTTGTTGTTGCAGGGGATAGAACCCAGGACCTCATATAGGCAAAGCACACTCTAACTGAACTATATCCCTAGCTGTTACTTAAAACATTTTTCAAAGAAGTCCATCTTGACAGCCCTTTTAATGCTTTTCTTGGAGCATGATAGTTATACACAATACCAGGAGTTCATCTTGACATGATCGTACATGCATGATATATCATTTGCTCCCTTTCAGTCCCCAGTGCTGCTTTCCTGCTCCTCATCCCTCCCCACTCTTTCCTTTGCTCTATGTCTTCCTTCTGTTTATTGTTTGTTTTTAATTGGTGCTTTACAGATATAAACGTACAGGTGACTATTACCTTTATATGCACATAGCATCATTGTCAATTCCCTCCCTTTTCTTGTCCTTCCTCCCGGCTCTATGCCTTCCTGTTACTCTGATCGCCCTTCTATTTGCATGGGATCCCCTGCCCCAACTTTTGTTTTGTTCTAGCTTTCACACGAAATAAAAATATAGGACCTTTACCGTGTCTGACAGCATGTTTTAGCAGCTTCTTTCTATAAAGAAAAGGGTCCCTTCTGCTAGCAGAAAATTAAAGCAAACTGCAAAGGCATTTACCCTGATACTTTGTACATAAATGGTCAAAACGAAACGAAACTCCAGAATGCAGGACTTCTATCAAAATCTTTCCTGGTAAATTCTGCAGAGTTGCTCCTAGCTACGTACATGTACTGCTTTTGGAATCCTAATCAGTTCCGTCCACCCAATGACTCAAACTGAAATACTGAGAGATATGAACAGCTGCACTCAACTCCACACCAAGAATAGCCTGCAGGAAACCAAGCTCCAGTTGGAAAAACTACATTTAGTAAGCATACTCAACTCCAGGGAATGCTATGGACACTGCTCTTTGTTAATAACGAAAATGGCTACAACACTTTATGATAATATTTATAAAATACACATCTTCCCCTACCAGGGAGCAAGTTAAATGGTTTTGTGACCATTTAAACCCTAGGAATTTAAACTCATTTTTATTTGGAATTCACTGGCTGATAAACGATTGCAAATGCCATGTCAAACATTTGAGACACACATACGCTGGGACAAACTACAGCTCCCTTCAGGCCACATGATACAAGTCTGAGCTAAAACAGCACATCAATAAAGCCTATGCTCATTTTTCTTTCATATTGCTTTCTCACTTCTACCTTGCTGTGTTGCTGTGTATATAGAAATACAGTTTAAAAATACACACATACACACACACAAAAAAAAAAAAAATGGGGCTGTTGCTCAGTTGTAGGACATGAGCTTAGTAAGCATAAGACCCTGGGTTCAATCCCCAGCACCACCAAAAAGAAATAAAAATTGCTTTATAAGAGGAGAAAAACAGAGTAGGTCTAAAACCACAAACCAAAAGGACTGGGGGCATAGATCAGTGGCAAAGTGCTCACCTACCACGTACAATCACAAGATTCAATCCCTTATACCACAAAATAAGAAATAAACCACAAAATCTGCAAAGCATCCACAGCAAAAACAAAGAACCCAAGGAGAGAGGGAGCCAAAGTCCACCGATATTCCTTTGAGAAGTCTCCTACATTCCTGCCAACTGGAAGGAAACAAGAGCCCAGCTTAGTCTCCAAGCAGAGATGGCATGTTCTGGTGGGCTGAGAGCAGAAGCAGAGAGAACTTTCCAAGATGGTCCTCCTTGAATTACCCTTCAAGCAAATTACTCATTGGGGTGGATGAATGCAGGTAAAGAAGATGAAAATCATTAGGAGGCACCTGCGATATCAAAACACAAATTCATCTGCTTGTTTATACCTGAATGGAATATAAAGAAAACCTTCTCCTTGCTAGACCTGGTTGGAATCTCGTTAACAGTAAATGTGCACCAAGTTCACCTGCCAGGACTTTGTATATATTTCATTAACTCCTCAACATTACAATAATACTTAAGCATGCATTATTTTCATTGCTATTATGAGAAGCTGAGTTGTGAACCTCAGAAATTCATGAATTCCTAATTCTCAAATATGACTATGTGTACACCAGGGTTTTAAATTGGTAATTAAGATTAAATGAGTTCTTTACAGTGGGCCCTAATCCATAAGACTGGTGTTCTCAACAGAAGAGATGAGTACCCAGACACAAGTGCAGAGGTTGGACTTGGTCTAAATCCTTTTGTGCTGCTCTAATAGAGTCCCTGACTGTAATTGATAAAGAACAGGCCTTTGTTTTTACCATTCTGGAGTCTGGAAAGTCCAAAGTCAAGGAACCTACATGGTGGTGAGGGGCAGAGAGACACCAACCAAATTCAGCCTTTCCCCAGGAACCCGCTCCTCTATTAATCTATTCCTGAGGGCTCTGCACTCATGACCCAATCACCTCTTAAAGCTTTCCCCCTCGATAATCTTGTATTCCAGATTAAACTTCTGACACATGAATTTAGGGGAACATATTCCAACCATAACACACTGTTGGAGTTTGGATCGATAATGTCTCCAAGTGTTCATGTACTTGGTGTGATTGGAAGGTGGCGGAACCTTTAACAGGTAGGGCCTAGTTTGAAGCTTTAGATGACTGAGGACATGCCCCTGAAGGGATTACAGGACACGGGTCCCTTCTTAATCCTCTTTGCTTCCTGGTTGCCATGAAGTGAGCAGTTTCCTCCACCACACACCACGATGCACTGTGCCACCTCAGGCTCAAAACAACAAGGCCAATCAATAGAATACTCAGAAATTCGAAATTGTGAGTCAAAATAAACCTTTCTTCTTCATATGTTAATTACCTCAGGTATTACAAGACAGTAATGGAAACCTGATCCAGAAACCAATGAAGACTACTATCTACAATCAAAGGAGAGGCTTCAAAAGAAGCTAACCCTGCTGATGCCTTGGTTTTCAGCCTCCAAAACTGTGAGAAAATAACACACTGCTGTTTAAACCACCCCAGTCTAATTTGACTACTCTGCAGAAAAAAAGACACTGAAGCTCAAAGAAACCAAGTAACGTGATCAAAGTCAGAGCTACTGTGTGGCAGTGTTGAAATTTGAATGCAGATCAAAATACAAACTACACTTTCCAAATTAAACACTAAACTTTACACAAAGTATATGCTCAATACATGCTGGCTACATTTTTTTTTTAATTATACTACCTGACTTTAAGTTAAATGCAGAGATATAGCCACAAAACAATGTAATAAGGGCTCCAATTCCTAAATACTGTGATAGACAAATACTACTGTACCAGCGACTCTACAGGTCGGAAGTGTGCTCAGAACAGGGGTGGATTCCCCCATTGGATCATTCATGCTATAGACCAGGTGGTATGTGGCCTTAGGCCTCGGGGCAAGGAAGGAGAGGAGTGGCTAGTAAACACACGCCACACTTCTGTATGATCAAAGACAACAGCTCCAAAGGCAGCATGGTGGGGTATGCAGGCAGTCCCAGCTACCCAGGAGGATCAAGGCCAGCCTGGGCAACAGAACAAGACCTCGCCTCAAGAACAGTAAAAAGATGACAACTCCAGAATACACTGTTTTCCTGTGCCTCTATCGGGTCCTTATATTGTTAGCTGGAACATGCATGAAAATGGTTTCTCACTACTCCATATCCATCACCCTGAGCCCAAAATACATTCCTTATTGCAAGGTTAGAGACAGGGGGCAGTCACATGAAGCTCTCTTCTCCCCAACAGGTTTTTTTCTTTCTTTGGGGGTGGTGGGAATTGAACCCATGACCTTGTGAATGCGTGGCAAGCACTCTACCAACTGAGCTATGTCCCCATTCCCCCCAACAGATTTCTTAATTCCAGCCACTGGGTTCCCAGTGTGCATAAGAGGAAAAATGAGTTCTGTGATAGCTTCCTGCACTTTTTTATCTGAAATCAGAGAATGAGGCATTTTAACAACAACAAAAAAAAATAAACATGTCCAATTTTTTAAGATAATTTTTTTAGCTGTTGATGGGCTTTATTTAAATGTGGTACTGAGAATCAAACCCAGGGCCTCACACATTCTAGGCAAGCATTTTATCAACGATCTACAACCCCAGATGTCCAATTTTCAAACAATTAAAAGACAATAAATACATGGCATGAAAGCTATGCTCAATATAATTTGGTCTTTGATGATTCAAGAAGATTTTGTGGATCCTCAGGGTAATTGTTAGAAGTATTAATCATCACTGCAGAAAGAACCTGTTAACATGGAAAATCCAGAGAAACAGCAGCAGCTAACGTGGAACTATTTAGAAAAGAAAAGCACTGCGGCACGTATTTGGAAGAAAGTCCTTGATATGTGCTTTATTTAATATATGTATATGATTATAACCATGCAGAACAGGGAAACTGAAGAACCTTGAGAGTGCAGTTAGAAGCTGCAGTAGATACTTTCATTTTCTTTTTCCTCAAGAAGATTTTCTGAGTAATTTCCTTTTCCTATAGTGGGTTCCAGAACCACGATATAATGATGAGCAAATGCTTCACGCCGGAAACATACTAATGCTACCCTAAGGTATCACCTAGTTTCTAAGAACAATGATGACATCACACTGCCTAGCTTATTTTACCCCATTTATAAGTACTTAAACAAATGTTTGCTATGATGTAAATCAAGTGTTTGAAAGTCATTCCAATAGTCAATAAAATATTTCTCATGCCTTAAGACCTATACCATTAGTGTGGTATAGGTCTTAAGAGGGAATATTCCCTAGTATATTCATAGTAATATGTTTCACAAATTTTATAATCTTGGATCTTTGCTCCCTCCCTACATAGTGTTCTGCATTAGACCGTTTTTCATTACTGTAATGAAACACTTGAGACATGTTACTTTATATATTTTCTAAAAGAGGCTTATTCAGTTCAAGTTTTTAGAGGCTAAAAGCCCAATATAGGCTTTTACCAGAGAGTGAACCAGTGGTGTCGCCCTTACAGCAAACAGCATCATACCACAAGCGTAAGCAAAACAGATCATATGACCAAGGGCGGGCGTTTCCACAGTCCCCTCCAAGGACAGCATCTCAATGACCTAAGCACCTCCCACAAGGTTCTACCTCTTAAAGGTCGATCACCTCAACACCACTACATTGAGAACAGAAACTCCGACACACGATCTTAGGTGAAAACCACAGCGTGCTCTGGATTATCACTCCTAGGAAGAGCATTCCCTTGAACATTTTAAAATTTCATCTCCTGGTCCTTCATCTCCATCATGATTATTTTCAAATGGCCATTTTTTTCCTGGAGAAAGGACTCCAGTTGAGCAAAAGTCACGGGTTACAAGAAAGTTCCAAAGTTATCTTATTTTTAACATGATTCTTGACAATCTCTTGCTATATTCAATTTATGTAATAGGAGCAAATACAGCTATTTTTTAAAGGCATTTTATTAGATTTCAGTCCAAGATATTTTTCAAAAGCCTGACACTAGATTTGCAGGGGACTAAGTTCTGACCCAGAGTGGCTACATAATTTTTTCCGTGTGGGTTTAAAAAGAAAAAATGTCAGTTCTGTAGCCACACATACTAAGACTTCACTTATATTTCACCCAGCCAACTTTAGTAAATATTAACTTCTTGTACGCAATCTTAGTCCTTTGAGAGTTTTAGGAAAGAGGGCCTGGTTAAAATAAACGTAGGAATTGGTAGGTTTAAACAATGCTGAACAGATTTCTCTACTGCTGCACTTGCTTTAGTATGGACACTGCATAGTGTCTAAGACAGGTCAGAGAATGTTTTGAGTTACAGGACTCTGACCTCCAACACTCTTTTCACAGAATTTCTTATTAACACTAGCATTTCCCAGAAATCACAAAGAATCCCTGGATCAAACCCTATCTTGTGGGGCTGGGGATGTGGCTCAAGCGGTAGCGCGCTCGCCTGGCATGCGTGCGGCCCGGGTTCGATCCTCAGCACCACATACAAACAAAGATGTTGTGTCTGCTGATAAAATATTAAAATTCTCTCTCCTCTCTCTCCCTCTCTCACTCTCTTAAAAAAAACAACAAAAAAAAAAAACCCTATCTTGTTTTACTTCAAAGGACCTTACACTAGGGACATACCTAGCACCCTACATTCTGTCAGGAATGAAAATGGGTGTGGCACATTGAGATACACCCACATCACTGTTCTAAAGTCTACTTCATAGTACTTACAGTGCGAATTATGCAAATGTCATTCAGAAACATTTGCTAAATAAACATCATATTACTCCTACATCATGATGAATTATGATTATTAAAGAATTGAAAATGTGCCAGACATGGTAGCAGTGCATGTCTATAATCACAGTGACTTGGGAGGCTGAGACGGGAGGATTGTGAATTCAAAGCCAACCTCAGCAAAAGCGAGGTGCTAAGCAAGTCAGCAAGACCCAGTCTCTAAATAAAATACGAAATAGGGCTGTGGATGTGGCTGGAAATATCTGAAAATGTCAGACTCCTGTATTTCTCCACTCACCTAAAAATGCAATGTGACATCAGTCCAACACAGTCCATTCTAAAGGTTTACCAGGAGTCCGAACACCTACAGGAGTTATGAATTGACAGTATCCAAAAACCCTCAAGTTGTAGGACAAGTATCTGTACATTTTTGCAGAAAAGCAGCTCCTAATTTTATTATATACTCAAAGGATTCCATGTCCCAAAATATTTTAACCTGCTCCCAGGGAACAAGCATGCCATAAAAAAAATAACCTGTATGACTGGGGTTGAAGTTCAAGAACCACGGCCTACATTAGGGCTTCATTCATGGTCCACACCAATTACTCTCAAGCCTATCTACGGTAACACATGAATCACTGGAAGATCTCTCAGAAGTATCAATGCCCAGCCTTCATCCCAAAGCAAGTACAATAAAATTAGCTACTTTTTTTTTTTTTTTAAAGGCATCAGTAATTTAAGTTTCCCAAGTGATTCAAATGCAGCGTTTCAAGAACCACTGTTCCATAATATCTACTTTGAAATAAATCATATGCATTTTTATTATGGGTCTTCCATTGTCATATCATTAGTTAACTCATTCTGACTTTACTTTCCATGTATTTGCCTCTTATCAAAATTCATTCTATCTTCATTGTAAAAATCTGTTTTCCATCATAACTTCTGGTAAATAGGATAGAATCAATGAGTAGAAGATGCCTGTCCTCTGACGAGTAACAATCCACCCCACTGCCTACTCAAATCCATAAAAATAATTTGTTGTTGTTATCTACCCTATCAGCTCATTTTCCCTGTCCCACATCCCTACCAGGCTACCATTCTACATTTGTCCCAACTGGTCCTCATAATAACCACCAATGCTAAAGAGTGTAACCAGCTATAAGAAAATATTAGTACGGGACTGGGGATGTGGCTCAAGCGGTAGCGCGCTCGCCTGGCATGCGTGCGGCCCGGGTTCGATCCTCAGCACCACGTACAAAGATCTGTGTCCGCCGAAAAACTAATAAATTCTCTCTCCCCCCCTCTCCTCTCTCAAAAAAAAAAAAAAAAAAAAAAAAAAAAAAACACAAATCCTGCTATTATGTATAATTAAAAAAAATAAAATATTAGTACAAATGTGTAACAAATGTCACCATTCTGCACAACTATAATGCACCAATAAAAAAATATGAGTGGATAAAAGAACATAGATTGGTAGCATATTTAGATTTCAAAAGGAATGAACTTCTAATGGTGGAGGAGCTGACAGTTCCTAATCTGGGCATGCGCATGAGAAACAGTCCAAAGAATGAACAAGAAAACACACTGCTCCTGCAGCTCAACCACTAGAGAGGCCCAAGCAAGGGGCTAGTGCAGTAATTCCACCATTTAACTTTTCTTCCTCTGTTCTAGTAAAGCCTTCTTAAAAAAAATAAATAAATAAAATTTAAAAATTTTTAAAAATATCACCTTGAGACTTTGCACCAATCAGCACAACTCTTCTTTTGCGGGTTAGAGGGAGATATCATGGATTGAATCCAGGGGCACTTAGCCACTAAGCCACATCACCAGCCCCTTTTTTATTTTTTTGAGATAGGATCTTGCCAAGTTTCTGCGCTGGCCTCGAATTTATACTGCCTTAGACTCTATACTGCCTTAGACTCACTCAAGTCGCTGGGTTTACAGGCAAGTGCCACCATACCTGGCCTAGCACAACCCGTAAGAGTCCAGCACTATGAAAGATACAGTGGCCCACAAATTCTGAATGGACATATCTCCCAAATCCTACAGTTGTCTTAGGATCCCAGATAACACTTATAAGGATAAACTTGAAAGATCAGACCCAATTGCTAACTTCCCAAAAGCATTCCCTCCAATCACGAAAGACTGCTGCTTCCCCTATGGAGAGAAGAGAATAAATTCAAAAATCAAGTTTTGAATCCAAGAAGAATCCACTAAAGAATGTGGTCTAAATTGAACGTTGTTGTCACACCCACCCAAAAAGTACCAAAGAGGCCAAATACAAACACCAAACACCCAGAGATAAACACTTGTGGTCAGTGAGGAAATTACTACTAAAAGGGGAAACCCCTCAAGAACATTTAGCCATTTTTTTTATATCTTTATTTTTTTTTAATGCAGTACTGAGGATCAAACTCAGTGCCTCCCATGTGTGAGGCAAGCACTCTGCCACTGAGCCACAATCCCAGCCCACATTTAGCCATTTTAAACAAATTGAACTCCAAAATCTGATCAACAGATTAACGCTCACAAAACAGCCTCTCAGAAATGTTACCTATGCTCTCTTCTAGCTGTCACTGGAGGGTTCTCTTCACACCCAGCCTTTTTGTTCCAATGCACATGGCTTCCAAGGCCTGGAAGGCCAGCAGCCAGGATCTCCCAGCCCCCAGCCACTGAAAGCCCCAGCTGCCACCCACAGGGCAGCAGGCCTTCCCCACCACTTCCAGACCAGCACAGCCACTTCCACTGTGACAGAGAAACCAGCCACAACTGAGAAAAATCTTCTCTTTCCCTCATTATGTCCTACCACCCAATTCCTAATTAACTGGCCCTAAGACAATCAAATCAGCAAGTCAATTTTTTTAAAAGCTATTTATCATGAAAGAAATGGGGAACTTCCAAGGGAGACTTTGGAGAGAATAATGATTTGTAAGGAACTCGGTCTGAAAGGAAAAACAAGGAATTAGAGACAGTGTTCAAAACAAGAGGGGAAAATGAGAGGGGTCAAAACGAGCCCAGGCTAAAATCAACAACAAAGAATCTCAGGTGTCTCTAACAGAGTGACCTCCCAAGAAGGCCAAGTTTAGACCTGGGACAGAAACAAACCCTTTATGTTGTAAGGCTGCCCCAGGCCTTGGAAGAAAGAGAACTGCCTCTTCCCCATCCTGCTGCTCCTGAATTTGCTGCTCTGTCCAGAAGAACACAAAGGGGTAGGGACTCCCATAAGCCAGATCCGAGTCCTGATCTGTAGAGTAGAAACCCTGCCAATTTGGGCAAGTTACTCAAACTCTCTAAGATCTTGACGTCATCATTCTAAAAATCTCTCTGCTAACTGGACTATGTAATCTGACATACCTCCTCCAGTAACTGAAAAGCAAGTGAGCTAAGCCCTTTGTAAATGATCAGCCTCTACAAATGCCAGGAGCAGATATTGCTCATTGTGCTCCCAAACTGGAAGGGTAACATCTCAAAACACAGGGAAGCAGCAAGGTACAGATCCAAGATCATGAGATTTAAAGTCAGCTAAACCTGAGCTGTCCAACAGAGTAGCCACTACCACGGTGGCTAGAGAGCACTTGAAATATGGCTGGTCTGAAAAGAGAACTGTTGGAAGCCCGAAATACAAAGTGGAAGCTGGGCACGGTGGTGCATGCTTGTGACCCCAGCAGCTCAGGAGGCTAAGGAAGGAGGATTGCAAGTTTAAGGCCAGCCTCAGCAATTCAGCAAGACCCAGTCTCTAAATAATTTCTTTATAATTTTTTGTTTTAGTTGTAGATGGGACACAGTACCTTTATTTTTATGTGGTGCTGAGAATGGAACCCAATGCCTCTTGCACACAAGGCAAGCACTCTACCACTAAGTCACAACCCCAGCCCCTCCAAGTATTTTTTTTTTTAAAGGGCACCTACCTGAGTTCAATCCCCAGTAACAATAGATAAATAGATAAATAAATAAATAAAATCCAGAGATTCCATTTGGGAAAAAATTAATGCAAAATATCTAATATTTATATGATTACATGATGTAATATTTTTGATATATTGGATTAAGGAAAATATGAGTGAAATTAAGTTCACCTTTCTTTTAGGTTTTTTTGTTTTGCTTTTGTAGTTGGGATTAAACTCATGAGCACTTTACCACTAAGCTACATCCTCAGCCCCTTTTATTTATTTTGAGACAAGGCCTCACTAAACTGCTGAGGCTGTCCTTGAACTTGCAATCTTCCCATCTCAACCTTCTGAGTCACTGGGATTATAGGTATGCGTGGTTGCATCCAACTCCTTTAGTTTTTAACTAGATTGTTAGGAATGTTTAACATATATACATGGCTTGTATTGTATTTGTAATGGACACCAGTGAGCTGTACTGTGATTCTTGAATGTACTGTCAGTTACCAACTTTGGTCAAGTTATTTCACCTTGGAGCACTAGTTTCTAAGGTGAATAAAATGAACATAGTATCTCTTGAACGAAATTATGTAGAATTCTGTGCATTACTCCAGCAGGCTAAAAGCCTAACAAATTGATTATCCATTCATTCAGCAAACTCCTTCATGTCTACCATGTGCCAGACACTGTCAAACAAAAATCCCTGCCTCCACAGAGCTCATATTCTAAGAAAAAGAAATTAAAATAGAGGCATAGAAATACACCATATGTTGGGGCTGGGATCGTGGCTTAGTGACAGAATACCTGCCTCACATGTGTGAGGCACTGGGTTCAATTCTCAGCACCCCATATAAATAAATGAATAAACAGAATTCACATTCAAAAAAATTTTTTTAAATGTACCATATCTCACCGGGCTAATACTGAGGTGTCTAATAAGCAGGCGAGAGAGAATAGAAAAAGGTGCAAACTTAAACAATATGGTCAGAAAGGTCTCCCTGAGCAAAGCTCCAAAATGCAGAACAGCAGATCTGTGCTATCAGCATCAAAAACTATTAGCCAAAGGAGTGGAGAGTTTCTCTTCCAGGCAATAAAAATGTCCTTCTGTTGACCATGGTGATAGCTGCATGTATCTGTGGACATACAAAAAGCCATCAAATCACACACATCAATTGGATGTATAGTGAGTGATATCTCAATATAGCTGTCAAAAAAAAAAAGTACTGGGCTGGGGCTGTAGCTCAATAGTAAAGCGCTTGCCTTGCATGTGTAAGGCACTGGGTTTGATCCTCAGCACCACATAAAAATAAAGGTATCATGTCCATCTACAATTAAAAAAGAATTTTTTTTAAGTACTAAAGGTTTGTTCATACTTAAGTGCACCAGATTCTGTATATGAAAAGAGGCAGAAAATGGTTCCTTTCCATAGACATCCACAGAACCAACAGGTCACACAAAGTGAGCTAGGACACATGTATAGGCTCATATCCACCCTATGCCTCCCCCTCAATCAGACCAGTCCTCGACTCCCCAGTCCTGAGATGCAGTCTTAGGCAAACCTGTTCTATATCACAGGTCACAGTTGACTGGACAGGCCAGGCCACAGATCCGAGGGCAGCTAACGGATAGGCTGGCCAAGCAACCAGCATGAGCCAGGCCTGACAACCTCTTCCTAAACAAGGACAATGGCAATTGGCTGGGCCAAGGAGATTCTCTAAGAAATCTCACTGAAGAGCAACAAGACATTCAGACACATAGTAGCAGAAGGTGACGTCAAGATAACCCTCAGAGAGCCCCAAGAACCCTGCAGTATAGGGGCAGCAGAAGCTGTGAAGAATCAGAAGGTCCTGCTGTCATGCCAGACAGAAAACAGGTCAAGATGATGGACACCGCATGAGAGATCAGAAAGACCAGCTGGGTCACAAGGCCTTCAGCTCAAAACTAGACAGCCTCGAGTTCCCAGCCACTTTCTGGTTCTGACCTTCAATTGTCTCAACTGCCAAGCCAAAAACGTCATTGTCTTTGCTTCAGATTTTTCAGCAAATTTGAAGCCACTCTGTCCTACTAACCTTCCCTCTGACATCACTCATTTCTCTTTCTCCATTTCTATCTGCAATGACACTTCCAAGCCAGACCACAGCCCTCTTCCAGGTGAGTCTTCATTACCTGAAGTAGTCATGGAGTCCCTCTTGCACTCAGAAAACATAGCCCTTGACTATACAGAATCTTCACGTGTTCTACATTCCCATAACTAGAGTAGAAATTCCAATCTGTTGCACCTCTCCAAGACCAAGAGCAACACAGCTGTCACCAACAGAGCTTAACCTGTCTATGAACTGATATTAAGTAGAGAAACACCAAGACGCCCTCCTCTAGAATTTTTAACCATGTTTGGAAGGTCTAGAAATTGGCTCCTTCCATGGCCATTCGAATTCCCACCCCCCAGGGGGGCTTTCCTCTACAACAAAGGCCAGACCACAGATCTCTCTTCCCCGAACCACTTGTGGCTAGGGGAAGTCATGTAAAAACCACGGGCAAGACATGGATTCCCAGGAAAGCCTCTGAGACAAGACTTTTCCTCCCTTCTTCCTTATTTTCCCCCCCTAAAAGTAGGTGTGATGATTAAGCCATCTTCCAGGCATGAGAAAAAGGCCAACAAATGTTTGAAATCCTGAACCTTGACAATTAGCCACCAACCACCTACTGCTGACTTATGAGACACAAAAATCACCCCTGGATCCAAGTCTAGCAAGTGGCTCTTTGCTATAATGCAGCCAGTTGTTACTGATGTTCTGCCTCAACACACAGTGGGAAAAACAACACAATACCAACCAGAGACAAAACGCCTAGCAAACAAATAGGCTGGCTCTGGGTGTCCTGCACACCTGCCCACACACCTCTGCCTTCTTTAGTGATTGGCTCAGGTCCTAAAACCGAAGTAGAGAGTCACTATAAGGACAAGAGGGTAGCCATCTATTTACTCTGTTCAGAAAAGCAAAAGTAAAGCAAGTCTCAAATACTTTCAGCTGTTTGCCAAAGAAAAGGCCAATGATGTCAGAGTTTTCAAAAAGAGCCCTCTTTCTTCTTGATAACATGGTACTGATATTTCTTTGGCCAGGGTCCTTTCCTGTTTACAAACAGTGAGACAGAATGAAATGCCTTGCAATTTGCAAGGAGAAATTAAATGGGAAGCAATGCCATGAATGTCCAGACCAAGTTTATCACAGAACTGGTTATGTAAGAAAAAGTAAAAATAAACTTAATAAGTAAAAAATTTTAATAAGAACAAAATGACATGTCTTAAGAACAAAATGTTATTTTGTTCTTAAAAATAACAAGTACTTCCAATGTTACAGCTTTGGTTTTTGCCTAACTAATAAGTTTGCTTTCATTATATCATTGTTTGGGAATTTTTTAAAGCTGACATTTTGAAAGGATTTTTATATTTCTTCAGGGACTTTGTTCTATTATAAATCTAACAAAAAAGAATGCACAACTTAACTGTGTAGCAAAATCATTACTTTTAATTACTTTTGTCACTGTGAGAAAAATGTAACAAATACCTACTTGTATTCATATATAACAATGAAAACTCACCCACACTATCTCTAGATGGTGACAGACTAAAGAAAAATCTGTATACATATTTCAGCATATTAAATATAAATCACTGAGAAATAACAATAGAAATTCAACCAAAAGAAAATTATTAATCAAGCTCCACTGAGCTCTTCTTTCCATTCCAAAGTGGGGTCTTGAAAAGTATCTGAACACTATCCCAATTGACCTGGTACCTCCCAAGTCTGTCTTCATGTTCTGAAGATTCATCAACTGATGCCAAAAAAACCTCTCCCGACTCTAGCACTTTTCACCACCCACACTTTATGATTGTTAGTTTCAGATATAAAGTCCTTACCAGAAGTTTGCAAGAGGAGCTGGGACAGCAACAGTTACACAAGTAACTCTTAGAAACAGAACAGGAATTAAAAGCCCTAGATTCTCATTCCTTATCCGATTCTTGACTGGACCTAATGTCTCCAGAATTTAGGGACTTACTACTAACATTTCAGGAGCCAGATTCTTACTCGGCAAGTATTTATCAAATACCCATGAGTCAGGAACTGTTAAACACTGATGGGAGACCAAAAACAATGACCTCAAGGGGTCAAGTTCACTGGAAGGTGAACAAGGTGAGGGAAGTCAAGGTCTTAGGAATGCTGGGTCTTTCTTAGAACTTGAAGTAGCAGAAGAATGGATTCCCCAAATTATGAAATAACACTTGGCTTTAACTTCAAATTAAGCATCAAGAGGAAAGACTCATGTCTACTACTAGGTAATTGTCAATATTTTCCTCACATTAATGTAAATTTTCAGTGTACATGAATCTGAGTATTATGAAAACAGTTTCAAAAGGAAAAATAATCCTTGAAGACATTTCCTTATTTACTCACTAATATTGCAAACAAACATCAAGAAAATTGACTTCAATGTAAACACAACACTACAAATGAGCTTCACGAACCAACAGAAGGGACATGGCAGATGTTTAAGTGGCCAATGGTGGTATGTTGTCTCCCATATATACAGGGAAGGTCAGTTCTAGAGTGGGAGTCAGGTGACCAGGACTTCAATTCCAGCTTTCCATGTGCAAACAGATTTCTAAATTCAGTAATAATTAAGTAAACTACAAAATACTTTTAAAGCGACTACAACATACTCGTTATATTGTCTATGACTTCACCATATGACTCTGAATAAAATTCTGAACCCAGTAGCAGGTTCCTCATAAGTGAGCTAGGTGAAAATGTATTTCAGAATAAATACATTCAGAATATTACCACCTAAGAGAATACAAATACATTAAACAGAAAAGGAGTAGCTGTTGTTTTCAACGAAAATAAGATATCCAATTTGGGGATATGAAGTAAGAAGCAAATTTAATCGAGGGTCCAAATCAGTATCTATAGTAAAGCAGCCATTCTGCAGAAACAAGAGCAGAGCATTTTCCTTTAAGAAGAAAAATCTTGGGGCTGGAGTTGTGGCTCAGTGATAGAGTGCTCACCTGGCCCACATGAGGCACTGGATTCGATCCTCAGCACCACATAAAAATAAAGATATTGCATCCACCTACAATTGAAAAATAAATATATTTTTTAAAAAAGTAGTTGAGGGGCTTGGGTTTAGCTCAGTGGCAGAGGACTTGCCTAGTATGTGTGAGGGCACAAGGTTTGACCCTTGGCACCAAATTAAAAAACAAAGATCTGGGGGGAAAAAATAGTTGAGAAAAAAATTTAAGAAATCTTATAAGCCTTTGGCCATCAGTGACAAGCCACATAAGCACATGATGATAATATTGGCAATAGGTACAGATCCACCTTCATGCCCCTTAGATATAAATAACTTTCCTTTTAAATTTGGATTTGGTTAAAAAGCAAACAAAGGCAGTCTATCTTGTGCATTGTACCAACTCAGATCATCTAAAAGTGACTTCCTTTCCTGTGACTCTTAATAGTGGAAACTTATCACTTTGTGGAAATTTTTTAAATTCCCTATAATAATCTTTATAGACATTATAACCCCATGACTTCCCACAGGTAATAACTCAAATTAGTTTTATGAAACATTGTAGCATCCTGGCGTGGAGGTACATGCCAGTTAATAATCCAGCTATTTGGGAGACAGGCAGGAGGATCACAAGTTCAAGGCCAGCCTCAGCAACTTAGCAACTTGGTGAGACCCTGACTCAAAATAAAATTTTTAAATGGGCAGGAGATGTAGCTCAGTGGAAGAGGACTGACCCAAGGGTTCAATCCCCAAGACCTTAAAAAAAAAAAAAAAAAAACCACCACCACACAGGATCAATGGCCATAATGCATGCTATCTTAGAAAACTAAGAACTTCAGAGAGCATGAAAATGGCAGGGGTCTCAGCCTTCCAGGTGAACAGTGAAGTGTGCCTTACAGTATTTCACCAATGAAACATGGATCATAGTGGAGAAAGATTAAAATAGTTAATGTTTACACCATTTTAACTTATAGTTGAAGAAAATATTTTTTAAATGGTGTTTATTTTTGTTTGTTTTTGTTTTCTGGCTTAAGTTTCACAACCTTTCTAAACCCAGATTCCTAAATTGCAAAACGGAGAGTAACCATCACACAGAATTGTGAGAAATAAATACTAGATCACACGAAACACTTAACACAGGCCCTGAAACAGTGTTGCGGGTGGGGTGGAGGTACTATTTGCTACTACAACTACCATTAATATTAATTCCGGTAACTTGGAAATTATTTTTAGTACAACTCAGAATCTCACATAATATTTAATATAGTTGAACCTTTAGGTACAAACTAATTGAAACCTAACATTTCTAATTGAACAGTATTCCACTGACTTTTAAATTGGGGATGTTTTAAAAATACCTTCATTTAGATAATTCCAACATTTCAAAATGGATATATATGCAAATACACACAAAAAAAGTGGAAAGATGACCATTTCCTTTAAAGTAATCTTCATCACTGATCCCTTTTATATAAATACAATTTAGTTACATCTATGTACATCCATAAAGATGAATATGTATTAATTCCATTCTATTCTACCTTTTCTTCCTAATAGAACCTGAATTTCAGTATACATTCATTAAACTGACCACAATTCAGAAAAGAATCAACCCTTTTGTTCTAAGGTGGTCTCCAACACCTCCCAAAGGCCAACTGCTCTTTGATGGGCCAGCTTCCACTGGGGTATCAAGGACCTCTCCACTCCTTTCCATTCTGCCCTCAGTGTATACAATAAGCAGATGTGTAGACTCAAAACACCACTTTTGGCTCGAGCACTTTTGGAATTAAACTTCAAAGTCACAAAATTAAAATATCTTTACAATTTTTTTTTTTTTTTGACAAAGAAGCACTCTAAAATGTTTTGTTATGTGATTATCAGTACAACCCTACTCAGGTAGACCCTGCCAGGAGGCACTCAACCATGGTATAGCAAACAAAAAAACTGTTAACTGTGGTTAAGTGATACATCCTGTTTCTGGATGTGGCACTGCTCATCAACAGGCTAATTTGCATAGCCATACAAGGCTTTTAGATGTATCAAGACAGCAGTTCCAAAAGATTCCAGACTACATAACTACTTAACCATCTCTATTCTCCTAGATTATCAATGAACAGAAAACTGCAAGTGGATAACCTACCTGCTTTCAAATTCTTTCTTTAGATACTATCTAACACACAATAAAATGGGAAGAAGAAAATTATCAGAAACCATCATACAAGTTCAAGAGAAAATAAAGAAGCTATTTAAAAGATATCTTTTCAAGATGCTTGTAGGATTGATCAATTGATCTCAAATTTAAAATTCAAGCTAAGAGTGAAGCTCAACAATAGTGTGTGTCTGGCATGTGCAAAGTCCTAGATCCAATCCCTGGCACAAAAGAAAAAAATTAAGTTAAACCAGAAATATGTAAAGATTAAGAAAAAATCTGCTCTAATTTCCCCAAAGAAGGTCTTCATTGTTTCAAAGGGAAAAGAATGCAGTTACTCAATCCCTTCTGCTGGATTACATTCACAAAGATTGAAGCTTTTCTTAACTATATTTTGTCTTTTCGAAAATAAACAGGAAAGCTACCAGTGTCAGAAACTTAAATTAAGCTGGTGGGGGGGTGGGAGAGACACACACACACACACACACACACGTTTAAAATATTTTCTTTCACAGTAAGTTAAAATGCTGTAAACATTCACTATTTTAATCTTTCTCCACTGTGATCCATGTTTCATTGGTGAAATACTGTAAGGCACACTTCACTGTATCGACAATCTTGACATTGGACCCCCACTCCTTGCCCCCATCCCCGGGGTCTTCGTTTCTACCATCTCTCCTCTTTCCCAATCCCTTTATTCTGACCAAAATTAATAAGTCAGCCAATGGGGGAAATAGAAAGCATATTTATTTTGACTTGGTATCTTCACAAAGTCCTCACTCATTTGCCACATGCAGTGTCTAGGCCCAGATGAAACAGGTGTAATACAGTGACTTTGAAAAGTGAAAGTTCTTGTGCATTGGACATCAGTGTTTATATCCCATACACGCAGCTTTTTGTGCTTAATGTCTACAACTTGATGTGTCTAGAGATAAACACCTGCGAGACCATCAAACCACCGCTATCAATGCCATCACCTCTGAAAGTTTCCTCCCACTCACTTTGTGTTTTCTGTCCTGTTTTCCTTTTGTGGTAAGAGCATTTAATATGAATTCTTATGATCTCTACCCTTTAAAAATTAAAATTTAAAAACCTGCGTGTGTTGCTGGGGATGGAACCAGGGCCTTGCGTATGCTGGACAAGTGCTCCACACAGAGCCACCACCCTAACCTTTTATACAGCATTTAAGTACAATAATCATAGTTCCTATATTGTACAGGAGAGCCCAACAGCTTTCCTGATTCTGCATCACTGAAACTGAACCGACAATCGGCTTCCCTGCCCAACTCCAGTCTCTACACATCTGTGGCGAGCCCTGGCTCTCTCCAAGCACACAATCCCTGGCTGCCTGCTTCTTCACCCCAGTGGGAGGCACAACTCAGGCTGGCCAACCACACCACCCACCACGTCTCAATGATGGTCCATTCTGGGCAAGTGACCTGGAACTGCAACAATCCCCGTTTATTCTTGTTGTCCTGGCATATTACTCTCAAAAGTATTCAGGCTGAGACTCTACAGTGTACTCTAGTTTGGATCTGGGGTGTCCCCCAAAGTGTTCTGAAAGCTTGCTTTAGATATGGTGGCCCTACTGGGAGATGGTGACACCTGAGAGGAAGTTAGATCATTGGGGGGCAGGCCTTGAAGGGGATACTAAGCCCAAGCCCCTCCCTCTGTGTCCTAGCCACCATGACATGAACAGGTGTCCTCAACCTTGTGTTCCCACCATGATGTACCATGCTGCCACAAGTCCCAAGCAACAGGGACAAGCAACCATGGACTGAAACCATGAACCAAAACAAACTGTTCCTTCTTTATTTTTCTGAAGTATTTGTCACAGCAACAGAAAGCTGACCAATACAGTCTAAGCTCCAAGACGCTGTTTATCTTGGAGCTACAGACATTTAGGGCTGGGTGATTGTTTTGGGGTGCTGCTCTGTGTTGGAGTCCAACAATCACTGACCTCTACCCACTAGATGCCACTAGCATCATCTTGTTATAACACTAAAAACCTCAAGTCCCTTTGTTCATATTAACTCGTTCCCTCCTATCCCAAGTCCTTTTGCTCCACCCTTGATAGGCTGGTGGTCTTCAGGATTTGCCCTGACCCACCTTGCCATCCCACTCTACACTCTACACCCACTCTTTGTTCAGGTTCAGTATTCATTTGCCTGGTCATTTCCCATCTCTAAGCTCCGTCTCCAGAATCCTTATCTATTCCCTGCCCTTAAGTACACATTCAAAGAACCTAACTACTAAATATGTCCACTGGATAGCTCAGAAGGTACCTCCGCCTCATCATCCAAAACCAAAACTCGTCCTCTCCCTCACAAAACCCGTTCCTCTGGCTGGACTACCCAGTGAACAGCAATCACCTGCCACAGCCAGAAATTGAGGCCCCACCTCAGCCCCCACAACCACTCGCCCCCACAGCCTGCGGCCTCTAAACCTGCCTGCTGCCCTGCCATCCAAGTCTCTAGCCCAAGTGACTTCCCAACCTCCAGTCCTGCTTTCCTCTACCTCATGTTCACAGCCACACTGCCTGAGAAACCTCTCTAAAAGGCAATTCTGATCATGCCAACCCCCTGCTCAAAACTTCTCCATCACATCCCACTGTCCACAGAATGAAGTCTTTAACCCGCTGTACACGCCCTTGACTTTGGGGCCTCCTGTGCAGCCTCACTGTTCCCACCCCAGCAAAGGTCCCCGCACACTGCAGCTCCCTATTCCCAGCCACAGGATAGGTTGTGCCCAGCTTCCAGACCTCTTGGATGTACTTCCCCCTGAGCTCTTCCCCACCCTCAGCACAGGAAGCTCCTAACCCTCCTTTTGGCACCACAGATTACTTCGGGTTGAACATCATTTAAAAATGCTAGGACCAGAAATGTGGGGGATTTTTTTTCCCATATTTTGGAATATCTGCATAGGCATAATCGGGTATCTTGGGGATGGGACCCAAGTCTAAACAAAATTCATTTAGGCTTCATTTACATCTTACATAGCCTGAAGGTGATTTTTCCATAATGTTAAATAATTTTGTGCATGAAACGTGCCATTTTCTCCCTAGTATGGAACTTTCCCACATATGGTATCAGGTCATCATTCAGTATTCCAGGTTTTGGAGAATTTCAGCTTTTGGATTTGAGATGCTCGGCACGTGCTTTCTTGAAGTCTTATGTGAACCCCCCAAATACTCCTATTAACTACAGTCACAGAATTCCACAATTAGTAGACATAAATAAAATTGCTTTTTACATGTCTCACTCACTAGAGCCCTACCTTCTGCATAGATGTATGCAATCTCTTCACTGTTAAGCCTCTAATGACTAGCTCACAATAGCTGGAGTCTGGTTGACATGGCACCACACCTCTCCCTCATTGTAATAAATAATGTTACTTCAATGATGATTATGAACAGTTTTTACCTCTTTTCTACACATACCACAGACTTCACTGTACTTCCAGTACAATTTTCTAAGTGCTTTAAAAGTACTTTAATCCTAGAAACATTTTAAACATTTGACTACTATCCATGTTTTAAAGAAAAAAATAAAGATGGAGGTAACCAATTTGCCCAAGGTCACACATTAAGTAAACTAAACATTAAAAAACATGATCTTTAATATCTTTCTTATGCTGCTTTTGACTTACATTTCACAAAAGCAAAACTGTCAGAATGACAAAAGTACTATCTGCTAGATTCTTTATTGACATGTCAGCAACATTCCAGCTGCTTTACCCCCCACCAAGTCTCAAATGAAGGTCTTCAGTAATATGCTGGATTTCAACACAACTACGGGTGGTTTCTCCTATTTAATAAATCAGGCCTATAGAGCTCTGTGCTTCAAAATATTGTTAGCTCGAAAGAAAAAACATTCACAGATTATTTCTGTTGTCCTATTGATAAAGTACAACTGTGTTCAAGTTCAACTAAAGAAAGTTAGGACAGAGTCCTTTAAAAAAAAATAATAAGCTAGGCACGGTGGCACATGCCTGTAATGCCAGCTACTTGGGAGACTGATGCAGGAGAATTGCAAGTTCAAGGCAAGCTCAGGGATGACAAGGATGTAGCTCAGGTATAGAGCATCCCTAGATTCAATACCCAGTACGACAAAAACTAGTAACTACATGCCCCTAGGCAGAGGTCTAAGATTGTTAACACCCAGTGTGAGAGTTAAATACTATCACCCAGTCCAGCACAGTGGCGAGCACCTGTAGTCCCAGCCTCTCAGATGGCAGAGGCAGGAGGACTACTCTCAGATGGCAGAGGCAGGAGGACTGCTAGAGTCCAGGAGATGGAGGTCTGCCTGGACAACACAAGGAAACCCTGACTCAAAACAAAAAAGATCACCCAGCAAGAAAGTTCTGTGTCCATTTTACTATAAAGAAAAATTTAGGCACTGAAGACTTCAGTAACTTGCCCAAGGTCACAGTTAATAAATGATGAGGACCTATGGGGGCCGAGAGTGACAAACACCAAATTGTTTAGAAACCATTAAACAGCCTATATTCAAACCAGGTCATAATGCTCTGGCCAAATCAAGTTCCTCCATCCATACACCCCACCCTGACTTGCTATAAGGGACTAAGGCCTTAGCACCCAAAGGCAGAAGATGCCTGTGGGTGAACAAGTCAACAGGCAGGGAGAAATTACACTCAATGAAATAATAAGTGGCACCGGATTAACATCTTCCTCAGGCCATGGAAGAAATTCTAGTTGGACCAGGGAGTCCGGCCTGACCATGGTCGCTAACACAGGGTGTGTAACCTGCTCATCTCAGGCCTCAAAGAGATGCCTGCCCTCAGAGAGTCAAGTGTCAGAATTTTTCAGTATGCGTTTGTTTAAAGAGGATGTCAACGCTTTCTCAATACGAAAGCATCCCCTTGGCAAGTGTATGAATTACATTCCTACACGGGGACGATTCCTGTTTGCTTTGAGGCTTACCTCAAGATGCCAACCAATCCTGCCTAAAATTCACATTCATCTGACCTGACTGGATCAGCAGTTACCAGGAAGCATCATGCGCACTGTTTATCTATATGAATATTAATATACTAACAAATGAATATTTCTCTTTACATTCTAACATTGGAAGACTAACTCCAATGAAGCAAAAAGATTTTGAAGGATTGTTTTTGACCCAGACAAGTTATCTTTTACAGTGCTGGGGTATATACTGGTTTACTCTGATTATCCACACTGAATTGATAACAAACTATCAAAAAAGAAAATCTAAGGCTGGGAGTATAGTTCAGGGGTAAAGCATCTGTCCTGTATGTGGGAATCCCTGTGTCCAATCCCCAGCATCTCAAGAAAAATGTTTTAAATGTCTAAAAGATTTGTGCATTACAGATTATTTTCAAAGTTGGTATTTTAAAGACTAAAATTAACTTAAATAAAGGCTTTCATAAAGAATAGTCTCTATACTAATTGTTTCAACATCAAAATTAAAGCATGGGCCCAAAGTGTAGCTGAGTGGCCAAGTGCTTGCCTAGGATGCAAGAGGCCCTGAATTTAAAACCTATGAAAGGGAAAAGCGGGGGAGGGGTAAAAACAACAATTGAAGTCTTCACATGTCACCTGAGCAAAAAGATTGAATTAAATGAAATAAAGGTAATTTCATTACAGAAGAATCTCACAAATATTAAAAAAGCAGTTTATCCTGAAATCATCATATAAAATCTAAAAACATGCAAAACACATTATCTATTATTAAGGAATATAAATAGTTATATTAAAATGCCTAGAAATAAACAATTTGAGAGTTTCTGCTTTTGGGGGAAGAAGACAGGGAAAGTATACAAGCTTTTATTTCTTAAACTAGAGAGCAAATACATGGATGTTTGCCATGAAATTCTTCATATCTTTTTATATTTCTAAAGTATTTCAAACTTTTTAAAGAAAAAGAAAGCCTAATGCTAAAAAAGTTAAGATTTACTCTACTAGGGGACTAGGGCTATAGCTTAGTGGTTGAGCATTTGCCTTGTATGCATGGGGCACTAGGTTCAGCACCACTTAAAATAAATAAATAAATAAAACAGATATTTTAAAAAAGTTTACAGAGGTGCACACTGGTAATCCCAGCTGTTCAAGAGGCTGAGGCAGGAGGATGCCAAGTTCAAGTTCAGCCTACACAACTTAGAAGACAGTCTCAAAATAAAAAATAAGGTCTGGGGATGTAGCTCAGTGGTACAGCACCCATGCCACAGGTTTAATCCCCCAGTACTGCAAATAAAGGATAAGGATGAGAAATGGAGAGGAAAGGAGGAAGGAAGATAGATTAAGATGGGAGAGAAAATTTTAGTAAGTGAAGTCCTATGTCTTGTAATGGATCCTCAATCAACATGATCTCTGAAATGTCCATGCTTATAACATAAATTAGAAATCAATTTTAATAATGATCCCAAGGGGACTTAAAATTTTAAATCACGGTTACTGTACTAAGCCAATAAGAATATTCTCCTAACCAAATCAACTGTCAGATCCAGATAACTAAAATTTAATCACTCTAACATGCCTAGAAAACCACAGTTACACCCTTTTACAGCTTATTATTGTGGTTAAGATTTTTGGACTCAGACAAACCTGGCTTCACATTTCAGTTCCACCCGTGACAAACTGCGATTCCAGCAAGATATTAATCTCTTTAAAATCAGTTTCTATAGATTAAGAAATGGAGTTTTTCATATAATGTGGTAAACACAACAATTCATTAATTTCTGCCCCATCTCACCTCTGCCATACTAGGGATTGAACCCAGAGATGCTTTACTACTGAGCTGTACCTCCAATCCTTTTGCTGTTGTTATTGTTATTTTTGAGACAGGGCCTTGCCGATTTGCCCAGTCTGGCCTTGGACTCAAGATCCTCCTGCCTCAGTCGCTCAAGTCACTGGGATCAGAGGTGTGCATCACCATGCTCAGCTAATTCTTAGCATAAAATGGCTATTCTGAATTTAGCAAAGTAAAGCAAGTGGTAAATACTTAAAAGTCAGCTACTATTAAAATTATTTAAATTATATACTTTAGATGAGAAAAACTTTTCAAATGTAATTTGTGATTGCCTATTTGACTCTGAAATGTAATTCATAAAGGAACCTAGTAAAACATCAAGATACTCAGAATTATAATCTACAAATTTCTAAACACTTTCCTACAAATCCTGAAATGAAGCCAACATGACAAGCTGTGACGAACACAATATCTTTATGTCGTTTATTTTTATATGGTGCCGAGGATCGAACCCATGCCTCACACATGCCTGGCAAGAGCTCTACCACTGAGCCACAACCCCAGCCCCTTGACAAGTCTTTAAACAAAACATAAAAAGCCAAAAGAAACACTTGACACTGAATCTCATGACAAGGTCTTAATTTATATTTCTAAAATTGAACTTTATAGAAGTGACAAAAGGCACCACAATTTTTATCAACTGTGGCCAAATGTAAACTATTTATCTGTACACTGCCACGCTGCACTCAAAGCATGATTTATGGTCATCTAGCACACTATGGTGTTTCATAATCATTGCCTCTTTCAATACTCTATATATACACACAGAAGAGAAATAGCTGCATGTGGCAGGTGATAAACAGCTATTGGAGTCAACTCAAAACAGCTTCTCAGGGAATTTGTCCAGGGGACATTGAGGATTCCTTTGTACACAACAGGATTACCTAACAGCTTTTAGGAAAATCCCTCTTACAGAGGTGTCGATTGTCTTCTTATTCTCATTTTGAATTCACCATAGCAAATACAAGCACCATTCAAAGTTGTAGGATTTCCAGCATGTGAAATGCTGGACTCAAATGTCCTCAAAAAGTATCACTGACTCTAAGTGTCTGAAGGCTCCCGTCATTGATGTTACCATTATCTCAGTACCTTGTACAGAGCAGCAGCAGCGCTCCCTCAACTCTTATCAGTTCCCTGAATGAGGAGCCGCTCCCCCACTGCCTAAATCTCAGGTGGCTCACTACATTCACAGCAGTCTAAGTGACACCTTCCACTTCACCTTAAAGTCCTGTGAATCAGGAATGAGTTCTAGAAAATATTTTCCAAGGTACTACCAACATTTAATTTGCAACTTATTTTCAAGATCCTCCATATCCTGAACTACATTAAAAATTTGGAAGTCTTTCTGTCTTCTGTGTCACTGGTAATAACTTGAAACAGATACACCATTTAGAGGTGTAAGTACAAAAGCTTTTGGCCTAGGGGCCAAAGCAGCCATTTTCAGGTAAGAAAAGGACCTTGATATTATAACATAATTGAAATTTAGATGATATGTCATAATTGCTAACTTTTGACATGTTTTATACATCTCAACTCATTTAGACCAACTAGTAACCCAAAACAATACTGTTATAATCTCCAATTTACAGACAAACCCAGATACAGAAAGGCCAGGTTCCACAGCTTGTAGACAGCCGAGTTAGGACAAGGTCCAACAAGCTTAGCTCTTAATCTTTTATACTATATTCTCTCATCAGCTCTTTTAAAGCTAAATAGAAAACTCCCCTCCTCTCTTATTCTTCCTCTAGACATCTATGATGCCAAAAAAGAAAGTGACCAAAGGAACCTCAGGAGACAGGAGGACAGAGAAAGCCAATGTGTCAGAAAGACACTATGGACACTGACCAATGGAACATTCTATATAAACACAGCCAGGCTGGTGTTGGAGGCAAGGCTGTAAATAGGAGCCATCCTAACCAGAGTCAAGGACCACCTACAGTGAGTAAGTCTCTTCGGCTTTAAAGGCTTTCTGGTCCCCTCTCTAGCTCAAGCCTGATGACAATTATATTCACAGCCAGTCTGCTGCAGTGAGTTGAAAACTCATCTCAAGTAATGCCCGAGATGAGAAGACTCCCCTAGTGAATTGAAGATTCATCTCGGGTAATGCCCCAACCACAGAGGGTTCACAGTGATTTTTTTTTAATATTTATTTTTTAGTTATAGGTGGACATAATGTCTTATTTTGCTTTATGCGGTGCTAAGAATCGAACCCAGTTGCCTCACGCATGTTAGGCGGGCACTCTACCTCTGAGCCACAACCTCAGCCCTCACGGTGATTTCTTTGGGGCAAAGAATACAAAAAATTTTTCCCTAAATGGGAAAGAATACTCATTTGCAAGTATTTGCTTTTAAAATATCTGATTTTCTACAGCTAATTTCCTATTGGTGCCTTCAGCACAAAAATTTACAATTATACATACCACTCCATCATAATTAGGATTTTAAGCAGCAGAAAACCAACTCAAACTAGCTTTTGTTGTAACAACCATCCAGATGTGGACTGCAGACATAAAACAATCCAAGCCTCCAACAATGCATCAAAAATGCAGATAAAATTAGCTAATCCACTTACCCTCAGGATGGCTCTACTCAAGAGCCAAAGATGGTAGGTAGCAGTTCCAGAAATCACAACCTGACAGTCTAGTAAGAGTGGAGAACCATCTTCATTTGAGTCTCATCTGAGAAAAGGAAACCTTTTGCTGAAGTTTCCAGCAGACTTCCTATCATGTCCAGAATTACCCCTTCTTTCCTCCCCCCAAATGACTTGGAAAAGGATGTAGACACTTGAAAAAATCCGGGTTAATAGAAGGAAAAGAATGCCATCTGGACCAGCAAGAGCATCTATACAACACTTCACAATTTTTTTAAAACTTTTTTTAGTTGTAGGTGGACACAATACCTTTATTTTATTTGTTCCTTTTTTTATGTGGTGCTGGGGAATGAACCCAGTGCCTAATGCATGCTCTACCACTGAGCCACAATCCCAGCCCCACAACTGTGTTTTTGATACACTTCCAAATCATCTTATTCAGTACTCAAGACACTCTGCATCAGTTCCATTTTTAAAATGGGGAGGGGGGATGGGACAGGCTCAAGTTTACAAAGAAAATTCTTCTCAGTCTTTCAACTTTCAGTATGTCAAATGTAAGGGCAAATCAAGAAGTTTCCCGAAAAGAACATTTCTCCAAAACAGTAAACATAAAGATAGCACATGTTGTGGGTTTTGTGTTTTCTCTTCAGGGAAACAAAGCAAAAGTCATTAACATACAAAGATCTTTAAAAATATATCAAAACCAAGTATAGGAACACCCAAATTCTAGTGCCAATTCTGCTGCTAACAAGATCCTTTACATTCTTTTCCATATTTGTAGGAGTGAGTTCACTTAATGAGGGTCCCTCCAGCTTCACACACACAAAACTAGGCAACCTAAGTTTACTAAAGAACAATTCTATATAACCCTGTGAGGGCTTAATAACAGGACTATTTGTTAAAACAATTTTCTTCAGTATATTTTCTCTAGAATGCCTAAAGTAAAACTTATGAGAAAAGCATATATTACTGTTTCTGGCAAACATGTTTGAATAAAATCGTAAGCACCTGAAACTATATAGATGTCACACAAAAGGCTTCACAGAAGTTTAAGTTGCACTGAAAGAGTACACTGGCCCTTTTAGGGAAGGAGTGACGAAAGCAAGAACTAAAAAGCCATTTGAACAAAGCGTCCATTGAATTGAGTGAATGCTCTCCAACTCTACAAGTCAGTCAATGGCTCCCCTCTCTGAAGCTCCTCCCTCTTGGCTGCCAGGTGGGAACTCATCCCACCGGCAATGTCCACTACTGACTCTAAACCATCCCTTTCCCATGATGTCTGGCTTCTGCTAAGAAACCTTCAACAGCTCTCCTAGGGATAAAGTCCACATTCCCAACCTTGCTTTAATGGCCCTCCATAATCTGAAACTGACCTTTCCATTCATCCCATTCTACTCCCTGAAATGCAATCCCCATTCCAAACTCCTCATTCTCCAACACTACAGGTGTTCCAGTTTCTTCTCAGATGTTTCCAATCTGACAAGGTTCTATTCCTTACTTAAAACACCAAAAAGTTCCAAGCTCTTCTCCCCACTAACCTACAACAAACTTGTTCCTGGCAAAGTTAGAATACTTTTCTTGTCACTTGACGGCTAAACATGTATGTCTTCGAAACCTTTGTTTCTTCAAGAATTTAGCCTAGTGCAGACAGAAGCTCAAAAAATGTTCCTTGGATTGATGTGAATTCAAGGACAGAAACTCAAGAGCAAAGCCTTCTCAGTCGTATTTTGTTATCTAAATTACATTTAACAAATCACAGGTGTTAAGTATTTGCTGACTGCTAAATAATTGAATTGGGCAGTAAGCCTTCAGGTCCTTCAGGTCTTCAGCTTCTTTAAATATTTATGGAAGATTTCAAAGATATTCAAATTACATAAATCCAACTAGCATTGAGCGCACACAGGAGACAATTAAAAGCAAACCACTAGCTGGGTGTGGTGCACCCCTGGAATCTAAGGGGCTGGGGAGTACAAGACAAAAGGATAAGACAAGTTCAGAGCCAGCCTCAGCAACTTTGGAAGACCTTATCTCAAAATTAAATAAAAAGGGCTGGAGATGTAGCTGAGCTGTTAGGCCCCTCTGGGCTCAATTCCTGGTTTAAAACAAACAAAAAAAAAAAACCAAATCACTAAAACACATTCTGAAAATGCACAAAAATGCCATTTTTTGAAAAAAGTGTAAAATGTGTGAAAATATAAACAATCTGACCTAATTGATTACTATCCTTTATACAGATCCTCTGCCTCATGTCCTTCCAGGATTCTGGAATCCAATGTTTTAGAAACTAATATCCTCAAATGGGGATATTACTCCATAGTAGAGTATCTGCCCAGAGTTCAATCCCGTGTGTGTGTGTGTGTGTGTGTGCGCGCGCGCGCGCGCGCGCGCGCGCAAATGCCCTCAACTGGTTAACAACTGACCTAGACTAAAATTTCAAAACAAACCATTTTGAAATGCTGTAGAACCTCACCAATACCTCCAAGAAAGAGATCCAAATGAAACTGAACATAATTATGTGATTATGTGACCTACCCAACTGCCACATACCAAGGCCTCAACAGTGAAGAATTAAATTCAGGTCTCCTGACTTAAGAGCATTGGATTTAAGTCTGTTGGGAACTAGAAATCTGATTGAAACTAGAAGTAAAGCTATATGGAGCAAGTGGGCAGGAAAGTTGAGTCCTATCCAACTAGCTAAAGCTAGGTTTTGTCTGGTCTGTCATGGGAAAGAATTTAAATTAATGAAGAGAACGAGAAAAAAAAAAGATACTTTCCATTACATTTCTTAAACATGATTACCAAGCATGCTGCTATGGCAAAAGAATCAAAGATACTAATTCACAAATTCAAGAAACCTATATTCTGGGGAGAAGGGTAACAGCTGGCCCCCCAGATGCACTAGCTGCTGCTGGAACAGGAGGCATGCTTCCTGCTGGCAGGATAGCTAACATGCAGTCACAGAAATAGCTTTTTACCAGTGGCCAAACTGGCTTTGCCATCTGCCTCTCTCCACATCTCCAACTCCAGAGGGAGCTGCTATAGCCAGAAAAGGCCTCACCAACCCCCAGCTAGTGACACTGATTAAAACTGGAGTTTGCTCCATAACCCTCCCTGCTCTTCCTTTTTCTCACCTCCTCCTTTCTATGCCCACCCCTCTATATTTAAAGCCCATCCCACTTCCCACCCATCGCACATATGGATGCCAAGGACTGGAGAGCATCCACCAAATGAACCCACTCATTGCCTGTCCCAAAGTGATTCCCAATCCCAATTTTGCAACACCAAAAATGTCACAGAAGTTGAATGACTTGCTTCCGAAATTACAGGGATGGCTCATTAAATTCTTCCCTCAACTCATTCATTAAAATGAATATTAACTGGGCTAGGCCTGTGTTGGGTATAGAAGACAGAACGTTTTAATTTTTTTAAATACTTTTAGTTATACGTGGACACAATATCTTTGTTTATTTTTAAGTGATGCTGAGGATCTAACCCAGGGTCTCACACCTTCCAGGCAAGCGCTCTATCACTGAGCCACAACCCCAGCCAATTTTCTTTGGTGAAAATGGTGGTGGCAAGGGATAGCATGTTACTTTTCCCAGAAGTGGTGGGTGTACAAACAAGTGTACAATGGACAAATTCCCAAGATTAGGAATTACTGAACTGAGAAACTAGTTAAGTGATAGGCCCTAACACAGACCTTGGAGGCTGGATACTGCCCAGGTCCCTGTCTGCTGTATGGCTTTCCCACTCCACCCCCCATCCTCCCCCCCCCCCGCCCCGTCACCCCCTCGAGCTTTAAAAAAAAAAAAAAGAAAAAGAAAAAGAAAGAAAAGGTGCACTGAAGCCATCCTCAGAAGGGGCTATGGGCCCCAGGAGTAATCAGACTGCTCTGCTCCTAACTCTTCCCCTTTTTTAGTCGCATCAGCAACCGTTTCCGCACAAATTTCAGCCCAACTCTCTCCAAGAATATTATCAGCTACACAAACTACAGTTTTCTATCTTCTGAGTTTTTCCCAAGGGAGGAGAACAGAGGAGGAAGGCTTCAAGTCTTGACCAGGGTGGAATTCCCTTTACAGGCAGCACTCCCCACCCACCCGGGTCAGGGGGCAGGTTGTCCCTCACTTCCCAACCCCAATCTTTGAACCCTCCTCAGCACAGAGAGAAGGAAGGAATGTGCAGAAAGCAGCACAAAGCCAGGTGGACTTTCTGGTTTGCCACAATGAGGGAGCTGGGAGGAGACTGTTGGGGAAGATAAAAAATGACACAAAAGGTACTGCTTAGGGGACTTCTAACGAATTCAACACCCACGAGGTTTCAAAGAATCCCCTCAAAAGTTTTTGAAGAGGTAACTAAATAAAAGTAGGAACTTGTCTGTCTCGTAGGAGACCGACCAGTTTTAGAGTGAAATAAACCTGACCCACGGCGCTGAGAGCCTGGGGTCGGTCCCAAAGGGAACGCAGCGCTAAAGGGTTATCAACTGGGGCCAGGCGGGGCCCGCGGGCAACGCGCTGCTACTCAGGGCTTCTGGCCCCCGCCTTCGCCAAGGGTCAGGAGCGGGAATGGGGACTTGCCGCCGACTGCCTGGGGAAGAATGGCCTGAATGAATCTCCAATTCCTCTGTCCGCTAGCCCGGGGCACAGGACAGTCCTTCTCCCACCAGGAGAAGCTCCCTCCGGCCTCGCCACGCCGCAGCCCGTCCGCGCCCGGGTCCCCGCTTACTCTTGGTGGCAGCGATGAGGTTCTTCCCGTCCTTGATCAGCTCTTTGATGAACTTGTTGGTCCTCTCAAGTTCTGCTTCGTGGGCACGGATCCTCTCCCGGAACCACGGGCTGTCGAGGTAGCAGTCGCTGAATTCCAAGGGCTGCAGCCCCATGACTGCAAAGGTCCGCGCCCGGGGCGCACAGCCTCCGACTCGCTCGCCGCGCGCTAGCCCGGCTCCGAGGCGGCGGCCAGGTGCGGGGCCGCGCGGGTAAGAAATTCGAGAGGATCTAGCAGTGCCGGGCGCGCAGGGAGCACCGTGTGGACATGTCCCGAGGAACTTAGCCTGGCGGCACCGGGGAGCCGCCGGCTAGGCGAGCGAAAACTGCGGCGCCCCAATCCCGGCAGCCCCGCGAGCCTCAGCGCCCGCCGCCCCGCCCCAGGCCCGCCCCGCGCTCGCCCGCGCCCCCTTTTCCTCCCTCCGCCTCTCTTCTCCCTCCTTTCTCCTTCCTTCCCTTCCCCAGACTCCTCTTCCTTCTCTTCCCCACGCGTAGTTGCCCCTCCTCTTCCTTCCGAGGCGTCTCGGGTCTAGAATTTCGGCCCCGCGGTTCTCCTCCACCCCCCGGAGCCTGCCCCTCCCCTTATCTTGGGCTCCCGAGTTCGGGGTGACTCACAGTCGGCTCCCCGAAGTAGGGAACCCGACCGGACGTGGAAGGAGCGGGCGTCTTAACAGCAGTGCTTAATCCGCGCAGCCGGACGTGACTCCGAGGCGAGCCGGCTGGAGGAAATGATTGACTGCCTTAAATCATTTATCCAGAGAACGACCCTCGGCCGCTCGCGGGCTTGCACGTGGGGCTCTCATTTTCTTTAACCACGTTCACCCACTTATAGTAAGAAGCTTGTTATAGCTCCACCATAGAGTTTTCTCCGTAGCCCTGCAGCTCCTAGGACGTTTTTCTGCGTATCCTTACTAAAAGGCTTAGGTGGCTTAGGGGAAGCAAGCATGTGGCTAGACCGCAGAAAAGTTGTTTGTTGTGTTCAGCAGATTAAATTTACTTGGCTATGGAAAGACAATCTTCATTATTTTAAAAATAACCTCTAGAAAACAAATGCCAGGATCTGTGTGCTTTTCACTGGTGGCGGGGTGTGTGTGAATTCATGTCAATGCACCCCCGAAAATCCTGTTCCAGGTGTTTAAAATTGACTCATCTGCGCCCCCCCGAAAGTTAAGATAGTTTAGATAATTATACCTGGAAGAAAAAACACTAATGGTTAATTAGTGACTTTCATAATAGCAACTAACAATTTATTAAACAAGTATTACGTGCCAGGCACACACACCAGGCACTCTGCATACATTTTTCACAAACTCACAACACATGTTTGGTATATAGGTTTACATTATAATGATGGTAATATTACCAAGAAACTTCAAAGTGATTTTTCAAAACATTCGGATTCTGAGCTGGGTAATTAAGAATCTAAACAGTAAGCATAGGAGTGTAACCCCTCGGGATCAAATTCAATTGGAGTCCTACGCAATAAATTCTTTTGTTACAAAATAACACCCTCAAGTGCCCCAACCCACAGGTAAACTTTGTTACTATGTCCCTCCTCCAGAGAGTCCCAAATGTTTTACAAATAACTTTTAGGCTCTGAAAGCTTCAGTTCCTACTAAAATCAGCAGGGGGTGGAGGGAGGTGTTTATGTCTAAAGAGAAGAGAATTAAAGAGGCTTAGGAAAGGAAAGATACTCAAGAACAGAAGCAGGTAAACACAGTCAGGGCCTCCCAGAAGAGCCAGACTCAGTCCTCTGGACAAAAACCTAAACCTTCCCTCCCAAAGCAGGACTGCTGACATCATCAAAATGTTAAACACAGTAGTGAAAGACTAGCAATTGCACTCTTAGGTATATACCAAGAGAAATGAAAGCACGCATCCACACTCAGCATTCATATGTCAATGTTCAGAGGACCATTATTCTTAGTAGCCAAGAAGTAGAGTCATCACAAATATCCATGAACTGTTGAATAGATAAACAAAATGTGTGTATCCATTCAATAGAAAATTAATCCACAAACAAAAGGATTACAATGTTGATGCTGCTAAAATACAATTTACTGTGAACACACTGAGCTAAGAAGAAGCCGCCACAAACCGCTAAGTTTCAGATTAGCCATTTATATGAAAAGTCCAAAACTGGGTACTCTAGGGACACAATTAATTGCCCCGAGGCTGGGGATAGAAAGAAGCAAGGGGTTTCTTTTTAGGGGTGATCGAAATATTTTAGAGTTTGGTAATGGTTGCACAGCTGTATAAACATACTGAGAACCAATTGAATTGTACACTTTATTTTTAAATATTTTTTAAATTGTAGTTGGACAGAATATCTTTATTTATTTATTTTTATATGGTGCTGAGGATCGGACCCAGTGCCTCACACGTGTGAGGCAGGCGCTACCACTGAGTTATAGCCCCAGCCCCAAATCTTACACTTTAAACGAGTGGATTTTGGGGACTATGTGAAATATATCTCAATAAAAAGTTTTTGTTTTAAATTTTTAAAAGATCAGCTACTCCAGACAACTGCCTCTCCTTTCTTGTCATTTTCCACTTTCAGCCATAAAAGCTCTAATTTATTTAATGTGGCCAGTTCTTTAGAGATTTGAAGTAAAACAAGTTTCACCATACAACAAGAAAAGCATTCCTTGTCACTTTCCCCACAAACACATAGCATGTGTACATATGAATCTTAATTCAGTAATAAGCAATCTACTGTAAACACTGAGGGTGGGGGGGGCTATGGAATTTTATTTTATTCAACTATATACCTTACACATTGCCTGATATAGATGATCAGTAAATATAGAATGAATGAGAACTTTGACCAGGTAAAGAGAAAACACTGTAAAATAGCTATTTGGGAATGCCAGGTCTCACTTCACTGCTTAATAGTTGTGTGACTGTGGCAAAGGTATATTTTTTGGGGGGTGGGATGTAGTTTAGTGATAGAGCACTTGCCTAGTATGTGCAAGGCCCTGGGTTCAATACCTAGCACTGCAAAATAAATAAACAATTGGGAGGAAAATAAAAACTTCAGACTTACGGTCCATGAAATGGAGATGATGGCCTCACAGCTGTGAACTGATGAAACTAAGTTTGTAAAGCGCCTTGATGATGATCAAGAGGAAAGTACAGAGGATGGACTGAAGAGAAGGACAAAGGGGAGGAGGAGGAGACAATCATATCCCATCCTTACAGGAAAGATTTGGGGACAGGGAAGCCCTTGAAGCATAGCACTAAATGTTTTAAGATAGAATTCAAGGAAAGTAGTCACAAGTCAGATGATACTGGGGTCTTAGGTTTATCGTTAGTTCATAAGAAATTTGTTCCACTGGGAGGCACAGGGCACACCCCTGAAATTCCAGCAACTTAGGAGCCTGAGGCAGGAGGATAGAAAGTTCAAAAGCAGCCGAGGAGAAACTTGGTCAGACCCTGTCTCAAAATAAAAATTAAAAGAGTTAGGGATGTAGCTCAGTGTAAAGTACCCTTGGATCCAACCCCAGAAGGAGAAGAAGAGAAACCTGTTTCTCCCACAAATATGTTAATCATCTATATGTGTGAGCTCCCCTGCTAAGTACTAGGGATGCAGCACACACCAAAGAGTGGGTCTTCTCTGTGCTTTTGGTCTCGGGATGGAGACTAATTGAAAAAAAAAAATCACACAAACTTATCCAATTTAAAATTAAAATTGGGTTTATGGGCTGGGGATGTGGCTCAAGCGGTAGTGCGCTCGCCTGGCATGCGTGCGGCCCAGGTTCGATCCTCAGCACCACATACCAACAAAGATGTTGTGTCCGCCAAAAACTGAAAAATATCAAAAATTCTCTCTCTCTCTCTCTCTCTCTCTCTCTCTCTCTCTCACCTCTCTCTTAAAAAAAAAATTGGGTTTAAATTTAAAATTTAATTGCCAGGACTGGGGGTATAGTTCAGTAGTAGAACACGTGCCTGGAATGCTTGAGGGCCTGTGTTCAATCCTCATCATAGAAAGAAAGAAAGAAAAGAAAGAAAGGAAGAAAGGAGGGAGGGAGGGAGGGAGGGAGGAAGAAAGAATTGACTTAAAGTGCCGTGCCATTAAAGTGAAGTCCTTGAGAGGTTTTAAATGTAGGAGCTGATTGAGTTTGGAGATGGGGTCAAGGAAGGCCACATGCAAAAACAGTGTCATTTAATCAATGACCAGGAGAATCAGAAGGAGTTAACCATTAAATAGGTAGTGGGAGCCAAGTAATCCAGACAAGGAACTAGCCTGTGCAAACCCCTAGGATGGTGCATTCTAGAACTAAAAGAGAAGGTCAAGTGGCTGAAGCACAGTGAGTAAAGAAGCTGGTTCATGACATTGCTGGGTACAGGAGGGCAGATAGGGGCCAGATCTTGCAGAGCCTCGTGGGACACATTTAGGACTTTGGACAGTGTCCTCATGCCGTTGGAAGCCTTTACAGAGTTTTAAGCATGAAGGTAATGAATCGAGTTTATGTTTTCTCTCTAGCAGCTGTTTGGAGAATGGGAATTCACTCAGAAAAGTATTAGAATTGTCTAGGCAAGAAATAGTATAGCATAACCCTCTATAGTGATGTTGGAGACACAAATAGACAGAAATATGTTTTAGAGGCAGTTTCTGGGCCTTGACAATCACCTGGATATTGCACATTAGGAAGAAAGTAATTGTCCCTACGTTCCTGGAATGGTAGGAAGGGTAGATTGGATACGTCATTTGCTGAAAGGAAAACATTGGCTAAGAAGCTGATGTGGAAGGGGTTATGGTAACTGAGATGGGCAGTTTCAGAGTCAGATTTGTGAAATTAGAGATGTCTGGGAGACATTCAAGTATTCAGAACAGGCACTGACATCCAAACTGGCATTTTTTATGCTTTGGTTGGGGCCTGGATTTGGTGAAGGTGTGAATACACGCAGATGATCAAGTTTCAGTTTAGATGTAATGAGGGTTAACTCAGAGGAAAGCTTCTCTTTGTGTAGGTTCCACTATATGCAGTAGTATCCTTCCCAGATGAGTCACCCAAGTTGCTACCTGTAAAATCAAATAGGAGTTCCACTGAATATTTGGTATGTTTCAGTGAGTCAGAGTGAGCTTCACACATAACAGAAAATCCAAAATGACAGTGGCTTATGCCATAAGGTCTTTACTTCTACTCTCATTCTCTCCCTCTCTCCCTCCCCCCATCCTCTCTTGATCACTCTCACTCTCTCTCTTTTTCTCAAAAGTTCAGAAGTCTAGAGTGTAACATGATGCACTGCAGGGCCTAGGGCTTCGTGCTTAATGTCACCTCACAGTACAAGATCATTCCTGGAGCTCCTCCTGGGAAGGAGAAAGGGAAAAAGGGTCCTGGGCCAGTCGAGTCAGTTTGTTTTCTCAGCTTTCCCAAGCATCTTACACATTTTTGCTTTTTATCTCTTTAATCCAGAATTTAGCCACGGGGCCATACCTTGTTGCAAAGAAAGATGGAAAATGTGGTCTTTTATCAGGTACATATCAGCCACCCTAAATAAAAATCTGAATTTCCCCTCAAAGAGAAAGGGACAGATTTTAAGCAGGAATCTAGCAATCCCTGGTGCAGACTGGGACCTTTATGAGTGAAGTAAATTAATTACAGCCCTGGCAAAACATAAATGATAAAATGGGAAGAAAAAAAAGATCCATCTTTGAGTGTCTTCCAGATTGTGAGGCTGTTCTCTCTCACAAGTATTAAAAAACAAAACTAAGAAAGAAACAAAACTGCCAACATAGCTTCATCAAGAAACTATTGGACCACATCAATGAACCTCTCTACAGAGAGGCAGGCCAGGCTTCTGAAGCAGTTATCAGTACTCCAGCTTCATCCCTGTGAGATGCTGAGCTTGGCCCACCCCACCCTTCATTTTAACTCCATTCTGCCCTGTCCCAGCTATTTTAATCTGGAATCAAACTGAGTTAGGAGACTTCCATGCCCTAACTCACTTAGACCTGGGGGGGCCTTTGGTTCAACAAATTACTATGGTCAATAAGTGGAGAATGCCAAATAACCCAGGTCACTCAGAGGTCACCATCTGAGCTGAGGGGTTAATCCAACAACACAGGAGGAAGCTACACAATGAGTTTGTGAACTAGTAATGAATATAATAATAATAATAATAATAATAATAATAATAATAATAAAGTAACTCAGGCCTGTTACTCAGGTACTTTGGAGGCTGAGGCAAGAGAATAACAAATTTGAGGCCAGCCCAGGCAATTTAGGGAGATGCTGTCCCAAAATAAAAATAAAAAGAGCTGGGGATGTAGCACAGTGGTGGAGCACTTCCATAGCATGAGCAAGGCCAAGTAAACTGTGCAGATACTTGCACAACAATGTGGATACACTAACTGAACTTTATGCCTAACATTGGTCAAATTGGTAAATTTAATGCTATGTGTATTTTATCATCATAAAGAAAAATATAATGAAGGAAGAGTAAGAATCCTTCACCTCCCCCCTCAATCTCTCTCCCCTCCCCCCACATAATGAGGACAGCAGTTGCTAATGTGCCTTTTTTAAAGACAAATTATCACAGAAAAAATAATAACTGCCCAAATGTGTTTGATATATTCATTACAACTCTATTTTTAAAGAGCTTTATTCTTCACAGAACACCTAATGAGAGTTCATATGCTGAGAGCATTTTGCTGGGTAAGTGCTACTTTGATTCAACCCAGAATCCTTGCAACTTTCTTGGATTGCAGTGGTTGCACCAGTGTGGTACCCAGAAACTGTTCCTCCTGCCTCCACTACTGACTACCTATTACATGCCAGGTACTATGCTGGAACTGGGATGACCACAGTGAAAGAAACAAGCATGGTTCCTGCCTCCATGGAGTAACATCCTACCGTGGAGACAATTATTTGACAATATAAATGTGCTAGGAAGCTGAACATAGTATTATTAGAGGGGACTTTGAACTATTCTGTTAGTGAGGATTGAGCTAACCTGTGTGGTGAGGAGTTCCTGGGCAGAGGTAGAGTGGATATGAGGTGGAAAGGAAGAAGCATTTCCAAAAGAGGCTTTGTGAAAGGACCACAGTAAGAAGCTGGAAAAGGCCATGTGTCTGGAGCGTCAGGGACTGAGATGAGGCTGGAGAAGGAGTGACAGTCCATCCCATCTGCTCAGCACCTGGCTTGCCTTTTTCCATGAGAACACCAAGCATGGGCTTCAGGCTTCCCTAGTTATTTCCAGGGAGAGATCACCTTTTCTAACACTCCTAGACATCTTCATTTGGAAGAGTTTGGGTCCCCAGGGAAGTTCTAGAACCACTGCACTTACCAAGGGATATTCAGACAGCAAATATTGATTGACTACCTGAGGCGGGCAAGACACTATGATAGGTGCTACAAAAAGTCCCTAATCTGAAGGTGTTTAAAATCTAGTACACTCTAGCCAGGTGTGGTAAACTGTCGCATGGATAATTATAAAACAAAGCACACTGCTGCTGCTTCCAGCCAGTCTTGCAGCCTGGCTGAGAAGTTGGTGACACTGTGGTGGAGAGGTGGGGAAATGGATGTGGAATGGGGGGAGGACATTTTTCCAAGTCTCCCACATTTGAATTCATATCCTCTGAAGAAATATGGACCTCATCTTTTCAAAGTTGGAGGTAGAAGAACCTGGCCCAAGGAGATGTGGGTCAGGGCACACACAAGTAGAGTCCCCTGTTATTAGTACAATCACTGCTTCCCTGCCCCCAGCATTTAAAGCAACTTGGGATGTTGACCAGTGTAGATCATATAATATGTGGTTATGAGCTCTGTACATCAGCAGGCATTCCCTCAAGCAAATGCTGCCCTCTTTCCTATGACATGTGCATCAACTGACCTAAGCAATAATCTTCCAGCTTGTTTTATCCAGATATCAATTGAGATTTTAAAAGATACTAGTCAAAAGAAAGGGAAGAGCTCAGAAGTGCATGCTTTTCCCAGTACCCCAATTGACCCAGACAAATACTCAGCCACTGGAAAGCCAGCCTCCATGACTAGAAGTGTATTCTCTGAGTACAATAAAAAATATAAAAATACATGCCATTATCCTTTGACCCATAATATCAGACCTGGCAATTTGTCCTGAGAAAAATGTTTTAAATGTATATGCTCAGGGGAAGGAAGAAGAGGAAGAGGAGAAGCAGCCACTGTCTAATAATTGAGCCACAGGTTAGCTCAATCTAATAGTAAATCAGCACTATCGACATAACAGACTCGGGTAAACCAGCTTGGATGTCATTAAAATGGTCATTTTTGCTGTAAGTGTTGGGCACTACTACTTTGTATATGTTCAGCCTTCATTTCCACTCCCCATCAGCACCCTGATTTCCATCTGGGTAATCATTTTCCCACATATCATGTTCTTTGGGTAAGATTCCTATTCCTGCCCCATACTAGGGACACTTAAAGGATCTAGAGACTCCTCTATAGGCCTTCTTCTTAGGCCTATCACTCCAGGGGCTGGCATATGACCTAACTTCAGCCAACCAGACACTCCTTCTTAGGGCTTTGACTTCTGAACACAGTGAAGCACTGACAGAAGAAACAAAGTTCATCTCCTCCAGCCAAGAGTGTTGAAAGAGAACTGCTGCCTGGCAGGCTGTCGGCTGCTTCTTCCAGGCTGGTTCTTCAGGTTTCCTTTGATAATCCACATACTTCAAATAAAATGCCTTTTTGCTTAAGTTGCCAGAATCCATGGTTTTTCATTGCATCCAAAGATTAGCTACCTAGGACCTTCAGGAAAATCATGAGGTATTTGGAATTGATCACCTAGCTGATATACAGCAAGAAACAGCTACACTACCATTTATATTCTGAAAGGGGAACCTGGCATACTCTGCAGAAACATGTCATTAAATTATCATCTTTGATCACTAAGCTCTAAATAGTATGACCTTAAGTCTTCTTTTCCCTGGATTTTCCCACTTCTTCCTATTATTCTGGCATTTTTTCCCATCATTTTTTTCATTTTTAAATGGGGATTTTACTATAGAAATTACACATAAAAATTTTTTTAAAATAAACTGAGGGGTTTTCTGGACCTCTGCTCTGAATTCCCAACTCCTGCCATGGTCTCCTCTAGTAGTATTTGAGACACATATTATTATGGTTTGGATCCAGAATGTCCCCCAACAGCTCATGTATTGAAAGCATGGTCCCTGTTTTAATCAGCTCTTTTGCTGATGTGACCAAAAGACCTGAAAATAACAATTTTAGGAGGAAAAGTTTATTTTGAGGCTCACAGTTTCAGAGGTCTCAGTCCATAGATAGCCAACTCCATTCCTCAGGGCTCAAGTGAGGAGCCCTGAGGCTCATGATGATCAAAGTGTACAGTGGAGGAAAGCAGGTCAGGACAAGGCCACCAAGAAGCAAAGAGTCTAAACTCAGTTCACAAATATATACCCCAAAGGCAATGATCCCAATGACCTACCTCCTCCATCCACACCCTACCTGCCTATGGTTACCATCCAGTTAATCCCTATCAGAGTATTAATGCACTGATTGGGTTAAGGCTTTTATAACCCAATTATTTCACCTCTAAACCTTCTTGCATTGTCCCCCACATGAGCTTTTGGGGGACACCTAATATCTCAACCATAACAATCCCCAGCACAGCAAGGGTCAGTGGTGGGCCCTTAGGCAATAATTGGATCCTTAGGGTTCTGACCTCTTCAAGATTAATACATTTGATAGATCACAGCTGAATGGTCTACCTGGAAGTAGGACCTACCTAGTTAGAGGAAGAAGGTCACTGGGGGCTTACCATGAAAAGGTTTATCTTCTCCCCAGCCTTACCCCCATCCCCATTCTGTTTCCTGGTATGACTGTGAGCTGAGCTCTTCCATGCCCTTCTGCCATGTTTCTGTCTTGGACTGAATCCTCTGAAACTATGAGCCAAAACAAGTTTTCCTCCTCTAAAATTTCATGTCAAGTATTTTAGTCACAGCAACAAAAAGCTAACACACATGTGCAGTAAACAGAGTTTTTACTTTCATATGTGGATAAAGTGAAAGATAACTAATGATAATCCACTTCTACTTTCTCAGTCTTTCCAAAAGCAATGTAAACAACTTTTCCTTCCTTCCTTCCTTCCTTCCCTCCTTCCTTCCTTCCTTCCTTCCTTCCTTCCTTCCTTCCTTCCTTCCTTCCTTCCTTTTCCTTCCCTCCTTCCTTCCTTCCTTCCTTCTTTCCTTCCTTCCTTCCTTCCTTTCTTTTCCTTCCTTCCTTCCTTCCTTCCTTCCTTCCTTCCTTCCTTCCTTCCTTTCTTCCTTCCTCCCTCTTATTGTGTGTTTATGTGTGTGTGTGTGTGTGTGTGTGTGTGTGTGTGTGTGTTTCTGGGGAATGAACCCAGGTCTCCAATGCACAGAAGGCAAGCACTCTAGCAGTGACTCACATCCCCCAGACCCCCTTTAAAAAAATTGTAGTTGTAAATGGACAGAATGCCTTTATTTTATTTGTTTATTTTTATGTGGTGCTAAGGATCAAACTCACTGCCTCACACATCTAGGCAAGCTCTCTGACACTGAGCTACAGCCCCAGGCCCCCAAGACTTTTTATTTTTTATTGTGAGACACAGTCTCACAAGTTGCTCATGTTGGCCTAGAACTTTGTATCTTCCTGCTTCAGCCTTCCGAGTTTCTGGAATTATAGGCAACCAACACATATGTTCAAGAACAGCAGAAAGGGTACTTGCTGGCAAAATGAAGGTCTCTAGAATTTATTAGGAAGAGACAGGAACTCTTTCCAAAAATAAGTGGCTATAGGAGAAACAGTTAATATTGCTACTTCTCTGGTTATTTGGTGTATCAACCAGGTTCGTAGTGGCCATGCAATAACCTGTAACATGAATGAAATTGCCAGGTCAGCAGTCAGCAGTGTTGAGAAGCACAGAAAAGTATAGGTGAGTGTAAGAGGTACCAGAAAATAGAGGCTGAACACAGTTGCTATAGAGCATCTAGAGAGTAGTCTGAACTACAGTTGTCTGTCCTTTATTGTATTACGCCAACATATAATTATTTAAATATCTTACCATTTAGTACTACTTTTTCTTTTGGAAAAAAAATTGGCAAAACGGAGCTAAAATACAGAGTGCATGTTTAACGAAAAGTACTGATAAACTTTCAGAGAGTTTTTCAACATGTATCATCCTTCTTAGGACCACAGTGACATGACTAACCATATGAAAACCAGAGGGTACCAATGTTATTTCTGGAAAAGCATAAGTATTACTTCAAAATATAGAACTGAAAAGAAAGCTAGTCCCAAAGATGTCAATTTAACACTTTTAGCTATAGGAGGATATTTACATATTTCTCCATGAAGCATGGCTTTTCACCTTAGATCAAATGACTGCTCTAAATTAACTTTTTTCCCTTAGTCCAAGATGTCTTGTTGCATTACAAAAACTGAAATGTTAATGCATGGACTCCACTAATAGAAAGAAATGTAAAGAGAAATGAAGCCAGTTTGTATCAACATAGATATGAATAAAACTGTAGAAACTTCCAGTGGACACCCCAACATCCAGTTTTCTGTTCTGTATGTCACAGTAGAAATATACTTTTTGTCCTCTGTTGTTATCAATTCTAAGTTCTTCTGGCTATAAGCAGAAGTGACATGTGTGACTTCCAGGCTGAAGCACTTTATTTCTGGTGCAAAGCTCTATAGCACTTTTTGTCCCTGGTTTGAGAACTATGAATTCCTTATGTTTCAAATGGGGAAGCTGTGAAATGATGGTGCCGTCAATTGATCTGGACCTCTGAAAGTGTGAGCATAGACACTAACTCACTAGCACAAATATGTAACTTTAATGAGAAATAAATGTCTATTGCAAAAGCCATGGGGTTTTAGAATTGTTTGTTACCACAGAATAGTCTATCACATTCCCACTAATACAGAAGAATTCCAAGATCTTAGGAAAAGCAAAGAATAGTACTGGTGGGGCTGAAAAACAGCAAAAGAATGGCACAATTATTATTATTATTATTATTATTATTATTATTATTATTATTATTTTACTTTTTCTTTCCTTAATGGGTAAAGAATTCTTTTTTAAAAAATTTGTTTTAATTAGTTACATGACAGTACAATGACAGGTATAGAGTTCTTATTTGGGATAATGAAAATGTTCTGGAAATGGATATGGTAATAGTTGTCTAACATTATGAATATACTGAATATCACTGAGACTTGTATACTCCAATATGGTTAAACAGATAAATGGCATGTTACATATATTTTACTATAATAAAAATAACTCAAAAAATTAAAACATTTCTGCCAAAGTATCCCAGTATTGATAAATTGATAAGAGTTAGAAAAAATAGGCATATATATATTTGTACTGGGGAATGAACCCAAGGGCACTCAACCACTGAGCCACATCCCCAGCCCTTTTTTTGTATTTTATTCAGAGATAGGGTCTCACTGAGTTGCTTAGGGCCTCTTTAAGTTGCTTAGGCTGGCTTTGAACTTGCAATCCTCCTGTCTCAGCCTCCGGAGCCACTGGGATTACAGATGGGCACCACCATGCCTGGCTAACCCATGTGTTCTTGGTGAGAATGTAGATACTTCTTTCTGGAGACAATTTTCATGATATGTAAAAGATTTTTGAAGTGTTGTGCCCTTTGTTACATGTATTCCTCTTACAACAGTTTGACATAAGGTTTGTTTTAATTTGCAAAATTTTATGTAAAATGATCATAATCCCAGCATAATTTTATTTATTTATTTTTACTCATTGATTTATTTAGACAGGAGTGTCACTATGCTGCTGAGACTGCAAACTCCTGGACTCAAAGACTCCTCCCACCTCAGTCTTCCAAGTACTAGAAATACCAGCAAAAACACCTCTCAGTCAAGAATTTTAAACAGACTAAAATTGACCACAGTGGATTGGTTAAGTAATTTAGAATGAAGTCATGTAATTGAGCACTATGTAGGCACATAAGATTATAGTGTGGGAGAAAATTTAATGACATAGGAGAAATGCTCCAATATAAGGTTAAGTGAAAAAAATATGAAACCAGGGTCTTAAGTACTGAGCTCCTAGGTATTGAGTTTGGTAAGTTTTATAACTTACACGTATGTAACAGGTTGACAGCATTGATTCTCCATGAATCTGTGCTGACTTTCTGTTCATAAAATTACTTTCTAAGATTGTTAACATTAGTTGCGTGATTACAACCCTAGTTCTCTAAATGTCTTATCATATAATTTGTCTGGTCCTAAAACCAAACTCATTAAACTAACAAAAATTGTTAAAAATCTCCTATTCCTGGGGCTGGGGTTGTGGCTCAGCGGTAAAGCACTTGCCTAGCATGTGTGAGGCCCTGGGTTTGATCCTCAAAACCACATATAAATAAATAAATAAAATAACGGTATTGTGTCCAAGTACAATTAAAAAATAAATTTAAAAAAAAATCTCTTATTCCTTATCCTGCTTGGATTTAGGTTTCCTCTTTTTTTTTTTTTTTGTTTTTTGAAGGTGGGGCTGTGATATTTTCTTTTTTATTTATTTATTTATTTTTATTGTTGGTTGTTCAAAACATTACATAGTTCTTGATATATCATATTTCACACTTTGATTCAAGTGGGTTATGAACTCCCATTTTTACCCCGTATACAGATTGCAGAATCACATCAGTTATGCTTCCATTGATTTACATATTGACATACTCATGTCTGTTGTATTCTGCTGCCTTTCCTATCCTCTACTATCCCCCCTCCCCTCCCCTCCCAACTTCTCTCTCTACCCCCTCTACTGTAATTCATTCCTCCCCCTTGTATTATTTTTCCCTTTCCCCTCACTTCCTCTTGTATGTAATTTTTTATAACCCTGAGGGTCTCCTTCCATTTCCATGCAATTTCCCTTCTCTCTCCCTTTCCCTCCCACCTCTCATCCTTGTTTAATGTTGGTCTTCTTCTCGTGCTCTTCTTCCCTAGTCTGTTCTTAGTTATTCTCCTTATATCAAAGAAGACATTTGGCATTTGTTTTTTAGGGCTTGGCTAGCTTCACTTAGCATAATCTGCTCTAATGCCATCCATTTCCCTCCAAATTCTATGATTTTGTCATTTTTTAGTGCAGAGTAATACTCCATTGTGTATAAATGCCACATTTTTTTATCCATTCGTCTATTGAAGGGCATCTAGGTTGGTTCCACAGTCTTGCTATTGTGAATTGTGCTGCTATGAACATCGATGTAGCAGTGTCCCTGTAGCATGCTCTTTTTAGGTCTTTAGGGAATAGACCAAGAAGGGGAATAGCTGGGTCAAATGGTGGTTCCATTCCCAGCTTTCCAAGAAATCTCCATACTGCTTTCCAAATTGGCTGCACCAATTTGCAGTCCCACCAACAATGTACAAGTGTACCCTTTTCCCCACATCCTCGCCAACACTTGTTGTTGTTTGACTTCATAATGGCTGCCAATCTTACTGGAGTGAGATGGTATCTTAGGGTGGTTTTGATTTGCATTTCTCTGACTGCTAGAGATGGTGAGCATTTTTCCATGTACTTGTTGATTGATTGTATGTCCTCCTCTGAGAAGTGTCTGTTTAGGTCCTTGGCCCATTTGTTGATTGGGTTATTTGTTATCTTATTGTCTAATTTTTTGAGTTCTTTATATACTCTGGATATTAGGGCTCTATCTGAAGTGTGAGGAGTAAAGATTTGTTCCCATGATGTAGGCTCCCTATTTACCTCTCTTATTGTTTCTTTTGCTGAGAAAAAACTTTTTAGTTTGAGTAAGTCCCATTTGTTGATTCTCGATGTTAACTCTTGTGCTATGGGTGTCCTATTGAGGAATTTGGAGCCCGACCCCACAGTATGTAGGTCGTAGCCAACTTTTTCTTCTATCAGATGCCGTGTCTCTGATTTGATATCAAGCTCCTTGATCCATTTTGAGTTAACTTTTGTGCATGGCAAGAGAAAGGGATTCAGTTTCATTTTGTTGCATATGGATTTCCAGTTTTCCCAGCACCATTTGTTGAAGATGCTATCCTTCCTCCATTTCATGCTTTTAGCCCCTTTATCAAATATAAGAAAGTTGTAGTTTTGTGGGTTGGTTACTGTGTCCTCTATTCTGTACCATTGGTCCACCCGCCTGTTTTGGTACCAGTACCATGCTATTTTTGTTACTATTGCTCTGTAGTATAGTTTGAAGTCTGGTATCGCTATACCACCTGATTCACACTTCCTGCTTAGCATTGTTTTTGCTATTCTGGGTCTTTTATTCTTCCATATGAATTTCATGATTGCTTTCTCTATTTCTACAAGAAATGCCGTTGGGATTTTGATTGGCATTGCATTAAACCTATAGAGAACTTTTGGTAATATCGCCATTTTGATGATGTTAGTTCTGCCTATCCATGAACAGGGTATATTTTTCCATCTTCTAAGATCTTCTTCAATTTCTCTCGTTAGGGTTCTGTAGTTTTCATTGTATAAGTCTTTCAACTCTTTTGTTAGGTTGATTCCCAAGTATTTTATTATTTTTGAGGATATTGTGAATGGAGTGGTTGTCCTCATTTCCATTTCAGAGGATTTGTCGCTGATATACAGGAATGCCTTTGATTTATGCGTGTTGATTTTATATCCTGCCACTTTGCTGAATTCATTTATTAGCTCTAATAGTTTCTTTGTAGACCCTTTTGGGTCTGCTAGGTATAGAATCATGTCATCTGCAAATAGTGATAATTTAAGTTCTTCTTTTCCTATTTTTATGCCTTTAATTTCTTTCGTCTGTCTAATTGCTCTGGCCAGTGTTTCGAGAACTATGTTGAACAGAAGTGGTGAGAGAGGGCATCCCTGTCTTGTTCCAGATTTTAGAGGGAATGCCTTCAATTTTTCTCCTTTCAGAATGATGCTAGCCTGAGGCTTAGCATAGATTGCTTTTACAATGTTGAGGTATGTTCCTGTTATCCCTAGTTTTTCGAGAGTTTTGAACATAAAGGGATGCTGTACTTTGTCAAATGCTTTTTCTGCATCTATCGAGATGATCATATGGTTCTTATTTTTAAGTCTATTAATGTGGTGAATAACATTTATTGATTTCTGTATATTGAACCAGCCTTGCATACCAGGGATGAATCCTACTTGATCATGGCGCACAATTTTTTTGATATGTTTTTGTATCTGATTCGCCAGAATTTTATTGAGGACTTTTGCATCTAGGTTCATTAGAGATATTGGTCTGTAGTTTTCTTTCTTTGAAGTGTCTTTGTCTGGTTTCGGAATCAGGGTGATGTTGGCCTCGTAGAATGAATTTGGAAGTTCTCCCTCTTTTTCTATTTCCTGAAATAGCTTGAAAAGTATTGGTATTAGTTCCTCTTTAAAGGTTTTGTAAAACTCTGCTGTATACCCATCCGGTCCTGGGCTTTTCTTAGATGGTAATCTTTTGATGGTTTCTTCGATTTCCTCAATTGATATTGGTCTGTTTAGGTTGTCTATATCCTCCTGACTCAATCTGGGCAGATTATATGACTTAAGAAATTTACCAATGCCTTCACTATCTTCTATTTTATTGGAGTATAAAGATTCAAAATAATTTCTGATTATCTTCTGTATTTCTGAAGTGTCTGTTGTGATATTGCCTTTTTCATCCCGTATGCTAGTAATTTGAGTTCTCTCTCTTCTTCTCTTTGTTAGCATGGCTAAGGGTCTGTCGATTTTATTTATTTTTTCAAAGAACCAACTTTTAGTTTTGTCAATTTTTTCAATTGTTTCTTTTGTTTCAATTTCATTAATTTCAGCTCTGATTTTAATTATTTCTTGCCTTCTACTTCTTTTGCTGTTGTTTTGCTCTTCTTTTTCTAGGATTTTGAGATGAAGTATGAGATCATTTATTTGTTGTTTTTTTCTTTTTTTAAGGAATGAACTCCAAGCAATGAATTTTCCTCTTAGAACTGCTTTCAATCCATAGATTCTGATATGTTGTGTCTGTGTTTTTATTTAACTTTAAGAATTTTTTAATTTCCTCCTTGATGTCTTCTAAAACCCATTGATCATTCAGTAACCTATTGTTCATTCTCCAAGTGATGCATGATTTTTCCTTCCTTCTTTTTTCGTTGATTTTCAGTTTCATTCCATGATGATCAGATAAGATGCATGGTATTATCTCTACTCCTTTATATTGTCTAAGAGTTGCCCTGTGACATAATATATGATCTATTTTTGAGAAGGATCCATGTGCTGCTGAGAAAAAAGTGTAACTACTTGATGTTGGGTGGTATATTCTATATATGTCAATTAAGTCTAGGTTGTTAATTGTGTTATTGAGTTCTATAGTTTCCTTATTCAACTTTTGTTTGGAAGATCTGTCCAGTGGTGAGAGAGGTGTGTTGAAGTCTCCCATGATTATTGTATGGTGGTCTATTAGACTCTTGAACTTGAGAAGAGTTTGCTTGATGAACATAGCAGCACCGTTGTTTGGGGCATATATATTTATGATTGTTATGTCTTGTTGGTGTATGGTTCCCTTGAGCAGTATGTAGTGTCCCTCTTTATCCCTTTTGATTAACTTTGGCTTGAAATCTATTTTATTTGATATGAGTATGGACACTCCTGCTTGTTTCTGCAGTCCATATGAGTGATATGATTTTTTCCAACCTTTCACCTTCAGTCTATGTATATCTTTCCCTATCAAATGCATCTCCTGTAGGCAGCATGTTGTTGGGTCTTGTTTTGTGATCCATTCAACTAGCCTGTGTCTCTTAACTGGTGAGTTTAAGCCACTAACATTTAGGGTTATTATTGAGATATGGTTTGTTCTTCCAGCCATATTTGTTTATTAATGTTACTAAACCTGATTTGTTTTCCTCTTTAATTATTTCCCCCCTTTACTGTCCTACCTCCCATTGTTGGTTTTCATTGTTATTTTCCATTTCCTCTTCCTGTAATGTTTTGCCAAGGATTTTTTGAAGAGATGGTTTTCTAGCTGCGAATTCTTTTAACTTTTGTTTATCGTGGAAGGTTTTAATTTCATCTTCTATCCTGAAGCTTAATTTTGCCGGATACACGATTCTTGTTTGGAACCCATTTTCTTTCAGTGTTTGAAATATGTTATTCCATGATCTTCTAGCTTTCAGAGTCTGTGTTGAAAGATCAGCCGTTATCCTGATTGGTTTACCCCTAAATGTAATCTGCTTCCTTTCTCTTGTAGCTTTTAAAATTCTCTTATTCTGTATGTTGGGCATCTTCATTATAATGTGTCTAGGTGTGGATCTCTTATGATTTTGCACATTCGGCGTCCTGTAGGCTTCTAGGATTTGGGATTCTGTCTCATTCTTCAAGTCTGGGAAGTTTTCTCGTATTATTTCATTGAATAGATTGTTTATTCCTTTGGTTTGGAGCTCTGTGCCTTCCTGTATCCCAATGACTCTTAAGTTTGGTCTTTTAATGTTATCCCATATTTCTCGGATGTTCTGCTCATGGTTTCTTAGCAGTCTTGCTGAGCTGTCTATGTTCTTTTCAAGTTGAAATACTTTGTCTTCATTGTCTGATGTTCTATCTTCTAAGTGATCTACTCTGCTGGTAGTATTCTCAATTGAGTTTTTAAGTTGGTTTATTGCTTCCTGCATTTCTAGGATTTCTATTTGTTTTTTATTACCTCTATCTCCCTGTGTAATTGATCTTTTGCTTCTTGGATTTATTTATGTAATTCATTGTCAAAGTGATCTTTCATTGTCTGATTTTGCTGTCTCATGTCTTCCTTGAGACTCCAGATCATCTGAAGCATGTATATCCTGAATTCTTTATCTGACATTCCATCTGTTGCAGCTATTACCTCTTCTAGAGTTGAGTTGACCTGCATTGCTTGTGGTCCTTTCTTTCCTTGTCTTTTCATACTGCTCGTGTTTCTTTCTGCTTGGTGAAACTGTTGTGTTTTTGAAATTTTCCCTCTATTTATTTATATTGCTCTTGTATAGTTGAAAAATCTCCCTTGCAGGGCAGGTAGTGGCTATGATCCTCCTCCAATTGGGGTGATCTGTCTACCACGCTGGCGGGCCGCTAGGTCTGCTCTGCCGGTCGGTCGCAGGTCCACCTACCCTGCAGGTGCGTGGGGCAGCTCTGTCACTCCGCAGGTTGCTGGGCCTGACCTGCTGGTGGGTCGCAGGTCCGCCTACCTTGCAGGTGCCGGGAGAGGGGGCGGCTCCGCCCCTCAGCAGGCCACTGGGCCTGATCTGCTGGTGGTCACAGTTCCGCCTACCTTGCAGGCACGGGGGGGGGGAGGGGGCGGGCCTGCCCCTCAGCAGGCCGCTGGACCTTTTCTGCTGGTGGGTCTCAGGTCTGCCTACCCTGCAGGCGCGTGGGGCAGCTCTGTCACTCCGCAGGTTGGTGGGCCTGACCTTGCAGGCACTGGGGGAAGGGGCGGGCCTGCCCCTCAGCAGGCCGCTGGAACTGTTCTGCTGGTAGGTCGCAGGTCCACCTACCCTGCAGGCTTGTGGGGCAGCTCTCTAGGTTTCCTCTTGACCAGTCCTCTTTTGCCCTTCCCATTTGAACTTAGTTATTGAGAGAAGAATGGAGAGAAGGTTAATTTTGCATTTTGCATTCTCTGTTATTGTTTTAGCATTAGGTCATCTTTCCCAAAATAGTATTTTTGGTTTTGTTCTTCCTATGAATATAACCTTTAAAGGATCCTTTTTGGTTGTTGTTATTTTACTGGTTTTCACACCTTTGAATTAATCCTGAAATTCTCTTTTTTGGTATTGTTATTCAAGGGTCATGCTGCTCTGTAGTATTTAAGTAAATGTACACATCTGTCCATTGTTTCTATGTTGTGTCCTATAGAAAAATACCTCTGCAGTCAATTCTGGCTTATTTGGGTACCTCTCTGTTCTTCCTTCCCCAGTGGGATTATTTAATTATTATTGCATTATTCAATTGTTATTTTAGACAATAGTACTTAACCTGAATAAAAGGAATCCCCAAAGGTAGGAGAAACTTTCTAAGGAACACTGCTGACAAGCACAATTTTATTTCTAAATCCTCAATATCCATTTCTCTTTTCTCTCAAAATTGATCTGCCTGAATTTTTTTTTAACAAATTCTCCTTTCCCATCTCCCCTTTCGTATTAGCCCTTTTCCCAAGGAAGAGGAGAAAGTTGAAGATCAAAGTGCAAATTCACTCATCTTGCAATTTGTTCAGTGATATAAAAATCTCCATGCTACCAATGAGACAATTAGAAATAATTTTTTTGTGGAAGCCTCCTGAAATAATTAACCTATTGTAGTATTTTTTTCTTTCCCTGCCTGATGCTCATGTCTGTTAGGGTAAGGTATAGCCTTGGAAACTATCCCATTGAGAATTTCTGAATATGTTACAGAATGGGGTAGGAGGAGTGTGACAATTCCCCTTCATTGAATTGCCTCTCCCACCCCTAAATATATTTAAAGAATGAATAGTTCTTGAGAAAGACATGTAAAAGCAAATGAAGACAATGCCTTTAAGAACTACTGAACAAGGGCTTTGGAGCATAGCTTTGTGGCAGAGCACACACTTAGCATGCCCCAGGCCCAGGTTCAATCCCCAGCACTATAGGCAAAAAGAAAAAAAAAAAGATACAACAAACACTAAAAAAGTCTCTCATTTTAACATAACACATTTTTTTTCACTCTTCTCAACATTCTTCCCTATAATGTACTGTCAGCTAGAAAGAAAAATATCTTTGAACAGATTAGTCATGCTGATTCTTTAAAATATAACTGGAACGTTCCCCAGTACATTGAAGATTTTTGAGACATGCGGGATAAAACTTGTGCCCCCATTCTGCACCTCAGAAAAACATTTTGGATTACTTCGGAGTAAGATTGCATTATTCAATAAGGGAGATAAGACTTATTTTTATCAAGTGAGCTCATAAAATAGATACTCTATTTACAGACCATCTTTCTGTGCCTTTGATTCCTCCACTGTAAAATATGGATAATAATTGAACTCTTTGTTGAGATGCTTTGGAGGTTAAATGGGTAAACCCATAATCAATACAAAACACAAACACTATGCCTGATGTATAATAAGTGTTCTTCATATCAGAAACTCCTCCTCCCTCGCCTTTAGTTCTCTTCCGTCTGTACCAACTCCCTTTGTAATTTCACCCAGGCTCTTGGCTTTATATGCCTTCTATATACTAATGATGCCCAAATTTATATTTCAAACACCTGTCTGCTTACTCCAGCACTCTAGACTTATATATTAGGCAGCTCCTGAACAGCTCCACGTGAACACTCAACACTTCAAACTCACTCTCTTTAAACTGAGTTCCTGTTCTCTCCACACCTGTCCCACCTTCAGCCTTTCCCTTGTTATTTGATGTCAATATCATCTTTCCAACTGGTAAGGTCTAAAACACTTGGAGTTGGGGCTGGAGTTGGGGTTCAGTGGTAGAGTGCTTGTCTCTTACGTGTGAGGGTTAATCTGGGTTAGATTCTCAGCACCACATAAAAATAAAATAAAGGCATTGTGTCCATCTATAACAAAAAGAAAATATAAAAACAAACAAACAAACTTAGAGTTAATCTTCACTCCTTTCTTTCTCTTTACCCCATATCCAATCCATCTTCTACAAAGAGATCCAGAATCTGGTCGCCACTGCACATTCCCCCCTTCACTGCTGCCCCCTGCTGCAAGCCACTGTTCTCTCTCTCCTGGACTGTTGAAATAAACTGCTTCTGCCTTTGCTCCCCACAGTCCATTTGCAGCCAAAGAGCCTAAGTGACCTTCTAAAATAATAATCAGATCATGTTATCCCCTGATTAAAATTTTTCAATAATAATTTCCCCATACATAACACAACTTCTTTTTAAAAAATATTTTTTAGTTGTCAATGGACTTTTACTTTGTTTATTTTTATGTGGTGCTGAGGATCGAACTCAGTGCCTCATACATGCTAGGCAAGCACTCTACCACAGAGCCACAACCCCAACCCCACAACTTCTTTTTTTTTTTAAAGAGAGAGTGAGAGGAGAGAGAGAGAGAGAGAGAGAGAGTTTTAATATTTATTTATTTATTTATTTTGTTCTCGGCGGACACAACATCTTTGTTGGTATGTGGTGCTGAGGATCGAACCCGGGCCGCACGCAAGCCAGGCGAGCGCGCTACCGCTTGAGCCACATCCCCAGCCCCCACAATTCTTTTTTTAAAAAGTTATATAACCTAAGTTTCCATAATAGAAAACTAAGAAATTATGTTATAGTTTGATGACAGGTAATCTTTCAAGCATATATATGTTAATTTTTCAAAAAGATTGTTGAAAACATACAAGTTGTTTCTATTTACTATCTGAGGGTAGTAATATTGCAAATCATCACTTAACAATATTTGCCTTCTAAGCCAGTAACATTATTTTTTTGGGGGGGGGGGATTGGGAATTAAACCCAGGGGCACTGAGCTATATCCCCATTCCTTTTTACTTTTTATTTTAAGACAGGGTCTTGCTGAGTTGCTGAGTCTGGCCTTAAACTTGCAATACTCCTGCTGAAGATATATCTGGGTCACTGGGATTACATTCATGTGCCACCATGCACAGCCCAAGTAATGCTACATCTAAGAATTTACCTATAGGAAATAATCAGAATGTTCCCTTCCACAAATTTTAAGTTCAAGGATGTTAATCACAGCAATATTTGTAATAGGCAAAAATTGGAAATACCCTAAGTGTCCAGAAATTGAAAACTAAGAAACTATGTCATAGGTAATCTTACAACATTGAACATGGTTTTCAAAAAAATTAATCATACATTGTTAGTGGAAAAAAAGGTTTATAAAATATCAAGTACATTACAAAATCAACTTTATAATTAATAATTATAATCTTATATAACTTTATAATTTATTTTATAATTAAAAAATGTATATGAAGAGAGGAAAAGACTATTAGGACATGCACCAGAACATTAACAGCAATTGTCATTTAGGCCATGATTCAGAGCCAAACAGGGAAGAGCCCTACTTCCCATTAGTAAACCTGCCTGGAATTCACTAACTCAGAGCAAACGTGCCAATTCTAACCAACACTTGCTGCAACATTCTACAGTGTCAGTTTAAACAACCATCTTTTTTGCAGGCTGCAAATGCACTCAGTGTTTCATATGAATAAAATGTCATTTTAACTCTGAATTTATTGTAACAAAAATCAACCTTATGCATCATACTTAGCAAATAGGAAAAAAATGCTCCTAATGCTTTTAGGAATTTAGACCCTTTAAGTCTTTGCCAGATTAGAATGAGTTGAGCTATTTTTGCAAGGACTGATAAGAGTTTCTCAATAGTTTCTTATCAGTTCTGACTTGTTTGAAAGAGTAGCTGCAAGTGCAAGATATAAGTTGCTTGTGCTCCTCAGAGCCATCTTTTTAACACACACTTTTCTTAGACTTTAAATTTGAACTTGAAAGTTCTTCAAATTTTATATTTCTTGTTAGTTAACAAAAGAGATGATCGAAAGAAGAAAGAAATTTCAAATTCACAGTTCTTTCAACTCTTTTTAGCCGTTACCCAGAGAACACATTAATATGATTAAGAAGTCTAAGAAATAGCTGGTCATAGTGTATACTTAAATAGATAGTGTATACTTAAAGTCGCACCTAGTAGGGAGGTCGAGGCAGGAGGTTCACTTGAGACCAGGAGTTCAAGGATAGCCTGGACAACAAAGCAAGATTCTGTCCCAAAAAGAAAAGAAGAAAATAGAAAAAGAAAAAAAAAAAAGGAAAAAAAAGAAAATTTTCAAGAAGTCTAAGAAGTTTTCTCTGTTCGTTATATAACTAAAGCATATATACCCTCTGAAATACCAATTCATTCTCACTGAAAAGTAAACTAAACAAGCAAATAAACAATGGCACCAACCCCAGTCTATCAGAAATGACCTGAAAGTCTAGCTTGTGGACATTTTTTTTTCACGAATAAAGTCATAAAATTCAACCATAAAAGTTTCAGGTACACAATTACATGGGATGACTTCAGCACATTCCTTTGTTTTATCACTTGGTTTTGACATGAGGCAAGGAAGTTGAATAACCCATATATTTAATAATAAGAACATGAAATTTCACAGGACTTTGATTGCAAAACTAGATGAGTTATGTTAGAACATAGGCACTTTGCTCTTTGGTAACATGAAACAGAATTTACTGAAAACAGACCCTCCTGTGATTGTACCACTGAAGTCACCCCACAACTATCAGGACTGAAGACTGCCATTATCAACAGATGAGATTCTTCATGCTGTAATCAGCCAATTTTTTATTTTTTAAACATTTATTTTTTAGTTGTAGTTGGACACAATACCTTTATTTTATTTATTTTTACGTGGTACTGAGGATCAAACCCAGGGCCTCACACGTACTAGACAAGCATTCTACCACTGATCCATAACCCCAGCCCAGCCCATTTTTTAAATCAATGAAATACTTGCTATTTTATGCAAAGTATTCCTAAACTGAGTAATATAATGTACTTGTTGTTCTTGTTTTTCCAGACTATTTTGCTGTTGTTGAGAACAAGGTAAAATTCTATTGTTTTGGAGAGAGAGAAAATAAGAAATTACTAACATTAAAAATGAGCTGCTCACAATGTCAAATATGGATAAACTCCAGTCTTACTTGGAGTGAGTAAAATAAAAGGAATGCCCATTTGGATTATCTCCAAAGACATGTGCATAGTGTATGTTCACCCAGTTTAAAATTTGAATGTTAACAATATCTAGATTAAAACAAAAACAAAAATAACCTTTATGAATATGGGTAAAGAGAAAAACCTATTTATTTAGTTCCTAAATAAATTTAATTCCTAAATAAATTCTTCCTGTTTATTTAGTCAGATCTAAGGTGGTATGTCTCTCTCTGAATTTAAACTATGTTTCTCAGTTTAGGAATTGTGGTGCTTTGGAGGAGATTTTAAGAATACTAAGGTCTAAACTTTTATTATTTTTCTCATGACAGTTAATTTTAAAGCTATACTTAGCACAAAATAGGAAATATTTCACTGATTTAAAAATGGATAGATTACAACTTAAAATATCTCATCTGTTGATAATGGCAGTCTTCAACCCTATACAGTTAGGTGGTAGTTAGTGGTATTTACAATCACAGAGAAGTAAAAAGGGCACTTGTTTGTCAATTTATAATCATCAAAACTACATAAGGAATTAGCTCAAACAAGGTAAATATCTGATATATGGCTACTAGGTATTTTCTGCAAATTTAAAATATTTATCTAAAGGTGAAATATGTAAGCTTTTAATCACTATAACAAAATACCTGAGTAAATAAATAACTTATAGGGAGAAAAGGTTTATTCTAGCTTATAGATTTAGAGGTTCCAGTCCATGATCAGGCAGACTCATTGCTTTTAGCTCTCTGGTGATAGTATCAGATTACAGTGGTTGGAAGCATGTGGCAGAGCAAGCTTTTCACCTCATGTTCAAGAAGCAAGAGTAAGAGGGGGGCTGGGATTGTAGTTCAATGGTAGAGCACTAGCATGTGGGAGGCACTGGGTTCGATTCTCAGCAACACATATAAATAAATAAAATAAAGGTCCATCAACAACTAAAAAAGTATATGTATGAAAAAAAAAAAAAAAGAGGAAGGGACAAGGTCCCATAGTCCCCATTGGGGGAACATCCCCAATGACATGACGACCTCCCATAAGGCCCCCTTTCCTTTTCCTTTTTTTCCACAGTACCTCCCAATAATGCCACCCTGGGGCTTAACCTTCAATAATGGACCTCTGGGGGACATTCACCTTCCAAACTCTAGCAAGGGATAAATATTTACCTCAGCATTGAGGATTAATTCTCTGGGCCTTTTGCACAGCACTTAGTTGCCAAGGCTCCTTTCTATTTGAGAACTAAAACTTGACCTCCTTCGTGAACCTTGCAATTGGCAGATTTATGCTCAGTACATCCTGGATTTTTGCCCCTGCTTCCTTTCCTTCCTGTCTTTCCCCTCCCTCCTTCCTCTGCCCCCTCTTCTTCTTCCTGCTCCTTCTTCTTTTTTCCCCTTATCATTTATGTGTTGTACTGACTTTGCAGAACTCCGCTCAGTGTATGCTGAGATGGGCAGTTCCTTCTAGTCTTTGGCAATCCTCCCCTTTCCCTGCCACTCATGTCTGCTAGCCCCTCCCAGACCACAAGCTCCTTCCATTTGGCCATCCTGCTTTTGGACTCTTTTGTATTGTTTTGGGGGTTCGGGAAACTGATGGGTGCAGAGTATCCTGGAGGGTGGGGAATCACTTGCCTCAGCTGTGCAGTGAGCAGGACCCTCGTCAGTGAGCCCTGCTGGCAGCAAGGTGAAGGCTGTGCTCTAAGGTCTTCCTGCACCCCAGGGAATAGCCAGTCCTCTATGATGACTCAGGGGAGCCCAGGTGGGAGGATGCCACCCTTTATTGGAGACCTAAATTCTAGTCACATGCTTTCAGATGCTCTTCCTCCTTCCAGCATGTTGAACTTTCATTTCCTTTTGGTAGATAACTGCATACCTTCTAATTGCATACCTCCTAACTACATACCTCCTAACTGCATTCCTTCTAACTGCATACCTTAGGTTTATGGTGTAATCTTTCTGCCCTGAGTCTTCCAAGCTCTTGCTCATTTTGAGCTTAAAAAAAAAGTCTTTCCCTCCACGTCATGTACAACCACAAGAATGGGATCCTAATTAGAATAAGTTATTCTCCATGTGTGTATGTCAAAATATACTCTACTGTCATGTATTTCTTTTTTTTAAGAGAGAGAGAGAAAGAGAGAGAGAGAGAATTTTTTAATATTTATTTTTCAGTTTTCGATGGACACAACATCTTTATTTTATTTTTAGGTGGTGCTGAGGATCGAACCCAGCGCCCTGAGCATGCCAGGCGAGCGCGTTAGCACTTGAGCCACATCCCCGGCCCGTACTATCATGTATTTCTAAAAAAAAAAATTTAAAAATGTGTTTCCTTGCTCAAAAAACCTTACCCTCATTACAAAAAGCCTATGGCTTCATCTTAGATTTTAAAATTCCATTCAGAAATGTAGCTGTCTTCTTTCTTGTTCTTGGATATTACCCTCATCCTGATGCAATAAATGATATAGAATTAATGGATGACGAGGGAGGCCTGGTGGTTGGGAGGAGAACAAAAGATCTGAGAAGAGAAACATCAATTATGATCTCTGAATTGTGTACTACTACATTTAGCCAATGTGTGTGATAAATGATAATCAGAGTGACACAGGCCCCCTGGTGGGCATTTGGAAATGTGCAGGACATCTTTGTCAGTGACTGTGACAGGAATTTGTGGCATTTGGTGGGTAGAGGGGTAGGTAAATACCCTGAAATGTGCATAACAACTCCATAGAAAATGCTGACAGCTTCTGGTGAAAAGTATCAAAAACATTCTCCTGTTGGGGCTTTTCCAGACTCTGGCCTTGTCCATGTTACTCTATGGTACAGCCCCAAGACCCTCTTTGTTTTCAGGCCTTACTTACTTCCCTCTTAAGGCCCTGACTCGTTTTTTCTCCACAATTCCATGGGACTAGCCCTGAATCTCCCTGCCATGTCTGCATCTGCCTGCTGGAGTAAGTTTGGGAGAGGAGCGAGGTGCCCTAACGGGAGAATATTAGATGTTCTAGCCTTTAAGTTCAGGTTCTTCTGTCCTGATTCCATGGAGTAACTTAAGGACTTGCTTGGTCAGTCATCTATAGAGAGTTTCACAAAAATCATTCTCTTGGTTCCCACCATCATTCCTATTATTGCTATGTGTAAGAAAAAATGTGATGGATCCTATATTTTGGTTTTGTCACTAACTCCAAGATTTTCAGCCATTTAGTTCCCCAAGCTGCTTAGTTTTCTCATTTGTAAAAATGATTGAATTGGCCTAGAGATGTGGCAATTGCCTAGCATGCATGAGGTTCTGGGTTCAATCTCTAGCACTGCAAGAAAAAGGAGGAGGGGGAGAAGGAGAAAGGGGAGAGAGAAGGAAGGGAGAAGTAGTAGTGTTAAATGATTTATAAAGGCATTTAAATCTGTCCTTCCTTCTAAGCAATATATATATTATATATACATCAAGATATATTATATGTATCAATATATGTTATATATTACATATATGTATTATATATCATTATATCATTTTTTCTTCAATTTTTTTGGGGGGAGGGCACTGGGAATTGAACCCAGGGGTGCCACTGAGCTAGATCTATAACCCTTTTTATTTTGTAATTTGAGAAAGGATCTTGCTAAATTGCCCAAACTGACCTCAAACTTGTAATTCTCCTGCCTCAGACTCCTCAGAAGCTGGAATTACAGGCATGTGCCACCATGCTCGACTTGTTCTTTGATTTTGCAAATTTCACATCTTTTCCTTGACATAGGTATTTTAATGTCTTTGCTCATAGAAGTCAGTAGAGTCTTCAGAAAAGAAAATGACATCATGAAACTAGATTTTCATATCATTTTGTGGTATGTTGGTTAATTATTGAGCTAGATACAGTAAAAAACACACATTTTAGGTTACCATTCTATATTCTACAAAGGATTAATTTCCCATCTGTCCTTGTTTTTAAAATATATTTTAGAAATATTTACTGATTATCCACAGTGTTCCAGGCTCTGTTATACCTACAATGGTGTTGAAGATGTAACAGTGAAAAAAAAAAAGAGGTTCACTGCTTTCATAGATGTATCTAGGTTATCAGAATGTGGTCCCTGGATCTCTGAAGTTACATAAAAAATATCTCAGGAAATCTGAGATCAGAAGCATTTTTGTAATAATTTTAAGTCATAATTTGACTTTTCCAATGTATTCCCATTTGCAGTGATGGTACAAAAATAATGGTGAGTGAAACTGCTGGTGCCTTAGCATGAATTAAGGGTGGGGTGACAACTGAGGACTGTATACTTCACCATGACCCTGTGTCATTCAAGATGCATTCAGTGCTAAAGATTACTCACTGTATATTAAATTTCACACCTTGATAACACAACTTTTTAATATTCTATGTGACATAACAGGAAATACACACAAAGCACTTCTGCTGCTTACGTAAGAACCACATCGAATTTGAGGAAAACTATGCCTCTGATGGTCTGGATCGAGTGCTGAGCTGTTGATTTCTCAGGACACCTTATCCTATCTTTATGTGAAAGGGCAAGTAGAGGACAGATCATGGTTATTTAGACTTGGAATTTTGCAGATATTTTTCTGAAAATGAACCAAATAAATCTGTGAATTCTAGGAAAATAACTTGACAGTAGATATTAAAGAGATTTGAAAATGTAAATAACAATAACAATAACTTGTTAATGATAAATTTTTTTTTTTTTTAAAGAGAGAGTAAGAGAGGAGAGAGAGAGAGAGAATTTTTAATATTTATTTTTTAGTTCTCGGCGGACACAACATCTTTGTTGGTATGTGGTGCTGAGGATCGAACCCGGGCCGCACGCATGCCAGGCGAGCGCGCTACCGCTTGAGCCACATCCCCAGCCCCATGTTAATGATAAATTTAAGCTTTTGAGCAAAATCCCCAGCCCTTTTAAAGAAAATTTTATTTTGACACAGTTCTTGCTAAGTTGCTGAGGCTGGCCTTGAGCTTGCAATCCTCCTGCCTCAGCCTCCCTTGTAGCTGGAAGTGCAAGTGTGTGGCACCATGCCCAGCCATAGGGACTTTTTAAAGATTTTTGTGGTAATATTAGTAAATATATATATTTTTTGATATTATGTAATGAATAAAACATGCCAACATGTAAAAAATCTGCACAACTTTAGTAAAGTAATATTTTCTAAATGACCAATAAATATGTGATGTTACAAAATCATGTGTGGATTAAAAATCCATTAAAAGTGTGAGACAGACCACTACAGTTTAATGTAATAGTATAAGAAGTTCATTGATATATTTTCAGATTGTATATTGCAATTAATTTTTAAGAAACTATTACTTGTTGAGTATCATTTAAAGAAAAATATCCTTAACTATCATAAATGCTATTAAAATATTCCTTTTACAACACTACATATCTATGTCAGGCCAACTAAAAAAAAACATTGCAAAAGTTATAAGGAGAAGCAGATATGATGATTTGTTTATATTTTATTAATTTAGATATCAAAGAGATTTGAAATGTAAAGAAATGCCAGTCTCCTCAGTATTTTTTTTAAAGAGAGAGTGAGAGAGGAGAGAGAGAGAGAGAGAGAGAGAGAGAGAGAGAGAGAGAGAATTTTTAATATTTATTTTTTAGTTCTCAGTGGACACAACATCTTTGTTGGTATGTGGTGCTGAGGATCGAACACAGGCCGCACGCATGCCAGGCGAGCGCGCTACGGCTTGAGCCACATCCCCAGCCCCCTCAGTATTTTTTTTGAAAATGTAATTGTTTTTCAGAAAAACATGTTACATATGGTTATATATCGCAAATTTATCATTGTAATTTTCAATAAATTAATAAATAAATCATTTTTATGTCCAATAAGATAAAGACACATAGCTATGGACCATATAAACAAAAGTTCCTTGGTGTCTTCAATAATTTTTAAGAGTGTAAAGGAATGTGGGACCAAGTAATTTTAGAACCACTGGTCTAGAATAAACTTAATGTGCTTTTATAGGGTCATAAATATCACACCTCTGATAAAAGTCACTATTAACATAGATTTTCAAAAATCTAAGAGAGGATTTTAATGTTTTTACCATAATGATACATGTTTGAAAAGATATTTTTAATCTGATTTGAACATTAAACAATATATACATTTATCAAAATACCACATGATAATCCATTAATATGTAAAATTTTTATATTTTTTATCTATGAGTTAAAAATAAATGTAATTTTCTTTTTGTAATAATGAGGATTGTATCTAAGGACACTTTACCAGAAGCCATATCCCCATTACTTTTCAATTTTTGAGACAGGATCTTACTAAATTTCCTTAGCTGACCTCAAACTTGTGATTCTCCTTCGTTAGCTTCTTGAGTCCTTGGGATTACAGACAGGAACCACCATGCCCAGGAAAAATAATTGTAATTTAATTTAAAAAACTAGTAGTAATCAGTGAAATATTTTGTGGCTTGTACAAATAAATTGACTGAATGCTTTATATAATAATTCCTTAAAGAGGAACTTATTATAATAATATAAGAATAGCAAATAATAATACTGTTATTTATGAAATAGCAATACTTAACATGGCTCTTGAGGACATTTTCTGTTGACAGTATTAAAGCTGTTAGCTTTTAATATTTTCAAACTAGTCCAAATACATATAATTTGCTCTCCTTGGATTTAGCCTCTTTTATTAAAGAAGTTATAGAATACATTACCTTTTGTACTTGATAATATTTATTATTTTTAGGAGGACAATGGACATAATGTGTTATCAAACGGCTTTAACTTGTCTTTTTGGTTATCTTTATTAGAGGGACATTTAAATTTTCATGTTTATATTACTTCAGTGTTTTAGTCCTGAGTACCCATACTTACATTTGAAGATAAATTTGACTACACATATGAATACCTAGTAAAAATTTTAAATATCATATGTATATAAATTTTTTTATAAATCATTCTTTTTTTATAAGTTTATTTTGTTCTGTTTTGTTTTAATGTGGCACTAAGGACCAATCCCAGTGCCTCACAGATGCTAGGCAAGCATGCTCTACCACAGAACTACAACTCCAGTCCTCATATATATAATTTATTACATACTACAGAGAAAGATAAATATTTGCTATCAACTCTCCAAATTGCATTTCCATTTGCTACAAAGAACCATCTGGAATTTCTATTCCTCTCTTCTACCAATGTCATCAAACATATGGCTTGATTCTGAACATCTTGGACTAAGAAAGAAACTTCTGAAATTATAATTAAACATAATTTATTCCTCTGTCTTCTCTGTCTCTTTTCTTCTTTAGCAGTGAGTATGATAAGGTATCCTCTGAAGCTATATCCCAATTCCCAATTCTATTTTTTTAAAATTTTTGGTACTGGGTATTGAACCCAGGGTTTTTTTTTAAACCTACATTCCCCAGCTACATTCCCAGCCTTTTTAATTTTATTTTGAGACAGAGTTTTACAAAGTTGCTGAAGTTCTATCTAAGTTGCTGAGACTATCCTTGAACTTGAGATATTTCTGCTTCAGTCTCCTTGGTAGCTGCGATTACAGGCCCAATTCCCTATTGAGTGGTTTCCATATCATTTCCTGAGATAAAAACCACTCTAGAATAATCTGTCATAAATTACTAAAGTATCCAACTAAGGAAACCCAATAGGAAACAAAAACACTAAAATAATAGTCACTTAATACATGCCAGGTGCTTTATATATGGTACTTATAGTCTCACAATCGGATTTATTATATACACTTTTCTGATGAAGAAACTAAGCTTCAAAATTCTGTCTAAGGTCTGGTTGCTAATAAGTGGTAGATGTGGGATTCAAACCAAGCACTCTTTTTCTTGCTATTATTCATCAAATGGTCAGAGCTAAAAAATGTAGAACAGGGACTTGAAACCAACTCTTCTGACGCTGTGTTTATTCCAGTACCACCAGGAAGCGTCATGGATGCTTTATGTTACTGCAAGTGACAATTGTAAGCAATAGATACTGAGCTCTGAATACATCAGACATGTTCCAAGTGTCTACATGTAGTAGTTAATGAAATCCTCCCAACCATCCTATAAGGCAGGTCCTTTTATCAACCCTACTTTTACCAAAATGGAAAGTGAAGCTCAGGGCAATTCACAAGTTTCCCTAAGTCCCTTATATGTTCCTTCTTTCCTTATTTAGGACATTGGAGAATATATACAGGTTATTAAAAATTATTTGACAGAATTATTAATTCATTTTGAGGGAAAAAGTCATTCATTTCTTCACTTATCAACTCTGTACTAAAGATTGCCAATTCTACATCTTTGGTCCTAATATTTAACTGAGATTTGATTTCCTATGATTATCTCAGTATTTTCACTTCTCTGAAAGTTGTCCTCTTTCCACAGTCTCTATTTTTTTCTCTCAATTTTCCTATCTACCTAATGTTTTGTTTTCATTTAGTTATTTACTTTATCACCTTCTTTCTATCTTTTTTAAAAATATTTATTTTTTTAGTTTTAGGTGGACACAATGTCTTTACTTTTATGTGGTGCTGAGAATCGAACCCAGTGCCTCACACATACTAGGCTAGCGCGCCTAGCCACAACCCCAGCCCCCTTCTTTCTATCTTTGAAAATGAAAGCCCTGTTAGATCTCACTTACTTCTACTTCAGGGCTGTTTTCTTACTTGAACTTTGAGTTACCTTGTGCTTACATTCTTCTACAATTTATCTTGCAACTGATGTCAAACTAGTCTTACAGCTTTCCATAAGTGTGGATTCTTTTTCTTCAAAGAAACAAAAAACAAATGAGGACTGAAGAGGATAGCTTAGTACTAGGAGTTTGCCAAGCACATACGAGGCCTTTGGTTCCATCCTCAACACTGCAAGAATAAAATACAATGCGTACATATATACATATAATATCCTGTAATTGTCTTCAGAGTCAAGAGAGTCTGCCCTTCATTATTCTCCAGTTTGCTATAATGTGGTCCAATTTATACTCTCAATTCTATTTGCTACTGCTTAATTAAATAGTTTACTGTGGAGTCAGGGTCCTCTGCTGTTTTCAGAATCCATTCTTGCTTCTGCTTGTGTTGGTCCCTTCCGGAATAAACTGTTTTCTCCTCATGTTGGCCATCCTTCTAGACCCAAATCAAGTTCTACCATCTTTGTGAATATCTATCCACTTGATCTTCCATTTAAATGAATATCTAGTACAATTTTTAGAGGAAGACAAAATGAATAACTGAATTGAATAAAATTCAAATTTTCTCAAGTTTATCATATGTTAATTATAACTTCTTTCAGGTCATTTTCATCCTTTATAACACTTTCTAAAATTGAGATATATAAAATTTCCTCCTTTATAACACTTTCTAAAATCACCATTTAAAGCATACTTTAATTAGGTTTAGTATATTAACTGTGTAGTGCAAGCATCACTATAATCTTTTCCAGACATTTTGTTGTTCCCAAAAGAAACTATATACTTTAGCAGGAAAATAACACATGGTCTGTGGTGCTTCATTGTGTGACCCTTCCTGGAATGACATGCCTCTCATTTCTTGATCAGTTGACCTCATCACACCCGAATTAAAAGGTTCTTTTCTATTCTAGGTTTTTTTTTTTTTTTTGTATGCTTTTATCATGAAAGAACTTAGATTTGGAAAGTTTGGTCATATGTATTGCCATTCCTTTCCCCAACTTTGTGTTGCAATTGCCACAAATTATATCTGTCGCTTCTCACAACTAAACTAGTCAGGGTCACTCCAAGTGAATTTGGACAATAAATAAGACAGACACAGGAAGCACCTTTTCTTTGGTTTCAATGACGGCGGCTCCTCAGCTGCACTCCCACAAGGGGGGCAAGGCAGGCAAGAAAGAGAGCAAGGAGCATACTGAACCCTTTTATTGGGAAGAAGCCATTCAAATGAGGCAAGGGGTAGGATTACAAAGGAATAGGTGAGTGTAAATCACCCCAATGGGTGATGCCTGTACCTGGAGCCACGCCTCATTACCTGAGCGGGGTAACACCAAGTTACTGCTACCTGGCACTGCCGTGCCAGACTGAAGCCAATAATTGGTCACAACCCGGTGTTTCAGGTCTTTAGGGCATTTGCATCCAAGGCAGCTCTCAACATACATCTTTATATATTGTGTGTCCATCAACTTAGATTTAGAATTAGTGCTATATTCAGTTGTCATTTATGTATTTATTTACTATGTATTTTGAGAGTCTGGAGATTGACTGTAGGACCTGGCATATGGAAGGCAATGATTTTACCACTAAGCTACATCATCAGCCCTTGATTGTCTTGTTTTTTTCACATTTTTTTATCAGTGCATTATAGTTGTACATAATGATGGAATTTGTTGTTTCATATTCATACATGCACAATATGACAACATAATTTGGCCAATATCATTCCCCAGCATTTCCCGGTTCCCATCCCACCTCCCAGCCCTTGGTCCCTTTCCTCTACTGACCTCTCTTTACTTTTTGTGAGATCTGCCCCCAACTCTCTTTTCCTTTTTCCTCTCTAGCCTCCACATGAGAGAAAAGATATGACCCTTGACCTTCTAAGTTAGACACTTATTTTGCTTAACATAATGGTCTCTAGTTCCATTCATTTTCCTGAAAATGACATTTAGTTTTTCTTTATGGCTGAGTAAAACTCTATTGTAAATATATACCACATTTTCTCTATCCATTCATCCATTGATGGACACCTAGGCTGGTTCCATACTTTGGATATTGGGAATTGTGCTGCTACAAGCATAGGTATGCATGTATCACTGTAGTTTGATGACTTTAATACCTTAGGATAAATACCAAGGGGTGGCATAGCAGGTCATACAGTGATTCCAGGCCTAGTCTTTTGAGGAACCAACATAATGATTTTCATAGTGGTTGTGCTAATTTATAATCCCTCCAACAGGGTAAAAATGTTCCTTTTTCTCTACATCCTTTCCAGCATTTATTATATTTCTATTCTTGGTGACTACCATTCTGACTGGTGTGAGATGAAATCTCAATGTAGTTTTGATTTACATTTACTTAATTGCTAATGAACATTTTTTCATATATTTGTTGGCCATTTTATTTCTTATTTTGAATAGTGTCTGTTTAATTCATTTGCCTATTTATTTATTGGGTCATTTGATTTTTTGGTATAAGGATCTTGAGTCCTTTATACATTCTAGTTATTAATACTCTGCCAGAGGGTAGCTAGTATATTTTCTCCCATTCTGGAAGTTCTCCCTACACATTCCTAATTGTTTCCATTAATGTGCAGAAGCTTTCTAATTTGATGACATTCCATTTATTAACTCTTGGAATTATTTCCTGAGCTTTATGAGTCCTATTGAGAAACTTATTTGATTTATAGGTCTTTGATTTACTTTGAGTTGATTTTTGTGCAGGAGAAGAAATACGGGACTAGTTTCATTATTCCACATATGAATAACCAGTTTTCCCAGCACCAGTTGTTAAAAAGCTTGTCTTTTCTTCAACATATGTTTTTAGTATCTTTATCAAGAATCAGAAGGCTATAGATGTGTGGATTTGTCTCTGTGTATTTATTCTGTACCATTGGCTTATGTGTCTGTTTTTATGCCAGTACCATGCATTTTTGTTACTATAGCTTAATAGTATATTTTAAAGTCAAGTATTGTGATGTCTCGCATTACTTTTGTTTTATTGGTAGTTCGTTTTTGGTATCAGGGATTGAACTCAGGGGCACTCAACCACTGAGCCAGATCTCCAGCCTTATTTTGTATTTTTCTTAGAGATAGGGTATCACTGAGTTGCTTAGCGCCTCACCTTTGCTGAGGTTGACTTTGAACTCTCAATTTTCCTGCCTCAGCCTGCAGAGTCATTTGGATTACAGGCGTGTGCCATTGCACCCAGTTCCAGCATTACTTTTTGCTTAGAATTGCTTTGGCTTGCTGGGTGTGATGGTGCACGCCTGTAATCCCAGCAGTCTTTTGGTAGAATTTCTTAGATATATGTATAGGACTCTATTATCTACAAATAGTGACAATTTGACTTTATTGTTTCCTATTTTTACCCCTTTTACTTCCTTCTCTTGCCATATTGCTCTGGCTAAAATTTCTAGCACTACATTAAGCAGGAGTTATGAGAGTGGACATCCTTGTCTTTTCCTAGCTTTTAAAGAAAATGCTTTCAGTTTTTCCTCATTTACTATAAGGTTAGCTTTGGGTTTTTCATATATAGCTTTATGATGTTCAGGTAGGTTCCTTCTATCCTTAATTTATTTAGTGTTTTTATCGTGAATGGGTGGTGGTTTTTGTTGAAGGTCTTCTCTGAATCTACTGAAATGACTAAGTGATTTTTGTCCTTAATTCTATTATGTAATGAATTACATTTATTGATTTGCATATGTTAAACCATCCTGCCATCTCTAGACTAAAACAAACTTGGTCCTGGTGTACAATCATCTTAATATGTTGTAGGACATGATTTACTAATATTTTATTAAGTATTTTTGCATCTAACTTCATCAGGGATATTGGTCTGTAGTTTTCTTTTCTTGTTGTGTCCTTATCTGGTTTTGGTATGAGTGTAATGCTGTCTTCATAGAATGAATTTGTAAGGGTTCCATCCCTTTCTATTTCATGGTTTGGTAGAATTCAGCTGAGAATCCATCTGGTCCTGGGTTTTTCTTTTATTGGAAGGCTTTTTTTTCAATGGTATTTTTTAGTTGTTGAGGACCTTTATTTTATTTGTTTATTTATATATGGTGCTGAGAATTGAACCCAGTGCCTCACATATGCTAGGCAAGTGCTCTAACACTGAGCCACAACCCCAGCCCTACTGGAAGGCTTTTTAATATCAGTTTTATCTCATTATGAGTTATGAGTCTTTTAGATCTTCCATGTCCTCTTGATTCAGTTTCAACAGATAATAGTCTAAAAATGTATCCATTTCTTCTAGATTTTCCAACTTATTGGAATATAATTTTCCAAATAGTCTCTAATAATCTGCTGAATTTCTGTGATATCTGTGCTGATTTCTCCTGTTTCATCTCTAATTTTATTAATTTGGGTTTTCTCTTTTTCTTTTTGTTAGTTTGGCTAAGGACTTATCAATCTTATTTACCTATCCAAAGAACCAACTCTTTGTTTGATTTTTGTTTCTGATCTTAATTATTTCCTTCCTTCGACTGGTTTTGGCATTGGTTTGTTATTTTTCAAGGGCCTTGAGATGTATCATTAGCTTGTTTATTTGGGATCTTTCTTATGTGGGAACCCACAGCTATAAAATTTCCTTTTAGAACTGTATTCATAATGCCCCAAAGGTTCTGGTATGTTGTATCACTGTTCTCACTTGAGTCTAAGAATTTTTTAATTTCTCCCTTGAATTATTTTTAAAATTTTTTTTGTAGTTGTAGATGGACAGAATGCCTTTTATTTGTTCATTTATACGTGGTTCTAAGGATTGAACCTAGTGCCTCACACATGGCAGGCAAGTGCTCTGTCACTAAGCTACAGCCCCAGCCCCTCCCTTGAATTCTATCACCCATTCATTATTCAAAAGTGTACTGTTCAATATCCATATGTTTATATGATTTCTATAGTGTCTTCTTGTGTTGATTTCTGATTTCATTCCATTATGATCTGATGCTAGAAATTATATCATTTTTTTTTGTATTTGCTAAGAGTTGTTTTCTGGCCTAAAATAAGATCTCTTTTGAAAAAATTCCATGAAATGATGAGAAAAAAGTCTATTCAGCTCTCATTGGTTGAAATATTCTATAGCTGTCTTTTAAGTCCATTTCATTTATAATATTTTTCAGGTCCAAAGAGTCTTTAAGGAGTTTATGTCTTGATGACCTACCTACCTAATGGTGAGAGAGGTACATTGAAATCAACCAGTATTGTTGTACTGGGGTCTGAGGCTTCAATTTAAATAATTTCTCTTTTAAATAATTAGTCGAATCCACATTTTGGCATAAATATTTATTATTGTTATATTTTTCTTGTTGGATTGTTCCTTTTATCAGCATGAAACAACTTTCTTAGATTTTTTCTGATTAATTTTGGTTTGATGTCTGCTTTGGCAGATATGAGAGTAGCTACTCCTGCTTGTTTTCATGCTCCAATCACAGGGTATATCAATTTCCATCCTTTCACTTTCAGCCTGTGGCTGTCTTTGCCAGTAAGGCATGACTCTCACAAACAATATATAATTGGGTCTTGTTTTTTAATCCATTATGCCAGCCTATGCTTTTTCATTGGAGAGTTGAGACCATTTACATTCAATATTATTAACCAGGAGTGGTGGCACATGCCTGCAATCCTAGCGGCTCAGGAGGTTGAGACAGGAGGATAGTGAGTTCAAAGCAAGCCTCAGCAATGGAGAGGTACTAAGCCTTGAGGTCAGCTCATCAGATGACGGGTAAGAACCATATGTAGATTTGGACAACCTAAGACAGGCACCGTCCCTAAGCCACATGCTCATTGTTTAATTAAACAGAAGGGGGGAGATGTTGAGAGCCACAGCCCTTTGGAGTTCCTGTGCAGTTCTCGAGGGGGTTCGGGGAGAGTGGGTGCGCGGAGCCCGGTGGAAGTTGTGTGCAGCCCTGAGTAGTGTGTGTGCAGTGCCAGTGAGAGTTGGGGAATAAAGAGTTGCTGTTTGAACCTACAAGGCTTTGTGGCGGCTCGGTTATTTGTGCCCAGCCAGACTGCGGCATGTAACAAATCTGTCCATATTGTCTCTCCCCTTTGTGGTGAACCAGGACTACTACCACTGCCACTGCCACAACCAGCTCGGCTCCAAAATACTTTCTTCTTTGTTTAATGTACTCAAATTTCTAAGTCTCTAAGACACTCTGACTATCCAGTATTGAGTTTTAGTCAAATTTTTCTTTCACCCACCTTTCAGAGAAGTTGTATTCCTGTTGCTTGAATCCTGAGCCATGGAGCAACTAGGAATACAGACTTCCTATGATCTACTGTCTTGAATCAGCCCCCTAAATTGGCTTTTAAATCAGGTAAAGAAAAAGAAGACTCACAAACCAAAGGTATAATAATATTGGCTCTTATATTTACATTTGTTTTTGTACTTATGAGTGTTTCTGTTTCTTCATGTGGAATTCATTTATTGTCTAGCATGAAGAATTAATTCCCTTTAGCAAATGTTGTAGGCCAGACCTGCCAGAAACAAACTCTTAGTTTTTGCTTTTCTGTGAATGAATGTTTCCATTTTAACAAATACTTTGCCAGACATAGAATTTAATTAATTTATTTTTTGTGGTTCTGAGGATTCTTTGTTAACAGTGTTGTTCTTTCAGCATTTTATGTTATCCCCTACCCTCAGGCTTCTGTGGTCTCTAGTGAGCAATCATTTGTTAATCTTTTTAAGTATTCTTTGTAACTGATGATTTTCTATTCCCTTGCTGCTTTCCAGAATCTTTCTTTTTCTTTAGTTTTGCATAGTTTGATGATGATGTGTGTTGGTGTCAGACTCTTTGGTTTCTTTAAAAAAATATTTTTAGTTGTAGATGGACACAATAGATTTATATTATTTAATTATTTTTATGTGGTACTGAGGATTGAATCCAGTGCCTCACACATGTTGGGTAAGCACTCTACCACTAAGCCAGCCTGTTGGTCTCTTTGAATCATATTATTTGGAGTTTGTTGAACTTGGATGTGCTAATTAATTCTTTTAAAAATCTAATTTGAGTGGGGTGCAGATGCACACACTGGTAGTTCTAATGACTTGGGAGCTGAGGCAGGAGAGTAGCAAGTTGAAGGCCAGCCTCAACAACTTAGGGAGACCCTTTCTCAAAGTGAAATATAAAAATGATTGGGAATGTAGCTTAATGGTATAGTGCTTCTGGGTTCAATCCTTCAATCCTCAGTACTGTTAAAAAATCAAATTTAGAAAGTTTTCAGGCATTATAAATTCCAATATTTATTTTCCTCTTCTGGAATTTCCATTATTGGTATTGATATGCTTGAGGGTCCCTCAGATCTCTGAGGCCCTGTTTATGTTGGTTAGTTTCTTTATTCTTTCTCTTTCTCAGACTGAGTAATCTTAATTAACCTATCTTTGAATTTTCTAATTTATTCTTTTGTCTGCTCAATTTAATTGAGTCCAGAAAATTTTTCATTTATTATACTTTTCAATTCCAAAATGTAAATTTGGTTATTTTTCATATTTTAATCCCTTTAGTATTCTCAATGGTAAGACATTGTTCTTATATCTACCTTTGGTTCTTTAGACATTGTTTCCTTTAGCTCATTGATCATATTTAAAAGAGCTGATTTAAAATCTTTTTGTAGAAAGCCCAATGTCTTTAATTTCTCAGGCAGTTTCTATTAATTTCTTTTTTTCTGTTTATGGGCTATAAAAATGCCTTACCTTTTTTTTGGTTGAAACTGGTCATTTAGAATATTATATTGTGTTAACTCTGGAAACCAGCTTCTTCCTCTTCCCTAAGATGTGTTATTGCTGCTATTGTACATATCATTTGTTTAGTGACTTTTTTGAACTAATTCTATCATCTATTCTTCATTGTGGGGTGGTCCTTGAAGTCCTTGTACCTTACCTTGGTCGTCAGCTAATGACTGGGCATAGGCTTCCTTAAATATATGGAACCAAAAAAACTTCCAGTTTTTTAGTATATCAAATGCAGTCAATATATGATTTCTAATGTCTTATACTATATTGTTACATTTTATGGTATATAATTAAAAATTATATACTAGCAAATATAGTGCTTATATAATAGCACCATATATTAGTACCAGAGCACTGACTGCCCTGGAGAAACACCAAGAAATTCTAACTTTGCAACTCCCACTTTCATTGAGTCACAAAATAATTCTGACTATAAATGTGAATCACAATATATTGAGCAAAACATAATTCATTCACATTTTTTATATTTACTTATTTTATATGGTGTTGTTCTGACTGGATATATCAGAGACCCTGGTCTTCAATGGCAACTCATCTGTAAACCATTTCTTAGAACTTCTCATTTCTATAAACAGAGCCATCTTACCTAGTATCTTACCTTCCTCCACTACCAGTTAAAGAGGAGGCTTTGTGTCTCTTTCCTCATTTTGCATTTTGGTTTGTGTGCTTCCTCCCTCTGTACTCTTTCCTACATCTTCAACTTACCAACATAATTAAAACCTCCCAATATCTGTTTTTAGACCCAATCTTGCCCACAAGCTGTACATATACTGTCACCTTCCCACTGGAAGTCTTCACTTAAAATCTACTGACGTCTCAGTTACTTAACCAAACACCTCTATCATCAAATCATCCCTCCTACTCCAACCCCTGTACTTGGTATTCTGTTTACACACCTGGCTGCTCATGCCAGAAGTTTTGGCACTACCTTCAATTTCTCCCTTTTCCTTATGTCCCTGTTACTCCTATCAAGTAATTGTAAATAGTGTTTTTTTTGTATATTTCAAATTTTGCTCTTTCAGTCTCTTCCATCTCAGTTTGTCATTGGATATATAATAACTTCCTTCATTCTAGTTGTTACTTTGATAAAAGATGAACAAGATAAACTTGCTTTTTAGGAAGACAGAAAAAATGGATCATTTCCATGTAATAGCCAAACATTAGGATGGCATTTGTGTTAGCTTTTCTTCACTGTGACAAAATACCTAACAGAAACAACTTTGGAAAAAAAAAGAGTTTAATTGGGGCTTATGGTTTCAGAGGTTCAGTCCATAGTCAGCCTTCCCAATTGCTCTGGGCCTGAGATGAGGCAAAACGTTATGGTGGAAAGACATGGCAAAGAAAAGCTGTTCAGCTCATGGCTACCATGAAGCAGAAAGAGGATGAGGTGCCGGCAACAGGATATAAACCCCCAAAGCATATCCCCAGTGATCTACTTTCTCCAGCCTACTTTACCTATCCATAGTTATCACACAGTGTGGTAGTCCTTTCAAATTATTTATCCATGAAATGGATTAATCTACTAATTAGGATATAGCTCTCATAATCTAGCCATGAGCTTTATATATTTAGTTGTAGTTAGACACAATATCTTTATTTTATTTATTTATTTTTATGTGGTGCTGAGGATCAAACCCAGCACCTCTTGTGTGCTAGGCGAGGGCTCAACTGCTAAGCCACAACTCCAGCCCCTAGCCATGAGCTTTCAGGGAACATTTCATATCCAAAATATAACAGCAGCTATGCCCAGAGGACTATGACAAACTGGACAAGAAATGCTTTGCCTACATTAGGAATTCAGAGAAGCTTTTCTGTGGGTAGAGAGTGTTAAACTGAGTAAGGATGTGACAGAATGAGTAGAGCAAACTGAGAGTTCTGCCTTAGTATAGGTGTGGATGGAAGCAGTGAATTAGAAAATCTTTTTAAGGCATGAGCCAAACCATGCAGCCTGAATTTAATTAAGTAACTTAGACTTAATATTCTAGAACAGCAATTTCAGACTGGGCTTAATAAATAGTGATCCTTCAGAGGGTGGGGGAAGAGAGAGGTCAAGAGCATTATGGTTTCTGACACCTACTTCAACTGAAGCAGCTCAGTTGACCTGCATCACACCATCAGAATAATAATCTCCTTACCTGGGGCTGGGGATGTGGCTCAAGCAGTAGCGCGCTCGCCTGGCATGCGTGCGGCCCGGGTTTGATCCTCAGCACCACATACCAACAAAGATGTTGTGTCCGCCGAGAACTAAAAAATAAATATTAAAAATTCTCTCTCTCTCTCTTCTCTCACTCTCTCTTTAAAAAAAAAATCTCCTTACCTAAAGGTGTTTGATGCTTATGAAAGTCATGCAAATGAAAAGGTTATCTTTGCCTTTGATAGCATGAGGAATAGCTGGCATGGTGGTACACATCTGAAATCCCAGCAGCTTGGGAGCCTGAGGCAGGGGGCAAGTTCAAGGCCAGATTCAGCAATTTAGCAAGACCCCTCTCAAAAAATAAAAAAAAGACTGGGTAAAGTGTTCCTGGGATCAAGCCCCAGTATCAAAACCAAAACAAAACAAAAAGAATGAGGCCTGAACAATTAAGTGTATCCTGCTCAAAAGACAAATCACAAGATGAGTTAGTATTTTTGCAGGCCTTTATCTGTGTGGTTCATATCCAATCTGCATTGTGCACAAAAATTAGTCTTCTGCAGGTCACAAGGGCTTTTCACACAGTCCAAGATCAATCCTTTAAGGTCCATTTTACCATGAAAACCACTGTATCTATTCCCTTTCCTTAAGCCAACTGTGGGAGAAAACCAAATTAAGCACTCATTCTTAATCCAGTAACAAGGAAGTACTTGTGTTCTTTTCGACCAGTTGTGGGTCTCAAGAGCCAAGCATTGTCTATAAATTTTGTGACTGGCAGCTGATATTGGCTTTTCTTTGGTGGAAGTCTAGCTCCTTTGAGAACTATGATATAGGAATGACAATTACAACAATGACAGCAACTTGTTTTAATGCATATACAAAAATGTAACAAAGAATTACACTATTATGTATAATTATAATGAACCAATACAAAAACTGAAAAAGAAAACAACTAACACTCATTGAAAGCCTAGTGTGTTTAAGTACAGATGTATAGTAACTCATTTAATCCCTAATAAGGCCAAGAGATGTACTGTGTGATTCTCATTTTATGGATGAGGAAATTTAGCTATATAATTTAGCTTTTCAAAATTCCTGTCTCTTGGCCTTACATAGTAAACAGCAGGGCTAGGTTTCAAATTCAGACAGTCTTGATACAGTATTTGATTCTCTCCTCCTCCTCTTCCTCTTTCTTCTTCTTTTGGTGCAGGAGATTAAACCCAGGGCCTCATGTATGTTAAGCAAGTGCTCTACCACTGAGCTATATCCCCAGCCTCAGTATTTGATCTTCTAATTGATGAGCTATAGTATCTTCTAAAATAGATTTCAGGAGATTCCTTTAATGCAAAATTTGCAAAAGGCCAATCAATCCCAGTAATCCTAGGCTGTGACTAGGACACAGACTATTAAAAATCAATGTGTTAAAAAAAATCAGTGTTGGGGCTGGGGATGTGGCTCAAGCGGTAGTGCGCTTGCCTGGCATGCGCGGGGCGCTGGCTTCGATCCTCAGCACCACATAAAAATAAAATAAGGATGTTGTGTCCACCGAAAACTAAAAAATAAATATTAAAAAAATTCTCTCTCTCTCTCTCTAAAAAAAAAAGGCCTTTTCACTGTGCTTCATATTTTCCCTCTCTGTTAAAAAAAAAAAAAATCAGTGTGTCTTATCTCTGCTATTAGATGAGAAAGCGTGCACCCTGATGGTGTCATTCCTCCAAGACTGCTACAAAAGTTGAGGCTGTGTCCTCATCCTCATCAGTTCCTTTCCTTCTGAGGGTCAATTATTTGGCTCGAGTATTTTATTTCATTGAGGAAGGACACTAGACCTAAGAATTCTTGTATGTTTTGGTTATTAAGGAACCTCAAATGAACTTTATTTACTAAAATAATACATTCTAGTCTAAACGACTTCTGTGTCTAACCTAAAAATTCAACATGACTCTTCCTTCCCCTTTTCTAAAAAGCAACAACTGTATATTTAATTAATCTTTAATTTGGATTTAGGAAATTCTCCACACAAATAACTAAGAATAAAAAGGTTATAATACACAGTTACAGGTGGTGGAGAGCCACTGAATGTAAGACTTGCATTTTAGGCCATTCTATCTGCAGCATGGAAAATGTATTTAAAGGGTAAAAGACTAAAGATCAATTATGAAAAGGTCACTCTAACAGATGAGGTGAAAGATGAACAGAATCTGAATAAAAGCAACAGTAATAAGGATTGATAGGAATGGGGATATTTAAAAGATTTAATAAGTAAGAAAGGTAAAACTTGGTAGTTATGTGGTTGTTTTTTATTTGCCGCATATAAGCATTTTCTACTCTTCTTTGCCCTGTTCTATGTCCTGAAGGGAAGTGGACCTCTACAGATTATCTCTGACAAGTTCCCTTATGACTTGCTTTGGATAAGATTGTTCTAAGAAGTGTTCGGTAGTAGTTAGGAATGAACAGTGGAATGCAAACTAATAACAGAGAAGGGTCATTTTTTTTAAATTGTTTTTAAGGCTAATGAATAAACAAGTAACTTGCAGAAAAACAACAGGTGTACTAACCCTGAGAACAAATAGGTGGAAACAAAGGGAGCTAATTATGAAATATGTCAAGAAGGAAAGATCAATGGGGCTAACTTCTGACAAGGTCTACTGGGGCATTGTAAAGTTAGAATTTATGGTCACAGGTTTCTCAATGTATTTCAGAAGGGAAATTTCCTTAATAGTGCAGGTGCTTTAAGATAGTTTGCCTGGTCATTGACCCTGGCATTGACCTTTATTGATATATGACTGACTTGTAGATAAAATCCCTTGAATGAGATGGTGCCGTGACAGTTCCAGAAAGCCCTACCAGGGTCAAAACTCTCCCACCTGAGATAAAGGAGGAGTTAAACATCTAATTGGTGAAGACTGCAGAAGGTAGACCCCAGTTCTCCTGGAAATCAAGAAACAGAAATAAATTTGGAAGATATCTATCTATTTATATCTATATCTATATAGACATTCTTTGCCATTCACTGATGGAAGAAGCATCCCCCTCCTCCTTCTCTCTCCAGTGTTCTTCACTTAAGCCTTACTTTACTTTCACTTATAATAAAAACCCCTTGTGTGTTTTTGTGTCTGACTCTAAATTTTCCTTTGTCAGGACACAAACACTGAGGTTTGGAGCTCTGGCTGCCTATTCTTCTTTGCCTTGCTCTGTGCCCTCAAGGGAGGTTGACTTTTATAGACTATTTCAGACAAGTTCCTTATTGACTGACTTCAGATTGAGTTCTGCTAATGAAGGAATAAAAAAGAGATTATAGAGCAGAGGGAGGAAAAGATCAGTGAATTCTACATGGTACTGGCCATACTTCAGGTGGCCCTTCTTCCATGGTTGCTTTTCTTTCTGTGTTCTGGTAATATAGCTCCCCCCATCTTTTCTTGCTGTGTTGGGGATCAAACTAGGCCTTGTGCAAGCTAGGGAAGTGCTTTACTACTAGCTATACCAAAGTCAGGTGCCCTCTTTTTGTTTCTATGGGACTAGGAATGCTAATAGCTTTTAATTATTAGCTTAGTTCGTTCTAGGCATGTATGTGTAATAATTCATTTAATCCCTAATAAGGCCAACAGACATGTACTGTTTTTTTGGGTACCTCACAAACTTTGATAAATCCTTCCTTACCTTTCTTACCTCTGTAAATACTTTCTTTATTAAAATTCTCTTGAATTAAGTTCTTCAGGTGATGCCATAGAACAATTAGAAAATGGCTATTATAAAGCCACAAAAATCCTAATTGTAGTTCAATTAAACATATTTAATAAGCTAGGAATACTTAGCACTAAAAATGCAACAGTATGCTTGTTTTTTTTTTTTTTTTTTGGTCCCGGGGAATGAACCCAGGGGCACTCCATCACTGAGCCACATCCCCAGTCCTTTTTTGTATTTTATTTATAAACAGGGTCTCACTGAGTTGCTTAGGGCCTCACTAAATTGTTGAGGCTGGCTTTGAACTTGTGATCCTCCTGTTTCAGCTTCCTGAGCTGCTGGGATCACAGGCCTGCACCACCACGCCGGGAAGCATCAGTGCACTTTCAGTGCTCACTTGGTCAGGGTTTGTTGTTCTAATTATAAAATTTTCTCTGCAACAAGTAATTTGATATGGTGAACATTCTATTTCTCATCACATAGCAATTGCTTCAATTCAAAAGAATTCAGGAGAAAGAATCTTCACAATTCTTTTTAAGCCATAAACAAACTATACTTCTACCCCCCACATTGATCTATGTCATATATCACATCCCTACATATCTCCACTCTCCTAACAAGCTCAATCCAAACCTGCTTGCATGCTCCTCAACCCCAGCATAGACATTAAAATTACCCAGGAAGAGTTTCTGAAAATACTCATGCCCAGACCTCACTGCAGCATCTCTAGGGATGACGACACTGATACTGTCTAAAATCTCTTTAAATATCCTAAAATGAAGAGTTGAGAACAAAACTACAAAATAAAAATAAAACAAACCAGATCACACAAAATGATATGACTACTCTCAGGTTGGGGCTGTAGCTCAGCAGCAGAGTACTTGCCTAGCATGCTTGAGGCACTGGGTTCAATCCTTAGCACCACATAAAAAAAAAAAAAAAAAAAAAAAAACAAATAAAATAAAGGCATTCTTTCCATCTACAACTACAAAAAATTTTTAAAAAAGACATGAGTCTCTATATTCATACAGAATATTTTGTGTCTAAGAAAGCTGATTCTTTCTCAATAAATTTTCTATGAGCTTTTTAAAAAACTCCACTAACCTTCAACTTTTGCACATTGAAACATTGACTGAGAAACCTTCAGCTGGTTTGCCTTTCTAGTTTGGCATGCATGGTTTGTTGACAAACTGTCCAGAATAAGGCGAAAGAAGGTCACAATTAAACAAGCCCCCAAGTCAGCAGAGGTTTTCTACACCAGTGAGGTTTCTCTTAGAATCCTAAGAAAGGGTAAAAATGCATATATAAATGTTCAGGCAAATAGAGAGTTTGCTTACTGGTGTGGGGGTGGAGAAAAAGCTATTGTGAACAAAGAAGTGATGCCTTCAATATTTTTAAAGAACTCTTTAAGGATCAAATAGAAGGTACACTGTATATTTGTTTTGCATCATATTTTTGAGTTCTTTCTTATGGAACAGAGGGCTCTTCTAAAAAGACTAAAAGGCAATGACAATAAACATAATTAATTTGAAATAAAGATGGAACAATCAAATAATTCTCAGTCTAAATTAGGACTATAGTAATATGAAAAAAAAGCAGTCAAATATATTTTCTATCCCAGTTTGTTAAGGTGACCCAATGTACTGCGTTTTGTCAGTTCCACTTTTACAAAGGGCCTACTCTATGTAGAGAGTGTCTTTAAGCACTATTTTACAAAGAAATGCAAATACCTGTGCTTTCTCTATTTAGCTTAATAATATCTTTTCTTGGACTGGGGCTGTAGCTCAGTGGTAGAATGCTTGCCTCACAAGTGTAAAGCACTGGGTTCGATCCTCAGCACCACATAAAAATAAAAAAAAAATAAAGATATTGTGTTCATCTACACTAAAAATAATATTTAAAAATAATCTTTGTGAGACTTGGCAGCTCACAAAATAATGGAAGTATTTCATAAGGGGCAGGAAGCTTTCTCATACCTCTTTGGCAGTAATCACTGCCTACAGGTTGCTACTGTAAGTGATTGTACAAACAATGAAACAACTGAAGTTGGCTTCTTTCATTTCTGATCTGCCCTCACTCCACTTCCTTCCAAGTCCCTCCTTCATCTCTTAACCTACATTGACTTAGTAAAAATTTGTTTCCCTTTAAGCTTCAAGTTGTCTAAGTATTTTAGGTACTTGGGTTATCTCAATTAACCAAACAGACCCCCAAACTAAACTAAACAAAGAAACCCTGCCCTCCTGGAAGGAGTTGTCCTTGAGTACAAGAAAATTTGTAAATTAAAGTGATTCAGTTGAAGTAGGGACTCATGGTGAGTAGAATGATAAAGTATAAGTGACTACTCCTCCCCCCCATCTCTGGAAAGAAGACTTGGAAAGTCTTCCTTTGCTTTCTAGAAAGCAGTTTCAGTCAATTACATTTGACTTTTAAAAAGTCATGGATTGCATACACGTCTGTTCAGATGCTTACCTACAGGTGTCAGTAACATAATATTTTAACAATCCATGTAATTAAAAATGATTCTAGATAATATTAACATGAAAAACATTAATTGTACCTTTGTATCATCTATCTTTCTCTCTCTCTCTCTATATATATATATGTAAACTTTTTTTTTTTTTTTTTTTGGTAGTGCTGGGGATTGAACCCAGAGCCTTATGCTTGCTAGGCAAAAGCACCATATCCCCAGCACCCCTAAGCTACTTTTATACATTTATCTCATTTGGTGGTCCTAACAATCTTATGACTAAAGAAAGAAAAGTAGCTTTATTAGGCCTTTCTGCACATGATAAGTCTTAAAGAATTTGTGTTACTGGATGAACTTGAAAGGACCAAGCTTGGATGAGAATACCCTTTAAAAAATTATGTCTAGTTGCCTTTTCATGTTCTATTGAATCCTACTTGGTATAAAAAGGCCTTAGCCCTACGTGTTTCAGTCTTGTTAGGGAAATACCATAGGGTTAAGTCCTAAATTGTTTAGTGCAGAAAGTAGTAATTAAGAATGGAAAAGAAATAACTTGAGTAGCTGGGAACGTTTACATGTAAAACGGGCGTGGGGACGGTCATGGGGGGCGGCTTTTGTACTTTCCATTACATTTAAGAAACTTCAAAGTCTTACTTTGTGTCATACTTTGCTGGGTGAGAAGTTTACAGAAGCAGTTAGGACTAGTTTCTGCCTTGAAGGATCTTTGTGTATAGGGAGTAGGTCACAGTGTCCTGAACTTGATTCTGAAGAACTGATAAGGATTCACATGGGCCGGCGCTCAGAAGGAAGAGTGGGTTAGAAAAGGAGATCAGAAGACAAGATACAAGGCATTCAAAGGATAGATCTTTGAGAATTTAAGGAACCCCCAAAGTTTGTTTGATATGCAAAAATGCTCTGTTTTTCGTTTCTTGTTAAGATATTCACCATGAACATATTTGGAAGCGGGGACAAAAATGACTTATTTCAGTTGTAAATCCTATGCCTCCCCTCTTTAAGCTTAGAATTCATCCCTTAGCGGCCACACTCAAAGTAAACTCTCTCTATTAATATAACAACAGGTGGTCAGAAAACTTGGATTTGAGCCATACCTATGCCACTTAGTTTGCATCACCTTTTCCTTCTCTAAGTCGAGGGTAATCCAAAAGGCCGCCTCTCAGGGTTTTGTGAGAGTGATTTAAAACAATGTCTGTGAAGGTACTTTCTCTACCACACGCAAGGCGCTTTTATCTCCGGGTTCTTCCCAGTCTTGGCGACTGTGAGATTTGGGGCATCACTAATCAATACGGATTATTAAGCATCTCCACAAAGGCCAGACTGTGTCTCTCAGGTCTTGTCACCCACTCCTGGAGGCAAGAAAAAAAAATGAGGCAACAGACAGCTTTGGTTACAGCCGGGGTGGGAGGAAGAAAAAGCTTAGAGCGCGGAAAACTGCAAATATCCACGCAAGCACAAGCGCACAGGCCACGCCGCGCTTTTCCCCGAGAGGGCAGGGCAGACGATGACGTACCCACGTCGTGCGCGCTGACGTCCTCATTGCGCGCGCCGCCGGTCTGCGTCTGCTGTTGCCCTGTGCACGTCGCACGCGCTTCCTGCCCGGCCGTTAGAGGGCGGAGCTTCCTCCTGGACCGGGGTGGGCGCGTTCACCTGCTGCGCCCGAGTAACTTTTCTGTAGTTGTTGTCCAGCTGTAGTCACGTGAAAGTGTGGCGTCGAGAGAGTGTTCTGATTCTCTTTGCAAAGTCATCTTCTCTGCGGTCGTACAAGCGGTGACTCCGTCATGCCGAACTCGAGGTCCAGGCCTCGCCGGGGCGCCGGGAATGGCTCTGGGGCTGCCGGCCGGGACGAGTTGGTGTCGCGGTCCTTGCAGAGCGCTGAGCATTGTCTGAGTGCCCAGGACTTCGGCACTGCTTATGCCCACTACCTCCTGGTGCTCAGCCTGGCGCCGGAGCTGAAAGACGACGTGAAGGTGAGTTCTCTTCTCCGTTCTTCTAAAAAAGTTAAAAACAAAAAACGGCAGGCAGGTGAAGGGTCCTGGGTACCTGGTAGTTGCTATTAGTATTTATTGTTCATCCTTGCAGCCTTAATTTTATTCACATTCATGATCTGCCAGCAGAAAATCCTGTCGGCTCCACCTTCAAAATTATGTCCAGAATCCTATCGGCTTTTACTGTTTTGTCCTTTATACCCTGGTTCAAGAATCCACCTGCAGATTGTTGCAGTGGACTCTCTACTGGGTTCCTTCCTGTAGTCAGTCTCAACACGGCCAGCTTTTTGTTACAAAAGTAAAAAACGATGTCACTTTTCTGTTTCAAAACGTTCATTTCACTTGAAGTTCCCACAGCCCTCAGATCCCAAATGAGGCCTTAGGTGATGTGCTCCCTCATGCCCCTGTCGTGGAGCCTTTGCATTTTTGTGGGTCTCTGTAGTCCAATAAAGTGTACAATTAACCTGGAGTAATCATTGTTTGATGATGCATCTTTTAGTTTCAATTATTATTTGCAACAGTTACTCTGTTGAAATACTGTTGTTTTTTTTCCCAAATGGTTTTAGAATCCACATTTTGAAAAATGATTCAACTTAAATTTCATAGGCAGTGTTCAGTTGCAAGCTAGTTGGCTTAATTTAATTTAACCTAGGATTTCTCATCCTCAGCCTTGTTTATATTTTGAATGGAAAAACTTCTTTGAGGGGCTATCCAGTGCATGGGTAGAATATTTTAGCAGGTTCCTTGTTCTCTGCCCACTAGATGTCAGTAGCATCTAGACTTTCATAGTTGACACAAATTATCTTAGTGTAAATTTCAGGAGCAACTGGCTTCTTCAGAAGGAGATGATAGTTTGCCCCTTTGTGTAGGTGTCTTTAGGGTAATAAATCAACCCAAGTGCTCTTTACTCAGTTCTTTGTTTTTTAGTTTCTTCTGTAAACAGGGACAATATCTGTCTTTAAAGTGTATATGGACCAGTGCTGTGGCACATGGCAATAATCCCAGTAGTTTAGGAGGCTGAGGCAGGAGGATCGTAAATAAAAAGCTAGCCACCCCAGCCTCAGCAAAAGTAAGGTGCTACGCAACACAGTGAGACCTCTAAATAAAATACAAAACTGGAGGTGTGCCTCAGTGGTTGAGTGCCCATGAATTCAATCTCTGGTACAAAAAAAAAGAAAGTATATATGAAATTTGTATTGCAATACCTGGCATTCATTGAGGTTCAGTAACTGGTTCTGTTTCCTTCAGAACGAAGTTTGTGTTTGTGTGTGTGTGTGTGTATGTATAAATTTTTTTAAAAAAACATTTATTTTTTAGTTGTAGGTGGACACGAAACCTTTATTTTATTTTTATGTGGTGCTGAGGATCGAACCCAGTGCCTCACACATGCTAGGCAAGTGCTCTGCCATTGAGCCACAATCCCAGCCCTGTATAAAATTTCTTAAAAAATTTATTTATATATATATATATATATATATATATATATATATATATATATATAGTTCTAGGGATTGAGCCCAGGGGGACTTAACCACCCAACCCTTTTTATTTTTTATTTTGAAACAGGGACTCACTAAGTTGCTTAGTGTGTTGCTAAGTTGCTGAGGCTGGCTTTGAACTTGTGGTTTTCCTGTCTCAGCTTCCCAAAGTACTGATATTACATACCTGGCTATCAAGTTCATATTTCTTAGCAAAAGTTTCATTTGCAGAAATTTCATTTCCTGCCACTGTCTCCGTTTCCCATACCCACACTCAGGCTGCACCAGGCTACTTATCTGTAGAGCCTCTGATCATTTCATATAATTTCTGTGTTTCCCTTACAACTGAGTCTCCTTTCTTATCATTGTCTGTGTAGTAATTTCCATTCATGTTCAACTTCAAATATCAGCTCTTCTGTATAAAGTATGTGAAATTTTTGATTTAAAATATCATGGAATGTCAGAAGTGTACTCTCTTTGCAGAGTTGCCTTTTTTTGTGTGTGTTGGGGATTGAACCCAGGAGTACTTTACCACCAAACTATCCCCAGCCCTTTTTATTTGTTTATTGGTCTTATTAAGTTGCTGAGGGCCATCCTAAGTTGCTGAGGCTGGCCTTGAATTTGTGATCTTCCTGCTGAGTTGTTGGAGTTACAGGTGTCTGCCACCACATCCAGCATCTTTTCACAGTGTTACCATGTGGAAATTGGTTTGAGGGAGATGAGAATGGAGCTAGGGTGACAGAGAGGAGGCGATTGCTGTAGTCTCACAGGTGATTACAAGAAACAAATTAGGTTGTAACAGTGGTATTTTAGAAGAGGGGACAGATTTAAAGATATTGAGTGAGGATTGGCTGAATATGAAACATCACAAGTGGAGTTGAAATAACATTAAAAGGTGGCGACTTTGTGTGTTGATGCTGATTGGTACCCAAACCTTAAATCCTCTGAAGATCCTCTGAAGAATGTGGTGGATCCAGTTTAGAACATTTTGAAAATTTTCAAAATTATTTGTGAATTTCTCTATAGGGCCTCAGCATAGGGACAAGATTTATGTTGTTTTCATTGTGGTTTGGCCCCAGTTCTTTGCACACTGATTGCTGTGGAATATTTGAATTAAACTAAATTTGAGAAGTATGGGAATTAAGTGCCTGTCTGGTTGAGATGATTAGCAGGAAGCTATATTTATGAGTCTGATGACTAGAGGAGAGAGTTTTTTTTTTTTTTAACATTTTTTTTATTGGTTGTTCACAACATTACAAAGCTCTTGACATATTATATTTCATACATTAGATTGAAGTGGGTTATGAACTCCCAATTTTACCCCAAATGCAGATTGCAGAATCACGTCAGTTACACATCCACAATTTTACATAATGCACTAATAGTAATTGTTGTATTCTGCTACCTTTCCTATCCCCTACTATCCCCCCTCCCCTCCCCTCCCATCTTCTCTCTCTACCCCATCTACTGTAATTCATTTCTCTCTTTGTTTATAGAGGAGAGAGTTTTAATTGGAGATGGAAGCGTAGCACCATTAACACATAGGTGATAATTAATGCATTGGGGATGGATAAGACAAGAGGGCTAAGGACAAAGTCAAACTCAAGTGCCCACAAAAAAGGAGGAAGAAGAGAAATAGTAGAGTGATATGGCAGCTAAGAATGGAAGGAATATACAGAGTGGCCAAATTGTCTAATTCTGTATATAATTGCCATGTAGGTGGTAAAATTCCTTCATTTGTGTATGTGTTTGTAAGCAGTACTTACTACAGTTAAATGAAACTTAAAATGATTGTTTAATAGTAAGTTCCAGTCTCTGGAATCTTCAGTATTCTGTATTCTTTCATCTCTATTGACTACCTTTTTTTCTTTGTTTCTAAAGGAAACTTTTCAGTATACGCTCTTGAAATGGGCTGAAGAGCTTGATGCACTCAGTCGAACACAAGACTTACTTGGTTGCTATGAGCAGGCCTTGGAACTCTTTCCTGATGATGAAGTAATTTGCAATAGTATGGGGGAACATCTCTTCAGGTTTGTAATGATTTCTGTATTTCTAGTTAAGAATTATTCTGTATCTGTCTGAATCAGAGATCAATTATATAGTAATTTGAATAGGGGAAGCTTAATGTAAAGAATTAACCATTATAGGGGATTGAAATAATGAGGGATTAGCTAATAACAAGAGAACTTAAAAGAATATGAGAATAGCAGATATAGAATGGAATATCAGTTTTAATACTATATAATCATCCCTGCACCTATGGCTAGGATAGAGTATTCAAGGAAGAGTCCACCTAATGGACTGAGAGGGCATAGCTGTGATTCACAGGGTGCCAGATAACTTGTCATTTGGTTCTCTGGAACTTGCTAGAATTTTGCTGGTTGGGGTGCTAGAGAGTCTCATGGAGAAGTATCAAATTGGAGACATTCTGTTACAAAAGCACCCAGGAGGGGGATTCTTGGGGGATGCAACCAATCACTGAGTACTGTTGCCTCCCTCAGGAGCCTGATGCTGGAGAAGGCCTGTGCTTCTAGGACTCTAGGACCTGGAAGCAAAACCCTTTCCTCCTATAGTGTCCCCAGCATTTTTTAAATGTGGTTGGAAAAATATTAAAGAGCGAGATACATTTTTATGCACCGCAGGCAAAAGGGGAGAATTTAGTAATAAGTCAATAACTGGCTATCTTAGGAGTCTTTCAGACCATTCCCAAGTTTGCTGATTTGTTAGGATGGCTCACAAGCCTCAGTATATAGTTGTCATGGCTGTGATTTGTTATCGTGAAAGGACATAAAGCAAAATTAGCAAAGGGGAAAGGTTCATGGGGCAGTCTGAAGGAAACCAAGTGCAACTCTCCCAAGGTACTCTCTCAGTGAAGTCACCTTGGGTATACTTCCTTCACCTTGCAATGAACACAAGTGGAATGTTGCCAATCAGGGAAGCTCATTAGAAACTCTATATCCAATGTTTTTGTTGGTGTTTAGGACATTTGTGTATCTACCTTCTGTGTAACATATACCAAAGTTCTAGACTCCCAGAAGAAAAGCAGATATTCAGCATGAATCACACTATTTGTACAAACTGTGAGCTGCTCTTATTAGTTAGGGCAGGGGAAATGTCCCAAAATCCCAGAAACCAGCCAAAAGCCAACCTCGTAAGCAGACCTTTCAAAGGGTTATCAGTTCCACTTGCCATGTTAACTCTTTTTGCATTCCAGCACACATGAATAAAAGGTTTGAGAAAATATAGGAAATACAATGAAAGGTTAACATCGCTTCTGCTTCTGAATTAGAAAATTTCAAAGTAATATGGTGAGATCATGGTTCTGCCAAGTTGGGAAATGGCTATTGTATAAATTTGTAACAATTTATGAATTAATGAGTCTCATTTTACATTTTCCTTTTAGTTATTTTTATGCATTTCTCTGTTAATTGCCTCTTCCTCCATTCAAGTCATATTCACCTAAAATTTGGTTTCATTCATAAAGGACTACAGAGCTCTTAAGGGACAACAATTTCTCTTAAGTACATCTTGATTCTATTAACTGTCAGTAATCAATTTGATACACTTGTCTCAATGCCTGTGAGCCTCTAATTTGACTCAGTGAACAGTAGTAGTACAAGGTCAGGGCTCTGGGGAAAGGTACATATATAATTTGTGCAGTTCTCAGAGTTAATTGTTCAAATAGCTCATTGTTACACATACATTTTTATTTCAGTATAGAGACATATGTTTTATAAATAACTTTTATATTTCATTTTGAGACAGGATCCTGCTGAGTTGGCCAGGCTGTCTTTGAACTTGTGGTCCTCCTGCCTCAGCTTTCTGAGAAACTGCTGGGATTACGAGCATGTGTCACTGCACCCAGCTTTGATGTGTAGAATTTTTTGTTAACAATCCATTCAAATCATATCCACTTTAGCTGCTGAATAGAATGCCTTTCTGTTGAGGTTGCTTAAAATGTTGATGAAAAAGTGAGTGGAGATTGATTTTATATTATGTATTAATGTGAGTGTACATAAGTGTTTTTATAAGTGAAATATGACTTCTTTCTATAGAATACACTTTTTTTTTCTTCCACATTGGAATTCTTGTGTACTCTCCATGGGAACGTTATTATTAGGAAAGCTGGAAGAAATAAAAATCTATTCTTTGAGATTTGCCTTAATAACTGGGCTCACTGCTTTGTGTAAATTAATAGAATTCTTATTTAGGAAAATAATAGAATTCTTATTTAGGAAACACCATTAATGCTTTATTTTCTAAAGAAATATCATTTTAACATATTCTAGTAATTGTTTTCTAGTATTTTTCTTTCCTTTTTGGGTTGTATTAATTTTTATTCAATTAAGAGTTTTGTATAAAAAATACTCTTATCAAATGTTGTTAGTCCCAGTAATACAGCAGTGTTAATTAACATGGTCTGTGGAATCAATGACTACTCCTTTAAGAGACAAATATTTGATAATTTCTAATATGATTAGAATCAGAAGAAATATAATTAGGAAAATAAGGCAGATTGTTTTGTTTTCACATTAACAACTAATCTGATGAGGCACCTTTTCTACAAATTAGCAGTCTTCCATTTAAATGAAATTTATTTAAAAATATCTTTCAATAATTCCTCAAATTAGTAAAAGCCTACAAAATTTTAATTTAGAGTTTTTTTTTTTGTTCTTAAGTTTAGATAAGGGGCTGGGGTTTTGGCTCAGTGGTAAAGTGCTTGCTTAGCATGTGTGAGGCACTGGGTTCGATCCTCAGCACTACATAAAAATAAATAAAATAAGGTATTGTGTTCATCTACCACTAAAAAATATTAAAAAAAAGTTTAGATAAGGAGAATTATTCTTGAATTTCATTATATTTCTAGATTATACACACACAGTGTTCATAACATTACAAGACAGTGTTGCAGAATAAACTCAATATAACAGAAAATTATTGTAGGTCTATACAGTTTTGGCAGATTAAACATTGACTTTAACAGTACAACTGCCATAAACTGGTCTGGCAGCAAATACAGCTGACTCTTAAATGACCATTTGACTCAGGTACTGGGAGAAAAGGTCTGCAGGCACACTAAAGAGGACCCACTAGTCCTGGGCATTAGTATGTTTTACAGAGGGAATGGTTTTAGAACAAACTGGTATTTCAGCAGGTGGATTAAGTGGAGGATGCCTGTAACAGTTGCTTCTGTAACTTAGTTCAATATTTATTCATACTCAAGTACTTATTAAGGTTCTGGGATACATAAAGACAGTAGATATTTAGAAAAGAAAGAAGTCTTGAGAATTGCAGTTCCACAGAAAGCTTGCCAGAGGAATTAGTTTCCTGTCTTCAGGATTGGAGTGTTGGTATAGGCCAGGTGAGTGGCATGAACAAAGGCAGTAATTGCTAGCACAGAGTTCAATGTATTTTGTCTTTTTCACTGTTTTACTCTAGAATGGGCTTTAGAGATGAAGCAGCTGGATATTTTCATAAAGCAGTGAAGCTAAACCCTGATTTCAGTGATGCAAAGGAGAATTTTTATCGTGTCGCAAACTGGCTGGTGGAACGCTGGCACTTTATCATGCTTAATGACACCAAAAGGAATATGATTTATAATGCAGCAATCCAAAAGGCGGTATGCTCAGGGTTCAAAAGTGTTTTGGACATTGGAGCAGGAACTGGAATTCTGAGGTTTGTTATAGTTGTTTAAATTATATATACATATGTATTAATGCACATCAAATATTTGCCAGATATAGAAAATTTGACATTGGAATTTTAAAATAGCAGTCACTTCTCTTAATCTTGCTAGGGTTATTCATACAATCATTATTACTGTATTTTTCTTTATAGCTTTTACTTTATCAAAGGCTGGAGAAACTATGAAGTTTGGGGTTATTATTATTATTATTATTATTTTTTTGTATATCTTTATTTTATTTTTATGTGGTGCTGAGGATCGAACCCAGTGCCTCACAGTTGCTAGGCGAGCACTCTACTGCTTGAGCCACAACCCCAGCCCTGGGATTATTATTGAAATTGTATTTTTTGTATTAATAGTCTATTGGAATTTATGAAGCCTGTTTTGTGTTTTTCATGTCAGTTGTGCTTCTTAATAGAATAGATGTCATGATTTATGTATAGACAAGAATGTTCATTTTTAAAGTGCAGAATGAGTAATAGTTGTGTTAAAAAAGAAAAGAAAAAGCCTACGTTTAAAGCATTATAATTCCATTGAAATTTGAAAAAATACAGTGGTTTTTTTGTGTGTGTGTATATGATGGAACACTTTTTTTTTTTTTTATAGCATGTTTGCTAAAAAGGCTGGAGCACAGTCTGTGTATGCCTGTGAATTATCTAAAACCATGTATGAACTTGCCTGTGATGTAGTGGCTGCAAACAAGATGGAAGCAGGAATAAAACTTCTACACATGAAGTCACTTGACTTAGAAATTCCAAAACACATTCCTGAAAGGTACTGTTTTATAAACTGATTTTATTATTTATACACTGCTTTTAAAAAATGTTTATTTATTTTAGTTGTAGTTGGACACAATACCTATATTTTATTTATTTATTTTTATGTGGTACTGAGGGTCAAACCCAGGTCTTACACATGCTAGGAGAGCACTCTACCACTGAGCCACAACTCCAGCCCCTATAATTCACTGCTTTTTAAAAAAATTAAGATACCTTTCTAGCTTCTAGACCTGACAAAAATTCTGTCTTTGTAAAGAATATGGTTATATGATAAAGTCTTGAGAAAAATTTGTGGAAGGAATAAAATATATAAATGACCTTTACTTTTGTTAATTTCAGTGTTCTAATTTGTAAAAATGGATAATAATCCTGTATAATCAATAACTATTTGAAAATTGTACTTAAAACCTGAACAGATTAGAGTCAATGGACTTATCACATTTTCTGTTACTATCTTTGTTTATAGTGAGAGCTTTGGAAGTATCAGTTGTCAGTGTAGTTTGGCCTGTGCCCTTTAAATGCTTTGAAAATAATCCTATAAATTTTGGCTTTTTAGTATATATTAGTATGAACTGTATTATGAGGGTGATGAAATTTTAGAATTAGAAGATATTTAAGAATCATCTTGTCTAACACTGTTATTTTAAAGATTTGATTTATTTTTCAGTCTTCTTCCATATATAATGATGTTTGCATAGTACTTGTGTACTTTTCAATGGTTTTATATTTGTTTTTCATGAAAGAAGTCTGTTAGGTTATTAAGACAGGTATGCATCCATTTTATAGGGAAAAAAGACACTGTCCTGAATTATCTTAGTCTGCATAACAAAATACCACTGACTGGGTTGCTTAAACCACAGATCTTTTCTCAGGTGAGATTCTCTTCCTGGCTTGCAAATAGTTACCTTCTAACAACATCTTCACATGGCTATTTGTATGTGAATGAGAGAATGATCTCCAGTGTTCCTTCTTTGATAATGACGCCAGACCTATTGGATTAGGGCACCTGTTTATCTCATTTAGTCTTAATTCCTAAAGGTTCTGTCTTCAGATATAGGTGTATTAGGGGTTAGAGCTTCAACATAAGAATTTTGGGGGGATATAGTTAATTCCATAGTATGAATCAAACTTAACTTTAATTCAATTTGTATTTTTTTTTTTAACAGATAAAGGTATAGAAAAGTGTACTGACCTTTTATCAGGAAATAAGAAGTTCTATACTCTTTTCTTAATTCATTTTAACCTTAAGCAGACTGCTAGATTTTGAGATGTTGGATAGATGTTTTGAGATACCTTAAATATTCTAAGTGTATGCAACTCTAAATACAGAATGTTTCTGTATATATGTATAATATTGGGTTTAAGCACTGTTGGGGATACCACACAGGCATTCCTGCAGATAGGAAGATAAGAGCTGTTCATTTATTTTCAGACTGCATGGTACTGGAGATAAGAGCTAAAGGAGTTCAGAGAAGGGAGGAATTATTTAGAAGTATCTTTTGAGTAGAATTTTCCAAGAATGGACAGAAATCATGGAAGAGCATCAAAAGAAATGATGAGTAATGAGAGGCACAGTCAAACTTGCAAGAGGCAAAGTTGGGCTGTGCAGTATCACAGAAGATAGAGGTTGGCTTTTTGAAAGGAAAGGCTCTTAATGGCATTAAATAATATTTGTAGCTCAAGAAAAATTATAACTAAGAAAGATGATTTGTTTTGATAAGGAAGGAGTCATTGTTAATAGAGAATACTTTTATACAGTGTTAGAGTTAGCACTCCAGTTGTTTGATATTGGGAAGGGGACTAGGAAAGGTGGTGGGCATAAACAGCTCTTGAGGATTTAGGCAAAGAACAGCTTGAGCAGACAGCAGTGCCAGGTGTTGTCAGCCCTCTTGCCCTCATACTAATGGGAAGGAGCCAGTGGAGCACAAAGGGACCTGAAGAACATTAGAGTCAAGTTACTCAACAATTTAGGCTAGATACTAAAATAAAATATATTAGAAAGATTTACATGTGGACTGCTTCTATAATATACTCTTCATTTTTCTCTTCTCTCAGCTTGAACATTTTTATATAAATAGCATGCTATTTTACTTACATGTATCTTTAAAAAATCGTTCTATAGAGTGTCCCTAGTTGTAACCGAAACTGTCGATGCAGGTTTATTTGGAGAAGGAATTGTGGAGAGTTTGATTCATGCTTGGGAGCATTTACTTTTGCAGCCAAAGGTAAGCAACATGAAAAAAAATTTGAATTTCATTAAGAATTCATTATTCATTATTTCAGCAGAGATTTATTGAGCCCCTAGAGCATTTGCAAAGCAATATGAAGTTTATTTCCTACTGTCAAGGTACATAATGTGTAATTAGAAAGAAATCCATGCCAAAACCTTTGAATAGCAACATAACACAATATATATTTTTGTGCCCAGATGAGCATTATAAAGGTAAAAAATACTCCAGGAAAAAATTCATAGGAATTGGTGTTACCTTGTGGAGGAACTTCCTATAGAATGCTTAAATATTGTTGTGAAAAGGAGGTACTTTCAGTCCTTCTGCCCTCACTGCTGGGAATTTTGGCAGCTCACCAGAAGGGCATATAGTGATGCTGGGTTAGTAGAGTTTTAAGGTGATTGTTGAACTCAGGCTGCTGACTGGGCAGCACTAACTCTTACATTTTGTATTGAAATCCTCTGTGGTAGGTCACAAATCATAGATATATAACATTTATTATGAAGGAAAGGATATTAACATTGAATAAAACTTTGCTATTTACAGAAAATAATTTGGATTTAAAATAGCTAAAGGCTGAAAAGAAGAGCAATTTATTTTTCAAGCAGATAATGATAATTTTGATTTTTAAATTAAAGTTGTACCCCAAAGTCCTATGTTATTTAGACTTACAGTTCTTTCCCTCCCTCCCTTCTCTGTAATTATATTAGGAAAATGTACATACATACATAGTAAATTTTTTTTGAAAAATTTCTTAAAGTGTTTATTTTAAATTTTAAATTTTTTCTTTTTCTTTTTTTGTGGTGTTGTATTTTGAACCCTTTCTTTTTAATTTTCATTGCTTCTCATTCATGTATATTGCATACATGTGATAGTCATTTTTATTATTATGTTTTCAGACCAAAGGTGAAAATGGTAATTGTAATAAGTATGGGAAAGTTATACCAGCAAGTGCTGTCATATATGGGATGGCAGTAGAATGTGCAGAGATAAGAAGACATCATAGGTAAGTAACTTAATACTAAATACTAAAAAATAATAATTTTAAGCAGAATACTGTAGTTCAAATGTTACTTAGTACATATTTATTTGGGTGGGGATCTGAAGGTTTTTTTTAATCCTTATTTGTATATGACAGCAGAATGCATTACATTTCACATTACACATATAGAGCACATTTTTTCATATCTCTGGTTGTATACAAAGTGTATTTACATCATTCATGTCTTCATACGTGTACTTAGGGAAATGATGTCCATCTCATTCTACCATCTTTTTACACCTCTTGCCCCCTTTCTTCCCCTTCCTCCCCTTTGCCCTATCTGGAGTTCCTCTAATCTTCACATGCTTCCCCTCCCAACCCCACTATGAATCAGCCTCCTTATATCAGAGAAAACATTTGGCATTTGGTTTTTTGGGATTGGCTGACTTCACTTAGCATTATATTCTCCAACTCCATCTATTTACCTGCAAAAGTTATGATTTTATTCTCTTTTAATGCTGAGTAATTTTAAATTGTGTATAAATACCACATTTTTTTTATCCATTCATCTACTGAAGGGCATCTAGGTTGCCATTGATGTGGCTGTGTCCCTGTTGCATGCTGTTTTTAGACCAAGGAGTGGGGTAGCTGAGTCCAAAGGTGATTTCATTCCCAGTTTTCCAAGAATCTCTATACTGCTTTCCATATTGGGTGCACCATTTTGCAGTCCCACCAGCAATGTATAAGTGTGCCTTCCCCCCACATTCTTGCCAACATTTATTGTTGTTTGAATTCTTTTTTTTTTTTTTTTTCTAATCTTTATTTATATGTGGTGCTGAGGATCGAACTCAGGGCTTCACATATGGTAGGGGAGTGCTCTACCTCTGAGTCAAACTCCACCCCTGTTTGTATTCTTAATAACTGCCATTCTGACTGGAATGAGATGAAATTTTAGAGTAGTTTTGATGTGCATTTCTCTAATAGCTAGAGATGTTGAACATTTTTTCATATATTTGTTGATTGATTGTGTATCATCTTCTGAGAAGTGCCTGATCGGTTCCTTGGACCATTTATTGATTGGGTTACTTATTTTTTTGGTGTTTAGCTTTTTAAGTTCTTTATATACCCTAGAGATTAGTGTTCTATCTGATGTACAAGTGGAAAAAATTTGCTCCCATTCTGTAGGCTCTCTATTCACCTCACTGATTGTTTCTTTTGCTGAGAAGAAGCTTTTTAGTTTCAATCCATCCCATTTATTCTTATTTATTTATTTATTTTTCAAACTTCTTTTTTTTATTGGTTGTTCAAACATTACAAAGCTCTTGACATATCATATTTCATACATTAGATTCAAGTGGGTTATGAACTCCCATTTTTACCCCAAATACAGATTGCAGAATCACATCGGTTACACATCTGCATTTTTTACATAATGCCATATTAGTAACTGTTGTATTCTGCTACCTTTCCTATCCTCTACTATCCCCCCTCCCCTCCCCTCCCATCTTCTCTCTCTACCCCATTTACTGTAATTCATTTCTCTCCTTGTTTTTTTTTCCATTCCCCTCACAACCTCTTATATGTAATTTTGTATAACAATGAGGGTCTCCTTCCATTTCCATGCAATTTCCCTTTTCTCTCCCTTTCCCTCCCACCTCATGTCTCTGTTTAATGTTAATCTTTTCCTCCTGCTCTTCCTCCCTGCTCTGTTCTTAGTTGCTCTCATTATATCAAAGAAGACATTTGGCATTTGTTTTTTAGGGATTGGCTAGCTTCACTTAGCATAATCTGCTCTAATGCCATCCATTTCCCTCCAAATTCTATGATTTTGTCATTTTTTAGTGCAGAGTAATACTCCATTGTGTATAAATGCCACATTTTTTAATCCATTCATCTCTTGAAGGGCATCTGGGTTGGTTCCACAGTCTAGCTATTGTGAATTGTGCTGCTATGAATATCCATGTGGCAGTATTCCTGTAGTACACTCTTTTAAGGTCTTCAGGGGATAGTCCGAGAAGGGCAATAGCTGAGTCAAATGATGGTTCCATTCCCAGCTTTCCCAGGAATCTCCATATTGCTTTCCAAATTGGCCGCACCCGTTTGCAGTCCCACCAGCAATGTAGAAGAGTACCCTTTTCCCCACATCCTCGCCAGCACTTGTTGTTGTTTGACTTCATAATGGCTGCCAATCTTACTGGAGTGAGATGGTATCTTAGGGTGGTTTTAATTTGCATTTCTCTGATTGCTAGACATGGTGAGCATTTTTCCATGTACTTGTTGATTGATTGTATGTCCTCCTCTGAGAAGTGTCTGTTCAGGTCCTTGGCCCATTTGTTGATTGGGTTATTTGTTATCTTATTGTTTAATTTTTTGAGTTCTTTGTATACTCTGGATATTAGGGCTCTATCTGAAGTGTGAGGAGTAAAAATTTGTTCCCATGATGTAGGCTCCCTATTTACCTCTCTTATTGTTTCTCTTGCTGAGAAAAAACTTTTAGTTTAAGTAAGTCCCATTTGTTGATTCTTGTTATTAACTCTTGTGCTATGGGTGTCCTATTAAGGAATTTGGAGCCCAACCCCACAATATGTAGATCGGAGCCAACTTTTTCTTCTATCAGACGCAGAGTCTCTGATTTGATCTCAAGCTCCTTGATCCATTTTGAGTTAACTTTTGTGCATAACGAGAGGAGGGGATTCAGTTTCATTTTGTTGCATATGGATTTCCAGTTTTCCCAGCACCATTTGTTGAAGATGTTATCCTTCCTCCATTGCATGCTTTTAGCCCCTTTATCGAATATAAGATAGTTGTAACTTTGTGGATTAGTCTCTGTGTCCTCTATTCTGTACCATTGGTCCACCCGCCTGTTTTGGTACCAGTACCATGCTGTCTTTGTTACTATTGCTCTGTAATATAATTTGAAATCTGGTATCGCTATACCGCCTGATTCACACTTCCTGCTTATAGTTGCTTTTGCTATTCTGGGTCTTTTATTTTTCCATATGAATTTCATGATTGTTTTATCTATTTCTACAAGAAATGCCGTTGGGATTTTGATTGGCATTGCGTTAAACCTATAGAGAACTTTTGGTAATATCGCCATTTTGATGATGTTAGTTCTGCCTATCCATGAACAGGGTATATTTTCCATCTTCTAAGATCTTCTTCTATTTCTCTCTTTAGGGTTCTGTAGTTTTCATTGTATAAATCTTTCACCTCTTTTGTTAGGTTGATTCCCAAGTTTTTTTTTTTTTTTTTTGAGGATATTGTGAATGGGGTGTTTTCCCTCATTTCCGTTTCAGAAGTTTTGTCGCTGGTATACAGAAATGCCTTTGATTTATGCGTGTTGATTTTGTATCCTGCCACTTTGCTGAATTCATTTATTAGTTCTAGTAGTTTCTTTGTAGACCTTTTGGGTCTTCTAGGTATAGAATCATGTCATCCACAAATAATGATAATTTAAGTTCTTCTTTTCCTATTTTTATGCCTTTAATTTCTTTCGTCCAATTGCTCTGGCCAGTGTTTCGAGAACTATATTGAATAGAAGTGGTGATAGAGGGCATCCCTGTCTTGTTCCAGATTTTAGAGGGACTGCCTTCAGTTTTTCTCCATTCAGAATGATGCTAGCCTGAGGCTTAGCATAGATAGCTTTTACAATGTTGAGGTAAGTTCCTGTTATCCCTAGTTTTTCTAATGTTTTGAACATAAAGGGATGCTGTACTTTCTCGAATGCTTTTTCTGCGTCTATTGAGATGATCATATGGTTCTTATTTTGAGTCTATTGATGTGGTGAATGACATTTATTGATTTCCGTATATTGAACCATCCTTGCATCCCAGGGATGAATCCTACTTGATCATGGTGCACAATTTTTTTGATGTGTTTTTGTATTCGATTCGCCAGAATTTTATTGAGGATTTTTGCATCTAGGTTCATTAGAGATATTGGTCTGTAGTTTTCTTTCTTTGAGGTGTCTTTGTCTGGTTTCGGAATCAGGGTGATGTTGGCCTCATAGAATGAATTTGGAAGAGCTCCCTCTTTTTCTATTTACTGAAATAACTTGAAAAGTATTGGTATTAATTCTTCTTTAAAGGTTTTGTAAAACTCCGTTGTATACCCATCCGGTCCTGGGCTTTTCTTGGTTGGTAGTCTTTTGATTGCTTCTTCAATTTCATCCATTGATATTGGTCTTTTCAAATTGTGTGTATCCTCCTGACTCAGCCTGGGCAAATCATATGATTTAAGAAATTTATTGATGTCTTCACTATCTTCTATTTTATTGGAATGTAGGTTTTCAAAATAATTTCTAATTGTCTTCTGTATTTCTGTAGCATCTGTTGTGATATTGCCTTTGTCATCCCGTATGTTAGTAATTTGAGTTCTCTCTCTTCTTCTCTTAGTTAGCATGGCTAAGGGTCTGTTGATCTTATTTATTTTTTCGAAGAACCAACTTTTAGTTTTGTCAATTTTTTCAGTAGTTTCTTTTGTTTCAATTTTGTTGATTTCCGCTCTGATTTTAATTATTTCTTGCCTTCTACTACCTTTGTCGTTGTTTTGCTCTTCCTTTTCTAGGGCTTTGAGATGAAGTGTGAGCTCATTTATTTTTTGTAATGTTGAAAATACCGTCCATTTTGATTGAGTAGCTCTGTGTGAGTCAGGTCCAGAATTTGTGTTTTTGAAATTGAGCAGTGTAGGTTGAGGATGGTGAAGAAAGATGCTGAAAAAGGTATATTTGAGTGCAATTGTTTTACCTGGTAGAAATGTTTGTAAATCATAATTATAAAATTACCTCAGGGAACCTAATCAGCTGAGTCTGTTGCTTACCTGAGCAAACAAATATTTAAAAATAACAGAGAAAGCTGAAACTCACCTTTTGATTATAAAAACCTAGGAATAAAATCAATAATGTATTGATGCAGAGGAAAGTGCATGAGTGATAGTAGAAAATTTCAAAGGCCTGTGATGCACAGGCCTTTGTAGATTTCAGATATAGTATTTCAAATCAGTAGGGAAAGATCAAACTGATCAGTAAATGTGGTGTTAGCTTCATTTGGGGAAAACAGATCCTTACTTCTAATTCAGTAAGATCTTGCAAAACAGGGTGGTATCCAGAAGCCATAAAATATTGACAGATTGGACTACATTAAAAAGAACAAAAATCAGTCTGTAAAATATACAGTACTTTTAAAGACAGGTGACAGACTGATATAAAAATTTTGTAACTTAAAACAAAGAAGGAATATAATTGTCAGAATGGAAATTGGATGGGATAATATTTTTAACTGCTTTTTTGAAGATGTGGGGAAAATTTACACACTTTGGGTGCAACATTTTAGTAGCTCAATTTGGTATTTTCTAACAATAAATTAGAGATGTTTATAAGTCCTTGGCACTGCATTTCTGCATTTTGGAATCTCTCCTGACAAACACTCATTTATATGTATGATGATTAATGTACAGGGGTATCCACTGTATTACTATAACTGAAAAAAAGAACCCAAATCAAAAACCTATCTGAATGTTTATCAACAAGAAAATATTTAATAGATTAGAACAGTCACCTATTATAATATTATACAAGTGTCCAAAAGAATTAGCCAAGGTACATGAACAACAAGGGAACAAGTTTATGGTATTCCATATATGAGTCTGATAAGGCATAATCCTAGGAGCAAGATTCAGGACCTTATATCTCCTTGGAGAAATGGCTGATTCTAGGATTAGGGCATGTTAGATTCAAGATGACTCTAAAACATCTTGTGTCAAAAAGCAAGAAAATGCTAAAAGCATCATCATCATCATCATCATCATCATCATCATCCTGGGAATTTTAAAAGAACACAGGAGCATGCTTGAAGGGTTAACCACTGGTCAAATCTGGGACAGTTTAAGTACCAAAATAAGTAAGAGCTGTTATTTAAGATTGAAGCTATTGAATGTGAGTTCATGAATCTCTGCTTATAATATGCAGATTATAAATACATATGTGGGGGTAAAAGATACCTTTTCCTTACAGTGGAATGCTGACTAATAATACAGAAAAAAATGATGCAGAATGACTATTACGCAATCCTCATGCACAGATGATAGAGGCAAGAATCAAGAATTGACTCTAAGTCAAGGGAAGGAATTTAATGAGAAGCAGGGTATTCAGTGGTTTTAAAGTATCTTTCAAATATACTTATTACAGAAGGAAAATTGTAAATGTGTTGTGAAGAAACCATACAGCATTTTAACCAAGTGATCAAGCTAAGATTCTTGGTGAGGAAACCCCCTTTATATAGATAGTATTGCCTCCCAGAAGTATGCACTTAATTATGAGGAAACCATAGACAAAGTCAAGATGGAGTCAAAAAATGTACTACCTTCTTAAAAAATTTCATTGTCATGAGAGAGAAAAAAGCAAAGATAAGGAACATTAAATCTCCACATTAAAGGAGATTAAAGAGATAGTTGAGAGATATTGAATGTGGATTATAGATTGGAAAATACTGATTTGGTAACTATGGTGATTAAGAGAATATCTTTACTTGTAATAAATATACACTGAAAGTGTATCTGTTGAGGGATGAATAGGCATGATGAATGCAACCTGCTTTCAGATAATTTAGAAGAAAATAAAGAGTGTGATAAAGCAAATGTGGCAAAATATCAAAAAATACGGTATGAGAAATTCTGGTTAAAGGGTATGAGAGTTCTTTATATTGTCCGGGAAACTTGTCTATAGATTTAAAATAATTTATGAAATTAAAAAGTTAAGAGCAAAGCAAAATATGTGTAATGTATCTTTATATATATTTGAGCAATATATGTACATATTACACTCAAATGTAAAGAAGAAGGTATGGAAAGATATACATCAAACACCAGTGAAGAAATAAGGATAGGAGTACTGTGAAGGTTGACATTCTCTTTGTATGTGAAGTTGTAGCAGTAAGTCTATATTCATGTATTTTGTAATAAACTAAAAGGAACTTATTTGTCACATCTTTTTTGTTTTTATAACTTGTGACTTAAGTTATTAAAATTCTTAATTTTATTTGATGACTCATTTTTTTGAGAGTATAATAAAAAAATTTCTAGAAGGGAACTAAACTTCTATAACTTTATGAAGGCAAATAGACTAAAAAATAAATGCTTCTGGGGGCTGGGGATATAGTTCAGTTAGAAGAGTGCTTGCCTTGAATGTACAAGCTCCTGGGTTCAATCCCCAGCATTCCCACCAAAAAAAAAAAAGCTCGTGAGGTGAGGTGAAATGAGGTTGGAGTGTTTTCTTTTTACAAAATGGTGTTGCCAAAATGGTCATGGAATGTTATTTTCAACGTAAATTTTTATTGACACAGACATCTTTATACTAAATGCATAACCTATACAATTGTGAATTTTCATGAAATTGATGTATACCTGTGTAACCAGTATTCAGATCAGGGACCAGAACATTACTACCATCCTGGAAAGTCTCCAGGAAGAATCCCTTTCCTTTGCCATTGTCTGCTCCCTCAAAAGTAGCCATTATCCTGACCTCCAGTACTACACATTAGTGTTGCTTCTTTTGAATTTTACACAGATAAAACTATATAGTGTGATTGTGTGTGTGTATGCCTTGTTTCTTTTGTGTAACATATCCATGTTGTTAGGCTCAGTTTGTTGAATATAAAATTCCATTGTATGAATATATTACAATATATTTATTTGTCTGTTTCACTATTTATGGACATTTAAATTGTATCAGTGGACTCTTGGTAAAATATTATTGCTACGAACATTCCTGAATGTTCTTTTAATGTATGAATTTCTTTGGCTATAGTCCCAGAAGTGGAAAAGCCAAATACCACGTTAAGGGTGATTGTCTAATAGATATGTTTCACTTGAGTGGGTACTGCAAAACCATCTTCCAAAGTGGACTTACTAATTTATATTCCTACAAGTAGTATGGGACTGTATCCTCATCAGCACATGAACAAATAAAACTTGACTTTTATTTTCCCCCTTCTAGGGGTTGTGTACTATACATTATGGTTTTTACTTCATTACCTTGGGGATTATTGAAGCCAAGCAACTGTTAATGTACTTACTGTATTTGTTCTCCCCCCCCCACCCCCCCACCCCCCCTACCGGTACTGGGGATTTAACCTAGGGAACTTTGCCATTGAGCTACATATCCTGCTCTTTTTATTTTTTATTTTGAGACAGTCCTAGTAAGTTGCTTAGTGCCTTGCTAATTTGCTTTGATCTTGCCATCCTTCTGTCTCAGCCTCCAGCTTCTTTGGGTGGAATTACAAGTGTATGCCACCTGATTAGATGTGTTCTTTTGTGAAGTGTCTAAAATTTGATTGAATATGTGTATTACAAATATTTTCATTCAGTGATTTTCATTTTTACTTATTAGGATGTCCTTTTCTGAGCAGAAGTTCTTTACTTTATATCTATTTGTCATTTGTTGTCTTTTATAGCTAGTGATTATGTACATAATTTAAGAAACCTATGCCCATGATATCTTATTTCATTTTTTATATGTATTTTTTATGACTCAATATTAAATGATATTACTTGATGTAAAAAAAAAATCTTTCTTCCCTTATTTTGTCTCTCAACAGAGTGGGCCTTAAGGATATTGTTGGTATCCATTTGCCAAAAAATGTGAAATTTCAGAGTCCAGCTTATTCTTATATAGATAATGAAGAAACAGTTGAACCTTATACAACTGAAAAGATGAGTCAAGTTCCTGGAGGATATTTGGCTTTGACAGAGTGTTTTGAAATTATGAAAGTAGATTTTAACAATCTTCAGGTAAAAAACAAAAAATTTCAATTATGATTTTTAAGCATTAAATTTTATGCATTGTTTAATGGATAGGACAATCTTATTTTTATGAGTTTGCATAAGATTTGGCTTCTGATATATAAAGAATTGATAAGACAGTAATTAGAATTCCCTCCTGAAATTATTCACTCACTTCAAGCACAAATAAAAATTTCCTAAGATTGATTGGGATGTATAGTGTGCCAAATGCTTTCACATTTGTCTTAGAGAGCTCTAATACCATGTTTCAGAAGAATTAGAATTATCCTTGTGCAATATAGATGAGGAAACTTTTTTAGTTGTAGATGGACACAATACCTTTATTTATTTTATTTATTTTTCTCTGGTGCTGAAGATTGAACCCAGTGCCTCACATGTGCAAGGCAGGCACTTCACCACTGAGCTACAACCCCATTTCCAGATGAGGAAACTATTTATCACATTAAACAGTTTCTGCCAGAATATTCAGCATGGAAATACAAGGGCAAGACTTCTAGACCAAGTTTTTCTTTTTTTTTTTTTCTCTCTGTGTCATGATGCCTTTTTAAATTAATAGTATTCCTTGAAATGAACACTAATCCAAATTTCAAGATTAAATTTGCATTATGGTGACTAGCCATTCCATTGCCCAGGACTGAGGAGTTCCTGAGACAGAGGATGTTCAGTTTTAAAACTATGGTGGTCTTAAGAAAAGCAGGGCAAATTGATCACCCTAGCTTGTATTTGTGTATGTGGTAGAAATTGAGAAAGGCCACATAGAACGCTTTTATGAGGTCTTTTTTTTTTTTTAGTTGTAAATAGATCTTTTATTTATTTATTTATTTATTTATTTATTTATTTATTTATTTATTTATTTATTTATTTATTTATATGCGGTGCTGAGGATCAAACCCCAGGGCCTCACACATGCCAGGCAAGTGCTGTACCCTGAGCTACAACCCCAGCTCCATGAAGCTCTTTAATTAAGGTTAAATGTTCAAGTATACAGATGTTTTAGATGAAGCCACCTGGGGACCGAAGATTTTGTGAAGGTCATTTTAGCCTAAGATTTAAAAAATTTAATAGAAGCTTTATCCTCTAATAACTGTTGCTTGGTTATTATTGAGGTATTCTCCAACTAATTTTAATATTTTGGTTTTGCTTCCTGAGGCAGAGCAGTCTTCTTCCTAAGTATAATTCTCAGGAAGACTGAAAATATAAGTATATAATCTGAGCAACGTTCCAGTAGAGAATTACACCATTGTAGCTGCTGATTACCTCAAAGCTATCCTTTTATTATTTTAATTTTTCTTTGCCATATACATTACTAAGGTTTTAATTTTGAAAGCATCACCTGCCTGTTTAACAACACTTTCAAGCCATACAGAATTGAAAATGAAAAAGCTCTAGTATTTTTCTTCCCTTTTTAAATCTTGGCCCCTTTTCCTCAGGTCAGGAGTTTGGAGTGCATCTTTCAGACTAGAATTTGCTGTTTATACACCTTTTTTAAAAAAAATATTTATTTTTTTTAGTTGTAGTTGGACACAATACCTTTATTTATTTATTTTTATGTGGTGCTGAGGATCGAACCCAGGCCCTCGAACGTGTCAGTCCAGTGCTCTATGGCTGAGCCACAACCCTAGGCCACCATCATCCCTTTTTAAACAAAATAATCTTTGTGACTTTGCTCCTTGCTTTGTCATCCAACATATCACGAAATTTCTTGCATTGATGATGTGTATCTGCTGAGTGATACTCTAATATAACAGATCAAAACTCCTGATCCAGTAGTCTTGAGGTGGTTTTAGATATCCACATTACTGGTTGCTTCAGAGTGCTGGGAAGGCTATTTCAGGGATGTTCAGTGTATGAAATCCTCTCATTCCTTTTACATTTTTTTTCCCTAAGGAATTAAAAAGTCTTGCAACTAAAAAACCTGACTCAATTACTATTCCTGTTATTAAAGAAGGCACATTAGATGCTGTTGTGGTTTGGTTTGTGCTTCAGCTTGATGATGAACACAGTTTATCCACAAGTCCTAGTGAGGAAACATGTTGGGAACAGGCTGTTTACCCTGTGCAGGACCTTCCAGGTAGGTCTTGTCTAGTTTTTGTTTTGTTTTTTAAAAGAACGTGTTGCTTGAATGCTCTGAGTATTCAAATCATGACTAAAAAGGGAAAAAACAAAACTCATAAAACTTTGGATATGAAGTTTTCAGTCAAGGGAAGTTGGTTACATCTTTGAGAAGTTTTTTTTTCTTTTTTCAAAAGTAGATATACATAATTAATATAAGTAGTTAAAGAAGAGAGATTAAAACCAACTCTGTTACATACCACTAAAAAATATTTATCACTGGTTTTTTAGTTATCAGTAAGTGAAAGAAATGCTGTTTTTGCTGTTGTTTGTGTTTTTAATGGAAAGTATTGGAAAATGCTTTTAGTGCAGGAGTTTTAACCCCTTGATGTATCTGATAACATCTGTGGAGACTCAGTCATAAATATGCACATACTAATATAAACAAAAGCTGGCACTTCAGGGAGTTCATGGATGAGTGAACTTACTAAGGAAGTTCTGTATTAAAGATAATTTTTGCGTGGAATTTTTTTTTTTTTACAGCAATTTGATGAGCTTTAGTGAGTTTACAGCAGTTGAATTATATAGAAAAGCTCTACCCTTTTTAAGTAGAAAGGCAGTACATTTCGTTTTAGTCTCCTAAGGATCTAATTTGACAAGGTCATTAGGTTATGGATCTGTATAGTGTGTGGCTAGTGTGATGTTTTTAATCGGTAGATTTGGATTCATATCTCAAATCTGCTACTTACTGACTCCCTGTAGACTGGCCTTGCTAGTCATTTCTCCATTTTTGTTGTGATATATATATATATATATAAATGACATGGCACTGTCTATGTTTTAGCAGTATTATTGTAGGAATTATTAGAGATAAAGGGTATGAAATGTCTACCACAGTGATTGGCACTCAATAAATTATACACACACATATATTTTATATCTGTATATTTATTTTCTCTCAGAGTTAACTTAAATGTCATTTTTTAAAAAATATTTTTTATCAATTGTTTTTTATAACTATTTATTTATTTATTTATTTATTTATTTTTATGTGATGCTTAGGATCGAACCTAGGGCCTCGAACATGCTAGGCTCTACTGCTGAGTCACAAACCCAGCTCGAATTGTCATTTTTTTTTTTAAAAAGTATTTTTGGAGAAGAGTCATTTAAAATGTTTAAATGTAAGAATAACAACTTGTACTTTTAACTGGTTCTAGAGCTGATGAGAAGGTATTATGATTATACATTTTCATTGTAAAGTTTTACCACATGTGAAACTCATAGAAAAGAGTACTTGTAGAACATAGTTCTTTCTTACACTTTGAAATTCCTAAGCATGCAAGAATATCTAAAAATTAACTGATTAGAAATATTTCAAACAGGATTCTGATGAATGCTGACTTGTTTTTTGGAAATTTTTCTTAGAGAAAAGAATGTCATGTTAAGTTAAAGTGAAATTTGATTTTGATTCCTGAATTTTTTCTATGGCCATACCACCCTGAACGCGCCCAATCTCATCTGATTCCTTAATTTTGTCTCTCTTTAGTTTTGTTAGCTTTATTACTAAAGATGATTGAGAATTCCCTGCAGCCATCTGCCCCGCCTCCCTGACCCATCCTCCCTATGATGGTACCTATTGATAGCAATAAACAAAACAAAACAAACCTATAATACTGATAGTGTTACAGTCCAGTAATAGAGCTCTTAAATCTTTCTGTTATGGTACAAATTAGTTGAATTTCCAAATTTTAGTTTTTCCCTAGTAAAGCTGGTGAGATTTTCCTAGTTTTTTAAAATAGTAAATTAATAGGTGTAATCCTTTCTGTAGTTATTAAAAGAATTGGGGATTAAATGGGGGCATTGGAGATGTTTATGTGATCTTCAGGCTAACAAGCATTCCATATTAATCAGTTATACTATTTCTCTCTTATTAATGAAGACTACTGGATGAAGCCTGGAGATCATGTGACAATGGAAGTATCTTGTCAAGACTGTTACCTAAGAATCCAAAGTATTAGTGTTTTGAGTTTGGAACAAGAAATGGAAGTTACAAAAAGTTTCACTAAGGATACAGACTTACTATCTTCAGGAAATGAGGCTGAACTCTGTAGTGCCCTGGCTAACCTTCAGACCAGCAAGCCAGATGCTGGAGAGCAAATATGTGTATTGGAATCCACAGAAATTGCTTTGCTTAATAACATCCCATATCATGAAGGCTTTAAAATGGCAATGAAGAAGGTATTCTCTTCATTGACTCCAGAAAAGCTATGTCAGGTGATGGATCCTCACTGTGAGGATGATGAAATGAGCTCAGGAACTGGAAGGCAAAACACTGTGCAGAGCACCTCCGAACCTTTATATGTGTTAGATGTGTCTGAAGGCTTCTCTATTCTGCCTATAATTGCTGGTACACTTGGGTGGGTTAAGCCTTACAGTTCTGTGGAAAAAGACCAGCATCGTATTGCTCTGGACCTCATATCTGAAGCCAATCACTTTCCTAAAGAAACACTTGAGTTTTGGCTGAGACATGTGGAGGATGAATCTGCTGTGTTGCAAAGGCCCAAATCAGACAAGTTGTGGAGCATAATCATACTGGATGTCATCGAGCCATCTGGGCTCATTCAGCAAGAAATAATGGAAAAAGCTGCAATTTCGAGGTAAACCACAAAATAGAAATTTTTAGTTTTTTCAATCTCAGACATCACATAAATTCTTTTAGTTCTTTAAGGGTACAACCATAAAAATGAAAGACCATTGTGTATTTGTCAAGCATTGTATTTGTTATTTCATGTTTACCTCTGTGTGCATATTATTACTGATTTTTTTTTTCCCTGAAGAAATCTCTGTACTGTAGGAGTGAAGAAGAAAGTCTACTTTGTGTTAGGATAGCCTATGTTAATATAAGGACTTAGGTCAAAATCTATTAAAATAGGTAAGATGTTCAGGGTGAAAAAGATTAAAAAACCAAATTTATCTTTTATGATGTAAGAAACGTGTTCATGTTTGATGATATATTGGGAGAACTCATTCTTGAGAATGAGTACCAGTACTCCTGGGTCTTAATGTCTTTATTTTATAATATAGTTCTCTCTCTAAAGCTAAAGGTATTTCTCCTTTAACGTACGTTCCTCAATGTAAACTTGGCCTTATTATTTAATATAGAAAGTAAATTTGGCTATGTTTCAAAGTCCTTTAGTTATGATGCTGAGATCTGCAAAGAAGGCAATATATAACAGTTGGAAGCCCAAACTTATGAAAAATAAATTTTTACAGATTAAAATTTTACATTATAGGGAGAGGGTTGTTTTGTATTAAAAGAAAGAACGGTGGGAATGCAGACCCAAGATTGAAATAGTATAAAGTTAAATTATCTATTCAAGAAAGATACTTGACAAACCTGGGAAAAAAGTATTTTGCTTACATAGTTAATTATAGTCAGATTTTATATGCAGTTCCTTTTGTTACTCACATTTATTGCTTGTGTGTGTGAACCAATAAAAACAACCACTGTGATTTTCTTTTTAAACAATCTTGTATGTATATATTATTATACTGGCTCTGATCTTAAATAAATTATGGAGCTATGGAGGCTTAAGTATATATACATATAATTGTGTGTGTAATTTTAAACAGATGGACCTGAAACAAGATCTAAAAGAGTTCATATCCAGTATCAGATTTGTTCCTGAATTTACTAAGTTGTATAATTTCTTTGTCAGATGAGAATACTGGGTTAAATGAAGATAGTTCAACTCTGAATTTCTTATATAGTGAAGTTTAACTTATTATTATTATTTTTTTTTTAAAGAGAGAGTGAGAGAGGAGAGAGAGAGAGAGAGAGAGAATTTTTAATATTTATTTTTTAGTTCTCGGCGGACACAACATCTTTGTTGGTATGTGGTGCTGAGGATCGAACCTGGGCCGCACGCATGCCAGGCGAGCGCGCTACCACTTGAGCCACATCCCCAGCCCAAGTTTAACTTATTTGATATAGTCACCTTGGAAAGTCTTATATTTTCCAAATGATTTATTTTTAGTTTTGATTTAATTTAAACTTACAGGAAAATTGCAAGAACAGTACAGAGTACTTTTTACACATATTTACAGATTGTTTACATTTCTTTTATTTATTTTATAATTTTCTTTGATTCTTTATTCTACTTTTCTTTTTTGAGAGTAGGTTAGAGGCATAGTACTCCTTTACAACTACATAACTTATGTATTTTTTTTTATTAGAGCATTGTAGTTGCAAACAGTAGTTGTGTACATTTTGAAAAAATCATACATGTAAGGAATTTGATTTTAAACTCTCTCTCTCTCTTTTTTAAATACATATGTATTTGTCATTATTAAACTCTCTTCCTTTGCTTCTTCTCCTACTTCCCATTATTCTCTTCCTCTGTGTTACTGATATTCCTTTCACTCATTTATTTAGTTTTGACTTGTTCTTTCTACATGTACATAAAGGTGAAATTTACTGTGTATATTCATATATGTGTATAATGTGATTTTGTTAAATTCATTTTGTATTTCTTCCCTTTTCCTGTCTTTTCTTTCTCCCTCTTGTTCTCCTCCTATTCCATTGATGTTACCTATCTTTATGATATTAAACCCTCCTCCCCCTTACTGCTTTCTTTCTGTTATTTTTCTCTAGCTTCTACATATCAGAAAAATATTTGGCTCTTTGTTTTCTGAGTCTGGCTTATTTCACTTAGCAGGACTGGTATTACTTCTGAGATAACTCAGCAGAAAGTACATTTGGTCCTGGGCTTGCCTTTTTTACCCCTATGACTTTTCATCTGTTTAGGGTTTCTGTATCTTCCTGGTTCGATTTAGGCAGGTCATATATCTAGAAATTTGCCAATATCTTCTAGATTTTCTGGTTTATTAGAGTACAACTTTTCAAAAGAGTTGTTTTTTCAGTCTTTATTTCATTAATTTGGCTCTGATATTATTTATTTCCTATCTTCCACTGACTTTGGAATTAGTTTGTTCTTCCTTTACTCAGGCTTTGAATTAGAGCATAAGCTTATTTATTTGGGAATCTATTTTTTTTATTTAGGTACTCAATGTTATAAATTTTCTTCTTAGAACTACTTTATACCATCTGAGAGATATTGATATATTGTATGTCCTCACTTGTTTCAAAAATTTTTCTTGAATTCTCTTTTCTTTTTTGATCCATTCTTTATTTAAAAGAGTATTCTTCAATGTTTATGTGTTTATGTGGTTTCTGTGGTTTTTCTTGCGATTTTTAGATTCATTCCATTATGATGTGATAGGATATATGGATTATATCAGTTTTTTTTTTGTGTGTGTGTGTGTGTGTGTATGTGTGTGTTTGCTAAGACTTAAACACTGTGACCTAGAAGATGAACTGTTTGGAAAAGTTTGCATAAGTTGCTGAGAATAGGGAAATTCAGTTGTTTGGGGTGAAATATTCTGCACATTTCTATTAGGTCCATTTGATTTGTAGTATTATTTAGGTTGGACATACCTTTATTAATTTTATGCCTTGAGAACCTGTCTGCATGATAAGGGTTGTTGAAATCACAATATTACAAGTATTATTTTATTGGGGTTTATCAGATATAGTGTTCAGCATTTTTTAAAAAATATAATTGGATGTGCTGACATTTGTGGCAAATATACTTACTATCATTATATCTTCTTGTTGGATTGATCCCTTTGCCAGGATGTAGTGCCCTTTTTTTTTTTTTGTCCCATGATTAATTTTTGCTTGAAATCTGCTTTGTCAGATATGACAAAGTTTTCTGAGTCCATTTGCATGGTGTATTTGTTTCCGTCCTTTTTCTTTCAGCTTGTGTCTTTGCTAATGACATGAGTCTCTTGCAAATAGCATCTAATTTCATCTTGTTTTTTTTTTTAAATATTTATTTTTTAAGTGTAGGTGGACACAATACAATGCCTTTATTTTTATGTGGTGCTGAGAATCTGGGTCTGCCCGTGCTAGGCGAGTGCTCTACTGCTGAGCCACAGTCCCAGCCCTGCATTTTTTTTTTTTTTTTTTTTACCCATTCTGCTAGTCTGTGTCTTTTAATTGAGGAGTTGAGACCGTTTATATTCGGGGTTTTCATAGATATGAATTTGTGGTTTCCTGCCATTTTGATTTCTTGTTATTGATTGCTCCTCTATTGATATTCATTTATTTAGACACTTTGGGATTTGTTTTTGGATTCCTCTGTGTGCAGTTTATCTTTGTAGTACTGGATTAATGGTCATGGATTCTCTTAGCTTACCGTTGTCATGAAAAGTTTTTATTTCTCCATTTGAAAGAGATCTTTCCTGGGTATAGCAGTCTTGGCTGGCAATAGTTTTCTAATAGAGCTTGTAATATTCTTATTTCAGGACCTCCTTGATTTTAGTGCCTGAGGTGAGAAGTCAAAGGTGAACTCTAAATATGACTTGATGTTTCTCTCTTGCAGCTTTCAATATTCTTTATTATTTTCTATGTTAGCCATTTTGATTATGATGTGTCTTGGGAGAACTTCTTTTTTGATCTGCTCTATTTGGGGACTTGTATGATTCCTGTGTGTGAATAGCTATCTAATTTCTGATATGGGGAAAGTTTTCTGTTAATATCTCTTTAACAGTTTTCTTTATGCTTTTATACTGTATCTTTTATGATCTCTTCTATACCGGTGACACTCATGTTTGATCTGTTGATGTTGTCCCAGAGTTCATCATTTTTTCTCCTTTATTGAATACTATTATACTCCAGTTCATGTGCCTTGTATTCAATCCCTGGTGTTTTATCTGTAAGGGCTGAAGTACTATTTTATTTTTACTTTTTTAATATTTATTTTTTAGTTTTTTTAGGTGGACACAATATCTTTATTTTTATGTGGTGTTGAGGATCAAACCCAGTGCCCCACGCATGTCAGGAGAGTGCGCTACTGCTTGAGCCACATCCTCAGCCCTGAAGTTCTATTTTCTACACACTCTAATCTGTTGTTGATACTTCCAAGTGAATTTTAAATTTGATTCATTGGTTTTGAAATTAAATGATTCATTTGATTCATTCATGGTTTTGATTCAATGAATTCTGATTTGCTTCTTTTCCATATTTGTATTTCTTTATTGAAGTGGTCTGTCATCTCCTGTATTAGCTCTTAATGCATTCCTTAGATCTTCTTTTAGTTCATTGAACATTTTAATGAGACAGAAAGAAGCAAATTTAAAAATTTTTTTTTAATATTTATTTTTTAGTTGTAGTTGGATACAATACCTTTACTTTAGTTATTCATATGTGGTGCTGAGGATTGAACCCAGGGCCTTGCACATGCTAGACGAGGCCTCCACAGTTGAGCCATAACCCCTTGAAAACAACATTTTTAAGTGCCCAAAGGAAAAACATGTAAAACTGAAATTTTATATTTAGAAAAACATTCTTTAGGAAGGAAGGCAAAATAAATATATTTTCATATAATGAAAAGCTAAGAGTCAGCAGATTTGTTTAAAAAATAATTATTGGTCTTCAGACAGAAAGAAAATGATACTGGAAGGTAAACTGGGCATCAGTGATAAAGAGAAAGCAACACAATAACAAATATGTGGGTAAATGTAAGAGGTTATCATCTTTTTGTCTTCTTTAAGACATGTTTTTGACTTTTGAAAGGAAAATTAAGAAAATATCTAAAATTGAACAGAAGGGAAAATACTGCATATAAAAATTTGTGAATGCAATGAAAACAGTGCTTAGAGATTTATAGCATTAAATGCTTATATTAACTAAGAAGAAAGTTCTCAATAATTTTAAACTTCCTAAGTTTAAAATGATGATCAAAATAAACCCAACACTAGCCCAAAAGTACATACTGTACAAACTATACACCTTATAGATTTATTAGATCAATTTCTGGAAGAGCTTAAACTACCACAAGAACATGAACATTTAGATGGTCCAGTGACCATTAAAGAAAATAAGGTCCTAATAGGAAAATCTCTAAAAAGATCTTCAGGTATAGATATCATTGGAAAATTTTACCACACATTTGAAGAATTAATATCAATTCTTTACAAACATTCCCAAGAAGTAGAAGAACAGGGAACAATTTACAGTATACTTTATGAAGCTGGTATTACAGGATGGTGAAACCAGAAAAGACAGTGTCAAAATAAAACAATGAAAGATTGATAGACCAAGGTCCGTCCTGTATAGACACACAAATATTGACAAACAATAAAGACCTATGAATGTATAGATTGATGTAGAATAATTATGATAAAATTCAGTATCCATTGATAAAAACTTTCAGAAAAAATAGGAATAGAGAGTATTATGGAGTGTTAAATTATATCTCTCAGAAGATATATTTAGGTTCCAACTCCACACATAGAAATAAGGCACCGCCTCATTTTCCCCCAGAAATGGTATTAGTATGATTTAGTTACCTCAGGGACTGGAGTTAACATCATTCATGGTTCAGTGGGGCTTGCATCCTTATAAAGAGATCAGGGCAAGTTTTGATTCAGTGTGATTAGGAGTCCTTATTTGATTATCTTCATAATAAACAAAGATTATTATCTTTGATTTACATTTGTAGTGAAATATTTTAATTCCCTTACCTGTCAGTTTGGGTACATTCCATAGGTATTTCTTTGTGGTTTCCATGGGTGTTTCATTTACATACAGAGGGATACCACTATAGCAGTGTCACTCTACAGCAGTGTGACTTCAGTAGTGTACAGAATGCTGCTGCATCTCTGCAACCCTACCCCCTCAGCTACTTATGTTACATGTGTGTACACTGTGTTTTCCATCTTGTGGAAAACAAAAAATAGCACTAGCTTTTACAATTGTCTTGAATTTGCTTCCTAGAGATATCTAAAAAACTGAAAACCGAGTAATTTTATAAGCGTCCCACTAATTCCTATAGGGTTTTCGTGAGTGTTCTAAATAGGGTAGTGGTACATAATGGTTCAATCCCGAGCAGTTCCTTAACCTTTGATTGTGTACTGTGACATTGATATTTTTGAAGGATTTAGGCTAGTTTTTTGAAATAGTATGGCCTTTTATTTAAATTTGCTTCTTCATGATCAGATTTATGCTATGTATTTTTTAAAAATTTTTTTATTAGTTGCTCAAAACAGAACAATGATCTTGACATATCATACATTTGATTGCAGTATCACATTGGTTTTACAGCCACGTTTATACATATAGCCATATTAGTGTCTATTGTATTCTGCTACCCTTCCTATTCCCCCCTCCCCTCCCATCACCTCTCTCTACCCACTCTCTACCCACTCTACTCTCTCTTTTTTTCTTCCTCACACCATCTTATGTAATTTTGCATAACAATGAGGTCTCCTTCCATCTTCTGTGCAATTCCCCTTCTCTCTCCCATTCCCATGCATCTCTCATCCCTATTTAATGGTAGTCTTCTGCTCATGCTCTTCCTCCCTGCTCTGTTCTGAGTCGCCCCACTTATATCAAAGAAGACATTCGGCATTTGCTCCTTAGGGATTGGCTAGCTTCACTCAGCATAATCTGCTCTAATGGCATTCATTTCCCTGCAAATGCCATGATTTTGTTATTTTTTAGTGCTGAGTAATATTCCATTGTATATAAATTCCACGGTTTTTTTATCCATTTATCTATTGAAGGGCATCTGGGTTGGTTCCACAGTCTAGCTATTGTGAATTGTGCTGCTATGAACATTGATGCTATGTATTTTTGGTGGGATATTATAGATATGGTGTTTGAGATCCCAGTGCATCGTATCAGAAGGCACAAATCTATTTTTCCTGTTATTAATGATGTAAACTTTGAGTACTTGTTTAAGGTTTTTTCCACCATGCGGCCAGCGCAATGGTTTCATTAATGAGGTTCTTAGCATAAAAGTTAGCTAGCAAAAATCGAAATAAAACATACAGACTCAGTTACCTTATTTCTATTGCCAGGTCCGAGACGGCTCCCCTCTCTGGTTCCCACCTCTAACCGCCTGGCAGGGCAGCAAGGATTACTCAGGGCTAGCAGGAGAGAGATAGAGAGAGAGTGAGCACGCCAGGGAGTAGCCTTTTATTGGGGAACAAGAGATTCAGGGGAGAATTCCATCCAATGAAGGTTGCGGGGTTGCACTCCAAGGTCAGAGTCAGTGATTGGGCCCCCAGGGTCAGTGGTCAGTCACACCCCCACACAGACGGGTTCTCTCATCAGGAGAGGACCGGGAAAGTTCCGACACAGCCAGAACGCCTCAGACCCAAACCGGGAGTTGCCCAGTCACGTGTGAGGATGGCTCCCCACAGTTTTTCCACTGAAACTTTGAAATTTTTCCCTTTATAGTTAATGCTTCATTAGTGGGTGTTAGTATTTTAAGACCATATAAATGTATAATTCCTCATGAGACCTTTATTTGCTGATTTTAATCTTCATTGATTTTTTTTAAACCCTTCTGTCCAATATGTTAATATATTTTTACTTGGGCTCCTGGATTCTATTCTATTGAGTTATAAGCCATTACTCTCATTTATTTGTACACAAATATTTGTGATAGCTTTATTTATAATACTTGAAAACCAGAAATAATACTAGTATGCTTGCATCTATGGTTACTATCTTACACCCATATTGTGACATACCACTAAGAACTATTTATACTTGCAGAAACTTAAGTTAGAGCCCAAAGAATTATGTTGAGTGAAAATAGTCCCCAGAGAACATATAATCAAATTTATGATTGTGTTGAAATTACAGAGATGGAGGACAGATTGCTTGGGATTAAGAAGAAGGTGGGTGCATTTATAAAAGTATATGAGGCAAATGAGTGTAAGGGTATATACTTACAGGCTCCTTAAAAGGGTAACAAGAGTGATCTTGTTGTTAGTGATAGAAATGTTCTGGATCTTCATTTTCTAATTTTCTACATCTTGATTATGGTATTGTACTCTATTTTGCAAGATTTTACCACTGGGAGAAACTGGGTAAAAGGACATGGGATCTCCTTGTTTCATTTCTTAGAACTGCATAGAAGTATATGACTATGTCAAAACATAAGGCTGATTTAATAAAAACAGCCACACGTATTTATCAGCTTGTTAGTCTTTAGTAAGTTAATGAGGTGGTAGACTTTGAAATGTTTTGACACACCACTGGGTTCAGTTTCTAGATGACTTCTTCCTATGAAGTGAGTGACAGTTCCAGTCCCCAAGTGTTAGATCCTTCTTTGGTCTAATCAAGGTATTCTCTTGATGGGCTTAGATGTCTGACATCTTCCCAGCTAACTTAAAGCTGTATCTATAGGTATGTATTTTGATGCTCAAAGTAGCCCAGATTTGGTCCGTTGGAGTTCCTTCAAATTGGCTTCGGTATCTTTTTGTTGTGTTCTCAAGATGCTTAAGCATATACTAACTTTTGGTGCAATCAAATGTTTTATATTAATATTGTGGGGTTTTTTTGCTCTGCCTTACAGTCAGTCTTTTTCCAAGGAACCCTGGTTCCTTTTAGTGGAGATATTTGAGATCAACATTTTGATGACAGGTATGATCATTGCTAATGATGAGTCATTGCTAGTAGGCTCTCTTAAATGTTTAAAGCTAGGAAATGTATGTTACACACATCCACAAGTCCATAATCATACATGTGTACACATACACATACGTATTTTTAACTTCTGTATCTATTTTATTTGTTAAAAAAGAAAAACAAAAAAACCTTGTGCATCCATCCTGATACATTTACTTTCAATCCACTACCATAGTGTTTATTGTGGTCCCCTTTTCATATTTGTAATTCTCTTTCTCATCAGTGAAGAGTCATCAGTATACTCACTCTCCTGCTCATATCTTGAGTATGTATAAAATCATTTCAGATTTGCTGAACTTATACCACTGTGGAAAGCAAGCCTACTAACTAGAGGGTAATTGTTAGTCTAGTGTTTTTGTTTCTTGTTTTGTTGGTACTGGGGATTGAACCCAGGGACACTCTGTACCACTGAACTGCATTCCCAACCCTTATTATTTTTTAATTTGAGACAGGGACTCCCTGAATTGCTTAGGCTGACCTTGAACTTGTGATCCTCCTGCCTCAGCCTTCCAAGATTCAGTGTCCTCAAGCTTTTTCCCAAAATTTTGTTTTAGGAGTTTTATAGTTTTAGGTCTTCTATTTAGGTGTTTAATCCACTGTGAGCTAATTTAAAAAAATTTTTTTTTAGTTGTAGATAGACACAATACTTTTATTTATTTACTTATTCTTTAATGTGGTGCTGAGGTTCAAACCCAGGGTCTTACATGTGAGGCAGGCTCTTCATCACTGAGCTACGACTCTAGCACAAGTTAATTTTTATATACAGTTGTCAGGTAAAGTTCCATCTTTATTTTTTTGTGTTTCCAGTTTCCCCACCATCATTTTTGGGTTAATTTATGGGCTCTCTCTTCTACTCCATTGGTCTATATATCTGTCTTTATACCAGTACCACTGTGTTTTGGTTACCGTTGCTTTGTATTGTAATGTGTTTTGAAATCAGGAAAAGTGAGGCCTTTGATATTCTTTTTCAAGATGGCTTTGTCTATTCAGGGTCATTTAAGAGTCCATATGAATTAAGGGTGAATTTTTCTGTTTCTGTAGAAAACATTGTTGGTATTTTGATAGGGCCTGCATTGAATGTGCACATTACTTTGGGTAGTGGGGACATTTTAACAATATTGTATTTGCATCTGTGAACATGAAATGTCTACATTTCTGTATGCCTTTAATTTTTTTCAGCAAAGCTTTATGGTTTTCAATGAACAAATCTTTTTTTTTTTTTTTTTTTTTGGTTCTGGGTATTGAACCCACTTACCACTTACCCCAGCCCTCTTTAACTTTTTATTTTGAGAAAGGGTCCCACTAAATTTCTGAATGCCTCTCAGAAGTTGCTAAAGCTGGCCTTGAACTTTAGATTTTCCTGACTCAGACTTTTTAGTTTTGGGGATTACAGTTTTGTGCCACCATGCCCGGCTTCAATGTACAAATCTTTTATTTCCTTTGTATTTTTCCTAAGTATTTAGATGCTATTGTGAATAGATTTTTTTAAAATTTTCTTTTCAGACTGTTCATTGATAGTTTATCAAAACATAAATGATTTGTATATTTTTTCTATCCTGTGATTTTGCTAAACTAGTTTATTCTGTTTTTTTGTGAGGGGGTTGTGGTAGAATCTTTAGTGTTTTCCACATGTAAGCCTACAATCAGAGACACTTTTACTATTTGAATGTCTTTTTTTTTTTTTAATTTTTTATCCTTGGCTAAGACTCCAGTACTTTTTTGGGTAGCAGTTACCAAAATGTGCACTCTTTTTTTTTTTTTTACCTAATCCTAGTGAAAAAGCTTTCAGGCAGTGGTGTTTTATTTTAATGGAACCTGTAAATGATTTTTTAAAAAGCAGTTTTGGTGATAAAGCAATTTGTCAGGGGGTCTGCTTTGTCTTAATGATAGCTTATCCTAGTAACAAACAACTTACATGAAGGCTATCTGCAACTCCCCTTCCTAGTGTTTCTCAATGAGGAGGGAAGAGTGGTGTTATTAATAATGGCATTTTGGTTGAGACAGTTCTCATGTGGGTGTGTCTTCAGCTTTGGCATCTCTGGGCCTTAAATGCTGGTAGCAGCCTTAATCCTTGTTTAAACCAAGATTCTCCCCAATCCCCTTTCTCAAATACCTTCTGAGTAATGCTTCAGCCTAAGTAGCAGCCCAGTCTCCTTTATAGGTACTTCTGAATGTGTAGAATTATTTTGAGCATGGGGCCGGAAGCATGCAGATACTCTCACCGAGGCCTTGCTATTACTGTCTTGAGCCTCTGTATATGTGTTGGGGTAAGGAGGACTCATGACGCATCAAGGATGAAATTAGAATGATATGGGCTGAATGATAAAGGGCATCTCTCTCAGTGGACTACAATAATAGGACAAGGAGAAATGAGTCACTTAGAAGCTTATGCGTTTAAGACTATATTTGCCGGTAGTTTAAAATGTTCATTCTTAGACTTTTGTTCATTCATATAGATTAAAATACAGAAGAAAGCTTGGTAAGCTTTTATCTAACATTTCAAATTTTGGAGGGTTGGAGTACAAAGAAACATTGAAACTTCAGTATTTTCACCATTTATGGTTAGACTTTTAAAGTGGAACATATTTTTTATCATTGAAGACACAGATGGTTCTGATTCTGAAGTATCAATTAAAGGGTTGGATTAAGGAGTAGAGGTGTGACAAAATACTCATGTTGGTAAAGATAAGCAGTTTCAAGTCTAGTGGTATTTTATCTAAACATAACATGACATTCCTGTTCATGATAGTAACATTGGGGTTAAAAAATAGTTTTAGAATGTTTTAAAGTAATGTGAATGTCACCTTTTAAAGTAATTTTTATGCACTGCTTTTTGTATCTTTGGCATGGTTCCTAGTTTGTGGTTCAAACTTTTCTCACTTTTGGGATTTGGTAAATGAATGTTGACATTTTCTTCAGCCTATTATTTCTTGTTACTGCCTAGGATATTGTGATGTTATAATAAGAAATATATATTGGTGTTCTCTAGTTCGTATAGAATAACTTCTAAAACCTTAGAATTTTCTGGGTGATATGGTAAAATGAATTTACCATAAATTTACCATTTTAAATCCAACCATATCTGAGTTCATTCTAATGAGATATCTTTAGGTGAGCCTCTAAACAGCTTTGGGAGGCGGGGAAGGGGTTGGGGGGAGCTGGTTGCCAGAGGAACCATGTGATTAGAAGGTTGGAAATTTCAGTCCTGGAGAAGGGAGTGGGGCTGGGAATTGAATCATGTATCACCAGGGACAAGTGAATTAATTATGCCTGTGTAATGGTATTTCCATTACAAACAAACAAACAACCCTCCACCCCCACCCCCGCCTGCCTCCTGCTTTAGAACAGATAGGTTCAGACTTTCCAAGTTGGTGAACACATTGAGGTGCTGGAGGATAGCTTGTATGCAAAGCTCTATACTCTCCCATACCTCCATATTAAACAAACAAACAAACAAACAAAACACCCTATTTTCCTTTTACTCACTAACTACTCAGTATAATAATTCTGACACCAGATGTGCAGGGATTTCTCATCGCATACCAAGAAGTTCTTAAGTGTACACCAGCAGGGTGTCCTCAAATTTATTTCTACCTACCTGGAGATGGCATCAGATCCCCCAGGTTGAGGACTCAGTTCTACAGGACTGCCTCCAACTTCAGGTGCCAGTTGCATACAGTAGGTATCCTACCTATCCTACCAACTGGCTATAAATTTATCAATTTGTAAATCTCCTCTTTAGGTTTGATTAATTTGCTAGAAGAGCTCACAAAATTTAGGAAATTTTACTTACATTAACATATTAAATCTTAAATTTTTATTTTGTGGAAGCAGGGAATTAGTTCGAGAAGTGATGGTGAACTGTAATTCTAGACTACAGTATTACCTTTGCCCTATGTATGCCTTCTGTTTGGCTGTTTCTGAATTGTATTCTTTGTAATAAAACAGTATATGCAAGTAAGGTGTTTTTTCTCAATTCTGTGAACCATGTTAGCAAATTATTGAAACCAAAGAGTGAGTGCCCTGGCTAGGTTCAATCCTAGTACCAAAAAAAAAAAAAAAAAAAGCAGTGGGTGGGTGGCGTGGACAAAGAACACAACCTGTACTTTATACCCAGATTCACAAGTCTGGATTCACAGGTATGATTAATGCTTTGTCACATCTGCTTTATGATTCTCTTCATGAACCATTTACAGTAAGTTCTGAATATCAGGGAACCCCTACTTCTTTGGAGTATGTGTCTTAAGAACAAGTTATTCATCTATGCAGTATATAGTGAACAAAATCAGAAAATTTGCATGGGCTTTATATTATTATCAAGCCTACATTTTTTTTTCTCGTACTGGGGATTGAATTCAGTGGTACTTTACCACTGAGCTACATCCCCAGCCTTTTTTTTTTTAAATTAATTTTAATATATTTTAATATTTATTTTTTAATATAACACAACATCTTTGTTGGTATGTGGTGCTGAGGATCGAACCCGGGCCGCACGCATACCAGGCGAGCGCGCTACCGCTTGAGCCACATCCCCAGCCCCCCAGCCTTTTTTATTTTGAGACAGGGCCTTACTAAGTTGCTGAGGGTCTCAGTAAATTGTCCAGAGAGTCCTTGAATTGCCTCAGCCTTCTAAGTTGCTGGGATTACAGGTATGTACCATTGTACCCAGCTCACTTACAAATCTTACTCCAGTTTACTATTTGTCGCAGTGTTCTTCATAACTTTTTAAATTCCTGGTCTCAGAATTCAATCCAGGATCACATTTTATGTTTAGTGTTCATGTCTCCTTAATCTTCTTTATTCGGATAGTTTTTAATGTTTCCTTAGTCTCTTTTTTTCTGAAAATTCCTCAGTCTTCATGACATTAACAGTTTTGAAGAATTTAAGCCATTTATTTTATAGACTGTTCTTCATATTTTCCTATGATTAGATCCAGATTACCCATTTTTAGAGAGGAATGATTACCACAGAAGTTTTGTCACACTTGGAAGCACATAGTGCTGCTTTATCCCATGATTGTTAAGGTTAACTCAGATCATTTGGTTTAAGATGCATCACCATTTTGTCCACAGTTTCCCTTTTTGTAATGAACAGGTCATTTGTGGGGGTATTATTATGAGTACCTCTTACATGAAATGCTTAGGACCAGAAATGTTTGATTTTTTTTTTTGAATTTTTGAATATTCATATAAACCTAATGAGATAGCTTAGGGATGGAGCCAGGTCTACACATGAAATTCATTTGTTTTATGCATACCTTATACACAGGTGTAGAATTTTATACCTATAAGTAGCATTCTAAAAGTTTTTGATTTTCGAGTGTTTCAAATTTTGGATTTTAGGATAGGAATGTTTAACCTGTAATTTTCATATCCATGGATGACCCTTGCCTGCATCTGAGGACTTGTGTCCATCATCCAGCCAACTGGTTATTTTTGTTTCATAGGTCAGTGGTCTCCTTAAGTTTGACTTGTTGGGGAAATTATTTCCAGTGCTTTACCATTCTGAACCACCAGCTGATAATAACACAAAGTTCATTAGACTATACATAATGTGTGGCTCAGTAACTCATGATTCTTAGTTATTTGATATTCATAAAATGTAGGAAATCAAAAAACTTTAAAAAACACGTGTTATCTTTTAGGTGTTTACTACAGTCTGGAGGCAAGATCTTTCCTCAGTATGTGCTAATGTTTGGGCTGCTGGTGGAATCACAAACACTGGTAGAAGAGAATGCTGTTCAAGGACTAGAACGCACCCTTGGGTTAAATATAGCACCTTTTATTAACCAGTTTCAGGTAAGTATCTAGAAAAGAAGATTTACTCATGTCACTATAATCTACCTTATTTCTCATTGAGGTTTTATTGAGTCATTGTGTTTAGCTACATTAGAATGTAATCAGTTTCTTAGAGCACAGGGATTTATTATGTGTAAAAATCAACCTAGGGGTTAGAAAAAAACCAAGGTATATTGCCATGAATACAGTTTGTGCTAGGTTTTGGTCTTGTAAAAAATGGTGTTCCTTGTCAATAAAGAAGTCTCCAGAAGATCTATATTCTAAACTTGAACCTTACATTGAGACCTCAAGTTGGCAGCAGATAGGTGTGAGCAGCTAATGTCCAGGGTCAAGTTCAGCCACAGGGAACAGGAATTTAGGAGTCTAGGAAGTTGGAGCAAGGCAAGCCAGGAGATGAGGAACCAAGAATTGGAAATGAGGATTAAACTGACATAGGCACTATCAGAAAAGCACAAATTTGTGAGTTAAAAATAGTGGGTATGGATGGAACATCTCTGGAACAGGTTTCTGGTTAGAGACAGGGGAATAGGTGGGATGAGATAGGCCACCAGAATGTTGGAAGGTAGGATGATGAGTACAGAGTTAAAAGAAGATATCTAAAACTTGTATCTAAAGGCCAAGAATAGTAAGTATTTAAGTGTTTACAGTTAGATTGTTCAAGAGCAGTATCTCTTGGTAAATTTAAATTAATGAAGGAACTGCTTTATTCAAGGCTGGATAATTAAAATTTTATAGTTAGTTCAATCTCAGTATTTTGGAGGTTTTAATAAAGAGAATACACTTATCAGAAGATACAGATTATTTCTTGGATGCTCCAAAATGCCATCTTCTTTCTATCTTATTTCCCCTTAATCCTGACAAACAATTCTTTGATTCTACCAGAATTTACGTATATTGATTCTGCTGTGTGTGTGTGTGTGTGTGTGTGTGTGTGTGTGTCCCACCACTAAGGGTATTCTACCATTGAGCCATATCCCCAGCTCTTTTTTTTTTTTTTAAATTTTTCTTGTAATTGTAGATGGATAGAATACCTTTATTTATTTGTTTATTTTTATGTGGTGCTGAGGATCAAACCAGTGCCTCACACATGCTAGGTAAGCGCTCTGCTACTGAGCTACAGCCCCAGCCCTCCCCAGCTCTTTTAAAAAACCTTTTAAATTTTGAGACATGGTCTCACTAAATAGCAGAGGCTGGCCTTGAACTTGTGATTTTCTTGCCTCACTTTTCTGGATTTCTGGGATTATACATGTTCATCTGCCATCTTTTTTACTATATTTCCTGTCTTGTATCCTTTCTTTCTTAAGAGCTTATATCCCATGGTCTGTTTTTCATATACCTTTTTGTGGAAACATAAATTTCTCATTTCTGCTGGCCTTGGAAGACCCTACATTGGTTGAATCTAACACTGTGTTTTTTAAAAATAAATTTTATTCTAATTTGTTATGAATGACACGAGAATGCATTACAATTCATATTATACACATATAGCACAACTTTTCGTATCTCTGGTTGTATACAAAGTATATTCACACCATTTGTGTCTTTGTACACGTACTCAGGGAATGACATCCATCTCATTCTACCATCTTTTTTACATCCCTTGCCCCCTCCCTTCCCCTTCTTCCCCTTTGCCCTGTCTAGAGTTAGTCTAATCTTCACTTGCTTCCCCTCCCAACCCAAGTATGAATCAGCCTCCTTATATCAGAGAAAACATTTGGCATTGGGTTTTTTGGGATTTGCTGACTTCACTTAGCATTATATTCTCCAACTCCATCCATTTACCTGCAGATGCCATGATTTTATTCTCTTTTATTGTTGAGTAATATTCCATTATGTATAAATACCACATTTTTCTTTATCCATTCATCTACTGACAGGCATCTAGGTTAGTTCCTCAGTTCAGCTATTATGAATTGTGCTGCAATAAACATTGATGTGGCTGTGTCCCTGTAGTATGCTTTTTTTTTTAAAAGAGTCTATATGTATATATTTTTTTTTTTTTTGAGAGAGAGAGAATTTTTAAATATTTATTATTTTTTAGTTCTCGGCGGACACAACATCTTTGTTGGTATGTGGTGCTGAGGATCGAACCCGGGCCGCACGCATGCCAGGCGAGCGCGCTACCACTTGAGCCACATCCCCAGCCCCAGTATGCTGTTTTTAAGTTCTTGTTTTTAAGACCAAGGAGTGGGATAGCTGGGTCCAAAGGTGGTTCCATTCCCAGTTTTCCAAGGAATCTCCATACTGCTTTCCATATTGGCTGCACCATTTTGCAGTCCCACCAGCAATGTATGAGTGTGCCTTTTCCCCTACATTCTTGCCAACACTTATTGTTGTTTGTTTTCTTAATAGCTGCCATTCTGACTGGAGAAACAACACTGTGTTCTTTATACCAGTATGCCTGTGGCTGGCCTATAATACTGTGGTCTCACTTCTTCAGTAGATGACCACTCATCTGAAGAGGCTCCATAATCTTTCCTGGTAGTTTTACATGCTATAGCTTATGTCTTATTTGCTTAGGTATTAATATTGCCTCTCTTCTAATATGATTATCTCTTAGGCAATTGAGTGAATCAGTGAAACAAAATGAGAGGTTGTTAAAAAAATACAATAAAGAACTCTGTTCATTCAGCAACTATTTAATGAAATGTCTACCACATGCACTATTTTAGAATTTGAGAATATGGCTGTGAAACTTAAGTTGCTACATTCATGGAGCTAGCACTGAAATTGGAAGAGATAAGATAATAAATAAAAGTGTGGAATAGATGGTGAGACATGCTAGTAGGTTAAGGGAAATAAATGGGGATGTTGGAAATATACTATTTTACCTAGGTTACATCTAAGGAAAGACTCATGGGTAAGTGGTATTCAAACAGTTTGGAGTCAAAGAATCAACAAATTAAATGGCCTGAGGCATGATTGAAATATTCAGAGAGTTGAGAGAAAACCCAGAGAAATATGAGGCCAGATCCTGTAGAGCCTCTTGGCCATTGTAAGGACTTTGGCCTTTACTCTGAAAGGGGTAGGGAACAACTGGGGGCTATTGAGCAGAGGCAGAACCTGATGTTAGGAGTAGAACACTTGGGAGGTTTGGCAGAGGCCTCAGATTATTGTAGAAATTTAGGAGAGGTGGTAGGGCTTAGCCTGAAGTGGTAGTAATAGAGTGTTGTAGTGTCTTTTCAGGTCAAAGCACTTGGAATGGTAGGTAGCATTTACTGGGGAAAGTAGGAGGATGGTTCCATATTTTTGGAAGGGGCCTTTTGAGCAGTTTGATAAGAGTTCAAAGAAAGCTCTAGACTGAAGATGTAAATTTGGCAGTCAGTAGTACAGATGATATGGAATCAGTGTATAGGTGATATAGATAGATGAAATCTCCTTGGGTGGGGGGTAGAAAAAGAGGATTGAGAACTGAGCTCTTGATTGGGTTTCTAGCTCTTGATTGGTATTCGGTTGGATATTTCTAGAAGGAATTGACAAAGATGACAGGCAGGAGCGGCCAGTAGGTTAAATTGAGAAACAAAAGTGGATCATACTGTGTGGTATGGGTACAGCCATGAGGGGTTAGTGTCTAGGCAATGTGAGGTGATGTGGAAAACTAGGGCTTTTTCATTGATGGATGGAAACATGAATGAAAAGCATAATGAAGAATCCTGGAAATGGGATGGGAGGTCACTGTGAATTTTTATGGAGAAGAAAGGTTGGATGGTTTCAAGGATGCCTAGGGAGAGGTTGATGTATCTGTGGTCTGTTTCACCGTGAAGGACTTTTATAGAAAGGAAAGCAGGAGTTTCCTTTATGTTCAAATGAGGAAGAGATTAAAAATTATTAATAGGAGGATTTCATTGCAATCACATTGATTAAAATAATAGCAGTGATTTTCACTTTGTACATTTGGAACATCAGAGTACTTTCAGAACTGAAACCTGGGTGTCTACTTTTGATTGGTGTTGGTGTGGATTGTGGCCTGAGCAATCAAACCTATGTAAAAGGTCCCCAGGTGACTTCAATTTGCTGCCAAAGTTGAGAACCACTGCCTTTTAGGAGTAAACATACTTTTCCAAATGAAATCTATTTGGTTGAATTTGGCATATTTTTGTCAAACAACCTTTTTTTAAAACAACTTAATACTCAGTGTTGTACTATTTTGCTTCTTTAGTTCGTAAACAAACTTGAGGTTTACAATTTGTTGGAGCTGTTTGACTCAAGTAAGTTGAATTTGCATTCATGAAAGTGAGAAATGTACAGGTAACTGAAGCCTTAGCCAAGTATTTAACCTGATTAAACTTTGGTTCATTTTTCCTGAAAAACTGGAATAGTGAAAGTCCTTGTGACTTAGGATGCTAAAAGAAATGAGGTAATAGATGTAAAAAGCATCATCTGTCACACTGAGCCAGTACAGATCAAATACTTGGTGAGCCCAGACCATAAAAAGAATGAGTAAAAGTGAAAACTTTACATTTTCTATAGGTGCCTATCCGTGTATTTTTGGACCTGTCTTCATTGCCCTGTATACCTTTAAGCAAGCCAGTGGAACTCTTAAGACTAGATTTAATGACTCCGTATTTGAACACCTCCAACAGAGAAGTGAAGGTAAGGACAACACACAAAATGATAACTCTTGTTATGGTCCGAATAATTAGCTTAGATAATACTGTATATACATATCTTTAGCCACTTTGAAGATTTAAATCTTCTTTTCTAAACAATATACAGAAATGGATTTGAGTATTAGTGAATAAAACAGGTTAATATTAATTTGAATTGGGTGGTTAAATATATTTTAGAAATGTATTTTTAAATTTTTATATTCAAAATTGACTATAAAGAGAAAGAAGATTTACTAATTAAAGTCTATTTCATTTATCCGAATGAAATTTTCTTGATTTCTTAATTCCCAAAGGTACACATTTGTAAATCTGGACAAGTGACTGCTATTCCGTTTTGGTACCATATGTACCTTGATGAAGAGATTCGGTTGGATACTTCAAGTGAAGCCTCCCACTGGAAACAGGCCGCAGTTGTGTTAGATACTCCCATCCAGGTTGAAATGGGAGAGGAACTTGTTCTTAGTGTTGAGCACCACAAAAGCAATGTCAGCATCACAGTGAAACAATGAGGAGCAGTTTTCTAATGAAAACTGTTAGAGTATCAGCTGCAAAGTTCTTGTCTGAATTAGTGGGATTGTAATCATAAAATGGGTACATAAAATTTAATTCCTTGTAATTTAAAAATATAACATTAATAAAGTACATTTAAAAGATCATAAAAATAGCATTATTTTAGAAATATTATTGCAGACTTGCTTTCAGGAAAAGAACAAATCATTAGTTTTTAAATTTTTAGGTACTTTGGTTTTACTTGACTCTGTATGGATTTCTTTTTGTGTGTGTGGTACTGGGGTTGAACCCAAAGGCACTTTGATTTGTATGCTCAAAACAAATATACTTCTTCCCATTCTTAAGACTTTTGAAATGGGGAGATTATTATCATGCCTTTTACGTGCTATGTTCTTTATAAGAAAGGCACAAAGATGATTCTTTGTTAAGAAAAAAAAAACTATCATTGTTATACCACCCATTTTTTTTTTAAGTTAAATTTTAAAAAAAGTTAAATTTTATTTTGTGTATTTAAGATACACAACAGATTTTAGGACACAGAAATAAAGAGTTACAGTGAAGTAAATTAACATACATTGTTTTCAGTTACCTAGTTTTTGTTTTATTTTTGTAGCAAGAGCAGCTAAGACCTCATACTGCGGGATTTATTACCTGCTGTCCTCATGTTGTACATTAGATTACTAGACTTATTCATTCTATATATCTGTTCTGTGCCTTCCATCGTTTGATTCTGTATCTCTGTATAATTGAATTTTCTTTTTTTTCTCTTTAATTTTTTTTTCAGTTGTCAGTGGACCTTTATTTTATTTATTTATATGTGGTGCTGAGAATTGAACCCAGAGCCTCACACATGGGAGGCAAGTGCTCTACCACTGAGCCACAACCCCAGTCCCTGTATATTTGAATTTTCAAATGGCAAGATCTTATTCTTCTCAAGGGCTGAATAGAACTCATCTATAATTCTACTAGTTTCTTTATCTATTCATGGTTCACAGGCAATTAGGTTGTTTCCATCACTTGGCTATTGTGAATACTGCTGTGATTGTTGAACATGGAATTGCAGGTATCTTTATGATGGTGATTTTATTTTCTTTGGGTGTATGCCTAGAAGAGGGATTGCTGGGTCACATAGTGGTTTTATTTTAAATTTCTTTAGCAACTTCCATACTGTTTTCCGTAATGGCTATACGGCTATATTGATTCCCACCAACAGTGTACAACTCCCTGTTCTCCATAACCTTGTCAGCATGGTATCTTTTGACCTTTTGAGAACAGCCACCCTAATAAGTAACAGGTAAGTGTTGGTATCTCAGTGGTTTTAAATTGCATTTCCTTAATTATATGGAGAACCTTCTCACATACCTGCTGCCTATTTTCATGTCGTCTTTGTAGACATGTCTATTCAGATCTTTTGCCCATTTTTGATAAGGTTTTTCTACCATTGAGTTGACATTTTAGATGTTAACCCCTATTGGATGTATTCTTTTTTTTTTTTTAAAGACAGAGTGAGAGAGGAGAGAGAGAATTTTTAATATTTATTTTTTAGTTCTCGGCAGACACAACATCTTTGTTGGTATGTGGTGCTGAGGATCGAACCCGGGCCGCACGCATGCCAGGTGAGCAGCGCTACCGCTTGAGCCACATCCCCAGCCCCTTGGATGTATTCTTTGCAAATATTTTTTCCCAGTCTGTAGGTTGCCACATTTTATTTCCTTTGCTATGCATTTTTTTAGCTTGATGTACAGTTGTTGTCCCTCGGTAGGGGAAGGTTCCAGGACCACCCCCGCAAACAGGAATATGCGAATACTCAAGTCCCTTATGTCAAATGGTATAGTATTTGTATATTACCTGCATATATCCTTCCTTAAATTTTAAATCATCTCTAGTTATAATACCTAATACAGTGAAGTATTATTTAGTCCTTACACATAAATACTGTATATACTGAAAATACTAGTTAGTCGTTACACCATTTTGTTCAGGGAATAATGGCAAATAAATGTTCAATATAGATTTGTAGATGTGGAATATGTGAATTGAAGGGTCTGTTGTTCTATTTACTTATTTTTGCTTTTGGCACCTAATCGTTCCGTATGATATCCAAAGTCATTGAGCTGTCGTCTTTGTTCTTTTTTATACAAATTTTATACTAATTTTACATTTAGATTTCCTATACATTTTGATTTTTGTGTCTGGTATAGGAAAGGTTCCTATTTCATCCTTTTTTATGTGGAAATTCAGTTTTCTCAGCACAATTTATTGACTGTCCTTTTTCCACTGTGTCAACTTGATGCCCTTGTCAAAAATTATTTATGGTCTCTCTATTCTGTTTCACTCATCTGTGAGTCCATTTTTATGCCAGTCCCATACTGTTTTATTATAGCTTTGTAATAAACACATATTTATTGTAACAAATTTTATATATAATAGCTTTGTAATATATATATAAATTTTCAGATTGGTTTTCATGTTGCTGCTTAGGCTGGTCTTGAACTCCTGGGCTCAGGTGATCCTCCTGCCTTAGCATCCGGAGTTCAGCTGAGACTATAGTCATGAGCCTCTGCACCTGGCTTGTAGCAATTTTAAGTCAGGAAATGTAATGTAATGCCTCCAACCTTTTCTTACTTGGAATTGTTTTGGCTCTTTGGGGTCTTTTTGTGTTTCAATGTTAAAGTCTTTTTTTTTTTTCTTTAAAGAAGGCTATTGGGATTTTGATAGGAATGGCATTATATAGGGTATCTTTCCATTCGTTTGCATCTTCAGTTTGTTTCATCAGTGTAAGACAGTTTTTTAGATCCCTGGTTAATTTACCTCTAAGTATTTTATTTATTTATTTATTTTCAATGTTTTTATTTTTTAAACATATTCTTTTCTTTTTAAATTTATTTATTTTTTATGTGGTGCTGAGGATCGAACCCAGTGCCTTGCGCACGCCAGGCAAGTGCGCTACCACTTGAGCCACATCCCCAGCCCCTAAGTATTTTATTTTTGATGCTGTCATAAATGGGATTATTTTTCTTGATTTTTCAGTTAGGTCATTATTTGTGTATAAAAATGTTACTGATTTTTGTGTCTTACTTCATTTATTAGTTCAAATACTATTTTGTGGAATCTTTGAGGTTTTTAATATATAACTTTCTTTCATTAGAAATGTTTAATTCATAATATTGAACAAAATGAAGTCTTTGTATCTGAATTACTATTGTGAAACATACATATATGTGTATGTGTATAAGTATATAAATCAAAGGTTTTGAGAAACAACTCATCTTTGATATTTGCAACATACTACCATGTCACTTTTCTCTTACAGTATAGTGTTAAACATGATCCAATTTTAGTTTTGACTAGCAATTAGAGAAACTGCCTATTATGTAAAAAATTTCTCCCAAATGACACAAGTCTTTTAACTATGGTTTAATGAATAATCAAGACCACTCAGCCAAATTTACATTTGTTGCCATTTTTAATAGCACTGAGGAAAAATTTGTTTCATTTTTTTGCTCTGTGCCTCTAATCAAAACATTTTTGTTAAAGCATTAGGTTTAAAGAACGAGACGTAAAAAGTTGCAGAAAATAAATGATAAACTCTTCTTTATTGAAAGACATTCAGTTGGGAAGTAGAGAAATAATTGTTAGGTAAGCTTATATGGCACATGATCATGATTAAGTTCCACTAATTCATATTTCTGAATTTATGCTTTCTGTCCAGAGCATTATATTCATGCAGCAGTAGTAGGAAGCACTGATTTTTAAATTTTCCTCATTTAGGTCCATCCTCTTGATAATGCAGTGTAACATCAGGAGCATTTTAGCTGTAGTCATTTTCTACCATTTGAGTATGTGATGTTCTAATGTTCAGAAATCAAGTCTAAGTCTAGGAAATTTAGACTGATTACTTTGTGATATACAAAACTCAACATGTATAAATCCAGTAGTTGTACCTGGTTTTCCCCTGTGTTTATGTTGAAATTTTCCATCATTTATGGCTTGTCCCAAGCACAAAATCCTGAGCCAAGGGATACCAGGTAATAGAATAACATGGTTGTAGCAGTTTGCTTTTGCACACTGTTCAGGAGTGCACGGATTTATCTAAAGCCTCTTTTTTCTCTTCTGTAGCATCTTTAAGTATTTCCTCATTTATCTTAGCTGTAGTAGGCGTAGTCTGTGGAGTCACAGTGTGTCCAAACCCTTGGTAGTGACCCATGGGTGAAGGTGGCATAGAAGAGGCAACAGAAATTGCATCTTGTGATGATGATGATAACAAGCTTGTGTGTTCATTTTGATCTTGATCCTCAGGAAAAAATTTTTTCCTAGGATGTCCCCTGACTGTCCGTCCTTTAAAGTAATACAAAAGATTTCACATTAGCCAAAAAGTATTTTAATCATTATAAACTTACCATCATTAAAAAAGCTTCCCACTACCCCCTTTTTTTTCCTCTCCTCCCAATTTGAAGGGCCTGTACCTTGTTACTGTGTTAAATGGTTTTCTTTTTTTCATTTCTTAAATAACTAGTAAATGGCCTAAGTAGGAAAAATACAATAATCTACTTCTTCAGGAGAATTAAATGGCTGGTACTTACCAACATGTCTCACTTGTTCAGAAATGTCATCTCTGATATCTGAAACATCCCACATGGCCAGAAAGGAATCAAAGCATGAGCCCTCTTCTGCTTCTTGGACATATGGTTTATATGAGAATGTGTAGTGATGAGCAATAGCAGCAAGGAACATCTCAATACAGATAATAAAGTCCTATAACAGCAGCAGCAACAAAATTAGCCATCTTTTTACTTAATCTAGTTTTATAGACTGCTATTTTGCTCCAAGTACTTTTGAAAAGTATGTTAAGTATCAAAAATTTTTTCCCCCAGATTATATACATTTGTCCATTTTTCAAAAAATACTACCTCAGACAAATATTTCTCGGCAAAGTACATTGTATTCTCAATCCACCACCCAAGGACTAAGAGGGAAACTGCAGAAAGAAATGGACTAGAAGGATCAAAAACCAGGTTTTATTCCTGGTTCTGTTACAAATCGGTAATTACAGCTGTTTTCTCCAGGCTTTCCCTGTTTCCTCACTTGTTGAGTGAAGATAATAGTCATGGCCCCATAGCCCGTGTGTGGTAGTGTTATGTGAGATTATATATAAAAATGCTTAACAAATAAATAGTGAAGTTCTATTGGGTTCAGAGATGAAGCACTACTTACCTGGAGTCCTGTGGCCACGGCTTCTACAGTTTGCCATTCCCATGTATGCTTTTCAGAAATAACGCCAACTTTTACCAACAAAGCAATAACTACTGCTTGCCTATATGTTAGGAAAAGGTAAACGCCAAATCTATATCAAGCATAAAACGAGCAGTTGTTTTAAAAATATGCCATTTAAAAGTTAAAATCCCAGTGCAACCTGTGGACCGTACCACCCCTTACCTGCACATATAATATATTCCTCAATAAACTATTTTAAATATATACTTGTTTCCTTTACAGAATTACTCTTCAATTACTTTCATCTGATGAATTTGTGTTACGTATTCTCAGAACTTTAGTACTTGGTTTACATATTTTTTTTGTTTTGAAAGTACATATGAATAATTAGATTTTAAGTCCTTTCTATACATAGACAGTGCCTAACACCTTGTAAAATACGCACTTAAGATGAAATAAAGGACAAGCAGACACTCAAATGTTTGCACATGTATGAATTATTTAAGTTATTCATAAAAACAGTAATTGTTTTTTCTTTCTTGGTACTGGGGATTGAACCCAGGAGAGCTTAACCACTGAGCTACATCTCCAGGCCTTTTTATATTTTATTTTGACACAGGGTCTTACTACATTGCTTAGAGTCTATAGCTAAATTGTTAAGCCCCACTTCAAATTTGTGATCCTCCTGCCAGCCTCCCAAGTTGCTGGGATTACAGGTGTGTAATATAGCATGCCTGGCTAAAGCAATAATTTTGAAGCTAGTCTTGTATGAAGGATTAGAGCCAGAAACAAACTCAGAAGGGGTCTGACTTTAAATTAGGGAGTCATGCTGAGCACTTCAAGGACACCTAGAGATAATGCCCCAGGTAATTTCAGCAGCAAAATGAGACAAGCTTTCAGGGATTTACACACAAGGATATTCAGTACTGCTTATAATGGTGAAAATAGTTAGGGACAATCTAAATAAAAGGCTAACAAGTTTTACCTACACGATAGAATACTAAGCAAAAATAAATAACCCAAGCAACAACGATAATTATATTTTTCTTTACTGACAAAAGAAAAAACAATGACCATACTATTGAGTTCCACAAGGTTTTACAGTATCAAACTATTTCTGTGGAGTTTTATATACTACAAATGCATCAAAAGGCTTATTATTTTTAGCAGTGGAATTTTATGGATTTTTTTTCCTTTTTGTATTGTTTCTATTTAGTGTATTTGTTTCTAGGACCCTATTTCCCACCATTTTACTAAACAAATCATGTAGAGTTTTGCCTGGTATTTTAAAGAATACTTACTGATGAGCATTTCCTCCCATCACTAAGTATTCTATGTCAGGTTTTTTGAATGATTTCTTTAGTATTTGAGATATTTAGGCCAAAACAAATTATTTTCTTATACATGTTACAATCACCATCTGATTATTTCTGTATGAAACTCCTAGAAGGGCTAAGGGATGAACTTCTGTAAGGTGAATAAAGACATTTTCTAATTTATTTGCATGAACACTATTTTAAAAATCCTCCCTAATTGACAGTTTTATTGCCCTTTAAAAAAATGAGAACATTTAAGAGAAAGCAACACTTACCAAAAAGAAACAAAAACCACCAGCTTTACACAAAGAAATTTGCCAACAGGTTGGATAGGACTCAGTTCTTCCTTTAGTACTTTATAAAACAGCAGGAGACAATACATGGCAAACTAGAAATAAGATCAGCATTTAAGCTTCCTCAGTAAGAAACTATAGTAAGGAAACATTCACAGTATAAACCAGAGACCTAGAAAAGAGTAATGTTTTAGGCAAAGTTTTCTAGACTTATTCTAGTTTTAGATTAACAATAGGCTTTGAACAATTGATGTTGAGGAACCTATACAACATGAAATTTCTCAAAAGAGATCTATAATGTCTCTGAGAATGTTTTTAAGTATTCACTTACTGGGTGTCTGTTACAAAGAACAATAAACAAATGCCTATTGTGAATGGAAGAAAAGGTTCTTGGTCAGCCAAAATAAAAAACAATCTGTAATTTCTTTGTTTTGTTTTTGTAATGCTGGGGATTTAACCCAGGGCCTTACATATTAATTAGGCAAGAGCTCTACCACTAAGCTATATCCCCGTCCCCTTGTAATGACTTATGTAACATAGTACTTACTTTATAAAATAAGGCACACATTAAATAAATGCAGTTTCAATAAAATTGTGACTACAAAATCTGAAAATAAATAATCAGAAACAATTTTTCTTGCAGGCAGTATGCTAGTCCAGTCAAATTTACTTTTTAAAATAATAAATGTTCAAGATTTATTTTAGAACTCAGTTATAATAACTTAGTATAGTATTGGAGTAGCAATGAACTTTTCTTAAACATTTTACTTTTATGGAGGTAGGAATGATAGTAGAATGAATCAGATATTTGTGTAACTCTAAGTCATATACAACCAGTTGAATGAGAAGTTATACTCCATTTATATATGATGTGTCAAAGTGCACTCTGTTGTCATGTATAACTAATTAGAACAAATAAAAAATAAATTAATTAAAATTTTACTTTTTCCTGTTGAATTAAAAAATGCGGATTTTAAATATTTTAGAACATGAAAGTAGTAAAGGAAGGATAAAAGTTACTCAGACTCCTATCATGCAACCATTTCTTTGTACATCTAATTTTTATTTTTTTAATATCCAATGTTGGGGATCAAACTCAGGGCAAGGTCTAGCAAATACTAGGTAAGTTCTCTATCACTGAGCTACACCCCTAGCTATAGGCTGGTTATTAAATACTTGTCATAAACTAAATATAAAACTGTGTTGCCTAGCATTATCTTTTCACTTTACTACGTAACTTCTCCTGTTTTATAAGGATTATTTTTCATTACTGCATACTAGTTTGTACAATGGAAAGACCATAATATATTTAATCTGTTCTTACACCAGGCTTTGGATTGTTTGTAGCCATTTGCTCTAATAGGCTTTCATACTAAAATCAAAATACTTCTGACCATTTCTTTATAACAGATTCCCAGAAAAAGATTTCCAATTAGTGGTTACAAAGAAGAACATGTCAGGAAGCTCTGGACACACAGACATTTAATTTTTATTCTATAGATCTAATATTATATGTGCATCCACTTCATCTAAATTATTTTGCTGACAGCATTAACAAAAGATTTTAAATAAAATGCACATTTTAAGCTCACAGGACAAGACAGATGATGTCTTTACATCATCCATTTTTAAAACTTAGCAGTCTTTATTTCCTTTAATTCCAAATACACGATGTCAGAGAATTTTATATCCCGTTTTAAATTAAACCTTCTACTGTCATATAACATTAGACATTTTCTCTCACTGAAATAAGCCTGGTATACGTGTTTGTGCACTTTGTTTTACTTACTAAGGGAGTCTCATACTTTTGTTTATGACATACCCACATATGCAATGAGAATCAGAGATAAATGAATAATCATGATCAAGAGGCTATGGTACAAGTCTCCAAATAATTAACAAAGATATCTTTACATTGAATTTCAAGTATTTTTTTGGTATAAATTAATTTTAATGATTAAAAGGAAGCAATTAAGCTTTTTTCCAAAAAGAAACTGTGCCAAAATTTAATTATATATAGACTAATTTTGTAGAATTAAGAAAATGAGTATTTACTTACCAATTGTGACATGTTATTTATTATAACCAAATAAGTCCATGCATTTGAAAAGCTGAAGTTTCCTTCATCATATATACCAAGCAGCTCACAGATTCTAATAAAATGGTAAAAATGTAACAACTTCATGATTAATTACATCAACATGTATTTTAAGGTACAATGATAGAAATACTTAAATACAGAAGTCAGTTTATTTGAATTATCCTCTAAATCATTACTTGACTTTGGTCACAGAATTGGTTGAAAAATGAAAAGAAAAACGTTTTTCTAGAAATGTTACCATATGATTAATTCCACCAAATTGTAGGAAATACAAAATAAGACCCATACATTGAACTAGGAAGAATAATCATTAAATAAACTAGTGTTAGTTGGCTAAATAATTCCTAGCTCAAAGGCAGAATAAAGAATTGACTTTTTCTTTCACCAGTCTGTCTTTACATCTTTTCTTTGTGATTATGTAGAATATAAGGACTAGGAGATAAAACATACCTGCTTTACATTATTTGTAGATTCTTAGATATATATGGGATAGTTTTGCTAGGTAGCAAATAATACTTCATTTTTACCTCAAGTTCTAAAGAAAAATATGATTTATTTTTGGAAGATAGTGATCCCAATATACTGTAAATTAACTACGTAGGAAGCAAATTCGTGTAATTGCCTAAAGTAGCATGCTTTAACTTTTTTTTTAAATATTTTTTAGTTATAGGTGGGCACAGTATCTTTATTTTAGTATTATTTTATTTTTACGTGGTGCTGAGGATCGAACCCAGTGCCTTTCGCATGCTAGGCAAGCGCTCTACCACTGAGCCCCAGCCCCAGCCCCAGCCCCGAAGCATGCTTTAACTTGATGCATCAGTTTCTGTAAAGCGGTGTGAACATTAATATTGAAAAGGAAGCACGTTTTTCAAAGAGGTTTATAGTATGCTCTAGAAGATGTAAATCCTATGGTGAGTGCCTATAAATGGTCACATTATTTAACAGAGTAGGGTTTTTCTAATTTGTGATTTTTAAAGCAGACTAGATTTGTATCACTAAAATGTAAAGGGCTGGGGTTGTAACTTGGTGGTAGAGCGCTTGCCTAGCATAGGTGAGGCACTGAGTTTGATCACTGGCACCATATAAGAACAAATAAATAAAAGAAACAAACAAAGGTCAAATTCTTTTTAAAATAGGGTAAATTAATATTCTGTTTTTCTATTTAGTTTTTTCCACATAAAAGTACAGGATTAAAAAAAAAAAAAGCATGTTTGTAAATGTAAAATCTGTGTACTTACAAAGCAACGATGGTGGTGAATGGTCTGACAACTGTGTACTGCAGTACACCCAGTTTGCACCTAAATAGCAATACTCTGAAAAAGAAAATGACCTTAGTATTTCAACTACTCATTTAAATACTATCAGAACATCCTCAAAGCCTACAAATTAAAATGGCTTTGATAAATGACAACATATTTATTTTTAATTCCTCCAATTTCGTCATCCTAGATGGCAGCAAATTATCTCTGAATTATTATAATTTCTGAAATTATTAGACAAAACATTGTCTTCTGAAAAATCCCCTTTTCTGTACAGTCTCAAATTCCAGAATAGTGCAAAATAACAAAGGAATAGAAGTGGGTCCCTGCTATAGTTTGGATTTGAAAGTCCCCCAAAGGCCCATGTGTTGAAGGTTGGTCTCCAGCTGGTGGCAGCCTGGGAGATGGTGGAAACTTTAGGATACGGGGCCTGATGGAAGGAAATTAGGTCATTTGTGAGGTACCCTTAAAGAAGATGTTAGAACCCCAGTCTCTTCCTTTTTCTATTTTCTGGTTGCCACTAGGTAAACAGGCCTCCTCTACCTTGTGCTCCTATGATGATATACTGTGCTGTTGTCCCAGGACCACAGGAACATGGCCAAGTAACCCTGAACTGAAACCTCTGAAACCATGAGCCAAAATAAACCCTTTCCTTATTAAATTGATTATTTCATGGGGCTGGGGATATAGCTCAGTCGGTAGAGTGTTTGACTTGCATGCACAAGGCCCTGGGTTCAATCCCCAGCACAAGAAAAAAAAAAAATTGATTATCTCAGGTATTTTGACAGTCACAGCTAGCTAACACAGTCCCTTTTTGTCTTGGAAAAAAAATAACGAATTATGGATGTGTGTTCAAGCACATCAGCGTATGTGAATGCATGTTTAGAAAATTATTTATCCTTAAGGGATACTTAGGATTTGGTTTCTTTCCAACAAGTTTGGTTTAAAATATTATTACAGGAAGTATCACTGTTTGAATACTCTAAAAAGACAAAAACATCCATCCTGTTTAAAACAGTTGTTAAAGATATAGTTAAGTCCACACTGCACACTACAAGGACTTTAAAAAGTTATCCCCAAAATTATGCCTAATTTAAAGTTAGATTTTAAGTAGCCATGGTAAAATTGAGACTTTTAATCAGTAGTAGAAAGACTAGAAATAGAAAATGTAATTTGTAAATCAGCCCTGAAGGAAAACCAAACAAAACCAGAATGAGAAAAATAACAAAAGACTGCCAGTGGGATCTAGTAGCACCAGGAATGAAACAAATAGCTACAACTGCCACAAAAATGAAGATTTCATGATGGGTACAATCATAAGACTAAAATTATAAATAGTCAAAGATTATAAATAGAGCTTTGCCACTTAATGAGTTATGAAAAAGCTTTTGGTTTTCAAGGTTATTTTCTTTTATATTTTATAACTGCAAATAACAATTGTGAACTTATAATAGATTAACATTTGTTAAATGCAGATGGTGTAATACAGATATTTGTTATACTATCTCAAAATAGTAAATGAAAAAAATACTTTGAAAAAGAGGCTAAAGTCAATTGGATTCCTGAATTGGAAACTAGGAAAGAAAAGGACATTAGTGGAAAAACTTGGGAAATCTGAACAGATCCTGTACTTAAAGAGTACTGCACCAGTGTTTCTCTCTCCTCTAAAGCTGGGATAACTTTTTATTTTGTCCATGGACATTGAACTCTAGGATCCCTGGCCTTTGGACGCCAGGACCTAACCAGTGACTTCCCGTATATATGCAAATATTGTGCCATTTTATATGAGACTTGAGCACCACAGATTTTGGTATGGGTAAGGGTTCTGGGACCAATCCTTCAAAGATACAAGGGACTATAGCACTATATATTCTATAAGACCTGTCTCTTGAAGAACTCTAATATAATAAATGAACCATGATTATGTAATATTGGGGAAGATAGATGAGGATATATGGGAAATCTCTGCCCTGTCTTTGCAACTTTTCTGTAAGTCTAAAATTATTACAAAACAAAGTTTATTTAAAAAAAAATATAATCAATGGAAAAGGGAAAGAAATAAAAGTAAAAAAAATGGAAAACAAAAAGATAGCAAGATATAAATGAACCTATAATAAATGAACCTATAAGTAATCACAAAGGCCTAAATTCCCTAACTTGATTAAGTGATGTTTGAAGATTAGAATTAAAAGCCCCTGTGGAACTTTTTTTTTTTTTAATAAAGAAACTAGAATTCTAAATCATTAGTACATGGAAGGGATGTAACTAATATGTCCAGCTAATATTAAACAAAGGAAAGTTGGGAAGCCTAGTAATAGACAAAAATGACTTTAAGACAAAACAAAAAACAAACATACAAAAAACAAAAAACAACAATAACAAAAAACAACCAAAAAGCCCCAGAAAGACTATTAAAATGTAAAAAGTTAAGGCATAAATGTTAGAAGTTAAATTCATGGGTTAAAGTAATCTCAAACATGCATGGACCTACTAAAACATCACCAAGGGCTGGGATTGTGGCTCAGTGGTAGAGTGCTTGCCTAGCATGTGTGAAGCACTGGGTTCGATTCTCAGCACCACATTTAAAAAATATATATTATTTAAAAATAAAATTTTTTTTAAAACCACCAAAATATAGAAAGTAAAAATTGAGAAGTACAAGAAGATATTGAAAAATTCATTATCAGCGAAAGAATTTAAGCATCACTTTTGGTACCTGATAGAAAAAGAAACAAAAATCAACAGAGACAGAAACACTGAAAAACAAAATTGACTTCATGAACATCTAGGTATAACACAGCATCCACTAATAGCATATACATCATGTTCAAACACAGAGGGTAACCTTTATAAATACTGATTATGAACTAGAAACCATGAAACAAATCTTAATGAGTTCCAAAGACTGTCTCATAGTATATTTTCTGACTGCAGTGAAAATAAATAAAAGAGTAAGCCAAAGCAAAAAGCTCATGTTTGGAAAGTTAAAAACTCCAAAATATCAAGAAAAGAAGAAATCTCAATGAAAATTTGAAAACCTTAAACTGAAACATAATGAATATATTAAATAACAAAACCATGGGATTCAGTAAATGTACTACTTGGGGGAAAACTGAAGTCATTTCCAGTATTAAAGGCTGTGAATTAATGAGCTAACAATCTAACATGTTAGGAAATAAACATAATAAATGAAAGGAAATGGCAGAAAGCAAATAAAAACAAAACAGATATCAATGAAATTGAAAACAAGCATACTACAGTGAGAATGAACAAAGCTAAAAGTCAGTTTTGAAAATAGTAAGATATAGGCAAACTTCTGGCAAGACTGAGCAAGAAAATGTATGAATATAGTTCCTATTAGAAATGGAAGGAGGGTCATAATGACAAATCCAAGCAATTAAGAGGAGACAAATCCAACGATTAAGAAGATATAAACTAATAGACATTCCTATATTTTAAAACTTTCTGCTCTGCCTAATTCCCTAAAACTACAATTGTCTAAGAAATGATTCCAGAAACGACAGGCAGCCTAAAGTTCTATAATTGTCTTCTCACAAAGAAAAATTCAGGTCCAATTTTTGTAGACACAGTATACAGTCTCTTCTTATGATATACAAACAGAGTCAATAATTTCTATTCATCCAGTATAGACTGCATATGAAAAGTAACACAAGATCAGCAAAAGAATCTTATTCATCAACATAAATATAAAATTTCTAAACAAAATATTAGCAAACCTAATCTAGTATAAAAGATGTATAAAAGACAATACATCATAACCAATTTGCAAATAAGTTTTTAAAAAAAAATCTTTATTTTGTTTATTTATTTTTATGTGGTGCTGAGGATGGAACTTAGTGCCTCACATGTGCGAGGCAAGTGTTCTGCCATCGAGCCACAATCCCAGTCCCTGCAAAGGAGTTTTTCTTTTTTTTTTTTTTAATTTATATATATATATGTATTTAGTTGTAGGTGGACATAATGTCTTTATTTTACTTGATGTGGGGCTGAGGATCGAACCCAGGGCCTCGCCCCTGCTAGGCTAGAGCTCTACTGCTGAGCCCCAGCCCCACAAAGGAGTTTTAACAGAAGAAAAACCATTATTCCAATCCACTATATTAACAGACTAAAGAAAAAACCTGATTATCTCTGTAAGTATAAAAAAGCATTAGATAATATTTAACACCCTTAGAAACATTAAATTCAATTTTGAAGCTTCATAAGAATTCACTTTAAAATCAAGAATGAGACAAGAATGTCTAGAGATATCAAGACAGTAAGAAGAAAAAGAATATATGACTTATAGAACTGAAAGGAGACAGATATCCAATAAGCAGATGACTGTCTTCCAGAGAACTTAAAAAAGATCTACAAAGAAAATTTAAAAAGATTTTTGGTCATAATATCAATATGCAAATATCAATTGCTTTTCTACACTACACACAGGTAGCAGTTAAATAACACTTTAAAAAGATGTCCTTTATAATAGTAATAAAATGTATTTATAAAGTCAACAAGAGATGTGCAAGACTGTTGAGAAAATTAGACTTTACTGAGAGATTAAAAGCACTGAATAAGGCTGGGGCTGTGGCTCAGTGGTAGAGCACATGCCTAGCATGTGTGAGGCACTGGGTTCGATTATCAGCACTGCATATAAATAAAAGAATAAAATAAAAGTTCATCAACATCTAAAAAAATAAAAAAAATAAAAGCACTGAATAAATGGAAAGCTACACTATGTTCATGAATAAGAAGACTCCAAAATCATAAAGGTATCAATGTACTAAGAAGTGACTTTAATTTTTTTTTTAAAGAGAGAGAGAAAGAATTTTTTAATATTTATTTTTCATTTTTTCGGTGGACACAACATCTTTATTCTATTTTTATGTGGTGCTGAGGATCGAACCCAGCACTCCGCACATGCCAGGCGAGCGCGTTACCGCTTCAGCCACATCCCCAGCCCAGAAGTGACTTTAATTTTAATAAAGACAACCAAACATAGGCACTTTCAAAGAACTTGACAAACTGATTGTAAAATAAATATCTAAGATGCAAGAATAAACCAAAGCAATAGGGTTTGAGTTTTAAGATTTTACTGACAATAACAACTAATGTATGAAACTGGCTCAGGGGGATAGAAAAGTTAACTACCAAATGAGGAAAAAAAGACCTGTACTTATGAAACTTGATATATGACAGAATGAGGAAGAAGGAAGATAATGGTGCCAGGGCAGTTATCCAATAGAACAAATGAAACAGCATTCCTACTTCCTACCTCCCAACATATATACAAAACAAAACAAAACAAAACAAAACAAAACAAAACAAAACAAAACAAAACAAAACAAAACAAAAAACAAAACAAAACAAAACTAAACAAAAAAACAACTTAAGATAGACTTAACTGTTAAGTCTTAACAGCAAAAATTGAAGTGTTTAAAAAAGAACACTTTTTTAATCCTGAGATGTGGATGGATTTTTAGAATAAGACCCTGACAAAACTAACTATAAAATAACACTGATAAATTCAAGCCATTAAAATTAAAAAGACACAATATTTATCAAAAGATACAATGAAAGTGACAAAGTATATAAAAAACTGAAGATACTTTTAACACATCAAAGAAGGCATGGTAAAAATGTTTAAAGATCCCCTATAACTCTGGGCTGGGGTTGTAGCTCTGCTGAAGCTCTTGCCCAGCACACATGAGGCACTGGGTTCAATCCTCAGTACCACATAAAAATAAAAAATAAAGGTATTACAAACCAAAACAAAACTGTTACTCTACAATACAGACAGACACCCATTAAAAAAATGACAATAGAAGCATTCTTCAGAATTGGAAATACAAGTGAATAACAAAGCTATGAAAAGATATTCAACCAGCTTACTAATCAAGAAAATCCAGAGTAAGACAATAGTGGTATAGCATTGTGCATCCTTACGATAGGCAAACATAATGAAGTCTGGGTAATTCCCAAAGCAGGTACAGACGTGATTCATCAAAACTGTTCTATAATGTTGGAAGGACAGTAATTAAGCACACTTCATGTGTTAGTCAGCTTTTTACTGCTGAGACCAAAATACCTGACAACTACTTAGAGGACAAGAAGTTTATTTTAGGCTCATGGTTTCAGAGGTTCAGCCCATGGCCAACTGACCCCATTTCCATTGCTCTGGGCCTGAGGTGAGGCAGAACATCATGGTGGAAGGGCATGATGAAGGAAAGCTGTCAACTTGTGGCAGCTAGGAAGCAGAGAGAGAGAGCGGGAGAGAGAAAGTGGGGAGGGGGGAGATTGATGTGCCAGGGATAAAATATAAAGTCCAAGGCATGCCCTCAGTGACCTACTCCTCTAGCTATCCCCTACCTGCCTATAATTACCTCCAGTACAGTAGTCCTTTCAAAATATTAATCCACCAAATGGATTAATCGGCTGATCAGATCACAGCTCTCATAATCTAATCATTCACCTCTGAACACTCCTGCATTGTCTTACCCATCAGCTTTTGGGGGGACACCTCATATCCCAGGCATAACACTTCAGAAAATAATTTGCCACTAACTATCAAAGCTGAATAAAACCTAAAAGACCTAATATATACATGCCAAGGTACAAACTTAGAGCAATATTTTTCAAACTGTGTCAAATTCAACTTAGTGGGCTATAACCCAATTTTATAAATAAGAGAGAGAACAAAGAATAATAAGATGGGTTAGTATGATTTTGCGAAAATATCTGTCCGAGTTACAGAAGTATAAATGTATTGAGTCCCTATTTCTCCACTCTCCATGAACTACCTGTATAAAATTGAACATACATTAAGAGAAAACTGACTGTACTCATTATTTATGTTGCAGAAATCAGAGTATGAAAAGCAGACTGTTGTTATCATCTACTGACTGCAAACTTTCCATGGCATTTGAATCTGAAAACTAAAACATTATACTGAATGTTTAATACTAAAAAACAATTGCCTGGTTATCAAATATATTAATACCATTTATCTATTAGCGAGAGACGAGTAATCTAAACTGTATTCATATCTATCAGAATGAAAAGTTTTATTACTACTAAAACCACATCCAACCACACATGGTATGATTCTGATAAACATTTTAAAGTCTTTCAAAGGCAATAAAACTTGAATTATATTGTGAATGAGCAGCTGACCATTAGTTATATTATTCAACCAGCAAGTGTCAAAATCAAAAGTCTCAGAAATGAAGTCAACACAAAGAGATTTAATGAGAACAAATGAAGTGCACAGGCATGGAGTATAAGAATTTTGACTAGTAGTATCATTTATAAAAGCTTTGGAGTGAGTTTGAACATCTGCCAATTATGAGACGGTTTGAAGAGGCAACTAGAGCTCCATCTCAGGTTCTTTATTTTATATTTTTATTTGTTTTTAGGTATTTTATTAATAGAAGAGTCCTGGTCAAAGCTAAGCTGCTATATGATGTCATCAAATACATGGGATTACTATAATCTCTTATCTCTCTCAGCTTATACCTTTGCCCGATTTTAATTCAGTCTCTACAAACCAGTTAATTTTTGAAAATGAAATATTCACAACAGGTCTTTGAATACCATCCTATAATGGCTTCTCATTTGATGAACTTACACTGAACACAGTAGAGACAAATTCCTTTGAACATTCTAGGGTCTCATCCTTGGCTTGCTTTAAGTCAGTCCAGGTAAAGAATCCCATTAAGTCATTTTTCCCCACCCTTGACATTTGATCACCCTGATATCTGAAATCAAGTTTCTCATCCTCTACTCTTGATATCTAAAAGCCCTTGGCCTGCTTTCAGCAAGAATACTATGAGTTCAGTTTAGCAAGAATCTCCATATCTTTCAAGACTCCTCTTAATAATTCTGTGTCCAGAGACTACCTCAACCTGTTCTTTAGAAACAAATCTTTTTTTCTTGCATTCATAGCTAAGCAACAGTATCTCTTCCTTGATCTCCAACCTTTTGCTTACTTCTGTCTCTCATGGTTTCTGGTTAATTTTCTTTTACTGCATTTCCTGAAATAGGCAACTAAATATTTGTGTCTTCATTTAATTTCTAACCATCCTAATAAAACTGTTAAATTCCTGGGGTCTGGGTCTGTTTTGTGCACTGTGGTATATCTATACAGCAAGGTGCTCAATATATATTTAACAATGAACATATTAGCAGCTAATTATTTCAAAATGCCAAGTAGTTCCGTTTCATTCCAAGTTAAGAAGAAACAGAATTTGTCAGAATGTTGTACAAATGGTTCTCTACTGCATGGGAGGCAATGTGGCCATCCCTGTGTTTATGTTTATACTGATCACCAAACCCAAACCATTTCATAAACCTTGGCTTATAACATCCTCCTTGCTTCCCATCTACCGGTGACAAATCATACTGGTTTTTCAGTTGCATTTTCTTTGTTTTCCTTTTCTTTTACAATTTCAGCCCTCTTTTTCAGCTTATATCACAATTTAACTATTGCAACCTAATTTATTTCCCCATCTCTTTTCTCTCCAATGTATCTTTAATAGTAATGCAAAATTAACCTTTTCAAGCCACTGCTTTCAGATGTTGGCTTGCAAAAAAATATCTGGTGGTTCTTTTATGTAATAAATGTAATCTTTTTTGTGTGTGTGTGCTACTGGGGATTGAACCCAGGGGTGCTTAACCACTGAGCCACATTCCCAGCCCTTTTTTTTAAAAAAAATATTTTATTTAGAGACAGGGTCTTGCTAAGTTGCTTAGGGCCATGCTGAATTGCTGACTGGCTATGAACTCTAGATCCTCCTGCCTTAGTCTCCCAAACCTCTGGGATTACAGGCGTGTGCCACCATGCCTGGTTAATATATACAATCTTAATCTCACCTTTTCAAAATGCAAACTGTAAATGATATATGCTTTATTCTTCCTTTACATCCTACAGGAATAAGGCGAACTACCATGTCGCTAGAATAAACATCGTTATTTGTTTCCCCTATTTCATATCATACACTGTTTTCCAATCTGGACTATCTTGTCACCAAGTCTTTTAATTAGTTGTGTGATCCTATACAAGATCTGCAGAGCTTGATTCCCAATTGTGAAAGAATGGTGGGTGATTCAATGATTTCTAAGGTTTCCTCCTGCAATACACTGTTGAGCTTTTCAGGGCACAGACTCTATCTTATTTATTTATTTTGCCTTGTTCTTAACACAATGCCTTCCAGAGAATTGACTGGTACTTAAAAACTGCTTAAAACAACCAAAACAGTAAAGAATTAAAAGTTGAACATACTTACTCTCCCATAGGCCATGGTGGACAGCAACATAAAGGTGGAAAATGTTTCTGCTGATCTTTGGCTTCAAGGATTAATACCAGATTTGGATATCGGTTAGTTAAATAATTAGTAAGGAATCCCATAAAGTTGTAAATGACATAAGCTTCATAGCATTCTCTGCAGGTATCCACATATATTGCAATGCTGGGATATTTTAAAGCTATCCACTATGAAAAAGCACAGAATTAAAAACATAGCTGCAGCTTAGAAAAACATGAATTACCGCTTCAATAAGCTAGTTTTGAAACTTCAGATTTCACATACTTAAATTACACTCTCTAAAACTTATCATTATGATGGCTACCAGACAATCTGAAATGAATTATTATTTTTGTGTGATAGGAATTGAATGCAGGGCATTATGTTCTACAACTGAGCTACATCCCCAGTCCTGTGAAACACATTTTACAAGTAATAGGCAACTTAGATATAAATAAAAAGTGTTTGCAGTAAATAATAAACATGAGGAGAGAAACTAAATTACTTGAGTTCTCAAATGTAATCTGAAATGTTTCTTAACATGATCATAGAAAATGCTGCTAAAGACTTTTTTTAACCATCTAATCAAATTAGAGCAGGAGTCCTATCTACCCCTGGGGAAAGTCTATTTATTTTTTTGGTCCATATAAAAGATGTAAGTAAAAAAGCCTAATAGTGAACCATATCTACAGAATCAGCACCTGCAGGTTCAACCAATCATGGCTCAAAAATATCTGAAAAAGCTGGGCACAGTGACACATGCCTCTAATCTCAATGACATGGGAGTCTGAGGTAGGAGGATTGAAAGTTGGTAGCCAGCCTCAGCAACTTAAAACCACCTTATTTAGTGGATAAAATATTGATCAGATATTTACCTAGAAAAGAAATTAATTATTTTGGGATTCTGTCTCAAAATTAAAAAAAAAAAAAAAAAAAGGATGGGGATGTTGCTCAGTGGTAAAGTGCCCCAGGTTCAATCTCCAGTATGACCCTCACCCCACAAAATACTGACACAAACAAAAAACACTAGCTATTTTATAGAAGAGACTTGAGCATCAGCAGATTTGGAATCTGTGTGTGTGGGCTCCCAGAACCAATGGTTTGTGGAAACTGAGGTCTGACTAAAATTTAAAGTATCATATTCTTTAAAAGAGTAAGGGCTACTAATCTGATATTTTAAAAGATTAAGAAAATAGATTTTGAAAAATTTAAAAGATTCATATTTTCATATTTTATTTTTTTTGTCATTAAAAACAAGTAAACCTTTTCACTTATTAATTTAACTCTTCCTTGTGAATAATGTATTTTCATTTCCTGAAGCACTCTGTAATAAGTACAGTTAACATCATCAAAAGAGTTCTTAATGAAATAAAATGAAATATACTTACACTATCTAAACTGTATATGGGTACCATCCAAAGAATCCTATTTGGAAAGCAAAACATAAATTAAAAACATTTTATGTCATATTATGAAATAAATAAACACAACACAAGTAGAATCAAAATATATTAGGATTGACCTTATTATTGGTTTTTGTAGTTCAGGTTGTGTATAATGCACTAGGTGTTGCAGTATCACCCACAGCGATATAGGTATGGTCAACAGCAAAAAGATTCCAGCAATAAACCAAGCCTTGGTGTGTATTCCAACCTTAAGGAACAAAAGAAAACGTTAGTATGGATTCTAATATGAAAACTAAAGCGCTCAATAAAATACTTTTATTTCTTAAATTTTCAATTGATTATCAACAGCATACCATTCCCCACCTCCTGCTTATTATTTGCCTTTTATATCGGATTATTATTGTGTTTGGAGTTATGCAGAAGTTTAAAAATTTTTCTGTAAGTCAAATCTAAAAATCTTTTTTTTGACTTATTTCTTTCCTTTTGTACATACAAAGGTAAAAATCTACCAACACTTTACCAACAACATATAGTAAACTCATATGTATGAAAACAGCAGTGCACATTTGTTGAGTGCTGTCAGATATTTTGCTGAATTCTTTACATATATTTTCCGTATTAATCTTCTTAAATTGATTACTGCCAAAAAATTGTGTTAATATGTATCACTTCTCTTATATACAACACTGTCTATTCAGGATATTATCATTCTTTAAAACTTTAATATCTTTTTTAGGGAAACATTTGATCAATATATTATCTCCAAAAAGTTCAATTCCTAACATTATACTTGGGATTGAAATCAAATCCACCTGCTGGTAAAAACACCCTTATTTGTACCCCTGTTCTATTTGGACAGCACTAGGCATGAATATTACACTAACTTGTAATCTGGCCTCAAAGAGAGTGAATCCTTTTTTGTTTTATTTTAATCTTAAGGAAAAAGATATTCAGCTATTTTTGATAGTTGAGTGGTTTCTGTAGTTAACAATTAAAATAGAATTGAAGCCCACAACTTTCAGTTTCATTGTTTTAAACCAGATTCTTTTCCCCCTTTAGGAGACAAAGATTAAAGTGGTAGAAAACAAAAATATGGAGTACAAGTATATTTTTACAACAATGAGTTTCTAAATTAAAATGTGTAGAAAACTTGAACTGCAGATATATAGAGTAAAATTAAATATTCATTTTTTAAAAAATTGAGTATTCATTTTAATGATGATCTAAGAAAATAATATCAAACATATCCTAGAGTTTCTCTATTACAAGGTAATATTTAAGAACAATATCACCAAATAGGTTTTACGTCCATGTTTATTTTTGTGATTGTCTTAGTGCCAAAAAGTAGACTTAAAGGACAATGAAGTGCTTGTGGCTAATGAAGGCCAACCATCCTCACAGTATGCTGGAAGGAAGAAAGTTCTTTTTTCAAACAATCATAAAACAAATGACTAGAGAACTGACTCATTATAGTACCGTCATGCCAAATTTTAAAAATTCTGCATCAGAGTATCATTTTGACTGTGCAAGTGATAATTTAGCTTTAGAAAAACATTTGTCCACATTAATGTCATTAATTTGAATTATTGGTTTATAGTTGGTTTGATTTTTATGTCATGCATAAATAATTTAACCTATTTTATGTGTGTGCATATTTAAGCAACATTAACCATAGAATAAGTCAATATTAGTATCTGTAGAAATCAATATAATCACTACATTTATTTTAAATTTATATTTATCTAAATAATCTGTTCAAATTTGAGACACACTGATATGAAAATACCATTAACAATATCCTTTAACTTTGCAGTCATGAGTTGTTGTTTTGCTGTTTTGACTCACAAAATAAGGAGAAGTAGATTTTTAAAAAAATATTTGTTAATTTTTTAGTTACAGATGGACACAATATCTTTGTTTATTTTTATGTGGTGCTGAGGATCAAACTTAGTACCTCACTTGTGCAAGGCAAGTGCTCTGCCACTGAACCACAACCCCAGCCCCTAGAGTAGATTTTTTTTCTAAGGTCATTTGAGGAAAGAAAGAAAGAAAGAAAGAAAGAAAGAAAGAAAGAAAAAAAGAAAGAAAGAGAGAGAGAGAGAGAGAGAGAGAGAGAGAGAGAGAGAGAGAGAGAGAAAGAAAGAAAGAAAGAAAGAAAGAAAGAAAGAAAGAAAACATTAAAAGTAAGCCTCCAGGAGTAGGTTAATTTTCCCTTGGCCAAATGCTTCAAAACAGAGTAAAGACAAATAGAGGCGAGTGTTTTCTGGGCCTAATCCTTCTGAAAGGAATAGAACATAACAGAACTGAAAAAGAGTAGCTCTCAGGAGCATAAGGATGAGCAGGACAAGGAAAAAAGTCTACAGAGCATGTGTCATCATGTATGCATCTAATTTATTTGACTTCAATTACACATACTTGGCCAAAGAGTGCAGGAAATAGTGTAAATGGTGCAGATGGTTCTCCTGCCATTCCAATAAATGAGTGTGTGCCTCAATATGGGCATGGGATGAGCTACATGAACCTCCTGGTTTTTAGAGTCTCAGCTCCCACTGGCTTTTCACAGTGTGAGCTTTTTGATTCTGGAGTTTAAAGACATGTATTTTTCACACAAAATGTCCTTAAACATAAGTCAAAGTATATCTAGTGCTCAAACAGATACCTGTAATGTTGCTTTAGTTGTTCAATTTGAGAGTTTACTTCCATAAGCTGCTACTGCACAAGAAAAAGAATTGTTGTTTCAATGCAATAATGATACCAATATGTTAAAAAAATCATAGTTGTAACTAGAGCAACTAGAGCTTATTGAGCACCTACTATTTTCTGGGCATAGTATTAAGAATTTCAGATACATAAACTTATTTAGTGAGAAAAGATGAAAAGGATAGGATATCATATATAAAACCCTGAGTACAATGTCAATTCAGCTACTTATTTGTTTCAGTTTTCACAGCTATAAAATGAGGATACTTTCTTTTGCGGTTTTTAAGAGAACTGAATAAAATTACAGCTAGCATTAAATCATGGGGACATGGTTCAGTGAGCATCTCTAACCTCAAAGAAATATAAACCTTTTCTAAATCACACACTCCTCCTCCAGGTATTGTGCCATTCATTTCTCAGGTCCCCTCAGAGTCAAAATTCTCAAAAACAAACAAGCAAAAACAAAGTTTATTTTCCTTTCCTGATTCCACTTTTTCACCTCATATTCTTTTCTCAAATAACTCTTTTCTGGTTTGGGCCCTTAAAACTCCACTGAAGGGCTGGGCTGTAGAGCACTTGCCTAGCATGTGTGAGGCAATGGGTTTGATCCTCAGCACCACATAAAAATAGAATAAAGGCCTGCTGTCCATGCACAACTACATAAAATAAAATAATAAAAAACTCCACTGAGACCATTACTAAGATCACCAACAAGCTTCCCATTTGTGAAGAGCAATGGGCACTGCCACAGCTTGGACATTGTTCACTCTCTTTCTTGAAGCAGTCTCCTGGCATTCACTTTCCCAATGGCTGCTGCTTTATCTCCTTTGTAAGTTCCTATTCTTTCCATATATCTTCTAAAATTGGTGCTAAGTCCTTTTTCTTTTTTGGTACTGGGGATTGAACCCAGAGTTTCTTTACCACAACCCTTTTAATTTTGAGACAGGGCCTCACTAAGCTGCTAAGGACTTTTTGCTAAGTTGCTGATGCTCCTCAAACTTGTGATTTTCCTGCCTCAGCCTCCTGAGTCACTGGGATTACAGGTGTGTGCCACCATAGCTGATGGTGCTAGGTCCTTTGCCATTTCTTCTTTATAATCTAGTGCATAGTTTTGAATACTATCTACATTCTGACAACTCTATTGAATGAACTGTGTCCCCTCCAAAATTTGTATGTTAAAATCCTAACTCCTAATGCAAATGACGAGTTATTTGGAAATGGGACCTTTATGAGGTTAAATGAGGTGATAAGGGTGGAAATCCAATCTGATAGGGCTCGTGGCCTTATAATACGAAGAGACAACAGAGAGCTTTTTCTGTACCATGTGAGTATAGAGGAAGAAAGCAGCTATCCCCAACCCAAGTAGAGGGCCTTCACCCAGATATCAATCCTGCTGGTGTGCTGATCTTGGACTCCAAAAGTTTGAGAACTATGAGAAAATAAATTCCTGTTGTTTCAGCCACTTGATCTATGGTATTTTCTTCCTTTAAAAAAAAAAAAAATTGCAGGGCTGGGGCTGTGGCTCAGTGGTGGAGCGCTTGACTAGCATGTGTGAGGCACTGGGTTTGATTCTCAACACCACATATAATTAATTAATTAATTAAATAAAATAAAGGTCCATTGACAACTAAATAATATTTAAAAAAAAGTGTGCATGATTCTGGGGATTAAACTCAGGAGCTAATCTCCAGTCCTTTTTATTTTTTATTCTTTATTTTTAGACAGGTCCTTGAACTTGTGATCCTGCCTCAGCCTTCTGAGTAGCTGGGATTAAAGGTGTGTGTCACCATGTCTGGCTGGTATTTTCTTCTGAAGGACTAAGTAGATTAAGACAGATTCCCATATTAATATCTGTAGTGCAAACCTGTCTGAGCTCTACACTTGCACATTCAACTGCATATATTACACGATCATTTGAATGTCTCTCATTAAACTAAATATTCATAAAAAAATCTCAGTTTTTCCATCTCAGTAACTGGTACTACCACTTACTCAGTTGCTCAGGCGCCAAACGTCAGACTCATCTTTTTCTTTTAGATGTTGATGGATCTTTATTTTATTCATTTATTTATATGCAGTGTGAGAATCAAACCCAGTGCCTCACACATGCTAGGCAAGTGCTCTACCACTGAGCCACAACCCCAGCCCTCAGACTCATCTTTGGTTCTTCCCTTTCTCTTATAATCTCTTCTCGCTAATCCAATGTACTACCAGACCTATTTGTTCACTTCCAAGGATACTTAAAATTCAGCTTTCTTCCTCCACTTCTGCTATCCTGATTTTAGCCATAAATCATCATATCCCAGGCACCCACTACTTCTCAACTACCATAACAGCTTTCCAGCTTCACTTCACTTTATTTTCCACAGCAGACAGATCAATCTTTTGAAGTGGTGCATTAACCCTGCCCTCCCTATTTATTTCTCAAAACCTTTTTTAGTTTCTTCCATAGTATCTTCTTCTTCTTCTTCTTCTTATTATTATTATTATTACTACTACTATTATTATTTTGGTGGCTGCATTTCTCTTCACCACTAAGTTCAAGGAAGACAGGTTGCCATGTTTTTATATTTCTTGCCCTATAGTACACAAAACTTGATTCATCACTGAGACTCAATCATTTACTGAGTGTCAGTCATCTGAGCAGGAGGAGGAAGATAAAACTAAGCTTAATATATATTGTAGTAGATGGGAAATCTTATAAAGAAAAATAAAGCAAGGAAGGAAATACAAAAAGTTGAGAAGAACCTTGTAGCCAGGTGACATTTGGTAAAGAACTGAAAGACATAAAGGAGTAAGAACTTCTGGGTAAATGGCATTCTATAAAGAAGGAATGCAAAGGATCTAATGAGGGAGCATGCCCAGCAAGTTGAGTGAAGCTAGTGTGGTGGAAGCCCAGAACATGAGGAGAGAAAGTCGAAGGTAGGGAGTAGTGTCAGACCATGGGTCTTGATGGCCATAGGAATACTGGTTTTTGCTCTGGAGCTACAAGTGACTGAAAGGACACACTTATGGTGATACATTTTAGCTGATATTCTGGATGGTGTATTCAGAAGAGTCTAGGTAAGATGTTGAGAACTTGGCTCAGGGTGTTCTCTGGGATCAGAATTTTTCTTAACTGTTAGTGGTACTTAAAAACCCACAACTAAAGAAATCTTAAACTGGGAAGATGTTATACCTTTCATTAACCTTAAAAATAGTTCCTATACCATACACTAAGGAAATATTTCAAAGTAAGAAAACTATTTGTATTAAGACATTTATATATGCATTTTGGCAGACAAATTCAAATAACCTAAACATCTAACAAGTGAGAAATACTTAATATAGCAAAATATTATATCATTCAGTATGGGAAAGTCAACATAATAGTGAACATACAGAACACAAATGTATAAAATACTTTAACTATTTTTAAAGTTTCCAAAATAAAAAAGGGCCTAAAATAGTCATGGTCTTGTCATAGCTCCTGTAAAATAAGTGTTTCTTAGTAAAGATACTATCTGATTTTTATTAACGCAGAATTTAAAGTTCACTATACATTTGAAAATAAAGCACATTTCTTAGGTAAGTATTTACCTGGGGGGTTTCCAGTTTGTAGTACTTTATTGATGTCACAATAAGAATATGACATCAAAAAATATACAAGAGACTTTTTGCAAAACTTTTGCTTTGGTTAGGAGCTAATTTCAAAAGTAAAGACAAAACACAAAGTCAAACCAACCAGAATCCTTTAATTCAGGAAGCTAATTAAAAGCTAATAAAATCTGATACATGGTTTTCAAGGTAGTTTATTTGATGGTTAAGTCCAATACCTGAACTGCAGATCAGACTTTACGAATAAAATTACCTTGCTTTCAGGGAAATGATGAATTCTTGCAAAAACGATGTTCTTCTAAGAAGCTACATTAACATATCCTGTAGCATGATTGAAACAACAGTGAACAAATCGGGCAGGTTTATATCCAAAGACTGCTCTCATTTACATGGGATGGTTTTCAGATACCAAACCTGGGTGTTTAAGGTAGAAAAGGGGGGAAAGTGTCTTTTCTCCAACCTTAGGTAGACGAAAGGATTGAGGCCGAAAGTGCAGGATCCTCTTACCTCCAGTTTCTGTAATTCCCACACGCAAAGGGGAACCGCAACGACTATGGACACCAGGTAGATGACCACAGCTAAAGGTCGAATCCACTGTCTCCAGTTCCTCCAGGTACACGTGCAAGGCATGTTTTCGCATAAACCAGATCCGCGTAGCGAGGGAAAAAAGCTCAAAGGAGATCTTAATACGGAGCCCTGTTCTGTGGTTGTTTTGTTAACTCGCATACTACAGAGAACGAGCTGTTAGGCGACTTTACCAACAGCTCGAGCCGCCTCCTCGGCCGGCGTTGTGCTTTCTGCTGCTCCTGATGCAACTTCGGCTGCTGAGGGTGCTACCACGGAGCAGTGCGGGCAGCATCCTTTCTTCCCCACCCCTCATCTACCCGGTTCTGCCGCGGTGGAAAGCCCGGGCGGAGCCGCTGCCCTCACCTGGGGATCGCCCAGAGCTCCGCCTGCACCATGGCCTGGAGCAAAGCGGCGCCGACCGGACCGGTCTCTAGGGCCCCCGCACACTCGGATTCTGCCTGCCCGTTCTTTTCTTTGGGGATCGAGCTTCCTCCCTCCCGCGCTCGCAGGCGTCTCTTCGCCCCACTCTGTTGGTAGACAGGGCCCCAGGATTTTCTCACTCACTTGCACGGGACATGCCCCTCCCCCGGCGGAACCCAAGGCCAAAGCAGGACTTTGGACTCTCTTCCGCTTCCGCCCCTGCTGTCTGAGGCAGGTGATTCGTCGTCAGCGCCAAGCTGGAACCGCCCCATCCGGGCCGCTTTACCCTTCCTGATTGGTTACCTACAGGGGGCGGGGCTGCGGTATTTGCGTACGAGGTTAGTAGGAAGAAAGACCTAGGAGGTGGGAGGCAGGCTGTGATTTTCTGTGGTTCCTGAGAGGAAATGTGGAAGCTGCAGGAATTGTTGGACAACATTACGTTCTTCTACCGGCCTTACTCCCTCTAAAAGAAAGCCCGGGTAAGGGACGGTTACTTTAAGGTCGAACTGGAAGACAAGGCTTTTTTCCACAGAAAAATCTCCGCCTCTCTTAAGAGTGAATTAGAAAGCCTGCTGGAATAAGAGGAGAACGAGGAAACCTCTGCCTAGTTTTCAATAAGATTTTAGAATCTAGGGGTTTGAAGAAACCTCCATTTAGTTGTTAATGCACCCTGCAGAACAATCATTCTAAAAATAGCTTAATTTTGGAACAACCGCCAATACCAGATGTATTTAGAACTTCTGTTAAAAAATAACATTCGTTTAAGGCTTAAGAGGTCAATGCTCTTGCTGAGAAAGGTATATTATGCACTCAAAGCTTTTAGCTGTAGATTTGGCAAATGGAATCTTAAAGCTTTTATCAATCAATAGAGCAAACAAGTGTCTACTTCTCATTTAGATGTAAGAATATCCCCTTATTATAATTGTTGTTTTCTGGTGTTGTGCTATGTTCTTTTAAGTACTACATTTTATATCAGCCTATCTGCACAAAAATACAGAGAGGTAGGCAGTTTTTCATTTTACATATGAAAAAAGTTTAAAGTGGTTGGACAATTTGTCCAAGTTCATTGAGCTAGTAAGTGGTAGAGCTGGGATTCTAGCCTTGGTCCGTTGACTCTGACCTTTAAGCATTTGATCTGTCAGCTCTTGTACCCCGCTGGGAATTTCTGCCTAATGACCATATGGACCAAAGGCCTGCAATATTGAGTACACTCAGTCCATGATTCTCACATAGACAAGGAGGGAATATTATGATTATCTTCCCCAGTGTCATCTGTTTTAGCCAAAGAAAGGCACTTGATTTCTGCCACCCTCTTCCCAATCTTTAGCATCTCCATTTTATACCCTGGCCTCTTTAAGTTCAAACTGCTTTCTTAAAGGGAAAAATAGGCCTTTTGCCTTTTGTTGGGTCTTCCTAAGCTAACTTTCAGAATTGAAATGATTGTGGTCACAGCTACTGGGGAGGCTGAGGTGCCGTGACTGAGGTAGGAAAATGGCTTGAGCCCAGATGTTTGGGATCTGTCTGGGCAACATGATGTTTTCTAATTAAAAAAAAAAAATAGGTAAAAAAACTTTCCTAAACTTTATAGAAATGCATGCTGTATTGTTAAAATTTGGAAAATGGAAAAATAAGGAAGAGGAAATTAATCCTTATTCTACAACCAAATATAACTACTAATTTTCACTTCCTTGGATAGTCTGTATATGTAGATTGTCTCTACTTTCAGCCACGGTGTTATTGCTGCCTGAAATATTCTTTGTCATGGGCAAAACCTTTTCATCTATTTTGTGAAATCTTTCTTGATTGCCCTCTCTCTTTGTATGTTTATAGTATTCTTAGCATATAATATTCCTATAATGCTTATAAGTATTATAGCATATAATCATTTATTTGTCTTTTTTAGACTATGGGCTCCTCAGAGAAAGATAAAGTTCTAGAACCATTAGAAAGAAATGCAAGGAAGTGAGGAGACCAAAATGTCAGATGCATGAATGTTTTTGCCCATTTTGTGAGCTTGGTTCACCTGTGGCAAACCTTCTACAGAGCACCAGAGAAATGAGAACATAGTGAGTTTTTGATTTAGTTAAATTTATTTACTCTAAGTATTGTTTTTTTATTTCAAAATTGCCTGTCCTTTTTTTTAATGTAATGAAATAATAGTCAATATTACTTGTTTTTCAAATGTTCTTACTTTGGAGAATAAAACATTGGTAATTTTATGTGCCCAACATGTGGCTTATTTTTAAAGTTTTTCTTGGCCTATGAATTCCTGAAGTTGAGGAATTATAAGAAATGACCACTGTCAGCAACCATAATGCTGCTGTGATCCTAATCTGCTTGGTTCATTTGCTATAGATATTGTCTGTACTCTAGATATGATTTAGCCTAAGCCTGAGCTTGAATGGTGTTTGTTAAAAACAAACAAACGAACAAACAAACAAAAAAAAAAGAGGTGATTATAACTGGAAGATGGCACTAGGGTCAAAAGTAAGCTGTTGATCAACTTTCATGTAAATTATGTAAAACAATTTAAGTTTCTGTTTATCTGTTACTGTATCACATGAAAATAGGTAGATGGAATTTTGCCATCCTTGAAGGATGTGTTTGGATTAGTCTGCCATAAAAATGATAGATTAATTAAATTTCTTTTGAACAATCCTGGGAACTGGGCACTATTAACACTTTGGCAAGTATCTTCATCTCTCTTTCATTTAATGTGTCCATAGTGGTTTTAAAACCTGGTTTTAAATTCTTTGACAATCTTCTCATAAAAAGAGAGAGTCAGTGTTTCCTCTTCTTAAGTCTGTATGGGCTGGTGACTATTTTGACCGGCAGAATATGGTTAAAGTGACCATAGTCACTTTATGTGACTATGTGACTACTGAGGCTAGGTCATAAAAGGCTATATAGCTCCACCTTGACTACTGGAACACTTACTTTTTGAACTCTCAAGCATCATGTAAAAAAGTCTCACTGCCTGAGGCTAAAGTGCTGTGAGAAAGCCTAGGACACACAGAGAGGCTCCTTGAAGGTACCCTGAGAGTCAGCTCAATCTAGCCCAGGTGACAGTCATGAGTGAACAAGCTGATTCCAGCTCCCAGCCATACCAGGCATTCCTCAGCCATTTGAGTACTCCTGGCTGAGGCCATAGTCAGTCATGTGGACCAGAGATACGCACACCATCCTTGTTTCTGCCTTGTCCTGTGTCCTGACCTGAAAAATTCATGCACACTTAGTTTGGAGTTGCTTGATACACATCTTTTCCAGTAGTCTTTTATCTATGTGTTTATATTTACCTAATCTGAAAGAAGTTTCTCCTTTATAATGGTTTTCTGCCTATGGCTGACTCACCCTAGGAAGAAATGTCTTAGATTTTTCTTTTTAAGGAACATTTTGGCTCTGGAATCTGAGATGATGCTAACCAACCAATGAGTTAAGTGAGTTTTAGATATAAAGATTATAAAAAGAGGAGAGATCTAAGAGGGTCCTTACAGTATGCTTCAATTTGTATTGTTTCCTTTTTTCCCTCTTCCCCCCTCAAATGGGAGGGAAAGTGGTCTATTCTATACCAAATGAGTGGGGAAGAAAATGGAAGTGGTATAAGTTATAATATCAAACTTCAAATCTGAACCTTGGAGCTGAGTATTTTTGCTTCTTCTGAGATTAAGCTTTACCTACCATATCTTTCATCCTAAATTTTACACTTCATTCAAGTTGCCATGTTGTATTCATCTCTACTGTCCCCTGCCCTACCCATGTCTATAACAGATAAAGATGAGATCCTTGATAAGTATCATCGTATCTCTATTTGTCTATATGACTTTATATATAATCTACCTTATCTTGAGGCTTCTCTCAGATATTTTTGGTCAATACTGTATGTTGAGAGCCACAGCTGAAGGGGCCCCAGCAAACTTCCAGCTGCCAGCTGATGATTGGCTCACAGCGGCCCCAGCAACTTCTAGCTGCCAACTGATTGGCTCCTCTGCGGTGATGCTCATTGGGCTGTTTCCCCGCCCTTTCAGACCACGGAGCTGCTCATTGGGGGACTTTTTTTTGCTCTGCCCACGTGAACCAGCCAATCGGCCTCAAGAGCAGGAGGAGTGGGGGAGGTTGAGAGGTTTGTGGGAAGCCGGTGGTGGCAGTTGGGCTCTGAGGGTTACTAATAATACCTAGCCTACATGATAAAATTTCCAGTCGTAGTGTAGAAAGAGGTTCCAAGGGATTAGGCTCCACAGGTGTAGATTGGGCTATGCTTTCTTTAAATTTAGATTCTCGCCCCATGCTAAAACTAAATATTCAAGGACATGAATTTAATGGGCTAATGGATACAGGTGCAGACCTTAGCATCATCTCTCGTCAAGAATGGCCAAAACATTGGCCATTACAACAAGCCATTCAAATGCTTCGAGGCCTAGAAGTGGCGACTAATCCCCATAGAAGTGCAATGGTATTAGATTGGAAGGATCCTGAAGGATGTGAAGGAACTATACAGCCATATGTATTGGATCATCTCCCAGTAAATTTATGGGGACGAGATGTCCTAGATCAATTAGGTTTGACATTAACAAATAACATCAATCAAAATGCACCCACTATTATGGCTAGACAAGGTTTTTTTTTTTGTTTTGTTTTGTTTTGTTTTTTAGACAAGGTTTTAGGAAAGGAAAAAGATTAGAAAAACAAGAACAAGGTATAGCAGCACCAATACAAATAGATCAAGGAACAGACAGACATGGGTTGGATTTTCAGAAAGGGCCACTGAGACAATAAAAATTACTTGGAAATCAGAAAGACCAGTATGGGTTCCTCAGTGGCCCCTGACTAAAGAAAAGATACAAGCAGCCCATGATCTGGTCAAACAACAATTAGCAGAAGGACATATACAACCTTCTGTATCTCCCCATAATACTCCCATTTTTGTCATCAAAAAGAAATCTGGTAAATGGAGATTATTGCAAGATTTAAGAGCCATTAATAATGAGATGGTGGGCTGGGGATGTGGCTCAAGCGGTAGCGCGCTCGCCTGGCATGCGTGCGGCCCGGGTTCGATCCTCAGCACCACATACCAACAAAGATGTTGTGTCCGCCGAGAACTAAAAAATAAATATTAAAAAAAATTCTCTCTCTCTCTCTCTCTCTCCTCTCTCACTCTCTCTTTAAAAAAATAAATAAAATTTATTTTAAAAAAAAAAATAATAATGAGATGGTTATTATGGGACCTGCTCAATCGGGGATTCCTCAATTGTCTGCTTTGCCAAAAACCTGGTATGTTTTGGTTATAGATATTAAAGATTGTTTTTTTTTTTCAATTCCAATTCATCCTGAGGATAGTCCACGTTTTGCATTTGCTATCCCTGCACTGAATCATGAAGGTCCTGATCAGAGATATGAATGGAAAGTACTCCCTCGAGGGATGGCTAACAGCCCAACTATGTGTCAAATTTATGTTAACAAAGTAATCCAGCCACTTAGAAATTAAAATCCTGAACTACAAATATTTCACTATATGGATGATGTATTATTAGCACACAAAGCTAAAAACACATTGCTAGAATGTTATGCCACACAAACTTATTAAAAAATTATAATCTAGAGATAGCAATAGATAAAGTACAATTAAATTTTCCAATTAATTATTTAGGAGTTCTATTGTCCTCAACCATGGTCTGTCCACCAAAAATTCAAATACGAGTAGATCAACTCAAATCACTTAACGACTTTCAAAAGTTATTAGGAGACATAAATTGGATAAGGCCTTATCTAGGTATACCAACAGGAGAGTTGGGACCTTTATTTGATATCCTAAAAGGTCCATCAGATCCAAATTCACCCCGCATGTTAACACCTGAAGCAAGAAAGGCATTAAAAATCATTGAAACATATATGGAAAATATGCATTTGGGTAGAATTGATATGTTTTCCTTTATTATTTATTGTACTACCAACAAAAAATATTCCTACAGGAGTATTTTGGCAAGAAGGTCCATTATTATGGATACATTTATCTTATTCTCCTAACACTATTCTTACTAGGTATCCTGAGGCTGTAGGACAATTAATACTCAAAGGAATAAAAGCAGCAAAGGGAGTGTTTGGAATTTCTCCCAATAAAATTTTTACTCCATATACTATGAATCAAATTGATGAGTTAGCTAATGAGTTAAATACTTGGGCAATAATCATGTGCAAATCTAATGTTTCATTTGATAACCACTTACCATCTAATCCTTTATTGTCTTTTTGGTCATCGCATCCTGTAATTTTTTCAAAAATGACAAGAAAAACACCTATCATGAATACTCCAAATATATTCACTGATGGGTCAAGTAATGGTACAGCAGGAATAGTTACACCTGATCAAACTTTTACATTTTTAGTACCCAAACAATCAGCTCAAAAGGTAGAGCTTAATGCAGTATTACAAGCTTTTGTGATGTTTAAAGATTCTGTATTTAATTTATTTTCTGATAGTCAGTATATAGTTAATGCTATAGTATCCCTTGAAGATGCTGGTAGGATTTCTCCTTCCTCTACTGTTTTCTCTTTGCTTTCCACTGTACAATGTCTAATCTTACAGAAAAGATCCATTCTTTATAGGACATATCAGGGCACATACAGGATTGCCTGGAGCCCTTAGTTTGGGCAATGATTTAGCAGATAAAACTACACATGACATACATATTTTCTCTACACTAGAAGAAGCTACAAATTTCCATAAAAAGTTCCATGTCAATGCTAATAGTTTACAAAAGAATTTTAAAATAACTAAGGAACAAGCTAGACAAATAATAAAGCAATGTCAAAATTGTGTGACCTTTTTACCACTAGTTAATCTTGGAGTCAATCCTAGAGGACTGATACCTAACCATATTTGGCAGATGGACATCACACACTTGCCAGAATTTGGAAAATTAAAATATTTGCATGTTACAGTTGATACTTCTTCTGGATTTTTGATGGGCTCCCTTCATGCCGGAGAAAAAAACTAAAGATATTATAGCTCATTGCTTACAAAATTTTGCCACTGTGGGCGTTCCAAAACAGTTAAAAACAGATAATGCCCCTGGTTATACTTCTACCTCTTTTAAACAATTTTGCTCATCATTTGGCATTACTCATATAACAGGAATCCCATACAATCCACAGGGACAAGGCATAGTTGAAAGAGCTCATCAAACTATTAAAATGTACTTATTAAAGCAAAAAGAGGGAATTGGGAAGGGGTATATATTCCCCAAAGATAAACTTAAAATAACCCTTTTTACTCTAAACTTTTAAAATTTGGATTCAACAGGGCTTAGTGCTGCAGAAAGGCATATATGTCCAAAAAATGTACATAAGCCCAAGGTACTTTGGATGGATATTCTAACAGGACAATGGAAAGGTCCTGACCCAGTGATTGGCGTCGGGGGTCTGTTTGTGTGTTTCCACAGGGAGAACAGCAGCCGATTTGGATTCCAGAGAGATTAACTAAGGTCTGATCCAGTGATTGTCTGGAGTCAGGGGTCTGTTTGTGTGTTTCCACAGGGAGAATAGCAGCTGATTTGGATTCCAGAGAGATTAACTGAAGCGATTTCTACAGACCAAAAAGAAGACGATTTGGCTCAAATCCATAACAGCTGATATCCCAAACTCCAGTTTGGCTATCCTTACATCTGCAACAGAACCAGGATGCTTTTTTCAATATCTATTTTATTATTACCCTTTCCCACATCATGAAGTTCTATTTTGTTTTTTGAGCTCATACAGACCTAGGTTAATGTTTTGCTGATCAGTTCTATTTTTTGACTATAGAGTTTTTAAACATTGCAATGGAGATTTCACCTGTAAAAAGTTATAAGGCCTTTACTATTATGTTATGTGTTGTATGTATTATATTATGTGTGCACACTTGTGTTTTATGTTGTATGTTTTTATGTACGTATGTCCATATATCATATATGATGAGCGCTCATGAAAAAATGGATCCAAATATTTTTTTTATTCACGTGATTTAAATGGTTTAATTTAAATTAGGTAAACAGCTGTTGAGGATTTTTTTCATATGTGAACCAAAAAGGAGGTTAACAGATCTGTTGGTTTACTTTCACCTTTCCTTTTCATTATATTTAATAATTCTCTTCAAGATAATGTAAATTGTTAAGAAAATTGTTTTCTTTTAGTGTCTTCTGGAATGTTACATATTTTTTTTCTTTAGCCATTATTGTCAGAATTCCTATCTTCATCCCAGTGCTGGTGAAGACAAAGATAAAACCAATCTACAGCTTCTGCAATAGCCATCATTGAACTGCTAGCAGAACTTGCCTGGACTATGTATCACTTGTATGCATTGTGAACTCACTTGTATGCATTGTGAACTATCTGTTGGTGCAGCGACTTGTGGTAGTGTTGGGGTATTTTTGCTGATGGTATCATCGGTGGTACAATTTTTCCAAAAGAAGCCGTCAATTGGCTTGGTGTATCTTCCTCCCTTCTGCTTGTCAGCTAAAATTTGGGGGCCAAGAGAGGTGAGGCAAAGAACCTCACCTCCCCCCCCCCCCGGTGGTACAAAGACCTATCCACTGGTGTGGCTGTATGCTGAACCGGTAGTCAATAACGGGTAAGATCCAATTGCAATGGTAACACCCTAAGACAGGAGGCTGACGCCTTGAGGTCAGCTCATCTGATTACGGGTAAGGACCATATGTACTATTGGACAACCTAAGGCAGGCACGGTCCCTAAGCCACATGCTTGTTGTTTAAACAGAGAGGGGGAGATGTTGAGAGCCACAGCCGAAGGGGCCCCAGCAAACTTCCAGCTGCCAGCAAACTTTCAGACTGCCAGCTGATGATTGGCTCACAGTGGCCCCAGAAACTTCTAGCTGCCAACTGATTGGTTCCTCTGCGGTGATGCCCATTGGGCTGTTTCCCCACCCTTTCAGACCACGGAGCTGCTCATTGGGGGACTTTTTTGGCTCCGCCCACGCGACCCTGCCAATCGGCCTCAAGAGCAGGAGGAGTGGGGGAGGTTGAGAGGTTTGTGGGAAGCTGGTGGTGGCAGTTGGGCTCTGAGGGTTTTTCCTGAGGAGCTGTGTGGTTTGGCATGTGTGGTTCTAAAAATAAAGTTTGGTTTTTTTTGACACGTGGCTCCTGAATTGTGCTCAGCCAGACTGGGGCAACTGTAGTAGCATTTATAAATTTTGGTAAATTTAATAACCATTAAATATGAAAAATTTAACATGTTTGTGTTAAAATAAAATGAATTTCAATGACTTGGAATTTTTTTAGTATTTCATAGCACTGTATTTTATTTATTGGGTTTTACACTTCAGAGCCATGGCTGACAAAATGTCCTGCAGTCATTTGTGGTCTGCAGTATGTTTCTGTATGGTCCTTGAACTAAGAATAATTTTTTACCTTCTTTTTCAACTATGGTAAAATATACAAAACATAATATTTACTATTTTAATCATTTCTAAATGTATAATTCAGTAGTATTAAATATATTCACATTGTTGTGCACCTTTCACCACTATGACCTCCAGAACTTTTTTATCATCCCAAGCAGAAACTCTGCATTCATTAAGTAGCAACTCCTCACCGATCTTGGGTCACCATTATTCTACTTTCTATTTGTATGATTTGACTATCCAGCTAACTTGCATAAGTGGAATCCTACGATTTTGTTTTTTTTATGTCTGGCTTGTTTGACCTAGTATAATGTTTTCAAGGTTCATCCATATTGTAGATTTTTATTCCTTTTTAGGATTGAATAATATTCCATTGTACGTGTATACCACATTTTGTATATCCATTTCATCCATTGATTCTCTTTTGGATTGTTCCTACCTTTTGACTATTAATACTATGACTATTAGTACTATGAACATTAGTATATAAATATTTGTTTGTATCCTTGTTTCTAATTTGGTTTTATATTTTTAAAGAGTCAGATAAAAAGAACATTTAAATTTTTTTTTTTTTTTTTTTTACTATCTGGACTTTTCTAGAAAAGTTTGTCAACCCCTAATTAAAATTTAAGATGGTTATATTGGGCTGTTTCAAAGTTGCTTAATGAATGTTTCCATAAAGTTTATTCATTTCTTCATTAGAAAAGGCATATTTAAATTGTAGGATTTCTCACATAAAACATTTGGATAAATGTAATTGTTTGGTCCTAAAACCAACATTGAAAAATTGCAGTTTTGTTTTTATTATTAAATAATAGTAAGATTTGCTGACTTACAAGGAAAATTCACTAGTTTTAAAGAGATCCTGCAGTAAATTCTGATAAGAGGACATGATTTTTTTTAGAGCTAGGATCAAGTGAAATTAAAAGGTCCTATCCATGCACACCTGGTTATGTAGAAGCTGGAGACTCTGTCCTTTTCACTTTTGTTCAGATTTTTACATTTGACCTGAATAGACGGTGTCCTTGAACTCTTAGCATGTTGCCAAGACAGAAATCCTCGAACTTTCTTATTTCATGGTATCCTTAGAATCTCAGTGATTTATTTTCATAGTGTACTTCAGCCAAAGAAATAGGTAATAGTTCCATTTATTAATTAGATCCAAACGTAATTGTAGACATTCATGAATTGTGTGACAAATGTTTACTTGTTTTTCTAAAAAATTTAAAGTAAAAAAATCTAAAATATCCCAAGGTGCTGCTTCGAACTCTAGTGGCCTGTGGCTCCTTAGTGTACACTTTTGGAATTATTACCCTAAGGTCTTCTGTGTTTCTGATCTGCATTTGGGTTTGTCCTTAGCCATGGTACTTTTTTTTTTTCCCAGATATTTTTGCTTGCCTTTCCAGTGCATATGTAAATAATTTCTGATTGCTTTCTTTGCTTCATAGATTTAATTTTTACATTTTTGACCCAAGTTTATACCCCCAGTATATTCACTTTTATGTTTTCTCTGAATTCTCCTTATTTAAAATAATTAGATGGTTAAATGAATAGAATATCCTTTTTTTCAAAAGTATGTTGCTAGAATTACTGGATTAATGACTATAAAGTTCTTTAATTTCCTCACAAGAAAGGTGAGTAAGGTATCTTATGCCTTCTGATCATCTTTGGTCATATATGCTATCCTTTGTCACTGAAGTGAAAGAGATTCTATGGGTGGTGTAAATAACTTATAAATAATAAATTACCTCTTCTATAAATTATTGCTTAGTAGATGAGCTTTCCAGTAGCTCTATCTGGTGGAGAAGTTTTTTTTTTTCCTCTCATCAGTCAGACCGATTTAAGTGACACAATCAATTGTAGGCTAAAATGAATGAGGAAAACCTTAGTAATTTTAAATAACAGATTCAAAACTACATCACTTAGAATATTTGAAGAAAAAGGTATTTTTGGTTAGGAAAAAGATTCTGTGTATTACTAAAAAATGTGAGAAAGAAAAAAATGTTTCATACTGAGACAGATTCTTTTAGGATTTAAATAAAAATTGATATACCATGTATTTGTATATTAGATGCTAGACTGTGGTGATCTCCACAGAAAAATTTTTGACTTAGAAAAGATAAAGAAAATTCACGGGAGGGTTTTGTGGTAGTTTTATTCTTTGAATGTGAGGAAATCTGACTGTGGAGCTTGAATTTTATTTACCTTTACTTTCCTCATATGTTTTAGGCTGTTAATTTCCTTGTGGAAACTCATGAACATATATCCTATATGGCTTTATATGGGTAAGGTGTGTGTGTGTGTGTGTGTGTGTGTGTGTGTGTGAGAGAGAGAGAGAGAGAGAGAGAGAGAGAGAGAGAGAGAAAGAATGAGTCCTCCTAAAGAGTGCTGTGTGCTTGTATAGCTCTGAATGAAGCTGGCTTAGGCTGGTGTGATCAGTGCTTCTATTTATGGATCTTCATCATATAAATTCTATTGTATAAATTCTATGATTTGTTTTTTCCAATTTTGTCATCAGGAAAAGGAGAAGAAAACAGGAGAACAAGTGTCTTATATTTTCCCTTTCTGCTTGATCTTTTCCCTAGAATCATCTCTAGGTCAGGATATAAAAACCAGGCAATTATGTTGGAACTAAGCTTTTTAACTCTCCCTGTTCTCAGGAATCCTGACTTTGTAATCAGTGTTTTCAGGAAGAAAGACTCCCATTTGTAGGCAAAATCAGAACAGTTTGTATTTATGTAGGAGAGATAAGAGTCTGTCTTTATTGTATTCTACATCGCATAATTTTGTCCCTTTATGTCGATTGTTACATTGTTAATTAATTGAACCTGGTGATCAGGAAGTAGAAAAATGGTACACCAGAGGATGGAAGAAAAATTTTGCAAAAGTTCAGGGCCCTACTATTTCGATGAAGTTTCAAGGGGTCTGGTCTGGGTCATACTAAATAGAGAACGAAGTAGCAGTACTTTGCACCATCCACCACAAAGAAAAAGATGCAGTGTTTGATGAGCCTTCTTGGATTTTGGTGACAATATATGCCACATTTGGGCATGTTGCACCTACTTATTTATGAGATAACCCATAACAATCCAGTTTTAAGTGATCCCTGGAACAAGAACAAGCTCTGCAGCAGACTGAGGCTGGAATGCAGACTGACAAGCCTCTTGGGTCTTATGAGCTAGCAGATCCAATAGCATTGAGGGTGTGTGGCAATAGAGCTGCTTTATGGAGACTGCCAAGCCACAGAGCAAACTCAGTTTTGGAGGAAGGCCATGCTATAATTATTCTTTATTTGAAAAGCTGTTCTTACTCACTACTAGATTCTGATAGAAACTAAACACCTAATTTGGGGACTTCAAGTGACTAGACAACCTAAACCACCCATCACAAACTAGTTGTTATGTGATCACTGAACATACCATCACTGGGCAAATCCAGGGAACATTCCATTATAAAACAGAAGCAGCAGTTACAAGATTTGGCCTTAACAGATCCAGAAGGCACCATTAAACTCCACATGCAAATGGCTTAGACTTGTGTCTTAAAGTGAGTTGATAATGATTCATACATATGTCCACTTTTAAAACTTGAAATATTAACTACTCCACATACTTTACATATAGTATGTGGAAGTTGGCGGAGAGAAAAGAAAGGAAAAAAACTCTATAAAGAATATAAAACATAGCTGGGCATGGCAGTGGCTCAGGACACTGAGGCAGGAGGATTGCAAGTTCAAAGCCAGCCTCAGTAAAATCGAGGTGCTAAGCTACTCTGAGACACTGCCTCTAAATAAAATACAAAATAGGGCTGGGAATGTGGCTCAGTGTTTGAGTGCCCCTGAGTTCAATCCCTAGTACCAAATAAATAAAATAAATCAAACATAGCTGCTGTAATCTTCAAGTTGAAAATTTAAGGAACTCTGGTTTTGATGGTTGTTCAGGAGGACTGAAGGGGTAGATCCTGTAAACAGGGGCCTGTCCATTAGGGGGTATGAATAGTTTGTGATATTTTGACTTTTCATTGCTGAGGCAACCCTAAATTCTGTGGGTGTGGTGCTCACAAATGTCTAGTTCTCTTGTTCCCTGAGACTTGCACTTTGCTGTTCCTCTTGCAGGAGGGATCATGTGGTTCTGGCCAGTAGGTTTTAAGAGTGGAGTCATGTGTCATTTAATTGCTGGTATAAGATCCTCTCGCACTCTCCCCTGCTTTCTAGAGCAGCTTGAATGATCCTAAATAAACAAACCTGGACTCAGTGGGGTCCATACTAAAGAAGTCAAAGTGCTAAAATTGCCTTTGCAAAATGTAGAAGGAGGAATGTAAAGACTTTGGAAATAAGGATGCAAGAGTGGATTTTTCACACGTAGCCTACCCAGGTACCTAATCTTTAACTTCATCTCATGAAGGAGGCTAGAGAAAAACACTGGTGTAAGAGCTGCCATCTTGGGATTGCTTTAATGGTAATTGTAACTGTTACTGGGAAACAGTGTGGTTAATATGAGTCCCCTAGTCAATGAAAAGGAGAGGGTCTAGACATGGGAAAAGCCATGTAGCATATTCAATGGCCAGTAGCCAGAGGAGCAGTGATTACAGCTACAAAAGGTGATAGGCCTGATATCAAATGGCATGACTTCAGATGGTAATGAACTGGGGTGGGAATCATCAGACTTAAGAATTGTGAAGGGTCTGAGATTTTTACTATTTACTAGATGCTTTAGTTTGAATGTTGAATATCCCCCAAAGGCCCATGTGTTTAAGGCTTGCTTCCCAGGGTGGTGCTGTTGGGAGGAGGTGGGGCCTAGTGGTATATCCTTAGGTCATTTTGAGTATGCCATCAAGAGGGACTATGGGATCCCAGACCTTTCATCTTGCTCTTGTTTGCTTCTTGGCCTCAAGGTGAGCTATTTGCTCTGCCTTGCACTCCCTGCCATTCTAGGCAAGCACTCCAGCACAGAGCCACATGCCCAGCCCTCCCTGCCATTCTGTCTGGCATCCCCACTAGACATCTAAAAGCAATGGGTCCACAAGTTCATGGACTGGAACCTTTAAAATTGTGAGCCCTCTCTGCTTTTTGTCTCCCATGAGGGTCTTACTAAGTTGCTTAGGTTGGCCTCAAACTTGGAATTCTCCTGTCTTGGCCTTCTGTGTTGCTAGGATTATAGACCTATATAGCCAGCTCTATTGGAAATTTTCTTTTAATATGACTAGTCTGAGGAAAAATGCTGAAAGAGGAAGCAGAGGAAAGAAAAGGAGTCAGGAATGGCTCTTATTCAACCATATAAAACCTACAAAGTATCAGTTCCTATCTTACTGAGGAGATAACAGTGTCACACTGTAGAAACTGCTCAGATCAAAAAGCTAAACATTGTAGAGTGAACAGTTGACCTCCAGATGTCTAAGAACTGGAATTGAACCTAAAACATCAAACAGTCAAGTAGCAGAGCATGAAAAGCAAGTTGACATTAGCTCAAGTGAGGAAGGTTGAAGCAAGTTCAAGGAGAAGAACACAGAACTTCAAGACAGGTCACTATTGTAGGGGCACATACTATATTACAATTATTGTTAGTGTCAATTCAATATGATAGCAGACAGCAAATTTAAGGCAATAGAAAATATGATATAATTTCAATGAGTAAAAACATAAAATTATCTGATAAAAACCATGTGCATAAACATCCATGCATGCATGACAAACATCACATTTACATACCAAAATCAAGTGAAATAAGAAGACTTGTCTCTTAATGATATATTTCCCCCAGTGATCTTTTTATCATCATTTTTGGGACAATAAAAATAATTTTTAATTATGGCATTTACAGGTAAATGGAGTTGGGAGAATATCATGCTAAGTGAAATAAGCCAATCCCCCCAAAACCAAAGGCCAAATGTTCTCTCTGATAAGTGGATGCTTATCCATAACGGGGGTCAGGGGTGGGCATGGGAAAAATGGAAGAACTTTGGGCAAAGGTGAGGGAGGGGAGGGGAGAGAAAGGGCTGGGGTGGGCAGGAAAGATGGTGGAATGGGATGGACATCATTACCCTAGGTACATGTATGACTGCACATATGATGCGACGGTACTTCGCTACATTGTGTACAACCAGAGAAATGAAAAGTTGTGCTGCAATTATGTACAATGAATCAAAATGCATTCTGCTGTCATATATACCTAATTAAAATAAATAAACTTTAAAAATGTATTTATGTATAAATATAAGTAAATGGATGTGTATAATTTTTAATGAAAATGATAATTCTGTGAGCCAAAATACACTCTTTCTCCTTATAATTGATCTCAGATATTTTTGTTATAGTGACAGCTGACTAACACATAAGCTAGCTGTTTAGATTACCATAGTCTATAGATGCTAGCAGAAAACATGAAGTATATCCAGTCCAAAAGAAAGGCCTTTTGTCCTCACAGCACAACAAACAACATGAACAAAAGCATGTTTGATTGGTTCGTTTTACCTTCCAAATTCTAAGGGTTGATTTGGAGAGTCCCACATGGGTGCTGGGCATTCTGTGAGTTTGTATCACAATTAAGGAACTCCAAGCTTAGAATTCCTGTCTTTTATAATGAACTGCAAGCACACCTGTTCTTCCTTTGACCTTAAGGGAAACATTGTCTTTCTTTTAGATCTTGGTGAGGGAAAATATATACTCTCTGCCAGAGATGCGGACACTGTATCTTCCAAGCTTTTTGCAGCAAAAATGTCCATGAAAAGGTAGTCCAGAACAAAAGCTGGATGGAAAGCATGCAAAAATGTAATGGGGAATTATGTCCCAATAAGAATTTAACTCAATAACTAGACTTACCTGATTTCCATCACACACACACAAAAAAAATTGGTTAATAGAGGGTGGACTTGAGCTTATTTCCCCAAACTTCGTGAGACAACTCATAAACCCAAACCATTTTAGTAAAAGTGAGGCCACATACCCTTGAAGGGAGGGTTCAGAGATAATAGTGAAGGTACATTCCCCTGAGGTTTATCAAGGAAACCATGCACAGAGGAAAGAAGATTGACATATCTTTTGTTACCATCAAACAATTGTTCTGGATGAACACTAATACCAAATAATTCTAAAACATGATAACTGACCATATGAGTCATTCAAGAGTCCATTTGAAAGCATAAATTTGGTTATTTGAGGAGCATTTAATAGAGGGGCTATTTGCAGAGTTGTGAGGAGGATGGAAACCATTGGGATAGTGCAGTAACTGGACAAAGAGGAGAAAGTGGTCACTAGAACATGGAGACAGGCTGTGGCATGGGCCATCTAGAGTGAGCCACAAAGGGGAGCAGAAAACAATGTCAATCTAATTCTCTTTCCTCCTTCTGATCTCCTATTCATGCCCCTATTGGCCAAATCTATAGAAAGCCAGAAGACAAGGGAGACAGATTAGCCTCCCAAGGCATAGAACAAGGCAGAGATGAAGATAGGATGGATTCAGTGTGACAAATGGAAGAAATCCAACACCAACATAATGAAACCAAAATATTAAAAATAATACTTAAAATATTCTACTCACCAATGCTTCTGTTGCTGTTGTTGTTATTATTTTTATTATTATTAGAATGATTGAGCTGGAAATTAGGTAGTTGGGACATAAATTTGCTTACATTTATATTATACAGTATTGTTTATTTTTGTTTTTCACCTGTATAAATATTGATGATTTGTGTTTTGCTTGCTAGTGTCCTGAAACTGGCTGATACCATACCATCATAACTCCTATTTTACCCACAAGAATATGATCCATTGTTATTTTTGAATATACCTTCATTTATGTGTGACCACTGAGCTGGCCTGCTGCAGATTTGACCCAATTTATTTCAGCCATCTTCATTTTTGATTCTCCTCACTATGAGTTGAATGAACTGTGTGTCCATAGACACTGTTATAAGGGGGCTGACAATGATAAGATCAGCTGTGCATAGCCTGGTCATACTGCACTGGAAACATTCTACTCAACAATCAGTTTTTTTTTTTAAGAGAGAGTGAGAGATGGGAGGGAGGGAGGGAGAGAGAGAGAGAGAGAGAGAGAGAGAGAGAGGGAGGGGAGAGAATATTTTTAATATTTATTTTTTAGTTCTCGGTGGACACAACATCTTTGTTGGTATGTGGTGCTAAGGATCGAACCCGGGCCGCACGCATGCCAGGCGAGCACGCTACCACTTGAGCCACATCCCCAGCCCTCAACAATCAGTTTTTAAAAATCAGTGGAAGGGAAGATGCTGACCCCTTCAAATTCATTCCATTTGAAATTTCTGCTACACTGTCATTGGCATTGAAAAAAAATGTAATAGGACAGGTATCCTGAAATAAATTCCTGTGTCTTTAGAAAGAGCAAATGGGTGACAATATCCAGATCTGAAGTTTATAGCAACACTCAGCTGACCACACTGGTTATCCACAGAGAGCCCCAAACTACGCCACACGTATTTTTTTAAGAGGTGAAACAAGCTAGAGTGAGAGCAAAATTTGAAATTAAAGACTAGTAAACTTTAGTGCAAAAATGTTCATACCAAAATAAAGATTGGTGGCCCACTTTTCTTTCCAGTTATTATTAATCCCTAATATTTCTAATAATGAGCTATTATTTCATTGTATATTATTGTATAGTATATTGTATTATTTATGCCATTATTTTTACTCAGGGTCCTAAAGCATCTCAAAATTAAGAGGGGATTATTGTGTGTGTGTGTGTGTGTGTGTGTGTGTGTGTGTGTGTGGTGTATTTCTCTGAATTGAATCCAGGACCTCATGCATGCTAAGCAAGTGCTTTACCACTGAGCTTTACCCTCAATATGGGTTATAATTTCATGATCAGACTATTTTTAAGTTTTGGAGATTTTTATGAAGAGATTATGTGTCCCCTCTCCACACATCAGGGAAACCTTAAGGGCCCCTCCCAGCTCTCCCGTGAGCCAGCCCGAGGGAATCAGAGGTGGTGCGGGACCCGCGGCGCGGAACTACCGCTCCCACCAGGGCTGACAGCTGAGGCCTCTTGCACCAGCTACCGGGGGCGTGGCTACCGGAGGGCAAGTAAAATTCGCTGAGGATTCTCAGCCCCAAGCTCTACAAACTTAGGGTCTGAGGGAATGGCAAACTGGAAGAGTGTGCCCAGTCATTCATGAAAACAGGGCTCCCGGGAGCAGCAGACCTGGCATGTAGCCAGTATTGTGGTGAGCGGCACCCGTGAGAGGGGCCTGGCTAGAGGAAAAGTGGGAAGTGACTAGACACAAGAGGAGGCCCTAGGCACTCAGGATTGGAGACTAGCCCAGTCTGGGAGGAGCTGCTGCACAGTGAATGGTTCCCTCATATTAACAGGAGAAACTTGGCCTGGTGGGCACAGCGCCACCTACTGGAAGAGAAGTTAATCAAACTCTAAGACTGCATTTATTAGTTTTTTTTTCTTTTCTCTCTTTTTTTTTTTTTGATTTGGGTTTTTCTTTCATTTTCATTTTTCTTTCTTGTTTTTTTAAATTTTTTTTTACAATTTTTAAAAATTTTTTTTCTTCTAATTTTAATTTTAATTTTTTTTTTATTTAAAAAAATTTTTTTTCTTTTTTTATTTCCTATTTTTTTCTTCTTTTGTCTTTTCTTTTCAATTATCTTATCCCCCTTCCTTGAATTCTACCTGCTTACTCTCATTCTCTTTAGTGACTTCTTCCCTTCCCTTCTAATACCTTTCCTCCCAAGCATCAAATAAATTTATAGGAGTAAACAGTAACTCAGCAGTCAAACAGAACAATAAGTAACATGAGCAACTTGAAAAAGCAAGGAAGAAAAGGAGTACAAACAATGCATGACAGCCTAAATATTCAGGAGGACCTAGAGTCATCAGAAAAATGGTCATATAAAGAACTCAAGGAACACCTTAGACAGATGGAATGGAACCTTAAAGAGGATACAAGACAGCAAATTCAAGCAGCGAAAGAACACATTGAGAATGAATTACATAAACAGTTAAAAGAAGAAGTTAAGCATCTTTATCAGGAGATAGAGATTATAAAAAATAATCAAACAATAATTCTAGAAATGAAGGAAACGATAAACCAAATTAAAAACTCAATTGAGAGTATCACTAACAGAGTGGAGCAAGTAGAAGCCAGAACGTCAGATAATGAAGACAAAATATATCATATTGAAAAGAGTCTAGCCAACTCAGAAAGGCTGGTAAAAAAGCACAAGAAAAACATCCAAGAGTTATGGGCTAAAAGCATGCAATGGAGGAAGGATAGCATCTTCAACAAATGGTGCTGGGAAAACTGGAAATCCACTTGCATCAAAATGAAACTGAATCCCTTTCTCTTGCCATGCACAAAAGTTAACTCAAAATGGATCAAGGAGCTCGATATTAAATCAGAGACACGGTGTCTGATAGAAGAAAAAGTCGGCTATGATCTACATACTGTGGGGTCAGGCTCCAAATTTCTCAATAGGACACACATAGCGCAAGAGTTAACAACCAGAATCAACAAATGGGACTTACTCAAACTAAAAAGTTTTCTCTCAACAAAAGAAACAATAAGAGAGATAAACAGGGAGCCTACATCCTGGGAACAAATCTTTACCCCACACACTTCAGATAGAGCCCTAATATCCAGAGTATACAAAGAACTCAAAAAATTAGATAATAAGATAACAAATAACCCAATCAACAAATGGGCCAAGGACCTGAACAGACACTTCTCAGAGGAGGACATACAATCAATCAACAAGTACATGAAAAAATGCTCAACATCGCTAGCAGTCAGAGAAATGCAAATCAAAAACCACCCTAAGATACCATCTCACTCCAGTAAGATTGGCAGCCATTAAGAAGTCCAACAACAACAAGTGCTGGCGAGGATGCGGGGAAATGGGTACACTTGTTCATTGTTGGTGGGACTGCAAAATGGTGCAGCCAATTTGGAAAGCAGTATGGAGATTTCTTAGAAAGCTGGGAATGGAACCACCATTTGACCCAGCTATTCCCCTTCTCGGTCTATTCCCTAAAGACCTAACAAGAGCATGCTACAGGGACACTGCTACATCGATGTTCATAGCAGCACAATTCACGATAGCAAGATTGTGGAACCAACCTAGAAGCCCTTCAATAGATGAATGGATTAAAAAATGTGGCATTTATACACAATGGAGTATTACTCTGCATTAAGAAATGACAAAATCATAGAATTTGGAGGGAAATGGATGGCATTAGAGCAGATTATGCTAAGTGAAGCTAGCCAATCCTTAAAAAACAAATGCCAAATGTCTTCTTTGATATAAGGGGAGTAACCAAGGACAGGGTAGAGACGAAGAGCTGGAGAAGAAGATTAACATTAAACAGGGATGATAGGCGGGAGGGAAAGGGAGAGTTAAGGGAAATTGCATGGAATTGGAAGGTGAGCCTCAGGGTTATACACAATTACATATAAGAGGAAAGGAGGAGTAGGAGAAAAATTATATAAGTGGAAGAAACGATTTATAGTAGAGGGGATGGAGAGAGAGAAGGGGAGGGGAGGGGAGGGGAGGGGAGGGGGGACAGTGGAGAATGGGATAGACAGCAGAATACATCAGTCACTAGAAAGGCAATTTGTAAATCAATGGAAATGTAACTGATGTGACACAGCAATCTGTATACGGGGTAAAAATGGGAGTTCATAACCCACTTGAATCAATCTGTGAAATATGGTATATTAAGAACTATGTAATGTTTTGAACAACCAACAATAAAATAATTAAAAAAAAAACTCAATTGAGAGTATCACTAACAGAGTGGAGCAAGTAGAAGCCAGAACATCAGATAATGAAGACAAAATATATCATCTTGAAAAGAGTCTAGCCAACTCAGAAAGGCTGGTAAAAAATCACGAGAAAAACATCCAAGAGTTATGGGATAACATAAAAATACCAAACTTACGAGTCATTGGGATAGAAGAAGGTACAGAGATTCAAACCAAGGGAATGAGTAACCTGCTGAATGAAATAATTACAGAAAACTTTCCAGAAATAAAAAAAGGAAACAGATATACAAATTGAAGATGCATACAGGACACCGAGCACACAAAATCACAGTAGACCAACGCCAAGACACATTGTTATGAAGATATCCAATATACAGAACAAAGAGAAAATATTAAAAGCTACAAGACAAAGGAGACAGATTACATTCAGGGGTAAACCAATAAGATTAACAACGGATTTTTCATCACAGACACTGAAAGCAAGAAGGTCATGGAACAATGTATTTCAAACACTGAAAGACAATGGATGCCAACCAAGAATTCTGTATCCAGCAAAATTAAGCTTCAGATATGACAACGAAATAAAAATCTTTCATGATAAACAAAAGTTAAAAGAATTTGCAGCCAGAAAACCAGCATTGCAAAGCATTTTGAGCAAAACACTACATGAGGAAGAAACGAAAACAATAACCAAAACCATCAGTGGGAAGTGCCTCAGTAAAGACAGAGGGCGAGGGGAAAGATAATCATGGAGAAACAAACTAAATTTTTAAAAAAGAAGGATAAATAATCAAACATGGATGGAAGTAGACACCATATATCAATAGTAACTCTGAATGTTAATGGCTTAAACTCTCCAATAAAGCGACATAGGCTGGTATCATGGATTAAAAAAACAAATCCAACAATATGCTGCCTCCAGGAGACACATCTGATTGGAAAAGACATACACAGGCTGAAGGTGAAAGGATGGGAAAAAATATACCATGCACACGGTCCTCGTAAGCAAGCAGGGGTGGCCATCCTCAGATCGAATAAAATCGACTTCAAGACTAAGTTAATCAAAAGGGATAAAGAAGGACATTATATACTGTTAATAGGAACCATTCACCAACAAGACATAACAATTATCAATATTTATGCACCAAATAATGGTGCTGTGACATTCATAAAACAAATTCTCCTCAAGTTCAAGAATCAAATAGACCACAACACAATAATTATGGGTGACTTCAATACACCTCTCTCACCATTGGACAGATCCTCCAAACAGAAGTTGAATAAAGAAACGATAGAACTCAATATCACAATCAATAACCTAGACTTAACTGACATATATAGAATATATCAACCATCATCAAATGGATATACTTTTTTCTCAGCAACACATGGATCCTTCTCAAAAATAGACCGTATATTATGCCATAGGGCAACCCTCAGTAAATATAAAGGGGTGGAGATAATACCTTGCATTTTATCTGATCATAATGGAATGAAACTGGAAATCAATGATAAAAGAAGGAAGGAAAAATCCTACATCACATGGAAAATGAACAATATGTTACTGAATGATCAATGGGTTACAGAAGACATAAAGGAGGAAATCAAAAAATTCTTAGAGATAAATGAAAATACAGACACAACATATCGGAATCTATGGGACACAATGAAAGCAGTTTTAAGAGGAAAATTCATCGCCTGGTGGTCATTCCTCAAAAAAAGAAAAAAAAAACAAATAAATGAGCTCACACTTCATCTCAAAGCCCTAGAAAAGGAAGAGCAAAACAAAAGCAAATGTAGCAGAAGGCAAGAAATAATTAAAATCAGAGCGGAAATCAATGAAATTGAAACAAAAGAAACTATTGAAAAAATTAACAAAACTAAGAGTTGGTTCTTCGAAAAAATAAATAAGATCGACAGACCTTTAGCCATGCTAATGAAGAGAAGAAGAGAGAGAACTCAAATTACTAGCATACGGGATGAAAAAGGCAATATCACAACAGACACTTCAGAAATACAGAAGATAATCAGAAATTATTTTGAATCCTTATACTCCAATAAAATAGAAGATAGTGAAGACATCGATAAATTTCTTAAGAGATATGATTTGCCCAGACTGAGTCAGGAGGATACACACAATTTCAACAGACCAATATCAATGGATGAAATTGAAGAAGCCATCAAAAGACTACCAACCAAGAAAAGCCCAGGACTGGATGGGTATACAGCAGAGTTTTACAAAACCTTTAAAGAAGAATTAATACCAATACTTTTCAAGTTATTTCAGTAAATAGAAAAAGAGGGAGCTCTTCCAAATTCATTCTATGAGGCCAACATCACCCTGATTCCGAAACCAGACAAAGACACCTCAAAGAAAGAAAACTACAGACCAATATCTCTAATGAACCTAGATGCAAAAATCCTCAATAAAATTCTGGCGAATTGAATGAAAAACACATCAAAAAAATTGTGCACCATGATCAAGTAGGATTCATCCCTGGGATGCAAGGATGGTTCAATATACGGAAATCAATAAATGTCATTCACCACATCAACAGACTCAAAGATAAGAACCATATGATCATCTTGATAGACGCAGAGAAAGCATTCGACAAAGTACAGCATCCCTTTATGTTCAAAACATTAGAAAAACTAGGGATAACAGGAACTTACCTTGACATTGTAAAAGCTATCTATGCTAAGCCTCAGGCTAGCATCATTCTGAATGGACAAAAGTTAAAAGCATTCCCTCTAAAATCTGGAACAAGACAGGGATGCCCTCTATCACCACTTCTATTCAATATACTTCTCGAAATACTGGCCAGAGCAATTAGACAGACAAATGAAATTAAAGGCATAAAAATTGGAAAAGAAGAACTTAAATTATCACTATTTGCAGATGACATGATTCTATACCTAGAAGACCCAAAAGGGTCTACAAAGAAACTACTAGAACTAATAAATGAATTCAGCAAAGTGGCAGGATATAAAATCAACACGTATAAATCAAAGGCATTTCTGTATATCAGCGACAAAACTTCTGAAACGGAAATGAGGAAAAACACTTAATTCACAATATCCTCAAAAAAAAAAAATATTTGGGAGTCAACCTAACAAAAGAGGTGAAAGATTTATACAATGAAAACTACAGAACGCTAAAGAGAGAAGTAGAAGAAGATCTTAGAAGACGGAAAAATATACCCTGTTCATGGATAGGCAGAACTAACATTATCAAAATGGCGATATTACCAAAAGTTCTCTATAGGTTTAATGCAATGCCAATCAAAATCCCAACGGCATTTCTTGTAGAAATAGATAAAGCAATCATGAAATTCATATGGAAAAATAAAAGACCCAGAATAGCAAAAGCAATTCTAAGCAGGAAGTGTGAATCAGGCGGTATAGCGATACCAGATTTCAAACTATATTACAGAGCAATAGTGACAAAAACAGCATGGCACTGGTACCAAAACAGGCGGGTGGACCAATGGTATAGAATAGACAGAGACTAATCCACAAAGTTACAACTATCTTATATTTGATAAAGGGGCTAAAAGCATGCAATGGAGGAAGGATAGCATCTTCAACAAATGCTGTTGGGAAAACTGGAAATCCATATGCAACAAAATGGAACTGAATCCCTTTCTCTCGCCATGCACAAAAGTTAACTCAAAATGGATCAAGGAGCTTGATATCAAATCAGAGACTCTGCGTCTGATAGAAGAAAAAGTTGGCTCCGATCTACATATTGTGGGGTCGGGCTCCAAATTCTTTAATAGGACACCCATAGCACAAGAGTTAATAACAAGAATCAACAAATGGGACTTACTTAAACTAAAAGTTTTTTCTCAGCAAGAGAAACAATAAGAGAGGTAAATAGGGAGCCTACATCCTGGGAACAAATTTTTGCTCCTCACACTTCAGATAGAGCCCTAATATCCAGAGTATACAAATAACTCAAAAAATTAGACAATAAGATAACAAATCACCCAATCAACAAATGGGCCAAGGACCTGAACAGACACTTCTCAGAAGAGGATATACAATCAATCAACAAGTACATGAAAAAATGCTCACCATCTCTAGCAGTCAGAGAAATGCAAATCAAAACCACCCTAAGATACCATCTCACTCCAGTAAGATTGGCAGCCACTATGAAGTCAAACAACAACAAGTGCTGGCGAGGATGTGGAGAAAAGGGTACACTTGTACATTGCTGGTGGGACTGTAAATTGGTGCGGCCAATTTGGAAAGCAGTTTGGAGATTCCTGGGAAAGATGGGAATGGAACCACCATTTGACCCTGCTATTGCCCTTCTGGGACTATTCCCTGAAGACCTTAAAAGAGCATGCTACAGGGATACCGCCACATCGATGTTCATAGCAGCACAATTCACAATAGCTAGACTGTGGAACCAACCCAGATGCCCTTCAATAGATGAATGGATAAAAAAAATGTGGCATCTATACACAATGGAGTACTATGCAGCAATAAAAAATGACAAAATCATAGAATTTGCAGGGAAATGGATGGCACTAGAACAGATTATGCTTAGTGAAGCTAGCCAATTTCTAAAAAACAAATACCAAATGTCTTCTTTGATATAATGAGAGCAACTATGAACACAGCAGGGAGGAAGAGTAGGAAGAAAAGATTAACATTAAACAGAGACATGAGATGGGAGGGAAAGGGAGAGAAAAGGGAAATTGCATGGAAATGAAGGGAACCCTCATTGCTATACAAAATTACATATAAGAGGTTGTGAGGGGAATGGGAAAATAAACAAGGAGAGAAATGAATTACAGTAGATGGGGTAGAGAGAGAAGATGGGAGGGGAGGGGAGTGGGGATAGTAGGGGATAGGAAAGGTAGCAGAATACAACAATTACTAATAGGGCATTATGTAAAATTGTGGATGTGTAACCGACGTGATTCTGCAATCTGCATTTGGGGTAAAATTGGGGGTTCATAACCCACTTCAATCTAATGTATGAAATATGATATGTCAAGAGCTTTGTAATGTTGTGAACAACCAATAAAAAAAATTCTCAAAAAAACCAGATTATGTGTGTATATGCATATGTATGCATGCAATAACAAATTCTTAACATTAATAGGGTTTTTGTTTTTCCCTAAAGTTGGCTTTTAATGATAGATGCTTCCTTGTTGTGCAAGTCTATTGAATGAACTCAATTTATAACATTTGTATTGTTTCAGATATCTGTGATATGTTACATAATATAGATTATCATATTTATTGTCAGGGCACATAATCCACTTTACATAATTTGTACTTTTACAGCAGTACAAATAAGATTATTGAGCAGTTCTTTCTTTAGGAAAAGGTTGGGAATCTTACAGCTTATCTCTTAGCTGTTACTTTGGTCACTTTTTTCCCCATTTCTTTTTCTCAGTATAAACCCACCACTCATATTTCCAAGCCTTCACCCTATAAAGTCCCTAATGTGAACATGTATTTTCCAGTAATTTTGCGTATTTTCTGAAGATATTACAAGGGAGAAATTTCTCTTATGCCTCACATTTTATTTGAAGAACTTTTTGAAATTTTGCAATTTACACACATAATATATATTTAAAAAATTAAAATATTTATATTCAAAAAATTAAAATACTTAAAATTTTATATATCATTATGAGTGGAGATATATATATCTCCATATATAGATATATATCTCCACTCATAATGATATATAAAATTTAAGTATCTTAATTTTTTAAAAGTTTTAATTTGCTTACCAATAAATCTGGTGAAATTGTCATTTTTTTCGTATGGCTTTGAATATTTCCCAAGACCTCACCACTTGTTTTATGTACCAATTTTTTTAATATTTATTTTTTAGCTTTAGGTGGATACAATATCTTTATTTTACATTTATATGGTGCTGAGGATCGAACCCAATGCCTTGTGCATGCTAGGCAAGCACTCTACCACTGAGCCACAACCCCAGCCCCTTATGTACCAATTTTGATGCACACTAGGCATGCAAATATCTTTCAAGCCATTCAACAAATATTTCCTGTTTACAACTAATTGGCACTGTACTAGGCACCTTAGTTACTATGATGGCTATGTGAGCCCCTTGGTTAGAATGCTCAACCCTCATTTTCCCACCTATTCAAATCCTATCTGTGAATTTCTCTCCCCATCTCACCTTACTCTAAACTCCTACATTTCTGTAGACTTACATTATTTTTCCCTGAATGAGTGTGGTGGTGCCTCAATAAGGTAGCTGATCAGGGAGAAACATAATTTCAAGGCCTCTACCACCAGAAATTAACATGCAAATTAGTATCTGAGAGAAGGATGTTTTTTCTTGTATCACTTAGGTTGTCTCTCTCAATTCAGTCAAGTGAGCTCTGTTTTTCTCAACACTTATGAATGTGTGAGGGAGCATGGGATTCATGTCCTTCTCCTGGATACACAACTATTGCATGTCCAGCTCTGTGCTTTCCAGTAGCTGGGAGGTGAGAGTTTAGGGCCCTGCATGCATCATATTCCCACTGTACCATTTCTCTGAGTCTACAATGTGTGATATAAAGTTCTCATTCTTGACTATGACTACTTGAACATTTATTCTTATAAAAATAAGAATAAATTTTATTACTTAAAAATTTTGTGAATCTTTCTAAACAATTTCTTTTACTTCTTTTAGGAATCTAGCATAATGCCCAACAGGTAAGAGACACCCAACAGGTGACGAGGTGCTAGAGTGGAGTACACTACACATTTGAATTGTATCATTCTGGTCATTTCTCATGATTCTCATACTTCTTATCCAGGTTGGCCACCATTGCCCATTTATTCTTCTATGCATTAGCATAATGCCCAACTTAATGTTGAATGTATAAGTGAATGAATGAATGAGCAAAGAAATATTAGATAGTACAGGACTTGTACCTTGCCTTTTCTGACTGTTCCAGGGCTCAGTGATAACACCCTATTCTGAGGTCATTCATTTAATGGTTAGAATAGGCTACCATAAATGGTTATGTTCTATCTGTATTCTATTAAACCGATTTTAGGACTGTGTCTTACCCATTCACTTCTATTTAACATGCCTGGCATAGTGCCTTTGTAATAGCATGTTGAATATATATTAATTGTAATTTATAATGAAATTCTGGGAGGAAAAAACAATAAACTTTCAAACTATTGTTTCATTTTGCCTTGGATTTTCTTTCCAGCAGAAGGTAGTTTAAAGTATGTCAATAGCAATTCACAATGATTATATCAAATATAAATTTTTGCTTTCATTATGCTAAACTAAATATACTTGAGTGAACACATATGTTTTTCTTATAAGAAATTAATCAAAGTGGCTTTTGTCATATTTTCTGTAGCAAATGATTAAGGGTGCAGAGGAAGTGCGAAATAGGGAAACCATCACTGTGCCAGGAATTTGTTTTTTCTAGATGTATAAATGGGTAGTGATTTTGTGTCTCTGCTACCTGCGAAGTGAGAAAGGAGACAGTATAGTATAGCATGGGAGTTTTGTGGAAGTGAAATATTGGCACATCTGCATCCTCAGACATTTGTCATTTCATTTTTTATGAATATTAAAGATCCCCTCTATTAGCTATTTTGAAATATTCAATCAGTTGTTGTCAATCATAGTTATACCACAGTGCTATGGAACTTTTAGAAGTGATGGAAATGTCAAATATCCTAATTTGATCATTATACATTGTATATATGTTATGAAATGTCATACTGCACTCCATAAGTATTTACAATTACCATGTGTTAATTAAAATATATTTTAAAAATATATTTAAAAAATAAATGCAATTTTTGGTAATGACAATCAAGTAGAGCTACTGGAACTTCTTGGCACACTGGAAACTACTGGTATTGTATAAAGAGCATTCTCTGAGGCCAAAAAAATCTTGCTACTTGCTACCTCTAGGACTTTAGGTAAGATCTAGTTTCTCTGAGCCTCAATTTCCTTATCTGTAAAATGGGAACAACAATAATAATAACCTTAAAACACAGAGATAAGCATTCAATGAGCTCATACATCCTATTATGAGGATGTATTGGCATACAGACTATTATATTGTGTACAGATAAATAGACCTTTACTATGAAGGGGACACCTATGAGCTACTTTGCTTAACACTTTCTACATTCCTCTGGAAACCTGTCCTGCCTTCCCTGTCCACATGGTGCACTAGGGACAACCACGTTATCATGCCATCCAGTCCTGGCCAGTGAGTCCCTTCTCAAAATGTCCTGGACTGAGCACAAGGAGAAAGAGCTGAAGAAACTGTATGAAGTAAAGCTTAGGAGTTGTTAGCAGTTAGGTTTCCTGCAATGGGATAGGACAGTGTCCAGGGAGACAGGTATAGGAGCAGTGAGTAGACAGCAGCAAGGACACAAGACGCCTAGGGAGCCCTGATGGTGTCCAAGCTCCTTTCTTGACTGCCCCCGAGATTCAGTCTCATTCTTGTCCGCTGTTCTATGGGTAAGCCCAGGATCCTTATCATAAATTCCTCTTCCTCTTAGCTAGTGCTGAATTATGCTCTGGCAGCTTGAATGGGAATTTCATGCTGGGAATCATGTTCTATGAATGGTTCTATGCTTTAGAGAGGAACTTGATCATAGAGGAACTTGCATGAAATTTGGAAGGTGAAAGGCAAGCAAAGAGCATTAGTATCACCATGGTCTGAATGATAGACACAGAGGTGCCCGTGGATCCCCACTTATTCTTGCTCTCTTCCATATTGTTTTTAGCTTATCGTCTTGACTGCCAGCTCTGCTCACGAAAAAGTGGACCTGGCTCCCTCCTCCTGCTAACCAGATGCTTGACTACAGATCCATAGAGCTGGAACTCATCCAGTGGGAAGATCTTCCTGTAGATCTCTTTGTCAGCTTTACCTTTACAGCCCCTCTGAAGTGACTGGGTATAGCTGGCTTCTCAGACTTTCCTGGTATCTCTAACTTACCCACTTATGCCATCACTGGTAGAAGGTTAGTATGGGACTCTTTCTCAGCTATTCTGACCTTCATTTCCTCAGCTGCTCCCATATTTTCACAGAGTCTAATTTCTATAATTAATTAATCTCTATTTCTGATTCCACTGGCTTTCTTTCTCTGAGTGAACCCTGACTGCTCCAGCTCATTTGTGTTTCTTTCACAAGCTGAAATAAAGGAGAACAGCAAGACAACACTTTTGAAAAAAACATGATTTTGGAGAAGAAAATATATACATATATATGATTTTATTAAAATTGCCTAATATGTCCTGAACCTCTTGAGCCAAATTGAAGAAGACAGGTGTGATTTTTGTCTTTTCTAGACAGGTATGTAATAACACTTTGAGAAAGGTACATTAGGAGGATATCAAGTCCTGGGTTAAAGTGGCTGCACCTTGAACATAAAATTAGTGATAATGATCTCAAATTCATCATTTCATGGTTTCAAGCAGAGAAGAATACCTGCACATACCACAGATTTATTACAGAAATTTGGCCTTAGGCAACTGTGGGAACTGACTCAATAGTCTATAAAGCTGTTTTCTGTTATATTTGTGCCTGAGGCTGGAAAATTGAATTTCCATCTCCTGAAGCCTTTGGATTCCTTTCTGTATAGTATAGTATTCTAGGAAAGCTCTTCAGTCAAAAGGAGACCAAGCTCCTTAAGCACAGTTGGAAGAACCACTTCTCTTGGCAAAGAAGACTCAACCAAATTTAGGGGCACCAGGTCCTCAACTTCATTGGAATCTGCCTGTGTGTCTGTCATGAAAATGACAATTTTCTAAGGGTCTAGTAGTTTTGAGCATGTCAGGGTATTCCTTTTAAGGTGAAGGACAAGTTGCTGCATCTGGCTTATTGCAGTTTCCTATTGCTGGGTAACCCACTACCAGAAATTCAGTAGCTTAAGACAACTCAAACTGTTTATCTCATAATTTCTGCAGGTCAAGCGTCCTGGCATGACATGTATAGATTCTCTGCTTGAGTATTCTCTGTGCTGCAGTCAAGGTGCTGCCTAAGACTATGATTTGCCATCTGGACTTGACTATTTGCCATTTTCTCCTTTTTGAAAACCTTTTTTGAGATTGCCCTTTCCTAGTGGCCATGCATAGGATAGCAGGGGCAATACGGCTTTTAAAAGGTTCTTCAAGATTGTTATGGTTTGGATCCAGAATGTGCCCCAAAGTCTCATGTGCAGATGGGGCATGGTTGGAGGAAGTAGGTCACTGGGGGCATCCCCTTGGGGATTATATCTAGTCCCAAGTCCCTTGCCCTCTTAGCCTCTTTTTTTCCTGGCTACCATGAATTGAGCAGCTTTCTCCCACCATGACCTTGCACCATGATGTTCTGCCTCCTCTCAGGCCCAGAGTGCTGAAACTTAAACTATGAGCCAAAATAAACTTTTTCTCTTCCAAGTTATGTCAGGTTTTTGGTCATAGTGACAAAAAGCTGACTAACACAAAGGTAAATGCAAACAAGCTGGGCAGAGAAGGCAGAGAGAGGGGAAGAGGCACATATTTAGGGTGGCCAAGGAAGAAAGAGCTTCAGTAAAGTGGCTTTTCAGATTGTGTGGGCTGTAGCACTGTCAGGACACATTTTAATAAATATATGGTAAAATTAGCAATATAAAAATTCTTTAGGTAGCAAATTAATTGAAATCTAATTTTATTTCCCTTTAAAAAGAGAATTTTTTTATGATGTACTATAGTTGGAAAGTTTAGAAGTTCAGCTAACTTCAGATATGACTGGTTCCAGGGGTTAAAATTATTTTTCTAGCTAGATCTTTCCTTCTACTCATCATAGACTTTGATCTTTAATCATTAATTTCTAACTTTTTACTTCTATTATGGACCCTAATTTATAGCAGAAAAAATATACTTCCTCTTATTTCTCAAGAATAAGTACATGGATAGTGGTTTTAGCCACATTCCTCTTTCTCATTTACTGCACTGTGCAAGTGGCATGGAGTGTTCTAATTGGCCTGGTCTGAGCTGTGTGCTCTGTATTTGTAACTGGGCTGGGGGAGGGTTCATCCCCACCAGTATTGCATGGAATGAGACCTTTACAAGGACTGTGAATGCTGTTTCCACAGGATATAGAAGAGGTAGAAATAAGAGTTGCACCCTATAGTTAGCAGTCATTGGTCTGAGGGTCTACAAGGTCATGGAGTGGGTGGGGGTAGAAGAGAAGAGATAGTGCCTCTCCCACAGATTTGAATTACGTTTATCTAGCAAGTGGGAACATACCACATTTCAGATAATTCAGAAACTTTATAATTTTTAGAGAAACAATAATACCCTAAGAGAGTAATTTTCCTCATCTTCTTTCTTACATCTAGCTTTCCAGTTTCCTGTTCATATTGTCATCTTCCCTATTACTCTGATGTATATAGTAAAGAAAGTTTCTTTACTTTTTCTTCTCTCTGAACCCTAAGTGATTCAGATTTAACAACTATCAGCAATATAGCCTACCCGTTCCTGTTCATCATTCTTGTTCAGGTCTTTATTACCATAGGCATAGACAGTCTACTATCCACTCTGTGCTTCAAACTATCCTGCCCTCCACTGCTAGCTGAACCTGATAAAATCTTATTTTGATCATGTCAATTTTCTACTTTTAACAGCTTCTGTTTGCTCCACCTGAGTATTCAGATGAACTCCAAATTTCTTGCTGGCATCCACAGACCTCAACCATATGGCCTGGTCCCCTGTATTCTGTCTGTTTATAGTCCAGGTACACATGCCCAGCCCAACTTTTGCACTGTGCTCACCTAACCTTCTCACCCAGAAAGCTCTTTCTGCCTCAGGTTTCACAGTCGAATCTCACTCCTTCTTTTGCTTAGTCCAAGTCCAACCTCCACTGGGAAGATACCCTTCTCTCTCTCTTCTGACTTCCATAGGACTTCTCTGAGCTACCTGTTATGCCGCAGTCTCGGCTGGGCACAGAATCACGAGCCACCACACAGCTTTGTAGATTCAAAACGCAAATCTTTATTCCCGAACTCACACCGGCCTCCACACACGTTCTGGGGCAATCCCAGTTCTGCTGCCACCCAAATCACCTACCCACGAGGCTTATTTCCCAAAATGCTCTCTCAATCTCACGAGAGTTCAACAGGAGCTTAGGCAGCAGGAACGCCCTAATTCCAGCAGCAATAATCCTCAACATCAAACTTCCCTAAAATCCAAGGTCTTAAACTGGGAACGCCTTAAACTTGTCTTAAACCGGGAACGCCCTAAACCCAAGGATTGGGATACTTCCTCAAACTGCAGGATACACCCTAATCCTGGATCCACCCTCGTCCTTGGGCAGGGTCACCTAACATGCAATGTCAACAGCGAAATTAACATGGGGTACGCTGGCAAGGAAATTTCCTACTTGGTAATGGCCCTCAGCACTGTTAAACAGGTATCTCTTTTCTATTACTATTTATTTATTTATTTAGGTACTGGGGACTGAACCCCAGTCCTGTGTATGCTGGGCAAGTGCTCTACAACTAAGCTACATTCCCAGCCTGCTAATTATCTTTTTTAAATGTATAAATGTTGTGTGTTCTCAACTCACTTTTAAGCACCTTAAGGAAATGTGTCATAAACTACTTTGTGTACCCCAACGGGCACAGGAAAGTAGTGTGTTGCAGAAGGAGGGCCTTTGCCATAATGTGTGACTTTGAAAATACCCCTTAAACCAGGCATGATGGGCACATCTGTAATCCCAGTGACTTGGGAGGCTGAGACAGGAGAATTGTTAAGTTCAAGACCAGCCTCAGCAACTTAATGAGGCCCAAAGCAACTTACTGAGACCCTGTCTCAAAATAAAAAATAAAAAGCACAGGGGCTGAGGTTATAGCTCAGTGGAGGGTGCTCGCCTAGCATGTGTGAAGCACTGGGTTCGAATTTCAGTACCACATAAAAATAAAATAAAGGAATTGTGTTCACCTAGAACTAAAAACATATATAAAACACATGGAATGTGATTTAGGAGTTAAGGACTTCTGAGTTCGATCTCTACTACCTCCCCAAACAAACAAATAAAATAAGATAAAATAAAATAAAAAAATAAAAATCCTATTCCTGAAAAATACCAGAATGGAGTCTGGAATAGTTATTTGCTCCATAGATATTTGCCAAATCAAACTGAATTATTACTATAAACAAATAATGACATTAGTTATTGCCTGATATCACAAGACTTAGGCAAGGTTGGCTTGGTACCTTCATGGGTCCTAGATCCATGATTACTTTTGAAGACTTACCTCATATCAGACCATTAATATTAAATATCTCACATAGTAGTCAAGATATATATACCTTCTATATGTTGCTGTAAACATTTTTTGACAGAATTTAAGAAGTATAAAAGAATTCAGTTTCTGAAAATATTTATCACTTAAATTTAGCTTTAATTGTAAGAATTCAGTCCATGAGCTTGGGTGGAAAATGAATCTTTTTTTAATTAATTTAAAACTGAAGTCTGTCATTTAAAAAATTATGAATATAGGCTATATCTTATATTAAATATATTAATATCTCTGTCACCAATAGAAATCACAGATATACTCATGTTGTATTAAAGAGATTGCAGATATCTCAAAATGTCACTTATTTTCATTGTTACATTGATAGTATAGTAGTTGAATAATTAAATCTGATGCTAGACCTCTTTGTATGTGTGTGTGTATGCGCTTGCACGTGTGCTGGAGATTAAATCCAGGGCATCATACATATGAAGCACGTACTCTAAAAGTGAGCTACAACGCTAGTATTTATATTGCTGTTTAATGCACTAATAAACAAGCACCTGTATTACAGATTACTTATTTTTTAAAATTTTTACTTAAAAATAGTTGATTTCCTTTGTAATGTATTTTAAAAGATTATTTAGAAAATGTTTCCAGAAGCTTTACTAAACTTCCAGGGGGATCTATGGAACAAAAGTGGTAAAGGTCCCCTGCTATAGTACCTTGTGGATGAAACAGCTTGGGAAAAGCTCAGGTGACTCTGGCCTGATATTTCTTCTTTCTTTGTTTCTAGAAAATAGTGGATACTTAGTAGGCTTGGAAGAAGGCAGTTGCAAGAGACAATTCAAAGTATGTCTAAACCTTACTGGAATAAATACTGGATGTAGTCAAAAGACTTTGGATCTTTGGGCTGGGGTTGTTGCTCAGTGGCAGAGCACATGTGAGGCACTGGGTTCGAGCCTCACCACCACATAAAAATAAGTAAACAAAATAAAGATATTGTGTCTGTATATAACTAAAAAAAATTTCAAAAGAAAAAGCCTTTGGATCTGTTCTAGGCTTACTTTTAATATCCTTATAATAGGTGCATTTGTTCAGTGAGTCAACAAATATTTATTTATTTTTATTTTTAAATTTTTTTTTACATTTTCTTTTTTTTTATTGGTTGTTCAAAACATTACAAAGCTCTTGACATATCATATTTCATACATTAGATTCAAGTGGGTTATGAACTCCCATTTTTACCCCAAATACAGATTGCAGAATCACATCGGTTACACATCCACATTTTTACATAATGCCATATTAGTAACTGTTGTATTCTGCTACCTTTTCTATCCTCTACTATCCCCCCTCTCCTCCCCTCCCATCTTCTCTCTCTACCCCATCTACTGTAATTCATTTCTCTCCTTGTTTTTTTTTTTCCATTCCACTCACAACCTCTTATATGTAATTTTGTATAACAATGAGGGTCTCCTTCCATTTCCATGCAATTTCCCTTTTCTCTCCCTTTCCCTCCCACCCCATGAGGGCCTATCCTGTTCCATGTTCCAAGCAAGGGCTTTGGAACAAGGAGAACTGGTATCCAGTCCCTTCTCTCATTTACTACCTGAGTGACTTTGAACTTAATATCCTTAATATTCAGTTCCCTAATCTGTTACCTGGAGTAACTGATTGATTCTTGATTTGATAGGGTGGTTGAGAGAATTAGATAAGAGATTGGGTATATAGTACTATTGCTACCATACCCAGGTACAGCTGCTCACTGTGCAACAGACCAATTAAGTTGAGAGGACATGTGTTGAGGCAAGGTGGAGGACAGTCATCCAATGGTGAATTTGACTGGAGCATAATAATTATGGACTGTCACCCATCTTGCTCTTTGGGGCCAGAGGGAGGTTTTTAGAAGGAAGATTAAGGAAGTGGGAACAAAAGGATGCATCTAAGATCAAGAAGTTATTCTTATTTGTAGGCCACAGGCCTCATGAGGGTTGGCTGTCTCCAGTGGATGCTCTCCAGGCCTACAGAGGTTTCTATGACTCAGACAGTTGCTTATAGTATAGATGGCTCAAGATGTTAAGCCATATGTTAGCAGTTTCCTGCTGTCTATATGCGAGACTGCAGGTTGCTTAAAGGCTTTATTTGTGTCTTCTCTGTTTGTGACATTACTGGTGAACTAAGTTTTAGCAAGCCTCTGACTTGTAGGGTTAACAATATGGAATTAATGCTGCTACACTATAAACTCATAAAAGATTACAATGATTATAAATTGCCATTTTGTCCATAAAGTCTTGCATCAGTGGTGCTGCTAGTTGTGAAAGAAAGCATATAAATTATCCTTATAAAAAATATAAAATATATTTACTTAATTTGAGAATTCAGCATTACATTTTCCTGGACCCAAAGATCCAGGAGGAACCTAGAGTTGTAACCAGATCTCCAACAGACCTATTGCAGAAATTTAACCCAACCTTGACCCTGGAGTCTCTTGCAATCCCCTCTGAAGAAAATTCCTGGAAGATTCAGCAGTCTCTCACCCTATCTGCTCAGAAATGTTAGAGGCTTAGTAATTTGACTCTCAAGTCTGGTTCTAAATTCTCTTCCCCTCTACCAGAAGGTCCATCCCAGCAGCAGAACAGAAGAGCGAAGATCTCCCAGGAAATCAGAGATGGCTTGCCCTATAGGAGGGAAGGACGACATTATCTCAGAGGAAAAAATTTATGGTAATATTGAGATACTTCTTAATGAAGAAATTTTTCTCAGCCTGAAAGAGAACAGCTAAGCGACATTGGACTTAAGGCAGTTCAGAGTGGGTCAAGAAAAGAGCCCTTCAAATGTGGCTTACAGTCATTGCCTCTCTCATAGATTAGATTTTGCTAAGAATGCCAGAATGGAGGATAATTATGATCCCGTGTGGATTTTGGCATAAACCTTATTCTGACACTGTTCTTTCTTGCTGGTAATTTTATGTAGCAGGTAGAGAAAACTTTTCTGTGCTAGGATGGAATATATACTAATTATTTTAATACATTTGACACGAGTTCTGTGATATCTTTTTTTCTTCTTATACCTCTTCCTTCCTACCTAGATGCTAGTGATTTATAAGGAATGTTGTAGTTTGAATGCATTTGAATGACTTCAGCATGTGTTAGTTCTATTTTTTTTATCTGACCCAAACAAGCACAAGTAGAGTCAAGTGTTCCTGTGTGTCTTAGAACCCTGAAGTTGGTAAGAAGAAACCCAACATCAAGAATTTGAAGTGAAGTAACTTACGGGGAAGGAATGCTAAAAAAAAAAAAAAAATTAGTTAGATTGGAGCACAATAATTATGGCGGAGAATTAGACTTTCTGGTTTTCGAAAAATCTGAATAGCAATAAAAGGGAATTTTAATGTCCTATTTCAATTTTCAGTAGCAATAAATGTGTGTGTAGAGGAACTTATTTATTTATTTTTTTAAGAGAGAGAGAGAGAGAGAGAGAGAGAGAATTTTAATATTTATTTTTTAGTTCTCGGCGGACACAACATCTTTGTTGGTATGTGGTGCTGAGGATCGAACCCGGGCCGCACGCATGCCAGGCGAGCGCGCTACTGCTTGAGGCACATCCCCAGCCCTAGAGGAACTTATTTAAATAATACATCTCCTTTGTAAGAAAGGAAATTAATTTAACTGAGGTCTTGTAGCTAGAGTTTGAGGCTGGGGAGAGCCTTATGACAGATACATCATATTCTCTTTTAAGTTTGCTTATTGTAACCTTCTCTCAGGACTGAAAGACTACTTGATTTACTTTCTTGTGTCACTGCTTTAGATTTTTTTCTTCATACATACTTTGTAAACATTGGGGGATTGCTATGAAAATAAAGGAATATTAAAATTTTTATCAGTTGATTTAATGACTCATCAGTAATGGTACTAAAGTATTACCTAAAGTTATACAGCATTAAAATATTTAAGTTCTACCTGTAATTATGATGTTAAAAGAGTCGCACCAATGTTTTTCATAATATTTTATTTTTTAAAAGCCTAAACATGATGCTTTCCTTTATTTTGGTTTTCTAACTGCTGACCATTCAAACCCAATAACCTGTGATAATAACAGCAATGCCCACCAGGTTGCGCTGTAGTTCCACAATGGAAACAGTCTGGGGCCTGTGAGAGGAATTCTCAAAGGCCTTACTTAGCTGCCATATTATTTCCTTTCCTTTTTTTTTTTTTTTTTTCTTGAAGCAAAGAAGAGTGAAGACTAATATTTAAAAGGAAGAAAAAAATATTTTACTGAAAATATATGATTCAAAATTCACTGATTTAAAATTTATATTCAGCCAAAAAAAAAAAATTATCTGAGAATGCTGAATGTTACTGGAGTCCTTTTTAGAAAAAATTGTCTTAACCTAATTCTGTTAGTTGAAAGTATTTTTCTGATGCAAAATAAATAAATAAATAAATAAATAAATAAATAAATAAATAAATAAATGTTAAAAATTTTTGTTGAATGTTTCCTATATTTTCTAGTTGTTGGTGAATATATTATTTTAAAATTCTGAGATAGGGTATATTTGATTTAAAAAATCAGAGTGGTATCTTAGATATAAATTAGGCTGTAGAAAATTCAAAAACATTTCAACTTAAAAACAATTTATTTTTTATTTTTTAGTTTTTTTGGTGAAGCTCCTGTTTCCTTTTATGCTCTTATTTTCCCCAAATGTCAATATTTATGAACCAGGGGTTATGGGAAATGTTACCTAGAGCTACTAGGGCCAGAGTTTGCCCTCTTCTGTCCCTGGGGAGTTGTGTCTGAGTGCCAGAGGGCAGTGTTTGGCTGGAAAGGCCCAATCCCCTCTCTCTCTGCACCCTGGGGTATATCCTTTGAAGTGAAAGAAAATTCTGTACTGAGCTCTGATTCATAAGCTGTCAACTCAAGATGAGCAATGTATACAAATTTCTGTATATCCTTTCAGTATGAAAACAGATGCAGACTTAGGAAAAACAAAAATATGCCAGAATCAATTCAAGCAATTTAGACGTTTGAGAACTCCTCTGATAGCATTTACAAGTCTAAGTTTCTGGATAAGAGTGTTTTGGTCATGTAACCCCTTATAGGATTGGGTAGTGTTAGCTTTAAACAACGACAGAAGAACATGAAACTCACAAAAATAAGGTGGTATCATGAAATATTAATGAATTATTGAGCTTATGTTTACTTTGAAAATGAATTGTTACCCATCAAGATGATGGAAAATGTCATCATTTAAGTGTTTTATTTTAATTTTTTTTTCATTTTCAGCTGTTAGTAGGGTCTAAACAGGAAAATAAACCTCTAAATGAAGAAGCTTTATTTTACAAGGCAGAATACAAGGGAACTGAAAAGTATGCTGGTAAATTGGGGTCACTAGCAAGTTAAAAAAAAAAAAAGAACAACAAAACCAAATCAGAACCACTTTTAAAAACAAAAATGTCACCAGTAAAATATGTCTCTAAGGTCAAATGAAATACCCTGACACTGAGTCTCAATTTCCTCTGGTGTATTATTTGAAAGACCTCCTCTTTATTTTTTTAAAAATTTAAATCTTTAACCTTCTACCCTCATAGATGATTATGTTTCCCAGTGTCTTTTAACTAAGGACTATGATTTTTGGGTGTTATATTCACTTTAACAGTTCCTTATTTAGCTTGCTTTATTTTTAAATATCCCACCCAGACACTTAACTGGTTCAAGCACTTAACTGGTTTCCAAAGGCTTATTGTAGAAGTAACAAGATAAGAATTTGTAGAACAATTTATTTTCCCAGATTGGGAAGTAATTGTCTTATTTCATTTTTGGAAAAGTATGGAGAAAGAATTTTTGAAATTAATGAAAAAAGCAATTGGAATGATACCATTTGGTGTTTTTTTTGGGGTGGGGGGAGGACAAAAAACAACACCAAAAACCAACCAAACAAACAAAAAAACTCTGGGAAGATGTGTTCAATTCATTTCCCAAATGTGGGTGTGGCCTTTGGCTTTTTTCTCTGCCTTTGATCAGCTAATTCTAAATGAACTTCTCCTCCTTGCTAATGGTGTACCAGTGTTTTCTGCTGTTTAAATCTCACAGCCTTGGTTTCTTTATCTGTAAATGGGGACAAAGATATTTAGCCTAGAGATGTTGAAAGCATTAAATTAGCAACAGGTTCAGTTCTTATAATAATGCCCAATGTGTGATAGTGTCCTTTTGCCTTTTCTCGTTGATAGGACATGAAAAAGAATTCTAAGTTTATCTCCATTAAATGCCTCTATGAGAGTAGAGTAACACAAAATTTGTTTAAACTAGGCTGGGGTTGTGGCTCAGTGGTAGAGCATTTGCCTAGAATGTGTGAGGCACCACATATAAATAAATGAATAAAATAAAGTCCATCAACGTCTAAAAATTTTTTTTAAAAAGTTGTTTAAACTAATTTCTATGGTATCTGACATTTCCTGTATATGCCATACTTTTTGTTTTACTCTGCTTTTGGTAGTGCTGGGGATTGAACCCAGGGCCTTGCATATGTTAAGCATGGGTTCTACCATGAGCTACACCCCAGTCCCATTATGCCATTCTTGCAGCTCAGTCATAGATGTGCTGACTAAAGTTAGTGTTGGAAACAAGTCACCGAGACCAAAACTATAAATTCTGGTGGGTAGTGAGTGTTAGAATGTTAATATTTGTATGCATATTTTAATTTATTATTTATTTATCATAATTTGTGAATAATGTTTATGCCATATGTATATTTATCACTTGTGCATAGAATATACATTGATTTCTAGGTTGTATATCTGCGTGAATATTTCATGTTTGTTTTGGAAGAGGTCACTAAAACAGCTCTATGAAGGTATTTCAGGTTTTGTACTTCTGTTCATTCCAAAAATGGAATTGTCAAATAAAACTTGGTATTGTTCCAAGCTGAAAAATAGCCAACTCCCCTTAGCTAGCTTCTAATAACACAGAGTGTGAAAATTAAACAAGGCGAGGACAGCCTATTTTTCTTCTAAAAAAATCCATATATTCAAATTGATGTCATCTCTTTCAGCTGCTTTGGAAGTTTGTATTGTGCTGCTATTGTTCTAAACCTCTTAGGAACTTCTTTTGAGATTGCCTTTAGGATTAATTAAGGAATCATATTTTTAAAAAAGCTAGTCTCCTTACTCTGTGGTCTCCTCCTATTTAAGCTAAAGTAGTGCTCTTCAGTCAATTACCATCTGCCTTGTGAATGGCTTGATCATTTCCAAAAATAAACTTATTCTCATGAGGAAAAGATATATATTTTTAAACCATTAGGACATTCAAAGCAACTCCTTTGGTGTATGAAGAAAGGCAGTTTCTGATCTGAGATCCAAAACTGTTTTGAAAATCCTTGGAATGCTGCTACCTACTTGGATGGGACTCATTCATTTGTGTGGGTAAATTCAGGTATATCTGTTCAAACCCAGTGACATTGCCTTCTAGTCATGCCTTTTTAATGTAAATATTTATGGAGTGAAATAATGATCCTTTCCAGCTGAAAGACCTCATAAAAAGACATACTATTATTTAAAAAGGAATTGTGAATTTTTAACCAGGGTCTTCTGTGTTTAGTTACAAACTCCAGAAACTTCTGAAAAGAAAAAGAGAACAATAGAAAAGCCTCTGTGCCCAGATCAAGCCTGCAATGTTCCTTTTATCCTCACATGGATTTGTTTAGTGAGTTACTGCAGTTCCTGTGCACACGATTAAATCTGAGCAAGTCATCATGGGGTAAAATTATAAAGGCTGCATGGTCCATATTTTGCAATAGAAGCAGGAAAACAACATGAGCTTGTTTGAGGATGAATCCAGATTTTGATCTTAGAAAATATATAAATTAGAACAGGATAGAAATAAAGGTTACAAACATTTATAATGGATTTGTGTTTGGCTATTAACAAAAGAGAGATTGGTAAAGGAAAAATAGATGAAAAGCTAAAAGTAAAGAAAAAAAAGGACATGCCTCTGCTTAAGTACCTTCTTTAGGTCAAATAAGACTGTGGGAGTCTATAGCAAATAAAATCTGTGACACAGACTGAGTCCCTTGTATTGGGCCTCCAAGTGCTGCAGTGTTTAGAGCTGCTGTTGAAGACCTGTACTTTTGTGGCATGCCATTCTCAGACCCTTTAGACTGGGGGGCTGCCAAGCTGTTCCTTTCCCACAAAACTCCAGTAGACTTGTAACCTTGACAGGCCATCTACGTGGTACATCCCATAAAGTTATGAATTCTCTCAGAGTACCCACATTGTACCAAATAGTATCTGAGCAAATGTGGGACCTTTTTTAAAGCAAAAGTTGTGCTATGCAAACCACGAGTGCAGTTATCTTTGATTTACATTGGGTGGAAAATTTTTATCTAGAAATGATTTTTGGAATTGATATGGTGTCCATTTTTCTTTATTTTTAAATAACTCTTTCTCTCTTTAAAGCTTATGAATAATGTACAATGCTGCCAGAAATATGCTTGCTTTTATTTTTATAAAGTGTCAGGGGTTAAGCAGTCTCTGGTCCCTCAGGACTGCATAACTTTATGACCCAAGGTCCTGCCAGGTCACTTCCAGGGAAGGAAGTCCTCCTTGCTGGACTTTCCATGTAGTGTCCTTGTATTTTCGGGACTGGCCCAGTGCCAGCTTGTGAATAGGCTGCCTGAAATGTCCATGGAAAGAGCTGATACACAGAAGAGAATGTCTGGGGCAGGTGAAACAGACAGGGTCCCAAAATTTTGGTAAAACTATGAAATATAAAGTGATGAAGTTTTAAAGACAACTCTCAAATCTGTGTATCACAAAATTACTTTAGTATTTTTTATCTTTCCTATTTAAGGAGGCTAAAATTCTTCCTTACTTAAGTGAAAGAACTCAAACATTAAATGTCACATTATTGCATGATTCCTTTATCTGAAATATCCAGAACAGGCAAATCTATAGAGAAAAAAGCAGATTAGTGGTTGCTAGAGGATGGGGGAGGGAAACTAGGAAGTGACTACTTATTGGGTGCGGGATATCCTTTGGAGTGATGAAAAAGTTCTGAAACTAGATGGTGGTGATATTTGTACAATATTGTAAAGGTACTTAGTTCCACTGAAATATACACTTCAAAATGATTATAATTTAAAAATTTTTTTAGCACACAATTTTTTCCTCTCTTAGATAAAGCACAGGTGGAATGCAAATAAGGAAACTAAATGTTACATTTGCCAATATCTTAGTAATAATTTTAAGAGCACTTAAGAGGTCTCTTAGCAAAGCCCTGATTATGGGACAAAACTAGAAAAGTAGTAAATAGGCAAAGCTAGGGTTGAACATGTGAGAAAAGGAGAAGAAAGCCTGTCAAGGTAGACGGACCTGAAGTGATGGTTGACTTTATGCATCAATTTGACTGAACCTTGGGATGTTCAAATATTTGGGTAGATGCTTCTGAGAAGGTGTTTCTGGATGAAATGAACATGAGTCCATAGACTGAGTGAAGCAGATTGCCCTCTCTAATGTGGGTGACTCTCGTTCAATCTGTTGAAGGCCTGAAAAGAATAAAAAATTGAGTAAGAAAGCATTGTTTCTCCCTGCCAGTCTTTTTTTTTTTTAAATTTTTAATTTATTTTTTATTAGTTACACATGACAGTACAATGATCTTGACAATTCATACATTTGAATCAAATGGGGTATAATTTCTCATTTTTCTGATTGTACAGTTTGCAGAATCACATTGGTCATACAGTCACCTATATACATACAGAAATAATAATGTCTATTTTATTCTGCTGTCCTTCCTATCCCCCCTTCCCTTCCCCTCTCCTCCCATCACTTCTTTCTACCCAATCTAATGTGACACACTTTTTTTTTCTCCTCACAACATCATACATGTATTCTGTATAACGATGAGGGTCTCCTTCCATCTTCCGTGCAATTCCCCTTAATTGGGATATAGGTCTCCTGCTTTTTGTTTCATTCTGCTCCTAAGTGTCTATTCTGATTCTCAGGACTTTGGATTTTGACTAGTACAGGAATGTTGGCTCTCCTGGTTCTAGCTTGCCAACCGCAGCTCTTGAGATTCTTAGCCTTCATGATTTCTTGAGTCAATTCCTTATACTAAATCTCTTTTATATTTATATCAGTGTCATCTACATATCTACATTTAATAAAAATTAGGGTGCTACTCAAAAACAAAACCCTAAAAATGTGGAAACAGCTTTGGAGCTGAATAATGGACAGAGGCTGGAAAGAGTTTTGAGGTGCATGCTAGAAATAAGGACATTAAGAGAGATTCTAGTGAGATTTCAGACAGAAATGAGAAACATGGTACTGGAAACTGGAGAGAAGGCAATCCTTGTTACAAAATGACTCAGAACTTGGTTGAACTATTTTCTTATGGTTTATAGAAGGTAAAAATTGTGAGCAATAAAATTGGATTGTTAGCAGAACAAAAATTAATAAGCAAAGTGTTGAAGGAGCATGTTGGTTTCTCCTAACTGCTTAGAGAAAAATGGGAAAAGAAAGAGATGAATAAGGAATTGTTAGGCACAATGGAACCCAAACTTTAAGGTTTGAAAAATTATTAGCCTAACCATATTGCTAAAGAGGAGAAGCATGTTCTGAAAAGAACACCAACTGTATGGATGGATTATCACTTGATGAAGAGTTTAGGGGATTATATGTGCAGAGACACTGCTAGTTTGCACTGAAGGGGCTGATGGGATGAAATGAAGGAAGGCTATTGGAATTGTCAGATTCTACAAGAGCTGTTTGGCTAAATGTGCTATTCCTCAAATAAAAGGAAATATGATTACAGTGGTAATTCAGAGATTTTCAGGGCTCCTACTCCCACCACAGACCCAGGAGGCAGACTATTGGTTCCTTGGTTTCAAAAGGTATGGCCACGTTTCTAGTTTCAGAGGCCAGAAAGACCTTAAACAATGTTTCAGGAATGGGTCCACACAGTAGAACCCAAAGCTCTGGGTACACAAGCCCTTCAGGGGTCCTGAAGATAGGACTGCCACCCCAGTGGATCTAGAAGGCAGAGCCCTGGACCAAAGTTATTATTCTTGAGCCTTAAGATAACTTAGCATTCATCTTGCTAGGTTTTAGATTTCCTTGGGACTTTTTCTTTTTTTCCTGTTTCTCCTTTTGAAACAGATATGTATCTACTAAGTCTATCCTGCCATTGTAATTAGGAAGTATACAATTCAGCTGGTTTCATAGGCTCACAGCTGGAGAAGAATTTTGTCTTAGGATGAATCATACCTTAAGTCTCATGCATATCTGATTCAGATGATACAGTTGAAACTTCAGGCTTTAGAGTTAAAGCTGGAATGAGTTAAGACTTTTGAGGCTGTTAGGATGGAATGAATATATTTTGCATGCAAGATAAATATGAATTTTGGATGCCAGGGGCAGAATATTATTGACTTAATGTTTGTGTTTCCTCAAAATTCATATGTTGAAGCCCTAACCGCAGATGAGATGATATTTGGAGATGGGTACTTCAGGAAGTCTAATTAGAGCTAGGGAGTCATGGGACCTCAAGATGGGGTTAGTGGTCTTGGAAGAAGAGGAAGAGAGGTTTTCTTTTTCCCCTCCTTGTCCTCCTCGTCCTCCTCCTCCTCCTTCCTCTTCTTCTCCTTTGTTTTTTCAACTTGAGCTCAAAGAAAAGATCATATGAAGATATAGTAAGAAGGTGGTCATCTGCAACCCAAGGACAGAGAGCCCTCACCTGATACTGACTCTTCTGGCACTTTAATCTTGGGATTTCTAACCTCCAGAGCTGTAAGACACAATTTCTGTTGTCTTAGCATCTAGTTTATGGTATTTTGTCATGGCAACCTGTGCTAAGATATCTTGTGTGTCTCAGTGGGAAGGGACAGAACAAGAATAAAGTGCACAAGGTGGGAAAGGCTGAAGGCAAATCTGCTATCTTATATTGTGTGTGTGCATGTGGGGAAGTGCTGGGATAGAAGCTGAGACCTATGCATACTCAGTACACGCTAACACTGAACCCTATTCCCAGCTCTGCTGCCTTGTTTGTTCAGTGCCTTTCAGCCTTTGGAGCAAGCAATCTTAGATTTGGGCAAACGTGTGAGTTTATCAGCCTGGCAATCATCCTTGAAGGAAGGTCTTTACCAGGTATGGGGAACAATGCACCTGCAGAGAGCCAGATACTAGCCATTAAACAAGGTGGCTAACACATCACTTTCCATAAGACCAAAGCAAATCAAAGTGAATATGAATTGGAAATTCTTTGATGGGAAATGATCATGCTCTCAAACCTAAATTCCCAAGTCATGAATGAACCATAAAGGATTTGGAGTTATTTCAATTATGCACATTTACTTCTAAGAATGATTGCTCAATAATTTCTTGATATGGAGGGGTGTGAGATAGGGGAAGGAAAAATCCTTCACCTCATATATTTTTTTTTATTGGAGAAAAGCAAATTAAAAATGTTCAAACTCACATCCATTGTTCACAATTGTACTTTTCAGCAATTAGAGTCAAATGACTTCTTAGCATTTTTCTTCTATTTATTTAAGTGGGTATCTCCAGGGAGAAACTTCAGAAGTCGCATCTCAATGTTTTGTTAAATTTCAAAGAAGCAGATTGGACAGGAGCCTCTTTTTGTGAGCTCCCTGGCAATGCAGGGGCAGTTTGGCCCTTGAAGTCTGGCTTTCACTTATCTTTACAGACTTCTTTCCTTCTGGTCCTGTCCCTTTCTCCTTACTCCACTCTCCATAGCTGCTTCCCTAAGTCTGTGTTGGACCATTTACTCCCTAATCTCAGAACACTGAGGAGCCCATGCTTTGCCCATGCATTTCCTTGGCCTGCAAGTTCTTCTTGACTTCTTTGTTTGACACAATTTCTTTAACCTTCAAACACCCAAGGTCATTTTTAAGTTGTAAGAAACCTTAGTAATCATATTACACTGGCCAGCAATGTGGGAAACAATTCTTGGGAGAATCTAATTTGCCTTTTTTATTGGATCTTTTCTTTGGATAGTAAAGATGTCATCCAGTGCAGATAGAAAAATATACACAAAAACATTTGGGAAGAGCAGATTCCCAAAGGGGAACTGACTTTGCAGCTTGTTGCTCTGTTGTATGAAAAGCATAAGGAAAGAATGGGGAACTCCTGAGTCCTATCACACAGGCCTGAGCAGCCATCCATTGTCTTACTTTGTTTGTGCTGCTGTAACAGAATACTCAGACTGGGTAATTAATAAACAATAGACATTTATTTCTCAGAGTTCTGTGGTCTGGGAAGTCCAAGATCAAGGTGCTGGCACTCAGTGTCTGCTGAGGGCTTTTTGCTGTGTCCTTACATGGAAGGAGGGTGGGTGCTGTGTCCTCACATGTTAGAAGAGCAGAAAGCAAGAAGTGGCCCAAGCTAGTATTCCTTTCCCTCATCAGCCCCTGTAAGGAACTAATCCATTGACCAGGATTGAGCCCTCAGGACTTTGTCACCTCCCCCAAAGTCCCACCTCTTAATAGCACCTTAATGGGGACTGAGTTTTAACGTGTGTTTTGGAGGGGGCACATTCAAACCATAGCATCCACTTAAACTACAGTGACCTTCAGAATGCGCATCCTCCTGACCCAGCAGGGGAAGCCTGACAGTCAGGGTAGAGGGGAAAAGAGAAAGCCCATTGCTTGTGCTATTATCCACCTCTGGTTCAGCTGAACAGTGACATCAAAGTGGGTTGTTTGTTGTACTAATTTGTTTTTTAGTGAAGCTCTTGTTTGTTTTGTTTTGAGGTAGTTTCTTTGGAGGGATTAAGGGCAAAGCTGAGTGGAAATCACTTGTTTCTTCCATGTAATCCTATAATAACTACAAGTTTGTTGTAGTCTTTTGGTTCCCACAAAGAGTTCATATTTGTGTGAGTGTGTGTGTGTGTGTGTGTGTGTGTGTGTGTGTGTGTTGGGAACTGGGGAGGAAGAAGATGATTAGAAGAACTAAACCCTGAGAAAGTGTGAGAAGGAAAATCAGGCGTGTTGTGATGGAAAGTGAAGAAATCAATACAGATGCTCCTCTAGTTATGAGGGTGTTAGATCCTGATAAAGCCTTGGTAAGTTGAAAATATAAGTCACAAATGCATCTAATATTCAAAGCTACTGAACAAAATCTAGCTTAGCCTAACCTACCATAAACATGATCAGGACACTTTCAGCAGCCCATAACAGGGCAAAATTCTCTAACACAAAGCCTGTTTCATAATAAAAGGTTGAATAAATCATGTAACTTGTTGAATACCTATATCCCAAAATTGCTGACACCACAGTATGCTGTAGAGTAAGTAGGCTGCTTACCTTTGGGATCACATGGCTGGCTGGGACTTGTAGCTCGCTGCCTCTATCCAGGATCATGAGGAAGCCTTGTCCAGGAAAAGTTTAAAATTCAAAATGAAAGGTATGGTTCCTACCTAATGCCTATTTCTTTTGTATTATCATAAAGTCAGGAAATTACAAGTCAAACCATCATAAGCTGGGACCATCTATATTGGGGTATAGGGCAAAAGAAAAGAGAAACTCACAAGACATCATGGGGAGAAAAGAACATAAGCATATGGAACATCAGTCACAAAGGGTTGGAGCTGAATATCAAATCCATCCTCTTCATTTCAAACAAGAGAGAAGCCCAGGAAGGCCATCTGAATTCACAAACTGGATAAGGTCAGAGCTTAAAGGAAAACCCAACTCTTGTCTCAAGAAGTACATATAGAGAGGTCAGCAAAGGAGGGCTGTGAACTGAAGACATGACTGTGGTGTGACTTTTCCTGTTCATATTGTTGAAGGCTAATATTTTAAAAAAGCAAAGTCATGCCTCTGAAATAAATATAAATCTATGCATAATAGATTTTAGTTAGCTCATTAATTTTGAAGGAACCAATAATTTGTTACTGGTTGAAAGAATTCACAGTTTAACCTGCACATATGGGTAGATAAGGAATGCTGAAATTAATTCACCAAAAAATGTGACTTGACATAGATTTTATTTAAATTATTAACTATTGAGAGAATCAATGCTTTAAAACTGGTTTGAAGGAGAATTTGGAGTAGGGATATCCATATATAGGAACATAAAGAATGCTAAAACAAATTTGCAAACATGTCACATGGGGTCTATCCACAGTGCAATAATCAGTTGCACTCTTTCTGACACAACTAATTTGCATTTGTATAGACAAATGTCATTTGTATTGTTTTCAGCTTTCTATAAATTACAGAATTTTAAAATAGTTAAAAAATACAATTAAAGGCAGAGATAATTAGGAAGGGTAAGGACAGTTAGAACAGTTCAAATCTCTCTCTTTTTTCTTTTAACCAAAATCTTGAACAATTTTCCCAGCAAGAGTACATAACTGGAGCTGAAGGAGGTGCTTCCTCACCAGCTTTGGCTTAGTCATCGATAATGGAAATGAGACCAAGAAAAGACGAGGATTCAAGGAATATCCCCAGGGTCATGCTGCAAGCACCCCCTGGTCAGGGTACTACTGCTGTCACTGCCTCTGTAGGACTTTTGCCACCAGCATTGTTAGCTACCCCATATGGCCAGCAGTAAAGATGACTCTTAAAATTAACCACCATATTCATTCTGTATTTCATGACCACAATTAATTATTTAGTGTTATGGTGTAACTCATTAAGAACAGTGGGGGATTTAAACCATTACACAATGCATACATACTTCGAAACATTATGTAGTACCTCATTAAAGATGTACAACTTTCAGTTTTCATGATTTTATATTTCATTTAAAATAAATTAGAAAAGATAGCCTGGATAATAGCATCCTGAGTAAAAACATATGTAAGTTAGCTATCATTTTAGCTAATTAAATGTACACCTCATTTAGTGCTTGTGTGAAAAGTTCTCAATGCTGAAATTAGCATAGAGAAATTAACAATATAAGATCAAGGCTGCATTTAGGGATTGGCACCGTAGTTCCTAATTAGAGATCTGATTTTCAATAATTATTACCTTTTTTTTAGAATTTGTTTTCCTTTTCAGAAACTGAGGAGGTTGGATTATATGATTTTAAAAAATCACTTCTAGCCCTAGAATCTTAGGTTTTTGATGAATGAACAAATTGCAAGGGAAGCCCCCTATGCTGGCTGGCACAGTGACACACGGAGACACAGATGTTTCTTGAGGTTATAGATGGGAGTATTGTTTGCTTTTGCAACTAAACGACAGAAATAATTTGGCTTGGCCTTTATTTGTTCCCAGTGCACTGGATGTAAACAGTTTATTTTGGGAAAGATTGTGTGCTCTTTATGAACTTCCTTACCCCAAGACTCTTCTTGCCCAAGTTACCTTGCCTCACGCAGAATCCAACATGGCTTCCCTGTCTCATCTGATTGCACTTTGATTAAACCTTATTTATCCTGTGGTATTACTTTATTCAGACTTGGGGAACTTACTCATGTTATTTGTGAAGTGAAAGACTTAGACTTGGTCCAAAGAAATGCCAACATTAGTGAATTGAAGAGAACATTTGAGGTTCTGTAGTCCCCAGAAATCACATTTTGTTTAATCCAATAAATCTCAAAGACTTAAATATCAATTTTGCTTCTCAGAGAAAGAAAAATAAATATAAGGAGGAATGGGGCAAAGATTTCGTACTACTTCTCCAGGTCCACAGTGAGGATGTGGGTGGGTTACTGGTATAGAGGGATGGGGCTGTACCTGGAGGCCCCAGGAAACAGGACATACCTGGGCATGTGCACCTCCCCTCCTACCCCAAGATCCTCCTATACATTTAATGTTTTCTGACTCAATAATATCCCTTCAGTTTGAGTTTCAGGTGGTAAGTTAACTGGATTTTTAAAAAAGATCCATAACCTCCTATGTTTTTAAGTCATCAGTGCATTGTTGGATTATTGGAACGTGTTCTTTTCCCCAGAAGACGTATTTTTGCCCCAAATATTTAAAATCAGTGTTGATAAATCCACAAAAGGGACCTTGCTTGCTAAAATCAGTCAAAGTTAAATAAAAGTATTAAATTTATTGAGAAGTTTAAAAAGCTAAAAGTTTATGTAGTGTATTAATAATTATTGTTGTTTGCATCTTAATTTTCTTCTGTATTTCCTTTCTCCACTCCCTCCTCCCAATAAGCAAATGCTATTTTTGAAAACAGAACCCCCTCCCTCAGCTTATTAAAACATTTTCAAAGCAAACCATTATATTTTAAGGATATCTACTTCAAAGAACACTGGCAGAATAAAACCTTTTGAGAAAAAACAAGAACCAGTTTTCATTTGAGGAGATATCTTATGTCCATATATGGAGAGCTGTTGTCCAAGAATGAAGAGAAATTTTCACCCCTTGAACAAGGTTGATAAACTACCCCTGTGTTGAAAAAGAGACTTCCTTATCACACTTAGGAAATTATAAATTCTATTAGATTTTTGGGGGGTTTTGTTTTACATAACTTTCTGAGAACTGTATTATCAAGGGGAATTTAATTTGCAACTGTATCCCTTATTAGGAATGACCCAATTTCCTGAAATAAAAAACCAATTCCTAGGAAAAAAAATCAGAATGTATTGTTCCCCACATTACTGTGACATCCTCCTGGCTTTCAGACATCTGTCATAGAATTATTTAGGTGTCCAGGATTTCTAATGATATCCGAAGTTTATTACATACCAAGTTTCTGATGATAACAACAACATCAGCGACAGTGTGTGTGTGTGTGTGTGTGTGTGTGTGTGTGTTCCAAAGCATCAGGATATCTAGGCAAGGAAACTGAGTGTGAATGGACAAGAGGCTGCCCAAGTCTTCATTGCATGAGTTTTGATTGTGTTCTTTAATATTACATAGCCTGAGTATTAAAAATGAAGTCTAGTCATGCCTCAAAATGGCAATTAAACCATGTGTTCCCTCACAGACCCATCTTCTTCCTCTTTCCTACGGATATCCTGAGATAATGAATGTAAAGTGCCTAGGGTTAAGTGCCAGGCACATAGTAGATTTTCAATAAATGTTAATTTTTTTCCTGTTATCTTTGCCAAACTGCATCTCGGGTCCACAGCATCATGTGGACCTCTTGGTTATGGACTCTCTGGCTTCTCTGTTCTTTCTTATTTATCATATGAAGGAGTTCCTGAGCATTTTCATGTTCTTCACCAGAATTGTGATGAAAGTTCCGGTTTGCAGATCCATGAATGCTTTGGTACCCAGTCTCAGTACCTCACACAGTGCCTAGTACAAAGTGGGTCCTCAAAAATATTTGATGTGTGAACTATTGAAATATTTAATGAATGTACATGTTCAGCACTTAAACACCACATGTGCAACACCTTATGCTGCCTATTTTAGTTCATTCGGGCTATAACCAAGTGACATTGACCATGTGGCTTATGAACAACAGAAATTCATTTCCAGCAGTTCTAGAAGTTTGACGTTTGAGTCAGGGTGCCAGCATGGTCTTGTTCTGGTGAGGGCCCTCTTCTGGTTGCAGGCTGCTTATATCTTATATCCTCCCATGGCAGAAAGAGAGCAAAAGAACTTTCTGAGGTCCCTTTTATATAGGGATACTAATCCCATTCATGAAGGCTCTACTCTCTTGACCTGCTCATCTTCCAAAAGCCCCACTTCTTGTTATTCCATCACAGTGGAGATTAGGGTTTCAACATGTGAATTTTGGTGCAACACAAACATTCAACTCCTTCATAGTGCCTGACATCCTTGGGAGTCTGCTCTGAGTCAGTCAGTTGAACAGTAGCCTGTGAAGCTCTTTAGGAGTGTCTGAGGGTGTATTTCTTCATTGGGCCCTCGTGTCCCTTGTAGCCATTGAGAAAATGAGAAATCCTGAAGTGAAAGAGAGCCTGTGGAGGAGGTCCATAATCTGGGAGTCTGAGAACAAGGATGGCATAAAATTTCGTTAAATTTTTTATTTTTAGGTCACATTTTAATTGTACATATGTGATACAGGGTGATATTTCAATGCATGGATGCAAAGTGCAATGATCAGATTAGGGCAATTGACATATCTATCACCTCAGACATATATCATTTGTGTTGAGAATATTCAAATTTCCTCCACTATCTATTTTGAAATATTCAAATAATTGTTGTCAGCCACCATTATTCTACTGTGCTGTGGAGCATTAGAAGTTTCTCAAGCTGCACCCTGTACCCATTAACCATCCTTGTCCCTGTCCCCTTCCCTTGCACCCTTCCTGGGCTCTGGGAACCCTTGTTTTACTCTCTTCTTCTATGAGATTATTATTTAGCTTCCATATAAATGAGAAGATGAGGTTAAAAGTGCATTTTTATTTTCACTCACCTTCAACTTAAAATGAGCATTTCCTCACTCATATTTCCTATGAATGCACATCACAATTATGTTTACAGTATGTCATGGAAGATGGGGTAGCTCCAAAGAAAGGTACTGAGGGGTTCCCAGCAAGAAGGAAGATGTTGACTCAAGAGCATCAGGGTCATTCACTCACAAAACAGAAAATAATTTCAGCATGTGCCAGTCAAAGAAATAGACAGGTTTATTTAAGGAAGTAGCTATATGTGTGTGTGTGTGTGTGTGTGTGTGTGAGAGAGAGAGAGAGAGAGAGAGAGAGAGAGAGAGAGAGAGAGAGAGAAGCGAGAAGCCTTTTGGGGTAAAGCAAAGAGTACACATTCTTCAAGGGAGAAAGAAGGTCATCTTAAGAGTGAGAGACATCTTTTGGAGTTCCAGCCCTTCTTTTAAAGGAAGGTGAGGGGTGTGTGTGTGGGGAAGTTATATAGGAATGACATCAGTCTGATTGTGGTGATTGGTCAGTCTCAGGGTTCTTAGACTGATGTGGTCTTCATTATCTGATCAATAGATAATACTGAAAAGTCCCACTAAATTATAGGTTTCTCAAAATACCATTTCTCAATCTATTTATTGGGAGGTTAATTAACAGTGCAGAAGGTATAAGTGAATGGATTTATGGTTAAGTTTAAGTTTTACAGATTTTCCAGGAATCTGAGAGTCGCAGGCCTGCAAGAAAGACTGGCTTAGGGAGTAATAGGTCTGGAAATGTATGTGGAACTTCTGGATTAAAATTTTATTTCCGCATCCTTTCTTCATGTCTCATTTATCCTTGTTTCTTATTTCTTCTCTCCTACCTCAGTACCTCTGAATTTATCACCAATAGAAATCTCAAATATTTTCAAATCATATTACAGTTGCTGGCAGAACTCTCTAAATACTTCCTGTCTTTATCACTATTTGAAGTTATGCAAGTTTTTTGACCTGCAGGCTTAGCTTCTGTGTTAGTAGAAAGCGTGCATATTGCCTTATCACAAATTTGTTTTTTTTAAAAAATATATTTTAATAACTATGTTTTAAAATAATTAGTGTTCTTATAATTCTATGCACTTAAAAATGCATTGAAAGATATTATTCACTAGACTTCCAAAGGGGTTCATGACCCAAAGAAAATTCAGAGCTCTTTTAAGCAGAGCCTTACGCAGAGATGGAATTGGTGGTATGGTATTCATGAACACTAGATCCTTTACTCAGGCATTTTATGAAATGTAATATTGCTCAGAAACATTGATATCAGAACAGTCCCCACTTGCACTTTGCTCCATGTCGAGCTCAGTTTGTTCCAAAATATGAGAAGTAATAGGTTTAACTACTAAACTATTTTAGACAACAAATTAAAGTTCTTTCTTAGGAGTCTGGCTAGAAAATTTAAACTGATCCGTTGACTCATTGGCCTTGGCATTTTGACAAGTATGTCCCCCCTTTGGTAAAGACTCTAAAGCTCATCAGCTCATCGTGTGGCTTAGTGGCTCACTTTTTAAAATGTCCTATGTGTTGTGGGATGGGGCACTTTCTTTCTTTAAATGTCATTTTATTTATTTTCTTCTGCATATCAACATTTCTCTTTGGAGAGATCAAAAGACATAAATTATTATTGATGTATTTATATTGAATGCTTTCATTTGGCCTTGTGTACATGTTGAGTGCTCACAGAAGCTATCAGATTAATGAGTCTGGAGACTAAAGTCTTCTGTTTATCTACTTATTTGGGAAATAGCAGATCTCTGAACCATTCAGTGTAAACTGGCCTGTACTATGTAGCCAATTGCCACAAACTTGATCCAGGAAACTCCAGATTTTCATCCATGAATCCATAATAGGGACATATAAACACTAGTTACACTCTAAGTTCTTTCTTCTCTTTCCCTTTCCCCACTTTACCTTCTCCCATAGAGGCCACAGATTGACATTGCAAGAACTTTCCTCTCCATTTTGTATTCAAATACTTAAGGAGGCCATAACAAGTTTCCTTTCTAGTCTTTCTTAAGTTCACTTCATTTGATCTCTTCTCTTACTCCTATATACTTATTTTGCTGAATGTTAGTTGCACTTAGCAATTGTTTTCTGAGCTAAGCAGAAAGTAGTGTGTAGGGATTTCCAATACTATTTGAGCTTGTAACTTGAAGCTTGTAACTGGGTTGAAGTGTCCCCCTATCCCCAAACCTCAGAATGTGACCTTTAATGGAAATTAATTTAAGTGAGGCTTTGCTAAATTTGGGTGGTACCTAATCCAATAACTAATGCTTTTATAAGAAGATGGAAATTTGGACACAGAAATACAGACATGCTTAGGGAAATACATGTACAGACAGAGGCAGAAGTTGAAGTGATGTCTCTATGAGCCAAAGATCACCAAGGATTGCCTGAAACTACGAGAAGCTAGAAAAGGCTCTGTACTTTGATTCCGGCCCTCTAGCATATAAGTAAATTTCAGTAGTTTTAAGCTACTCAGCTTATAGTACTTTGTTACAACAGCCCTAAGAAAGTAATAAAAGCCTTTAAAAATTCCTTTCTGGTTCTTTGGTTCTCTTCATTACATCCTTCCCCTCTCTCCATGAATCCAATACCTGATCTGGTCCCTCTTCTGCTCTCTATCAAAATCGTCTCATTTTAAGCCTTGGGCTATGCCTATCAGTTTCTGCTTTGAGGGGTCTTGGATTTGGTGTCTCATTTCCACTGAGGGGAAGTTGTTTCTAACATCCCAGAGCTGGAGGACAGATCTATTCTTAGTCCTGGAGGCTTTATGGTATCTTTCTGAAGTTGTCTGCTAGGTGTATACTCTCTGTTCTACCCCTTCATTAAGCTGGTTCTGGTAGTGAAGAGTCCTAAATAAAAAGATGGATTGGGACTGTAAAAGATTGTGCTTATTAGACATTTCTTAGGTTCATTGGAAGTATTAGGAGTAAGAAGATATGAGTGTGTAGCTTGGAAGTGTGAGGAGTCAATTTTTATGAGACTAACCTGTATCTTATAAAAGGAAGAAAAATACTTCCACTTCCTGTTCTTTGGGGGAACTATTCTCAGACACATTACATTTTTCTCAAAAAATTCACAGTAGGATTGAGCCTTGATTGCCCACATGCTAAAAATATACCCATTATGGACTCCTTTTCTTTTCTTTTTCTCTTTCTGTTTCATTTCTCTGATCATAGATCATTTCCCAAATGAACTACTTGAACTTGCTCTCAAGTCTTGTCTAAGACAGGGGTGCCATGGTTTAAATGTTCCCACCAAAACTCTTGGTGAAATTTAATCCCTATTGTGAGATCTTAGAGGGTGGAACTTAATCTGACTATGGCATTTTAGGGTGGCCCCTTTGGGAGGTAATTAAGGTTAAGTGAGGCTCTAAAGATGAGGCCCTAATCCCATGTGACTATGGCTTTAGAAGGAAAGGAGGAAAGACCTGAATTATGATGTTCTGTCTTACCATGTGATGCCCTGCACTGCCTTGGGACCCTGCAGAGTCTTCTCCCAGCAAGGAAGAACTTACCATGTTTAGCCTCATGATCTTGAAGTTTCCAGCCTTTAGAACTTGAGCTGAGTGAAATTTCATTCTTTATAAATTACTCAGTGCATGGTATTCAGTTAACAGAAATGAACTAAGAAAAGGGCCCCAGAAGTGGCTTTAGAGAAAGTAGACAATTAGGCTGAGATTGTCCAGTGGATCTGGATTACTCAATAGTCAGGTGCAACAAGGACTCCATGACTGGTATAGTAGCATCATAATTCATGAAAATAACTAAGAAGGTTTCAATTAGGCTAATGGAGAGCCCTAGAGCAAAAGAGGAGTCACATGATAGTCATGGATCAGCTCTAAAACCTCTGTCATGTTTAGTATTTGACTAGAAGAAGCTTTGGAATTAATTCTGTGATAGATCGCAAACTTCAGGCAGCTGGAGCCTGTCAGTTAGCAACATGCCTCTGCAGTTTCTTTCCTCAAAGGAGATCTGAGTGGCCCATCCCTATGGCTGGATTCATAGGGCACTATCCTGCATGGAACTATGTTCTGTAATGTCAGTGATGACAATGGAATTCAGAATAGCAGAAGAATTAGCAGACTAGTCCGATGTTAGTGCTAAACCATCAGAGGCATGCTGAATGTGATTGTCATGCTGGGAAGATAGACCAGAGTCGCATTCAGAGCACTGAAACCTGCAGATAGACCATGATTTTCTTGAGGTGGATGAGATAGTGACTAGAGCATTGCTTGACTTGCCCATTCAGAGGGGGAAAAATTAAGAAATGCTCAGAAAAAACTGATGACAACTGTGATATTGGAAAGCTGCAATCTTATCCAGTCTTTGTATTTTAGTCAATTTTCAATGTTTAGAGACCATCAATTGAAGGAGAGGCTGTGTCCCTTTAATGCTACTACAAGCATTGTCATCTCTGAAATCGTGTTTTCTAGCCAAGACAGTAAGTCACAGCAATATTATGTCCTGGGTGGAACTGCAGAAATTAACACTATTTTTGATTATGTAAAGAGTGCAGAAGGGATTGCCTCCATCATTTACTTACTTAATTCACCGCTATGATCCCTGAAAAAATCAGGTGCATCAAGATGGCTGAAGGTGACCTTAGCCAAATGGTAGTCCCCAAAGTAGTGTCTTACTGCAGCCTCGCATTACAGATCCAGGTCCAACTTTTGGCACTTGCTGTTGATGTGGCTGTTGATCTGGCAGATATTTATTTTCCCATCTGGAAATAGGATCAAAGCAAAGAACATTTATATAGGAAAGATAGCAAAATATATTCCATGTCGAATGTCAAGTCTTCTGCTTTCTATCACAGTGTAGTAGGAAGGGAGCTTGATATTCCACAGAAACATCACAGTCTTCATTATGTTGATGACATCATGTTAACTGGGATGGTGCATAGGAAGTAGGTAGTAATCTGGCACAATCCATGGGTGCCATATCTTGGGAGTTAGAGCTGAAAATACTTAGTGACTTGCTATATTTATAAAGTATTAAGGACTCAGTGATTTGGTATAGAGAGGGATAGCCCTTTTAAGGTAATAAAAAGGTTATTATATTTGAAATTCCTTCCACAAAAAAGAGAACAGTAGCCAAAAGGCCATTTTCAATTTTGGAGGTGGTGTATATTCTATCTGAGAGTGCATCTTTGACTCCTTTATTAGGTAAGTTGGAAGACTATATTTTGCATGAAGATCAGAGAAGAAGAGAGCTTAAAAGAAGGCCCAGACTGTCAGTAGGCTACCTTATTGCTCAGGCCACAAGTCCAGGAACATCCACTGGAATTAGAGTGATGATACTGGGTGAGGATGAGATGCAAAGTTTCTGGAAAGCCCCAGTAAGAGCTCTACAATAAAGACCTCTAGAATTAGCACATATACAACTCTGCATCAGAGAAGTACTCACTATTTGAAAATCAGCTTCTAGACTGTCATTGCAATAGAAATTGAGTGCCTGATGATGGGATTATCAAATAGCCTTGGGTTTTGTTATGAGTTAGAGCCCCCAAGTTATATTTGGAGGGTGAAGTTATGATACTGCATAATTAAAATAGTACATTTGAGAGCTGGTCAGAGGAGATATAATAAGATAAATAGCCTTGATGTCCATGTCACCTATCTTCTCTTGCACCCATATTTCTCCCTCAGCTTACTCCTGTGTTTTCTTGAGGTGTTATGTATGACCAACTGAGAAAGGAGAAAAATATCCAGCCTGTTTCATGGGTGGGTTGTCTTAATTTGTTGGTGATATCTGAAAATGGACTGCAGCTGTACCATGGCACCGTATGGAAAGTATCCTAAAATACAGTAGGAGGTGCAGTCTTCTCCCTGGGTGGAGATTTCAGCTATATACTGTGTTAGTTTGGTATGACAGAGGAGTTTGACTATTGACAAATGATTTGCTCAGGGACCTGAAAGGAACAACATTGAAAGACTGAAGTAAAGGAAGTCGGGGAAGAAAACAGTAAATGGACTCATGGGAGTGGGTACAAAAATCTTTGTGCTAGGGAGAGTGTCTGCTGGGGGGGGCACCCATGGCAGAGGGGGCACTCGGCAGTAAAGTGGGTACAGATGGATGCACCTGGTGGATGTCAGTGAACCGCTATAGGTGCTGTGCTGTAGGCTCATTATGGAATAGCTATGTGTTCCAGGTACATATGCTGTTTAAGAAACCATAACAAAATATAAGGTCTTTAAAATAATAAAGATTCTTTTTAAAAAATTGTCACTATTCTGTGTATTAAATGGGTGATTCTTCTGCATTGTTGGACTCTAAGTGAGTCAGTGCTATTGGCCAGGGAATCATGGAACTTCTCCACAAATCTCTACTAGCTAGCTTGGGTTTCCCCATTGTTGAGAGCCACAGCCAAAGGGGCCCCAGCAAACTTCCAGCTGCCAGCAAACTTTCAGACTGCCAGCTGATGATTGGCTCACAGGGGCCCCAGCAACATCTAGCTGATTGGCTCCTCTGCGGTGATGCTCATTGGGCTGTTTCCCTGCCCTTTCAGACCACGGAGCTGCTCATTGGGGAACTTTTTTGGCTCCGCCCATGCTACCCAGTCAATCAGCCTCAAGAGCAGGAGGATTGTGGGAGGTGGAGAGGCTGGTGGTTGAGGGAGAGGCTTGTGGGAAGCTGGTGGTGGCAGGTGGGCTCTGAGGGTTTTTCCTGAGGAGCTGTTTTGTTTGGCCTGTATGGTTCTAAAAATAAAGTTCATTTCTTTTGACAAGTGGCTCCTGAATTGTGCCCAGCCAGACTGCGGCATTTGGTGGGCCGCACAGGGAACGACTGAGGGTAAGTGATAAGGTAAACTGCTCGCTCCTGAGGGCAGGGCGAGAGGATGGGTAGCCATTTTAAAATTCCTCTTTTGTTTTGCTTCACTTTTGTTTTAAGTTGCCTGTCCCTGGAGATGTGTAAGATGGAAGAAAAACCTCTCACATCTGAGGAACAGATAGAGAGAAAGGACGGATGGACATTTCAGGAGGATAGAAAAGGCTATAATGATTTTCTGGTGTTCCAATTTTGTTTCATTCTGTTTCAGTTTTGTTTGGCGTTATCTTCTTGGGTTGTATTATAGTTATAGTAGAAATATTCAAGCAAAAGAGAAGGTCTCTCGAGCTAGTCAGACAGAGAAAATAATTCAAGTAAAAAAGAAGGTCTCTCAAGCTAGTCAGAGGAAAAAATTCAAGTAAAAGAGAAGGCCTCTCAAGCTAGTCAGACAGAGAAAGAAAGTGTAAAGCAGAAAAAGCCATCAGGGAGAAAGTTACAGCGGGAGGTTGCTACTAACACCTTTCTATCACCAGAGGGCGTAAGTGTCCAACCAACAGCGCCACCTCTACAGGAGACTGCTACTAACACCTTTCTATCTCCAGAGGACGTAAATGTCCAACTAACAAGGCCACCTCCATATGCTGGGAGGCCCCCAACCCCCACAGTTGATAGTTGAGATCCTGAGACAGGATCTCAAGTATTAACATGCCCTGTATTTGAGGTAGGAGGGCAGCGAATTCACCATGCTTTAAATTTCAAAACAGTGAAGCAGCTAAAAGAGGCTGTAACAACCTATGGTCCTCAAGCACCCTTCACTGTAAGCTTGGTCGAATCCATTAACAACTTGAACATGACGCCAGCAGATTGGGCTAATATGTGTAAAGCTGTGCTAAATGGAGGACAATACCTGTTATGGAAGGTTGCCAATGAGGAATTTTGCAAGGAGACGGCTAGGCGAAATGCAGCAGCTGGTTATCCTCAGAGAAATCTAGATATGTTGTTAGGAAAGGGACCTTATGAGGATCAACAGCAACAAATTGCATATGATCCTGGTGTATACGCACAAATTGCTGTAGAGGCGATTAGGGCATGGAAGACTTTACAAGGACATGGAGGTTTACAAGGTCAATTATCTAAGGTAATACAAGGAGCTAATGAACCTTACACTGAATTTGTAGATAGGCTTATTCAAACAGCTACCAGAGTTTTTGGGAATACAGAACAAGCAATGCCATTAATAAAACAACTGGCTTATGACCAAGTGAATCATTGGTGCAGAGATATCATTAGACCATGGAAACATGAAGATTTAAACACATATATTAAATTATGTAGAGACATTAATGAACAAGAGCAAGTCATGGCAGCTGTAGTAAAACAGGCTTTAGATGCCAGAGACATTAATGAACAAGGGCAAATCGTGGCAGCTGCAGTAAAACAGGCTTTAGATGCCAGGCTAAGAACATGCTACAATTGTGAACAAACAGGACATTTTAAAAGGAATTGCCCCATAGGAGGAGGGTTTAACAAAACTAGGTATCAAAGGAATAGAATACCGGATATTTGCCCACGATGCCATAGAGGGAGACATTGGGCTAATGAATGCCATTCTCAAACCACCATAGAGGGTACTCCATTATCAAAAAACGAACAAGGACCAGGTGTTTATCCACAATATCGTGGAGAAAGGCATCGGGCTCCATTGCCAAAAAATGGAAAGGGGGGCCCAATGCTCTGGGGCCCAAAACCACAAATATACGGAGCACTGGAGGAACCCAGCAACCCCATCAGGGTTGTGCCCAGGACACATTGTACATCAGATCCCTCATCAGACAAACCAGAGGGAGTGCAGGGTTGGACATCTGCGCCTCCGCCAGATCAGTACTAACTCCAGAGATGGGAGTTCAAATCATTCCCACAGGGGTAAAAGGACCTCTTCCCAAAGGAACAGTAGGCTTATTATTGGGACGCAGCTCTTCTACTCTAAAAGGACTTATGGTAAGTCCTGGGGTAATTGATCCCGTTTATGAAGGTGAAATAAAAATTATAGCCAGTTCTCCAAAGGGTATATCAGTAATTTCACCAAGATAGAATAGCACAGTTACTAATAATACCAAGCTTACATGATAAATTTTCCAGTCATGCTGTAGAAAGAGGTTCCAAGGGATTAGGCTCCACAGGTGTAGATTGGGCTATGCTTTCTTTAAATTTAGATTCTCGCCCCATGCTAAAACTAAATATTCAAGGACATGAATTTAATGGGCTAATGGATACAGGTACAGACCTTAGCATCATCTCTCGTCAAGAATGGCCAAAACATTGGCCATTACAACAAGCCACTCAAACGCTTCAAGGCCTAGGAGTGGCGACTAATCCCCATAGAAGTGCAATGGTATTAGATTGGAAGGATCCTGAAGGATGTGAAGGAACTATACAGCCATATGTATTGGATCATCTTCCCGTAAATTTATGGGGACGAAATGTCCTAGATCAATTAGGTTTGACATTAACAAATAACATCAACCAAAATGCACCCACTATTATGACTAGACAAGGTTTTAGGAAGGGAAAAAGATTAGAAAAACAAGAACAAGTTATAGCAGCACCAATACAAATAGATCAAGGAACAGACAGACATGGGTTGGATTTTCAGAAAGGGCCACTGAGACAATAAAAATTACTTGGAAATCAGAAAGACCAGTATGGGTTCCTCAGTGGACCCTGACTAAAGAAAAGGTACAAGCAGCCCATGATCTGGTCAAACAACAATTAGCAGAAGGACATATACAACCTTCTGTATCTCTCCATAATACTCCCATTTTTGTCATCAAAAAGAAATCTGGTAAATGGAGATTATTGCAAGATTTAAGAGCCATTAATAATGAGATGGTTATTATGGGACCTGCTCAATCGGGGATTCCTCAATTGTCTGCTTTGCCAAAAACTTGGTATGTTTTAGTTATAGATATTAAAGATTGTTTTTTTTTCAATTCCAGTTCATCCTGAGGATAGTCCACGTTTTGCATTTGCTATCCCTGCACTGAATCATGAAGGTCCTGATCAGAGATATGAATGGAAATTACTCCCTCAAGGGATGGCTAACAGTCCAACTATGTGTCAATGTTAACAAAGTAATCCAGCCACTTAGAAATCAAAATCCTGAACTACAAATATTTCACTATATGGATGATGTATTATTAGCACACAAAGCTAAAAACACATTGCTAGAATGTTATGCCACACATACAAACTTATTAAAAAATTATAATCTAGAGATAGCAATAGATAAAGTACAATTAAATTTTCCAATTAATTATTTAGGAGTTCTATTATCCTCAACCATGGTCCGTCCACCAAAAATTCAAATACGAGTAGATCAACTCAAATCACTTAATGACTTTCAAAAGTTATTAGGAGACAAAAATTGGATAAGGCCTTATCTAGGTATACAACAGGAGAGTTGGGACCTTTATTTGATATCCTAAAAGGTCCATCATATCCAAATTCACCCCGCATGTTAACACCTGAAGCAAGAAAGGCATTAAAAAAATCATTGAAACATATATGGAAAATATGCATTTGGATAGAATTGATATAAGTTTGCCTTTATTATTTATTGTACTACCAACAAAAAATATTCCTATAGGAGTATTTTGGCAAGAAGGTCCATTATTATGGATACATTTATCTTATTCTCCTAACACTATTATTACTAGGTATCCTGAGGCTGTAGGACAATTAATACTCAAAGGAATAAAAGCAACAAAGGGAGTGTTTGGAATTTCTCCCAATAAAATTATTACTCCATATACTATGAATCAAATTGATGAGTTAGTTAATGAGTTAAATACTTGGGCAATAATCATATGCAAATCTAATATTTCATTTGATAACCACTTACCATCTAATCCTTTATTGTCTTTTTGGTCATCGCATCCTGTAATTTTTCCAAAAATGACAAGAAAAACACCTATCATGAATTCTCCAAATATATTCACTGATGGGTCAAATAATGTTACAGCAGCAGTAGTTACACCTGATCAAACGTTTACATTTTTAGTACCCAAACAATCAGCTCAAAAGGTAGAGCTTAATGCAGTATTACAAGCTTTTGTGATGTTTAAAGATTTAATTTATTTAATTTATTTTCCGATAGTCAGTATATAGTTAATGCTATAGTATCCCTTGAAGATGCTGGTAAGATTTCCCCTTCCTCTACTGTTTTCTCTTTGCTTTCCACTATACAAAGTCTAATCTGGGACAGAAAAGATCCATTCTTTATAGGACATATCAGTGCACATACAGGATTGCCTGGAGCCCTTAGTTTGGGCAATGATTTAGCAGATAAAACTACACGTGACATACATATTTTCTCTACACTAGAAGAAGCTACAAATTTTCATAAAAGGTTCCATGTCAATGCTAATACTTTACAAAAGCCTTTTAAAATAACTAAGGAACAAGCTAGACAAATAATAAAACAATGTCAAAATTGTGTGACCTTTTTACCACTAGTTAATCTTGGAGTCAATCCTAGAGGACTGATACCTAACCATATTTGGCAGATGGATGTCACACACTTGCCAGAATTTGGAAAATTAAAATATTTGCATGTTACAGTTGATACTTCTTCTGGATTTTTGATGGGCTCTCTTCATGCCGGAGAAAAAACTAAAGATGTTATAGCTCATTGCTTACAAAATTTTGCCACTGTGGGCGTTCCAAAACAGTTAAAAACAGATAATGCCCCTGGTTATACTTCTACCTCTTTTAAACAATTTTGCTCAACATTTGGCATTACTCATATAACAGGAATCCCATACAATCCACAGGGACAAGGCATAGTTGAAAGAGCTCATCAAACTATTAAAATGTAATTATTAAAGCAAAAAGAAGGAATTGGGAAGGGGTATATATTCCCCAAAGATAAACTTAAAATAACTCTTTTTACTCTAAACTTTTAAAATTTGGATTCATCAGGACTTAGTGCTGTGGAAAGGCATATGTGTCCAAAAAATGTGCATAAGCCCAAGGTACTTTGGAAGGATATTCTAACAGGACAATGGAAAGGTCCTGACCCAGTAATTGTCTAGAGTCGGGGGTCTGTTTGTGTGTTTCCACAGGAAGAACAGCAGCCGATTTGGATTCCAGAGAGATTAACTAAGGTCCTGACCCAGTGATTGTCTGGAGTCAGGGGTCTGTTTATGTGTTTCCACAGGGAGAACAGCAGCCGATTTGGATTCCAGAGAGATTAACTAAATCGATTTCTACAGACCAAAAAGAAGATGATTTGGCTCAAATCCATAACAGCTGATATCCCAAACTCCAGTTTGGCTATTCTTACATCTGCAACAGAACCAGGATGCTTTTTTCAATATCTATTTTATTATTTCCCTTTCCAATATCATGAAGTTCTATTTTGTTTTTTGAGCTCATACAGACCTAAGTTAATGTTTTGCTGATCAGTTCTATTTTTTGACTATAGAGTTTTTAAACATTGCAATGGAGATTTCACCTGTAAAAAGTTATAAGGCCTTTACTATTATGTTATGTGTTGTATGTATTATATTATGTGTGCACACTTGTGTTTTGTGTTATATGTTTGAATGTACATATGTCCATATATCATATATGATGAGCGCTCATGAAAAAATGGATCCAAATATTTTTTTTTATTCACGTGATTTAAATGGTTTAATTTAAATTGGGTAAACAGCTGTTGAGGATTGTTTTAATATATGATCAAAAAAGGAGGTTAACAGATCTGTTTGTTTACTTTCACCTTTCCTTTTCATTATATTTAATAATTCTCTTCAAGATAATGTAAATTGTTAAGAAAATTGTTTTCTTTTAGTGCCTTCTGGAATGTTACATAATTTTTTCTTTAGCCATTATTGTCAGAATTCCTATCTTCAACCCAGTGCTGGTGAAGACAAAGATAAAACCAATCTACAGCTTCTGCAATAGCCATCACTGAACTGCTTGCAGAACTTGCCTGGACTATGTATCACTTGTATGCATTGTGAACTATCTGTTGGTGCAGCGACTTGTGGTAGTATTGGGGTATTTTTGCTGATGATGTCATCGGTGGTACAATTTTCCAAAAGGAGCCGTTAGTTGGCTTGGTGTATCTTCCTCCCTCTGCTTGTCATGATCGTTCAGCTAAAATTTGGGGGCCAACAGATGTGAGGCAAAGAACCTCACCCCCCGCTGGTACAAAGACCTTTCCACAGGTGTGGCTGTATAGTGGACTCGTAGTCAGTGACAGGTAAGATCCAATTGCAATGGTACCAACCTAAGACTGGAGGCTGACACCTTGAGGTCAGCTCATCCAATAACGGGTAAGAACCATATGTACTATTAGACAACCTAAGGCAGGCATGGTCCCTAAGCCACATGCTTGTTTTTTAAACAGAGAGGGGGAGATGTTGAGAGCCATAGCCAAAGGGGCCCCAGCAAACTTCCAGCTGCCAGCAAACTTTCAGACTGCCAGCTGATGATTAGCTCACAGCGGCCCCAGCAAGATCTAGCTGATTGGCTCCTCTGTGGTGATGCTCATTGGGCTGTTTCCCTGCCCTTTCAGACCACGGAGCTGCTCATTGGGGGACTTTTTGGCTCTGCTCACGCGACCCAGCCAATCGGCCTCAAGAGCAGGAGGATTGTGGGAGGTGGAGAGGCTGGTGGTTGAGGGAGAGGCTTGTGGGAAGCTGGTGGTGGCAGTTGGGCTCTGAGGGTTTTTCCTGAGGAGCTGTTTTGTTTGGCCTGTGTGGTTCTAAAAATAAATTTCGTTTCTTTTGACAAGTGGCTCCTGAATTGTGCCCAGCCAGACTGCGGCACCCTATAGCATGGAAGTCTCAGGGTGAACTCTTTACCTGGTGGCTGACTTCTAAGATGAAACATTCTAGGACCATGAAAAGAGAAGCTACAGGCTTTTTTGCTGCTGACAAGTCATTCTAAAACTTAGTGGCTCAAAACAAAAATGATTGGTTGGAAATGTGAGCCAGGCTGAGATGCATATAATGTCAGACACTCAGTTACCTAGTGGCTTGTCTGGTCTTGTAGCTTCAGGAAGCTTTCACCCACGTGTCTGGCACTTCAGTGCTTCCATGGTCTTTTGTGTGATCTCTCCTTTAGTTGAGGCCAGCCTCATAATTCAGTTATGTATTTAGTCCAAGCTGTTGCACAGCAGAATGTGGGTTTACATTCCCTACCCCCAGTGTTTCTACTATTACTAGTGTCTTGCAACTTACTGTACCTGACATGGATCCTCTATAACATTGCCTTGGACCAAGGGACCCATTCTGATGGGAAAAGATGTGTGACCAGAGGCTCATAATTACAAAATCCATGACTACAACAGTATATCACATTTCTTGGAAACAATCATCCAGTACAGTGTTGGAAGGGCTTATTAAAGGCTCAGTTAAGATGAGAGCTTGGACATAAAGTTCTGTGGTCTTGAGGCTCTGTCTTCCAATTCTGAGATGCACAACACCAGTTCTTTAGCAGCATCAGACCCCAGTTACCAGACATAACCAGCTCCAAATGGACCTCCTTCTGCTTTCTCTTTCTTCTTTCTCTTAATCTTCCATCTTTTTCATTCTGTTTCCCAGAGTTTTCTTTCAAATAAGTTACCTCTCTCTATTTTAGAGAGAATCCATGCTCAGACACTTTTTAGGGTACATTGCTTTTTACTCTTAAGACAAAAACTAACATATTTGGCATATAACTTTGTTTTTAGATTCCTTTTTGTGTAGATTCTAGAATTGGAAATGTTGGATTGTGTTTCAGGCTCTTGCCAAAACTGTCCACTGAAAACAGTGTACCAATTTGCACTATTTTTAGAAAAAATATAATATTGTTATGCTTCACTTTCTTTATTAATGTGCATTTATGGAGGTTGGAAGAGGAAAGTTTGTGATGTCAGTGGTTTATTTTAAAAATAATAAAGTAGAATTGACATGAGATGATGTTTCTCATGCCATCACACTAGTAAAGTCTACCACTCTTTAACTTGGAGGATAGCCAGAAACAGTTAAATGCAGATGTCTTTCAAAAAAATTCTCAAAAAATGTTAATGTACAAGAAAGTCCTAGGTCTCTGAACACTTCCAGACAAATTATTAAAAATTGCAGTAGGTTTTAGAGAGGCACATGGAAATCTTGTCTTACTTAAGGGCTTTATAGATTAAAAAAAATTGGTTAAACCTTTTGTCTTTTTGCAAGAGTGGAGTTTGTGAGATGTGCATGTAAAAGCAAAATAAATAAATAAATAAATAAAGGTCAGAATGTTCTTTTTTTCTCTTCATATTTAAACTGTTCCTTTATCTCTCTGTATAGAAACAACATCCTTTGGATAAAGAAAAATGGATCTTAAAAATAGTTGGCTTTACTGGTAAAACAATGCTCCTTTTAATAATGAGAAACTCTACCAACTTAAAAGCTTGACAACTGAATTGATATCAGAGAGTTATTTTAAAAATAACTAATTTCCTAATTTCATATAGGAAATTATGTGAAAAAATGTAAGGGAAAGCACACAAGTACACCATCAGTTTTATTTATTTATTTTTTTATTGATTATTTAAAGCATTACATAGTTCATGATATATCATCTTTCATACATTTGACTCAAATTGTGTTTTGAACTCCCATTTTCACCCCAAATACAGATTGCAGAATCACATCTGTTACATATTCACATTTTTACATAATGCCATATTAGTGACTGTTGTATTCTGCTACCTTTCCTATCCCCTCCTATCCCCCCACCCCTCCCCTCCCCTCCCATCTTCCCTCTCTACCTCCCCTGCTGTTGTTCAATTCTCTCCCTCTTTTTCCCTCCCCCTTGCCCCTCATAACCTCTTATAATTTTGTGTATCATTGAAGGTCTCCTACCATTTCCATGTGCTTTCCCTTCTCTCCCCGTTTCTCTCCCCCCATTTGTCTTTGTTTACTGTAGTCTTTTCCTCCTGTTCTTCCTTCCTGTTCTGTTCTTAGTTGTTCTCTTTATATCAAAGCCGACATTTGGCATTTGTTTTTTAGGGCTTGGCTGGCTTCACTTAGCATAATCTGTTCTAATGCCATCCATTTCCCTGCAAATTCTATGATTTTGTCATTTCTTAGTGCTGCATAATACTCCATTGTGTATATATGCCACATTTTTTTATCCATTCATCTATTGAGGGGCATCTAGATTGGTTCCACAGTCTAGCTATTGTGAATTGTGTCGCTATAATCATTGATGCAGCCGTATCCCTATAGAGCGCTTTTTTAAGGTCCTCTGGGAATAGTCCGAGAAGTGCGATAGCTGGGTCAAATGGTGGATCCATTCCCAGCTTTCCCAGGAATCTCCATACTGCTTTCCAAATTGGCCTCACCATTTTGCAGCCCCACCAGCAGTGTACAAGTGTGCCCTTTTCCCCACATCCCCGCCAACACTTATTGTTGTTTGACTTCATAATGGCTGCCAATCTTACTGGAGTGAGATGGTATCTTAGGGTGGTTTTGATTTACATTTCTCTGATTGCTAGAGATGGTGAGCATTTTTTCATGTACTTGTTGATTGATTGTATGTCCTCCTCTGAGAAGTGTCTGTTCAGGTCCTTGGCCCATTTGTTGATTGGGTTATTTGTTATCTTATTGTTTAATTTTTTGAGTTCTTTGTACATTCTGGATATTAGGACTCTATCGGAGGTGTGAGGGGTAAAAATTTGTTCCCAGGATGTAGGCTCTCTATTTACCTCTTTTATTGTTTTTCTTGCTGAGAAAAAACTTTTTAGTTTAAGTAAGTCCCATTTGTTTATTCTAGTTGTTAACTCTTGGGCTATGGGTGTCCTATTAAGGAATTTGGAGCCCGACCCCACAATATGTATATCGTATCCAACTTTTTCTTCTATCAGACGCAGTGTCTCTGATTTGATATCTAGCTCCCTGATCCATTTTGAGTTAATTTTTGTGGATGGCGAGAGAAAGGGATTCAATTTCATTTTGTTGCATATGGATTTCCAATTTTCCCAGCACCATTTGTTGAAGATGCTATCCTTCCTCCATTGCATGCTTTTAGCCCCTTTATCAAATATAAGATAGTTGTAACTTTGTGGATTAGTCTCTGTGTCTTCTATTCTGTACCATTGGTCCACCCGCCTATTTTGGTACCAGTACCATGCTGTTTTTGTTACTATTGCTTTGTAGTACAGTTTGACCTCCGGTATCGCTATACCTCCAGATTCACACTTCCTGCTTAGAATTGCTTTTGCTATTCTGGGTCTTTTGTTTTTCCATATGAATTTCATGATTGCTTTGTCTATTTCTACAAGATATGCCATTGGAATTTTGATTGGCATCGCATTAAACCTGTAGAGAACTTTGGGTAATATCGCTATTTTGATGATGTTAGTTCTGCCTATCCATGAACAGGGTACATTTTTCCATCTTCTGAGATCTTCTTCTATCTCTCTCTTTAGGGTTCTGTAGTTTTCATTGTATAAATCTTTCACCTCTTTTGTTAGGTTGATTCCCAAGTATCTTATTTTCTTTGAGGATATTGTGAATGGAGTGGTTTTCCTTATTTCCATTTCAGAGGTTTTGTTGCTGATATACAGGAATGCCTTTGATTTATGCGTGTTGATTTTATAACCTGCCACTTTGCTGAATTCATTTATTAACTCTAGCAGCTTCTTTGTAGAATCTTTTGGGTCTGTTAAGTATATTATCATGTCATCCGCAAATAGCAATAGTTTAATTTCTTCTTTTCCTATTTTTATGCCTTTAATTTCTTTTGTCTGTCTAATTGCTCTGGCTAGTACTTCGAGAACTAAATTGAATAGAAGTGGTGATAGAGGGTATCCCTGTCTTGTTCCAGATTTTAGAGGGAATGCCTTCAGTTTTTCTCCGTTTAGGATGATGCTAACCTGAGGTTTAGCATATATAGCTTTTAGAATGTTGAGGTAAGTTCCTGTTATCCCTAGTTTTTCTAATGTTTTGAACATAAAGGGATGCTGTACTTTGTCAAATGCTTTTTCTGCATCCATCGAGATGATCATGTGGTTCTTGTCTTTAAGTCTATTGATGTGGTGAATAGCATTTATTGATTTCCGTATATTGAACCATCCTTGCATCCCAGGAATGAATCCTACTTGATCATGGTGCACAAGTTTTCTGATATGTTTTTGTATTCGATTCGCCAGAATTTTATTGAGAATTTTTGCATCCAAGTTCATTAGAGATATTGGTCTGTAGTTTTCTTTCTTTGAAGTATCTTTGTCTGGTTTTGGGATCAAAGTGATGTTGGCCTCATAGAATGAATTTGGAAGAGCTCCTTCTTTTTCTATTTCTTCAAATAGCTTGAAAAGTATTGGTATTAATTCTTCTTTGAAGGTTTTATAGAACTCCGCTGTATACCCATCCGGTCCAGGGCTTTTCTTGGTTGGTAGTCTTTTGATGGCTTCTTCTATTTCTTCTTTTGTTATTGGTCTGTTTAAATTGTGTGTGTCTTCCTGTCTCAATCTGGGCAAATCATATGCCTTAAGAAATTTATCGATATCTTCATTATCTTCTATTTTATTGGAATATAGGTTTTCAAAATACTTTCTAATTATCTTCTGTATTTCTGTAGTGTCTGTTGTGATATTGCCTTTTTCATCCCATATGTTAGTAATTTGAGTTCTCTCTCTTCTTCTTTTCGTTAGCATGGCTAAGGGCTTGTCTATCTTATTTATTTTTTCAAAGAACCAACTTTTAGTTTTATCAATTTTTTTAATGGTTTCTTTTATTTCAATTTCGTTGATTTCTGCTCTAATTTTAATTATTTCTTGTCTTCTACTACATTTGCTGTTGTTTTGCTCTTCCTTTTCTAGGTTTTTGAGGTGTTGTGTGAGTTCATTTATTTGTTGGTTTTTTCTTTTTTTGAGGTAAGAACTCCAAGAAATGAATTTTCCTCTTAAAACTGCTTTCATTGTGTCCCATAGATTCCAGTATGTTGTGTCTGTGTTATCATTTGATTCTAAGAATTTTTTCATCTCCTCCTTTATGTCTTCTATAACCCATTGATCATTCAATAACATATTGTTCATTTTCCATGTGATGTAGGATATTTCCTTCCTTCTTTTATCATTGATTTCCAATTTCATTCCATTATGATCAGATATGGTGCATGGTATTATCTCCACGCCTTTATATTTACTAAGAGTTGCCTTATGGCATAATATATGGTCTATCTTTGAGTAGGATCCATGTGCTGCTGAGAAGAACGTATACCCACTTGATGATGGTTGATATATTCTATATATGTCGGTTAAGCCTAGGTTATTGATTGTGCTGTTGAGTTCTATATTTTCTTTATTCAGCTTTTGTCTAGAGGATCTTTCTAATGGCGAGAGCGGTGTGTTGAAGTCACCCATAATTATTGTGTTGTGGTCTATTTGACTCTTGAACTTGAGGAGAGTTTGTTTTATGAACGTTGCAGCTCCATTGTTTGGTGCATACAAATTGATGATTGTTGTCTTGTTGGTGGATGGTTCCTTTTAACAGTATATAGTGACCTTCTTTATCCTTCTTGATTAACTTAGGTTTGAAGTTGATTTTATTCGATATGAGTATGGCCACTCCTGCTTGCTTCCGAGGGCCATGTGAGTGGTATGATTTTTCCCAACCTTTTACTTTCAGCCTGTGTATGTCTTTTCCTATCATATGAGTCTCCTGAAGGCAGCATATTGTTGGATTTGTTTTTTTGATCCAGGTTACTAGCCTATGTCTGTTGATTGGTGAGTTTAGGCCATTAACATTTAAGGTTACAATTGAGATATGATTTGTACTTCCAGTCATGCTTCTTTATTTATTTATTTTAGTTTGGCTAGTTTTGCTTTTTGGTTATTTTCCTCCCCCTTTACTGAGATACCTCCTGCTGTTAGTTTTGGGCACTATTTTTCAATTCCTCTTCTTGTAGTGTTTTGTTCAAAATGCTTTGCAGAGCTGGTTTTCTTGCTGCAAATTCTTTTAGCTTTTGTTTATCGTGAAAGATTTTAATTTCATTGTCAAATTTGAAGCTCAATTTTGCTGGATATAGTATTCTTGGTTGGAATCCATTATTTTTCAGCGTTTGAAATACATTATTCCAGGATCTTCTCGCTTTCAAAGTTTGTGATGAGAAATCGGTCGTTAACCTAATTGGTTTACCCCTGAATGTAATCTGCCTCTTTTCTCTCGTAGCTTTTAATATTCTCTCCTTGTTCTGTACGTTGGCTATCTTCATAATTATATGTCTTGGAGTTGGTCTATTATGGTTTTGAATGTTTGGGGTCCTGTAGGCTTCCAGGATTTGGCAATCCATTCCATCTTTCATCTCTGGGAAGTTTTCTAGAATTATTTCATTTAATATGCTGTCCATTCCTTTGGTTTGAAACTCTGTGCCTTCTTCTATCCCTATGACTCTCAGATTTGGCTTTTTTATGACATCCCATATCTCTTGAATAGATTGCTTGTGGGATTTAAGCATCTTTTCTGTGTTGACTATATTCTTTTCAAGTTGATAAACCTTGTCTTCATTATCTGATGTTCTGACTTCTACTTGATCAAGTCTATTTGTAATATTCTCGTTTGAGTTTTTAATTTGGTTTATAGTTTCCTGCAATTCTAGGATTATTGTTTGATTTTTTTTAAAGATCTCTATCTCCTGGTAGAGCTCGTTCTTTGCCATTTGAATTTGTTTGTTTAATTCATTTTCAAAATATACTTTTATTTCTTGGACTTGCTGTCTCATGTCTTCTCTAATATTCCTTTGCATTCGAGTTAGGTATGCCTTGAGTTCTTTCGCTATCCCTGTTTCTGATGTTTCTATGTCCTCCTGGAGAATTGAGTTGTCTTGCATTGTTTGTAATCCTCTTTTCCCTTGTTTTCTCATGTTGTCCACGTTACTTTCTAGCTCTTTTTGATTGTCGTGTTTCTGCTCTCTTCTATAGATTTGTTTTGTTTCTGTATTACTCTGATGTCTCTCCTTTGTGTTGTTAAACTATGCCTGCTAACGTGGATTCCGCTGGGAAGGAATTCCGACGTCCGAGCTCCAGTGACGACACTACTCTGCTATGACAGGCCCAGTCTCCTTGCCGGGGTGCCCTAATGGGGGGGTGTGACTGGACTGTCTCTGTTTGGTTTCAGCTCCCTGTCACGGCAGGCGGGCAGTCTCCAGCCGCCCAGTATCACAGGCCGTGGGCAGGTGATCAGTCGCCAGCGGGTGAGCGTTCTCCTACCTCCCAGTTACGCGGGCAGTGGGTGAGCTGTCACCGGCGGGCCTGCAGTTTACAGCTGCCCAGTCGCGAGGGCCTTGCCTCTAGTCTCCTGGTTTCTCCTGCTAGTCTTGGTGTCTCCTGCTAGACCAGATTTCCCCTGAGTGATGGTTCTCGGCAGTTCAAACTGTACTCTGGGCCTGCTGTTTGTTGGGTGTGGAGGGTGGCTATTGGGAACCCCGGCACTCTATTGTTTTGTTTCCCTTGTGGGAAATAGAACTGTACCGCTTCCTTCCCCGTCTGAAATCCCGTACTCAGCCAGGGGGTCAGTGCGGGCTTGGCTGGTGGGATTCCACTTTGTGGCAACCACTTATCTCCCTGCTTGCTAGTTAATCCCTTCTCTGCAGCGCCACGCCTTCTGTAGCCGTGGGGCAGGCTGCCAGAATCGGACAGCCTGGATCTCCGGGGGTCACACCGTTGGCTTTTGGGATCCCCGGCACTCTATGGTTTTGATTTTTTCTGTTTACCCCTCCCCCAGCGCTGGCTAGACAGGTTTTGTTTTGGCTGCTGATGGGAGGGGGGTTTGAAGGTCAGGTGCCTCTAGTTCTCCTTTAGTCTTTATGCAGGCTCACTGTGATACTCCCTTCCCCTGAAAGTCTAGGAGAGATTTTATGCGAAATCCCCCTATGTATGGGGGCTGAACTGAGTGACACACACCCGTTTTGCCGCTGCAATCTGTCGGAGAGTGGCGGTGGATACCTCAGCTCTCCAAGATGGTGGCCGCTGGTTGCCTTAGTGGAGTGTCCCTTGTGGGGGGAGGGACTGCACCGCCTCCTTCCCCGTCTGCAATCCCGAACTCAGCCCGGGGGTCAGTGCCCGCTTGGCAGTTGGGACACCACCATGTTGCAGGCACCTATCTCCCTGCTTACCATTTAATCCCTTCTCTGTGGCGCCACGCCTTCTGTAGCCGCGGGGCAGGCCGCCAGAATCAGACCATCAGTTTTATTTTAATAGTGTTTCTAAACTTAAGATTTAACCACTACTTGTAAGGTTAGCAAATTACTGAGGGCTGGATAGATTAAAAGCCAGTATACCAGCCACATATTTTTGATTACATAAACATTTGTCATTAATAAAAAAAATGGGTTTTGATTCAAATGGACATCTATTTTCTCTTTTTCCCTAATTCTCAAATTGATGGAAAATGTACTTTACAAAATAATAAAAACCATAAATTGCTGGAAAATGAAGAAAGATACCACCAGCAGAACAGAAGTCCTGGAAAATTCCTGCATGAGAGAAAGCAGAAGATGTTATATTGGTGGAAAAAAGCAGAATATTAGGAAAACAGAAAAATGATGATGGTGAGGAGTTTAAGAGTATTTATTGGTATAGAACTTGGAGGGAAAATGAAGGTCACAACAGAGAGAAGAGACAACCTACAGAACAGGAGAACTTATCTCAAACTCTGCATCTGAAAAGGTTAATATCCAGAAGATATAAGGAATGCAAAAAAACTCCATAGCAAAAAAGTTAGTCCAATTAAAAACTGGGCAAATAACCCAAATAGATATTTCTCAAAAAGAGACATATAAATGACCAAAAGGTATGTGAAAAAATGGTCAAATGCAAATTAAAACCACAATAAAGTATTCCCTTTCCCCAAGTTGAAAGACTACTATCAAAAAGACAACAAAACAAAACAAAACCAAATTATGGCATGGATATGGTGAAATGAGAATTTTTAAAACACTGTTAGTGGGAATGTAAATTGGTACAGCCATTATGGAAAACAGTATGGAGGTTGCTTAAAAAAAAAACTACCATATGAACCAGCAATCAATCCCACTACTGGCTATTTATCCAAAGGAATATGAATCAGTTTGTTGACAAAATATCTGCAGTCCCATGTTTATTGTAGTACTATCCACTGTAGCCGAGATACGAAATCAACCCAAATATCCATCAAAAAATGAATGGATAAGGGAAATGTGTTATGTATACACAATGGAATACTATTCCACGTGAAAAAAGCAATGAAATTCTATCATTTATAGCAAATAGATGAACCTAGAGGACTTTATGTTAATGAAATAAGCCAGGCTTAGAAAGAAATACTGCCTGATCTCACTCATTTGTGAAATGTAAAAAAGCTGAACTTATAGAAGTACAGAATAGAATAGTGGTTATCAGAGGCGAGGGTAGAGGGAGTGAAACAGTAGAAAAAATTTGGTCAATGGGTACAAAATACTAGTTAGCTAAGAGGAATAAGTTGTGGTGTTCTATATCATGGCAGGATGACTATATTGAACAATATTGTAGTGTATACTTCAAAATAACTAGAAGATGAACTCAGAATGTCCCCACCACAATGAAATGATAAATGTTTGAGGTGATGGATATGCTTAATACTGTGACTGGATGATCACACACTGGACACATGTATCAACACATCATTACGGTATTCCATAAATACCTACAACTTTTATGTACTAATTAAAAACAAAATAAAACTTACATTAAAAAAATCTGGAGAATTATCTGACCAGGAGGTAGAACTATCTTCATGAACATGAACCTGTCTGGTTGTGCAGGACCCAGAGGTAAGAAGGTTTCCTTGCTTGGTTTAATGCTCTTGAAATTCTTAATAATTTTTGAAAAATGGATCCTGCATTTCCCTTTATACCAAGGCCTACAAACTATCTATCCAGTCATGTTAGTACTACTCTTTCGCCTCTAACTTGGGGCTGCTGGTACCCTTAGGCCCAAGTTAATAACAGCTTTTAACTAACAGTTGGCTTGCATGAGGCCTCTGGAGAGATTACTCATGCCTGAGAAAAAAATAGCATGGAATTTAAGAGAAATCTAGACTCCTCAGACAAAACATGAAGAGGAGGAGAAGGAAAAGGAGGAGGAGGAGAAGGAGAAGAACATTTTCTAGAGGGAAAAACACTAAAGAACCCTTCATATTTTGACATTTGAAAAGGTCCTTGGCTCCTGAGCCATATTAGCTGCCTGTAAACACAATTCTACCCATTTTTCTGCTGTTTCAAATTAAATGGACCTACACAGCTAGAGAGAGAAGCCGTCTCAGTTCACCTGGCTCAGTTCACCTCATTGGTCAGTGAAAGTGTGAGTAGAATACAGTCGTAGGCAAAGGAGGAAAACACTAGGTGAAATAGAAGACCCAAGGGGAGACAGTAGTTGACCCTGGAGGAAGCAATTCAGAAACAAGATGAAAATTTAAAAAATTCTAAGTATTATCTTCAGAGAGACCTAAGGAAATATTGCATTCATCAAACAAAACCAGGAAGCTATGTAAAAGGAGAAAGCAGAGTTCAAAAAGGAATATGTAGACTTTAAAAAAATATATATAAATGGTAAAAAATTAGAAAAAAAAAGTGTGGACTCGCTGAATTATAAAGTTGTTGGGGAAGAAGATCCAATTGATAACCTAAAAGAAAAAAATGAGATAATCTTTCAGAATTTAGAAATGAAAGAAAAGGAGATGGAATTTTCTTTCTTTTTTCTGGGGATTGAACCCAGGGCCTCATGCAGGCCAGGCAAGTGTCTGCCACTGAGGCACACCCTCAGCCCCAGGAAAATTGGAAAGACCTTTATCTTTAACTCTTACACCTTGCTGCCTTCAGTAAAATAAAAATGCAAATACATAATAAATAATAACTAATGCATTTCCCTGAATTCAACAACACTCCAGACTTCAGATGGGAAGGGCTCAAGAGGTCCAAGAAGATAAAGTGACAAACAAAACAGAAGAGACCAATTTAATATATTTTTTCACAGCTCAACCATTTGTAGTGCTGTATCACTTGTTCAGCACAAATTGGTTGAAGAATGAATGAATAAATGAACAGATGAAAATATCCCCATGAGCCAGGCATGGACATGCATATCTGTAATCTCAGAATCTCAGGAGGCTGAGCCAGGAGGACAGCAAGTTTGAGGCTAGTCTCAGCAACTTAGTGAGGCCCTAAGCAACATAGGGAGACCCTGTCTGAAAATTAAAAAAAGTAAATAAAAATGGGGTGAGGATGTAATTAAGTGGTTAAGCACCCCTGTGTTCAATCCTCGGGATCAAAAAAAAAAAAAAAAAAAAAAAGAGAGAGAGAGAGAGAGAAAATATCCTCACAAAGCTTCAAAATTCCACAGACAAGAAGCAAAGTCACAAATGTGTCAGGAGAGAATAAAAGAACAGATTATCTCAAATGAATAAGAAGTCGATGTTATTTGATGTCTCTTCAACAGCTTTGTGTACTCATGAAACAGGTATTACTTTCAAACTTTGCAAGGAAAGTGATTTTCTACAGAGAATTTGTCACCTAGCCAAATGATCAATTTGGTATGTGATGAGAAATAAAAATATTTCTCAATACTTTTAGAATAAAGTCATTTTCTTCCATCTGAAAAAATTACACAAGGATATTCAGTTAGGGGGGACCCCAAAACAAAGAATTTTAAGGGGAAGGTACAGAATCCCAAAACAGTAAAAGGCAAAAGTTCAGTGAAAAGCAATTGTGGGAAGACAACTGTATAAAGGCTTAAGAAACAACAATTTCTAATAGAACAGGACAGAGGCTCTGGAAAAAAGTTGTGTGTGGAAGCACCCAGACATCACAAAATCTCTCCAGTCACAAAATCTCTCAAGTTGTCAAGATCATAACAGAAAGACAACCAGAAGATAAAACGTTTTGTGCTGTACATAGTCCAAATATGAAATGAAGCAAAGTCCACTACTCTTTTGGTTTGCAGAGAAATTTCTAGAGAGTTCTTCCTGGTCCCATCTTGGTTGGAGGGTGAGGCTTTTCTGTTATATTACTGTCATCCCCCCAGATACTCAAATTGCCATTGATGGATGAGCATTATTGCAAATCAGATGCTCAGTGATGATGGACAGTGAATGCTCTGGAGTGGTAACTCAAATGACAGCTTTGGTTGACTCAGATTTTGCTTAGTTCTTTTTATCCAGATGGAAAAGTCTTCCTCTACCCTCTACTTTCTCTGAAGTATGTTTAGTCTTTACCTTAGTTTTCTTTTTTTGTTTTTCAGTATTAGAGATTGAACCCGGGGCCTTGTGCATGTTAGGCAAGTGCTCTACCACTGAGCTAAAACCCCAGTCCTCTTCCTAGCCTTTCTTTTGGTCTCTCTTTACATTCTTCCACAACCCAGTTTAATCCAGTGCCTCAGAGTCAAAAATCTAGTACTGCAACTACACAGCTGGATCTTTTTGACTGGCATTTGTTCAGTGGCTTCAGTTTTACTCTTTGAGTAGTATGGTCTTTGTGGCTTCTTCCAAAGTGAGTAACTCATGTCTCTTTTAATAGGGTTGTAGAAAGATAATTTTTCTATTGGTTCAGAGTTTTAGCTAAACTCTCTAGGCAGAGATTTCTGGTTAAGTGTCTCCACATTCTGAAGAGAGGTGTTAGAGACATCATCATCTGCTAAGGATTTGGTTCAAGGCAGCCATACTGTTAGAGCTACCATTGCCCCCAGCAGTCGGCTTAAAAGAAAGGTATTCGTGGGAGTAAAAGTGACTGTGATGACTGTTTCCATGGGAGTTTCCCCTGCCATCTTCAAGCCTGGAGTTATTCTGACTCATTCTCTCTGAGTTGTGGAATCATAGATTTCTGGCACTGCAATAGAGTTTGGTGAGAGAGTTTTGGGAAGACCTTCCATGTGTTTCCTGAAGTTTGGGAGTATATGTGACTCCAGAGTCTGATGCCTTTTTCATATCTTGGTAATTTTGAAGACAAGAGGAGGCTTAAAGGTTTCCCGTGGCATTTGAGGGCAACAGTGAGGGCAAACTGGGTTTCTATCATTTAGAAGAACTAAGGGCTACCATGGGCCAAGTTGATGCCATGCAGGTGACCAGGCTCATATCTCTGTTTGAGAGAATAATGAGGCCTCCTCAGAAAGGAGATACTACCAGAGAACAGAGCCAGGTAGGAGTGGCAAGATGTCAGCTGAAAGATGGATCCCGTGTATTGCTCACTCAGGAAAGGCTGCAGTGTGGAGATTCTGCAGTTTTCGTGTGGCTCTTTTAAATGCCCCCAAGGGAGCACCTGCCTCAACATTTGGCATGGACAAGTAGTTGTGGCCAAAGGAGAATCACTAACATGATCTAGTAAGAATTCCTTTGCCCTATTTTCCTCTAACAACTCCTTTCCCTACCTCTCCCTGCCACTGGTTGAGCCAACAGTGACAAGGGACAAGGGAAGAGAAGTGAAAGGGCAGGAGCATTCTCTCTGCCCCACTGCGTCCCAAGCTGGGCCAGGCCTGATCTGGAGGAAGTGAAAAGGTTGTCATTGAGTGATTTCTCTTTGCCATTATTCAGGGAAGTCACTTGACCTCTTTCCTCTGTTGGAGACCCTGTTTCCCTGAATCCCATGTTTTCTCTTTTTCCATTAACCACCTCAATATCTTTTGATTCCTCAGATTCCTCTTGGACTGTTTTTTCTTTTCTTTAGAAGAAGTCATTTGTCCCACTGGGGATGAGAAGGTGGTAGCAAATGAGCGATCGTCTCCAGCAAAGTTCTCTCTTCCCTTTGAGATGTGGAAATAGTGGTTTTGGGGAAAGCTCTTTCTGTCCTTGCAGAAAAGGAATTTGATGCTCCGGGTTCCAGGTTTAATGGATGGTTGCAGGTCTACTTAGTAGCCATTAGCAACTGCTATGTTAGAAACAGAGAAAATAGCACTTTCCTGTAATGGTGATAGAAGAAAGGAGTGCATAGGCTAAACAGGGAGATGCAGAGGAAGGAAGAAAAAGTGTGTGTGTGTGTGTGTGTGTGTGTGTGTGTGAAGATGAACCCAGGGCTAGGGGAGAGGGATAACTGCTGAAATTCCACGTCATACCTTAACAATTCTGGTGTGCACTGGGAATTTCAGTGTTAGCCTCAAGTGTCCTGACAGTGAATCATACAGCCAGTGTAGATATGGGAACAATACCTAGTTACATTTTCTCTCCTTTATAGCAGATAGAAAATCTCCTCTCTTATTTGTACCTCCCTCTGTCTCCAGGACAACGAAGTCCAAGGAATCCTAGTGAGGAGCTTTGCAAGTGGCACTGAGCATGCTCGAGCATCTCAAATTGGAACATCAGAAGTGGACACTTGTTCTGTATTTACAAAGTAAGGCCAATGTCAAATTCATCCAAAGTGAATGAGACAAGTTTGGTGTCTGCATTTCTATAATTGGTCTTATCTCTTCTGGAGCTACCTAAATTCTTGATGATAGTAGAAATTTACTTCTTATAGTGAATGATTAGAAGGTGAATTAACCTATCCAAGTTTAACAGTTTACTTTTAAACTGTTACCCACACACACATACACACACACATACACACACACACACACACACACACACACACACACTACTAAAGAAATTTAAAACCCAATCTCCCCATCAGAACAGTTTCTCTTCTGAAGAGTCTCTTTTTCCCTATGCCTAAGATGGTGTCCGGGAGCAAAGCGGAACTTATCTTCAAAGGTCTGGGGGAAAAGGCTTCTTGCCCGAGTCATAGTAATCTGTTTTTCTACTGATCACCAGTTGAGATACACACTCAACCAATTTGACTTTACTCTTTTATGTATTCATTGCTGAAATGTTCCGTTTTGTCCTCTGTTGGCCTTCTGGCCTTCTGTTTAACTTATGGGCTTCAATGTCATCTTATCTGTCTCTCCAGTGAACCGAAGTAAGCTTATTGACTCTTGGCTTGGCTAGCTTTCATGACCTTCTCTACTGTGGTTTGCATGTGAGGTGTCCCCTCAAAGCTCCTATGTTAATGCAGGATGTGAAATGAAAAGATTATAAGGGCATAACCTAAATCATTGGATTAATCCATTTGATGGATTAGCAATTTGAATGGATATCTTGGTAGTAACTGTAAGCAGGTGGGCCATTGAGGGGGCATAGCTTGGGGATTATATATTTTGTTCCTGAATCTTCCTTCTTTCCCTCTGTGCCCTGGCTATCATGAGGTGAGCAGCTTTCCTCCACCATGCCCACCATGATGTTCTGTTTCATCATAGGCACAGAGCGATGGAGTTAGCAGACCATGAACTGAGACATCTGAAACCATGAGCCAAAATAAGCTTTTCCTCCTTAAACTTGTTCTGGCCAGGTGTTTTGGTCACAATGATGAAAACCTAATTAATGCATATATCATTTCTGTAAAGATGGGAAAGTGTAGAAGCTTGAAGATAGCTCTTATCATCCTTTCCAACACTTCATTGTGTGTGTGTGTGTGTGTGTGTGTGTGTGTGTGTGTGTGTGGTGCTGGGGATCAAACCCAGGGCCTGGCAGACACTCTACCACTGAGCCACATCCCCAGCCCTCTTCATGCTTCTTTTCCCTCAGCTCATACACCCATGTTGGTTTAGGCTGGCAGGCTCTAGGTGTGGTGGGCTGCTCCTGTGTCCCAGATAAAAACTGTAGTGACAAAGGGCCTTTTTCTAAATGAGGCACAACTTGCCAACCCGAGGCTCAGTGTTGTTTATCTTCTTTGCCTGATTCTGTCTCCATACTCAGCCCCTCACCTGGCTAAATGTTAGGGATGTAGTGGGGACACTAAACCCTGAGACCCCAGGTGATATGTGCACTTGTCCCCTCCTGAGCCCCCTTCCCCCAGGAGAAGAGCATGTACTCTTTCCAGGGTCGCCAATCTCATCATGTGCTCCACTGAGGACTGTGTTGTTCTAGGTGGTACCTGTCATCCCCTCTTCTCTGGCGATTAAGTCCTAATAGTAGAAGCTGTCTCAGGGATTTTAAAAAAATCTAGATCACTGAAAATAAAAATGTTTTGGGAGTCATTTAGAATGATTTCTCACACTAATTTTTTCAAACCCACCCATAGGTCTAGTTCTGATTTTGTTTTGTTGAAATTTTGGGCCAGGTTCATACTGTTCCTGGTCACTTTTCCATAAAGCTATTTGTTCACAAGAACAGTATCATGTTAACAGGAAGGCCAGTATAATAATTGAAATGCCATACTGTCATTTAATTGTCATTATATAGGTGTCACTAAAAAAATCCCCTCCCAGAGAGATCCCCTTGGATTATCCTATACAGGCTGAATATTTAATCTGAAAATTGGAAAGATTAAATACTCCAAAATTTGAAACTTTTTGATCACCAAAAAGTTTCAGGTTTTTGAAGCATTTAGGATTTCAGATCTTTGGATTAGAGAAACTTAACTGGTAAAGTCTAGGCAAATATCCCCAAATCTGAAAAAATTTTCAAATTCAAAACACTTATTGTCCCAAGCATTTTGGAAAAGGGATATTCAGTCTGAATTAAAGGTAGCCTTATGGAATTTCTAAACACTGTAGGTAGTATATTAAACAAACTAGACCAAGTCTTTTGTCTAGTGAAGAGATGAATAATAGACAAACCAAATATGGAGTGAGGAAGAAGAACATCCTTTAGCAATATGTGCTAGGCAGAGAGCTAAAACAGAGCAATACGATAGAAAGACAGAATGACTAATTTAGATTGTATGGTCAGATAAGGTCCCTCTGAGAAGGAGACATTTGAGCTGAAATCCGAATGACAACATTTTGTTTGTTGTATACTGTGTAATCAACAGAGGTTAGAGTTCGTAAAATTGCATATCATGGGGCGCAGTTCCTGGATGAGAGGACGTAAGCATAACCACAGAATATTCCCTGGAGTATGAAGACAACCTGGTGGAGTGTTGAGTGATCCCAAGCTTGGTCAGAAGTGACGCCATCATTTTGCCTCAACCAGTTCATGGTTCAATAGACCAGTAAGTTCCCATGACCCTTCTACGGCTTTGTTGAAAAAGATCATGGGATGCCACGTTGATTGCAAAAGTGGGTGTCTGTGCCACCTAGCCAAGCCCAAGGGATTTTGCAATGTTCAATGCAATTGTTGGATGTCTGCAAATGATACAAAATATGAGAAATAGAGCTACAATGTAGAGAAATAGTTACTTTGAGGATCCTTTCTCCCTACTTAATATTGGGCCCAAGAATATTTGTAAATCTAGCATTTGGAGAGGGTAGTTAGAAAATGCTCTTCTGTTTTATAGATTCTCCATGGACATACATAGGAAGGTGAGATAAGCACATCAGACTGCATCAGGGCTTTCTCTCGCCCAGCCACCCTCTCTGATGGATTTGCGACATGGAGAAAGGGTCTGTAATGTGTAACTGCTGTGAGATTGGGAGATGTCTGTAAAATAAAGGCTTTAAGCATAGTCATGAAGATGGTGTGTATTTTCAGCTTATTGGAAATTTACTTTCAATACATGTGTGCGTTTTCTTTTAGAACCAACCATTTTCCCTGGTTGGTTCTATAAGAAAACGCACACATGTATTGAAACAATTTTGATTTATCTGGGATATTTTTGTATAACCAGCTGTTACATTGAGGAAAGTTGAATATCACTGTCATAAAAATCACACACGCACACCCACACACACACACACACTATCTGATTAGCACTGCACCATATATTCGCTATAGAAGAAGGTGCACAGATATGTTCCCACTGGTACCAGAGACGACCTGTGAGTGAAGGAGATCCCTTCAGACTGCAGCTGTAGGTTGGTCTTCCCTGAGTCCCCCAGCCAGGAGCTGGCCAAGATGAAGTGAACACACAAGTATTCTCGATTGATTATCTTTCCAGGAAGCCCTTGCCAAGTGCTAGTTTTAAATGCCACTCTTCTACCTGTAGGACAAACAGGCTGTGTTCTTGCCCTTAAACCTAAAATATAGACAGGAGATATGGGATTCAGAGGATATTACTGCCTTGAAGAAACAGGCCCTGCAGATAGTGACCAAAGAAGACTCTTGCCAAGACTGCCATTCCTTTCCTCCTACTTATTTTGGGACCTTGAGCCATCAATTTTCTTTGTTTCGTGCACACGTGGTCTTTTCCTTTCACTGGCCCCAATTCCCGTTTTTTAGAAAAGATGAAGTTATTTTTCTCTTGAAGAAAATCTTTCCTTTGAGCCCTGCTCTTTCCTCAGGCTGCCAAGGGACTTCCCAGGTGCTCTGCTGTCAAACTCCCCAGGGGCGTGGCCTGGGCTTGCTGCCTGCACTCCCCCACCCTCTGCCCTCCAGCTGACCTTGTTACTTCTTTTATTGGTTTCCAGCTTCATAAATGACCCAGACCTTCCTTTGGAAGTTACTCAGGCCGCGGTATGTTCTCTTATGGGTGATTGCAGTTGATTCCTGATTGAGGAATGTTTGGATACACTAAAAAGCTCCAAAACCATATTCCAGAGTCTGAAATGAAGTTCAGGAGGGGTCAACATGATTATGGGACAGCAGCTGGGACTGAAGCTGAGGGTGAGGAAGTTTGGATTGCCAGTTAGGAGAGAGACCCCATTTTATGTTGTCCCAGATAAAGAAATTAAAAGAGTGGTTTCAAATATGAACCTCAATTTAGTAAGCTAACGAATCTAACATGATCAGTGTAAGGACTTAGTCATTTATGTTCAGTAGTGAAATACAGAGTTGTGTGCTATCTATCCTTGGCCAGTGTCTTCCAGAAGCTGACCTTGAGCCAAGGATTGGAGAGTGAGTGATTTGTTAAGGCACAGTTCCCAGAAGGAACCAGTAAGGGAGTAGAAGAAGCAGGCTGGGAAAAGAGAAGAAACCAAGGTGAGATCTCAGGCGATGTGCCAGACTCAGCCTGATCTCCTGGGGGCTTGGAGCTTACCCTCCTCAAGGCAAAACAGCTGGGCACCTGCACTCCCACCCCATCAAGTCATCTACTACAGGTTGCAGTGGGAGTGGAGGAGGATGCAAAATTCCCGGGCACTCCTCCAAACAGGCTAGGGGCTCCAGTGTCCAGGGGCAGGCACTGAAATCTATAGGTGCAAGTAGGTGCAGCTGCAGGTGAGAGAAGAGAGCTGGTACAAGGAGTCACTCTGTGTACCTCCAGGGCGACAGTTGCAGGGTAAGGTGAAGGGATTGCAAAGCACCCAGTGCCACTGAAATCTTTAATAATGGACCAAGCCAGGACTAGGTGGCTATTCTGGAGACAGCCTCCCAGTACCTAGCAATATTAATTATGTACAAACCCTGTGATCCAAAAGCTGTCCTACTCCTCCTTAGATGTCCTAGAGAAATCACAAATGTTCCCATAGGAACTTATACAGAGAGGTACAGTATAGTCTTATTTATGGTAGCAAAGGACTAGTCAGTTAAACATAAGAGTATCTATCTATCCATCCATCAATCTGTCATCTGGTAGGCCCTCTACATCCACACGTTCCTCAGATTCAACTAACCATTGATTGAAAATATTTGAAAAAAAATTATATTTATGCTGAACATCTATAGACTTTTTTTCTTATTATTCCTAAATAATACAGCACAGTGACTATGTATTTATATAGCAATTACATCATATTAGGTATTAGAAGTAATCTGGAGATGATTAAAGTATAAAGGGAGGTGTGTAGATAACGCACTATGACATTTTAGATAAGAGATTGAGCACCTGTGGATTTGGTGTTTGGGAGGATCCTGGAACCATTCCTCTTTGCATACAAAGGGTTGACCATATATTCCTAAATTTAGGATTTTCCCCTCTTACATTCATGGATCATCCATTCATTATTATTATATAAGAGCTTTAAATATATTATACATATGTTTTATATATTCTTTTTATAATGTGAGGATGATTATTATTATTATTATTTATTTTTTTATTTTTTAAATTTTATTACTTTTATTGGTTGTTCACAACATTACAAAGCTCTTGATATATCATATTTCATACATTAGATTGAAGTGGGTTATGAACCCCCAATTTTACCCCAAATGCAGATTGCAGAATCACGTCGGTTACACATCCACAATTTTACATAATGCCCTATTAGTAATTGTTGTATTCTGCTACCTTTCCTATCCCCTACTATCCCCCCTCCCCTCCTCTCCCATCTTCTCTCTCTAGAGGATTATTTTTAAGAAAATAAAAACTAAGGAATTAGCCAAGCTAAAAATGTCAAAATGGAACAGAAATAAGGAGTAGCAGGATATATGGTCACTTTCTTCAAAGATAAATAAAGGAAGGCATAGGAAGACCCTCACCTCTATCCTCATCAGCTCCAGAGGCTGACTGTGCTAGGCCTGAGTTGGTCAGCGGAATTCCATACTTCTCAGGGGACCTTGGTGGAGAGTAACATGGACCTACCTCCAATAATTTTCATAACAGAGAAAAAAATGGCCCTAGAAGATCAGTTTTTCATTAGATACAAATGTGCCAGACTCTGCCTCCAAAGTCTAAAAGAGAACACATTCCCTTCCCCTGCTCACATTTAGTAGGTTTTGCCATTTTAGAGTATTATAAAAGCCTAAGAACTTTCCCAAAGTTAATCCTAATAGTCGTACTTTGAGAGAAATAGTTATAGTTCATGGAGAAATGGCTGTATTCTGGAAAAAAATATGTGTAAATGGAATGAGTCAGGACTGTGCCCTCAAGGTGCCTGTGACGTGGCTGACAATGTGACTCCACTCGGCAAAGCGATGACTGCCATCTGGGACAAATGTCATTACACAGCACCAAATATACCATTGTAGTTCCCTCCCCAGAATCAAATTCAAATAAACAGTGATAAGTTCCATGTAGATCAATTAGATAAGAGGACTGTGGTTTAGAAGCAAAAAGGAAAAATTTGTGGAATTCTCTGTATTCCCCTAGGAAGATTCCATGACTCTTCTGTTTATATTTGGAGTTGGCATTGCTGTTCCTAATTTATTACCTCCCAGGAAGACGCAGTTGACAGATTCTACTGAATATGATTGATGCTAAAAGCTGAGGAAACCAGAGGTATTAGGAGTTCTGGCTTCACCAAATCAGAACTGAAAAAGCCAGAAAGCTTGCTGGGGAGCTCAGCTTTGCAGTCATCTTCAGTTCTCCATTATTTCTTGATTCTAGGAACTGAAGCCTCTCTCCTTTCTGTTTCAGAAACACACACACACACACACAAAAGTCAAAGAGCACCAGTGGTGACCAAATATAGACACTGGGCTGTCTTCGTTCTACTTAGAGGAAAGTGTGACAGAAGGTTTACAAATGGAGGATTATTTTTAAAGCCACTGGGAGTTTTCAGCATGAAGACCCCACTGGAGTTTTAGAAACGACCAACTGTATATAGTAGATTTGTGCTCCCATTTAACTTTGCTTGTTTGAAGTATGGAGTAAAATCAATAAAGACAGCACTGTGCTAGATTATTTCACAAACAAAAGGGAACAGCAGACTCAATCACAGGCCTACAGGGGTTTTGGGAAGACTGGCTGTGCATTCACTCCACATATATGTGGTTATCATGCTAGTTATACTAGTTTAAACTAGCAATACTGTAAAAATCATAGAGGCAATAGATTAGTCAAATTTACATGCTTTTCTTGCCTATTTCCTGGACTTAATCTCCAACTTATTTCATTCTACTAATAATTTTAAATTTATGGGCAAGTTTTGGTTATTTACTTATTTAGGGTGCTGGGTATTGAATCTAGGATCTCACGTGCTAGGCAAGTGCTCGGACATAAAGCTACACCCGCAGCCACTGGGTAGGTTTATTTTTGAATGGAAAATAACATTTACTGACTTAAATAAACCTCACAATGTAGACACAATACCATGTTGTTTATTATTATGCCATTCCCCTAGCAGCAATATAATATTTATACAAAACAAGAGTTGTAGATAATAAGGCCTCACACTTTGTTCACTGATGTTCACCAGAATTCTTGCCGTTCTTTTCTCTGTGCCTTTACCATCTGCCTTGCTGACGTCTCCTGAGTCACCAGTGAGCACTTCATTGCATTTATTTGTACATCTTATTTCACATTCCTGGCAATTAACAAAATGTAATATGTGGGTATTCACTCTGTCTGTGTTAAGTGAAAATTTCAATCAAGAGGGGAAGAGAAAGGAGAGGGAATGGTTGGATCAGGGGAACCCTCCCAAACAAAACCATAATGGCAGACACCTGTCATTATACACTGTCAAAACCCACAGAATGCAGAGCATAAAAGATGAAACCGACTGTAAACTATGGACTTTAGTAATAGTATCACATCAATATTGATTCATCCACTGTAATAAACATACCACACTAATAGAAGATGTAAACAACAGGGGGAGAGTGCTGGGACTGTAGCTCAGTGGCAGAGCTCTGGCCTAGCACGCGTGAGGCACTGGGTTCGCTCCTGCACTGCATAAAAGGGTAAAACAAATAAAAATAACAGGGGGAATTATGAGTGGAGAGGGGAGGAAGGAGGACAATGGAAACTCTCTGCAGTTTGGATCAGTTTCTCCATCAATTTAAAACTGCTCCCTCCAAAAAACACAATAATAAAAAAGATGAATTGAGATAATTTAGGTGAGATGGTATTAGAATGTGTCTCTTGAAAGTAACAGAAAACCAAATTTAACTAGCAAAGGAAGAAAGATCAATGTATTGGTTTACTTACTCAAGTAATGGGAATGCATCAAGGAAAACTGGATCTGGAGATTTATGTGCTCTTTTTTTTTTTTTTTTTTTAAATCTAGATTATAAATGCCTCAATCAGGGGTCAGCAGCTCCTAGGTTCAAACTTCCAAAATGTCTAGCCATGCCACAGTGGGATGCTATTTAGGGTAGTTTAACCTTAATCACTTAGGGGAGAGGAAGAGAAGGGAGAAAGGGAGAGATGGAAAGAGGGAGAGAGGGAGACAGAAAGGCTAATTGGAGATTGGAGTTTGGCCATTGACAAGACTGGAAGCGAAGAGGTGTGACAGGAACCTACTGCATTTATTCTGGCAAAAGAAGATGATGTGCAGATCTAGGAGACAGAAATACAGAGAAGTGGAACAGTCCTGGGAATATTCTGAAGTTGTGGATCTCAGGATTTTTTGAGATTTGGGTGTAAGGTGTGAGAGAAAGGGATGAAAAATGACTTCAGAGTTTTTGTCTTTTTTTTTTTTTTTGGTACCAGGGATTGAACCCAGGGGTGCTTAACCACTGAGTTACATCCCCAGCCCTTTTTTATATTTCATTAGAGACAGGGTCTCACTGAGTTGCTTAGAGCCTCACTAAGTTGCTGAGACTGGTTTTGAACTTGCAATCCTCCTGCCTCAGCCTCTTGAGTGGTTGGGATTACAAGCATGTGCCACTTGAAGTTTTTGTCTTGAATAATTCAAAGGATGGAACTGTATGTAACTGAACAGAGGAATATTATGTCGAAACATAACAAAAGCTCCATTTGGAAATATGGTCTATTTGCCATCTCATGAGAGATGTCAAATAAGCAGTTGGCTATGTGAGTGTTTTCCTCTAGGTATCCTCCTCATAACATTATTTATTGACTGTAATTTTTTATTGTCCAGCTCCTTCCTCTGGAATATAAACTTCGTGAGATTAGGGACTTGGCCTGTTTGGTTCACTGTTATATCCCTAAGATCTAGAAAAATGCATGGCGCATAACAGATGCTCAGTAAAGTTTACTGGAAAGATGAATAAAAGAATGAATAGGAGAGTTAAATGTTCAGTATAACAAAGTAGGTTGATTGAGAAAACAGGAAGTTATGTTTGAAAGTAAAATAGCTTGCCTGGTTATTATTAAGGAGAGGCTTGCAACAGGTATTATGTATCAAACATTCTCTATGATGAACAATGTCAAATAAAGAGACACTGAAAAACTTCTGTAAACTTTTATTTTATACTTATGGGTCACTGCCAACTTAGGGCCCTAGCTTCTGGCTCATTTCTACAAAGTTTACTTGTTGGAAAGATGTGGTAAAGGTAAAAATTGGAAATGTTTTTTTTTTTTTTTTTTTTTTTTTAGATTCAAACAGCAATCTTTATTCCCGAACTGGAAATGTTCCACTAGTAAACCACAGTTATTTACCAGACAATAAACAAAATGTACATTGAAGCCTGTGTAGTTATTCAGAAATCTATAACTTTCTGAATTTATAAAATGAATTTTATATGTAACAAAGTATCTAAAAAAAGGACAATTGTCTAAACAAAACAAAGCCTATGATTTATATTAAAGGCTTTTATCACTGCATATTATGCACCAGCAGGATAATGGAATTAGACCACTAACACACAATGGAGGAGTATTTCTTAGCCCTGCAATTCCAGCAATTGGAACCTGACATATTTTACTTATAATTGTGTTAAAATATGATCCAAAAATTAGCTTAGCTAATTTGTCATCAGAAATCTATCTGATGAAGTTTGATGTTTTTCAAACTCATCACCACATTGAGTTGAGAATTAGAACAATCTAAAACTTTAAAGTGTAATGACTTTTGCTTTAGCTCATGAAACAACGTCACCCCAAATACTGCTTTGACAAACCAACCAACCAACCGAAACCCTATATTTTTAACCTATGGCTCATTCCCTCTCATGCTGCCTCCCCTATTCCATTTGCAATGGTAATATGGTCACAAGATTTGTGAACACAGGAGGTACTTATATGTGGCAACTGATGAAGGAGGGTTGTCACGATGAACTATCACCTAGATTCCATCAGAGTATGAGCTTTGACACAGCCATGGGGCATGATGATTAGATTAGATTAAATCCATATGTACCACCACACTCATGCATATCTCACACTCACACACATACACACACACACACACTATAGAGACAATCACAAAAATCAACTAAAAGAAACTTATAATTGTTTATATATATATATATGTACATATACACACATAGTAAAAGTCTTTTTTTTTTTTTTTTGCTGTACTCACAGTCTGTAAACATTTGGGAAAATGCCCAGAAAAAGTCATTGTGGGCCCTTTGAAATGGTGACCACTAGGGAGAAGGGATGAGGTGGGGATTTGGGTTCCTTCTGGTCACCCAAAGAAGAATCAAAAGTCCATGGTAGCAGTAACTATATTTCACTGACATGGTACACTTGCCTGGACACTTGGAAATTATTTTTCCTAACTGGAGAAAAGAATAACCAAAAAAAGTCTTATGGCCAGCTAACATTTTAGGAGAAATTAAGAGAATATAAGGTGATATGTGTGTCTATATACATGGATACAGATATAGATACACACCCATGTATGTTACTGTTACCAAAATCTCAGTGAAAATTTCCAAATCTTCTAAAAATATTCAATCTTTTTCTCCTAGCTATGCTTTAGACATCTAAACATTGCACTGAAAGTCTCAGGCTTAGTTTAATGAGTCATTTAAATTTTTCAACATGATTTTAACATTTTAAAAAACTTACATTAAAAGAACATTTGGGTTTGTGAAAAACAGAACTATTGGATCCCAGCATTATTTTTGAAATTAACATAAAAATATGTTCAAGGTCTTCTGTAATAAAACACTATTTAAAAAGAAAATACAAGCTCTTAAACATTCTTTGAATAGCAGCTGTTAAACTACTATATGTGGTTACCAGTCTGTGGTTTGTATGCCTGTATTTGTTGCAGCTTTAGAACTCATGTTTTAAAAAATAAAACAGTGAGAAACATTAATGTAATTGTTCACCTGAATATTGTTCTTGTCTTTTCTTTCTTTCCTTTTCTTTTTTTTTTTAAACAAAATGTATGTCAATAGGCTCAATCATTTCTAGGCTACCACATAGTTAAAGAAATACTGGCACTGAATGACATTTTAAAAAAAGGTGACTTAAACCCATGCTATTTGGAAAAAAAAAACACTTAAAAAATAGAAAATCTAGTTATGTACTTGAAAATCCCTAATTTCATGCAAAGTAGCAAATATCCTTCAGGTTCACGTAATAGTCTCCATTCTCCTCCAATTCCCATCACTTTTTAGTGTCGAAATAACGTATGGAATATGTACATTAGATAAATTAAAGAACTGAGATTTATGAGCTTGGTGGATATAAATGAATCCACCTTCCACTGCTTTGGAAAACATATGGAGAGCACTTTTATCAAGAGGAGGGCCTGAGTGAAGGAAGAAGGATCAGAGAAGAGACTCCTGGAGACACAGTTACTGCGTGAAATTTTTTCTCCAATAGGATTTCAAGGAGAATCAATGAATGTCTTGCAGATGGTTAGTTAATGCTGTCCTTGTGGCTGCTCCTCTCTGTGTTGTGGTTGTTCTGGTCATGGTTCTTCCATTGGATGCTTGTTCCGTTCATGGGGACTGAGGTCATCAGGCTTTTGGACTGGTGACAGCAGCAACAGAGGCATGACTGGGAGAAGGAACAGACTGTGAATAACACGAACCCACCCACCGGTTACCAGCCTAACACAGAGGCTTTGGGGTCCACCAACACGTGGGGTCCATGTGTGTGCATGTTGGAGGACGGGGAGCATGGACAGTGGTCTGAGTATGAGGCCTGTCATCTGGAGGCAGAAGTTAAACTGTCTCCCGGGAGAGAAAGGGGTCTCTTGCTGATTGTTTCAATTCTACTCACAGGTGCAAGAGGAAGGGAAGGCAGTTTTGGCCAAAAGGAGCATCTCCAGGCAGAGGCCAGGGAGTAAGGCATGGATGGGAAGGTCAGAAATGGGCTTCAGGTGCACCCCAAGTGGCCCTCAACATTGGGTACCCCATGTGATCTTCACTACAGCCCTAGGTGGTAGATGTTATTTCCCCCATTTTTATGAATAAGAACAGTGAGGCCAGAGAGGATAATAATAAGAAGAACTTGAATTATAACTCAGGACTCTAGATTGAAATCTTTCCCTTAGGTATGCTGCCTTTTTAGGAAGATCCATTAAAAAAGTGTGTTGAATTTCTGAAAATTTGTATCTTGATTTTTCTCTTCCCCTCTAATTAATATGTAAATTAATTAGCAAGTGATATAAACTTCAGCTTATAAAATGTATTAGTTATGACCTGTGAGTTAGTTAATCCATTTTAGGCAGAGCATTTTGTATCTTGTAAGCATTTTCAAAGGGACCTCAAAAAAATATGGCAGCTACAACTTCCATACCAAGTTTCACCCATTTGTATGATTCTGTGGTTAATATGTCTGTCTCCTTTTAGATTACAAGTTCTATGGGGGAAGTTTCTATGCTTCCTCTCTCAACTCTAATAGTCAACTCATACTGAGCATTTTTGTTTTAAGAGGTTTACATATATTAACTCATTAAACCTTACTTATGAGATGGATACTGTGATCATCCAACTTTACAGACAGGAAAATTGAGGAAGCAGTAGGGGCACCAACTGAACTTGGATTAGATAATTAATTGTACCTTGAGCTTCATGCTACTCTGCCTAATATGCACCAGTAGCTAAAATTAAAAATCCTGGTCAAAGATAAGAAAATCCCATCAGGACTAGAACTGTACTAAAATCATTTTAGAATCTGAAAAAGTGACACATCAATAAAACATGCTTGGAGCTTCTGGCTTAGCTAGAAGGAAGTTTGAAAAACAGAAGGAAACTGATTTTAAATGAAGTTATAGTAGTACAGGTTTCCAGAACAATAAACATTTACTGTACTTGAAAAAGTCATGACTATATTCACTGTTAAATAGCATTTAGTGAAAGCTTTCTTAATAGCAGAGTTTATATTTTGTCAAGAGTTTGGTTAAAGTCTAAAGTAAAAAAAATGAACTGATTTTGTATATTCTATGTGTTCATATTTGAGCATTTATTTCTCCTCCTCCTCCTCTTCCTCCTCATCTTTCTTTTTATTTTTTTGGTACTGAGAATTGAACCCAGGGGTGCTTAAAAACAGGGCCACATCCCCAGCCCTTTTTATTTTTTATTTTGAGTCTCGCTAAGTTGCTTAGAGCCTCACTAATTTTCTGAGGCTGGCTTTGAACTTGCAATCCTCTTGCCTCAGCCTCCAGAGTTGCTGGGATTACAGGTGTGTGCCCTGTGCCTGGTTTGAGCATTTCTTTTTAATAGATAGTACTAAACTGACATGTAATTATGTTAGTCCTTTTAGTTTTAACTTCTGATTATGTTTTTGTCAGAATAGATAGTGCTTTTCTGTTATGCCCACAATCTGACCCTCTTTCTAAGTAATAAAAGTGATTTTTCACTTCCCTACTGAAAAGGAGTGTAGCTGATCAAAGTAGTACGGAAATTGGAATTGGCTGTGTCTGTTAGTTTCTTAATACACTCATTCGGTTGTCTTTAAGAAGTTCTTGCAAAACAGTCTTACCTGGAAACAATTTTTAAATTTCTTGCTCACAAAATATAGAGCTATTGGGTTTATACATGAGTTCATGGTTGCCAAGTTAATACCGATGTAATCCATGAGCAGCAAGAAGCTAGAGCAAAAGAAAATAGTGTAGAATAATTAGAACATATTATTTCAAAATCTGCTAAGTAGAATTTATCCTAGGATAAGCATTTTTTCTTGCCTCGAAGCATATCCTCTGGGCAATTAGAATTTTTTAAAAGTGCTTAGTTTAAGTGGCAGTTTCAGATCTGCAGGACATTTGCAGATAGATCATCCCCTTGGTTGGCTCAAACCCTTATGCACAGCCTCAGGAGGGGTGTGGCAAGATTACAGACATGGCTTGCACAAATTTTGGGATCAGTTATGGGCTATGTCAGCTAAAAAAATAATAATTCATTTTGCAGTTTTAATTTTTAGGGCTAATCAGAATGTAAAGAGGATGTAAAAATTGTATAAATGTGCAAAGCAGAGAAACTCCAATTTCTAAATGGGTACGTGGAATGGGTACATGGAATCATACCTAAGTAATTCACATCGGTTCTTGTCCATCTCATCATACACAGTTTTCTTCAAAATACGGCTTAAATGAAGAGGGAACCAGCAAAGAGCGAAAATTACAACCAAGCAGAAAACAGTTTTCGCCACTTCTCGACGCTAAAGGAAAGTAAGAAAATAAAATACGTTACATTTGCATCTTTATTCTATATGAAAGAACTACACAAGGAAGGAAAAGACTTCAGGGGTGGAACAGCACAGAGAAGAGCTGAGAGAACAGACCCTCGCAGGACCTTGGTGTCTTAAGATTTGGAATGCAACATCAAGGTGTTGCCAAGGATGTTTTGGGGCAGTTGCCAGGAAGGAGGGTGGCTTTGTCATTTGAGCCAGGTCAGAGGTTACAAGACAGAGGTGAGCCAACACTGTGGCTGACTCAGCAGGTGAGCACATCAGTGTGTACGCAGGTGCTTAGGTGGATGGGGGTGAGTGCATGGGGAAAGGTGAGCTATTAGCTCAATATCAGGTAACTGAAGAGCATTGATGGCATGGCAGGCAAGGTGACAGAGCATGGCATGGAAATGAATGGGCAAATCTACAAAGACACTTGGGAAACAAAATATGGTAGGAAAATAGCAGAAAAAGCAACAGCAACAAGTTTTCTTCTTTTGAAGAAAGCTAGCATTGATTTTTCTTAAGTTCTTTTATTAATAGCATGTAGTTTCCAAAGATATATTGCAAACAGAAGGATGAAGGCAAAGTATTATCAGCAGTCATAATTATAAAAACTGGAACACACTGACCCTGGACTGATTTCTATTGCAGGTTTACATGCCTTTGGAGTCTGCTTAGGCTCAGAAAAACATAGGTTAGGAATGATCTGCAGCCATTCATTTGGGCACATTATGCTTGAGTATTATACTGCATGCATTTAGAAGTCTAACCAGGGACATAAAATACAGCTTGTCTGTAACTGGCTTCAATTAATGTCAAAATAAAACTGACTGAAAACAGGAGTTGGGAAATGAATACTGCTTCAACACAAAGCTTATAACATTAAGCCTGGGAAAGCGTCAGTAAACACACACCATCAGTTGAGCCATTTGAAAAGATCTGTGGCAGTTTTACAAATCATCCTTGTAGTCCAAAGGACTGAGAACTCTTTAATCTTTCATAGTTATTTGACTAGCTGGGATATGGCATCAGGGGGCATGATCGAGGCAACAAATAAATCATTCCAATCTCCAGAAATGGGTTTTTTTTTTAAAGGGTCATTTTGTGTACACACAAAGATGGTGCATCTAGAAAAATGGAAAGGGAAGGTATTGGGGGAATGTCACCTTTCCTGAGTGTGCCATCAAACAGGATATTAAAAGGTAATATTGACAGTTTGATATTCCCTTAACCACCATCCAGGCTCCTGTCTTCCTTCCTGTGTCACAAATCTTGATTTTGTTATGGCAGCAAGGGAGTCTTGTCTACTCAACTACTTGGCCACATAACACAATTATGACCAATTAGCTTAAGTAGACATTGTGTGGGTTCCTGGAAAAGCTACTTAAAAGTAGGGGGAGCCTTCTCTGGTACACACATGCTCATGCATTGTGTGTCCTTCCCCTTCTTGCTGTTCCGACATCAGACATAAAAGTAGAGCTGCCCCACTGTTTTCCAAGGCTGAAGGAGAGATTGGCGAAACAGCAGGCACCTGGCCTCTGAGCTCCTTGACCACTGAACCACTGGCATCTGCACTTTTTGCAGTGGGAGAAAGATAAACCTTGACTTGATCAGCTCACTCTTATTTTGGGTATTCTGTTACCAGCATCCAAACACAACCCCTAACTGATTACGTCTTTATAATGAAGAGAAAATTTGGGACAACCAAGCAAGAAACTAGAAAGAGCCTTAGATTATTAGTCAAAGAGTGGCAAGGCTCCCTACTCCAGGCTAGCTTTCCCACAGTTCACCTGAAGGACTTGTATCCAGCCTTGCTTTATTGTTATGAAAACCTGTTCCAGCTTTGAGTGAGTACCAGATCTTGGTTCTAATCTCAGTTTGCATGAGCAGATCTCTTAACTATCAATTTAGCAAGGTTAATATGTATCCTACCTATCTGTGCTTGGAGGAATCAAAATGCTATGTAACTGTGAACGACATATTATTATTATGTATTTCTGAAGTAAGTACAACTCAAAGCTGAAATAGACAATAATGATGTTAATGCAAAAACTATCATTTAAAAACACTGTTTTTCATAAATCCATTCTAATTAACTGCTTCTCTCGAAGGGATGAGACTTAATAGTTGCTTAATATATTCACATCAGCAGTATTTGAAACATTTATGCTTGGACAAAGTCATACTAAATTTTCTTAATGTGATCATACTGCCAAACGTCAATAAAAGGTAATAGCTACTATTTGCTTGACACGTTAGATTTTACAAAGTACATGCATGCCTATCAAATCCTTTGATCCTCATAATAGCATTGATTTATATGTCATTATGCTCAATTTATAGATGAGGAATTGAAGCTCAGGAAAATCACAGTAGTTGAAAAAGTGCTGCTGATGAGGAAAGATGTTTGTATATGATAATTATGTGGGAGAGATTTGGAGACTCCATCAATAACTCACATTGTTTTGGTGTGGTTGGATGTTCTTACATATGTGTCTATTGTGACTGAAAACTGACCTGCAGTCCTGGTTTTACTTTTTGAATTAATATAAATTAACATGTGCTGAGTACATACTAGGAATTAGGCAACTTATATGCCTTATTATTAGGCAACTTATATGTCTTTGGTTATTAGCATAATGTATTATTTTATTCATCTTATGAGAAAATAGAACCTCAGAGTGGTTAAGCAATTTTGATGAAGGTTATTAGAATCATGTTTTGCCTTCTAAAGCCCAAAGCATTATCTATCTATTTGCTACTCAGGAGGTACCAACATTAACTCCCCATTGGCATATTTGAATTTCTTCTAGAAATTTGGGACCTCCAAAATTTAGAGAATTTTTTTTATGAATTCAATGCTATTTCCTTTCACGAGTCTCACTTTAGATGTTGCTCTAATGAAATTCGTTTCTTTTTTCCTACTCTCCAAATGCATGGTGCCCATTCACATTCTAGAACTCTTGTTTTTTTCCAACTGAAATGCCCTCTGTCCTCTGCTTCCCTATCAAATCCCATTTATTCTCCTCTTGTTCATTCATGAACACTTGCTCTATGATTCTATGTCAATCCCCTCTTATTTCCTAGTGTTGTGGTCTGGATATGTGGTTTGGACCCAGAAACTCCTGTTAATGCAGAAATGTTTGGAAGTGAAGTGATTGGATTGTGAAAGTTGTAACCTAATCAGTCCATCTTAGTGGGAATGGACTAAGCAGGTGGTAAGTGTAGGCAGGTAGGGTGTGGCTGGAGGAGGTGGGTCCCTGGGGATGTGCCTCATGACCCCTCCTTACCCTTTCTCTGCTTTTTTCACATCATGAGTGGAACAAGACTCTTCCTCCACACCCTTCCACCATGATGCTCTGCCTCACCTTGGTTCAGAGTAATGGACTCCGCACACCATAGACTAAACATCTGGAACCATGAGACCAAATAAACTTTCCCTCCTCTAAGTTATTTTTTGTGGCACATTTTGGTCACCGTGATGAAAAGCTGATTACCACAGCTAGTGTACAGGCTCCGTTGACTCTGTTTTATCATCCTGTTTTCTGATTGTTTCATGTTTGTGTTTTATTTGTACAACTAGACTGTAAATACTGCAAGGGGAGAAAGTCACACACTTCTTTCTGCCCTGGCATAGTTTTGGTATAGAGACACGCATATATGCTTGCTCAATACTCTTTTTTTGGCATTATAATGAATAGTTTCTCTTCGGGCCCAGCCTCTGCAGCCATCTGTTTCACAGGCAGGCTCCCCTGTCACAAGAGAAATCCCTAACTCTAGAACTATAAAGAAAATAGTTACAAGGCAGTATTTTTATTTTTAGGAAATTAGTCTAAATCTGCTATATATATACCTTAAGTGTGGCTGTGCATCACTTAAGGACAGTGATATACCCTGAGAAAAGAATAGTTAGGAAATTTTGTCATTGTGTACCTACACAAACCTAGATGGTACAGCCTTCTGAACACCTGAGCTACATGGTTCAGCCTGTTGCTCCTAGGCCACACCTGAACAGCATGTTATTGTACTGAGTACTGTAGGCGATTGTAACGCAACAGTGTTTGTGCATCTAAACATAGCTAAGCATAGACAAGGTACAGTGAAGATACTGGGCAATCAGAATTTTTCAGTTCCACTAGAATCTTACAGAACCATTGTCGTAGAGTCAATGTGACGTCAACTGAAATGCTGTTATGAAGTGTAGGTCTGCTGATTTGAAGGACAACACTGTCTTGCCCAGGTTTCTGAGATCTCAGTGGATTTACCTGTTTAAGATGTTCACTGAGGGCGATTCTCAAGCTGCCATTCCTTCTGTTTAACATCTCACAGGTCATGAGGGTATAGAAGATTGCAGTGCACACCAAGGGCATGCAGAAATAGAACCCAAAGAGCCACCAGTCCTTCACATCTTGGTAGAACTGTGTAGTGAAGAGAAGGGAGAGAAAAGGAGGGACATAGTGATTAGGTTAACAGGGCAGGACCTCTGTAGCCTCAGAATCTGCCCTTGGAGATGTATTTGTATATTCACGATCCCACCTGTAGTAAAGGGCTTGGGTGTGGTGTTCAAAACTCAATTAACTTTGAAACTCCAAAAATTATCCTGGCTTGACTCTAGCACACAAAGAAACTACATATTAAAAAACTATCCTGACAGGGATCTTTTTTGTAAGTTTCAGTGACACAATGAAAGAACCCTAATCCAGAAAAAGAATTCCCTTCCAAGGTATATAAAACATGTTTATCTTTATTTATTGATAAGCCTCAAAATTCTGCTAGTGCCTGGTTGACTTTTAATTATTGTGGTTAAAGTGCACTTAATGCATGTCTCTTGTTTGGAAGCAGGGAAGGTTCTGTGTGGCTTATCTGTGGAGCTTTGGGTAATGGGAGTTAACCCTTTGCTTGGTATGCCAGCTATGTGACCCCAATGCCAGACGGTTTGAGCCATCAATAACCACCCTCTCACTCCCTCTTTTAATACTGGCCACCTGGAAACTATTGAGGCAGCATAGCTTAGCCCAAGGCCTACTTAGCAAGTGCTCCCTGTGGGCAAGGATCTGTGAACCCGTAGAGTATTCAGCTTTATGTCTTTTTAAAGGAGCAAGCTTAGTACTTCATAAAAAGGAAAGTTGGAAAGTGATATCCACATTTTTATTCTAAATTCATCACCAACTTGGAAAGAAATGCTTTTTCCTTCCTTACAATGTTGTTTCAGATTGTTTATTTACTATGGATAAATGCAGCCTCCTGTAATATTTCAGTTCCCACAGTAAAAAATAATCATGCTGCTCTGTGAACCACTGGATGGTTTCTGAATATAGAAAGGGGCCCAGTGGGTTACATTTACAGTATGTCTATTAAAATAATCTAAAAATGGTTCCTGAAGACAAAAGTTCAGGCAGGGGTTCTTAACTATTTCTATGCCACAGACTCCTTTGGAAGTCTGGTGAGCACTGTAGTCCCTTTGGAGAACAATATTCTCTCTCTTTCTCTGGTATGGGGGGATTGAACCCAGGGGTGCTCTACCACTGAGCTACATCCACAGACTATTAAAAAAATATATATATATATATTTAATTGTCAATAGATGTTTATTTTTAAAAAATTATTTATTTATATGCAGTGCTGAGATCAAACCCAGTGCTTCACACATGCGAGGCAAGCACTTTACCCCACTGAGCTATATCCCCAGCCTGTTTTATATTTTACTTTTGAGATAGTCTTTCTAAGTTGCCCAGGCTGATCTCAGACTTGGATTCTTCCTGCTTTGATCAACCAAGTCACCGGAATTATAGGTGTGTGCCACAGTGCTCAGCTGAGAACAATATTCATATGTTTAAAGTAAAATATATACAAATACAATATCGTATATTGCCAGTTATATGGCAAAATGTCCATAAACGTATTAAAAATAAAGTTCTGATACAACATACATTTTTTTATCAACAAATTAAATAACAAACCTACTGGTGACTGTAATAACTATTGGACTGCTGAAGCAGTATTGAGCATAAACAATATTTTAAAGGATACAGGTGTGATACTGTGTGACATTGTCTGCTATTTCCATCAGTGAAAAAGTCATGGCACTCTGAAATACCATTGCAGTTTGTTGCCCACATTCGTAATTGAAGCAAATGGTAACTTTCAGTTAGAAGTTAGTGAAAACAAGCACAATTTCTTTTCCATCCAAGCCCAGACCCCTGGTCAAGTACAAATTCCCAAAGGAGTTAATTTACCCAAATCTGCTTATATGAAGATTTTCATTCATATATATATATATATATATATATATATATATATATATATATATCACATTAGAGAAGGACTTAGTCCTAAACTTAAAAAAAAAATTAGAAGGACTCTCTTTTTGTTTTGAAGTGTAACACTCCTTTGAGCCCCACCCCTTTGTTAGTAGCCCCTTCTTCCTGGCGCATTGCTGGCTGGGTGGGAATGACCCCAGGTCTGCAGTTGCAAAGGGTCTGGAAGCTGAGCTCTGAGAGGGTTGGCTCCCCTTCCTCCCTCCATGGCACAGTCCATTTCTTTTGAAATGATGTCATAAGCAAGGGATTGGAGAGGGCCTCAGGTCAGTCTAGGATACAGCAAAACTGAGGAGGAAAGAGTAGGGAAAAGAGGGGAAATAAAATTAGGTAAAAAGAACAAGACTCAAGACTTGAAATGAACTCCAAGATACCATCAGCTCAACTCATACCCTTTCACTGCAATCCCTCGAGGCCACCACGCCTGCACGGTGGCTTCTCTTTGCATGATGGCTTATATAGGAGACTCCAGTCTTTATGAAGTAACACCTCATTTTGTCCAGCTCTAGGGATTAGTTAACACCTTCTTATACTGAGCTTCTTTCCTCTCTTGCTTTTGTCTGGAATATCTAGATCCCTTGTCTGCACTGCCAAATTCTGATAACCTCCTATGTCTTGATTTTCATTGTGAAAACTGACCTGAGTTTTTAAAAAAGGGTCGGCGGATAAACAAAAGACTTCAATTTTAAGATTGCCAGTTTGGCAGTTTTCCTGAGCACTTTTAATATCAAAAGAAGAATTTCCAAACAAGATAACTGATCAACTGAAAAACTTCAGATTTTGTGAATTTTCCAGCTTAGGAAAGCATACCTTGAAATGTCTGTAAATGATTAAATGTGGAATCTGAGCTGCGTGGAGCTTACATCAAAGCACTAAATTATGCTGATTTAAGAGAAATAGTTATCCTTTTGGTTCTCCTTAGTCCACATGTAACTAGTTTTGCAAAGGAAAAATGTATTTTAAATAGCATAGTCATGTGCTTAAGGTTTTCAGAGAAATATTACTGTGGCCAGGTGTATTGAAGAAAAACTGAGTTTGTTAAACAAAAAAAGTCTTTAAAAAAGTTCTGTAGTTTGGACTGGGGATATAGCCCAGTGGTAGAATGCTTGCCTTGCATGCATGAGACCCTGGGTTTGATCCTCAGCACCACATAAAAATAAATAAATAAAAATAAAGATATTGTGTCCATCTACAACTAAAAAAAATATTAAACAAAGTTCTGCAGTTTTATAATATTTGTGTATCACACAGAATTCACATTAATATGAATATATGCAAGCATTACTCCCTACTTTGAGTTAGAAAGCCACTCTTCAAAAAAAAAAAATAGTAATCTGGTCCCTCTTTCTTGGAAAATGGGCTTTGGAATTCCCAGTTGCTTGGTATAGAATTGTGTTGGCGGTGGTACTACAATTCGAGACGAAGTGGTGGGAAAGGAGGGAGAAAGGGAGAGAAGCAAAACAGTTGTTCTGTTCAAGAAGCTACACTCTAGTTTTGCATCTCTTTTCCTGTGACAGAAAGATGTGTGACTGAACTGACAGAGTAAGGCACAACTGCATTGTGGCAATGTCCACAAGTTTTAAGAGGGTGAGGTTTAAAGCGCCCAGTCCCCAGTTACCTCCTTTTAAGCTTTGGTAAATTTTAAAACTCAGCAAACTCAGTCAATTGCAAAAACCATCAGTACCTCCATGAACTTTGACGTGGCATTGAGCATACAGGTTTTGTGCTGTTCACCCCGGTATTCAAAGGGCACCATGACAAAGCCTATGGCTTCGGGGATGGCCAGGATAAAGGAAAGGATCCAGATGGAGACAATTTCAATGGCAGTAATCAAGGGAATCCCAATTCCTTGAACACGACTCCAGGAGGCAACTGCTCTGTACCTGGAAAGGGGATAAAGAGGATGAGAGAAGGAAGAAAGAAAGAAGGGGGTGCTAAAATCAACTTACTATGATATTTAAACTTTTTTTTCAGTTAAATATAAATCTTAAATGCTGGAAATCTCCTCCTTTTGGCCAGTGTCCAACCATTGGCTTTTTAGGAATTTTCTGAGGCTGGATGTGAAAAACCAGTAGGGCCATTAACAGTTCCACCCACTGGGAACCCAAACGCCGGCCAGGCCTGAGCCTGAGATCGACAGCTGAGTTCCAGGGAGATCCAGAGAGTTTGAGTGTGGCAGGAACAGATAGGCATGCTGTGTGTTCTAAACTAGGGAAGGACAGATGAAGCAAAGGATAGTGACAGCCAATGGTACTTGTTCTAGTAATATCTTATTTCTCTTTATATATTAAGAAAGAAAACTTGAAGCGTTACCCATGGTGTGGGTTTAAATATCCTGAGTAAATGGTGACCATAGATGTGTGTTTTCTCTCTTCTTCTCTCAAAATATGATCACAGTTATCATAACTGTACCAGGTGGCAGACTTAGTAAACAGTATTTCCAGTAAATGTCCAAGAATGACTGAATCTCTCTCATTATAGTTCTATGCTAGAGTACATAAAAAGTGAATTAAAAATATCTTTGTTCCTATTCTTTTGGGTTTACAATCTAACAGAAAAGAAAGGTTCATATGGGCTATAAATGTAACCGAACAATTATTTCAATCAAAAAAATTCTCTGGTACTAAGAAATTTTTAAATTTTTTTTAGCTTCATAGTTTTCTGATAGTAATCACATTTAAATGTTAAGTCTAAAGAAAGTCTGGTTTAGAAACTCTATGCTCCTTGACCTGCTATGATGGTCTGATGCTAACTGCTTTCAGACTTATTATTAAGAAAAGACATGTGATGTGGCATGGTATTTTTGCGGCTTCATTCTTGAAATTTTTGTTGCTGTTGTAATGGAAAGGAAACATTTTCTTCTTGCAGTTTTCATTAGAGAGTGACAGAAGGAGGCTGCAAAACAGACCAAGGCATTGGAGTCAGGTGCATGTGGATTTGCAGGACATGCAACTTAGAAGATTAAGCAATAAAACCAAGGCAATATGTGCTACCCAAATCCACCCAGAGAAGTCCCCATCACTTGTGTTTAGTTCACTGTCTCAGTATGTCTTTAAAAACACATGGTAGGAATTGTGCTGCCTAGCTCTTCACCAGAACTGCTTAGAGATTAGAACCTATAGATTTGGATACAATTCAATTTGCTGGAGAAATGTAGTACACAAGGATTTTAGGGTAAATAAGATAGGTACACAATATAAATCTCCAGAAAAAGTCAAGATTAGTTCAGAATGTAATAAAACACAGCTATGCAAACAGACCAAGAAAATCCTTTGACAATATAGCCAAGATTGCACTTTAAAATTTATGGTTACTTCCAGCGAGATAATGCTTGCTGTTTGTTTTGCCTTGTAGTTGTATTTACTTTACTTTATTGCCTTATTGAACTGGCAGCCTCATGTCTAGGAAAAACTAAAGGGTGTGGAGATGGGATGTCTGTACTGCAAGGCTGTCAACTGAGTTATATCTATTTTTCCCCCCCTTTCCTAAGCTAAGTTAGGTGATCAAAATAAAACAGCTTATCTCCTCAGAGACTAAGAAAGCCAGATTTCTCAGCCATGGTTTGGGGAAGGTTGTTTAAGTAAGTAAATGTAGCCAACATGTTCTTATGATGAATATGTTCACAAACCATTGTCATTTTATAATATGTCATGAATTCTCAGAATAGTATACACTGTTATGACTTGAATAACAAAGGTCCCCGTGCTAAAGGCTTGGTCACAAGCCTATGGTGCTATTGAGAGGTGGTGGAACCTTTAAGAGGTGGGGCCTAGTGGGAGAAAGTTAGGTCACTATGAGGGTGGGGTGCCATTAAAGAGAATTGTGGGATGCCAATCCTTTTCTCTTTGCTTCCTGGCTGCCATGAGGTGAGTAGTTTCCCCCTGCCACTTACTCCCACCATGGTTCAAAGCCTCACCAAGAGCCCCCAAAGCAAAGGGCCAATCAATAGTGGATGAAAACCTCCCAAACTGTGAGCCTAAATAAACCTTTGTTCTTTATAAGTTGATTATCTCAGGTATTTTGTAACAGTGATGGAAAGCTGACCTGCAGCTTAATCTAAGTAAGTTCAGCATTTTTATATATGTAGAAGTAATATTTAGTGTCTACTTTGCCAAATGATATATAGTCAGTCTGGTTATTTATTAACTCATATCATGGAGAATTAGCGTATTTTCAATTTTTAATCACACTAAACTTGAAAAATATCTTCATGAAATAAGGAGAATACAACCATAAGAACAAATAGAACCAATCATTTGTGATGATGGAGATGGGGAAAGGTGTGGAAAATATGAAATCTTATGTTTTCCCAAACTGATTTCCATTTGGAAGCTAATGGCATAATATATACAAACACAAATATACTTTTCTTACCAGGTGTGATTACAAACAACCTTTAATTTAGTTGATATGTGTATGTATATGTGTGTGTATACACACACACACACACACACACACACACACATACACACACACGATATCTTCAGTTTTCACAGAAAATCTGCAAGTGTAAATCTAAGTACCATAAAAATGACATTTTGGAAAGAATCACTCCTCCATGAGATACTTTCTTCAGTTGGCTCCACTTGGCTCCTACCATATTCTCTTGCTTTCCCTTCTGCTGTACTGGCCACTCTTTTTCATTTCTTTGGCTGGAGCCTGCCCTGTCCCCAAATTCTTAGCATTGGATTTCTCCCGGAGCTTAGTCCTTGGACCTTTTCTCCATCTACACTCTGTTTCTTGGTGGTCTCATCCAGTCTCATGGCTTTAGTATCATTTAAACAATTTATATGCTGATAATTCCCAAATTTATAACTCTAGCCTGGAACCACCTCTAACTCCAGAATTGTATATCCAATCTACAACTTGAGAGTTCCACGAGGAAACCTAATGGGCATTCAGACACACACAAGCCAGACCTTACCCCAAAACCTGTCCTCTCTGCAGTGTTTACCACCTTAGGCCCAGATCCTTGGCTTTTGTCTTCACTCCTCTGTAAATACTTTTGCAAACCTTGCAAAATCTTCCTTCAAGATCTATCCAAAGGAACCCACTTCTCATCATCTCACCTTTTGTCTTTTTGCCTGGATTATTGCAATGGTTTCCTAACTAGTCTCCCTACACCTGCTTTGACTTGCCACAGCTCACCTTGGACACAGCAATGGAAGAGTCTGTTAAGTTAGATGAGGGCCCACTCTGCTCAAAGCCTTCCCAGTGAGCTCCTGTCTTTTGGGAGTACTTTCAAGGTGTATGGGAGCTGCTTTTCCTTTTCCTTTAGGTCTTCAACTCAATTATATCTTTCTATGGATGCCTTCTCTGGACACCCTACTTAAAACCTCCAACTCCTCTTCTAGAATTACCCTGTCCTGCTCACCCTGACTTGTTTTTCTCCACAGCACTCAATACTATGTGACCAACCAAATGGTTTATCAATTGATTTTGTTTTTTGTCTATGCTAATGTCTCCTTTAGAGTCTAAACTCCATGGGGGCAGGCGTCCTATAGCTTAGTCCCAAAGCCTAGAGCTATAGGTACCCGATAAATATCAGCTGAATGGAGTGTCTTTTTGTTGTTATGATGGTTTTCTTCCTTACCATTCACTTTTCTTGCATTTTTGTCCAAAACCATCAGTACTGTACATTCTAAACATATTCTTATTTTCCAAGTTAGACCTGAATTAGGCAATAGATAAAAAGCTAACACTTTTAGAAACTCTGAATAAAATAACTTAAAAAACAAGGGGGGACCCTTGTGCTGATCTTTCTTCCCTATGTGTTGAGATGGGATCCTGAGGATGGGGAACAGCAGGGCTGGCATGTTGCCACATCTTCTGCCTGGTCCCCAGTGAGCAAGGGGAGCCCGTGCCAGGGCTCTGGTCTGCTGGCTCCCAGGGGAGTCTTTTCCCATTACATCACCTTGTTCCCTGTCACGTGCTAAGCCAAAATGAAAGGATAAATTATATGTTTTATTTATGTAAAGATGTTTGTTACTGTGCATGTCTATAAATAGATTTTTAAAAACATGTTTTCAAGGCCAGAGGCATTTGATGCTTCTTTATTAAATCTTTGAGGTATGGTCTAAGATAGTCATTACAATTTAAAAAAATTATGATTGAAAAAAAATTTAAAACATTATAAAACTAAAACTCAAAAAATACCACTTCAACAAAATCTTTTTATTTGCTTCTTATTCCTTGCCCACTGCTATTCTCATAGACGTAGTTTGTAAATATACTATAATGATATGAGCTACAATTTTATTTTTAGCTTTATTTACATGGAAAATATCCTCCCATATTTTTAGGCATAACACTTCTCAAATTAGTGTCTACCCAGAACAGATTGTTGATAAAATTTATTTAAATCTTTCTCCTGTGTTTGTATCACTTCTAGTATTTCTTTTTCTTTTTTTGTTTTTGTTTTTGTTGTTGATGGATCTTTATTGTTTATTTATTTGTATGTGGTGCTGAGGATTGAACCGTGCCTCACACATGCTAGGCAAGAACTCTACCACTGAGCCACAACTGCAGCCCCTCTAGTATTTCTTGATTGTGAATAACATGCCTATAAACATGTGTGTACATATAATTTTTTTCTCTGGGTGGTTTCCCTGTATGAATTTTTTTTGAGTGAAATTGCTGGATTAAGGGTGTGAAAAATGAGCTCAACTACCTTTCAAAATGTTTCTAACAAGTGCCTATGAGTGAAGGTTTGCTTGCACTGGATTTTATTAGTTTGTTTTCAATTTTGCCACTTTTATAAGAAAAAGTGGCATTTCCATCGTGACTAACAAACCTGATCATCATACAAAGTTTAGAGCCAAAATACTAGCAGAAAGAATTATTATTATTATTTTTTACCTTGGACTATGTGATGAGTTTTTAAAAATATTGTGGTTATACATAGTAGTAGGATTCATTGTGACAATAACCCTACAATTTGTTCCACTTCAGTGCCCAGTACTTCCCCTTCCCCTCCCCTCCTCCTTCCCCCATTTCCTTTCCTCTAGTCTACTGGTTTTCCTTCTCCTTATTTATTTATTTATTTTTAAATTGGTGCTTTATAAATATATATAAAGGTGAAATTCACTACAGTATATTTATATATGTACATAGCATAATTTGGTCACTTTTATTTCACCGTCCCTTCCTTTTCCTATCCCTTTTCCTTCCCCTCTACCCCTTACTCTATTCTGCTGATCCCCCTTCTGTTTTCATGGAATCCCACCCCACTTTCCCCCTGTATTTTGGTCTAACTTCTATATGGGAGAAAACATTTGACCCTTGACTTTTTCGGTCTGGCTTATTTCATTTAGCATCATGTTTTCCAGTTCCATCCTTTTATCAGCAAATGCCATAATTTCATTCTTCTTTATGACTGGTTAAAACACCATTGTGTATATAGACCACATTTCTTTACCCATTAGTCTATTGATATGCACATGGGCTGGTTCTGTAACTTGGCTACATTAAAAAAAGACTTCCAGCTGTCCCTGCCAAGGTGCCAGGAGGTTTTTCAGAAAATCACCTTTGTGCTTCTTGAATTGGGATCATCCTTTGAGAATATCCTAGAGACCACTGAACAATTATTTGAAATTGTGAATTGTGCCATTGTAATCATTGATGTGCCTGTACCACTGTGATATGCTGATTTTAGTTCTTTTGAATAAATACCAACGAGTGGTATACCTGGGTCATATGGTGATTTTATTCCTGTCTTTTGAGGAATCTCATAAGCAAGAAGGATCTTAAAGAAAAACCAGGTGTGTTGTATTAAAAACAAGCTGCAAATGCTTTAACACTTCTTCAGTTGAGGTTTTTTGTTTTGTTTTTTGATACTAGGGATTGAATCCAGGGGTGCTTTAACTACTGAACCAAATCCCTAGGCTTTTTTTTTTTTTTAATATAGAGATAGGGAGGGTCTTGCTGATTTGCTTAGGGACTCCATAAGTCGCTGAGGCTGGTTTTGAATTCTCAATCTTCCTGCATCAGCCTCCTGAGCCCCCTGGGTTTACAGGTATGCTTCGGTTAAATTCTAAAATAGGGCTGGCCTGCCACTGCTTTAATTGAGCAGATAGAATGATACCTTACCAGTTCCAGGCCTAGCCTTGGAAAGGAGTGGCAGCTTTCGCACTGGAGCCCTGAGCCTGCTGGAGCCAAGTGTTGAGATACACTGAGACTCTAGAGAGGGAGATGCATTCTGCCGACTTCAGACTTCCAGCTGTCCCTGCCAAGGTGCCAGGAGGCAAGCTCAGCGGCAGCTGAAATCCACTAGCAACCCCAGTGGAAGTGACAAGGAGCAGAAGACTTGCCCAAATTCCTGACCCATAATATGGTGAGATATGATAAAACGTTTTGAACTGCTAAGTTTGGGGATAGTTTGTCATCAAAGAGATATGGGGTAGCAAATTAACCATTTGCCTGATCCTGGCCATGGATTAAAATTAAAGAAAGGAATAACTATGGGCAAAAGAGAATGCGATCCCAAGTAACCCTGGCCAGACCTTGACTTTGTCCAGTTCCGAGTGCCTCTCTCGGGGCTCTGCCAGTTCTTTCATGTCTTCACGTTTGTTATGCAGCAATAGAAAGCAGAACCACTGGGAGAATAAGAAACCTCCAGATCTAAATAGAAATGAGGCTTTTCAGAAAATCACCTTTGTGTTAATTGAATTGGGATCATCCTTTGAGAATTATTTGAAATAATAATGTGAAATGATGTGCTGAAGGCCTGATACCAGCTTTGGAGCTGAAGGCATATAAAACAAAGCTGCCTTATTAGTGATCTTTGCAGCCTTTCCAGGTATCTAATTACCCCTCACTCTAGAACAGTTGTTAAAAGAGTTTTATCTTTTTACAGCCTCCTTCCCCAGACATCTTTTAACTACAAGTTGGATCTGTACTAAGGCCTTTTTATGGTCTGACTCTGTCATCGTCTTTAACGTGACTGTTAATTTCACAAGGAACAGTATTGAAGCCCCTCCCAGACTCCAGCTCCCTCTTCTCTCTCCTCTTGGACTCAAAGCAACCTATGAACCTTGTGACTTATGGCATTCAAAAAAATCCATTTTAGTTTTTCATTTTTAATAATGGTCAGCTATTCATATATTTTGGCAAAAAGTTCATTCATTTTAGAGGTGTATGGCCTTAGCATTAAAAAATTATTTTACGGATAAAGCTGGACAGAGGTCAAAATTTGTTCCTAAATTTCTTCATTATTTTTCTAAAATTTCTGCTTTATCATTTTCAAAAGAGACCAAGGATGTAAAATCAAAGATAGATTTAAAAAAGAAATTTGAGGAGGAATTAAGAAAAAGGTTAAACTGAGACAAGCTCATAGTTGAACAAGAAAAGCTCATCCATTCTGGTTCAAGTCATGTACTTTCTCTGTCATGTTTATTTTAGTCAGATTAAAAACTGATAGTGAGAAAACTGAAACTTTTCTTTGATCTTATAGCATTCTCTGATCATTGAGTGATTAATGAAGTAATAAAGAAATTCTATAGAACTTTGATGTATAGTTTCATTATTTTCCCTCAAACAACTCAAGATGGGAAATAATTATTGTATTTTAAAAATATCATATAAGATTATGGGAACTCTTTTTCCTGGGTCATAATTTGACAGACAATTAAAGCAGGAATTTCACAAATAGCAAATTGTTTGGTAACAGGTTCCAATTTCCCTCTTTTGACTCTTTTAAGAAAAAAGAAAAGATTTTCTTTTTTTAGTTGACTATCATGCAACCAAATGAAGACTCAAAACAAATGGTATCTTATCTTGAGGAGTTAAGTGTGAATGATTCATTCTGTAGCATGAAAGCTTTTGAAATAGAAATGTCAAGTAGATTGCCTACATACAGGTCCCAAAGCTTAGAGTCAATGCCAAATGAAACAAAAGGGTCAAGAATGGATGTAGGGAACAAAGAATGATGGGTTTATTACCAGGGAAAAACCTCCTGGATTAAGACTGATTTTTGTGGGGCTGGAATTTTAAAGTGGTTCAACTCCTTGATCTAAAAGTCAGACCCCAAGTCTTAATGAGGTAGATTTTTGGCATTCTATTATTTTCCTTTTCCTAATGAAGAATGACTCGCATTTCATTTGGTACACAAGGGATGTATGTGATGGAACACATAGCTCATTTTCCCTCCTGCCTGGCATGGGGAGAGCAGGCGGTGTGGGTGACCTATCCTGTCCCTCCCTCACACTGATGGGATTCCACTGAAACTGGTTGAAGTTTAGCCAGAAGATCCTCTGAGATTCCCTGAGGAAGAAAGAGTGAGCAGAAGAAAAGTTTGAGGAGCCAGCCTGGGTCTGTGTGTGTCGGGGGCGGGGGGGGGGGGGGAGTGATGAATATTTTCCCCAGCTTATTGCTGTATTCATTCTTTTAAATTTTTTTCTGAATGTCTACCATTTGTTTAAGTTCAGGAGGTTTTTCTTTTCCAGAGGTCAAAAGATTATTAGTTTATTTTCTTCTACAGCTTTATGGTTTGAATTTTTGCATGTTTGAGTAGAGTGGTCACTTGGCAGAATGCAGGCGTGGAGAACACCAGCTGCCCTGGTCATGGATAAGAAGTAACCAAAAAGTAAACTGAGACCATTTGTGAAACAAATAATAAAACCACACATTCCTTGATGCTAGAAATAAAAAAGAGAGAGAAGGAAGATGGCCTGCATTTGATTACTGGCATCAAGGCTTGGGATCCATGTGGACTTGGTTAACCTCTTTTGACCCCAGCTTCCCTATCTGTAAACGATAGCACATATCACAGTTAAATCAAATAATTTCTGTTAAGTTTTTAAGGAGGGCCTCCTACTTAATATTCAATAAATGAAAATTATTATACATATTATTATTGATAGAAAGCACCATGTAAAACTTGATATGCTTTTTTTTGGTCATATAGCTAAATAGCACTACTTGTAAAAAAAATCCATCCTGTCTTCATTGTATTCAAAGTGACTTCAGCCTGTATTATATTCCTGTGTACTCTAACACCTATTTCTGGCTTTCCCATTGGTTTTTCATACTATTTGTGTCTATACTACATTGTTTTAAATATTGTAGCTTTATAATATTTAATGGTATTACATAGGAAGAACATATGTGTAGACACGGTTCTTTTTGCCAAATGTCATGATAATTTTCTTATTCCTTTTCCCCACATGGCTTTTAGAGTTATATTAAAAATTTAAGTTGGATATGGTAATGAGAATACATCTCTAAATATACACTTTGATAAACACAGGAAAATTTTACTTGTACCAGCAATGCAATGGATATAATTTAAAGTCTTGGATTTTTAGGTAATAGAATACTCTGGAAGGCATCTTTGCACACAAATATAATACCAACACTTGATAATTATGTACTTTGAGTGAAAAAAGAAATGATATTGGGATGCTGGGGATAGGAACATCAAAGTGAGAATTTATTAGTGAATCAAATGCAGGTCATCAGTACGTTTAGGGAAATGGTCTCTATACTGTGGTCTCCTGTGGTATATATGTTTTAAATGCAGTAGCCTTAACACCTGATATACATCTCAGGTTTTCCCACAGATCACAGCAATTCTTACTGATAGGTAATGAAATTCTCTCTGATCTTTAACTATTGCAGTGGGACTATTTTTCTGGATAGTACTAATGAATTTTAAAACTACCAATGGAATTTTTTGATGTGTTTTAATTACAACAAATAACTGCATTAAAAATACTAAACATTTTATTTATTTTGCTTCAACTATTATAGCCATAAATTTATGAATAGAATATCAAAGTTTGTAACTACCAACGGAATGAGCAATTTTACATTTTAACTGCATTTTTCATTCTAAAATTAATTATAAATGATGAATGGCAGAATATCTGTGTAAACACTTGAATGTTTTTTAAGAGTGGCCTTTTATTTCTATTGTGCGAGGGACTCAGGTTCTCTGATAAAGTGCTGGTCAGGGATATGAGCTGGAAAAAATTGAAATCTCTTCTAAATTGTACATATGGCTAGTTGTATGTATAAACCAATTATTTACAAGATATTATATACATGGTATAACATTATTTTAAGTATAAAAGAGCTCTATGGAATGTGTTATGAAGTTCCTAACTTCATTGTTTTATAAGTCCTGCTGTGAAAATTTGAAAGTGAAGTAAATACCATCTGGAAGTTCTCAGAATTCAGAAGGCATCTTTAAAGAACTCTTTATGAGGATTCTAAAAAGACTTAAGATGCATGGTGGATTTTTTCATTTGGATAAAGGATACTGCTATTGGTATCTTCTTTTTTAAATTATGAGATATTTTAGGCATTCAAAAAGAGCATGAAGAAGGATATAACAGTACTATATATTTACCACTTAGTTCAAGCAATCAATCCTTACAAATATAACTGAAGAGTATGTTTGTTTTTATAGTAATAAAATCATTAGTTTAAAATGAATTTACATGTGCTAGGGAATCACCTTTTCACAAACTTTATTCCTTAATAGATTCTTTTCTGTTGTTGTGGCTGCCTTAAAGATGTCAACTACATATTGTTGGCAAATTGCTCCAAGTACATGTTGCCTGAGCCACAGCCCACTAATAACCAGCAAATGTGTGAAGCAATTCTAAACAGCAGAGGACAGGTTGTTAACATTTTAATTTATTTGAAATTAGTAAACAACTCTTCTGGATACCAACTCTCTTGGCTTTTCTTTTCGAGAAAAATGCCTTTCTAGACCCAACTGAAGAACAAAAGGAAAGACCGAGTTACCTGTCGACACTGAGAGCGCAGAGATTGAGGACGGTGATTCCCACTGAGGACTTCTGCAGAAAGGGGAACAGCTTGCAAAGAAAGACGCCAAAGTCATTGTGGTCAAAGGGCCAGCGCCCAGCCAGCAGCTGAAAAGAGATGTGGGAGTTAGAAGTGGCAAAGCTGGCACTTATATTTCTAATCACAGGTACCGACTTCTAAATTTTATTCTTTATTTTACTTTCCAATAGAGTATCACTAGCATTATTTTTTCTTTGGTGTTTTAAAGACTCAGTAATTTCTGGTCTGGAAAGATAGACTATAATATGTTAGCACATAATTATTAACATATATTAAATATAAATATATTAACATACTTAATAAATAATATACTCATGTGCAACATATTATATAAAATATGTATTATAGATAATTACCTTATAGATGATCTATAATTACCTATAATTATCTATAATAACCTTATAGATAATAGATAATAGAATGTAATAACGGAAGAGAAAAACTTTTGCTCTCAGATGAAGGAGTCATGCTGCCTATTTTTCAAAAAGTAGTAAAAGTTTGGGGGTTTGGGGGTAACAGCTTCACTGAGAAGCAGGCAGAGGTCTTTTAGGGAACCTTATTAAGCCATGAGGAAAACAAGTAATTTCAACCAGTGACACTGGAAGATATTATCTCCCGACAAATAGCCAAAGCAAAAATGACCAAAAATGACCGTGAAAATGAAGTGTCTTTGGACGTGGAGACTTTGCCAGCTGGTTAGCACCAAAACTTAACTTCCCATCAGTGCTTAAGGGGATGACTGCTTCCTAAATTTGATCCAAGTGGTTACTGTGATTTGTTTACAGGAAAATCTACTCTTTCATGTTGACCATTTAAAATCTTGGTCCCAAGGCAAGGGTGCCACTCTCTAGTGGCTGTGGTAACAGGAACATAGTAGCTAGCCGACTGTCCCCTGTGACTTGCTGATATTTATCTAATTAGGTATTATACTAGGAACATGGGCTTAAATAATTTCTGTTACCTGAAAGGAGGAGGGACATCCTGCTGAATATAGGATGACTTTTCAAAGGTTAAAAATGATATTGATTTCCTTTCTGGTTTTCCTCAGTGACTCAGCATTTAAATTTACTGTATTGAGAAAGAAAGAGTATCCTACTAACTTGACAAATGACCCTTTTTTTTTTTTTTGGCAAAGTACTTTTGCCACACTAACTCTAAGGTGAACTTGAATTTCTGTTCTACCATTTCTGAAAGATTATGTGAGGTTTAGTTTCATGGTCAGTGTGGTCATTTACACGAGCCCATTGAAAGAGGTTGGAAAACCAGTAGCCTACAGATTCAAAATCACAAGCTTAAGCATTTTGAGACTTAGTAACATAGGGCTTTCTATAATTCTGATATTATGGCTAAGAACACATATACCTTAATTTCAGAGATGTTCCCCTTTTTGATTTTCCAAAAGGTTTCCCTTTCTTTTGAATATTTTTCTGAAAGAAACTTCTCCTTCAGTTAATTGCTTCTGGTCTCTTCCTCATCTCACTATAACTGGTCTCAATTGGTGTATTTCAGAATTTCCACATAAGCTTTTGTCCAAGGACAACTACCAGGCTCTTTATAGAACCATTGCCCTAACTTCTGATGGTTTTCATGAAGTTAATAAACAATTATAACATTGGTGACTGCTGGTTATTAATGCCTAGTGCAATAAGAAACAAGACACAATTTCTGGGATGAATCACTCCTATAAAGACAAGAAAACTTGAAAAAAAATGACATTTTTTAAAAGCAGAATAAGAGTTTAGTATTTTGGCCCAGAACTATAATTTTCCACTGAAGACCACAGAAATGTAATTAGAATGTGTAGGAATTGTTATGGGGTATTCTTTAGAAAAATTGAAATGGTACTGTTGGCTCACTCCCAGAGACTTAAAAGGATTGTGACATCCACATGGATGAATTTCCCAATTTACACATCCAATAATGAGGGAGAGAAAAAAGGATGTGTCTTCCATAATAAGGGAGGACTCTGAAATCTGTGAAGGTCTAAGTGTCAAGTGCTAGGATAAACCATAACTGAACATGGATTGTTTCATATTCTTCCAACCTCAATTAAATTTCTTCCATTTTCATGTTTCTTTTAACTTTTAATAATAGTTAGGTTGGGGTTAGGCATAAAGAAATGTCACTAAAATACATCAGGGAACTAGAGAGCAGCCAAAAGATGGTGGGATTGCCTTTCTTTGATGAAATAGAGGTGGTGGTGGTAGGAGGGTTATTTTTATTTTCCTAGGAGTGCATTGATTCTCCTTGGGAATTCTAGACAAAGAGCATATGAAATCAATCCCTGGAGGGCATTTTTAGGTGAAATCATACTTCACTAACCTGACTTAAATCCCCTTCATTCTGTAAGGATAGTAACTGATCCAGGTCCTCCAGGAGAATATTAGGCCCCTCCATAAGCAACACTTTTTCCTCTCTGTGCCCTTCTTCATCAGGGAGTCCGTCTCTGGTGAAGGGCAGTTTCCCCAATAAGGCCCTCTGCTCCGGTTTAGATGGTCAGTGTTCCTCCAACGCCCACGGCAGTATTGGGAGGTGGTGGAACCTGTCAAAGACTGGGGGCCTAGTGCAGGAAGTTAGATCAGTGGGGGTGTGCCCTTGAAGGGAATAATGGGACCCTGGGCCTTCCTTTCCTTTCTCTTTGCTTGTCCACTGTCCCCAATTTGCTGCTGCCATGTATTCCCACCACAATGTGCTGCCTTGCTACAGGCTCAAAAGCATCAGGGCCAATGACCATGGACAACCTCCAAAACTGTGAGTCAAAATAAACCTTTCCTTGTGTGTGTGTGTGTGTGTGTGTGTGTGTGTGTGTGTGTGTAGGTTACTGAGGACTAAACCAAGGAGTGCTCTACCACTGAGCTATATCCTTAACCCTTTTCACTTTTAAATTTTGAGACAGGGTCTTTCGAAGTTGCCCAGGCTTACCTTGAATTTGTGAATCTTCCTTACAGGCATGTGTCATCACACCTGGCAATTTTTCCTTTTGTTAAGTTGGTTATCTCAGGTGTTTTGTTACAGTAATGGAAAGCTAACACACCTTCTTTAACTATTCAATCTTAAGTAAATGTTAGTTAATCTCTTTCATGGAATCAGTGTTGGAGCAATCTTATATTTGAAGTCTCTTTTCAGTTTATTCTGTTTCAACAATAACACAAATATAAAAGAAGGGTGGACATCATGGAGGCAAACAGTGTAGCTTACCTGTTTTTCTCTTAATTAGAAGAGGCATTTTGGAGCTTCTAAGACTACTGGAATGCATCCTTTCCATTATTTGCTACACTTAACACGGAAAATATTTAAAGTGGGAAAAATTAAGCTGTATACAAATCTATATCGTGAAAGTATATCTCCCTATTAAGGCCCTGAAACTTACTGCCCCATGGTAATCACTGTTAATTGCCAAGTGTTTTCTTTCAAAAAACTTCCTATGCATATAAGAACATATGCATTTTTTTAAAACAAGTGGGAACATATGGAAATAATACTTTTTAACATTAATTATGTCTTTTTCTTAGAGTAATTTTACGGGAAGCACTACTACCTATTAAAAAGTTTCAATTTTAAAAAGTACACTTATAAAACAATTAAGATATGAATTCATAAGTTACTATTTGGGGTCATGTCTAGACCATGGCAACCAACTAGTTAATTTCATTATTATCAATTTAATGAAAGAAAAAGCTTGTCTGACAAACTGTCACGTCAAATTGGTTATTCTGGCACCTTGGAGTAGTCATGGCTTATTTTGCCATAAAAGATATAGCCTTCATACTTGTCTTTCCAAGGATATCATGCAGTACCCTGCACATAGTAGGTGTTACATAAATTGATAAGTCTAATTCACAAATGACTATTGGACCAGAGCTTATTAACCATGGTAATTTTACCCCAAGAGACACTTGAAAATGCCTGATATATTTTTGTTTCTTACAATTAGGAGGAGTACTATGACATCTGGGGGTTAGAGGCTAGGGATACTGCTAAACATCTTGCAGTACAGAGGAAGGCTCCCCAATAAATAACCATTCAACCCCAAACGTTCATTGTTTCTGAAATTTTGAAAAACCCCATTCTTGACCAATTAAAATTAAATTTGTGTCACAAGTATTTGGAACACCAGCATCAGCAATTTCTAAAGCTGCCCAGGTGATCCCAATATGCAGCCAAGTTCTCTAGTCATGTTCTGGAGCAAAGAGGTTCTCAAGACTACGCAGCAGCAGAGTCAGGTGATTGTCAGCCACGTCCCTAGAGTTTCTGATTGGGTGGGGCCTGAAGATGTGCACTTCTAGTAAGTTCCCAGGTGGTGCTGATGCTTTTGGTCCACCAACCTTGCAGTGGGGATCACTATTCCAGAGGCACCACGATCAGCAAAAATGATAGCTGAGAGCCAGGTAGTACAGGACAAACAGAAAGAGTCTACAATATGGCCATAAGAAAGACATAATTTTATTTTCTTTTGGTACTGGGGATTGAACCCAGAAGCATTTAACTACTGAGCCACATCCTTAGCCTTTTTTTTTTTTTTTTTTTTTTTTTTTAGAGACATGGTCTTGCTATGTTTGCTTTAGGTCCTCACTTAGTTGCTGAGGCTGGCTTTAAACTCACAATCCTCCTGCCTCAGCCTCCTGAGTGGCTGGGATTACAGGTGTGTGCCATCAGGCCTGACTAAAGAAATAATTTTAATAGTTCGGGGCCAAGTAGCTTGCATTCATTTCCCTCACACTCCAGCAGTCTCTAAAGACATCATACATAAAGTTACAGTCCAGTATCAGGCACTCTAATGTCCCAGGCCTTACCATCTTGACACTACTTGTTCTTTCCCTATACCCAGGATAGGTTGTAAACTCCGGAGACCGTAGTGAACTACGTATCTGTGGCTCTGTGACCTTGGACAAGCCACTTATCCACTGTCAGCCTCTGTTTCTGTATGAGCTAGGAGGGGTTGGTTCTCATAGCTGTCAAGCAGGACCAAGCGAATGAAAAAGTTCTGAAAACTGTCCATATATCATGCAAGTGTTAGTTGTTTTGAACTGCTATAATTCATCATCATAAATGTTCCATTTGTGTATGACTTAATGAAAGAAAAGGTTAACATAAACAAATTTACCCCTCTTTATTCCAGATGTTAATATCCTTTGCTACTTCATCTCATCACTTGGGCATTATTTTTGTTCTCGTCATGGCATCTTGGACTACTACAAATAAAATTTTCCTTCGAGCTAATTTTCTACATCCTCTGAGGAGGCTGAGGTTCTCCTCTTCTCCTTCATCTCACCCCTCCCATCCTAGATGGGCACCAGGGATTTATGAATACAGTCTATGAAAGCAGAAAACCTCAAAGTGAATCATAAAATGTTGTTTTCCTCCCAACATGAACGAGTTACTTGAATTGGACATGGTTGCCCAGGTACGGGTCTTCAAGAAGTGAGCTTCTGGTGTTTTCTTTCTTTCTGGGAGAGGGGCTGGGATATAGAAGTTGGTACATAGTTGAATCAGCAGTAAACAAAACCATGTTTCTGTGATGCCCGTGGCAAATATTTACTGAGAACATGTTCTCTTGGCTATTGCAAATTTCAAATCAGATACTATAAAATGAATCACTTTGCATGACTGAGAATGTTTTTTTTTCTCTTCCATTATGCTTTAATTGCTTCAGGATTGAGACAGAAGTTTCATACAAATGTAATAAAAACTATGGCTTCTACACTATCCTTAGCTTTCTACATAGTCAGACTCTTGCATTTTGAACAGGCCAAGAATTTGGAGTGAAGGACAAATACAGCACAGCAGTAGCCCCAGAAGTGTTCCCGACTGGCCCTGGGTGCCCTCCAAAATTTAGGGGATGGAGAAGCCCTCCTTTTAATTAAAGCCAGTGACTTGGCCTAATAGGAACGTGGGCCTGAAGCTATGTTCCTTGGATTTGATTGAATCTGAGCTCTGCCATCTGAGCTTGGTGTGCTGGTTAACTTCTCTGCTTCTCAGTGTCCTCTGTAAAACCATGAGTTATGATAGTTACTTCCAAGGATAACTGTGGGCAACAGAAGAGACAATCCCTTTAAAGGCCTTAGCACAGAAAGGTTCCAGAAATGTGAGCTGTAAGCATGGATGGCCTATGGTTACCAATCTCTACTTTTGGTCCCCATTTCCATCTGACATGATGTGTTAGTTTTCCACCACTATGACAAAAGACTTGAGGAAATCAAATTATAAGGAGGAAAGGCTTATTTTGGTTCACAGGTTCAGTGCATGATCTTTTTGCCCCATTGCATCTGGGGCTGTGGAGAAGGAGCACATCATGTGTGGGAGAGCAAGTTGCTCACATCATGGTGGCCAGGAAGCAGAGGGAGAGGAAGAGGAGGGGCCAGGATACCACAATCCCTCTCAAGGGTATGCCCCTAATTACCTAAGTTCCTCTCACTAGGCCCCTCCCCTTAAAGGTTTCACCATCTCCCAATAATGCCGAAGACTGGAGACTAAGCCTGCAGCTCAAAGGCCTTTGGGGAATGTGTAAGAGCCAAACTACAGCCAAACTGTAGCAAATGGTGAAGAAGTAGAGGCTCCTGAGGAAGCTCTAAGCAATATTTTGGGATTATTTAACAGAAGGAGAAGGTGATGTGGGCTAATGATGACAAGAGCAGGCTCAGGAAGTTGGCTGTTTGTCCCTGGAATGATTTAGACATGCTAATTATTTCTCAGTGAAAATTGCAGATAAAGAGAGTATCTATGCCATGTGGCTGATGTGAGTATTGAATGAATTAATGCATACAAAGTACTCAGGATGGGGCTTGGCCCATAGAAGAATCATAAATGTTAATTCTTATAAGAGATGCATTCTAAGGACCTGCTTCTTGCTCCTGTGCTGTTATACTGGGCAACAGAATTGTGGCTACCTCTTGCAATTCACATCTTATACTATTGAATATTTGGTGTTTCAGTTTTTGCTGAGGTCTTAGCTTTCTAGAGTCTGAAATAACAACTAGGTGGGGAAAAGGAGAGAGAGAGAGAGAGAGAGAGAGAGAGAGAGAAATTTCTTAATTCCAGAATTCCAGAGTCACAAAGGATTTTTTTTTAAAGGAAATAATATTCACCCAAGACCCAAGACTGGGCTTCTCCTCCCTGGGAGTCTCAGTAACCTGAAGACTGAGAATCAAACAAAATATCTCTTTTTAATAACTCCATTCACTGTAAGGATCTAAATCTAGAAGCAGAAGACTCATGACTTCTACTTATTTTGCAAGCATAAAACCAAATGATCACTGGATGGAGAGAATTAAATTTTAAAGCAAAATAATTAGGCATCCTTACTAATGAAATCACACACATTAGTGCCAAACGTATGTGTCAATTCTTAAAAGTTTAGTTCATAACCGAAAGATTTATGTTGGAAAGAAGGAATTCTGGGCTTTTCCTGAATGGGGAAAAGATTTCATACATACATTTTGAGATAAGCCTTACATTTTTTTTTTAACAATAAAGAGCAAGCAGAGCTAATTATAAAAAAATGAATTCTCTGATCAGGACATACAATAAGGCCTAAACTTAATGGAAAAATTATATAGTTTATTTTAGTCACCAGCCTTTATGGTAGGACATATTTGTGCTTATTTAAAGGAAACCAAACAATAAACAACAAACAACAATAGGAAAAAACAAAGCAGAATAAAACAAATGAGATTCCCCACATGCAGATTTAAGTAAGTAACCCTCCAAAACATCATTGATGAAGTTGAAAAAGGAAAACCAAATGTATATTTGAGGACATGCAGCATATCTATTGATTTAATGTATAAGTTCTTAAGAATTCAAGTTAGTTCTTTATTGTAAAGTGTGTCATGTGGTCACAATTATCCCGTGTGTGAATGGAAACAAAGAGCCCCTAAAGATACTTATGCAGCACAAAGAAAATGATACCACATGTGTGTTTTGGGGAAAAAAAAATCAATTGACGCTGTAGTGGACACATGAATAGTAAAGAATATGGAGGTGGTTTTGAATATTCAATAAGATAAACTCACTAGAGAATAAAACTTTGTGATTTGTAACAGCAGAGGCATAAATTGAAATAAACAAACTCAAGATGTCCAAGTTACTGGTGATGTTATGAGATTGCAGATTAAAGTGTTTTAAAATTGAATTGTAGGTGATAAGTGTATAACTATAAATTTACTATAAATCATTGAGTTGCAGACTTACTGTGTGTATACTTATGGTATGTAGATTATACCTCACTTAAGCTGTTACAGAAAAACATGTTGTCGATCATTCTGATCTGACTCCATAAAACAAAACAAAGCATACAACACAAAAGTAATCCAGAGTGAAACTGCTGCTGCCTTAGTGTGAATCAAGGCTGTGTCATTGACAGTGTGCTAATCTTCTTATTAGAATTTTGTTTTGAAAATAAAAATGTTTTATTAAAATATTTATGCTGATATTTAATGGATTTCATTTTATTATCATGTGGATTAATACATGCAATTCTATCAAATTCTTATTTTTGAGAGTACAGAGGGGTCCTGAGACAAGAAATGTTGACCTAGGTCAATATGCTTTTATTTTAAGGATGATGTTAGGGGACAGACAGATGCGAATTTGATGGGAATACAAGGTCAAGAGAATAATTGTGTAAAATGGGCTCACTGTGCTGACATCCATATGCTTTGTTTTCCAAGAAGCAATTTACTTGCAGTCCTGCCTGGCTTAAGTGGACAGGTTATGTCACATCCTCAGCAAAATACCTATTATCTGCAAGAGAAATGCAGGCCTAAAATAATATCCATAAGATGAATCCAAGTTACCCTAAAGGGGGAGACTTTTGGGACCCTTTTTATGGACCAGATCTTGAAACTCAGAGAGATAAGGATCATTCTTGCTAACCCATAAAATCTGTAAGAATTTATGGTTAAGAATCCAATTAGAACCAGTTGGCATAGGCCAAGGTAACCTAGAGTTGCCATGACAGTAGGGACTTGAACATTTGATGTCACCCTGCTGTCAGTCTAAAGACAAGAGGTGGACCTGAGTGGGACTCTCTGGAAACTTCTCTGGGACCCCCAATAAAACCTGAGTGCAGGAGAGGCACACTGTTCTCCTCTCTCACGGGATCCTCTCTCTTCCTTGAGAGTGTCCCCTTTCCCTATCCCTCAATAAATTCATTCCTGTTACTTTGAGCAACATGTTTGAAATCTTTCTGACTTGATAGCAAGAATCAGGAGTTGATTCTTCACACTTCCTGTTTCTCAGAAGTCCTCAGTTTGTAACCATGAGAAACACTAAGGGTTGGAAATATTATAGGACTTGCCCCAGGTCACATGGATAGTCAGAAGCATCTTTCTAATATTTTCATTATTTTATTTTGTTAGCTAGCATAGTTAAAAGTTTCAACCTGTGTTTCTCCTCTTTCAAAACTTACAGATTACTAATCATATCTGTGAAAATGACCAAATGAACAAAAGAGAAATCTCAGAAGACTTATTTTACTTATTGGAAAGCAATTGTTTTCTTCAAAAAAACTAAGTTTATGAATTTAAGAGCAGTCCATAAAACTTAATTTTTATGTCAACTTCAAGTGGTATTCACAAATGAAATTGCACACTAAAAAGTGAAAAATAGCAGCCATGCCAATTTCTTAAAATATAGTTTTCAGCTATTAGACTAAATGCATATTTTCAAGGTGATACCTGCCATTCTATCATCCCAGATATTTCTAACAATGTCAGGATGTGCTGTCATGGGACAGTGACCCTCCATTGTCACCACAAGTTGTCATTCAGGGCTTCCATCTCAGTCCTCAACTACTACCTGATTTCATAGACTGGTGGAGGATCTGGCTGAGTTTTGACATTAGCTTCTGGGGTTTTCATTATGAATCATAAAAAAAAGAAAAAGAAAAAAAGAAAGAAAGAAAGAAAAAGAAAACTTGATGAACTTGAAGGCATTCACTTGCTACAGTACATAATAATTTAGTTTTTGGAAGAAGCATAATCCTCCGGTTCTGAGGCATAGGCTCATCTTCCTTTCAACCTGTAACACCAAAAAGAACTTTTCAAGTTAAGATGAAAATGATTTCATCCCATTTTGAGCATTTTGTGATGTATAATAATACATAGGGAGAAGTTTCCATAAATTCTTTGGAAATAATTTTTCTAATTATCAATATTCTAATGACTATGATCCATGTATTGGTCAATTTTCCAGTGAATGCATTCTGAAACAACTGAGTGTATAGAATTCACTGACTTAGAATGTACATCAGTCATGGTCTCATAATAGGAAATGACTATTTAATTTTCTATTATATTTTCTCAAATTATTATTTTCTTCATTTTGAGTAAAAATGTATACTTCTGCAAAAGTAAATGACACATTCAACTATCATTGGGCATTTGACTCAGTGACCCAAACATCGTTCCATTGGTGTGGGAAATATAAAATATTGTGGAAAAATATTCTTTCCCTGGTATTTTATACTTAAAGATAATTCAAAAGAAAGAGAAATACCTAATCTCAAAATATGTTTAGATGGTGGGGAAGCAGGGACTTTTGTACAGTCCTGGCGGTAATACAACCAAATGTTTTGGGTGGGGGGCAATCTGGCAATATTTATCAAAGAAATATGCTTAACCTTTAATGTAGGAATCCTGTGTGTGTGGATTTCTTATATAGCTATACTCATAAATATGACATATGATGTTTATAAATGTAGCATTGTCTGTAAAAACAGAAGATTGGGACAATTTATTATATAAGTAATGACACTCTCCCACATCAAGATGCTATGAAACTATAAAAAACAGTTAGCTTTTTATATTTTGATACTCAAACATTTCTGGAACATACTGACAAATTTAAAAAGTGAGATGCAGAACATTGTATAGGAAATGGGGACAGAATAAGAATATATATTGGATTTTCTTATATTAACAAAAAGAAACATTGGAAAAATGCAGAAAAAAAAATCTCATAAAGGTGATTCCCTGTGGAGGGTGGGCTGGGAAATTGGGTGGTCAAGGACTGGTGGGGGAGGAAGCCTTCTCAATCTGTACTTTACAAAAATTTTTTTTTGATTGTTGTTCCATGTAAACGTATGTATTCTCTATTCAAAAAAGAAGAAACATATGACTTTTCTGATTTGTTGAATGTCAAAGGCATCAAGTAGGAGAGTGTATCCATTGCTAGTTTAGGAACTGTCCCTGCAAAGGGATGCCTTTAGTGGTACATAGGAAATCTGAACAGAATGTGGAGATGTACCAAGGATCACAGGACCTAAAAAGTGATAGACGACAAGCGTTGAACCCAAAGGCACTTCTCCATTCATTCATGGATCCAAAATTTCTGGCTAGGAAATAACTTTCCATGACGTCTTCAGTTCTAGTATCTCTTCTGGGCCATTTCCACAAAGAAACAAAATGTTTACCACTTCATGTGCGTTCATTAGGGTTACTGCAAACAAGTGAAGAATTTCAAAACCACAGAAGAGACCTCTGATGTAGCTAGCAACTGAGAGGTTGCCTCTGCAACCCCAGCCTGCAAGCAAGGCCGATTTTGAATGACTGCCACTATAAGACCATCAATAGTTCAATGATCTGGTTCTTCAGTGTCCTCTCACATGGTTGGAACTGTAGACGTCAACTCCTCAGAGCCTGAGAATCTGTGCTCCCTCCTTAAAGACACAGGAGCTGTCTTCTGTGAGCTGGCTGAATGGCACAGCGAGTCCCCAGGATGGAGCTCGGTCACCCAGCTCTGTTTTCTCCCCTCCATCCCTGTAGCTCCCACTTTCCCTCCCTTTAATACACATAGTATTAAAAAAGGAGGACACAGGATACGTATTATCCTCCACCTTTCCCTTTGTTTGTCACATGGCTTTCCTTCCATTGTGAAAGAAATAGTTCCTGGCCTTTGTAGCACAGAGGGAAGAAAATTCACTGTTTTTTTTGTTACAACAGTCTCATGTAATTGGTCCATCCAAAGAACTATCTTTAGACAGTAATCATTTTTTTTAGTATGATATTTCCCTAAAAGAAATCTTCTCCCTTTTTATTTCTTCTTCCTTTTTTTCTTAACTGAAACAAGAGCAGCTACACCAAAATCTGGCCACCTGGTTCAATGCTGCTCCTAATTATTTGAAAGGTGATGTAATGGACACCTCTTGGCTCCTGGCTAAAGCATCCACAACTTGTTCAATTTTGATGGGGAAATGGGTGATTTTTTCCATGGGTTTCAAGGATACCTGGTTTTTATACTTCCATTGAGGCCAAAGGTCTGATGTTCACTAACATAAATGGGAAAGAAAAAGAGATCCCGGGTTTTGTTTGTTGTAATTGATGTGAGTCATCACTTTAGGACTAGGCCTACTTTGTGTCAGGCCTAGTAGGACTTCATGAGATGGGCCTTTCATTATTTATCTTTTCTTAGGAAGATAATTGAGAGAGCAAATGATTTATTCAAGATAAGTGATAAACCATTTTAATAAAGAAAACATATTTTGATATCTTAGAATCATGCCTAATTATTTTTGAGGTTGGAGCATAAACCACATAAAAATATCAAAGGTTAGGAGGCCTTATTCAAACTTTTGAAGTTCAGATCTTGAGCTTTGATTCTCTATGGGACAAAACAGAGGTAGATGAGAGGCAGGGACGAAAGGCCGGGACAAGAGATGTCACAGGAGTTGACAATTTTTTTCTGTATATGGTCAGTCAGAATTTGCAGCTAGTTGGTATATACGGCATCTGTTGAAATTGCTCACAAAAATTGCCATAGAAAATATGTAAGCCATGGGTATGGCTGTGTTCCAGTAAATCCTTATTTGAAAAAACAGGCAATGGAGCAGAATTAACTTCTGGGCCATCGTTGGCCAGCCCCTGGGTCAGGGAATCAGACAGGAGAAGGCAGAAGTGGTGACCACTCTGTGATTGCAAATTGGGACCTGGAAGAATCACTGGTGAGTAGGTCTGCTGCTTCTGGGTTTCCTTCTCCTTCTAACTGCATGCAGTAGCTGGAGGTAAATGAAATCACTCCATAACGCCAATGAAAATGTTACCTTATGGCTTAGGTATTTCCTCAGAATAAAAATCAGGAAAAGTTTCCATGCTCACCTAAGTTTAAACTCCTGTCATAATATTGGAAAAGCCAGTGTCCCAATAGTTCTGAATGACTTGTAAGACAGGTGGCCAGTGGTTTTGATAAATACAATTTCCTTTTTAGGATGCTTCGATGCAATTTTTTTTTTCTGCAAATTTGTTAGGAGGGATGTTTTTTAAAGATCTTTCTTCACATTTTACAAGATAGTAATCTATCCCCAGCCCTCCTCACTCTCCCAGTCTTGAGTTAATATAATGTAGTAACCAGATTACAACTAGTTTTACAACCAGCAAAAGTAGGACATGCCATTTCACAAAATAACAGAGTGATTATCTGGAAAACCTCTTAGAACACTATCTTTGATCTGTGCTTCTTAATCTGTGTTTCATAGTAAGTCTTAAAGTAATAAAATAAGTAACCATTTATTATAACAGTAATGGAAACTGCTAAAACCTGATTTTATTTCTGTATCTTCTGAGATTGATTTGATCGATTTTTTTTAAGCTGGGTATATTACTCTGGGAGAAGGAGAGATAAGAGTTTTTCTATTTTTAAATAAAATGTTTATAGTTGTTTCACGTTAAAAATAGCATTTTTGTGGTCTCAAAAAACTCAACAAAATAATTGAGTATGAATTTCCTCTTGTATTCAGGCTAACTTTGTTGAATATGTGTTTGTATTCTTGGAGTTACTTAAAGGCATGACTACCCCTAGATTTCTTTGTGTTTTCTCTAGATGCTTAGTCAATGTGTGAGTTGATTTAGTAATTATCCACATGGAGACAGATATTGAATTTTCTTGAAAGGAAAAGAAGAATTATAATGGACAAAGTTCATACACAGGCCTCACAGGTCTTTAAACTTTCAGAATTGGAGAAGAATTTTGTCTAGAAATCTGTCTAGTTCCTAATTCTATAACATGACCTGGAATAGTTCTCCAAAATTATTAATCAAATTATAAATGGTCTGTGATAAATAATTATGCTCAGTAGATATTTAGAATATAGCATTATATGAAACAGAAATGCATATATAGGTGCATAAGAGATGCATATGAGAGTGTCCATAGATAGTTCAAAACTCAAATTATTTAAACGCTCACCTACAAGAATGGATAGTGACACATTCATATTCTGAAATGCTACACAATCATGTCAATGGATGAACTACAACCAAGGACAATAGAGATGACTCTCACAAACAGAATGTTGATTAAAAGAAGCCAGACAAAAATAATATCAATTGTGTGATCTCGTGTATATGAAATGCAAAAGTAGAAAACATGCTGTTAGAAGTTAGTAAATCGGGTGTCTTGGGAGTTAGGATAGTATGGTTTGGACATGAAGTGCACCCCCAGAAACCTCCTGCGTTAATGCAGGGGGTGAACTGATTAGATTATGAAAGCCGCAGTCTAATCAATAGATTGATCCATTTGATGGATTAATAACTGAAGTGGGTTCCTGGGTGGTAACTGCAGGCAGGTGTAGCATGGTTGGAGGAGGTGGTTCACTGAGGGTGTGCCTTAGGGTTATGTATTTTATCCCCGACTCTCTCCTTCCCAGACACTCCTTCCCTCTGCCATCACTTGGGGTCCAGAGCAATGGGGTCGGCCAACCATTTAAGTGAGAAGTTCTGGTCTATTCTAGACATTTTTGTGAGATTAAGCTTTAAGTTTTCCCTCAAGCTAAAAGTTTTCAGTGACCAAAAAATTCTTTTTTTACAGATATTGCTTCATCTGATAAAAAACTCACGTGGGCTGGGGCATAATGTTCTATTTAGTACTTGGCTGGAGATGAGGCTCAGAGGTGTATGCTCCTGGGTTCAATTCCCAACCCTCAAAATTAGCAAAGAGACATGTATCCATTATTTTCCATATTTTAAAATTATTTTTAGTTGTAGATAGATACAATACCTTTATTTAACTTATTTATTATTATGTGTTGCTGAGTTCTGAACCCAGTGCCTCACACGAGCTAGGCCAGTGTTCTACCACTGAGCTACAACCCCAGCCCTAACTTTCATATTTTGAGGGGCCATGATTTGGGCTATTTGAATACCCTTGACATTATTTTCTTTATGTGATGCTTTTAAAGTCAGGAATAAGTATTCAAATTCTTTATTAATTAGATTTAATGGGACTATTTTATAAAAGGCATATTTTATAAAATATGAAAAAAATTTGAAGATTTCATGCCTGTTATTTGTGATAGTGTGGATAGCCTGGGAGGATAGTATTTTAAGTGAAATAAATCAGGCACAGAAATATGAACACCAATAGTCTCTTATATGTGGAGGCTAAAAAAGTTGATCTAGAAGCAGAGGGGAGGATGTGGTTACTAGAAACTGGGTGGGGGAAGCAGGAAGAAGAGAAAATGATGTAGGGTACGCTGGATAGGAAGGATAACTTCTACTGTTCGATGGCACAGTGGGGTAATTGTTGACAACATTTAATTATATATTTAAGAAGTAGTAGAGAGGATTCTGAATGTTTCCAAGACAAAGAAATGGTGATGGATATAGATAACTGGATTTGATCATTACACATTATATGAGTGTATTGAAACATCACACCACACCCCAGAAACAAGTACCATTAGTATGTATCAATTTAAAATAAAAGATATTTTTAAATGGAGGATTTCTGGCTTATTTTTCATGATCAGTTTTGACACATCCTGAAATGTTGCCTATTATGCTTCTGAATTTTCTTTTAGATTCCTGTGCATCTGATGAGCCCCTCAGAAGGTGTTCTAGACAGGCAACATTTAGCTTTATCAATAAAGCCTAATGTTTCCACCCCAGCTGAAACTATGGCGTGGCCACAGACATTCATTTTTCTGTATCAATCCCAGAGACAAACTGCCCAGCCTGAAGTGATACGTGAACGAGACATCAGTTGGCAAAAAGTACTGCTCTGAGCCCATGTGTCCAGGCAACCAGTCCATCAGAGAAGCCAACCTTTCTCCTCCGCTTATTTATTTGTATTTTATTTTTGGGCTCTTCTGTCATTTGATCTCACTAATGACAACAAGTATAGGGTAAGAAAATCCTGTTTACCAGATGTTCTGAGGCAATGTGAAGACAGAGCATAGATGCTATTTTGGAGAGAAGTCTCTGCATTATACACATTGTCCATTAGAATATGTGACTTCTTTTCTAAATAAGGAACTAAACACGCACTTGGGGGTGGGAGGTGGCTGGGGTGTAGATTTCTGGCGGAGCACTTCCCTAGCATGTGTGAAGTCCCAGGTTTGATCCCCAACATAGCACACACACACACACACACACAGCTGTTGGATTTAGTGGAGAAGGGAAAAGGCAAGGTTTTTCATCTTTAAATAGTCTTCAAAAACATATTTTTGTGCTAGGAGACATTTGGAAAAGTTTGTCTTTTGAGGCCTCTGGAAGAGAAACAGTACAGTAACTTGAGTTAATGGCATAGCCTCTGCCATCAGACTGGATCCACATGTTCTTTCTGCACACTGTGTGACCTTGAGAAAATGACTTAAGCACTCTGTGCTTCAGTTTCTTCATTTAAAAATGCATGCAACAGGATCACTTGGGTTCACCTGGCTTGGGTAAACACTAAGTTTCAGATAATGTTATTCTCATTTTAAATATTGCCAGACAAATCATTTTTTTAAGGCGGCACATTTTTCCTTTATTAGTTTGGGAAATGCTTCTCTGTGTAATAGCTAGAAAGTTCTTATCAAATCATGTCACTCATTTTTACATAACCTCCCCTCATCAAATTTCTATCTCCTTCAGAGAAAAAAATCAAGGTTTTAAAGATACCTAGATATAGAGATAGGGTGATCATTTTTCCTGCTTTATTCAGGATAGTCTCAGTTTATGCCTGTTTCCCAGATGTTATTATTTACAGTATCTCTTTCTGTCTCAAAAGAGTCCTGGTTTGGATAGTAAATTATATAGTGACCCTGATAGGAGGCTCCATGTGATGTGCCTTGCCCCGACTCTTGCCCTACCCTCACATCCCTGATGGCCTCATCTTGCTATTCCTTCAACTCTCTAGACACACTCCTGTCTCAGGGTCTTTGTACTTGCTGTTTTCTCTAACTAGAATGCTCTCACCTTAGATAGGTGGCATGGTTTGCTCCATTATCTTAACATTTATAACTGTCACCTTTTAAGTTTAGCTGTCACTTTGTTTTGAGACTTTCTATAATGTTATTTAACAATGAAAGGCTAATGTCTCCCTTCTCTATCATCCTTTCCACTCCACTTTTCTCCTTAGCACTTATCTCACACACTGTGTATTTAGTTACTCATTTATCTTCCTTTTTATCTTTCTGTTCTAGTAGAATGTAAGCTCTGTGACGGGGAAGGGTGTTTATCTGTTATTTCCCCAGGTATTTATTGTAAGAATAAATGAAGAAAATGTAAGGAAAAATCTAATGTGACTGAGTAACCAGATGACTAATTATTTGCCATCTCCACCGCCTTCTCATATAAATTTGATTTAAAATAATAGAAATTCCAGGCTTAGGGCCAGTATCATGAGAAGTATAATTTCACTTGCTTCCAGTATTGGTATTAGTTTCCAAGTAAGTTGCTTGAAAAGTTAGAATGTCAAAGAGACATCTAAATTTGCACAAATATTTGTGCAAATAATAGTAAGGTTTTCTGAGGGCATATTTGATTTTAGGTTGGTGAGTCTAAGAACATTAGTTGCCTCAAATCTTCCAAATTTAAGTGAACACTTCAGAGCATGTGGGTTCATATTATTTTTGATGTTCAAATGTAAACATAAGCCTATCAAAAATGAACACTGAATTACACGTTCAGTTTTGCCATTGACTTTAACCTCAACCATTAACGTTTTAGCTTAAATCAGTTTTCCCAACAGCTAGACCTAGCTAAAAATAAAATTGAAGCTATAGAAAGTAATAATTCTAACTCCCAAGAGAATGCAGCAGACCCAGAAGGCAGTGGTAGAATTTCTGGCAATACGTGAGACTTATTTTGATGGAATTTCTTAGAACATTCCATCTTTAACCACTCTAGTCGTAATATCAACTTCAGACACTACATTGGATTTCTTCATTCGTCTTAGTTTGCACAATCTCTTTCAACTGTTTACATTTTATATAATAATTAAGCAACTCATAAGATTATACTGTAGAAATACTTTGGAATAAAATAGCCAGAACATCTGTTTTCATTGATCACAATGCTGGAATCATAACATTTACACACACACACACACACATCTACACACATACACCTGCTAACACACACACACCACATACACACATAATGTGGGTCATGTGAAAATTCTTTTCTCAAACCTCAAACTTTTCTGCATTTTTAAACCACTTTAAATTTGGAATATGGTGAACTCCTCTATCGAGCTGAACTCTTTGATGGAGGAATCACTGGCTATCAATCTGTCCACATCTGGATGCCTTACTGATAAGAACAGGACCTGGACCCATCTCTCTCTCCTGTGCTCTGGGAACAATCTTGCAGCTACGGAGGGTTTCCATCCCCCATCCCATTAAACAGGAATAGCTGTGCTGTGAGCCAAATGCTGAGGGTAGCCGAGTAGCCTCACATGAGAATAATTACTTCACATGACCATGAGAGAAAGCAACGAGGTTCCCAGACACAGGAAACGAAAAGTCAGAAGGGGAGGTACAGCTGGATAGGGTTCTGAAGTCTTTCCAGACAGCAACTTCCTCATAACAAACAGAAAATTGTCTAATAAATTTATCACTCTGTCATTTTATATGAACATTTATTCTTAAATAAGCTAGTTAGCAGAATGAATTTTTGCAATGTGCCTAGCTAGGTCTTAGCAATGCCACAGAGATCAACCTATCTTCTTTTTCTCTAAAGTGCAAATAAAATCTTTTGTGTTATGCATGTTCATTATATTTCAGGTCACTTGTAGTTTCACTATATCAATTGAAACCACAATTAGGACTAAGCCTAAAGAATTACTATTGCACAGAAATCTTGGAAGGAGACTCTTCGACTGGTTATGTTTGCATCCCCAAGGAGAGAGGAAAGCAGTTGAAAGCACAAGGCCTGAACCCTAGGAAAAGAACTCCTGTTCTCCAGGGACAAAGGGAAGGGGAAAGTCATCCTGCTGCTATGTGCTGCTCTGTTTCTTATAAGTTTCTCAGATTAATAAACCCCAAGACATTTTGATTTATAATGGGAAAAAAAGTAGGAATTCAATAAATTTAATAAGCAAGTCTGCTTTTAGGTCTGGAACTGCAATGGGAAGAAAAAGCATTCTAAGAGAGGTAACTACAGTATGCTTTCTTTTTTTTTCCTTGTCATCAACCATTTTTTAAGCTGGGCACAGGAGGTACAATGATAAACGGGAATGATGGCTGCCTGCCTCAAGGACCTTGCAGACAAGCAGAGCAGTTGGCAAGAGCAACAGAGCAGCGTCCGTTTCTATCCTAGGGTTAAGAGAGGTGTCGTGGGAGCTTTAAGGGGGAGGCAGTAACCCAGGGTGGATCATGGATACTTGCCAGACAAAGAGATGCTTCAACGGAGATCCAAAGGATCAAGTGCAGTAAACAGGGGCTACAGAGGAAAGTGATTGAGATGGAAGGCTCATCCTGATATCCTCAGACAGGCCAGGTTAGCTGGGGGAGAGAGAAGTCGAGGAAGAGCATGGAGAGACAGGGGCTGGAGAGGAGGCAGAGTCAAAATTATCTGACGGGAAAACGTCTATCAGGAATACAGTGCACCAGCAAAGGACAGGGATCTCAACCAAGGGACACGTTTTCTCTCTTAGAATCTAGGGAATGATGCTTTATAGCTAATTTTATGATCCTACCCCTACAACTGGAGTGCATAAGGATCTGTTTTTCATTGCTTGATGACTCAGTAAAATATACTTATCACATGTGCAATCTGGTGGGCAATTTGATTAACTTGGAAAATTGTACATGCAGACCACAGGTAGTACCTTCTGCCTCGTCTCTTAAGTGAAACCCTTTGACCCAAGTGTTGTGATCATCATCATCATCATCATCATCATCATCATCATCATCATGCTAATTTGAAGCTCTTAGAGAACACTGATTAGAAATTTTATAATAAAGGCCCTGATCAAATTAAATCACAACAACAAGCATATTAAATGTCTATGTTTGAGATATCCAGTCTCTAAGACATGGCAATTGATTTTGGAGACACAAATTGCCTTGGGGATTTGATGTGTCAAGAAACAACTTTGTACGGATGCCCCTAAAGATGGATTCCTGTGGCATAAGATGTCAAAGGCTGTGTCATTCATTATTGAGAAAACTGGCTCTGCGGGAAGGCCTCTTGGCTTCCACATTGCTTAGATCCTCTGCCAGAGAAACACATTGGGAGTCTTTTCATTGCAAAACATTCCTAGTAATTTCATACAGAAATTGTAATTGTTTTTTCTTTTTTTATTGTTGTCCTCAATAAGAGATGGTTGCTTGGAATGGAACAGAATTAGTAATCCATAGAGAGTGTTCCTGGATGCTGCCCCCATGGGTCCCACAGATCTGCTTTGCAGTCCATGTTAAGTGGAGACATGGCTTACCTACACCATCATCTACAACATATCAGAAGTTCCTCTGATAAGTCATCGCCCCAGCTTCATGATCCTTCCCAGGCCTATCATTCTCATCCTTTTAACCCTGTTTATCTCCAATTTTCTCCCATTCTTGTTCTTGCTTAAGAGCAAGGTAGAGTGGTTTATGGGAATTTCTGTAGAAACATGGGAGTGAGCTGTTATCCTGAAATTGCATGGGCCAGGCTTTGGCCACACACAAACCTCACTTTTAGGGCTTTTATTCTCTTACAAGTTATGACTCATCTCCTTATGGACAAGAATTCTTTCTTTTCTTTTTCTTTTTTTCAGTTGTTGATGGACCTTTATTTTTATTTCTTTAATATGTGGTGCTGAGAATTGAACCCAGTGCCTCTTATGTGCTAGGCAAGTGCTCTACCACTGAGCCACAACCCCAGCCCCCACATTCTGTATTTCTAATCAATATTGCCATTTATTAATGGGGTATTATTTCTGACCTCCAAATACAGAGACAATATTTTAATTTATTTTGCCTTTCTAAAAATGCAAACATTTCATGTATAGATTAATGTACTTGGCCACGGTTTTGCATTTCTTGAGATTTTAGGATATCAGACCATCTGATTTCCTGACAAATGGAAGCCATCTCCCTTTTGGGCTGTAGGTGTGGGTGTATGAGAGTCGGCTGGCTCCTTTCCTCTTTCCTCCCTCCCTGCCGTTGTTGTCTTCTTTTGCAATTAGTGATATTATCTGTGCTTTTGAACAACTAACAATTAGAGTCACCCTTTGATCAACATAGTGATAGCATTACCACTTTGCAAGGCCTTTGTTCGAAAATTAAGAACACAACTGGCATCATTTGCTTTCTTTGGTTCCTTCTGCTTTACAGCTTATTTTCTCAGATGTTTTCTTTTGTAACCAGGTTGTGTGTGTGAGCGGGGCGTGTGGGTGTGTGCAAGCAGGGGCCAGAGGAGTTGTCTTCATTACTGTTTATTTCTTCTTGATGCCACATATGTAGCGGCAGACCTAACTCTTTTCTCAATGTAAGGTCTGACATGCCTTGCAGCTGTAATCTGTGAGCACATGTAACCTCTGAGAATGTTATCTAGGGAAGGAATGTTCCCAAGGGGTGGTGATGGCATTCCAACACGAGCTGAGCATGCACACTGGGAGTTGAAGTGGGGAAAGCCTGGCTGGAGCGTGGGGGGCCTTGACTTCTCAGCATAGGGGGAAGTGGGGGTGCAGAGAGAGGACCTGGGCGTTTCTGAGGAAGCAATGGCAATTGACTAAGTAGAGCAGAGTTCAGGAGAGGTTGGGGGAAGTAACTCTGAAGATATGGAAACCAATGAAGAAACTTCTGGAAATTCAGGTGTGGAGTGACCCAAGACCATCCAGAGCCACCTAGCCCTGGCTGCAGGGGCTAATCACCGATCAGAAACAGCCCAGCATCGGGTACTTGCTGAACTGCTTTTCAGTTATTAATTCCATCCCACTGATCTATGGAGCAGTTTCAGGACAATCTCTTTCTAAGCCAGAGAAAGGGAATACACTGTTAATATAAAGAACAGTTTATCCCAAAGGCTGAATGTTCTCTCTGATACGTGAATGCTAACACACCAACAAGCAGGGAGGATGGAAGAAGAAGTTCATTGGATTAGACAACAGGGAAGGAAGGGAAGGGAGGGGGGATGGAACTGGGAAAGACAGTAGAATGAATCGAACATCACTTTCCTATCTTCATACATGAATACAGGACCAGTGAAACTCCACATCATGTACATCCTCAAAATGGGATCTAATTAGAATAAGTTATACTCCATGTGTGTATAATATGTCAGAATACACTCTACTGTCCTCTATATCCAAAAACAACAAATTAAAAAGAAAACAGGTAGGGTATAGTGGAGGAGCTTATGCTTTTATGAGGAGTGAATGTTTTTCTTGTGGGAAGCATTTGTGCTCTTGGGAAGTCCTGAGAGAGTGGATTGTTATAAAGTTGGGCCACCCCACTTGCCCGGCCCCTTCTGCATGTGTCCCTTCACATTTCCCCACATGTTGATACACAGAGGGAGTTGGGGAGGCTCTTCAGAAGCAGAACAGATGTGGCAGCCCAATCTTGGACTTCCAACCTCCAAAACTGTGAGCTAAATGAATCTCTTTTCTTTATTAAAAAAAAAGTTTATCACCCCATGTCCTTTGTCTTGTAACATGACTAAAGCTGACTCAGCTATTCTAGCCTGCTCTGAGACACAATCTTCATGTTACTTCCAACTCTGACTCTGATATGACTCAATGCAGCGTTCTGTCTGGAGACACTTTAGTACTGAGTACAGAACTGATGTGATGTTAAACACAACAATATGTCTGTGGAAACTCATCTTTCTTATTCTTTTAACTTAATTCTTTTAATAGTGGGAAAGCTAAAGAAGACTCATGCATCTATTCTTTCAGTAGAATTTTCTCTAATTATGGGCATTATTTTCGTAGGTGCCTAACTGCGATGGTAAAGCAGGATGGACAGCTGCTACTTTTCCTGCAACACAGAGGTAGTGAACTTGACAGGGTTGGAGGAATTCAAAGGCCTGATAGGTGATAGATCCCAAAGCATTGAATCTTAATGGCAGGGGACAGCTGTGGAGAAGAGAAATGGAGGCTTGACCTCACATTTCCTGGAAAGATGTGTCTCAACCATCTTGGGCAGAAGTCAGGGCAATAGCAACATGTTATGATCTCACAAACAAGGGAAGAGGATAACAGAAAGATGTAGAGATAATCTCTAAATACTGGTGCTCTTTTAGCTCACTTCAATACTTTCCTTTTTTCCTCTGGAAGAAAATCAAGATGACTAAAGAGTATTTTTTTTTTTAATCTACAAGGTTTACTTTCTAAAATCAGTGTTGTTTAGATGATTCATATTCCTTGAGTTTTAGAAAAATAAGAATTACACAAGTGTACTCCTGTGATGTAAAAATACCATTGTCAAACTGTTCACATTATTTAGAACTAGAATAAGTTACATTAAGTATTGGATTCCCAAGAGGGAAGAACCTTATGTTCAAATAAAGATGTGTGAATTTTTACCCATTGCTATATGAACATTGAAGTTTTATTTGGATTTTCATCAAATTTGAAATATTCCAGAAAACCTGACTTCAAATGTTGCTAGGGAATAGAAATAAGTTTTAGCCTGGTAATTGGCAATAGCTCCCCAAAGATAAGCAGGTTTTCCCCCAGCATTTGCAGATATTGATTTGCCAAGAAACTGATGTGCACATGGTCACATCTACACAGTGTGCTTCAGAGTCAAGAGTAGCAGGGAGTTATTAATTCAGAGATGGTTAATTATTCTTTTCAAAAAAGTTAGGTTAATTGATTAGTGCATAAGTAGCAATTATCAATGTTTAAAAATTCCACACTGTGACTGAACTATCCATTTTCAACTAATAGTCTTGTCAACATTTTCAAATCTATCATTAAAGAGAGATGTCCTGAGAAAGTCCAGGGTTGAGTACCCATGATATCTCATAAATGAAAAATTAAAAACTTTAAAAAAAATAAAACTTCCGTAACATATGCTGAACATTTTAAGTCAATTATGCATTTTCAAGTTTGCATCATAGTTAAGTTCCAAAATCCTGTTTAAAGTTCAAATAAAAAGCACATGTATTCATGCTATTCTGTGGAAAAATATGGTATGTGTTTTTTCTTTGACTATTCATTGTCTAAATTCTCCAATTTTGCAAGCAAGTGTATGGTACAAATTTGAAAGGTGTTTATTCATAATGCTAACAAATTTTAGTTATTTTCATCTTTATTGAGTTTTCTCATGGACTAGTATAATTTCAGCAGAATTTAAGTGCATCTATTGGAAATTGGCAGACTGCTCTTCTACTTGGAATTCAGTTGACAAAACTTCTTGTCATTTAAAGGAATATTTCATAACATTACTACCTAGAGTAATTTGTTTCTATGAATAGCCCAAAGAAGGAAAAGGAAAAAGAGAAAGAAGAGGGGAATAAAAAAAAAAGCTGAGGAAAATTATTTCCCTATGTCTAGAATAAAGATATTTCATCAAATGTGGCACACATCCTGCAATTTCATTTAAATTTTGATATATTTGGATCCTTATAACAATTTTTGCCTCACAACTACTATACCAAATATGGAAAATCTAATTTCTTTTGGTATTAGTTTGCTTTGGTGCTAAATAATTTAGTCTCTAAGGTAAATTGATCCCAGCCATGTGTGGATACTTATCTTCTTCTCCCACCAAAGCACTAACTTTTCTTATTTATCTTTAAATCAGGGGTGGGAACACAGTAGGCACTCAATAAATGCACACTGAAAAAAAATGAGGCCTATTTCAAATGGTTTTAGTTAGTAAAACTGCTCAACAAGGTCTGTCCTGGCCTGCTATCACATGAACCACTTTATCTCCAAGTCACCCAGATAACTGAGAAGAGCCAGCCTGACCTTTTGCTTCAATCATCAATCCAGTCCAAAAAAAAAAAAAAAAAAAAGGTGCTTTTCATTTCAAGCTGTACTATAGATATCTAGATTCTGAACAGCATTGCATTAAAGAATGTAATTGAAACTGAAGATATATTTATTTTAAGTACTTTGAGGGCTCTTAATTTCAGAAAAATCCAGTGATCTTCTCAAAAAATGTCCAACTGATAATTTAGCTCAGCACTAGCATGAGAATTCAATTCATGAAACACCATGATTTTGAAGAGTCATCCCTGAGATACTGTTTTCTAATTTAATGCTTAAATTAGAAAATAAGTATAACAGCTAGCAAATAATTAAATCTTAAAATGTCACCGAGTTTTAAAATAGCGGAAATAACTTTCAATAAAAACACAGAGCAAAATTCCAAAGGCCAGACACTCTTACTGTGGAATTAGAGCATGCCTTCAAACCTGCAAATACATTTGTAGTTACTTCTTACCTTAAACACATTGATAGGGAGATCAATGACCACATAGATAAGGTCTCCAAGGGCAAGGCTAGCTATCAGTGCGTTGGGGCCATTCCTCATACACTTGTTCTGGTAAATGATCCTGAGCAGAGTTGCATTCCCCACCATTCCCACGATGAAAATAGTACAAGATATCACAGTGTTAATGTATTTGAAAGCTGAAGTAATTTTAGTCTGCTGTGGGCAATAGTTGTGCATTGAACCGTTGCTGGGGAGAGCCAAATTTGTGGGTGGATGGGTAGTCACCAGGGAGTTGACCTCTGTCCCCCGAAAAGTGGTAAAGTCATCCACATGATTGCTTAGATTTGTGCTGTATCTCTCAGGATTGTCACTGATTACACATCCAGCCAGTGCCAGCCAAAAGGATGCTCTGAGGCAAAACATTTCCATCTTGATGCGAATTTGAAGAAAAGTCTTAGTGTATTGCTTTTACAACCCTATTTTTTTTCACCTGAAAAAAGAAAGGAGAAAAATTATTCTTATGACAAAATCCAGCTGACAAAATGATGGTAATTAACGATTATTTACTGCTTTAATTAAAATGCAGAATATTTGGCAATTAGATAAGATAAATATGTCAGATTGCCCCATAGCAGAACAAAACTAGAAAAGACCAAAAACCTCATAGGGCAAGATTTCTCCCTCTCCCACCCCCAACTGCATCTCATTTCTTCACATAGCTAAGCTATACTTATAACTAACTCATGATATGGATGAGGATATGACAATTTCCCTTCAAGTGGTAGTTATATTTTTCTCCCCACCCAGACTGATGAAAATCTGACTTAAAAGAACCTTCTAGAATCGAGATACACAATTTTGTGTAAAACTGAAAGTGAAAACGCCTTATATATATTATAGATGTAGCATAAAATAAAACTATCAAATTCTGTAATTAAAAGTCCAGTATTCCAAAATGTGTCCTGTTTTGCACATGGTAAAAAATGAACACGGAACAGAATGTGGTAGTCTTCTAAGATATTAAAAAAATGTTGGATTTAAAACCAGAACTCTGGTTACCACCACCGATACATTTAACAATCTCAGTTTCAATTTAAAAAATTATGTAATTGAGAGTGACAAAATATTTATTTTGAAAACCTTGACTGATGTGTAAAATCTTCATCTCACAACAGGAGGTTTTTGTTATTTCATACATTAGAAATTATCATCACGATGTTTGTCAATGAGTGCAATAGGAGTAATGGACCTTTGCCGGCTGGTCAGGCTGTTGGATTTTCTAAGGAATATCTGTCCCTATGCTGTTTAAGACCTCCTATGTGTATTATGTGTCAGTCACTGTGCCGAATACATCGTATGTGCAATGCCACTGAATCCATACTATGGTCCTGTGAAGCAGATGTACACTCCATCAGGGAGACAGGGAAATGGGGGCTTGGAAGACAAGCCTCTGGTCACAGGTAGTGGCTGCAAGGCTACATTCCTAAGGCAGGTCACTCTAACTCTGAGTCTGAGTTCTTAACTCCTAGACCATCCTGTCTCTCATTCTCATGCTTTATTTGTACCTGGAGTGTTTAAAGGAAGTCTCCAGTGTGTAGATGAAGCAACAGACTAGGGGTGCTTAGACATTTCAAAAGACCTCTTGCCCCCTAGCAAAGAGCAACTGATTCCTCTTTACCCAGCTAGTTGCGCTTTCTCTGTTAATCCTTGGGAAAACAATGGAAGTTGGTGGTGCCAGAATTATCAATCAAAAGTAATAAAAATGGCCACTCTCTTTTCGATATTTTGTAAATTTCCTGTTCCGTGGGCTTTTATTAATCTTTAAATGAAAGCCATAGCCTCGTTTATCTCATGGTGTGTGTGTGCATCTATGACATACACACTGAGGTTCTAATGTAATTTTTAAAACTTGTTCCTTTTCGAGAGATTGTTCAAGATTGCTCATGGTCGCTTTTAGGAATTTCGACAGTTATTACAGGAAATCACAAAGCTTATGTTTAGTCACCGTAGCTATAAAATAAGATAGAGTCAAGTTGTAGAGAAGGGTTAACACCAAATTGCAAGTATTGAATACTTTGCTTTCCCCCAGGAACCTAAAATAATACATGTATTAACTATATGTGTACCTATTATCTGACTTGAGCTTTACAACTGTGATAGGTAGAAGCAATGTCTCATTTTACTTGAGAGACACTCTTAAAGAAGTGAAGTGACTATGTCAACCAAGAAGTGGCAAATGGCTATAATATCTCCCAATTTGTTTATAGACTTAACTTACTTTGAGTAGATGATAAAAAAATACCATTTTTTTCAAAACTAGGGATATTCTGTGTACCTGCCAGTTTTTTTTTTTTTTTTTTTAAACCAGGGTGTAGTGTGTTTAATTAGTTTGCAGTTTTTTTCCTGCTTCTTATAGTTTGGAGTATCTGACCAAATATCAGTAACATACAAATGCCGTCATTTCCATCCTGAAGTAGGATCCTAAGAACAAAGCTTATAGCCCTCCTCCTCTTTGGATCATGGAGAGTAGTGGAAAGAAATTCTTTAACATCTCGTGGGGCCCAGTGACTAGTCTCTCAGTTTTCCAATTGGAATGGAATATTCAGTAATAGTTTTCATAGAAATGAAAGACAAAGGCCTTTTCCAGAAATGGAATGGCTCCTCTCCAGTAGAGTCAGCAAGGAAGATGTTTCATTAGCTGACCTGGCTATCACAGGCATCTTGCCACTCATCAAAGTCCCTCTAGTGCTTTGAACATCAATGCACCAGTTTGATTGGTCAGCTGATTATGGCATGAGTTAACAAGGTCAAGGCTGGGGGTTCTTATCATTAAAACCATCTTCTTTCCTTCCAACAATGACACTACCCTAGAAATAATTTCTGATGACATTTCTGTCAGCTCTCCACACACATTAAGCTGCAGAGTTAAGGAACATTTGTCAAAGGCATGTGGATACCATATTGTCATTGAGTAAAAAAATGCCAAACCAAATGAAAGAATCCTTTCAAATGCATGCTATTCCAAGGATGGGTCTGGAGCTTACTTTCATGTATCTGAGAGAAGCTGGGCTTTGAATCATCAGCCATAACCATCAGTCACAGCTCTATTAAGTATCTTAGTTTCAAACCTAAAGGACAAGGTCAATAGATTCAGCATTCTTCCTATTTTGGGTTGAAGAGTTTTCTGGAGTGCACAGGATATTATTAAGGAAGAAGACTGAATTCTCATGATTACACTTTAACCATTTAACCTATCAGACTCTCAGGATCAAAGTTCACCTATATAAGTAGTAATTTGGAAATTCCAACCTTACCAAAATGGCACAAGTTTAGAGCAGGCAATTTACATGACAGGATTGCCAAGGTGTTTCTCAATTCGCTGACACTTAAAACCGAAGAGGTGGTGGTGAGGAATCATGAACAAGGACAAGTAGGGACAAAAATTAACTGGGAACTTTTGAGAAATTTTCTGTGGTTTTGTTCTCTGGGTAAGAAATTAGCCACATTGCCTGGCTTTAATGTTTCCACCCCAGCTCTATCAGGGGAAAGTCATTAGGATGGTGTAAACAGAGGCTGATTATCTAAAAACAGTCCTTGTTTTCCGTATGTGAAAGGCAACAAGTGGCCTTTAAAGGACAACACAGAACAAAACTCTCAGACCTGGGACAGGCAGGTTTCCAAAGCTGCACTGGGGGTTTTCTCAAAAGACAACAGTTTCTTCTCTCAGGCTGTGTGGGGGAGAACCAGAAGTGAGGTAACAAGTATGCTTTGGAGCAAGCGACCAGGGCATGTGTGCAAAGTTGCAGCACGCCGGCGGAAAGGGGGACACCCAGGGAGAACCATTTGGCTTCCTTTTACCAAGAATCCAAATCTCTTCTGGAGAGGCAAAGTGCTTTAGATCAGTTCTCCAAACTCCAAACGTTCACTCAGCGCACCCCTCCCAGGAGGGCGCCCGTTTCACCAGGCGTCTCAGGCAGGTGAGTGCCAGCCTCAAGCTTCCAGGTGGACAGGCCAGTACGCTCCCCGCTCCTCCCCACTGAGCGACCCAACCGTCTCCACGTCCCCGCCCCAGCCTCAATCCCCAGAAGGAAAGCCTAGCACCGACCGTGGAGCTGGGCGGGCGCCCCTGCAGGGTTCGCGCAGCGCCTGGGCCAGAGGAAGCCGGAGCCCGCGAGGGTGGATGGCGCGGAGGGTGGCCGGTGTCCCGGGCTGCGGCGCGCCGGCGGCCCCAGCTGCAGGGCTGTCTTGCCTGCGGAAAACTTATCCGGTGGGGCAGGGCTTCTCTGGGGACGTCTCGCCGAGTCTCCAGCCTCTGGCGATGAGCCGGTGGGAAGGATGAAGCCTCCCTGCCTCCTCTCTACGATCGCCGGAACAGACCAGAGGGATGCGCAAGGACTCGCAGGAAAGAAAACTCCGAAGGAAGGAACACGCCTCCAGCCTGTCCTCCCCTTCTCCCAAAGCTCCCAGCCCTTCTCCACTGCGGGACCGCTAGAGCGTCCTCCAGCCCTCACTAAACTGCACTGAGCTGCCGCCCCCTTCCAGGCCCCGAAGGGCAGGAGACTTTTAACTATTTCCTTCCTGAAGTGAAGCTGGGGGTGGGTGGAGGAGCCCCGGGGAGGGCTTAACAGACAAGCCCGGAATAATGAAAGGCCTGGCGAGAAACTCGGCCCCTTGGTCGGTGAGTGCAGGCGCTTTGATCTGGGATAGAGCAACTCCACTTTGCTTGTGGGCTCCTTCTTTAGTGCAGAGGAAGTTAAGAAGCTCAACTGGAAGGCAGGTTACTAGATCCAGTAAAGACTGCTTGCATTTTGTCCCTTGAAGCCAGCCCCCTAAGACTGCAGACCTCTAGCCCAGGGCGAAGAAGGAAAGCCCAGGAGAGTCAGTGACTGGGTGAAACTCTCACTCCAAAGGATGAGGATGCAGATCCTAGAGAGGGTGGGGCTCAGTGTCTTTACCCCAGATTGGGGTTGGAAGGGGGTGGAAGAGAAGACGAGGGGCAAAGGCCATTATGGGCTCTTCAGGGAAGCCTGACTTGGGGTCCCTCGGTGGACAGCTGGTTTCCGCCGAGTGTGGAACTATGAGGCTGGGGCACTCTGGACGCACCTCACAGACTGCTCTGTTATTGCAGATGAACAGGTCACCAGTCACCCACCGTTAAACACAGTGACTTAAAACAACGTCAGTCACTTACTTTGCTCTCATCTGCTCTCGGCAGGGCTTGTCTGGAACTCATCAGTTTTGCTCCTGTCACTAGGACTGGGGGATGCACTTCACTTGCTCTGTGTTGAGGGTTAGTTTTTCTCCATGTGTGGTGACGAGTTTCCAAGAATAAGTGTCCAAAGAGACAGGAAGAAGTGGAAACTGACAATCTCTTGAGATCTGGGCCCAGAAACTGGTAGAATGGCACTTTTCATCAATTTTATGAGTCAAGCAGTCATTGATCCCAGACTCAAAGTGAGGTCTTCAAGAACCCGCCAGCCAATTCAAGGAATGTTGAAAAATGTAGGGATCGTTTTTGTAAAACCATCAAAGAGACCCACAGAAAACCACCGTGGAAAGGGGTTGCTCTAGTCATCTAGCTCTGTTGGATTACATATCACCCTGTGCATTAATCTAGAGTATCTATAGCTTCTGTGTGAGGGTGGGTTAACCAGCCAGGATAACAAATAGCTTTTTAAAATGCCTTAGTTTATATTAAAAAAAGGGTTGACTTTTTGGGCACATGGCTTGGCAAGCTGACAATCTTTTCTAGGAAGAAAAAGTGGCTGCCTTCTCCCCGAAGAGGCCGTGCCCAGCTTGGGATGTGACATATGCTGGATTTCAGCCTTGCCTTGCTCTGTGACCAGACACACTTGGACAGTGTACACCTATGTAAGTGAACTTGTTGGTCTAGCTAGTCTTTGTCAGAGTACATCACCTAGCCTCTATCTCTTTGCTCCCCAGGGTGGTAAAAGATGAGTTATTAAAAATTCTTCCTTCACATCCATTGGGAGTGTTATTGTCTGAACAAAACAAAACCAGAAAATAACTTGTATTAGCAAGGATGTGAGAAACTGGAACTCTTGTCTATGGCTGGCAGGAATGTAGATGATGCAGCAGCCGGGGAAGAGAGTATGGCAGTCCTCAAAATATTAAACATAAAATCACTCTGGCTATATAATAATTAAAAGAATAATTGAAAGCAGGGATATGAACCGATATTTGTACACTCATGTTCATGATGGAATTATTCTCTGTAACCAAAAGGTGGAAACACCTCAAATGTCTATTGAAGAATAAATGGGTAAGCAAAATGTGGTACACACAGCCAGTGAAAGATTATACAGCCTTAAAAAAGAATAATACTCTGATAGATGTTACAACAGGAACTTCAAAGACATATGCTAAGTGAAATGAGCCAGACTCAAGGACATATATTATATTGCCAAAGGATGAAAACACAACAATTTATTTAATTGGCTTTATTTTTGATTCTAGAATCAGGCAACATTTCATTCCACAAAATAGAATATGTCTTCTCATGGGCTGAGTAGAAGAGCTTGGTTGTGTAGACAGAGAAAGGTTGAAGAAAGCTGAAATGAAAGAACAAAAAGTGGGTTGGCCATTTCAAAGTTATTTTCCTTATAAGTTGAAGACAGGAGACAAAACAATGTGGAAATAACTGATCAAATTAAGTTACTTCATGTTATCTATTTTTGTGTGTCTGAGAGAGTTAAAAGAGAGAGGACTTCATTATCATGACAGTGACATTTTTCTATAAGCAGTTAAGTTTTGGCTTGGTGACCTGAAATTTTAGCACAGTGACTCCATTTTGCGTTTGGCCTGGTCTGTTCAGGAGTTTAATTCAAAACAATAGCCTTCTGTAATTTTTTTAATACTATGATTACGCTTATGTGAAAGAACTAGTTTGTCAAATTCGTAAAGACAAAAGGTTGGTAGTGATTACCAGGGGCTTGGAGAATGGGGACTTAATTGCTTAATGTGTTTAAGAGTTTCAGTTTGGGATAATGAAAAAAATTCTGGAGGGCGATGGCAGTAAGGGCTATACAACAACGTGAATGGATATCCTTAACACCAATAAACTGTACACTTAAAAATGACTCAAATGACAAATTTATATTATTCATGCACTACCATAATAAAAAAAAAATTCTTCCTAGTATCAGGAACATTTGCCGCCTTGTTACCTGTTAATCTGTCTTCTAAGCTCATAAAATGAGTTTACTGCCTCTTTTAAGAAAAATCTTTAAATAGAAAAGATGTGTTTACGTGATTGACTAGCATTGGCCTGCCTTTGTAGAGATTGGGGTTGGTTTATTCTAAATGAGAACAGCATGAATATTCCTTAGTTGTTGGAAATTTATCTCATCTGTTTTGCTTCACTTTGGGGAAAATGACTTCAGTGGACCCAAACCAATTTTTGGCTAAGTTGACTTCACCTCCAATAACCCCTTTCCCCATAGCTAAGACTTAATATGGTTGCCCAACTTCTATATTACCTGCTAAGTATTTCCAAAGACTAAGTTTTTCAACTTGACTTCCAAAGGTTACTTCTTTTCCCTGGAAGGTGGGTTGGAATTTGCAGTTTTTCTGGTTTCAGGGAAACCTTGATCCCACTTGACTCTGGCTCAAGCAGCTCATTAAGCGGAGCATTAGTGTAATGGTATTTACCATGACTTCTCTCAGCATCCTGTCATATTGATTTCATGAACAATAATTGCTGTAGATTAAGAAGTACTCAAGATAGCACTTAAAAACCAATTTTTCACATGTCCTTGGGGCAAATGTTCTTCTAAATTTAAGTTTCTTGATTCAAATTTGCAAATCCATTTCATAATTGCTAACTCCAAATATCCTCCAACTTGAAACACAATGAAAGTCCTGAGTCTTGTGCCATTTGCTGAGAATATTGCAGGCAGTTTTGAGCTCCCTGGGGGAAGGAAAACAGGAATGATTCAGAGAAGAACTGCAAACAGGAAGGAAGGCTGGTAAGTGGTTGTGAGAGGCAAGGTGGAGAACTAGGGAAATGGACATCAGAGACATGAGACCTGAAACTGCCATAGCAGCCTTCTCTCTGGCCAGTGAAGTGACGGAGACTATTGGCAGCAAACATAACTGCTGTAAAGATGAAAAGACAAGCCCATGAGTTGAAGATGAGTTTTTAATTGAAACTCCCTATAGGCGATTTGTTTTTAAGAGGAAATACTCATAATCATTGAGCAACTTGAGGGTTAGGGACTCTGACCCCGCTCCCTGACCCACAATAGAAAATTCAGGTCTGACCTTCTAAAAAAAGTTATTTAAGACCTTTATTAACAGGTGCTTATGGTTTGTTGACTGTTCTTTGAAAAAGTCAAGTTCTAAATTTTATTAAAAATTAAAAATGAAGTTCTTAAAAATCTCAACTTGAGCAGATATGAAACAATTTAAAAATTAAAGGCATATTGAGAAAAACTAAGCTTAAGGAAAAACCTCACATTTTTTATTACCAGAAAGGAATGTCTTTAGATAACAATAATAAAAAGCCCATGGTGCATGGACAATGCACAGGATTCTAGGAATCTGATCAATGGGCAGAAAAACCATTTTAAAGTCTGCTCCAAAGTGTTGCAGGAATTTCATATTCATTTCCTCTTGTTGCATGACCAGATGATGGTGGAGATGATGAGCTGATGTTTACTTGGCTCCATCCTGCTCATCCTTAGAGTGAAGGAGATCTCAGATGGTGGACCAGTTGCTTCTCCTCTTTCCCTTCTCTGGCATCTGTAGCATAATCAGAGTTAAGCAGTATGGATTTTCCTCATTGCTGTCCTCTCTGGGCTGTTGGTAGTGAGGGTGGCCCTCCTGTGGAAAGCAGCTATAACCCTGAAAACATTCCGTCTCCCTGGTCTATGTGGTGGTCCTGCATTCTGGTTGTTGACATTCTCCATCACTTTTCCCTGCATGGGGGGGGGGATACTGTGGTTGGCGCCCATGGGGTCTTTGGAAGGAGTAAGGTGGGAACCCGTGCCTCTGGTAGTGCTGGTGTTGTTGGACTGGCTATGTCTCCTTCTTTCCTTACTCTCGATATTCTGGCAACTCTGCTGGTAATTGCACTGAGGATCACCAGGGTAGTGTCTGTAATGGTTGTAGTCTGCTTCACGTTTACTGCTTTGGGCTGGATCTCCACCAGGTTCTCTAACATCTGTTCCTCCATAGCCTTTTCTCCTTCAGCAACATCAAACTCCACAGTCTCTCCATTTTTTTTCCTACTGTGCAGGTCCTTCCTGGGGTTATTCTATTTATGACTGTTTCATGTCATTCCTGTGGATGGTTGAACCATGTATGCTTCTTACATTGAGCCATTTTATTGTTCTCAATACCTTCCTTGCAATGACCTTCTTGTCCCAGCCAGCCAATGCCACCAGACCACTTGGGCCACTTGGGCCACTGCTCTCTGTATTGCTGTCCGTGGTGCAGGTGTGTAGGTCACTAGGCAGCAGTGGGCAGCTCTGGGCTTTCTGAGTTCCATGCTTTGTGCTTTCTTCCCATCCAACTCCATTTAACTTCTGATTCCCCACGACTTATCTATGAATACCTGCTCTGTACCAGAAGCCCTTACTGATATAGAAACAGCACATATTTTGTATGTTGTGTGTATTATATGTGGTGAGAAATGTGTGAGAACACTTGTTATACTATACAAAATTTCCTGGGGAGAGAAACTGCTCTTGGGAGATGGTCCATATCTCATGTGTTTTAAGTAGACACTAGCAGCACTTGAACTTGTTACAACAGCAACTGGAGATAGCTCAGAATTACTGAAGTAGTACAGAATTGCTACAGTTAATTGTATGCAATTATGATTCAGTGCTGCATCTTTGTATTTGTTTGCATTTCTCACACCTGCAAATGGTCTGTGTTTTTAAGAATTTTAACTTTTTATGTATGTGTATATTGTATAGTATTGTAAATGATATAATACACTATAATCAATACGTATTTATTTATTTATAACAAATAAAACTCATTCAGGTTCTATGTAACTTTTCATAATTTTTTTTTCAATATTTCTAGGCTGCACAGTTTGTCTTTAAACCCCTGTTTTTCCAGGGTCAACTCTATTCTAAAATGTTAGTCTTTAGATGAACTCCTGAAGGTTCTAAAGTGGCTTCTCACTGCAACAATGTTGCATGACATCAAGTTGTCTCATCAAAATATATTTAATGAATCATGTAGCCCAATGTTTTGTGAATTGTTGGTGGTTCCATTGGAGGGCAGAGACTCAATCAAGTCTTAGCATCACCAATGATGGGGTAAACAGATATTAAGCATCTTCTGATGATATGTTCCATGTATCTAGAGATGTTTCCAGAAAGGTTTAACTTGAATATAGTCAAGCCTTCAGCTATATACATTCCAGTTTCCAGCTCAGAGAGAGAACAGAAGGACAAGTTAAACAAATAACAGGAGAAGCAAAGAGGTAAAGCCCAGAGGTGTGACATGTAACTGGACAATTAGTCCTTCTCTTCTGTCAGTCAACAGAAAGGGGATTTGTTTTTCTAGATTGAAAAAGATTTAAAGGAAACAACACCAGAACAGGAATAGGACAATTGTGTTGGCCTGGACTGGGTCCTGATTTGGATAAATCACCTACACAGTTCGTTATTTTTGTTGTTGGCAGTTTCCCCCCCCCCCCCCCCCCCCGATGACTGGGGACTTTTTGGATTTGGACTAGGTATTAGATGCTATTAAGAAATCATTATTATTTTCGGTTATACAGAAGGATGTCTTATATTTCAGGGATTCTCTCTGGGGGGAGGTATGATTTACTTTTCATTACCAAACCACAAGCAAAACTGTGAGTTTTTTAAAAATGGCAAGAGGTATAAAGAAATGCAGTGTTGGACAGATTTGGGATTGATATTCCCATTCCCAAAGGAGAAATGGGAAGGGCCCTAGAGCTATTCAGCTGCAAACTTCAAGGAAAGAAAAGACTGACCCCAGAGGTGAGGCAGAGATCATTCATCAGAGCTGCCTGCTCAGCACAGGCCCCAGGGGCAAGCCTGTTTGCTTCTCAGTTCCAGAGGTTGGGATTGCCTCTGGATTTCAGCAGGGGGTGATGACACCTCCCACTGCCTCAAAGGCGGGGTCACCCACAGAGCTGCAGGGTGACACTGCACCCCAGCAGATTGGGAGGGCTGAGCATCCAACCAAAGACTATAGTCTCCTGGCTTAATGGAAAGTTCCTTGCTAGGTTTTGGACTTTCTTGGGACCCCTCACCTCTTTCTTCCTTCCATGGTCCCTGCTTTGGAATGAGAATGTCTCCTATGCCTCTTCACCAATGTATTTTTTAAAAAAATATATTTTTAGTTGTTGATGGACCTTTATTTTATTTATTTATTTGTATGCAGTGCTCAGAATCGAACCCAGTGCCTCATACATGACAGGCAAGTGCTGGACTGCTGAGCTACAGCCCCAGCCCGCTTCAATATTATCTTTTTTTTTAAAAGAGAGAGAGAGAGAGAGAGAGAGAGAGAGAGAGAGAGAGAGAGAGAGAGAGAGAGAGAGAATTTTTTAATATTTATTTTTCAGTTTTTGGCGGACACAACATCTTTGTATGTGGTGCTGAGTATCGAACCCGGGCCGCACGCATGCCAGGCGAGCGCGCTACCACTTGAGCCACATCCCAGCCCTCTTTCTTTCTTTCTTTCTTTTTTTTTTTTTAATAATTTTTAAAAATATATTCTTAGGGGCTGGGGATTTAGCTCAATGGTAGAGTGCTTGCCTCGGATGCACAAGGCCCTGGGTTCAATCCCCAGCACCACAGAAAAAGAAAAAAAAATTCTTAGTTGTAGATGGACACAATACCTTTATCTCATCTATTTATGTGGATCAAACCTGGTATCTCACGTTCCCAAGGCAAACACTCTACCACTGAGCTACAACCCAGCCTCCACCATGGTCTTTTGAAAGCACATAATTTGCTTGGTTTCACAGGTTCACAGCTGGAGAGGGATCTTACCTCAGGGTGAAATGTACCTCATTCATACCTGATTTAGATATCTAAGATTATTTAAGTGACTATGGACCTTTTAGAGTTGATGCTAGAATAAGTTAAGACTTTTGGGGACTGTTGGGATGTACTAAATGTATTTGGCTGAGGGAAGAACATGAATTCTAAGGGGCCAGAGAAGAAATTTATGGAGTGAATATTTGTGTTCTTCCAAAACTCATACATTAAACTCCTAACTCCCAATGTGAGGCTTTCTGGGGGCAGGGCCTTTGGGAGATAATTAGGGCTAGATGAGATCATGAGAGCAGGGTCCACATGATAGGATTAGATCTCTTATAAGAAAAGACACCAGAAAGCTAGTTTTCTCTCATCCTACAGTAAGAAAGTGGGCATCTGAGCAAGAAGGAGAAGCCTCAGCGGAACCTGACCATGCTGACACCCTAATCTTGGATTTTCAGCCTCTAGGAAATGAATTTCTATTGTTTAAACTGCCTAGTCTGAGGTATTTTGCTATGACAACTTAGACACCAATTTTGCATCTTTTTTAAAATTCACTTCAGCATTTATGATCGCTTACATGGATTTGGGTTTATTGAATTTTTTTTTGAACACTTAATAGAAGTGTTTTTTTGTTATGATTAAATTTCTTTGGCTGATGGTGTTAACTTTGGTTCAAGGGCCTTTTCTTAATTTGCAGAGCTGCTAAATATTAACAATTAGAGTGACATGATAAATAATATAAATAATAATAATAAACATTATCATCACATTTACTGCATGCAAACATAGTGCTGAGTTGTTATCTCATGTGATTTTCACAATAGCTTTGTAGATGAGTAAGTATTGATATGATCCCCATCTTACAAAAAAGAAAACTAAGCTTAGCAAGGCTAACTGAACTGCCTGAGGCTATAAATTTGTGCAATATTTTGAATCTGTCGCTTCCAAAATTCTTGTTGAAACTTCATCCCCATTGTGGTTGTGTTAAAGATGGGCCTTTTGGGAAGTGAATAAGTCATGATGGCCCCTGTGAATAGATTTGTATTCTTACAAAAAAAGAGTTTGGCCAGTACCCCTTTAATCCTTTCTGTCCTTTGTGAAGACACAGAGTTCCTCCCCTCAGGAGGATGCTGTCAGGGGAAAGCAGAGAGCAGTCCTCACACAATACCAAGTGCCTTGGTCTTGGTTTTCCCAGCATCCAGATCTGTGAGAAACAAATTTTTTTTTAAATAAATTATCCTATCTCAAGTATCATTTTGTTATAGCAGCACAAATGGATGAAGATACTTACTAAGTACTCAAGAAGTAGGCATTGTGTTTTTGAGCTAGAATGAGCTTTAGAAATCACCTATACCAACATCCTTGTTTTATAAGGGGATAGAGTATAAATGGCTTTAGTTTCCAATGGTGGCAATGGTTGCCTAATAATTTAGGTCGGCCAGGTCTTGGTAATTACCTTAATAGTCTATTAACAAAACACTGTGGAAAGTGATTGTTTTGTAGTGTCTCTGTTCACAGTAAATTTTTCATAGTGTCACATTTAATTGACTTCTCCACTGCACTTATCATCAGCTCTCTTTTCTCATGGTATGTATTGCTGCCTATTTACCATCTTTCATCATGCTTCTGGGAAATTCATTATTAATTCCACTGGTTTATTCTATGTTAACCAAAAGAGTGCCAATTTTATTTTCTTCCATTTTATAAAAATATCTATGTATCAGTCAGCTTTTCATTGCTGTGACAAAAATGCCCCTCATAAGAACAACTTAAAGGAGGTAAAATTTTTTTGGGTTCATAGTTTCAGAGGTTCAGTCCATAGTCAGCTGACATCATTGCTCTGAGTCTGAGACGAAGTAGAACATCATGGTGGAAGGGCCTGGTGGAGGAAGGTTGTTCAGTTCAAGGCATCCAGGAGGCAGAGAGAGGGAGGTGCCAGGGATAAAATATAAACTCCAAAGGCACACCTCTATGACCTACTTCTTCCAGCCACCCCCCCCCACCCTGCTTACAACTATCACTCCAACAGGAGTCCTTTCAAATTACTGATCCATCAAATGGATTAATCCACTGACCAGGTTACAACTTTATAATATAATCATATCACCTCCAAACATTCCTATGTGAACACAGGATATTTTGGGGAAGGCTTCATATCCAAACCATAATAGTACAGTAATTCAAAGCTCCTTTGAGACTTCCAAATCTTACTCTCACAAGTGCAGTAAATCTTTAAGCAACAAGCTACTTCAACATCTACAGACAGTCTACATTCTTCTCCTATGTAAATAAAACAGCACGTAGTATCTGTGGCTGACAGAGAGACTTTAATTATAAAATTAATTGCTCCATTTCAATTAATAGAAGAGATAAGAGGTTTTGTCTAGACACAGAGAAAATGGAATCCAACTAAAACATTCTGTATTTTAAAAAATCACGTTAACACTTAAAAAAATTAAAGTGAAGGGAATGGTCTCTAGGCAATAAAGAAGAAAAAAAAAAAAAAGAAAGTCCAACTCCTTGGCATGTGTTTGGCTGTTGTGGATAATGTCTGTGGCAGTTAAATTGATTAGATTGAGGTCCAGAGTGAGGTCAGTTATGAGTCTGAGCTTCTTAGAGACTACTACATTTGTCCTTGTCATTGTTCTGGGGCAAGGATTGCAAACTTTTTTTTTTTTTTTTTTTTTTTGTAAAAAGCCAGATATGAAATAGTTTGGGCTTTGAGGTCCATATGGTTTCTGTTGCAACCCCTGCCCTTGCCCTTGAAGCTCAGAAGCAGCAATAGACAACATGTGAGCCTGTGGTGGGGCTGCTATTTTAATAACACTGAACTTACAAAAACAGGTGATAGGCTGGGTTTGACCCATGTACTATAGTTATACACATGGTACTATATGACACCCAATAGAGAGGACCCAATATTAGTGGGCTAGTTTGGAGATCGATATCCCTCACTGAGAAACTCCCAAAGAGGTTTTTGATTTCTTCTTTGAACTTTCTTTGGAGTAACTGTTGTGGTGGTTTTGGTAGTGAATTCTTGTCTCACCAAAAATATTCCATAAATAATGCATGAGTATGTTGTCATTTAAACAATACAGAAATATATAGATATTGCCACTTAAAAACTTCAAAATATACAGAATGTGTCGAGGATGAAAGAGCCCTTTAACCACATTCTACTATATTCTATTCCCTCTCTTAGAGGCTATCATTTTAATCAGTTAGTGTTTATTCTCCCAATCCTTCTTTCAGTAACTTATAAACACACACACACACACACACACACACACAAATATACATGCACATACTTTTTTTTGTTTTTTGTTTATTTTACATAAATAGCTCATACTATACCTTATATATTAAAATAGTACATGATTTGCTTTTCTATGTAACTGCATATCTTAGTAATTTTTTTCATGTCAAAGATATCCTATGAAGAAGTATTTTGTAGTATGGATGTACCATAATTTATTTAGTCAGTTCCCATAGATGTTAATGTTCTTTGCAGTGTTTTAACTTTTATATAAGACAAGGCTGTAATGAACCCATCTCTCCCTTCCCTCCTTTGTTCCTTCTTTCTTTCCTCCCTCCCTCCCTCTCTCCCTTCCTTCCCTTCTTTCCTCCTCCCTTCCCTCCCTCTCTTCCTTCCTTCCTTCCTTTCTTTTTGTGCTGAGGATTGAACCCAAAGCTTTGTGCATGCCGGGTAAGAGCTCTACCACTAAGCTACAGCCCCAGCCCTCACTGTGCATTCTTACTGTGATAATGTGAAGGTTAGTTCTCTAGATTTCATAGCTACAAGTGGAAGTAAGTATCTTCAAAGGAAAAAAATGATTGATTCTTTTTAGAAATGGCAAGCTCTAAATGTAAGGTGACAGCTGATGGGATTTGGAGATGAGACTGAGGATGGAATTTGTTGGGTAAAGGATGAGAAGCACTCATGGTAAATAGTCCCTGCTCCAGATAAACACAGTCTGGTGGCTGCATCTTTTAGACTCATAGAGGATATGGCCTTCCAATGCTTAATCCATTCAATCAAAAACTAGATGTTAAGTTTAAATAGCATTTTACATCTGATAGAGAAGTTGACTGGAAATTTGGGAATCTGCATTCTATTTCACTCTCACTGTTAAGTGGGTATGTGATCTTAGACAAGTTCCTTGGCCTTCATGAGCTTGTTCCTCATATGTAAGAGGAGGTGTAAGATTACATTAACTACAGGCTTTTTTATTCTTCATCAATCTATGACTCATTTCTTGTGGAGCTTATCTTACAATGGCTTTAAGATAAAATTGTATACTTTGGATAGAAAAATAGGTCTTTAGGACATAAAGTGGGTTTACAGAAGTGGACTGTCCTTATTTATCATTGATCAGTATAGAGTGAAAGAAAAGTTTTAGGAAGATTAATTTGGCAGAAGGGTTTTATACATCTGAAGAGAAACCAGAGGCCAGAAGATAAGTTGATGTTGTCACACATGGAGTGTGAGGGTGGGATAAAAGTGGTGACAGATGCTGCTTTGGAGGTTTGGATGCAAGGTTTAAGGCACAAATTCCAAAGACATTCACAATGAAGAAGACCAGCGTTGAGGCTAGCTGGTGCTGTGTGACAACCGCCATGTGCACCACAGCAACAAATTGGCCCAAAATGATGGTGATGATTCTGAAGCCTGATTTGTGGGTCAGTGGTTTGGGCTGGTTTGGAGGTTTTACGCTGGTCAAGGCTAGGCTCATTTATGCAGTGGATTTCCTCATGTATCTGTAGTCCACTAGCCTGCAGTGGCTTTGCTCACCTATTTAATGGCTTTTGGCTGGAGTAAGGGAGTGACTGAGCCATGTGTACGTCATCATCCGGCAGGGTTACTATGGTTTATTTGCTTGGGTTGTTTCAGTGCAAGAGAGGTAACCCAGTGCAGCCAGAGAGGGCAAACCTCAGTATCCATGTTCTCAAGTGTCTGCTTGCATGATATTTGCCATTATCCCATTGGCCAAAGCAAGTCACATGTCAAGTTCAGGGTCAGTACTGGAGGGGACTAACCATCAAGTGCAATCATTTTTGCAAATGGTCTAAGAATTTGGTATTGGTGGTAGTGGTGGGAAAGATTAGATCTGGGGAATAAAGTAGGAAGAATCAAAAGAGGATTCTAAAATTTCTTAGAGGGTGAAATAGTTCAGCATATCTATTGAGTAAACACTGTATACCAGAAATTTGCTAGGAATACTAATTAAAATTAAAAAAAAGAGTAAGACATTACCCCATTTTCAAGAAACCTGGAGTCTAATGGAGGGGGAAGAGATATGTGAACTACTTAAAATTGTTGGGATAGAGCTATCTGTTAGACAAGGAGTCAGGGAACATTTTCTGTAAAAAGCGGGTTAGTACATAGTTTTGGCTTTGTGGATCATCCAGTATCTGTTGCAATGACGTGTACTTTGCTGTAATAGCATAAAAGACATCACAGATACTATATTAAAAAACGTGGCTAGGTAAAGATTGATGGCGAATCCATTAGGGTGGTTGGAAAGAAAGCCAGGTTTGGAGGGCCAAATGATTTTATGGGGAGATGAACTGAATTTTGAAACAGTTTGGAAATATTCAAATGGAGATGGCTGATATGGGAGGGCATGTGGGGCTATAGACCTGGGTCTAGGTAAGAGCTTCAATTTTGGAACTATGAGAGTGCAGTAATTAGTAAATGAAGTTAGGAATGTGATGCATTACATCTGGAGGCAGAATGTGAAGAAGAAAAGGCAAAGAAACCAGGGTAAGCCTTGTATAAAACTTTCAGTTAGGGTAAGTAACAATTAGAAGCTTGTCAAAAAAAAAAAAAGCATCTGAGAAAGAATCAGAAAGGGGTAGTGTCTGTGAAACAAAGAGAGTTTCAGGAATAAACGGGTGGTCAAGAGAGGTCAAAGGGAGTGAAGAGTGAGATCAGGTCACAGAGATGGCCAGTGAGGGAGACATTGTTCTAAGAATGTCAAACTTAGCCTTTAGGCAAACTCTCCTGTTTTACACACATTCGAAATACCTTCATAATTAGAAACAGTGCAAAGAGACACGCAGCAACATTGCTTAGCAGTGAGTGTAAATCTTTTTGCTAAATTTATATTTGTCATTTGTAGAAGAAAAATCAACACCATCTACAATTAGCGTGTGTTTTACTCTTTCCAAGGCTTCTTGGTAACTTTTGGAAAAGGAATTTGTTGGGAAATAACAACAGTGAACAAGAAAGCAATACAAAAATGTTGTAAGCATTTGAGGCAAAGCCCTTTTCTAATTTCTAATTAATGTTTTTAAAATCCAAATATGGTTTCCATTATCATATATGAATTATTTTTAATTAACACATATTAATTATATATATTAATGATATTTCTACACATGCATATAGCATGCACTGATCAATTCCAGCCTCCCTTTCCCCACCCTCCCTCCCTCTACGCCCTTCTCAATATCTAGTAATCACTGTTCTACTTTCAGAGGCTTACCTGAATTTTGAGTTAAAAAAAGAGTAATTAGGTTCTTGTTTTTTTTTTTTTTTTTTTTGGTGGCACTGGGGATTGAATCCAGGGCTGCTTTATATCTCCAGCCCTTTTTATATTTTATTTTGAGATAGGTCCTTTCTAAGTTGGCCAGAATGACCCCAAACTGGTGATCCTTCTTCCTCAGTCTTCCTAGATGCTGGTGTGCACCACCATATCTTGCCAAGACTTTTAATTCTTAATATATATTTATTGATTAAATTTAAGCATTTAATGCAGCGTGTATTATGCAGGTCTGTGGAAATGTCTTCTAAGATGACAGAACCAGAGTTTCAAAGTGGTCTCCTCACTATTACATTCAACAACTCAGCCATCTTCCAAGATAACAGTTATTCTTCCAAGGCCTTCTTTTCTATTTTTTTAAAATTAAATTATTTATTTATTCTAATTTGTTATATATGATAGCAGAATGCAATTCAATTCATGTTACACATATACAGCACAATTTTTCAAACTTCTGGCTGAACACAAAGTACATTCACACCATTCTGTCTACATGCATGTACTTAGGGTAACGATGTTCATTTCATTCCACCGTTGTTCCTACCCCCATGCCCTCTCCCTTCCCCTCCCTCCCCTTTGCCCTATCCAAAGTTCCTCCATTCCTCCCATGCTCCCCGCTTCCCCCGCATCCCCATTCTGAGTCAGCATCCTCATATCAAAGAAAACTTTCGGCCTTTGGTTTTTTGGGATTGCTCACTTCATTTAGCGTAATATTCTTCAACTCCCTCCATTTACTGCAAATGCCATGATTTTGTTCTCCTTTAATGCTGGGTAATATTCCTCTAAGTACTTCTATTTATCCTCCAGTGGAAAAACTTAGAGGTGATGCTGCCGAAGGATGATGGAGAGATTAGACAACACCTCAGGGGCTTTTGCTTACAGGCTTCTGATTTGAATATATTTGGGAAGACATCTGTATGAGTTTGCTAGAGCTGCCATAACAAAATACCACATACTGGGTGACTGAAACAACAGAAACTTATTTCTCACAGTTTGTAGGCTACAAGTCCAAGATCAGGGAACCAACAAGTTTGGTTTCTTCTGAGGCCCCTCAGTGGCTTACAGATGGCTATTTTTCTGTGTCCTCACGTGGTCTTTCCTCTGTGAGTGCACATATCTGTGTTCTGCAAGTGTCTATGTCCTGATTCCATCTTCTTATAAGGACATCAATCACATGGGATAGGCCCATCTATAAAGCCTCATTTTACCTTTTAAAAACCTATCTTCAAATATAGTCACATTTTAAGGGCTGGGGTTGTGGCTCAGTGGTAGAGTGCTCGCCTAGCATGTGCGAGGTCCTGAGTTTGATCCTCAGCACCACATAAAAATACATAAACAAAATAAAGGTATTGTGTACATCTAAAAAACAAAAATAAAAAGATTGCCCATCCAAATATAGTTACATTTTGAGGTAGTGGGGGTTAGTACTTCAACACATGAATTATTGGGACATGATTTAGCCCATGACAACATCTACATTTGCACTCTATGACTTAAATGGCATTTTGCAGATGTATTTACCACACATGATTACAGTTCAGACTCTATAGTTTTGTGCTAATTTGCTATCTTGGGCAAATCATTTGGGTTCAAATAATTTTTAAAAAATGTTCACAGTTTGTTTTGTGTGCTTGGTAAATGTGTGCACATATATGTGTATATAATATATACACATATATATCTTTTATAAATGTATATATTTTTATAGAAATCTTTTAAAGTTAATTGAAAGTAAAAATATCACGACATATATCCCTATATGTTTCATTTCCTGCATTTCTAAAATATCAGAACATTCTCCTACTTTATTTGCAATTGAATTAAATGTTTATTTCTTCTCAAATGTATGTATTCAATTTTGGTGTTTGCTTGAAGTGCTTTTGCTTTTTGCTTTTCATCAAATGTGCATCATATCTACTAGGCTAGAGTCTCATCAACAATTCTAAAGCATTCCGTGGTTGAATGAGAGGAAATGCTGCTGTAGGTGTGTCTGGAGGATGTGGTTATGTATCATCACACATCACACCAGACACTCACTGTGTTGGTGTTAATCACTCACTGTGTTGGTGTTAATCACTGCAGGTAAAATTTACTCAGGCTATAGTTTGTGATTTCTGTCTATGTGAGATTTTAACAAAATCATGCCTTGGAGATACTAAGTTTTACAAATTGTTTTGGATAAAATTTTAAACTATTTTATTTTTCACCCTGACCTACTTTTTTCCTTGGAGATGTTCTGGCTGTGTTAGTGTTTTCCTGGAAAATTTATTTATCTTTATCCTTAATATCACATAAGAACTAACTCAAGGGTTCTCAGGGAAGTTCTATCCCCTTTCTATCTTTATTTAGAGTCAGTTTGGCAATTACAGAAGCATTGTGTTATTTGCTTGTGTCTTAGTCCATAAGTTGGGTGGCTTATACACAACAGACATTTATTTCTTGTAGTTCTAGAGGCTGCAACATCATGACCGAGGCACCAGCATATGTAATCTCTGAGAAAGGCTTATTTCCTGTTTTCTGTTTCATAGAGGTAACTGCTCACTATAGAAGTTAGAAGGAGCTTCCTTGTAATGGCACTAATCCTATTAACAAGAGGCCTGCCCTCTCGACCCTTCCTAAACACCCCACTTTCTACCACTATAACCTTGAGGATTAGGAGGGTCAACATATGAATTTGGGGGGCACACAAACATTGAGACCATAGCAGCTTACACCTGCCCTCCCATATGAGAATCCTGCAAGGATATTCACTTTCTTCTACCCTGAACTTCACTAGACAAAAAGTTCTCGTATTATTTCTCCATCACCATTGCAAATTGAAACTCAATGGTCTGTATTTATTATTTGTTATAAGTAAGGTTCTTTGTGGAGCCTTTTGAATTTAGTCAGACAATGTATATGGCAACTTTCACCCTCTCTTGCTGCCAAGTCACACCTGCCACTATCTCTGACCAGGATACCCGCCCAATTCCTTTTCAGAAGCACAATCATTTTTTTAATCACAAACTATGACTCACCTCACTAGTGGGCCCTTTCCAGACTTGGCCACTAGAATCCATATATACCTCTCACTGTAAGGGACTCATATGCATTCATTCTCTGTCTTCTAGACTACTTAAATGTTGGTTTAATTATATTTAGTTTTTCCCTCTTATTTGGGTTCTATAATAGAAAAGAATACAGCAGACATAATCTCTGGTCCCACAAAAGTTAAAAGCTTAAAAGAGGGGGACATATATAGCCACCATGCTATGGACTTTAGAATGCAATATTTCCAGAGTATGGACTGGATTTTTTTCTGAATAGTTTATATTTAGCGAATTTAATTTTTAACAATTATATTTCTAGCCATTTTAAAAAATTCACAATATTCCTGTAAGACAGTTGGGCAGGTATAGGCAAAGCTCATTTTCTTACTGGAGTTTCTTTAGAAACTGCATCATAAAGTGAGTCATTATGAGGAAATTCTATTTTTCCCAAAGGGACAATGTTTAATTTGAGGGTCATATATCTTCTTAGAGACTCCCACTTACCTTAAAGCTATTCTAAAATCAGTACAGTAGGAGCTCATTATGGTTTGGTTCTAAAAATGTCACCCAAAGAGCTCATGTGTTAGCTCATGTAGCAATGTTCAGAGGCAAAACGATTAGATTATGAAAGCTATAACAGCATCGGTGGATTAATCCATTTGATGGATTAATAGTTTGAATGGACCACTACGTGTTACCTGCAGGCAGCTGGGGCATGGTTGAAGGAGGTAGATCACTGGGGGTGTGTTCTTAGGCATTATCTTTCCCCTGCCTCCTCACTCTTTCCTTTTGCTTCCTTCTGAGCAGCTTTCCTCTGCCACATTTTCTGCCATGATATTCTCTCCACCATGGGCCCAGAGCAGTGGAATCAACTGACCATGGACTGAAACTGTGAGTCTGAAATAAACTTTTCCTGCTTTAAGTTGTTCTTTTCAGATATTTTGGTCACAGTGATAAAAAGTCAACTAACATAGAGTCTAATTTAAAAAACCTGAGCAAAATGCTTTCAGATTGTTTTTCTTACTGGTAATATGCTTTAAAATAAAGGACCAAGCCAAAGAGCTTTATATTCATCTTTTCTAATATCTTCAATTTATTAAAAGTTACTAATGGAGTTGCTTATACAGATGGATGAAAGCTTGCCATCTTTAAAAGATACTGGACCTCTAGACACTTCATTCACAAACATGAGCTGTCAGAACTACTCATTCTTCATGGATAATCTATAAATATCATTGTTAGGCTATAGGACCAGAATCTTAAAATGGAATATTATCACAATAGTGATTCAATGGGAGTACTTCAACATGTACTTATTTGAAGTATGATTACTTAAGCCTATAAAATTAATGTGCATATTAATTATCATCACATGAATATAGGATCTAGATCAGAAATTTTGTAAAATTAATTTTATTTTATTGAACTTCTACTGTGTTCTAGACAGTGAGGTAACAATCCTGATCAACAGATCTGCCCTGATGGAGCTTATATTCTAGTGGGGGAGATACACGATTGACAACTCAGAATATATACATAATATGATTTTAGTTAGAAATGTAAATCAGAGCAATAAAGGTTTTTATGGAAAGGGGATGACTTTAAAAGAGGTATCTAGACATGTTCCTTTGTACTTGTGACATTTGAGCAGAGGTCTGAATAAAAGAGGATGTAAACTATTCAAAGATCTGGGATAGAGCATTCTAGGAGAAGAATTGGTGCAAAGAAACCCAGCAACACCATTCAACATGTTCAAGGGACAAATGCAGGCAGCACTGATAGAGAAATGTTTTTTTAAAAATTGATCTAATTATTTATGCATGACAGCAGAATGCATTTAAATTCATTGTACACAAATGGAGCACAACTTTTCATTTCTCTGGTGGTACACAGTGTAGAGTCACACCATTAGTGCAATCATACATGTACCTAGGGTAATGATGCCTGTCTCACTCCACCATAGTTGCTACTCCTATGCCCCCTTCCCTCCCCTCACTCCTCTCTGTCAAATTCAAAGTTTCTCCATCCTTCCCATGCCCCTCCCCCATTATGAATCAACATCCACTTATCAGAGAAAACATTTGCCTTTGGTTTTTGGGGGATTGGCTTATTTCACTTAGCATGATATTCTCCAACTCCATCCATTTACCTGCAAATGCCATAATTTTATTCTCTTTTAATACTGGGTAGTAGTCCATTCTCTCTCTCTCTCTCTCTCTCTCTCTCTCTCTCTCTCTCTATATATATATATATATATATATATATATATATATATATATATATATCACGGTTTCTTTACCTTTATATGAAATTAAAGGCATCTAGGTTGGTTCCACAGTTTAGCTATTGTGAATTGAGTTGCTATAAACATTGATGTGGCTTTGTCACTATAGTATGCGTATTTTAAGTCCTTTGGGTATAGATGGAGGAGTGGAATAGCTGGGTCAAATGGTGGTTCCATTCCAAGTTTTCTAAGGAATCTCCATACTTCTTTCCAGAGTGGTTTCATCAATTTGCAATCCCACCAGTAATGTATAAGTGTGCATTTCCCCCCACATCCTCGACAACACTTACTGTTGCTTATATTCTTAATAACTGCCATTCTGAGTGGCATGAGATGAAATCTTAGACTAGTTTTGACTTACATTTCTCTATTGCTAGAGATTTTCATACATTTGTGGATGGATTGTATATCTTCTTCTGAGAAGTGTCTGTTCAGTTACTTAGCCCATTTGTTAATTGGGTTTTTTTTTTTTTTTGGTGTTGAGATTTTTTTTTGTATTTTTTTATTGATTATTTAAAGCATTACATAGCTCATGATATATCATCTTTCATACATTTGACTCAAATTGGGTTTTGAACTCCCATTTTCACCCCAAATACAGATTGCAGAATCACATCTGTTACATATTCACATTTTTACATAATGCCATATTAGTGACTGTTGTATTCTGCTACCTTTCCTATCCCCTACTATCCCCCCTCCCCTCCCCTCCCCTCCCATCTTCCCTCTCTACCTCCCCTGCTGTTGTTCAATTCTCTCCCTTTTTTCCCTCCCCCTTGCCCCTCATGACCTCTTATAATTTTATATATCCTTGAAGGTCTCCTACCATTTCCATATGCTTTCCCTTCTCTCTCCGTTTCTCTCCCCCCATTCGTCTTTGTTTACTGTAGTCTTTTCCTCACGCGCTTCCTTCCTGTTCTGTTCTTAGTTGCTCTCTTTATATCAAAGCAGACATTTGGCATTTGTTTTTTAGGGCTTGGCTAGATAAGTGGCTGCGACAACATGGTGTTGAGATTTTTGAGTTCTTTATATATCCTAAAGATTAGTGCCTTATCTGATGTGTGTATGGTAAAACTTTGCTCCCATTTTGTAGGCTCTTTCTTCACCTCAGTGATTGTTTCTTTTGCTAAGAAGAAGCTTTGTACTTTGAATCAATCCCATTTATTGATTCTTGATTTTATTTCTTACTCTGAAGGAGTCTTATTAAGGAAGTTAGGACCTAATATGACATGATGAAGATTTGGGCCTACTTTTTCTTTTATTAGATGCAGGGTCTGTGGTCTAATCCTACGCTCTTGATTCATTTTGAGTTGAGTTTTGTGCATGGTGAGAGATAGGAGTTTAATTTCATTTTGCTGCATATGGATTTCCAGTTTTCCCAGCACCATTTGTTGAAGAGGCTATCTTTTCTCCAATGTATGTTTTTAGTGCCTTTGTCTGAAATAACTGTATTTAGGTGGATTTGTCTCTGTTTCTTCTATTCTGTACCATTGGTCTACATGTCTATTTTGATGCCAATACCATGCCGTTTTTGTTATTATAGCGGACAGAGCACTATTTATAAGGGAGAGAGAAATGAAGCAGCGAGGAACCAGGTCATAAAGAGCAATGCAAAATGAATTACAGTAGATGGGGTAGAGAGAGTAGATGGGAGGGGAGGGGATGGGGGGATAGTAGAGGATAGGAAAGGCAGCAGAATACAACAGACACTAGTATAGCAATATGTAAAACAGTGGATGTGTAACCGATGTGATGCTGCAATCTGTATATGGGGTAAAAATGGGAGTTCATAACCCACTTGAATCAAAGTGTGAAATATGATATGTCAAGAACTATGTAATGTTTTGAACAACCAACAATAAAAATTAAAGAAAAAAAAAAGAGCAATGCAGACTGGGTGTGGGTCTGAATTCTCCAAGAATCAAATGTAAAAATGGAATTAAACATGGAAGAGTTTTATCAGTGGATACCTGGTTGGGAGAAAATGAGGAGGGTCCAGTGAAGGTTGTGAGAGGCCCCCGAGACTGTGATACTGTGATGCAAATTGACCTTGGGCAAAGAAGAGAAGGAGGAAATGTGGCTGGAAGTGTCCTGGACCGCTGTGTGGTAGAAGGAGGGCTCATCAAGGTCATCGACGAGTCCTTGAGCCCAAGATGGCCATCAGAGGAGTCTTGTGTTTCCCAGGAGTGAGTCTTCTTTATTGTCAGTCACTGGCTGGGGACAACTAGTAGAAAAGGTGTCCTAATGCAAAATAGTGATGAATTTCAGAGTGTAGAAGCAAGGACTTTCAATCAATTATGTGCTCTGTGACTGGAGATCTCTGTGTGTGTTCCATGGCAGGCACAGCATGGCTGAGAATTTGGATGTATTGTCAATTGAAGGAAGTCATTGGAAGGTTTTGAATAAGGGATAAAGGTGGTCTGATTTACTTACAAAAATGTCACTCCAACTCCTCCATGAATAACAGACTTTTGGGGTATAGCAGGATATCACACGAATCTAAGTTGAAAGGTAAAGACTTTTGACTAGAGTAGTTGCTACAGAAATTAGGAGATGGAGTAAGGTTCTGGAAGATTTTGGAGACAGAGCTAAGAGCCTGCCAATGGATTGAATGCTGGTAGTGAAGAGTTAAGTATGACATTGGAGTGTTGGGACTGAGCAATTGAATGATGCTATCTTTTCCCATTCGCTGAGATAGTAGTCGGGGAGGCTGGGGTTAAATCAGGGACTCAGTTGTATGTATGCTAGGTTTGAAATACCCAGTAGATACTGGGTATTTATGGAGCTATCTGGACGTGTGAGTGAATGAACACTGGAGAAATTTCCAGGGTAGAGATGTAGGGAGAGAATAGTAGAGAAGAGAGAATAGAACTGAGGACAAAGCCTTGGGAACTAACTCTTACAGATGAGGAACAGAAAGAGGGCAAAGCAGTAGCTAAGTGATGTGGAAGAACTGGAAGCTGTGGTGTCCCAGAGAACACGGGAGGAAAGTGTTTTAAGAAAGAAGCGATCAACTATGTCACGACGTGCTGCGGAGAAATTGATGAGGGCTCTAAACAGACTGACTTTTGGATTAGGCAAGATGAAGGTCTCGATGATCATGACAAGGGTGGGTTTATCAGAACAGTAGGAGAAAAGGCAGATGGGTGGAGAAGGGGCGGTGAGCAAGTGCAGACAGAGAGCAGAGACAGTTGTTTGGGGGAAATTGTGATAAAGGGAGCAGAGAAGGCAGTAGTGTTAGCATGTTTCTATTTCTGTGAGAATGATTCAGAGTAGAAGGGAAGTTGGATATGCAGAAGAAGGGGCTCCAATTGCAGGAGCTAATCTTTGAGTAGCCTTCTGGAAAAGGGCTTCAGAGCACAAGTGGATGAGCTGACCTTACCTAAGAACAGGGTGAGATGGTTCATTGAACAGGAGGAAAGCTCAAATGTAGAGGCGCTGGCACATAGATGCTGGTAGAACAAAGAGGAAACTATTTTCAGATTCATAATGAAGTAAGAAGTAAAGCCACTAGATCAAAGTGAGGACTGGGGCTGATCTGATAGAGGTTTGAGAAAAGAGGGTAAAATAATAATCTCCAGTCCTAGACTTTCAGAGGGTGGGAAATATTTTGACAAGGAGATAACGTGAAAAGGCCACACTGCTCCCTTTTGTGAGTATGTGTGTCCATTGTAGATGTCTAGAATGAAGTAAGACCTCGCGGTGCTTCTCAACAAAGAGGGTCCATCTGAGACGGTCGTTAGCAATATTGGCAAGAGGCCATCCGAGGACATTGTTGGGTGCTCTTCTTTTTCCGTTGTTCACAGCTGTGGTTCTCAACTGGAGGCAATTTGTCACAGGACAGAACATCTGACAATGACCAGGGACATTTTTGTTTGCCACAACTCTGAAGTGGGAGGACAGTTCTACTCACATTAGAGGCTAAAGATCTGTGTGGTAGATTCTTTAGGCAACCATAGCACAGTAAAGAATTTGGATTTACTGTTAAATTGATGGGAAGTCATTGGAAGGCTTTGAAGAAGGGAGAAACATGATCTGATTTATTGATAAAAGTCAGGCCAGGGATATTGCTAAATATCCTACAATGCACAGGATCATCCTCCACAACTAAGAATCAGGTGTCCCCCAAATTTCCATAGCATCTAGATGAGAAATCCTGGTCTACAAGTTCATAGTGCAAGAATTTTCTCAGATATTAATACTAGGTCAAAATTCAAGGGTGCCTAAAGAAAAGAGCTAACTGTGTCCCATTATTTAAAACAAAACAAAACAAAAACCAAGTCCTTACCCATAAGTGCTTTATTAGAGTTTAACGTATACATCAAGTTATCAGAGATTACATCCATTTAGTCTGTATGAATATTCCACAGGACACAAGTGTTCTTGAATTGCATGAGCTCATCCACCTCCAGCTTCTAGTGGCCACTTAAGATCAGGCTGATCCCAATGCCATGGGGATGCAAGGATTAGGAAGATCCACTATTTCCTTGGTTCATGTATGTCCTTCACCTTTGTGGTCATAGAACACATTCTGGAGTTGTGTGTGTATGTGTGTTTATCTACATATAAGTCTCTGTCTATATCTGTATCTGTGAATCTGTATTTTTTAAAATTAATTAATTTATTTTAATTAGGTATATATGACAGCAGAATGCATTTTGATTCATTATACACGATTGCAGCACAACTCTACATTTCTCTGGTTGTACATGATGTAGTGTTGTACCATATGTGCAGTCATACATGCACCTAGGGTAATGATGTCCATTTCATCCTACCATCTTTCCTGCTCCCATGCATCCTCCCTAGAATATGGATTTCATGTTTTAATTAGCATGCCTTTATATTTTCATTTTGATATTGACATCATCATTCTTCTTATTATTAACAATTATCAATTGTTAGGCTCTCGTTTTGTCATATTTATTATTACAAGTAAATTTTAGAATCACTTTTTCAAGTTCCACTGAAAATACCTTGGATTTTCCTAAGAATTTAATTGAGTATCGCCTTAGCAAAAATTGATATCTCAACCAATGGAATCTGTCTAGACACAAAGGAATAATGTATTTTGGTATTTATTCACAGTTTTACAGAAGAGTTTTATGCATTTTCTTCTTTCTTGTTTGATCATTCTTAAATACATGTATATAAAAAGCTTTCATTATTGCTATTAAATATGATCTTTTATTACATTTGGTGGATTATTATTGCTGATTTTTAGTAATGCCATTATTCTGGTATACTTGTATGATATCTTGATCCTTCAGGAAACTCTTTGTCCCTTTGGTGCTGGCGATGAAACCCAGGGCCACATGCATCCTAGGCAAAAGCTCTACCACTGTGTTAATATATTCCTGGGCCCCTGGAAATTCTTTTATTAGATCTTGTAATTGTCAAGTGGTATCTTGAGCTGTCAGTCTGCTCCCTTTTTTGAGAATGTGTGTCCATTGTAGATGTCTAGAATGAAGTAAGACCTCACGGTGCTTCTCTTTTGTGGCCTCTTTCAGGAATTCTGCCTAGTTAGGTCTTCTGGAGGAGCTACTTCAGCCAGAAGATATCCACAGTCATGCAGAGAAGAGATGCAGCCGCTCCAGCCATTCTGCAGGTATTTCTTAATTTATGATCACGATGATCTCATAGTTTTTCTGCTTCCCCTATTTGTGGCTCCAGAGCCTGCAGTTTCTCTCTGATGGAGTCCGTAGAGAGAGTGACTCTTGGGGAGATAGCTTTTCCACACCAATTGTGTCTGGAAGTTTTCTCTGGTTTGGCTTTTCTATCGGTCTGATCCCATCTGCTTTTTATTTCCTTAAAATTTCTGGTCTACTGATTATACTTTTCCTTGTTTCCAGTGCTGTTAGTGATTTTTTTTTTCTTCAAAAAGACCTTTTTCATATCTTCCTATGGGGTTTGGGAAGGAATGAGATGCAAGCATATGTGTTTCATCTGTCACCTTGTCCTGAAAGCATTCTGAGCTCTGGTAAAGTAGCAGTCATTGCTGTTGCTTTATTACACTAGTTAGGGCTTGATCTCTTTTCTACCAAACATAAGCTACATAAGCTTTTTCTTCTTCTGTTGATGAGTTAGTAATTAGAGATTGTTTTTTGTTGTTTGGTATGTACTTTGAATGCAGTATTGGCTAGAGATATTTCTTTGCATCATTTCTAAATTGTTAGACTCCATGTTATGTCAGAAGCATGGACTTCGGTAGCCTATTTGGAAGGCCAGTCTGGAATGCAATCCCTAGGTAAACTAACAAAGGATTGATTTGTGAGCCCTCAGAAACAGGGATAGCCTGAGGAACCTACTGTCTTCTGCTTAAATCCCTAAGTGGGACATTTAGTGATGTTATAAAAGGACCATTGGGCTTGGAATTTGGAGTCCATACCTTGGATATTGCCACTGGCACTTACTAGCTGTGTGATCTTGAGCAAGTTCTTTAACATTTTGGAGCTTCAGTTTTCTTATCTGAAAAATAGCAATGATTGCCTTTCTCAGAGGATTCTTGTGACAATCAGATGAGAGAATTGAATGTGAAGGTCCTTTAAGAAACTGAAGGGAGGTAAAAGGTTTGTATTAAACATTCTCATCCCTTACCAACGATGATTTTCAAAAATTATATTTAAAAATCTCAAGAATCTCTGATTCTCTTAGACATGATTCCTTGAATTCAAATATTTATTATAAAGGAGACTTTAAATGTGAGAAAAAGACAAATGCAGAAAAAGTGTTTTGTTTAATAAAATGGAACAATTTATTAGATCTGATGAAAAGTAAAGGTTTGTTTTCATTAGTGCTTCAAAATTATGCTTCCCAAAAGGAACCAATTTGGAGATGTTTTCATAAAAACATCTGGATAGTGGGCTAGACATGTTTAGAATGTGCCTCATCTGAGAATACTTAATTTTTATTCTGGCTGGGTGATCCTTTTCTCTAGATTAGATGTTTGGAACTTCACCTTCCCTCTGTTCTTTACGACAATCTAGTGTCACCTGAACAGTCAGTTCTTTCAATTAGAATGCTTAACTGGGCAGTCTATGTGAGTCAGTTTTCAATTTAAGAATTCTGCCAGGCAGGGAATTGTAAAAGAAAAAAAAAAATGAAGTCAGGCCATGAAAACTCAGAATTTATTTGTGCCTGGCTAATTTGCCAGGGAAAATAACCATGGGGTATATTTTTTGTAGAAGAAAATTAAGCATTCTAATGGATCAGGATTAAGCTTTTGGAAAAAGAAAAAGATTTATTAACCAAAAAAAAAAAAAAGAAAAAAGAAAAAAAATTCCTTTCCCAAGCTTCCCTTGACCTGAAGTTATGGAAACAGAATACTCCAAAGAACAAAAAGTGTTGAAAGTTTGTTTGTGGTGCTTTGAGGGGAATGGCATTCCAAAAAAAGTGGAACAGAATAACACCCTCGCTGGAAAGCCCAAGACTCTGTCCTGTTTTCCAGTGGCTAAATAACTCTAGATGCTTAAAAAGTGATTCTTAAAATTTAAATATTCTTCCTAAATTTATCAAATTTCTTTGGATGATAGATGGTGCACATTTAAATGTAGAATATAACTGGTTAACATGTGAGTTAAGTTAAAACAACACTTTTTTTGAACATTTTTTTGGGGGGTGATACTTTCAATAAATTGGGAGAATATTTAGTTTTTAAAAAGAATAGAGATGGAAGGGTTTATTTTTTTAATTGACTATTTGGAAAGAATGCAATTGTGTTCCTTCACTTCACCTTCCCTTCCAACTATAGCTCTATGCCTCTGGTCACCTTCACAAAAATTCTTAAAAGAATTGTCTATATTCACTGTGTTCAATTTCTCTGTTTTCATTCTCTCTTGAATCTACTCAATGTGAACTAGTCCCGACTGATTTGGTCATGTGTGACCGTTAGATTCCTTTGGGCAGATAATGGTAGCCATCAAGAGGGGTCAAGATAGCATTTCGTCATTACCTCATGGCCAGCAAGTCTCAGGGCAAAGTGGAAATGTGTAAATTCTATTTAAAGCAAGCAGGCACAAAAATGGTATAAACCCCAAATCTTTGTCTTTCAGGCGTTCTGGCCATGGGTTATTTGAGAATGTCATTAAGGCAAACATGACAATATTCTAGAGGCATCATCCAGATGATCCAAATCCGTGAAACCAAAGCTGGATCCAGGCCAGTTAGAGGCACTGGGCTGCCATTCTGAAGTGCAGACTGAAGGACACACAGATTTTTAGACTCTTCTTCAAAAATGGGGGCAAAATAGTTTAGGCAATACACAATACCACAACCCTCACTAACTTCACCTGTGAAAACCCAAACACACATAATGATTCTAAGCAAGATCTGTTATTAACCAGAGATTCAGAAGAAATAAAACTGCAAGGATTTCAGTATCTTCATTATATTGAAATGTACAATATCTTTCAATGTACAAAGCATCACTAACTTCATGAAAGTTTGTAGTTTTAACTATAACAGAATTTCCTGGAAGACTTGTTAAAAGATTGCTGAGTCCCCGACTCCAAGTTTCTGATTTAGTAGGAATGGGTGGGGCCTGAAATTTTTCATTTTTTTAACACATTCCCAAGTAATACTGTTTCCTGTCTGTGATCACTCCTTCAGAACTGTTGATATGATGCTTATGAGTTAATTCAAGTTCAGTATTTCTCCTTGAGTTGATTTTAATAAATTTAGAAAATGATATATTTCATCTCTGAATTTTCTTAATTTTTAATTATGACATTAAATGCCTAGTTAAGTAGTATTTTATCTATGTCATGCAGAACTGATATGTAGGTTTTGGTCAGCATTCAGTTATAAGTATTATATAATTTCCAATATGATTTTTATCTGCACCATAAATTATTTAAAACTGTTTTTTAGTTTCTAATTTTATTTATGTAAGAAGGAGCGTCACTAAGTTGCTGAGGTTGACCTCCAACTTGCTATCCTCCTACCTTGGCCTCCTGTATAGGTGAATTACAGGCACATAACACCCATGCCCAGCTTCTCCTTTTTTCCTTTTTTCTTTTATAGACTTCTTGTTGATTTCTAATTATGTTGTTTTGCTTTCAGAAAGTACTATCTGGATAATATCATTTCTTTAGTGTCGGATGAAACTTCCTTTGTGGTACAGGGTGTGGTGAAGTAATAAGATTCTGATGGGATCCTGGAAACAATTTCAGGTCCAGATATCTTCCTCTTTACTTAATCCTCCCCTGTGCTTGCTAGCAATTCTAGACCAGTGGTTCTCAAATTTAAGTATGCGTTACCTCCAGGCTGGAGACATGTCAACACCACATCTCTGGGCCCATCACCAAGAGTTTTGCATTCAGCAGGTCAGGTGCAATTCAGGAATTTTGTTTTCAGCTGATGCTAACCTACTGGTCTGGGGATCACAATTGCAGAATTGCTGCTCTAAACCATAACATCTCCTCTATTTCTCATGATTTTTGGGGTCTAATATGCCAGTCTTGTCTTGGCAGCCCATTTCTGATATTTTGTGTCCCTAACACCTCCACATGTTTGTTGGGGTTATTTCTTCCAAGAACTGAGCTCTGTTCTGCAATCTGACTTTCACTTCTGATTATTCTATTTTCTATTTCCAGACTTTGAGCGGTAGCTCTACAGATCATCTTGTCCTGGGTCAGTAATTTTCAACCCTCATTTTTACAGTCGAAAGACTCATGGGGGATTTTAAGCATATGCACTCATGAACTTCTCCTAGAGATCCTAGATCATGGTTGTCACATGTGAAATTTAAATGCTTCATAGTTTATTCTAATGTGTAGTCAGGATCAAGATCTATTGACTGTGGGCTAGAACTCAATGGCTAAGATATGATGCTTATTTTTGTACTCTTTCTCATTTACCTCTTCCTTCCCCAAATCACTTGTTCAAGGCTTTATGTTTGCAAATTTGCCTTATCACCAAAGTCTGCAGACTAGTTCTCCAAGCCATTTGAATCCATCTTATTGCCAGATTAATCTTCTCAACTGACACTTTGATAATCTAGTTCTAGTTACAAGTTTCAGTGGATATTTTTTTAATCATGGTGATTACTAATAAGATAAACCATCCAATCTTTCAATCTCTATTTCCCCACTCCAGGCGAACTGTGGTTTATCTCACCAGTTTGCTTTTGCTTATACCCTTCCCCACTAGTTGGTAGAATCTTTTCCAGCCTTGGAAACATAAATCAAATCTTATTTTTTTTTCCTGATAATTGAACCCAGGTGTGCTTTACCATTAAGTTACATCCCCATTCCTTTTTGATTTTTATTCTGAGACAGGGTCTTGCTAAGTTTCTAAGGCTGGCCTCAAACTTGCGATCCTCCTTCCTAAGCCTCGTGAATTGCTGGGATTACTGGCATGTGCCACCATGCCTGGCTCAAATCTTACTCCTTTTGGGGGTCTTCTTTAGGTCCATGCTCTGAAGCCAGATGTCTGGATTCAAATCTGCTACTTTCTGTGTGACCCTGGACAAGTTAATTTAACCTTTCTGAGTTTCAATATCCTCATCTGATAATTAGGACAATATTACCTATCTTGTAGGTTGTTGTGAAAGTTAAATAACTTAATTATAGCACATGATAAGCTCTTTACACATGTTAAGCATAATGTGGTAGTGGCGATGATGACAATGAAGCTGTACGTCTTCCCTGACGAGCTTATAGCCTTCTTAGCTCAGCACTTGTTAACTAAATTACACATCTAGTAATCTATTCATTAAGGAAGGCAGAATGATGTCTTTTCTTGTAATTATCTTTTAAACCATTTGAGTATTATGTCCTTATTTAGATGTCAAACTTCTTATATGTCTGGCACTTAAAGATGATTCAAAAGGCCTAAAAACACCTACGTAGTGTTTGTGGATTTAAGTGAGACTGACAGTGGTCACTAAATGAAAAGTTGAGAAATCAGCTTATAAAGTAGAACAGAGTACTCTGACATTTTCCTAAGATGACCTGAGTAGATGTAGTTGCATATGCTGATGAAAAAAATAAACACAACCAAAATCCAATTCTAAGTATTATTTCTAGTGTTTTGGACTTTGTGATAATGAAAGAAAGAAATGAAACATGTTCTTACACTCTACAAATAAACACATTCAACAATATGCCTCATTGGCGGGAACACATAATTTCCTCAGGGGGGAAAAATGTCTTTTCTTTTCTTTGAGAAGTTCTTTCCAGTCACAATTTAAAAAAAATACCAATCAGTTTAAAGGGCATCGAAAAGGATCTCTGTGATTGCAGCTCCTAGGATTTGGCTCTAATCAGGGAAAAGGTATCAAGAATCCATGGCTGCTAAGAACTAATGATTCTGGTACTAATTGACATGTCTGGGCTAAACTGTCTTTAGAGACAGTGGTTAAAGTAACAAAGAGGTAATAATTATTTACTCCCCAAAACTACATGCCCAGTCTTGGCAGTTTAATAATGAATCAAGTATTCAATAGATTCTTTGAATTTAAGTGGAATATGAAACACTATCCATTAAATGTAGGAGGAAGTCTTTAAGTGACTAGGCCCAAAACAAGTAGGAAAGTCAGGTGATAAGTTTTGGGAAATTTAGGCCAGCCAAGCTAAGGCTCATCCTCTATAGTTATAAATAAATTAATGTCAGACAAACAACCTTGTTTGACATTAATTTTCTTTTCTAAAGTGAGCATAAGCTTTGTCGGAGAAAAGACCTATTGACAACTTGCAGAATGACCTTGAGCTTGTACCACTTGAGCTGCAGTTGAACCAGCTGCAGTTTCACCATCTGCAAAACTGGAGTTGAATTCAGTAATCTTGAAGGGGGCACTTTGAGTCGAAGACTTCCAATGGTCCTGGGCTCTCCCCTCTAGCTCACTAGACTCTGTGGTTCTTTTCAGGCCCCCCAAAAGGCATTTCTTTCCCTCCTTTCTTCCTTCTGTCCTTCCTTCCTTCTTTCCTCTTTTTCTCCCTTCCTTCCTTCCTTTAGATCTTCATTTAATTTGCATGAAAGCACACATAAGTGAACACGCGCTCTGGGCACCTACCCTGTAACTTCGTCTTTGATTTCTTACCCTTTATCAGAAAGAAGGTAGTGGTTTCTGTGTGTGGACTCTTTACTTATCCTCCTTCTCTCCCTTCCTCTCTCCTTCCTTTTCTTCTCATCTCTCTCCTTCCTCCAGTGCTTTCTAAATGTGCCAGTAATCTTTCTTGCGGATGGCACCATGTTAGATATCGTTCACATCATTCCATTTAATTCTCCTTAAAATTCTGTTATCTTATGAGTGAAGATCTGAGCCTGCAAGTTTTGTGGCTTGTCCCCTGTCACAGAACCAGGGGTTGGTGAAAAGGGGCTCACTCTCAAGTGAGTGACATCCAGTACTATGTTTTGCTATCTATGTGGCTGCTTTTTTGTCTTTCTTGGTTTTCTCTATTTTGGTACCAAATCAACTATAGGATCCTTTTCCTATACAGTTCATGTGGCTGTGGCAGCAATAGTCACAAGGCCTTAAATCCTTTAGAGGATAGCATTGCTTCTGTTCTCACTTTATATATATATATATATATATATATATATATATATATATATATATATATATATATATATTCCAGAATTGTGTATCTTTTCTTCAACCCTAGGTGACCCCTTGGGTTTCTAGAATTCCTGTAGTTTCTCAATAACTAGTTGTTTTCTATTTGTCCTTTTTTTTTTTTTTGGTATTAGGAATTGAATCCAAAGGCACTTTATCATTGAGCCACGTCCCCAGACCTTTTTATTTCTTATTTTGAGACAGGTCTCACTAAATATCTTAGGGAGACACATAAAAATTACTGAGGCTTGCCTCAAGCTTGAGATCCTCCTGCTTCAGCCTCCCTGAGTCACTGAGATTACAGGCATGCACCACCACACATGGCCTTCTATTTGTTCTTGAGTTCCACATTTAAGCAGAATTTTTAGCAAGATCAATCATTTCTTCCTAAAATGCACCTTTCCCCTGAAAGTCTGCTCATGTTTTTTCCAGAGTCCTTCCTTGGATACCTGCATCCCTGTTTGCCCTTGGCATATGCCTCTATCTTCCTCTCCTAACCTTTTCCATGGCCTCCTCCCATGTGCCAGTGTCACATTGGGCAGGCACACTTTTCTCTATCATTTCACGGAAGAAGAATAAACCCATCCTTTACTTCTGACATTAAAATGGAAACAAGCCCAAGGCCCTCCCAAAAACTCTGAACTATAGTAAAATATGAGAAGTACCTTAAAATCCCATTGACACCATTGTTCTTTTTGAACCCTTGGTGACAGTTCTGTATATCTATTAATGGATCTGAAAATGAAAACCAGTTCTATTGGATGCCACCATGGACTGGCATCTATCTTTGTTTAAAATGATAATGTTTGGGTGGGGCATGTAGCTCAATGGTAGAGCACTTACCTAGTTCTAGCATGCTTAAGGTCTTGGGTTCAATCCTCAGCACTGCAGAAGAAAAAAATAAATAAAAGTAATATTTGCTTATGCATACATTTCAGTAATACTGTCACACTTTGTCCATGTTCCTGTATGTTTTTCTGCAACTGCACAATGGTAGCATCACCAGCATACATATTAACCTCTCTTACATAAGGGTTGAATAGTAAATTTGTCAAGATAAAATATTTGCAATCATTAAGAAATCCAAATGCAAGCAACTCCTTCCACAGGACCTCAACTGTTATCAATTATTGTTTAATCCGGTGATGAATGCTTTTTGGAAGTTACTACCAGAAACAAAGATTTTCTCCCTGGAAGCATCTGTATTTTTTTTTCTTTTCATTGGCGTTATATAACTGTTTTCCTTTGGTCTTAGCTGCCAAGAAGCTTGAGGCCAAACGTGGAGCTCAGTGACAGTAACCGTATTATGCTTTGTGGTCAGAATATTTGTTTCTTTCTTCTTTTCTGGTTTTAATTTCCATTTCAACAGTATTATTTTATACCTGACATTAACAGCAAACTATATCAAATTCTTTCTCTTTAAGTATGCAAGTAGAAGTAAGAAATAGATAAAAATGGATTTACTCTCTGGATAAAATACAATTCACTTTTGTTTTTGTTTCTTTTTTTTTAGAGTCAAAACACTTACTTCTAAGATCTACTTGTCAGGCACTAATTTGGGACTTCATTTAACTTTACCTTAAGACACGTGTGCACATGCTTTATATATCAGTAACTAAGTCTTTAATTTCTTACCTTTTATCAGAAAGGAGATAGTGGTTTTTCTATTAGGTTCCCTTAATTATCCTTGGCCTCTGACCTTCCAAATGGCTTTCTTCAGAATCAAAGGGCCCAACTCTTTTTTGCTTCACTTTCTGATGGTTAACATCTGAGGGTAGCAGGATAGGGGTGAGTGAGGACAAGGTGTCCCTTTACATAGTTTCCCTCATCTGTCTTTTCAGACCAGCCTGGAGGTAAATATCATAGCAACCTAATCACTTATTCTACTCAACAACTTATCTCTTTAGATAAATTACACAGTTTAGCCTGGTGAACTCAAAGTTCACAACCTGCTTTAGATCTTAGGTCTTTACCTGTGCTCTTAAGGAAAAGTACATACATACATGTTTTCATTTGTACTATAATTATATAGAGACCATTTATGAAAAACCTATAGCTAGCATCATAATCAATGGGGAGAACCTGAAAGGCTTTACTTTGAGGGCCGATATGCACTTTCATCCACTCCATTAAGGATGCCCACGGTCTCCACATCTGTTCCACATAGTACTGGAAGTACTGTAAAGAGCAATCAGACAAGAAAAAGAAATACAAGTCAGAAAGAATTAAAATTGTCCCTGTTTGCAGACGATATGATTCTGTATGTAGAAAAACACTGAAACTCTCTAATCAACTCTTAGAACTAATGAATGAATTCAGTAAAGTTGTTGGGTATAAAATCAACATACAAAAATCTATGGCATTTTTATAAATAACATCTAGCTAAAAAGTTTTAAGAATCACATTTATGATAGTATACAAAATGCTTAGGAATAAATGTAACCAAGGAGATGAAAAACATGCATATTGAAAACTATAAAACATTGATCAAAGGAATTAAAGATTCCACAAATACATGAAAGATGTTCCATGATCATTGGTTGGAAGAATTAATATTGTTAAAAGTCCATACTACCCAAATTGGTCTACAGATTCACCACAATCCCCACCAATAATTACAATGGCTCTGTTTACAAAATAGAAAAACGAGTCCTAAAATTTGTAGGGAACCAGAGGAGACATAAAATAGCTGAAGTAATTTTATTCAAAATGTACTTATGAATAACCTTTCCATTGTTTTGGAACGTCATTCCTACCCAGCCTATCATTACCACATAGCCATAGTATTTTTGTGGTAATTTCCGTAAAATGTCACAACATTGAATTAAGTGTACTAGCCGGAAAGCCATGTCCACATACAGGGATTGCTGCTTATGACTAGACATCCTGGATTTTAGTCATGAGACATTACTTTTTCTCAAAGCCAAATGTCTTGAGGTTACATATTTTGAGAAGTCAAAGACCCCAACCCTTTCTTTCTTCCTGAGAAATTCATCCCCCCTCTCTACCCTCATTGGAGCATTGACCCCTGGCTGGGTTCCAGGAGCTCATCTCTGTTTGCGGCATGGAAAGGTCCCTCTCTTGACTTGGATAATTTTAGTTCCTGATTATCTCTGAGGGGTGTGTCTTAAACAAGCAACATTTCTGCTCTAGAAGGAAAGATTCTATGCTTCTACAGAAATCTGTATTTACAGGTCACAGTAAATCCAGTACCCAGGAGCACCCTCTCTCCTGGTCGTTCATTCCTTGCCTCACCTGCACTTCCCTTCTTCCACATTTGGGATGTCTTGCTGCCCTTGCCTCCCTAACCCATGAGGTGTTTGGGTAGAAGAAACAAATGGTAGTCAACAGATGGAAATCTCAGTCCTATAAGGGCAAGGAGAGTGTAGCCAGCACCTCCAATTCTGAAATGGGTCAATAAAGATCTGGATTATAATTATAGCTGTGGCATGTGACTTTGAGGAAACTATTTGATCTCTTAGACTTTATTCATCTTTAAAACAAGTGAAACAAATTTGACTCTGTCTATTAGTGTATCTGAGAATGGGATGTGGTAATATATATGGAGGAGGCTTAAACATGACTTACTTTATTAATCAGTTATAGTTGGGGGTAGTCACCAAGGGCAAATATAGTAGCAGAGATAGTGGATTTTTCTTTCAAGAATAGGATAGTGGAGGCAATTTTGAGTTCTTGTTATAGTTTCACTTGACTGGATCTCATGTCCTTTTCTATTTCTTTATTTCATTTCTCTAAGGACATTTTCTCACCTGCTTTGGGGGTCCCATGGGTTTGAAATACTGTGTTACACTGTAGAGACTCTCTCATCCTTCAGAGGAGCTGGGTCATAAGCTTAATTTGGACCTGTGAAGCAGCTTCTCATTGGAGCTATTTCCACTTCTTTCCATCCATTTCTAATATTTATTTTGGCATGTGGTATGTTCTGGGTGGGAGAGAAAGAAAAACAACACAGTAAATATTTTAGTACAAATTCACAAATAATGAGAAAGATATATAAGTAACCCCACCCTGAGATGTGATAAAGACAAATTCTGATAAAGACAATGTGTTCTGAAAGTACAGAGGAAGAGAGATTAATTCTAAGTGATTAGCTCTAGAAATGCTTTGGGGACATATGGGGTTTGAGTGCTAAGAACCTAGCTGATAGGACTTAAAAAATTCTTTTTATAGTTGTAGACAGACAGAATGCCTTTATTTATTTTTATGGGGTGGTAAGGGTTGAACCCAGTGCCTCACACATGCTAGGCAAGTGCTTTGCCACTGAGCCACAACCCCAGCCCCTTGATAGGACTTTTGATGAGACTGTAAATGAGAATGGGTAGGATTAGCTCAAGGGGAAAGACAAACCTGAGAAGATGTGTTGGAAGATGGTACTCAAGGGTAGCAGGGAAAGTCTAGAATGGGAAATGTGGATAGTGGCCAACTTGTAGATGGGGTATGTTTATTTCTAGTGTTTTTTTTCTATTTGAATGAATTTACTAGTTTCATTCTCTAAATTTATATCAACTACTGGAACTAAGTCATTTTAATAATATACAATTCTTATGCTTCATATGATATTGGATTATGATGGGAGTTGGTCTTTAGAGTCTTTTGAAGTCGGCATCAAGAGGGAAAATGAGCCAGTACTTTTATGGGCTTAAATAACTCCACTTTTATCTTCTTGTCAAGAGCTAAGAATAACTGGTGATCATGGAGTTTAATGATATCTTGTGGAACAAGATATCAGATACAGAGAACAGATACAGAGAATGTGGCTTACATTACAAGAAGGGCTGAGTCTCAGGCAAGAAGCTTAGAAAACATACTCCAAGGTCCAGCTGAGGTAACGGGGAAGAGCTGCAGTGGGTTTGCAAGTTAGATAGCAGTGGCAAGACTTTGAAATAAGCTAAGGAAGGAAATCAACCAAGAACATTGCTACTGAACATTTAATATCATTGTGGAGAGGAAGGATTAATAACCCAATTCTTCTTGTTCAGATGGTACCACTCTGGGCTATATGTTCATCTGTTATGAATGCAGAGTTAGGAAAGTTAAGGCAGAAGGAAATTTTTAGGCAAAAGTATAACCATCCCTTTCAGCAAACTGCAAGTATACAATAAAGTATCACTAACTATAGTACAGTGATCATGTACAGTGATCATGCTGTACATGAGATTCCCTCAAATTATATCATCACTGAAAGTTCGTACCTTGAGAATAGATATTAGGTGGTCTTCTCTCTCACACACACACACACACACACACACACACACACACACACACACACACAAGGTAACTATGTGAGGTAATGAATATGTCAATTAAGATTGTGACAATCATTTCACAATGTGCGTGAGTATCAAAACATTACATTGTAAACCTTAAATATATACAATCTCTACTCAGTTATTCCTCAATAAAGTTGGGAAAACATCTGTCTTATAAAATACAAAGGACATTGTTTGAAAGAATTATTCTTCTGGAAGGTCAGAAAATTCTCTTCTCTTTCTATCTATCAAAGCCACAGGAAATTCAAGTTTGGTTTAGAAGCCTAGAAAAGCTTTTTTAATGACACCTTCCCCCAACACTTACACCAGCTGTGCTTGGTTTTTGAGATGCTCAAAGTAGTTAACAAACATCTCTTTTATTTTCCAAATTTCTCAAGGAGTCATATAATCAGTAAAGTGCAATTTAAGTTTTCCATCTTGGGAAGGCTGAAGGGGGAGTTTTGGGGAAAGAGAGGTCATGTTCTCCACCAACCCTTTGTTTGAAAGCAATCATCAGTGTTGATGTCAGATGCCCAACCATTCTGAAAACTGATGGGGACTTCACAATTGTCAACTAACAATGACAGGCAGCCTCTGCAGCTAAGTCTGCCATTGTTACCACCATTGCCATTTTTACAGTCTCTACTAGTGTTGTTCCTGAAATTTGAAGAAAGTGCAATAAAGGGGCTCAACTAGTAGCCTCTATCACCCTGTGATGCTATTTGCATTCACTCAGCTCAACCTCTTGGCATTCAGTAGTTTGGTCAAACATCTTCTAGGTGTCGCTGTGAATGTGTCTTTTAGATGTGCTTAACACTTGATCATTTGACTCTGAGTCGAGCAGACCACCCTCTAAAACATGGCTGGCCTTGTCCAATCAGTTGAAAGCCTGAGAAGACTGAGGTCCCCTGAGGATGAAGGAGTTCTGCCTCCAGGCTGCCTTCATCAAGACCATAACACCAATGCTTCCCAGGGTCTCCAGCCCCCTGGTCCATCCTGCAGATCCAGACTTCACAGCCCCAAATCACGTGAGTCAACGTCTTCAATATCCCCCTCCCGGGACATACATTCTGTGGGTTCTGTTTCTCTGGAGAACCCTGATTAATACATCTCCTTGGTTTTTCTTTGCTGTTTGCTGTTGCTTGGGCATTCTTGAGAGAGCTGGACATTAAGTGTACTCCACGTTACTGGTACTTTTTTCTTGCTGGTGTTGGTTTCCCATGAGGTCAAGAGTCTGACTGGTGAGAGGAGAGGGGGATGCAGGGGCTGTGCGTGGAGCAGGCCGAGCAGAGGGCCTGTTCTGCTTAGCTTCAAGGATCTCTGTTGCCCATCTTTCTTTTTGGCCCATTAATGTCACGTTCCTTTTGAGGCTGAGCTGTGCTGCTCTTTGCTGGGAAGAAAGAATGTAAGCTTCTTTTATTAATGGCGCTCATGTTGTCCTGACCTTTCTTTGTTTTTTTTTTTTTTTCTTCTGAAGAAAGATGGCTGGAATTTTACAGAGGACAGTTCAAGATTTCACTTTTATATTTGTTTCAAAGTGAAATAAATCTTATATTCTTTAGTGTTTGTTTGATAACCAACCCCTCTCCAGTCCAGCACTGTTCAAGAGAATAATGGAAATGCTCTCCCCTTTTGTCCAATATAGTAGCCACTGGCCACATGTGGTTACTGAGCCCTTAGAATGTGGCTAATGCAACTGAGGAACTGAATTTTAAGTTTTATTTAATTTTAACTTTTAAATGTAAATGGTCACAAAAGGCTAGAAGTCACCGTATGGCACAGCACAAAGCCAGCTGAGATGCCAAACATCAACCTTCCAGTTGACTTTTACCCAGGTCAAGTAATGAGTTATATGTAGATATAGATAATATAAACGTATATGTCTATACATTTGTATGTATCATCTGTCTAATCTGGTTTTTACCACTTGTGAGGTCTTTGGACCAGCACCATCACCATCATCTTTAAACTTCTTGCATGTTTAGAATTGTGGGGTCCCTGTAGACGTGCTGAATCAGGATCTGCATTTTGTCAAGTTCCCCAGTTGTGCTTATTAAAGCCTGAGATTGTGGATACAGAATGTTCACACAAACAATCTTAGTGCACAGAGAAGCAGGATTTCTTCCCACTGACCTGTGTGATTTCACCATGAGTCCTCCTTACACGCTCAGGGCCCTCCAACACTGGTTCTGGCCTGACCTTTTAGGAGAAGTCTTACAATTTCCCTGGTTTCTCAGAATGTTATGCTCAATCAAAAACTTCTGATGTTTTTATTCTCATTTTCATGGGAAGAGGGGGAAGCATGTTTGAATCTGAGGGTTCTTTAAACTAAAAATCACAGTGCCTGAATAAGCATCCAGTTGTGCTGTGTGATGCCTTCTATGATGTAGTTTATTGATAAAATAGTTCTGCAAAGTACACAAAAACATCTGCATGGATTTTCTATTTATTATGGAGCAAATCAATAGTATCTTGCTGATAGTATTAAGTACAATGTTTACTGACACACACACATATATGTGCATATATATATATATATAATATATATATATATAGTAACTACCATATATAATGCCATTTTATAATGATTTGGGCTGTGAAAATTACAAGATATAATTGATACTAGAAATGGTCTATTAGGACTCAACCTGCAACCACACATTTATTAGCTTCTAAAATTGATTCTGAACTACTTGACTTTCCTGACCTTTTGGTGGGTGCATGTAAAGCAATTTGTCGCAAAGCCATCCTGACTTTTCAGGAAATAACCAGGCAATAAGCAATAGATCATATTGACTTAGAACTTGAGTGGAATAACTCTAAAGCCTGTAAAACTTCATGAAAGAAAACAGCTATTGCATGGAAGGATGTCACGGCCTGTGATTTTGTGTCCGTCTCCATTCCAGCAGGATTTGGGTTCTCTTCCATTGGGTTGACTTTTCTTTCTGACTGACTTCAGATTCATATTATCTTGTTATATTTCATGCATCTTTGTAAGTTATTTTGTGGTAACAAAGTAGGATCATAAATGAAGAAATAATATTTTGCATAGAAAGTCTAGATTTATTTAATTCTGATTAAAATTAAGAAGAGCAATCAGATCCATGGATTCTTCCACAGTGTTATTTAAGTACAATTATATGTAAACACTAGTACTTTCCTCACCATGGTCTCACCAGGGACTAGATGGAAAGAAGATGGAATTCTTCATATTCATAGGTCACAGGTTGAATTCAGCCTGAGATGCGCAGTCTGATAGATTGGAAACCTGGCTTGTTCACTTATCTGCAGAGAGGAGATAGCAATGCTTAACCTCAGGAGCTCCAGCTCTCACAGAAAGGACCGGAAGCCTCCTCTGTTCCTCCTAGGAAGTGGCCCTAGTAATTTAGAAGTATCTGGAATGTAAGATTTTGATTACTGAATTTACATACAAGGTGTGATATTATGATTTTTGGGGGGGAGATTTGGTCCCAGCTGTTAGTGTTAATAACTTCAATTCCAAGATAATCTACACGATGAGGAAACTGGAACTCCGTGTTCTGACTGGGGACCCAGTGTATGCCTGGGTTTGTTTCAGGTTCTTAAAACTGTTTGGCAGAAAAGTGAAGTCTTCTGAAATGTCACTACTTAGAGATAAGGTTTAAATTTTTGTATGTTTAATTTCAGGTTTGAGGGGGGTACATTTACACATACACACACCTAATCACATGTGAGTTGTATTGTTCTTTGGCTCTTTAATTATATTGTGCTCTTTAAATAGTACAAGAAATAAAGGAACACAGCTGGGTGTGGTGGTGCACACCTCTAATCTCAGTGGCCCTGGAGGCTGAGGCAGGAGGATCATGAGTTCAAAGCCAGCCTCAGCAACTTAGTGAGGCCCTAAGCAACTCAGCAAGACCTTCTCTCAAAATAAAAAATATAAAAAAGGGCTGGGGATGTGTCTCAGTGGTTAAGCACCTTTGGGTTCAATCCCCAGTATTAGGGGGAAAAACAAAAACACCTAATAAAACTTGGAATGGAACCACTATTTGACCCAGTCATCCCACTCTTAGGTTTATACCCAAAGGACTTAAAATCAGCATACTAAGTGATGCAGCCACATTAATGTTTACAAAGCTCAATTCACAATAGCTAAACTATGAAACCAACCTAGGTGCCCTTCAACAGATGAATGGATAAAGAAAATGTGAGATACACACACACACACACACACACTGGAATATTACTCAGCCTTAATGAAGAATGAAATTATGACATTTTCTGGTAAATGGATGGAACTGAGAATATTATGCTAAGCAAAATAAGTCAATCCCAAAGAACCAAAGACTGAATGTTTTCTCTGATATGTGGATGCTAATTCACAATAAGAGGCGGGGTGAAGAATAGAGATAATTTGGACTATACTGAGGGAGTGAAGAGAGGGGAGGGGGCGTGGGGCTAGGAATGATAGAATGAATTGTACATTATTACCGTATGTGCATCTATGATGGCAGGACCTGTGTAACTCTGCATCATGTACAATGAGACGAATGAGAAGTTATGCTCTATTTATGTATGATATGTCAAAATGCATTCTGCTGTCCTGTATAACTACTTAGAACAAATTTAAAAAAAAAAGAAATAAAGGAACATGGAAATTGCATATTATGAAGCATTTTCTGAGAACATAATTTTTAGTGGCTACTTTCTTTTTCTATTATAAGGGTGTTGTAGTAACTCAACATGTTCTGTTGAACTTTGGGTGTATTTCTCCATTTGTTAACATAAATAGTACTTCCTTGCTACTTACTGTCTTATATGGTATGAATTTTTTCTTGATGCATATTGCTAAATTCAATTCCAGAGAGGTTGTGTCAATCATGCCACCAGTAGCAGTAACTGAAAATATGTATTTTCCAGGATTCTAGCAAGCACCAAGAATTAACATTTAAAAGGTGTCCATTTGATGAGAAAATTAACTAGCCATCATAACCACTAATTATTTTAATTGATTATTTTAATTGTACATCTTTGCCTGGACATGGGAAACTTTGTATTTATTCTGTGAATTTTACTTTTGCCTTTTTCAAAATGTTTTTAGTGCATTATAGCTATATGTAATATTGGGGTTCGTTTTGTCATAATCATATATGCATGGGATATAATTAGCTCCACTTCAGTCCCCAGTGTTTCCTCCTGCCCTCTGCCCCCTGCTTCCCTTCCTCTACAATATTAGTGCCTTTTAAAATGCCATTACATGTATGTCAGTTGTACAAGGACTCAAGAGTTGCCACAGTCCCTCTTGGACTGAGGTGCTATTAGCACATGTGATAAAATGTGTCTTTTTCTTTCTTTAGTTCACTTTACTCATACATACTATTAGGGTTCATTTTGAAATAAATAGGCAAGCAGGGAATAGAGTTTGCTCTAGTCGGTCTCCAGTCCCTCCCTTGCCCTCCTGCCTTCCTTCCCACTGCTCCTTTTCCTCTTCTGACCTTTCTTCTATTTACTTATAGTTTTTTTTAAGTTAGTGCCTTGTGAATATATATGGAGGTGAGATTCACTGTAGTATATTTATATGTTACAATCACTATAGAAAGTAGTATGGAGATTCCTCAAAGAACCAGGAATGGAACCATCATTTGACCCACCTATCCCACTTCTTGGTATCTATCCAAAATGAGCTAAAATCAGCATACTATAGGGATGCAGCCATGTCAATATTTATAGCAGCACAATTCACAATAGCCAAGCTATGGAGGCAACCTAGGTGCCCTTCAACAGATGAATAGACAAAGAAAATGTGATGTCGGACTAGGATTGTGGCTCAGTAGTAGAGTGCTTGCCTAGCATGCGTGCGGCAATGGATTTAATCCTCAGCACCACATAAAAATAAATAAAATAAAGGTCCATCAACAACTAAGAAAAAAAAGTAAAAAAAGAAAATGTGATGTCTGTACATAATGGAGTATTACTCAGTCATAAAGAAGAATGAAATTATGACATTTGCCAGTAAACGGATAGAACTGGAGGCCATCACACTATGTGAAATAATCCAGACCCAGAAATTCAAAGTTATAATGTTTTTTTCTGATGTGTGGAAGCTACTACAAAATAAGAAAAAATAAAGTGTGGGAAAGAATTCCATGAAAATAGAAGAGAGATCAGTGGAGTTGAGGAAGGGAATTGAGGGGAGGGAGGAGGATAAGAAAAAGGGAAGACTGGTGGAATGAATCTGACCTAACTTTCTATGAGCATGTTCTGTGAGTTTTAAATTTTATTTAATTCATTACACTTCTGGGGATGGAACCCAGGGCTTGCATCGTGCCTAACATGCTCATCACTGAGCTGTGCTCCCGACACCTTAAAATTTATTTCACTATTTAATAAATATTGTAGTGTTGCGTTTTTATTTTTTAAATAGTTGTATATTTTTCACCAAGTTGTGAACTTTTCACTCCAAGCAATACAGACACTGAAGGAAAATATACAGAAATACCAGTCACTCATAATCCTATTGCTGAGTGGTTAAGCACCCCTTGGTTCAATCCCCAGAACAACAGACAGGTGTTTTGGTTAGGAGCATGACCTTGGAGGTCAGGCTCCCTAGATGGGCATCTCAACCTTGCCACTTATTAGCAATATCATCTTGAGCAAGTTACTTTCCTACCCTGCACTCCTTTTCCTAATTTGTGATAAGTGAGGAATGAGAATAATTTGGAATAATAATAATGAAAATAATTTATAGTCTGTTCATAGAGTTTGAACCAGAAATGAAATAAAATATGTAAAACATTAAAACTAAGAATAGTGTCTGGCCTCTAGTGAAACTCCATGAAAGTAAATTCTTAGTATCTTCTCTTATCAACAATAGATTTCTCTTGGTAGGAGTAGAATGTGTTTTATTCTGTCAGCAGAGGCATTGTATCATCTATTGTATCTGTTGGTAATTGTCAAATTATGTTTTCCACACCTTTACAAAAGCATTAGGTATTATCACTTTTGAAAATTATCACTCTGATGGGTGAAAAATGATAAATCATTGTTCATTGTTATAATTTCTATTTCTTTGCTTGCTCATGTCTTTGTATGTAATTGTATGGATTTTTTTTGTATCAGGGATTGAACCCAGGAGTGCTTGATCACTGAGCCACGTCACCAGCCCTTTTTAAATTTTTTTATTTCAAGATAGGGTTTTGCAAAGCTGCTTAGGGCCTTGCTAAATTGCTGTGGCTGGCCTTGAACTTGGTGATCCTCTTGCCTCATCCTCCCATTAAAATCCCTACTGGGATTACATGTGTGTACCATCATACCAGGCAATTTTATAGATTTTTTACCATATTCAGTTATCTTTTTTTATAAAGATAATTTTTATGTTGACATAAAAAAATTGTATGCATTCATTGTGTACAACATAGTATTTTGGAGTACATATACATTGTAAAGTGGTTACATTTAGCTAATTAACTAATGCATAACTTTACATAGTTGCCATTTCTTTGGTAGGATCATTTAACATCTGCTTTTTCAGCATTTTTCAAGAATGCGATATATCATCATTAACTATATTCACCATGCTGTCCTATAGGTCTCTTGGACTTACTCCTCTTGTCCAACCGTAAGTAAACACCCTTTAACAAACATCTCCCAAACTCCATAAATGTTTCTTTAGTGAATTGCCTAGTCATTGTCTTTGTTCATTTCTCAAAAAATGTGAATTCTTATTTTGGAATAATTTTAGATGTATCAAAATTTGCAAAGCAAATACGAAAAGTTCCTTTATATCCTGCACAACATTTTATGTTACCACAGTACATTTGTCACAGCTAAGAACCATTGGTAGGTCACTCTTCACTGCACCTCAGGCTCTGTTCAGATGTCACTATTTTTTCCCCCACAGATGTCATTTCTCTGTTTCAGAAACCAATCTAGGATCCCAGATTGCGTTTAGTCTTCATGTTTCCTTAGTCTCCTGTGGTGTGTGATTTTAGCCTATTTTTCATAGCCTCAACAGTTTGGAAGCATTCTGGTCAGATAGTTTGTGGAATATTTCTTTGGGCTTATTGGCTATTTTCTCACGATTAGCCTGGAACTCTGGGTGACTGGGAAGAATACGACAGGGCTGAACGGTCGGTCCCTACAGTCACATTGCGTCAGAGGCCACATGTTGTCAACATGACTTCTTACTGGTGGTGGTAACCTCGGTCACTTTGTTCTGGTAGTGTTTGCCAGGTTTCTCCAACCTAAAGTCATTATTTTTCACTTTTTATACTCTGTCATTTGGAATATAGTTTCACTAAATTCAGCCCCTATACAAGACTAAGTGCAGAGATTAAGCTCCATCTCTGAAAAAAGAAATTTGCTAGTTTCCTAGGGCTGCCATAGCAAAATACAACAGACTGGGTTGCTTAAATAACATTTTTTTCCCTCACAGTTCTGAAGGCTGGAATTACAAGATCAAGGTATTTAGCAGGGTTAGTTTCCTCTGAGGGTTCTCCCCTTGTCATGCACATTCTGGTCTGTCTCTGTGTCCTAATTTCCTTATAAGGATATAGTCAAGTCCATCCTAATGGCCCCATTTTGACTTAATCATCCCTTTAAATGTTCTTTCCACAAGTACAGCCACATTCTGAGGTACTGGGTTTTATAGCTTTGACAAGTGTATTTTGAGTGGGCACAATTCAGCCTACAACAGGAAGAGTATCTCTATATGTTATTTGGAATTTTTCTGTATACAATATTTGTCTCTTTTCCTCCATTTATTTATATAGTCACCCGTTTATTTGTTCTAGCATGGAATCAAGCATTCTTATTTTGGACTTTGGATTCTCATCTAACATAATGCCAGTAGTTTAGTTGGCCAAATTCTTCTAGCTCGGTCACTGGGAACTCTTATAGCTTGGCACACGTTTCTTGATTGTCTTTGACTTGCCCCCCACTTTTTTTCTGATCTTACAAGATTATTCAGGCTCATCTTGTAATTTGGGGGATCCCAGGTCTAAAACCTTTCATTTATCCAGGAACCTCTAGTTGCTTTTATTGGAAAATGATATTTAAAAGCAAAATCGGGGCATTGTGTGTGCCCATTTTTCCCCCTTGGGAATGAAATAGTTTTCTTTTTGATTAGAATATATCCCCACCATACATATATTCATATATGTGTGATTTATTAACTTCCTGCCTGCCTTATAGGTTGATTTCTTCATTCATCAATCAACAGAGACTTAGCATGCACTTACTTTATCTCTGGCATTGGTCAAGAGGCTAGAGATACCACACTCAAGAAGTTCATGGGCTAGACTTGCTTTGTAACAACCCACTCTTGGAATAACTCACCCAGTCTTGTAAGAACTACACTAACCCCTTCCAAGGCGGGTGCTTCCATGAGCTGATGTCCTTCCTTCACAACTCTACTTTTTCATGGGCCACCAATTCTCAATATCATTATATATGGGACCAGGATTACAGCGCATGAACCTTTGGGAGAACATGCTCACATCGTAGCACAGAGGAAATGGCAAGTCCACATGCCCTGAGAGAGTGCCTGCCTGTTGGAAAAGCAGAGAGAGGTGGGTGCAGTTGAAGCAGAGAAAGGGAGGGAGGCAGTAACTAAAGATGGCAGCAGGGTTGGTGAGAGGTCAGCTCCAGCTGGTAAGACCTTTGACCTTTATTCTGAGTGTGATGGGAAGCCATGGAGACTTCTGAGCAGAGGCGTGACAGATCAGGTTTATATTTAAAATGATGTTCGGATACAAAAACACATCAAAAAAATTGTGCACCATGATCAAGTAGGATTCATCCCTGGGATGCAAGGATGGTTCAATATACGGAAATCAATAAATGTTATTCACCACATCAACAGACTTAAAGATAAGAACCATGTGATCATCTCGATAGATGCAGAGAAAGCATTCGACAAAGTACAGCATCCCTTTATGTTCAAAACATTAGAAAAACTAGGGATAACAGGAACTTACCTCGACATTGTAAAAGCTATCTATGCTAAGCCTCAGGCTAGCATCATTCTGAATGGAGAAAAACTGAAGGCATTCCCTCTAAAATCTGGAACAAGACAGGGATGCCCTCTATCACCACTTCTATTCAATATAGTTCTCGAAACACTGGCCAGAGCAATTATCAGACGAAAGAAATTAAAGGCATAAAAATAGGAAAAGAAGAACTTAAATTATCACTATTTGCCAATGACATGATTCTATACCTAGAAGACCCAAAAGGGTCTACAAAAAACCTACTAGAACTAATAAATGAATTCAGCAAAGTGGCAGGATATAAAATCAACACGCATAAATCAAAGGCATTTCTGTATATCAGCGACAAAACTTCTGAAACAGAAATGAGGAAAACACTCCATTCACAATATCCTCAAAAAAAACAAAATATTTGGGAGTCAACCTAACAAAAGAGGTGAAAGACCTATACAATGAAAACTACAGAACCCTAAAGAGAGAAGTAGAAGAAGATCTTAGAAGATGGAAAAATATACCCTGTTCATGGATAGGCAGAACTAACATCATCAAAATGGCGATATTACCAAAAGTTCTCTATAGGTTTAATGCAATGCCAATCAAAATCCCAACGGCATTTATTGTAGAAATAGATAAAGCAATCATGAAATTCATATGGAAAAATAAAAGACCCAGAATAGCAAAAGCAATTCCAAGCAGGAAGTGTGAATCAGGCAGTATAGCGATACCAGATTTCAAACTATATTACAGAGCAATAGTAACAAAGACAGCATGGTACTGGTACCAAAACAGGCGGGTGGACGAATGGTATAGAATAGAGGACACAGAGACTAATCCACAAAGTTACAACTATCTTATATTTGATAAAGGGGCTAAAAGTATGCAATGGAGGAAGGATAGCATCTTCAACAAATGGTGTTGGGAAAACTGGAAATCCATATGCAACAAAATGAAACTGAATCCCCTCCTCTCGCCATGCACAAAAGTTAACTCAAAATGGATCAAGGAGCTTGATATCAAATCAGCTGCGTCTGATAGAAGAAAAAGTTGGCTCCGGTCTACATATTGTGGGGTCTGGCTCCAAATTCCTTAATAGGACACCCATAGCACAAGAGTTAATAACAAGAATCAACAAATGGGACTTACTTAAACTAAAAAGTTTTTTCTCAGCAAGAGAAACAATAAGAGAGGTAAATAGGGAGCCTACATCATGGGAACAAATTTTCACTCCTCACACTTCAGATAGAGCCCTAATATCCAGAGTATACAAAGAACTCAAAAAATTAGACAATAAGATAACAAATAACCCAATCAACAAATGGGCCAAGGACCTGAACAGACACTTCTCAGAGGAGGACATACAATCAATCAACAAGTACATGAAAAAATGCTCACCATCTCTAGCAATCAGAGAAATGCAAATCAAAACCACCCTAAGATACCATCTCAGTCCAGTAAGATTGGCAGCCATTCTGAAGTCAAACAACAACAAGTGCTGGCGAGGATGTGGGGAAAAGGGTACTCTTGTACATTGCTGGTGGGACTGCAAATTTGTGCAGCCAATTTGGAAAGCAGTATGGAGACTCCTGGGAAAGCTGGGAATGGAACCACCATTTGACCCAGCTATTGCCCTTCTTGGACTATTCCCTGAAGACCTTAAAAGAGCGTACTACAGGGATACTGCCACATCGATGTTCATAGCAGCACAATTCACAATAGCTAGACTGTGGAACCAACCCAGATGCCCTTCAATAGATGAATGGATAAAAAAATGTGGCATTTATACACCATGGAGTATTACGCAGCACTAAAAAATGTCAAAATCATGGAATTTGCAGGGAAATGGATGGCACTAGAGCTAATTATGCTAAGTGAAGCTAGCCAATCCCTAAAAAACAAATGCCAAATGTCTTCTTTGATATAATGAGAGCAACCAAGAACAGAGCAGGGAGGAAGAGCAGGAGGAAAAGATTAACATTAAACAGAGACATGAGGTGGGAGGGAAAGGGAGAGAAAAGGGAAATTGCATGGAAATGGAAGGAGACCCTCATTGTTATACAAAATTACATATAAGAGGTTGTGAGGGGAATGGGAAAAAAACAAGGAGAGAAATGAATTACAGTAGATGGGGTAGAGAGAGAAGATGGGAGGGGAGGGGAGGGGGGATAGTAGAGGATAGGAAAGGTAGCAGAATACAACAGTCACTAATATGGCATCATGTAAAAATGTGGATGTGTAACCGATGTGATTCTGCAATCTGTATTTGGGGTAAAAATGGGAGTTCATAACCTACTTGAATCTAATATATGAAATATGATATGTCAGGAGCTTTTAATGTTTTGAACAACCAATAAAATAAAATAGAAAAAAATGATGTATTTCTGGCTATTGTATGAATAATTGGCTGGAAGGGGCTGTGAGTCGCAGCAGGAATCTCAGTTAAGAGGCCATTGTGGTGACCCAGCTGAGAGGTGTTGTGGGCCTGGATCAGGTTGTAGCAGCAGAAGCAAAGAGAAATAGCTGGGTTCAGGATACATTTTGTAGCAGAACCAACAAGATTTGCTGGCCAACTAGAAATGAGACAAAAGAACAAAGAGGACACAGAGAGCAACTTAGAAAGTAACTTCAAGTTCTGCCTCTCAGCAATTGGATAAATCAAAGACTATTATTGAAAAAGAAAACTCTGAACAGTTCTGGGGTTTGAAGGAATCTAGAGTTCTCTTTTGGATATCTGAAGCCTGTTTACAGAAAGGAGATGTTCAATGGGCAGATGGATAAAGAAGTCTGGGGTTCAGAAGAGAGGTCAAAATGGGAGACACAAATTTGCAAATAACGTATACACAGAGTTTTGGAAATCAAATGTGGTTTTTTTGATATGCATCTCATTTAACTGAGCTGGGGTTTTTTGTCATATTAGTAGATATGACTGTGGTTAACACTATCTAGGCCTTTTAGGTTATTATTTTAATTTACCCAACATACTCTTAATTTTTCTATATCTCCTGTATCTCCTACTACTGCCATATGAAAAGCAATGGGTTGTATACAGCACACACATGCACATGTGCACACACACACACTTTTTTTTAAAGAGAACAGTACTAATTTATACGCTTCCAACTTATTCAACATTCAAATTATTTAAATTAGATTTTAAAAAGTAAGAAGGAAATACTGGCTATCAAGGACATTGTAATGTCCACTGTATTGGTTAGAACTGTAAATGATCAAGAATCTCATATAAACCAATTAGCCAAAGGAATATTTTGATTTCCTTAACTGGGAACTTCAAGTGGCAGGTCTAGTTTCAGAAGTAGTTGGATCCAGGGCTTCAGACAATCTCGTCAGCTCTTAGTCTCTGCTTCTGTTTCTCAGTGTTGCTTGTTATTCCTTGGTTTGATTCTTAGATTCTTTCCATGGCAACATACCCTAGGTGGCCATAAGCCTCCTTTCAGCTTGGTGTTCAAGAACAAAAGGAACAGACCCTCTCTCTGCAGAAGGTTATAGAATGGATTATAAGAGTTAATACACACCAGTGCTTAATGCAGTGCCTGGAACACAATAATAGCTCAGTAAATGTTAGTAATTCTTTCTTACTATTACCGTGGCAGTAGCCTCTGTAATATACCACCATCATTGCCATCTCTCTTGGGTCATCTAGGCCTCTGTCTGTCCTAGGATTAGGACATGTTTTTAAAGCAGAACATAAATTTTGGGCTCTGGAATTTTTATGGGCTTAGAAAGTATGAGTCAGTAATATTCTGAGACTAGCACTTTGGATTCTTACATCAATCTGATAGACTAACCTTGGTATATAACAAGGAGTCCTCATATGTCCCAGACAGAGACAGATACATACGAATTGTTCCAAATTCATCAAGATGCACAGTGGACAGTCAGTTCTCCATAAGGGCTCAGGAAGGGACGGCTCAAGGAATTTATGGAAAAAGAAAGAAGTTTCCCAATATTTCAGGTTAGCAAATTCCAGGTTTTCAGGAAGGAAATAAGTAGCTCCCTGTCCTCTGTTTGGATCATACCCATTGTGATTTCTAGTAATCATACAAAAATAAGATTTTAAGTAGCAAAGGCCCTTCAGAAGAACTTGGGGAGAAATTATAGCCTGCAATTACAAAAAGTTAGAATTATTAAGTCTATATAATGACTGAATATTGGGAGTTTAGGACCTGGTTTCCCAGAAGGGCATTTGAAGATCTTGTTCCTCAGACATAGAGTTCATGCCCAAAGAAAACACTATTAGGCCACAAATAGTACCTTAGTCTGTTTTCAGGTAAATTGGTTTTTCAAATAGACCCTCCGGATCATTCCTTTATATAGATATTTTGACCTTGACTGGTGGAAGAGAGAATGTGGTCAGCGCTCAAGGTGTTCTGAGAAATCTTCCAGGAGGCAGGAATTTAAAGTCTTTGGGGAGAGTGGCCACCCATATGGTACTGTTAAAGAACTACTTCCTGTCAGTTCTTTCAGAAAATGATGAGCCTCTGTGTGCTGCAAGGAATTAGTCCACCCATGCAAAGTAGCTGTTGGTTCACCCACTTCAATATTTATATTTTGCCTATAGAATGAGTCCTGCTTTCTCTCTTACTACTTTCTACTCTCTCTTGATCTCTTTTCCAAAACTGTTTTGTTAAAATTTAATTTTAGACTTTAGGGAAGAACTGTACATATAGTACAAAGAATTCCCCTGAAGTCTCCATCCAGCATCTGGCAGTGCTAACATTGGTTGTAACCAAGACGCAATCAGCAAGATGAAAAATATCTAGCTTGAATTTCTTCAGTTCCACACCAATATTCTTTTTGTGCTTTCGTATTAAAACCAGATTTTCACATTGCATTTGGTTCATTTTTCCTTCATCTTTTCAAATCTGTGACAGTTCCTTTTTCTTTCCTTGTGACCTTGAAACTTTTTCAAGAATATTGGTATTTTGTAGATTGTTCCTCAATTTGAATTTGTCTGGTGTTTTCTCATAGTTAGTTGAGGTTATGGTGTATCCCTACATTTTTCAACAATTTCTTTCTTGGCTTCTTTTTTAGAAATACTGGTGTTGAATATTGTAGAATCAATGTATCTCCACTAATGAATTCAGTTGTAATTGTGTCCCCCTTGCAGGAGGATGATGGACTGTGGAAAGAAGTTAAATGTCTTTTTCTTTTTTAAAAGATGGAAAACTCTTTTTAAAGAGAATAAGTACTTTTCATCCAAAACATACTTTGAAGCTGTTTTAGATATTTGCCATTATATGAATGTTTGATTGTTGAAGAGCAGTTTGTTCTGAAAGAAATAGGGGTTATAACAGCTACTGTAAGCAAACGTAATGCTGGCATAAGAGACCTGTATGGTCATCATGCTTTGGGCTTTTCAGAAAACGCAACTTAATGTTGGGTTAAAAACAGGTATATTTTGACCACCCTATTTCAACTTCAGGCAACATTCAGTTTATTCAATAGGTATTTATTACACATTTAGCTTGATTTGAGGTATAGGATTACATTTAGTGCATGTTGGCATTTAATGTGACGTTTGTGGAAGCATGCATAAGTTATTTATATAATTACCTCTCATTATTCATGTAGTTATGGCTTAGTTGCCAAGAACAGTAAATTTTTCAATAGTGAACATTGCTCCTACAGGAAATACAGGATTGCGTTCCTGTGAGCCTCTGGTCACAATATTTTTATCATTTGATTAATAGATAACCCTTGTGTTTCTCTTTCAGGACACTTGGTTTAACAGGTGTTATTGATTGATTTCTGTGGAACTCATGGCCAACAGTGCTATACCTCATGCCCAAATGGAGATTAACTGATGTACATGTTTTCCATAAGGTACATCACAGCCTTCTTGCATTCAGGGTCACAAGACAGTGCTTTGGCACCAGCCTGGGGGCCATTTACACAGAAAACACCAACAGAGAATTCAAAAATGTGAAAAAATGTGGCACTAAGCAGTTCATATGAACACTTATTTACAAAATGAGAGCTGAAGCGAGTCAGAGCAATCCATGCTGTTTTTATAAAATTTGAAAATATTTTAAAAACCTTATTCAATCTCAGAGGTATGTAGGTGGGGGCCTCAAAATCTTCCCTGATACATGCATACTTACAAATGATCCTAAAAAGTACAGGGAGTATTGATTTGGGAGTTACAAATACATTTTAGCAAGTAGGCAAATTCACAAATACAAAATCTGTGAAAAGAATCGGCTGTAGTCCTTGTTGTGTGAAGTCAAATTTACCCTTATTTCACAAATTAAAAACCCCCAAGGTCCCAGGATGGGGAGCCATTGCCATAACTCTGGCCAGCCCATCAATCAAGGGTTCATTCAAGGTAAACCATGCTACTTGAATTCCAAAAGCGGTGTTTCCACCTTGGCTCTCCAGATCTTGCAGCGTTTGACAAAGCTGTTCTCTCTCCACAAATTCTGGAGTCAGCCAGGTGTTTGTCTCTGACCTGTGTACAATTATGATAAGTGAGTCTTTGACACGAGGGTATTTGTCCCCAGCTTGGCTTCAAATGTGATTTAAAGTCTGTTTAAACAAATTCGTCTCCATCTGAAACATGCACTCTTTCAAATAGTCCCTGTGCCTGAATCTTCTAGGAGTTGCGATTCAGTATTCTAGGAGGAGGTCATTGTACCGTCTTCATTAATAAGGCCTCTCTCCTCTTGAAGTTTATTTCTCCTCATTACAAAAATAATTAGTGCTGTTTCAATGAAATATGAAAATATTTAAAAACCCAAAGAATCAATACAACTTGCCCATATTTCTTTTCTTTAGGGATGGGGTTACTGGGGATTGAACTCAGGGGCACTCAACCACTGAGCCACATCCCCAGCCCTATTTTGTATTTTATTTAGAGACAGGGTCTCACTGTGTTGCTTAGCTCCTCACTTTTTCTGAGGCTGGCTTTGAACTCGCAATCCTCTTGCCTCAGTCTCCCCAGCCACTAGGATTAGAGGCGTGCGCCACAGCACCTGATTTATCCATATTTCTTAACAAAGAAATAACCCTGTTAACACCAAGTGTGACTTTTCCCCATTCCCCTCTCTTATTTTCTCTATGTATATATGTCTATTGAAACATAAATACCTATATTAAGAATTGAGGTTGGACTTTATATGCTATTTATTTTCAACTTTTTCCTGTAAGAACATATCTTGAAGATTTTTAAATGTATGGATATACCATAGTTAATTGAACTGTTTAGAATCCTTTTCACTTTTAGCTACTTCAATTGTATTTTTAATTGAGCAAAATTTGTAATGATTATTACTATATATTCCTAATTCTTATGTAGAAATAGAATTATTTCATCAAAATATGAACATTTTGGAGATTTATCATCATTGTTAGATTGCTTTTGGGAAACTCATGAACCTTCCCACTGCCTGTGTCTGACATGCCCATTTCCTCGCCTTCTTGCAAACAGGGTATGTCCTGGAGGCTTTACCTTAGGCTCTTTTATTTGAGGCATGTAAATGCAGATTTAACTTTCCAAATGCTCTGGAATGCACTAGTTAGTTTCAGTTTCCCTTGGTTGTACGTTATGTGCCACGTGGTTGTCTGTACCATGGAGTGAGAGAAGATTGTGGAAGTGGGCATCTCAGGGAACACCCACAATGTAAGTGGGGTGCGCTGGCCAAGTTGAGCCCCTGACAAGACAGAGAAGGAAAGCCTGCAAGATGCCAAGAGGACCTGGGGAGCAAGATGTCACTAGGACAGGAGGAGGGAGTTTCCATCAAGCTGGCAGAACAACCACGTGGATTCTTCAGAAAATATTCAGAAGGCCAGATAAGACAAGGGTTAAAATTTGTCCATTTAATGGAGTGAAAAGGAAGACAAAAATCCAGATGACTGTGGGCACGGCTGTATGCGTCACAGACCTGGTGTTTTTTTTTTTTTTTTTTTTTTTTTTTTTTGCATGTGCCTGTTTTTGTTTAGTTCCTGATGGATTTTTGGGAGTGTCTGTTGGGAGTAAATGTACAAACATGGATTATTCTGGAAACAGCTGGCACAGTTTGCTTCAGGCCACCTGCTCTCGGGAAGTAGCAATTCCATAAATGCAAAGAAGCAAATAATTGCAGATATTATCTGTCTGCTTTGGAATGACCATAAAAGGCCAATTCCAATTTTGATCTTAAAATAGGCAAAAATTTTCAACTGACCCATCATTGATGAGACATGTTAAAGATACATTTTCATGCTTTCGGTAGCAGTGCAGCAGAAGGGGGTCAGTTATTACAGGAATGAGTTGGGGGTGTTATTTTAGGGCCACCCATCCCCTGACCTGTGGCTCCAATTAAAATGGTACTTTTTATTCCAGTGAGTGGCACAAGTTTACATTCAGGATTGAATCATGTTTGCACAAACCTTTTTGGAAAGAACCACCAGGATGTGTTTTTTGGTAACCATAGAAATAAGGTTAAGAGCAATTTGTTGAATCTTGGTGTCAACTCTGATGCTTCCTGGTATCGGGGACACTTCCCGGTGAAATGAGTGACTTACACTCTGAAGCATCTGTTGGGACTAACCTGGGAAGTGATGATTTAGGTCTGAGAGGGCTTGGGGAGTTCTTCCATTCTGGGCTTCTTTTGAATATGAGATAATGGAAAAATAATAATGTCAGTAATGTCTTTAATAGCTTAATACTGAATAAATAGGCTTTTCTAGACTCTGTGCAAAGCCCTGGGCTAGTGTTATGTAAGACAGTCTTCACCACAAGCTTCATGAGATATGGGTGATTATATGGTACAGATGAGCAAAGTGAGGTCAGGCGCTTAAGTAACTTGCCTGAAGCCAAGAGGTGAAGTTGAGAGTGAGACCTTGGTCTCTCTGTCCCCAGGGCCCTCCTGCCATCCGTTGCTGCCTCTTAGGTCTGTAAAGTGCATGGTACATAGTAGTTCTTCATGGGATGTGAGTTTCCTTCTTTTTGGGATAGTGGTTGTCCTAAACAGCTGGCCTGATATCTTTTGTCAGAGAGGATGGCCACACACCAGGAACACAGCCTGGATACTGGTCATCCCAGGCTGGAATGAGAGGCATGACAGGGCAAAGGTTGCAGGGCTCTCTGGACCCTCTGGGGGATTCGAGGACATTAAATAACCTTCTGAGTCATTCTTTGGTTATTTTGTGGCATTTCTTGCTCACATCTTTAGCTGTACTTTGTGATTCTTGTGATTAACTAATTTTCTTTTTAAAAACCTGGCCTTTCTTTACCAGTTGAAGGCGGATGGCTGTGTTTTGAGCATTAGGGAGGCACTTAAAAGGAATATTCTTTTTATGCAAGACCCTAAAGTATGCCATGAGGGCAATGGAAGGGTGGTTCTTCACAGTAGTCGACACTGAACCAGTTTGATTTAGGGTCCCAGTTTCAGGTTCCAGAGGTAGGGGGAGAGGTTGGTTCTTTTTAACAAATTCCGTAGCTGCTTCCAGCTATGAAGCAGTATGAAGAGGAAAACTAGAGGTGATGGCTTCTTACCAACCTAGTCAGATTTTGCCCCTGTCCACAGGGGAGTCATGTGCTCAGAGTCTAAGCCACACCCTTAGAGGACAGTGGGTAGAATGGTGCCCCCTACTGGTCTCTGAGGGAACAGTAGTAACTTGGGAGACAGGGATATCAGTTCTTCTCTCATGGGTCCAGCTGGGGCAAACAGTGTTACACATTTCTGAGTGTAGAAGCACATTCAAGGACAGACAAAACTTAACAATCTTTAAAAAACAGAGTGAAAAGTCCAATCACACATTCCTATTTTAAATTATAGCCCTGGTGCCTAAATTTGAACTTCTGGATTATGATTGAGCTATATTAACCAGTCTTATATCTGTAAAGCCTACAGGCTTCAGGCACTTTGGAGTATATTCTGGCAACCAAAGAAGAAAAATGACTCCAGAGTCAGACAGTATGGATTCAGTATTATAGACCTTGGACAAAGCACTTAAGATCTTAATGCTTTTAGACCAGAGATCCTGTGCCTACTAGAAGAAAAAATGGGCCCAACTCTCCATCATGTCATCTCACAAATTGAATTCCTCAGAAAGACTCCTAAAGCACAAGAAATAAAATCAAGAATTAATAAATGGGATGGTATCAAACTAAAAAGCTTCTTCACAGCAAGGGAAACAATCAAGAATGTGAAGAAAGAGCTTACAGAATGGGAGAAAATCTTTACCACCTGCATCTCAGGTACAGCATTAATCTCCAGAATGTTTAAAGAACTCAAAAAAACTTAACACCACAACAAAACAAAACAAGAAAAAAAACCCAATCATTAAATTGGCAAAGGAACCGAACAGACACTTCACAGAAGAAGAAATACCATCAGTCAACAAATATAAGAAAAAATGTTCAATATCTCTAGCAATTAGAGATATGGAAATTAAAACCATACTGAGATTTAATCTCACTCCAGTTAGAATGGCAATCATCAAGAATACAAGTAACAATATGTGTTGGTGATGAAAAAGGCATATTCATACATTGTTGATGGGACTGCAAATTGGTGTAACCACTCTGGAAAGCAGTATGGAGATTCCTCAGAAAACTTGGAATGGAACCACCACTTATCCCACTCCTGGGCATATACCCAAAGGACTTAAAATTGGCATACTAGAGGCTGGAGTTGTGGCTCAGTGGTGGAGTACCTGTCTAGCATGTGTGAAGCTCTGGATTCGATTCTCAGCACTGCATATAAACAAATAAAATGAAGGTCCATTGACAAATAAAAAATATTTTAAAAATTAGCATACTACAGTGATATGGCCACATTGATGTTTATAGCTGCTCAACTCACAATAGCCAAGCTATGGAAACAAACTAGGTGCCTTTCCCTTCAACAGACGAATAGATAAAGAAAATGTGGTATATATACACAATGGAATATTACTCAGCCATAATGAAGAATGAAATGATGGCATTTGCTGGTAAATAGATGTAACTGGAGCCTATCATGCTAAGTAAAATAAGCTAATACCCCAAAACCAAAGATTGAATGTTCTCTCTGATATGTGGATGCTAACACACAATAAGCATTGGGGGAACAGAAGTTCATTGTATTAGACAAAAGGGGAATGAAGGGAAGGAAAGGGAGATAATCAGTGCTATATTTTGACTGTCATTTGTTGTTGCTTCTGTTACAAAACAGCACGTACATGGGATTGGAGGAATCCTTTACCAAGATATCAGCCAAAATTGTTTGTTAAAGAAATTAGTCCATGGATTTCTTTGTATTCAAGTTTTACGTAAAAACAATGGAAAATCCACAATGAAACATCACACTCACTAAGACAGATAAAAACAACAAGAATGGAAAAGAGACAATGGTGACAATGATGTAGAGAAATTGGAGCCTTTATCAATTGCTGGTGGGAATATAAAGTAGCTCAGTTCCTGTGGACAACAGTGTCATGGTTTTTTGAAACATTAGACAAAGTTACCATTTGATCCTACAATTCCACTCCCAGGTATATATGCAAAAAAATAGAAAACAGGGACTCAGACACTCACATGTGAATGTTCACAGCAGCAATTCACAAGAGCTGAAAGATGGGATGAGTTCAAGTGTGCATTAGGGGATGAAGAGGTAAGCAAATTATGACATAAATGATTTAAAATGAGTTTATCTAATATCATTCAGCCATAGAATAGAGTTGAGTACCAATATGGGCTGCAAAGTTGAAAACATTATGGCAAATGAAAGAAGTCAGATGCAAAACATCACTTATGAATCCATTTATATGAAATGTCCCAGGTAACTCCATAGAGACAGAAAGCAGGGCTGGGAGGAGGAGGGTTTGAAACTGTGATTTTTATTTTAAAAATCAAAATCAAACTTATTTCCATGATGCTCCCTTTTTAAAAAATTTTGCTATATTGAGTTAAAATTTTCATATAATAGAATGCACAGATCATTAGATATACCATTCATTGAATTTCAACAAATGTAACCATCCAAATCAAGAAGTGGAATTTCCATTACCAGACAGTTTCCTTGTTCCCCACTCAAACAATTGATTGGATTTTGATTAACAAAGAATAGTGTTGCTAGTTATAGAAATGAAATCTACAAATAGAATCAATATGTGTACTCTTTTATATGTGACTTCTTTTATGCATATAATGTTTTTGAGATTAATTCATATAATTCTGTGTTTAAGTATTTCATAACTTCTATTGCTAAGTAATATTCCATTGGATTAATGTAACACAAGTTGCTTGTTCATTTACTTGTTGATGGACATGTGGATTCTTTCTAAATTTTGATTATTATAAACAAATCTGCTATGAATATTCTTGTACTGTTCCTTTTGTAGAAATGTGCTTTTTTAAAAAAATCTTAGATGAAAATTTGGGAATGGAAAGTACTAGGTCAAAAAGAAAGTACACAGTGACTTGATAAGAATTTGTCTGGAACTTAATTCATAAGTTATAAATTATGCCGTGTTCTTAGGAGCATGATGACATCTCACACTGTCCCTTTTAGTCCCATCCAGGAAATACATCACTCTTTTCTCTTTACTGTTTGGAAATGGTAGTTTTTGACCTATATGGTGGGTGTATAGATAATTCAAATAATGCCAAGTTGCAAATGTTTGCCTTTTGCACTTACGTGTGTCATATTTAATGATATTAAAGTAAAATAAAACAAAACTAAAAGCAAAACATTTAGTTAGCTTGTTCTCTGAAGGATGGCAGTGAAACTCCCTTCATGGGGCAAACCCCTTACTTCACAAATTCTTTAGTAAATAAATCTAAATGTAGACTTTCCCCCTAGTTTATCATGAAGAGCTAAATTTTGAAGACCAGGAAATGGGCCTTTCCTCAGACAAACTGCTCACTTGAAGATTTCTTTGTGGTTTAGCACAGTGCTAAACATTTTGTTATCTAAATAAATGAGTTAATGAGTGGAAAAGTGACCAGTGTAAGAGTATAAATGACGAAAAGAAAGAGGACAGAATGTGTGATGAGTTGCTAATATTTTGTTTCTTTCAATCGGAATAATTGGAATTCCATGCTGTCTGCTTCAATTTTGCCTACTCGGTTTAAAAAAGTGGTTACAGAATTTCAGGAATAGTTGAATGGGATTTTAAGAGTCATTCAGTCCAACTGATTACTGATAGTCGACTCAGCCTGACGACTGGGCACCTTAGGAACACCTCCTGTAGGGGGTCTCCTTCTTTGGAGAGTTTTACATATTTCCATCTTCTTTTTGGCAAACAGCTGCATTCTAATCGCCAATTTTCAACCAAAAGCAATCTCAAATATATGAGGCAACACCCTAACAATGAAAACATATTTGGGAGAAAGCATAATGCTTTTCTTTTAGTATTATTTTTTTTATAAACCCTGTAAGCAAAAGGCCCTGAATAGCATGCTCATTATTGTGTAAGTAATTCAAAATAGCAAAGACTCAGTAGAGTCGAATGGCTGAATTCTTAACTTCAGTGAAAATATAGAGGTCACATGATGTACACCTTCCCATTCTAACCATCCTGATAGTTTAGTAAAAACCCCTAAGACTTAGCAAAGTGCTTACCTGAAAGGCGGGATAGATTTTATATTAAACATAGACATATAAATGTATATAAATATATAAATATATATGTGTGTGTATGTGTGTATATATTCATACCAAGAAGCCAAACACGCATGTTCCTCTATATCTAGTAGAAGTCTCTAACACAGGAAAATGCCAGTGTGCAGAAGTTCTTGTCCTATTGATCTGTTGGCTTGAATTCAAGGCAGAACAACAACAAAAAAGTTATTAGTTACTTTCTAAATCCCCAGAGACTCACACTGGTATCTGTGCCTCTCAGTACAGTGTGCCATTTAACACCACACCACTACGAACGGTGGTCTAAATTTGTGGGTGTGTCTGATGGCTGCTCATGAGGTTGGACTGATTTCTAGGAGGAACAGCTATCAGTTGCTCTTCTGTGAACACTATATTAAAAGAGAGGCTAATTTCCCAAGAGCAACTGTTCATATAGTAATGAAAAGTTTTGAATATCTTTATATATCTTTTAATTTGGATTCTAAGTTCTCCCTTAAAAATACATATGCATATATATATATATATATATATATATATATATATATATATATATATATACATATTTACACATTTATATGCACAGTAATGTAAAAACTTCACACTATAGTATTATTTATTGCATAACAGTGTGCAGCCCCTTTTAAATTAATTGTTCTTTCCTTCTTTAGCAAAGCAAACCTATAGGAAATTCTGAGTCCTGACATTAATAAAGAGAAAGTTATATTGGCACAAACTTAGTTACTTGAAATACGTTCTGTTAATTTATTTCCATTAAGACATCATTGTCAACTTAATCAAAATTGAAATTACCCATGAACATGTATTTTACTTTCACAGAAGTTTTCTATTATTTTTGTTAGAGGATAGTCAATGATAGGAATTAATATCTTAAAGATTCTTCCTAGCTTATAGATAGACAAATATTGCATAGTTTTATTTACATGTAGAATCTAAAAAGTTGAGCTCACAGAAGCAGAGAACTGGATGGTAGTTACCAGGAGCTGGAGTGAGGCTAGGGAGAGAGGAGATGTTGGCCAAAGGCTGCAAAGTATCCATTAAACCTAAGAATGAATTCTAGTTATTTATTGTGTAGCATAATGACCATAGTTAACCATAATATATTTTATATTTCAAATTGCTAAAATAGTAAACTTTAAACATCTTTACTGCCAAAAAGTAAGTAGATGAGGTAACTTAATCTTTCTACAATGTATCCTATAAATAAATAAATATGCACATACATATATGCATGCATAATTTAATATAATTATTTCTCAACTAAAAAACAAAAAATAACAGTTTCTATTTTGGGTAGGGGAGGGAATCAACTAGAAAGATACCTGAGGAAACATTGAAGATTCGTGAGAATGTTCTATATCACCATTTAGATGGTTACTAGGTAATAAGTGTACATAAAAATTCATCAATTGATAATCTTAAAATTTGTACCTTTTACCATGTTGTATATCCATTAAAAATAAATCAGTAGAAGGGCTGGAACATAAATCAGTGGTAAAGCATGTGCTTAGTATATGCAAGTCCTGGGTTTGAGTCCCAGCACCAGAAAACCAAAACCAAAATCAAACCAAACTAAAACAAAACTCAACAAACAAACAAACAAACAAACAACAACAACAAAAGAAAACCAAAAAAAGCCAAACACCTCTCCCTAGCCTAGACCAGATCAAGAGTTCTCAGGTTTCCTTTTTAGTGTCTTCCTTTATGTAAGTTTGCAGACAAATATGTATCAACTGAGTTCTTGTTTTAGTCTGTGTTGGTTGCTGTCAGTCATTATAACAAATGTCCCGAAAATCAACTTATAAAGAGGAAAGGTTTCAGAGTATACAAAGAACTCAAAAAATTAGACAATAAGAAAACAAATAACCCAATCAACAAATGGGCCAAGGACATGAACAAACACTTCACAGAGGAGGACATACAATCAATCAACAAGTACATGAAAAAATGCTCACCATCGCTAGCAGTCAAGGAAATGCAAATCAAAACCACCCTAAGATACCACCTCACCCCAGTAAGATTGGCAGCCATGATGAAGTCAAACAACAATGAGTGCTGGTGAGGATGTGGGGAAAAGGGTACTCTTGTACACTGCTGGTGGGACTGCAAACGGGTGCGGCCAATTTGGAAAGCAGTATGGAGATTCCTGGGAAAGCTGGGAATGGAACCACCATTTGACCCAGCTATTGCCCTTCTTGGACTATTTCCTGAAGACCTTAAAAGAGCACACTACAGGGATACTGCCACATCAATGTTCATAGCAGCACAATTCACAATTGCTAGATTGTGGAATCAACCCAGATGCCCTTCAATAGATGAATGGATAAAAAAATGTGGCATTTATACACCATGGAGTATTACGCAGCACTAAAAAATGACAAAATCACGGAATTTGCAGGGAAATGGATGGCACTAGAGCAGATTATGCTTAGTGAAGCTAGCCAATCCCTAAAAAACAAATACCAAATGTCTTCTTTGATATAATGAGAGCAACTATGAACAGAGCAGGGAGGAAGAGCAGGAAGAAAAGATTAACATTAAACAGAGACATGAGGTGGGAGGGAAAGGGAGAAAAAAAGGGAAATCACATGGAAATGGAGGGAGACCCTCATTGTTATACAAAATTACATATAAGAGGTTATGAGGGGAATGGGATAACAAACATGGAGGGAAATGAATTACAGTAGATGGGGTAGAGAGAGAAGATGGGAGGGGAGGGGAGGGGGGATAGTAGAGGATAGGAAAGGTAGCAGAATACAACAGTCACTAATATGGCAGTATGTAAAAATGTGATGTGTAACCGATGTGATTCTGCAATCTGTATTTGGGGTAAAAATGGGAGTTCATAACCCACTTGATTCTAATGTATGAAATATGATATGTCAAGAGCTTTGTAATATTGTGAACAACCAATAAAAAAAATATTATTTTGCATGGCACATCTTAGTCTCAGGAAATCAGTAACCATAAATTCATATATTAATTCACTTTAGGCCACAGGGTTCTCTTTAATGTATAGCCAAACAGACATCAGAAAAGACAGTCCACACAGAACAGATTTCACACCTGCTTTTCCATATCAAAATAATACTTGCTTTATTTTTCTTTTTGCATTGTTTTTAAAAAAAAATAAAGAGGAAAGTTTCTTTTGGCTAATGATTTCAGAGGTTCCAGTCCATGAGCAGAACCGCTCACTTCATAGCTGAGAAGCAGAGAGAGTGAGACGAAGGTACCAGGACCAACCATCCCTTTTGAGAGCACATTTCCCAGTGACCTAAGGACCTCCTGCTGGGATCTACCTTAAAGTTTCCAACATCTACCAATAGCACCACCCTGGGGATCAAGCCTTTAATACACAGGCCTTTGGGGGAATCTAACTAAACTGCAGTGTAGCTTATGTAAAAGAAGACGTGCCATTGTAATGGCTTGGATACATTGGTGGAAGTCTCAGTCCTGCCAGAACTAAGCTGCATTTGATATGTCATTAGGCTAATATGTCAATCACTGACCCAGTATTAAAATGTCTCTGTGTTAGTTGACCTCTGAGGAAAAACTGGCACATAGGCCCTCAAGGGTGATGGGAAGGGTCTCAATATCATTTTTTTCAATAAAAAAAAATAAAGCAACAAAACTCCAGCCATGTACATTAGAGGATATGTGGAGAAGGCCAGTCAGTACAGTTAGGCTTTTTTCTCTGCCAAAATTTAACCGTTTTGAAAGAGCAATTTGAGTCACTAAATTATCTCATTTTATCTGGACATTAGGTTTCAGACAGGTAATGGCATTATCTATAAGTGGGGGCATGAAGAATGTTAAAGCTGGGCAAATCCATTCTGTATAGGAGAAATTCTAGGTAATCAAACTATTTAATTCTTTGCCCGTGATATAATGAACTTTAAATCTACCTACTGCCTAATTTTTCCCAAGACAATTTGTCAAGTTTGTCTAAGTGTGAAGACATTTAAAAAGACTGACATTGTTTCTCTTTCATTTACATTAGTATTCTTATTACTTTTTTAATGTGGATCAATAAATTCTGAATGTCTGAATTCTAACTACAGGGAAAATTTAACTTTGAGATGATTATTTTTATGTATATGAGCAGACATTTTAGATGAATGGTAAATATTTAAATTTTCTCTTCATAAAGTAGTGAAATGTATATGTAAATGTATATAACAATTTGAGTGGTACTGATTTTCAACAAAAATGATAATCAGCTATAAATAAGATGGCATGCTTTTTGGAATTTCTATATGTAGTACTTAATAAAATGTAATTATTTTTGCCTTCATAGATTAAAAAAATATGCAGCCACTGTAGATAAAGAGACATTTTCAAACACAGTCATTATATTTGGGAAAGAGAGAGAAAGAGAGAGACAGAATAAAAATGGGAAATTTACAGAAATTAATCAAGATTAGGTAGAACGAAAGAATGTGAACTTCATACATTCAAATTTTATGCCTGGTGAACTAATATGACTTGTTTATGGAGAAAGTCCTTTAACTGTGAAGCAAGAGGGTTCATAATATGTAGGTACTATATTAGAGATTTCTACTTGTTGGGAAATATTCAGGAATATCATCTTTGGCACAATAAAAAGAATTTACTCACCCTCACCTTCTCTCTGGTTAGTGTTTGGCTGAAAATTAAAGGATAAACATCAAGGATGGTGGCTTGTTTCTACAGTTTTCCTCCTCTGCTCTAGAAAACTGTTGGCTTGTCCTAACCCCTGGCTGTATGTGGCACGAGTGGCTTTACTATGACTTTCATTCATTCACATGTTGATTCATTTTTTTCATTCATTCATGCAGCAAATATTTCTTATCAACTGCATTGTAAGCTAATGTTCAGTTGGCTGGAGATGTGTTGGTGAGTAAAGTGGACAGGGTCCCTTCCCTTAACGGGGACATTTATATGACCAAAAACAACCAATCAAACAAATGAACAAAACACTTTCAGTGAGTGGAAAGTGCTATGAAGAAAATACAACTTCCGTGATCGAGGGACTGGGTTGTCACTGAGGGAGGACGTTACTTAGAACAGCGATCTGGGAAAGCATCTCCGAGGAGGTGACAGATCTGCTGAGTCATGAGTGACAGGTTGAAGCAAATCCTGCATCTAGGTGGGCAAAGAACATTCTAGGCAGAGGGAGTTGCAAACTGCAGGAACTCTAACAGGGAGCTCCTTTCACTTGAAGAATAGAAAGAAGGTGGAGAGATTGACCATAAAAAGAAGTGTCAGGGGATGAGGCCAAGGAAAGGTGTGGCTAAATCACATAAGGTCTTAGAGGCTATGTTTCATTTTATTTAGGATGTACACTGTCCACTTTGTATTGGTCAACATGATATCAATATACACACTTGTAAAGTAAAAGATCTACTCAATTGTTTTTTATACTTAGTTAAAAATCAATTGAATTAATTTTTTCTCATTGAATTGATTAAAAAAATTATTTATGCTTCAGGTAGATAACACCTGAGCATAAGAAAAAGCAAAGAATAGAAGTAATTTAAGAGTACCTCTATCTCTACAAGGGAAAGGGAGGGCTGTTCTTTGGCTCCACTGATCTTTGCTGCCAAGAGTCTGTGTGGGCCAAGTGTAACAGAGGGCTTAGCACGTCTTGCTTAAGAAAGTTGGAGAATCTGTAACTTCATTGTGTGATTCATATTCTTGTGATGGAGTTGCTATTAAACTTTTGAGGCGAGTGAAATATGGACAACAGCCCCGGGCGTTCGAGTGTGGGCACGTCTGGAGAGAGCAGGTTCTCCCTAAGAGAAGTATGGGGAGGAGCAGGATGGGTCTACAGAGTCCTGAATTCAGTTAACTATCACAAGCCTGGGTGGATCATGGTACAATAAAATCACCTAATTTTTATATAGTTTATATAGTTGTTTTTTTTCTCTCCAAAGCTTAGAGAGCAATTTGTGACTTGAATGTGATGGAAAGTCATTTTGTTTTCCTCAAAGTGGTTGTACACTCACCTCTTTTTTTTTTTTCCCTTCCAGACTATCCATGAAAAAATCCAGGGACTCTAAGGTTTAGTAAAAAGATGTATGTCATACTATGAAACAATAAAAATAGCCTTTTTCTAATACCCTTTTACTTGTCCATCTAATTCTTCACTCATTTCCTCAGGACCTATTTATTGTAAGAGACAATAGTTTGCCTAAAGCAACTTTTCTCCATTCTATCTCAATCTTAAGTTTCAAGGATTTTGATGTGTTTTCTCAGCTAACTCTGGTGCAAAATGCAAAGACTTTTTGATGTTTCTTTTTAATGAAACAAAAACACTTCCTTCTCCAATATTACTTCTTTTGAAGGATGGCTTTATGAAGTTTTGGAGATGTGCTTGTTCAAAGTCCCAAAGCCCCAAAGCCCCCAAACCAGGAATTCCAGTGTTCAAAATGAGGAGCAGACAGATGTCCCAGTTGAAGATGAGAGAATTTGCCCTTCCTCCACCTTGTGTTCTATGAGGGCCCTCAACAGATTGATTGACACTTGCCTTCATTGGCAAAGGTGGTTCTTCTTATTTTTCTTTACTCAGTCGCTAATCACATTTGGAAATACTTTTAAAAAATTACACATAGAAAAAACTTATTACCAGTCATCAGGGCATCCTTTAATTCAGTAAATTTGACACATAAAAATAACCAAAGAAGTTGTAAAATGGTGATCAAACCTACCAGAGGGATCCAGTGAGCTTCAGCTAGATTATATTCGCATAGTTCCTGGTAAATAAAAACCACTTAAGAAAGGATGGCTGTCACTATTATTCTGCAAACAATTTAATTAATTAATAACATAACCGACTAAGCTTTGAGGCTTTCAGAAGGGAATGATAGTTCTCTTTTTTTGGTCTTTTCTTCTCATCCTAAAATAACATCTTTCTGTTTCTGTCTCTTTTAAAAAATATTTCACATTTTGAATGATGAGTCTTAGGTATATCTAACTTCTCACTAGGGTGAATTTTCCAATCTTCTCAGTACAAACTAGTCAAGGCTTTTCTAGTAGTTAGTTTTATTACTTCTAAACTTGGTATATGAAGGTAGAAAAGATAGTTACATACAGTTTTCAGAAGAATTACATAAACCACTTATTTTAAAGAATCCAGCTAGAAGTGATGCAGAAGAATCTGGAAACAATTTTCCTTTTGGCCCTGGGGTTAATTTTCTCAGACACATGTGTTGTTCCACTTCCTTCATTTCGAAAAATTATAGCAGTTCTGTATGTTAATCTTGTTGAATGAGCAACTATCTGAGATTGTGGCCCTAAGAGAAATGAGTCAGAATAAGAGTACCCAGACGATAGATATCGTAGCTCTGTTGCCAGGTGTCTCCCAGAGTCTCCCGTGTGTATGGGAACACTGATGGGTGTGACTAGTGAGCAGAAGCATTTTCACATAATAAAGAGGAATCTTGAAAGAGGCCAGAGAAAAAGATGTGGAATTCCTACCTCAATATTCCAATGGATAAGAAGTCTAGCACTTAGAAATAACAGTGAGGAATCCTGTCTGGTGCTGAGCAACACCCTGCACCCAGGCTTGCAAGCCACCAATCCTGTCATGTTGGTTATTTATGTCTTTTATATTCTCCATGTTCAAACGGTCATAAAAATCCTTCCATCTCATGCCTCGCACTCTCCACCATCACCACTACCCTAGCTCAGAATATTACTACCTCTTATTTGAATACCTCCAGACTTTTCTTTCTTTTCTGTCACTCTTGCCTCAGAATATTCTAGTCACATCTTGCAAAGAATCCAGCCTTCTAATCTTTACCAAAGACGAAGAGAGGCCTATTATTTGACCACCCATCACCACCATGTCCATCTGCTGTGGAGTCCCTCTGCTGCTGAGGTAGTGGGAGACCCCTTCCATGGCCCACAGGTCAGGGTCCCTACACCCACCCCCAGCCTCACTCTTCTCTGTGCTTCCCCGCCTTTTCAGTTCACTGTTGTTGGATTTCTTTCTTTCTCAGTCAGCTCAGGCGGCTGCATCAGGCAGCTTGAACAACAGACATGGATTTCCCACAATTCTAGGAAGTTCAAGATCAAGGTGCCAGCACAGTTGAATTCTTGTAAGAAAATTTGTCCTGGTTTTCTCACGTGGCAGGGGGTCTTGTCTCTTCCTATAAGGCCATTAATTCCTTCCTGAGACCCCACCCTCATGACCTCATGACCTCCGAAAGCCTCCCCTCTGACACGTGCCTCGTGGGGAACACAAGCCCTTCCCATTGGTAAAATAGACCCTGCTCCCTCCCTTTGTATTTGCTTGTCCTGCTGGAAAGTTTGCCTTTTCTCTTCTATACTCTTAAGTACCTGCACAGCAAGAGCAGTAGCTGAAGTTGCTCATGGTTTACTCCCACGCCTGGCACACAAAAGCCACTCAATGAGTACCTGCCTGAAGACGGTAAGCCTCATGAGGGCAGAGACAACATCTGTATCGTTCACATCTGTGTATCTGATCTGACGCAATCAATAGTTCTTGGGTGAATAAATACCAAAGCAATTTTCCATTTAATCTCCTGTTTGAACTTTCCAATGACTCTTGAAGCTAAAGATGTAAGTGAGCAGCTCAGATTCCTTCCCACTCTCATAGTTTGGTGGAGCTTGCTCTTGAACATGACACTTCTCTAAATCTAGGGCTTATTTATTACCATGTTCTCCATCAAAGCATCAAATTTTGTTTTCTTGTCTTTCAATTCATTCTGGTATTTTACTACTAAGTACAAGTGTTTTCATTATCCATCATAAAATTTAGATGAGTATCCCAGATACAAGGGGAGAGAGAGGTTGGGGAGGAGTCTCAATAATTTCTTAAGATTGTTTTGAGTAGCTTTTAGTTGCAATAATGCTGTGAAACAAACCAACCACTGATGTCAGTGACTTGTGGTGATAAATCTTTCCTTCTTGCTGGTTAGGCGGGGTTGGCTGTGAGTCACCTCTGGTTAGGTGTTGTCTGGGCTCAGCTCCAGGCCCTGGTTTGATTTAGGTGTACTTAATGTCTCCTCTTCTTCTGGGACTCGGAGCTACTGAGAGAACACTAAGCTTATGGAGAAGCACATGGCTCAAAAGTCCTGGCAGAATCGCAACCTAGCTATGGAATCCTCAGCTGAAACCAGCTCCATGTCTCATCTGCCTACCTTCCATTGGTCAAAGGAAGAGCCCCGCCCAGGCCACATGTGAGTGGGGTAGGAACACATATTCTTGCCCAGAAGGGGAGAGGATGGTGGCAATTTAACTGAATGATAATCCAATCTATTAGGCTGATAAGTAGCAGGCAACATAAAAGGGGCAACTCTTGGCATTGGCCTGGAGGATAGTGAAAATGTCATGGCATGGCACTCCTGGCGCCAGTCTGCCATCCCTGTGTCATCTCCCAGTGTGCTCTTTCAATAGAGTAAAAGTTCCCATAGGATGATTGTTTGGGGACACTTTTTCACTTTAGCATTAGTTTCACATTTAGTCAATCAATTAATGAAAATTCCACTCTCTCCTAATCCATTATTTCTTTCTCCTTTTTTTCTCCCGTAGCATATTCCCTGTTTACAGGCACTATTTCTACTTTGAGGGATCATTCTGCCTTTAGATTAGACTGTCTGGGGAAGGACACAGTGTTTGGGAGGAAGGTCAGAGGTTGGTGGAGGCCCCTCCATATCAGCTGATTCACACAGGCAGTAATATCTCATTAGCTTCTCTCCATGATGCCAATCCAATAATGAAGACATGGCTTTGAGAAAACGGAAAAAGAAGATTTATTGCTTTGCTAGCAAAGGAGAAACACAGAGGACTCATGCCCCAAAGGCTGTGATTCTACCCATCAGCAGGAAGAGGCAATTTTTAAGGAGGTGATTCAGAGAAAATGAGATTAGGGAGGAGAGATCAGGAAGGAGATGATCAGGGAAAAGAATCAGAGAGGAGAAGGTTGGGAAAAAGAAAAAAAAAACATTAAGTTTCAAAGCGACAAGGGATATGATGGAAGCAACAAGTGAAGCCCTGTTACATCCACAACTCTGATAAGCAATCTAGCATAGATTTAATCCATATATTGCTTCTCTCTCTCACTAGGATAAATGCCCAGTGCTGAGCTTTACTTGTATTTAATAAGTTTTTGTTGTGTTTCATTGATTCTGTATAGACATTTAATTATCTCTTTACTTTCTTCTAATGAACTGTGATTGTCTCACATTCAATCCATCACTTCTTAGATACCTAGTAGATGCACTCTTGCTACTTGTATGGTGGTCCTGGTATAGGTTTATTACATCGACTCAATCTTCCATATTTTTAAGTTACTCTTCCTTTTGGCTTAGATAGTCATTTTGTTGGGAGGCATAAAATACTTCTTGCCCCAAACAATTTTTATCTTTCAATCATGATTCCAGTTAGATTAAGAGAGATTGAGGCTCCAAATTCTATGTCTTATCATTTAAAAGAGACTTTATAATGAAAAAGAAAAAAATGGGAAGGAGAATGGGGATGGAAATGAAAGAGTAAAAGTTAAACTCAACCTAGGTGCCAGGTGCCACTCATTAAAAAAAATATTGGTTGACCTATTCCAGTGATAAGCACTGGAGAGACTAATATTTCCAGGTTTCCTCTTATACATAGCTGCTGGGCACATTATTCAAGCTGTGTACTGACCAAGGGTGCCATTTTAAATGGGGTTGTCTTTGCTTACAGATATCTTGGAGCTGAAAGACATTATGTTTGTTTGTTTAGAAAGAGGAAAAAGAAGTTTTAATGCTTTGCTAGCCAAGGAGAAACACAGGGGACTTCTGTCACAGAGGCTGTGATTCTGCCCATGGGGGTAACTGGGGGGCTTTTAAAGAGGTGACTCAAAGGCTACATTCCACGTGTTCTGTCCAGAGAAGCAATTCACTTGTTAATTTGGGAAACAGTCATTTCTGGGATCTTCTGGTGCCACCCCCAAGTCTGAATTACTTCCTTCCTAATTCTTTGCAGGATGGGGAAGAAAGGTAATCCTGTTTCTCCTGATTTTAGGGAGGGGGAGAGATTAGGGAGGAGCAGGGAGAGAGGAAGAGAAAGAAATATGTCCATTTAAAAAATAAATTGCAGGATCTGGGGCCTAAACATGGACGTGTGTCTGAGGAACTTCCGGATCCGAGGGCCTAAACATGGATGCCTAAGGCATTCCGGATCCTGGGGCCTAAACATGGATGCCTGAGGTGTTTCTGGATCCTAGAGCCTAAACATGGATACCTGAGGAACTTCCAGACCTGGGGGCTTAAACATGGATGTGCACTGAAGGAACTTCCAGATCCTGGGGCTTAAACATGGACGTGCACCTGAGGAACTTTCGGATGCTACGGCCTAAACATGGAGGACTGAGGAACTTCCTGATCCTAGAGCCTAAACATGGACACGCACCTGAGGAACTTCCGGACCTGGGGGCCTAAACATGGAGGCCTGAGGAACTTCCGGATCCTAGAGTCTCAACATGGACGAGCACCAAAGGAACTTCTGGATCCTAGAGCCCAAACACGGACGTGCAACTGAGTAACTTCTGGATCCGGGGACCTAAACATGGATGTGCGCCTGAGGAACTTCCAGATGCTACGGCCTAAACATGGATGCCTGAGGCACTTCTGGATCCCAGAGCCTAAACATAGATGCCTGAGGAACTTCCGGATCTGGGAGCTTAAACATGGACATGCACCCAAGGAACTTCCGGATCCAGGGGCCTAAACATGGACACCTGAGGAACTTCCGGTCCTAGAGCCTAAACATGGACGTGTGCCCGAGGAATTTCCGGATGCTACGGCCTAAACATGGATGTGTGCCTGAGGAACTTTCAGATCCGGGCACCTAAACATGGACGTGCACCTTTGGAACTTCCAGATCCGGGGGCCTAAACATGGATGCTTGAGGCAGTTCCGGATCCGAGGGCCTAAACATGGACATGTCTCTGGAACTTCTGGGTCCTTGTGCCTATAAAGGGCAGGGCGTGACTCTCAGAAGGGACATGGCCCATGAAGGGGAGCAGAGTATGGGGCCTGTTGGGGGGCAGACTGAGCTGTTGCACCCTGAACTTGAATGTGACGGTGGCCTCACTTCCCGGCCTTCCCCTGGATGTCACTTCCTCCCCTTCCAGGAGGTGCCGGGGAGGAAGTGAGACCAGGCGCAGGGGTCAGGCCCTGAGGAGGACACCTTTTTTCTCCTCGCTTAGCCAGGCACCCGGCCTGGCTGGGGACAGGGACGTCTTGTGACACTGGCTGCCTCCTGCATCCCTGCCCCAGGACCTCAGGGACCATAGGCAGGGACAGTCGTTGATTCTCCCCTGGCACCTGACCCTCAGTCCCGGGGTCTTCCCAGGGAGAGCTCTGTCTCCCAGAGGGTCAGGGGGCCCCTGTGACCTGCTGCTCCTTACCCACCATCATCCTGGGCAAGCAAAGGTCAGGACACCAGACGCTACTGAGAGTGACATCTCCTAGATGGGTGGCTGGAGACTTTGCCTCTGTCCCCAGGCCTCGGACACCGGATGATCCCCTCCAGAGACAGAAAATAACCCCACACAGCCCAAGACTTATTTTTAAGCTTTGGATTCTGAAATTTTCCTGCTGCCACCTTCTTTGTGAAGCCAGTTTTTCAATGGAGACAATATTCCGGGGGTGGGGGGTGGGGTGACAACAACATGGAGTCAATCAAACCAAGCTGACACATCTGGTCCTCCAAGAGAAATCTGGATTGGAGGGAGAACAGGCATTCTCAACTGGCGAAACGGTGAAGTTCCCTTATCCTTATTTTGTGTAAGAAAAATAAATAACCTGATGTTAACTCATCAAATTATTTTTGATGAGTGCTTGGCTCATAGGAAAACTGATTCTGTTTTATGGAATGAAGTGTTACCTGATTTTAAAATTAAAAATGGGCTGGGGATGTGGCTCAAGCGGTAGCGCGCTCGCCTGGCATGCGTGTGGCCCGGGTTCGATCCTCAGCACCACATACCAACAAAGATGTTGTGTCCGCCAAGAACTAAAAAAAATAAATAAATATTAAAGATTCTCTCTCTCTCTCTCTCTCTCTCTCTCTCTCTCTCTCTCTCCTCTCTCTCTCTCCCTCTCTCACTCTCTCTTTAAAAAAAAAAATGAAGCCAATGAGGATTGTTAAATTACACTGTCATAATTCTGTTCTTTGATAGCAGAAATAAATAAACCTTTTTTAAAAAATAAATAAATAAAAAATAAATTGCAGAGGCAGAGCAGCAAGGGCTATATTCAAAGTACAGAGTGGACACTGTGACGTTTCCCCACTGTCAATTCCTACATTCTGTTCTATGGAAAAATGGACGATGACATCTCCAAGCTGCTTCCTGCTGAGAAAGGGTGAGGTAGTGGGGGAAATAACCCAAAGTCTTTGTTCTCCATCAGGTGGGGTGTGGACAGTTAAGGGCATTCAACATCATAGCAATCCAGAGGTCTACAGTGGCAGATGGCAGGTGACTGGACAAGGCACACAGGGGGCAGGGATTGTATTAAGATGACACTAAACAAGATAGTACAGCATGACTTTTTTGGTAAACAATTAGCACCAACCCAATTAGTATTTCAGCCAGTGTCTGAAAACTGTGAAGATGGTCACTCATAATTGTATCAGTGAAAAACAGATGGAGTTTATCTACCCAGGAAGTTAGGAAGATCGTAGGCCTATGAGATCAGATTCAAAGAGACTGAGGACAAACTTGTGACTCTAGAGACATTTGTGATAGTTATTATTAGGCACTCCCACATAAGAACCCTTCCTTTATAGCCTCCAGCTCCACTTATTTTTGGTAGGGCTGACACAGTGTACATCTTAAGTTACATTAAAAAAATGCCACATTGTCGTTCCCTTTAAATATCCATGCATGACTGTGCTTTGGTCATACTCTCCTCCAGGTGGTTAAGACCAAGTTGGTCAGAACTGACTTTGTTCTTATTCACCCTTAGGGTCAGCTCAGATTCCTCAGAGATCACTCGTGGGCCTGTGTGTGAAGCCTTTTGGCTCCTTTAGCCTGGAAGACATTATGTTGGTGATAACAACTAGGCACAGATATACAGATTGTCCAAATTCTCCTTTAAACTCAGAAGCTAAAAAAGTTGATTTTAGTAAAGTATTGTCCATCAGAGGCTAGGAAGATAAGGCCGCAAAGGGGTGGAGGGAGACAGGAGAGTGAGTGTTGACATTTAGTGAAGGAGGAGGAACAAGTTCTAGTATTTTGTGGAAGAGGGGTTGTGATAATTCCCAATAATTGATTATGTATTTTGTAAAGAACTAGAAGAGTTCAAGTTTTCCAACAAAATAAAAAATAAATATATCAGGCAATGAAAATTACCCTGTTTTGATCAAAACCCATTGTATAATGTATTAAATTATCATTCTGTACCCCATAACTATGTACAATTATTTTTTTACTTGTTCTAATTAGTTGTGCATGACAGTAGAATGCCCTTTGATATATCATACATAAATGGAGCATAAATGCTCACTCTTCTGGTTGTAAATGACATAGAATTACACTGGCTGTATAGTTATGTATGTTCATAAGGTAATAATGTCTGATTCATTCTACTCTACTTCCCATAACACCTCCCCTCCCTTCACTCCTCAGTACCTAATCTAAAGAAACTGTATTCTTCTCTAGCCCCACCCCCCATCCTTATTATGAATCAACAAGTGCATATCAGGGAAAACATTCAGCCCTTGGTGATTGGGATTGGCTTATTTTGCTTAGCATGATACTCTCCAGCTCCATCCACTTACCAGCAAATGCCATAATTTGATTCTTCTTTAAGGCTGACTAATATTTCATCCTATCTATCTATCTATCTATCTATCTATCTATCTGTATCTCACATTTTCTTTATCCATTCATTTGTTGAAAGCCACATAGATTGGTTCCATAGTTTAACTATTGTGAATTGAGCTGCCATAAACATGGATGTGGCTGTATCACTGTAGTAGGCTGATTTTAAGTCCTTTGGGTATGAACCAAGGAGTGGGATAGCTGGGTCAAATAGTGATTGCATTCCAAGTTTTCTGAGGAATCTCCATCTGCTTTCCATAATGGTTGCACCAATTTGCATTCCTTCCAACAATGTATGAGCATACCTTTTTCCTCACATTCTCGCTAACATCTATTGTTGGTTGTATTCTTGATAATTGCCATTCTGACTGGGGTGAGATGAAATATGATTTGCATTTCTATAGTTGCTAGAGATGTTGAACATTTTTAATATATTTGTCGATCAGTTGTATTTATTCTTCTGTAAAGTGTCTGTTCTGTTTCTTTGCTCATTTATTGATTGGGTTACTTGGGTTTTTTTGGTGTTAAGTTTTTTGAGTTCTTTATGTATCCTGGAGATTAATGCTGTACCTGAGTGTATGTGGTAAAGATTTTCTCCCAATACATAAGCTCTCTCTTCATGTTATTGACTGTTTCCTTTGCTATGAAAAATCTTTCTAGTTTGAATCCATCCTGTTTATTAATTCTTGATTTTACTTCTTATGCTTTAAGAGTGTTGTTAAGGAAATCGGATCCTAAGCCGACATGGTGAAGATTTGGGCCTACTTTTTCTTTCTTTCTTTTTTTTTTCATACTTTTTCTTCTATTAGGTGCAGAGTCTCTCTTCTAGTGCCTAAGTCTTTGATCCACTTTGAGTTGATTTTTGTGCAGGGTGAGAGATAGGGGTCTGATTTCTTTCTTTCTTTTTTTTTTTTTTTTTTTGTTAATTTGGCTTTCCAATTTTCCCAGCGCCATTTGTTGAATATACTCTCTTTTCTCCAGTCAATGTTTTTGGTTCCTTTGTCTAGTATGAGATAACTGTTTTTATGTGAATTTTTTTCTCTGTGTCATCTATTCTGTACCATTGGTCTACATGTTTGTTTTGGTGCCAATACCATGCCGTTTTTGTTACTGTGCCTCTGTAGTATAGATTAAGGTCTGGTATTGTGATGCCTCCTGCTTTACTCTTCTTGCTGAGGATTGCTTTGGCTATTCTGGATCTCTTATTTTTCCAAGTGAATTTCATGATTGTTTTTTCTAATTCTATAAAAAATATCATTAGGATTTTAATAGGAATTGCATTAAATCTGTATAATGTTTTTAATTCTGCCTATCCAGGAGCATGGGAGGTCTTTCCATCTTCTAAGGTCTTTTAATTTTCTTTCTTTAGTATTCTGTAGTTTTCATCATAGAGGCCTTTCACATTTTCTGTAAGATTGATTCCCAAGTATTTTTTTTTGAAGCTATTGTGAATGGGTTGGTTTTCCTAATTTCTTTTTCAGTAGATCCATCACGGATGTATAGAAACATGTTTGATTTATGATTGTTGATTTTATATCTTACTACTTTGCTGAATTCATTTATGAGTTTTAGAAGTTTTCTGGTAGAATTTTCTGGATCTTCTAAATATAGAATCATGTCATTGGCAAATGGTGATAGTTTGAATTCTTCTTTTCCTACTCATATCCCTTTAATTTCTTTCTCCTGTCTAATTACTCTGGCTAGAGTTTCAAGGAAAATGTTGAATAGAAGTAATGAAAGAGGGCATCCTTGTCTTGTTCCAGTTTTTAGAGAGAATGCTTTCAATTTTTCTCCATTTAGAATTATGTTGGTTTTAGGCATAGATAGCTTTTATAATGTTGAAATATGTTCCTATTATCCCTAGTTTTTCTAGTGTCTTGAACATAAAAGGGTGCTATATTTTTTCAAATGCTTTTATTTCATCTATTGTGATGATCATATGATTCTTGTTTTTAAGTCTCTTGATGTGATGAATTGTTTATTGATTTCCATATGTTAAAACAACCTTGTATCCCCGGGATGAACTCTACTTGATCATGGTGCACTATCTTTTTTATATGTTTTTTTTTTTTTCATGTGATTTTCCAGAATTTTATTGAGAATTTTTTCATCTGTGTTCATCAGCAATATTGGTCTGAAGTTTTCTTTCTTTGATGTATCTTTGTCTGGTTTTGGTATCAGGGTGATATTAGCCTCATAGAGTGAGTTTGGAAGGGTTCCCTCCTTTTGAATTTCATGGAATACTTTGAAGAATCTTGGTGTTAATTCTTCTTTGAAAGTCTTGAAGAACATGTCTGAGAATCTGTCTGGTCCTGGACTTTTCTTGATTGGTAGGCTTTTGATGGTGTTTTCTGTTTTATTACTTATAATATGTTCAATTATTGTGTCAATGAATAATAAAAAGGCCAAACTTTTAAAATAAATTTTGGAAGGCTAAAATAAATTTGACAAATAAAAACTCAGATCCTAACTCTTTTCTATAGATAAGTATGAATTACAAATTGGTCAATATTAAACAATAAAAGATCTAGAAGAAAAAAGAACAAACAAAGCCATCTTTGTGATATTGAAATTAAAAGAATTATTTCAACTGTTGACTTCAAAAAAGAACAAACTGCATATTTGTTATGACCATTTTCTGGCTTTTGACAATAAGGAATTTTGCTCTGCCAAAATCAACACAGTGTGACAAATTCCCAGCAGATGGAAGAGTAGTGTCTTAATGCCCCAGAAAAGATTTGCATCATTCTCTTTACCACACAAAAACAGGAATGAGCTTAATAATAATAGTAATAAAAATAAGTTGATCAAATAATGCCTGGTCCTCTAAATAAGAAACTTATTAATCTTGCTAAATATCTTTTTTTTTTTTAAAAAAATCACCCACAGGTTTTCGTATGCTGGCTTAACTGAAGTTTATTGCCTCAACTAGAATTGTACTATTATATTATCAATTAATCTACAGATTCTTACATTATGACACAAATTACCATGTAATGATTGGATTTCCGTTAGTAATCCAAATAGTATGTTTTACATAGGTATAAATGAGAGATTGTCATGTAACAAGTTGTTACATTTATAACATCATTATTTTTCTGTTTTTTTTTTTTTTTGCTTTTACTAGGGAAAGGTTACACATTCTTCTTCAAATTTGTTGTATAAAATTTAAGAATGTTACAAATGTTTGAAAAAGATCGATATCCTCTCAGATGTTGAGGAGAAACTTTACATTATCAGTATCAGAAGAAAAATGGGAAATTGTTAGCAAATAAAATTAAAGAAAAACTTTGGCCAGATAAATAAATTTGGGAGGGAAGACTAGGGAGAATGACAGAAGACAAGAGGAAAGGATTTCGGAGTTGAATTTTTCAACAGAATGTAGTATACTTATGCCACCAATGGAATGGAAGCAAATTTATCTACCCTCTAATGTCAACTCATCAGTCAGAATTTCAAGAAAAATTAGAAGGGGGAAATCCATCCCTCCAAGAATCTATGAAATTGAAATACACACCCCATCCCCCACCCCCTATATATATATATATATATATATATATATATATATATATATATATGACACAATACCTTTATTTATTTTTTATGTGGTGCTGAGGATCAAACCCAGTGCCTCACATGTGCCAGGGAAATGCCCTACCACTGAGCTAAAATCCCAGTCCTGATACTAGTAAATTTTAATTTTTATTTTAAGAACAAATCAACTACTTTTTGATTTTGCCTAAACATTGAATTGGATTTAAAACACATGGATTTAAAACATTGAATTGGATTTAAAATGTAAAATAAAAAATCTTTGTTAAATGTGATTGGGAAATTGATTGGTAATATTGTATCACTAAAAGCTAAATTACAAACAAAATGCTATACACTTTTTGGAATTAAGTGGCTTAAAGCTACCTAAATATATGGCAACATTAATGATATGGATCTGTAAAGTGTAGTAGCATGTACTGTTAATACAATAATATCTAGATAACAACAACATAATAATAATGCATAATAATGTAATTATTGCTATTAATGCTTGATATGATACTATCATTATTTTTTAATGTTTTAAATATTAAAAGATTATTATGGCCTTTTGGGAGTTCTAGTTTATTTGTTGGCAAATGTTTTCTCTAAGAGTTCAGAGAGTAAGTATTTTGGGCTTTGTGGGCTGCATGGTGTCTATTGTAGACACTAAATTCTTCTGCTGTAGTGTAGAAGTAGATGTAGAAAGGACATAAGCAAATGAGTGTGTCTGTACTCTAATAAAAATTATTTATGGATATTTGAATTTCATATAATTTTCATGGGTTATGTGGCATTAATTCAATATTTTTCTAACCAATTAAAATGTAAAAGTGTTTGGGGCTGGGGATATGGCTCAGCTGTAGAGTGCTCGCCTCACATGTTCAAGTCCCTGGGTTTGATCCTCAGCCCCACATATAAATAAATAAAATAAAGTTAAAAAAAATGTAAAAGTGATTCAAAACTTGTTGGTTGTACAAAAATAGGTCGAGGGTAAGACTCAACTTGGGAGTCATTATTAGCTGAAAACTGTTGTAGATGACATATATACTTTGAAAAATGGTGGAAAAGAATAATTGCAATTACATAAAAGTTCTAACTGGAATTGGCCAATACACTGCATATAATTCTAAATACTTACCTGACTCTTGTTGATGTTCAACTTTATCAATATCTGCTTCTAATGGAGCATGGTTTCTTGAACTGAAAAACAATTAAACATAACTTAAGATCTTCAGTATCATAAGAAATAATTGTCTAACCCAATGATCATTTCTATAGAATGAGATTGAGTTCACATACAAATGGTCCCTGACTTATCACTATGCAACTTACATTTTTTGACTTGAAGGTGGTATAAAAGAAATACACATTCAGTAGAACCGCACTTCAAATTTTAAATTTTGATCTTTCCCTGGGTTAGCGATAAGCTGTATGATACTTTAGTGATGCTGGGCAGTGGTGATTCTCTGCAGCTCCAGGTCAGCCATGTAACCACAAGGTAAAACTGTACAACATGCTGTGCTGCCAAGTGAGGATGTTCTGCAGATTAGGTGTATGAAATGCATTTTCAATCTGTGCTATTTTCAGTTTACGATGGGTTTATCAGGATGCAAACTCATTGTAAATTGAGCATCTATAAGTATTGCTATTCCTATGATACATTTATTTGCCATGGAAGCATGTTATCTTGTTGAGAGTATTGTTTTGTGAGTTATGACAAATTAGCTGATGCCCTTAATTGCTGACACTTTTGCATTTTGCATTATGTAATGTTCAAGAGTTTGATTTGTGATTTTATGAAGAATGACTTTTTATTTGTCACAACTGTTATAACTGAGAATGAAAACGTTCACATAAGGAAGAGCTGCCTTTTTCTAATTTGTAGAAGCACTGTGTGGACTAGTGGAAGCCGGTTCTGGTTGACAGGGGTGAAGATCCACTCACTGTCAGTCCTCAGGGAGAGGAATTCAAAGATGAACAAGGCTTGGCTCCTGTCTTTCAGGATCTTCTAGCCTTGTGTGGAGCTGGCTGTTTTGCAGCCAGGCATTTATTGCAAAGCAATACTTCCAGTTATTGTTCTTTCCAAGTTGTGTGGCTGTGGCTTCATGCCCAGAATTTTACTCTAAAACAAAAACAGCAACGTAAAGCCTACCCTGCCTTATGGCAATGAAGAGGAAGACAATGAAAAATGGAAAGCGCTCAGCATGCTGTTATGTACACGATGTTACATTGTGTGAGGTTTCATTGTTTTTCTCTGTTCATATCTTTAACAGCACACAGGTAGAAGAAGCTTCACATACAATTCTGGGACTAGCCTCAGGCCTTAAGGACAAATATTAGTCAGGCTGACAACTTGTTACTTCTTTTTTGACAGGACCTGTCAACTCTATAATCAACAAAAACACATAACCCAAAGATGTCTTCAGGTACTAAAAGAAATTCCTCAAAGCCAAAGCTTATTGGCTTTTAAATAAAAATACAAACCCCTCCAGAATTGTACCCAAACAAAACTTTTTTTTTTTTTAAAGAAATAAACTTTGAAACACATGGAGGCTGTTTGAAGATAAAAGAAGAGTTGTTTACAAGCCAATGATGAAAGTGTGTGAAGGACCACAGGTATTTTGCAATAGACAGCTGGAGATCTCATTAGAATTTGAAAGCACCTTGGAGAAAAGAACTTTAAAGTAAGGTTTGGCTGAGCGTGATGGGATGAGTCACACCTGGAACCAAGGATCTGAGGGGGATCCTTGCTTCAGTGGGGTTGTTGTAGACTGACAGGAGTCAGTACTGCCCGTCAATCTAGTAATTGGTTCTTATTAAAACCTTTTGAAACCATGAATATGGGAAAGTCAACACAATCACCTCTGGTAAAGTTTTTTAATACCCCTGAACAGCTGAAAGTGTTTTTCTCCTCCCCCTCCTCCTCTTCCCCTACTTCCTCCTCCCCCTCCTCCTCCTCCTCCTCCCCCCTCCTCCTCCTCCTCCTCCCCCTCCCCCTCCCCCTCCTCCTCCTCCTCCTCCTCCCCCTCCTCCTCCCCCTCCTCGTCCCCCTCCTCCTCCCCCTCTTCCTCCCCCTCCCCCTCCTCCTCCTCCTCCTCCTGCTCCTCCTCCTCCTTCTTTGTTGAGGGTCCTATGTTCCAGAATCATAAAGACAAATAGGCCCGTGCTAGAATATCTGGTAGGATAACTCCTTATTGCTTTGTGGGATATCTTAGCTCCACCCTTGGTAAATTCCATTTTTTTTATATGACGGACTTCTTGACTCTTAACAGGAATAAAGGTCCAGTTTTACTAAGCATTTTAGATGTCAATTTGGCTTTCTTTCTGTACAAATTGCAAAAGCTCTCCTTAAAATATAATCTTCTCTAAGAATTTCAAGTAATTAAAAAAGATGCTGAAATAAAACTAACAGAGGTAAATAAAATGTAAAAATAATACAAAATTAACTTTCTTCTTCAAAATAGCAAGTAAAGTAAGTAAACCACTGACATGATTTATTTTATTTTAGTTTACCTTTTGGAGGGGATGCTGGAGATTCAACTTATGCCTTACATGTTAGACAAGTGCTTTACCACTAAGCTACAACCCCAGTTCCCTGCCATGATTTATTTAAAAACTTGTTCTAATTAATAAGAGAGTAAATGTTGGTATGCAAATGATCATTGATAACAAAATGAATTTTAAATAATTTTTATATTTTTATTCCCAGGTTATATTAATAAGTTTGGTGATGAAGTTAAGTGATAAATGATAAGATTGATAGAAATACACCCAAGTATTAAGGAACATAAATTGATTATTAAGAGAGGAAGAAATAGAAAAGGCTATTATGCAATTTAAAATCTAACAATTGTTCTTGAATATTTATATAACTAAAATTCTATAATTTCCAAAAATATGTTATTTGGAAAATACACTTTTGTAAAATATGTTACCCGAATCATTTAATAGGATGAAATCTAGTTTTGAGGTCAAATGTGAAAATATTATCAAATTATAAAAGAGAGTAAAAGGACACTTAAGAAATATTTAAGATAAAACAAAAAGCTATACAGTAGCTGAATAATATGCTCTAATCAAACAGGGATGCTTTTGGGTCACAAAAGTACAATACATTAGGTTAACAAGAAAGAAAATAAAAGTCCATGAAATTAGCTCAATTATTCCAGGAAGATATTTGATAAAATTTTTATCCTTTCCTTATTAAACTAAGAAAGTATACAAAATTATTTTTAATAGTATCCACACAAAATGGATAAACATCACAGTCACTTTAGAGTAACTAAAATTGTTTCTTTCAGCCAAGAGTAAAATGAGGACATGCCTAATTACTACTGCTATTGAACATCAAACTTGAGATGTTGTCAGTAGCTATTTGAGATGAAAACAGAATCAGGGTAAAAAATATGGATGAAAATATTTTAGGAATAACATTTACAGATAAAATTAGAAAAGTTGAATAATCCATGAAAAAAAACGAATGCTCTTAGAATTAATCAATGAATTTAGTAAATATTTGGGAAATATGATAAAGTCTTTAAAATATGACACATATATTACTATTTAGCTATTACTAATTTTCTTATGTGAAGATAAAAATATTCAGTATATGGTAATTAATTTTGGAACCTAAGAGATTGATCCAAAGAAATCTGTAAGTCACAATGAGGAAAAACCATAAGAGTCTAAACTGATGGTTTCAAGATCAGGTGGCTCAGGTGGCCCACGGTTCTACCTCCTTGTGCCCACTCTCAGCTCACCTCAGACTTTCCTTGCATTTTAAATTGAGTTCCCAGCAATTTCGTTTTTTGATTCTGGGGTTCCTGTCATAAATTGAAAATTTTGGATGACATCTAGCTAAAACCCTGTGGTAATTACAAGCAATATCCCTCCCTCCCTCCCTCCCTCCCTCCCTTCCTTCCTTCCTTCCTTCCTTCCTTCCTTCCTTCCTTCCTTCCTTCCTTCCTTCCTTCCTCTTTCTCTCTCTCTCTTTCTCTTTCTCTTTCCCTTCCTTCCTTTCTTTTTTTCCTCTGAAGAAAAATTAGTAAGGATCTGGCTCTTAAGCCCCTACAGCCCTTTTGGGTTATAGGCTAGGGAAAGATGGTAACTTCTATCATAAAGAAAGCTATAAAGGGGCTGGGGTTGTGGCTCAGTGGTAGAGAGCTTGCCTAGCATGCATGAGGCACTGGGTTCAATCCTCAGCACCACGTAAATGTAAAATAAAGATATTGTGTCCACCTAAAACTAAAAAATAAACTTAAAAAAAGAAAGTCATAAAGAAAAACACTCTTCCTAATGAACTAACTAAAATGGGTGAAAATGTCAATGTTTTTTGGTTAGTATAAAAAATAACTTAATACTAATTAAAGCTAATGTGGAAAAATTGTGAGCAACTTTGAAAAAGAATGCTTTAAAAGGAGACAGCATTGTTTGATCCTTATGATTTTAACATATTTTACAAAGTGGCAATTGTTAAAACTTCATGTCATTTCAGTTTGTACCTGTAAAGAGCCTTGCAGTTGTGCATCACAGTCTTAAAACAAATAACAAAAAGGCAGAACAAACCGAAAATCAATGGCTTTTCTTTGACCCATTAGAAAACAAGTCACAAAATTATGTGTTGTGATTACGAAGCGTAAACAGATGCACTACCATTGTAGTGCTAGGATTTTGTACACTTTCAGATCGGAAAATTCCAATTAATAATATTTCCAAGTAAATCATTAAATATTATTTCAATAGAAGCTTTTTATTTATTTTTACTTACTGGAACATTCTACAAAGAATTCTGTAGCCCTGTCCTCCTTATCCACAGGGTGGTTTGTTCCAAGACTCCCAGTGGATGCCAGAAACATGGAGAGTAGCAAACCCTACATCTTTTCTTATACATACATAACATAAAGTTTAACTTATAAATAAGGCACAGTAAGAGATTAACAATAGTGATAAAACAATTACAACATTATACTGAAAAGTTACAAAAATGTGGTCTCTTTTTCAAAATATCTTTTTTTAAAACTTTTGTGTATTTATTTTTATGTGGTGCTGAGGATTAAACCCAGTGCCTCACACATGCAAGGCAAGCACTCTACCGCTGAGCCATCACCCCAGCCCCAAAATATCTTATTGTACTGTACTTACTTTTTTTAAAAAAAATGGAAGCATAATTTAATAAAATGTTACTAACATTCTTAAAGCCCCTTACTCCTTCCTTCCTTTCATTCTTTTTTTTTCAGTAGTAAAACTTGGTGGTGGATAGTATACTGAAAGATTCCTTTGCCAGCCTATAGATATTATATGACTTTGTCTCTGATAAACAAGAGAGCCATTAACATCCATTTGCATTCTCTCTCTCTCTCTCTCTCTCTCTTTTTTTTTTTTTTTAGGTACTGGAGATTTAGCCCAGGGGTACTTTACCATGGATTCACATCCCTAGCCCTTTTTATTTTTTATTTTGACACAGGGACTTGCTAAGTTGCTGAGGCTGGGCTGGAACTTGTGATCCTCCTGCCAAGCTTGGGATTACAGATGTGTGCCACTGTTAGTATGTTCATCTTTCTATTTTGGGAACATTGATGAGTTACCTGGGCAGAGTTTGAACTGTCCTATAGCTTGAATAATCATGTTCTTTTCTGTCTTAACATGAAATGGGGGAAAAAATTAGAATAGGTAGTTAGGAATAAAGGATAAAGTAAAAAGACAGGTAAGTGAGGAAAGAATAGTTTAAAAATGAAGGAAGGGGGCTGGGGTTGTGGCTCAATAGTAGAGTGCTCGCCTTGCACATGTGCGGCCCTGGGTTTGATCCTCAGCACCTCATAAAAATAAATAAATAAAATGAAGGCATTGTGGCTAACTACAACTAAAAAATAAATGTTTTTTAAAAATGAAGGAAGGGAGGAGAAAAGGGAGTTGAAAAAAAATTTGTGAAAAGAATCATCTAAAGTTTATCTTTCCCTTCGCCTTAGGTATCAACTTGCAGTAAATTCATAATTGAAACTTGCTTTTCTAGTACCCTATAATTGGTAACTAGATTATTTACTACCTGGAACAGACGTAACACAAATTCTTGTATTCAACTACAACTAAAAGATAAATATTTTTTAAAAATGGAAGCATAATTTAATAAAATCAAACAGTATCCAAATAAAAAAAAAAAAAGAAAGAAAACAAGCCACAGTGCAAGTGCCACACCCAAACCTTGGGAGAGAGGTGAATCCCGAATCATAGCTGAGGTTGCTTCTGGAACAACTCTAACAATTGCTGAATGATCACCGAGAAAGTCCTGAAGCCACATGGGTGTTACCTCTAGGAGACCTCTCTGGTTCTGACATTGAAGAGCCAAGAGAAGTCCCCTGTGGCTCTGGCTGGGGGAGGAGAAGAGAAAACACTGTGAAATGTCCCATAGCACCCCCCATCACAAGGCCCCCATTCCAGGGGAAAAGATGTACTTTCACTTAACTTAGAAGAAAAAGGCTCCTTTAGCCATTCTCACATAAAGAAAGGAAAAAGTTTTTTTTTTTTTTTTTTTTTAAAAAAAAAAGCTAGTGAACATTAGAGTTTAAACACAGTGGCCTGCTAAGATTGATTTCATTTTAAGGTTATGGAACCACTTCTCCTTTCCCACACATCTGCCTCATCTCAGGGATCCAGAAAAATAACAGTGCAGAGTGAGCTCTAAGTCAGACTCGATTTGAGGAAAAGTTCTTAGGAAAGCCAGAGACAACAGGAGAATTCTAGAATTGAAGAAGGAGATCTATGAGATACATCTACAGCATCTTGTAGCTTCAGAAAGTAAGGAAATGCTCAAATCGATCAAATAAGCACAACCTATAGCAATGGGGATATGTGAAAAGAATCGATGAAAAAGCTCTTGATGACCTAATCTGGAATGATTTGAGCAATATACTAAATAAGGTAGTATTGGGGTTGTAACCCAAATTATAAAATGGATTTCTGTGAGTTCATGCTTTCAGATTGCAGGAGAAGAGACAGGTCTCTTGTGTAGGAGAATTCCAAATAATTTATGCAGATACTCTGCCCTCAAGGAGAGGGAGTCTAATTCTCCCTTCTTTAAGTTGTAGGCTGTGCATGGTGAGCTCCTCCCCAAAGTGTAACATGGAAAGCAGGGGAGGGAGAGGCTGATCACTTCACCATGGGGAAACTCGGCAAACACTGCTACACCCATGTTGAAGGTCAACATCAACAATGATATTTCATGTTGACGATATGTACTCTTGATGTGTGATAAAAATGGCTTTTGATTTCTGTGGTATTCTTCCCCCATGCCCCAGTCTAATTATTAGAAAAAGAAATCAGACAAACCCCCAATGAATGATAAATTAGGCAGCTTGGACTTCCGTAACAAAGTGCCCTGGACAGTGTGGCTTAGACAATAGAAATGTATATTCTCATAGTTCTGGAAGCAGACAGTCCATGACCCAGGGGCTCCAGTGAGGGCTGTCTGATTGTAGGTGGCCTTCTCACTGTGTCCTCACCTGCTGGGGAGAGCACTCAGGGGTCTTTTTCTCTTGTTATGTGGACAACAGCACTATAAATTTAGGGTCCTCATTTAACCTTTATCACTTGCCCATAGGCCCTATTTCCAGATAAGTTAGCTTGGGAGTTGGGGCTTCCACATATGAACTTGGGGAGGATGCAGCTCGATCTGTTGGTGGTCCATTCTATAAACTACCTGACCAATTCTTTCCAAAGCTGTCAATGACATCAAAAGCAAAGTAAGTCTTAGAAACTGTCATAGTCAAGAGGGACCTGAGGAAACATGATGATTTCAGTATAATCTGAGTCCTGAATTGGATGCTGGAACAGACAGAGGACATTAGGTAAAGAGTAAGGAAATCAGAATACAGTATAGACTTTGATTAATGATCACGGGTCAATACTGGCTTGTTAATTATAAGAAATGAAATATAATATTTTAATAATGGGGAAATTAGGTATGAGTTTTAAGGGAATTCTGCACCATTAAAATTTTTTTATTTGTTCTAATTAGTTCTACATGACAGCAGACAGAATGCATTTCAACTCATTGTACACGAACGGAGCACAACTTCTCATTTCTCTGGCTGTACATGATGCAGAGTCACACCGTTTGTGCAATCATATATGTACAGAGGGTAATAATGTCTGTCTCATTCCACCATCCTTCCCACTCCCCCAGCACCTCTTCCCTTCATTCCCCTCTGCCCAATCCAGAGTTCCTCTATTTTTCCCTAGTACCTCCCACCCTCATTATGGATCAGCATCTGCATATCAGAGAAAACATTTGGCCTTTGGTGTTTGGGGATTGGCTTATTTCACTTAGTATGATATTGTCCAACTCCATCCATCTACCTGTAAGTGCTATAATTTCATTCTTCTTTAAGACTGTGTAATATTCCATTGTGTATATGTACCACATTTTCTTTATCCCTTCATCCATTGAAGGGCACCTAGGTTAGTTCTACAGTTTATCGATTGTGAATTAGATAAACTGTAGAACTAAACTGTAGTACAATGCTATAAACTTTGATGTGGCTGAGTCACTGTAGTGTGCTGGTTTTTGGTCCTTTGGGTATAAATTGAGGAGTGGGAATTTTTTGTAAATGTAAACTGCCTTAAAAATCAAAGGATATTATGAAAATACTGTTTGTCATTCGATTCAAAGGCAAAAACATAATTACACTGAGATTTCAGAAGTATTCAAATATCACTTGAAGAGAATGGAAAATGGCGGATAAGAAACACTGTAACGACAGAGAAAGGCAGGGACATTCCAGGGAAAACTAAATATCGCAAGGACAACTGATTGACAATTTGAACGGAAATGTACTGAATCAGAGACAAATGTATACCATGTTATAATAAGAAATTCCAGAGTTATAAAAAAATGTGCTAAACCCAGGAAGATAAGCAGACAGTTCTTCCAACTCCAATTCCACTCTATTTACATTTATCCTTGGTCTAATTTTCTAATTCTATTAGACATTATTACATTGTGTGACTCCTCTGTACGTTCTTTTTCCTACCTTTTCGTATAAGATAGAAGACTATTAATTGGAAAATAAATTCCCAGCTGTAGAAGAAACTGAGGCTCTCGTCAGAGATGGGATGGAAGGTTCTAATATGGTCTGCTGCCTTTTTCTGACCTACTCCAAGTCTTTTTTTTTTTTTTTCCTACAAATCACAGAATAGCTCCATGGAGGTAAGAACTAGTGACAGTACTAGTGGCCCAGACTTCCTTCAGTTTGACCCGTCCCTGAGTTCTCAGGTTCACCCTGGCACTTCTGATTTTGCCTCCTGATCAGCTGACTCTCTGGCTCAGTTCATCTCACTCAGGGCAAAGTTTCTTTGAGACTCTCCATCATGGGCTCTGTGTGGGGCTGTCCAGATGGTCTCTTTGGCCTTGCCCAGGGATCAGATCTGAGAACTGCCACACGGGAAGTCAGTTGGCAGCGGTCAGCTCCCCAGGTCCCGCCTGCATTCCTGGGTCTGGGTCTCAGACAAGGAACTTTATAAATACATAAAGTTAAAAAGGTTCTGTAAAATAATAATAGGATAAAATTTCAAAGAAAGCAACAGAATGACAAAATAATAGATAATATTTGTTATAAAAATACATGTACTATGTATAAGAAAAGTATAATGCAAAAATAATATAAAAAGTTATAGATATTACATAAATTTATAATAATGTGTCAGAGCACAGAGCTAAGAGCCAATTCAATATGAAGACGAGAAGACAGGATGTACGTTCACAAGAAAAGTGAGAAATCAGTCTGTGACAAAATGTGTGACTTTGCTTAAAACTGAGGGTTTGAGTTCAAAAATAGCATTTAGATTACTATTTTGTACCTGTTTAAAGACGATAACTCAATGATTGCAGTATAACACAATAGCAGTGGTCTTTTGGCACAATTATACAGAGCTGCCAGCTTTGTAGATTGATACAGTCCTTTGGAGAGTAGGTGGGCAAAGCATTAAAAAAGCCAAAATACTGAAAACCAAACTAAGCCAAACAAAACCAAACAAAACCAAAACAAACAAAAAACCCCAACCAAACCCAGAGATCTTGAACACTATTCTGCATTTACATGTGATCACAATTCTGGAAATTTACCCATGGCAGTGAGGTTCTGACCAGGCTCTAAGGAGTCCTGGGGGAAAAGGGGTGGGGAAAGTTAGGTTAGGTTTCTCCTGGGCTAATGCTTGTGGTGTGTGTGTGTGTGTGTGTGCACGCAAATGTGTTTTGATATGTGTTTTGATGTTGATTAAAGTTTGGTTAGACAAAGGGTTGAAAGAATGCTAAAATGTGGTCGAAGCTAGTGCTCTGAAAAGTGTCTCTAAGGAAGAAAATGCAAACTATATTGCAATATTAAAAATAACTCAGTTTAAAATAGGATACAATTTCGAATGCAAAAATAAATAGATAAATAAAAAGGCGAAGAACAAATGCATCATGAAGGAACACCACATAACTATTCCATGACACAAGCAGGGCAAGGAGGGGGCCTTTAGGTACAAAGGCACAATAAAATGAAGAGAAAGAATGCAAAAACAGAGCCATTGCATCATGATACAGTGTCACAAAAATGTAAGAATGGATATACAGTGACAGAATTTGGAAGATAATTTAGAGAAACGTAAATCGAGCTTAATGATATTTAGTTGCTTTTTTCAATAAAAACAGTTAAATGCAATGTTTTAAAAACACTGTGTACATGTATAGTAGACTATGGATAATTTGAACCAAACTCGTATAGATAAATGATTCAATTTAAAATTACTCTAATTTATTTGTTCATAAGGGCGATATACCTTCTTTTGTAAATTTTTATAAAAAAAATATAGAAGGCCTTTGAACATATTGATTGAATTAGCTTGGCTTTGTCCACCAGGTTCCCCAGACATTTGCAATCATATATTAGTGTAGTCAGATGCATAAACAACAAAATATGAATCTTTTCCCATGTGGGAGTGTTTTAGCATTTCAAAGTCAATGTCCAAAGAAATACACAGATGTATATGCAGCTGGAGAACAGTCTTATTTTTCTTTCTCATTCCGGCAATGACATTTTAATTCTCATTTTTCTTCTGGACTGGGCTGTTGGGTTCCAGCATGGTCTTGATGAACCATGATTCTGAAGTCTCCAGAAGGGCTCAGATACTGACAAGTTAATCTGACATTTGAAATAATGAAATTCACTTGGGAGAAAAAAACCTCTCAAAATAAAATAGTGAAAGTTCTGATTAGATAACTGAATAATGGTGGTGCAAGCTGAGGTTAAGTCAGGACTTTTGACTTAAATGGAAAGAGGCTAAAAGCTACTAGAGGATGAGATGATTTGGTAAGTGACTAAGTTGGAACACAAAATCTAGATTCCCTCCTGAAAAGAGACTGAAGACTTAAAAAAATCATCTTAAAAAATTATTTTTATTGTGTCTGCAATAAAAACAGACACAAAGCACCAGAAGAGCACCTGATGGAGAAGGGAAGAATTAGTTGACAGCTGCTGGCAGGGACACTGTGCCCTGTGGGTTAAGAAGGAAGAGAGAAATGCTGTTTCTTCAGTCACTTGCTTTCTAGGTCTGCAATCTGTGGCGAGTTATGTAACTTCTTTGGGCCTTTGTTTTCTCATCTGTAAGTGGATCAAGTGATTGCACCTACCTCACAGGGTTGTTATAGGATGACCTGTGATCGCATATGCCAGGGACAGAGTATGCTCTCAGTCAATGTCAGCTGGCGTTGGCTTTGGCCGAAATCATGATTGCATTTTGTAGAATGTCCTGGTAAACTCAGAAATGCCATCGTAGAGTGGAGATGGTTCCAGATAATTTGGGTTACAGAAAACTTCAGATGCTGCTGAGTGGGTGCTACATTTTTTTCTTATTAGGGCATGCAAGAGATTTGTGGAGGACAACAAAATCACTGAACCAAATTGCAGAGGGCACATTTACTGTGATGCAAAGTCTGGCCAAGGCCCATGTCACCAAGTGCTGCATTTGAAAAAGTTTCTTTATTGTGGTTTGGTCATGTTCTGTCCCCAGGAATTTGCAATAAAAACAGACACAAAGCACAAGCCTGGTCATTAGGTCAGCTGATGGTGTTGTCTTCCTGGAGCTTGGAAAGCTACTACGTATTTCTATGCAAGATCTGAGGAAAGAAGAATTGTTATAATTTCCTTCTTGACTTTTAAAAGAATGCAAAGCAATGTAGAGAAATAAGTTTACAAAGGTAAAGAAATCCTAAGAAAAAATATTTTAGTGGGAAATCAATTTTTTGGCTGAGAGTTTTAACGCTAACTGAAAGTGCCTACCTCTGTTCTAATCTTGGAGAGTGAATTTGATATTTGGGAAATGCACAGCCAAAACCACAGCCCGTGGTCCAGGCTGTGGCTCACTGCATGGTGAATGCTCTTCTCTTTTCTTGTTATCAGTTTTATCTGGTATCCTGTCTCTGACCATGTGAAGACTTTCCTTAGTTTTTTTCTTGATGGACCTTTATTTTATTTTATTTATTTCTTACATACATGACAATAGTGGGATGCATTACATTCATAATTATCCAATCACAGCACAATTTTTTGTAACTCTGTATATAAAGTATGTTCATGCCAAATTATGCCATTATACATGAGCTCTCTTTTTTGCATTATAATTCTTAATACACCTTTATATCACAATTTATCATATCTCTGTTTGTATATAAGGTATGTTGACACCAAATTTAGTTTTGTTCTTACTAACCTCTTCTATTTCTCAGTTTATTCCTCTTTTCATGCCATATGCTTCAGCTAACCTTAAAACATTGTTTCTCTTATATCCATGAATTGTTCTACTTCCAAGACGTTTTGCATTTCCACCTCCAAGATTATGCTAACATATCCAAATTCAGGCTGTCCTGTGGATGTCACCTTCTCCTGGAGCCTGTGGTGCACCACTTCTTGTCCGTTTTCTATGCTGAGAAGAACAGCTACTCTCTTCTGAATTCCCTAGAGCAGCTGAAACAGTTTTGGGGCAGTGATCACTTTTTATGTGTGCTTAATTCTTGGTGCTCACCTGCTTTGCCTCAGTGCATGGTTAGATGATCTGAGAGTAGGGTTCATGCCTCATTTGCGATGTTCAATGAACAAATAAATCTCTACCTAAAGCAATCTCTAAGTAATACTGACTATACAAGATAGTGTGCAAAGATCAATGGATATAGTATAATGTGTACAAATGTCGGCTTTTTCCACTGTCTGTAAATGTTAGAACTGTACAGTTGCAGACATTTTATGATTGAGAGGATATGCAACCCTTGTAGATTTTATAACACAGAGAAGGACGAAGTAATACTGTGTTTCAATTTAGATTTTCCATGAAAGTTTTTCCTTTACCCAGTAAAAGAATGGAAAGCAAGAATATGCTGCTATGAACTTATTTCCTAACTTGGGTAAATGATAATAAGAGATAATATTCAGAAATGTGGACTCTCCAATCCCTTCCCACCAGCTCTGACCATCTGAGCCATCAATCTCCCTTACAGGAGCACTGCACACACCTTGTGCTGTTCTGGTCTCCAGCTTCCTCTCTTGCCTGCCTAACACAGTAGCTAAGGTGATCTCTTTATGGGGTAAATCATATCATCTGAAGACCCTGTAGTATTCCTTGAATTGCTCTGTGTAAAATTCAGGTCCCCTTCATGCCACCAAGGCTCTTCATGATGATCTGGTCCTTTGTTTTCCCTTTGACTTCTTTTCCTGCTCTTCTACCCCCACTTTGCCCCATCCATGTTGGCTTCTGGGCTCCTCTTAAACACTCCATGTACCCTCCTTCCTTAGAGCTCATGGATTGCCTATTCTCATGCCTACAAATGCTCTTTCCAAATACAATTATCTTCTTCAAGTCTTTACTCAAATACCACATTCTCTTGCTGGGGATCAAATCTCTGGTCTTGAACATGGTTGTCAAGTGCTCTACCCTTGAGGGAAACCCAACCCCCCTATAAGGCCTTTCTGGATCAACTCCCTTCTCCTTCCTAACAATTCAATGCCCCTATTCTTTTCTATCCCATAGCATGGGTCACTTGTCACTTTTAATAGTATTGTGTTATTTACTTAATCTTCTATTTGTTGTTTCTTATCTGTCCCTCCTTATTAATTTTGGTAAGTTCCATGAGGGTGAGGTTACTTCCTATCACTAATATATGCCAAGTGTCTATAACTCTGCCTGATATGTATAAGCACTATAAATATTTGTGAATGAAAGAAGTGTGCTTACTATGTGCTTAGCATTGCTGATCCCCTCCCAGTCCTCTACCACTTAAATCTCACAGCAACACTCTATGTAAATATTTTTACCCTCATTTGAAATTGAAGGATCTGAGGTTTTGAGAGGGTTACATGCTCAGGATCACAAAATTAGAGGCAAATCCAGGATGTGAATTAAGCTCATCCAACTTTAGATACTGCATCTTAGCTACTTTCCCATTGCGTTCGTATCTTGGTGGTGGTGGTGGGGGCTCAGTCTCTTCTATATTTTAATTAATATTATATATGTCCATAAATGTAAAAACCAAAAATTAATAACAAAATTCAAAAAACCCCCAGTATTTAAAAATTAGTAACAAAAACAGTATTTCCCTCTTGCTTCCTGCCTGCACCCCAACTTCCCTTTGTCTGGAAGCAATTACTTATTGCCTTTGTATTTTCTTCCAAATTTCTGAATAATATCTTACTATTTTTATTTATTGATTTCCCCAGTCCAGTTTTAGACCTTATCTATTAACTTCTCACATTAGAAAATGAGGATTTTAACCTTCTTTCTTCCCTTTTCTTCACAACTCTCTCTCTCTCTCTCTCTCTCTCTCTCTCTCTCTCTCACACACACACACACACACACACACACACACACACATGCACATAACTCACATACCTTCTTTCTATTTCTGGGGACCTTCTAATATGATTACATTGTAATTTTGGTTAGATCAGTAGAAAAGTAGGTATATTAGACTGTTTTCTGTTGCTGTCACAGAATACCCAAGACTGGGTAATTTATAAAGAACAGAGTTTAGCTGCACACTGGTAATCCCAGCGGCTCTGGAGGCTGAGGCAGGAGGATTGTGAGTTGAAAGTCAGTCTCAGCAATTTAGTGAGGTTTTAAGCAAGTTAGCAAGACCCTGTCTCAAAATAAAATATAAAAAAGGCCTGGGTATGTGGCTCATTGGTTTAGTGCCCCTGGGTTTAATCTCTGATACTAAAGGGGGGTGGGGAAGAAAAGAAAAAGAAAAAAACAAATTTAATTTGGAAATAATTTTCCTTCCACATTTGAAGGCATTACTCAATTAATTTCTAGTTTTCAGTTGCTTTGTGTCTTTCAAAGCTATTTTATTTTCTGATTCCTCTGCCTATGCCTCCCCAGCCCCCTTTCTGGAACTGTTTGCTCTTCCCTTGGTCACCAGGGTTTTGCAATTTCTCAGTGATGTGTCTGGGTGTGGCCCTTTTTCCTCCCGCACATCTTGACACACAAACTCCTGTTCTTCAGTTCTAGGAATGTTTCTTGAATTTTTTAACTGATGATTCCGTTCCTTTATATCTTTTGTCCTCTTTTTCATAAAGCTTGTTATTTATTTATTTATTTAATTTTTGTGGTGCTGGGGATCAAACCCAGGGCCATGTGCAGGTGAAGCAAGCCCTCTACCCACTGAGCTATATTCCCAGGCCCGACTTTGTTTTTTAGATATTAAATTCTTCTGGTCTTCTTTTTTTTTGTATTTTTCCTAATATCTTTCATCTTTTCTTTTTTTAAATGTTTTTCCACTTTCTAGGAGATTTCCCTGGCTTTATCTGACAACCTTTCTATTGGGGTTTTGATTTATCATCATGTCAGAACTCATGTTCTTCTGGTCGCCTGGGAAGGGGGCTCAGGATCTGGTCCTGCAGGAAATGGACTGTTGGCCTCTTGAAGGAGGTGTGTGAACCGCAGTGCCTCGCTCTTTGGTGGTCACATGGTAGGCCCATGATAAAACCCAAAGAGTGGGCTGGCCACGAGAGCCAGGTGAAGGCAAAGGAAATAAAGCAAAGGAGGCATGCTCCATCTAGGGGTAAGATCACCTGGAAGGTAAGTCTACTCAGAATGCTCCATGGACTTCTGACTGACGCTTATGTCAGATCCATAACCTGGAAAGGGTTTCTACCTGGGAATGAGATCAAGCAGCCCCAACTTGGAATAGAAGCCTGCTGGATCGGGAGAATGTTCAGTTCTCCTACATGGGCATGCCACTTGAGAACCAGGCACCCGATGAAAGTCTGGACTGAAACCCCTCCAGTTTCAGAGGCATGGGTGGGATAAACTCTAACCACTGGATGTGTCTAATACATTTCCCATTTGTTTCAAATTATGTTTTTCCCTTCATATTTCTAATAAAGTACAGCAGCTCGCTAAAATCATGGAGTTTGCCAATAAGATGAAACGGGTCTGTCAATCCCAAGGAAGTATCTAGGTAAATATTTACATGTGCAATTGCATTTCCTAAGTGTCCCGGGCCCCTGATCTTTGTGGATGCTTCAATTACTTGTTAACACATAATTTAGTATGTTGCAGGGACGTGAAAACAGGCAGATCCTTAGTTCCTAAGAAGGAGCCTCACTGCTGGGCCTCCTGCCAGTGTGTGCCTGACGGGTCATGTCTCAACCCCTGGATTTCAGTCCCATGTCTAGTTTTTCTTATTTTTTTCCCCCTGCCTTTTCCTAAAGCCCTAGGGATTTGGACTGTTTCTATCCCTGGGTTCTTTTCCTCCCGGGACTGGCTGCCGAGTAATGTGCTATCTTTCCATCTCCCTTTTAATTTGCTGTCACCAAAAATAAGCACCAGGCTCTTTTTATTTAAGGCTTTTACTGCGGATCCCCTCTTGTCTTGAGAATCAGACTCCCCAGCCAATTTGTAACAAACTCAGTGGCTCATTTCTAGTTAGAAGATTAATGAGCAGCATGTGGATTCATGTCTGCTACATGAATGAAAGCATTCGTAAAATTTATAATTGTTCCACGATTCCTGAAGATTTCCCCCCAAAGGCTCCTCCTACCTGTTGCCTTTTCTACCTTTCTTTAAAATGTCTTTGACTTGATCCCATGAACATTTGTTCAAAAGTTTGTCTTCCTGGTCCACATCTCCCTGCCCATGTGGATTTTCTAGTAACACTTTCTCTAAAGGAGTCCTTCTCCAACTTAAGTGTGCAAAAGAAAATCACCCGGAAAACTGCTGGAGGGACAGATTCCTGGGCTCCTCCTCCAGAGATTCAGATTTAGAAGGTGTGGGTTGAAACTGATACTGCCAGTGACTAACCCTAGACCAGACCATTTGCAAGGAGTGGCCTTGGTGTTGGATAGACTTGGGCTCCCTCGCCTAAGTTCTAAGCCACAGTTTGGGCCCCATTTTTCCAAAGCCCACGTGGTTACAGTGCAGCTCATTCATGGTACAACTTTTCTCTCCAAAAATATAACCAGATCTTTGATTCCCTTAATGAAGGGAAGTGGGAAGAAGGGGTCAGCAGGGAAGGGAACTATTTGTTATGAAGGATGTCATCCATACATGTAATAGGCTACAACAGTCATGTATTAGGACATTGAATGCTCACAACTGCATTATGGTGTCAGTATGGCTTGTCTAATTTCATAGCTGTGTTTAGTAAGTACCCACTAGTCATCAAGAAACCTGAGCTTTGTACATCTCACACAAAGTGCAGCCCCTGCTTCAGTTACCACTTGGTCTCCTGTTGAACCTCCCTAAAAGGCTGTCTTTTCGTTCTGAGAAATGCTTCCAAGGAGAGCAATAACTGATATTCCCCAAACCTAATGAGCAACCTAACTTTTCCTTATTCAGACAAAGAGCTCTGCTTTCCTCCGAGAGTCTCCATGACTCACTCAGTTGCCCTCTGCCCCCATGAAAGTACTCTGTAGAACTGCAGATCGGCAATGTCAGAAATAGCTCATAATCCAAGGCAGCGATGGTCAGTTTCTCCCGATAGAAGGATGTGATTTTCTAACAAGACTAAAAATACATTAGGTAAGAATCTAAGGAAAATCAGAAGTTAGGACTAATAAAATGGAGCAAACTGTATTTCTTTCTTGCAATTCCTTAATTTCTTTACAGTAGAGGATCCTGGGAAGATAAATATATATTTGCATATCAAACATAAGCCCATATGATTGCTACTATTAGTTGGATACAAGACAGTAACACTCAAACATATTTGAGAAATAATTGCAACTATTTAAGCCTGGCATGAGCTGTGATTCATTTTGGTCTTGTCTCTGTCCTGACCCGTTAAGCTCTGGATTTTTAGTTTTTAGGCACTGAGTGTGGGAGCCATGGGGTTGTAGGGGCCTGTTTCCCAAGCTTCCTTAGTTGCCACCAGGGCTTGGTTATTCTTGATTTAGGGAGGTAGCTAAGTCTTCACAGTATTCTTTTTTAACCACTACAGGAATCCTGAGGAAAGATGCTATTTCACCCTCTCGTCCCTTCTCATTTCCTCCAAATTGCCCCCAGGTTTTCTGCATCCAGTATGAATTCCATAGGGCTCACATTATCACGAATTACTGCTGTACTGTGGATTAAGGTGGCTCTCTTTCAGAAGTCTGAGGACTCGTGTTCTTCTAATTCTGGTGTTGCCATATATCTAATTGTGGGAACTTGAACATGACCCTTCTTTTCACTAGTTCTTAGAAGTTTGTTTCTTGGCAAATGAGGAAGTTATACTAAATTATTTTAAAATATAAAGTTCTATAAGATCAAAACTGCTATAAAGAAATTTAAATTTCTTTTTGAATAAGTCATCTATTCAAACTGTGACAATTTCCAGCTAAATACCTAAAACAACTTTTTCTTAGTTGTTGGCAGCTTGTCAATTCTTCAGATTCAACTTAAAAAAAAAAAAACCTTTTAAGCAATTAGCTTAAGTATTCTGGCCTGTCCCTTAATTATTAAATGTTTGAGCAGAATAATGGAATGATGGACAAATTGATTCTTATATTTCTCACTTAAAAACATTGCTTTCAGTATGTGAAAACTTTGCCATTTGCCAGTGGTAAGAAAAAGACATGAGTGCTTTAAGGCAGTTTCTTTAAATCAAAATTTAAAGCATCAGGGAGTCAAACCACAGGTCACCTCGGTGACTCAGTGGTGCCTTTAGGTACCACTTCCTGGAGAGACTCTGCATAGGAAGGGGGGAAAAAGAGCTCTCAATGTGGGGTAGAGAAAACTGGGAAAAGCTGAGCAGCCCAAGAAACCACATGTCTGACATCTGACTTTCCATGAGATCAAATAAGCTCTTAGGATTCTTTTTTTTTCTAAGCTTTTCCAAACATGGACATTAAATAAATGATCAATATTAGAAGTGCTGCTTCTCAAGTCTGTACGAACATCATGGGCATCTGGGGTCTCCCTGATGGGGCTCAGGTAGTACTGCTGTGACCTCCTCATGTTCTGTTCTATAACATCCATCCCAATGGCAGATAGTGTGGTCTAGCCTTAGTGGAAAACCATGCGGTATCTAGGTCAGTTTAATGACTAAAAAGAGTTTAGTGTACTTTCTAGTTGGGGTCTCCATATACTGTATCTCACAGCATCTCATTTATATACAAGTGACTGATAACAAGATCCAACAAAGTCTTCTTGAGAACCCTGGCCTGAGGTCAACCAGGGCCCTTAACTTTGTTCTAAAGTAGCATTTCCGGAAGGAGACTAACTTGGTAAAACTGTTGTGTGTGTTAATGTATTTCTGAATCTACACTACTTTCTCATTTCTGTCCCCCCACCTCTCTCTATTTACCTATCATCTATTTATCATCTACCTATTTATCTTTCTATCTCCAGGTTAAGAAAATAGTATGCTTTGTTGAGAGTTACATGGATCTCTTACTTAAGACATTTTGAGATAAAATATAACACACTAACATTAAAATTAATTTGCTCTTCCTTTGATGGTTCCTGGCACCAACAGCCTCAATGTACTCATGATGGAACTTACATGCTGTAATTGAGCATCACAGGTGTGTAAGATGTAGGTAATTAGTTCAAGGCAACCTTATGACCCTCTCTAAAAGCAGGAAAACAGCAACAGTGCAGAAACAAAAATTGAGCCTGTGACATGTATTCCTTTACTTATTTTGTCTCTATTTTACTGAGGGAAAAAATGCAGGGGAGAAACCCAGTTATCTGAACTTTTTGGCTGTTTGGGTTCTTTAAAGACAGGCGTTATGTAACTTAGGGCAAAGGAATCAAACAATGACTTGTAAAAGAAGAGATAAAAATACCAGTCTCTCTATCAGCTGGATCTTAGGGTGTGGGTATTTTGGAATTGGGTGTGTCCTAGTTCCTGTTTCCTGCATTCATCTGCCTGCTCATGAAGAAATTTTATCCCAAGCTGAATCTTTTTCTTTTTTTGAAATGGACACCTAAAGCAACGTGAGACTGAGAACTGTGCTTCAGAAACATTACTCAGCATGTTCGGAAGCATGCCTTAATTGGGGCAAGTTGATACATGCTCAAGAAAATCAAAGAGCAGTCAAACCAAATGTATCTTGCTCAGGACAAAACTGATTACTTTGTAAATTAAAGCCACTTAAGTAAAGAATTTATAGCTAAAGGAGGCGCTAGCCTGAAATGTCACCAGCATAGTGGCCTATGGAACATTTAACAACCAGAATGATCTTGAGACGTGGCTTGGACCCAGAAAGAGAAAAGGAAGATCTAAATGGTGGGAAAATCATTGTCCCATGAGGTCGATCTCATGTGTATGTCATAGCTTTCTCAGTTGTGGCTTTCCTTCCTTGACATCCTTGAGAGATAAATCATGCCTTTGTTGTTAACAAGACCAGCTGGACTTCTGTGGCTGAGGGTTCAGCATGCAGGAAACATTGTTGATATTGGCCCATCATTTCCTGCAGAGGGAAGGGTGGCTTCTGTGGTGAATCTTCTTCCCTACATACATTTGCTAAGATACTGCCTGTGCATACATTTTGCAAAGGATTCCCATGAGAAATATCTAAAGTTGCATTGTGGATTATTCTGCAGCTTTTGGCCATGAACCTGTGCATGTGATCATATCCTTCTGATAACACTAAGGCTGAACTTGAGCTGCCTGATGCAGAGGAGAAATAAGAACAAACTCAGAATGGAACCAGAAGGATGACATAATATGGAATATGTTGTTGTTTTCTTAATCTCATTAGCTAACTTTCCTAAAAGACTTTTTCATTCTTCTATGATCAATAACGCTTATAAGCTGACCACCATTGTTCAAGATAGAATTTTTTGAAAATTGAAGATTTTGCTATGTAACATCTCTCATAATTTCAACAAGCTAAAGCATTATTGCTGTGAACTCTCAAATGTTCAGCTCGCTGTTCTCTCTATCTACAGCGCTCACTGTGCCATATGGACAAATCGGCTGCCAGATGCTGACTCTTGCCCAAGGTCCTGGGAACGTATCTCCCTGAGTTTGATTTTGCTTTATTAACTGCTTATACAATTTCCTTTCAAACTCTAGTTTAATGAACCTTTCTCTTTCTGGCCTTATCGTCTCCTTTCTTCCATCCCCCCACTATTCTTGTCCGTGACCCACACTGCTTATCTAGCTGGGATTTATTTGATTTCTCTTTCCCTTCCCCCTCTCCTATGGGAAAGCTCAAGGCTATCCTCCCTTAAACATTTATACACTTAGTTTATGCATTGGAGTCCCTTTGGATAATTCAGGCTTGACCCCTGTCTTTTAAACAAGACTTGCTTTGAGTGCTTTAGAACAGTGCCTATAACAAACGCCTTTGATGGCAGAGCCGTGAATTATGCTCAAAATGTAGAACAAAGAAGTAGACATTTGTACCATTTCTCCCATGTTCAAAATCTAAGGGGAAAATGATTCAGGATTTTCTAGGTGAGGGGTCCCCCAGCTTCCACACTGAATGTGATTTTGAGATGATCCACACCATGATCACTGTTGTCACCATTCCTCACCCTGCAGTCCACAGAAGAATAAAAGAGGAGAAAAGTGAAAGAAAAGAAGCAAGGAAAAACAGCCCTGGTGTCTCCTGCTGAAATATCATATGGACTCTAATTTGGCATTTGATCGTAGCCCTTAAGACACCCTCTGCCTTTTGTGTTGTAGATCTGACCTCTAAACATTTAGGAGTTCACTGTGTTTATTTGGTCACATATCTTGGTTTTCTTTAAAACTGCTGATACTTACTCTCTTGGAGTATGTGCTGCTTTTTGTGATTGATCACAATTTATCTTGGCAGTGGTAGGAAACTTTGTCATGGGCTTTTTTTTTTTTTTAACAGTTCAGGCAATGAAGAATGAGGCTCTAATGCTGCTGAGTATATTGGGGGGTGGGGTGGAGACTGTAGGAAAGAGTTAATAAAATTCTCGTTGGCTTAGACATTTGGAGTGCAGAGGCGGGAAAGGGGAAGAAAGTTTACTATTTCATAATGAAATTTTGGACAGCGTTTGAATAGGGAATAAGAAAAAACGCCCTAATGTAATTTTATAGCCAACTTCCCATGTCTTCATGTCTGCCGGATAACTTCAGATCTGTTGGTTACACTTCCCTTGCAATTCAGTTTGCTGATGTTCCAAGAGAAATAGGAGGAGGGCTGGGAAAATTCCTTGTGATGATTGGAATATGCAAGGTTCATTACAGCCTGCTTATACAATAGGGTTATCAGTATGAAATTTTTGGTGACCTTTCTGGGTAAAGCAAACAAAGACCATGAGCAGAATTTCTGCTAAAATGGACATGTTCATGGTAAGTGGTTCTAGGAACAGCAGAGGAGTGCTCGTGTAGGCAGACAGATGGTCCTAATTTATAGTTTTTCAACTTTATGTGATGTAAAAGTGACACCCACTCAGTTGAAACTAGGCTTCAGATTTTGAGTTTTGATCTTTTTCTGGGCTCTTGTAATCAAGTACAATGCTCTGGACACTGGGCAGCGAGCAGTGGCTCCCACTCAGCCCCGTGATTGTGAGGGGAAGCAGCCCATGCTCACAGCAGACCATGTGGATGAGCTGGAGGTTCAGCAGCTTAGGAGCATAAAATGCATGTTTGGGGTTTTTTTTTTTTTTCATTTAAAAATTTTTGTTTTATTTGTTCTTTTTAGTTATATAGCGTGTATTTTGACATATTATACATACATGGAGCATGACTTCCCATTCTTGTGGTTGTACATGGTGTGGAGTTACAATTATATGTAATATTACTCAGCCATAAAGAAGAATGAAATTATGGCATTTGCTGGTAACTGGATGGAACTGGAGAAATATCATGCTAAGTGAAATAAGCCAGTCCCCCAAAACCAAAGGCCAAATGTTCTCTCCAACACATGGATGCTAACTCATAACAAGAGATGGCAGGGCGGGGACTCACAGAAGTTCATTGAAATGCATGTTTGACTTATGTTATTTTTACGTTTATGGGGACACAGCCACATTGTAGGTTAAGGAGCCTCTGTATTCCTGTGGTTAGGAATGCCTTCCTTGACACTTTACTGCCCCAAGAGACAGGGCCAGAGGACAGTGAGGAGAGAGACTTGAAAGTCATTTGTCTTGTTCTGATTTTCCATGGTATGTGTGCCATTATTTCTATTTATTCATCTTTATTTGAATAAAGTTCTAAATAAATGTCATATGTTGTGATTGTAAAAAGAAAAAAAAAGGCCAATTTTCTTGTCCCCTTGGAAGTGAGTAGACGAGAATGAACATTTAAGTTGCCCACATGCATTTATTGCACCTTATTTTCTACATGTGACTCTCATCTCTTGCTGTCCCAATATTTGCAATATTTGGACACTTTCTTTTTCCCCTAACCAGGGTTTAGCACAGTCAGAATGCCCTTGGGCACATTTTCCATTCCTCCCTGTCCTAAGTCTCCCAGACTGATTCCAACACCACTGTCTCCACAGTGATGCTGACCATATTTTCTGAGGAACAATCAGGGCACAAAGTATGACAAATACAAATGTGTCGGTTGACAGCTAAAAATGAGATGGAGGTCCTACAGAGGAGGATGAAATGAAAATCCACCTTTTAACTATAGGACTCCTCTGACTGTTCCCTGGTCTGCTCCCAGGACACTGGCAGGAGAGTGGGGGAAAGAGATGTGGATACAGGATGGCCACATCCTTCAGACAGCCTATATGGAGCCCTTCATTGGGCAGATCATGCACATGAGCCCTCCGGTAAGGATGCGTGGACTAATCTTTCAATAAGAAAGTCTTGCCATGAAGAAAAGTTGTAAGGTAAAGACAGGAACCAAAGTGAAGCCACCAACAGGCAAATAGAGAAAAAATACAATGCAGGAATCACAAAAAAATGAACACACACACACACACACACACACACACGATGATCATTCTCAGAAATAGAAGACACTTATATAAAAATAAAAGTCTTCAAAGAATATTTCAAGAGGGACTCAAACATTTATTTATTTCTATTAGGGCATTGTAGTTATACATAACATGGGACAAAACATTTATTAAGAGCTAACATTCATGGAAAATAAGTATTAATAGTAGATATAAATAATTCAATAGGATATTTAGAGAGTTTGAGGACTTCCTGAAGGAACAAAAATCAGAATTGAAAAGTAGAAGAGAAAGATAAAAAGACTAGAAGGTAATTGAAGTGTAACACCCAAGAAATGGGTTCATAAGGAAGAGAGAATACTGAAAAGGGAGAAGAATTATCAAAGATTTATTTGAAAAAAAAAAAACCCAAGATTGAAGGACTTGTGTTTTTAGTTGTACAAGATCACTGAGTACCCAATATTATGACTGGAAAAAAGACCCAATCCAGATATTTTTGAATTTCATGACATTTCAGGAATGTGAACATAAAGAGGAAATCCTAAATGGTTCCAGGGAGAAAACAACTACAGAAGCAAGTTACATACAAGGACCTGAACTAAAAAAGGTATCCAGCCTCCCCACTATAAGACAGAAGGCTAGCAGGCACAGTGCAATGCTTCAAATTTCAGGGGGGAAAAAATAAAAAGATTTCTCACTTAGAAATCTAAACCTCATAAAATAAACAATCAATTGTAAAATGAGCATACAGACAGTTTCAAGGTGGCAGACTCTTTTTATTATTTTTGACTCTCCCACACATTGTTTCTCCACAAGGATATATTTCTGCAAAACAAGGGGAAAAACTGAAAAAGAGGAAGACGCAGGATCCAGGATATGAAGCCTCCAGCATGGGAAAGAGGAGAAGAAACACCTACAGACCTGGAGCATCTTGTACAGGATGACAGAGGGCTCAGGAAAAGCATTCCCAGCAAAAAATTTAAATGATAGATATAGGACACTTTGGATCATGTAGAAAATTGAATGGAGAATTATTGATGAGTACAGGAAGATTTATTCAGAGCCTCAATGAAAGAAACACAAATAAAAGAGAAGCAGTTGTTCTTCTTGTCTTGAAAAATTGTCTTTGTATAAACAAGAGATGTCTGTGATTCCGATGGCATGTTAGTAGTGAAGACCTGGAGCAGTTGCTGGGATGGGCTTGTGACCTGAAGGAAGAATCTATAGGATTTGCTGACACATAGATGTTCTGTAGAGAAGGTTCTGAAGCATGTGAGCTAGGAGAATAAAAGCTGATATAAATTTGAGATTTAAGGGCTGATGCAATTTCTGTGGTTGACAAGATCTGGGGCACATCCACAGAAGTAGACAAAAGATCATTATTCAAGAAGGGAATGTTATGGTCTGAATGTGTAGGTGCTCCCATAAATTCATTTGTTGAAATTCCAACCACCAAGGGGATGGGAGTAAGAGGTGGAGCTTTGGGGAGGTGATTAGGTCATGAGAGCAGACCCCTCCAAATGTGATTAGAGGTCTTGTAAAAGAGGCTGAAGAGAGACTCCTTAACCTTATGTCAAGTGAGATTACAGTGAGAAGATAGCCATTTAGAACCAGAAAAGGAGTCCTCACCACACACCAAACCTGCCAATGTCTTGATCTTGGACTTTCCATTCTCTAGAACTATGAGAAAGAAATTTCTATTGTTTAAAAGTCACTCCGTTTATGACATTGCATTCTAGCAGCCCAAATGAACTGATGGATAAATAAATATGCCACTTGACTCAATGATGAATGGTAGGTATGGAGTCACAATAACAACATGAAATATTGATTCATCCCAAAGTGATCACAACTGTGTTATGAAAATTGGGAAGGAAAATGTGTCTGTTTGAGGTCTTGTTTAAGGAGCCAAATTCATATTACCTATGGTAGAAAAAATACATATTATCTAAATCGAAAAAAAGAAAAAGCTGTTTATACATGTCAAAGGCAAATGGTGTCAGAAGTAGTGAAAATAGTAAAACGTGGTGCTCTGCAGGAGTGCAAATGGTATTGTGATGAGATGGACAGGGGACTGGGAACTGTTCATTAAAATCCCTGAAGCTGAGCAGCACAATGAGGCAGGACAGAAGGGCAGGAGAGACTGCTGAGAAAACTTGTCTGAAGGGGACTCATGAGCTATCTTAGCCCACAGATATTTTCTGGGTGCCACAGCATTGTAGGTCCTTCAGTCCATAGTGAGGGGTGTTTGTGGTCACTTACAGGAACCATAGAAATGTCATCAAGTGGGCAGGAAGGAGCAATGATACAAGGCCTCCTAGTGGCTTGGACCTTGACGAAGGACCTCCTTGACAAATGGCAATGCAGAGGACAGTCCTTACCAATCATGGTCATGTGAAAGGGTTAGGAGGAGCCTGGATTCTTCCCTTCTTTTTCTCCTTCTCTCCCTTCCTTTTCTTCTTCTCTCCTCACCCGTTTAATCTTCCCTTTTTCTCCACGAATAATCTGTCATTCTATCTCTATCATCATCTAAATATGTATCCTAAATAAATACATATATATGTGTATATATATATATATATACTCTATTCTATCTATCTATCTATCTGCATATGTAAGATATATGTCTTGAAAGAAAAAAGTAGACACTTGTTTTTAAATATCACACTCCCCAGTGAATCAGATCCTGTCTCAAGGACTCTTGAGAATTTTCTCCCAAGAGCCCTATCAGTGTTACTTCAAGTGAGATCAGCTGGCCAGCAGTACTAGCCTCTACCCAGGTGCTTGTTAGAAATGCAAATTCTTAGGCTCTACTCAAAGCCTCTGGGGATGGGGGCTCAGGAATCTGCACTTTTACTAGCCTTTCAGGGAATTCGGGTGCACTCTGAAGGTAAGAAACACTGTTGTAAATGTCATCACTTCTATGACAGGAGGGAAAAAATGTCAAAATGTCACAGCATCTTTCTTTTCTGTGTCTGCTCCCGCTTAGTTTCTGGGCAGAAGTTTGTTATGCAGAACTGAGTTAATATAAAGGACTGAATCTAGCTTGACTGATTAGGACTGGGAAAATAGTTACTCAGAATTGAAAAGATTAAGAGAAAGAGACATGAGAAAAAAAAAATCTAGCATGGGTCGTGTTTCAGAGAAAATTCTGAGAAGTTGTGGAGACAGAGAGGAAGCTGGGGGATGGTTACTAGACCTGGTTTTGTAGATTTTTGAGAGCAAGGAGTTTGAAGTGGATTAAGGATGAATTCTCCTGGTAGTATTTTGTGAAAGTTTACTATGCGGATTCCAATACCTGTCCAGTTTTGAATTGGTTGGTGTTGGAGGAATGTCTATCTGAGCATCCAGACTGGCTTCCCGGCAAGAAAGTGCTTTCTTATGGGATCTTTGAGGACCCTGGCACCATGTTTTCCTGTCACATATTATGTAATAATGGTTATTTTGACTTATTTGTTTTTTTATGTGGCTCTTGGGCAAATCTGTAGAGACTGCTCTTTGCTTAGAAGACCAAATCAGATGGACAACACAGGAGACACTGCTTCCTTGTGCCACCCTGATCACTGCTGATTTGAGGGACCCAAGATTTATCCCTATTTATGTACAAACTTTTAATTTCTCACTTAGCACCATGATTTCCTAATTTTGCCCTCTTTCTTTTTTGAACATTTTTGTGATGCTGCTGCCGTAGCATCTGAGACTTGTCAACCTCAGATCTTGCCAACCTCAGAAATTGCATCACCTCTGAAATCTCAAATTTATACCACTTTTGTTCTCCCAGCTCACTTGCTTTGGAACCTACTCCACAGAACACTTCTGTGTCAGCAAATCCTTGGTTCTTCTTTCAGGTCACGTGCCCATGCCAGCAACCGTCTCACTACTAGTGTGCCATGGAAGTCATTGTCATCTCCAGTTTACACCAACTCGTCTCCCTACGTATTCTCACTTTCTCAGAGATGACTTGTTACAGCATCCAAAGCAATCCTTTCATAGCGTAAATTATTTTAATCCTTATTTAAGACATTCCCTCAGTTTTACAAGCCGGAAGAATTACTCCAAAGCCCTTATGTGAAGCTTATAAGGCCTCACCTGTCTGACACTTGGTTTCTTCTTTAACGTCACTCTCCTCTGCTAGCTCTTTGCCACTAGGCTCTATATTCTTTTTTTAAAAAAAATTTCTTCTGTATTCGAACCCAACTCTCCAACACTTTACTTAACATATGCACTTGTATCTTTCTCAAACTTAATCTGTTTAACACATAGACCCTGAACCTGTGCCTTCCTTACCCACCTACCTATTCAAAGGAGAAATATATCTTATCCTTGTTTTCTTCCTCAGTGAAGACTGTCATTTCTGCTTCCAAAAACCTCTTGAGTTCATCCTTTCCCCCATTTTCATTTCCAAAACTGTAGTGTAAATAACTACTGTCTCTGGCTTGGACTATTAGAATAGACCCAGTTTTTGGTCTCATCATTTAAACCCTTGCAACACTCCTCATGAATTCTGTATAGCATCCATATGGTTCAGCCCTAAATCAGAAGATTAGTCCTAATGACATGTAGTTTGAAGAAAGCATTTGAACTCAACACTATCCTGGAAAACCCAGGCTAATAAATCAGGTGCATATCAAGTTCAATGAGGACTAAGAACTACATGGGTATTGGGCCGTTGCCAGAAACTTGCCCTTGAACTATAACCTTGATCCTTTTAAAAAATCAGATTAGGAATGTGCATTTTAGAGAAAATAAGCTTAGACCTAGTCTACCTGAGAGGTTAAAAAAAAAAAAAAAGGTTCCATCTCCTTTTTCTCAGAATTACTGGAAGGAATTAGGGACATGCAGTGTGAATATCAATAATTCCCTTGATTTCTCCATTTTTTTCTTATTAAGTAAGAAAATTATATACCTTGAATCTTATATTAACTACACAAAAATATCAACCCAAAGTGGTTGCTTTTTAAAATGAAAACCACCCCAAAGTGACTTTATTTAGCTCATGACACTGGTGGTTAACAGTTGGAGTTGTCCACATTTAGGCTTTTCCTAGGGTCTCACGCAGCTGCCCAGTTTTCTGATTTTCTGGAGTTGGGGAGCCCAAACAGGCCTCATGCACATGGGTGGCAGTTGATGTCAACTCAACTGGGCCTCTTCTTGGGTTGTTTTTTCATCCTCAAAAAGCTGCCCTGTGCTTCTTCCCATTAGTAGAATGTGAGAGTGGAAGTTGCAAGATTTCATGAAGCCCAGCTAGGAAACCATAGACATCACTTCTATTAGTGAAAGCTGGTCACAGGGCCAGCCCAGATTCAAGAGGTGAGAAATATACTCCACTAGTTGATGAGGGAGTGACAAAGTTGTATTGCAAAGTGTTAGCACATGAGAATGGAAGGAATTGTAGCTATGATTGCCAACAGTCTATACAACCACATTATTTTACTCCTTTAGAGAAGCTTTCATCTGAGTTATTTCGTGTATGTACATATGCACATGTATGGATATATGTGTGTACATGAGTGTGTGAATAACTTAGAAATATGCATGGATGTGTGTAGCATAATTATGCATGAATGATTTACTAGTATGTTCAGACATATTAGTAAACATATAAACACCATCTGGATAGGGGTTGTCTGTCTATTATGTTGTCTCAAGTCACTTGCAAAGGATTCATGAAATAAGTACTCATTAGATGATGTGTAACTCTTGAATATGTGACATATTTTTGTTTAGATAAGAAGTATGAAATTTGTTACTGGCCTCTAGAAAACTCAGAGTTAAACCTAATGACATTGCCCATTCTTGGTTATTAGCTTAGGTATAATCATCTTTCACTTAGCATTATTTTTCTATTTCCATTTTAAACTTTTTTATCGTGTATGAATATTTATTACAAGCTATCTCCATCGTTTTTGAAATTAGATGAGTTGCAATCAAAACATTTAAAATTACATTAATGTGCTTTTTTGTAGTACCAGATGAATTTTCACTTTAGGAAATGATGCTAATGCACTGTAGGCAGACGGAAGAATGAACTGTTGGGATCATTTCAGTTTGGTAATATTTGTAGTATTAGACTATACAAAAAAAAAAGTTAAAATAGTAGAGGCGAGTTCCCCAGAGAGCTACGGGGCTCAAATGCTTCTTTTTCTTGCACTTTGTAATTAATCATCCAGAAGAGCTCCGCTGACTCATTCTTTAAAAAAACAAATAGTCATAGATTTGATATCTCCATTTTCATCTGCTCTTCAATTTAATTTTTCCTTCTTTTAAATTCAAAAAGAATTCCTCATGGAGGGACAAATCATTAATGTGGTTATTGGCCAATAAAAGATTCCTGTCTCACATGTGAAAAGTATCCTTAAATGCAGGTTCTTTTTTTCTACTTTTGATGTTTATCATTATTTTCAGTAAGTTTTTGAATTATTTTCCTTCTCTACTTTTTTACCTTTCCTTTTGAATTATTTTCCTTTCTACAAAAAAAAAAAATCAAATATATTTCCCACATATCATTACATTAACATTTAAGCTTGCATTTGTCTTGTTGCTTTTAGACTAGAAGTGCCAAGAGTTCAAATGGGTAGGAGGGGCTACCCCATTTTAGCCATTTGGTCCTCTGATCATACTTCACTCATTCAGGGAAAGCTTTCCTGCTAACTCTTCCACCCTGAAGTAAGCAATGACTGTCTCCGGTGGCTAAAATGGTTGTCATCCTTCTCATTGGATTCCCTCACAAGGAGCCTGTCCACTTCTACTTTTCCCATGTTGTTCCATGATTCTATCTAATGTTCTAACCCACAGACAGATTAAACTGACAAAGTAGAACAAGGCTGTGAGTTGCTTAAGGAAGTTTCCCCAAGAAACTCAAGAAGTAGAAATTTGATTGCCTGATAATGATAGAACCAGAAAACAAAAACAAGAAAACAAAAAACAGACATAAAACTTCAAAATGCATAGCAATCTCAGGCATCTGAGCAAAGTCATAAACTGTAATTTTTCTCTCAGTTATTTCACCTGAGCAAAATCATAAATTGCTGATACTGATCATAAGTACCAGCAATCTCTAAGAATAGCATTCCACTGTCATAAGGCATGGTATCACTTATTATTATAGCCTCAAGTTGCTGGGAATGTACTATATTCCATTCAAGTAGTCAATCTAAAAAGACATGATGAGATTCCCCAAATTGTTGTTGTTGTTGTTGTTATTATTGTGTGCTTCAAAGAGTTAAGTTCTATTTATTGGAAAAACTGTTGCATGACTCATTCACCATTCTTAGCACACATTTTTAAGGAGCTGTACCATATGTCAGCCCCTGATTAGAGCCTGATCCATAGTGGTGTGCATGACAAACATCATTGCTGCCCTGGTGTGCCGCAGTCCGGCTGCAGCAAAATAACTGGGGGGTGACGAACAACTTGTGTACATTGATACAGCAAGAGTGGGAGCCGTTTATTGTAGGACAGGAGGAGTATATATACATTCCACACAGCTTATCCTAATTAACATAAACTAGATACAGCAGTCAACCAATAAGGAATCTCCATACTTAATGGCTCGCTGGCGTTACTTCACAAACCACTCCCTCTGCAAAATGCCAGGCGCCATCTTGACTTGTTTGCAGACTCTAACACTGGTGGAGTTTTCTAGATTATACTGAAATGGATTTATTATACAAGTAAAAAAGAGGAAAAAAATACATAATACAACTTGAGCAAAGGGCTGCAGGAGAAAAGAATGTGGGTGAGTCAGAGAACCCCAAGAGTAGAAGAATCAGAGAGCATAATTATTTACTTAGACAAGGGTGGAGCCACAATGTGGAAAGGGGAAGAGAGCCTCCCCCGTAGAGACAAATCCCAGGCATAGGATGTGAGATAGGATAGAGTTTTTTTTTTAAATTTTTAATATTTATTTTTAGTTCTCGGCGGACACAACATCTTTGTTGGTATGTGGTGCTGAGGATCGAACCCAGGCCGCACGCATGCCAGGCGAGCGCGCTGCCGCTTGAGCCACATCCCCAGCCCAGGATAGAGTTTTGCACACAGAGGAGCTGCAAGGAGGATAGTCTAACCAGAGTCCTGGGCAGAGGGAGAATGGAATAATTTAGGATTGAAGAACGAAGATCTGTGCAGAACCCAGTAAAGAGTTTGGATTTTATTCAAAGTATCATGGGAAGCCTATGAAAGACTCCAAGTAGGGTCCCTGGGTAACCAACCAGCTCTGAGTATTTTGTTTCTTTTTGCTTTGTTTATATTTATAGACATGATATATAGTGCACAAGTGAATCCCCAAATCCTAAATTTCGGGGTTCTCTATGAGAATAGAGACTCAAAACTACAAATATAAAACTAGAAGCAGAATTGTCCTTTGAAGGACCCCATGCAAGAGAAAACCCCAGGAGATTAGTATTGTGTCACAGATTATCCACTTGTTTCTGGCATGGAATGGGTTTATGGATATTTCTGGCTTCAGATGGATCCAAAGTCAATTTTGAAGTTTGAGACTTTACTTTCTTGAAGCACTCTCTCTCCATCATTTATCAGAAATTCTGTCTTATTTTCTATTTTATCCTAGTATTCCACTATCCAATACCTATGACTCAGGTTAAAAACTCTTGTTTTTGTTTTGCTAGTTGTCTTATGATTTGACATGGAGTTTTTCTGTTTAATTATTTCATCTGTCTAGGCAGGTGTATACATCCTTTGAAACAATAGACCTCTGAGATTTGGCATCAGTGAATATGAGATGCATGGAAAAAAAAGAGACGATGAGATTTATGTCATGCTTCAGAGAGTCCACTTTCTCAGAAAACAAAACAAAATAGTGCTGTAAATATTCTAGAGGACTATTATAATGATATTCTAAAACTTCATTCTTTAAGATAAAAAAAACTCTCAAAGGTTCAGGTGCTTTACTGAGTTGGAACCCCTGCCTCTTTTAGTTCAATATCCCTGTATCCTTTGAAATCTTAATGAACCCCCTTGTATAACTCTTATCCTATTTGTCAAGCTCTTTTTATGGAAGAAATGATGTCTATTCCATGCAGCTCACTCTCTAAAGAAATAGTGCTTTGCTTTTTATGAAACAGAGGGAAAGATGAGCTGGCTAATTTATTCCATTCCCAATGCTTTGTAAAAGAAGTTGAAATGAATGAAAATGATTGAGTATTGTAGGTCTGGTCTGCAGATATGAAAAACTGCTGGAAACCATTGAGTGGGGAATGGCTTTAATTTGCTGTGTGGGTCTCAGCCCATGATGTGCCTGTTTTTCGTTTGCTTTCATAAAAGAGAAAGAAACGCAGAGAGCAGAATCTTTCAGAATGAGTGCAGTTGAAAAAACCCAGTACTTGAAGCTCTTGTTATTTATATTGAACAATGGGGCATTGTTCTGGAAGAGCAGAAGAGGAGGGGGATGGAACGTGGGGAAAGTTAGACTGACATCCTCATTAGTGAGAATTCAAATGGCTTCCTCTGTTAGCTGGTGGGCCTGTAGAGGCTGTGGACAAAGCAAGCTAGAAGCTGGTTTGATGAATAGGAGATTGTCTACACTGAGAATATTATCTCTAGACTGTCTCCAAGGGACTTACATATTGACATGTTTGGTATTGATTAGACCAAAGGATGATAACTGTTGCTCATTCTCTTATGTTCCCATGCCAATATGGACGTTCATTGACACTGTAATGTTGCCATGTGGATACAGGTGAAGAGAACCTTACAGTGTTCTTGTTCTTTCTGAATTTTTACATTCTGCTTTAATTGTAAAGCCCAGCAGTGTTGAGAACTCTAACCCCAGAGTTCCTCCAAAGTACATAGGTTGAGCATTCTGTATAATTTATAGAAACCTTCAGTCATCAGACCTTAATGGGTTTAAGGTCTTGTAAATAAGTAGAAAAGCAGTGCTTGCCTCCATCTCCTAGAGAGGATGGAATGGTTATTCATGTCTCATTATCATTCCCTCAATCTCCCCCACCCTTTTTTACAAAAGGTAGTATTGAAACCATCTGGATTGCTTTGAAGTCAGTTTATTTTACTAAATTAAACTTTCTCAGATTGTGCCCTTTCTTTTCACTATGCCATGTAACTTTTGATTAATTCTGGCACAGTACACCTGTGTTTATAAAGCTGACAATTTAGTCTGTAAATGAAGGAAGTTGGAGTCAGAAATTTGTGCCAAATTAAGTCTATTGGTAGGCTCCAGGGGTTTTTTCCCCCTTCTTTTAGTGTTATTTTAGATTAAACGGTTCCCTGTGTGGATAAATATCTTTGGTTTTGAGTATTAGGTTATTTAAAGGGGCAGTAGGTACAATGATTAAGAGCATAGGACTTAGAACAGGTTTCATTGTAGGTTCACAATTTATTCTGTAACCTTAGGAAAATTACTTGATCTCTCTAGACACAGTAGCCTTAACTGTAAAATGGTGATTGTGGTAACCAGCCTCCAATGATGTCCTGTGGCCCCTGCCTCCTGGTATTCATGTTTTTGTGAGCTGACTGTGGTTGACTTCTGAGGACTGGTAAGATACCACAGAAATGAGGGTGTGCCACTTCTGAGGCTTGGTATCAAAGACATTGTGGGTCCTGCTTTGCCCTTTCTCTTGGATCTCTTAACTTGGGGAAGACCAGCAGTTTTGTAGTAAGGAGTATCAGTCCATCTAGCCCACATGGCTAGAACTAAGGTTTCCTACCAAAGACCAGCACCATGCAAGTAAACCATCTAGGAGCTTGGTCTCTAGGCCCAGGGAAGCCGTTAGATGTCTGTAATCCTGGCCAAGTCTTGACTGTGACCTCTTAAAGACTATGAGCTAGAACTGCCTAATTAAACTCTTTTCAAATTCTTGACCTGTTGAAGCGAGTGAGATAATAAACATTTATTGTTGTTTTGAGATGCTGAGTTGGGGTTTAGTTTGCTATGTAGTAGTAGGCAACAAATATGATAATAATGCTAGTACCCTATTATTGGAGTGTTGAGAGCATTAAATGTAGTATAGACCTTGCACAGGGCCTGCACATAGTAAGTGTTTTTCAGAAATATCAAAGCATTAGTTATAGATGGAATTGGCACCACAGGACAAGTTCTCCTTTTCAGCATCTCCAAAATGCTTTTTCTGCTTTTAGTGAATGAATAATTCCAGATTTCCAGTGAGCTCTTGAGTAAATGGAAACGGAGTAGCATCTCTTGATACATCTTGTCTTCTGCCTTTCATGTTTTTATCCTGCTTTTTAATTTCAGCATCACTTTTGCAAATAGTTAGGAATAGCATTAGCTTCTAGTTCAATCCTGGGCATGTCTGTGGCTATATTTTGGCACATCTGCTTGGACGCTTTTGACTGTTGGGAACTCGTGTGCTGCCTGGATGTTCAAGGGAGTTACTGGCAGGGCTCATTGAAAATGGGAAGTTGATAAGCCAATAGCCTTCCTTGACTAGACAATTCTAAGACACCTCTGCATGACTCCTTGGAATGTCCCTAGTGAGGTAAAGACCTGCTACTCACAATGGAAATCTGCACAGTGGTGCACCCCTGGATGGGTGTTCCCTCTCTCTCTTTTTCCTCCCTATCCCCCTATTCCCATTCCTTGAGCTCACTGCCTAAAACAGACTACATGCACACCACCCTGGCTTTGATCAGCAGAGGAAACTCTAAACCGAAAAAGACGACTTTAACAATGGTTTTCTGAGTGTCGTTTGCTTGATGTGAGTTTTCATGAAATCACTAAGGTGATACTTGCTTTATCCCCTTCAATAGTTTCCCACTGTTCTGAGGATAAAGTCTCAAACATCTCAGATGGTGTCAGGGCCTTCCACAAACATCCACCCTGCTGCTTTGTCTTTTCTCTACCTTTTGCTTTACTATGTTTTTCTGAATTGCTTTTGCACAACAGTCTCTCTGTTGCCTCTGGACCAAGAACATGCTGTTCTGATCACTTTTCTTGGCACATTGTCATGCATTGTTCAGGTCTCATCCCAAATACCACATCCCCAGGAAGGCTCCTGGATGTCCTTTTAAATATCCCCGTATCATTTTGAATTTTTTGTAACACCAACTGTATGTACTTGCATTTTTCTTAATTTATACCATTTCTTCTTGAGTATAAACTGTATGGACGGGAGGGACCATGGCTTTCTTGTTCTTTATTGCTAAATATTTGGTTTCAAGAACATTCGGATACATGTTTATTCAATGAAAGAGAAAATTTACCTGGGCAAAATTTCATTTGGCTGGTGATTTTCTGTTATCCTTTTCTTTTAAAAACATCTTATTCTATCCCTTTAAAACATGAATAATATCCCCAAAGACCTCAAGCTAGTAGAACAAGGTATACCTTTCATAACACAAATGACACATTTGTTGTTGGTAAAAGAATTTATATTTTTCATCACTTTACAAAAGGCAATGTCATACAATCACATCAACTGATAGGCATCCCTAGTGCTTTAGATTACAATTTAGTTTACAAAATAGGATTGACAGACACATTTTAGAGATCATTGCTTTGGAAAGAGTCTACTCCTGCTTGTTAATTCATGTAATATAAGCTCTACTTCAATAGAAAGGGCTTTTATCTTCCAAGATAAATAGGATAAGAACTCTATTGATGGGCCAATAGGACAATAGGGAGTGCCCATCCTAAAAAATCAACTAGCCATTCCAGACAAAACAACACTATTCAGTTGGCTCCTTTGGGATGATCCTTGTTTGTAAAAGGTTGGAGAATTTTTTTTTTTTTTTTTTTTTTTTTTAGTTTTTTAGTTGTAGTTGGACACAATACTTTTTTTTATTTATTGATTTTTATGTAGGGCTGAGGATCAAACCCAGCACCTCACATGTGCTAGGTGAATGCTCTACCACTGAGCCACAATCCCAGCCCCAAGGATGGAGATATTTATAACTGAGATCATATATCCAAATGCATTAGGATGAAGTCTAGGCCCATCTTGTATTTCCCAGCATTGAATGGCTTCAATTTGTAAATTAATGCTGAAAATTTGGAATTGTATTTTAATTATCTTATGGAACAGGTGAGACATCTCTGAATACTAATATATTTGAAACAATTTTCATTGATCAGAATGTTTGTAAAATAAAAGTCAACTCTGGTAGATCAATAACAAGCAAAGATGGCCCCCCTCAATATTTTACAAATGGGTGTATAATCGATTAATTATGTACTTCATGATCCTAAATATCATATACTTTACATGGCAAAAACTAGTAATTAGTTTAACAAATATTTATTATTGAGTAATGACTATGTTCCAGGTACTTCTGTGGGTAAATAAGAGGTACAAGAACAAAATTTGGCTTGTAATCCTAGTGGCTTGGGAGGCTGAGGCAGGAGGATTGCAAGTTCAAACACAGTCTCAAAAATTTAGGAAGGCCCTAAGCAATTCAATGAGGCCTGTCTCTAAATAAAATATAAAATAGGCTGATGATGTGGCTCAGCAGTTAAGTGCCCCTAGGTTCAATCCCTGACCCTAAAAAAAAACCCTCAAAACCCAAACAAACAAAAACCCAAAGGGCTTTGCAAAACCTCATCAAGAGAAAGTGATTGACATCATCAGGAATTAGTGTCAGTGTAGCTACAGAAAATTGTCGATAGATTATCCATAGTGTTTTCTGAAGAGTTAGGAACTTCCAAGTAGAAGCAGTGTTGTGTGTTTCATCTAGATTCAGCTCTTACAGTAGTCTAGAAATAAAGTCCTGAAGTTTAGAAGTGTTATTTTTCTCTAAAGAAGTTGAGAGCACTGAACTAAGCTAATTGAACTCACTTCTCACTCTTTTTAGTGGAACCATCCCTTTCCCTCTTTCCTTTCTCTATGATCAGTGGAGACTCAGCCACACGTAGTGAAAGTTGTTGCAGTGTAGAGAATCATCTTATTCAGAGGAGGCAAAGACTATTATCAGTGCTGGAAATTAAGGACAAATTACATTTCAACCCAAATCGGATAAGGTAGGATACATCATTTGTTTTGAGGTACTAGGAACTGAACTCAGTGGTTCTCTACCACTGACCTGCATCCCCCCCCCTTTTTTAAAAATTTGAGGCAGGGTCTTGCCAAATTCCTGAACCTGGTCTCAAATTTGCAGTCCTCCTACCTCAGCCTCCTGAGTTGCTGGTATTATAGGCATGTGCCACTGTGCCTGAGCAGGATAAGTCAAAGTTAATTTCTGTAACAAAATGCAAGAGATCTTGAATGTGTGATCTGGATTAGCAATTCTAGATTAGGCAGGCATCAGAATCACCTGTGAAGTACGCTAAACTGTAGGTGCTTCAACTCAGCTGCCATGATCATGATACATGTATCATGAGATACATGAGAACCATTCATCCAGATGTCAAAATCCATTTGGCAATGAACTCCCTGTGATACTTTCTCCAGGATTTCCAGAGTCATTCTTTTTGAATTTTTGCTGGTTAGTAGACTATGTTAACTAAGGGTGCTTACAGGTGCTGTGGTTCAATCTTAGATTAAATACTTCTTTGATAAATTGGGAAACTATACAATTTTCTACCTGTTTTTTTTTTCCAACATTACAATGGATGATCTGGGTTTGGACAATACACCTTTCACTGTGGAACTAGGGATCTTCAAGCCTTAGAAGAGCCTTTATTTTAAAAGCACACCAATAGTGTATGAAATAGAGTGAATCATTTAATTGTGGAGTTGTGAACTGCATTAACAAGGTTGTTACCACTCTTTGGCAAAGCCACTGTTCTGAAGATTTAAACCCAAAGAGAATCTTGTTTTCTCTTTTTTGATTGTGGCTCAATTTAATGTGTTTCTTAATTAAATAACAAACCCCTTTAAAAATATTAGATTACATAAATCCTTGGTTAGCCATGTTTTCGAAGATTTCTTTCTGAAAGATGGTGGGAACAGATTTTCCTTTGATGTTTCCTGACTAATGTTATGAATTTGATGTGTGAAGTATATGTTTTACAGCAATCATTCTTTTCCAAAATTGGTTAGAGTTTTTTTTTAATTTTTATTTTTAAAAAACAGCAGGGGGCTGTGGCTGTGCAGTAGCGCACTTGCCTAGCATGTGTGAGGCACTGGGTTCGATTCATAGCACTGCATATAAATAATTAAAGGTATTTCAACAACTAAATATATGTGTGTGTGTGTGTATATATATATATATATGTGTGTGTGTGTGTGTGTGTGTGTGTGTGTGTGTGTGTGTGTGTATAAAACAAAACAAAACAAAAACAGAGCAGCAGAAATTTACCCAAGTAAATCATGAAGCAGTTGACTCCGGTAAATTGATGTTGCACAACAAAATAAGCAGATGACTAAAAAAAAAAAAAAAAGAAAAGAAAAGAAATTAGTAGGCCTCATTATTGTTTTAAACACAGTTTAACTCCAAGGGAAAATGAAAACTAAGTTACAAGTTGAGTTATATATTCTCTAAAGTAATGGGGCTTTGAAGTGCTACAGAGTTTAGAAATGTCACCATCCTCAACTAACGCAAGAATTTCTCTCCTTTGCAGTGTTTCCTTGAGTTAGAAGCCTGTGTTTAGCAGCTGCTACAAATCAATTTTTCCTTTGTTATAGCATTTGACACTATGATACCTTAAAGTGGGTGTTATTTATCTGGGGAGTGATGGTAAATGGATATGGGAAGGAATTGGAGTTATTTAACAACTGTTTGCAGAAGTTCCAGATTTCTTGGGAGGGAACAGGAAATATTAATTTTAAAATAGTTCCCAAAGCCAAAAAGAAGAGAGAAGAAAAAAAAGCACTTTTTTTCTTAATGTGTTTGGATTACCTCTTAAGAGATGAGTAATGAATGAAATCCAGGATTAGTACACAGGAAGAGCTCTGAAGAGACTGTCTAGACTCCAGGTCATCTCTCTCTCTCTCTCTCTCTCTCAACTACTCCAAAAAATTTTAGAGAGAAAATCCTCTGCTGTATTCTTAAATACTTGGAAGGGAAGGAAATGAAGAAATTATCTGAGTGATCAGTGCAGTGTCTAATAAACTCCACCATAAAGATTATTTTCTTTGGAATACTTTTTTTGCGGGGGAGGTACCAGGGAATGAACTCAGGGGTACTCAACCACTGAACTACATCCTCAGCCCTATTTTATATTTTATTTAGAGACAGGGTCTCACTGCGTTGCTTATCATCTCACTTTTGCTGAGACTGGCTTTGAACTCGTGATCCTCCTGTCTCAGCTTCCTGAGCTGCTGGTGGAATACTTTTTAGCTTCTCTGATTGCAATTTATATTTTCTTACGATCTATAGATTCAATCACTTTATATCTTGGGTTTATACAGCTTATTTTTATGTCCATTTAAAAAAGTTTTGGTCAAAACCATTTTAAATTCTAAAACTCTTTGCGAAACTATTACAAATTTTTTCTTAAAATTTCAAGCCATAAGTTAATTTAGCCATAGTATTTATAGTTATACACAGTAGTTGGGTTCATCCCAATGAATTCATACATGTGTGAAAATCTATTTCAATTCCTGATCCCCCCTTTAACCTCCCCCCTTTCCTTCCTGTCCTCTCTCCTCTTTTCCTTCTTCTACTGGACTTCCTTCTGCTTCTCTATTAATTTGTATTTGATTGGTTCTTCATGCTATCTTATCGTCCCTTACCCTTTATTTTACTGTAGCTTCCACATGAGAAAAAACATTCAACCTTTAAGTGTCTGAGTTTGGCTAATTTCACTTAGCATGATATTCTCCATTTCCATCCATTTACTGGAAAATGCTATATTTCACTCTTTTTTATGGCTGAGTAGAACCCCATTGTGTCTCTGTGTGTGTGTATTTATCACAATTTGTTAATCCATTCACTTATTGACAGACATCTGGTTGGATTCCATAATTTAGCTCTTGTGAATTGTGCTGCTATAAACACTGATGTGGCTGTGTCACTGTAGCATTCAGATTTTAGATCTTTTGGGAAAATACTGAGGAGTGGGATAGTTTCATCGTATGGTATTTCCATCCCTAGTGTTTTGAGGAATCTTCAAACTGCTTTCCAGAGTGGTTGTACTAGTCTGCATTCCCACCAACAATGGACAAGTGTACTTTTCCCCACAACCTAGCCAGCGTTTATTGTTGTTTGTTTGTATTCTTGATTATTATCATTCTGACTGGTGTTTGATGAAACCTTAGTGTAGTTTTGATTTGCATTTATTTCCCTGATTGCTAGAGATGTTGAACATTTTTTCATCAATTTATTGGCCTTTTGTGTTTCTTCTTTTCAGAAGTTTCTGTTGGTTCATTTGTCCATTTATTGATTGGCTTATTTAGTTTTTGGGTGTTAAGTTTTTTGAGTTCTTTGTATAGTCTGGATATTAATATTCTATCGAAAGGGTAGTTGGCCAGGATTTTCTCCCATTCTATAGTAACCAGAGCTCTCTCTTCATCATTTCCTTTGCTCTGCAGAAGTTATTTTAGTTTGATGGCATCCCACTTATTGATTCTTGGTTTTATTTCTTCACTTTGGGGGTCTTTTTAAGGAAGTTGATGCCAGCACTTATATAATGGGGTGTTGACCCTCTGTTTTCTTCTAGCACTTGTAAAGTTTCTGGTCTAATTCCTAAGTCTTTGATCCATTTTGATTTGAGTTTTGTTCAGGGTGAGAGATTAGGGTTTAATTTCATTTTTCTACATATAGCTATCAACTTTTCTTAGTACCATCTGTTAAAAAGGCTGTCTTTTCTCCAGGATATATTTTTGGCACTTTTGTCAAATGTCAGATGGTTATAGTTTTGTGTATTGTCTCTATGTCTTCTATTCCATTGGTCTTCCTGTCTGTTTTTATGCCAATACCTTGCTGTTTTTTGTTATTACACCTCTGTATTATAATTTCCAGTCAAGTATTGTAATGATTCCTGCTTTGCTTTTCTTGCTTAGTATTCCTTTGGCTCTTCTGGGTCTCTTGTTTTTCCAAATTAATTTAAGAATTTTTTTTCTAATTCTGTGAAGACTGCCATTGAAACTTTGATGGGGATTGCAGTGAATCTGTATGTTGCTTTGGTAGTATCTGCCATAATATTTCTCTAAGTCATCAATGGAGGTATTTCTTTCTATTGCCACTGATACATTTTTGAACTACTACTATTGATAAAATTTTCTAGTGAAATTATTTCATATTCTCCGCATATATTCAGGGTAGTTGAGAAAAATTTAAGCACAGAATTCAACTAGGATGGCCCTTAACTATAGGTTGAATTCTCTCTACATCACCCCAAATCTAATGCTACTTAAAGGGAGAAAAATATTTTTAAAAATTGCTCATAACTCCTGCAAATAATAAGAAGGACTATGCTGGCAATGTTGGTGAACATTTATATAAATTTCCTTATTGATATACTGGGATTGAAAACCAACTACCTTTCCTTTTCCTTACAACTCTCTTGCTGAAGAGCCTGGCTCATTCACTTTTATCCACTTATAGTGGGACAGAGGGATTTGTTGCCTACCATTTGTTCCCCACCTAGTACTACTCTTCAAACAGTTTCTGCTGTTGTAGAAAGAATGGTTTTCCTTAATGAACATTTTTGTCTGGCTATGAAGTAGGTGGGACTTCTGGGAAAAACCATTTATTCTAATGTACTTGCTAGGATGACAACTTTCTTTGGCAGATCTCGATTGAGACACATGGTAAAGCTTTTTTTTTTTTTTGAGGCTCTTTTTAAAAATTAGTATATATTAATTATGTAGAATAACAGTTTCATTGTGGCGTATTCCTCCCTGAAACTTATTTGCATTTATTCTGAACAGTTGCCTAGACATCAGGAGGCTACTGGTGGCTGATTCTTTTTGCTTCCGTTTGGTTTCTAAATATTGCAGTCCCCCTACTCTTCATGGAATGTTTATACATACAAATATAACATTGTTTGAACACTTCCTACTTAAAATGCTCATGTATGGGGGAATGACTGCAGATTTTGACATATATATCTGTTCAATAGTATGTAATCATTAAAGACATGAAGTTTGTTAGTAACCTAACGCTTACGTTAAGTTGAAAAGAGCAGAATGCAAACTTGTATATATAGCATGTCCATGCTCAAGTGAAAAAAAAGGAACTCTGCTGCCTTCTAAATTTTTTAAGTGATGATTTGATTTGTTGTTACATATTTGCACATATGCACAATAAAACAATATAATTTGGTCAATATCATTCCCTGTTGTTTTCCCTTTACCACCCCTCCTCCCTCACCCTAGTCCTTTTCCTCTACTCATCTCCCTTGGAGTTTCATGAGATCTGCACCCCTGCAACTTTTTTTTTTCCTCTAGCTTCTATATATGAGAGAAAACACAACCTTTGGCTTTCTGAGTTTATTTTATTTTGCTTAACTTAATGCTTTCAAGTTCCATCTATTTTCTTGCAAAAGACATAATTTCATTTTTTATTATGGCTGAATTAAATTCTGTGTGTATATAGACCACATTTTATTTATCTAGTCATCTGTTGTTGGGTATCTGGGCTGGTTTCATAATATGGCTATTGTGAATTTTGTTGCTGAAAACATGGGTAGACGTGTATGACTATAGTATGATGACTTTACTAATTTTTTTAAATTAAGTATATTTATTTTACTATTTTGGTTATAATACTGTTACAGTGATAGGGATTTCCAGAAAACTGAGTCAGTGTAAAGACCTCCCCTCCTTTCAAACCCTGATTCTTGTGATCAAGTCAGAAAGATTTCAGACATGTCACTAGGAGTAATAGGCAGAGTTAACAAAAGGATGGGAAGAGGGAAAGGAGACATTCTCAAGGGAGAGAGTGGGTCCTCTTAGAAAGAAGAGGGAGAGTGTGACTCTCCTGAACTCCAGTTTTATTGGGGATCCTAGAAAAGTTTCCCCAGCCCAGGTCCATGTCTTGACTTTTGACTCATAGCAGATGACATCAGACTTTCAAGTCCCTACTGCCATGGCAACTCTAGGTGATGACTTTAATTCCTTAGGTTAAATATGTGGTATAGCTGGGTCATATGGTGGTTCCATAGCTAGTCTTTTGAGGAACCTCCATACTATTTCCATAGTGTCTGTACTAATTTACAAGAGTGTAAAAGTGTTCCTTTTTCTTCACATCTTCTTCAGCATTTATTACTGTTTGTATTCTTGTTGACTGTCATTTTGAAAGGTATGACATGAAATCTCAGTGTACTTTTGATTTTCATTTCTGTAATTAAATATTTTTTCACATATTTGCTGGCTATTTGTATTTCTTCTTTCAAGAACTGTTTAGTTCATTTGCCCATTTATTCATTCTTTTCTTCTCTCTCTCTCTCTCTTTCTTTCTTTCTTAAGTTTTTTGAGTTCTTTTTATATTCTGGATATTAATCCTCTGTCAGAGAGTAGCTAGCAAAGATTTTCTCCCAGTCCACAGACTTTCTCTTCACATTCTTGTTTCCTTTTCTGTACAGAAGCTTTTTAATTTGATGTCATCTCATTTATTAAGTCTTTGTATCATTTCCTTTATGGGCTTTAGTAGTTCTACTGAGCAAATTGTTGTCTGCACCTACGTGTTAGAGAATTGATACATTTTCTTCTAGGAGTTGCAAAATTTCTGTCTAATTCCTAGGTCTTTGATCCATTTTGAATTGACTTTTGAGCAGTGTGTGAGATAAGGATCTAGTCTCATTCTTCTACATATGGACAACCAGGTTCCACAGTACATTTGATTAAAAGGCTATCTTTTCTCCAACATGCTTTTGGTACGTTTGTCAAGGATCAAATGACTGTATCTATGTGGTGTGGTTTCTGTTTTCTCTGCCGTTCCATTGGTGTATGTGATCGTTTTTATGCCAGTACCTTATAGTTTTTATTACTACAGCTCTTTAGTATAATTGGCAATCAAATATCATGATGCCAACAACACATTGCTTTTTTTTTTTTTTTTTTGCCTAGAAATGCTTTGGCTATTCTGGGGGCTTTTGTTTTTCCAAATGAATTTTAGTAAAGTTCTTTCTAGTTCTGTGAAGAATGCCATTTGTATTTTGATAGGGATTTCTTTGAATCTGTATGTTGCTTTTGATAACATAGCCATTTTAACAATTTTAATTCTGCTTATTTATAAACATGGAAAGTCTTTCCATCTTCTGGTGTCTTCTTAAATTTCCTTTTTCTATGTTCTATAGTTTTCATTGTAGAGAACTTTCAAGTCTTTGGTTGATTTATTCCTAGGGTTTTGTTTCTTTGTTTTGTTTTTGGCTATTATGAGTAGAATTATCTCACTGTTTTCTTTCTCAGCAGATTCATTATTGATGTATAGGAAAGTTATTGATTTTTGTATGTGATTTTTTCATCCTGCTACTTTGATGAATTTGGAATTTGTCTCTGAGCTCTCGTAGTCTTCTGGTGGAGCCTTTTGGATGTTTGAAGCATAAAAGTAAAATTTGTCTTCTTCCTTTCCTATTTTATCTTTTTCATTTCCATCTCTTGCCTAATTGCTCTGGCTAGAATTTCTAGTACTATATTGAACAGAAGTGATGAGAGTGGACATCCTTGTCATCAGGGATATTGCTCTGTAATTTTATTTCCTAGATTTTGGTATCAGGATGATGTTGACTTCATAGAATGAATTTGAAAGTGCTTCACTCCTTTCTATTCCATCGAATATTTTGAAGAGCATTGACATTAGTTCTCCTCCTCCTCCTCCTCCTCTTCCTTCTTCTTCTTCTTCTGGAAGTACTGGGGATTGAACCCAGGAATTCTCGAATGCAAGGCGAGCCCTCTACCAACTGAGGTATACCCCCAGCCTCTGACATTAGTTCTTCTTTAAAGGATGGATAGAATTCAGCTGATAATCCATTTGGTTCTGGGCTTTTCTTTGTTAAAAGGCTTTTTATTACTGTTTCTTCTCATTGCTCATTTTTTGGTCTGCTCAGATTTTCTGTATTCTCTTAGTTCAATTTTGGCAGGTTGTATGTGTCTACAAATATATCAATTTATTCTGTATTGCGCGATTTACTTAAGTATGTTTCATAATGATCCTCTGAATTTCTGTGAAGTCTGTGGTGATTTCTCCTTTTACATTTCTAACTTCATGAGTTTCAGATTTTTTTCTTCTTTTCTTTTGGTTCATTTGGGTAAGGCTTTATCAATCTTGTTATTTTTTCAAAGAACCAACTAGTTCTTTTTATTGTTTTTTTTTCATTCTCCTATTTTATTGATTTTGGTTCTGATCTTAAAAATTTCCTTCCTTCTACTGGCTTTGAAATTGGTTTATTCTTGTTTTTCTAGGATTTTGGGAGACATAATGAGACTATTTATGTGGGAACTTTCTGATTTTCTTATGTCAGTACTAATAGTTATAAACTCTGAGAACAATCTTCATAATATCCCAGAGGTTCTGATATATTGTATCATTATTCTCATTTGATTCCAAGAATTTTTAATTTCTCCCTTAATTTCTTCTACCATTCATCCATCATTCAGAAGGATATTGTTCAATATTCCCATGTTTATATATATTAAATAGAGTTTTTTGGTGTTGATTTCTAATTTCATTTCATTATGAACTGATAAGATGCAGGAATTGTACTGATTTTTAAAATATTTGCTAATAGTTGTTTTGTGGCATGAATTTGATCTATTTGGAAGAAAGTTCCATGAGCATTTGAGAAGAAAGTGAATTTGGCTGTTGTAAGAACTACTCTATAGACATCTATAGACATCTGTTAAGTCCCTTTGATTCATAATATTTTCTTTGTATCAATTTCTTCTACATTTTCCAGTTTATTTAAGTATGTTTTCATAAAGGATTGTTCCCTTTGCCAGTATGAAGTGACCTTCTTTGTCTCTTCTGATTAATTTTGGCTTAAAGTTGACTATGTTGTATGTGTGAACGTAGCTACTCCTGCTTGTTTTAAGGCTCCATTTGCACAGTGTATTAATTTCTGCCCTTTCGTTTTCAGTCTGTGACTCTCTTTGCCTGTAAGGCAAGTCCCTTGCAAACAACATATGTATTTGGGTTGTAATTTTTAATCCATTGTGCTAGCTTAAATATTTTAATTGGGTAGTTGAGATAGTTTATAATAGGTGTTATAGAGAGATATTTATTAATTCCAGCCATTTTGTTTTATTTACAATATTATGTTGGTCCCATTTTTCTTTTGTTTATCTAGTCTTCAAATGAGGTTTGTCCATTTGTGAGTTTGGACAAACCTCATTTGAAGTTTTTTTTTTTTTTTTTTTTTTGAGTTCTTATGTGTGTAGTATTTCATTAAGTATTTATGTAGTGATGGCTTAGTTGTATTGAATTATTTTAGTTTCTGCTTCTCTTGGGTGGTTTTTATTCAACATTCTTCAATTCTGAAGGATAACTTTTCTGGGTGTAGCAATGTTGGTTGACAGTTACTTTATTTTAGGACTTGGAACACATAATTCCAAGCCCTCCTGGATTTTAAAGTATTTGCTGAGAAATCATAATCAATTTGGATTGACTTGTCTCTAAACATGACCTGATTTTTTCTCCTGAGACTTTTAAAATTCTATCCTTGTTCTGTATGTTAGAAATTTTAATTATGATGTATCATGAAGAAGTTCTTTTTTAATCTTGTCTATTTGGGGTTTTGAATGCCTCCTGTACCAGGATGTCCAGTTCATCGCGAACGTTTGAAATATTTTCTGTTTTTCTTTCCCTGAAGAGGTTAACCATGACATTGACCTGTATCTCACAACTCTCTTTGATACAAAAGATTCTTAAATTTGAGCTCTTAATGATATCCCAGAGTACATGTATATTACGGTCATAGATACTTTCTTTTGTTTAATACTGTCTAAATGTTCAAGGCTGACCACTTTGTCTTCCAACTCTGAGATTCTGTCATCTGCATGGTTTAATCTATTAGAGAGACTTTCAATTGAACACTGCATTTGATTTATTGTGCTTTTCATTTTCAAGGTTTATGTTGGTTCTTTTTCAATATCTCTCTCCTTATTGAATTTCTCATTCATATACTATACTAACTTTCTTAATTTATTCAGTTTTTTTGTGTTATCTTGGAATCCATTAATCTTTTTGATAATCATTCTTTTGAATTCCTTATCTGGTATTTCATTTGTTTCAATATATTTAGGGTCAGTCAGTGGTAAGTTATAAACTTTAGGGGTTGTAATGTTACCTTGTTTTTTTATATTTATTGTATTTCTGTGTTGGGTTTTGTGCATTTGTTGGAGTGGATTTCTCTTCCACTCTTGCAGTAGACCTTTTTAGAACACAACCTTCTCTGGCAAAGTGTTCTATTCTGACAGGTTGTTGTGAATTTTTATGTACTGGAGAAATGAGATCAGCACCCCCCTATGGCCAGGAAGTTTCCGATCTCTGCTGGGTGTCTGGATCTCAGGAATCTCCTGAGATTTCTGTTCACAGGACAACACTACATAGGTATCACATACTCCATCACCCATGAATGTGGCCTTCCCAGGCTCAGTCTCCAAATGTAATTATGTCTACCTTTTCAGTTTTCCAACCCTTTTCAATAGTGATGTCAGTCACCAGACTTAAAGGGAAAGCAAGTTGCATTCCCCTCCATATTGCTGACTTTTGAATCCCTCAGTGTATAATCTTCTCTGTGCCTGTTTCACTCATATTCTTCTAGGTACATCCTAGGCCACACAGTAGGTGCCACACAGTAGGTTCTTTATGGCAATATTTGCTATGATCATCCAGGCTCCTGCAGCAGCAAGCTGCAGCATGGCCTCCTTGAGATGGCTCCTGCCTCAGTTCTCTACTTGCCAGTTGAGTATACAGAGCACTTTCAGGCACCAGCTCGCTGTGCAGTCTCTGGTTCACCTAAATTCTGACTGTTTTCTATGCCATATTTGTCTGTTGTGTTTCTCTGTGTTTGTGTGAACTGGCATCACTGCTGCCACTGCCACCGGCTTGCCTCCAGTGTACTCTTTCTTGTCCTTTGCTTAAAGCACCCAGTTTTCTGGGTCTCTAAGAGCCTTTGGCTGTCTGATATTGAATTTCAGTGAATTCCATCTTTAACCATTCTTGCTGAGATAAGTGCACTTGCTACTCAAATCCCAAGCTCCTGAGCAACCGGAAATGCAAACTTTTCCCATTCCATCATCTTGAATCTCTCCCTTCTAAAAAAAATTATGCCTAGACGGTGCCTGAAGGGAATTACTATATCATAGTTGATGATGAGTGCTAAAATCTTTGGCAATTCCCTTTTTTTCTACTTTGTTTTTAAATTTTGGTTAGTAGATATGATATCACTCTACCAATGTAAACAAAAATTATTTCAATACTTTCCCTTTTAAATTAAGCAGACTGTTATTATTGAATTCCCTTTTGCTTTCCCAAAGCAAAAAATAATTGGAAAAATAATTCCTCATTCTATAAGTGGATGAGAGAAATAGAGAGGAAACGAGGTATGTAAATAAAAATAATGTTTTAGTTCACCTAACTTCGTTGGAAGTTTAGAGACTCATATTTAATGGATAACTAAATGATCAAGATGGCTCCTCACTTTAAGTAACTTCACTTTCCAATCCTGGTTCAGACAATAGAAGATAGTTTTTCAGTAAAACCCTTTCTTGATGTAAATATTGAAAGCTGTTGAAGATATTAATTTGAGATGCTCTATTTAAATAATGATCATCAAATTTTAATCTTGGCTAAATTCTTCTATTCATAGGTTGATTGACTGAGACTCAGGGAGCTGAGTAACTTGTCCTACTGAAAAACAGTAGAATCTAGAATGCACATCTCCAGCCTTGCAGAAGAACTCCCCTCTCACCATGGCTCTGACTCTAAAAAGCTCAGCTACATTCAGAGTCTTCTTTGGTCTAGAACAGTCTTAATTCTGCATTGCTGTTTCATCTGACATGCAAAGGGTAAGAGCCAAAGAACATGAGAACACTTTTCCATATGTCTGTCCTGCCAAAACCAACATGCATTGGCAATTGGATCACCAGAGAAATTTAGATGTCTTCAATACTGGGGCAAGGCCCTCTTCCCAATATAAATCACTTGAACATCAGGTTGCAGACAATAACCACATGCTATTTGCCCTAGAGAGTGGAAAGTGGCTTTGGGAAAGGGTGTTTCCAAAAATACAAAGATTCAAACAGGAGATCTTGTAGGAAATAGCTCTCTCTCTTCTTTGGGCATCTCTTTTCCATTAAAGAGAAGGAAAGATTGGACATGTATTCATGCTTTCTGTGTGTGTGTGTGTGTGTGTGTGTGTGTGTGTGTGTGTGTTTTGTAGCATTGTTGAGGAGCTTCTCTACTTATTGCTTCTTCAGAAAAAGAATTCCTTATCACAGAACAATTATTTTGGTTAGTTGGAAAGAAGTTTGAATTTTCTGACTCCTTACTAGGTGGGGAATGGAGGGAAATGTGACATGCTTCCCATTGCTGATTGGCAGGTTCTTTGTAGAATATTCAGCCTTGAGATCTGTGCAGTTGAGGCCAAAGATAAGTTGGTTGTAAAGGTGCATGTATATTTCTTTTGTTATATTAAATGATGCCCTTGTATTTTTGTCCTCAAATTAACTTTGAAAATGTGGAGTATTTATTTCCATGTGATCTTTAAAAAAGTACTTAAAAATTTATAAATTTACAAAAATGTTTTTCAGGTATGTGGGTGACATATATTTCTTACAATACTCCTCTTTGGGTATGTATCATTATCTGTATTTTAAAGACAAGGAGAAACTACCAGGAAATGCAGCTAAAAACCAGCAGCACAATGTGGTTTCCCATGGCCTCTGATCTCAAATTCCATATTTTTTGCACTAAGGTTCATGTTCCTTTTGCCTTGGAAGTCCCAGAAATATTTTTGGAGAACATACTGTGAAATCTGGACATAGAAGAGTGAACAACTTGCCCAATTTCATGATTAAAAATTATCGTGGTAAGGGCATGAATAAAGTATATCTGGTAACCAAGCCACATACTTCCCTTAAGAAAAAAACTTATATTATGTGTCTTGCAAGTGTGCACAAGTCAATGTATGTAAGGCAGAGAGACAGCAGAGAAAACATATAAGGCCCTGTCTTCCCTCTCTCAGTTCTTCTCTTCCAAAAAATACTTTAAAGTAATACACTAGGAGTCACACAATTCAATGGGGGGAAACAGAGATATGTTTAAGTGAGAATAATAACTTTTTATGAACAAGAGACTTTTTCTTAGTGACCTTTATTCCCAACTTTTGACAAATATTTTAATCTTCATTATTTTAAAACATGAAGGATATGATGATTAAAAATGACTTCTTTAATATTGAAAAATACTAGAAATGAACTTCAGTGTCACAAAGATTGTTCTGCTAATTGTTATAGGAAGGAAGAAATATGAAACACAATACTTTGAGTTACTGCCCTAAATCTGAGTAATTCAGAAAAAAAGAAGAAAGTTGAACCTAAACCAATAAGATTCTTAGTGTGATCTAAGATTAGTACTCCTATATGGACTGATTGTGGGCAGTTTGTGACTGATTAGTTTAAAAAATTAACAGTGTTCAGAAACTTTTAGTAGAATTGAAAGAAACATGAAAAATAATTTAATGTCTGTTGAATGTAATGATAAAAACAATGGAGCTTATATTTTCTAGGTCTTTTGTTTTTATTTTCTTTTTCTGCTAATTCCTTTCTATTCTATGTAATTAAAATACCTGTATACTTTGGATTGAAAATTTAAAAATAATCTGATCTTCCACCACTGATAATTTGAGAACCCTGTGCTAAACCACAACAAAGTCAGGTTTGTTATTGAATTGAAAAGAGTGTATTTTAAAACATACTGAGTGTAAAACACTAGGTTAAAAACAAATAAATGATCATGTTTGGTATTTTCAACCCTTAGTCAAATAGGCGAACAGGAGCCAAAGGATTCTTAAGATCTGTAGTCATAGGGAGTCAATTTTTGTTTAATTTTGAGTGATAAATTTTGATGAAAATTTGGGAAGGAGCAAGTCCTACTAACTAGCCTAACATTTGAATACTTTAACAAAAATATAAGAATATCTTCTCAGCCTCTTACACAAGGAATTACTATGTATTCATCTATCCATCCATTAATTGACAATTGAACACCCCCCGATATACCCAGGGCCATTGTCTGGGTGTAAGAATATACTTTAGGAATACTACAAAGGGTCACATGTACATTTTCCTAAGTTATAAATATTATCAAATATACTCAGAGATGATTACATGGAAGCCCTCTCGATTTCTTAATGTAAACTTTGAAGAACTTAGACCCACTAAGCTCAGATGTAGACTATTCTTAGCTGATTGAACTTCCACTCTGTTTTCCTGGCCCCACTATCTGTCACCCCAGTTTCCTAGTTTGGGAATAAACCCAGAAAACAACAAATAGATGGGAAAATCAGTGGCAATCAGAGCAGAATGTGATGGCTAACCCTGAACACAGATGTAGAGCCACCCCCAGCACAAGAGTCATTGGCTTTGGACAAGGAGGCAGGGAGGTGCGGTGAGCAAGAGACCCCTGCGGGCATGGTGGCCTACAGGAGCCAGTGTGATATTGAGCATAAAGGTAGCAAAGTCCATATACCACAGCTATTGATCAGTCCATACCCTATTGCTGAATCAGCCAGTCTGATTCTCTGTCTGGAGGAGGAAAACAGAACTGCAGAGAAATTCTTTCTTGAGCCCTGTTTGGTAAAGTGTAACCTCTGACATTCCACCGTGTGGTCTTTTGGGAGATCTAGACCTCAAAGGTCTTTAAAACACACACACACACACACACACATGCACACACACATTCTTTCCTTTTCAGTTTGACTTCTCTTTATTTTTCTCTTGATTTATCATTAATAGGCCTGTTGTAATCACAAAAGAGAGTTTCCATCCAAGATGTCATTTTGATGCCAAGTTGTACAATAGTCTGTTGTACTGATGGATATCCAGATAGCCTTGAGTGGGGGGCCTAATCATTCACCCTCCATCAGCAATTAGGCTGGATGCATAAACAAGAACATATGTGGAGACTGTTGTATTAATTGGAACCGCTAGCGACTTCATTAGCAAGGTTTACAGAGTTGGACTTTTTCTCCACATGGTATATGGGAGAAGTTGGGGGAGGTCAAGAGAAAACAAGCATAAGTCAAAGGGAGACTTGAAAAATAAACAGCAACATCTGGCAAACGACTTCCTCCCATGTACATAGGAAGGACTCTTCAGGCAGTGAGGGAGAAATGTTTCTCTTGGCACAGTGTTAGCTTAGTGTCCATCAGATCTGGGAATGAGCTTCACTTAGGTTTATAATATTTCCTTGGTGAGGGTGCGGGCTCTGTGGCCTGGTGCTTGTGACAGCAACCTTTCATTTAGTCTTTCCTAAGAATCATTAACTTTACTTGAAAGTGTTTTAAAAAGATGTTTAAAGACCTTGTAATTCTTCATTATCTAAAACTTTATGTCTTCTTGATGAACTATATTATTTACACCGGAGAGGTCCAAGACTGCATCTTTTTGTTCAGGTAAAAGATGATCATAAAATTCTAATGATTCAGTCAGTCACTCCAGACATATCAGTGTGGTAGAAGGCTTCTGTAATTCCTTGATACATGGCTATTCACATTAAATGACTAATAAGGTATTAGTCTTCAATAACATAATAACTAGTTTTAAAGTACACTTTCAAGACTTTTTTTTTTAAAGAGAGAGTGAGAGAGGGGAGAGAGAGAGAGAGAGAGAGAGAGAGAGAGAGAGAGAGAGAGAGAGAGAGAGAGAGAGAATTTTTTAATATTTATTTTTTTAGTTCTCGGCGGACACAACATCTTTGTTGGTATGTGGTGCTGAGGATCGAACCCGGGCCGCACGCATGCCAGGCGAGCATGCTACCGCTTGAGCCACATCCCCAGCCCTCAAGACTTTTCTTAACAAAATAAATATATTTTTCTTTATTTTCACAGAGTAAAAAGAAACCAATATACAAAATAGAATAGAACAGATATTTGTGAAATAGAAAACTTCAGAGTCTTCTGTCCAGGCCACATGAGTAAAAATTTCTCAGCTTTGTGAAACTATAAAACTAAATATTTATAAAACACATTTTTTTCATGTGCTATTTACTATTTTAAAGTTGATGTAAAGATAGAAAAACTTGCAAATTCTATGGTGGGAGTTCTATAAATTATTGCTTCTCAGAGCAGGAGGAATTGAGAGATGTTGTCTTTGTCATGGGGAAGAGAATGGCATAATAGCATATTCCTCCGGAGGGAAAGTGGGATAGAATGTCCATTTAATTTCCCATCTCATTTCTCTTCCCTTCTTCCATTTCTGAATCATTGTCTTTTATGAAAACCAGATGGAAGTCAAGTGATTTACACATGGAATAATTCTATTTTATGTTAGGAGAAATGTGGATGCCCCGGTTTCAGGATTTTTACGTGAATGTTGTTTTTCTAGGTGTAGGCTATTTGTCCAGTGAAACCATCTGTTATTCCGTTAACTTCTTGACAAACAACTCTCAGAAGGACTCACAGACTTCAGGTGGGGATCTGGGTACATGTCCTACAAAGGAAAGAGAAAAATTCTGGGATTTCCAAAGGGGGAAATTATCTGAGTAGCAGTTATCTAAACCACAGGCCTACAGAAACTAAGCCACCTGTGGACCATTGCCCAGCACTCCTGATGAGGGAGAAACACTCTCATAGACATATACACCTACATTAGTCACCCCACCTCAGGTCGTTCTAGAATAAGCAGCATAAATATTATAATTTGCCTTGTTGAATGAAGCACAGTGGAATTTGGAAAGAGAGAGTCTATCTCTACTGAGAAGCATTAGGTGTTTGACACAAGGACTATTTTTGAGTTGGTAACTGGTGATGGTAGGGGAGCAGCCCATAAAGAGACCGTTGTGGTCAATAGTCTTTTACTTGATTTTAATTTTTTTTTTTTTTTGTGGTACTGGGAATAGAAGCCAGGGCCTCACACATGGTAGGCAAGTGCTCTACCACTGAGCTATACCTCCAGTCTCCATTTATTTTTTAAAATGATGCAAGTTCCTGTGTTCCCGGCTCTGTATCTCTCTCTAGAACTCTATACCCACACAATCAGCCGGCCACTTCACAGCCCTCCTTAAGTGTACTACAGTGCCTTCTATTTGTTATGCCACTTTAGACTAGACAGCAGCTCAAGGGAACTTATTATACAGACCTAGAGCTCTTCAATTTACCCAAAGAGGAGGAATGCAATCCACAGTCACCAAGGTTTGGTAGGCAGTCTAGGTCTTTATGTCTTGGCTCTGCTTCCTGTGTGTGTCTGTAGATTTTACTTTCCTTGCTCTGCTGTGAATGTGGTTGATAGTTTCATTTTATTTTTTTTAATGGCTTCTCTATTGCTCACAAGTTTATATATCAGAAGACTACATGAAAAGGTTGAGTTAATTTTTCTCTTGGACCTTATTCTTCCTAACAAGGCTAAGAAGGAGTCAAACTAATCTGTATTATCATCTCAATTGATCAAAATAATTAGTGAAAGAATATGTAGACAGTAGGGCAAATATGTGGCCCAGTAATAAAAAAAAAAAAGAGGTGGTAGGAAATTCATTTTTCCCCCAAAAAGATCAGTGTGTTCTCTGGAAGTGGTTTAATTCTTACCTGATGGACCTGGTCAAGGAGGCCAGAGGTGCCACATGTAGGAAGGCTAACCGTGGAGGAATGGGAAGGACCAGCCTGGAGATGGCCACACACTCAGGTCAGGCTAGGTTCCTATTTCTAGAAGATCTGGATCCTGCATCATTTACTAAGCAGCATGTTCAAAGGAGGAAGGCAGACACCAAGGCATCAGAGAGGTTGTGAAATTGAAGATTTAATTTTAGGAACATTTCCTTGAGCCAAAGGGTAGGATGGCAATTGCAGTAAAAGTGAATTTAAGTATCAGTTTTAAGGACTGGTGTATCCAGGAGCCTTGCATGTAATCCCCAAACCCATGGTGGGGAAAAGGGCCTGGGAATCTGAGAACAAAGGAACGGTCAGTGAGGCCACTGCCTGTAAATTAGTAGCAAAAACTTCTGACTCTTCACAAGAGTGTGCCATTGTAAGCTGAGAAGAGATGGTGATGTCATCGTGTTTATTTGCTTCATTATTTATTATTTTCCTTTACTATCATCTTTACTATAGAGCGATCTTAATTGTCCCTCAAGGATCATGTGTTAAAAGTCTAGTCCTCAGGTTGGCACTAATGGGAGGTGATGGAGATTTTAAGGGCTGAGGTCGAGTGGAAAGTCTTAGGTCTCTGGGCACATGACCTGGAAGGGGAAGTGGGACTTTGGTTTCTTCCTCATCCTTTCTTTGCTTCCCAGCTCCCTGAGGTGAGCACTCCCCATGCAGCCACCATGTGCTGCCTTGCCACAGGCCCCAAAGCAATGGAGCCAAGTGAGTATGGATTGAAACCTCTGAAATCATGAGCCAAAAGAAATCTTTCCTCTTTATAATTTGATTATTTCAGTTATTTTGTTACAGTAATGGAAAACTGACTCATACATCCTTCTTGAAGAAATTGGCTCACTCAGAATTCCAGACACTAATATCATATTTTCAAAAACTGGAACATAATATCTCTACCTATATTAGTCATGGTCAAGATATAGAGGATCTGTGAAAAATTACTTCTCTAATCAATTTACACATAACTTAGAACACTCACCATAACTTGTTTATCTTTTCAATGACTTATAACCCAGAGACAGTTACTTCTACATAAAAAAAGTATGATCAGAAAAATTGATAACAAGCAGTAAACTGTGGAAAGGGAAAGCTTTATTTCATTGGGGAAATCCCCAAATTTATCTTTTTCTTAAAAAAAAAAAAAAAGAGTTCAGTCAAAGGTACTGTTCTGGATCACCATTTTTTTCTGTCCCTTTTTACTCCTTATAGTTTCATTTCTGAAGGTCATGAACTTAAATATGTGTGTAGAAATGGAGTACTATATGCTTACTTTAAAAAATATCTCTTTCCTCAGTTAGCTCTTTTCTGGTTTCCATATTATTTATAAATGATAAATACCAGACTATCTGCTCTTCCTCTAATCCTTGAAGGCTCCCAGTTGGGTCCTGTAAACTTCATGGAGAATTCTTCAACTCTTACCCAGTGGTAGACTAATCTCTAGCTGAATGCTTTTTGCTCTTATAGCTATCGGATACAACTTAATTCTTAAGATTTATTTCTGTGTTTTGTAAAAGCCATTATTCCTCCTCATAGAGGCTGGAGGACTCCGAAATCTATGTTCTTCTATGTCTTCTGGTGCAGTATACTTACTTTTCTTAGAAAAATGTTCCATCTCATTTTAGATCTTTCATGGAATTTCAAGACCCTGGTTCCTCATACGTTGGCCCCTTCCCAAATACTGTATAGATCTTGCATTTCTATTGCCAGACTCAGAATACTGTCCCAGATTGTCATATCATATTTATTTCCTGCCCATTGGTTTCTATTCTCTACCACTCTCTCCACCTGTTTGGATGCACAGCCTCTTAGAGCCTGTATTAGGTTGCCCTCACAAGACAAGTTTCAACCTTCTTGGATCTAGTGCTTCTTGCTATGCATATTTTACCTTTTAATGATTTTTTTAATACTCTGCCCTATATTATAGATATTTGGGTCTATGCCTTGTCTATGCTACAATGTTTAATGTAATATTTGTTGTTGTTATGAGCACAGCAGTTGTCCTCATTATGTAGTTGATAAAACAGGAACTTTAAGAAGGACCATTGTACCTAATAGGTACACCTAGACAGTCAAGCAGTGATTCAAACCTAGGTCTTCTTTCTCCCATATTCCAGAAAAAGACCACTTCTCATTGATGAGGAATGCCTCCTAGAATGTGGACGATCCTTGCAGTTGATGGCTTCTTGAGAGCTGCTTTGACAATGATATATCAGCTTTTTAAAGTCATGTTTCTAATAAGAAAATGTAATTTTAGTTACTGCTTGTATACTTATGAGAAATCAGTTTCCTAAATGTATATACCAAACACTTTGAAATAAGAATCTCAGGTCTCATTATTTAAGTTCTTTCTTTTTTTGGGGGGGGGGGATTTTAAAACGACGTCAACTATTTATACTTTTTAAATTGTTCCTAGGAAAATACTAGGTGTAGATGGTATTAAGTAAAAAGGGTACTATGACTTGGAGAACTCACATTTTGGGGACTCGTTAAACTAATTTTCTAAGCAATTTCTTATTGAAGAAACATTAAAAAGTGTCTCCTTATTGATATTTTTCACTTACCCTTATCCTAAATGTCCAAAACCCAGTTCCCTATTAATCACAGTTTTCATAATGTATCATTTTAACTTCAAAAGGTGAATATGTAAGTAGGAAAAGTAAAGGAAAGGATATTTAAGTATTATATGATGGTATGAATTTACATGAATTTAGGAAATTTGCTTTAGCTGTTAAACCTTTGACTGATCAATGTATACAGGCAAAATATACAAATACAAATTTAAATTATAAGGTAATAAAGGGATCATACTACATTTGAGTTTGTCAAGAGGAAAATTTAGAGATTTGATAAGTCTTGTAGAAGATTATCATATAATAGGAATATAAAATGATTATAATAAAACACTCAAATGATATTAATTTATATTTAAATATGTAGCTAATATTTTAAAAAGTCTCAATGGTTTGTGAAAAGGAGGTGAAGAAAGGGACTCAGAGGACTAAACACCAGTCGAGCAGGGCAAGAGAGTGTTAAGGAAAAGAGGCTTGCCAACGGGAAATATTTGTAAAGGAGAGAAGATTGTCTAGCAAAAAGGCTAAGTCTGGCGCTGTGGTACACATCTGTAATCCCAGTGGCAGGGGAGGCTGAGACAGGAGGATCAAGAGTTCAAAGCCAGCCTCAGCAATGGCGAGGCACTAAGCAACTCAGTGAGACCCTGTCTCTAAATAAAATACAAACTAGGACTGGGGATGTGGCTCAGTGGTCGAGTGCCCCTGAGTTCAATCCCCAGTACACCCTCCACCTGCACCCCCCCCCCCAAAAAAAAGAAGGCTAGATGGAGAGGTAGGCAAAGGAAAATTCTGTTTACCTTTGATTGGAAATATCCAAGCATGCTTAAAATCACTGGCAAGATTTCATTTTTGGGGACAATTGAATACTGAAGAAAGAAAAGTAATAATAGTCCCTGAGGTTCCTGCAGTGGTGGATGAGCATAGCTTTCAATGCATAATGGAGGGATTGGCTTTATGCAGTGCCAAAGTCACCCATGTCACTGTCATAGAAAAGGAACAGTGAGGATAGTTGCAGGGAGATTTGTATAGTGGAAATGCTTAGATATGAAATTGGTGAGAATATCATGGAATATGATAGACCACAGAATATAAATTTGATAAGGAGAGAAGTGATGGAAGATGAAAGAAAAAGCTGATGGATTGGATCAAAGTAGCAAGACCTATGAAGTTGTGAGAGAATGACCCCATTCCATTGTGTTAAGGTCTGTAAACAAGTCAAGATGGCGCCTGGCATTTTGCCAGAGGGAGTGGTTTGTGAAGTAACGCCAGGGAGCCATTAAGTGTGGAGATTCCTTATTGGTTGACTGCTGTATCTAGTTTATGTTAATTAAGATAAGCTGTGTGGAATGTATATATACCCCTCCTGTCCTACAATAAACGGCTCCCACTCCTGCTGTATCAATGTACACAAGTTGCTTGTCACCCCCCAGTTATTTTGCTGCAGCCAGACTGTGGCACATTGGAAGAAGTGGTAATGACCTGTGTTAGCTTTCTCTTGCTGTGACAAAATACCTGATATAAGTCAACTTAAGGGAGGGAAGATTTATTTTGGTTTGTGTTTTCCGAGGTTCCCGTCTATGGTCATTTGGCTCCATTGTCTAAGTCTTATCTCCTAAATGTTCATCGTTTTCCAATGGCTCATTAAATTATGAACCAATGGATGGCATTAGAGCAGATTATGCTAAGTGAAGCCAGCCAATCCCTAAAAAACAAATGCCAAATGTCTTCTTTGATATAAGGAGAGTAACTAAGAACAGAGTAGGGAAGAAGAGCATGAGAAGATGACTAACATTAAACAGGGATGAGAGGTGGGAGGGACAGGGAGAGAGAAGGGAAATTGCTTGGAAATGGAAGGAGACCCTCAGGGTTATACAAAATTACATACAAGAGGAAGTGAAGGGAAAGGGAAAAATAATACAAGGGGGAGAAATGAATTACAGTAGAGGGGGTAGAGAGAGAAGAGGGGAGGGGAGGGGAGGGGGGATAGTAGAGGATAGGAAAGGCAGCAGAATACAACAGACATGAGTATGTCAATATGTAAATTAGTGGAAGCGTAACTGATGTGATTCTGCAATCTGTATACGGGGTAAAAATGGGAGTTCATAACCCACTTGAATCAAAGTGTGAAATATGATATATCAAGAACTATGTAATGTTTTGAACAACCAATAAAAAAATTATGAACCAATCAATAGGTTAATCTATTGATGAGTTTAGAGTCTTTATGATTCAACGAACTTCCAAAGGCCCCACCTCTGAACATTGCAGCCTTCAGGACAAAACCATCAATACATGGGTTTTGGGGGGGGACATTTCAGATTCAAACCACACCAGGAACAGAGAGTGGGATGCTTCACCCGGTGCTTTTGGGATTGGATCTATTCCAAAGAGTGACAGGGTTCAAGGTGTGATCTAGGAAATATGTGCTGATGTGAAGCATTGGAAGAAGTTACTGGAAATATAGTGGTTTAGAGAGAAGCCAGGGTTTTAAATGGATTACCAATATGGTGGTTGAAGTCCTCCCAAGAGATAACAACAATTTGAAGAGAAGAGTGGGCAAAGGATGACGGATGAAAGATGGTGAATGAAAGGTTTGAAGCCCAGAGGAACAAGGAGTAGGGGGAGTCCTGGAGTCAAATGGCATGGTCCCAAGAGAGCAGGGTGCTTTACTAGAAAGGATGGGAAGAATGCAACTTTACTACCTTATACCAATGTCCTTGGGATGTAAAAGATAAAGCAGTCATTACTGAAGAAATTTGCAAAGAAAGGTGTTTATTTAGGGGAGAGCTGGGGTTCCTGTGTGGTCAGAAAAGGAGGAGAGCATTTAGAGAAGATTGAGGTAGGTACTATTATCACTTTTTTTTTTTTACAGATGAGTAGAATGACCCACTTACTTAAAGATAAATTTAAAGCTGACCGAGAGAGCAAGGTATGAGCCAAGAACCATGATCAGACTGACATTCTTTGCAATTAATGTGAGGCATGGTCATTTAGTTTTAAGAGTCTATACAAGGACAATAAGCATTGGATCTGGTGGCCAAAGATCTTATTTCTTTTGATAGGTGTTAGTCATCTTTTTCACCACCGTGGGAAAAAAAAAAACTCACGAGAAAAATTTTAGAGGAGGAAAAGTTTATTTGGGGCTATGGTTTCAGAGGTCTCAGTCCACTGATGACCTACTCCATAGTTGTTGGCCTGGGGTGAGGCAGAACATTATGGCAGAAAGGAATAAAGGAGGAAGGTAGCTCAAGACATGGCAAACAGAAAGCAAAGAGAGCCCTGCTCACCAGGGACAAAATATAAACTCCAAAGGCATACCCCTATGACCTACCTCCTCCAGCCTTACCCTACCTGCCTAGAGTTATCATCCAGTCAATCCCTATAAGTGGAGTAATGCACTGATTAGGTTAAGTCTGTCATAACCCAATCATTTCACCTCTGTACTTTCTTGCATTGTCTCACACATGAACTTTTGGGGACACCTCATATTTAAACCACAACAGGAGGTACTTGAAATGTTTTTGAATAAATTAATATAGTATTTCATTGTTACAATAATCCATTGGAATGTACAGGGTATACTGTCACATGTATAATCTCTCTGATGAGAATTTGCAATGATCTCTTCTACTTTTTGTTGACTTCCATTTTTATAGACCTGGTTCTGAATTTAAATTTGTAGTTACATGATCTAGCTAAATGCAGTCATTTGCTTTTTGATTTTCACAAATTGTGCTTGTGTTTGGAATCAGGATGGTGGCATCTCAGTTTTCCTATGCCCACTATATTACATTTGGAAAAATAATGGTTTCTATCTATTGTTTGGTTATCTTTAGTACCTATTTATTGTGGCTATTTGGTACTTGTTAAATCTTTCATAGTCATCTTGGGGCACCCCAAAGGACTCTTGAAACCAAAATTATATTGATGGCAACTGGAATGTAATATCTTCATCAACATCAGATTGGCAAGCTAATAATATTCTTTTGGCAAATTGAGTGTATTATTTCCAGTTCAGCTTTCATTAGATTTCTTCCTAAGGGGATCTACAAAGAAAACAAGGAGTAGAAAGAGGCTTTATTTTTCATTTAAAAAGAAAACAAAAAAATAAAAATAAATAAAAAATTAAAAATAAATAAATAAATAAATAAATAAAAGAAAACAAAACTTTTTTTTTTCCTTTTTCAAGACATTCATTCAATATCTAGAAAAGAGTTATTACCTAAGGCAGGGGATTCAAATGGGAATTGAAACTCAGTCCAGTAAAAGAGCCCATCCTTTAGTTCCTGAAATGGTAGCTAGAAATTTCTTATTGTTGTTCTTATACCCAAAGGTAGAGGACTTGAAGGTGTTTCAAAGATCATATATCATTATTGAAAAATCTGGTCTTAGATCTCTGCCAGAAAATATGTTCATAGATGAAAAGGGTGCATGTCTAAGTTGTTTTTAAATAATAAAGCTTTTGTCAATATTTTCTTATTGAAGTCATGTTTCTGAAATGAAACTCTGAAAAGAGTAAGTGGAACAGAAAACTAAGATTTGGTAAGTACCTAAAGTACGCTGCACCCTCACTCAGTTCAGTCACCTTATGCCTGGAGCAGTATCTCAAACATCTCTGTAGGTTGTCTTCATACAAGGCAACTTCAGCTTTAAAGAAATGATGAATGCAATAAAAAAGCAGTAAAGGAAATGAAATAGATATTTTTAACCACCAATGATATGCAGAGAGTACACAACTTGTACTGACATTCCTATTCCAACTAATTTCTTTGACTTAAAGGATAGCTTTCTGACATGTTTCTACCAGGAGCTATTATCCTCTACTTGAAAAAGTCTATAACAGTCTCCTAATTCAGTTTTTAAAGTTCCATATGATTTTTATCCTGTAATCATCTTGTAATTTTGTTAAAAATCAGCCTATGAATTTGACTATATCACATGACCCCATTTCAAATGGCACAGCACTGAACAGTAATAATCCTCTTAGAATTTCTCTGGGAAAGCATGATTTGGAAACTCTTGGGCCTTCAAATAGAAATTTTGTCAATTAATCAAAAATATTTGTGAAGCATGCACCAGGTCATCAGCAAATATTGACAACATATTATTTCATGGGTTAATATTTAAACTCTGTCTCAGTCTCTAGGATCTCAGTCTCAGCAACTCTGGGTTGCTGACCACGTTTTAAGCTATTGCTCTGAAGTGCATATCCCAACTGGGTATATCACCTTTAATTTATAACAACATTTTAAAACTGAAAAAATACTTTACTTATATTCATGGACTTATAGTACACGAAGGGATAAAGCTGGCAATGCATCTGATTTTGTAGAAAAGTAATATGAACTAAATATCAAATGGTGGAGAAGAACCATAGGAATTAGGTGGATACTGAATAATGATTAAAAAAACTTAAAAAAAAAAACCTTTCGGTTCTTTAAAATATAAGTACATAGCTTCCTGTGTTCACGTCTTGGTTCAAATTCTTCATTAAAGTTGTTGTCAGTTACAGTTGACTGCAAAACCTCAATGCTTATTTCAGAGTTCCTGAAAGATTGTTCCCTCTAAAAAAAATTTACTGGCAGACTATAAACACAAAAGAACAGTCTTCAGAAGTTAAAGATAGTTAAGTAAAAAAAAAAAGACAAAGAAGAAAAAGAAAACATGAATGCAGCTAAAAATGTTTGTGTCATTGTTTGGTTATATGTATTATATATATTCTTCAATTCTCATTAAGTATTTTCAGAAGTTTTCTGCTCTGGTCAAAAGAACTTTAATTCCTTGCTTTTTGCAAGAGTAAAATTATTCTTGGAAACGTTCCTGAAGACTATTTTTTTTTAAGAACTGTTCATATTTCTTTCCTTTAGCATTTACTGATGGTAGGGAGGGGTGGATGGGGAGACCTACAGATCAAGTGTTGGATGAATCCTGCTTCACCTTGTTATATATAAGGTGCAGTAGACAGAGTCTCCATTGCACTTCCTGCTACCAATGACCTGGAGGCATTTCTCTGTCTAGTTATCATCCGGTAACAGCTTCTTTCTTGCCAGGTCATTAAGATCCCTGCAAGCCTCTGTGACAAGCTCTGCCTCTCAGGAACTCAAGATTAATACTTTAGGGAGAGTTGGGGAATTCCTTGTTATCAAATTGATCTATGAGCATTTTTCTTTATCCTCTGGTGCCCCGACAGCAGGTTGCTGTAGAATGAGTCAAGATAACATAAACATGCACAGATACACATTTTAAATCCAGTCTACTCGTTCTCTTCCTTTTTATTTACCGAGTAGTTAATTACATTTGTAGGTGATTAGGTTCTGTTAAAGAAAAATAAAATTTAGCTCAATACTAGATGAGGGCTTATACTGAAGCTTGGAGTAATCTTTCAATTTGATTTGGATAGAGCTGGTGTTACCCTAAGGTGATTTTCCTATTAGATCTCCAGAAACCTTCTTAATTGACTGGAGTTTTCTTTGAATCAAGTATTTGCCTTTTTTTTTTTTTTTTTTTTTTTTACACTGTACTGCTGTTAGTGGAGAGGATCCTGAATGGGTAGAAGTGATCTTTGACAAAGTCACTTTGCCTTTCTGGGCTTTGGCCACTTTACCTGTATGATACAAATTTGGATTGGATGATTGCTAAAGGGACTCTAGTGGCCTGGGAAGACATGCTATAAGCTCTGCATGTCAACATGTCACATATGTTGCTCTTTCTCTTAAACCCATATACCAGTCACAGCATGTCAAATAAATATGTGTGATTTCTGAGATATATTTTTTTTGGCAAAGGTCAGATGGTTTACCAACTGTATCTCAAGATCTTTTGACTTCTATTTTACACCTATCCTGGTATTTATGATGAAAGAAGGAGCAGGGTAGATCTCAAGGGGATGATTGTTTCAAGTTAGGTGATAATTATAATTTAAATTGTAATGACATCTGTGATAATCATGCAATAAGCACCTATTTGCTGGTGGCATTATCCTGGTTAAAACAGACTGATAAGTAGAGATCAGGATATGGGTGACTTAGCCAAAATCTTGGTGGTTTCTGTGCTAAACTGTGAAAAGTTTTGGTTCAGGGAAGGAAGTAGGAAGCATATCATGTAATCCAAAATACGAAAGGTGTTAGAGCGGTCCTGAATAAGCGGGAGATTTTTAAAATCCAAAACATCTAAACCCAACAGACTTATTCTGTGCATTGTGAAAAAAAATTATGTTGGCAATGAGCTAAGAAATAGCACCAATTATAAACTATCACAGGTAATCATGATTAGTGTGTAGCTGCTCCCACCAATGAGTCAAGAGGAATATTCAAATAGAAGGCAATTACTCCCACAGCATTTTCAGATCCCTTATATTCTATTAATTAAATTGAAGGAAGCAAAATGAAGCCAAATAGGCCTGTACAAAGGGTGTAGCTATTCTACACCAATAAAAATAGACAGGAGCCTAGTGTGGGAAGGTGGAGGTCAATTAGTCACCTTTTGGAGATGGATTAACTTCTTTAAGCCCCTAGGTACCATTCAGTACATAAGCTTTTATACTAATTAACACCCTTGGATCCAAATATTAATGTGGGCCAAAAGGGGAATGGTTTGCTCCCAGGCATCAAGAGCATAAAGCCCATTATTATTGCTTATGATAAAATGTACTTACCCTCCATCTTTGATCCAAGCTCAAAGACTCCTTTTATTCCCCCTTCCAAACACTCCCATTATCCCTAGCATCATCACTAGGATTAAAGGGGCTGAAACATTGCATTATTATCTCCATTTATTGAAAGGGAGAGGACTAGCCCAGGGAGGCAGGGACTCGGTCAGGCCACAGTGAATCCTAAGGGCCAAAGCACAAGAAATCAGGACTCCTGACTTTCCTTCTTAGGTGAAAAGTAACTGAACTGAGGAAGAGAAAGGATGTCAGGAACTGAGTTGAGAACTCAGCAAAGGCTTTTGTTTCTCTTGCTCATCTGCTTCTTACCAGAAGGACTTTCATTTTTAAAAAAATTTACATGTTTATTATTTCCATAAATATTATATTATTTTAGTTAAGAGAATGATAGACAAACTTCTAAATTTAAAACTCAGCTACAGCATTGCAAACACCAGCACTGACATCAGTGAAAACAGAGATTCAGGGTTTCACAATGAATGGCATTTACAATTTGTGATGCTAGAGTCAGATAGAAAAGCCGCGTGTAAGAATTATTTATTTATTTATTTATTTTTGTTCAAATTGCATCTGTTCCAATGAGACTAACTACAATATGATTTATTATTATTATTATTATTATTATTTGTTTTAATTAGTTACACATGACAGTACAGTAATCTTGATATATCATACATTTAAATCAAATGGGGTATAATTACTCCTTTTTCTGAGTGTACAGGTTGCTGAGTCACATTGGTCGTAGAGTCACGTATATACATACAGCAATAGTAGGGTCTATTTTTTTCTACTGTCCTTCCTATCCCCGTCCCCTCCCCTCCCCTCCCCTCACTTCTCTCTACCCAATCTAATGTGACACACTTTTTTTTCCCCTCACATCATCATACATGTAATCTGTATAACAATGAGGATCTCCTTCCATCTTCTGTGCAATTCCCATTCTCCCTCCTTTTCCCTCCCACCTCTCTTTCCTATTTAGAGGTAATTTTCTTCTCATGCTCTTCCTCCCTACCCCATTTTGAGTCAAAGAAAAATTTAAAGAAAATAAAGTGGGCAATCTTAAGAATTTTCAACAAATTCATAGTGAATTTGATTAGAAGTGTCCTCTCAGAGATCAAAAGAAGTTAGTCTGAAATCAGTATTTAATGCTCAAAAAATTTTAAATTTTTAACAGAAAACTTGTAATTTTGGCTACCTAGACAATGGCTTGGATTCATGTGCACACAAATACACACATACATACACACACAAAAACACACATACACACACACACATCAACCCCCTATCCCCCCCAAAAAAAGATACATTTTAAATAGAGAGACTGTACCAGTGGTCCACTTTATGCTTTGAATATAGCCCCTGCGGCTCTGCCACTGCAACTTAGTTTTAAAATGGACATCTTTCTTTCTCTTCCTCTCTCCCTGCTCCTCCCTATTCTCTTCCTCCCTGATCTCAGGAGAAGCAGGATTAACCTTTCTTCCCCATCCTAGGCAGAGTTATCTGTCCCTGAGTACACACCCACCATAGGAACAAAGTCATCCAGACTTTGGGGATGGCACCCATCTCTGAGAAGAGATCTCAGAAATGATTGTCTCCCAAATTCACAAGTGAATTACAACTCCAGATAGAGAACACCTGGAATGTGGCCTTTGAGTCATCTGTTTCAAAGCCCCCTGTTCCTGCTAATGGGCAGAATCACAGCCTCTGGGACAAGAGTTCCCTGTGTTTCTCCTTTGCTAACAAAACAATGAAACTTTTTTTTTTTTCCTTTTTCTCAAAACTGTGTCCTTGATATTGGATTGGCTTCAGGGACAAGGACAGAGCTTTAGGCAACAAGATGGCAAAAAAATATCATTTTAGTTACTAAAACTTTAGTAGAAAATTATGAGTAAAGACCAAAGCATAGTAAAGAAAATCTTGGTTTAGTCGACTCTTTGGCTGCTAAGACTTGCATTTGATCCAAGAGCCAAGGGGAGCTTCTCCATTCCCCAGGATGATTGAAGAAGGTCACTGGTCCACTGACCACCAACACCTTTATTTTTAAAAATCTTGCAAGTCCATTTTCCTATGACATTTTAAACTTAAAAAAACAACAACAAAAATGACCATGATGGAAAAAATTCCATTTGTGAGACATACTTAAGAAGTGCCAGTCCTCTGAGTGTGGAGTAAGACAAGAGACCACTTCAGCAATGGCGGCCACTGAGCTACTACAAAAAGAATGGGACATGGAGAAACATGTGTGTGTGCAGGAACTCAGCCTTCTGCTAAATAGGCAAATGCTTCTCATCCATGCCATTTAGTGCCTTATTCTTAGCAAGGTTCTTTATGTTTTCCTGTCCAGTTTCTAAGCAATGTCTTCATCCCTTAAATTATGAGATTTTTCTGAGAGCTGAGCTGTAGTTTTAAAATGGAAGACTGTTCCTTCCCTGACAAATTGGTCCCCAGAAGACCCCCCAGGAGTTTAGATTTCCTGAACTTACAAGTGTAGATTTCCTGAACTTACAAAAGTACTTGCAACTTCAGGGAACTGGAAATCGCTCATCATAACTGGGGTGAGCCAAATTGACAGAAAAAGTACTTTTTGGACAGAAATTAATTTATTCCTTTTCTCCTCTTCTCTATGTATATTACTACTACAGCTCACAACTGGCTTATCATTTAATTCTCTGATATTATCAAATAGATTGAGAACATAGACTTTCAAGTTCTTAAAGGTCATTTGTGACTTTCAAGGTCATTTGTGTCACTTCAGATATTTAATTTTACTACATCTTAGTTCTCTTTTGTGAAATGGGGTAATAATCCTATGTACAAGTAGCAACAAATGAGATAATGCCTTTAAAGCAATTCACACAGTGCCTGACACATAATGAGAGGACAATTAATGTTGGATATTATTCTTAACCTCTGGCACTCTGGACTTGTAAGTAAACAATTACAGTTTAAAGGCATATTGACTGATGCTTAAAAATGTCCACACACAGATTTCAATGTTTTACTCAATTGCTTTGCCAAGGAACAAGAAGGATTCTAGCAAATCCATGAAATCCCTATTTCTCAGGGTTATGTCCACTTATTATAAAATCTAAGCTTTCTGTACAGATCTTTCATCTGGTCTAAAAGAATATAATCACTCCTCAGATGGTTATTTGAGCTACTTCAATATCAAGTCTTTGAGTTGCCTCAATCAGAAAATCTTTTCACCTTTTTAGTAGTTTTTGGAAATAAGTCACAGAAACATGCCTGTTTGGTCATCACGAGCTTATGATCATGTTTCTATTTCTACATGATTAGAAGAAGAGGCTGTTATTTGGAAGAGATTCCGCTGCAGTCATCTTATGCTTTGCCTAAATATTAGGATCTTGTAAAGATGATTCTCAAAAATCTTGATGCCCAGGTTGCACACCAAACAATTCAATGTTTCTGTAGGTGGGGCCAGGCTTTGCTAAAAGTGAAGCTTTCTGTGTATTTCCAAGGTTAACACCCACCTTAGCTAGTATTGGTCCTACACTTTAGCAAGCTTCCAGAAAGTGTGGGAAACCTCATGATTCTAAAGACCTCCCCTCAGAGATTCTGTAGTTGGTAGGTCTAGGTTAAGTCTTGGAGATTTTCATTTTTAACAAGCATATCCCCAATGGGGACCCCTGCCTTCTCCCAGTGATTCTAGCTGAGTTGTCTTAGGACCATACACTGGGGAACATTAATGTCCACTGGTAATCAATTAAGTGATCCCATTTAAAAATTTACAAGATTCTAAACCAGTGTAAAAACCTCTACCAAGATATGCAGTCTTCAGTTTCTTCCAAGTGGCCATATAAGGAACTTTGGTTTGCTTTTAGAAGTGTGGTCAAGTTTAAATGAACACACCACAGTTCTGGCGTTGGCTTCTCTTGAGCACTGTGAAGCTTCCTTAATCACCAGACAAGAAACAAGAAGCCTCTGCAGACTTCTGGGGAGGCTCTGGGAAACTCTCCAGACGCGGGCTGAGTCTGCTTGCAGAGCTGGGTTTGCCTCTGGGGTTCAGCCCTTTGTTTAATTTTTATTAAACTTAAGAGTAATTATCTTTTGGGTTTTCAATCATCTCCTGAGATTTCTTTAACTTTACCAAAGTCCCATTGAGCGAAAGCCTTTCTAATCGAGTCTCATGTGATATAGTTACATTTAATATTGGGCTTCCTGTTTGCTTTGTAATAAAATACTACTAAGATTTTGCACATGTTTAATTTTTCTCAAGTCCCCTTTCAGCATCTTGAGCTTGACATTCCTTGGAGACATACCATGCAGTTCCCCTCTTGTGAAATTTGATCTGCAAGCATACTCCATGTTTACCCCCCCACAGCCAGACTCCAGTATAAATTGTTCCTGGGAAAGGCCAAGAGGGTATGATCTTTTTTTTTTTTAGATCTTTCTTTTATTGAGTTTTAAGCCAAGTATACAAGGAAGCTTAAAAAATGTACACAGAAACCCCAAAATGAACAAACAAAAATTATTATTAAAGCCTTTAGATTTCTATGGTAAAAATGGTAATAATGTTCACTAAACAGCACCAAATATACGCACAGTAATGTAAATCAGCGTTGTATGGAATTAAGGTATTTTCTAGTTTCCATGGCAATGTGATGATATCATTGGCCCTTTAGACACAGCTAACCCTATAATTTATGGCCTCTTGGGACTGAGATTTTGTAATCTGAAAGTGATAAGGCAAAGTGAATGGTCATTTCAGCCCTTTATCCTTGATTCTCAGAATAGTTAACTTTCTGGTTACTTAAGCAGCTGTTCTCATTTTTGCTGTTCACAGTGTAGAAGTTGTGAACGATACTTGTGTCTTAACCATTGTTCTTACGTGCCTTAGGCAGAGGTGATTGGCGAGTACCAGCTTCCAGCCCCAGGGGTAAGAATAATTCTGAAATTAAAATATTCCTGGTGACACATGAGCTCAGGACCTAGGAGAAGGTACTACCCACTGAATTAAGATGAGGCTCTGTTACTGCAAGGATACCCCAACTTTGCCCAGACTATAGTATTACTAAATAGCTGTGCGTTGAAGTGACTTAGGTGGAGGGAGATTATCTTAAAATACACCCATCCTATAAACATTTTAGGTCACCTCTCTGTGCCAGGTTCTCTTTGGGTATTAGGAAACAGTAGTAAGCAAAATTCCCTATTATCATGGAGATTCCACTCTAGTGGGAGGAGGTGACAATAAGTAAAATAAAAAGTGAATTACATGGTTCTTAAGAGAGTGAGAAGCATAATGGAACAAGACAGAGGGAGAGAAGATGGGGGGATTGTTGTTGCAATTTAAAAAATAGAAATAGGAAAGGCCTTCTTGGGAAAATGACATGTGAGTAAGGTCCTGAGAGAGGAGAGTTATGTGGGTATTTGGAAAGAGCAGTCTTGGCAGAGAGAGGAGGTCCTGAGGCAAGAGAGTGTCTTGCCATCCAGAAGCAAGTGCCTGGATTTTTAGGGTTAGGTGGAATTTACTACTGGTTGGAGTTAACCAAGGGGACTTAGCCTCTGAGGCTTCAAATTGCTTATTCATTAGGCTTGAAAGTAGAGGATCCTCCTAACCTCCCACCTCTCCTCATCACCCTCTGCTGCTCTCCCCTCCTCTTCCCTCTCTCTCTCAGACTTATTCATGGTGCCATGAAGTCACAAAGTCTTCTCCCTCCTTCTAGCAAGAATACGCGCAACATTCTGAAACACGGCCATGGCCTTGTTCCCCATAGGAACTGTCCAAATGCTGGCTCTGCCACCATAAAATTGAATATGAAGACACTCCTAGCCACAGGAGAAATGCCTGGGAGAGGCAGCTACAGCTGATAGCCCAGCTCCATGGTGAAACGTGTAGATGCTTATGTGCTGCAGAAAACTGGCCTGTGTTCTGGCCTGATGATAGAAGGGATTAAGCCATTGTGGACATCTCTGGGAGGTGTTATGGTATTGTGGGAAGCAAAACATAGACAGGGCTTAGTCTCAGACAAACATGATCTTGAAGTCTATGATGAAATTTTCTGAACAGGGTTTTCATCATTGCAGATTTTCTTGAAGGTTAAATCTATGTCATGCACCTCCTATGTAACTGGTGGTCAGAAAATTGTAGATTTACCTTTATGAATGTTTAGGCATACAGAGTAAAAGGGATGCAAAGGAGAGAGAAGAAAATAAGAGCAAAGAGATTCCTTTCTGGAAAACCCAGAAGAGCCTATCTGTAGGATGGAGGCCAGAAGCTGGCAGAGATTTCCAAGGTGAAAGGCCACACCCTTTTGCTTTCACACATTCCTTTAGAGAAGGCTGTAAATAGGACACTTTTGTCATCACTTCCTTATAAAGTTGTCTCTCTGCCTCAAAGCTGATGAGAGGGTCATGAATTGACTTAGGGTGGACTTAGAGGGGCCACTGAGAAACTGGTGGCCCATGTTTACCATTCTTCTGGGTGTAGACAGAGTTGCTGATTACCTTAGGTTTATTTAGCTGATGTGGTTTATGGCCTGTGAGCGTGACCTTTCATGAAAAGAATTAGTCCAAGTCAACTTTAGTGAAGAGGGAACTTTAGTTTGGCTGCTTTAGTCTTGGCTGCTTTGATGACTGTGGAAAGATGTCTCTGTATCTCTTGGAAACAAAAGAATGAGCTGGGCTTGGTGGTGCATGCCTATAATCCCAGCAGTTTCCAAGGCTGAGGCAGGAGGATCCAGAGTTCAAAGCCAGCCTCAGCAAAAGTAGGGCGCTAAGCAACTCAGTGAGACTCTGTCTCTAAATAAAATATAAATAGGAGTGGGGGTGTTGCTCAGTGGTGGAGTGCCCCTGAGTTCAATTCCCAGTACTCCTCCTCCCCTCCTCTAAAAAGAAAGAATGAAAAGCACACGTATCAAGTCTGGCACATACAAAATGTTCAACCAATGGCTCCTGGCTGTTAAGATAATTTCAATATCATATTGTTTAACTATCATTAAAGTATTATTGATTTTTAAAAACTACAGAACTCCCTAAAGAAAGAAATTGAAGAAGACCTCAGAAAATGGAAAGATCTCTCATGTTCCTGGATAGGCAGAATCAATATTATCAAAATGGCCATACTACCAAAAGCACTATACGATGTAATGCAATTCCTATAAGGATTCCAATGATATTCTTCAATTCAGTCATGAAATTCATTTGGAAAAATAAGAGGCCCAGAATAGCCAAGCAATCCTTAGTGCAAAAAGTGATGCAGGAGGCATCAAAAAACCACTACTTAAATTATACTACAGAGCTATAGAAAAAAACAAAAATAAAAACAAAACAGCATGGTATTGGCACCAAAACAGACATGACAACCAACGGAACAGAATAGAAGACACAGAAACACACCCTTGTTTTGAGTTAGCATCCACAAGTGTTGGAGAGGGGAATAATAGAGATCCACTGGGTTAGACAAAGGACAGTGAAGGGAAGGGAGTGGGGAGTGGCATAGGAAAGACAGTAGAATTTACTGGTCATAACTCTCCTAGCCTTGTATTTGTATACATGACCAGGAGAACTCCACATCATGTACAACCACAAGAGTGGGATCCTAAACAGAATAAGTTATACTTTATGTATATATAATCTACCAAAATATATTCTACCATTATCTATAGCTGAGAGGAACAAATAAAAAAAAAGTATTATTGATTTTTTTTATTCTAAATCCGGTAGAATAATTTCTTTAATAATCAGGTAGTATTGCTTAATGGCAAAATTACATCTGATATCAACAAATCAGAAAATAATAACTCATCTCAATTGTTGTAAGAACAGGAGACAAAACCATGTACTAAACCCAAACACACTGACAATGTGTTACCTAGAGTTCATCTATTCCTCCCATGCTCCCTCTCCCTATCCTACTTTGAATAAGCCTCCTTATAGCAAAGAAAATATTCAGCATTTGTTTTTTGGGGATTGGCTAAATTCACTTAGCATTATCTTCTCTAAGAACTCTAGATAGGGCAGAGGGATTGGAGGGAAAGGGAGGGGGCATGGGGTTAGAAATGATGGTGAAATGTGATGATCATTATTATGCAAAGTACATGTTTGAAGACACGAATTGGTGTGAATATACTTTGTGTACAACCAGAGATATGAAAAATTGTGCTCTCTATGTATAATAAGAATTATAATGCATTCTGCTGTCATGTATAAATAAAAAAAGTATTACCTAGAGGAAAGAAAAATACAGCATCAAAAGAAGCTTGAGACGTTTTTGATTTAGTCTAAAAATAAAATGTAAAGATTTAACTCATCCTCTGGTGTTTTTTTTTTTCTCTCCAGAAACATCTAAACTCTTTTAAACTATAATTCATCATCAACCATGTGCAATGAAAACTTCTGCCTTTCATAATAGATGAGATGATTCTATAATCATGTACATGTGGGAATGGAAATGAAATCCAGAAAAAGAACTACGACTTACTGTACTTGAGAGATGTGTGTTACTGAAAGTCCAGTGAAGACACACTGAGTTCCTCCTGCTTAGTTGGGAAGATTATGCAACTTAGAGGAAAAAAAAAGAAAGATGCTTGGGAAAATGATCCAACGCTTTCCTTTTGTACTCTAAAACTCCTGTGCCTGTATGCAAAAAAAGTCACATAATTTTTTGTTTGTTTGTTTCTTACTCTGTGCTGCTAGATGTTTTGGTATATTTCCTACATTGAACATATGCAACAATCCCATGAGAAAAACATCTTATCTCCATTTGCATAAGAGAAAAGACATTAGAATATTTATATATCTTGCAGCAGATGATACCATGCTTAGCACCAGAGATGGGATTTGAACCTCTGTCAGTGTGACTAGAATTAGGTGTTCTTTCCACTCCACCATTTTTGTTGGCATATGCCTGAAATGTTTTCTCTTCCTTTCCTACTTGGTTTCTACCCACCATCTCTTCCTTCCTTTCTATGCCACTCTAGCCTACATCTGCCATCTACTCCCCCAGTATCTCTTTTATAAAGATGTTCATGGATCAGGGCAATTGTTGACAAATGACACTATTATGCAGGAATCTCTTCTAGGGAATACAGAGTGTGGTGTGGGCAACATCTGGGAACTAGTTAGATAGTCTTTGAAATTTAGCAACTTGACAATAAAAGTTGGTTACAAATACTAATGGCTAAATATTTCAGTTTTATGGGAAACGCGGAGGGGATCATATAAAATGAAAATCAGAACTTTTAAGGAACAGCGTCAGGGTCTGAGCCTTTTAAAATGTACTCTCCTAAACATCTCTATCTCATATTCATGAATTTAATCACTTTGATGTTTTCCAGGAGTTGGCTTAGTAAAGGAGACATATGTTTTTCATGCAAGATTCTCTCAAAGCACTCCAGATGCTCATCAGAACTCAGAACTCCTTTCTGAGAACCTCATCATGGTGAGTATATGTACACAGAGATTTTTACCAATGTGCAAGGTGAAGCTTCACCTCAGTGGTAGCAGTCTATTTCCTCGCCCAGAGTGAAGATCTCTGGGAATGTTTTTGTAGCTTAACAGTCATGGAAAGCTGCCCTCTGCAAATCATCTCACTGTGGGCCCATCACTGTTTAATGCTCCAAGAAAGGAGGGCAATTAAGAGCAGCTTCTTCCACTTGTGTTCAATGGAGACAATGCTATGAACAGTCCCATCATTGTTTTGAAGGATGATGATTAACAGAGAAGTCACTTGAGCTGCCTGATTGATTCTCATTTGTGGACGGTTGGAGGACAAGTTTGCACATCTCTCAGACCTGGAATTCATTGTGGATTCCTCTGATGTCACAGCTCATGCAGGCAGTGTAGAGACACACCAGAGGAGAGCACATTCCCTTTCATTTCAGAGTTATTTATGACAACTTAATATCCGCAACTTGAAAAGACTTGAAAGTATGTATTTTCTTTTGAGAGAACATGAACCTTTGACTTTTCCTTCTGGAAGAAATAAAAGATGGAAAAACTTTATTTCCATCTTCACCATGGGTTTAATTACTTTGGGGGTTTTGCATGTGCTTTTGGTCTATTTGGCAATCGTGTTTATGAATCACCTGAAGAACAAGTACACAAGCAATTACAAATGACTTTGATAGACAAAGAGAGAATTGTGAAACATTTGTACTTCATGTAGCTCAATTTTAGCTATGTGAAACTTCCTGATGTTTGGAATGTTATTATGATGTAAAACCATACAGGTAATGTAAAATGTTTTGTTTTAATGATTAAGTCTAATATTCTATAAACATTCTATATGGAATACCAATCATAATGGAAAACTGTTTTATGTGCTGCAAGAATATTTGTTTCTTCTTCTTTCTGTGTGTCTTTATTGTGTACCCTATCTAAATATAGCCACAGCAATAAAGTCCTTGTGTATGTATGGTAAATTAATTGGTAAGTTGTATTACTAAATGGACACTAAATACATATCCTCAAATATTAATTAACACTTAATGTAATTTATTTTGAAGATTGTAAAAATTTATAGAAGGAACTGGTTCTCACCATCTTGTGTTGGAAAAAAAATCCACTTAGCAGATCACACATACACAAACACACACACACACACACACACACACACACACACACACACACACAAAAGGTACAGCATAAATGAACATCAAAAGCCAGACTGATGAATCAATGGATAGATTAGGGTCAGGTTGCAAATATCTGAATGATATAAATAGATTTTTTTGCATCTGAAAATATTTCTACTAGTAAATCAGGTCTTGCAAATCAAGTCTTCTGGCAGCTTTTCTGCATCTTCCTTTATGATTTTTGTAGTCTTCATATATCTAAGTTTTTTAGTTGATTTGTCCAGATATTCCCAACAGTTTTCCCTATAATATATAGCAAGTATTAACTAACAACACATTTTTTCTGGGTTAATGTTCAACATGCATGGAGAGAGAAATTTAAGAAACTGTCTATACATATCTGCAGGTCTGCAGAGAATGGAAGAAAATCACAAACAAGCAACAGTCATTAGAAAAATACGTTGGGAACATACATTAATTTACCGATGGTATCTTGTTATGATGCAATATTAGTGTTTTAGTCAACTTTTTCCTCAACTGTGACCAAATGACCTGAGGAAAATTTTAGAGGAGGAAAGTTTATTTTGTGCTAACAGTTTCAGAGGTCCCAGTCCACAGACGGCCAGTCCATGGCTCTGGGCTCAAGGTGAGGCAAAATATCAAGAGGGGTGGGTATGGAGAAGAAAAGCAGTTCAAAACATGGCAAACAGGAAGCAGAGAGAGCTCTGCTCACCAGGAACAAGATATAACCCCAAACGTATACCTCCTCCAGTCACACCCTACATGCCTATTGTTACCACTCAGCTAATCCCCATTAGTGGACTAATGCTTTGATTAGGTTAAGACTCCTGTGACCCAATCATTTCATCTCTAAACTTTCTTGCATTGTTTCACACACGAGCTTTGGGGAGACACCTCATATCTAAACCATAGCAATTACATAATCAGAATGCCCCCATACTGACTCTTGGGCTCCTAGAGGAGCTGAAAGAGAAGTTCTAGGCAAGAGGCCCTAAACTTGAAACTGATTAATGATCCTCACTTGTAATCAGGGAATTTCCAATCATCCCTGAGTGTCGTCTTGCTAAATTGAGTTACAGTTATGAGCCACTGGCTACTTCACCCAGAAAGAGAGAGACAAGAGTAAACAGATGGGATGCACACAGAAGAAACTCAGATAATTCAGGAGACAGAATATTCCACTTCATTTATTCTGAGATGGATAAGGATTATCATATTGATTAAAAAATCAAGCAATGTGGGGCTGGGGTTGTGGCTCAGTGCTAGAGCGCTTGCCAAGCACGTGCTAGGCACTGGGTTCGATCTTCAGCACCACATAAAAATAAAGGTAAAAAAATAAAAATAAAATTTAAAAAGATAAAAATAACAAAAAATCTCATAAAAAATCAAGCAATGCTATGTATAATGGAGAAATTAGAAAAAGTGGAGTCTTGTGAGTTTGATCTGTGATTGCTACAATAAAGATTTGAGTAAAATGCTTAGAAGGTGGTTGAAAAAAACTCCAAAGAGTAAAAGATAAAACGATATTGGTTATTTATTTTTTATTTTTTATTTTTTTTATTGATTGTTCACAACATTACAAAGCTCTTGACATATCATATTTCATACATTAGATTGAAGTGGGTTATGAACCCCCAATTCTACCCCAAATGCAGATTGCAGAATTACGTCGGTTACATATCCACAATTTTACATAATGCCCTATTAGTAACTGTTGTATTCTGCTACCTTTCCTATCCTCTACTATCCCCCCTCCCCTCCCCTCCCATCTTCTCTCTCTACCCCATCTACTGTAATTTGTTTCTCTCCTTGTTTATTTTCCCATTCCCCTCACAAACTCTTATATGTAATTTTGTATAGCAATGAGGGTCTCCCTTCATTTCCATGCAATTTCCCTTTTCTCTCCCTTTCCCTCCCATCTCATGTCTCTGTTTAATGTTAATCTTTTCTTCCTGCTCTTCCTCCCTGCTCTGTTCATAGTTGCTCTCATTATATCAAAGAAGACATTTGGTATTTGTTTTTTAGGGATTGGCTAGCTTCACTAAGCATAATCTGCTCTAGTGCCATCCATTTCCCTGCAAATTCTATGATTTTGTCATTTTTTATTGCTGCATAGTACTCCATTGTGTATAGATGCCACATTTTTTTTTAAAGAGAGAGAGAGAGAGGGAGGAGAGAGAAAGAATTTTTAATATTTATTTATTTTTTTAGTTCTCAGCGGACAAAACATCTTTGTTTGTATGTGGTGCTGAGGATGGAACCCGGGCCGCATGCATGCCAGTCGAGCACACTACCGCTTGAGCCACATCCCCAGCCCGCCACATTTTTTTTATCCCTTCATCTATTGAAGGGCATCTGGGTTGGTTCCACAGTCTAGCTATTGTGAATTGTGCTGCTATGAACATCGATGTGGCAGTATCCCTGTAGCATGCTCTTTTAAGGTCTTCAGGGAATAGTCCGGGAAGGGCAATAGCAGGGTCAAATGGTGGTTCCATTCCCATCTTTCCCAGGAATCTCCAAACTGCTTTCCAAATTGGCTGCACCAATTTGCAGTCCCACCAGCAATGTACAACTGTACCCTTTTCCCCACATCCTCGCCAGCACTTGTTGTTGTTTGACTTCATAGTGGCTGCCAATCTTACTGGAGTGAGATGGTATCTTAGGGTGGTTTTGATTTGCATTTCTCTGACTGCTAGAGATGGTGAGCATTTTTTCATGTACTTGTTGATTGATTGTATATCATCCTCTGAGAAGTGTCTGTTCAGGTCCTTGGCCCATTTGTTGATTGGGTTATTTGTTATCTTGTCTAATTTTTTGAGTTCTTTGTATACTCTGGATATTAGGGCTCTATCTGAAGTGTGAGGAGCAAAAATTTGTTCCCAGGATGTAGGCTCCCTATTTACCTCTCTTATTGTTTCTCTTGCTGAGAAAAAACTTTTTAGTTTAAGTAAGTCCCATTTGTTGATCCTTGTTATTAACTCTTGTGCTATGGGTGTCCTATTAAGGAATTTGGAGCCCGACCCCAAAATATGTAGATAGGAGCCAACTTTTTCTTCTATCAGATGCAGAGTCTCTGATTTGATATCAAGCTCTTGATCCATTTTGAGTTAACTTTTATGCATGGCGAGATAAAGGGATTCAGTTTCATTTTGTTGCATATGGATTTCCAGTTTTCCCAACACCAATTGTTGAAGATGCTATCCTTCCTCCATTGCATGCTTTTAGCTCCTTTATCAAATATAAGATAGTTGTAACTTTGTGGATTAGTCTCTGTGTCCTCTATTCTATACCATTGGTCCACCCGCCTGTTTTGGTACAAGTACCATGCTGTTTTTGTCACTATTGCTCTGTAATATAGTTTGAAATCTGGTATCGCTATACCGCCTGATTCACACTTCCTGTTTAGAATTGCTTTTGCTATTCTGGGCCTTTTATTTTTCCATATGAATTTCATGATTGCTTTATCTGTTTCTACAAGAAATGCCGTTGGGATTTTGATTGGCATTGCATTAAACCTGTAGAGAACTTTTGGTAATATCGCCATTTTGATGATGTTAGTTCTGCCTATCCATGAACAGGGTATATTTTTCCATCTTCTAAGATCTTCTTCTACTTCTCTCTTTAGGGTTCTGTAGTTTTCATTGTATAAATCTTTCACCTCTTTTGTTAGGTTGATTCCCAAGTATTTTATTTTTTTTGAGGATATTGTGAATGGAGTGTTTTTCCTCATTTCCGTTTCAGAAGTTTTGTCGCTGATATACAGAAATGCCTTTGATTTATGCGTGTTGATTTTATATCCTGCCACTTTGCTGAATTCATTTATTAGTTCTAGTAGTTTCTTTGTAGACCCTTTTGGGTCTTCTAGGTATAGAATCATGTCGTTGGCAAATAGTGATAATTTAAGTTCTTCTTTTCCTATTTTTATGCCTTTAATTTCTTTCGTCTAATTGCTCTGGCCAGTGTTTCGAGAACTATATTGAATAGAAGTGGTGATAGAGGGCATCCCTGTCTTGTTCCAGATTTTAGAGGGAATGCCTTCAGTTTTTCTCCATTCAGAATGATGCTAGCCTGAGGCTTAGCATAGATAGCTTTTACAATGTCAAGGTAAGTTCCTGTTATCCCTAGTTTTTCTAATGTTTTGAACATAAAGGGATGCTGTACTTTGTCGAATGCTTTCTCTGCATCTATCAAGATGATCATATGGTTCTTATGTTTAATTCTATTGATGTGGTGAATGACATTTATTGATTTCCGTATATTGAACCATCCTTGCATCCCAGGGATGAATCCTACTTGATCATGGTGCACAATTTTTTTGATGTGTTTTTGTATTCGATTCGCCAGAATTTTATTGAGGATTTTTGCATCTAGGTTCATTAGAGATATTGGTCTGTAGTTTTCTTTCTTTGAGGTGTCTTTGTCTGGTTTCGGAATCAGGGTGATGTTGGCCTCATAGAATGAATTTGGAAGAGCTCCCTCTTTTTCTATTTCCTGAAATAACTTGAAAAGTATTGGTATTAATTCTTCTTTAAAGGTTTTGTAAAACTCCGCTGTATACCCATCCGGTCCTGGGCTTTTCTTGGTTGGTAGTCTTTTGATGGCTTCTTCAATTTCATCCATTGATATTGGTCTGTTCAAATTGTGTGTATCCTCCTGACTCAGTCTGGGCAAATCATATGACTTAAGAAATTTATCGATATCTTCACTATCTTCTATTTTATTGGAATATAGGTTTTCAAAATAATTTCTAATTGTCTTCTGTATTTCTGTAGCATCTGTTGTGATATTGCCTTTTTCATCCCGTATGTTAGTAATTTGAGTTCTCTCTCTTCTTCTCTTCCTTAGCATGGCTAAAGGTCTGTCGATCTTATTTATTTTTTCGAAGAACCAACTTTTAGTTTTGTTAATTTTTTCAATAGTTTCTTTTGTTTCAATTTCGTTGATTTCCACTCTGATTTTAATTATTTCTTGCCTTCTGCTACATTTGCTGTTGTTTTGCTCTTCCTTTTCTAGGGCTTTGAGATGAAGTGTGAGCTCATTTATTTGTTGTTTTTTTCTTTTTTTGAGGAATGACCTCCAGGCGATGAATTTTCCTCTTAAAACTGCTTTCATTGTGTCCCATAGATTCCGATATGTTGTGTCTGTATTTTCATTTACCTCTAAGAATTTTTTGATTTCCTCCTTTATGTCTTCTGTAACCCATTGATCATTCAGTAACATATTGTTCATTTTCCATGTGATGTAGAATTTTTCCTTCCTTCTTTTATCATTGATTTCCAGTTTCATTCCATTATGATCAGATAAAATGCAAGGTATTATCTCCACCCCTTTATATTTTCTGAGGGTTGCCCTATGGCATAATATATGGTCTATTTTTGAGAAGGATCCATGTGCTGCTGAGAAAAAAGTATATCCATTTGATGATGGTTGATATATTCTATATATGTCAGTTAAGTCTAGGTTATTGATTGTGATATTGAGTTCTATAGTTTCTTTATTCAACTTTTGTTTGGAGGATCTGTCCAATGGTGAGAGAAGTGTGTTGAAGTCACCCATAATTATTGTGTTGTGGTCTATTTGATTCTTGAACTTGAGGAGAATTTGTTTTATGAATGTCACAGCACCATTATTTGGTGCATAAATATTGATAATTGTTATGTCTTGTTGGTGAATGGTTCCTTTTAACAGTATATAATGTCCTTCTTTATCCCTTTTGATTAAATTAGTCTTGAAGTCGATTTTATTCGATATGAGGATGGCCACCCCTGCTTGCTTACGAGGACCGTGTGCGTGGTATATTTTTTCCCATCCTTTCACCTTCAGCCTATGTATGTCTTTTCCAATCAGATGTGTCTCCTGGAGGCAGCATATTGTTGGATTTGTTTTTTTAATCCATGATACCAGCCTATGTCGCTTTATTGGAGAGTTTAATCCATTAACATTCAGAGTTACTATTGATATATGGTTTGTACTTCCATCCATGTTTGATTATTTATCCTTTTTTAAACAAATTTAGTTTGTTTCTCCATGATTATCTTTCCCCTCGCCCTCTGTCTTTACCGAGGCACTTCCTCCTGATGGTTTTGGTTATTGTTTTTCATTTCTTCCTCGTTGCCGCAGTCTTGGCTGGGCACAGAATCACGAGCCACTCAAGCAGGAACAAAACTTTATTTTGAAAAAGCCGCCGCCGGCAAGCCAAACCTGGTCCTCCCACGCGGGCGTCCGCTGGAACCGCGCGCCTCCCGGAACCCGGGGTCCCCCGGACCTCCCCCGGAATTTCCTCCTACTATCCTTCCCCAACCAATGGGAACTCTCCAAGAGTCTGGTAACATGAGTCCGTAACATGAGTCCGGTAGCAGGCCAAGGTGAACAGCGGGAGTCCAATTTCCATATGAATGTAAATCTTAACATAATCATCTCAGTGGCTAGCTGGCGTCACGTCACTTTACAACCAAAGGTGCCATACATCGTATATTTGCTTGTGGCTCCTAGCATCTGCCCCCTTCTGTTTAATTAAGCAACAAGCAATGTGGCTTAAGGACTGTGCCTGGTAGGTTGTCCAATTCAACATATGGTTCTTACCCGTCATGGGAGAACTGACCTTTAGGCGTCAGCTTCCTGTCTTAGGTTGAATCCACTGTAATCAGAGCAACCCGTCACTGACTACCGGTCCAGCATTCAGCCATGCTTGTGGATAGGCCTATGCACCAGTGGGGGGGGTGAGGTTCTTGCCTCACCTCTGTTGGCCCCCAAATTTTGCCTTGGTGCCAGTGGGGGGATGAGGTTCTTTGCCTCACCTCTGTTGGCCCCCAAATTTTAGACCATCACTAGTAGAAGGGAGGAGGATACAGAAATGCCACGACACCAAGCCAATTGATGGCTCCTATGGAAAAATTGCGTCACTGGTGACACCATCAGCAAAGATATGCCAGTATTATCACAATAAACATGGGGTGAGCTGGCAAGGAAATTGCATCACTGGTGACACCATCAGCAAAGATATGCCAGCAGTACCACAATTCGGTGCACCAGATGATATTTTACAATGTATGCAACTGATATATAGTCCAGGCAAGTTCTGTAAGCAGTTCAAATTGGAGGAGTCTATCAATATGTCCATTTCCTCCCAAAGTAAATTAAGTCCTTGATTGAGCATTACTTGTTGAGTTATATTCATTGATGCATCAGTTTATACAGTTTACTGTGATAGCTATCATAGAAGCTGTAGTTTGGTTTTATCTCAGTCTTCACCGGAATTGGGATGGAGATGGAAATTTTGGCAATGATGCTAAAGAGACATTATCCTGAACAGAATTATTAAATATAATGAAAAGGAAAGGTGAAAGTAAACAAACAGATCTGTTAAACTCCTTTAAAAACAATCCTTAACAGCTGTTTACCTAATTTAAATTAAACCATATAAATCACGTGAATAAAGAAAAAATTCGGATCCATTTTTTCATGAGCGCTCCTCATATAAGAAATATGGACATACACACATACAGACATACAACACAAAACAGAAGTGTGCACACAACATACAACACATAAGACAATAGTAAATAAAGGCCTTGTAACTATACTTAGGTGAAATCTCCATTGCAATGTTTAAAAACTCCACAGTCAAAAAATAAAACACAGTCAAAAAATAAAACTGATCAGAAAAACATTAACCTAGGTTTGTATGAGCTCAAAAAATAAATAAATAAATAAAATAAAATAAAATAGAACTTTATGATGTGGGAAAAATGCAATAATAAAATAGATATTGAAAAAAAAAACACCTTGGTTAATCACTGTCGCAGATGTAAGAATAGCCAAGCTGGAGCTCTGGATGTCAGCTGTTATGGATTTGAGTCAAATCATCTTCTTTTTCTGTAGAAATTGTTTTAGTTAATCTCTCTGGAATCCAAATCAGTTGCTGTTCATCCTGTGGGAAAACACAGACAGCACCCCGATTCCAGACTATCACTGGATCGGGGCCTTTCCATTGTCCTGTTAGAATATCTTTCCAAAGTACCTTAGGCTTATGTACATTTTTGGGGTACAAGTGTCTTTCCGCAGCACTAAGTCCCAATGAATCTAAATTTAAAAAGTTTAGAGTAAAAAGGGTTATTTTAAGTTTATCTTTGGGGGATATATACCCCTTTCCAATTCCCTCCTTTTGTTTTAATAAGTACATTTTAATAGTTTGATGAGCTCTTTCAACTATGCCTTGTCCTTGTGGATTGTATGGAATTCCTGTTATGTGAGTAATACCAAATGATGAGCAAAATTGTTTAAAAGAGGTGGAAGTATAACCAGGACCGTTGTCCGTTTTTAACTGTTTTGGAACACCCACAGTGGCAAAATTTTGTAAGCAATGAGCTATAACATCTTTAGTTTTTTCTCCGGCATGAAGGGAGCCCATCAAAAATCCGGAAGAGGTATCAACTGTAACATGTAAATATTTTAATTTTCCAAATTCTGGCAAGTGTGTGACGTCCATCTGCCAAATATGGTTAGGTATCAGTCCTCTAGGATTGACTCCAAGATTAACTTGTGGTAAAAATGTCACACAATTTTGACATTGTTTTATTATATGTCTGGCTTGTTCTTTAGTTATTTTAAAACGTTTTTGTAAAGTATTAGCATTGACATGGAACCTTTTATGAAAATTTATAGCTTCTTCTATTGTGGAGAAAATATGTATGTCATGTGTAGATTTATCTGCTAGTTCATTGCCCATACTAAGGGCTCCAGGCAATCCTGTATGTGCCCTGATATGACCTATAAAGAATGGATCTTTTCGGTCCCAGATTAGACTTTGTATAGCAGAAAACAAAGAGAAAACAGTAGAAGAAGGTGAAATCCTACCAGCATCTTCAAGGGATATTATAGCATTAACTACATACTGACTATCAGAAAATAAATTAAATACAGAATCTTTAAACATCATAAAAGCTTGTAATACTGCATTAAGCTCTACCTTTTGAGCTGATTGTTTGGGAACTAAAAATGTAAAAGTTTGATCAGGAGTAACTACTGCTGCTGTACCATTGTTTGACCCATCAGTGAATATATTTGGAGCATTTATGATAGGGGTTTTTCTTGTCATTTTTGGAAAAACTACAGGATGCTTAGACCAAAAAGACAACAAAGGATTAGATGGTAAGTGATTATCAAATGAAACACTAGTTTTACACATGATTATTGCCCAAGTATTTAACTCATTAGCTAACTCATCAATTTGATCCATAGTATATGGAGTGATAATTTTATTGGGAGAAATCCCAAATACTCCCTTAGCTGCTTTTATTCCTTTGAGTATTAATTGTCCTACAGCCTCAGGATATCTAGTAAGAATAGTGTTAGGAGAATAAGATAAATGTATCCACAATAATGGACCTTCCTGCCAAAATACTTCTGTAGGAATATTTTTTGTTGGTAGTACAATAAATAATAAAGGCAAACTTATATCAATTCTATCCAAATGCATATTTTCCATATACGTTTCAATGATTTTTAATGTTTTTCTTGCTTCAGGCGTTAACATGCGGGTGAATTTGGATCTGATGGACCTTTTAGAATATCAAATAAAGGTCCTAACTCTCCTGTTGGTATGTCTAGATAAGGCCTTATCCAATTTATGTCTCCCAATAACTTTTGAAAGTCATTAAGTGATTTGAGTTGATCTACTCGTATTTGAATTTTTGGTGGACGGACCATGGTTGAGGATAATAGAACTCCTAAATAATTAATTGGAAGATTTAATTGTACTTTATCTATTGCTATCTCTAGATTATAATTTTTCAATAAGTTTGTAAGTGTGGCATAACATTCTAGTAATGTGTTTTTATTTTTATGTGCCAATAACTCATCATCCATATAGTGAAATATTTGTAGTTCAGGATTTTGGTTTCTAAGTGGCTGGATTGCTTTATTAACATAAATTTGACACATAGTTGGGCTGTTAGCCATCCCTTGAGGGAGTACTTTCCATTCATATCTCTGATCAGGACCTTCATGATTCAGTGCAGGGATAGTAAATGCAAAATGTGGACTATCCTCGGGATGAATTGGAATTGAAAAGAAACAATCTTTAATATCTATAGCTAAAACATGCCAGGTTTTTGGTAAAGCAGACAATTGAGGAATCCCTGATTGAGCAGGTCCCATAATAACCATCTCATTATTAATGGCTCTTAAATCTTGTAATAATCTCCATTTACCAGATTTCTTTTTAATGACAAAAATGGGAGTATTATGGGGGGATACGGAAGGTTGTATATGTCCTTCCACTAATTGTTGTCTGACCAAGTCATGGGCTACTTGTATCTTTTCTTTAGTCAGGGGCCACTGAGGAACCCACACTGGTCTTTCTGATTTCCAAGTAGTTTTGATTGTCTCAGTGGCCCTTTCTGAAAACCCAATTCATGTCTATTTATTTCTTGATCTATTTGAATAGGTGCTGTCATACCTTGTTCTTGTTCTCTTAATCTTTTTTCTTTCCTAAAGCCTTGTTTAGCCCTAGTAGTGGGCGCGTTAGGATTGATGTTATTTGTTAATGTCAATCCTAATTGATCTAGGACATCTCGTCCCCATAAATTTACGGGAAGATGATCTAATACATAGGGCTGTATAGTTCCTTCACATCCTTCAGGATCCCTCCAATCTAATACCATAGCACTTCTATGGGGATTTGTTGCCACTCCTAGGCCTCGAAGCATTTGAGTGGCTTGTTGTAATGGCCAATGTTTTGGCCATTCTTGACGAGAGATGACACTAAGGTCAGCTCCTGTGTCCAGCAGCCCATTAAAGTCATGTCCTTGAATATTTAATTTTAGCATTGGGCGAGAATCTAAATTCAAAGACAGCATAGCCCAATCTACACCTGTGGAGCCTAATCCCTTGGAACCTCTTTCTACATTACAACTGGAAAATTTATCATGCAGGCTGGGTATTATTAATAACTGTGCTATTCTATCTCCTGGTGAAATTACTGATATACCTCTTGGAGAACTAGCTATAATTTTTATTTCACCTTCATAATCGGGATCAATTACCCCAGGACTTATCATAAGTCCTTTTAGTGTAGAAGAACTGCGTCCCAATAATAAGCCTACTGTTCCCTGGGGAAGAGGTCCTTTTACTCCTGTGGGAATGATTTGAATTCCCATCTCTGGGGTTAGTACTGCTCTGGCAGAGGCGCAGATGTCCAGCCCTGCGCTCCCTCTAGTTTGTCTGATGAGGGATTTAATGGATAATGCGTCCTGGGCACTACCTTGATGGTGCTGTTGGGTTCCTCCATTGCCCCATATATTTGTGGTTTGGGGCCCCGGGGCATTGGGCCCTCTAGTCCGTTTTTTGGCAATGGAGCTTGATACCTTTCTCCACGATATCGTGGGTAAACACTTGGTCCTTGTCCGTTTTTTGATAACGGAATACCCTCTATGGTGGTTTGAGAACGGCATTCATTAGCCCAATGTTTCCCTCTATGGCATCGTGGGCAAATACCTGGTATTCTATTCCTTTGATATCCAGCTTTGTTAAACCCTCCTCTTACGGGGCAACTCCTTTTAAAATGTCCTGTTTGATTACAATTATAGCATGTTTTTGGCCTGGCATCTAAAGCCTGTTGTACTGCTGCTAAGACTTGCCCTTGTTCATTAATGTCTCTACATAATTTAATATATGTGTTTAAATCTTCATGTCTCCATGGTCTAATGACCTCTCTGCAGCAACGATTTGCTTGGTCATAAGCCAGTTGTTTTATAAATGGCATTACCTGTTCTGTATTACCAAATATCCTAGAGGCTGACTGAATAAGTCTATCTACAAATTCAGCGTAAGGTTCATTAGTTCCTTGTATTACCTTAGATAATTGACCTTGTAAGTCTCCATGCCCCTGTAAAGTTTTCCATGCCCTAACTGCATCTACAGCAATCTGTGCGTATACGCCAGGGTCATATTCAATTTGCTGTCTTTGACCCTCATAAGGTCCCTTTCCCAAAAGCATCTCTATATTTCTTTGAGGATAACCAGCTTCTGCATTTTGCCTAGCTGTCTCCATGCAAAATTCTTCATTGGCAACCTTCCATAATAAATATTGTCCTCCGTTTAGCACAGATCGACACATGTTAGCCCAATCTGCTGGTGTCATGTCCAAGTTGGTAACAGATTCGACCATGCTTATTGTGAAGGGAGCTTGTAGCCCATAGGTCGTTACAGCCTCCTTCAATTGCTTTATTGTTTTGAAATCTAAAGCACGGTGAATTCGTTGCCCTCCTGCCTGCTCAAGTACAGGGCATGCTAATCTTTGGGGTCCTGCCTCAGAATTCCGTCCATCAACTACGGGAGTTGAGGGCCGCTCAGCGGTAGATGGAGCTGCTGGCTGAGTTACGCCCTCTGGTGATAGAACGGAGTTGGTAGCAACCTCCTGTTGTAATTCTCCACCTGATGGCTGCTTTTCCTCTAAGCTTGCTTTTTTTAAATTCTCCTCTGTCTGACTAGCTTGAGAGACCTTCTCTTTTGCTTGACCTAGCGTTTTTTCTACCATAGTCTGGACCTCTAACAATTTACTTAGCAGTTTTTCGGTTTGTTTTTTACTGGATTCTAATCTACTATAAAGGTAACGTAACCCAATAAGATAGGATAAAACAAAGCTGAAACAGAATGAAACAAAAACGGAACAGACAATGGTTGTATCAATTTTCTCTTTCTCAGGGCCGAATAACTTCAAACCTTGAGCCAACCATTTTTCCCAGTTCACCTGAGAAAATTCTAGGGCTAGGGAGCTTGAAATAAAAACAAAATAAATCAAAACAAGAACACATTGTTTTTTGAGATAGTCACCCATCCTGTCGCCTTCCCTCAGGGGCAAGCAATTTTACTCACCTCTAAGTTCCAGGCGTTCCCCGTGCGGGCCGCCAAATGCCGCAGTCTTGGCTGGGCACAGAATCACGAGCCACTCAAGCAGGAACAAAACTTTATTTTGAAAAAGCCGCCGCCGGCAAGCCAAACCTGGTCCTCCCACGCGGGCGTCCGCCGGAACCGCGCGCCTCCCGGAACCCGGGGTCCCCCGGACCTCCCCCGGAATTTCCTCCTACTATCCTTCCCCAACCAATGGGAACTCTCCAAGAGTCTGGTAACATGAGTCCGTAACATGAGTCCGGTAGCAGGCCAAGGTGAACAGCGGGAGTCCAATTTCCATATGAATGTAAATCTTAACATAATCATCTCAGTGGCTAGCTGGCGTCACGTCACTTTACAACCAAAGGTGCCATACATCGTATATTTGCTTGTGGCTCCTAGCACCTCGTGTAGTGTTTTGCTCAAAATGCTTTGCAATGTTGGTTTTCTGGCTGCAAATTCTTTTAACTTTTGTTTATCATGAAAGATTTTTATTTCATTGTCATACCTGAAGCTTAATTTTGCTGGATACAGAATTCTTGTTTGGCATCCATTGTCTTTCAGTGTTTGAAATACATTGTTCCATGACCTTCTTGCTTTCAGTGTCTGTGATAAAAAAATCCGTTGTTAACCTTATTGGTTTACCCCTGAATATAATCTGTCTCCTTTATCTTGTAGCTTTTAATATTTTCTCTTTGTTCTGTATATTGGATATCTTCATAACAATGTGTCTTGGCTTTGGTCTACTGTGATTTTGTGTGCTCGGTGTCCTGTATGCATCTTCAATTTGTATATCTGTTTCCTTTTTTATTTCTGGAAAGTTTTCTGTAATTATTTCATTCAGCAGGTTACTCATTCCCTTGGTTTGAATCTCTGTACCTTCTTCTATCCCGATGACTTGTAAGTTTGGTTTTTTTATGTTATCCCATAACTCTTGGATGTTTTTCTCGTGATTTTTTACCAGCCTTTCTGAGTTGGCTAGACTCTTTTCAAGATGATATATTTTGTCTTCATTATCTGACGTTCTGGCTTCTACTTGCTCCACTCTGTTGGTGATACTCTCAATTGAGTTTTTAATTTGGTTTATCATTTCCTTCATTTCTAGGATTATTGTTTGATTATTTTTAATAATCTCTATCTCCTGATAAAGATGCTTAACTTCTTCTTTTATCTGTTTATGTAATTCATTCTCAATGTGTTCTTTCGCTGCTTGAATTTGCTGTCTTGTATCCTCTTTAAGGTTCCATTCCATCTGTCTAAGGTGTTCCTTGAGTTCTTTATATGACCATTTTTCTGATGACTCTAGGTCCTCCTGAATATTTAGGCTGTCCTGCATTGTTTGTACTCCTTTTCTTCCTTGCTTTTTGAAGCTTCTCATGTTACTTCTTGTTCTGTTTGACTGATGAGTTACTGTTTACTCCTATAAATTTATTAGATGCTTGGGAGGAAAGGTATTAAAAGGGAAGGGAAGAAGTCACTAAAGAGAATGAGAGTAAGCAGGTAGAATTCAAGGAAGGGGGGATAAGATAATTGAAAAGAAATGAAAAGACAAAATAAGAAAAAATAGGAAATAAAAAAAAGAAAAAAATAATAAAAAAAATTAAAATTAAAATTAGAAGAAAAAAAATTTAAAAAAAATTGTAAAAAAAATTAAAAAAACAAGAAGAAAGAAAAATGAAAATGAAAGAAAAACCCAAATCAAAACAAAAAGAGAAAAGAAAAAAAGAAAAAAAAAATTAATAAATGCAGTCTTAGAGTTTGATTAACTTCTCTTCCAGTAGGTGGCACTGTGCCCACCAGGCCAAGTTTCTCCTGTCACTACGCAGGAACCAATCATTGTGCAGCAGCTCCTCCCAGACTGGGCGAGTCTCCAATCCTGAGTGCCTAGGGCCTCCTCTTGTGTCTAGTCACTTCCCACTTTTCCTCTAGCCAGGCCCCTCTCATGGGTGCCGCTCACTATAATACTGGCTACACGTCAGGTCTGCTGCTCCCGGGAGCCCTGTTTTCATGAATGACTGGGCATACTCTTCCCATTTGCCATTCCCTCAGACCCTAAGTTTATAGAGCTTGGGGCTGAGAATCCTCAGCGAATTTTACTTGCCCTCCGGTAGCCACGCCCCCGGTAGCTGGTGCAAGAGACCTCAGCTGTCAGCACTGGTGGGAGCGGTAGTTCCGCGCCACGGGTCCCGCGCTACCTCTTATTCCCTCAGTCTGGCTATCGTGCTCACGGGAGAGCTGGGAGGGGCCCTTACGGGAGAGCTGGGAGGGGCCCTTAAGGTTTCCCCGATGTGTGGAGAGGGAAGGCTAGGGAATTACACACCTGTAGCCGTAGGTTTCAATGAAGTTATCTCCTCCGCTGCAGTCTGATGACATCAGTTCTCTGCCATGGTGGTATCTCTTGCAAATGGCGACAGTTCGTTTCCCTTTGCCAGGTGACCAATGCAACGGGTGGGTCCTTACTGTGTCTCCCAAGCCCCGTTTCAAACCTGTGGCCACTACCTATGAAGGCTCGGTAGGCATTTATCTCCGTAGGATGAGAAGGGCTGACTAGTTGTTTCAGCCGGATGGATTAGTGCTGAGTCACAGCTGTTTGTCTGCGGGAAGCAGGCGAACAGGAGCTTGAATTCAGCCGATCTGGACTCAGTGTGTGTTCTGAGAGGCCCAGACTGTTCGCCCCAGATCCACGTCAGCTCAGCATTGCCTAGTGATCCTGAGCAAACAGATTTAGGTTGTTTATGACTCCCTATGCCTGCACAGCTGAAGAGGCCAGAGACTTGATCTCTCTGCGCCCGCCACCATGTTGGATTTTCACGGTATTGGTTATTTTAGAAAAATAATGAAAGAGTTTATTGATAGCCTCTAAAACTTGAATAAAAGGAGTTTCAGAAATAAACTACAGATAAAGAAAAAGGAGAAAAATCATCACAAAGTAATAGGATAATATTTCCTAAAAGTAGCGTAACATTTTACTGAATAATATTTCCTAAGGGATCACTGAGTGGCTAGAAGCGTGATTTTAAAAAGACCCACCCCTATTGAGAACGGGGAAGGGGACTGGGGGCAGGGAGGAGCAAGTGGAACTTGAGAGGGCATTAGGGAGGGTGAACATGGTTAAAACACCACATCTGCATGTATGGAAATGTTGCCATGGAACCCATTTGTAAAATTAACACGAGTTAATATTTATAATAAAGACCCACCCAATGCACTTGTACTGCACAGATACAGGGGAAGAGCCTAAAGTTTCTAGTTTCTAAAATTTTCCAGAGGACAACTAAAACAAATCACAAATAAAGATATAAGCAACAGAATAGCCTCTGGTTGATAGCAATCCAGGTACTAGAAGGCAAAGGAGTATTTTGTAATTTTGAGATGACAGTGATTCCCTATGTTTGATTCCATATCCAGCCGTTGTACTTTGGTTCAAGTGAAGATATTTTCACATGTGAGGAGTTGTGTATTCATGCTTTCTTTGGAAGCTTCCAGAGAAGGTGCTTCAATGAAATGATAAAAATGAATAAAAAATGCAAACATAGTCTCTAAGAAATAGTGAATACAAGTCAGAAGAACAGTAAAACGAATATTCAGTGTGACGCCTGAGCTGGCCATTAATTCAGATTGGAGCTGGAGGATGGGGGCAGGGGCCATGGTCCAGGAAAGAGGTGACTGGGAGAAGAAAAGGACTTGATTGAACATATAACATAACAGGCAGGGATAAAACACAGAAGACAGATCTGATGGAGCATTTGGAAAAATTAAAGATGAGCATCGAAATTATGCAAACCAAGAGCTACAGCAACTATAACATTTAGGAAAAGGGACATACAGAGTGTAAGTAAGAAAATGCAGTCCCTTTGCACAATCGTTTGTGATTACTTGGTGTACAGTGAGTACTGTTGACCCAATATTGCAAACAATTATTAATTTAGTGAAAATAGGGATATCATGATTTAGAAAGAAGGTGAGGAAGTCAGTGGTATGTAGCACATGACCCTATTGTAGCACAATAAAAAGTCACTGGTGAAAGTCTAAAATCAATGAAACAAGAACTAGTCATATAATGATATTATGCAGAAAAATGAAGATAACTTTCAGGATAAATATTAAAAGAGTTAGTAGTCATTGGCAGTAGGGAGTAAGCTGGGTATCGGGGTAGGTCAGGAACATATTTTTCTTTAGAAGAGCAACTGAATAAATGGTTTACCTGTGACAATTCTAGTCTATGGCTAATGTCTCATATCCCATTTGGTTTAATATATGTGTCAAACAGAGAAGTCCCACTTTGGATAATAAATTAGTGGTCACCTTAATCATAAGCATTTTCAGTTCAACTTGAGTATTTAAAAATTATACATTCCTTTGTTATAAATAAATTAATACTTGAAAAAGAAAAAAATTCATGTAGGCTTGTACTCTTGTCTTTGCTCAAAGAGGGCAATAAGCACTGAGAGGCATGTGTAATGTCATTTGGAGTGGTCTAGGGGTGTGGGGGGGCAATGTTCACATGGAACATACATTACCCTCTTTCATGTCCAAGCATGAAAGTTGTAGAAATGCCTCATAAAGATCTTCTCATCTGATGACTGATAGGAATAGACCCTGGGTCAAATTAGCCCTATTTCAGGAAAGCAAGAAAAGTTGGAAAACATGCAGAATCGATTACTTTGGGGATATCAAAATAAATCCTGGCACAAGAAAAAGAATACAATGGTGACAGTAGGAAAACCTAATTTATGTGTGATTTGAACTCTGCTCAGAAGAAACCTAAGTCATTTTATTTAATTATAGCATGGCATGTGCTGGGAAGACCAAAGGGGAAGAATGAGAAGGAACCTATGTTCCCTGGCTCTGCAAAGAGGTGTACTTGAAGAGTGTGCAGTTAGCAGGTCAGTCTTTGGGAATGCCTATGTCCCAAATCCCAGCACACAACCTAAATTTCTTTGGGGAAGAAGAGGACGATGAAGGTGGAGGGGTCTGGGTGAGGATGTTTTGGGAGTTCAGCTTAACCTGTTGCCTGAAATCAGCAGTGGGTTTCATGCCAGCCTCAAATTCTGTTCCACGTGTTTTATAAACCTGGATTGCACTGTTAACAGGACATGATTTTCTTTTCCTTTGGGAACAATAACATAATTTAGATGTATTTTGAGGCAAGATAGAAGAAATAAGAAAGAGGTAGAAAGGAGACATAAAGAAAGAACAAGAAAAATAGGATTTTAATTCAGATGCATACACATCCAGGCCTGTCAATTCTCTCTTCCAGGCCTGTGACTCTCAAATTCCTGAGAAATCTGTTTATCTACCTGTGTGATGTTCATTATCCCACCCCCATTAGAATAAGCAAAGAGCAATACCATATCCTGAGGAAACTATAATTTAGGAAACCTCCTAGTGCTCACTATTGATTGGATATAAAATAACTTTGGTAAAGTCAAATTTACTTTTTCTGTATTTTGTGTAATACTTAAGAAATTGTCACTAAACTCAAGGTTGTTATGATTTTTTCCTATGTTTTGTTCTGGAAGTTGTGCAGTTTTAGCTCTTATATTTAATCTTTGATGCATTTTAAGTTAATTTTTATAAGTAGTGTGATGCAAGAGTCAAGATTATTTTTTTTAATTCCACCACTTTTTAAAAGATTTTTTTTTACTTTTATTGAAACTAAATTGGACACATATGTGTGGGTATCTCTCTAAATCTTATTCTGTTCCTTGATTTTTCTTTACAATACTACACTATCTTAATTACTGTAGCATTTTAAGTTTTGAAATAAAGTAGTATTATACAAATCTTCCAAATGTATATTCTTTCTAAAGTTGTCTTGGATATTTGAGGTATTTTGATTCTCCATGTTAAATATAAGAGTAAACTTGTCAATTTCTATAGAAAAGGCTGCTTGGATTTTGATTAGAATTGCACTGAGGTTACAAATCAATTCGATGGAATTGACATCATACAAAATTGAGTCTTCCAATCCATAGATATATTTTTCTATTTAAGTGTTACTTTCTTTCAGTAATTTATTATAGTTTTCAATGTATGTCTTACATGTCTATTTTCATATTTGTCTTTACATCTGTCATATTTTGATGGTGTTATAATACATATCTTAATATTGGTTATGATCACTTGTTATTTAGAAACACAATTATTGTATTTTGGAGGGTTTCTTTTCTATATAAATGATTATAATTTTTTATGAATAAAGTTTTACTCTTTCCTCTCAAACTGTATAACAATTTTGTTTCTTTTTCTTGTCTTATTGCATTGACTAGACCTTACCTACAATATGCTAAGTAGAAGTATTGAGAGCAAATGTCCTTTCTGTGTTATCTACCTTAAGGGAGAAACATTCAATATCATATTAGCTGTAGGGCTTTTGAAAATATTCCTTAGTAGCTTGAGGTATTATCCATTTCTGTTATTTCCTAGAGGTTGTTTTTTTAAAATCAGGACATGGGTTAGACTTCATGAAAACATTATTTTGTATATATGAAGATGGCCATATGGTTTTTTCTTTTTAGTCTATTAGTGTGGTGAAATACATTGACTGGCTTTTGACTTTTAAATCAACTTTGCATTCCTGATATTAAAACCCACTTTACTCATAATGTGTTAATCTTTTTACAAATCCTTGGAATTAATTGGAAAGCAATTTTAAAGAATTCTTACGTTTATGTCCGTAAAGAATATTGGTTTGTAGTTTCCTTTTCTCTATTATCTTTATCTAATTTTGATGTCCAGTTAGGGATGAGTTCATAGACTGAACTAGTTGTCTTCCTTCTCCATTAGCTTTCTGGAAGAGTTTATGTAGGATTAGTATCCCCCACCTTAATTATTTGGAGAATTTACCAGTGAGTCCATTTGGGCCAGGAGTTTTCATGGAAGGAATGTTGGTAACTATAAATTTAATAGATGCTCAGGTCATCTATTACTGCTTCAAAGAGCTTTGAGAGTTTGTCTTTCAAGGAATTTGTCTGTAAATTTTCACCTTAAAATGGCAAAATATTGCTTAAAATATTCTCTTATATCATTTAAATATCTTTGGCTTTTGTAGTTATATCACTACTCTTGTTCCTGATATTAATACTTTGTGTCTTCTCTCGTTTATTTCATAATCAGTATTTCCAGTGGTTGATCAGCTTTTTTGACCTTCTCAGAGCCCACTTTGTATTTGCTTGCTTTTTTCTTTTGTGCTTCTGTTGTCTGTTTTTTTATTTCTACTCCAGTGCATCCTATTTGCTTTTTCATATTTACTTCTATATTGCGTTAATATTTACTTTTTAATATTTTATTCCTCTCTATGGTTTCTTAGATTAGAAACTGAGTTTATTTTCTGGAGACCCTTATTCTCCTTAAACATGAGCACACAGTGTTATAAATCTCCCTCTGTTTTGCCTCACTGGGACCCCCACACCTTTTGATCTGTTGTGCTCCCATTTTAATTCAGTTCAAAAATGGTTACCACTTTGAAAAGAACTTTCTATGAGGAACCAGGCTCCTGCCTTCCACTCAGTCACAGGAAGGCATCTGTTTAACTACAGTGGAAGCTTAATTTTTGAATGGAAACCATATATTGTGTAAGAGGATTGAGGGATGCAAGAGGGGGGTTACATCAGACTCCTCATGTGACAACTCCGATCTTTCTCGCTTCCCTGTTTCTTGAGTCACTGGACACTTGAAATACTGGAAATACTGATTATGAAATGAATGAGAGAAGACACAAAGTATTAATATCTTTAAAAGAGCTATTGTAGCCACTGATTTCACAAGGGAAAAGTAGGACAGTGCTTTGCATTAAATCTGTGCTATGTACCTTTCATCTCTTACCCTGTGCCATTTGTTGTTAGGTGTGACATTGTAGGATCCCCCTAGTCCCCAGGCATGTGCAACCTAGGGATCCAAGGAGACCAATAATGGGGGGAAATCTTTGCTCAGTGAACATGTAAGCCAGGGAACCATTTTTTCCCTCCCTTTCTCCTCTTGGATGGATTATTCTGAGATAGCAGTACATCCAACCTCTAGGAAGATGTTTATAAAGACGGAACAACCCAAGAGGCTATAAGCTCCTTGTATTTGCTCTCCATCCTTCTATAATAAAGCACAAAGCTTTTGCCTTAGATTCTGCTTCCTGGGAAACTCAGACTAAAGCAGGAAAAGCAATCAATAAATGATAACTCAGAGATGATTGTTTTCAATTTATTCTATTTAAAAATATTTTATATCAATCAAGTTCTACCATGATTAAGAAAACTAAAATAAGGATATACAAAGTTATGACTAAGTTTAGTGTAAAAGCTATCATTCTTTTAAAAATAAATTGTTATAAATTTATTTTTTTCTCATCTCAGTTTTGGTCCACTTGTTTTTCTCTGGTAGCTGTGTTCCTTCTTTAGTAATATCATGTGTATTACACTTTGAATTTGAGAGTCTAGTGGGATGCAGGTGTTCGGGCTTTCAAACCTTGGTAGAGTTTCAAAACTTGGTAGAGCCCCGGATTTTCCTCATGAATTGCACTGTCTGACCGAATCCTCATTGGGCTGCATCTATGGTCGCCTCTGTTTCTAGGAAAGCTACTTTTATCTTTAAGCCCTTCCACACCAGCTCTCTTCTCTTCTCTCTTGCTCTCTCTCTTATATTAATAATAGGAAAAGGTAAGAGAGAATCTGTGTGTCATGAGAAACCTCTGTGAAAAGCATATATTATCGCCTGGAAACTAGTGTATGCTTGACCTGGTTCCTTTTGTGGTTGCTAAAATTCTTGATGGGTTTAGTTATTTGCTTCTCTTTGCTCACTGATGAATGTTGGTGTAAATGTCTGCCTGCTGACAAACCCTTCTGGTGGTCACTGGAGCTGAGAATTCACAAGGTGCAACTATTGCTGCTCTGGTATTGGAGAAGAATAAGGCCCTGGAATATGCTCTGAGTATGCTTTTATGAGCTCTTCATTACACAATGAATCAAGGCTTATGCAAAAATTTGGACAAATGGGAAAAAAGTCACCTAATAGTTCCATCTACAAAACAACTACTCTTGACCTAGGGCTGTATTTCATTTGAATCCCTTTGCTAAAGCATGTTTTTTTTCCATGAAAACTGTCACTTTAAATGAAATGTATCAATGTTTTCAGGAACATATTTTCTGATTTGAAAAGCAATACATAAAAAATTGCATGTATGTACAGCAAATTAGGAAAATAAGGCATCAATAAAAAAGAAATTTAACGTCATCATGAATCCTATCACCTGAAAGAACATGCTTCACATTTATTTCCTCAATATTTTACACACCAATTACCACTCCAAAATAAACATTTCTTAGACATGAGAGTAATACTTTAGTGAAGAACTATTAAGTTTAGAAGATGGTTTTCATTAAATCTGCATTGTTTAGACATTCAAAAAGGGAACTTAATTTAACTTTATTATTATAAATATATAAATTATATAAATAAATATATAAATTATATAAATATAATATAAAATCAAGCAAATATTTGGGAAAAATATGTATATCTGAGAACTTTTGAATATTGACAATATAACTTAAGAGATAATAACACCTGACATTTACCAAAAATAAAATATATTCAAGTTCCCGAGTTAATATTGAACTCCAGATGAATAAAAAGCTGAATTAATACTAACATAGTCAAGCTGGCTGATATAGAAGAATTAGACAGAGGCACAATTGCACAAGGAACAGACCTGTAGACAGACTTACTGACAAACATACAAATATATAACCCTGTACAGACTGAAGGCAAACCAAAACTAAAGTAACTGCCTGAAAAAATGTGTTAAATGTTGGTTCTTAAGCACACTTGGATGCATAAGCTGATTTTAAGCCTGCTATTCTTGATTTACTGTGGTTTAGTTCCTTCAAAGGTAATGCTCGACTTTCTGCTAATCTGCAAACTTTTCCTAAATTACATGTTATAGCATGGACATAAGCAATAACAATCTCTTTCTCTCTCTCTCTCTCTCTCTCCTTACTGGAGATTGAACCCAGGGGTGCTTTACCACTGAGATACACCCCCAGCCCTTTTTTATTTTGAGATAGGGTCTCACTAAATTGCTCAAGGTCTTGCTAAATTGCTGAGGCTGGCCTTGGTCTTGCGATCCTCCTGCCTCAGCCTCCCTGATTGCTGGGATTACAGGCATGTGCCTGTAATTACTACTTGTGCCTGAAATTACTTGCCTGCCTTATTTACTACTTCTCATTAATTGGGAGGTTCTAAATCTTTAGAGATCACATGGTTCCACTGGGCACGTGAAATCACACTTTCCACTAGGAGTCTAATACACCAACATTGCATCTTTGTTAGAACTTTCTAGCTAACATGACTATGAGAGTGAAACATGCTTTAGGGGAGTAGTATTAGTTTAGTGTTCACTAAATGTGCCTTTGCATATTTTACAGTTGATTAGAAAACATATAAAGATATAATGTTTCATTAAATTTTAAAGGTTGAGATCATTGTAAATACACATGGAATTATGGAAACATGACACCAACGTCTCTTTACCTATTATACTTCACCTGGTTTCTCCTTGGGATAGCTTAGATGTAGACTCTTCCCCCAGAGGCCCAGGTGTGAAGGGCCTGGTCTACACCTTGGCTTTATTAGGAAGTGGCAGAACCTTGAAGTGGCAGGGCCTAGTAGGGAATCTTTAGGTCACTGAAGGTGTGCCCTTGAAGGGGCTTGGGGTTCCACTTACCCCCATTCTCACTTTTTCACTTCTTGGCTATGAGGTGAGAGCAATTTTGCCCTGACATCTTCTTCTGTTATAATGTAGTGACTCACCACAGGCCTCAAAGCATCAGGGTCCACAGATCATGAACTGGAATTGCCGCAGTCTTGGCTGGGCACAGAATCACGAGCCACCACACAGCTTTGTAGATTCAAACAGCAAATCTTTATTCCCGAACTCACACCGGCCTCCACACACGTTCTGGGGCAATCCCAGTTCTCCTGCCACCCAATTCACCTACCACACGAGGCTTTTTTCCCAAAATGTTCTCTGAATCTCAGGAGAACTCAACGGGAGCTCAGGCAGCAGGAACGCCCTATTTCCAGCAGCAATAATCCTCAACATCGAACTTCCCTAAAACCCAAGGTCTTAAACTGGGAACATCCTAAACCCAAGGACCGGGATACTTCCTCAAACTGCAGGATACACCCTAATCCTGGATCCTCCCTGGTCGTTGAGCAGGGTCACCTTTCTCAAACACACATGCAAGGTCAACAGCGAAATTAACATGGGGTACGCTGGCAAGGAAATTTCGATGCGTCATTCCTACTTGGTAATGGCCCTCAGCATGGAATCCCTGGAACTGACAGCCACCACAAGCCTTTCTTCTTAAGAGTGTCTCAGCTCTTTGCTGTGGTGATGGGAACCTGGCTCGCATCCCCAGTAGTAATCCATAGAGCATCACAAATGGGATTAGACACACTGATACTGACGTGAATAAAATGTAATTTTATTCAGATGCCTTCAGGTACTTGTGTATGTGTGTATGTGTGTGTGTGTTTTGATCCATGCAATTTTAACACGTGTAGGTTTGTATATTCACTACTTCCACCACAAGAATCAAGATGCAGAAAAATCAGACCCACTCTAAGGCTCCTTCCCACTGAATTCACCTCCCTGTCTCCCCACTTCCATCCCTGACTCCTCATAACCATTAATCTGTTCTTTATTTCTAAGAATTTGACATTTCAAGAATATTATATAAATGCAATCATCAAGCAAATTTTGGGGATTGGTTGGTTTTATTTTTGATTTAGCATTCCCTTGAGATTTATGCAAGGTATCAGGTGGAGCCTAATTTCCTGCCAATTGAGTTCAAGCTGTATGTAGTGACAGAATAACACAACCATGATAGTATGTAACAAAAGAGACCAGGTTGTGAAGGCCACCCCCCACCAGCACCTCAAAATGCTCCCTCTGGTGGAATTTGGCTGCTCACAAAGTGGAAAGGGCTACATGGTAAGGAACCAGGGTTTTCTGTAGACAGCCATGTGGGTGAACCATCTGGGAAGTGAATCCTGTGGCCTCAAACTTTTGATTCAGCTTTTTTGTTTTATTTTTGTTTTGATTTGGGTCTTGCTATGTTTCTCAGGCTATTTTGAACTCCTGGACTCTAGTGATCCCCCTCCCCAACCTCCCAAGTAGCAGAGACTGTGAGCGTGCACTTTGAACCAGCTCTCACTGTCATCTTAACCGTATCCTGAGAAAACCTGAGCCACAGATACCCAGGGAAGCTACTCCTCAATTCCTGACCCCAGAAACCAAATCAGTAATAAATGTTGCCTTAAGTCATTAAATTTTGCAGTGATGTGTTATGCAGCACTACATAATTAATTCCAATGTCAACTGTGTATTAAAGCATATTAAATGCACCAGAAACCCTGGAGAATATTTTTAACCTCATTGAAAAAAAAAACTGTACAGATTACCTTTGCTTTTATTATTACAACAGAGGTCTGAACATGAAACCATCAAGATGAGGTCAAGGAAGAGATCACTGAATTGCCTAAACTGTGACAGATGTTTGCTCTTGTATTTTGTAATTGGAATAAAGCAGAATCTAGGGCCTGGGACAATCCTCTGCCTCACCACCCACGTTTCCCGGAGGCTGCTGGCTGCATAATACCTTTTGTGATGATTGTTTCCAATAACTGACCTTTATCACACATGAAAGCATCCCCAAAACTATGTGCCATGACAAGTTGCAAAATAATTAGCCAATGGTCAGCATTTGTAATGATTTATTGTTAAAATATGAAGCTATCTGGCGTGTATTTTGAATATATTATTTGCTTGGTGTTCCCATTCAGTTGACAAAGGAAACAGCAAAGAGATTCTGAATTATAAAAGATAGAACAAAAGCAAACAATCATTTTTTTTGTCAACTATACTATTTGGTTTTCAGAGTAATATGCTCAGCTCTCCTATTCTTAGATTGCATCTATCTTTAACAATACTTTTTCTGAGTGTGTGAGTCAGCTTTCTGTTACTGTTACAAAATACCTAAGAAAATAACTTAATAAAGGAAAAGGTTTATTTTGGTTCACAGTTTTAGGAGTTCCAGTCCACTCTCACTTGACCCTGTTGCTTTATACCTGTTCTGGCACTGTATGACATGGTGGAAAGCATGTGACAGAGGAGGCCTGTTCACCTCATGGCAGCCAGGAAATGAAAGAGAGGAAGAGGCCAGTGTTCCAATATCCACTTCAAGAACACACCCCCAATGACCTAACTTCCTTGTACAAGGCTTCACCTTCTGTAAGTTTCACCATCTGCCAATAGCACCACAGGTTGTTGATGTCAGCTTTTGACATGTAGATCCTCTTATAGTAACAACCAGTGAATTCATGAGAAGACACACAGGAGGCTCCCAAGTGTTTTGAAGAAGAGTATTACACTTTGCTTACCAGAAGTAAAGATTTAAGAGTAAATACAAAGTACATGAGAACCATAGCAAAAAGTAACCTAGATATTAGCTGAGCTCTCTGGCCCCCATATGATTGATAGAAACTTTCTTTTGCATGAGCTGTGCCAGCCCAATTCCATCTCTAAGGTAACCATTAATACCAGTGAGGGGGGGAGTGAAGTGCGGGTAAAGTGCATCATCTCCTCAATAGGGATGCATGACAGTGGTCAAACATAATTTTAGTCACCCAAGTTAGTGGATATTCAGTGTGATGAACCTAAACTTAGACTTTTGCCCCTTATCATTTTGCTTGAAGTATGAGTAATCTTTTACCCAATTAGAGGGAACACAGATCTTCATGAAATTGAGAGCAATGATTCTCAAACTGGGGGCTCCTGATCATCAACATGGATGTGAGAACTTGTTAGAAATACTTGTTATTTGTCCTACTCTAGATCTACTGGATCAAAATTCAGGGTCAGACCTGGACTTGTGTTCCAACAAATAATCTAGATGATGCTGATGCAAGCAAATATTTTATATGTATATGAATCACTCTGGGATTTTGTCAAAATGCATATTTTTTATTAAATAAACCTCAGATTCTGCATTTCTAACAAAACCCCAGGTGTTTGTATTAATGCTGGTGCAGCAGAAAACTTTTGAGTACAAACCTCTAGAAATATTAAAGGAGAGAACTTACATCAGTGCTTCAAATTGCTGCAAAGTTATAGACAAAGTACAATGAGAACCAGGAGACCCTGTACCAATGAATTATGATTATGGCGGTTGGAAGATATGAGTTTCCACTTATCTTCAGGAGGTTGTATATTTGTGGAGGAGGGGGACTCTTACCTTCAACTGGCAGGTCTAATCACAGGATTGACTATAAAGTTCCATAGCATCACCTTAAAGTAGAGCTTGTGGGGGCCCCATGGTGTCTAAATCTCAACATGTAAGAACAGAAACAAGAGTGAACTCTATCTCTAACCATCCTTTGTCTTGTTCATGACTGAAATAGTATGCTCCCTATCATTTGAAACTGTAACTCATACCCTGATGCTAACAAAGTTGCTAAGCTATGACCTAAAAGAGGGTAGAGCCTAGCCAGATGGCTCAAAATATTGATTATAGCTTGCTGAGTCTTTGTTTCTTGGCCCATATTGGTCATATCTTTTAAATCTCTATATTTTTGGTGAATTATAATGAAATCTTTTGAGAATCTGGTTCAATTTCTGTCAGATGCCTATCAGTGACACTTGAATCTATTGTTATTTGGTTGACAATGACTTAATAGGAGTGGGAAGAACCTGATGACTAGGGTTTATGAACTTCCTGGCTAGCGTTTTTCTTAGGCTATGTTTACCAATATTTTCATGTCTGTGTATTGCTTTCATTATCAAATGAGTGTGTTTCTTTGAATATTTACTCTCAAAGATTTTGATTTGAAAGATTTTGTTTTCATTTCACCTGCTGAATTAAAAAACATTTAAGAGGACCTTCCAAAATCAAAATCTCCCAAGAGGTCTGCATAAATGTATATGAAAAAACTCTCATTACAACTAAAATTAAAAGAAAAACTAAGAGTTATCTTGAGAGCAATCTCTATTGTATTATTTGAAGAGGATCAAGCATGATAATAAAAATAAGCCTGGAAAAATAATTTACTTAACCTTTTAAAAATATTCATAAGCTTCAGTAAGAAGAAAAACCAAATCATTGGTACTAAAGTGGTCCCTACTTCCCAGAGAGTCCTTGTTTGCTGTCAAAAAATAAGAGCAGAGATAGACAGGCATTTTTTCTGATGAAAAATATTGAGAGTATAAAATCTAAGAAATTATTTCTGACACATGTCTGGCATTGACATTTTTATGAATGATAAAATTGTCTCATATACACTTAATATATAGTAAAGTTAATGGTGAATAGGATAATAACAAAGGGAAGAGAATGACTGTTTCAAATGTGAACTTAAAGTATATTTGCACTGGGTTAAAGTCCTGAATGTTGGTGTCCTATTTCTCAATTTGCAGGTATGGAAATTGGTTACCTTTTCTTTGAGAGACTTTCCTGTCTTAGAACAGACTGATTAAAGGTAAGAGAGACTGTTTCTTTAAAACTTTTAATTGAAGTGTATTTGACACTTAAAGATAATATATATTGAAGGCATACAATTGAATGATTATGTATAATTGCCACAAGCTAATTAACATATCCATCACTTTGGATAGCTATCACTTTAAAAATTGTGTGTGTGTGTGTGTGTGTGTGTGTGTGTGTGTGTGTGTATTGAGAACACTTAGGATCTCTCCTCTTAGTAAATCTCAAGTTCATAATAAAATATGGTTGATTATATTCACACTGCTGCACATTAGGTCTCCACAACATAAGCATCTTACATATCTGAACTTTGTCCCCTGACCAGAATCTCTAGATTTCTCCCTTCCTTCAGTCCCTGGCAACTACTAGTTTGTATTTTAGATTCTGTGTGTCAGTGAAGTCATGCAGTATTTGTCTTTCTACAGCTGACTTACTTTACTTAACATAATGCCCTCCAGATTCTATCACAAATGATAGGATTTCTTTTCTCTTTTTTTTAGAAATAATAATGAATAATAGTCCAGTGTGTGTGTGTGTGTGTGTGTGTGTGTGTGTGTGTGTGTGAGAAAATAACACACATTTTTTAAAAATCCATTCATCCACCCATGGACATTTAGGTTATTTCCATGTTTGAGCTATTAAGAATAGTGATGAAATGAACATGGAAGTGCAGATATCTCCTTGAAATCCTGATTTTTATTTGCTTTGGATATGTGCCCAGAAGTGGGATTGCTGGATCATATAGTAGTTTTCTTTTATTTTTTGTGGAACCTCCATTCTGTTTTCCATAATGGTTGTATTGATTTATATTCACTTCAAAAGTGTGCAAAGGGTCCCCATTTCTTCACATTCTCACCAACACTTATTATCTTTTGTCTTTCTAATAATGGCCATTCTAGCAGATATGAGGCGATTGCTCACTGTGGTTTTTATTTGCATTTCTCTGATTATTAGTATGTTGAGCACATTTTTATGTATCTGTTGCTGTATATTTTCATTTAAGATATATATATATATTCAGGTTTTTGTCCATTTTCAAAATGGTTATTTATTGATTTTTGTTATTTAGTAGTGTGAAATCCTTATGTATTATGGATATCAACCTCTTGTAAGGTGTATGGTTTGCTAATATATTCTCCCATTCCATAGTTTACCTTTTCATTCTGTTGATTGTTTCCTTTGTTGTGCATGAACTTTTCAGAATAATATGATCTCATTTCTCTCTACTTCCCTGTGTTTTCTTCTAGTGGTCTTACAATTTCAGGTGTTACATTTAAATCTTTAATCTGGGGCTGAGATTGTGGCTCAGTGGTGGAGTGCTTGCCTGGCATGTGTGAGGCACTGGGTTCAATTTCAGCACCACATAAAAAATAAATAAATAAAATAAAGGTATTGTGTCCATCTACACTAAAAATATTTTAAAAAATAATTCTTTTAATCCATTTTAAGTTGTATGTAGTGTGAAATGATGGTCCAACTTTAGTCTTCTACATATGGATATCCAGTTTTCCAAGCACCATTTATTGAAGACACTATCCTTTCTCCATTTTGTATTGAAAGCACTTTGTTGAAGATCAGTTGGCTCTAGGTATTTGGATTTACCTCTGGGTTCTCACACTGTTCCACTGATCAATATGTCTGTTTGTATGCCAGAACTATATTGTGTCTTTGTTATGTAATTTTAAATCAGGAAATGTGATCCCTCTGATTTGGTTCTTACTCAAGATCATTTTGGCTATTTGGGTTCTTTTGGGGGGGGAGGCCCAACTGAATTTTAGTTGTTTTTTTTTTTAATTTCTAAAAAGCGTCATTGGTATATGGCTAGGGATTGCATTGGATCTATAGACAACTTTGGATAGTACAGACATTTAAATGATATTAATTATTCCAATCTATGAACCTAGGATGCTTATTCATTTAACTGTTTCCTTCACAAATATTAATTTCCTTCATTAATGCTTTATATGTTTTAAGTATATAAGTCATTCAGCTCTTTGGTTAAATTTATTCTTAATTATTTTTTTCTTCTTGGCTACCATTGTGGCAAGAAGATGGGATATTTTCTTAATTTCTTTTTCCAATAGTTCATTATTTCTGATTAGAAATGCAATTAATGTTTTATGTTAATTTTGAATCCTGTAACTTTACTAATTTTGTTCAATAGTTCTAATAGTTTTTTCTTTTCTTTTTTTTTTAAATTGTGTTTTCCTCCAGTTCACTCTTTAAGGTTTTCTAATTCTATGATCATGTTGTATATAAAAAGGGTCAATTTTACTTCTTTTCCAATTTGGATGTCTTTTCTTTCTTTTTCTTGCCTCATTGCTCTAGCTAGGACTTCTAATATTATGCACTAAGAAAGTGATAACAGTAAACATTCTTCTCTTATACTAGATCTTAGAGGGTAAGTTCTCAGTTTTCCCTATAGATTAAAGGATTTAGCGGCTGGCTTTCCATATATGGCCTTTATTTTCTTGAGATGAGATCCTTCTATGGCGGTTTTTGGTTTTGTTGCAGGGTCTTGCTGTGTTGCTCAGGCTGCTTTCTAACTCATGGACTCACGTGATCCTCCTGCCTCAACTTCCTGAGTAGCTGGGACTACAGGCACGCAACACCACAATTGGTGCTTCAGTAGCTATTTTGTTGAGAGTTCTAATCATGAATGAATATTGAACTTTATCAGGTGTTTTCTAGGTTTTGTTTTGTTTTGTTTGCATCTAATGAGGTGTTTTTTTTTTAATTTTCACTTTGTCAATATGTTGTATTCTTTCTTTTGATTTCTGTATGTGGAGCCATTGTTGTAGCTCTGTGATAAATCTCATTTGTTATGGTGTATGGTCCTTTTAATGTGTTATTGAATTTTGTTAGTATCTTATTGGGGATTTTTCCATCAAAGCTGATCAGGGAAATTGGCTTGTAATTTTCTTCTCTTGTAGTGTCTTTGCCTGGTTTGGGTATTGGGGTAATGTTGAGCTTATAAAATAAATTTGGAAGTGTTACCTTTTCCTCTAATTTAGGAAGAGTTTGAGAAGAATTGGCATTAAGTCTTCTGTGAATGTTTCTGTGAATGCTTGATAGAATTAAGCTGTGAAACCATCAGGTCTTGGACTTTTCTTTATTAGATGTTTGATTTATTCATTCAATATCCCTCTTTATTTCTAATTAAGTTTTTGTAGTGTGTATGTTTCTAGGAATTTATCTACTCTTCCAGGTTATTCAACTACTTGGCATGGAATTGTTCATAATGCCTCTTTATTATCCTCTTTAATTCTGAGACATCCATTGTAATGTTTTCTCTCTCATTTCTGTTTATTTAAGCCTTTGTTCTCCTTTTCTTAGTTATTCTGGCTAAGGACTTGTGTGATTTCATTTATATTTTTTAAAAACCAACTTGCAGTTTTGTTGATTATTTTTGTTCTTTATTTGATTTATTTCTTCTTTAAACTTTATTATTTCTTCCCTTCTAACAACCTTGGGTTTGACTCTTCTTCTTTTTCTAGTTCCTTGATACACAAAATTAGATTGTTTATTTGGAGTCTTCTTTTTTAATGTAGGCATCTTACCCTGTGAAATTCTCTCTTGTACTGGTTTTGCTGCATTGCATAGGTTTTGGTGTGTTATACTTTTATATGTTTTCTTTCTTTCTTTCTTTTTGTCTTAAGGTACCTTTTAAATTCCTTTTTTGTTTCCTTTTTGTCACAGTTGTTATTTACGAATATGTTTAGTTCCTACGTGTCTGGATTTTGTCACTTTTTTTACTATTATTAATTTGTATTTTTATTCCATTGTGGTTGGAAAAGATACCTGGAAGAACTTGGATTTTCATAAAATTATAATGACTTGTTTTGGCACTTAACATGTAATCTATGCTAGAAAATGTTGTGCATTTAAGAATATATATTCTTCAGCTCTTGGGTTGAAAAATCTCTACCTGTGAGACAGGCTCATTTGGTTTATAGTATTCAAATTAGCCTATTTATATTTTGATCTTCTCTCTATATGTTCTATACATTATTATAATTTGGATATTGAAATCTCATAAGAATATCAAATTGCTGTCAGTTTCTGCCTTTGGATCTGTTAATATGTGTGTAATGTTGGATGTGTATATATTTATAATTTTTGTAGCTTTCTGTTAGATTTTATCATTATATAATGACTTTCTTTGTCTCCAGAGACAGCTTTAGAGCTATATCAATTTTTCCTGGTATAAGTATAGCCACCCTTGCTTTCTATTTATTACCATTCATATAAAGTATTTGTTTTTTCATCCTTTTCCTTTAACATACATGTGTCTAAAATGAGTGTCTTGTAGGTAGTATATTTATGCCTTTTTTTCTTTAATCCATTAAGGCCTTTTATGACTCATCTTTTCTGATATTAATCATTTATATTTGAAGAAATTACTGAAAACTGAGGTGTTACTACTGCCATTTTGTTGTTTCCTGTTGTCTTGCAGTTATTTGATCCTTCTTTCCCACTTTTCTTATCTTCTTTTGTTACTTGATGATTTTTTTTTTACAGTGAATTGATTTTGTAAGTCTCTTTATATTTTGGGTTTCTTTTATAAGTGTTTTTATTTGTAGTTAGCTCCAGTGTAAAATATCTTGTAAGTTGGTAACAACTTCAATTGCATATCTAAACTACACCTTTAATATTCCTTCTTCACATTTTGTGTTCTTTTAGTCAGAGTTTGTTTCTTTTTATATTGTGTGCCCATGAGGGAAATTTTATTCATTAACTTTATATTCAGGTTAAAAGCAATTTAAGTACCACCTTTACAGTGTGACATTAATCTGCATGTGTCGGTATATTTATCTTTACTTGTTTGATTTATGCTATCATATTTCTGATTAGCACGTTTTCACTCAATTTGAAGAACTCCCTTAAACATTTCTTGTCTTGTGTTGACACACTCCTTTATTTATTTATTTATTTATTTATTTAAGGAAAGTTGTATCTCCATAATGTTATAGCTTCATAATGCTTACGGGATAATTATGAAAAATATAATATTCTTAGTTGGCAGTTTTTTTCCCCTTTCAATACTTTGGATATATTATCTCACTCGGTCCTGGCTTGTCTTTGTTTTTGACGTTTGACACTTTTATTGTAATATATCTTGGTCCAGACCTCTTTGGGTGAACATCTTTGAGGATCTTTTGAGTTTTATAAATCTGGATTTGTATTGATCTCATAAGATTTGAGAGAATTTTAGTCATTATTTCTTTAAATAAAAATTTTGACCTTATGTCCCACTGTTTGTTTCTTGCAATCCTGAATGTATGCATTGTTTTTTTGATAGTGTTTCATAAATCCTATAGCTTTTCTTGCTCTTTCATTTTTTTCCTTTCCAATTTGAATACTCAAATTCTTTCTCTTGCCAGTTTGAATCTGTCATTAAAGCTTTCTATTGAATATTTCATTCCATTCATTGTATTTTTCACTCTTCTTTTTTTATGATTTCAATACCTTTGTTGAACTTCTTCTGTTCACATATTGCTCTTTTTTTTCTGGATTTTATGTGTGGCGTACCTGTGTTTTCTGTTGATTTGCTAAATTTCCTTACATTTATTTTAAATTCTTTGTCAGGTCATTCATAGATCTTTAATTTGTTGGAATCAGTTACTGGAAAATTATTGCATTCTTTTGATTGCATCATGTTTTCTTATTTCTTGTACCCCTGCAGTGACATCTATGCATTTGAGGGAGTAGTTACCTCTTCCAGATTTACAATATCTCCTTCAAGGACACATCCCCAATAATATAACTTCCTTTAACTAGGTCTCACTTCCAAAAGTTCCACTACCTTTTGGGGACCCTTGAAATCCAAACTTTAATGTGAACAAAGTATACATTTATTCTACATTATAGCATGTAATAATAATATAATTATATCTACTCATATGTAATAATACATATAAATTTACCTTTACCATTGCTATTTCTTTCTTCCTGTAGATTTAAATTACTCTCTGTTGGTCTTCATTTTAGCTGAGTGATTTCCCTTTAGTGTTACTCTTAAAACAGGTAGTTAGTGATTAATTGTCTTAGCTTTTATCTGATAATATATTAATTTCTACTTTGATTTGGAAGGATAGTTTTAGTGGGTATAGAATTCATGTTTGGTACTTTCAGCACTTTTAATATGTTACACTGATGTTTCTAATATCCATGGTTTCTGATGTGAAACTGACTGTGAATCTCATTGAAGATCACTTGTAACTGATGAATCACTTCACTTTTGATATTTTCAAGGTTAGTTCTTTGTCTTTGAACAGTAATATTATGCTATGTTTTCATGTGGGTCTCAAAGTTTATCCTGCTTATATATCATTGAGTTTCTTGGAAGTGTAGATTAATTTCTTTCATCAAATTTCAGACTTTTTTGGCTACTAAGTAATCTTTTTGTCGTTTTCTCTTTCTCCTCATCTTTTTGGAGGATGTTGGTATATGAGTATATGATAAAAACAGAAATGCCCTTCTCAGTCATTGTTTAAGCCTATCCTTAGCATGTTCCTGGACTGGAACCAATGCACACCCTATGCACTATGTGGTCACCTAGATTCCCAGAAATACGTTGGAGCTTTCAGTTACCCTGAGATATCTAATTCTCCAGTCTTACCTTCTGCTCAGTTTCTAAATGCTATTGTTTGCCCCAATCATTATTGATGCCTCACGCAACTATGAAGTTCACTTGCCTCTAATTGTTTTTGACAGATAATTCTGAAATAAGTGAAAAACAGGTGGTCTTGAAAGTGGAGTCTTTTAGGCATCGTGTGGCAGTCTAAACAGTGGCAATGCCTTGTGAGTCTTTGAAGGACTTCCAACACCATTCTTCCCCTTCCAGTCGCTGGCAGGTTGTTGGTTTTCCAGGCTACTTCTGAGGGGAGAATAAGAATAGGACAAGTTAAAATGCCAGAAATCTTGATTTTTCTTATCATGATTTAGCCTTTTTTAAAAATAAATACTAACTGAATTGTCACGAACTCTTGGTTAATTTACACAATCCTGAATGTTTGCACTGACAAGTTTTGCCAGTTTTTTCATTGCTTTTATGGAGGAGAATACTGTGATGTCTTACCTCTGCTATTTTTATTGTCATCACCTCTCTAAAGATTTAATGTCAATAACATGCTCCAGTAGGTACTCATTGAGCATATACTACTATGTTTCATTCCCAAGGTTAGATTCACCCCCGACCCCCCCACACACTTCTTAAAGATAAAAACTCAGTTCTTGGGTAGTAGGTGCTACATCCATAATGACCCATAAGATGGAGAAGACTGCTAAAAACAAATTGCATATTTGTACATGATTTTCAAAAATAAAGTGAACCAACATTTGTATTACTTCATACCATTCCGCCTCTATATGTTAAGACACCATAATAGCCATAGAGAATGTGCACACACTTCAAAGTAGAGGTTTTTAGTTTTAAGAGACGAGGCTCCAGAAAAGAAACTTAATCTGTCATTAATGAACTTATGAAAGTTATTTTCTCCAAGGACAAATAGAAGATAAAAATATGAATAGATGTATAAAATTATAATATTAAAATTGAATGTCATTTTGCTCTCCTTCTTTAAAAGAAACTGAGCAGTGAAATGGAATTAAAATTTAGAAGATACTTCTTACTGAATGTAAAATAAGACGAATTTTAGGTTGAGCAGGAGTCAACTCAGTTAAAATTCTTTTTTCTAATGTTGTAACAGATTTAGAGTTTATACTTCAGTATATTATTTCATTCACTGACGAATTATGATATGAGTAAGAGTATGACCAAATATCTGTCTTAAAACTTCCTTTTCCATTAGCAGGCTAGGATTTTATGGTCTATAAGTGGAATAAAAATCTAGGAAGTTCTTTCTTGCTATTTGAAAAGATATATCAAGTCCTAGGCCCAATACTTCAGCAGCAATCCTAAGGCCACCGACAATATTTGGCTTCCCCCAGGGGTCACGGGGGCAAATGATGCCCCCAAACTACTTCTAAAAGATCCAAGTTGGATTTAGCACTTGGAAATGAATTTTGTTCTTTTTATTTAATCAGCTACTTGACCTCATGTCTTTTCCTACTATGGTATGGCATGTGTTTTTTTAAAAAAATTTTAATCCAAACATGAGTACTTTCAATTCAGAGTTCCAAAAGAAATTTGATGTCAGTATAAAGGTGAAATGTAGTGGGACACCTGCACTTAGCTCAATTGTACTGTGTTCAGAATGTAAGTTGTTGAAAATATTTATTAAAAATTCAAGCATAAAACAGACTACACCATGCTTGGGGGGCCCACACAAACATGCAGTTGCCTATTTGGAGGGATCGGGCCCTTTCCCCGTGGGATACACTGGGAGCCTGGATGAGGCAGGAGGCAATGAGGACAATGTGAATTAAAGATATGAAAGAAGTTCAAGATGGTGCAGAAGCAACCTGTGAACTCCCCACTTTATCTAATCCACTTCACACAGATTGTAAAATGCTGAACTTTCTTCCAGTCGGTCTTCCTCAGGAGAGATGCTGTGCTCTTCTTCTATATATTTGAAAAATACTTTTAAAATGTCTCAGGGAAAAAAAGTCAACATGAAGACTTTCTGGCAAAAACTAACACAAAATCACTTTCAGTTGGTTTAAATTGTATTAGTGTACAATCTTTAGATGTAGAAAATTTTTTCCATATGAAAATACAGATTTTAAAGCTTTCTTTGAAAACGTGGGTGACCTGGCCACCTGGGCTCTCTTGTCATGAAGCAACCAGTGGGGGCTAAATAGCTGCTCAGAAACCATGTGCTCTGCAGATTCCAATAGTCCCCACTCATTTACAGGACCTTCCTGCTTCCCCAGAGGTATTTAAGTTTGCAAATTTTGCCCAGAGTTCTTTTTTTTTAAATTCCCTTTTTAAGTTATAGGTGGTTTTGAGCATACTTCTTTCCAGGTTAGGTCATGAGTGATCAAAAAGAACTTCATGTCTCTGATGTTTGTTCTATGAAGATGGGAAGCTATAAAATATTAACTTGACATCTCTGGGCCACTTGAAGATGGGAAGCCCAGGAATGTGACTTGGGAGAAAGAGAGGCAGAGGGAAGATGGAAGAGAAATGGTCATCAAAGAATATACACATGCACGGGGAGGCACAGGAGATTCAGAACCGGCCTGAGCAGCCGCAAAGAGTAACTTTAAAAAACATCTTTACAAGTTAGAGATTAGAAGAGGAGGACATTTGGCAGAATGTTGTTGATGAGTAGTTTTGGGTCCACAAAAAAGAGACGCTAGTAGAAATTTCTGAGTGTTGCTTGTTAGGAGTTTTGATAACTAGGGAAAAGGCAGTTCTGCCTTTATCTGTCTTCACATAGACTTGGTGTTGCAGAAGGAAACAAAAAAGAACTAGGAGAGAAATAATGTATTTTTTTCTGATAAAGAAAAACTCCCCTCTCTCCTTCATTTCCCTTCCCTTCCTTTTCTTTTCTCTCTTCATTTCTCCAGCCTTGTGACTCTGTCTCTTTCAAACAATTAATTAAGCAAAGCTGTCCTAATGGTGTATTTGCACATAACAGAGAAGCCCCAAGAATATTGAGTGCTATGACAGGAGTTGAAAGGACACTAGCAGTGGGCCTGGGCTCCACTGGGGAGAGCTGGAGTGATGTAAATAAATAAGGGGCTTTGAAGTCAGACAATCTCTGGTTCCAATTAGATTCTGCAACTTCCTAGCTCTATTGCTTTGAACAAGCTATCTCTAAATCTTACTTTCCTTATCTGTTGAGTTGGAGCCTCAGTATTTATGGAGTACTGGCTACAAGTACATCACATACATTAGTTTAGTGGATCCCCTCAAGAGCTCTGAGATAGGAAATACTATTATTCTCTTTGTATTAATGAAGAAATCGAGGTGGGAGTTCTTCCACTTCTTCTTGGCTACACAGCTGTGTTTATATAGATTATTATTATTATTATTATTAATTATTTAGGTATGGCAGGCCCACAGAGTGAGAGTCGACTGACACTGAAAAGACAGTTTGTTATACTCACAGATATCTAGAGGAGGCCATGGGGTGGGGGATCATTTGGGAAGCACAAGGACCAGTCAGGAGGGAGGGGAGAGGGGAAGAAGTGGGCAGAAGCCGTTGTTGTGGTTTCTGCAGGAAGAATTGGGTGAGGTGGGGTTAACAGGCTTGGGATTGGCACGTGGGAATAATATCAGTCACCTCTGGGGCACAGTGACTATCTCTAGTTGTCTGGTGGGGTGATTATCAGTGGCCAGGAGTGTGAGAACTCAACAGAAGAGGTAGCTGGAAGTATAGGCTCTGGATGGATTGGTTGGTATTTGAAAAGCACCCTCAAGCTTCTACAGGGTCTGTGAAAGGCTAACCCTGGGGTGGGGGGGAGCCGTCACTTCAAGGTCAACAAGGCCCCAGATTTCAAAGCATTAAAATATACCAAATAAAAGACATGCTTAATACAACAGCTTTTAATTTAAGTAAGTGATAAAGCTGGGATTAGATATTGGTTTCTTGACTCTGGCCCAAATTCTTAACATCCTGTGAAGGACAAATGCAGGGGCCTAGGCAAAAAGGGATCTGGGACCTGCAATCGGTGGCCGGTTTGTCTATTAGAGCTTAGTTGAGCTGGTTTACTGAGTGACAACAATACTCTGGTGTCCTTAGTTCTCCTAACAAACTGACATGACACATGAAGTGCCACAGTGAGACCAGCAGAGAAGAGAGCAGAAAATCCCAAGAGATAGATGGCCTCAGCTGTTTTGGCCTGGCTTTGTGGAAACCATTTTTGTCTTAGAAGAAATGTCCAGAATCACCAGCTCTGTCAAGGCTCAGTACTTAAGGACTGCTTTAGGCCTTTTTATCAAAGATCCTTGAAATGAAGCAAAGTTTCTCCCCCTAATTGTTTCTCCTTGGCGACCTCAGGCCTGGGGTGAGTCGATGCAGTTTGGAAGGGGAAGAGGAACAAGGGAGGAAGAACAGTGGCTTCATTTAGACAGCGTTCTGCCACAGCACCAATATTCACCAAGTCTCCTTCAACTGCACGCCCTTTCTTTGGTCACAGAAGCTGCACAGTCAGTTAGTTGCCAGAGTACCTACCCCTTGGCCAGATGTGGAAAGGTATGCAGGAGCCAGAGGTTAGGGAGCGGGACCCCGTTCAGAACTGCCCACTGCTAGTACATTCCTTAGTTGGGGAAAGATCAATCCTGAGTTATTTTGTAGAGAAGAATAATTGTAGGAGAACCTGTTTTCCATTTAGTCAACATAGTAACTGCCTCTTTACACATGTAACTCTGAATTGTTTACCAATGTATGACATTCCTGGAATTTCACGAGCTCTCTTTAAATAGCATCCTTTATTTTCAGGCAGAGTTAAAGAAGTCAGTTAAAATTGACTTTGTTTGGCAGAATAGATTCCATTTTATTTATTTGTGGCAGCTCAATGACCTGCTCTAAATGAGTGTAGCTTACATATAAATTTAAAGAGGACTTTATTGATGAAATAAACCTGATTTCTTGGAATAGTAAATGTAGAGCATTTTTATGAGTATGAAAACTAGTGTTGGTCACTTTTTAAAGTTAAAAAATATGTGTACTTGTTTTCTTAAAGAATATTTTTCACTAGAAAGTTTGGAATCCTTAGAATGCAGGCTGCAGGAATATGAGTGTCTTTCACCTTAATATAGCAAAAGATTGCCTTGAGAATAAATGTATCAGGGTCCTTCTAAATGGATCCTGCTCAAAAGATGTAGAAAATTTACCAAATGACAGTGATTAAGTACAAACATTGGAGTCAATATAATATATAGTTAAAATGGAATGAAGCTCTCAGGGTAGGAGAAAACATTGAATGGAGCCATGGAGTGATACCCATTGCGGTGTGTTATTGTTTATTTGGTATAGAGCTAGAGTCGCTATTGTTTGAAACAGACTCCATTTTGCTACCATCACTTCCTTACCATTTGTTATTGTTTAGATATGAGGTGTCCCTCCCATCCCCCCAAACTCTGTGTTAACACAGGAATGTTCAGGTGTGGAATGATTTGACTATGAGAGCTACAACCCAGTCAGAGGATTAACCCATTTGGTGAATGAGTAGTTTAAAAAGACTACTGGTGATTAGGCAGGTGGGGTGTGACTGGAGAAAGTAGGACACAGAGTGTGTGCTCTTGGGATTATATCTTGTCCCCCAGCTCCTCCCTACCCTCACCCCCATTTCTCTCTCCAAACAGCTTTACTTTGCAATGCCCTTCCACCACCCGCCAGGATATTCTGCCATAGCTCTGGTCCACAGCAATGGAGTCGGCTGACCATGACAGAGAACTTTGAGACCATGAATCCCAAATAAACTTTGTTTCTTCCAAGTTGTTCTGGTCAGGTATTTTGGTCACAGTGAGGAGAACCTAACTATCGTTTAATCAAAGAAGGGTTGAGAGGAAACTTGCTTTTGTGAAATATTCTGATACAGTGGTAACTTTCAAAGTGACTCAAAGAGCATCTTGTCTCTAAGGACAGCTCATTCTGTGGATGGATTGCATTTGTAACAATAAAATACATCATGGCTGGCCTAAGACAAAAAGTGACTCTTCTCTATAAGATGCATTTAAATGATTGTCTTCTATAAAACATAGATGGGGTGTAGCTGATCTTTTTGCTGGGAAACCTGTGTTAGAAAAATGTCCTTCTGTGGAAAGACTGCAATTAAGAACTAATCTTCCATCCACATACTGCTTCAATTGTTTACTTAATTGTAAGCTCAGTTTGAGTCTCTTGAAAGATTTAGATTTAGGGATTGGATTCCTCACACATATGATTTTTTCTTGTGGTTTTGTGTCTACAGAGCATGGATAGTTTTCCATCTGGAAAGAGAATATTAACCTTGAGTTATAAGATGAGGAAGACTGAAAAGAGGGAGGAAAAAAAGAGATTCAGACAGACAGACTCTGATGGAATGGGGTTCTTGCATCTCTTTACACATCCCCCTAGTCCAGGATTCGGCTATTCTATTGTTTTCTGACTTAGACTGCAATTAATAAATTATAACTTTAATACATATGTAGTCATTCTTTGTAGAAATGTCCAATTAAAAGGTCTTAATCAACCCCCAGAAGTTCTAGAAAAGTTTTTATGTAGCTTTAATAATACGTCAGTCAATAAACAGCATATCTTCTTTTGAAACAGTTTTATTGACGGGCAGGGGCCCCCAAACCAATCCAAATGTCTTGTTAACATTTGAGTGCCTTCAGTTCAGCAAGGAGAATGCATATCTTTGCTCTGGAGAATAAAACCTCGTCCACAAATCCCCTCAAAGGTGTCACGAGAGCTTGGGGAGGTGAGGCTCCAAACCTAGGTTCTTGTGTTTCTGACGAAGGAAAATTTAAAGCCAGACACCGAAAGCCACTTCAAGAACTTTATTATAAGTGAAGATAAATTAAGACTCAAGCAAATGGCACTCTTAGGAGGCAGGCTCCAAGCAGAGAACAACAAGGGGAACATGCTGTCCCCAAAGTTATTGCAGTTTAATGTTTGTCTTGAGAACTGGGGTCCACGTGCTGCAGTCTTTTCCCATCAGACATTCAGCTGCTCCTTCATATAGGGCAGTGGAGTTTTTTTGAGGCACTCGACCACTGAACCACACCCCCAGCCCTATTTTGTATTCTATTTAGAGACAGGGTCTCACTGAGTTGCTTAGTGCCTCACTTTCACTGAGGCTGGCTTTGAACTCGTGATCCTTCTGCCTCAGCCTCCTGAGCTTCTGGGATTACAGGCACACACCAATGAGCCAGGGGATGGTAGAGTTTTTGACGCTAGTTGTTCCTCTCTGGAACTGTCATAGTGGCCATCCTATTCAGAGGGTCTTCATCCAATGTTAATGTGAGTACTGGGCTTAGTGACTGACTGGCCAAGTGTCAAGAGATGCTTGAGGCCTTAACTCCAGTTTTATCTTGATCTTTATAGGTACTGTCACGAGTTAGTCCCATAAATCCTTCTTTCTGGATGGTCCCCCCCCCATCCCCTTTTACTTGTTTGTTTGTTCATCATTCAGGCTTGTGCACTGATGGTTTCCCATGGGCTGTGTGTTACCGATCACTTACTCATCTGCCTGGGCAGTAACTTAAAGACAACCTTAAGAGTAACTTACAGTAAACCCGTGATCTTGCCAGGCATTGCACTGCTCCTTCCTAACCACTACCTAACAAAAGGCATTTGGCCTTCAGAGGTTCTGAAGAGTCCTGTTTATGGTAGTTACAAATCTGTGATCTTTAGCTTTATGACTTAGGGGATAGCTCAGATGTCAGTCACCTAGGGGCAGCACCGACTCCTTAGATGGTGGGAGAGATAAGGTCAACACTGAGGAGAGTGAGTAAGGAATATCTCCCCGGTTACCACAGCTCAACTCCACCCTGACACCTCTGCAACAGGCACCAGAACAAGAACAGAACTTGGGGGATATTTTACATCAGGAAACTCACCAATGGAGAGCTCAGATTTGCTTCCTGACTGGGCAAAGTTGGGAAGTGGCATTGATATGACCTTGACTATCTGCCCCTCCTTTCTCCTTTGTTATTCTCTCCAAGTTCCTTCTCCTGTGAAATAAAATCCTTGCCATTTGGGCACCCACTAATTCTTTGATCCTTTTTGACACTCAGAAGTCTTGCTCTAAGGGACCTTAGTGTCTGCTATCACCCTGACTGGTGAGCCCGTCTTCAGCCTTTGACATCTTACCTTCTCTAGGTTGGTTGATACATTCTGTGTATGTGATGCAATAAGGACAAAATTTGTTAATGCCTCTGCCTTCTTAGATCTCTCAAGACATTCAGAAAAGGGCAAATAATAGGGTTATAAAACTCAGAAGCCACTGATGCAAAAAAATCCAAAGTGTATGCATATCCTGTGCTTTCTTCAGTTAAAAATAATATGGATATGTGTGGCCAGTGATGTTTTTCTGCCTGATAGGGTGCAGTCATTTGAGGTGAATATTGTTCTCACTATAAATATATTCACTCCCTTTGAGTGGATGAGAAGACATAAATAATTTCTAGACAGATAGGATGCTATTTCAGCTTTTATTACATCTTTTCCCATAGCTAACCTATTATTTTAAAACAAAGAGAAGATTAGCAGGATTATTTTTAAAGACATGCTCACAAACATTGCTCTTGGGAGTGTAAATTTATGGGGTGCAACTCAGAATATATTTTAAAGGACTTAAAAAGCCTCCAACTCTTTCAGCACCATAACTTTAGGGATTTGAATTTATTCTAAAGAGTAAAAAAAATCACAAATATGAAGAAAATTTATATTCCAGGGTATTTTTTATTGCAAAGCTAATAGTGAAAAAAAGAGAGTGCCTTCTGTGTCTAACAATTGAGAATGATTAAGTTATGATAAAATACATATATGCCTTTAAAGTTATTTTGATGTGTAAAACCCAAAAGGAATAGCTGACCCTTAGCAATAGTTATTTCTTGGAAGTATGTGGAAATATTTATTTCTTCCATTATATCTTTCTTTGTTTTACAACTTTTTCTGCTTTGAATATCTGTTGACTTTTAAATAAGAAACTGTGAAAGTTAAAACAAGAAGCATTTGCTCTGATCATTCTTAAGGAGAATGATCAATTATATTATTTCAATTATATTGTTCACTTGAATTTTTTGGGAAATTGTTCTTTTTGTTCATTATCTAAGAATTTTCTTTTTTTCTATCCTGAAGCCCAGCTTCTATTGATTTTACTAGAATATATAGAAGAGAAAGTAGGCCTAGATCCACAGGACCTTCTTACAGGCTGGATTTGTACATCACTTTTATTAATAAGTGGTGAGGGCAGGGCAGGGTGGCGCTCGCCTGTAATCCCAGTGGCTCAGGAGGCTGAGGCAGGAGGATATTGTCAAGTTCAAAGCCAGCCTCAGCAAAAGCGAGGTGCTAAGCAACTCAGTGAGACCCTGTCTCTAAATAACATACAAAATAGGACTGGGGATGTGGCTCAATGGTTGAGTGTCTCTGAGTTCAATCCCGTACCCTATCCCCCGGCAAAAAGTGGTATCACGTTAACATAATAGCATGGGCCTTGTAAGTGTTTTGGTTTTATTTAATAGAAAAAAAAATTTTAAACATTTTTTTAATTGTAGATTGACACAATATCTTTATTTTTATTTATTTTTATGTGGTACAGAGGAACAAATCCAGGGCCTTACGCATATACTCCACTGCTGAGCTATAATCCCAGTCCAGAAAAAGTATTTTTAAAATAATCTGTTTTCATAGAGATTGTTGAAGGTCTGAGATGACATAAGAATGAGCGTCAAATCTTTAGTATAATTTCTGATTCTGTTTCCTGTAGGAGAGCATGCAGGAGTAAATTCTGTATGAACAGAAAATCAGCATGGCTTCCTTGGGTAGGTGTGGCCTTTGGAAAGCTTCTTCCCCAGCAGAACCCTGGGGAGAAGTTGTTGTTTGATACAAAAGGACTCAGGATCCACCCCCTTCCTTTTCCTCTATCTTAATCTCTTCTAAAAGTTTCTCAGTCATATACATGATAAGCTTGAATGCTTAACACATTTCAATTACAAAGCACTGAGCAAGAAATGATATAGTCCAGGTAATGATGATGATTCCGGTGGTGATTTAATTTTCTAAATTAAATCCATGTATTTAGTGAAAAGAATCCTGCTCCTTATACATGGACATTCTACTTGGTAGGTACTTAAACATTTCTGTTTTTATCACATTAACATAATAGCATGGGCCTTGTAAGCCTTTTGGTTTTGGCTCAGAACAATAGGAAATGTGATATGAGGGATAACACAAGGGCACATCCATCTCAATCTTGGTTTATTATTTTTGTATGATGGTGAATTTTTTTTTTGTTTCCTTTTAAAGGGCTTTGTGATGGCTGAATGAGTTGATACATAACTACTTGGTTAGCTTGGAAGAGGTCATTCTCACTTACTATAGTACTCCGTGCCCAGTATTAAGTTGGTGAGTTTGAAACTAAAGTCTTGTAACCGCTACCTCCTTGTTTGCAATCTGTCCAGCCTTGACTGCATCTTTTCTGTGCTGAATAGATCAACTTCTTGGCCCTTTATAGGAAAATGAAATGACTGCAGGAAAGGTATTCTGGTCCATCCAGATCCTTCAGGCACAGTGTCTCAAAATTTCATGTGCCATACACCAGATCCACAGTGAGACAGCTTCCTCACTCAGAGAGGACAGGTGGCTACTACGTTGCTGTGACTCCTATTAGAAGCATTCAGATTACTTAATATTCAGTAGTCCATGTTGAGATGATTTACAAGAGACTTATGGAATGTAGATAACTTTCTTTGATATTCACTGAGGAACTTCAATGTTTTATTCTCTTTTTTATTATAAAAATAAATGATTCTCAATATGGAAAATTTCAAAAATCCATCCACATTAAAAACAAAAAGAACATTAGAATTACCTGCAATTCCCACACTTAGAGGGATATTATTAAAATTCTGTTATATTTTTTCTAGTCCGTTTTTTCTCTGTATATTTACATTTTTAGCCTAGTTGAGGACCTTAAATGTGGTATTTTGCTTTTTTTCCCACAAATATTTTAGCATGATTATTTCTTTTAGCAATAAAAAAAAATCCTCTGAAACATATTTTGGAATTGACGATAGTTAATCAAAGAATTTTAAGAATCTCCTTTGTTTGGACATCTGGGTTATTTGATGTTGTTAATTATTATAAATAATGATACATTGAACATCTTGTGCATACATTTCTTTTTTTACGTGTACGCCACTAACTTTTTAGGATAGATTTTTAGAAGCACAATTTCTGGGTGAAATGATCAGTTTAAAAGGTTTTAAGTTCACATTGCCTCAGGTCTTTTAAAAATCAAATTTGTAGAAAATGGGATTTATTTTCTAGGAAACAATGTGCTGAATGTGGCAAGACTGTAGAGCCATATCACACAAGAATTGAACCTTTGTTCTGATCTCCTGATTAGCCAGAGTGGTTCAGACTCGTGGCAGCCCCTTCCATTCCCTCGTTGTGTGGAATAAATAACACCACTCCCTTTCTCGTGGCCTTTTAAGGAAAATTTGAAGTAGGCTGATTGACAAGAGTTTTCAAAGTCCTTTGGAAATGAATCTGAAAAAGTGTCGTGGAAGAGAAAGCCATGCCAATCTAGTTGTTTACTTTGTGTTACTGAACCCAAATCAGATGTTGGGACCGCCAGTGGTTGGAGGTTTGGCTGGGACAGCAGGAGACAATGAGACGGGCCAAAGCAGCATTTACGGTTCAGTATCATTTCAAAGGTATGCTAAGAGAAAGGGAGCTCAGCCAGGAATTTATGAGTTGTCCGAGGCAAGGTTGAGAGCTATCACCTGCTTCAAGGGGGACGGCTTGGGATGAGTTCATATGTATGCACGGCACGTTGCTGCAGTCTAACTTTATGAGTTTTAATGACTCCGACCACCTAATCACTTGTGAAAGGATGTGCTGGAGTTTGCCTTCACTCAGCTTGACAAGGTGATGGGAGGCATATATCTTCCTTACATGAAAACACTTGTCAGTTGCATCATATTTGGTAAGACAAGCACCAATGTCACCTTGGGGGGAAAGAAAAGTAACTCAGCTGACATCCAATGCATATGAGTTTCCAATATGCTGCAACATAGCCTAATTTCAAGTGAAATATGCAAATACACCCTATTTTGTCTGTAGTTTTTATTTTCCTGATGCTTTCTCTAAGTGCCACATCTTCTGCTGATGGAAACATTGTGTAACTTCTTCTGAGCTGATGCATATTTAAATACTCAAGGCGAAGAATTCTCAGCCTTTGAGTAGAAGCAAGATGGCAAGCCAAATGCAAATCTCTCAGCCACCTGTTCTTGTTTTGTTTGTTTTTATTTTATTTTTGGACTTGGGCTGCATTTATATAACTGGTTCACTTTAGTTCATACTGCTGATTTTAAGACTTTTTATGGATAGTAGGTCAGTGAAGTCAGGGCTTATTAGGGTTTAGGACTAAGCTACTAAGGGGCAGCAGAGACATGACAGAGTGCTCTGTGATAATGAGGTACCAGTAAAGGGGTTTGATCACAGCTTCATGGAAAATCTCTTATCCCTTTGTCCTTTGTCAATGTTGGTTAAAGTTGTGTTCCAGGGATCAGCAAATTATAAACTCTTAAGGACAATGTTCAAGCAAGTATGTTTTGTAATTTGATCTTGGGTTGGTATATTTATTTGGTTTTGATTTCTGAACGACTGCATTTGTACCCAAGAGATAAATATTGTGGTTCAGATGAATGTCCTAAATCAGGACAGTTGGGGTGGATGATTTTCAGAGCGGAGGACTTCTGTTTCCTAGGGCAAGGAGAAGGTAAGTTGGGAATGGGGCTGCTCTTTAAAAGGCCCTGGTGTGAGACTCTTGCAACAAAAGGAAGCCACCAAGGTGTTTTGGCATGACTGCAGTGCCCTTCCATGGAAAACAAAAGAATGTTTTGCTCAGACTTCACTTAATAGGAGATGCTTGTTATGTAAGGAGATGAGTATTCTCTCTGTATACCATGGAAGAACGTATCTGCAGCAGAGTTTAATTTGAGTTTTCTTAAGTTATTATGAGCACCTTAAACCCTACTCCCTCTACTGGGCTTTTATTGTTTCTTTGTTTTGGCTCTATTTATCTATTGCAGCAGATAATTCTCTTGCCACAAGTCAGTTAGCTGTTGCAAATAGGAGTGGCCAGAGTTTGCATTTTATTTCATACATCTGTTTCTTTTCATTTCGGCTAGTGACAGATACATGGTCATTTCTAGGTGACTAGGGACACTCCTTTCCCCAATTGAAGTGTGTAGTAGACTTCTGCCTATCTTGAAGAAAAAATTGTTGAAGGATCTGCTCATCTCTGTAGAGCAAACCGAGGTTTTGTTTCCAATTTGATATCGCTTTATCTTAATTTCAATTGTTTCATCTCATGAAGAAATGAGTCCAGCTGATGCCCTGAGCCCCCTTGGTTCCCTGCTCAGGCAACAATCTAGTTCCATGGCCACAATCAGATTATTCATCCGTTAAGTCCATTCAATGCTAATGAAAACAGAACCGAAAGGAGAACACAAACATCTAGAATTGGAAAATGCAATATAAAAACACTGTCCCAGAAAATAATAGGCAAAGTTACATTTTTTTAAAAAAAATTCATTACAATTCAGTGAGGCAGAAAGTGACATCATGTTTATGTTTGTGGTCATTCATAGAAGAATTTTTTTTTAAAGCCACTAATTAGAACATGTGTGGTAAAGCCATGGAGTTTACCATGTTAATGAAAATATTGCTTTGGGGGGTTGGTAGGCCATGATAAACATTATCAATTTTAACTTTCAAGCCTTTGTTTTTTTCCCGAACTCAACATTCACAATTATATAATGTTATTGTAATTATTTTACTATTTCTTTCTCCAATGTTGATTAAAGTTGTATTCCAATGATCAGTCAATTATAAATTTAATTTTTTAAAAAATTAGAAATTATTTGAGAATAAATTAAATCTCACTATTAATAAAAAATGAAATACATGCTAGGAGACAAACTTTCATTCATCATGAAATTGTCTCTTATAAGATAGGTAGGAAAAAATGGTCTACTATAGAGTTTATTATTGTGTGGCTTCTTCCACGTCTGGAACATGGGTTCCATGTTTCCAGCACTTGCTATTATTCAGTGATGGAGGAAGCAAACAAAGAAACTGCAGTGGATTGTCACATGACTGTTTGGGATAGTCATGAGCAACATTTTCTTCTTGTATAAAACAATAACATTTAAATTTTGTGGTTATGTATCATGAGTGTCTGACAGCAGAACCATTGTGATTGGCAGGCAGTAGATTAAATTTATGGGTTTTAGGCTTTTTTTTTTTTTCTTAATAAGGATACCTTGAGAAAGTCCAAGGGAAATGAAAGTCAGTTTTGTCATCTCGCAAAGATTTCAAAGGCAGGGGGCTACACCAGGGCTTGAAAGGTCTATATTACACCGCTGCTGTCTAGCCATACTTGACAATGAGACATACTGTATTTGCTCACGGTGCTGGAGTTTATCATGCAAGAAGAGTAATTATATTTGAATTGTGTCAGCCAGGCACCCTAAAATGAAGGAACGTCAACGAATGTTGCTCCAAGGAGAAGGAGATGATTAGTTATAATTATACTCAGTGTCCAAGAAAAATGCTTCATTCCCTCATTCTGTTGCAAAAGGAAGAGGAAAAAAAAAACCCAACAAAAATTTTCAATATTTCTCAGTATTTTTTGAAACTTTTAAGGTGGCCATTTGTTGTAGAAATTTCAGATAAGCTCTCTGGTGTGACCATTTAACTATCTGGGGATATGGTTGGTCTGTACGTAATTTTTATAGGCTTAAAAAATAGGTAACATGTACTATATCTTTAGATTTTTCTTCCTTGCCATTTGTAGACAATGTCCTAACAGGGAATGTATGTTAGACAATAGGAAAAATAATTCTTAATTCACCTAACTGGTCTCATCTGCAGAAGGGCAAAGCTATAAAATATGGCTTTAGAGCCACTCATGAATATGATAATTTGATTTATAATTCTAGCCTAACAAAATGTTTGAGATAAGATGAACTACATGGACTGTTGCTATTTTTGTGTCTGTATGTGTGCAGGGTCAATCAATGGACACCGAAATTTTGCTTTCATTTCCTAAAAGTATACATTTTGCAGTTTATGTCTCTTGGAGAATTTTTAGTCAGGGTGTTTTGTTCTATAATGTTTCTTAGCCTCCATCACTAGCTTAAAGTGAGGGTTTCGGGGATTGATTTGTTGGTTAATTCTATTTTATAGTGGTTGATTTCTACAACTTCTTATTATAGATTTGGGATATAATTCTCAGTTCAGTCATTTTTTAATGATGTTGTGGTGACCACATGGTTGATGGACTTGAATTATCTCTCAAATAAGTTGTTGTTTATGTTATGAAAATTAGCTTTATTTATAATTATTGAAGTTTGCATGGTTTTGATAAATATCCAACATGATCTCATGAAGTCAGTGTTATAGAAAACGGTAAGATGAGAAGAAATAATGAATTTAAAAGGGGACAATGCTAATATATTTGCTGAAAAAATAAATTAGTAATTTCTATACTATTTATTATTTAATTCAACTTCATTAGAAATGAATATTCAAGTTAATTCCTTTTAAAAAATTGCTTCTGTAATCTACATAGTGTAGTGTATGAGTTCTATAACTATAATTATACAATCAATGCACACCTATTTTCATTGAAGTTGCAAATTAAAGAAAAGTATATTCAAAGGTACTATAATGATAAAAGTCAATAGAAATTCTCTTGTTTACATTTTATCATTTGATTGGGTAACTATATTTAGTATGGCTTTGATTCTTTGTCTTTAACAAAATAGTTCACAATTTGCAGGATTTGAAAACTATTATAATGTGTAATTCAGCTATGGTCCATAGAAAATGAATTTTGGGGATATGACATGGTCTTCATTCAGATCATACCCTATTAATTTTCATCTGAAATACCTAAGTCTTTGAGATAGAATTTATTCAAAGGAAACAAGAAGAAAGAATGTGTGTGTCTCTGTGTGTGTGTGTTTGTGTGTGTGTGTGTTTCAGCTGCTCAGTCCCTATACACAGGGAGCAAACTGAGAAAACAGTTGCCTGATGTAATTTCCTTTTATCCCCTGATGCAACTCTCTGTCCCAGGTGGCACAGGCTATCTTGGTGAAAATCTTGGTTGTGTGATAATATGCCATGCGAGCACTGTTTCTGTAATGAACTATTCAGATGGCTTTTCCTCACTGTGACTTACTTTTCCCCCCTGTGTTTAAATGTCATGAGACCCATATATCAATTTTTGAAATGCAAAATCTATAAATTTTCTATATAAAAATTTTAAGATTCTTAAATTTCACTAAGTGAACTAAATATTACAGTTCAAGGATACCACCAATCTATGATTTCTTGCTATGTCTTTTTAATATAATTTTCTTCCCATGAATCTTATCTTTAGATATGGCTGGAAATGTCCCTTAACATTTTCTCAAACATTAATAACTACGGCTTCAAAGTCCTTATTCCTTCTTTTTTTGGTCAAACACACAGAATTGAGTCAATCATGTCCCTAGTTCATAGCCTACCATGTCATAGATTGGCTCTTGCAAACTTCTCTTTATTTTATCTTATTTCCCCCACTTGATTACTAAGCTACACTCTCATTCTCTTGCCCTTAGACATCTGTTCTACTTTTTTGATGCTGGGGATGGAATTCAGGGCCTCGCACATGCTCTACCATTGAGCTACAGCCCTCAGCCCTGCTCTAAACTCTTGTGATCGATTTATAAAATCATGTGTACATGTAATATGCATATAGACTTAAATTTATAATAAATTTACTAAAGTTAAGTACTTTCTGTATGGACTTATAGTCTTGAAAAACATGTAGTATTATTTGACTTTCAAATAAATGTTAATGGTGATAAGTACATGAAAGCTTGTTAATGCATTTTTTTCTTTTCTGTTTAAATTTTCTGTGGGAGGGAAACACTTATAAAACAAATTGTCTCCTACTGACCCTAGTCTTTAAAAATATAAATAAAATTTAAAATTTACATAAATGATATTGTGAGATATATATTTATGTATGTATATATATATATACACACATATATATATATATATATAGCCATATATATGTGTACACACACACACACACACACACACACATATCGCTTCAATTCTTACTTTTAAAAAGTGAAGCATCAGGGTTGGGAGCTCTCTTGGTTGCTCAGTGTAAATCTGACTGGAGCTCTGGGCTGACTTTGTACTTTATTGTGTGCACATATGATTTTTCACCACTTCCTAGGGATGGAAACTGGTTTTCCTCTTCTACTTGGGGCCACAGGCAATATTTCATGAACATCCCTGTACATATTCCTTTATGGATCTATGAGGATGCATATTCAGAAGGATTGCTGAGTTGGTGTGTGTGTGCACATTTCATCTGAATAAAGCCTGTAAAGCTGTTTCCCTCAAAATTGTGACTAATGAATGAATGCATGCTGCTTTAGATTTCAGGATTACCTAGAATCTCCCTCCCAACTTGGGGGTCAAAATAATAAACAGATATCTTAGAAAGGAAATGAGCCCCTATTTTCTCCTTTTACATAATTTAATTAAATTAAATTAATCATAGATTAGTATTAATAGACTTCAATACATTTTACTTTCTTAAACCTTAGAAATAGGTATTGGGGTATAGCTCAGTGGTACAGCACTTGCTTAGCATGCATGAGGCCCCTGGTTTGATCTCCCACACTGCCAAAGCAAAAACTTAGGAATAAAATTGAGAAGGCTAATATTAAATTGTGTAAAATATTTATCCCAGTATTATAAAGCAGTGTTTATTTTGATAAGCAGAATGTTTAATTTTTTGTTTCTATATTTCTTAGATGATTAATGCAATCATTTCAAAGATATGATTGACAACTTGAATATATTTCTTACTATTTTGCCCACTGATGTGGTAAATAAGTAAAAGAATGTCCAGAATGAACTGTTGTGCTTTTTGTGTGTGTATGAGTACTGCCTGAGCTCTTTGTTTTCAGCTTAGCTTGTTCTTATCAGAACTGCTTTACACATACTTTCTGTCTTCCAAATCCAAGCATTCAAGATAGCAGTTTCAGAAAACAAGTTAAAATGATGTTTGATGAATAAAATCACTTGCTGAATACTGTTGTCAAGGCCCATTGCCTGAAGAGCCTTCCTTTCCGTGAGTCCCAGCCTGTGTGGCATGGTATCTTTTGTTTACTGGAAATAGGGACCTTGTACATTCAGGTAGGGGATCTGTCAAGGCAGGATAAGTGGCCACTACACAGCTAAACTGAGAATCTCTGATCAGTCTCTGATGGGTAATCATATTCATTTATAAAATTATTCTAAATGCTTTTGCACTTATTCTCCTGTCTTTCTCAGTAATCAACAGTTTGAATATCTAGAAGAACTGCAGTTAAGAATTATTATAAAAGAAAATAGTATTATTTAGCTTGATCATAAGGAAGCTGTAATATGGATATTTAGATAAAAGCTAAATGACCACTTCTTGATTTAGGAGATTTTGATTATGATCTCAAACAATATCATTTATTAAATCTATGTAACAGAAAAAAAAATGAACTCTCAGGAATTCGCTGTACCATAGCTACATTGATAGCCTTCTGCCCTAAATTTTTTGGATAGAAATAGTGGTTTCTTTTTTTATTATCAGTGTAACTTTATTAATATATTTTTAAAATTAACTAACATTAACATTGATTTATGTAAAATTATTAAATCATCCTTAAAAATTAAATATGTTTACAGACTTCATAGGAATAACAATAATAAAACCCTATTCTTTAACTTTGTATACCTTATTAACAATTTCTAACACTCTATTGGGAATTGAAAGGTCTTTCTGGCTTGTGTTGGGCTGGGCACGGTTTTTAATTCATTAGGGAATGGTGGATCCATTCTTAGGCTCTTCTGACTTTCTTTGGTCCTGGGAGCCATGGAGAGGGAGGAGGAGGGGTGGGTGGGGCGAGACAGTGAAGCGAAGAAGGAGACAGGGAAACAAAGCCTGAGAGGGAGACGATGACATTAGAGGTGACACATAGCTATCAGGAGCTTCCTCAGACTGAGGGGAAGAATAATGAAGGGTTTTCCCTGCCTTCTACAGCCCGAGGACAACCCTATGGCCACAGCACCTTTTCTAATCCCATTTTCTGTGTGCTGCATGTCATAATCTGTAAGGCACCGGATCCAAGTGGAAACACTGAATCCAAACAGTGACTAGGTCTTGTATTTATTTGCACTTTAAAACTACATTGTGTAGGAAAACTTACTCTTAAAAAAAATAAGAGACAGAGGGACAGCAGCAAAACAGTACCATGAGTATGTTGACACCGAAGAGGAGTCCTTGGGACCCAGTGAGCCTCAAATTTTTAGTTCTCTGATTTAGATTGGCATTTTGCCAAGGAGAAAAAAGTGTATGTTCTCTTTAAAAACTTTTATTGAAAATCTCCTCCCCTTTGAATATGTTTATTTCATGCAGTGTAGTCTAAGAACTAGTCCCAGAGTCTAGCTGACCCTAAATATCCCCCAAGATCTTCAGGGACTCATGAACTATAGCAAAATCCTGCAGAGCAGAATGAGCCAGATAATTTTCCTAGAAGCAAGGACCTAGAGGCTGCATGTAAAAAGCAGTTAGATAATGTATTACTGCATGTAGTTTTGTACATGAAGATAAAAGGTAAAAACCAGTGAGAAACTACATGGACTACTGTGAAGTAGCCACTTATCAACTTTCCCCCACCCGCTGATGAGTGGAGCAGTCACTGGATGAAATGATTTTATCATTCTGTAAAGAGACATTTAATGGTTTAAGTATATGCAAAGTCTCTGTATTTTGAAGGTATGAGTAGTATTTGTAAACTTCCTGGGAGTTGGCAAAGAAGGCCAGATAAGAACTAGGGCAACAAGATGATTCATTATCATGACAGAAAGAAGGGAGGAGGCTGAGCAGGGACCAAGAACCCGCAGATTTCTGGGAATAGTGTTGGTGTCTGTCTGTCTATTAAGGAGGGTACTTGCCAGAACTTAAGAAAGAGAAACTATTGGAAGGAGCTTAATGTGTCCCACTTATAACTGATTAACCATTATCAGCTACAAATGAATAAATAGCTCACTGATAGAAAAAAAAAAACTGATGTGACTGTTTTTTATTATATTTCTATTAGCAATATGTTCACTATTTTACTCCTTCTTCAAAGACTGGCCACTAGAAATGTGTTAAGAATTTATTATAACATTTCATAATGAAACTGTTTTCACTTTTTGCAAATACAAAACAAAAAGACTAGCTTGTTTAGATCGAAGTAGAAATACATTGTAACAAAGTATTAATAATATTAACTAATTTGGATACATAGTTGAAAATAATATTTAAAACAAAAACATTGCTGAGAGAGATGCTTTTAAATTAATATTCAATTTGGTTTTTAAATTCTGCTTATTTCATTGACCTCTCATCTTCTTGTGTCCAAGTTGGGTATAACCAATTTCTTTCTTGGTTCACTTTCTAGGGCTACAAGTTTACTTTATGTAATTATGCAACAATTCCAAAGGAAAATATTTGATTCTCTTTTGGTTTAGCTGGATTTTTTTTGGCTGAAGATTAGAGATTTTGTTTAAAACTCCACAAATGCATAGTAAACATTTTATAGTAATTATGCCTATTGAAGCAGTAAAGGGCATCCTCTACTTTTATAAAAAGTTGAAATAAGCATAGGGATAAAAAATTAATCTGCTGATCCATCCAGTGTGCAAGACTAATAACTTGGTCAGAAAGGCTGTTTGAATGTTAGAATTGTCCAAGCTCTTTGTCTTGAGCTGTTGTTACATCTAGCCTATCAGCTCAGAGGGAGAACCATGAGCCATCCTTATTTTAATGAAAAACATCTTCTCAGCATTATTTTACTCAGATTATAGTTTGGTCTTTATATTTAATATAATTTACTAGTTTCCATTAAGATCTAATGATTTTTACTCTTCCTATCTGATAGTTATTTATAAAGAAAAGCATTACAGAGAGATCATTTTAGGTGATTTATCATTTCATTTTGCCTATTTAAAGAAATTTTGGCTTATCCTTATTTCAGAAGAATTAATGGACACCTCAGTGGATAAATAAGCAGAGTCACTCATGTGTATTACAAGGCTAATTTCCTAGTTTTAAAATGATAATGTGGTACTTAATAAACTCTTGAGTAGCTTCATCTTGGAATCACATGAATAACGTAATAGGCAAAACTTTATAATTTCTGGTAAATTCTGGATGCAGACTTTGGTTTCATTTGAGTGTTGTCAATACCTAACTATATGGATTTTGGACCATTCACTTACCATGGTCAGATAACTTCAGATTTCTTATTTCCAAAATGAGGGTAGAAGAAAAGACAAGTGTTCTTTTTTAATTCTAAAATTTCATGATATGGAAAGAATTTGCATGTATTTAACTAAATTTTTATGTATAACACCAGAGTTACTTTGATAGTATAATTGAACATTGATTTTTCTCTTAGTCTTTGAGTATTGTTGAAAAGAAAACTGAGATATCCTCAGTGATTCCAAACCTTCATTTGGTCTTGCTTCATTATCTGGTAGTTGCCTAAAAGTAAAAAGTAACTTTCATGAACTTAGAAAATAACATCACAGTTTTAGCAGTTAGGACTCTAATGATGGCAAGTGCCCCAAATTGAGCTTAAATTACCTTCAGTAAAATATGGAGAAGTTTCTGACTATGCAGTTATCCATCCAGGAATGGAGCTACTTTCAGGTAGAGGTACATTCTGATTTTCAAAGGATGGTCCCACGGCTTTGTTTTTCTCTCCATCACCCCATGTTTCTTTTGGTTTAATTTTCAGGCAGGCAACTTCTCAATATGGTAGGAGAGGAAGCCCCAAAAGTACAGACTTTAGAATTTGGATCAAAATGGAGAATAGACTTTCTTGTACAGCAAATGTAATTGAAATCTGATCAAATCCTTTGGCTTTTTGGAAGAAATGTATTCATTCAACCATTGTTGTTGATAGCATGTGAAAGGTCCTGGTTTCTATCCTCAACACTACAAAAAAAAAAAAAAATCATTGTTGTTAAGATAGGGATAAAGTATTCTGATTGGCCACAAAACAAGTCATGTGAACACCATGGGCCACAGGCAGGTTCACCCCACTAACTCCCAAGGAACCAGCTCTCCAGAGGAGAGAATTCTTTTGATTGAAGGTATCTCAAGATATGTGTATCAGGGTGGTGTCACCACTTGAAGTTGAAAAGATTTCACTTTTTAAAAAAATCATTCAATCAATCAAATGTCAAGATCTTTCCTGAACTAATTTAAAATTGATCCACACAAGGGTTTAGAAACTGCTTTATTCATGCATTTTTTCATTCTTTTAATAATTGACAGTAATAAAGCCCCAGAATTCTTAAGATGGGCACCTTGCTTTTTCCTGGTTTGCTAACACATGTCTCTAACTTTTCTGCTCCATTGTAGAGGTTGATGTGGATGATTTAATTTAAACATATACTCTTCAGTGACATCTGCCTACTTTCCCTTAAAAAAAATGTAGTCAAATGAAACTGTTTTATTGTTTAATTTTTGTAAACTAATAATTCATTATTTACACATTGACGTTCTAACGTAGCTTGAAGGAATAGAAAAGAATCCAATAAATGTTGCTAGTCTTAAAAAATGTGTTTTACGAAGCCTTGCTTTCTTTTAATTCTCTTTTCTGTATGACCCTTGGAAAACCTATGAGAAATGAGAGAACGGAATGAATACATGCAGTTGGAGTTGGCAGTGGAAATAATCCTTACACAGTGAGTGTTCTAACAGAATCATTTCTGGTGCATAGCAAATATCAAGAGTTTCATCCAGTCCATGCTAGTTTTGAGTTTTAAAAAATCATCTTTGTTGATATTTTTAAAATCATCATTAAAGAAGGTAATGCTTTGGTTCTGAACTTTTTTATTTAATCTTGAAAAAAATGAAAACAATAGGAATTTTTTTTCCCTGAAAGACATTTCAAACAATGGAATATCAAATGATGTTACTATTGTTTTTTAGATTATAAAAGTTTATAGGATCTTAATCAATTATTCAGAACAAAGAAAATTCAAAGGAGTTGTCTCTGTGGAACCCTAGGCATGACATCAGAAGTTTGGTCTCCATGGAGTCTTTTGAAACCCAGCAATTACAAACTGTGGGCAGTGGGGAGGGACTGTACCTTGGGGTTTTAATTGCCATTTTGCTCTTGCTATTTCAATTAAATCTCTGACGTAAAGGATCCCTTGTCCTTGCATTTGATCACCCAGTGGAAAGAAGCCAGTGTTCCTCAGGGAAATAACTCTGGGCAGTGTGAATCAATCTCTCTCCTTTTCTCTCACTCTCATTGTTTCTTATTCTCTTTCAATCTCTTTTCTATAAAATCTAATTTTTTAGTGTAAATATACCAAATCAGATGTCAAAAAGAAACAGAATTGAGGTTCATTTGTCTGCTCCTTATTATTGCTTTCAGTGCAAAGTTTTTAACCTGCAAGAAAAAAAAGTTAATTAAATCATAACAGTTTTAAGTACATAGGGAGGAAAAGGCCAAGTGAAAGTGGAAGTCTAAAGAGTATGACGAAATATTGTGTAAACTCTATGATTTTTGAAAAAATTTTGGGTTTTCCAGTTGGTAGTCGACATTATCGTAGCCATATTATTTGAATTATGTAGACTCCCAGTGAGTATAGCTATGAGCCCCAAGACAAGTGCAGTCTGGCACAGGAGGAGAGATGAGTATGTTAACTGTAACATTAGGAAAAACGTGATAAATCATTATAAAAAGTGTTATGTTGGCATACTTTGTGAATTCAGAGACAGGAGAGATTATTTCTGTTGGAATGTGGAACACCAAAGACTTAGAAATGAAAAAACAAAGACTTTCAAAAACTAAAGACCTTTGAACAAAACTTGCAGGTTAACAAGGATTTAGTGAATACGGTAAAATTTCAAACACAGTGTAATATTTCAGAGATATTAGGATACCAGTGTAATTTAACTATTATTATGAATATAGTTAAAATAATTAAAATGATTTCAAAACATTTTCATGGAGGCTATATATGTTTTTTATTGAGTAAAGCTAAATCTTTCTATGTTGTATTTGTGTGGGTGGAGCTAGGTTTTAGAAGTTCTGATTGTCAGCAAGAATCTATTTCAGTTTGTATCTTCATGAGAAAATTTAAGCTTTACCGGTTCCAACCCTTTGCTATTGAAAACTACAACCACTATAGTCTCCTATTCTTCCAAGTGAAGCAGGCCAGTGTTAGAAAATGAGGTGTGCCTAGGAGATCTACACGTGGAGATATTCTTTCCACATGGCAAATAAGCAACTGATTGATTAAAGCTGATGTCAAGTAAAATGCGATTTTCTAAAGGATTTGAGATTCTGTATCATAAAGTCTTTAAATAGCATACAGTTTTCTCTTCATTTTGGACCCCAGGAAGTTACATTTTTCCCGAATAAAATTTTGTGAGCCCTACAGAGTCTGAAATTTGGTTTAAAACTTGCATGTCATGGGTTTTACAAAAATGCCTAATGAACTAAACACATGGATTAATCATTTCTTAATTGGGGCAATAAATAAAGGAATACATCATAGTCTTGGAAGAGTATCAAAAGTAACTAATTTGCTGGCTGCTTTTGAAAGAAGTAAGCGACATTAAAATTTGTAGTTTGTGGAAAAAATCGTGTAGTTAAGTTTAATTAACTAGAGTTTAACTCATTATTTAGGCCATTGGAATTTCATCTGAACAATGTGAGGATGAGCAGGTGGTGGCAACTCTGAAGGGGAGTGATGAGTGAGGAATGGACTCATTTATAGCTCTAGAGCTCTGAGTTACTTGGCATAGATGGCTTTGAGGTAGCTATGTTCAGAAAGGTTGGAGTCATGCCAACTGTTCCCACTGAGGCTACAGATACGGACGGGTTATGCTTTTGGATTCCTCGTCTCCTTCCTTGTTCAACGAAGAGAATAATACCTATTGTTTGGGGTTGTTTAAGGATAAATGAAATAATGCATATGAAACGCCAGGCCTATAATTGACATTCTGTGATGTATGGGTTTTATTATTGCTGCTGTGTATTATTTTCAAAAGGAATTTTGAGGGCATCTTGCATCCTTAGAATATTTGCTGGTGCTAAACTAAAATAAAGAAAAATTTAGTAAAGTCACTGATACCAAGAATCTGGTGAAACAAAATCTTAACTCATTTTTGGTAGCTGTGCAAACCAGTAGATCTCTTTTAGAGAATTATATAGCAATTTGCTATCTATTGCATGTTACTGTGGTGTAAGAATGCACAATTTACCAAGTGTGGGTTGGGAGAACTGGGTGGACAGAAAAGACTTCTGACAATTCAGTGGGAACCCAAAGGAATGAAGAAATATCTTTCTGGTAAATACTGGGGGAAAAAAAAGCTAGAGAAAAGAGGGGGAAGAATTCCAACTTCCATTGATTTGAAACATTTCCTTCCAGTCTTGGCCTGTGTTGACAGCATGACTTAACTGTTTGCAGAAGGGAGAGATCATGGCAGATGGTGGTTTAGGCAGGTGGAAACTGGGAGAGACTTAATTCTGCGGTGAAGGCAGTTCTGGGATTCACTGCGCCAAAAGAAGGAGTGAAAACACACCCTGATGGAAACCGGCCTAGAGTCAGCACATTCAAGGATTTTCACTCTGAGGCCAGGACCAGCGAACAGCTGCAACCTCAAGGAGTCACATGAGGGCATGTGACGGGGTCTTCCTGACTGTGCCACTCAGACTTCTTTAGGCCTGGGCACAATCCATGCGATACACAATCTTTTATGGGATGTGCACCATTTAGCTTTTTCTGTTACTTACACTTCTTTTTTTCTTTTAGTTGTCAATGGACCTTTATTTTATTTATTCCTATGTGGTGCTGAGGACTGAACCCAGTGCCTCAAACATGCTAGGCAAGTGTTCTACCACTGAGCTACAACCCCAGCCCCTGTTACTTAATCTTCTCATAAGTATGTCAGTGTTTTTTGGTAATCATTCCCACAATATTGAAAGAAGCTAGAGCAAGGTATATACTTCTTACCAACCATCCATGAAATGAATTATCTAGAGAACACAGAAAAGCACTGTAGTTTGAGGCACTAGAGTGATATATCCAGAAGATTTGACATCTTTTTTGCTGCAATCTTCCTTGATGGATCTGGAAAGTGTCCAGAAAATGCACAAAGTAAAAAAAAAAAATTAAACATTTTATGGTAACATACATGTACAAAATGAAAAAATGCTTATATTAATTAGTAAAATATTATTCTTCTAATAAAAATTATAAATATAATAAGTAGCAGTAACCTGTAATCTCCTATGAGAAGAAGAGGGTACAATAGTTTATGCACTTTATTACAGTATGAGAACACGAATTTATAAAAAGAAGAAATATACAATGATAATAACTACATTAGATGGTATGCTTATAGGACATTATTTTTAAAAATAAAACTATAATTTATGGATTTTTTAAAAGAGGAAATTTCTTAGAGATTATAAAAATACATTTCAAAAAGAAAAAAGGATTTTGAAAGTTGTCATCATAAACAAGTGGTATTTATAGGACACAGATATGTTTAGCCTGATTTAAACATTAGACAACATATATGTAAATCAAAATATCATATATTGCTCCATTAATATGTACAATTTTATGTTTTCATGAATTAGTTAAAAATGTAATTTAAATTAGAAAAGAAAAACTGTTTAATATGCTCGCATCTTTTCAGTGTTGAAGAGAGGAAAAGAAAAATTCAATATTTTATTGTGATAAAACTCATTAGTTCAAGTTTCTAAGGATGGCATTTACTTGAAAGTGAATCATAATTAAATAAAAACTAGATATATTCCCATGACTTTAAGATTGAGAGGAGAAGGCTGAGGGTGTGGTTCAATGGTAGAGCACTTGCCTAGCATGCATGAGGCACTGGGTTCAATCCTCAGCACTACACTAAAATAGATAAATAAAATAAAGATGTTGTGACCATCTACAATTATTTATATTTTAAAGAAAAAAATTAAGAGGAGGAAAAAAAAAACAATAGACTTCAAGATATGTGGAAGTTACTGATCTCACTGGCCAGATGTATTTGTGTATTTCACAGTATAAGCAAGAATCAGAGACACTGGAAGTGCACATTAAGCCTAGTCTAATGCTTCCCTGGGATTTGTTCATCTTTGCCTTCTTCTGTGCTCCCAAGAATATAAACTCTACTTTGGTGTTGTTTCATTGTATTGGTCTTTGCCTCTCATTCATTAAAACAGAAAATGGCAGGAAAAAAGTCAAGAGATCATGTTTCTTAAGGAATACCCACCCGTTCTTAGGAAACCATATTTTTTTTTTCAGTTAAAAGGTCACAGATAATGCAAGAGAGAGAACATCTGGGAGCTGAGAGCTCTTGCCTCCAAGCCATCATCATGGTTGTGGAAGGGAGCAGGTAATCATTCAGATTTGCTGTCCTCACTTTTCATTTAGAATACACAGTCATGAAAAGTCTTCCTTCTCTGTTTGCTCCCTCTCTGATGTCTTTCCAATCAGGTAACTTTTAATAAAGAGAAGCTCAGGGAGTTTTCTCTCTAATCTACACAAGAAGGCACAAGAAGCCTAAATAATTAGGTACCAAACTAAGAATTTGCTCACATTAAGGCTTCCCTTTCTTTGTAGATCCACTTCTTTCTGTATATTGGCCTATTTCCTAACAGGCTGTGACATTTGGTGTGATTCATAAGGTTATTAATGTTGAATGTTTCTTTTAATTGTAAATGATGACCTGAATCAAAAGACCCTTGATGTGCAATCACGAATTAGGGTATGGAGTTCATTCCTCCTTTTTTTCATTTGACATTTGAAACTATTCACTGGATTTAGAATGTTTCTTACAGCTTTTCATTCCTGACTTTCTCCTGACTTAATGGTGAAGTACACTCATAAATATTTAGACAGATGTACTACATTCACACAAACTTTTAAAATGTTAACTTATAAATAAATGTATGTAAACTTATAAAAACATGCATACTTCATGCAAGACTATGTTAAGACCATTTTCAATAATTCAACTTCTTCAAGGCAGTCATCTAACAAAACTCAGGTTGAAATTTTTTTTTATTTTAAAATGGCGCATATGTTGGTGGATTCCAGAGCGGGCTTCAACCTCGAAATTAAGCACTATCCAAAACCAAATTGTATAATCTTATGAAAAAATTAAATACATCCTTTTCCACATTTGAGTATCAATGTTTATTTTCTTTTTTGGAGTCTGTGTTTCAGCAGTGTTAGTTTGGATTATCTTTAATGCTAGCTAACACTTGCAATTTCTATGTATAAGCCTCTATATGGAGAAGTGGTGGGAGTGCTAGTGTGGGCTGAGTTAGTATTAGTGGATAGAGCAATTAGTTTAATTAAATTTATTCCTATCTAATAATTTTTGAAAACTATTTACAAATAGTTTTTGTTAATTTTTTTGTTAAGATTAGTATGAAGGAATGGATATATTTTATTTCAGTGGAAACAAACTACTGTATTATACCTATCATTGGTCTATTCCTTGGACTGTCTTCAAAGCATGTAAAATTTGGCTGAAAGAAGGAAAAAAATGACTTGACTATGAACTGAAACCTAAGTAAGGTAGAGGAGAGAGTGGCTGCAATTGAGAGCAGATTTTCCGTGGACTGACTGCCACCCTAAATACAGACCATGTAGTCATAAATTTGGGGATACCTATTCCATTAGATGAAAGAGATCAGAGTGCTCTTTCCAAACTCCTTTGCATTTAAAACTTTCTTTGGGGTTAACCCCATTTCAGGGATGTCTTCAGCTTATTTTTGAGTTTTAGAGGAGAACCCAATAATTGAAAATAGTTGATCATATTTTATAGTCTAAAACTTTATTTGAGCCCAAGCGGTTTAATTCTCTAAGGTGTCTGGCTTAAAGTAAACTCTTCATACAGGATATACTTTTCCTTTAGTTGAGCACAAATTTATGAATTTAATAAATTCATAAAAATATGAACCTGAATTGTCTATACTTATTTTCCCAGAATCTGAGAAGAATTAGAAGTTTTTGTTTGTCTTTTCATTCTGTCGCTCTTTCTGGACTTTTCCAAATCACAGTGTTAATCTTAATTGGAAGGTTCAGATCAGTTCAACGAATTTATCAAGATTTCCTTTGCTGTGTGTGCCAGGTTCTCTGCCAAGAACTCCGAGGTAGTTCACAAAGCCATAGGCAGGAACGCTTGGCAAAGACTCAAGGGCCCATAGCAGCCTTCTGAATTGAATTGACATTATTCTTTGTTGAATTTTGGAAGACATGAACAATTCATTCAGGAGGTTACCCTTGTAACTGTGAGGTTGCTATGAGGTAATATGAGGTTACCTTGGTATTTATCATATCATATGATCTTGTTATTGCAGAACCACCTGCCTTCGGCCATGCACACACCATGTTCTTCTCCCTCAGTGAGACAAGATGTTTCCAATGTCCTAAGAATATCTTGATTTGCATTTCTAGTTGCCATATATGGTTGTTTTTCATCCTTACAATGGAATCAGAGGGAAATTCACACACTTGCAAGCCAAAGGAAAACTGGGGTATTCTATTTTTAAAAGCTGAAGATTCTCTCTTCCTAGTTCTTTGTCACTTGTTTGGTGACTTCAGTAACTGACTTTATGTCCAACCTGACGTTGCTATAAGGCTGTTTGTGTTTAAACTTCTACAGCATGTATCAGGGATAGTAATTGAAATTACCTTATTCTGATACCTACAGGGCTCTAAGAGGAAGAACAGAGAGCACATAATAACCATCTGATACATATTACTTATTGTCACTTCGGAACCCTTTTTCACTTAGTGTTTGAAGCATATGGGCACAATTCTTATGATAGAATGCAGGCATAATCAAAACTAGGCATCTTGGTTTTGTTCAATGATATGTAATAAACACCTAGAAGAGTGCCTGGTGGAAGTGTTCAGTAAGTGTGCAAGCGAATGAGTATGACATTGCTCTCAGCCAGACTGTCAGCCTGCCATCCCAGCCTTTCAATTCAACTTGACTCCACTAGCTTTGTAGATGAGACCGTATGATCAAATGCACTCCTGGCAGATGCTGCTGATTCTGTCTTCTACGTCCTTAAGATCCATGATGATGGAAAGCACTTTGTCTGAAAGTCACGGTCAGGAGGATGCCCAGACTCATGTATTTTTGTGCAGAAAGAATTTAAAACCTCAAAATCCTGATAGGAAATTCAGTGTAGACATCTATTTGGCTTCTATTGGCTACATTTTATGGAAGTCTTTTGCTTCTGGAAACTCTACATTACAGATATTGTCTTGGAGGGGAAATTACAAACAAAAAGGTACATATATTTAAGTTCATTTTAAAAAATGTATCATTTTAATGCCAGATGTTTCTAACTTAGAGATAATGACTAAATGCCATAGGATGTCATATGTCTGGAATCTATGCCAAGGCAGAGCTGGAAGTTTTTATTGCTCTAATTAGGGCAAACAAAGAGAAATTAAAAGTCATTTCAGGACAGTTTTATTTTGCAATTTTATATTTTATGTTTGCTGGTTCCTATAGCCCATGCTTTCTTGTAGTCCCTCAGGAACTGACTTGGTGAATATTGGAAGGCTGGCAGAGCTAATTTGGCTTGTCTCATACAAATACAAATCTTCTATTTTCTTTGTGGTGCTTCTCAGCAGAATACGCTTCAGTTAGATGATTTTTTAATTCTAGTTTTCTTAAAGGTTTTGAAATTCTAGTCACTCTTGAGATTTATGCTGCCTTTCAAATCAAAGAACTTTGGGATTTATTTATTTAGTGTCCTAAATAAATCTTGAACTTATTTCATGACATTTTATAATCCCTGATGATTATTTCTGCTGTTGCACATTTGCCAATTACTGTCCCTGGTTGTAAGTGACATTTGCAGTTGTGACTCAATGGAGTAACATTTTTAGTTTGATACATTTATATTGTGTTTTTCACTATGACTTCTGTTCCTTGCTCCTTAACTATTATTCATTTATTTATGATAATCCCTAAATTTAATGTTCTTTGACTGTAGTCATTTGGATTGCTACATTTGCCATTTTAATCCTTATTCTTAGCATTTAAATCTTTATGTGCTTCTATAATAATGAGGTGAAACTTGTCTCATCTCCTGAATTACAACAGAAAGTTCACTATAAAATGTACATTGCAAAACATGATGTGCTTGCCTTGCTAAGTGTTATGGTTTAGATCTGAGTGATCCCCTCAAAGCTCATGTGTGTGGTAATGCAAGAATTTCGAGAGGTGAAACGATTGGGTTATGAGAGCCTAAACCTAATCAGTGCACATAGAGATTTACTGGGCGGTAAGCAGGTAGGGTGTGGCTGTAGGAAGTAGGTCACTGGGGCATGCCTTTGGGTTTAATATTTTTTTCTTAGTGAGGAGAGTTCTCTCTCTACTTCCTGACTGCCATGTCATGAGCTATTTTTCTCCATCGCACCCTTCTGCCATGATACTCTGCCTCGCCTGGACCCCGAACAATGGAATTGGCCATCTATGGACTGAACCCCTGAAACCATGAGCCAAAATAAAGTTTTCCACCTCTACATTATTCTTGTCAGGTTTTTTAGTCACAGTGATGAAAGAGCTGACCAAAGCATTAAGGTTTCCTGGAGTTAAATATTCTTTTATGTATTTGTCATTCCAAATTTCCTCTCTCATATTGATCCATTTTTCTATTGTTCCATTGTTACTACTGAGTATTAGAAATGATCATGTTTACTACCTTGATCTATGTCTCACTGAGATTGCCAGTTCCTTGGAGATAGGGACTGTCTTCTCAACTTGATATTTTTATAATATGGCTTGGAGTAGGTACTTGGTTTTATTTTTAAATAAATAAATAAAACTACTACAAAATACTACTATATTTTGAATAAATAAATAAAACTACAATGTGACAAGGTAATATTTGTCACTTAAGTATTTGTAGAATCCTATAGAAAGGTATGGCAAAGTATTCCATTTTTAAATGTAAAAAGTATAAAACTCACAGCTCTGAGTAAAAAAAGCTACTCTTGTTCCGCTTTCAAGGAGGACTAACAACAAATCTAATTTGAAGTTATGCTACTGTGAACCCTTAGGTCCCATATTATGAGACTATTTTATTAATGAGACTAACTTAAATGGGAATTCTTACAGAAATATATTAAGGACCTGATTTCTGTTTAGGTTGTAGGCTAAATTCATATTTTACTGAACATTGTGTTGTATCTCTTGAATATTAGTGAGCATTACAAGATCCTTGTAGAGTTGTAAGATTATTTTATTTATTTTCATAATTTTATATTATAATTATACATAATGTTGGGATTTGTTGTTGAATATTTGTACATGAATGCAATGTAACAACATAATTTGGCTGATATAAAGATTAGTTTTAAAGACCTTAGTGGAAATATATGGACAGTCTTGAACTGTTGATCTTTTTGACTTTATGATTGTGTAACAGTGGTATGCATTCAATAGAAATAGAACCTTGAATTTTGACTTTTGATCTCTCCTAAGGCTAGATCCATGACATGACCCTCTCCCACGGTGCTGTCAGCTGCAGCTCCCAGTCAGCCATGTGAACTGGATGTAAATGACCAACACTCTACAGTGAACTGTGCCACCAGCACTTTTTAAATATAGGTGTGGAATACATTACATGAGAATGTAAGGTTGAATAACCCTTTATTATGAAATAGGCCTTGTGTTAGATGGTTTTTCCCACCTATTGACTACAGTAAGTGTTCTGAGCATGAGTAAAGGTAGACTAGGCTAAGCTGGGATGTTTGATAGGTGCACTAATGCATTTCCCTCTTAAGGTATTTTCAACTTATTGTGGATTTATCAGGACATAACTCCATTGAAATTGAGAAACATTTATAATTTTTATTCTTCCTTGATAACTGTTTTGATGGTTAAGAAATCTATCTTTTTAAAATAATTCTCACTAGGAAAGTGAGGTCCTGGATTAAGAGGATCTGTATTGAACACTGTGACAATAGTTTTCCTGAGTAATGATTCAGAACATGTGAATGACTTCTTAAATGCATTATAAAGTCACCTCTGGATCTTTGGAGCCAAAGAAACCAAACAAGTGCCATGTGTTCATTCAAAATAAAAGAAAGTTTGCAGCATTCACTTACACCCAGGTTGTAGAAAGCTGGAAAGTATGATACTCCCAGTCACCCTAACAGGAAAAAAAGTTAGATAAGCTCCAAAATCTTAGTTCTTTTGAGATCATTAGATAATTGAAGTCACAAGGAAAGATAAATTTGTAAGTGACAAGTCCTTTGAACACGAACTGTCTCAATTAGAGGGGAAGTGGCAAGTGCCCTACACACATGTAAGATGAAGTCTACAAAAATTTTAACCAATTGTCCAAGGCCAAGGTGGGCCATCACGTTGGTCCGAAATAAATAAGTTCTCACTCTGTCTTAGTCCATTCATGCTGCTACAACCAGGTACCATAAACTAGATGGCTTATGAACAACAGAAATCTTTTGCTCGCAGCTCTGGAATCTGGAATCCGAGGTCAAGGCACCAGCACATTCGATGTCTGGTGAGGTCTCTGTTCCTCATCAGGGCACCTTCCTGCTGCATCCTTACCTGGTGGAGGGGAGAATGAGCTTTCTCAGGCCTCTGTTTTAACTTGGTCCCCTATGTTATACATGACAATGGAATTCATTCTGGCATAATTATAAAAGCCTGGAATATAATTTGTTCTGATTCAGTCCCCACTACGTCTCCTTCCCCTCTCCTGCTTCCTCCTCTGTTCCTTTCCCCCTACTCTACTGATCTTTCTGCTTGTTACTTATAGTTGTTGTTTTTTTTTAATCAGTGTCTTGTGAAGCACATGATGCTGAGGTTCAATGTAGTATATTCAGACATGTATATAGGGATGTTATACCAAATTCACTCTGCTGCCTTTCACCTTCCCATCCTCCTTCCCTTCCCTTGATTCCCCTTTGCCTACTCTGCTGATCTTTCTTCTATTCTTTTCTTTTTTATCCCTGCCATAGATCTCCATATATCAGAGAAAACATTCAACTTTTGGCTTTGGGGGACTGGCTTGTATCAATTAGCATGATAGTCTCCAGTCCTGTCTGTTTACCAGCAAATGTCATAAAGTCATTCTTCTTTAAGGCTGAGTGATACTCCATTATGTATATAACACCACATTTTCTTCATCCATTTATCAATTGAAGGGCTCCTAGGTTGGCACAATAACTTGATAATTGTGGATTGTGCTGCTGTAAACATTGATGTGGCTGTGTCACTATAGTATGCTACTTTTAAATCCTTTGGATATATATACTAAGGAGTGGGATAACTGGGTTCAATGGTGGTTCCAGTAGTTTTCTGAGGAATCTCCATACTGCTTTCCAGAGTGGTTACACCAATTTGCAGTCTCACCAACAATGTATGAGTGTACCCTTTCCCCACATTCTCATCGACATTGTTACTTCTCTTCTTGATAATTGCCATCCTGAATGGAGTGAGATAAAATCTCAGGGTAGTTTTAATTTTCATTTCTCTAGTTGCTAGAACTGTTGAGCAGTTTTTCATATATTGGTAGACCATTCATATTTCTTCTTTGATAAGTGTCTGTTTAGTTCCTTTGCCCACTTATTGATTGGGTTTTTTTTTTCTTTTTAGGTGTTAAGTTTTTTGCATATTCTGGGTATTGATGCCTTATCTGAAGAGCAGGCGGCAAAGATTTTTCTCCCATTCTTTAGGCTCTCTCTTCATGCTCTTAATTATTTCCTTTGTTGTGAAGAAGCTTTTTAATTTGATGTTGGGCCTCTTTTATAAGGGACCTAGTCCTATTATTTAGCTTTGTCCCCATGTCCCTATCTTCTGAAGGTCCCACCTCCCAAAATCATCACCTTAGTTGTTGGGATTTCAACATATGAATTTGGGAGGAGGACACAAGCATTCAGGCTACAATAAACTCACTAGCAGGAGGTTTTCTATTAATCTTCACTGGGTGCTTGTGAAGACAGGGTGGGAGACCTCAGAGACCACCTTTCCTTGTGGCACCAGCATGTAAGAGGTAATCTGAGGCCATTAAGGAAAATCTCAGATCCACTTTCATTTCTTTCCTGGTCTTCTCTGTCCTGCAAATAAAAATCTTTAAGCCTTTAAGAAGGGAGGCAACCCCTGACACTCATAGGGCACAAAGAACCACTGTGGCTATAAAAAGAGCGGAAGACCAAAACTTCTATCTCTGTGGGAGAACAGCAAAGCAGCCTGAGCTCTTAGGTCTCATAACGATACCCAGCACTGGTCACATAGTGATATCACATAGTGCTAACACCAGCGCAAATGAATGCATTTATCATACATTTGGCTAGTCACAGGGAGGAGGGTAGAAATGCTGAAAAATCCCACCTTGAGTTTTAGGAGCTCAGGACAGGTCTGAGACTGAAGCTGAGTCGGGAGAAGGAGGGGCCCATCCTCACCAAGTCTATCATTGAGGGTTAAGCAACGGCAATCTCAGCTGTGGGTGCCAGCAAGAGCATGGAGGGACACCACCTCTGTGGTCTAGGCATATGCAATGACAGAAAGCTGAGGGTGAAGCATGAACACAGAAAGATCACCTGGCACCCCAACTCTGAGCCTAAGCATCAGGCAATGGCAGTCCATCCCTAGAGGAATCTGAAGCCTTTGGTACATTGAAGTTAATCAAGACATAGCTTGTTTTTTTGTCTAAATGAACTCAATCTCTCACTCAAAAAACTTAACAGAAGAGGGGCATAAATACTGATTACCTCCGTCTCTTCTATCTTACATCTAATGATTGAGGTTCTTTAAAAATAATTTAAAAAATTTTTAAAAAAACAAGAAATAAAACCCATTTCTTGATTCCAAGAGACAAGGGGATCAAGAAATCTGGATGCAAAGATGACCGAGGTGGTAGAATAATAAGATGAGAACTTTAAATAATTATGAAAATTTGGTTAAAATGATCTACTGGAAAAGGTGGACAATCATGCATATAGAATTGAAAACCTCAAGAGTAAAAAAAGCGTCCAATATGAATAGAAATGATAAAAAGTGAACATTAGAGATGAAGAATTCTGTTGAGAGATTCATCAGTTGACTTGATTCCATTAATGAAAGAGTGAGCGAACTTGAAGAAAAGTTAAGAAAAATGATTCAAACTTAAATCCAAAGGGAAAAAAAGAATGCTATTAACAACAACAAGAACAACAAAAAAAAATAGCATCTAAAAGTTGCTAGGCAATAGCAAATGATCTAATATATATATATATAAATAAAATCAGGGTCTCAGAAAAGAAGAATGAAGCAAAAGAAATATTTGAAGAGATATACACTGAGAATGCTACAAAAATAATGAAAGGCATCAAGCCATAAATGCAAGAAAATCGCAAACAGAAAATTGCAACCAAGATAAATACTCCAATCAAACAGAAACAGGAGTTTTGAGACGATGTATAATCAAAGATAAATAAATTATCATGAATGTAGCCAGAGTAAGACAAGACAGTTTATGACTTCAGACAAGAGAACATTATAGAAAGCCTCTATTTTAGAAACTGTGTCAGCCAGAAGATTTTATGCCCAATAAAAATATGCAGGTTAGATAAAGACTTTTCATACAAAAGTCTCACAAAATTTCAAACAAAAAGTGAAAGAATTTCATTGCCATTGAGCTGACTTACAAGAAATATTAAAGAAAGGCTCTCCATGCAGGAGTATGATGATACCGGGTATACATTTAGATTTTTTAAAAACTTTATTGTATCTTTGTTTTGAATATCTTTATTTTTATTTATTTGTATGTGGTACTGAGGATCGAACCCAGTGCCTCACATGTGCCAGGCAAGCACTTTACCACTGAGCCACACCTCCAGCCTCTAGACATTAAGATTAAAAAAAATAGTGTCAATAATGTTAAAATGAAGGTAAATATAGAATTATATTTACTTATTTTAATCACTCTAAAAGATAATTGACAGTTGTAAAGTGAATATAGTAAATGTGTACTGTAGAGTTGACAATATATGTAAAACTAAAATGTAAGACAATAAAATATAAGTTATAGAAGAGAGGAATTAGAAATATACTATTAGATACTTTTGCATGGGAAGTAAAAAATATTCATTCAGAACAGAATATACTAAGTTAAAAGTATGTACTGTGAGCTTTAGGGAAACCCCTAAAATTTTTAAGAAGAAGGTATAATTAATAAGCTGTTAATTTAAAAATACATAATTAACCCATATGATTATAGAAAAGGGAATAAAAAAACAACTGGAAATGGAAAAGAACTAGAAAAGTAGAGGATTAAACTCCTACTACATCAATAATTACCCTAAAACTTCAAAACATAATAATTGAAAGGCAGATTGTAAAATTAGATGATAATTTAAGACCCAGTTACATGCTGTCTATAAGAAACTAATATAAAGACATAGATCTGCTAAAAGTAAAGGATGGAAAAATACCATATCATTATAAATTGAAAGAAAGCGAGCACATTCATGTCAGACCAAATAGTCTTTACCTGAGAAATATGACCAAGGATCAAAAGGGACATTACATATTATAAAAGTGACATTTCACAAAGCTATTTTAAATGTGTGTTTGGGTGACATTAAGACATCAAAAACTGATGTAAGTAGAAAAAATCATCTGTTACATTTACAAATGTCAATATTCTTTTCTTTATAATGAATACAACAACTAGAAAGAAAGTAACCTCAAAGTATAAGTGCACCAACAGTTTTCAAGCAATTTGATCTAATTGACATTACATATTCCTCAAAGTAGGCTATACTCCATAAAACCGATCTCAAGAGGTTTTAAAGTATTGAAATTTTACGAATTATGTTCTTTTTGAGATTTTACAAAGCATTAAAATTTTACAAAGTATGTTTTCAAATTTACTTCTCAGGACTTAAACTAGAAATCAATACAGAAAACTATTTGAGAAATTGCAAAGTATATGATTAAATACCATACTTCTAAATAACTCGGAAGTCAAAGCAGAATTCACAAGGGAAATTAGAAAATATTTAGAATGAGTTAGAAGACATGCTAAGAGTGTACCTAAGTGGTGAATAAAAGGAAATTTATAGCCATTGAATTCTGTTGTAAAAATGAATTTTTACATCAATATTGGTAAGAATGCCATATTCAAACCTTGAAGGAAAGCAATTTAAGTTCGAAGTATATAGTATGAAGCGTAGTCAGACCAAAGAGAGATAAAGAAAGAAGAAAATGAAAACCACAGAAAAGTAAGAGAGAAATTAATCTACAATTCAAAGATTTACTATCAATCAAATCCCAGTTGAATTTTTGTGGGGATGATGGATACTTGACAAATTCACATTGAAATTTAAATAGAATGTAATGGTCTTAGAATAGGCAAGATACTCTTACACTAAAAACAACACAAGAAGACAATCTCTATTGGATATGAAGATTTATTATGAAAACTATATTAATTGAACCAGTATGGAATTTGTGCAAGAATTGTCAAATAGACTAATGAAACAGATTTGAGGTCGTAAAATCCACCTCTTACATAATGAATCCTTGATCTACAGAAAAAACAGCACTGTATAAGAATGGGAAAGGGACAGATATTAAACTGCAGGAAATTAAACTGGTGCCCTATTTCATACCATGTACTGTACGAATTTTAGTCCTACATGTTAAAGGCAAAACAATAATGCTTTAAGAAGCTAACATCTGAAATTCCTTTATGACCTCTAGGTAAGGAAGCAATAATGAAAATATTTTCTTGAGCTCTGATAAGAAAGAGATCATCTGGACTTTGAATAATGGGTAGGATTAAAAAGGTAGAAATTATAGGGAAGAATATTATTGAGTACAAATATAGACTTTTGGAAACAATAATTAAATTAGTTTGGCATGGGCAGAATATTTCATTATTGAGAGAGGGAGGGTGGGGACCAGGACCTAGTGGGCTTTGAAAACCTGATGAAGGCCATTGATATTTATCCCATGGACCAATGACCATGAGGATATTCCATGAGAGCATGGTGGATATTCCAATAACATGGTGGCAGTGATGTCATGGATTGGAGCCAGGATGTATCCAATAGGCGTATCCAATCCTGAAGTGCTAAATGCAAGAGCCTTCTTTAGAAAACAAGAGATGAATGTTCCCAACATTATGAATAGGAGGTGAGTGGGGTTAAATGCAAGAATGGTGGGAGATCTCTAAGAGAAGGAGACACATCAGAGACAAGTTTGGGGGAAAATAATAGGCATATTTGGACCATATCAAATTTATGGAAAGAGTAAGATAGTTTAAGTAGTAATGCTCAAATGGCCCTTGGAAATGCAGAGTTGGGGCACAGGAGATGTTTATTTGTGTATAGAAATGAATCTAATGATGTTTGAAGCTGATGTTATAGACAAGATCTGAGGATAAGAACTTAAAGAGAATAATAGGGACTGGGACCTGAGCCTTGGGGAACACCCACATTTAGGACGTGGAAGGAAAATAGAGGCAGCAAAAGAATCTGTGGCAAGGGGATTAGAAACATGTGAAAAACCAGAAGAGAACGGCTTGTGTGGTGCTGTTAACAGTTTGGGATGCTACAAATCAGTAAAGAATGAAGGCGAGGCGGTTGCCTTGAGTTTGTGGTCTGGAGACACGATCACATCCGGAACATCAGTTTGAGCAGAGTGCAGGAAGAAACCAAGTCTTCAGGGTGAAAGGAGAGTGTACGGGAGTTCATCCCCAAACACCTCAAACATGAGAGAAAAGAAAGAAATGAATCATGCATAGAGGAAAAATAAAATATCATTTATCAAGCAATTGATTTAAATTTACCTTCAAAGATGGAAGGAGCCTTAGAAATGATTTAGTTTTGAGATAGTTATCTGACTGACTGGGGAACAAGTGTGATTCCTTAGGTCATGTTACATCAACAGATATTTTTTGTTTGGTCAATAGATGGCTTAGAGAATTAAATTAGATGTGAACATTTAGAAATGGGAAGATTTTATGTAAAAAGTGTTTTATTTTTGGCTTTTTCTTTAAAAAAATTGGAAATTTGGCAACTCTTAGCATGTATTACTATAGACCATTAATTATCTGCAGTTACGGAAGGGCATGGATTTTTGGAAGGGCATGGATTTTTCACTTAACTGTGGTCCCCATTCTTCCTGGGTCTCTCCACTAAACTACTTACAGGATTCCTATATGCATTTAAATTATCATTCCATAATTAAGCCCAACTCCCTCTTTTAATAGAAGAATGATGTCCAAATGAAAGAAGGACTTAAGTGACCCATAAGTCATATACCTGGTCTATGGAAGAATCCATTTCAGAATGCCTATCTTCTGACTGTCATTTCCAGAGGCCTCCTCTGCTATTAACTCATGAGGTTTTATTGTTTATTTGTTTTTTTCTGGTATGGTGGTCTCTTAAGGACTGACCCATGGCAACTGCCACCTCTTCCTAGATTCTAGTATTATAGCCAGATGGCACCTGCATGATGTGTTTGTCTTTGTCTCTAACCAGGTTCTCATGTTTTTCACGTGGTCCAGATGGTGACCAAAACTATGCCTAGGATAAGAAAGAAACCCACCGCTCATCAATCCAAGCTCAGATTTTTTTTTTTAACTTTGGCATAATGTGAGGCACATAAATTTCCCATAAGGTTTCTTTTATGGAAATTTTTGAGGCCTAAGTGGAATGATGTTAAATAATGACTATCCTACGTTGCCTCCCAAAGTAGAAAATTAAGTTCAGCTCACTGAAATTAATACCAGATCACACTCTCCAAGTCCCTCCATCCAAGATCCATAGTTGGTGTATCAAGGGAATTTGAATTTGTTGTGTTTGGATTTACATATTATTAAGAAGAAAGTTGTAAGATAATGGTCTTTCTTACTTTTCTTTTGATAAAAATATGTACTAACCTTTCAAAAATATTCCTTTAGTAATATTTAGGAGATGTCATAATGTTACACACACACACTCATCATACCCAGTTATTAACTGAAGAGTAAATAGTCTATAACCGACTCACTTGGAAAAGATTTTCTGAAAGCCTGGGGTAATGACTGTGTTTATTCCTTTCTATCAACCCAGCCCCAGCCTTTGCCCAACCACCATTCAATAGGAACCGCCTTGGTTTAAAAATAGAAGAACTGATGGTGATTAACTCCAGGATTTTAAGTAGACTATATTATACATCTTAATGGTAAAAATATAATGGCTCTGTGGACATTTGGAAATACTGCTATTTCAATAAAACCCGACTCCTGAGGTAGATTTTATTTTAAGTGTTCCAAACCAGCCAAATCCTTCCTGAGCTGTCTCCTTCCTATGCCTGGCCAAGTGCAGCCATGTTAGCCGGTATACGCTAATGGCATAATTTCCCGCCAGCTTCTTACTCTAGGGGTTCTGACTTAATGGTCTGTGGTCAATCTATCAAACCATAATTGATAATATTTTTACAACCTCTTTTGTCACTGCACAGTTTGTACCATCATAATTCTAGCCTGTGATATCAGCTTCCCCTCTGTGGCACCCTGCAGTGTCCTCAAGAGTTTTACGATGGTAGTCTCTGCTGCCAGGAACACTTCCTCTATGAAGCTGGGCTAAGTTTTGCTGGAGAAGCCAAGCAGCTGAGTAAATGAAAGCTTCCTTCTTCAACCCCTGTACCATGTGGTGGAAGTCACCGTCCTTCTTCTTGTGATGCTACCTACCATCTTTGTCACACGGTTTGCATAGTTATCCACGTGGATGAATGTAGATTTTATCAAATAGACATAAAAGGGTCCTTCTATGTACCATTGACTCAAACCCAGTCACTTGAACTTGACACAGTGGTATGGAAAACTCATTGTTTTATTCTTTCTTTTTATGAAAGAAAGAAAATGGAATTGATAGATGTCTTCCTGTATTGCCATAATTTGGATCTGAATCATCACTTTAAATTATGAATGTCTCTTTTTTTTTCTTTTTTTTATTGATTATTTAAAGCATTACATAGCTCATGATATATCATCTTTCATACATTTGACTCAAATTGTGTTTTGAACTCCCATTTTCACCCCAAATACAGATTGCAGAATCACATCTGTTACATATTCACATTTTTACATAATGCCATATTAGTGACTGTTGTATTCTGCTACCTTTCCTATCCCCTACTATCCCCCCCTCCCCTCCCCTCCCCTCCCATCTTCCCTCTCTACCTCCCCTGCTGTTGTTCAATTCTCTCCCTTTTTTTCCCTCCCCCTTGCCCCCCATAACCTCTTATAATTTCATGTATCATTGAAGGTCTCCTACTATTTCCATGTGCTTTCCCTTCTCTCCGTTTCTCTCCCCCCATTCATCTTTGTTTACTGTAGTCTTTTCCTCATGCTCTTCCTTCCTGTTCTGTTCTTAGTTGTTCTCTTTATATCAAAGCAGACATTTGGCATTTGTTTTTTAGGGCTTGGCTAGCTTTGCTTAGCATAATCTGCTCTAATGCCATCCATTTCCCTGCAAATTCTATGATTTTGTCATTTCTTAGTGCTGCATAATACTCCATTGTGTATAGATGCCACATTTTTTTTATCCATTCATCTATTGAGGGGCATCTAGATTGGTTCCACAGTCTAGCTATTGTGAATTGTGCCGCTATAATCACTGATGCAGCCGTATCCCTATAGAGCGCTTTTTTAAGGTCCTCAGGGAATAGTCCAAGAAGTGCGATAGCTGGGTCAAATGGTGGATCCATTCCCAGCTTTCCCAGGAATCTCCATACTGCTTTCCAAATTGGCCTCACCATTTTGCAGCCCCACCAGCAGTGTACAAGTGTACCCTTTTCCCCACATCCCCGCCAACACTTATTGTTGTTTGACTTCATAATGGCTGCCAATCTTACTGGAGTGAGATGGTATCTTAGGGTGGTTTTGATTTGCATTTCTCTGATTGCTAGAGATGGTGAGCATTTTTTCATGTACTTGTTGATTGATTGTATGTCCTCCTCTGAGAAGTGTCTGTTCAGGTCCTTGGCCCATTTGTTAATTGGGTTATTTGTTATCTTATTGTTTAATTTTTTGAGTTCTTTGTACATTCTGGATATTAGGGCTCTATCGGAGGTGTGGGGGGTAAAAATTTGTTCCCAGGATGTAGGCTCTCTATTTACCTCTTTTATTGTTTCTCTTGCTGAGAAAAAACTTTTTAGTTTAAGTAAGTCCCATTTGTTTATTCTTGTTGTTAACTCTTGGGCTATGGGTGTCCTATTAAGGAATTTGGAGCCCGACCCCACAATATGTAGATCGTAGCCAACTTTTTCTTCTATCAGACGCAGTGTCTCTGATTTGATATCTAGCTCCCTGATCCATTTGGAGTTAATTTTTGTGGATGGCGAGAGAAAGGGATTCAATTTCATTTTGTTGCATATGGATTTCCAATTTTCCCAGCACCATTTGTTGAAGATGCTATCCTTCCTCCATTGCATGCTTTTAGCCCCTTTATCAAATATAAGATAGTTGTAACTTTGTGGATTAGTCTCTGTGTCTTCTATTCTGTACCATTGGTCCACCTGCCTGTTTTGGTACCAGTACCATGCTGTTTTTGTTACTATTGCTTTGTAGTACAGTTTGACCTCTGGTATCGCTATACCTCCAGATTCACACTTCCTGCTTAGAATTGCTTTTGCTATTCTGGGTCTTTTGTTTTTCCATATGAATTTCATGATTGCTTTGTCTATTTCTACAAGAAATGCCGTTGGGATTTTGATTGGCATCACATTAAACCTGTAGAGAACTTTGGGTAATATCGCCATTTTGATGATGTTAGTTCTGCCTATCCATGAACAGGGTACATTTTTCCATCTTCTGAGATCTTCTTCTATCTCTCTCTTTAGGGTTCTGTAGTTTTCATTGTATAAATCTTTCACCTCTTTTGTTAGGTTGATTCCCAAGTATCTGATTTTCTTTGAGGATATTGTGAATGGAGTGGTTTTCCTTATTTCCATTTCAGAGGTTTTGTTGCTGATATACAGGAATGCCTTTGATTTATGCGTGTTGATTTTATAACCTGCCACTTTGCTGAATTCATTTATTAACTCTAGCAGCTTCTTTGTAGACTCTTTTGGGTCTGTTAAGTATATTATCATGTCATCCGCAAATAGCGATAGTTTAATTTCTTCTTTCCCTATTTTTATGCCTTTAATTTCTTTTGTCTGTCTAATTGCTCTGGCTAGTACTTCGAGAACTAAATTGAATAGAAGTGGTGATAGAGGGCATCCCTGTCTTGTTCCAGATTTTAGAGGAAATGCCTTCAGTTTTTCTCCCTTTAGGATGATGCTAGCCTGAAGTTTAGCATATATAGCTTTTACAATGTTGAGGTAAGTTCCTGTTATCCCTAGTTTTTCTAGTGTTTTGAACATAAAGGGATGCTGTACTTTGTCAAATGCTTTTTCTGCATCCATCGAGATGATCATGTGGTTCTTGTCTTTAAGTCTATTGATGTGGTGAATAGCATTTATTGATTTCCGTATATTGAACCATCCTTGCATCCCAGGAATGAATCCTACTTGATCATGGTTCACAAGTTTTCTGATATGTTTTTGTATTTGATTCGCCAGAATTTTATTGAGAATTTTTGCATCCAAGTTCATTAGAGATATTGGTCTGTAGTTTTCTTTCTTTGAAGTATCTTTGTCTGGTTTTGGGATCAAAGTGATGTTGGCCTCATAGAATGAATTTGGAAGAGCTCCTTCTTTTTCTATTTCTTGAAATAGCTTGAAAAGTATTGGTATTAATTCTTCTTTGAAGGTTTTGTAGAACTCCGCTGTATACCCATCCGGTCCAGGGCTTTTCTTGGTTGGTAGTCTTTTGATGGCTTCTTCTATTTCTTCTTTTGTTATTGGTCTGTTTAAATTGTGTGTGTCTTCCTGTCTCAATCTGGGCAAATCATATGCCTTAAGAAATTTATCGATATCTTCATTATCTTCTATTTTATTGGAATATAGGGTTTCAAAATACTTTCTAATTATCTTCTGTATTTCTGTAGTGTCTGTTGTGATATTGCCTTTTTCATCCCGTATGTTAGTAATTTGAGTTCTCTCTCTTCTTCTTTTCGTTAGCATGGCTAAGGGCTTGTCTATCTTATTTATTTTTTCAAAGAACCAACTTTTAGTTTTATCAATTTTTTCAATGGTTTCTTTTGTTTCAATTTCGTTGATTTCTGCTCTAATTTTAATTATTTCTTGTCTTCTACTACATTTGCTGTTGTTTTGCTCTTCCTTTTCTAGGTTTTTGAGGTGTTGCGTGAGTTCATTTATTTGTTGGTTTTTTTCTTTTTTTGAGGTAAGAACTCCAAGAAATGAATTTCCCTCTTAAAACTGCTTTCATTGTGTCCCATAGATTCCGGTATGTTGTGTCTGTGTTATCATTTGATTCTAAGAATTTTTTCATCTCCTCCTTTATGTCTTCTATAACCCATTGATCATTCAATAACATATTGTTCATTTTCCATGTGATGTAGGATTTTTCCTTCCTTCTTTTATCATTGATTTCCAATTTCATTCCATTATGATCAGATATGGTGCATGGTATTATCTCCACGCCTTTATATTTACTAAGAGTTGCCTTATGGCATAATATATGGTCTATCTTTGAGTAGGATCCATGTGCTGCTGAGAAGAACGTGTATCCACTTGATGATGGTTGATATATTCTATATATGTCGGTTAAGTCTAGGTTATTGATTGTGCTGTTGAGTTCTATAGTTTCTTTATTCAGCTTTTGTCTAGAGGATCTGTCTAATGGCAAGAGCATTGTGTTGAAGTCACCCATAATTATTGTGTTGTGGTCTATTTGACTCTTGAACTTGAGGAGAGTTTGTTTTATGAACGTTGCAGCTCCATTGTTGGGTGCATACAAATTGATGATTGTTGTCTTGTTGGTGGATGGTTCCTTTTAAGAGTATATAGTGACCTTCTTTATCCTTCTTGATTAACTTAGGTTTGAAGTTGATTTTATTCGATATGAGTATGGCCACTCCTGCTTGCTTCCGAGGGCCATGTGAGTGGTATGATTTTTCCCAACCTTTTACCTTCAGCCTGTGTATGTCTTTTCCTATCATATGAGTCTCCTGAAGGCAGCATATTGTTGGATTTGTTTTTTTGATCCAGGTTACTAGCCTATGTCTCTTGATTGGTGAGTTTAGGCCATTAACATTTAAGGTTACAATTGAGATATGATTTGTACTTCCAGTCATGCTTCTTTATTTATTTATTTTAGTTTGGCTAGTTTTGCTTTTTGGTTATTTTCCTCCCCCTTTACTGAGATACCTCCTGCTGTTAGTTTTGGGCACTATTTTTCAATTCCTCTTCTTGTAGTGTTTTGTTCAAAATGCTTTGCAGAGCTGGTTTTCTTGCTGCAAATTCTTTTAGCTTTTGTTTATCGTGAAAGATTTTAATTTCATTGTCAAATTTGAAGCTCAATTTTGCTGGATATAGTATTCTTGGTTGGAATCCATTATTTTTCAGCGTTTGAAATACATTATTCCAGGATCTTCTCGCTTTCAAAGTTTGTGATGAGAAATCGGTCGTTAACCTAATTGGTTTACCCCTGAATGTAATCTGCCTCTTTTCTCTCGTAGCTTTTAGTATTCTCTCCTTGTTCTGTACGTTGGCTATCTTCATAATTATATGTCTTGGAGTTGGTCTATTATGGTTTTGAATGTTTGGGGTCCTGTAGGCTTCCAGGATTTGGCAATCCATTCCATCTTTCATCTCTGGGAAGTTTTCTAGAATTATTTCATTTAATATGCTGTCCATTCCTTTGGTTTGAATCTCTGTGCCTTCTTCTATCCCTATGACTCTCAGATTTGGTTTTTTTATGACATCCCATATCTCTTGAATAGATTGCTCATGGGATTTAAGCATCTTTTCTGTGTTGACTATACTCTTTTCAAGTTGATAAACCTTGTCTTCATTATCTGATGTTCTGACTTCTACTTGATCAAGTCTATTTGTAATATTCTCGTTTGAGTTTTTAATTTGGTTTATAGTTTCCTGCAATTCTAGGATTATTGTTTGATTTTTTTTTAAGATCTCTATCTCCTGGTAGAGCTCGTTCTTTGCCATTTGAATTTGTTTGTTTAATTCATTTTCAAAATATACTTTTATTTCTTGGACTTGCTGTCTCATGTCTTCTCTAATATTCCTTTCCATTCGAGTTAGGTATGCCTTGAGTTCTTTCCCTATCCCTGTTTCTGATGTTTCTATGTCCTCCTGTAGAATTGAGTTGTCTTGCATTGTTTGTAATCCTTTTTCCCCTTGTTTTCTCATGTTGTCCACGTTACTTTCCAGCTCTTTTTGATTGTCGTGTTTCTGCTCTCTTCTATAGATTTGTTTTGTTTCTGTATTACTCTGATGTCTCTCCTTTGTGTTGTTAAACTATGCCTACTAACGTGGATTCCGCTGGGAAGGAATTCCGACGTCCGAGCTCCAGTGACGACACTACTCTGCTATGACGGGCCCCAGTCTCCTTGTCGGGGTGCCCTAATGGGGGGGTGTGACTGGACTGTCTCTGTTTGGTTTCAGCTCCCGGTCGCGGCAGGCGGGCAGTCTCCAGCCACCCAGTATCACAGGCCGCGGGCAGGTGATCAGTCGCCAGCGGGTGGGCGTTCTCCTACAGCCCAGTTACGCGGGCAGTGGGTGAACTGTCGCCGGCGGGCCTGCAGTTTATAGCTGCCCAGTCGCGAGGGCCTTGCCTCTAGTCTCCTGGTTTCTCCTGCTAGTCTTGGTTTCTCCTGTTTTGTTGTTGCAATCTGTCTGAGAGTGGCGGTGGATACTTCAGCTCTCCAAGATGGTGGCTGCTGGTTGCCTTAGTGGAGTGTCCCTTGTGGGGGATGGGGCTGTACCGCTTTCTTCCTGGTCTGCAATCCCGAACTCAGCCCGGGGGTCAGTGTGGGCTTGGCTGTTGGGATACCACCGTGTTGGCTTTTGGGATCCCCGGCACTCTATATCTCTTTTGTTTTCCTAAAGAACCTACTGACCGATAGAGGAGGGTGTAGGCTTTAGAGTTCTTTAATTCAACTCTATGATTAGACCAAGCACAGGAGGAGATCACTGAAGGAAAAACTTGTATTCCAGGAGATCAGAATCTCAAATATTATCTCTTTTTGGTAGGCACCTTCTAAACAGGACAATGAAAATATTTAAAAGTGTGTGTGTGTGTGACTTTGTTAGAAAATCAACTTGTGTGAATGTGTCTGAGTGTGACAGTGTGATTACTAACAACTGATAAACTTTATCTCACTTCTGAGTCCAACCAGTAAGTTAAACTTCAAAACAAGTTTATTTTTTGAATTATTGAAATTTTACATTACAAAATAATTCTAGCCTCTTCATTAGGAAGTAAGTAAGATGCTTAATTGTTCCAATGTTAAAATAGCAATTAGAAAAAAAGTCACTTTTGATGGTCTGGGGTCTGAGTTTCTGAGCAAAGAGGAAAAGACTGTTGTTTTTGTTTTTGTTTTCATAATGGGATTCATAATCTCAAATTTTGGTACATATATTAAGTAATTTAGTTGAAAATTAAAATTTTAAAATGTATTTTATAGACATGCTATGTCCAGAAATTTTATTTTGAAGATTTCCTTACCAGATACAATGAGGAAAATATCTATTGATAAGTCACCATATATGTGTGCATGTGTATAGTAAATTTTAAAAAATAACGTGTTTGCCAAACTATGATGAAATATTTTCTATAATTTTACAATTAAGATCAAGAATATAATATTTTAATCCAAGAAGAGATTCTGAATTTTCCACTAGAGTAAGAAAAGCTAAAATTTTCCATGGTTGTAAAGTTTTGGATTTTTCTATTCTTGTTTTTATTTTAAAAATTCCTTTTGCACTATTATCTGAACAGAAAATGGAGAGTTTGCACTTAGAATCTGTGTTTTTAATTATCCTCGAAGGATTCTCATTTACCACAAATGTGTTATTGCTTTTCTGGATTAGCTGTTTTGGAATCCTAATGAAATAAATCTATAAAAATATTACTTGAGTTTTTTGAGTAAAGTTTTAAAATTATTATAGTGGATCATTTCTCTAAAATTTATAATTTTAGTTTTACATAGTATATCTAAATTAATATTAATTAGGTCGCATTATTTTACACTTTTACTTTGATGGAAGTGATGATTATATTTATCTAGAGACCTTTAAAAGTTGAGCTTTAACACTTAAATTTTCTGAATTAAAAAATAATTATTCTAGTAAAAATTCCCAATAGGTATTATTTTATGATATGCTTGAATAAAATTTAAAAATGTTTTAAAATTTTAAAATGAATAATTTGTTATGACAATGTGTAGAATAATATAAAGGTTAATAAGAAAATATACCCAACAGAGGAGAGAAACGTAATTCAGGAGAAAAGAAAAATTAAGCTGAAAAAATTTTATATTAGGACAAAGTAAGATAAAAAGAAGTTAAATTTGAATTGTATACACCCAGAACTCTATGTTCTAAGAACTCACGTGCATAATTTGGTCCACAATTTGAACTCACATATAGTTAAATATGAATTTAACACAGGGAAAGAGGTTGAAGTATTATAATCCCATTACTATAAAAGTAAGCTTAGCTCAAGTAACTGTAACCTCAGAAGAATCATCCTTAGAAAAAGAGTGAATTTTTAGCTTTGGTGGCTGGTACTGTTGTGGTCACTATATATTTGTTTAGGTGACTAGTAAGTAACCTTGAGATGAAGAAGTGGGTATATTACCTTGGAAAGTAGGAGAAATGATGGCTAATCTTATGGGTTAGTTGAAAATTAATCAAAGGACCACTGAAGTCCTGTATAAGAGCTACATGGACTGTCTTGCCCACTGGCAATGATGTCATATGCTTTTTTGCAACCATGATTCATTCAATGTTCCCAAATAACCTCATTTATAAATTAAATTCACTAACCAGTTCCAAAAAGTATTTAAAATTCCAACATATCTGATTTCTCGGACACTGTGAATTCTTGACAAATCTGGCAAGATCAACTTTGTAAGAACTTAGTCTAGTCTTAAAATTCTAACAAGTTACATTCATAGCCTTTTTGGTTACTAGGCAGAATATTGTGTGTAAGCATTGACTTGTATATGCCTTCACTGTAATATGGTTGGAGAATCTCATTTCTTACTGTCCAATAGTTGAATGATGCCACCAAATATGAGCTATAATTCACATGATCAATCCCTAGATTGCAAATGTTCGATAGAAAATTATGGATTTCTTCAAGTCATTCAAGAGCAAACAATTTGACAACATTATAAGATATGTATGTTCACATGATGATCTACTAAAATCAAAGGTACTATTGTATGATTATTATCTTACAATTTTATTGTCATTGAGAATACTAGTGAAGCTTTATTAAAAATAAAAATTGATGATTGGTACTGCAATTATCTGGATCATTGATGTGGGGAAGGGCGACAATACAATAGTTATAGAGTGAGGTCAATGGAACAGGTAAGAAAGGCTTGTAAAAGCATGTATGCTACTATCACTATACAGGTAGAAGAGTTCAGAATTCCATCAACATGAATGGGATTTAATTTTAATCCAAAAAGTCAGAATGTGTAGGTGCAGAATATTACCAACTCCAAATGACAACAAAAAAAACTGTAAATGTGATTCCAATTTCTGAGACATGGTTTCTGTGTCTGTAAAAATAGGGACCACAGTAGGATGCTCTTCATAAGGTGCTTGAAGGACAAAGTAGAATCATTTATAGGCAGTGTTCAGTACAGTGCAGTAACACACAGTAGGTATCACATGCTGCTGATGGTGATGGCGCTGTTGATGGTAGCATTGTTGTTGCGTAGCAAGTTGGCAGGACAAGATGTGTCATGTATAGGGTGGACGACCCCAGCTTCCCTCAGAGAACTTGCCCATTTTTGTCTTTGCATGTCATTCTTCCAAATCTCTTAGTTTCTACTTTTTAGCACATAACACTAGTCAACATGTTTTGTTCAGATCCCTTTGTTGTGGTTTGGCTGTGTGGTGTCCCCAGAGCTCATGTGTGAGACAACGCAAGAATACTCAGCTGCAAAATGATTAGATTATGAAAGGTGGAACCTAATCAATGGTTAATCCTATGATGTGGATTAACTGGGTGGTAACTGTAGGCAGGTAGGATGTGCAGGAGAAGATAGGTCACTGGGGGCAAAGCTTTGGGGTTTATATTTTGTCCTGGTGAGCCGAGCTCTCTCTTGCTCCTTGTTGCCATGTCTTGAGCTGCTTTCCTCTGCCATGCTCTTCTGCCATGATGTTCTGCCTCACCTCCAGCCCAGAGCTATGGAGTCTGCTGACCATAGACTGAACCACAAAAACCATGAGCCAAAAATCTTTTCCTCTTCTACTTGTTCTTGTTATGTCTTTTGGTCTCAGGGATGCAAAAGCTGACTCAAACACCCTGTTCCTCCCTCTAATTGACACTTCTCTCCTGTTTTTTTCTCCCTGAGTTGCTTATTTTGATGATAATTCTGTATCCTTTTTCTCTCGTCTCTGATAGAAAGCTTTGGGGGTGAGAGGAGCTTTGTGATTCCAACAAAGGAACAAGATGACACCTAGGTGGCTCTAATGTTTGTTCTACATCTCCAACTTCCTATTTTCTTCCTCTCTCTCTAAACTTTAGCTTTTCAGGTTGATAGGACCACCATTTCCATTTTAAACATATCTAAAAAAAAGAACATATTTTCTTTGTTTTCTAACACCACCCCATAATCAAACATTTTAAAAATAAAATTTTTCTTAGGTTATTTCTTTAATAATTTCTTTTTTCCCATTTTTTTATTGATTGTTCAAAACATTACAGAGCATAGAGATATGAATGTAATTTTGTGAAGTGCATACATATGGTTGCTTTTGCTTGTAAAATTCACTGGATCACATTTTTTCTCATCAAAGAAATAAAAGTGGAGTCTATGATAGTGTTACTTTTTGTGACTTGGTTTTGTTCACCAGTATGTGCTTATAGAGCATCTTCCAAATTATAGGCAAATTTATTGAAAGTTCATCGATATGATTGGGGACATCACTCAAAAACTCTTTCCACTTAGGGCTCATCATATTTACAGTCCTGTGGGTGATTGCATTACAGAGAATAACAGTAATTATTAGTTATTTTTGGAGCTACAAGTTGTGCCTTTGGACAAAGCCATCATTGAGAAATGATGTGAATATCTTATGTCATTGTCACCTTCTACACTTGCTTCATATCAGTGACAGTTTTAGATGGTTAGTGTTATTTCCCTTCCAAACTGTTTAGATATTTTTGTTTACAACCTTTGCTCAGATGGTATGTGGCCTGCTCTTTCTAACTGAGGTCAGAGTATCTGAACTACTAGAGTAAGCATTTCAGAATGTGATTATAGACATATCTCAGCCTGCTAGTTCTCTGTAGAAACCCAGTCTTAAGCTAATTCTTGCTGGCTGCACCACAATGTCAGCAGTGAAACTTCTTGTCACTTTTTTTTTTTTTAAGAAGACGATTAGGCTAAGAAAACTCACAGAACATTTGCCCACTTTAATATATATTTTGTATTTTCCCTGTATCACAGAGGACAATGAAACAGAACATTAATAATGATAATAAAATAAAAAAGGAGTTGTAAAAATCTAGTAAGTTTATTTTAAGTTGTGGGTTCACTTCAATTTCATTTGGGCCTAGGGAAAATGAGTTTGTATCTAATTTGTGAATCTATAACATGGCTCAGTTTTGCTTTCTTAGGTTCTTATATTGGTTGGTATTTAAAACATTAATGCTATAGCAAATCTTACCAAAGCACCTACCAGTGGGCTCTTTCTCTTCAGAAAATTAAATATTGACTCATAGTCCCTGATTTCATCACATAAAGACTAATGATACCACAAGGACTTATATTCCCAAGAAAATGCTTGAAACACCCACATTTTTTAAGGGAGTATTTCCTTGGCAGTGGTTATGCTGGGTTCTTGGTGTGTGTAGATACTGATGCACAAAATCAGCCTGACATGCTGTGACCTAGGGTGCCTGGATTCTTGCCCCCTCGCTTCCCTCTTCTGCCCCAGTTTAGTCTGTTTACCATGTGTACAACTACGACCCGTTTCTATAAGCATCATGCAGGGGGCAACACTGTTATAAGTATTAATACCATCAGACCTAATTTCCTCCAAGAAGATAAGTGTGAAATTCCATGGACTGCATCCCAAATTAGACAGAGACACCAGCACCAGCTAAGAGAATGAGGGCAGTGGCAAGTGCCCTAGCTCTCTGCAAATTAATGCAGATATTATACTTCATTCAAGCATGACTGGTGAAAGATAGCCCTGAGCAAGGGGACTATGGACACAATAGAAACCATTCAGAGCTCCTTCAATAAATCATTTTGGGGGGACTTCTTTGTTATCCTTGAGAAGAAGAGGGAACATAAGGATAACAGTACATGGTCAGATGAAGGCTATTATACACTACATTTTCTCCGAGTCTCTTCTAAAAGGCAATACTCTTAAATGCTACCTTAAATAAAGGTTTTATCCAATGCCAACATACAATGGCCCTCTGATGGACCACAAAAGTGACCACTTATGTGGAATTTTACCTAAATATGACCTGAGATCACTTGTTCACATGTGACCAGTTTCCATTGTTCATTTTGGCAAGAAGAATATGTTAAGTCTATCAGAGCTTGTTGTTTTCATAAGTTGTAACTAAATATTTAAATACAGCCCAAAACTTCTCGTTACTTTACCCTGGCATCTCATGCCTATTGGTTTTTGTTATAGTGTTATATATTGAGGTCTGTATTGGTGCCTCCCTCTAGTTGAATAGTTCAACCCTTGTTTTATATAAATCCTTCTTCAAGCAGTGATTTATCCCTTCTCCTTTTATGGCTCATTGTTTGTCTTATAAGAAATTATTGGTCAGGGTTGTTATGACCTTTTGATATCCATCAGTGAGTTCAGAGGTATCCCATATTTATACATTCTCAATGATGATGGCTAGCACTGAGTCAAGTCTGATCCACAACACTGTTGGTAGCATAATATCTTTTTTTGTTGTTGTTGTTCTCAGAAGAAATTGTCACATGACAAAGAAATTATATGAATTAACTATGGTAGTGTTCTAATGCAGACAAAACAAAACAGTGTTTGCAGGCTGTTGCTATTGTAACTACTTGTGTTAGGGGGATCAACTTGCAAATATTAACTGTATCACATCCCTAGTCACTTACTGTGAAAAGATGTGTGGATCATCTCTGCCTGTTCCCAGTGTCTTGAGGACTGAATATCTACCTATTAATTCTATAGGAACAGGTTTAATGGACTACTGGGCTAAAATATAACACAATTCACCAATTATTTCTAATTAAATCGAGGAGGTTGATGTTCCTTCCTAGGAATGCACATCCACTAAAAGAGAAGTCTATGTGGCTGGAAGGACCAAGCCTGTGTTTCAGGTACAGCTGTATAAGACAGGGCTTTCTCTAAGAAGTGTGAGTCAACCCAGCTGGATACACTCCTCCCCAGCCTGAGCGTGATCAGATTTGGGCTTCCGAGGAATATATTTGGAGCCATGTCTTCTATCATACAGGATTAAGTGTTTATTAAGAGGGTAATTTTTCACTGGGAATTGGATTTTGGCCTTTGTCTCCTGTGTATACATTTCTGATATGGAGCATTTGAGCAATTTGTTTAAATGAGCCTGTGTTTAAAGGAATGTGATAGAGAATGTGAGAGCATTTCTGGAATTCTTTGCAATGCTTTGGCTGTTTGCAAGAAGGTTCCAACTTCTGACTTATTTTTGACTTAATAGGTGTTCACTTTCCCTGAGTCAATTATCAATGTAATGGAGGTGCGCAATTCACACCCATCATTAATGCTAGAACAACCTGGATATGTCAGCCTTACTGAAGGGTAGCATTCCATGTGTTCAGCGTTACTTCCTATATTACATAATTGATCTAATAATGACCATTTTTCATTTAAATACAAATATAATTATGTAACAGATGAGGAAACTGAGACTTTGAGGAATTATCCAACTATCTCAAGTGATAGCTAAAAAGTGTTGGTAGTTTCAGTGTCCAGGCTTCCTTAATGCCAAAGAATGAGCTTGCAATGTTCAAGGTGAAATGTTTGCTGTATTAGAGGGTACGGCATATAAGCTCATCACTCACTGATTCTTCTGGGGAAGTAGCGATGCTTTTGGCTAGTGACTTGTTTGTTCTTTGCCAACACCACATATCTGTTCTTTAGAACGACTCTGGTCCTCTGCTCACATGAATTAACCTGCAGTGTTTTCCATGGAGATGCCGTCTCTCTCCCTGCTAGGAATACTCTCATTCTTTCATGCCCAGTTCAGCTTTTACCTTCATGGTGACACTTTTCTTGAATTCCCAAGGTAGAATCAGCCCCACCCCATCTTGTGCTCTGATCCTTTGCTCTTATCTCCTTTAAAGAAGTTATCAAGTTATTGCATAATTACTAGCTTACATGTCTTCTTCCTCTCTTGGACTCCTCTACATGAGTATTAATTATGTATCTTTGCATGTCATACACTGCATGTCACACACTTGTGAGTGTACTCACTGATAAAGAAATGGTAGGGATCCAGGAAGAGGGGAGAATGAGGGCAGGATCCTGTCATTTCACACACTATTAATAATGATACTTTATTTCTATTATCCAGAAAGGCCCTTGATTTAATTGTCTCCATTTCCATGATAAAGAGACTAATGTATAATTAATAGGATGCAGGTTTGGGAGGACCTAAAGCATACACAATTTTAGGGTATCCTCCTTAAAAATAATACAAAATTTAAAATATATGAAGTTATATAAAAGCTAAGTATTTATTACAAACAAGAAATCATCAGAAGCCACAAGTTAATAAAATCTAAGAAATCTTTAAATTCATAAAAATAACATAATTTCTCTTCTAGCCTCACTCAGTTGTGTATTATCTTTTATTCCACTTTTGGGGGGCACATTCTTCTTTATCACTTCCACATATGATGATCATTTTGTAATATTTTCCATAGAGAGAATGCACAGACAATTCAGTCTTTTCTCTAACATGGTTGATTAAAATCTACTTGTTATTAATAACATAGAAAATATGTTTCAGATTTATAACCTATTGCTATTTCTACCATGTAAATTTTTAAGGTTGCTCTCAAATTTGAATAACTTCTATCAAGTTTCTTTTATGAGTTTCAGGGTTTAGAAAAATTTTCCACAGACCATCTTCACCTTCTTGTCATAATTCTGCATAGGTTGGAAAGAAAGAGGTTTTTAAAATATTTCTTTTATAACTATTTTGTTGTTGTTGTTTTGAAGGCCTGGGGATCAATCCAAGGTTGCAGGTGCACTAGGCATGTGATTAGCACTGAACTACGCTCCTAGCCCCATAACTTAAAAAAAAGCATTTATTTGGGGGCTCAAGGTTTCAGATGTCTCAGTCTATAGACAGCTGGGTCCATTCCTTAGAGTTCAAGGTGGGGCAGAACATCCTGGCAGAAGAGTGTGGCAGAGGGAAGCAACTCACATGATGATCTGGAAGCAGAGAGAGAGAGAGAAAGAGCAAGTGAAAGAGAGAGACTCCACTTTCCAAATATATCCAAACAATAACACTAGGTAAGACTTCTCCTACTTGAAACTCTTCTGTGGGTTTCCTTGAAATGCCTCATGCAATCAGTAGGACCACAGAGTGAGAAAGGTGATAACCTTTGAATTTCACAACACAGAATACCTCTTTGTGGATTTATAAGGCACTATTCTTCACAACATAATATTGTAGCATAGAGAGTCCAAATCTCTAGCTGAGGAGAACCAGGTGTTGAGAAAAAAATATGGAGGCAGTGGGTATGAAGTGCACGTTTGAAACTTTTGTAAAGTAAGACAGTAAGAAAAAGACCAATATGATTGAATAGAATGTCATAAGAGATGCTGCCTATATATCTAGGAGAGAGGAACTAGAAAGCATATCTAGAACTTGGCCTAGCCAACACTGTATTGTCTCTAATACAATTTCCCAGAAAGACATGATTCTGGGGCATGTTAACCTGGCATCAATCACAAGTGCACAGAAATACCCACTTTAGGAACTCATCAGGCATCTGTCAAATATGTTAAGTCAATGCTTTAAGTTTTTTGGCTTGTACCATCTTTCAGGGGAATATTGATGATAACTTCTGTTAATGAGGTACTTTCACATTCATCATGACTTACCACTTACAAGAAAAAAAGTGAGACTTTTAGATGCTCAGAGGAATATATGAAAAAGGAGACAGTTACCAATTTGCTAACCAACATTAAATGGAAGGAAATGACATTGAAAGCACCTTCCCCCACTTGGCACCTCCCCCCCCCCCACCTTAGCTCTTCCATAGAGCTAAGGACCAATGGGGACGCTTATGGGGAATTTTGAAGTGGTTTTCTCTGCCATGTGTGATGTGTTTCTCGTCCCTCCTCTGTCACCTACACAAATGTTTAGGAAAGCAAGATTCTTTGGTTCAGGGTTTTTATATCCAAGGATTCTCTAGGGGATATGATTTTAGGGTAAAGTGGGTAAAAGTGCAGATTGTGCTGAGTTCTGCATCCCAGTTGTTTGGGACACAGGTTGGAGGGGCAGTGAAAGGACAGAGCTGATATCAGGTGCTGTAGTTCGTTTCTGTTATTATAACCAAATAAAGAATAGAGGTTTATTTAAGTCTTGCCTTTGGAGGTAGGGAAGTGCAGGAGTGTGGTGGTGGCTTCTGTTTGTATCATAGTGAGGCAGAGCAAACCTGCTGGAAAGAATTTGCTTCTGTAACAAATTCACAATTGCTCTAACCCATGAATCCAAATACTGGATTAATCCATTTCTGAGGGCACAGCCCTTTATGAACCAATTGCTTCCCCAAGGTCCTATCTCCTGATACCATTAACATGATTTAAGGATTAAGTTTGCACCATAGGAAATTTGGGGCACACATTAAATAATAGTCCCTGGATTTTACTTATTTGACCAAGGAGGAATCTGAGAGAAATTGACAACTTGCCTGGGCCACACAGAACTGCTATTAGGAGCTAGCTCCAGCATGTAACCTCCAAACCTTCAGTCCCACACTGTCTTGGTGGCAATGCTCCAAAAGACAGCAGACTGGAGGAGCTGAGAGTGTGGATCTTTAGAGCCTGGTTCCTTTGGTTTAAATCTCAGCTGTCCACTTTTTAGCTGTATTATCTTGGGCAAAACATTTAATCTTGACATGCTTCTGAGTTCTAACAGAAAACAGGATAATTTTTCTTGGGATTGAGTGATTTACTACTGGGAAAGTCTCTAGTAGGTAACAGGCAACGATTTGTAAAATAAGATATTTTTCTTCCATGACCCACAACGTAGAGGACAGTGCTTTATTTCCTTATGAGCTTTCCCTAAGTGTGTTTTGCACTTCATGGCTCCCCCCCATCTGTATCCTTACCCATGGCAATCACTTATCTGCTGTCTCCTCCTGCCTGTGGGCTCCAGGAGAAGGGAAGTGGTCCAATTAGTTGCAGACGATAGCTGCTTCCAGTGCCGCCGGGACTACTGAGGAAAGGGTTCTGGTTCATTCTGCTGCTTTGCATCCACTGAGTCATTTAGGTTTTAATCTTCTGACAGAAAATGATCTAAAGTACTACCCAGGTGCAGGGGAAAGTGACTTTTCTGTTTTATTTTGTTTTGACTTTGGGGCAGCTTAATGTCCTACTCTAATTTGGAAATTGGCAGCAGCTTTGTTGCAAGTCTGCAATGGTTCCCTTTCTTCTGAGAGAGAGAGAGAGAGAGAGAGAGAGAGGGGGGGGGAGGTGTCCTTTTGTTCTGTCCCATTTTCTAAGGCAAAACAGACACAATTTAAAAATCAGAACTTTTCTCTTTGATATTTCCGGAAATTCCTAGTTGCTTTGTTAGTTTAGGGTGATGGTTTCCTTTGCTGGGCTGTGACATCACAGTACACATGAGCATTGTCAGCAACCGTTAGCTAACTCATGGGACATCTGGGCGTTGTCTCTTGTTCTTCCCCTTGTGTGACAAAGAGGCATTGGTGAAGGGGTCCTCGTCTTCTTTTACTGGTGTAAGCCGTGTCTACCCAGCCAGCCATGGCTCACTGAACTGCACAGACAGCAGGGTGGGCTGATTTATACCCTCTGCAGGGAATTCGAGAGGTATGCTAATTTTACAGATGAATATGACCGACAATATGTATGTATACATATTACAAATACATATATGTTACTTACTGCAAAGTATTATTAAATCTTAAAAACATGCCACCTCTGGTTTGCTAATTCCATTTCTAGGAATCCTTTGTGTCTAAGGAAATATTTAAACAAGTGTATCAAGGTGCATAAACAAGGATGTTTATAAAACTGAGTTGTTTGTAACAGGAAGAAAATTGGAAGCAAGCCCATAAATAGAAGATGGACTAGAAAGATTTTATGGCATTGAATTTGCTTCTTTGTGGTCTTTCGGGTGTACTTGAATAACGGAACATCAGGCTACTACAGATGCTCTCCATCTTGTAATAGGTTCCTGTCTCTTTAAACCCAGGGTAATATGAATAAGTAAAAAATAAGTAAGTAAAAAATGCACTTAGTGCACCTAGCATACTGGACATGTAGTTCAGCAACTCAGTGAACTGCAGAGTATCAGTTGTTCCTCTCACTATCACATAGCTGACTGGGAGCAGCGGCTCAGTGTCAATGACCAGCATGTTAGAGAACATCAGACTACATATCACACGTCTGGGAAAGGATAAGGATCAAAATCAAAATTCAAAGCATGATTTCTACTAAATGACTGTTGCTTTTGCATCATTGTTAAGTTGGACCCTGTAAGTCTGGGACCATCTGTATTTAAAACCATGATATAGAATATAATTGCTATATATAAAATTATGCAAATATGTATTATATTTTGCTGTGGAAAAAAGGATTATAGTATAAAACACTCAAAATGGTGCATATTTACCTATGTATAAGTTTTTATATGCTTAGAAAAAGTCAGAAAATATAAACAACAAAATATGAATAGTATTGCACATTGTGGGATTATGGATGGTTTTAATATTCTCATTTCAGCTTATTTATTTTTCTAGTTTTTCTCACTAGTAGCATATGTTACTAATGTAATAAAAATGACAATTTGGAGTGGTTTGTGTATGACAAGTAGTGTGTTGCAAAAACTTCCATATTAGGAAAGTTTTTACTCATGAGCATGTTAATAATATGTTATTACGACAAATGAGGGAGAAAAGAGAGATGAGAAGGCTTCTAGCAATACTCCATCAGTCCTCAGGAGCTAAAATTGCTCTGTTGTTTTATGACTTTCAGAAACATAGCTCCATAAAGTTCCACTTAGTTTGGATTAGCTTGTGGACCCTCTGTTCTTGTATTCGTGAATCCATGCTACAAAATGGCAGTATGATTGACCATCTTCCTTGTGTTTGAGGTGCATATAGAAGCCAAGGAAAATAAAGAATTAAGCCAAAAACCAATATATGTACTTGTTCTATATTTTGCTTGGAAAACATTCTAAAGAAACATCACTATTGCCCAAGATTTTGTGGCATTAAATTTGCTTCTTTGTGGTCTATGCCATTTAAATTTTTGTACGCTGTTATCAGCAATTTTGTGGTCACATTACAGACAACCTTCTGGATGTCAAGAGTCTTTGTTAAACACTTTCTCAGGTTGAAGTTTTAATGTTGTTTCTACGTAAGGGAAGAAAAGGTGCATTTCATTTAAGATAGTTGATCACACCTTAAGACTGCTTCCGCAAATGACTGTTACATAATGTTGATGATGGTGATGATGATACTAATGATGATGATGTAGTAAGAGCAGTATAATCAATACTAGGTAGTTGTAAGCAATATTATTAATTATCAACATATAATAATAACAAATCTGAAAGTAATTTCATCTTTTGACCTCTTACTGTGTGCAAGGAGCTCTGCTGCATTGCATTGTTTTATTTAATTCTAAAATTTTCCTTATAGTAGAAATTACTACCTTCATTTTACAGATGGGAGAATTGAGCTTTAGAAGAATTAAATGATCTGCACAAATGAGGATTACCTACACATGAGATCCTTGAATATCTCAGATGGTTTCTTCACCTAAAATGCTGAAAATATTCCAGTGACCAAGAATTTTTAGTTGGAGGAAAATAAATAATTCTTATACCTCAATCTTTCTCAATCTTTTCAGTAAGAATTTTTTTTCTGCAGAGGCCTTGATGACTTTGAACCCATATTTTGTCCAAATCTGCACACACAGAGATGTAATTATGCACATTCTCCAGTGTGACTACATGATCAGGCAACCCCCTATATCCTGAGTAGTTCTACATTGTGGGAATAGAGTTGAGGATCCTTTAATCTTGTATCACTTATCAAGACAGCAAAGGGATTTCTTTTAGGACACATTGCCTAGAACTCTTGGCTTTGATTTCTTATCTGAGGGTAACTGGGATCATCAGTGTTGAACTCATGGCTGACATATTAAGGCTTCAGTGTTTGACAATATTAAGGGTAGTAAGAAACTATTTTCTTTCTCTAATAAATATGTTACTTGTACAAAAGCTGTGAACCAGTCTCTGAACAAAGTTACATTCAAGGAACTACAGTGCAACAGTCAAGAATAAATTAAAAGGAATTCCACTCTTTACATATTCTCACAAAATAAGTTAAAGAAAATCTGATTTCCCTTCCTATTCTGTACCACTTTTTTTTTTTAAACATCCTGAATCTTTGGTCAAATAAAAGTCTAAACAGTTTCAAATTCCTGGATTACCAACCCATGCATATTAGCCAGAGACTTTTCCAGTCTGAGTACAGAAAGTCTCACATCCCAAGAGCCCTCTCAGTCTGGACAAAGTGAGACAGTTGGTCAGCACATTTTTAACTCTCTGCCCTTACTCCCTGAGGCCCTAGTTTGTGTGGCTTGTCTGTCTCTTTGTTGTCTTTATATTTTTTGGTGGCTTCTCTCTCTTCCTGAAAGAATGTGGGAAAACTTAGAAATCTCCCTCATTCATACATTTCTTTGCTGACACACTCTGTTATGGTTTGGATGTGATGTGTCCCCCAAAAGCTCATGTGTGAAGCAGTGCAAGATTTTGAGGTGAGATTATTGGGTTTTGAAAGCCTTAACCCAATCAATGAATTAATCCCCTAATGGGGATGGGCTGAGTGGTAACGGAAGGCAGGTAGCGTGTGGCTGGAGGAGGTGGGTCAATGGGGGTGTGCCTTTGGGATTTATGTTTTGTGGTGAGTGGAGTTTCTCTGTTTCCTGATATGATGTCTTGAGCTTCTTCCCTCTGCCACACTCTTTCATCCTGATGTCCTGCCTCACCTTGAGCCCTGAGGAATGGAGCCAGCTGTCTATGGACTGAGACCTCTGAAACCATGAGCCCCCACATAAACTTTTCCTCCTCTGAAATTCTTCTTTTCAGGTCTTTTGGTCACAGCAGCAAAAAGATGACTTAAATACCCAGCCTTGTGTATGTTTGATGACCTGAGGTCAGAGTATTATACAACAGATAACTTGTAGCTGCAAGCTACTTAGACTGAATCCTACCCTATTTGGAGACATGGTTAGAAGTGGCCCAGATTCTGAATCAGGGTGAGAAGGCAGATCATAACTAACTCAGCTTTCACTGTTATGGAGGTTGCAGGGGCAGGGAGCCCGATTAAAATAAAGTTCTTCCTGCTGAGGCCTCGGGGTCGGGATGGGGGGCAGGCAACTGGCAGTGGGCTCTATTTTTGGAGAAAGAAAAAAACACAAATCACAGATGAGTCCCGTGGGTAAAAGGAAACCAAGTAAAGGAAACCAAGAGGCAGATTCTCAGTATCAGGCAGAGCAGGTAGGCAAGAAGCATCAGGGATCCCAGATATTAGATGGCCAGACCCCAGCTATAGAATGGTGCATGCACAGACCCCCAGGTAGCTGGGTGGAGAACTGACCTTTTAAAGAGGACCAGAATTTTAGGCAGGCTGCAGGCAAGGGAGTCCTGGAGAGACAAAATGAAACCCCAATCATTTGAACTGAGACACACACAGGACGGAAACCATATCTAATGAATAGGCAGAAACACAATTTCAAATGTAGGCCCTTAAGTCAGGATTAGAATATCAAGAAGAGTGACTTACTGCTCAGTCCAAGAGTCTAGGGCTCTGTCTCTGAAATCTGAATTCCTGGCTTACATCACTTTTGGCACCAGCATAGTGGTTTTCAATCTTTACTGTGAATAGGGATTACCTGGAGTATTTATAAAAATGGAGATTCTGAGGCTTTATTCTTTTTTTTTTATTGGTTGTTCACAACATTACAAAGCTCTTGACATATCATATTTCATACATTAGAATCAAGTGGGTTATGAACTCCCAACTGTATTTGGGGTAAAAATGAGGCTTTATTCTTAAACATTCTGATTCAGTAGATTTTTGGTTAGTTCCAGGAATAGAAATTAATGTGCCCCTGCCCCCACCAAACATTTGGCGAGGGATGGCCCATTTACAACATTCTGAGAGCCAATGTACTAAGGGATCTTGGGGGTGCCAACAGAAGAGGACTAAATCAGGGCCTGGCGGTTCCTCACATTCCCATTTGCCAACAGATCTAAGGCCCAGAATCAGGGCCAGATTTCACAGCACTGGTTTTGATCCAGCTGCCCTTTTGATGGATTGTGCAAGGGTTCCATGCTGCATTAGTTAGCTTTTTGTTACTACAACAAAATAACTGAAGCAGTTTACTTTATAAAACTAAGAGGTTTATTTTATTTTATGTTCTGAGGTTCAATGTCCAAACAGCATGGTGTAGGCTCCAGTGACCACCTTTTCTCTGTGCCCCACTCTATCACATCCTGGTAGGAGACTATGTGATATGTCTATGTGGTTCCTCTCCTTCTCCTTATGAAACCCAATAGGATTCAATCATAGGAATTCCACCCTAAAGAACTAATCTAATTTAATCATTTTCCAAACGTCCCACTTCTAGACAGCATAGTAGGATTAAAAGTGATCACCTCTTAATACCATTAAGAGAAGACTTTGGGGATTAAATGTCTTCATGAGTTTAGGGGGAAAACTACATTCAAAACATAGCACACACCACATTTATCAACATCTTTTTATTATGTGTTGTCTTAAATATTTGCTGAAGCAATATGTGTCTTTGGAGGGTGCTCTCTCCATCTCTGTGAATCTGAGGATTTTGTTTTTGTCCTAATAAGGAAGTTTTCTTGTAACTCTGATTTGGGGCACCATAAATAATATGACCACTATCTTTCAATAAATTGTTCTTTACAACCAACTGGAAATTTCCCCATCTGTCTGACAGCTTAAACTCAAGCCAGATCCTGCCCCCCTCCTCACAAGCGTGGTTTGTTGATGTAGGGTTACAGTCCAGCTGAACCAAAGTCAGGACAGCCTGCCAAATGCATAGAGTACTCATATTTTCCTTGCATAATCCTAAGTATGGCTCTGAGTTTACAAGTCGTCTGTTTGAAACTGGAGATTAAGGAATAAAGAGGCCAAATGTAGTTTTAATGAACGACATTAAGAAAATCAGGGTGTTGTCAAGATTTAAGTTAGAAGCAAGTCCAGTTTCTGATAGGTACATCAGACATGTGTGTTCTTAACATGATTATAGAAATCTGTGATAACGATGAGGTTTGGAAGGCATGCAGGTCTGCAGCAATGTAGATGAAGATGTTGGATTCCCATTCTTCATAATTTAATCTTTAATAATGAAAAGGCAACATGATTAAATTGGGCAAATAGCATGTACCTTGTGATAGAAACAGAAGAAAATGTAGTTCCTGAGACCTCCCAGCCTTTCCAGAATGCAAGGAATTTTGGAGCAATACAGTGCAGATTCCTAAGCCAAGTATTTCCAGTAAGAATAAATATCATTCAAAGTATGTGGCTTTGGAAGTGATCTGCAGATTCTAGAATTGTTATATGGCTTCTGCATAGGTGAATGATACCTAATTCTATTAAAAATACTCTCTTATTAATACCATCTACAAATCCGCAGATTTGCCAAGCATCTAATAAAAATAAAGTATTTTGATCCTTGAATCTACTAAGGACATCTCCTCCATTCTCCTGTTATTCTCTCTTTCTCATTCACTGGGCAATTTTCAGAGAAGTAGAGCATTGATTTTGGAGTAGGCTACTAAGTTCATAGAGTCTGAGGCTTTTGGAAAAGCAGCTTCCTTAAATGATAAAGCAAGCTGCAAACAGAATCTTCCCTGAGATATACAGATACAACATGTGCACACACATACCATGTAGGTAGCCTAGGAAATCCAAGGCCTCTTGAAGTTCAAAACCGATCCTTAGTAATTTTCTGGAAGAATATAATTGTACATGTAAGTAAATAAGCAATTGTGCTTTCAATAACATTCAAACTGATTAGAAGGAGGACGTAACTATTTCTTATAGATCCACTTCTTCATCAGAGAATGGTAGCAAAATCTTGTATTTAAATTCTCCTCTGCAACTTTTTCTGTGCTGTTCAACTAAAAAATATGTTTATTAAACTTTTCCTGGGCAAAGTATGACCTGGTGCTAAACATTCCAAGATATACGAGGGACTTGCCCTTAATAGATACATAATCTAGCAGGGGAAATGGACACGTATAAGCTAAAAATAAGTTCTCCACTGGAAATATTTATAAAATGCTGTGGAGGTTCAGAGGTATTATGTACTTCCATTGCTGAGATTTCACTTAAGGATGAGTCAAATTTCACTTGTTGGATTTATCCATTCAGAGTTAAAGAGCACGGTGTCCAGGCACATTTAGGAATTGACAGGTTTGCTGCAGAGGGTAAAGGTGGGAAAACATCAACGTGGTCCTTTGGTAGGGGAGGATTTGGAGATGAGGCTGTCCTGAACTTGGAGTAAGGACTTTAGTATCAACTACAGCAAGCTCCTGGGCACCATACTTGGCGAGGTGGCCAATGAAGCCTCGTGGGATTGAACTGCAGCTCAGGATCTACCAGCAGCTTTCTCTGAGTTGAAGGCAAGAGGAACAAAAAGGAAACTCCCTGGCTGGAAGCTGCTTAGTTGAGTCCAGTTACCAGCCTAGCCCTAAGGATGGCCTGTGAAGGTTTCATTGGCTGGAAATCTAAAGGCCTTGATCAACTTCCATTTATAGTTTTCTGTGTGTGTGTGTGTGTGTGTGTGTGTGTGTGCATCCTGCTTACACAAAATATCTTTTCTTCGTTTTGATTAATAAATTTAACTGTGCAGACACCAAGGGCTTTCTGGTTATCCAAAAATAGCCTTTATCAAGAGTACGGTCTATGATTTAGCTTCCCTTGCTGAGCAGGACTCTGCCTGTCTGGGCCTGAGAAGAGCAGAAGCAGCCCTCTACAGCTTGGCAGCAAGAGTCTTCCTTCACCCAACAACTTGCCGTTAGATCTGCCTCTGTATCCACTGGGGAGCAAAACATGGCAATTATTTAAGCAGAACTGGTGTAAAAGCTATCCTCATACACAGAAAGGAGAATTTAAGTTAAGACAAGAAGAAAAACAAGTCTCCTATATAATCAAGAGGGAAAAAAAATGCCAGACTCCATAAATGACCAACTTACAACTTGATGAAAATAGGTGTCCATGTGTATATGTGTGTATGTGTGCCCATATGTGTTGGATGCATATGTGTATCTGTTATCTGTGTGTAAGTATGAGGTACAGAGGTGATGTTGGGAAGATGAGGCTGATTATGTCAATTGGCTATTATCTAATTAGTAGATAAAATAAGTTGTTAATAAATATTTCAAACCTGATGGATTTGATCACAGATTAAGAATTATTAGGACATTAAAACAATGCTTTACCACTGGCAAATGACACATATCTGTGAGTGAATAAGGTTTATATTTGTAGTTTAGTGTTCTTTCTTGAGCTTGAATTATATGCCTCCTATGTGTTGGGCTCTAGAACCAGGATACACAAATAAGCTAGGGAAGCAAACATGTAAATAAGTAAATATCATTTTGGGAACAGGAAGTGGAGCAGCAATCTCTGGTGGCCTCTAGCAGTCTCTGCAACAGAACTTGAGGGGCCAAAAGGGACGAGACATTGCAGGCACAGTGATGTGTGTGATGAGTCTTCCTGGAGGAAGGGCGCAGCTGTCAGATCAGGCTGTAAAAAGAGGGAAGCGTTCAAAGCCTGGGGTGCCTACAGGGATGGAACCATGATCTGCTGGGCCAAGGAAGCACTGGACTTGGTTCTTATTGGGCAGAAGGAGTGAGGATAGGAGCCATGGGAGATGAACGGAGTTCTGTGGTCACCTCCTCATGAGGAGAACTTGCAATCTGAGTGGAGTTTTGGAGGCTATGTAGACATAACTAGACTGATGGTTTCAAACTCTGGCTTCAGGTTAGACTAATAAGGGAAACCTTTTCTTAATGCCCATTCTCAGGCTTCTTAAATCACTTAAATAAGAATCTGCAGAAGTTGTTCAGATTTTTATAATTCCTGAAAGCTCTATAGATGAACAGAATGCATAGCCTATGTCAAGAATAACTGAACTAGTTATTGCTAAAATGCAAATATTGAATAAACTGTATTCCAGTGGCTATTGAGAGAAGAAACATATAACTATTTAAAATAAGTTTTTAAAAAATCCCATTCTTGCATAGGCAGCAAGATCAATGGTTAACATCATCTGGAAATATAATTTTAATCATCATCAAGAACATATGATTATCTGGGGTCTGTTGATTTGACAGAACAAGTTCTCTGCTCAAAATCAGTCAAAGCTGGTAACTTTCTATGAAACGATAGTGCAACAGAAAACTGAGGGGAGGTGGAGTTAGATGGATCTGAGTTTGGATTCCAGTTCACTGTTTTCTAAGTAACTTTCCGGGAAAGCTGCAGAACTAAGTCTTTGGTGCCCCTTTTCAAAAGAAGATAATTGTGAGTGTGTGATGCTGCTATTTGCCTCTCAAGGTTTCATTCATCTCCTTCTCCCTATTTTGTTGGGGTGGCAATTGGTCCCCTTGAGAGTAGAACACAGAAAGTTGAGAGCAGAAAATGGGAGATGCGGGAGGGATTGTGCAGCGATCTCAGTGAAAGACAATGGTGGCTTACACCAGAATGGTCATCTTTGGAGATGACAGACGTTGTCCGTTTTTGGATCTATTCTGAAAGGAAAGTAAACAGGATTTGAAGATGGAATAGATGTGGGGTGGATGATTATATAATTAAGAAAAAATCCATGTATCCCCCTCCCCAAGTAGCTGTAAAGATGAGATTGCCCTCAACCAACTTCAGGAAGGCCACAGATAAGGTGTGCTTGAGGAAGAAAGGTCAGGAGTTCAGTTCTGTGCCTGTCAAATTTGATATGTCTATTAGAAATCCAAGGGGAAATGTGAAGTAGGCAATGTTGCATATGAATCTGGAGTTGAAGAGAGAAATCTGGGGTGAAATACAAATATGGAGGTTCCAATATGTCTAAAAGTCTCACTGAACAAGATCCCCAGAGTAAGTGTAAATAAAGAAGAGATGTCTGTACCTTGGATCAATCCACTATTATGAAAGCGAGGAGGAGGGATGGAATCTGGAAGGAGACTGAGAAAGGAGATCCAGTAAGGCAGGAGGAAAAGCAAGAGTCTGTTGTTCTGGAAGCCAAGAGGAAGGAAGGATCTACTGTTCAAAATCTGCTCATCAGCCACTCAGTCAAATGAGGCCATCATGGAAGTCTCGGGTACCCTCTCAGAACTTGTTGGTGGAGAAGATGGTACCTGTTGCATATATGCCTTGGGGGGAATGGGAGGGGAGAAATTGGAAATAGGAGGTAGATATGACTCACAGTTTGAAAGAAGACTTAAGATAGTAGTTCATGGGAGCAAGAGAAAGTTGCCTGTGAGGGTTTAAAGAGTGGACAAATACTATGATAGTATGTGGATGGGAATAAACCAAAGGGCATGCAAAAATTTCATGATGATGGAGAGCAGAGCAATTGCAAGAGGAGCCACTTTAATTAGGATAGAGCGATAAAATCTAAAACACCTTTAGAGGAGCACAGAATTCTTTGCACACACTATTCACAGTTAAGGCATCTGAAAGATATGGAAGAAACAAAATGCAAAGTCTAGAATACATACAGTTGAGTTAGGGAAATAAGGACTTTTTGTCCTCTGATGATCTGTTAGAGCATGACCCACTCCATGCTTCTTGTTTCATGCGTTGTAAAGATTCTTCCAAGGGGAGAATTGGAAACTGGAGGTAGACATGACTCACAGAGCTGTATAGCAAAAACTGAAGAATTCTTCGACCCCCAATGAGATGGACACATGATTGATTTTCTTCATCATCTCTATTAGGCAGAGAAGTCCACAAACTCTAAGCATTTGTAAATTAAACTCACCAAGAGGGCTCCCATGGTTAAAGTGTATTTCATGGTTGACTCGTGACAGCTTCATCATGTTCTTCCAGTCTTTCCACAAGCATTTTCCAACTCCCTCTGTAATTCCAGGCCCTTTGGTGGTGCTGGGTTTGAAGAAATGGGAACTGAACTCCCTGAGCTGAAGCATGAAATGGGAGCATGAACTGGAGCCATGGTGTTGACAGCAGGGTGGAGGGTAGTGGCTGAGACAGGGATTTAGAAAGGAGAACAAGCACAGTTGATGATTGGCTGGAATTGGAAAATTGGCAAGGTAGAGGACTTTAAATGCACTCTGAAAATGTTCTAAATGCTAACCTCAATTTCTATAAATATTATATTATTACAGTCATATATTACCATTAAGTTTTTTTTGGCTCCTTCTCAATGCAATTTTATTTATGCTTTCCCAGAAATTAATCAATTCAATATAAATTTATTACCTGTGACCATAAAATTGTATACAATATTCTGTTTACAAATAGTGTGTAAATCTATGTATTTACATTTTTATGATTTTATACTGGTGTTTTCACTTAGATTTTCCAAAACTTTAGACATACTTGAAATTGACTTACTTTGCGTTATTTACCGATTATGCTGTTTTCAGTTTTTTCCTCATTAACCTCAGCCCTTACCTTTTTTCCTCTTTTACGTAACATTTTTATTGCTCACATTCCCCTAGTTTCTATAATTATTTATTTCCATTGTTTCCACTTTTTCTTACTTAGTAATAAATGTTTTTAGAAATATGATTTTTCCTCTGAATGCACCTGTGACCAGTCCTAAGTACATGCCCATCTGGTGTCAATCATTACCCAAGTAGTAGTAACTAGAGTTTTGATTTCCTTCCTTCCTGACCCAGGTATTATTCAGAAGACTTGAGTTTAATTGTCATATACTGTAATTTTTTCACTTTCGTGAATAGTTTAGAATTTCGTGGTATTCAGAGAATATATTGAATTTTCATGGAGTATGGTAGTAGACTCTATATAAATCTATATTAATCTAATCTATGCAAAGATTTAAGTGACAGAGGAATAGTTTTCTGTTTGGCATGGACTTTGGTTGCTGAAACAGGAGGTAGACAGAGTGGGGAGATAGGGAGAGAGAGAGAGGTTATTCTTTTTGACTTTTAGATGAACAAGGCATGAGGGGGTTGTTGATTATATTTTTCATATAGTTTTATTTTCCTTCTAGTTACTAGAAAACCATCTGATTTATTTTTGTTTCTGATTTTTCCTTAATTTTCTATATACTTTATTTCTGACACATAGGTTTCAATGTTACTGCAAATTTTCCTTTTTCTTTCCTCAGAATGATATTTAGAAGGCCTGCCTTATAGTCTTCCATATAGCTAGATGCCTTAAAGAAATCATCATGAAATTAATGTGATTAATTTATAAAAATTTTAAAATCCAAAATGTAAATTCAAATTTATTACTTTATCACCCAAATATAATTATTAGCATTTTATGTATCATTAAATATGCTTGCTTATGTAGAGTAATATGATGATACTTTTTAAAAATTGTAATCATTCAGTAAATATTATATTTAATTTGAATAGCCACTCAACAATATATGTGTCTTCCTGTATTACTATTCTTGGGTTACATTCTTTTAAAAGGCTGTCATTCAATAGTGCCATTATTTATATATACTCATTTGATGAACCTGTGTATATATTCCCATACCTCTATGTCAATAATTTATATTTACATATAGATACATGAACACACAGACACACATATAGTCTTTTGCTACTATGAACTTCCTTATTCATGTATTTATATATTTTCTATATATATCCCTATGAGTTCCTAAATTTCCTCAGTAGAATTTCTGTGGAAAGGACATTAGCACTAGGAAGCTTTTGTTTTGCTTTGATTAGTGTTATCTATTTGTGCTCTGATTAGCAGTGCCCTTAGGCTTAAGACATTACCATACTCTCCCAGGGCTTCCCTAATGAAATTTTATAGACTGGGTGGTTCAAACAGCTGAAATGTATCTTCTCACAGTTCTGGAGACTAGAAGTTTGAGATCACACTGTTGCCAGGTTTGATTTCTGAAGTCTCTTTCCTTGGCTGACAGATGATTGTCTTCTAGTGGTGTCTTCACATGGTAGTCCTAAGTACATGCCCGTCTGGCGTCTTTCCATGACCAACTTTCTTCTTCTTCAAGATTGGATTAGGGCCCCACACTCATGGACCCATCTTAATGTAATGGTCTCTTCAAAGGCTCTGTCTTCAAAACAGTCCCATTCTGATGTCTTGGGAGTTAATGCTATCTTGTTGTTTTCTAAATTTGTATTTCTCTTATTAGTGAGGTTGAACATGTTCATATATTTTCTGACCAGTTATATTTCTTTTATTTGTTCATATTCATTATCTAATTTTGTATATTCCTACTTATATCATTCTCTTTATCTTCTTATAAAAGATATATACATATGTATTTATTCAATATTTTTATACACACACACACACACACACACATTTGCCAGGCATAGTGGCACACGCCTGTAATCTCAGTGGCTCAGGAGACTGAAACAGGATTGTGAGTTCAAAGCCAGCCTCAGCAAAAGCAAGGCACTGAGCAACTAACTCAGTGAGACCCTGTCTTTAAATAAAATACAAAATAGGACTGGGGATGTGGCTCAGTGGCCTAGTGCCCCTGAGTTCAATCTCTGGTACCCACTCCCCAAAAAGATACAAACACACATTCATATATACATATTATTGAGTTAATAACTTTTTAATGTATTATAAATATGGATGACTTGTCAAAATATTAAAAATATTTTTCTTTTGTGCCCATTGACTTTTAATAATGTTCATATCAACTTGATATATAAATGTTTAAAATTTTTAAGTAATTAAAAATCTGCCAATATGTCCAGTCTTCTTAAATGACTCTTAAAAAAATATACCATGTTAGTTCTAAGGGCTACCTTTGGTTTATTAAATGACTGTATATATGTGATAGATGGATTTATTTTTATATTTTGGGATCTTGATATTATTTACTAACATAATTTTGCAATATATTTTAGGACAATTACAGGACAAACCTTGTATCATTTTTTGGAAAAGCTTTCCGCTTCTGTTTCTTCTTGCTATCTTTCTGTCAAGTGCATTTTATACTTATTCAAAAAATGTGTTTGCATTTTCCAGTGCTCCCTATCCCAATCCTAATGGGACTTGTGCTTGTAATTGCATTAAATAATTGGGTGGCACCAAAGTTTCACCTCCTACTATGTGGCAGAGACATCCCAAGGCAGCACCAGGTGCCATGCATTAAGCCAGGCTTCCTACCTGCCCTCCTGCCAATCACTTTGAGTTAGTGGTAGTGACCCAGTGGGAGTGCATTCCCAGCATCCTCTGCCTCCTCATCAGGAACCCAAGAGAATCACAGCTTGGACTCCACTTGCTTTTTGCACACTTCCTTTGTGTTTGAGATTCACAGAGATATTTACCTTTTTCTGAAAATGACTCCATTGCATAATCCTTTGATAATTTGCTATCGCTGTTTAGAACTGAGAAGCTTCCTAAGCACCAATTTATAAAGCCTTTAGAACAGAAGAAAGGCAATTGATCCCGAGTTTCTCCTCTGTAATTGGCTGCTTTATTGAACTCTTGTTAGTTTTCACATTTCATCGATTGCCTTAGGTTTTCATAGAAATAATTAACCTGAAAATCCCACCAATTTGGTTTCCTCCTTCCAGTGTTTATATTGCTTATTAGTATTACTGTTTGTTCCTTGTACCAGCTAAAACTTTATCTGCTAGATAAGAGAAGGGGGAGTGATCTTGCTTTTATGAAGAGCCTTAAGGAAACATGCTGCCTGGAACAGGCTCAAGGAGCTACATGTGGTCCCAACACCTCTATGTGGGAGACTAACCCAGTTCTATGTGTTTTCCAATGGCTTCCTATATGAGTAACTGATCTCACAAACTAACTGATTAGAAAATCACGAGACCCAAACTTTTCCCTAAAACTCTGTAGAGTATACATTGGCCCCATGTCATTTGGTTCTTAAGATTTAGGGAAAAGAATCTGAGATTATGTTTTTCTTCTCCACCTGGATTTTGTGTTCATTCTTTATTTTTGGACTTTTGGAGTATTACTCTGGATTCTATCTACAGGCTGTTCTTTCTCCAAGAACATCACCTCATCTATGGTTTACCATTTGTTCTGCATATTTGTAGCTTTTTCAGTTCAGGAATATATCTGATGATTACATCTTTATTATCATTTTCTTCTTCTTGCTCTAGACTCTTCTTTAAAAATTAATTATTATGGAATTGGGCATGGTGGTGCAGGCCTGTAATCTCAATTACTCAGGAGGCTAAGACAGGAGGATTGGAAGTTTGAGAACGGCCTGGACAACTTTGTGAGACCCTGTCTCAAAATTTTAAATCATCATCATCATAATAAAGGGCTCAGGGATGTGGCTCAGTGGCAGAGCACTTTCCTAGTATGCATGAGGCCTGGGGTTCATTCCCCAGTTCAGTCCATGGACAGTTCAAGGTGGGGAACTTTGTCTTTCTGGCTTTGGAGGAGCAGCTTCCTGTATCCATCTTTTCTGTTGGATCATTGCGTATCATTATCCCTGGTCTCTTTATGAATAGTGTCTCCACAATTAGAAATAAATGTCTCTTCTCAAATCTTGGCAAATTCTCTCAGCCCTGGCACTCTGAGGTACTCTTTTACGATCCATTGGATCATTCAGCACAACCCTTTTGAATGGAACTGATGCCAGGGCCAAAGGTGGCTTGCTTTCTTTCTTTACTTTTTTTTTTTTTGGTACCGAGGATGGAGTCCAGAGGCATTTAACCACTGAACCATACCCCCAGCCCTTCTTACTTTTTATTTTGAGATAGGGTCTTGCTAAGTTTCTTAGGGCCTTGCTGAGTTCCTGAGGCTGTCCTTGAATGTGAGATCCTCCTGCCTCAGCCTCCCAGGCCACTGTGATTACAGGCAGAAAGGGGGCTTTCTAAGAAGTGTGATCCTTTTGGCTTCAGACCCTTATCTGGTGCCCTACCTTGACCCTCTAAATCAGACGTTTCTGAAAGAATCTCTTCGGTTGTTCCAGGATTTGCTAAGATCAAGGTCTTGGCAGGGCTGTGTTCCTTTTTGTGGGCTCTGGGTAGAGTGGGTGTCTTTTCAAACTTCTGCCAACCTGTATTCCTTGGCTTGTAATTCTTTCTACCTTTTCCGGAACCAGCAAAAGGTGAGTGTAGTGCTTCTTTTGTCACATCTCTGACTTCTCCCCTCTTCCCTCCCACTTCTGGGAGCTTTATGACTATACTGGATCCACCTGGGTAATCTAGGATAACGTCCCTATTTTAACATAAAATGATTGACAACTTTAATTCTGTCTGCAAACCTAACTCCCTTTGCTAGCTAATGTAACCTAGTCACAGGTTCTAAGGCTTAGGACATGCACATATCAGAGAGACCATTATTCTGTTTCCCAAAGTATCTTCTTCAGCTGGGTTCTAACTACAGGCTATCTAGCGCCACTTCTTTTGTGTCTATATCTGGCACGGTCTTGATACTCTTCCCTACAATCTGTCACTGATACCACTTTTTCTCTATTTTATGTTCAGTGGGAGCTAAATGGGTATTTTCAGGTCACCAGTTTTTCGGGAAGTACGTTTAGAATTTATTATTGAAAGACTCACATAATTATGTTAGGAAGATTGTCTCAGGAGTCTGTTTCCGTATTGATTACTAAAACTGTAGTTATTCACATTCTGCCACCTCTATTTCCCTTGCTTTCGGACTTTTTCTTGCTCTTTCAGGAATTCCTCCTGGAGTTTCATCATCTGGGAACTCCTGTTCTCATTGCTCATTCCAGCACAAGATGGATAAGAGTCAGTATAAAAATGCCATTGTCAGCTTTGATTTTCATATAAAGAAATAGACTGGAGAAGAAGTCAAAGACTTCTCATAATCAAGGGTACTCAAGGCAGTGCTGTTATATTTCTCCTTTATCAAGTATTAAAATCTTATTTATCAAAAACTTTTCACTTATGTTTTTCATTAACATTGAGCTACAGTGACTATTTGGAAGATATCATGGTTTTTGATCATCCTTAAAGGAAACTACTGAATTTTTTTCCAGTCCATTTTGCATCCATTTTTATGATGTGAAAACTATGTTTTATTCTACTTTACATCATACTTTCAAAATGTCAAGGGTTTTGATTTCCATGAAAAAACTTTTTTTGGGTTTTGTCTCATGCATTAAGGATTCCCGAGGGCATATTATTTCCTTCACATTTTTACATTTTCAAGATTATATGGCATTGTAAGATTTACAAAGTTTTCAGGGGTGACCTTTCCTAAGAAATTGGAGAGTTTCTGTTTGTTTTGTTTTTATATTTTAAAAAAATCCCTTATTGGCTTATGGCAATATCCCAGACTCCTGTATCAGCTAACATCCCAAAGAATAAACTGTCCCAAATGGAACCACAATTTTAAAATGTAAAATGTTTCCTTATTACCAATAGACTGCAAGGTTCATTTCTTTGTTCCCCTCAAAAAAGCATTTTATTTGGAGTGGAGTCATTTTGACTTTTTCCTTTATGCACATAGTGGCTCTGTGACCTAAACACTATTCAGATCCATTGGTGGTGTCAGTGTTCTGTGCTGACAGAACACCCCATGTGCTAACTCTCAGCTTGGGTCCCCTGATATAAAGTTTGCTGGGAGGAGTTGCTGAGCACTGTCTGTCTTATCTACAGACTTGAGTGAGGAGTGTGGCATTTCAGTCACACCAAGCCATGGACCAAACTGTTCAGACATACCATTCAACACCTCCCTCTCAGGGACCCGACAGGCATTCCTGCTTCTAATCGGTACATTTATGGTCTTGGGAACAACAACCACAACCAGAAATCGCCTGTCACATGGAAATATGGCACTTATCTTACCCAGGGGCTGTTGGAATGGATTGTGTACTAATTGCTTTCACTGAAATGCATTGCTCAAGAAAAATTAGGGACAAATAGCAGCCAGGAAAGGAATGTACCCACTGTTGGTATAGCAGCCCCACAGTCAAAAATTTGAAAATAGGCTTCATAAGTATATAGATATATTTAATATTCCAAATAAACAAGTAAACTTTGGCATTCAGACCTCTGAATTGGGGGGACTACCTCCATCAGAATCTGACTTGCTGTGATTCAACTTTGTTGAATTCTTAAACCTATGGGGCAGGGGGGGGGGTGCATCTGTCTTTGGCTGCCACAGGATGAGTTGGTGCTATTACACATGGCAATAACCTAATTCCTCCCAGTGGTTGCTATAGTTCTCATGGGAGACAGGGTCGCCTAAATATCCAACATCGGTGACTGATTAAATAAAACATGGTTCATAATCAGGTTGTGAGGCAGTCATTAAAAATCACATTATTTAAGAATATTGAACAAGAAGGTAAAATATTCATTATTACCAAAGGGCAAGAGGTGACAGGATGCAGAAAGTACCCTGGGAACCAGGATATCCTGAGGTTATATGAGAAATCAACTAAAATTATTACAATGTATCAAGATGTTTTCAGTATTTACCCCTGAATGTTAACACTAGAGTAAAGTTTCAATTTTATTTTTTAAAAAAATGCTATTTTCCTATTTCTGAATATTCTGCAAAAATCATATATTCTTTTTTTTTTTTTTTTTTTGGAGGGGATGAGGTACCAGGATTCAACTCAGGGGCACTCGACCACTGAGTCACAACCCAGTCCTAATTTTTTGTATTTTATTTAGAGATAGGGTCTCACTGAATTGTTTGACACTTTGCTTTTTGCTGAGGCTGGCTTTGAACCTTCAATCCTCCTGTCTCAGCCTCCTGAGCCTCTGGTATTACAGGTGTGCATCACTGTGCCCAGCTTTATAATCTTATTATAACGGGGAAAAGTTACTTCTAACAGAGAAATAAAAGAAATACTTAGAGAAAATATTCCAAGTCTGGATTATCCAGTTGTAAACCCTACTGAATAAAGTTTAGAGATTTATAGGGAATATTTAATCCAGAGATTTGGACTATATCGAACAAGTACGAGGTTGGTTGAATATGATTGTTAAGTTGATTGTTAAATAGAAATCAGTTTTCATTTTATCATTTCAAATAGCCATCTTAAACATGAATGCAAGAATAAATGTACTCATTTCCAACATGTGAAATTATAAAAAAGCTTTAAATTGTATATTTTTAAATAGCATAGGCACCTCATAAATCCATAAATTTTTATGTTTTATGTATCAGTTAAAAATAAATTAGTTTTTAAATTTTTGTATTTTCTCAGTGGGAAAATGAAAAATAAAGCTAGTGCCGTAGTACAGAGTTATCACTTTTTATTTGTGCAGAGAGCCAAATTTAAGCTGTGTGTGTTCACCCAGGTAATTCTTTTCTAGATGTTATTTGAATCATAGTTAAATATTATTTAGAATAAGTGATTATGAAAATTTGGTTATATTATATAAAGATCTTCTACTAAGTATTCAATAGGTATTTTTTTTCTTGATGAATGAATGAAGGTCTGTTCTCAGTCAACTTACTGCAGAAGTAATACTGCCAGTAACTAGTGTCACTGTTTGCCCTTTGACTAAAATTAACAGTTGCACAGAGAGCTAAACCTCCATGTGCACTTTGAGCTTGGGAGCATGTTATGTTCAGATGCTCTGTGCTCTGCCATAGCCATGAAAATATCTTTTAGTACTTTTTTCCAGAACACACCATAATTCAAGAGGTAAGCCTTTTGAAATTAAGCTCTTATTTTCTTCTTGGCACTGGGAAAGGGGAAGGGGAAATTGGAGGAGATATATCATAGTCATATATCAATAATTTCTTAACCCAGTGAAGGCAAGATGGGAATACAGAAAGAAACAATGGATTAGGAATGAAATTTTTGGGGCATCTCTCTGCTTTGTGATTCATTTGTGTCTGCCAGTCACTCTGTGGACCTCAGCTTTTTCCTGTACAAACCCAAAGTCCTGATCCAAAATTAGTTGTCAAATTGCCGAGGTCCAGTAGAGCTACAGAATCTGGCAATGGCAATGGGAGTGAAGAGAGAGAAGTAGGGGACCAGTCTCCACTTTCCTGATCAGATTAGCATCTTGTTTGTTATTTGATTAGTTTTTCTTTTTTTTTCTTTTTTAACTTCCAAAGCAAAATGAACAACATTTTTACAACCATCCAGAATTGTTGAGATGGGAAGGGCATGGAACCACTTGTTCAGGCAGGTGGGTCTCATCCAAACTTGATTTTAATATACATATTAAAGATGGTGGAATGAGATGGACATCATTACCCTAAGTACACGTATGAAGACAGGAATGGTGTGACTCTACTTTGTGAACAACCAGAGACATGAAAAATTGTGTTCTATCTGTGTACTACGAATTGAAATACATTCTGCTGTCATGTATAACAATTTAGAGTAAATAAGATAATTTAATAAAAATATTAAATTTTAAGTCTAATACATATTAAATATATTATTTGATATATAAATATATTATCAAATAACTATATTACTAATATATTATATTTATTAATATTTATGGATTATATTTATTAAATTTATAATTTATACTAATTTATATAAATAAATATAAAAATAAAATATGGATTATATTTATTAAATTTATAATTTATACTAATTTATATAAATAAATATAAAATAAAAATATTTTATATAAATATGAATATGATTTATTTATAATATCTATTAATATTTATTTATTATTTAATATACATATGGATGTTTGAGAATGATGCTTCAAGTCTTGCTCACTCTGTAGGACTGTAGTTCACCTTTTCAAGATGCTTTCTTCCAGAGATATGGCGGACAGTAGCATGTCATTATGCTCTGTGGTTACTTCAGTGCTGGGAAGAAGTCACAAGCCACAGGCTCAGAGTGGGAGAGTCACTGCAAAAGAACCAGATCTGATGGCTGAAAAGGAGTGCCTCTAGGAAACCAGAAAAACGTGCATTCTGTTGAATCCCCCACTAGCTAGGGGCAGGAGATGTTTTGCTTTCCCTGTCAGCAAAAGGAAGCTAACCCATGTCCATCCCCAGAGTCCACAGGGATTACTGTGGGAGTCAATGTCTCTCTGAAGGTCTCTGCAGGGACACAGTACTTAAAGGATTGTGAAGGCCATTGTGGGAACAACCTCACTTGGTGTTCTAGTCTGTGAACCCAGATAACTTTAGGATTTCTTTTCCCTACTCATAGCCAAACACTAGTAGCCATTAATATTCCCCAAAGGATTATTTCCTTTGAGAGCTTGAGTGAGGGAGAAAGTAAAGAAGGAGAGGAACTTTTACATGAAAGGCTCTGAGTGTTTTAGATAAAATAAAGCATGATGTTTTGTTTTAGCCTGGGGTACTAGTGGTCCTGTGATCGGAAAGGCCTGAGGGACCTACATCCACCACTGTGTACGGACTTTGTACCCAGGTATCCTCAGTCTCATGGGTCACCTGAGGCTTCCTGTGACCACAGGAAAATAATTAGCACCTTTTCCCTGCTGAAATCTCTGTTCTCTTTGATTTCAGGGGATTCTAACTCTTATAAAACAGAAGGTCAATATTTTACAAAAGCTCAACAGCTTTTTAATGAAGCACTAAATTTATAGTGCATAAGGATGTAGCTGCTTTCATCAAAGAATCAAGGTTTTGTAAAGTATAAACAAATTACATTTAAAAATTTTTTTATTTGTTTTAAGTAGTTCTACATGACAGTAGAAAACATTTATGCACTTTGATATATTATATATAGATGGGATATGATTTCTTTTTTTCTGATTGTACATGTTGAAGACTCACATTAGTCGTGCAGTCATATATATATATATATATATACATAAAGTAATAATGTCTGTTTCATTCTATTGTCTTTCCTATCCCCATATTCTCTCCTCTCCCCTCCCTTCACTCCTCTCTCTCTAATCTAAAGTACCTCTATTCTTCCCTAGTACCCTGCTGCCTGATTGTGAATTAGCATCCATACATTAGAGAAAACACGCAGCCTTTGGTTTTTTGGAATTGACTTATTTCACTTAGCATGATATTCTCCAACTCTATCCATTTACTGGCAAATGCCATAATTTCATTCTTCTTTAAAGCTGAGTAATATTTTATTGAATATATATATATATATATATATATATATATATATATATTACATTTTCTTTATCCATTCATCTATTAAAGGAAACCTAGATTGGTTTCATACAGAAGCCAACTAGATCTAGAATTGCTGTCACAGATTCTCAAATAAATGTGAAAATAAATGCCACTCAAGTGTGCCTGTGTGATGTCATCCAATGATATCAACTCATTGGTGAAGTGTGCTGAATGCTGTTCAGTATTTAGGAGTATTAATTCCACTTCATTAATTGGAAGTTAATAAGCTATATTTTTCTTAAGTAACATATTAGCTCAGAAATAAAATGTCAGTATGTTGACATAACATAGATGAAGGACCACATACAGACAAAACCTTATTTGGTTAAATCTTAGATTGGTTAAGTCTTTTACTGTGAGAGTAGAATTTTCCATCTCCAAACGGGATCACATAATTTCTTCCCTGTGTTTGGCTAGATTATTTTGAGTGTGTTCATTTTCTTATATAGAGATTGTCATGTGCTGCTTTTTTCTCTTTCGAAACTCTATGCATCATTTCAGGTTCTGCTCAGATCCTTCCCCTTACAGGAAAACTTTGCAGCTATGAACTGCTCGCAGTGTTCTCTCCCTTCTATGAACACTGTTGGTATATGTTAAGAATTTCCTTTATCTTTATTTTTGGGTAGTCATTTTATCTTCTGTTTCTTTGGTAACTCCCACAACAATGTATCCAACCCTGGTACCAAGTAACAAGTGAGCTTAATATTTTAAGCTCATCAAATGTTGATAAGTATTTCTGGAATGAATGAATGAATGAATAGGCCCTCAACCAGTACAATATTATTTTTATTGGTTTTAGCAATAGTTTCTGAAATCTAACTCAGTGTTCTGGAAATAATTGTGTTGGTTTTAATAAGAACAGAAGTATAAATTTGTAAGAAGAAATCTCATATGTTGTGTTCTTTAGAGATAGAATGGATTAATAGAAGGGAGACATCAGCTTAGAACATATTAGCTTAGCTATTGGGTTAACCTAGGATCAGAGTTGGGCTGGTAATACGCAGTGGTCCAGGGAAGCTTTCCAAACTTTGGGACATGGGTGCTTGGGCCTCTGTGTTTGCTGTGCACCTATTGCTGACTCACCTCTAGTTCAGTCCATTAGGTTTATCACCCACGGAACAACTTTCTGGTTGTAAGCAGATATCTCAGCTGTCATCACTAAAGAGAGAAAAAGTACTAATTGGCAACTCAAACATTTCTACTGGAACAATAATGGCTTCCTTATTCATAAGCCTTTATGCACTTAGCTGAGGCAAGTCTATACCCAGGAAGATCATCATTCTCCGGTCCCTAAGCCTGCAAGACTGGGCGTTAGACTCTTGGCTTTAGGAGGCCTTTCTCTTGGAACCTTCTGTATTTCTTGTGTAACATATCTTTTCATTTAAAGCACCAAAAAGGGCTAAAGAGAGATAACATATTTTTTTCTCAAAAATTGTTAAATATATTAAGCACAAATAACATAGCAGCTTACCAATGAATACAGAAAACACATCCTCTCAATCTTTCTGAATGTTTTCCACTGGGAATGTGGTTGACTTTCTGAGTGCAGTTCTGAGGATTGGCATTTATTTTCTTGTTTTAAGTATTATAAGAAACATATTATGAGGGAAAATAATAAGGAACATTCATAAAAAGTGAAAAAGGAATAAAACATTCCATTTTTTTTCAAATAAAGTCTCTTAAACACTGACCAGAAATTTAATTTTTTAAAAAATTATTTTTTTTGTTTCACTGGCTCATGTGATGTGTATAGAAGAGACACTGTATATTTATGGAAAGCAAGAATCCGAGATGGCAGAAGGAGGTCATTCTGGAGGCCCAAGATAGCCAAGTCTGAAGATTTTTCACTTTTAAGTACCTGTGTAGCAGAAGGCTTCCAACAAACTGTCTACTGAAGTCCTAATTTATCAAGTTTTCACACTAGGCTGAAAGAGGTTTAGGAGGCCATTTGGCTATCCATGGCAACTGGAAATATGTGGGAAGAAACACAGATAAGGGGATCTAAACCATGGGAGGGGAAGCCGAGCTGTAAGGGATTATTATTATTTTTTCTCTATAATATAGTCATAACCATGCTTTTAACTCAACCTTTACATTTATCTAGAAGCAAAAGGGTCTGTTTTTTTTAATAGGGAAAAGACAGCTGCCATCTTTAATTTGAAGGATTTCAGAAGGGTTGAAATGGAAATCATTTTGAAATTTGTCCTTATGATGTTGAGAAGTGATAACATTGGTGGAAGACTCCTACTAGCATCTCACACTTGTCTATTTTCTTATAAAAATTGTGTGTGGAACTAAGACTTTAAGGTTTATTCTCACTCTAGAGATATGTATTCTCTCAAAATTTTCATGGACGTTTTCTTCATGTTTTGGAGAAAGATTTAAATTTAAAAATACTTCACCTGTATTTTTAACACAATGCCAATAGCTAATATTTTCTAGTACTTTTTGAGTATCCCATCTGGTCTTCTCACCAAGTCTGTGAGAAGTGCAGTATATTTATTGCCACTATTTAATTTAAGGAAGGTAGCTTAAAGTGGGTTGAGTGGTTGTTCAAGGTACACATGCATGATGAACCCAAGAGCTTGAATCCAACAAAGCTCAATTTCTTAGCCACTACTCTCTGTTGCTTCTTGGTAAAAGCATTAGGACCTAAACTTAACAATTACCCAGAGATGGTTCTGGGTAGACAATTAGAAACTTTTCCCACTTCTTTAGGGAGAAACATCCAAATTTGGGGGTGTAAGTAGCAGGCAGGATGATGGTCCTGGAAGGCAGAGTGTGCTTTGGAGTTAGATTTGGGTTAATTGTGTTGTTTTCCTTTACATTTAACATCAAGGACAGTGGGCCATATCTCCAACAAGTGCTAATTTGACTCCTTTGTTCCCATATCATATGAATATCTCATTTCACAAACCACCTTATGGTATGCTCAATATTAAGTGTTCACAGAACCCTTCCTTTGGAAACATGAAGAAATATCTGCACCCCAAAGTACAGCCAGTCCTCATCATCCACTACTTCCGTATTTAAGAATTAGCCTATTCAATAAGATTCACTTATCAACCCTAAGTCAATACTCCGTGGTACTTTTATAGCAATTTATGTGTGTGTTATGGCAAGAATTCTGTCACCAGATTCATGCTCTCCTGGTTGAGATCAAACAAGAGGACACCTTGTCTTCCTGCTTTAGCTCTTGTATGGTAAACAAGTATCCTTAACCCACCTATTTAGTGTCACTTTTTTTTTTTTTTTGCATTCGTGCTCTTTTTCTTGGTGATCTTGCTGTTTACAACAGTCCCAAGCATAGTGCAGGAGAGCCGTCTGGTGGTCCTAAGCTCAAGAAAACTGCCATGTCTTACCGAGAAAATACATTTGCCAGATAAGTTTCATTGAGGCCTGAGTTCTAGGGCTGTGACTGTGATATTAATGAAGCAACAGTACTGAACATCTCAAAAAAGAAAGAGGAAATTCACTGATAGGTACTTGAGGCCCCACCAGAAAATGATAAGGTAACACTCATAGTGTGAGATGAAACTATGGAGAAGAAGGAAAGGCAGCTAAATGTATGGATTCTTGAAATGACAACTGACTTTTTTCACATAGTGAACCGCATTGCTAGGAGGCTGAAAGCCAAAGAAATTTACAGTCATGTCACCCAGAGTAAGGAAATGTTAAAGCCTTCTTCTCTTCCAGGGCTGGCTTGCAGGGTTCTGAAGGGGATAAAGTATGAAAAATGTTAGACTTGCCAACAAGGCAGGTTCTGCCAATCTGGAGGCTGCTGAAGAATTTTTAAAACACCTGCTAAATGTTATCCAGGAAAAAATGTTATAATGGAAGAGCTGATTTTCACTATGATGCCACTGGCTGGATTCATAAGCTCATGTACTGCAAGTGGGGTTTGGGTGAGGGCAGTGCTGTGGTCAGAGGGTCACAGGAACCTGGCCTCTTAGCCCCCCTAGGAGCCATGGTGTAGTGTGTACGATTCAGTGACTCTGGAGACTTTATAGAAATAATTATTACAAAGAAACAGAACCATCTACTGTATAGTCAGTAGAAATAACAGGGAGGACACTCAATATTATTTGACTTCTCTGGAAACAAGCACTTTTTTCAACATTTCTTCTTTCTCTGTATGATGCAGCTATCATTTTCACAATGTTCTCAAATAAATTCCACATGAAGAAAGCTTTTTCCTGTTAGTGCTGATAATCTGGGAATCTAAGAACCTTGGCCCCATGTGCCAATATCTGTCCCGTTACTTTGGAATGAAATGGTCATCTTCTGGGTTTGATGAATTTGCAAACTGGAGTGCAGAGTTTGACAGATGAGGGGACTTGAAGCGGCAGTGGCACACCTAGTTTGGATGAGTCCTTTCACCTGGAAATGAGGGAGCATCATCTCCTTATTCGGGAAAGGTGCCTTATGCCATCCTCTGAGAAAGAAAGGAATGTCATTCAAAAATAGGAAATTTGATTAAATAAGAAAGAGAGTCTTGCACAAAGAAATGTTATTTAGGAGCCTCCTTTCCAAGTTTGTTCTTTCTGAGGACCAGAATCTTGACTTAAATAGTTGGAGGTTTCTACCTTGAAGAATCTATATGTTGCAATTCTTAAAAGAGAGCTTTGAACACTTTATAAAGCTTACAAAGGCCAGAGTTAAGAGTAAGCACTTCATACCTACTTTTTTTAGAAAAAAAATATTTAGTTGTCAATGGATCTTATTTTATTTATTCATATGCAGTGCTGAGAATCAAACCCAGGGCCTCACACAAGCTAGGCAAGCACTCTACACCGAACCACAACCCCAGCCCTCATACCTACTTTTGAAATAGAAAAGTAAATGATTTATTGATAATTAGCCAACACTGTGCAGTAGGGATTACATATAAGTGTACACACAGACATTCACACACACGCATAGATACAACAGGTGACAAAGAATGTGCACATGTGCTGTGAACTCTTACTGTGATTTCTAATTACTTTTCCTTTATGGATTTGGCATGGAGTGTGACAAGGAGAATATATTCTTTTCTAATCTGATTTGAATTCTTCTTGCATTGTCCAAGTTCTTGCTTGAAGCTAAGCTTCAAAAAGGACAGGCACCATGTCTGTTTTGCTCACTGATGTCTCCCGCCTGTCTAGAAAGGCACTCCGCACACAGCGGATGGTCAATGAATATTCGTTGAGTAAAGGGATGCTTATCCTGCTCTCTGTGTCAGGCTGGGGGTGCCCTGTGCTATCTGCACTGGAGGGTGGGAGTGCTGGAGCCTTTTCAGGTAGGAAGGTAACATGACATCTTTCTAAGTGCAGAGTCTTTATGGCTGTTTTGCTAGGATTGCCTGGTCCCCTGACTCTGCTCTGAACAAAAGCATCTGCCTGCTTTACATGGGATTGCCTGATGTTGCATGTTTGGGCTTCTCTCTGATTATAATGCTGGAACTATATTTCTGTTGTTTATTCTCTGCTATATTGTGGTAAAGAAAGAGACACTTAGAACTCTCTTTTAATGTGCATGTTTTCAAAGTGGACATCGTGTGGGGAGGTATGAAGAAGAGCAGCTGTGGGTTTTCATCAACAGCTGGAAGTCTTGAGGATTAAACAGGCTTCTTATTTCCTAGTGGCAGGTGCTTCCTTAAAAGGAACACTCATGGCTAGGAAAGAACCCATCCTGAGATGCTCTAAAAAAAAAAAAAAAAAAAAAAAAAAAAAGATATTGCTTTGACTTAAAAGCCAGGAATATTTTTTTTAAAAATACAGTTTTTCAGGCTCTGTACCTGTTCATTTGTTCTGAGGCATAGTCCAAAAATCGGGATATTTATCGCCAAGTGATAATCAATGACAAGGTTAGAACAGTTGCTATGGACAGCAAGTTAGGTACAGAAAAGAATCAGAGAGGAAGAAGATACCTACTACCTACTATAGTTTATGGAAACCTGATGTCTTTTGTAAGATTGCTTCTATGAGATGCTTCCCATGTCCTATGTGCCATGTTCCTGTGCTTAGGGGTACAGTTGAGAGTTTGTCCCAAGGCCCGGTGAGGCTAGGACCTGCTGATGACATAGGCTAGCTTCTCTGTTCTCCAAAGTCCGGCTTCATCTGAATGTTTCACTCGGCTCTCTTCTGTTACATCACTCTATTGGCAGCACCCTGAGATTCTAACTGGCAATGTCTATTCATAGGAATTAGACTTGACATAAGCTAAACAGTAACATTTTTTTTTAACTGTAAAGCCCTTTATACATTGGGGTGTTGTAATTATTACTAAGAAAAAAATGGTAACTATTACCACTTGCATCTTATGGGTGCTTTGAGGAATTGATCTGGCCAACACAGACATGGTCAGTAGGAAAAGACAGAAGTGCCTGGTGGACTAACCTCGAGCGAGTACTATGTGAAATAGATTGAGTTGGCTTATGCTCTAAAACCCTAAGAGGACACATTTTTCACATTGTATTCTTTGGCAAGATTATTACTTTTAAATTTTTCTACATAATCTTTATGGTTGTACACCCTGATAAATACATTGTTTCTCTAGTGGATTTCTCTCTTTACCTTATCCATATAGGCTCATATTTTTATTTATGCTACTGATGAAATTTTCTCAGTTGCTTTTTTCTTTTCATTGAACATGTTTTTTTCTCATTGCTCCTGGTCCTCATAATTCCAATGGCAATGTCTACATATTATGTACTATTTTGTTCAGTAATTCTATTAATAGACAGGTTGTTTCCAAATTCTGAAGATATGAATAACCCTGAGATTAATATAATATCCTCATGTCAACAGCTCTCCCTCCCCTGTCCCCAACTTGAATTCTTTTTTTGGCTAAACATTCAAATTCGAGATTATAGTTGCAAAAGATGGTAACGTTTTCCAGGCTCCTGATAGCTATTAGGAAATCCTCTGTGCTTGGTTTCTTCATCCATAAAATGAGATTACAATAGTTTGGAAAGCACATTCAATACACATTGGCTCTCATTACTATTGCCACCACGTTTAAAACTACTGTTATAATGTGTCATTTTGATAAAATCAGCTTTATTTTTTGAATGAAAATGTTAATATAATATTGATCATCAGAATGCTTATATATATAAGCATTATATATATAAGTATATATATAATTATTATATATATATATATAATTTTTGAAAAATTTCTCCTTGTCTTTTCAAATGGTTCATAGCCTGTTTGATTTTTGACTTTTTTCCGTAGCACTGCAGCTCTACTGCAAAAATGATCTTCTTAATTTTCTCTTTTTCCTTCTCTTTTTTCTGAGGAATCCCCTTCAATATGGGGAAGTGTTTCTTATATTAATGTTCCTTTTGATGGTGATAAAGCTAAACAGAAGAAGCAAAAGAAGTGCTGTGGAAAGAAACACCATTGTCTCCAGACTCAAATTTAGCAACTCATTCAGGATGATGTAAAAATCTGACCTCTGGTGGTTGTAAGCTGTAACTGCAGGTCAGATGCCGCAAGCCAAACTGGGAGCTCAGGAAAACACACCCTGCGGTAGCTGAACCAGTGTAGGGCTCATGGGTTTGTAAAGCTCTTTCAAATTTGTTGTGGTGATTGTTCTTTAAGTCAATTGAGATGCCATTGCTTTCTTCCTTCCAAAGGAAGGAATTATTTCATAACTCAGTTTCTCAGAATAAAGGGTTTTAAGTTAGTGTTCCAAAAAAGGTAATGTCCAAAAAATAATTTTCCTAAAAAACCAGCTGCTACCACCATCCACTGTCACCACCACTTGACAATGTATGTATCTAGAAATGTCAGAGGGGAAAAAATGGATTGCTACGTCTTAGCAAAAGGGAACGTCAGAAAGATTAAAATTAATTTTTTTTGTTCTTCACAACATCTTTAAGTGGAGAGCTACCTTATCTCCTAATCAAATATTTTCAAAAATTTTGCCTCCAAGATTTAAGGGTTTTTTTAGATAATTAAAAATCTTAAAAATCATGTTTATACATCATTATTTATCATAACTAAAGGAGGAGAGTATAAGTTAAGGAAATAAAATTAGAGCTAAGAGGTCATGAGGAATTCATGAAAATATACATGAAATATTTTGTTTTTAATGGTTGTTTAAAATGGTATGAAATTGATGCTCCTTTCCTCGTGCTTGACAGCAAAAGTTCATAATAAATTTTAATCATCTTCCTTCTATAAAAATATGTTTTCAAGGCAACTAAATGAATTGACAGGGCATAACTGAAAACTAATAATTTGGTAGTGTATTTACATGTATTTGTGCACAAAAGCTATTGGAAAAGTGGAAGGATTTAGTGTATGCTAGTTTTGTGTCGGGTTCACACAAATTATAGAATCTGATGTAGTTGGTATTGAAAATGAGAGCTTCTCCTAATGTTTCCAGGTGGATGACACAATCCCCTTTGGTCCCACCCAGTGTCTGTGTTCTTGTCTCCAGTCAGGAAGGAAACTGTTGGTGAAACATCTTTTTCAAATTGGTTCATCAGTTGTCTCCAATATTAGTACTATTGACCTTGATTTCAAAGAATCAGGATTAATGCTTTTTTGGTCAAATTAGCTCTGGATTTCTGTATGCCTCTCAATCTTTCCAAAATCAAATTTTTAAAGCCTGATTAATTTTTTAAAAGCTTACTAATGAACTCTGCTATTTGAAGGTGTTAGTTCTAGTGACATGCTGCAGTTATAAATCATTTTGGAATTTGTATCTTTGTTGCAAAAAAAAAAGTTCAGAAATACCATGATATATTAAGGACAACAACATTCCATTTTAAAAATATCTTGACATTATAGTTAATTACAAATGACCGTAGCTTTAACATTTGAGCAAAATTAATTAGTAAAAATAAATAGCTAATATCTACTTTGTGATAACTCTGTGCTAGGCACAGTTTAAGTTCTTACATGTATTTCTTAGTGCAGTGCTCAAAATGATCCCATGAAGTAGCATTATTATTATCCCCAATTTTACATTTAAAAAAATCCACAAGAAGGTTGGCCAATGTGACATAGTGAGTCATGAGACCTCAAAGCCAGGTCACCTGACTACAAATTCTATCTGTTTTGCATAATTCAAATTTTAAGATAAAAGACCTGCATATGGATTGATAATTTGTCCATGAGCCACACCTTAAAACAACCCAAAGATATATAGAACAGCTTCATGAAAATCACTTGAGATTTTGGAAGACATTCTAAACCATTAATGAATTTTTCCAGTATGAAATTTATTTAAAACAAATCAGAAAGACATGTATATTTTGGCAACATGTTAACACCATCGTTTTATTCATACTGTAATTTTCCCTGGGAATTTTGAGCAATCAGGGAACTTGATTTAAGGAAGATTTTTTTTTCTTTATTTAAACCTTATCCTGGTTATTGCTATCAGTAATTGCACTTCTAGAAATGGATTTTATTTTCATTTTCTTCTACTCCTGCCTGCTGTTCCTTACCCCAGTTGAATCCACAACCAAACTCCTACCCCCATCCTACAACAAAAAGTGAACTTTAAAAAAAAAAAAAAAAAGCAGTGCGTGTTTATCAAGAAGAATCCTGTGTGAATAAGCAGGGGAACAATAGCATCCGAGGGACATTCATTCCTGGGAAGAGGAGGAATTAGGGACTGGAGGAGAAGGCAGAGGGGAGAGGCTGTTCCTCTGATGTGCTACCAGCAGCCTCGGGATAACCATAGGGTCAGGAGAGTTGACAGGGAGCCCCTGATCAGTCTTTCTGAGTGACAGGTCCAGGGAGCCCCGTCTCCTGGCCGACCGGCTCAGCGCCAGCCTCAGGACCAGCCTGGAGCTGCTGGGAGGCAGCTGAGGTGCCTCCTGCCAGCCAGCCGCCTGCACACAGCCCTGGGCAGAGTAGTGCACTCAAGGGGCCCCTCAGAGGAAGGGAGGGAGGGGGTGCTGTTCATGGGGCTCAGAGAGTGCAGTTTCAGGGTGGTGGAGAAGGCAAAGATGATGCTAGGAATGCAACTACTCCCCTCTGCGGGACACAGATCTCTCCCCTGATGGGCAATATGGCTGTGGGAGGGAGGAAGAGTTCTGTTTCTCCTTGCTAACTAAACTCTGCCCAGCCTGGTCTCAAGATGACATAAAGTCACTCCACCATGGGCAGCTGTTAGATGACACTAAGGATTATTCAATTGATGCAGCAAATATTTATTTGATGTGTAAGGTGTGCCATATACTGTTCTAGATACCACGCTATGAAGATCTCTCAGAACTGACAGATTTTAGGACTAGAACTTTTATATCAGCTGCCCCACCAAATTAGCATGGGAGCTGATACATGTATTAGGCTCTTGGTCATGCTCACAGAATAAATGAAAGCGGTGGAAAATCCAGGGCAGACAGCAGTCACAAAGGGCCAAGGGGGAGTGGCCAGCAGTCAGGGGATGTACCTGGTGCATGAGGTGATTTGCCAGTTGTGCAGAAACGAGTTTTCTTTTCACCTAGCTGCTCCTACAACCTTCCAGGATTTCTTCTCATGTAAGGGTATTGGGTAAGCAACTCCTTTCAGAGCTCCTCAGAACTTGATTGGAGCTCCAACAGCTGGTAGCCTGCCCTGAAAAGCCAGAGAGAGCTCAGAGTAAAGTGGAGAAGGCATCCATAGAATGACCAGAAAGCAGAAAGTGGAGCAGATAGACCTGAGGGCAGGATTGTGGGAAGGGGCAGGAGACACAAATTACTGGGGAAAATGCTGCCCCAAAGTCATGTGGCTGCACTATCTTCTGCTCCAAGGGATGGGGTGGGCAACAGAATTCCTGTGTCTATCTGTGAAGGTCTGATTTGGGCTGGGTAGGTCCAATTTCCACACTCACTGCGCCATTTTGTTCTTTGCTTATTGAGATGTAAACTGCTCTTTCTGTAAAGATACATCACACATCTTTTTGCAGAGCCTGTTTCAAAGAGGAACAGTTGTACCCCAGTAGTTCAGGGTGCCCCTGGCTGCAACTTTCTGGACCCTTTCTCCAATATGACGGTTTGGAAACTGCTTCCCACACATCTTGCTCTTGCAAACCATTTGGGCTGGTTGCAAGTGGCACTCCTGCCAGAATACTACTACAAGTTAGGATGACTTAGATAATCCATCATGGATATCCTGATAGGAAGAGGTCCTAGGAAATTGCCTTGGCAGAAACCATGAAAATAAGAGAATCACGACTGGCTTCTTTGTTGGTATTTTTGTTTTTTGTTAAGGGGAATCCAAAGACTGGATTCTTCTGGTGTTCCCAGAAATTGAACCACTGGGGTCAGTGATAATGAATGTTGTGTGTGCAACCTGTAGGGGCTTTTCCCCTCCCAGAATATGATGTGCTGCTATGGGCTCTGTTTTTCCTGCCTGAATGGTGATTCCCAGGTTGGCTGTAGAAATGAAATATAAGAACACAAAAATCACATGCAAGACCTGTGCCTGTGGCATGAGGGGTCTTTCATCAGATGCCAAAAGTAGTCCCTGCTTTGCATAAATGAATCATGATAACCGCTCTGGCTCCTGAGTTAACTTGCATGATTTTGTCTTAATGCTTTAATCTATATACTGTTATTTCAGAAATGTTGGCTGGCTTAGCACACTAAGAATGATACAAAAGTTTGAGCCCTTTTTCCTTGGCAAGTAACAGAACAGTGTGAGAATATTTAAAATTTAAATTAAATTTATTTTTGACTGATATATGAAAAATATAGAAATTGTACATACTCATGAAGTACCAGTGTGATGTTTCCATTATGTGAGGTTATTTAAATTTGGGTTGTTATTCTTCCTGTGAATAGTGGAAGGATCCTCATTCTGCATGGCTCCGATGACTAGGTCTAATGAGATCTAAAAAGCCATTCAAACATATTGAGCAAATGACCTTTCCTAGCTGGTATTATGGTCTGTGAACAAGACTGAATTAGCAGAATTCCACAGTTCTGTGCTAAGATGGGTTATGGAACTGCAGGGACAGAGGAATGTGATCAACAAGAAAAAAAGTTGTATTTTTGTAGCATGAATCTGGGAAAAAATAGAAGAAAAACTTGCCTTTATCTTTGCCTTTTTTGTGTGTGTCTTTTTCTTGCTTTGTCTAAATGAAGTTTAGGGGTATGCACATATCTATTAATATTTATGTGAGCCTGTGTGTGTGTGTCTGTCACAAAGACGCAGTCTCCAAAAATGATACAATTTAGCCTCCATCTTGAGTGCATTATTGGTTAAGCCAACATGGTCTGCAGTGCCCTGGGCAGGGTACCTTTAAGAAATATGCCTATGTTTTCCTCACTTAGGTCACACAGGAAAAATCCTCAACAGTGTTATGGCTTATTTTCATCTTCATTCAGAATTTCTTTCCCAAATGGCAGTCAACAACATTTCTCTGTCTTTCTGAGAAGAAGGTATTCAAGTAATGCCTAAGAAGGAATATTGACTAGGTCAAAAGGTCAAGGGGAAATAACTCTGCTTTTGTTGAACTCTCAAGATCTGTTGATAACCCTAGAGAACAAGAAAATTCAGTCAAGAAAGCACTTATTGAAAAACGTTTAAATCTGCCCAATTGTGATTAATTTGAAATCATGGATAAAACCCATAAACAAATTGCAACAATATTTCAAAATAGTGTTTCCCTAATTGCCTCTATGTCTGCTTCTACCTACCTATTTGTTTCTCTGTGATAGGTATGATATAAATTGGCATTCCTCAGAGTATATCCAATCTATAAGATGCTCAGGGATAAATAGTGCCATAATACAGTTTAGGAATCATGACTTCTGTGTATGTTTCTATCTCTGAAAATTTTGAAGGACTCTCTGCTCTAGAGTCCAGAGCAGAATACACTCTCAACTGTATTCAGCCCAGTGTTAGCCAAATTCACTTGACTCTTTCTTTTACAGTAATACCTGTTTTGCGCTTTCTTCACAAATGTGAGATAATAGATAAATCTCTTTTAATGAGGACTTAAATTTTCCCAAAATTGACACACAAAACTAAATTGTGAAAATAGTTAAAAGAAACCTTACCAGATTATTATCCATGTAATAAAAATTTTAACTTTAAGTTCTTTAAGTTTTAACTTTTAAGTTTCTAGATTTTATATCTTTGTGGTTAATTTGTAGGTATCTTTAAGGAGCTCATGTTTCCACATTATACATGAAAAATGATAAATCATTTTAGAATGTATAAAATTATGGGCAATATCTCTGTCCCCTACCCTCTTCAGCCTAAGTAAGCCTGAGTGCAATCATTAGGAAATGTATGAAAATAAATTCTTAAATCCAACAATGGTAAACCTTATTTTTTGGTATATTTAATAGCAATCCAATGTAACTAATTAGCCAACAAAGTAAGGATGATTTATTTATTAGGATATCGGTTAAGATAATTATTTTAGAAGGTTAATAATGATAAACTATATGATCACAGAGAAAGATTTTGAATGTTTATGATAAAATTAAACCTTTGTTTATGTATAATAGTATCTGTGATCTAGGACTAAAAGAATGATTTTTTAACAAGATAATCAGTGCCCATCTCAAATCAATTACCAGCATTATATCCAATGGTGAAAAACTCACTCCCTTTAACATAAAAAATAGGATAAGGATTTTTGTTATTACTGCTGATATTTACATTTCAAAGCAATACAGTAAAGTGCAAAGCACAGAGACCTGCCTATAGTAAAATACAATAAGATACACAGAAGTAACATTATTTTCTGAGAAGTAAACTAATCTTGTTTTAAAACCAAAGGAAATCACCCATCCCATTTTTGTAATAGTTCAGGTAATTGACTGGTATCGAATAAATGTGGAAATAATGGATAGATTTTTTTTCTTTAAATACCTAAATACTTCATTAGCTGAGGCTAAAGATCTCACTAACATTACCAACAACAACAACAACAAAATAAGACACCTAGGTGAAGAAAACTTTAAGCATTTACTGAATGATTTTCCCACCTATAAATGATGACTAGAACAGAAGATGTGCTCTGTTGTTAAAAAAGTAGATTTATTCAAATAAATATGTCTGTTCTTTCCTGTTTATTAGTGAATTCTTATTTAAATCTAAAAATTTCTGTTATAATTTGGAAAAAAATTAACATTAATTTAGCAAAATGAATATGTGAGGAAACACTAAAAGATTTTGAGAAAGAGAAATAATGGCCAAAATGACTTTACTTAATATTGAAAGTCAACTTAAATCCTTATGTATAAAATGATATGGTCTCAGAAAATAATGGATAAGCAGATTAATAGAAAAGCACATCTGCTTTTTAAATTGTGTACTGCAAATAGTAATGTCACAGGAAATTACTAAGGTTAAATACAGGAAGTCTTCAAGGTCAAATAAATGAAACTATTCCAAGTAGGTTTTGAAAAACTGTATAAACATTACATAAAAAATCTTTTTTTCCGTTACATATCTTAGGACTGTCCAAGAGGAGGATTTGATTTGATATGCTCTGTTCTCACAATCATTTAAATATGAAATTATTATTATTATTTTTAAACAGAGCACTGTTGGAACCATTTATTTCTGGAAACACCCATGGCAAACAGCCAGCAAAAATCAACTTAGAACCAGAAAAATGTCTGCTAAATAAGAAAATCTTTGACCTTGGGGCATAATCTAAAACTGAGTATTTCACTGAGTACTCTTCACTGCGTACTACTCTTTGCTAACTTCTAAACGTTTCTCTTAGTCTAAAATAACTTCTTTAGTCTTCTCTAAATCTCACAGTTCCACCAATATCAGAAGGTCCACCTTTCCCTTTGGACACTGTCTGGTCATACGGGAAGACCCTGTACAACATTTACAATTTAGATTCTAAGAACTTTTTTGCTTTCTAGCACCGTGCATATGAAATATGAAAAAGACACTGGAACATAACAGCATAAAAGATATTCTTAACTTACACATATATGTTGGTGGAGTTCAAAAGCAAGGTCTTAGGAGAAGATTAATTCATCCTAAACAGACATGGTTTAGTAGGAGGATCCCAAGAAAAGACCCAAAGGTTTTGAGTTTGGGGATCCCCTGGCTAGGGGTCCATGCCTACAGGACTTCAGAAGATTATAAAATTAATATGAGGGCTTGGCCAGAATTTAATTTCCCTATTTGCTATTGTTTTTCAAATTCAGTTTTAGATTGTAAAATAATACAAAAGACCAGTAGAGTCCGTTTTTTAATTTGGTTCTTCCTTGATCTCACCCTTGGTCCTCCTTGGTCCCATCTCTCCTACCCTTTATTTCCATATATGTAGCTTTTTGACAACTTATAAATAACTTTTTATCCTCTCTTACATCATCTGTGTTCGCTGTTGAAATTGTGTGCCTTTGGTTCTTTTTCAAATTCTTTCCTCCCCTTTTCCTCCTTTCCTTTCATCTCAACCGTATGTCAAAATCTTCACAGGTTGGCTACTTTCTTACAGGGACTGTTTCTTTGTCCCAGCTCCTAATTCATAAGCAGGGTCACTGCTGAGCAGCACAAACCATCCCTTTCCCTGTGCTTCTGGCTACCGCAGGCAGAGTTACACATCTTTGGTTTAACATTATCTCCGAGTTGAATGCAGCCCAGAGGTACAGTGGTTTGGGAAAATTTCTTGCATACCTTATGGATTTAAAAGCCATACCATGCATAGGAGTTTACTGCCTATCCTGCAATTTGATTATCATGTCCAATAAGTGTCAAGCAGCTGACTAAATGGTTCTCATTAGCATAACTCGACCTTTCTGCATTTGTGCAGAGCCTCACTCTATCTTTAAAAGATGGATTTAAGTCAGCAGTTCAACCAACCGGACACGTGCATTATGCAAATTTTAAAAATCACTTCCATCTCCTAGAATGCACACTTCCTCTGAAAACCTTCAGCAACTTATAGTAACATTGAGGGGAAAATGTCTAATCCATCACACCAAACTGAAAGTGCAGATCTAATCAAGAATTTAGTTGTAGATAAGAGACATTTTCCCCCTCTGGGAAATTTATTCATTTGAGTTTTAGGAATAAAGTTTCAGCAGAAGCAGGAGAATATATAATAGATATGATTTTCGGTAACAATACTGTATTTCCTCTGCTTCATACCAAATATTGTGAAATATTTACCAGATTTAAAAATAGGATAATTTTTGTTTAAATTATTTATTTTCATAGACTATCAGAAGCTACATAGTCTTTTATCACAAAATCTGTACACATAATTGAATTGTATTCTATTTTAGGTGTAAGATGTTTATAAATTTTGCATTGTAAATGAAAGGCAGAATTTCTGGGCAATTCATTAAAAATATATATATTTTCAGTGATTGGTTTGGTAATGGTGTCAAAGTATGAAAATAACATTTTTTTTCCTGAGTTAGCTTCATGGAATAAAAAAAAATGGGAAAAGGGTGTATTTAGCATAACTCCTTCTGCCTGCTGGAGTTCTTAGAGACACACTGCTTAGGAGATTTACCATGTATTCCTGAAACTCACAATATGAGGTGTGCATGAGACGGGGTGACCGCAAAATATGCTTGCAGAGGTAAGAATACTGACAAGACCAGGGACTGTGGCATTATTAAATCATAAAGCACACTCAGGGAGGAGTGCACGTTCCTCTTCATTTTGTAATGCAAGCAGAAACAGATAATATTAATCCTGTATCCACATATCAATTAATAGGGGGGAAAGTGGGTTGTTTCAAAATAAGAAAGGAAAAAAAAGTAGCATGGGAAAAAAGATCAAAAGGATTTTTGAGATTGAAAACCGATGGATGCATGTAGTGTCATCTTTCACAGAATCAATGAAATTGGTAGAAAGTGAACTCAGTAGCAAAACTAGTAAATTATAAAACATCTAAGGTGTTGTAGTCTTTATTAAAATCTGTATGGTACATCATATTGAAAAATCTTTGTGTTTGGTGTATCCTCATATATTTTTTAAAATAGCAGATTTCTGAAAAATAAACTCAAGGAAAATATGATCCTAAAATCACTGCAGTTTCAACATTTTTGGAAAAAAGAAAATCCTATTACACGTATATAAGTTAATATCTGTGAAAAATAATGAATTTCTTTCCATTCATATTTGGGAACAGGAACTACCTGGTTTCTACTGCAGAATAAAAATGACATTCCAGGTTGGCCAGCTTGTTGAATTTTAAAATAGCTTATTTTAAATGGCATTTCATGTAGAACTAGAAGTAGAGATATGCTAATTTTAGGAAATGATTAAAGACTTTACAAAAAAAATCTTCAATGGAAAAAATTAAACTCAGTAATGCCCAATCTCTTTTGTGATCTACATGAAGTAAACAAGCAAATCAGTTCTGCTTTTCAATACTGTTTAAACACATTCATGATACCATAAAAAAACAAAAAGAAATTCCTAGTGCATCTACTTATATATATTAAATTGAATATTTAAATATTCAATAAAATAAAATTTTAAATATTTTTAGATGATCAAAATAAATGAACTCCCACATAGTGGAAACATTAATAAAATGTTTAATATGACACATATTAACATAAAACTAAATGGAGAAAATTTGCAGGTAAAACGATCATAGACAGGTGAATGTACACATTGCATTTCTAAATAAACCTGTCTTAGTGAACAGAATAAAAAGAATAACTTCTTTGAAATTAACATTTTATAAATCGGTTTTTAATCTTATTAAATATGATAAAATGTCAACTATATCTTAGCCTACCACCAATACCCAATAATATGCATTAAAAAATTAAAAGAAATGAAAAAAAGGCATTTTCTAGGTATTATCTATAGTCCAAATACTTAATTCTATCATGATTGAGGCCGGATTTTTCTTGAACCCATGGCGATTATCGAATGAGAAGCTGTATTTTTCATGGTTTGCTATTAATTATAAATTGATTTCTATAGATTTACAATTTCCAACACTTTTTTCAGACCATAGTCTTCTTCAAAATGGCAGAGGACACTGTGGTTGGCTAACTCCATCTGTTCAAGGGAGATAGTATTAGGTGAAAGAAAATCTTTCCCCAGAATACTGGTAAGACTGGGTTTAAAAAATATATATCTACCTTATAAGATAACCATGAACTCATTGAATCATATTTGATTCAGATAAGTTAATAATTCATAACAAAATTATATCCTAAATTAGATACCCAAATCACAACTTTGTAGAAACCCTTCATTGCCTACGCTGAAAGTATTCCAGAGCCCTTCCCTCCCTTCCTGAAAAATTCAGCTCTAAACCCATTCGTTTGGACAGAGCAAGGCAGACATCCTAGGTACGTATGCTGGGAAAGGTCTGCAGGGACCCAGAGCCCAGCTGGGTGAAGAGGGTCCATATCAGGTGTCAGTTGCCAGAGTCCTAGTCTGCTGAGAAAGGTGTCCTGGCAATGGGAAAAGGTGGTATAGAGTTTCATCAAAGAAGATGTCCATGCAGAGAGGTGGGGAGTGGGTGTAGAGTCAGAGCAGAGAGGGTGAGGAGTGCGTCCACAGGGAGGACTGGCCTGGTATGCAGAGGTGGGGCCCAAACAAGATAAGAGGACCATCCCCAAGGAGGGTGGCCCAGAGTGATGTGTCAGAGCTCCAGCAGGGAGAGGGGGTGTCCCTGTCAGTGTGGCCTGGTGTGGAGTATTAGAGTGTGGAGAAGAGGGACAAAGTAAGGGGTGACAGAGCCCAAGCAAGATGAGGTGGGCAACCTCCCAGGGGGATGATGTAAGGTCTTAGAGCCTGAGTGAGGGGCGGAGCCAGTTGGAGCTGGTTGGTTTCCTGGCGTTTTCCCTGCTGTTGTCTGCAATCTCTCAGTACTGGTCTTGCATGATCTTCCCCTTTACTCTGATCATACATAACACATTTTGCTCTGTTTGCTCTCAGGTTCCTTTTCAAGTTTTCTTCCCATCCCCTTGAGTGGTCCTGAGAGCAAAATTGCATAAGATAAAAACAAGCCCGGCTCCCAGGGCTGCTGACCAAAGGCAGTTCACAGCCCTGGGGACATCTTCTCCCCAGTGGTCCAACCTCACATTCCATTCTGGTCATGCTTTCCCTTGTTAATCCTGGCTCCAGATGAAATCCGACTGAAAAGCCAAGGATTGGTTAAACACTTTTCCAGTGACCTACTTTGGCTCTGATCGTTAATCGTGGATATAGTTTTCAATCTATGTATATGAGTCATCTAAGTTGTGGACTGTTTGCTAGATGTGAGGGCACTATGGGTGACTTAACTGTATTTGTAAACTCCGTACAAACTTGTGATGATCTAATAGAACTATCCCAGTGGTTGACCTTAATATATTAAGCAAAACATGTATTTTCTGCATAGGGAAACTTCTCAAGAAGTGTCTTGAAAAAAGCGTACCCAACAACTGCCTGAGGAAATTCATTTCCTCACACACACATAAAAAAAGACAAACTGACCTCTGGGTAAGTAACTGTGTTTTCTCTGCTTCCGTTTATGAAGAGTCATGGAGCACCCCAAGAAGTCTGACCCCTGATAGATCTTTTCCTAAAGCATCTTATAACTCTTCTTGTGACCTCTTCCAATGGCTGGGTCACGGGTTCTGAAGTAGGCACCCAGTTTTCAGTTCTTCTCTTTCTCATATTCATTCAGGATGCATTTATTTTGTTCTTCCTATGTGCTATTATAGGAGCTGGAGATACACTAGAGAGCTAGATCTGATTCTGGCTCAGAAGATAGGTGATCAATAGAGAAATATCAGATGGGGAAGGCATTTCAAAAGAGTATTTCAAAGGGATTTTTGATAGAGAAGAGGTGAGGGAGAAGAGAGGAGGAGGTTTTCGGTCTTGTGCTGGGGGAAGCCTGTCCTCTGGAGACAACACTTCACCTAAGAAAAAGGACAGGAGGAGCCAGCTACACAAAAATGGCAGAAAGGGGTGCTTCACATGGCCCTGGGGTGGATGACCACTGGTTGTGTTTGTGGGAAAGAAAGAAGGCCCCAGGTGGTAGGAAGCTGGCATGATGAGGGGGATGGGGACTTATAAGCAGTGGGAGAAGCTTGCGTTTTCATTCTAAGGCAATCGCAACCCAGAACCAGGATGGCTGCAAGAGGGATGGAGAGAAGGAGGCTAACATGGGAAGCACTTAAGTAGAGACGTTAATAGCAGTTACTCTCCGATGGGGTGTGGGACTCAGGGAGCTGGGCAAATCAAGGAGGATATCTTGATGTTTCTTAACTTCCTTTCCCATTAGTATGTGTTTACTGTGGGATTGAAAACCTTGGAAGAATCCTGCCCAAGAATAAACAGGCATCCAGTGTAGCAGGAAATAAGCAAGGGGAAGCTTTCGAAACCAGAGGTCGTAGGAGTCGGAATTTTATATCTCCCTCCAGACTAGAGAAATTATGACTTATTTTATTTACTGACCTTCATTTTTAGGAAAGTGGGCTTTTTGGCTATTGTTAAGATAGAAATGATGACAAGGAATTAATAAGAGACTCATTTTTAAAGTTGCGTTTTATAGAAAGCAGTCTAGCATTTCATCTTAACACAGACTAAATTGAGTCTATGTCTTCACCTCTTTTTGATTAAGGAGGGAAATGGGATTAACATTTGTTTGGGGTTTTGAGCACTACTATGGTTACGGGGTGATGGTTGAAAATGTCCTATCCAGCACATTATTAGTTATTCCACTTCTTGATAAAAAAGACATTTGAGATCAAGGCAGAGGCTGGGAGTGCAGTAGGGGTGGGGAAACCTAAACTGTGTGAAATGTTTAACCTTTTAACATAGTTCAACAAAGTTTAGATTTCTGGCAAAACGCCTAGACTTTGCAAGGCTGTTCATGGTTACAAAACCCGACGAGACCCTGGTGCTTAAATTATTTTGGCTCAAAAGTGGAGACAGTATGGAGAGAGCAAAGGGAGAAGAGAAAAACAACCACACCCTGATAGCTAGAGTCGGGTTCATGGCACAGAGCAAGTAATTTGGAGAAGGATGCTAAGGGTGGTCATTGTAACCTCTGGCTCTTCAAAAGTGTCTCAGCTACCTCAGCTACCCTGACAAGAGAACAGACTATGCCTAAAGGGAAACAGGAGCATGTGAAAGGTGAAGAAACGTCTTAAGAATGCAAGAAAAACCAAATCTGTTATGATTAGAAAGAATCACTTGTTTTGCAGTATTCCAGCAATAGTCCTCAATGAGAAAAGCAGAAAAGACTAAAAAGGCATACATGTCTCAAGCATTTATTCCAGGAAGAGTTGTCAAATGCACATGCAGGCTACAGTTGCCAACAGAGTGAGTGACAGTATCTTCCAGTCAGAGAAAATGGGAAATTTGTACCTAACTGAAAGTAATCCCATATTGCAAGACCACCTGCCATTGTATGGTGAATGTAAATGCATCCATTAGCTCGAGTTCCTAGTAGTTTCTATAAAATTTGTCAAGATATGTGGGTCATTTTTAAATGAAAATAAAACATAAGGTGATAATTATGGGAATAATTATGGATGAATGGAGTTTGGTGCTTTCCATATATGGTCTTCAGAACCCTAATTCTGAGATACTGTCCAGTAGGTGAAAGATTGATTGCTTCAAACATCAGTTCAGCGGTCTGTTGAGATTGGGGAGCCTCTAAATGCCCCTTGTATTTTTCTATCATACCACCCTGCAAAGCCTTTAATATTTTATGTGTAGTATGAATCTCTGGGAAGGGGTATCTGGTATTTTCCAAGTATATTTGACCACAAAACTCTCTACTCTGTTGTTATTTACTTATTTTGGTAGAGCAGCTCACATTCTGAGGGCACATACGCTGGTAAATACTGGTGTAAGGCAATATATATCATAGGTGTGTCTACATGGTGTGTGCATTTCCACACCTGAGCTTCAGAACAATGAAGACAGAATAAGATGAACCAAAATAGGGAGCAACTGGCGTTAGCAATACTTGGGTTATAAGAATCAAGAATGCTTCCGGAGGCTTGAGAGGCTAAGGCAGGAAGATAGCAAGTTCAAAGCCAGCCTGAGCCACTTAGAAGGTCCTAAGCCACTTAGTGAGACCCTGTCTCAAAATTAAAACCAAAAAAAGAAAAGAAAAGAAAGAAGAATGCTTTTACCTACAGAAAAATCTAAACACATTGACTTTAGAAGGCTGAAGATTGATTGTTTCTGGTTTTATTTTAGCAACTTAAAAATGCTAGATACAGAAGTCTGCCTCTTCTTGCCTATTCCTTCATAATTACAATATGTCTGCTACAACTCTGACCCTCACATCTGCATCTGAGGCAGAAAAACAATAGGAGAAAAGGAAAGGGTTTTGGGGTTGGGGGGGTACCAGGAATTAATTTCAGGGTCACTTGACCACTGAGCCACATCCCCAGCCCTTTTTTGTATTTTATTTAGAGACAGGGTCTCACTGAGTTGCTTAGTGCCTTGCTGTTGCTGAGGCTGACGCTGAACTCATGATCTGCTGTGTTTACTGTCACTGAAATTACAGGCATGTGCCACCACACCCGCCAAGCTATTCTTTTGATCAGGAAAATAAAAATTTCCAGCACTATCACAGTAAACTTCAGAGTACAACTAATTGTGTGGGACTTTGTCATAGCAAAGTGCTGTGGAAGAGATTAAATGGGAATTCTTATCTTGATCAGTTGGACACTTTCTTAGTGATAGTATTGGGCACTTTCTTAGTAATAGTATTGAGTTAAGAAAAGGAGTTGGGGATGATTTGTGTGTATTTTGAGCTGTAGAAACAGAAGAGGAGTGTGTTATTTTAGATACATTTCTTTGGGCAAGAATTTGAAGTAACCAGTTCCTTCTGAAAAAAATGTGATAAAAACATCCTACTTTTTTTTCTGTCTTGAATAAAGTATACAATCTTAAAATAAGAAAAAAAAAGGTGTGTGTGTGTGTGTGTGTGTGTGTGTACACATACCTTGAAAGTTGGGCAGGGAGCAGATTTGCCCCAATCCCTGGAAACATTGCTAGTGGCTTGTCATCTAGATCTAGGTCAGTCCTTGCCAGAGGACAAAATGTTCTGAGACTTTCCCTTCGTTACTAGTAGACTGTTTCTTTTACTAGATTGGATCTTTCAGGACCAAATCCAGCCTCTGGCTTATAGCATGAAAGCATGTTAGAGACCTCTAATAAAATTGCATGTTTTTTCATGTTTCTTCCCTGGGTTCCTAATGGGGATATGCATATGCTAGGGAACAAATTGGTTGAGTTTGCTTATGAAATTTTCTTTGGTAGCAGGACACAGGCATGTTGCTACAACACTGTTCTCTGTGGAATGGAATTTATTAACAGCAAGGCCCATGATAAAACCCACACAGGGGGCTTTCAACTGCTAGTCTACAGACTGCCAAGAAAGTACATTTGCTAGACAGTGATTTCTTAAAAAAAAAAAAAATGACAGTTATGTGAACCTCTATTTCATGTTACCACAGAGTTCCCACAGATATTATACCATCTTGCAAAATAACTCAAAACATGACTCTTTAAAAAAATACTTTTCCATTATGAAAACTAATATGAGCCTCATTATCAACTTAAAAAAACATAGAGCCACTACTCTGAATCCAATAATCCTAATGGTTATTTTGAAATGTCTTCAAGGTTTTTAAATGTGAATTTTCTTTAAATATATGAGCAAACTTGTAGCATTATACAACATTACATTCTTCACTCTCTTTTTAGTATAAGCATTGTTTTGTGATGTTACCTACTGTATTACTACATGAACAATCAATGGTTTCCATTTTTTTCTCAAAGTGCCATATTATTTAAGCCCTATTATTATTCCTTGTATAGTCATAGCGCTTTCGTGCTTGGATAAAAAACATGATTCAGTTAATTACCTAAGCTTTTTTATTGCCTGCGTATGTATGTGTAAGAAGCCCTGATGGATACGCAACTAGCACTAGTGGGCCCTATTTCAGGAGGATGTGCATAAAATGCATATGGGTGTCCATATGGAGTTGACGAAGCTAACTATTTGTAAAGGACAAGCATAAGAGATAATAGGACACACAGAGAGGCTAGGTCTCTTAGGGACACAGTGAAAAGGCAGCCATTTGCAAGCCAAGGGGCCTCAGGAGAAACCACACCCATTGGTTCCTCCATCTTGGATTTCTAGCTTCTAGAACAGTAGAAGATAATTTCTATTGCTTAAGCCAAGAAAGAAGAGGTAATAGGTGGTACAGAGAGCTGAGAAGAGAGGAGCTGAGGAAGGAACAGATTGGAAATGGAACTGCCATTTCCTTCAGTCTGTGCGATGTGGGTGGAGAGGGGATTGTCAGTGGGCTGGAAGGTATTCCCGGTTCAGACAGAAAGGGTGTGGCATCATTGGATATGTTCAAGCAGTACCTAAATTTATGCCTTGTTTGCATAATGGGATTTATTTTAACCTCAATTTCCTGCATTTCTGGGAAAAAAATGCAGGAAAAGAGTTTGGAGCCCTTATATGCTGAGCATTTATTTCCCAGATTTACAGACTCAATCAGGAAGTATGTGTTTGATAAGGAATAGACAACAGGTCTCCTTTTTCCTAAAGTGAACTCCCATCATCTCTTGACAACCTCCCCAAAAACGAAAGGTTCATTTGGAAGAGAAAAATCAAAGTCATTTGCATCGTTACATACTCAGCCTGACCAGAATTCTCACTTTGACTTTCATTTGGGGTAGAGCCTGGAGTTGTAATTTAATGTAGAAATATCTCTGCATTTCCTTTGTGAGATTAGTATTGAAATGTGCACGGAAGCTGAAGAAATTTCATAATCACAGAGTGTCAGAGCTGAAGCAGATAGTCATAGACGTTCATGTTTCAGATGAGAAAAATTGAGTTCCAGAAATTTGAGTACTCTCCTGTCTCTGATTCCATTGTAAGGTCCTGTGTTCCCAGGGTACAGTGTGCTGACTGACTCAAGGACTTTAAATCTAAGAGGAGGGCACTGGGATGAGCCTTTATTTCATCCTGCCATTTCCCTTCCAGAAAAACAACAACAAAAATCTGTCTGTTTCCAGGCCTGAGAAGCAGAGGAGAAGGCAAAGGGCAATCCTGAGTAGTCAGCCACATCCTCTACTTGCAGGTTCTCCAGGCCTTGGCCTGGGATTTCCCCTCACTCAGCCCTCAGAGAGCTAGGAGGCTCACGACTGCACGACTGTCCATTCACTGGGCCAGCAGGATGTGCCTTTCTGAGACCACCAAGCAACACCAGAACCCAGGGCAGAGGACCTCTTTCTCAAGAAACATTTTGTGCTCAAAACATCATCAGTTTTTGTCTTTCCAAAGAACAGTCTGCTCCCAATTCCAAACCTTGAAATCCTTCAAGGGAATTTGTTTTATTTAAAAAAAAATGTCCAAAATGAACTGGCAAAGCCTTTCCTAGTTGACTATTTCTAGGGGTACCAAACGGGTCCTTTTGCTTTCTGGACATAAATGTTACCATGAGATGACCACCTTTATAGTCACACTGATAGTTTTGGATTAAAGGACCCACAGGGCAAATGATGGTACTTATAACATGAGAGTATAGCCTACACCTAGTTTAGTTGCATCATGAATAGACCTGAAATCGGTGAGGTAGGATCCAAGTATGATTCGTAGAATGACTTTGTGTGGTATGCATGGTGCTTTGAAAAATTTTAATACATTTTTCAAGGGGTTCACATGAATGTTCAGATTTCCAATTTCTCTGAAAAAAAATCCAAAGACTGGGTAGTACTTTTTCCCAAGTCTAAAGGATTGTGAACAAGGAAACAGTGGGTCTGAGCAGTGTGGTGTCTGCCTCCTTCAGAAGGGGGTATATTCCTGAGCTTGCTACTGCTCCCTGTTGTGAAGCCAGCACAGGGGCGTGTGCTTTTCTTATGGTGTTCAACATTCCTTTGTCTTCACACTTCCATTGGAAGTGAGGTAAGACCTGTTTGACATGGAGAGCGCATGTGTCTTAGATTGAGCTGGATCAACATACATGATTTAATTGGCCCTGTGGGCATTTGGGTTTGCCCTGTGCAGTGTGTGAGCAGATAACACTGTGTTCCCTTGCTTCTATAATATACATTTTCCCCTGTTATTATGGCATCTCTGAAATGGGCAGGCATCTTAGAAGTGTCACCACACAGCAGGCATGAAGTGGTCACCGACTGTGAACTTGGTCCTAACTGTGCATGTTATTATGCTCCGTCCTGGAAAGATGCACATGGAGTTTAATTGCTATTTAAAATGTCATCAGTGAGATTTCACCATTACTCAGCATTGAAGGAAAAAAAAAAGCAACGGTGATACACAGGAGGACAAGGACACAAAGCAACTGGTGAATTTGATGTTAGTGAAGCAAACATTTCTTGTTGGGTAAATCACTTCCATTCTTTCTTTTTTTGGAAAGAGCTACCAAGTGTTTTAGGGAAGCTCTTACAAATCTGCAAGGCTTTGTTACATTTTGTAACTGAGAAAAGGGCAAAGGAATTCTTATTATAGGCCAAGTAGCTCAACCGAAGGCAAGAGAAAATGCCAAATAATCTGGAATAGATAAAGAGAAAAATTTTGGCCAACAAAGGCTATATTGCCCACCCAAGCTTCAAGCAAGACTCTCAGTAAGCTGTTCTATCTTAGCTTGAACACAGAAGTGTATACCTTTTTGTGCTGGTACTGTTGAAGAGAACCACAAGTGGTCAGTAGTTAAAGCATCAGAAACATATTTTATTCAGGAACTATTGCAATGGGGAAAAGAGACATTACAGAAGTGGGCTCAGTTCCAAACACAGCAAAGAGAAGAAGGAATTCACAGCCGAAGAACAGGTTGCGGTGGCAGTGGGGGTCAGTGGTAGAAAATTGCCAAGAGGAGACATCAAGGGTAGGGGATTTTTAAATTTAATTTTATTTTTTGATGCTGTGGATTAAATCCAAGATGCATGCTTAGCTTATGCTTTATAGTGGAACTACATCCCCAGCCTTGAGAAGAATTCTTTGTACCTGAACTTAACAGGATTCTTACTGAAGTTAGGTCAGGGTTACTCAGATATCGAGCATGGGGGCTTCTTGCTAAATTGATGTAATAGGATTCTTGCTACTATGGGGCTTTGTAGGCTAAGGCAAGGATAGGGGTAAGGTTGAGGCCTAGTCACGAAGAGGGCTCAAAGGATTCTGATGAAAATTTGGTCAAGGACAGTCTGTCCATGCATAAAATAATGGTTCATCACCATGAATAATATCTTAGGTTCAACAGAATATGATAAAGCAAAGACACAAAAAGTGACACCATGGGTCTCTTCTGCTATCATCTGTCTGCCTCTTCAAAATCACTTCCTATGTCTTCTAACTACTGACTGAAAGAGAAATGGAGGGGGGGGGGCATGCACAAATGATATAATTCTTAGGAAATAGCACACTTAACCCAAATAGAAACAGAACCCCAACCCTGTGTTCAGTCTTATTAAACAACACAACAGCTTATTCTGCCTTTAAAATTCTATAGGTAAGACCAACGGAAACCAGAACATCAGAGGATTGTGTCCCCAAATGTCTGCTACTTTTAAAAAGGGCATTCAAGGAGAATCCCGACAGTTTCAAAGGTTTTTGCAACTGTAGGGTAGGTGAATTGGCCTACCACTTCCTAGGCGCCAAAACCTGCTGTTCAGGACAGTGACACATCTGTCCCCTGCCATGTGTTGTTACTTATAGAACATGTCATGGGACAGATGTTTGTTATTAGCAGAAGTTTCATGGACGAGTTTTATCATTCATTTTCTGGTCCACTCCAATGTAACAACAATTTTATATTTTGCCCGCAGGCTAGAAAGCTAAGTTTATGCCAAAGACATTTCTATTTTAGCTGTCAGGACCCAAAATGAACATTTTGTTTTAAAAGGGAACTGGAAAAATGCATGCAAGTAGGAAAATATACTTTCTTTTTTTGACGTTTTGAAAATAACTTAAAGTCATTCCAACCAACAAACAGCTGTTTGATTCAGTTGTCTTTCCAGAAAGTGAGATACTGGCTTTGGTGCGACCAGACGCTAATCTTCTTTACTTAGCTAAGGGCCCTGGTCTTAATGCATATATTTGAGAGGTGGCTTAATGTGAGCTCTGTGCTCAAAGACACTATGACATGACCTTAGAAGGTTTGCATTCGTTTGGTTATTTTCTGTTTCTCACATTGAAAAATTGTGGTATCACCAAATAATTTGTTAGTATGGGTACAATCTCATCATGTTCCTTTTTGTAAAGATCTTTGAATTCCAGGTTTAATTACCACATTTTTTATTGTTAAAAGAAAATGGAAATGGCCTTTTGTAAAACCATACATACGGCTTTCATCAAAAGGAAAACAAGAGCCTTAAAGGTGAAAGATTACTTCGCCTAACAAATTTCTGCGTTCACTTTTAAATTGCTAAATTATTTTGCCTTTGGCTTGATGTTATTCATACTTCTCTCAATTTTCTGCCAGTGAGATTTTCGTGATTGAGTTTTGTGTGTCGCTGTAACATATTTGAAAGCCACATTAAAATAATCACTGTGGATTGCTAGAAAAAAGCCCTCAAGTAAACCCAGAGCTGGAAGGTATCAGAAGCTTATTTGGTTGGAGTCTATCAATAGAGTTTTAATGTTTTAAATTCAGGGTGCCTACAAGTATAATAAGGCAAACTTGAAGGGTGCATAATAGTTTAAATTTTGTCTGATACAGCGTAGGCAACTGAATAAATACTTATGAGTAAACTCTACAGCATTTACATGCACACATGCCTATATGCACACACCCTCTCTCTCTAAAATTCAATATTAGTATATGTCCTAAAAATAACATATTTAAACAAATAAACTCAATAATGATAATTTTAATCAACTTGTAAATAAATACTTTTATTATTATTATCATCATCATTATTTTGGTCACCTCTCAAGAGCACTCACCTTTCCAGTTCTTGGTTACTGTCAACTCAAATAAGGCCTCCAAGACCTCGGTAAGCTATAGATGGGAAGGTGACAGGTCATCTAAGACAATCCTCAGGTGCAAACTAAGTCAGCTTACGAGAGCTGCACCTTCATCCTCTAAGGGAATGAGGACCAAGGGAAATCTCTACACCGGTTACATGTGGACAAGAGCAAAGTAACAAGACAGAACATTCCTTTATTCATTGATGTATTCCAGATATTTATGCAGAAGGGAGAAATCATTTTAAATATCAGGTGATGGAATAAATCTTTTTTTTTTCTGGTGCTGGGGATTGAACCTAGGGTCTTGTGCATGTGAGCTACCATGCTACCAACTGAGTTATATCCCCGGTCTCAGAAGAAATCCTTTTATACAAGAACAAGAATGCCCCTTTGCAGCTATACTCATAATTCTTTTCTTTTCTTTTCTTTTTGAGTCTTCAATTTATATTTTGAATAACTGTTAGAATATAGGAAGTGAGGACTAGAATTCGAACTGAGAAGAAAGTCCCATTTTGGACACATTATTATTTTTTAAAATTTTGATTACAAAGTATCTCAGATCTATCAGAAACATTACACAAAAATATAGTTAAAGCAAAAATAAAGTTGTTAAATTTTTAAAACCATGAGAGGCTTTCGATATCTAAACTTGGAACAGCGTAAGCTTTCTTAAGTATGGTACAACCAAGAAGAATAAAAAACAGTAAATTCAGCAACCTTAAAAAATATATAGGGCAAAGATTATCATAAACAAAGTTAAAAGAAAACTGGGAAAGAAATCTGAAACTCAGTCCCAAAGACCAATTACCATAAAATATAAAAAGCTTTTAGGAATAAAATGTGGCTGGTAGAAAACCAGGGAAAGATATAAAGACTATTTAGAATTACTTTTGCATTATAATTACAAATAGTATGTGTTTCTTTTGGCAAAATTATAAATACAAGGAATTTGATTTCAATTCCCATTTCCCCACCCTCTCTCCTCCTCATCTCTCTCCTCCTTTTCTCCCTCCTCTACTTTAGTGATCTTCCTTTTATTTATTTTTATTGGTATTTTTTACATATACATAAGAAGCGTCATTTATATATGTATGTAATATGATTCTGTTAAATTCATTCCATATTTCTTTCTCTTTCTTTTCCTCTCTCCCTCCCTCCCTCTCATTCTCCTACTTCTGCTCCATGGATCTTCTGATCCCCTCCCTTACCACCTTCATTCCCATATTTTGCTTTAGCTTCCATATATGAGAGAACATTCTACCCCCTGAGTTTGGCATATTTCACTTAGCATGCTGGTCTCCATTGCCATCCATTTCCTGGAGTAAAACTCCATTGCGTGTATGTGTGTGTGTGTGTGTGTGTGTGTGTGTGTGTATGTGTGTATATGTATATTTTCTTGTGTGTATATGTATATCACATTTTCTTGATCCATTCATCTATTGATTCCACAATTGGTTATTGTAAATTGTGTTGCTATAAACGTCATAGTGGTTGGATCATTATAATATGCAGATTTTAGCTCTTTTGGATAAATACCATGGAGTGGTATAACTGGGTCATATTGTAGTTCCATTCCCTGTTTTTTTTTTTTAAGGAATCTCCACATGGTTTTCCAAAGTGGTTGTACTAATTTTCAGTCCTACCAACGATCACACCTATAATTCTTAAGACCCTCTCAGTGAATTAAAATTCCTCAGGAGAAATATGGGAAAGTTTGAGTCTTAATCCTGTGGACAGTAGAGACTCCCTATGTAGCAAACCAGCTGCAGTGCAAGGCTGGTCAGCCAGCACAGGCTAACACCATGATTGCTGAGTTTATTCATTTAGACAGATGAAGACTCTTCTCGACTAACATGAGTCAGACTCCTTTGAATCCTCCTTCCATCTTGGTTTCACTCTTGAACTCTATCATTGGCCATCTTAGTCCAGTTTGAGCAAGAGTGCTGCTAGGTTGGTTTATGAATGTCCCCCACCCTTGGTATCTGAGCTCCTTTACCCTCAATATCTTATTACCCTGGCCTGCCTTGAGCAAGAATCCTGTAGACGTTAGCCTGCAAGAATCCCCCAGCCTTGATGCTTCCTCTTAGCACTTTGCCATCCACTAAACTCCAGCCTGGTCCTTGGGCATAAATCCTTAGTTTGTTTGTTTGTTTGTTTGTTTTTCTCTCCTTGCAAAACCTCCATTACAACAGCCCCTTTTAAATAAAGTCTTCTTTATGTTTTTTAACAAACAAGGGTCATGAATAACTTTTTATTTAATAAAATGTAAATATTACCATAGCCAGTTATGAGGTACTTTCGATTGCTAAATTATCAATTATGTAGTAAATTCTAAGCCAATGTAGGTATATGAAATGGTGCTTTATAACAGTTTATAATATGAATAGTTAAGACTTCTATTTGCAGATTCAAATTTCAGGGAACATAAAACTCTGTCTTGGTCCATATCAAAATTAATACTATTTTATTGCTTTTGTAATTCTATATATATGAAATTCATTGATACATTGGTTTCACCTAATAGTCAAAGCACAAAAATAACTTTAAAAGTGAAAACTTTGGATTCCTTCTACCTGAAAAATGTATCAACTTGCAACAATGTATCTCCCTATACATTAACACAATATATCAAAAACATTGCTATTTCACCATGTAATCAATATAAAAATTATTGAGGTCTTCAGTTTTATACTGACAGTACCTCTTAATTCAGACTTTCTCTATTACTGAAGTAATATTTAAACATAAACTAAACCAGGAAGCCTGGCAGGGCATGACGGCATATGCCTATAATCCCAGCAGCTCAGGAGGCTGAGGCAGGAGGCTCTCAAGTTCAAAGCCAGCCTCAGCAATTTAGCAAGGCCCTAAGCAATCTGGAGAAATCCTGTCTCAAAATAAAAAATAAAGGGCTGGGGCTCAGGGCTTAAACACTTCTCAATTCAACCCCTGGTACCAAAAAAAAAAAAAAAAAAAAAAAGAAGAAGAAGGAGGGAGAGAGGAAGGAGGCCTATATTCTGCATGCCCTGACTTGTTAAAACTTTGAACTTACATCATAACAGGGACTCTTCCTTTCAAGAGGGCTGGAAGAGATAAGCCAAAGACCTGAGCAAAGCATGGAACAACTTACATGGTTTCAATCTGGTTGGAGATTTATAGGTTTGTGGTCCAGGATTATTAACTCAAATTTAGAAATTAAAGGGAAATGGCCAACATTATTAAATTTGGCTCCTAGAGAAGGGATGTCTCAATCATGCCTGTAGTGCATGCCAAGAACCCTGTTAGTTAAATGGGGGTTGTTTGTCATTTGCTTTGCTCTTTAAGGGACTAAAGGTCAAACTGTGTGATATACCTACAGTTAAGTGTATGAAGAGGGAAAGCAGACAATATGAGCTCTATATTCTGAATTTGTTGACTCCCTGGATATTGGGTGGATGTTAAATTCACATTAATTATACATCTATTTGGCCAGATACTAGTAAAGGTCCTGGGGAGGCTATAATGATAAATGGCACAATTTCTTTTGATGACCACAGTATTTGGGGATGGAGGAAAATCTTCTTTTGAATGTGCATATTTTTAAAATGGCACTATTATGACTTTAAGTAATTAGTTCTTCTACCAAAATTCCTTATCATTAAGAAACATATGGATTATCTAGTTTCTTTTTTTCTAGAATCTCCCAGACTGTTAATATTCCCTAAGTAATAAATATGAAGAAAGTGCACATAGATCAGATGATATGTGGCCATATCGGTAAATCCTAGGGGTCTATGAGGCATGGCTTTCAGGATGAGGGAGACCCTGCTGACCCAATGGTTTCTTCCAGATTGCCTGTGGTGGTTCACCTCACTGAGTGTTCTGCATCAGAGATCATTGTATTGGTGAGAATTGATTACCTATCCTAATAACTCACCGAGCCTACCTCTCTGAGAAAGATGACTCCTGGAAGAACTGTCTCCTCATTGGACTTCACCCAAAATGAGGATACCTTACTTTTTAAAAACTTGTTCTAAATAGTTATACATTGACAGTAAAATGCATTTTGATACATCATACATAAATGGTATATAACTTCTCATTCTTCTGATTGTACATGATGTAGTATTACACCAGTTGTGTAATCATATATGCACTTAGGGTCATAATGTCTGATTCATCCTACTATCAATCCTGCCCTGACCCCCACCCCTCCCTACACTACACTCTAATCCAAAGTATCTCTATTCTTCCCTAGCACCCCCCACCTCTTATTGTGAATTAGTATCCATATATCAGAGAAAACATTCAGCCTTTTGATTCTTTGGTATTGGCTTATTTTGCTTAGCATGATATTCTCCAGATCCATTAATTTACCTTCAAAAGCCACAATTCCATTCTTTTTTAAGGCTGAATAATCTCTCATTGTGTATATATACCACATTTTCTTTATCCATTCATCCACTGAAGGGCACCTAGGTTGGTTTTACGTTTAGCTATTGTGAATTGAGCTGCTATAAACATTGATTTGGCTGCATCACAGTAATATGCTAATTTTAAATCCTTTGGGTATAAACCTTACTTCTAACAAAACTTCAGCACATAGTATACAAGCAGGAACATTTGAATTAGAATATTAACAAGTTACAAATATCCAAAGGAAAATAGAAATTCAAACATACAATTTGTGTTTTAGAGAATACCTCCTTTCTCTTGGAATTGTGGTCCATCATTAGTCCCGGGCTAGCTTTATGACAGGGGCCATTCTTCCACTCCCACAGGGGGCACCCTCCAGCACCTTCTTGCCCCTCTATGATAACAGAGGTTCCAGCCTCAAAGCTTCAGTTGTAACCATGGACTGTAACTTTCTTAAAGGCAAAGAATCACATCTGTTTTGCTCACATTCCTTCACTAAACAATTCTACACTAAGCAGTGAATTCACTATGCCAGATGTTTGGGATACATCAGGAAACCAAAGAGAAAAAATCAAAACAGAACACTTTCATTGAGTAAAAGCAGACAATAGCAAAACATATAAACTTGGGTTGGATTGAAATAAGTGCCATGGGGAAACAAGGAGAACAGGATAAGAGGGATCAGGAGTGCCAGTAGGGAATTTGGAGAGGTAGGGTAGGATAGTTTTGCAATGCAAAATAGGGTAGTAAGGGTATGTTATGGTTTAAATATTAAGTGTCCCCTGAAAAGCTCATATGTGAGACAATGCAAGAAGGTTCAGAGGAGAAATGATTAGGTTATGTGAGCCTTAACCCAACCAGTGGATTAATCTCTTGAAAGGATTAACTGAGTGGATACTGAAGGCAGGTAGGGTGTGGCTAGACGGGGTGGGCTTTGGGGGTATGTCTTTGGGGTATGTATTTTGTACCTGGCAAGTGGATTCTCTGTCTCTGCTTTCTGATCATCTGATCCACTTCCCTCCACCACACCCTTCCACCATGATGTGCTGCCTCAGCTTGAGTCCCAAGGAACGGAGCTGATTGTTTATGGAGTGAAACTTCTGAAACTATGGACCCCAAATAAATGTTTTCTCCTCTAAAATTGTTCTTGTCAGGTCTTTTATTCACAGCAGTGAAAAGTCTGACTAAAACAGGGGGGTACTAATAGAGAAAACAAAATCTAAGATTTGAAAGAGGTACATGAATTAACCATGTGAATGGGTGCAAAAACTTTTCAGGTAGTGGGAAAAACTAGCACCTTGACCTTAACTTGGTAGCATGCCCAGTTAATTAGGGGAAGGGTGAAGAGCCCAGGGTGGCTGGAGTCAGCTAGGAGATGTTGATCAGAGAGGACATTGTCAGAGAGGAGCCTAGGAGGCCATGCTAAGCATTTTGGCTTTTCCAGAGAGAAATACAGTGCCACTAGAGGGTTTTGAGTAGAACAGGGGCATGATTTGAACTTAAAGTGTTTATCAGAACCATTCGTGCTCTTGTGCTGATATATACCATAGGGAGAAAGCTTTCCTTTCTCATGATGTAGAGGTGTGAAGGGTATTGGTATGGAGGGTGCTGGAATAATCCAGTCAAGAGATGATGCGGGATGGGAGCAGTGTGCTACCTTTGGGCGTGGTAGAAAGAGGTCGAACTCTATTATATTTTGAAGGTACAGCCCACAAAACTTCCTGATAGACTGGATGTGGAGTGTGAAAAAGAGAGGCATCAGGACTTTCTACTGGAACAACTGGAAACAGCTGCTATCAGATGACATGGGGGAGGATTCAGTGGGTGGCCCATAACGGGGAGCTGGAAGGTGAGTCCAGCTGTGGGTGCATTGAATTAAAGGTGCCTATCCTATGTCCATGTGGAGGCCCAACTGGGAAATTGGGTACATGGTTTCTAATCTGGGCAATGATTGTGAGTGGATAAAGTGCTCAATAAATAGTCAATAAATGATGAATGAATTTCGGGTCTGTCTTCCAAGGTCAGGTTTTCTGTTGGAGGGATTTCCTCTCCCCCCAATCATTGTCACAGAAATATTTACTCTGTTCAGTCAATCTGTTGTGATACTCACAAATAACATTGTCAAAATATAGCAGAGTAGGTCTATCAGGCAGATAGACTTACAAAGGTGCAAATAAATTGGTTAGGTGTGAATATGCATACTAATTGGAGGGATAACTCTTATAAATTTTAAAAGGTCATTGAACAAATGGAGATTATGGTGGAACCTGTGAGATTTACATGGGGTCTCAAACACTCTAAATTTTTCTTAGGATTACCTTGAATTGGATTGAAAAAACTACACATCAGTATCATGAAATCAAAGACCTCTAAAATAGCCCATGAGTCAATATTGGTCCTAAATATGTTCCCAGTAATTCAGAGAGGGCAAAGCTGACCACCTAGGTTTCAGATTCTAACATCTAAACTTTCTTGTTTCTCTATTTGTTCTATGTTTTTTTTTTTTTTTTTTTTTTTTAGAAAAATTGTCCCTGTAGGAGGTAGCTTAGCTTTTGGAAAAATTGGTCTCAATAAATTGTAGTAACACTGTGAAACATCTTGCTCTTTTAGAAATGAAGCCCTAGCCAGCCAAGAGTCATGTAGGTCTTTGTACACTCTATGCATTTCTACAAAAGTAATTAAAACAACATGAAGGAACTACCAATTTGGTAGTGCCTTTTGAAGCAGTCAGAGTAGTTTGTTTATAAATGTGGTTTTCTAAAGAAATGCTTAGAATTCTTTGAAAAATAAATATTTGCATGATATTTCTGTGCAAAATTAATTCCTCCTAAGATAAAATGGGATTTTAGAAATAGTCTTGTGCTAAGCTTCATATGACCTGTCAGTGATGTTATGGGCTCATAGAAATATATTTATTAAATGGAAATTGGTACCCTAAGCACATCATTTTGGTGAATTTGATTTAAAATGTGGGCTGTATTCAAACTGTTTTAAATAATTCACAATAGACCTAGAAGAAGACAAAAATACATGAAGACAACTGTAGTTTCGCTGGCCATTTTAAGAAATCAATCTCACTAGTGGCTAAGTCATTTTCTTTATGATATAGGAATTTCTAAAGCACAGTCAAATATGGAGTTTTGTCACATTCTTCTGGGTTGACTGTGTGATCTCTGGAACATTTTCTAAAAGAGAATTCATCTTTTTCTAACGAGAAACATAAAATTAGTTGTTGAAGGAGGCTATATATACATAAAATATCATCATTTTTTTCACTTAGCCAGGAAAGGGGATTATAAAAGTTTGCATCCAGACCTTGTATTTTTCTGCTCTGATCCAGTCTTTGATTTTCATCATAATTATCATCGTTAGTCTGTTCCTTGTTCTGATGCTCTTATATTATTCTCACTCACTCACAGGCATTTCATTTACTTACGTATCATTTTCCCCATAAACTAGAACACATTGCTTGAACTTGGCAATAAGAATTCTTTCAGGTTTATTACATTCTGACTTGAATGTTACCGTGATTGCAATGGATAAGACTAGGCTATTGAGTAGACACCATGACTATATTGATCCAAGTTCAGCAATTAGACCAATCAGGCAGATAACTAAATTTGAACTTTAACATCATTCTAAGTGGTTATGGTGTGGATTCAAATGACAAAAATTTTAATTCCTAAATAAGCTCTGATTTCCTAAATAGAAAAATGGTCTTACTGTCCACATACACAAATAGATCCTAGGTAGAGGGCACTTCAGCAGAATTTAGTTGAACCCAAATAATATTATGAAGTTCTTGCCTTGCAACTGAGCTCAAGAAAGTGTGTGTTTAAAAGAAAACCAGATCTAAAGAATGCTTGCTCTCTGTTTTTTCACAGGGTAATTAATCTTGGCTTTATTCCTAGCATTTAATGACAGTGTGCCTCAAAAACTTATCTGAAGTTTTTTGGGTGGTCAGACTTCCTCAGGCTTATTCCTTTCCTTTCATCAGGCCCATCTGGCTTCAGGAGCCTTTGGTGTGTGTGTGTGCACCAGATCAGGAGTTTTCTGGTAACTTGAATTGCTCACTAGTGATTTCTACCATAACGCATCCTTCCCAGCTGTTCTGTAAACTAGAATAAAGGACACTGTCTCCGAGGAAAAGAAATGTTATCCCTCCCTGTCCATCTTCTCTTCTCTTTGCCTTCATCACTCTGCTTCAGGTGAAGTTAAAAAGGTACCTACATTAGGGTACTGGAGCAGGGGAGAATAAAAGCCCAAACAAATGAGAAGACACAATTCTTGTCTCCAATTTTCCATCCCCAGTATGTATCATTTATTCTTGCTGTCTAAATGGAAACACCGAGCCCTTAAACCAACATCTCCCCATCCTCCAATCTGTTAACCACCATTCTGTTCTCTGCTTCTATGAGTTCCATTGTTTTAGATTCCATACTTAATATGAGAACATGTGGTAATTGTCTTTCTGTGCCTGGCTTATTTCACTTAAAAACAGTCTCCAAATTTCATCTACACTGTTGCAAATAACTGGATCTCCTTAATTTTTTAAGGCTGACCAATATTTCATTATAGGTAAGATACACATTTTCTTTGTCCACACCTCCATTTCTGGACACTTAGATTGTTTCTGTGTCTTTGCTATTGTGAATAGTGCTGCAATAAACACCTGAGTGCAGAGGTCTCCTCAACATACTGACTTCATTTCCTTTAGATATGGACTTAGCGGTGGGATTGCTGGATCAAATGATAGTCCTATTTTTAGTGTTTTGAAGAGCCTCCATATTGTTTTCCATACTGGCTATATAAATTGATATTCCCACCAACAGTGTACAAGAGTTTCCTTTTCTTCACATCCTTGTCAACCCTTATTATCTTAGTCTTTTTGGTAATAACCGTCCTGAAACTTCTCATATCTTTTTAAGAACGTGGTACCTGCAAGCTTCATATTCTCAGGTTATTCCAGAGACTGGATCTCTGTTCTCTACCTTATATCACAGCATACAATGTTTGGAATAGGTGGCTTAAGCAGAAATTTTAATGTTTTAAGACACTTATCAAAAGGCAATATTGTTTGTTTGAGGGTGGTTTAAAAGAAATCAATTATATGCATTTCTCAGTTATTCTAGGGATAGTTAGCCAAATGCATTTTGTCAGCCAGTTGAACTGACAACATGGAGTTAGGATTATAGTTGTGTTAGGGCTTCTGAGATTCCCTAATATACAAGGTCTCTGCATTCTTCTTTAGTTAGTTTTAATCAATTCCTTCAAGTTCCTGCTTTATGTAGGCGATTGCTCTGATCTTAGGGATGGGAGAAAAGGAAAAAAGGCCTTGTTCAATCAGCAGGGACCAAGGGCTTTCTGGCTAGGGCAGGGGGTTCAGAGAGAATGGAGACCACCCAGGTAGGAGGTGCCATGCATGATTCTGTACTTACAAGTCTATGGTATTTGAAGGACCAATGGTCCCTGTGGTCACGACCAATAGCCTTCAGCAAAAACCAACAACCTCTACAGGTTCTCTGCTCCCTGGGTAGTGGCATTCCCATGATGATGGTTGATCTTTACCAGCCATGCTTGCTCCAGACCATGACTAACATCTGGAGGAGAGAGAGGTGGATCTGTGCTGGAGAAACCGTCAATGATATTCTGTGATATGAATAAATGTCCCCTGGACTCAGTGTCTTGATTTTGCGGTTGCATTTACAGCCTCATTAGGACACCAGTTGCTCTCTGAGAGCAGAGTGCACTTGTTAGAGGGAACTGTTCCCTCACAAATTATCAGAAAGTGAAAGGATGAAGATAAAATTGTAGGAAGAGGAAGGAGCATGCCTGGCATCTCTGCCAAGTTTTCCTAATAAGTCCTTTAGGAGGACCTATTTTGATGCTCATTAATTCTCTTGATGTAGGCAGAGTTTTGAATTAGTCCTCTGCGTACATTGTCTTATTGCATCTGCAGTTTTGGGGAAAAAAATTCACCTTTTAAATTGTTAATGTGGATTGTGAAAGTAAAAAAGAATGTTGATGGTAACTTTTGGCCAGAGGATAATTCAGTTCTTTCTCCTATTATCCTAATCCTGGATGAAGCATGCTGTCTACTCTTAGGAAATGTGCCCACCCAATGAACCTAAAATGGCACTCCCTGGGCAGGACAACTCTGGTCTTTGAAATGACCAGTAGCTAAAGCTGATTTGCAAAGGAAGGAAAAATCATATAGACATAAACACAGAGTTAACTATGTGTCAAATTTTATGTAATATTTTATTGTGTTTATTAATTTTCTTCTTTTTTTTCCCCCTGGATGCTGAGAATTGAATACCAGGGACTTGAGTGTGCTAGGTTTGTTAATTTTAAGAGAGCAAAACACCCATTTCTTATCATTTAGATTAATTTCTTATCATTTAGAACATCCACTATTTTATTTTCTCTTTAACTTTTCTTGGAAAACTTCTCAGATGAAGAAGTGAAGGAATGGGAAAACACTCTGCTGTAAACATGCTCCTCCAAAAGTGATCTGTTTGGCTAAGTGTTTCAGTTTTCCTTGGAATCCCTCCCCTGCCCATTCTTGGTTGTGGTCCTTGGACCAGTTCTTTAACTTGTTATGTTCTTAGCAGCAGTGCCCAAGGACAGTAGAGCATGACACAGAAATGACAGAAGCTCTGTGAAATCGGTGCCTGGTGAACAGGGGCTGCTTAATATGCATACGTTGGATGAATAAAGTGACATTGTATGGAGCATCTATACCTGGGATAAACATGGTGCCCCTGCAAAGGTCAAGTGAGAAGACAAGGACTGGGAGATGGTGAGGTGAAGCCAACAGGTGTTTGGGTGGGCCAGGGGACTTGAAACCAGGATAAGATATGAGACATTCCTATTAAAAATGGGTCAATCACAATAAAGGAAACAATCAAGAACATGAAGAGAGCCTATAGAAGGGGAGAAAATCTTTGCTACCTGCACCTCAGATAGAACGTTAATCTCCAGGATATATAATGAACTCAAAAAACTTAATACCCAAAAAAAAAAAAAACAACCAAATAACCCAACCAGTATATAGGCAAAGGAACTGAACAGACATGTCACAGAAGACTATAATCCATCACAAATATATGAAAAAATATTCAAAGTCACTAGCAATTAGAGAAATGCAAATTAAAACTGCACTGAGATTTTGTCTCACTCCAGTCAGAAAGGCAATTATCAAGAATACAAGTAACAATAAATACTGTCAAGGATGTGAAGAAAAAGGTGCACTTATACATTACATTGCTGGTGGGACTGCAAATTGCTGCAACCACTCTGCAAAGCAGTATGGAGTTTCCTTAAAAAGATTTGGAATGGAACCACCATTTGACCCAGCTATCCCACTCCTTGGTCTATACCCAAAGACTTAAAATCAGCATTCTATAGTGAGGCAGCCACATCAATGTTCATAGCAGCTCAATTCACAATAGCTAAGCTATTGAACCAACCTAGATGCCTTCAACAGATGAATGGTAAAGAAAATGTAGTACATATACACCATGGAACATTACTCAGCCATAAAAAAGAGTGAAATTATGGCATTTGCTAGTAAATGGGTGGAAATGGGACTATCATGCTAAGAGAAAAAACCCAATCCCCAAAAACCAAAGGCTGAATGTTCTTTCTGATTGAGGATGCTGACTCACAATAGTTGGGGGTAGGAGTGGGGTGGAGGTTCACCAGATTAGACAGAGGGTTATGTTGGGGAGGGATGCAGATGGGAATAGGAAGGAAAGTAGAATGAATTGGACAAAACTTTCCTATGTTCATATATGAATACATGTCCAGTGTAACTCCACATCATGTACAACAACTCCATGTATGTATGGTATATCACAATGTATTTTACTGTCATGTATAACTAAAAAGAACAAATAAAAAATTGGTCAAAGATAGAGAAATAATTTCTTTTCTTTTATACAGATGACCTAATGTGTAATATATCACAAAATTTCACAAATCCATTCCATTGGCCTAAGCAAACATACTCATCCTTTAACCAACAACAGGTTCATATGAGCAGCAGAGAGACCCATAGTTTTTTTTTTAAATATTACCTATGAGCTTTTTAAAACTGTAATATCTTTTAAGATAATGTGTGGGATATTATTTATAACAAAAAAGAATTTAATTGCATCTCTTATACATTTGCTTCATCTGTTTGCAACAGTCTTTGAGAGGGGAGTTTGAGTTTTGGGTGAGTTTTCCAGGCATGTTTTGATGTTATTATCCACAAAAATATGTTGAAAAGAGCCAAAGATTGCTTTCTCACCCTTTCCGCTTCTCATATATCTGAGACTTGTTGAATGTGATAAGGAAAAAAATACATTTTTCTTGAAGAAAAGAAGGGGAAAAATCATTAGAACTTGATTCCTTTTTACAATATGAAATGATGAGATCGTGCGCCAGACGTTGCAAGGTGTAAGTGGAAAAGTTACCACCAAAACCACATCTGAAACAAAAAAAGAAAAACCCAAGTATCTGGCATGAGGAAGTGGAGAGCAAAGAAGTCAAGAAGTTTTGACTTTGAGGCAAAGAAAGGAAAAATTCACAAATAGGTGTGGGTCCGGAAGACTAGGCGTCATAGGGCCACCAAGTCGAAAGCTGGTCTCTGCAGAGCAGGAACTTGGCAGGAGCTACCGTGGTGTCTGCACACTATCTTATCTCCCTGAGAAAAGCCTCTGGCTCTGAGCTTAATCCTCTTGGCAAGGAAAAAACAGGAGGCTTATGGGTTTACAGGCTTGCTGGGTGCTTTGCTGTACCTATTGGAAGATAAACACATCACTCCGAGGCATTTCTCCACACTACCTAAATAAGGATAACACTTCTCCAGATAGATGGTTATTTTCAAGCCAAAAAATGAGAGAGCAGGAACACATCCACTGTGGAAAGAGATAAGAGCCCTCCTGCTTAGACAGCAGAGGATCTGGAGACACCAGATCCCAGGCTAAAATGTCACCTTGAGAAGTCCAGGGGAAAATTCCTGATCTCTGTGGGATGAGGAGACTGTAACTGATTCCTTCAGCAAATGGAATTATCTGGGGAATGATCTGAAATAACAAAAGACACAATTGTCTTACATTTAATGTATTTTTCCAACTTTCTTGGGATATGACATTAAAATTGCATCTATATACTGTGTAAAATGTGATATTTTGATGTAGGTATATATTGTGAAATGAATATTGAATTTAATATTTTTAAAACCTACCATTTAGTTATGAAAGATTTGGCACAACGTTAAATGTTTTTTTAAAGAGAGGTATTGAGAGAGAGAGAGAGAGAGAGAGAGATGAGAGAGAGAGAGAGAGAGAGAGAGAGAGAGAGAGAGAGAGAGAGAAAGAGAGAACATTTCATGGAATTGCAGCCAGGTGGAGCAGGAGGCTGGCTCTGGGTACCAAAAAAAAGTGAAACTAAGTCTGAAATGTTTATCTTGCTTCCTTTGTGATCTTATGCAAGTTGCTTACCTTCTCTGATACACAGTTTTTTTCATCTGGGGATAATGACAAGTTACTTATTATTTTATGGTAAGTATTAAATGTATTTTATGGTAAGGAATAAATGAGCTACTGCTATGAATATGCTAAATATAGAAGAGACAAATGAAAAATGATACCTCCTAATGTCATGCTTTACGGGCTTGAAACATAATCTGAGTCTTAAATTCCCAGGAGATGTTCTGAAATGATTTGTTTATTCTTTTCTTAGACATAGGATCTTAGGGTGGAGACAAGGAGAAACTAGTGGGTTTTGTGTTCCTGGCTTGAGAGAATCATCTTTAACTAAAAATGGGACCTTAAAGTTCCAATTTAAAATAATAGAGTTCAAGAGTGTGTTCTCTGCCATCTTCAACTTATTAGCTTGCTTGCTTTCTTCGATCCATCTCTTCAATGAAAATGGGATTACTGACTCTAAGGGATAATTCATAAGAGGGCATAGAGGAATATTTATCACCAAGCTTCTCTGTGTCACACAACTCACATTTTAAACATTTTAAACTCCTCTGTGTTTCTCTGTAGCACTTGAGAACATAAGGTGTTTCAAAACATTCCATTACAAAGGCCAGGTTTTCAACTGCTGTAGAAATGGGGACGAGCCATATTCCAGTGGTAAATCAGTGACACCCAGTGGCTGCTGCTTTTACATTTATCTTTAAAAAAAATTTTTTTTTAAATTGAACTTTCTAAAATTCTGTCCCAGAACAAATTAAAGAAGACGATGAGAACATGAAAGTCACAGTGGGCTTCGGAGAGTTTCTCGGCAGTGGCCTGACTTTCCTAGGACGTGGGAACCCTCTCCCAGGAAGACTAAAAATGGAGAGAGAGCAGGAAGGTGAAGGTGGAGAAAGCAGTTTCGGGAATTTCCAGCCCCATCATTTACATGTGACTCAAGAACTCGAGCTTTCCTGCCCCAGCTGGATTTCCCAAGAATTGTGCTCATCCGTGAAGCGACATGTCAACTGCCCAGACTCCAGCTCAACGCTAATGTGTGTGGTGAACCCCTGGGGACACTCACTGGACATCAGACTTCCTAGGTGTGAGAAAGTCTAACTGGAGGGTGGAAGCTCTGTGAGTTCTTGTGAGCACCCCACGTCTCCACGTGTGACACTGAGGAGGGGCTTAGCATGAACCTGCTAGGCTGAAATCCCAGATCATTCCCTGTGCTGTTGGAGCCACTTACACCCTCTGAAAGGCCTGTGTTTTATCGGTATGATGAGGATAGTAATACCTCCCTCATGGGCTAATGAAATGATAAACCAAAGTATAAAGCATAAAGTTATCTTTTTATTTTTTATCAGCTTTGGTTCTCTCCACTTGGGAGCATGTCAACTTTTGAGAAAGACCTTCCTCTGAAACAGGATGAGTCCCTTGCACTAGTTAGGTGCTCCATGATCTGACTCCACTCTCAGGTGACAGCTTGAATGAAATGTACTCAGTTTTAATAATTACAGGGTAGGATGACTTTCTGGATGGGACTCATGTTGCTAAAACTTCAGGTTTCTGGATGAAAGACTCTAGAGAAATATCACATTGCAAAATTGTTACCTGGTAACTTCCATTGTAAGGACTGGTCTTTTTCCCCCACACAAAACATTAAAGAAGTTATAGTAACACAGAGAGGTGCTAAAGAAGACAATTAGGTAACATAGTTTATAAGGGAGAGTACATTAAAACAAGACTCAAGGGCAGGATTGTTGTTTGCTTTAATAGCCAGCTAAATATTTTCAGCAAGTGAATTATTAAACCATGTAACTAGAAATTTGGTAGTAAATCAAATTTATAAAAGATGACCTTTTTAGTATTTTTTTTTTTCACATTGGTTAAACACCTGGAATGGTTAACATGCTGAGTTTTGTGACTAGATAGACTAGATGGATTTGAAACTCAGCTTTTGCACTAACTTATTTACCTAGATTCACCTACGGAATGGTTGGTGTTTTAGTCAGTTAGTGTATTAGTCATGGCTCTCCCAAGAAACAGAACCAGTAGAATATATAACTACCAGAGAGAGAATTTATTAGACTGGCTCATACAACCACCTGGGTTGAAAAGTCCTACACAGGCGGTCCACAGGCTGCAGAGCCAGAGAAACCAGTAGCTGCTCCGACCAAGAAGCCAGAAGCCTCAGAACAAGAGAGAGAAGCCAATGGTACAGCCCCAGTGTGAAGGCCCAAAAGGCCCCCTGGACAGCAGCTGTGCTAAGTCCACATTCAAGGGCTGAGAACCTGGAGTTTGCTGTCCACTGGCAACAGCAGCAGAAAAACACTCCTGCTTGGGAAGGGAGAGAGCTGCTCGAAGAGTGAGCTTCTCTCTCTGCTCTTCTGTTCATTCATGTCCCCTGCCCTAATGACAATGCCCCCACATTCAAGATGGATCATCCCCATTCAGTGCACTGACTCTCATGCCAATCTTCTAACACCCTCACAAACACACCCAGAAGCATGCTTTGCCAACTCTGTAGGCATCCCTCCAACCTTTCAAGCTGACAACCAAGATTAGCCATTACAGTTGGGAAGAGTTAAAGCAGAGCAAGTCTGGGAGCACCTGGCCCCTGGCACACAGGAAGTGCTCATTATGGATTATCGGATGCCAACCCTTGTTATGTAGCAAACAGGTTTTTTTTTTTTTTGTTTTTTGTTTTGTTTTCATTTGTAAGTATTATGGTTGGGATACAAAGTGTCTCCTAAAGACTCATGTGTTGAATGCTTGGTCCCCAATGCTGCCGTGTTTAGAGGTTGGATCATGATGGCTTTGACTTTATGAAGCTTAATGGGAGGCGGTGGAAATTGTAAGTAGCTGGGGCTGGGATGGAGTAAATAGGTCTCTGGGGATGGGTTGTTGGCCCTTGGAGACTATATCTTATCCAGGACCTTTTATTTTATTTCTTTAAAAAATTTTTAAAATTTATTCTAATAAGTTATACATGACAGCAGAATGCATTTCTACTCATTGTACACAAATGGAGCACAACCTCTCAATTTCTCTGGCTGTGTAGGATGTAGAGTCACACCGTTCGTGCAGTCATACAAATACGCAGGGTAATAATGTCTGTCTCATTCAACCATCCTTCCCATCCCCCACCTTTACTCCCTTCTGCCCGATCCAAAGTTCCTCCATTCTTCCCTAGCCTTCCCCCCAATATGGATCAGCATCTGCATATCAGAGAAAACATTTGTTCCTGGCCCTTTTCACTGCCTGCCTGTCTCTCTGCATCCTGGCTGCCATGAGCTGAGCAGCTGTCTCTGCCATACCTTTCTACCATGATGACCTTACCTCAGGCCCAGAGCAAAGGAGTCAGGAGATGATGAACTGAAATCTCAAGAACCGTGAGCCAAAATAAATCTTTCCTCCTCTAAGCTGTTGTTCTCAAGCAATTTTCACAGGAAAAAATAAAAAAGAAACCAACCCAAGTAAAAATTGTATATATTTATTACACAACATGATATTTCAATATATGTAGATATTTTGAGACACCTAAATCAAACATTACTTTGTGCCAGAAACACTTAAAATCTGCTCTCAGCAATGACCGACCATGCAATATATTGTTACTAACTATCGTTATCACAATGTACAACAGATCTTTTGAACTTATTCTTCCCGTGTAACTAAAATCTTATGTCCTTTGACCAACCTCTGTCATCCTTTTACCCACGAATAAATAATTTTTATTCCCCCTTTACTAACTAAAAGTGAAATATTAAAGTGAACATCAGCTAATTTCAACATTATTTTAATGTTAGTAAAGTCCTACACTTGTAATAGAAGGGAGAGATAGAGGAAATTGACTTATGATGAAACAATATACATTTCATTAAAATGCTTGGGTACATCTACCCCTGAAGGCACAATCCTTGTGCCTTGTCTTGTGCCTGTGCTGTTGGACACGTATGCCCCCATCATTTCCTTGAGTGTGACAGTAGCCACCAAGGCTGATTCAACCATGTGACTCAGATGCAACAAATAGTAAGTACTGCTCTTGGTGACCCTTTTGAAACACTGAAAAACTCTTGGCAAATTTTCAGGCAAGGCAAAGAGTGGTCGTCCCTCGTTATGTGGTAGCTAGCTTTATTACTGGGAATTTTGTATTGGTTTATATAAACCAAATACATGGTTTATTTTTAATCCATACAAAAATAATTTGTTAGTTTCTAAGTTCAGAGAATTCTAAACAGATTTTTCACCTACACAGTCCTTGGATGGAATAACATTTCGTTGTGGGATTGCCTCCTTCATTACTGCATGTTGATCATCTTTGATCTCCATTACTAAATGCCAGTAACCGCCCCCCCATCTTTGTGCCAACCAAAAATAACCCCACAATTTTCCAGAATGCCTCCTAAGGGGTGGTGCTTAGGAACTGATGGCTCAGGGAGGCATTGGAACTCAAAGCTTATTTTCTGAACTTCTTCGGCAAGGTTTCAAAAGCGAGGGTGTGGGGAGCAAGTCCCAGGAACTTCTCATAAAGGGCTTCCTTCAAATTTCAAGAGAGATAATTGCCAGGACGTAGAGTTCACCTAAGGGAATCCTGGCCATACAAGAAGAGGGAATCCTTGTCCAACGCTTTCCCCACCAGGAGAATGTTAGAAGGGTGGAAAGATGAGAGAGGCTGGGTGAGACCCATGTGTCCTGGTTTAGCTTCTTTCACATCCCATGCCAAGGGAAGATGGGCATTCAAGGACAACAGTTCAAGGTCAACAGCCATTTGCCCACTTGGCAACTCTGCAAGGACCTTGTCATATCCCAGTGTTTAAATTCAGCCTGGCTAGATTCTTGACACCAAGGAGGACATGTCTTTTCTCCTCTGCCACCATATGATCACATAAGCCACACTCCTGCTAATAAAACCTGTGATGATCTAGGGTGACACTGAAGAGAAAAACTTGACCTACACAGATAGAACGTTTATGGAAAAGGGTATTTCTTATTGTTGTGCCAGATTGTTTTTTTTCTCTCATTGTCCAGCAGGTAGAGACTTATGAGAAAGACAGAGGAGATGGAAGCCTATATATCTATATCTATATCTATATCTATATCTATATCTATATCTATATCTATCTATCTATCCTTTACTCACGATTATAGAGTGAATAAGTATGTATTTTTATCTATGCTATTAACCAGAAGTTCACCCCCTGGATTTGTTACATATAGATGATACTATTTTGATAAGAGATGGCTTTGGCATAATGCATCACAAGAGGCTTGATATTGTAAATGTCACACATTTAGGTTCAGCATTTGCCTTATTAATCAACAAAAGAATCTCAGACATTTCCATTAGAAAATTAAAAGATCATGGGTTTTTGTAGGAAAACATGATGCCAATTTTTCAATATAACTTTCAGGCAAGTTGACTCTTGTAAAATAATTTTTCCTCCTTTCGGTAAGACCAAGTGAATGTTTATTTGCTATTATTCATATGGAACAACTTTTAAAATAAAAGTGTTTCCTGAGCCAATTTCAAAACTTCAGCTCATTTAAAATGGCTTTCACAGAAAGTGTTTCTGTGATGTGTCCATCTCCAATGTTAATGGATCAGAGAGTGCTAAAAATTAAGGTAGGAAATTTACAGGTGAAAAGATAGTTATTGATTCACTGTATCTCCTCTTCCCGCAAGCACACGCCTGGGTTGCACATGGTTCTCATGCAAGTTCCACATTCCTGGTTGGGTCACAGCCCTGAGCAGTGAACTGTGAGCAAAGGTAATGCTCATTCTAAAGATGGCTGGGCCTGAGACTTGCTGCCCCACCCAGTCCCTCCTCAGCCTTTACACAGCATCAATCAGGCAGAACTTTCCCAGCAGAGGAGTCTGCATGTCACAGTGGACCTGGCCCAACTCCCACAGCTATAAATAGATTCTCAGTGGGTCTCAGAAGGGTCTGGAGACACCAGAAATACAGCAGTTCTGGGTAGGGTGGAAGGCTGAGGCCAGAAAGTGGGAAAGGACTCGGAATCTAAGTTGAATTGAGGCCAGAACCTAGACTTTTGTTATTAATAGTGTTTCCTTTCTCAGAAGGACTGAGCTGGGCTGTTCTTTGGCTGGTTTTATACCTCCCTTTGGCTAGATCATTTCATTTCTGCTTGCTCATGCCCTCTCCACCTCTTCCTAGCAAGCTCAGGGACTGACTTCCAATCGCTTTCCCTTGTGGGTTCTTTTAGGTCATGGAGTTACTTTTTCTCCTGACAAGTTTTTAACTATGTTATTATACATGGCTCTTTAAAAAGCCACTAAAGTTTTAGATTTGATATATGAGTGTATCAGTATGGTAAAAATAATAAACTTGAAACAGGATAATGACCCGAAAAGTGCTCATTATAAAACAAAATTTCAAAAAGAATTCCCCCAAAACTTTATTAATCGACTACAAGGTCTGAATTATGTAACATTGTTCTATTCAGCTTTTCCACTACTCTGACCAAAAGACTTGACAAGAACGATATTTGTTTAGGAGTTCTTTTTTTGTTCTAATTAGTTATACATGACAGTAGGATGCATTTTGACACATCATACATAAATGGAGTATAACTTCTCATTCTTCTAATTGTACACGATGTAGGATCACACAGGTCATGTAGTCAGTCATGTATGCACATAGGGTCTTAATTGACAAGAACAATTGTAGAGGAGGAAAAGTTTAATTGAGGCTCATGATTTCAGGAGTCTCAATCTATAGATGGCTGGACTCCATTGTTCTAGGCCTGAGATAAGGCAGAACATCATGGTAGAAGGGTGTGGAGGAGGAAATCAGCTCAGAACATGACAAACTCAGAACAGGGACAAAATATGTACCACCAAGGCACACCCCCAGTGACCTACCTCCTCCAGCCACACCCTACTTGCCTCCAGCTCTCATAAGCCAAACATCTCACCTCTAAACTTTCTTGCACTGTTTCACATCTGAGCTTTTGGGGGACATCTCATATCTAAACCATAAGAATTGTTATAGGTGTAGATTAATGTTTATATTACCACTAAAATGTGTAGATCAGACTACTATAACAAGATAAAACCTGGTAGGAAATATAACAAAATATTTATAGAAATTTTTGATGGGCTTTCATTATAATTTTATTTACTTTCAAATTTTTATATATTTGGTATATAAAGTTTTATAACAAGAAAAACAATTTTGAAGTCGCCAACTATTTCTTTTGTTTCCTTTTTCATATCAGCCAGTATCTAAAGTTTTCTGAAATGACAATAGATGTGTGCTGATGGTGATGGGAGGATAATGTTGGGAAAGGGAAGAAGGAAAGAACACTTTGTTCATAGGAATGAGTTTATGCTATTGCTTTAGACATAAAATGTTTTATGGGAATTGCCTAAGATTTTTCACTCACAAAGATTGGTGATAAGTTGTAACAAACTTTGGTGGAATTTTTGCAACCCAGAATGCATTTTTGCCTTTCTAAGAACAGACAGTTTTCTTTCCAGAAATTACCTCTGGTGCAACTGTTACCAGAAGTCCTATCCTATACTTAGGCTGGGAACAATCACACAACTCATTTAACTATTGACATCACCACTTCCCCATGAACTTGAATTTTTTAATAGAGGGATATAATTTGCTTGGAACTCCATCAGATCCTAGCAGCACCTTGTCATACCCATCTCCTTGTTCTGCAAATGCCTTGTTGAAAGCCCTTTCTCAAGACCAAATCATTCCCCTTTGCTGAAGTTAATCAGTATTGTTTTCTTTTGCTACCAGTAAAAGGACTTGTGAGTTATTTTACAGCCGGACTGGGGCAGCTCTTGGCTTATCTCCTGGATGTTTTGCTTTGACTTTGGCCAATTCAAAATCAGTGGGCCCACTTACCAACTAACTCATGATTTATGATGTACTGTTTACAGACTCAATTCCCCTGTTGAAACTCAGGGCCAAATTGTTTGTTGATAGCTTTCACCTGGCCACAACCAGTTAGCCTGGCTTGGTTAAGATGACCAGAGGGCAAAAAAGACCCCACAGGGAACCTCTACCTAGCGGTTTGGCAAGCTGAGGTTCATATAAACTATCTTGGTTATTTAATCTGGAGAGCAAGCACCTCCTTATGCAAAGAGTAAGTCGCCCAGTTGCATCCAGAGGTCGCAGACTCTCTCGGGGCTCTGCCAGCCATTTCTCTCTGTGCACCAGAGCTTTGGCCTTTATTGGAACCTTAGGTGAACGAGCTCTGCAAAGTCTCCCAAGTCCTTTCAATTGACCTAACCCAAATAATCCCTATGGGACCTTAACTAACAAGTTGGATTGACAGGAAACTTTCAACCACAGGGGAAACCTGGTACAGGAGGAGCGAAGGCCCCCCATTTAAGACAGGGAGAGGGGCTTGGGTGGCTAGGTGGTCTTTAACAACATCTCCAGAGAGGGAAACCATGCTAGGATTTTTTCACGAATGTGTGAAAACCTAAGGGGGCATTAGACAACTTTTATAAGACACCCTAGATCAGAATGAAATCAGGAGAAATTTTGACCACCTTCTCATGACACAAAGCCTCTGATACTGGAATGTCGCCAGGCAGCTTCGTAGTATGGCCAGTGAGCCCTGAAGCTGGTCTTCTTGGGCACTTCTTCTTTCTCTCTCTTACCTCCTCCATGTGATTCCCTTTTCTGGATTGCTTTGTCTCTTTTTTCCTCTGGTTGCTTGGTGAATTTTAAACTAAGATCCAGTGTGCTTTGAGGGAGTCAGTGGATTACATGTTCCAGAAATGCTGTTTCTCTCTTGAATGAGGCTGTGGACTAGTTCCAGGTCACAGAGAATCACAGCATTCACAAACCCTGAGGCTTGTTGTTCTCTTTTGGGAGGAGTTACTGAGATCGTTGTACTATCATAGCTATGTTTACATATTTTATTTTTTCTCCCCTGATGGCTATGAACATCTTGATTACAGTGGCTTATCATTTATCTTTCCATTCCCTAAGAGCACCAAGCAAATAGGTCCTCCAAAAGCATTTCCAGAACAATGTGCCTATATGTATATATTTGAGGGCAAATTACCAAAAGCTCAAAGAAGCTTAGGCTTTTCTTCCTGCCTTGATGTCATAATTTTGAAAATGACATTTTAAAAAGCCCAGTGAGTTTATACAAGAAAAGAATTTCAACATGTAGCTTGTGTCCTCTTTTAGAAAATGGGGATATAAGACTACCCACTTCCCTGGGTTGTTTGAGGATTACATGACTCAATTTTTCTTTTTTTCTGGAAGGGAGTACTGGGGATTGAACTCAGGGACACTCGGCCACTGAGCTACATCCTCAGGCCTATTTTGCTTTTTATTTAGAGACAGAGTCTCACTGAGTTGCTTAGCACCTCGCTGTTGCTGAGTCTGGCTTTGAACTCACAATCCTCCTGCCTCAGCCTCTGGAGCCACAGGGATTACAGGCATGCACTACCACACCCTGAGATGAGTCACTTTTTCTAGAGTATTTGGCATGTAGTAAGATGGCTTTTACTCTTGGTCATATAATTGCTCAATAGACTCAATGTGTACAGTCTTACCAGCAATGAGTTTATAAAAATCCAGAAAATTCCCATAAGCCTTGTATTCTGTACTACTCTTTTTCTGGGTTATCCTTATGCATTCTGTTTCCATGTGGTCTTCCTGTGTGTGTACACTGGAACAATCTACTACTATCCTTTCCCCTTAGCTTCTGGCTAAACCTAAATTCTTGGAGAGAGTTAGGAGAGGTTTTCCATCAGTCCATTCTCTCACACTGGCCATACATGTTGTCATTTTCAAGGTGTCGGATACCAAATACAGACTGCCTAAATCAACCAAGAAAATATTGCCTAAGAATCCTCCCATTCAGATAAAGACTGAAATAAACCCCCATGAGTGAAAAGAATGAGGAACAGGTAACTATCAGTAGCGACTCAGATTGCCCTCTAGGAAGCTCCTTAGGGATCTCAACTACACTAGTCCCATCTACCCTTCCCTGGGGAACCCTATGTTCATGCAGAAGAGGCGGTATTTTACTGCTCTATGAAAGGCAATGTCATGTACTTCACCCAGATGGCCAGTCTTGTAAATTAGAGATCAAAAAATAACATTAAATTTAAGAAATATCATGACTTATTGCAATCACTTACTCTAAACCAAATATTTAAAATCAAAATAACTAAAATTGCCTAATAATATGCCTTTGATTTATTCTTTTCCTTCCATTTTGATCATATGTGTGCTACCTTCTATGGACAAGTGTATGTATATGTGCAGATATGAAAGTCTCCCTCATCCAAATGATTTGGGAGCCAACTCCTACACACAGATGAATGCTTCAAATATGGGAGGAGAAAATCTAGAAAGCCTTCTAGAGGGAATACCTGGAGAAGCTGTGTGACCCCCCTGCAAGATATCAGAGATGAGGTGAGACCTCAAATTTTCCTTACAAAGGGCTCAGATTTCAGGTAGCCTGAGGGACAGGAGGAAACCAACAGGCTTCCCACAGATTTAAAGGATGGATGGTGTCACTGTGGGTCTGAGAGACTCCCAATACTAAAGTCACCTTTGAACCTACACAACACACAAACATGAGAATTTACAGTGTTACTTCTGAAGAGTCAAAGGAAACACTCTTGCTGTCCACTGACCACTTCTTGTAACTTTAGGATTAGAAGCTGGCACTGAAGTTTCAGAGTGTCTGGGAATAGTAACCATAGTCTGGAGAAATTCCTTCAATAATAGAAATCTTTACTGAAATTTGTTTATGTTCTTTCCTGAGGGTTCTTTTCCTGCACTTTGAAAGTTCATGCAACTTTCTGACTCATAAATGTTTCCAATCAACCACTAGATGGCAACATTGTCCTTTTATGTTAAAGCTTTGACTACACTAAATAGGATGGATTTATTTTAAAAAGAAAGCAAAAGTTAGGCATTGAAATACATCACTCTGTGGGGCTGGTCGCCTGGCGTGCGTGCCACCCGGGTTCGATCCTCAGCACCACATACCAACAAAGATGTTGTGTCCGCCGAGAACTAAAAAATAAATATTAAAAATTCTCTCTCTCTCCCCTCTCTCACTCTCTCTTAAAAAAAAAAAAAAAAGAAATACATCACTCTGTAAAATGGGAACAAGGTAGATCATACTCAATTATTAATCTGTAATCAACTTACCTAAAAGGTGTTTTGAGCAACTTTCTATTTCTGTACATCCTTGGACAACAGACATCTAAAATTGGTGCTAAGAGATTAGCTCTTCCGGTGTTTGTGGCTGCAGGGAACTGTTCTGATGCTGGAGGATATTTTTTTCACTCAACTCATTTAATATCTCTTTCGATTTTACAACATCCTGGAACAGGGATTTTCGAACCTGGAGGCGTAATATTAAATAAATAAATAAATAAGTAAAAGATTTCAAGGAACATTCCTCAGAGATTCTGATTTGGCAGATCAGGAGTGGGCATGAGTATCTGAATGTTTTTTCTTTCATGTACTTCTGAATATCAACAAGTCTGGGAGTGGTCCTAGTGTCTTTAATTCCTCCAGCAACAGAATCTTCAAAATCATATGAACTTTAACTCACTTTAACAACTGTTTCATATACCTCTTTTTTTCTTTCTTTCTTTCTTTCTTTCTTTCTTTTTCTTTCTTTCTTTCTTTCTTTCTTTTTTTTGAAAAAAAGTCTTAACTAAAAGTAGTCAAACATCTCAACTACAATAAAGTTGAATTTGCCACAAAAATAGCAGAGCTGCCCTGATTGAAATATTCATCCACCCTATGTGTCTAAAACCAAGGTTATATCAGACCTGCCTCTGGGTTGAAATTATGTGATGAGAAAGAGGGTTTGCTAATGACATTGCCAATCCTGTGTTTCTTATAACAGAAGGTTCTCAAACTGGGGGTGGTAGATTTCTGCAGGAAGAACTTCAGAGATTCCAGAATGATGTTGCTTTATTGTTATGCTATTAAATGTTAGGATGCATAGCTTAAAAAAATCATGATCAATTCTGAAAACTCTGAGGATCCTCCAGCTACATGAAGTAGTATTTTTGTTTGTCATTTCTCATTTTCTCTCTTTCCTTCTCCTCTTCACTTTTTTCCTTGTCTCCCTTTCTGTCTCTTTGTCTTCTTTTGTCCCCATCTCTTTCTTCTTCCCTATCTCTCTGTCTCTCTATCTCTTTCATTTGTTATTTACTCTGTGTCATTACTTACTGTTTGGTTTATGGTAATATGATGAGACCAATCAATCTCTTTTCAAATATTATTTGTCTTGACCCATTTGAATCCATCAACCTCGAAAAAATTTTTTCTTTATCTTTAATTTTTAATTTATTATCCTTATTTTTTTGTAGTTAAAATAGGAAAATACTCTGAGGATTAGTATTAGAATAGCCAATTTTAAATTAGCATTAAAAATCATTTAGAGGTTTATATAAAGAATCTCATAATGACAATAAAAGAGAACAGTGCTTTCCTCAATGGATTAACAATTAGACTACAGATACTGTTCAAAACCTTATGGGATGATTTTATTCCAATAGGAACCAAGCACCAGAGTACCGTAACATGACTCTCCTTTCAAAGGTACATGAAGCTGTACCTAGGTGAATATGGATTGCAAGGGCGTAGATTCTCGAAAACTTCCGGCATTGTTAAATTCGTGTGCCTTCTGCTTCTCTGGTTCTTTATGAAATTGTTGAATTTAAAGACAAGAGGCTTCCTAGAAGTTTTCTAATTCATAAAACCGCTTGCAGTTTTTGAAAGACAATTGCAAACACACACACACACACACACACACACACACACACACAGAATAAGGAAAGGGTGTGGATATTGAAATGTGCATTGGCTTAGAAATCAGATCTGCAGTGCAGAGGTTCTCCTCCCCCAAAGGCTGCTTACTTTTCATGTTATGATTGGAGTCTGCACGCCACACTCCCTGCATGCCGGTGACCATCCTTGGCAGCAGGAAGAGTGGACAGAACAGTCAGTTTAGAAGTTTTAATTTAGAGGTGGACATGTGGAGCCTGCACTCCCACTGAACGGGGCCAGTAGAGGGACCTGAAGCTCCGCTCAAATTGTCTGGGTTCAGGACAGAAGTCTGTGTGTCCAAATAAACACTTATTTTCTTGGAACCGTATTCCTCGTTTCTCTCCTTTAAAAAATGTAAGAGAATTATCTGCAGGAAAACATTCAGATTTAGATCAAAACAGAAAAATGAAGCACTGCTCTCCATCGAGAGAGCTAAACCCCCCTCCTCCCTCCAGAAAGTGTCAGTGATTTTGATTAGCAGGAATCACTGACACGACAAATCAACCCCGTTTTAATTTTTAAAAGACACTTGAGGTGTGTTTCACAGCACCTCGTGCCTGTGCAAACTAAAAAATTAAAACAAAATAAATTTTAAAAAATATATATTTTTAAATGATGGAGGCTTGGTGGAGTGTGGGGGGGGGCAGGTCTCTGAATTGAGAAAATGTTAGATTTTAAACCCCAGAAAACCCTGTCCTGGTTTCCAAATGTTTACCTTTCTGCAAAGCTGGCCCACAGAGTACCTTCTCTCTTCAAAAGAAAATCCTGGCACCTAGAAGATTGGGCTGACAGTGACTATTAAAATGACTTGTTTAATGAGCAGCATGATTGAACCACGGTGGGAACACTGGGGAGGTTTCTCGCAAGGACTTGGTTTGGTGTTTATATTTTGTTATGTTGTGTGCTTCCACTGTCCCTTATTTTGACAAGCTATCGAAAAGTTTGGAATGAGGATAGGCAATTTCTTTTTTCTTTCTTTCTTTCTTTCTTTTTTTTTTTTTTTTAAACCTGGTTGCTAAAAAAGAAATGGTGCTTCTTCTTACCTGCCTCTAATGGAACCCTGGCTGTGCCACTTAAGTGGGAGTACTTGGCAGGGATGCAGCGCCAAAGATTCTCCAAGCCTGTGTATTCCTGATGAGCAGGGACCTTGATGGATGTGCTTATTCTTTTAAAGCGCTAGGCTACCCTCCACTAAGTAAAGGCTATTTGCTAAATGGTAGGCAAATTGTCGATTCGTGGGCCTGGAAGGAACCATCTTCCAGAAATCATTAACTGCACAACACTCATTCTGCGATCCTCTTCCAGGTTGGATATTTAAGGCATCTGCCTCCTCCGTCTTCTGAGATGATTATCCACTCTCCTCTTTCCTTCTTGATAGACTGCACAAATTCTGCCTCTTGCCATATGGAAGATCGTTCTTTTTAAAAGTTTAAATTTCCCTTCATAAATAGAAGCCAATTACTTATTTTTTTTCCCTGAAAAGAAAAATGGAAAACATCCCTTTTCTTTGCCAGGACAAATGTACCAAATTTCTTTTGTTTTATGTGTTTGTCCTTTGGCTTCAAAAGTTTGGGCTTATTTCTCAGCAAATTCAATATTATCTTCTCAATCATTTTGAACTTTTCACCATTTCCCTTATTGATGAAGTGATTAACTGAAAATAAGATATGAAATCATAAGTAGATGTTGAATTTAAAGAAACATATGAGATAATATAAAAAAATCATACCTAAGCCAGGTGCGGTGGCGCACACCTGTAATCCCAGGGGCTCTAGAGGCTGAGGCAGGAGGATCATGAGTTCAAAGACAGCCTTAACAATGGTGAGGCACTAAGCAATTCAGTGAGACCTTGTCTCTAAATAAAATACAAAATAGGGCTGGGGATGTGGCTCAGTGGTTGAGTACCTCCTTGTTCAATCCCTGGTACTCTCCCCCAAAATCATACATAAATTTCATGGCTGACTACTCAAAAGAATAAAAGTACACATCTTACAAGTAGACAGCTTTCTTTCTCACCTGATAGAATAGGTCTCATTGACTTGCTGAATCCCCTGAAAGCAAACAGTGACTTGCAAATATCCTAAAAATTCTGGTCTTTATTCTGCCAAGTACTCCCACATAAGTGCTCAGCCAGGGGTTCCATTAGAGGCAGATAAGAAGAAGCACCATTTCCTGGCTGAAAAGCCACCAGGTTTAAAAAAAAAAATTACCCATCCTCATTCCAAATTCTTCTATCCTAGAATTTCCAGACTTTTATGTATAATAATTTTTCCTTGTGTCTTTAAAGGAAAAAAGGAGTCAGTGTTGTTCAGGGACATTTTTTGTGGAGATGTTATAATATCGCCACTGCAGAGATGATTTGCTCTCTTTTAGACAGATTTCTGGACTCCCAGGGTCTAAGATTTCCATTCGCATTGCAGTTGATGAGGTGGAACAAAATAACCACAGTCGGATTTTAAGCAGAAAGCTTCCAGGATCATGCAATGCAAACTCTTTCACCATGGCAATAATTGGTGAAAGAGCAGTTGTTTTAGGGGGAAAAAAATCTGCAAGCTGACTCAGAAGAGAAGATGCAAATGGCACAGGGTTCCAAAAAGAAGGATTATACTAACATGGAAGATGTGTGGGCAAGCACATGCAGCATGTGTGTGTGTGTTGGGGAGGGGGTTGACTAATTCCTTCCCAATTTTGATGACCAGATCTTTGAACCCAGAGTGGGGGGTTAAACTTCTAAACAAAACAAAAGGGAACAGTACCTATCACAGGAGAGCAGGCATTCCCCACTCTCAGAGAACTTTAGAGCAGAAAGGATTCTAGAAAAACTGAGCCCACAAACCTCCAGGTTGCAGAGAATTGGGGCCCGGCGTAGTGCGTCATTTCAGAGATGAGTCTGTGAGACCTGCCTGGGAAAGGCAGTTCTCCTGTGGCACATCTGCTGTTGCCTTTCTGGGGTCCAGCGGGGTCTCTAATCCTTGCCTTTTCTGCCTGTCAGCTCTCCTCTTTCGCCCTCTTCTCCAGGGAAAAGTCATCCTGAAGTACCAGCACATGTTTGAAGCATGCATTTCAAGTACCAGCTGGATTTGATTTAGGTAAATTAAATAACCCTGTGGTTTAAAACAGATCACCAGAGAACTGTGCATTTTGCCCGGTATAGAAAGAGTGATGAGTGTACTTTCATGTCGAGCCGTTGGCTTGGACTGAGGGACTCTAGAAGATGCTCTATAAAATTTGCTTTCTTACTTACTGTAAAGATCACTGGGCTGCCAGCCACAAAGCTGGGCTCCCCATGCATGTTTGAACACAACCTATGGAAAGATACTTTTTGCATTTCAGAATCCAGGAAAAGCCATGTTTCTAAGCCAACAATTAGAGTGGCTTTTTTTTTTTTTAGATGATGCTAATTTTGGAACTTCCTTTATTGCTTAGGCTGTTAGAAAATACCATTTGCCATTAGGAAGACAGTTCAGGGTACTGGTTAGTGCTCAAGCTTGAGAGTCTAAAAGAATCAGTTGAGTCTCCCAGTGCCTGCACTTACCTTCCCAAAGCCTTGGTTTTCTCATCTGTAAAATGAACATAATCACCTACCTTATGTTTTACTATGAAGAAAGATAATGGCTTCCCATGCAGGATATATATATATATTTTTTTTTCCCAAAGATAATGAAGGTAAAACATTGGTTCTCTTTTATAACCCATGATGAATGCTTAATAAATGTTGGCTATTATTGCTTACACATGGGAGAAATAATAAGCAATAGGCCAGCAAGTGATATGTCAGGCACTAGGCTTCACACTGGGAATAAATGAAAGAACAACCGAAACCCAGCTCCAACTCTCAAAGGGTGTATTCTCATACAGCAAGCAGGCTGCCAAGTACATAATAAAATGTGACAGATTCCATGATGAGAAAGGACAGGTGGAGCATGACCCAGAGTTGAAGGAAGTTCAAGTTCAGGTTCCTGCAGTAGAGAAGAAGCTTGCTGGCAAGGGGGTGCAGGGAGGGAGGTTTGGTGTGACCAGACAGCAAGCGGGACAAGGACAGAGCAGCCAGAGTGGGTGAAAGCAGTGGGGTGCCCGGGCACCAAGGCCTGTCTGCTACAGTGAGGACTCTCCACTTTTCCTCTAAACCCAGCGGAAAGTTATCACTGTACTATGAGCCACGATAAGACGGTACCTGCTTTGCTGTGTAGGAGTATCACTCAGGCACGGAGAACGAGATTAGAGGAGGGCGAGAGTAGAAGAAGGAGATGATTTGGGCAGTGCCAGAGCCATGCTGGAGAGACGGGACTAGGGTCATGGCATCTGCAAAGCCATATTTATACCTCCCACCTTCCAGGAACCATACAGCAGTGAATGGTTTGCATTTGAGTCTTTTTGAATATTTCCTTCAGCTTTTATTTTCTCACTGATTTTCTCTTTGCTACAATATTGAGGATTTATTACATCCTCTGTATTATTTGTTTTTAGGCATGTCTCCTCAAATCTTTGGTGCAATAAAAATGAGGAAGAAGGAACGCAAAGAAAGATGAAAGAAAGAAAGGAATGTGGATACACAGAAAGACAAACTATATTCTTTTCTTTAAATAAATTTATTTCAGAATAGCTGTATAGCATCTGTCCTGGTTTTGACCTGATTTGGGGGGAAAGCTGCATATTGGACTCTGCATCTGTTTTCATCATTAAATGCATTATAACCTTGCTGAGGACGTGACCCAGATGGCTTTAGCATTTTAGGACAGACTCCAGCTTTCCTCCTCTGTTTAACATCTGACCATAATGCAGACACCTGCGTATTTAAACAGGTGCAGTCAGAACAAGTTTTTGAGCTCATCACTTCTTTGCCAGCAAGGTGTGTGAAAGAAGATTTGTGCAGCCAGTTGATACTAAATTGCATAATAGGTTACCCCGAGCCCTTTGAATTCAAACAAAGGAAGTTCTCAACCTGATTGGAATTAACCTATACCGACTCGACTTTCTGCTTCATCTTTGATGAAGCCAGCAAAGCTGACACCGATGGGCAGGCGGGAAGCCTGATGGGTGTTAATGGGGGGTTTTCAAGTTTGTCTTGCTTTCCTTAAACTATTAAGAAAGAACAAAAAACATTATTTAGAATAGAATCAGTTTCCAGGAAGGGAAGAAAGAAAACTGAGAATTTATTATTAAAGAAAGAAATGGAGCCAAGGTGGGGTAAAAAAAAAAAAAAGGGCCTTCTCACATCTCCTGGCCAGGTGCTCTGTGCATATAAATGTTTCAAGTTCAGCTTTAAGATCAAGGGAAAGTCTGTAGGGAGCCTTGTTTCCTAGAGGTCTGCTTGCTAGAGCTGCTCCTGAATACAGCCTGCCCATTTTTATTTGGTTATTAAGGATTAAAGGGGGCGACGATTCTGGAATGGTAGTTCTTGGTTTCCATTAACTTTGTACAAGGCAGCAAAAAGCAGGCTTCCAAGGGGCAGTTTGCATATGTATTGGGGGCTATCAGCCCGCGTCTTCCCCTGTCATCTGGCGTGTATGTTAAACATGAAATTGCCCTTCCTCTCATGAGCTCAGCCTGGAAGAAAGCTGCCTCATTGCAACGATTGAGAATCTCTGCGCCTCTCAGAAATCCTCCTGCTTTTCGCAGGAGTGTGGAGGGAAGATGAAAAGAATTTCACATTAGCTAGTTGGTTGCTCCAGATACTGCGGGTTAGCAATTGCCTCAGAAAGCTACTCACCGTTGCCCAAGTTCTCTGGGCTTGCAGCCGTCTGAATACACGAGCAGGCAGCCAACCCATCACTCCAAGTCCATATTTAAAATTTGGGTTTTTTGTTGTTGTTGTTTCGTTGTCTGTTGTCAAAATTAGAGCATGTCTAAAGTTACTTTCATTAAGCAACTCATAATAAAATAGCTTATATCTAAGAGAATGCTTGATTGTTGTGGTGGGTAATTGGGTCATAAATATCTGTTTTGGTAAGAGTCATTAAAACGATAGTACCAGTGAAGAGCCCAGCCTTAAAAAATACCCAAATCAACAAACCAGTTTCCTGATTTCATCCAAGCAAAGGTTTAGTGGGAACTCAGAGTTTATGAAAATTCACACTCTCTATCATTAACATTTTTTAAAATACCTTTGTTTTATTTATTTGTTTGTTTATTTATATGTGGTGCTGAGGATTGAACTCAGGGTATCGCACATGCTAGGCAAGCACTCTGCCACTGAGCCACAACCCTAGCCCCTGTCATTAACATTTTTAATCCCACAGAACTCCCAGAGCTTCAAGGTAGAGAACACAAAACTGAATCTAAGACAGCAAAGGGACTGGTCCCATGTCACATGAGCAGCCAATCATGGGATTTGGAATGAAAATTATATATTTTAACTTCATTTCATGAGCTCTCTTGCAGAATAATTGTGTTTTTAATACTGCCCATCTTTCTTCAGTTATTCTGGGTTTTGTAGCAATGAAGTAGGCTGCATGATACCAACAGTGAAAGATCCACCAAAAAATAGCTCTGGAACTATTTCTTATGGCATGTTTTTAATTGAAATTCTTAGATTCTCGGAGCCTAATTTATTTTATCTTATAACCTTATACTTTCATGATCATGGCTATTCAATATCATGACTATTTTAAAAGTTGTAATTAACAATTATAGGCCTATACTCATTATTACCTAATCATGAGCACAATTAAAGATTACAGAGTTGGCAGTTTTAGTTCATAGTTTTGCCAATCTTCTGCTAAATTGTGGGTTTCTTTTGTTTGAGATGGAACAATAGCCTAGAAAAAAAGATTTTAATAATACTTTATGCTTTCTATAGTAATTGTTGGGCCTCTGCCTGGTTCTTGCTTTTTTTCTATGTTGAAAATGTTCTGAGCTCTGTCGTTTAGAGGAATTGTACTCCAGGAACAGCAATGTTCGGGGCAAATGAATGGCATCCTATTCTATTTACTCTTTATTTGCATCTTAGGGAAAAGTCATCACATTTACTGGGCATGGGAATTTGGGGATGTTGAGTTTGGTCCTAGTCATTCATGGGTGTGACTCTCTGTTACCTCTGTTGCAGACCTTAATAATATGCTGGCCTTTAAGGACAGGCAGGTGGCCTCATTCACCCATGTTTTCATTCAGGTCCTACAACTCTTCGGAAGATAAGGGGGTCCATGACATCCAGCTGCCAACTAGAGGCAAATCATGACCCTGAAGACCTGAGAGTGCAGAGATGTGCATTGAGGAGAAGGATGATTGGTGGGAAGGTGGCATCCTCATTAGGTAGGGCCAGGATCACTTGGATCCTGGTGGAACCATTGAGAGGAAGGGAAGAATCAGGGTTGCCTGAACTTAATTAGCACTTTTACTAATGCAAAGGCAGCTGAACTCATTCTTCTGAAATTCTTGTTGCCGGTGAGCATGGTAAAAATTTATTAGAGTTACCATTACTTTGACCAGATTTCCCCCTACACATCATTATTTATTATCATAACTCTGCTTGGAGTTGATTGAGTGGTTTGGGGATAAAAATAAGACAGCAACATAAGGAAAATTAAGCTAAAAGATAAACAACATGAAAGTTATACTTGGATGATCTAAGGAAACTGGGGCTGCAAATGTCTCCAGGACAGTAATATGTTTTATATATATATATATATATATATATATATATATATATATATATATATGTTTTATTTATATATTTATATATGTTTTATTTATATATTTATATATGTTTTATATATAAATAAATAAAACACTCCTATTTTAGTCTTATAATAACAACTTTGATTTTTCATAGCTCTGGATAGTTTACAGAATCAATTCTCATGCATTTTATTTTATTTTCGGTACTAGGGATTGAACCTAGGGGTGCTCAACCATTGAGCCACATCCTCAGCCCTTTTTATTTTTTATTTTGACACTGGGTTTTACTAAGTTGCTGAGGACCACACTAATTTGCTCTGGCTGGCCTTGAACTTGTAATCTTCTTGCCTTAGCCTCCTGAGTTGTTGGGATAGACAATTGTTTTCAATTTTTTTTGGTGTGTGTTTTGAGAGATGGAGATGGAATCCAGGCTGTCATACTTGTTAGGAAAGCACTCTACCACTGAGCTACATCCTGAGCGATCCCCTGCATTTTTACCAATCCTATGATTATGGCTAAATTAGAGCAGATTTTTATTATTCCCTTTACCCACAGGAGTTAACTAAAGTTTAGGGATGCTCGAAGAATATAGTGGTAGAGACGGACTTACCCCCAAATCTAATCATCTTTCTACTTCTTTCTACCTTCCTGCTATGAATTCCAAATCAGGTCTCAAAAAAAAAAAAAAAAAACACACACACAAAAATGAAATACAATCAACAGTTGTGTTCAGAGTTTTAAACACCCAGTGTGTCTAGGTTAAGGAACTATTTGGGAGTTAAGTAATTTTTAAATCACCTACTCTTCCAAGCAACTCTATCTCAGAACTGAGAGTAAATTTGGGAATGTTTCCCAGCTACAAAATATAGAATCCTTTGGAACACCAATGTTTATGGTTATAAATCACCAGTCCATTCTGACTGGTATTTTTTAAAACCAAACTATCTGGTAATTGTGTCTTATTTCTTTCTTCTGCCAATGGCTGGACTCACACCCATTCAGACCTCACACAAAATGCCAAGGTCTGCACCTTTTCACTATGAACTGGCATTTTCAGTCAAAGCCAAGAGAAATGAGGTTCTGCCTGTCTGTTGCAATAACATTAATATTATTTCTGTACTGATGCTTTTAGAAGTATGAAGTTAAATGCAGAACCCTGGAGATGCCTAGAAGCACACATGAGATAAGCACAGCCATTCATGGAAAACCTAAGAAACTGAAAATTTGCAGGATAAACTTTTCACCATGACAAAGTAGAGCAATGTCGCCTATTCCAATATGAGATTGACAGCAGGAAATAATGACAATAAGTTTAGTGTAGGAAGCATTTATGGTGCAGAGAGGTAGAAGGGATCTATACCTCTACTTGGTCAGAATAAGCAGGGATATTATTAACTACCGACGTAAATTTGCCCTTGGGGAATAAAAAGGCTGAAATCTGAAGACAAGAAAGCCAGTCCAACTATGGGTAAGCTAGGGAAGAACAGATGTGAAATAAACATTCATTACAGGCCCTTTGACAAGAAAGTCTGTTATATTAGTGAATGGTATTTCAGAATTCAAAGGAGCAGAGGGTCAGCTTTTCAACCAGTGCTGTAACTGCAGCATGAAATATGCTGTGTAAAACTGGCCTGAGACTGTCCTTGCAAAGGCAGTGGTAGGTAGGGCCAGACGAGCCTCTGGGAACACTGAAGGAAATGCTGGCGTCCAGTGGCTCACTGGTCCATTTCATGCTCATCTTTTCAGCTGCTGTTAAGTTTACTTAAGTGAGAAAAGCCCCCCCACACACATACACACACACACACACACACACACACACACACACGTCTGTATGCATGCATATTTATTTAACAGCAGTAGTCTAATCCCTATTTACTCTTCTAATTTTATGCATGAGAGGAGAAAATTTTATAGGCCTTAAAAAAAATTCTGATAAAGTAGAACTACTGTGACCTATGGGGAAAGGAGAAAAGGGGTCTAGTCCATTGCGTTCAGCTCTTGATACCAGAAGGCTGCTTGGGAATCTGCCACTAAGAATAAAGTGGAACATTTTCCCATTGGGGGACTAGCTCTAACTCTTGGCACCTGTTTGCTTATGTCATGGGCTCAATATGGGGACTGCATTTTGGTCCTTTACTGAGTTCTACAGACAACAAGACTTTCTTTTTAAAGATGATGGTGGTGATCATTAGATGCTCTACAATCTTGTAATTATCTAAAATTTGATGTTATGGCCATCTTATATTAAAGAGTACAGACTGCATGTTTAGGGAAATGTTTAGGAAAAGTTATGAAAAATGTTTAGGCAAGCTTTATGTTTAGGAAAAGTTATTTTAGAATTTCAACCATGGGTACTTTGTGAAGGTTTCACTACTCGGAAATTCAAATCTTGCTTTTAATTTTTTACATAGAACCAAGATGCTATTAGTTCCGAAATAAGGGAGTTGAAGACTGGGGCTAGGAAATTACCAAAGTTGAGGGAGAATCTTGACTTTTGTCTTAGCCACTTTGGTTTATTGTATTTGATAGGTGGATCATTTTTATTCCACCATTGTGAGATGGACACGAGAAGGTCAGTCACACATAAAGTGATTTATTCAGATCCTTGAGTGTCTGGTACATACTAGGGATTCTGCTAAATGTTAGGGATGCAGGAATAAGACAAGGCCTTAGAGGAGCTCCCAGCTCATAGCTAAATGGAAGAGGGGTGAGCAGACTAGTAATAATACAAATGCTCTGACACATGACCAGAGCCTTTGGGAAATTTAGAGGAGAAAGAAACTTTGCCTAGGGGAGATGGCATCTCACTTGAGTCTTGAGTAAGTTTTGAATATTCTCATCCATGTTTTTAAAAATATGAAAGAAAGGATCATTCTATATTCATATCTCTTACAATCTCTCTGCCAAAAATGACTGAGATTTGCTTAAAACTGGCTATCTCTACAGTAATTTTATATATAGGTGTGTGTACATAACACACACACACACACACACACACACATATATATATATATAAAATTACTGTAGTGATAGGTCTGTTTCAAGATCTATAAAAGGCACTTTGTAAGCTGAAAAAGTATATTATATATACACATATATATACATATGTGTATACATCTAAACATAATATGTAAGTATATATTTATTTTATATATATTTTTATATAAAATTTATTATATAAATTATTTGATAATTTATATATTATATAGTAAAATGTGTATAGCTCTACATGTGTATATTTATATATACACAGTATACATAAACATACTATATATTAATATATACATGCATTATACTATATATTAATATATACATATATACAATATAGTTTTTCAGCTTACAAAGTGCCTTTTATAGATCTTGAAAAATGCCTGCACCCATTTTGCTTGTGCAAAGCTGAGGCATAGAAGGGAAAGGGACTTAGGCCAAGGGCCTGGTTGCAAACCTTGCCTTCTAGTGCCAGAAACCCAAATCTGTCCTCTGGTTTAACCTTGATTGCATAAATAGAAAAGCACAAAAGCGCCCTTCCATTAAGCTCCCTCTTTGAAATGGAACCGTTTCCATTATGCTTCTACTGAGGAGGTAAATGCTCATCCAGCCCAGGTACCTCTTAGCTAAAAAGAAGGCAGGGGCGACTCTGCTGGGCGAGGCTCACGTTCCACCCAATATTGTGTTGACAACAGAGGCCTCCAGGGATTTGCCAGGAAAGGACATAGTTTTCTTCTCTGACATTAACCTTAAAGGTTAGGTGTACTCTCTGTAGCCATTTATGGCTCTGACATTCATAAATTTGGTCAAAACCTTTATGAATCCATTTATATTCCTTGCCTGTATCTCTTCTGTGATAATGAGCTCCACACGTTTATTATTTTCTGTGTCAAGTCACACTTCCTTTTATTTGTCCTTAGCCCACTTCACTCAAGTTTTTGGGGGGTCTCCGCCTCTTCCTGAGAGGAACTGAGAATTACAAGAACCGTACTTACGTTCAGGTTACCCAAGATCGCCCAAACTCTCTAGATTTAGTTTTATATTATCTGGAGCAAGACTAAATAAAATTGTATATCTATTTTGTGGAGAGATCAATGTTTTATTTAAAAGGTATGATTCTGTCTTCTGGTACATTTTTCAGTTTCTTTTTTTTCTTTTTTTTTTTTTTGGTGATGCTGAAACCAACGCCAGAGTTCCCTTAGAATAACTTCATTTTGGTATTTGTAACACACATTTGCATGCCGAAGGCAGCTCTGATCTGGCCCTGGGGAAGCTGGAGGTAATTTCTGTTCTAATCTACAACTACTTTTGGAGAGCAAGCGTATAGTTTATCATGATATATATATATATATATATATATATATATATAAAATAACTGATTATAACCGATGTATTATAGAACATCACAGAGTAGAAGGAGAACGTTGGCCTGGGAGTCAAGAACCTAATGGTCTGAAACCATCTCTTGCCTGTAGTTTCTAGGTTTATTTTATTAGGAGATTGAATCAGATCTTTTCCAGATCTCTTTATGCTTTAAAATTTAAGTGCCCATTTCCTTGACCATTGACTTGGTGATTGAACACAATGTAGCTGATTCTAGCTTGACCAATCCCAATGGCCATCCCCCAGTTCCACCATCATTCATTCCTCTCAGTATTGTTAAAGGCTTTCAATGGATCTCATCTGCTGCTTTCTTTTAAATTATATATAATTAACACCTCTCAGGTGTTGCTTCATTTTAGGCTCCACAGCTGATCTTTTTTAGAGGTCAAGCTCGAAGGCCTCCTCTGGTCATCCTGGTAATATAGGAGCACCATCCTTAGGAGTCATTATTAGCAAGCATACATATTGACCAAAGTGTCTCCACTTGAATTTTGAGTTTCAAGATCTTGAGGTTGATGGTTCCTTTCCCAGCTACACCTGGGTTAGGAAGCTTTCTAGCATTGGCAACTTATTGGTTTCACCTTGAGGAGCAGACATTTAGTAAGAACCACGTTAGTCACTTTTTTAATTATTATTTTAAAGAATGAGTGCAGGCCTATAAGTCCTCAGCCATCTGAAAATAATAGCACTCTACTCAGCAAATGAATACACCTTGTACATGAACTTGTGATAAGGCCTCCATCTGCTCTACCCGGTGGCACTCTTGGTTCAAGCCCATGATTCATGATTCATGCCAGGTCCTACAACCTAATGTGTAAAATGGAGCCAGTGATATGCACATCATGAGATTATGTTGGGACTAAATGCATGGCCCACCTCTGACACACGGAGTGGTTTGTGAATGGTATGAATGTTGGGTTTCTCTGATGGCTTTCAAGTTCTCTAATTAAATCATCCAACAATTCAAACAGGAAAAGACATAGTAAAAGAGGTGCATGAAAGCCACACCACATTGACTTCAGACAAAGTGTTGCTCACAAAGAAAGAAATACTTGGCCTGTGAAACTGACCAAGTGAAACTAAGTGAACTGAATGTGTCTTATCAAGTTCACCAGACTGATGGCCATTGTTTTGAGAGAAGTTGCTTTCATGTTCCTCTTGGCTCTGGGCATCACCAGACAGTGGTCTGTGCTGCGTGCAGGATACAAATTGCCATGGCATGGGTCTTTCTCTTTGACAGATCACTTTATTAGGCTCTAAAGCTTTTTCTGCCTGGGTTTGCAATCAAGGCCTGTTCTGGTTTGGATGTGAGGTGTCCCCCAAAAGCTCACATGTGAGACAATGCAAGAGGAGAAATGATTGGGTTATCAGAGTCTTAACCAATTCAGTGAATTAATTCTCGGATTGGGATTAACTGCGTGGTAACTGAAGTTTAGGGTGTGGCTGGAGGAGGTGGGAATTAGGGCGTGGCTTTGGGGTATATATTTGTGTCTGGCAAGTGGGGTCTCTGCTCTGATCATCTTGTGATCCGCTTCCTTCTGCCACACTCTTCCACCGTGATGTCCTGCCTCACCTTGAGCCCCAAGGAATGGAGCCAGCCTTCTATGGATTAAGACCTCTGAAACCATGAGCCCTCAAATAAACTTTTCTTCCCTAAAATTGTTCTGGTCAGAACTTTTAGTCACAGCAGCAAAAAAAAAAAAAAAAGAGAGAGAGAGAGGACTAAAACAGGGCCCCTGCTCCTTAGGTGGTTTTCTTAGGCAGTTGAGCACTTCTCTGAAACTCTTATGCTGTCAGAGAAGTACTGTTGTGAGTGACTTGCTTTCTGCCACCTACCCTAGTATAATCCTGAAGAGATTGCTTTACCTTCACCTCCCTCTCCCTGGATCCTCTCCCTACCCTGAGTAGAGGGAGGAAGGGCTGGAGAGGGGAGAAGAAGGAAATAAATCCTGGGAAAATCTTAATTTCTACATAGGAGCAATAGTACATATAATTATTCTCTTTTGGTATCTCTAGAATGGAAACCAAAAAATGTAGCTACTTCAAAATGCTAATTAGAAAAGGTTAAATGAGATCATTTAGAAGGAATGGGGGTTGTGTTATTCACAAAGATACTTCATTAATACTATGGGATCTCATAAAGTTGATTCTTAAAAAGATTCAAATACTCTTTTTTTCTTTCAGGGTTTAAAAAATTTGTTCTAATTAATTATACATGAGAGTAGAATGCATTTGATACATCATACATAAATGGAGTATAACTTCTCATTCTTCTGATTGTACATGATGTCGAATCACACGGGTCATATAATCATATATGCACATGGGAGAATAATGTCTGCATTCCACTATCCACCCTACCCACATACCTCTCCCCTCCCTCACTTCCCTAAGTCTAATCCAAAGTACCTCTATTCTTCCCTAGCTCCCACCTTACTGTGAGTTAGCATCTCCATATTCTTTCCTGTGTTTGGGGCAAGGTAGTGGCCTTATTTGGATGGATCTAAGATATGAGAAAAGGATGTGGTGGGAGACAGGCCAGGGAAAGCTGCCCTTCACACTTCTAACCAAATCATTTCTTACCAAATCTAATAAACATTGCATCAGTATTTTAGGTCTCATATTCAAATCTGGAGAAGTAAAGTTTTTGTTTTTGTTTCTGAAGTCACTGTGTGATCTACAAATAATCCAAAATATTAGCGGATGACAGGATGATTACTCATTCACTACTAAATGTTCCTTAATGGGTTTTTTTTTTAATCAGGGATTGAACTCAGGGGCACTCGACCACTAAGCCATGTCCCCAGCTCTGAGTTGCTTAGTGCCTCACTTTTGCTGAGGCTGGCTTTGAACTTGCAATCCTCCTGCCTCAGCCTCCCGAGCCTCTGGGATTACAGGTGTGTGCCACTGCACCCAGTTTTAATGAGGTATTTTTTTTAAGTGGGCAGTTTTTATGGCTAGGGAAAGGAAGCTGGGAGGTTTGGGAGATGATGGTGGTGGTGGTGTTTTGGTTTTGTTTTTTTCAATGAAAACCTTACACTCTGCAGACTGCCCACGTGTGTAGCCTGATTTCCAAGCCTCAGTCATCTCAGTTCTAAAATGGGGATAATAATGGAACCTGCTCAGCATACCTTAAAAAGCGAAGGGTCTTTTATCTCATTGGACTGACATCAGGAGGCAGGCAAGCTTTAGGTTTAACTCAAGAGTCAATAATGTCACTGGAGACTTCTCTTTCTTTCCCACACGCTTTGCAAATGGGTTTGGTGCTTGGGCTTCTTGGTGAGTGGTTCCAAGAGGGCACCTGAAATCACTCACACAACATGGCCACTTCCTCCTGGTACTTGCTTTGACTCATGAATTTTGTCCTGAGAAATGTCCTGAAGATTACTGCTCATTTCTCCTTAGCAGCAACTTCTCAAGGTGGACGATGCTTGCCTTGAATCAGGCAGAATTATTATCGACCAATCATGACCCACTTCCCTGGGGACTGACATCTCTGGGCTCTTGGCATGGGGTGGGGGTAGTAAACATGAAAAAAGTTAGCACTAAGATAGCAAAGGGGAAGGAAGGACAATGGCTTTGGAGCTGACAGCAGAATATCTGCCTCATCCCTCTGTATTTTTTTTTGAGGATTAAGTTAAGATTCATAAAAATAATTAGCAAAATGCCTGACACATGATAAGCCCATAATAAAATTTAATGGTTATCATTATTTTTATTCTCATTAGAATTTAACATTATTCCATTTAAATGCATGTCTTCCTTGAGTGATTTGGGAAGAATCATCTTTCTCTTTATAGAACCCGTTGGAAGGACAGTGCAGCTGCCTACTGACAGAAGTGATGCTTCACAGATCCACAGTGGCTGCTGTGGCTCCAGGCAAACATGTCCACATCACAGCACAAGGGGACAGGACAGGGACAATGCAAGAAACATCTGTATTTCACTGTCTTCGATATCAGAAAGTGAACACTTTCACAAAATTCCCCAGAAAAATTATTTTTAACGTCCTATTGGACAGAAATGGGCAACCTGACTGGGCATGCTTCAGAAGAAGCTGGAAGAGTGAATGTTTAATTTTACCAGCTTCTAAGTTTGAGACAGGACAAGAGAAAAGGGAGTTGGAGGTGGAAATCAGGGGAGCTGACCCACCATGTCTGCGAAAATTGTTTTAAGCATAAGAGCCCCAAATCAATGCTTTGAATTTCCAGAGTCAACGCAGAGGAAGTGTAAGGCCCAATCAGGCAGAACCAACACTGCTCTGCAACAGTGCTCTGGCAGCGGCTGGTAAAGGACTTGTCCTCCCAAACCTCCAGTGTTTCTTACCAGAGCTTCATTTTCTCATGATTTGTTATGCAGATTGAGCAACACAGGCTGTGCCATTTGGCAGGTGAGACAAGAGCCAGAAGTCACCACTGGCTTTAAATATGAAGTCTCCTCCTTGAGTCCCACCTTCTGGTGCTGGGAAATCTGAACCCTTCCCCCACGCGCCAGGCCCCTTCGCAGGGCTTTCCTAGAAGTGGCCCATTTCCCATCTCCCAATATTTATAACCCTCTCTTGCAGAAGAAAATGGACTGTACTAGGAAGTCACATTACGAGAGAGAACTCAGGCAGCCTCGGTAGTAAAAGATAAAGACATAATTTAAATTCATACAGTTGAAAAGATAAATGCAGATAAAAGCCCAGTAAACAGGAGCCAAATGCCTTGGCACAGGGAGCGCAGACAATGGACTTGGCCGTCAGCCACGGAGCCGCTGGCGTCTGCAGGGGGTCTGCTTCTGCGCAGGCGCGAGTGCCCACCCAGGGTCTCCACCCAGGTGCTGTGCACGCGGAGAACCGCAGAACCAAAAGTACCAGGGAAACCAGACCAGGCAGGCAGGGCTTGGAGGGGCAGAGCAAGGAGATGGTGGGAGGGAGGCCGCTCCTCTTCAAGAGCTACCCCGTCAAAAATAGCCTCGGGCCACAATGCTCAGGAAACTTTTTCAAATATGCCCCTTGCTTTTAGAAAGCAAACCTAGAATGCCTTTGTCCTTCTTCCTAAGGAAACATCATTTCAAACCGGAGAATATCTTTATTTAGAAACACCTGGAAGATTGCTGTTGATGCAGCCCGGGGTCTCTGTTTTGCAAGACCGGCTTCACCCTTTCTAGGGTGCAGATCCATTCATTAAACACGGGCTGAGGGCTGAGTGTGTCATGGAGCAGGAGCTATGCTCGTTTCTGAGTTTAATAAGATGAAAAAGACAAGGCAGAGCCGTGGAGTGGCTTACACTATAACCAAAGGCAATTCTGTCCCCCAGGGAAGAGTTGGCAATGTCTGGAGAGTTTGGGGTTGTCACAACTTGGAGAGGGTTATGAAATCTAATGGGCAGAGGCCATGGATGCACTTAAGTCTACAACTCATAGGACAGCATCCAGGAAGAATTAACTGGCCCCAAATGTCAACAGTGCTGAGACTGAGGAACCCCGCACATGGGGAAGATACCTGTGGAAAAATAAAAATGAGAAGCAGTACAATTGTCGAGTTGTGTACCAGGTGAAGGAGCATCTTCAAGACAAGACTGAGAAAGATATGAAAGTGATAAGAGTGAGTTTTGAAAGATGCTTGGGAAATTACCAGAAATGTGAGAGGGGACTCCTGGTGGCATTATATAGCAAGAGGAAATAAGAATGTGGGCAGAAGCATATTTCAAAGGAGAAAGATGTCACACTGCACAAGGTGAGACGTAGGAAGTGCTGGGAAATGATTCTGGGGGTGTAGGCAAGCCCACATTGAGAATGGCTCAGGGAACCAGTGGAAAGAGTTTGAGCTCAATTCTATAACTGAGGGGGTGGGGGAACAATTGAAGTAAAGTGAAGCAATATTACCAAAAATGTTAGGTAAAATAATCTATACAGGAAAACTGTTTTATTCTATATTTACAACTCAATGCATGATGGAATGTGACGGGATGTGTGGGCATTTCTTCCGCACCGAGAAATTCTCCAGTGGATATGAACTGGGTGTCCTATCGTTAACTCAGTTCTGGACATCATAACATCACAGGTCAAGGGCCCAACCCCCACAGAATGCCCCTGCATTTCAGAGGCCAACAGCACACAGTAGGCTCCCAGGATACCCAGGACTTCTGTCCAGTTTTACTACCAACCAGTGTTCCCATTGAGGTAGGTGGGATAAAAGATATGTGCATAATTAGGAGACAACGAAGGGCTGTAACTTAAAATCTAAAACTTCCATGAATACCCTCACCTTTACTCCCCAGGTCTCTTTTTCTTCCAGATCTAAATTTTCAAAAGATCCAATAAATCCTGTCAGTCCAGTTAATTAGTGGAGAGAGAGAGAGAGAGAGAGGGATATTGTTAAAAACCCATGGTATGGGAACACTTCAAGTGCTACCTGTTAACTAGATAGCATGAACCTGAAGATTCTAAGAACCAGATCACCGTGACCCACTGTGTGCTCCATAAGTGAAAGAACTGAATACAGAGCTCATTAAGCTGACACCACTTCACCATTTCCAAGGTGGACTTGAACTGAAGCGCAGGACCCCAGAGGTGGGTCTCACTCATGAGAGCCTGTACTCCTCCCACTACATGCCCTGTTGTTTGCTTTCCTGAAGAAATCTCTTTGTTTTCCTGAGTAAATCTCTGATGGTGCCTCTTTTGATGCATCCTGAATTTCCTTCCTGCAGCACAAGTCAGGAACTTACCAGGGCTGAGTTGGGGTTTCCTTCTCCCTTCTGGGGAACCTCCTTGGCCCCCCATCTGGTGACACTGTTAGGTAGTCATTAGTAATGAGCAGTGGATTGTGCACCAGTGACATAGCAGGGTCACAGGGTTCTTTCATTGCCTTTAATGAACAATCTAGTAACTTGTGGAAAAACAACAGGTGTGCTAACCTGAGAATAAACAGGTGGAAACAAAGGGAGCAAATCAAGAAAGACGTCAGGAAGGAAAAGATCAATGGGTCAGGAAGGAAAAGATCAATGGGGTCAACTCATGACAGGCTCCACCAGGTCAATGTAGAGTCAGGATTTATGGTCATAGGTTTCTCAATGTGTTTCATAAAGAAAATTTCATAAATAGTGCAGGCACACACACTAAAGTAAAGCTTGTCCGGTCACAGACCCCAGCAACTGCATTAACATAGGATTGAATGGGATGGTCGCCATGACAGTTCTGGAGAGACCAAGGAGGGTCAGAAACTGCCCCGGTGACATGAAAAAGGAACAAAACATCTTGCTGTCCAGGACTGCAGAGGTGGACCCCAGCTTTCTTGGCAAATATGGAACATCATTAAATTCGGAAGGAGTTTTGTTTTCTTTGTCCTACTCTCTTGAATGGGGCGAGACTCTCTTGGGAGTGCTCTTTGCTTGAGCCTTGCTTCACTTTCACTTATAGTAAAATTCTCTTGCTTGTTTTCTTGTGTCTGACGTTGAATTTTCTTTCATCAGGACACAAGAACCGAGGTTTGAGCTTCAGCTCCCCCGTCTCCTATTATAACACCAGGACCCTCTTCTTATTTGATAATTTGCTAAAGTTGATCATAGAACCCAGGAAAATAATTTGCTTACAGGCTTTATTACTAAGCAGATATTAAGGATACAGAAAATCCACAGAAAGAAATACATAGGGTGAGTTCTGGAGCTGGTGTCCTTGTGGAGTTTGGGGGGTACCCCAGCCTCCAGGCACTTGGATGTGTTCCCATTCATCATCCTGGAAGCTCTCTGAACATTGTCCTTTGGTGTTTTTGATGAAGGCTCCATTACATTGGCATGGTTAGTTACATCATTGGCCATTGGTGACCAACTCTACCTGCAAACAGGCCCTGGAGGTTGATGGTAAAGTTGAGGTCAAAGTTCCAACCCTCTAATGACTGGGTTGGTTCTCCTGGCACCCAACCCTCATCCTCAGGGTATTCAGGAGCAAAAGCACCTGCTCCAACCAGTCATCTTTTTAGCATACAAAAAGAAACAAATGAGCAAACACTTATCACTTGGTTTTAGGAGCTGTGTGACAGGAAATGGGAGCAGAGACAAAATATATTTCTTATTATTTCACAGATAAATAGCTATTACATTCTGAAGTAAGTTGAAAATGATTAGAGAAACCACATTACCTAGCTACTAACATTCTACCAGCTCTGTCTCTCAATAGCCCCTCCTGCCACCTCACTCCATATACAAATATATCTTTGATGATATATCCCCAGAGTCCTCTGTCCTGTTGTCTTCCACCTTTATGGAGGAGAGGTTGTTGGTGCTCAATGATGAAGTCTGGTCTAGGTAGGAAAAGTCAAGGCCAGGAAGAGATTAATCTTCTTTTTGTACTTCATACTGTTCTCAAATAACCAAACAGTTCTAGAAGCCATGGCCAATGAATGGAGACAGGAGCTCATGCTCTAACAACACTTTCTCTCTGAGCTTGTCTGGGGTCTGAGGTGGTGGTGGTGAGAAGTGACCAGGGTACTGTCATCAGAGCCCTTCACAGGAAGGAGAGATTTCCAGGGATCAGGGTGCCACCTCCTCTCTTCCCTAATTTGGGCATGGTCAGATCTGTCAGTGAGTGTTTTCCTTTTAATCATGGTAAGCAGATTATAATGAACCCAAGGTCATCTCTAGTGTCAACATGCTGTCTGGATGAGCCAGTGTGGAACACTCTCCCACCCCCCACATTGGGACTAGGTGATAATGAGATGTCATCAGCCTCCAGGCGAACTCTTACAAGCAAGTGGCCATGATGACAGAACAACAGGCTTTCAGTAACTTCAGGTTCAGTCTGGGGACAACCAGCTGGGAGAATGTAAAGACTTGGAGATCTTAGAGATCTCTATGAAGCCCCACCAAAAACAGAAAGACAAATTTGATAGAGAAGAGCCCAGGAGAAAATGAAAGATGGAGGTGACTAGAGAATGAAGTATTGGAATTTTAAAGTGCTGATGTAGAACAGATCCAGGTGAGACAAGGAATCCAAGGTTCCTAAATTTGAGTGAGTAAAGGAGATGGTAGTTGATGGCCACTGGACCTTCTGATGTTTAAGTCACCTGGTTGGTAATATTTGTTATGACAGCCATAGCAAACTAATACACTCAGTGAGAGCAGAGAGCCATGGACATGGGTGGTTGGTGGCTTATTCACCTGGCCATTGAGATGCCCAAGATGATGGGAAGATTTGAAGTAAAGATGAAGAGTTTGAAGCAGGTGTCAAATTGCCCATGAAGATGATGGGAGGGTCGGAAGATATAGTGATGAGAGACAGTAGAAGACATTCACCAGCTTGACCTGCAGAGCAAGGAGGAGTTTTACAACTTATTGGTGGAGCAACTCCCTGGGATTACTGACTTAGATAATGTCACCTCAGTACTCGGTGAACTGTATTCCAGAGGGCCACATGGAAACCATTGTCCTTAAGACAGTGCCCGAAGCTGAAGGGCTTGTTTGGTAAGGAAAAGAAATATGCTGGGAAGTTTTTAAACATGGAGCAGGGATTACAAAGGTCACAGCTAAAAGTTTTGACTTTTTTTTAATCAAAAAAAGGAGCTATAGGTAAGATATATTAGTTTGATATATTAGTAAGATATATTAGTTTGCTGTGGCTGTAATAACACAAAGCCACAAAATGGGTAACTTAAGCAGCAGAAGTCTTATTGTTTGGAAGGTGAGTTGGTTCCTTCTGAGAACTGTGAAGGGGAATCTGTTCCAGGTCTCTCTGCTGGCTTTTCATGGTTTTCTGGCAATCGTTGGCATTCCTTGGCTCATAGATGCAGCATTCCAATTTCTTTTATGTGGGTATTGAATTTAAACGCACCCTACTCCAGTTTGACTTCATCTTAACCAATGACATTAGCAACAATCCAATTTCCAAATAAGGCCACACTTTGAAATGCTGAGAGTTAGGACTTCACCATAGCTTTCTGGAGGGACCCAAATCAACCTACAACACGGAGTGAGAAAAACAGGGCCAGATTGTAAAAGATCCAGGAAGAGGAAAGCAGACTCGAGAGGCCATTTTTTGACGGAGACTCAGTGGAAGAGTTGGCAATAACTTTCCTAATAAATCTTGTGGCAAATTCAGGTATATAGTCAAAATTCCTGATGCCTGGGGCATACAGGCTTGACACTGCCCAACTCTAGGGGAACCCCTTGGGTGTACAGTCACTTAGACTATGGTGTGAATGACGCCCTCTTTGGGTCGTGCGTCTTGGGTCTTGGGCCATCACCCTGGTTCACTGCCCAGGCCTCAGAACGTGGGGGGAGGAGTTTGTCATGGAGTCTGGGGCTGCTGACTGGGAAAACCTCAGCTCCTGTCATGATGTATACTGTTATGAAGGCTTCCCAGAGACCTCCCTGTCTCACCTGTGAGGATAGGATCCTCATCTTCCTATATATGGATATCTCTCTAGGACTTTAAAGTTGGATATGAAAGAAGTACTCAATAAATAGATGAAGACCTGTCTCTTAGTGGTAATAACAGGATTACACTTAAGTTAACCATGAATTCATAGGGAAATATTGGAATTGGAAGATTGAATGTTTGGAAATCCACTCAAAGTGTTTGGGTGTAGGGGACCTTTCTGCAAGAAGCAGTGTGCCTGTGATTTAGTCTTTAGTAGAGCTCTAGAACACATTGCTTTTTACTGGACCAACTTCTGGAAGTGTTTTCTACCCAGGTATTTCTAAGAAGTTGCAAGCGTTTGGGGGGTTTGTTTTTTCTTCTTTGTCACAGTTACAAATTTTGTAATTTAGTAGTGTCCAGTTGCACAAGAAAATTAGTTTTGCATCATTATCTGAATGGGGGAATTCAAATGCCTATGATAATGGATCATGGTAGGTAAGTAATGTGATGAATATTATAACATTAATCCTGAAAGTCATAAAGCATTTAGCTGAGTTTATCCAGACTGTGTGAGAAATGAAAAAGACAAAAATGTTCTTAGATGAAATGATATATTCCAGAATTTATAATGTCAAAAATTTCTAGAGGATCAGGATTATACATCAATTAGGACATTTTTAGCTATGTATAAGCAGCAAATCCAATGAAAGTGATTTAACTAATTTATTGGCTCACATGATGACAGAAGATAGGGCTGTGCCAAGGTGATGAATTCTACAGGTCAGGGACTGCAAAGTAGAACTGAGTTATTTGTCTTTCTGCACCACCTTCTAATACATTGCAAGAATTTCCTTTATGGTCACAAGAAGGCTTAAGCAACTCCAAGAATAACATAGGTTGTGGGTACTAGAAATATAATGGTACTATGTGGTCCCAATGCACTAAATTGGATATAAGTACCTAAATAGGTCTCCTGCTTTATCATTAGATAAAAGACAAATTTTTTAACTTCATTAGGATGCATTAGGATGCTTCATTAGGAGCATAAAATGAAAGAAGGGGGAATAATACAATATTTCAAGTAGTAGCTAGAAAGTGCTATGAAGAATGGTATTGCTGGCAAGGTACTAGAGAATGGTGAAGGAAGGGACCACTTATACATATGTATATGACTTTCAGTGAAGTCATCCTTGGCCTATGTGTTAGTCAGCTTTCTGATACTGTAACAAATACCTGGGATAATCTACCTATAAGGAGGAAAGGTTTAGCTTGAGTCATGGTTTCAGAGGATTCAGTCCATGGTTGCTTGGCCCTCTTGCTTTTAGGCCTATGGCATACAGTACACCATGACAGGGGCACATGGCCGAGGAGAGTTTTTACTTCATGCAGCTGGAAAGCAAAGAGAGTGAGAGGAGGTGACTGGCCTTCCACATCCCCTTCAAGGACATACTCCCAATGACCTAAAAGCTCCCACTAGGCTCCGCCTCCTAAAGACTCCATCACCTTCCAACAGCCATGCCAAGGACAAAGCCTTCAGCACAGGTGCCTTTGAAGGACTTTCCAGCCTACGAGGGAAGAGGCAGACAAGGGAAGGGAGCGTGTCATGGAAGCTTCTGGGGAAGGGCTTCCAGAAAAAAATGCAAAGTAGAGACAGCAAGGATGAGGCAGCAAGGGTGTCCGTGTGCCTGGAAAGGAACAGGCAGGAAGAAGATGGGCAAGAAATGAGATCACAGGGCAGCCAGTGTTGGATTGGAAGGACCCTGGAGGTCATGATCAGAATTTTCTTGTAAGGTGGGAAGTTTTGGGAGAGTTTTGAGCAGGAGAGTGTCATGATGTATGTGTGTGAAGGATACACTGTGCCTTATTGAAAACTGACAATCAGAGGTGAGAGTGGAAATAAGAGTATGCACAGCAGGCTGTCGAAGCAGCCCAAGGAGAAGGGACAGGGTCACTGTAGTGGAGGACGTGGAAGCCATCAGATTCAGGATCTATCGCTAGCCTCACACATCAATATCTTGAGACAGGACCAAAATGAACATCTCTCTAGTGCATTATTTTAAGACCTAGGGAAGGTTTTCAAGAAACGCCCCAGATTGCCTCTTCTCTGTTCTCATCATTTGTATAAATGGTGTCTTATACTTAGATCCAAAACTTTTCCTGGTAAGTGAAATGAAACTGCACTGTATGCCTTGGACCAACAAAAATGTACTCCATGATATAGAGGGGCCAAGATTTTCCTGAAGGACTCAACCATTGGAGAGGGAGAATAAATTTGGGAATTTGTGGGTCCCCATGCAAACTACAAACATGGAGCCCCTTGTTCAAAAACTAAGAATTTCAGGTTGGAAACAACAGGGCATTTAACCAAACTCAGGGTCTGTTTTAGTCAAATTTGCTTCATTGTGACCAAAAGACCTAACAAGAACAACTTAGAGTAGGAAAATTTTATTTTGGCTCATGGTTCAGTGAATGGTCGGCCAGCTCCATTGCTCTGGGTCCAAGATGAGGCAGAACATTACGGAGGAGGGACATAGCAGAAGAATGCTGCTCAGTTCATGACAGCCAGGAAGCAGAGAGAGCAGGAAAACCTAAATCTAAAGGCACACTCCCAATGACCTGCTTCCTCCAGTGATACCCTACCTGCCTATAGTTACCACTCCACTAATCCATTCAAGCAGACTAACCCACTGATTAGGTCATGACTCTTTTGATATGATCATTTCACCTCTGAACATTCTTGCATTGCCTCACACATGAGCTTTTAGGGGACCACACATCTAAGTCACAATGGGGCCCTTCTCAGCAAGGGATCCAAATGGGGTTGCCAACGTAGCTGAGCCCATCTGTTAGCAGAATGGCTATTTGGTGATAACAAAAATTTTCTGTCTCAAATTATTTTCTGGTACTAATTTACACAATCTTGGAGGCAACATCGAGATTTTCAGGTCATTAAGGTTTTGGTTAGTGTCTTGCTAGTTAGAAAGAGAAATTGATGCTAACCACTTATTACAAGCAATTCCTTCTAATTTTTATTCTTTTTTCAAATTTGCATTGGAGTTAATCCTTGATTATAAACATTAAAAAAATGAACACTTTTTCTATTCTATGTCTGACAATTCTAATCCCTCCAACTCTTGACTCACTCTTGCCCCTCTCCTTTGGCCTGACATTACTATGGTTTCTCCTTCCCTTTTCCTCTGGGACTTTGGCCATGCTGTGACTCTGGTTTGGGGGATCTTGCAGGATACTTACCTCTGAGGAAATACCTTTGCCCTGGCATTGTGATCGGTGTTCTTGCAGGGTTTTCCTACAACACCCACTCATCCTCTTTTCAATCATTTTTTTCTTTGCCACCCCACTAACAAGGTGGGGTGTACATTGCTTAAATACCACCTTCCTCCCTCCAAGGAATCAATTTATTAATTTTTTATTTGTTCTTTTCAGTTATACATGACAGTAGAATGTATTTTGAGATAACATACATGCATGGAGTATAACTTCCTATTCTTGTGGTTGTACATGATGTGGAGTTATGCTGGTCATGAATTCATATGTGAACATAGGAAAGTGATGTCTGATTCATTCTTCTGTCTTTCCCATTCCCATGCCCTCTCACTTACCCCCACTGCCTCCTGTCCAATCCCATGACTGCCCCCCCCACCTAATGTGAGTCAGCATCCACACATCAGAGGGAACATTTGGCCTTTGGTTTTTGGGAATTGGCTTATTTCACTTAGCATGATAGTCTCCAGTTCCTTCCAGTTACTGCCAAATGCCATAATTTCATTCTTCTTTCTGTCTTAGTAATATTTCATTTTGCATATGTACCACATTTACCTCCAAGGAATTCTTTACAGCTATCTCCAATTTATTACTTACCATTATAAGTAATAAATACGCTTTCTTGAATTCTAACTACAATGTCATTGCTTGTAGGATTTCATCATTGATGTAGACATGGAAAAGATGAGAAAAATATCTCAAAAGGGTTAATATGACCATTTTAGAATAAGCCACTGCTTTTCTTTTTTTTTTTTTTTAAAGATAGAGTGAGAGGAGGGAGAGAGAGAGAGAGAGAGAGAGAGAGAGAGAGAGAGAGAGAGAATTTTTAATATTTATTTTTTATTTCTCGGCGGACACAACATCTTTGTTGGTATGTGGTGCTGAGGATCGAACCCGGGCCGCACGCATGCCAGGCGAGCGCGCTACCACTTGAGCCACATCCCCAGCCCACCACTGCTTTTCTTGAGGGGAGAAACAAAAGAAAGTACACTTTAGGAAAAATTTGAGCTTTTTGGTAAAAAACTTGTTTTCTGGGATATAATGGCTTTTCAAACTCTTTTCAAGCAGAAAAATAAAAATCAAATTCCTCTTTTATATTCACCAGTCAAAATAATTTAGCCATCACTGTCTGAAACCTAGGGTCTTCAATTTTTCTTCTACTTTGGGTTAGAGGTCCAGGTAATGGATGTAACTTCCTAGGACTTTGTTCTTCTAGAATGAGCACAAGCCCAGCAGCTTCTAAATTAGAGATGTAAGTCAGTGAGGTTTGTGACTGTTGGTGCAATTCAGTTTTCCACGTGATAATTCTTATTATCACTGATGATGGCAAATTATCTAAACATGTTAAAAATGTATTTTGCAAATTGTTTTCTTCTACTGAATCATTAGCATTTGTTATCATATATAAAATGTTTATGTGATCAAATCTATGCTTTGTCATTTTAAAATTTTGATGAAGACTTTCTTTTTCATAAAACAGATTATGCCATCCCATCCACTTTTGCTCGGGTAAGTTATTTCCTCAATGCTGTTGAGCATAACCCTCTGATCCCAGCTGTCACTTATGACAAATTAGGGCTTCCAGGCCCACAAATGCAGATCCCGCAGGTCACCTGTCCCAGAAATGGAAAATGTGATTTCTCCCGAGGGTCATATATACAGACCATTATATCATCTCACACTCGGAGAGAGTCTCCCCTCTCCAGACTTGCTGGGCATCCTTTGATTGTAGAGCATCTTTATCTCTGACCTCTAAGCAGGGTCACTGTTGTAACAGCTGAGAGAAAGCTTTCAGGAATGAGTGAATGCTCGGAGAAATCAGGTAGCATACTCTGTCCAGCACAGTGATCGTTTCTGACATCGCTGATAGAGGAACTTCTTCAGCAGCCCATTGATTTCAGTGTCAGGCAGATGAAAAGTAGCATATTGATGAGCCTTTGTCATTACTTTGCCAAAGGTGTCTTGTCAGATAAAAGACCAGTAGAGGAAGCCAACTTAAGACAGGCCATCACATCAATTTTCTTGGTGCTGAGGGAAAGAGAATGAACTGTGATATTTAAACTAATCGATGCCTATAAAGGTACTCTTAAACTCTTACGATAAATTGTTTTGATTTGCAAAAGGAGAAGACTGATCTACAAAAGGAAAATAGGCCACAAAAGTTGAAGCAAAAGATGTCCATCCACAGTGATACTGAAGTTATAGCTGAGACTCTTTTTTAAATGTTTGCTTCTATTAAAAGCCTTCCTGTGTGGCAGGATAATGTAGATGTTGCCTTGTGCAATTTTTTTTTTTAAACTTTCCAGGACTGGGCCCTGGAAATCACAGCTGAGAGCAAAGGCCACTCTGTAGTCTGCACTCTAAATTCAGAAAGAACTTGAGGCTAAGGTGCCAAGCCTAAGTGGCTTGGTGAGAGGGGCCGTTGAGCCAAGTCAGACATAAGAAAATCTTCCAATGGTTCTAATGCCTCTGACCTCTCATCCTCTGTGTAAATAACACTTGAAAGGGGTCAGTAGATAATTTTTAGAGGTTCTGCCCTCTTCTTACTTCTTTAAGGCAAAGAGAGGTTGGCACTTAGTGATTTCTTCTCTGAAGCAAAAGGAAGTGGGAAACAGAGACTTCCTCCTGACGTCTGTGGGTATCAGCAGGAAATACGGACTTTTTCCCCACTTGAAGTCTTCTAGCAGTAGGGTTTGCAGGTTTGTTCTGTTATTCTGGGGGGAGGGACAATAAGGAAAGGTGGTGGGTTAGTAAGGCCAGATGGACGAGGCATAAATCAGTCTACTTGACTATTTTCTGGTTGCTGAAATACAGCTGGGATGGGAGGAGTAGCTATTAGCTTGCTAGGGCCTATTATGGGCTGGGGCCAGGTGAAGGTCAGCTTTTAAAGATGCATTCATATTTCTAAAGAAATACCTTAGGGTTGAGTCATGCCAGCAGGGTCTTGGGATCCCTTCCTATCAATTTCTACTTGAGAGAGTGTTTTAGTCAGTGTTGTGGCAAAATATCTGAGATAATCGACTTATAAGGAAGACAGGTTTATTTTGGCTCAGGTTTATTCTGGAGGTTTCAGTTCATGGTCAGTGGGCCAGTTGCTTTTGGGCCTGTGAGTAGGCAGCACGTCACAGTAGCATGGGGTGGAGGAAGCTTCTCATCTCACATCAACCTGAAGGCATTCAAAGAGAGACAGAAAGGAACTGGAGTCCTAGTATTCCCTTCAAAAACACACCCCCAAAGACTTAACTTCCTCCCAGTAGGCCCCACCTCTTAAAGGTTCTACTCCTCTCCATAGCACAAGTAGAGGACCAAGACTTGAATACATGGACCTTTCAGGGACATTTCAAATCCAAAGGAGAGCACAGACCACAACTTGACTAGTGAAGCAGAGCTCAGGGGAGCAGTAGGGATTTTGCGGTATAGCTGCTCATGGAAGGCAAAAACAATACAGGCCAACAAAGAAGACGGCCTACATGCTACCCAGAGGTGAGGCAGGAGATGGATCAACTCCTCCCCTCCTCCAAAAGCCACCCAGAGGAAAAGTTCAAGATAGATGGAGAAAGGAGGTGGGTGAGAAGACTTCCATTCCCACCCAAGCCTGGAGCCACAGGCCTAGTAGCCTTCATAGGTCCAAAGAGGGGGAAAATCCTTGGCTCTAACAGGAAGTGATACAGACCAACTGTGAGAACCTGGAGATGACAGAAAAACAACGGGGTCAGATTTAGAAATGGTTAGTGGGAAGGGAGTTGGTAGCATAGCTAATAGAAATCATAGCAGCAATGAGAACTTACCCATTGTGGGGAGGAGAGGGCCCAAGTGCCTCTGCTGACCTGACATCTGGGCTGTAGCCACCAGCAAGATCCCAGGCCAAAGCCATCAAAGCTGGCCTGCATAGTCTAGCACAGAATGGTGGACTGAATAACTTCTTTTTGTTTATGCCAATACACTTTATGGTGGTTTGTTTTGCAGCCAAATCTCTCAGATACAACAATGTGATCTGCAGTTTGAAAAACTGTGAAACAACATTAGAAATAAAAATCATCCCATGATCCCATCACCCTAAACTCACTGGATATTTCAGAATTAGCCTATTTCTTACCTTTTGCCAAAATTACATTAGAATGTATTATTTTTAAAATTTCTGATGATGCAAATAGTCCGAGCTCACCCCTTTCTCTTTCTAGTGCAGGCTGTAGGGATTCTCTTTCAAGACACTGGCATTATTAGGTCATGACTTGTGCTGGGTCACTTTCCACCCCAGTGCTTCAGCTTCATGAGGAATCCAAAGAATTTTCAAAGCTTAGCCATGTCCTTGGTCTGCTCTGAGGTCCAATTTGCTCAAAGGTGGCAGCAGCAGCACTAGCAGCAGCAGTAGAGAACACCCTACTTGACCTTAGTGGCATCTGAGGAAGCAAGATTTTGAAATCAATGTTCCCCATGGACAATCTTGTTTTCTACTGTGATTCCTTTTGCCCATATCATTGCATGAGGGAGCGTAAACTGTTTTTCCTGTATTTATCTGTTATATTAAATTCAAAATATTTTAAAGAACACTCACTTTCTCCATCCGCCATGATATGCATTTATTTTTAGAGACTTTTTTTCTATAATTGGTCATAATTAAATATCAGTTAATTAAACCAGAACAACATTAGATCTGCTTGGCAAGATCCAGGAAATACAGATTTGAATTTTGTTCTTTGCTCCACCACATATGAACAGTGATGTGTTAGAAGGAATCAATTTTCTTGTTGTGCCTCATTTTCTCCACATTTAGAGAGAGGAAAAGATGCCTTAACCAGCTCAGAGAATGGGAAAATGGATACTGTGGAGAGAAATCTCCTGGCAGAGAGTAGGAGCCCACAAGCTTGAGAAGTAGGCATTGTCTCTGGTGTCTTGTGGTATCCCAGGGGAACTGGATGCACTCACATCTAGAAGATCAGTCATTGTTTGGTAGAAATCCGTGTCTAGCAGATTTCCTGACCCTTTCTATTCTTCTCTTCTACCACCTCATTCAAAAAAAAAAAACAAAAAAAAAAAACAAAAAAAAAAACCAGAGTAGGCTTCTGTAAATAGAAATAGCATTCATAGATGGACCAACACAAAACTTTGAATTAAAAGGTACGAATCTCAACAAGCAAACAGAAGCATTCACAGCCAAGGAAAGCAAATCACTGAAACAAAAAGTACAGGGTAGAACTATTATTGATATTCTTCACAGGGCAAGATAATATTCTCATCAGAACATTTAAAAAACAAAATTTTCTGTTGAGAAATTAGAAATTGGGGAATATAAAAACCATTGTAAAAATCAATCCATCCTCAATGTATGAATATTTATGATGAGAGGCTCATTTGGAGCCAGACAGAATTAACAAAATGTATAACCTACGTATATCAAAGTTCATAAAGAAAATCATTTTGAACTTCAAATTCTGAACATGACCAAATCATCAGTAATGGATAATGAGAGAACTCCTTGGAAGATAAAGAAGTATTTTGTATTTCAGCAAAAATGAAAAAAAAATGAACAAAAGAAAATGGTAGGTATGATACAATGAAACGTGATAGAAAAATAAGCAAAATGTGTGGTTGTCTGTTGGTTGAGAAAAACCTCAATTATAGGTGCTGGAGTAGGTAGGGTGAGTTGGGCAGAGGAGGATGTGGGAATAGAGAATTCTCAATGTGCCAAGATCTTAAGTATTTATGGAAAAATATTTTAAGTGTGTACTAAACAAGAGAGTAAAAAGTTGATAACTTGAGATGAAACATAACTTTCAAATCAAGAGAAGAAAAAATATTTAACTAACCTTGAAAAATTGCAAAAACAACAAATGAAAAAAATTAAAATAAAGCACAATAAGAAACAATATAAAGAAGGCCCCAAATATCAGTAATTGTAAAATGTCATGATTACAAAAAAAGCTAAAATTTCTCAGACAGTTACATGCTGTGTCAATTAGAAAATAAAAGGTTACACCAGACAAATATTAATAAAAAGAAAATAAACTCTGTAATGTTATTATGAAACAAGCAGAATTCAAGGTTAAAAATTATAAAATAAACAATGAATAATGATAGTAAATTTCATCATACAAATCCCAAGATAATAAGTTAGTTACAGACTTATACCTTTTAGACACATTGTTTTAAAATATATAAAGCAAAGATTTAAGAAAGTATAGCAAATTTCCTAATAATAATAGAGAGCTAATATAATTCCCTCAGAATTCAAAAGACCAAAATAGACCCAAAATATCAAGGCTGTAGAAGAATTAAATCACACAATAACTAGGGTTGGTCCAATAGAATGGTAGAATTTTGTCTTGTGCACACAGAAGAATTATAAAAATTAAGTACTAGGCTACAACCTATTTTCAAGATTCTCAAAGTCCATTTTCTTTCCCCACCCACATTCCTTTTTTTTTTTTTTTTTTTTTTGGTACTAGAGATTGAACCCAGGCTGTGCTTTACCATTGAGCCACATCCCCAATCCTTTTTTGAAATTTTTATTTTGAGACTGTGTTTCTCTAAGTTGCTGAGGCTGGCTTAGAACTTATGATCCTTCTACCTCAGCCTCCCAAGAAGCTGGGTGCCACTGCTCCTGGCCCATATTCTTCTTAATGAAGTAAGTATATAAATAAAATAAAGGAGGGAGAGAGGGATGGAGGGAGAGAGAAAAACTTTTGCAAGTTGTTTTTACTTAACAACAACAACAAACTAAATTTCCATTTAGTTTTTAGTTTCAATGGAAATAAATGACAATTAAGGCACATACTAAAAACTGTGAAAGCTAGCCAAAGTAGTACTCAGTAGCAAATTTATACCTTTAAATATACTTTTTAGAGAGCAAAAAACTAAATATACACCTGTAATCCCAGCCTTAAATGTACTTTTTAGAAAGCAAAAACACTAAATATTTAGTTCTAGAAATTAAAATAAAAAATTAAATGCTACTTCTCAAAGAAGTGATTATTGAAAATAAACGAGAAAGTGATGACATAAAACAAGTGTTCACCAGCAAAACAAGATTTTACTCCTTTAAAAATCAGTCTCCCCTACACACACATAAACAAAAGTTCTAACCTTTAATGATGGCAATTTTAGGATAGATGAGAGCTATACAAATATCCATGCATTAGAAATGTCAGCCAAGTATATGAGAAACTAGAGACAGGGCCCTAAACAATAAATAATTGATGTCTATCAATTCTCCCTCTCTGATCTCCCAATGAAATAGCAGAAAAGAAAAAAAAAGGGTCTGTATGAAAACACAATTAAAGAGAAGAGTAATGAAGCCATTGGACGGTCACAGTCTTTATTTAAGAGTAGCGATTACAGTAGCAGGGCAGAGAAAGCCAGGGCTTAGAACGCACGAGGGTGGATATGTACTACAAGGGAGCAACTATGCCCCAGATATGGGTTCTCAAATCTGGCTTACAAACAGAAGTGCTTGGAGAGCTTGTTGAAACACAGATTGCTGGATTTCATCTCTAGAGTTTCTGATTCATCAGGCTGGGACGGGCCTGGGAATATGCATTCTTAATTCTCACATGATGCTGTTGTGCTTGCTCGGGGGTAGGATTCATAGAGACACTGTTCTGGATAATCTTGGACAAGCTCAGGACTTTGAATCATCAGATATAAAGAAAGACAAGGATGAGATGGAGATAGAAAGCAGGGAGCTTCCTTAAAGTCTCTCCAGAATAATTAATTGTCCAATCAATTCTTCAAATACACAAGAAATGGTCAGCAACCCGGAATCTTTCCCCAAACAAGTAATCAAGATCTTTATTGTTGTTATTGGAATACCAGTGAAAAGGCCTGAAGGGAATTAATTTCCATCGTTTGCATTTCTTACAATGGTAATGCATTCATATAGTGCTTGGGCAATCAAAAACCCCAGTCCATATGCTATACATGAGTAGAATTTTATTCCTGTTACCACAGTTACCCACAAAGACCAGGGTCCTTGGTCCTCAAGAAAGATGCTTGCCAAAAAAAATGTGCTTTTTCGGGTTTTATAAAAATTGAAAGAAAAGAAAATATCTTCCTTCCTATATAGAAGAGTTAGTTTCTATTTTGTCAGGAATCAGATTAGAGCTTGCACATATATGGATGATGAACCTCTTAATATCCATATTTATAATGAAAACTTCTGCGAGTAATGACTAGAATAATATAACTGCTGTATTTGTAACTGTTTGTAATGAATGTGTCTCAGAGCTCAGATTTTCTTGCTAAAGTTGCATTATTTAGGGCCAGACAAGAAAGCTACAATTCGTGAGACAATAATCATTTTCTCTCTAAAAAATGAATGAGCATGAGTATATATGCCTGCTGGCTTATTATTTTAAAATAGCTCAAGTCAAATCCTTATACCTTCAAGTGCTATTTTTGTTTCTAAAAATCCTATGACTTAACAAATGTTATTTTAAAAATTTAAGAGTTCAAAATCAGATCTGCTGTAAACTGTATCTGCCTTTTCTTCACTTGTGCGAACCTCTGTCTCTATCTATTAGATATTTTAACTGAAACCAAGTGTGTATTTCAAAGTAGATTCAAGGAAAGATTTCTGCTTACGTCCTCAGCAGTATGGAACCCTGGCAGACCATGCACTTGCTACCCAAATTGACACCCAGCAGAGCTTTCTCCCACACCAGGCATCTGCCAAGGCAATCCTCTCCACCCAAGAACTTGTGACAAAATCCATTTGCATTCTAGGTTTTTTCCGATTTACCCATATGACTTCCTTCTGTGTAGCCCATTACCAATGTAACGAAAAAGAGATGCCAAGTACATTGCGCTGCCAAAATGTCATAAAGGGCACGGTGTTTGTCTAACAGGATGTCTTTGCTACATCTTGTGGCTGGATGAGTCCCTTAAAGGGTCCAAAGGCTGTTGGTGATTTTGACCTAGTGTATGATCAGAGGAGAGAAACAGGGCCTTCAGCAGACCAGACCTTTGACATAATACAAAGTGGTGGGATGGGGGAGACTGTTTTTAAAAAACAAAGTAAGGCAGAGCTCCGGGTGCACACCTGTAATCCCAGAAACTCAGGAGGCTGAGACAGGAGGATTCCAAGTTCAAAGCCAGCCTCAGCAATTTAGCAAGACCCTAAGTTGTCATCAACATTTTTGTTTTCAATTTTTCTTCAACTTGAGTGAAACCTGTACGTCCAAATCAGATTAATAATATTAAAGCATATGAAGACAATTATTCTTTAATTCTGTTTAAAGTTTTCTGTCTTCTTTAGTTCTCACAATAACTTTTGAGGTGGATTAACTCTAAAGACAATGATGCTGAGGGTCAGAGAGGTTAACTAGCTTGCCCAAGGTTATGTAGCTCTTAGTGGTGGGAATGGAACTCCATCTCAAGGATGAAGGACCTTTGGCTCCAAAAAGAGGCTGTAGTGTGTGCTCTTAGGGCAGAACTGTATAGAAATCAGACAATAGGATGAAAGAGTTGTAGAATGTGAAAAATACTGTAATCAATTTCAAATTCTGTTTGACAGTCACATGTTTCATGTACTTAATGCACAACTTTTCCCTTTTAGGTGCACATATTTGATGAATTAAAGGGAATGCTATAGTAAAAGTTTCTCTATCCAAAACTTGTGAATAATGGCATTGCCCATAGCTCCATGGAGAGGGGAGGGTGAGTAGAGAATTGTCAGAGATGTAAGTAACACACTCTCCAGCTATGGGACATGAAAGCTCTGTCTCTCTCTTTTTTTCCTCCCCCTTCAATTTGCTCAAATATATTTTTTTGTCACTCATAATTCAAAAACAGTTTAATGGAAAAACTTCAAGTGTTATATATATATTAGTCCTTGATGAGAACTAGAATGTAAGAATAATTTTACCAACGAGGAATTTAAACTTTTTTTATTTATTGAAGATTAATTTTTCTTTTCATGGGAGAGCACCATATGGGTTCCTCCAGACAAAATAATTTCCACCAGGCATCGGGCAATTGTTTTACTAATCTAAGGTTTCATTTTTAAAAATAAAATGCCTAGCCTTTTCTTCTACAGGACAAAATCTTTGCCATAAAATGGTTTCCTGTGGGTCAAAGTTGGTCATATTTATTTCTGTAAAGTGGCACTTTATCCCCCTGGCTCTATTTTCATTTGCTCCATATAGTTCTGCTTCACCTTTGCTTGTAGATCTTTTGGGGAGAAGTCAACAGAACGTCTCTGTGTGTAGAATCGTGTGTTTGCCGAAGGGGAGGATTGGACCAAGTCAAATGAAGAAAGCCGCAGGCTCCCACTCCCAGGGTTCCCCACAGCAAAACCAGTCAGCGTTCGGGGAGCAAGAACTGTGTTTCAGGTTAGATTTCTTCACCTCTGTGATTTAGTGAGCAGAAAAGTTCAGCCTTTCCCCTAAGAGGGCCTGGGCTGCCTGCTTCACAATGAGTATGGTCTAAAGATAACTTTTTAAATGCCTTCTGAAGATGCATCAAGTCTAATGGAGACAGCCAGGTCCTGGGCAGAGAGTAGGAAGGGAAATTGAAGATGCAGCTTTGAGACAAGTGCTTTCTCTTTTCACACATGCCATGTATTGCTTAATGCTCACACAAAGCCTATGGCCATAAAATTCCTTCCAGCAGGTTCCTTGGAGGAAACAGAACAAACCACAACCTGCCCATTATGGAGGGCTAGCAGGCTGCTCTACCCTGCAGGGATGAAGGACCTTTGGCTCCAAAAAGTCTCTGGTTTTCTTTTTTTTTCCCCCTTCTTGATATGGAGAACTGCTGACCCATCATCTCTAGGAAGAAGGAGATAATAATAAACAGGTTAAGGGATCATTAAGGCAAACCTTGCTCATTGATGACGTTTCTTTCACATCCCTTTTATTAAATGCTTTTAAAGCTTGCCACCGACTAGGTTTGCAATGCATTAAAACTCCCGTTGAAAGGGCCAGCCTCATATAATATGGGAAAAGATCAAGAGCCATGAAATAGTGCATTGAGTTGATTGGCTTAGATGTGGAGTAAGCATCATCTTTGTGGTTCATACTGCCATTATAAACTCTTCTTGTGGAATGTAGCTCTTACCACAGTCAATGTCAATAGCAGACAAGATGCGGACTATTAAGCAACATCACAGACAAACGGGGGTTTTCCTTCTCAGGGCAGTGTACCTTGTGTGTGGTAATGATATGCAGACCTTCATCAGATGGGATGCACTGTTTTTTCTGGTCTATCACTGGGAACATTTCTATTAGCATCAGTTAATCCTTGACCCTTTTCTCGTGTTGCTATTTAGGTTTCTTCCGGAGGGTGAATTGATGCTATAGAGTTTAATCCGCATTAGCTGGTATAGCCTCTAAAAGGATTCCAAATGGGTTCTGTCATATGTGCTGCTGGTGGGGGGTTGTGGCTTGGTTGATGGTTCACTCCTAGCATTTTTGCACCCTGAATGTGATCAGGGAGTAGCCAAAAGTTGGTGAAAGAAAAAAAAATAAAATAAACAAAGTTGTTGACAGCCCAGCAGTTAGAGAGTCTTGAAGCCCCAGCTGGGGAATTCATCTGGGCCAGAAGAACAGCAAGGCCGAATAGGTCAAGAAGCAATGAACCTTAAAACAGCTTTAAAAGGAAGCAGATGAAAAGAGTGAAGAATTCACCAGGACACACACAGGCCTAAAAGCAGACGCAGAGGAATCCCAGCAATACTGAAAGAAAGTAGGACTACGGCCAAAGCCAGAGGAAATTCAAGCCGGATGTGGATATCTGAGGAGTGCATTTTTGCAGGGAATCACCAGAAGATACCCAACATGTTGTAATAAATATTTTATCTAATGAGGAAAGAAATTGGATGGATTGATAAGAGTGCAACTCAGTTTTGCAAAAATAATAATAAAAACATTTCAGATTTCTGAACCACTTCACTATGTTCCTTCTTTTTTTTTTTTTAGTGACACTCATGAACACAAACAGTCCCCTCCTTTCCCTCTAGAGTAGGGAAAGATGCTATATTAGTCAGGATTCCACTCATTAATAACAACCAAATTCTACTCAAACTGCCTTATGAATGATAGAAACTAATTGGTTCAAACATGAGTGGATCCAGGTACTCAAAAAATGTCATAGATATCAGACCAAAACATCTTTTAACTTGATTCTGCTTTCTTATCTAGATTCCATTCTACTATTGACTTGGTTTCAGTGGAGAGAAATGCCCACCTGCAGCTCCAGGCTTATCTTCTATTCTTTTGGTCACTCCAGAAAAAAAAAATCTTTTGCCCAATCTTTTCAGAAAAATAGCAATTTTCATTTGAATCACTTTATTTATTACTGAAAAAGTCATTGTCTATGCCAAGCCAGTCACTATGACCAGCGTGAGGGATGGGTGGAGATGTGCACTCTTCAGCTTGACCTTGGTGTGTGGCTGACAGAAAAAGCATCTTATTCTGTTTTGTGCTACTGTAACAGAATTGATGAAGAGCAGAAATGTATTCCTCACTGGTAAGGAGGCTGGGAAGTCCTGGATCAAGGTGCCGGTCTCTGCTTCCAAGATGGCACCTTGAATGCTGCTTCCTCCTGAAGGGAGGATCACTGTGTTCTTACTAGGAAGAATGTGAAAAACAACAAAAAAAGGGACCAACTTCATACTTCAAGCCTTTTTATAAAGGCACCTAAGCCCACTCATGAGGGAGGAGCTCTCATGACCTAATCAACTCTTGTTTTAAAAGTCTTCCCAGTTAATATGGGCACAATGGTCATTTGGTGTCAATCCATGAATGTAGGAAGGGACACATCCAAGCCAAACATTGGAAGGAAGAAATAGCACTGAGCAGGTTAAAGTAGATGCCCACCTTGTGGGCCCAATGGTAGGCACTGTTCTCCATCAGGGACTTGCATTAGATTAGTGCTTCACCAAAATGCTGTTTAAAAAATACAAGGATTGGGGGCTAAGGATATGGCTCAGTTGGTAGAGTGCTTGGCTCACATGCACACACAAGGCCCTGGGTTCAATTCACATAACCACCAAAAAAAAAAAAAAAAAAAAGAATATAAGGATTTCTAAAACACCAGGTTGCTCCTGGAACTACTTGTTTGCTGTAGAAGGAGTATGTGGAACTGATACTAGACTTTACTCCATTGAATTAATTTATTTATTAGCAAGCTATCACTGAATTTATGCAGTAGCGGGTATGTGGGGTTCAGTGGAAATTGGGGTAGCTGCTGTGGGAAGTGGAAGAAGAAGTCAATTGAAGATACATAAATAATTTAGAAGTGGCCTTAAGGGTGAAGTTGAGTTTGGAAACCTTAAGTTTAGAGTCATTACAACTTCAACAGAACTTGTGACTTTTTTTCTAGTTCTGCATAAGAAAGTTGATGTTAGAATTGGGTCATGTTGGAAATATTTCTTACGGCTACCATGGAGTGTGGATGAGGCAAAGTAACTGAAGAAGAGAGCAGAAAATGAGAGGCGAATGTAGTAGTGAGGGCAAGAAGATACATATTGCAGGCTGACTAGTTCCTTTTCCTCTCCTATACTATGAGGCCACTGGATATTACTGTCTCTACTATACCCATCGAATTTTACTATTTTTTTTAAAGAGAGAGTGAGAGAGGAGAGAGAGAGAGAGAGAATTTTTTTTTTAAAGAGAGAGTGAGAGAGGAGAGAGAGAGAGAGAGAGAGAGAGAGAGAGAGAGAGAATTTTTAATATTTATTTTTTAGTTCTCGGCGGATACAACATCTTTGTTGGTATGTGGTGCTGAGGATCGAACCCGGGCCGCACGCATGCCAGGCGAGCGCGCTACCGCTTGAGCCACATCCCCAGCCCGAATTTTACTATTTCACATACACTCTAAAGGGGTTGACACACTCCTCTACCCCCATTTTCCTTCACATAGTACTGATCTTTATTCAGCTATGGGGATTTCTAAGAAACACAAAAGCATCTTATAAACTGAGGCTTGGTCCATAGTAGTGGCTCAGTGGTGGGTGAGTATGCAAAGTGACAAATCATAAGAGGTGTTGATAAAGAACTACTAGAGGTGACAGGATGGCCATCATCTGACTAAAGTATCAAAGAGGACTTCACAGAGGAGATAGCATTTAAAAACGTATAGAAGAAGGTAGAGGGTTATGTATCACACAGGTTTCAGCAGCAAAACCCGAGGTAAAGGAATGCTTACCATTTTCTGAATAACCACTTACACAAGGATTCCAGTGTTTCTGTTATGAAAAACTCCAAGACACTTTTTAAAACTACATTTACATTTATTTATATCCTGTTTATGAACATTTGAGTGGGTCGGGCAATGCATTGAACCATATCAGGATTGCAGGATCCAGACTCTGCCCTCACACTATCCATGGCTGATGGAAAACAATATACACACAGACCACGGTACAATTAGAGATGTGCAAATCTTTAGAAAGAGCCTAAGAAGAGGAGAAATTAGTTCTTTCCAAGGTAGATCTTTACAGAAGTGATAGCAATGAAGCTGCTAAGTTTAAAGAATAATAAAATGTTAATAATAACAAAAACATGTATGTATATGTTACTTATTATGTGTCCGTCATTTTTTTTTTGGAGGTACTAGGACTTGGACTCAGGGGTGCTCTACTTCTGAGCAAAACTCCACCCACTTTTACTTTTATTTTGAAACAGGTCCTTGCTAAGCTGCTGACACTGGCCTAGAACTTGTGATACTCCTGCCTCAGCCTCCTGAGTAGCTGGGAGTACAGGTGTGCATCACTGCACCAAGTTCCAGCCAGTGTTGTAAGTGGTGTACTATATAAATTCTCACTCAATTTTTTGTAAATATAGATTTTAGTTGTAGATGAACACAATACCTTTATTTTATTTATTTATTTTTATGTGGTGTTGAGGGTTGAACCCAGTGCCTCACACATGCTAGACAAGTGCTCTACCACTGAGCTATAGCCCCAGCCTTCACTTAATCTTTAAAGCAGCTCTTGGAGGTGGGTTCTATTATTGTCCTCATTTTACTGATGTGGAAACTAGTAAATCCATTAAGTCCTTACAGCCAGTATTTGTGCCTGGGCTCAACCCAAGACAGGCAGCCTCTGAATCTCATACTCATGACCACTACTCTACACAGGGTTAGTAGGAATTTTCCCAGGAGCCAAATGTAGGATAAGAGAGAATGGAATGGTGCAGAAATAACAAGCAGTTGAGTCTTGCTAGATGGAAATGTACCTAGTTGAAGGTGAAAAAAGGCAAAAATGCCACGTTTGAGAGTTTGGTTATTAATCTCTTTACATTGGGGAACCATAGTAAAATGTAGAGCCCGAGAGTGCCAGGATTAGATTTTTCTGTTAGAAAGAAATTTGAGCCAAAGTACGCAGGAGGAGGACGGAGGCAAAACGAGAGACAAAAAGAACTCTAGGGGGTATTGGAAAGATGTCAGGTAAAGCAAAGAACTCAAGGAGGGCATTTGCTGTAGGTAGCTTAGACACTGGGTGGTTTGGAAAGTTTCTTGCCATTTGTGCTCCAAGCTCTAACCCCATCCTTATTGACCATATTCTCTGGTTTTATTGTCAAGAAGCACATTTCTTAGATTTCCTTCTTTTGGGCTTCCAACTAGCCTTGGACAAGGGAAGACGAAAGGTTTCCAGTGAAAGAGGAGAAACCCAGGCATTTCTATTTTCTTAACACTGAAGCATCTTCAGAAGCAGCTGTGTCTCCTGCATGGCTCCAGGTCCGGCTGGTCAACTCTGCCTCCATTATGCCAGTTCCCCACTGGGTGATCTCCACCATAGTCACAGCTCTTGCTAAGGCTGTACCTTCCAGGCCCTGTTAACACTGCCTCTGTCCTTTGACACTTTGTCCCCAAGGCTGATAACAGCTTGCTGCTGATGCCAGCGTTGGGCTACCTCACCATTCACTCTTTGGCTTTTCCCCATTACCCATGTTATAATTTCTTGTATTAAATTCTATGTTGGAAACACCTTGAGTGACTTCCGTCTTCCTGGCTGGATTGTGATTGATCTATACATCAAAAAGTCCAACCATATAGCATTGGAGTCCCTCCAGGATTAATATACAAATGAAGTTAAAGAAAGAGATTGCTCTTGAAAGGCAAAAGGTGACCACAGGGTAATGTCCTAACAGGACCTGCACTGCCACAGGAGTACAACCTGAAGAACTCAGAAACTGGGAGACATTTTAAAATTAGGATTATTTTTAAACAAACCCTTTTAGACAAGGTTTGACCTTTATTGAGGCAATTTAGCTGATCTGAAATCAGACCTGCTGTAGTTTGGATCCTGCATGTGCATCAGAAGCCCATGGTGCTTTTCCCGGTGCTATTGGAAGGTGGTGGGACTTTGAGAGGTGAGGCCCAGTGGGAGTTCTTTCAGGAGTGTTCCCTGGAAGGGAACTGTGGTACATCAGATACTTCCTCACTTTCTTTTACTTCCTGGCCATAAAGTGAGCAATTTCACTCCACCACACACTCCCTCCAGGATTTTTTGCCTTGCCCCAGGCCCAAAGCAATGGGACCAATTGGTAATACACTAAAACCTTCAAAACTATGCACCAAATAAATCTTTTCTCTTTATAAGTTGATTAATTTGAGTATTTTGTTATAGTAACAGAAAGCTAACACAGTATCTTATAAATACTTAAATTATTAAAGAGCTGAAATACAAGTTGTAGCCAATAGAGTACGCTCTGAACTATTGTCATCTTCTTAGCTAGCCGCAGTCCGGCTACAGCAAAATAACCGGGGGGTGATGAGCAACTTGTGTAGTTTGATACAGCAGGAGTGGGAGCCGTTTATTGTAGGACAGGAGGGGTATATATACATTCCACACAGCTTATCTTAATTAATATAAACTAGATACAGCAGTCAACCAATAAGGAATCTCCACACTTAATGGCTCTCTGGCACCACTTCACAAACCACTCCCTCTGGCAAAATGCCAGGCACCATCTTGACTTGTTTACAGACCCTAACATTAGCTCTTTTATAGAGGTATGCACCACTGCATCTAAAGTTCTAATTAGTTATTTATCTGCCATTTGTGGCATGTCACTGGGGAGCTCATGCACATTTCAAGAAAACTGTGAAATGGTCCATGTAAATGTTATTGTAGCAGCTAATTATCGCAACTCTTGATTAGAAAAACATTATTTGATACTGTGTGGTTAGTAATCTAGTTAGTAATCTAAATCCTCAGTGTGTAAACTCTTCAAAGATCTTTTTTCTGGGGGTGGGAGGTGAAAACTTTTATAATATCTAACATAGTATTTAATGTATAAAATTATTAAATATAACAGATAAAATGATTATAGAAATGTCACCTTGACTTGATAATTTTATGAATAAAAGGAAGGAAAATGGGGAAAATAATTATAGAGATTGAGAGTCTTGTTATAGTTAGGCATCCTCCTCTCAGTCCACCTGTATAGCTTCCATTTTTCAAATATTTGTGACTATTCAATGAATGAGTCAATTTATATAGCATGCATTTTTTATGCACTTTTTTAAATAAGAATGAAACTCAAGTTCAAGTTGTACTTACAAGTAGTATCCTACTAAAGACAGAAGCCTGGAAATTTAAATTAAAAAGAAGTTTAACTTAGACCTGCCCCTGAAGATCGTGACTTGCAATGAGAATCTTGGAGTCACCCACTTTTCAGGTGACCAGAGCCAGTAGTAAAGCAGCTAATTGAAACTCTAGCTCTAGGGAAAGCTATTAAGGTTCACATACCTCTTGAGAGGGGAAAATACATTCCTGAGGCAAAGGAATGCTTCCTTGGAAATCTCATACAGTGTTTTTAAAAGGATCTTGGCATTAATACTTTTTATTTGATGGCCTGTAAAACATAAGCTCATTGTCTTCAATATTTTTTCCTCTTGATTTTGTTTTTGAATGTGATTCCCTTTTATGTTTCCTGGTTCTGATTTCCCCAGAAACACTGAACTGGTATATACATTTAAATCAGACAAATGAACTCTTAAGGAAGCCCTGTCTAGGGGAAGCCAAAGAGAGGAAAAAATGAAGCAAGGTGTTTACAGGCAAGGACTTCTGTAAACTTCTCTTTTTGACAGAGACTTCTCTTTACTTTCCATCTTGTTTAAAGATCTTTTGGTAGTAAAACTTCATAAATTTACTCACTATGTTCTGAGGTATTTCTTATGAATGGACTTGCCATCTCCTAAGAATTGTATATGTTTTTAAGTGTCTTTGCCACTATTTTGCATTTTTACTTTCAAGATACTGTAAGTTACCCAGTCATCAAATTTCAAACTGCTCACCTTTTGAATTTTTGAAGTTCTAAATATGCTAGTGGCTCTATTTGACAGCAGAATTTGGAAACAGATGCTTTTTCAGTTGATTGCATTAATTTAATCTAGTTTTCTAGGTTATTAATCATTAATCTAGTTTTCTCGCCCACCCTATCCTTCAATGAGAATCCACAATTTTTTACTTTAAAATTAAGAAAAAAATTGGCATTTTAATGGAAAGTGAGAATAAGTGAAGTCACGGTAAGATTTTTGTGTGCTCTTTTTTTTTAGTATGGCACACATGTCTCATTTTGGTGTTTTAAGCTGGAATTGTAGTAAGTTCTTCCTTTGAATATTGCTCTGTACACGCTCTCTACTGATACCACCATGTATAAACATTGCTTCTGTGTGTGAGAGATAAAATTTCCCCAGAGGGCCACAAAACATTTAATGAAGTGTGAAGCACAAACATTTCATTACAACATATTGTGTACTTTTGCCTTTAATAACTACATTCCTCATCCAAGAAGTCTCGATAGTTTTCAAAAGTGAATTACAGTAGTATTATTTTCCCCAGAATATAGTTTTTCCATGACAGAAACAGCACTTTCCTAAACTATTATATTTATTAGCAACCTGTTGCTCTTCGACACCGGTGCCATTTTCATCAACCCCGATCGAGTGTGTATCATTTAAAAATTATTAAAATAGTTTCATGTTATTGGATTCTTTTTCCTTAACTGTAGGCAACCATCGCAGAAAATGACGCACTCGAAGGGTAAGTGTGAAGTCGCCGAACATTACATTGAGTGGAGAATGACATCCTCCATGGCAAGGGTGCAGGCGTTTAATTGAGGAGTTTAAAATGAGTGGGGAGATCTTTCCTTTGATTGGTCACCAAGGAGACAGGTAAGCTCTGAATTCCTGCTCTATCACTCCCTACTGCAATATGCTTCAGGAAGCCATCTCCTCCTGCCTTTCTTCTCTTCCTCTCCAAGGCAGCCCCTATTAGCTATTTCTGCACACATGACAAAGTTGAGAAGCAACTTGGGCTTTTTACCAGTTAGCAAAAGCTAATAGTTGTCCAATTCCACAATTACAAGTGAACTTTTAAAAAACAGTCCTTGAATATGTGCAGTGTGTATATACCTGTGTACCTTACCCCAAACACCAGTCTTTACATAAGTCTGAATCAAACCAAAACTACAGAGACAGATCACCTGAGAACCTGTGCATGTAATGAGGAAGCTGGTCCTTTGGAACAAGGGTATATTATCAATCTGAAGCATGCTTTATAATGTCACTTTAATGTAACTGCTCTCTAATGTCTTGCATCTCATTGAGTTCCTAATTATTGTCTCTATTGGTAGTCTGTCCAGTGAGATTCTTGGGAAAATTAAAAGGATATCCACAAAGTTGATATATCTATAGTTTTAAATGGTTTGGGCAAATGATATGTTTGTGCAGGCAGATAAATATAAAGCTAGCCTCCTCTCTTTCAGAATTATTTTTGTTATAGTGAATTACCAGGGAGCTTGAAAAAAACATTGACCTTACCACATCTAACAAAGTTTTACTAAGCCAAAAAAAAAAAACTTTATACATTTCCTTGAAATATTTTATTAAACTGGGAACTTTTTATCCACTATTATTTTCATTAGATCTGGTCCCAGAAGCTGCCTTTGAAATCCTTAATAATTCTTGAGCTGGAGAGAGTCTGTTACTAACTCATTAGGAAAGGCAGAGGAACTGAAATAAAATGGTTTCTGCTTATTGGTGAGCCAGGGAGTCAGGGATAGCAATATCCCATGGCCAACATTACAAATTGAAAGATACTGTGTCTTGTTCAATGGCCCTGGTGGTTTCGTCAGTAAAGTAAGTTATCTAAATGTTTTTTAAGAATTGCTAATTTTAATCCACTTTTTTAATTACCAGTATTTTATGTCCAAAAGGTCATTAATGCAAAATACTCATTATTTTACTGTCATGGGATTTTCTTGGAATATAACCTGTTAAGAATGTTATCCAAATTCGTGTTCTAAACCACTGAATGAGCTTAGATTGGTACTTGATAAAGTTCTTGTAGGTGGATTTTAAATAGAAGCAATAAAAAAATTATTCCAGTGATGAATCCATGAGATATAAATATCAAAACTTTTGAAAAGTTAGATTCTTGGCCTATAAATGTTCTGAACAAGAATTTATCTTTTGGGGGAGGGTCAGGGCAACCAAGCAAATTGCTCTTTTTCTTGTAGTGCAAGAACATCCAAACAATTTTTCATTAGTGGTGAAAAAGAAAGAACGTAGTTGCTGAGGACTCTTTGTTTCTCTGTGACTTGCTTCTTTATTTATTTTTTATTTTTGGAAAACTAAGTACCTATGTTTAAGTGTGGTAATTTGGTAATTTCAACAAAAGAATTTCTTAAAGGAAATATTAAGGTATTCACTAGTTCCTGTTTCCCTTTCTGAAGTCTTTTTTTAACCTTTATATACATTGCACATGATATACATTCACTCATGCATTTATTCATTGAACACATAGTCATTGGGCAGAAGAATGGGAGATACTAAGATGGACAGACACAAGTTACACTCTCAGTAGGCCTGCTAAATGGGGTATACATTGCAGAGTGAATTAATCTACACTGTCGCTGACCCACTTCTACCATGACTTTCTGTGTTATATTGGATGGACATCTAAAAGTGACATTTCTCAGTGTCCCTTGTAGCTAGAATTCCACATGGGCACTAGGTTTCACCAAATATATGCATCCACATAAGACTTAAGATGAGCAATGTTAGTTTGGGTCATGTATGGGGAAATTGAATGATGTGGTGGAAGCATTTAGATTTCCCAAGGTGCTGAGATGTTAGATTCTATATTTGATCCCTGGTGTGAAACAGTGAACCGAGAAGAGGCAATAGCAATTAGAATTTTTAGCAAACAATTCAATTGGTGTAATCAAAACTTTCTTTTGGTTGCATTATTCCTGGATGTGAATGTTCTAAGTTTGATTCACTGGCTCTTCCCAGAATTATAAAACTATATAATAACCTGTAATAAATCTCATCCTCCTTGAACTAGCTGAAGTGGATTGTTGTCTGTATCAATAATTGTACACCATACAACTGGCAGATGTTGTGGGCACATATTACTTGGATACCAAGTAAACTAATTAGTACTACAGAATGATGAAGATGTATTTGAATGAAAGATGGAATTTGGAAGAGGGATTATTTCTTTCTTGGGTGTTCAGATAGAAAGAGCTGTTGATACTTGAGTAATGCTTTGAGAATGGGTAAAGGCAAACCTCTCCAATGGGGCAGAGGAAGACATGCCAAGTGAAGGAAGAGCCTAGAGTAAGAGATGAGAATGGGAGCAGGGCTGGAGAATAATGAGCAATAATGAGATATAATGAGAAAGAATGTTAAATAGATAAATAGGAAATAATGAGACACTGGAATATTTGTGTAGAGTGGATAAGAACCACTGATTGATTTGTGCATTTAACAAGTGTTCCTTGAGACCCTGTTCTGTGCCAGGCATCGTGTCAGACAGAGCTCTGCCTCATTATGATTAATTTAGTAGTGAAGTAAAGAATAGATTTTAGTGATGGAAGCATTGAAGGCGGGGAGCCAAGAGGCTTTTACCATAGTCTCAAGAGAAATAATGAGCATTGCAATAGCAAAGGAGTTTATATGTTGTGTTGACTTCTTTACTTGGCCATTATCATCACAGACGGTACAATTTTGCCTTCTCTATATTCACTATATTAGTTTAAAAGTTCTGATGTATGTATTTACACATTCATGATGTGCTCTGGTTGGCCTATGATTTTATGCATGACTTATTATCTCCTATGATGTTCTAGACAAATAATAGGCACTTGGTCAATGCTTCTGGATTGACAGATTTAAGAAATCTCCAAATCTACATAGGATGTGCATACATGTATCAGAGAACTCTAAGACCCCCCAAAAGCCACATGCAAGTCAGAGGTTAGCACCAGTGATCTGGGTCTTGGTGATTCTAGAAAAATGGCTATAAGCCTCATGGAAGATCTGGCCTCCCTGAGACTAGAGGTATGGATTTGGAGTGGAGGAGGAAATTTGTGATTATCTAGGTGTCCTTTGTTCCCAAGTTTCTGGATCATTTACCCATCTTAGTTGTGCTGCTCTGTCCTTCAGTGAATAGCACCTGACTCCTGTACTGGCCAAAATGGTAACACAGCCTTGCTACAGAACAGACTTTTAAGGATGGGTTGAAACCAAAGAGAGGGTTTATATGAAAAGGGTAAATGCCTTTCACTGGTTCTTAGAGTGCTGCTCTTAATAGTCCTTTGGAGTGTCCCTGCACTGTCAGATACAGCTTCCCAACACACTGCTCAGCCTATTTGCTCTCTTTAGATCTGTTTTGGTCTCCTTTCTTTCCATTTGACTCCCATTCCCCATCCCCATTAATTTTGTAGGTGGAACAATTCAGTCTTTTGTTGGTTTACCAATCTCTGCTCCAAGCCATTCTTTGGGATTCTTACCTTCCTCAGCCAGTCATGGAATTGTCCTCAACATCCTGGGAAAGCCTTTTTTTCTTTTTAATCCAAACACACACACACACACACACACACACACACATCCATTCTGCTGCACAAATACTAACAAACAGCATGTATTCCTGGTTGGAAAAGGGAGAGAAAACTGGTAGAATAAATTCAGGCCAGTTTATTGAAAACCATTCCAACAGAATTGGAATTTCAATTTCTAAGTTCTGTTCCTAGTGAAAAAAAAGGAGTAAGAGACTATTAAATTTTCTTTAAAAAAGCTTGTCAAAGACTAAGAAAAAACCTCATTCGCCAGTTAATTCCTCAACAGCTACTTTGAAATATCACTTTTAAAGGAGTAATTGTGCTCAATAAAATGTAAGTTTATTTTATTGCCTTTAGAAGTTTAAATTCCAAATGTCCTTCCATGGATCAACCAAAAAAGCTTTGGGATGGTATCTTTTTGTCTCTCTCTTCATCCATATGGCATATGAACATATAAAATTGTATACATATGTATAGTCTCAAAGTTTTGATTCTAATATGTATTATAGGTAATATATGTGGTATATACATACTATATATTCTCAAATTTTTCTATATAATCATATATATATATACATCTAACATATATGTATATGTATGTATATGTGTAGTCTCGAGGTTTTTTTTATAACACACATATTATATACATAATATATGTGGTATACATATTTATAATATATAGTCTCAAATTTTTATGTATATCAAATATATATATATATATATATATATATATACATCTAATATATAAGTATATTCCTAAAATCTTTCAAAGCCCCATATTTTAATATATTAGATGGTTTAAAATAAACAAAAACCTTACTCCCTTGCTCGTCTGTGAGCCAGGGTATATTGACTGCTGGGAAATCACAAATCAATTAACAAAGGCGGCAGTGGCTTTTGAAGCAAGGGAGAGGATTCAATTAAAGCAAAAAGGCTCTAAAGCTCTTTGCTCTGTCTGATGAGTCTTCTGTGGCTAGTTCACATTGATACCCATCAAAAGCTGAAAAGAGGGCACCAGCCAGTGTTCAAAACCGACACTCATTCTCCAGTCCCGTCCTGGCTTCCAAATACCTGTGAGCAAACAAACCCTCAGGCATCCTTCAGATTAGAGTTAACTGCTGGGAGGGAGGGGTTGTCTGAACTCCCTTCTCTGTATAAATACCATGCTTTCCACTCAGAAATCCATTGGATAACAAGGTAGCCATTCCTTGTTTGGCAAGTGTACCTAGAACAGGATGTTTTTATCTAGAACTAGGAAAGAATTGTTTTCCAGGAAATTTTAAAAATAGAGTTTGTTGTAGGCTTTTTTCTGCATATGAGAAAATAGATTTTCATTTTGAAAAATTTTGAAAAAAATGATTATCACATCTGGAAATAATCACTGTTAATGTTTTCCAATCTTTTCCTCTAAGTGTATGAATTCATACAAATGTGTATAAATGTGGGTGTATAAATACATATATATATATATATATATATATATATATATATATATATATATATATCTGTAAGATGGAATCATACTATTGTGCAAACCTGACTTTATATAATATATCAAGAGATCTTTCCATGTCATCGTATGTTTCCTAGAGCATTATATTCCTTGGCTTCATAAAATGAACATATACCATTATTTTATTGTAATCAGTGCCATACAGTTGCATATTTTGGTTGTTTCTATTTTTTTATTTTTTATAAATGGGTATGCTTATGCATACATAAGAAATTTTACCTATATAATTTAATAATATCCTAAGAAATCTAATTGCTTTACCAAGAAATAGGGAAAACTTTTATTGATTTTGATAAACAGTACTAAATTGCTCTCAAGAAGTACTAGGCTGTCAGTGAAGTGAAAGAGTGGCCATTTCTTAGGCGGTCATTTTGGTTGCTATTGCTCACCTTAACCATTATTTTAATATTTATAATTTTCATACTTTTTTTTAGAAATTGCTTTGTGCTTTGTATTCGTTTTCTGGTGACACTATAACAGATTACAAACTTAATGGGTTTTAAAAAACCCACAAATTTATTATCTTAGAGTTCTGGAATCTAGAAGTTTGAGATAAGTTCTACTTGGCTAAAATTGAGGTGTCAAGGGAATTTTAGGAAAGGATCAACTTTCTTGCCCCCAGCTTCTAGAGACCTCCTGTATCTCCCTGACTCGTAGTTCTTTCATCTCAAAGCCTGTGCCAGGCAGAGGCATCTTTCTCACAACCCCATCTCTCTGGTCCTAATTCTTCTATTTCCCCATTGTCCATTTACTGACCCCCTGATTATACTGGTCCCAACTGGATAATCCAAGATTGCTCTGTATCTCAGAGTCTTCTGATTAGCAACCTCAGTCCCATCTGCAACCAGAGTTTCCCTTTGCCATGGAACATAACATCACAGGCTCTGTGGATTAGGCATGGGCATCTCTGGGTAACTGGCATTCTATCTACCACAGGCTTCAATACTTGTAATAAAAAACAACATAGTAGAGAAATGTTAGCATGCAATCTGAATTCTGCATTCATGTTACCTACACGAGCTAGCTGCATCTCATATGTTTCATGTTATGCATGTTGTACTTCTACATGTGTGGCTCCTGAAAAACCCTCGAGCTTCCTTCTGTACAACTTCTCCATTAAAAATGGGACTTCTGATACAGCTTTATTGATCTCACTTGGATAGCAACATGGTTTTTTATTAATTTTTTTAATTTACATATAATAGTGGAAGGCATTACAATTCATATTACACATACAGAGCACAATTTTTCATATCTATGGTTGTGTACAAAGTATATTCACATCAGTTCATGTCTTCATACATGTACTTTGATAAGAATTAATGACACATGGCCTTTAGAGAGGAAATCTTGAGAAAGATCTTTATCATTTTGAAAAAAAACAAAGGTGCCACTTTGTTGTATTCTTCACTCCAGCATTGGAAACCAATGAGTGTTTGGTTGCTCATTCATGGCTTTTTTTTTTTTTCTGTCTCTGATGCTCTCTCTCTCTCTCTCTCTCTCTCTCTCTCTCTCTCTGGGTTCTTGCTTTTGGCATTGTTTTTTTGGTACATCACAAACAAGTTGCAAATGAACCTGTAGATTGAATTTTGAAGCAGCCCATTCTAATGGGTATTTATTAAAATCCCAAAGTTGAAAAGATGCGTTGCTTCTAAATGCAATTTGATCTAAAAATACTTTTATAACTTTCCACAGAGTTCCTTTCTCTCATGCCCTATTGAAACATCAGAGCAGGCTGCCAACAAGAGACTGCCCCAATTAGTTGGGAATGAGGAACAACCCTGCAAAAATAAAAATCTGCAGTAAAAGCTAGAGTCAAGTGATCAGAAATGTTTTGCCTTCCACTAAGTTTGAAAGGGAGGGCAGAAAGGGCGGAAGGCCAACCACCGTGCCTTGGCTCTCTCAAGACTCTTCCAAAGTAGGAGAACAAACAGCCCAGACACAGTTTTAGCACCTCTAGTTTTCAGAACACAGTTGGATGTAATGTCAACATCAAGGAACTGACAGAATGAAGCTAACTGGTGTGAAGAAAAAAAAATCCATCCCAGTCCTTCTGAGGAAGCTTCTAAATATCAGTTGTCTCAACCTATTGATAAGCATGGATGCATTATTAATGAAGCCAGCAGCCTGCCTGTGCTACTCAGATGGTTCGAGCATTTAGTAGGAAATGCTTCTGTGAAGTTCTGCACAAAATAATGACAGTGTCTGTCTTAAATCGAAACAAATGGCTGTTGCAAGCTCTGGGGAGGCTGGGAGCAAGCAGCTGCTTTGCAGAGAAAGGCAGAGGGCCACCACCTGCTGCAGACAGGCGGGCAGGCAGCCGCCCACGGAATATTGACTACTTAATAATTCAGGAGAACAGGAGCCCTTGGCTCTTCAAACATGGCATTGCCCCTTCATCACCAGCTTTTCATCACCTTAATGAGCTACTTGAAGAATTGGATGGTAAAATCTCCCCCAGCAATTCTCCAAAGTCTAGGACGGAAACTGCCCCGCTGTAACTAAAGAGTCCATTCTTGTTTTTTCTCTCTATTGTTTTCTCTTCCCTCCCTGATGCCCTCCCTGCCTCTTCTGTTTCTTCCTTCATTTGTTCTTCTATCCTTCTACTAATGTCTTGAGAATATCAGGGAGAATACTAAATCTGAAAAATGTTTTGGCGTCACCTTCCTCTGTCAGCTTCCGATATATTAGAAGAAGAAGGATGCATGGGGTGGCCCGACTGGTGTCCTACTAGGAATGTTTGAAGAAGACCATGTGCTCAGTGAGGCTTTCCCCTTGGAGACTTCTGTAGCCAAGGTGCAGATGAATCCGACTTTCTTATGTTTCAGAAAGGAAAAGATGGGAATTCTTGAGTTCAATGGGATGATTTCAGTCAGGGGGACTGCACCCTCAATGGCTACCTTTGAAGCCTGATTCTTGCCCCATAACCATCCTAACTGCAGGACAGGATTGGAGGTTTAAATGCTCACACAAAATGAAAATGTGGGCAAAGCAAAGCTTTTATTCACTCTGTTGAGTAACATTTTTGTTTGTTTGTTTTGTCATTCTTGCCCATTTGTGTAACAAGAATTTATTGAAGAATGTGTCAGGCATGGGGCTGGGTCCTGGGAATAGAATATTACCAAGGCCTCTGTTGAGTTTATACCAATAATTGACGAATGAGCAAATGTGTAAAGGCAGCAATTACTGGTTTTGCCAAGTGCTTTTGAGGATATGACCAACATGCCACAGAGAGAATAATGGGATTAAGTGGGTTACCATGGTTTTGAGCTATGAGGATGGTCTTGCTCAGGAGGTGGCATTGTAGTTGAGACCTAAAATGGGAGAAGGAGACAGCCATGGAAGAAGTCAGATGACAAGCATTCTAGGCAGGAAGAAAAGAATTGATCAATTCTACCTTGGAATCCACAACAGAAAGCTGGTATGTTGGAGCCTAGTCAGTGACCAGGAGTAGGGCTCAAGATGAGGTTGGAAATGTTTGTTCTTGAACATATTAGTCATTTCAGCATCTCAGTATAGCTATGATTTCATTTTAAACAGCAGTATACTAGGTTAAAACTACATTTCCTGATGTATTTTTCAGGCAAGGATGGTTAATAAGATACAAGTAGAGGTCATTAATATACTGGGTAAGATTTTTCAGGAAAATCTATTTAAAGAACTGACTCACCTAGGAGACATGCCCTTTTTGTTCTTCTTCCTTTTCTTGCTTGGAATGTGTTTGTCAGGGTGGAGCCCTAGTAGCCATATCAGGCCATGTACCAACCTTGAGAATAGAAGCCGTAATTCACAATGGCAGAGCACAAAGGTAGAAGCAGCAGTTCCTGTTGATTGGCATGCCTCCAGGTTAACCTATGTGTCTATTTCCAGAATTTTTCACATGTGAAAAAAGCAAACCTCTTATCAAATTGGATTTTCTGTTATATTCATCAGAATATAATTATTTCTGAGCTGGGGTTGTGGCTCAGAGGTAGAGCGCTTACCTACCATGCATGAGGCACTGGTTTATATCCTCAGCACCACATAAAAATAAAATAAAGATATTGTGTCCACTATAAATAAAAAAATAAATATTTTTTAAAAAGGAAAATAATTATTTCAGAAATACCACAATTAGGGTTTGGGATGAAGTTAGTCCTCAAGTGTTTATCTAGTGTGTACAAGGCTCTGGGTTTGATCTACAGCCCTTTTGGACATGTTGATTTGTTTAATAAGGATTCGATTGAGCAATATGTCAAAAAAATATAAAAAACACACAGGTAGTGCTATTTTAGATTATACCTTTTGGATTTATATACTAGTTTTGTTGTTGTTTGTTTGTTTTAATTTTTGTTGTTTTTGTTTATACCAGGGATTGAACTCAGGGGTATTTAACCACTGAGTCACATCCCTAGCCTCCCCCCATCTTTTTTTGTATTTTTTTAATATTTATTTTTTAGTAGTAGTTAGACATAATACCTTTATTTAACTTATGCATTTTTTATGTGGTACTGAGGATCGAACCCCTGGTCACTGACTAGGTTCCAACCTATCAGCTTTCTGTTGTGGATTCCAAGGTAGAATTGCTCAATTCTTTTCTTCCTGCCGGGAAGCACTCTACCACTGAGCCACAACCCCAGCCCTGTATTTTGTTTTTTGAAACAAGGTCTCACTGAGTTGCTTAGGGCCTTGCTAATTTGCTGAAGCTAGCTTTGAACTCTGGATGTTCCTGCCTCAGCCTCCTGAGCCGCTGGAATTACAGGCATGCACCATAGCACCCAACTAGATATTAGCTTTTTAAAGAGAACAAAAAGCAATGTAATTTACTACAAGAGATATTTCTAAGATTTAAAACAAACAAACAGGTATTTTGAAAAGGATTTTCCCAGTACTAATTTTCTTATGAAAATATTTTCAGAGATGGTTCACATACACTTTCATTCATCCTTTCAAGTTAGACAATTGAAAGATCCTAGAAGGAGAGGAATGAACACTTCAAAATGTCCAAAAAGCCAAGAAGGACTTAGTCAATTCGAAACCCCCACTTTTCCCCATTTATAATATCATTACTTATTCTACTATCCTTCTGAGTAGCAACTACAGTAGGTCATCTAATCCCATTTACCAATTACCAAAATCACTCCCAAAATTAGTTTTATACATTTTTTGAAAACCAGTTTGTTTCTTTTTGTTAACATTAAGCATCACATTGCCCCCCAGGTAATCTATGTGTCATATTCGAGATATGTTAATATTCTTTCAACACCATTTGCACTAACTGTGGTTGTTCACAAATGTTGGGTCCCCATTTTTGTTTAGGGAATAGTAAAAATGAAATAGAGGAAACATCATTGTTTTCAAGTTGACATTAGTTACAGTTTTGGGAATTCCTTTATAATTAACTAGCATATTGCTAAAGTCTAATGAACAGCAATGGCTTTAGATGTTTTTATGAAAATTCTGATGCAGAAAACCACTGACTTTTTAACAGTTTTGTTTCGTAAGTGGGCATTTATTTTCCCTGTTGAGTTATAACGTTTATTTGCTAAAAGGAGAGGCAAGAAGGGATCATTTAAAATTTAAAAACTGAATAAAGTAAATCATATAAAGGAAAAAAACCCTAAACAGTCAGAAGGTGTGGCATTGAAGGTGACAGATGTGGACTCCCCAGGCCTTGGTGTGAGCTGAGATAGGTTGGATGCTATAAAGGGAATAGAGCTGGATCTCAAGGAGAAATTAATTGTGGTACTGTGGGAATCAGAGGTGGCATTTGAGCTGAGTCTTGACAAACAAGAAAGAGGCTGAAAGGCAGAGAATGTGGGGAAGCCATCCAGGCAGAGGAAGAGACGTGAGAAGATGCGTGCTGGTGTGGAAAACCTGGGAGAACAGGGAAGTGGCCTTGGAGTCTCGGGGGCAGGAGATGGGGAAGAAATGGATTGAGACCACAGGCTTGGCAAGGCTCTTGCTTTTCAAGGCTTTGCAACCAACCAATGCCTGAATGACAGTTAGGGAAATAGGATGGAAGGGAAAAATAGGGTGCTATAAGAATGCCTTCCAAAGTTTGGCTTCTGGCCAATCAGGCTTCATTGAAAACACAGCGCTGGGAGGATCTGGCCATGGGGAAATGGGGAAAGAGCATTTCAAGCAAAGAGAGCAGATCATGGTTTATTTGGGAGACAAAGAGGAGCTGTGACAGGAGGTGAAGCCTCAGGATGTAAAGTAGGGAATAATGTAGGAAATGGCATATCTGAGCCTTATGTACATGTAAGCAGCCTGGACTTCCTTTCCACTGGGAAACCATGGATAGAATTAGGCACAGAGGGGTATGATTTGATTCGTGGTTTACCAGATCACCAACTGATAGGCGGAAAATAGATTGGAGAAGAAGCAAAGGGAATTAGAGGTCAAGGCAGGAGTCCCAGGGAGAGAACATGGTGATTTAGGATGAGCCTTGTGGACTGCAGACAGATCTGGGAGACAGAATGATGAAGATTCACGAAGGGACAGGGTATACAGTTGGGGTAATGCTGAGGGAGGAATCCAAAACAGATCTCATGAAGTACCATAAATAAAGTGATAGCAGAATTCCTCCAGGAATATTCCACGATAATCAAGAAGAGGTTAAAAAAATTAGAAATTCTCTACATTTCTTACAATTTCTACTCTACTGACAAATTATAGAAAAATAAATAGCAATCCTGATGTTATCAAAATCAAACTTATTTAAATTGTTGTCTCACTTCTAAAGGCCTACCCCCTTTAAAAAATATATCATCCTTTTAGTGAATTTTACTTTAGTTAAAAATTTGAAAATTGATGTCCTAAAAGAAGTATATGCTCTGTGTTGGATGTAGGCTAATTTTTTTTGGGCAACAATTTTGAACGTCTTTTCTATTTCAACTAAATTATCTTGTTGGTTCTGACAAGCTGAACCATGTTTTTATGTTAAGGATGCAATATTCATTCCTTGTGATGGTGGTGGACAGATTCAGCCAAATAACTGGATTCATCAAACTAATTTTAACCAAAAGATCTGATAATTTTTCCCACCATGATCTCTATTGGATTGGTAAAAAACAGCAATGAAGGTAACTTCATTGCACTCCTCAGTTTTGCACTTGAATTGGTGAGATGATGAATCAAGTATTCCTAAAAGTAGAAAAGGAGTCATATTGTTTGAATATCATGAAGTGACTGATTAGTGGTTAAAAGCTGTTTTTAAGTAGTCTCTTCTTTAGTGTTCATACACTGGCAATTCTTTATAATTTTTTATAATGCATTTTAATTGATGCATTATAATTGTACACACGGTGGGATTTTTGTTGCTTATTCATACATGCACACAATATAACAGTATAATTTGGCCAAATATTCCTCCCCAGTACATTACCCATCCTCCCCTCTTCCCACATCCTGGTCCTTTTCATCTATTCTCCTGATCTTCCTTTGATTTTCATGAGACTACCCCTCACCTTTAGATTCTCCAGCTTTCACATATGAGAGAAAAAGTAAAATTCCTGACCTTTTAAGTTTGGCTTATTTTTCTTAATATTCTTAAGTTCCAACCATTTTCCTGCAAATGACATAATTTTGTTTTTCTTAATAGCTGGGTAAAACTCCATTGTGTACATATACAATATTAGCTTTATCCATTCATCCATTGACAGACACTTAGGTTGGTTTCATAGTTTGGCTATTGTGAATTGTGCTGCTATAAACATGGGTAAGCATGTATCACTGCAGTAAGATGACTTTAATTCTTCAGGGTAAATATTGAGAAAAAGTATAGCTGGATCATATGGTGTTTTCATGCCTGTTTTTTTTGAGGAACCCCCATAATTACTTCCATAGCAGTTGTACTAATTTACAATTCCACCAACAGTGTAAAAAAACGTGTTTCTTTTTCTGCTCATCCTTTTCAGCATTTAATATTGTTTGTATTCTTGATGACTTCCATTCTGACTGTGACACACTGACATTTTAAACACCTGAGATGACATGTATATAGATATATTTTTTTTCACATTTCAAAACAAAAGTTTTCACAATTCGAGTAATTGAGAAAGTCAGTAATATTTTACTTGGCCACTGCTATTTCACCACATAGAAGAAAAACTTCTTTTGAAAGATGTATTTTTAAGTGTCTTTCAAAGAAGTTTGGATTTGGGCTCCTTGTGGTGCCCAGGAAGTGAAATGAACCATAAATGAGACACATCAAAAGTAACTTACAAAGAACTTTTTTAATATTAAAGTGATGAATCAGAGCTCAAATTAACAAGTCAAGGAGTCCGTCTATAATGAAAACCTTTTTCCAACATAACACTTCATTATAAAGGGAGTTTTTCTATAATAGAAGCAAGTGTAATTACATTTTTATATATAATTAGGACATTATTATCATTTCACCATATCAAAGTTCATTATAAGACATCTCCGATACATTTTTCATAGAGCAAAAATAAAAAGAGAACAGGAGTCCTTCAATTAGACTCATATAAGGACATCCGTAGAGACTGAGAGAAGCTGATCAAACAACTTAGCCCAAAAGGGACCAGGTAGAACCCACGTTGCTTTTATGACACAGAAATTGCTTTTTTTTTTGTATCCTGCATAATTTCTAATTATAGTTTTCACCCATTCCTGTTCAACTTAAGAAATTCAAGGTGCAATGTTCTTGGCTACTGGACCCCAACTTTCCCCAACATGTTAAGCTTCATTGTTTACTGGGCTTGGAGTCTTTCTTACATTTAACACAAACACCTGCTAAAAAGGAAGAAATCTGCAAACTGCCCTGTTTGGCCAATTTTATCTATATAATTAAAGTTCCCTTTTTCCTCCTCCCCCACCTTATAAAATCTTTAGGAGATAATTATAGGAGCATCTAAAAACAAAGTCGCACCTCTTAAAACCAGATGATATAAAAGAAATGTTGAGCAGAGGGTGAAAATTTAATCATGTGTCAGGATTTGCAAATGTGTGCAAATAAATTTTGACTTGTAGGAATTAACATATTAATATGTTCTTAATTGTTCCAAACTTAATTGGAACAAAATGCATTTTTTGCATGTATTATTTTACTGTGAGTGTTGCTTTTAGAGCAGGCAAAAATGTGAAAAAAATACAATTCTGGGAGTCGACTCTTTGTACACCAACATCAGAATTTTTTTCAGTTTATGAAGACCGCTCACTGAGCAGTGCCCTGGTGAATTTGTCATGTATGTTCAGCTTGGTTTTCAGATCCTCAGCCTATACTCTGCTCGCATGCAGTATGCATGGTTATGTGCAAGAGAAAGATTTCTTTCGAACCAGAGTAATTAGAATACTGGATATTCAGCACCCAGAGCCTTAGACAGCTCCCACATTCTAAAGAAAATTGAAGGGGAGACTCAGAATGCCTTTTCTGGGCTGGGAACTGGGGTCTCTGACTTCCATGGCCAGGGGTCTTTCTGTTCCACTCAACTCATTAGCATTTGTCACCTTTTTTCTACAATTCCCATGCTTCCACAAAAGAATTTTTTTAAAAATTTGTCATTGCCTCTATTACATTTATTAATTTATCTTTACTCTTTTTTATGCACATATTTTTTCTCTGTTTACTGCATGACATCACATCCCTACTTTTCTTTTGAAGAGCAGTTTGGTGTGAATTAGTAGAGGTAAAGAAATAAAATGCATGATGCTATCCCCAACACTACAGATTTGGAAAGGACTTCATAGATTCTAGTTTTATAATTTAAAATGCCAATTATTATTATTAAGTTATTACAGAAATATCATTAATCCTTTTCTGATAAATAAAATTTAAATAAATACAGAATTTATACCTGGCACTTTTACCTGGGCGCTACAAAAGCTTTCACTTTGAGGGGGGTTGCCTCTTCAGATGCACATATTTCTTATGACAGCCCCATAGTCTGAACATCAAACTGTGAAAGAAGACTGCAAAGCCCCAGCTTTCCTGTGCAAAGGTAGATTCAAACTAATATTTTCATCAATACTACATCACTTCTCAAAATAAGTGGTAACTCAGATGCCAAAATGGTGATTGATTGAGTTGATTATTCTCATATAGTTTTATGTGTAGTTCCTTCTAGACTATTGCAAATTAACTTGTCTCCCTGCAGCTTAAACCAAATTTAGTTATCAGCAACTTCTCAGTGTCCTGTAATCAAGGTTGTTTATGATGGTATCAATGTTATGGATTAGAACTTTGTCAAAAATTACATCCAGGCTGGGGTCATGGCTCAGTGGCAGAGCACATGCCTCCCACGTATGAGGCACTGGGTTTCAATCCTCAGCACTGCATAAAATAAATAAATAAAATAAAGGTATTGTGTCCATCTACAACTAAAAAAAATTAAGAAAAAATATATATCCAGTGATTTTTTCCTATTGAATGTTCATAAGATTTATTCACAAATACTATAATTTTTCATAAGAAATTATTCCTTAGAATTAGACATTTTTTCCTTTATCATACTAACATGGTGAATATTAAAATAAAGAGGAAAATCTGTTAGTGATTCTTTAAGAAGGAGGAAAAATATTGACTAAAGTGCTTTTTCATTCCTTGTTTTATATTTTTTAAAACACTGCTTGCATAACAATGTGTTAATTTCTCCCTTAATTAGCCCCAAAAGAATATTTCAGGTACATTATTTAAAAACAACAAGCTAAAAGTCTACAAACTCTTTTCCTTTTTTCAGCTAAAATAAAAATCCCTATTTGGTTTAAAATAATTTGCAGACGGGTGAGTAAATCAATTATGAGGTTGATTTTTATTAAACCTTTATCATCTGATCAAACTATGTAGCTAATGTCCGATCTTATACTTAGGAAATGCTTTAAGGAGATATTAGCAAGTTGGTACTGTGGACACTCCTGTCACCCAGCTGTGTGGTATGCCTGGCAGCTGAAGTTTTAAGAACCTTTCAAATGAAATCACCCTGTCGCCGAGGCACCTCTGCACGAACTTCTGTGTGCTGGGCATAATTGGTTTTGTGTGCTCTGATTTTTTATGACTTATGTACTCTGTGTAATTCACATACATTTGTTTCTATGTTTCTTCCATTTGACTTGAAGCTCTTTCAGGAAAGAAAATCTATTTACCATTTCATGCACACCCTTTCCTGGTGCCTGAAAAAAGGTTTTGCCCACCACTTCAATTAATATTATTGACTTGTTTTCAAACTGTCGATCACTATTATGTTATGGATTTTCGATTCCTTTCTTGTTTGTTCTATTTTAATTCTATGGTAGTCTATGTTCCAAATAAGCTGGAAACTTCTTCCTTTTAAGAACATCTGCATACTAATAAGGAAAATCGGACAGATGGACTGTGATCCATATTATATTATCATGCCCCCCCCCCTTGCATTTGTGATGAACACATTCTAAGGCTTTTCATGATTGCCTAAGGAAATGTCAAGTGTGTGCTCCTTATTTACAGAGGAGACATCTTTTCACAAATCAAAGAAAGTACATCTTTTTCCACTTTGCATTAGAATAGAGGGCTGGTGAAGCACCCCTTTTAGCCTATCAAAGGACTGATCAGACGTTCAGAGTCTGAAGTTATGAGGATTCATATTTAATTATGTTGGCCAATTATTTCACTGCACTCACAGGAGGGGGAGGTTGGTGACATAGAAGTGAATTCCCAGACCACACAAACTATTGCTTATCCCTCCTGGCCATCACTCCCACACTGTCTACATATTCCTGTATCCTTGTTTTGAAATGCAACTTTCATCTCTGAAAAGAATAGCATTCAAATAAACAGCAACAGAAGGGACCTGCATTTGGAATTGAGCAATATGCTGGAAGCCCATACTTTTTAGAAATGCATTCTTTTTTCTTCTCCAAAAGGAAACGTTCTTGATCTCACCATGTTTGTGGTAAAAGGCTCTAGACGTGTTTATAACCTTGACTCTGAATTGAACTCATGTGTTACACTTGGAAATGGAACTCTGCTCTTTTTTTTTAACCTTTAGAACCTCGAGGTTAATATTAATCATATTTTTTTCCACACAGAAAACGTGTGTGTTACGTTTGTGTATATATATATATATTGTTCCAAGTGGTGGCTATCACTGGGGCAGCATTCAAGGCTGAATTAAAAGGGGGCTTGTGTAACACTTAGTGGGGTGACCAATTCTCAATATAATATCCTATTTTCTTGCATGTGAAAATAGAAATTTTTTGAATGATGAATTTAAGTTTCTAAGTCTATTTCCTTTATAAATACTTCCAGCCCTAGGTAAGGCACAGTTTATGAAAGGTTGAAATGATTTTTGTTTTAAGGTTTTATTTGTGGTCTTCTGCTCATTAACATAGAACAAATCCTGTGAACTTCTAACGTCATATTTATACTTGGGAAAATTTAGGCAGATGATGGTGAATTACCATTCACAGAAGTAGGTCTTTTTATTTACAACTAAAGAAATACAATGTTCTTTTTCTTCCATGAGAGCTGCTCTTACCAAGCTCTCTCCCTGGTTCTCCAGCCAGGCTGTCTGTACTTTGTACTCATCAAACTGTTCATTCCTGACAGCATGTGATTTCTTTCTGGACAGATGCTTTAAGGACCAACCACAATGCTAATAGCAGATTTTGGGGAGTCCCAGCCTGGTTGTAAAACTCACAAGAAAAGCACAAACATGAGGTTAATGCTTTCATTGTTTCCAACAGCATTTGCTTGTTTTCCCCTCATCCACCGTCAGGAGAGTCGTTTTGATTTTCTCTGGGGTTCAGACACCTCAAAGCAACAGGGGTTGTGGTGGCCAGAATCCCTTCTAGGTGGGAAGCCTCAGCTCCAGCTCCAAAGCTCTGGTGTCGCATCTCAAGGGCAGCTTAGACAGCTGTCATGGTCAGCTCATCTCTTGTCTTTTCTGACCTCTTCTGACCTCGTTTCATCAATAAGTAATGTCTGAAGTCTCATCCAGTAGATGATGCTCCTGCTCCAATAATGTAATTATTAGGCTCCAGCGGTCGACCAGTTGGCCAGATGAGCAGGGCAGGCATTCTCTCCCAGACGCCCTCAGCGCCTGACAGATGGCTGTGTCAATCGTGTTTAAAGACACTGTGTTCTGGTTCCCTTTCAGTCCCCTGTAAAGCTGTACCAGCCAAGATGAGCATGAGAGAGATGGTCCAAACAGGAAAACTATGTGAAGCCTGAAAACCACTAAGATAAGGGAAGAGAGGAAAGCAGGCTCCGTGCAGCAGAGAATGAGTAGGTTGGGCCACGGTCCAGGAAACTGATCTCCTTGATATGCTTTCTTTTTATTTTATTTTTCTTCCCCAGGCTGACCCTGGACTTAAGTGACCCTCTTTCTTTAGCCTCTAAAGTAGCTGGGACGATGGGTGTGTGCCGCTACACTCAGTTTTAGCAATATTCTTTCAATTCATTCTAGTCCTTGTAGCTTAAATCTGGGACTCCATTCTTCTATCCTGCACTATCAAGAAAAAAGTTCACATCAAGTTGGACATACCTCCCTAGATATCAGCCACCAGTGCTCCTCAGCAGGGCATCCTTGGGCACAGCCTTCTCAGCTGTCCCTGTCGTCACATTTAGCTTTGTTTCTTTAGTAATATCAACAGAAAGCAAGGGCTCTTTTCTCTTCTAACAAAAGAACATGCCACTTCCCAAAGCACAAAGTGTGGACAGTCACGCCCTGCAGCAAGACTGCCATGCAACCACATAATCATGCTGTGTGTGTCTCTCAGGAGGTCAAGATGGACACTGGAGACGACTACCTCAATCACATATTTAGCCTTATCTCTATGAATATATTGACACTCATTTCCAAGTACAGCAAGAGGGTAACTTTGTCATAGGTTACAATAAACTGTCACTTCTTTTTTTCCTCAATATAAAGTGGCTTTTTCATGCTAACCATGAGTTTAAACTCATGCAATGCTTGTTTGAAATCTTGTGTTTTTGTATTCTACTTTGGCCTGTCTTTCATTTCATTTACCCAGTCAAGCCTTATGAAGTGTATGTTGTCATCAGTGCTCCATTCAGGTTCTGGGAGAGAGAACCCAGACCCTCATGAACTTAGGTCCTCTCCCCCAGAAAGAAGCCTTGGATTTTCAACAAGTTTCCTCAGAACTGCCCACCCACTAGGGCAGAGAGAACTGAGGGATCAAAGTAATGAGGTGGCCCTAAGTGATTGATTGGAGGTCTATTCTGCTAGCAAAAATACCTCATCGGTGTCTATAACATCCAGCTTCTTTTCTTCAGCTGCCTCTGAATAATTCTTAGCACATATTCTAAATTGTCTCCTGGTCCCAAGCTCTTCCAGAAGGGCTGATGCTCCTTCCATATAGCTATCAGAGTTACTGTCTGATTGTCACTCTTTCCCTTTGCTGGAAGCTTCCAATTATCTTCTTGTTGGCTGTAGGGTAGTAGGGTAAATTCTAAAGTCCATAAGGCTTGTAGAGTCTGCTTGGAACACATTGCCCTAGTCTCCCCAACTCCGCACCCCACACACTCAGCTTAAGCTCTGCTCCCCGTTCCCCAACCCAGCTGCCCAACTGTGACTTCAGCTTCTCCACCATATCTGTTCATCTGGCAAGTTTCTCACACATTCAAGATGCAAACCCCAGATACAGTCTTGCCACATCTGGTTGGCAGGTAGTGAGTGCTACTCTCCACGGAGACACACAGCACCATTTCATCCTTTCAAAAGAAATGGTATTATAGGTTTTCTGCTTGCAGAGATCCTCTCCACTGTGTTCTGAGTTCTGGAGGGAAGGGATTGCATCTCACCTGTCCCCACATGCTAAGTCCCTAGGGGACTTAGCAAAATTTCCGGCCTGGAACAGGATGATAATAATGCTTCCTGAATGAATGAACACATGAAAAGGAAATTGACTATATTTGCTCCAAGGTCTTGTGTCATCAGTGCCCCCCCCCCATTCAGTGTCTAAAAGAGCCCGATGATAAAGTCATCCCATGGACATTTTACAGCGTGTGTGAACACCTCTGGCACACACCGCATTTGATGTCTAGACGAAGAGCCTTCGGATGCTCTGAATGTAGTACACCAGCAGGCAGCTTCCTAAGGCCAGATTCTTTGTCTCTGTGGGAACAATTGCCCCATTATTAGCAGCAGGGCCAGACCTCTATTCAGAGTTATGGGCAATCTTTGTTTTCCCCATTACTATTTTCTCTGGGCTTCGAAGTAATGCAGCAAAGATGTTTGGGCGACTGTTTCCCTATGATGCCAAGATGTCTTAGAACAATGTTATGATGCTCGGTTGCACCTACTACCACTGAGACAAGCCCAGAAGTTAAATTATGAAGCAAACGTAAGCTTTGAAGAAATTTTTATTTAATCTGTATTCCCCTGTTTCATCTGCACATCCATCCAGCACAATCTGCATCATTATTAGCCACATCAACTTGCTTAAAAAAAAGAGAGAGAGTAAAAAGTAAGACATCTGTGTTATAGCATTAATATATTCAAAGGTTTTTACTTTCATCTTGCAGGCATTAACAGTGTGTAAATGTGATGTAAGCGCAACTTACAACAGCACTAAGTTAGCAAAAGAAAAATGTACTTAGGAGCATGGCAAAAGGAGGGGGGCTTACAAAAAAAGCAAAAAAAACCAAAACAAAACAAAAAGGAGAGAAAAGGTCTGTGTGGGCGAAGGGGACAAGCAGGTTGGGAATTAGGGAAAAAGCAAAGATTTATCGGTAAATAGAGTATTTTGCCTATTGCTCTTACATGGCTGATTTCTAATTGCTAGCACCATCTCTAAGGCAGCCAGGCAAGCCTCCAGCACTGTGCTGAAGGTGTGTTTGTGCTGCTATGCCCTCTGGCTTGGCTGCCAGCCTATTCCCTTAGATCAGAGCCAGAAGGCAGACTGTTTTCGAATACCGATCACCTCACCCGGACCTAATCCTTTGAGTTCTCTTTGGCATCTATTCCTTCTGCCAGTTTCCTCTTCTGTTCCTCTCTTTTCTTCTGAAGTTGACAACAAAGACATCCTCAGGGCCCTCCTTGATGTGAGACCACTCTTGATGTTATTACAGTGGGTTTTTTTTGTACCCTAAAGTTGTGCTACTTTTATATTCAGCTAGCACAATATTTGCACACCAGAAGATAAAGAAAATGTGAATATGTTATACAGAGTGATAGTTTCTTTTTAATTTGTAGCCCTCTGTTTTTTTTTTTTTTTGATGTAAACCTTTTCCTTCCCTGTCACTCATCTACATACCTGATCAAGAACCTGAAGGTCTCCTTTTTACAGACGATGGGACTTCTATACCTTAAATTGGCCTGACCTGCCACTTTTAATTTTAAAAATATGGCTGCACGGGATATGGATGAATATGGAATTTCTATGAAGCACAAAACTTTTGAACGGTTCCTGTCCTCTGTGATAGTGAGTTTTAAAAGGGAAATCTCCAAAGAGCTAATTAGTAGACAAGTAGAGCTCAGCCTGAACAAAGCTGAAAAGATAGCAGATAACTAAAAGGGCCTGGCCATAGCTGACAAAAATCAAAGCCCTGACAGAGGACTGGCAGTAACCTTGGGCTGCTAACTGACAGGGACAATAAAAAAAAAAGAAAAAAACCTCTGAGCCTGGCGGAGAGTGACAGCAGTACTCAGGGATCTCGGAAGAGCACAAACCTCTACCCCAAGGACAGTAATCTTCCAGTCCACAAAACCAAAGGCTTGTGATGCTCACCCGGCTCCAGAAGATGTGAGCTGGCCGGAACATCACTCATGGAGACAAGGAGAAGCAGCCCAGGAGCTGTGGAAAGTTCTAGACTGTTGATTAACTCCAGAGTGGGAAATGTCTCCCTGGGGTGGGGGGAAGATGTGGAGGAAGAGGAAGAGCCAGGCAGCTGCTGGTACCTCAGACAGATGGGCCGGTGAAGGAAAGTGAGGGGGACCCAAATTGAAGGAAGCCCATGCTGGCCAGGACTGAAGAGACCAAAGGTCACTGAAAAAAGAGTTGGAAAGGACAGCAATGACTCTGGAAAGACACTTGAGGCACACAAAAAGGAAAAAGTGGAGAGAGTCAGGGAAAAGAGTAAGGGCCAGAGCAGCTCCCTGTAGGAAAATAATTCACAAGGAGCCAATTATTTGGGTGGAGGAGAGAGTCACGTTTACAAACTATTAAAAGGGAGAGTAAACACAAAAATAATGCTGTTAGAGCAAAATGTCTCATCTACCATGAAGAGGGAGGAAGTACCAGCAGGTTTGCCATAGATTTAGGCATGAATGAGTCCTATTCTGAAGTCCCAAGGATAAAAAGATCACGAGAAACAAGAAAAGATACTTCTATAAAACTGGGTGATCTGGCAATTTCCTGGTCTTAATAATATTCCATTATTCACTTCTGGACGCATGACCAAATCTATTTAGTAAAGAAGCAAAGCCCTCACAAAGTGTGGGTGACTGTGATTCCGGTGGCACTTTAAGGCAAGCTCTTAGAAAGCATTCTGCTTCGACACCCAAACACTCATAACACACAAGGCTGGGTGAAAACTTCAGAAGTACAAACCCAAGGGTATTTAAAAACAAACAAACAAAAAATAAGAGCATATAAATATGATTAAATTCAAGGAAATTGCATCTCCATTTTCTGCCCAGATGCCAGCACCTGCCATGTACACCCCACAACGGAGGAAGGATATAAAGAAAACTGTGATTTCCATCCATCTTGAAAGGGACGTCCAAGCCTGCGTGCAACACAACCCTATTCCCACAAAAGCTTGGCTTCACACACACAGTGAGTCTGATCCCACCCATCTGTCTGAACAAGGAGGACAGATCGGGAAAAGTCTGTGTCAAGCAGAAACAGGAGACATCCTTGGAAAAATCCACCCCATACTAAGCTTGGGGGAAATAAATACTTTTTTTTTTTAATAATTTGGGTTTGAGATTCAACATCCATTTTAGAAAAATAAATGTGTATCAGAAGACAGTAGCTTTGAAAATATCTGCTCATATTTAGAGCTGAATATATAATCTAAGACAAGCTTTTTTATTTTTTTTTAAAGCAAGGGATTTAAAAGCTAGTTTAAAGTACAACCTAGCAAATATTTGGTTTTGAATATTCTTTAGTTCACAGGTCAGGAAAAATAAGGGTTTTCTGTTTCATACTTGAGGATGATACTACTGATGAACCCACCCATCGTACAAATTGAGTTAGCTCTAGGAGTTAGAGAAGATTTTTGGTGAGCTGTTATCAGGGTTAAGACAAACATCCTTATCCTGGATCACTTGTATATATTTGTGATCTGACCACAATTCAGGGAAATAAATAAATAATAGGGAGCTGGAAGGATTTTTATTCTCTTGTAATACAGATGAGGTTCCTCAAGCCCCAGGTAGGTCCAGAAACTTGAGCTCTGGCTGAGCTGGAAACAGAGCTCAGGCCTGACTCCAAGCCCTCACACTAGTAAAAAGGAATAAGTCAAACTGGTTGAGTCCAGCATAGTTTACTTGCCTGTTTTGGTAAAATCCACTACTGCTTGTTGTTTTTGGGTTTTTCAGTATTTGTTTTTCTGTTGTTTTGTTTTTATAATTCTTGTTGGTATTTTTTGTTTGTTTGTTTTTAATTTGGCAGTGCTGGGGCTTGAACCCAGCCACTGAGAATTCCATGAATCATAATATATGCTTCTCTCTCTCTCTCTCTCTCTCTCTCTCTCTCTCTCTCTCTCTCTCCTCTCTGGTGCGTAGCCTGTAACAACAGCCCTCTCTATGGTAACCCACGGACGTTGCTCTCAACACAAAACCATAAGAATGGTCCATTTTCCGAGTCTCGAAATTCTGTGATTGCTTCATTTGAACCAGGTGTTTTTTTTTTTTTGTAATTTTTCCTTTAGAAAACAAATTTTTTTTTTCTAAAAGACAATATGATTTTTAGTTTATAAAAGAAAAGAAAAAAAGAGTGGGGATATGGGAATGTGGGGATGGGAAGGAATTATAGTTTAGTAGTAGACCATGTGAGAGGCCCTGGGTTCAATCCCCAGTGAGAGAGAGAGAGAGAGAGAGAGAGAGAGAGAGAGAGAGAGAGAGAGAGATGCTGGCAGGAGTAATAAAAGCTGTGACTTTACCCTACGATGATTTGAATATCCTTTAGGAAAGTCACCAGAAGATATTGAAATGCTAAATACCAAAACTTCTCTAAAAAACAACAAAAAGATCATCTAATACCTTCTGTTGGTGTGAACTGTCACTCTGGATTAGCCTTTGCCCTAGGGAGTCAGTGTGACCTCTTTCCATTATTTTCATAATAGAAGCAAAGATAATTCCTCTCTGTTTTCCCTAGTCTTTCTTTCCTTTCCTTCTTTGCGATAATACAATTTGGAAACATGGGGAAATGATGCTGGGGATCTTTTTAAGGACGTTTGGTTAACATGATCATTTATTATGAAAGTGGCTTTGGAAAAGCCTGTGGACTTCAGTGGAAACTGTTTTTCCAGTTTTTAGCATGCATTTACAGAACTGTTGCAAGCCGGGATTTCTGGTGTTACTTAGATTGAAGGAAGAAATACTTGATGGGAAATTTTCTTTACATATTTTCAGATTGAAGGATCCTACATTTCTACAAATGGAATAAGTCATAAAGAAGTGATTTGTAAAGTCAGTGCTAATAAGACAACTAAGAACTATAGTTGTAGGATAATATTAGCAGACCATACTTTAAAAATGATTTGCTTTCTTCATGAGAAATGACATTGTTTCTTTTAGATGTGGAGAATAGGTAAGAAAGATTTTTCATGATTATTTTCTTATTCAATTTTATAGATCCTGTAAAAAAAAAAAGCTGTATAAAAGAGAATAAAGAAAAATTAAATCTTGAAAATAATGAGAATCTACTAAAATTAACTTTAAAAACTAGGTTGAATGAAATCAAGTAGTTATACTGAGAACTAGGTGAATTCAATTAAATGCTACTTATAAAGAAAATAATTGTCAAATGATTTTCTCACTAAATAAATGGTAATTAAATTTATTCTCTTTATCCAAGGTCAACTGTGTGAACATCACTGAAATAGAATAATAGATAATGTGCATAAAAAATGGGAAAAACTTGTCCACCAAAATGACAAAAGATCAAAATTTAGAATGCTTAACTTTTAAAAAGAATTCTTATTTTTAAAGCATCTGTGGAAATTATTGCTTTGGGGAGTATTTTTGATTAACTGTGTTAAATAACTGTCACTTTTTTCTTTTTGTTGTATTTGAAGATATTACACACACACACACACACACACACATATATATATAGAGAGAGAGAGAGAAAGACAGAGAGAGAGAGAGAGAGAGAGAGAGAGCCCTCTATTCAGTCCAAAGTTGTTAAAAATATTTTCATCATAAATATTTCATTAAAAATATTGCCAATGATGTATGAAGTATCCTATAGACTAAGTTAATATACAGGCACTGAGAGTGATAATTAAAATGTTTAATAACTGATATGATATAGGCATTCACCATTCAGAGTGAATGCCTGCTAGATATATCAATAAGAATGCCAGACATATGTAACTGCTTGAATCAGTCTGCTTGTATAACAACTGAACATCGGTTGTATATATACAGACTTCCAAAAATAGATGCTTTAAGGAAATCATAGTGTGTATCAACAGCAAACATCTGTGAATTCTGCTTAGTATACATGTTTGTGTGGATATATGTCTACTCTCACATACATACATACATACATATATGAACAGATAAGATTATCTCTAACTTCCAAAACAGTTCTTCAAAATTCATCACTCTAAATCATGTCACTACAATGCCATAGGTGATATTTACATTAGTTCATGAAAAGTGTTTTAAGATAAATATTGCACCTTGGCAATTAAAATTCAAATATATTCCCTTAGCCAAAATGTATGTTTATAGTTTAAAAAGGGATAGTTATGTTCATGACACAGTTATTATTTAGGCTATTATAGTCTAAAATATGGTGTATTAAATTTGTACCTCTTTATTTGTCTGAGTGGAATTACAAGTAAAAATGTGTAAACTAAGAAACTTCAGCAATATCCCTTTATTTAATTCACTGTGATTTGTTAGGTTTCCCTTTTCATAAGTTATCTTATTAAATCGAATAATTTCCAGTCCTAGAGTATCTTTAATAGGATGAGTGAGATATACATATACTTCAGAAATAAAAGGAGGCAGAAGAGCACCCTTCCTCCAAGCTTCTCCCTCTTCTCAAATTACAAAAAAGAATCAACTTCATGAACCTCAATTTTGCAACAAATACAAACCATTATGGTGTTTAAATTTAGAAAATTTAGTACAGTCTGAGATTTTTATCTCGTGTGTGTACGGTAACAATTTCCACCTCTGGGTGGTTTAGAGACATGCTTACTGATGGTTGTTTTCGCATTGCCCAGATGGTAAAAGTAGAGAATAAGTGTGTTAGCCCAATTTCAAAGTCAGAGTTGAGTCCAAGATTTCCTGAGCCTGGTGTATCCATGAGGCCCATCCTCATGATTGGATTGCTTCTTTGGTTCTGTAAATGGACTGACAGGAGACAATACTTTCTCCTCCATCAAAAGTCATATTAAACTAAATATTTTAATTGTTAAAAATTAAAATAATTCCCCCATATGTCTCCTGATACAATCAGTTCAAGTTAACTTTTGTAGGTGAAGGTAAACACAAGCTTTTCTATGTTTTTCTTGTTATTGTTTTAGACAGTTTATCTCACCTGGAACCCCAGACTAGACTTGAACTCTGAGGGCTCAAGTGATCCTCCCACCTCAGCCTCCCTGTGGCAGGGCCTCCAGTCGCGCACCGCTGCATCCGGTTAAGTAATTCTTTTCCCTATTTGATCATCTCATCAAACAACGTACAAGTCACAGATTTGATTATCACAGATTTGATTAAGTTTGCTCAGAGGAAACGCCAACAATGGGTGCACTTAGTGCTAGGCTGAAAGCATTGTTAAAAGCCAGCAGCTGTTCTATGTAAGGGGCTAATTATGCATAACAAGTGTCTAATTTGAGAACAACACAAAGCACATTTCATCTAAGCAGCAAAGAGATTGATGTGACATGCCCAATGTGTCTCTTATGAATTTGTTGATTGACCTAACTAAGTGTAAGGATGAAGGGTGAGTAAATACCACTCCCCACTCTTGGCCAGGAACCACTGAGTGACAAGTAAATTTTGCTTAGGGAAGTACTTAGGACCAGTGCATTCTGCTGTGTGCCTTACTAGTTAAGAAAGAATTCTTGGGTCAGTAATGAGATGTTGTACATGGTCCAGGGCTGATTGTGATTTTCGCAACATACCTGAAAAATATAAATGTGCTTGGTGGTTTTAACATCTTGGCAAATTCAGAAAAGTAACCACAAATTTCTCCTTTAGCAACGTGTCTCACACTTATGTGATTGAAGCATATCTCATAAAATAAATATTTTGAGCCTGGCTAAATATAAAATAATGCTGTTCCTGTTGCCTTTCTAAATTTCACAAATTATTTCAAAGAAATAGCATCTCTTTGGACTTGGTTCTCATATCTCAAGGCAGACAATGTTGAGCCATATACCAATTTAGAATCCCCAGAGACGGATCTGCATTGTGCTGTTCTCTATAGGCAGAGAACTTTGTGAGAACAGAAAGTGCTTCCATCTTTTTTATCCTTATCCCAAATGTCTACCCCGTTTCCTAGCACATAGTTGGCAATTGAAGACTGTGCTTTGGATAAACAAAGAAATGAGTGGAAATGGAACCATTGTGTTTATCTAATCACTTTTTTGAGCACTAATGACATCAAATCTTCATATTTGGTTGGACAATTTCTTGTGATCTCTATTTTTTTCTAGTCACTTTTGTCTTGTACAGGAGATATAGTGGGGGAAACCTTAGAGGGTTGGATCACCAACACTGACACTCTATCACCCGGCAAAGGTCAGGATCACTTAGATCAAAGAGCACCAACTTCAGAATCAGATAGACTTGGGCATCTGTCTCAAAACTCTTTTGGCCCCAGTTTCCTAGTCTTTAAAGTACTCTCCTTGAAGAGATGACAATATGGTGACAAACACTAGCATTAGTACCTCCAATGCCATATAATAGGTCTGGATTGCATATGAAGTTTTTCCTCTTGCCTTTAGAGGTACACAGAGACAATTACTAGATTCAGATTGAGCATATGAGTGAAAGGATTCTTAATAATGCATTAAAACATTAACCTTCTCTTTTAACTTCCCTGTCACCTGTGAATTATGCATCATTCTGCTGTTTTCACTTACAGCTTTGGAAGGCCTATCATCTGCTCATTTGATCTAGTCTCTTTACAAAACATATAAACTGGCTCTTGCCTTAGATGGACTTATCACCAAATTAAACAGAGGCCCACAGACATACAGATACAGCAAGCCTAGAAGTAGACCCTCGAAGGAAAGCAAAGATCAACTCAACGGGCTGTATGAAACCCACATCAGATCCACCTGAGCTGCACTCTCTTGACAGGCTAATTGTAAGGGTGCACAGTGAGTCTGAGGTGAAGGGACTGTGCAGCTGGTGGGAGGGTGGGAGACAGGTGTTTGAATAGACACAACCTTCTCACTAGGTCTGTCCAACTCAATGATTCTCAGTATGTTTTTCTTGCCCCACAAGTTCCATTTTTATTCTTAATGGTTTTGCAGATGGCCACTGAGAAAACAGATAAAAATGACAGTAAAGCATGTTTAAATATTAAACAGGACCTTGACCAGGGGTGATCTAGCCATTGGAGGTATAATTGTACATGAAGTACCCATTTGTGGTGAGAGATCCTTTTAAGTGTGTGACTCCATCAGTGGGCATCCTGAAAGCTGCCAGAAGGTTTGGCTGCCAGAAGAGAATCATAAAATTATAAGAACCATATCTGATCGTTTGCTTATGTTAGAATTGACAGTGCATTATCTTCCCTACCTTATCAACACAATAAGGAGCAAATGTGTGTAACAGCTTGTCAGTATCTTTAAAACAATACTTAGGAGACGAGAGGAAGCTGCCTTCTATTGAATTGATTCCTAGCAGAGACCACTTCAATTTACCTGGCAACATTTGGTCAAAAGTCCTTGAGACAATCACGCTAGGATGTTAGAAGCCAGTCATTGTATTATGAGTATAGATTTTGGACTATACTGTTTCAGAAAAAAAAAAGTATGAAGGACAGGTCTCTAGTCTAGGGAAGACAGCAATTGTACCCTTCACCACATCAGAAGAAAATAAATAATGAGACTTGCTGTAAAGAAAGTTATGTCAAATAAATAGAAAACCAAAAATTCTAATTGCCTCCTTTGTTTTATATATCATTAATAATACTTCTCTTTGGTCCCAGCTATATTCTCCCATAAGTTTGATTCCTTCTTAATGGAAAATTCTCAGCTTACAGCAGCCAGATGAAAAGCTTTTGAACCCCAAGCATTGCGTTGCTTTCATGGGGGACAAAGGCAGGTACTCTTCTTCACATGGAAGATCATGGGCATACCATCCCCATCTCAGGAGAGCTTCAATGCTGAGCTCAAGTGATGATACCCTAGGGGTAGGGGTGGATTCTCTCTCTTTGCAAATAAATGTGTTGGAAGCGTTGTATATGCTCTACTGCGGTTGACTCTGTGGGATTGCAAACAAGCCTAAGATGTTGGAAATCAGACTCTCATTTACTCATTCATGCAATAGGTTGGGTGCTTGTCATGTGATAGACAGGATAGAACCATGGCAGGTTCTAGAGGAAGGGAGATGAGCAAGATAGACATGGCTTCTATTTTCACAGAGTTTAGACTTGGGGTCACAGAAGCTCACAAAAGAGTATTAATGTATAATGATGTTAACTGATAAACACATTGAAGTAAAATATACAACGAGCCCACGTAACCAGAGTGACGTGGGTGGGCTGGGAGGTCTGAAAAGCTTCTCTGGGGCAAATATTTATGCCATGACAGAAAACATTAGTATTGTTTGACTAGATAAAGAGTAAGGAAGAGTGTTTTGGTCTTAGGGAAGAACAAACATGAAGGCCCTGGGGTGGGAGAGAGTTTGGCATATCTGAGAAGAATGAAGATTTGCATATTTGAACATAAAGAGGAGATCCGCAGGGATAAGGTTGTGCATATCCTTACGGGAACGTAGGTTGAAACCATTGAAAAGTTAAGTAGAGGCTGAGGGGCAATACCTTTACAAGTTCACTTTGGATATATCATGAATAAATGGAAATGTAAAAGGTGGGTGTGGAGAAAGGGCTAAGGGCCTAATGTAACCGTGCCAGGGAAAGATGGTGGTGATTCAGACTCAGGAAGAGCACTGTGAACAGAGGGAGAGACACGTATATATGTGAACTGGCTTGTAATAAATAGAATTGTGACAATAATTTAATGAAATTAATGGAAACACCTGGGCTGTCATACATATCTTAAACCACAAAAATTATAACTGGACAAGATGCATTCCATTTAGACCACCAATCCTTCCTTAACTAGGTAACAGACAACAGATACTCCATGTCTTTATCTTGCTGTCCTCCCTGCAGGGCTGCCTCACTGGTCTGCTAGAGTTCTTTGCATTTTACCTCTTTCTTGCTGTGCTGAGTCTCCTGCTCTCTGATTCTTCCTGCCCCTTTCCTGTTCACTTGGGTAGCTCTGTCTGGCTCTCCAGTTTCCCTTTGACCCGCCATTTTCTCTTCTGCTGCTACACACTACACTGATTTCTTGCCTTTTTCTTCTGTTCCTTGCTCTCTCTTCTTTTGGACTCTCAAGGTTTCTCTCAGGAAACTCTGCTACTCTTCATCGGAGGGAAGTCGAATTACTTAGCCCATTAGTGTTGGTTGGAGCCTGTAGCTAATAGAGTCAGGAGAATCAGCTTCTTGGAGGATCCAGGGAGCAGAAACCCTGATTCTGGAAAAAAACCAAACATGTGCTGTCTATTAGCAAGTACTCCTAAGGGCTTTCTCATCACCAAGCATTTCTTTAAGAAGTCAGTTCTGATGCTCAGCTTCCATGATTAAAGCTTACTGTTTTAAATGGAGGTATCTGGTACAGATAGGAGGTAAATCGTAACATTGTGAATATACCAGTTTCATCACGCACATACCAAATTCTGAAGTGACCACCCAGTCACTCAGATCAGTGGTCACAGAATTTTAGAGAAATAGTACATAATTGTGCTGTAAAAGGGTAATAATGAGTGTAATGCATTCCACTATTGTCATGTATGTAAAAAAATTTACATAATAAAAAATAGTACAAAAGGTAATACATTGGTTTGAAAGAGTAATGAGGTATCACCTACCAGGGGGAGGTCTTATGGCAAAGAAATAAAGAAGTCTCATTTTCACGAGATGGAGAGAAGCGGATGACTTGAAGGGCATGGAGAATGGCCTGGCCAGCCATGAGACCTGTGGAATGAGGTCAGGAAAGAAGGTCCGCCAGCAGCATGCAGCCCAGCAAAGGACACAAGTGACATCCATTTGTTTCTGGGTACATAAGAGTGCTGGACCAGGTGTGTTCAGCGTTGACATCAGAGATTCTGCCCGCCCAAGTCCCTAAAGTCACAAACTGCTTGGGATTCAGCCGCCAAGTCCCAAAAGTCACAGAAAAAGGAAGGGAAAGTCACAAAATCTTTCATTCATTTATCAAACGAGTATTAAGTTCTTGCTATGTGCTAGGCACTGTTCTTGAAATGAGAATATAGTTGTAAACGAATCAGTCTCTGACCTCAAGGATCTTACATTCTAGGGTAGGAGACAGATAACAGACCCCCCCCCCAAACAAATATACTACTGTTACCACTGGTAGTAATAATAGTGATGAACACATACAATGCTTATCGTTGGCCAGTGTTACTGTTTCCCATACACAATCTCCCTTGATCCTGACTGCCACAATTCCTGTTTTACAGGTGAAGGATAAGGGGTGCAGTACCTTGCTCAAGGTCACGTGGCCCTAAGAGAATTGCATAATGTCAGTGATAAATACAAAGAAAAATAGAGGTCATGGCAGGCCATATACACCTGTAGCCAGTGGAAGTGGAAGAACTCAGAGAGAAACGACGTCATCTTTGGAATCTGGGATCCCTGTGCTGCCAAGCTCTGCGACCTTAGGTAAGTTATGTCTTTATGTTGGACTACAGATTTTCTCATCTGTAAAATGTGGATATTAAAACCTAATTAGAGGGCGTTCTATAAGCATAAAATAAGATTTGTAATAAGATATATAATAACTAGAGTTTTAGTACAGTCCCGGCATAGAATAAATACATGTCAGATTTAAACAACAGAGTGCCAAAGCTCAGCAACCAAAGGAGATGACAAATTGCTTGAGGCTTATGTTTCTGGGACAGGAAATAATTATTTCCTCTAGGATTTCGTAACTCAGAGGACTAGGAAGGAGGGAATACAAGAGACTCAGATCTTTTAAAGGGAAATGGGCTCTTTTCAAGAAATGATTATTTTCAGCAGAGGCATGAGGACAGAAGCTCCTTTGAGGGGCCCAGACTCCCCTGATGGACGGAGCAGTGGAGCAGAGAGCATCAGAGCCCGGAGGGGAGCAGGATTTCACAGAGCCACTGGGGAAGCCTTGGAGATGGAACGGATCACACAGTTCCTTTGGGTCGTGGAACAGAGAGCTGAAAGGAAAAGGGCTGGTCCAGCCTGAAGCCTTGCTACTGAAGGACATTTCACCTGGCAAGATACAGGTGGCCCTTTATACTGATGCAAAAGGACAGACCCTGGCCTGAAGCAATGCTATCCATTTCCATAGTCTTACACAACCTCATATCCGGTTCCCTTTTACTCATTTTCAGAGACTCACTCTGTTCAGCAGGAACCCCCATGGGATTTCCCATTATGGCAAATGAAAAAAAAAAAAAGTTCCCTGTGTTTCTTAGTATTTTTTCTTTTTTCCTACAGTCATGTTCTTGGCTTGTCAAATAGTTTTGCTTCCTTATTTATAATCTAAGATGGGCCATGTTCACTCAAAGGCTATATCTTTAAGGATATGTTGTTTGGGGTTGATCGGTTGGTATCCTAGAAAAACATGAGCCCCATTGTGATTTTCTTCGGCAACTAAAAAGATTTGGGGAAACAATAGCTCTGTCCCAGGTCAAGATAAAAATATTTAGAGTCCATGTTGGGATGTCCAGTGGCATTGTGGGTAATGTTCATGGTTTAGAAGTGAAGATACGCGAGTTTTATGCTGAATTTTTTCAATATCATCTTCTAACATTTTTTTTTTTGGAAATCCATTTATCCTGTTTAGATATCCACTTTTAGTGGTGAATGGCAATAATAAGCACCATAATGTCAGTAAATTAGTTTGTGGTATAGCTTTAACAGGATTTATTTCTAACACATACCAGGACATTCAATCAAGAGAAAAGTAATTTAAGGCAATAATTTTATGGGGGAAGGAAGCAGGAAGAGTAAAAAATAAACTCTATGTTATAAAATGTGAAGTTTTAACACATGTAAGATTCTTAATAAAAAATTTATTTATAAAAATAAACATACTCTTTCTGTCTACTCTTGATATTATTTGGTACTTTGAGAAATATATAGGTAGAAAGTGCTAGGGGAAACAGGTTCCATATAGTTATTAATATCAATACTTACATGCTTTAATTAAATGCCTAATTATGTATGACTTTTGGTTTATAACTAAAAAAATGATTGTTGGTGGTAGATGTCAATGCAATCAACCTCTCATTGTCCTTCATGGTCTACGAGATACCCAGGGGCTACTTTTGGGCTTTTCTAAATGATGCACAGCTAGATTCACAATTGCTCTGTTAGTTTTCATGTCCCTAGAGTTGATTCAAATGCTTAATCTTTTTTAGTTAAACTTCCTGAGACAACCTTGAATGACTGTCACCGCTGAAATTGAAAATATAACTATAAATACTTAACATAAACTTTAAGTATCATATATAATATATAATATTATTATAACTTAAAATGTTAATTATAGTAAGTACCTGCATAATAAGTACCTATAATAAATAGATGCTCAGTTAACAGGTGTAATCCTATTAATATGAGTAATAGGCACTCAGCTCTTTTACTTGGGAGATGGGTCCTTTAAGTGTGACGCCAAACAGACATAGAGAATCAACAGCTGTTGGTGTTCTGAATCATGGCCCTTTCCTAAGAGTTGCTATAATAAGAAATTCAAAATGGCAAACCACATGAAAAGAAAAAGATTGAAGGGAGGAAAAAAAAAAGCTTTGAAAGAATCCAGGCCATAAACCTGAAGAGTTTTTTGCGTGGAATTGGGACATGGTCTTTTTGGTCTTCGTAGCTCTAGACAGGGTAGATGGACTTGTAGGCAACATTTGAGCAACAATTCTTTCCTCTTTATAAAAAGCTCAGGTTCACATTAAGAAATTTTTTTTCAGACTTCTTGGCCAAGTTTCTAGCTAATCAAAAGTATCTTTCTCCATTTTAAAAAATTTAAAATATTGGAAGAACTATGTGTCATAGGACAGGATAATGTGGATGTGTGTATTTGACAAGAAAGTTTTTGTCTTTGAAAGAGTTATGTTAAAAGCAGAAAGACCACAGTGGCTTGGGGGATCAGCCTCAGTCATAAATTATCTGGGCACCTGGCAGAGTGCTCTCTGCATAGATAGTTGTTGAATAAATGAAGGGACAGAGTGACCTCTGCAGAGTAGAATCTGCAAAGTCCTTTGAGTTTGGGGGATTTTAGAACAGAAATACTCTCTTTACTTTTCCTTTGTCCCTAAGTTTTTTAACAGCCCAATCTCCATAACTCTGCTTGTCAATCATTCTCTCCCCACCTGGACCAGGGATGTTGGTGGCACCCCACAGGGCACCTCCCTGTCTCTGTGCCTTCCTGCATTCTGAATGCTCCTGCTCTGATCCACAATACCCTTTCACTTCTGTGGCCTGGCTGCAATTTTATCTCAGCCACCTCCTTTTAAATGTGTGAGCTTTCTTTAATCATTCAAATCTCAATCTGTGGAGTTACCCAGCCTCACCCCTTCCTTCTCTGAGCCCCAGCTCTCAGCCCTCTGGATACCCATCTGCTGGAAGGATTACTTGAACAGTATCTCCGTCTCTTTCCTACACCTCAGAGCCTGCCGACCACTTGAGTTGGGGTGCCCAGGATTCCTTCACTCCACTGTAATGGACTGATATAGTTCTTCTGGAAGTTTCTCCAAATCTCCTACGAGGACATACCCAGGCTTAAAATAACAGGCCCCCAGACTTCTGAGTGTCTCGTTAGTCGACAAGGGACAAAGGTGGAGCCCAGGCTTCAGCAGGGTTCCCAAGGCGTGATCTGCAGGGGCCCAGGGGGATCGGGGTCTGAGCCTTTCATCCAGAACATTCCCAGGCCACAGGCTGGTGCCAGACATTCACTGGCAAGAAGGGCCCTGCTGTCCTTTCTTTACCCACAGGGGCCTTGCTGGTGTCTGGGTTTCCAGAAGAGCCAGCTCAGCAGCTTGCCCTCATGCCCAGCATGAGAGGGAGAGAGAGAGAGCGGGGCTGCCTCTGTGCGGAGCCCCAGGCCTCCCAGCAGCACGTGGGAGTCACCAGTCTTTGCTGCCACCCTGCTCACGCCTCTCTGTTTCTCTGGGGACTGAGGGGATGATGTCGCAAAGCCCTCATAAGGCAATACAGAGCAGAGGTCAAGGAACGGGAACCTGCAGCCACACTGCCTGAACCCGAAGCTTGATCCTGCATGTGTGACTCTGAGACTTGGGGCTATTTGCTTTAACTCTGTCATTCCATTTCTCCCTTGTAAATGGAGACTTTATCATTCTACAACTATTTATTGTGCTATTTCTCCAGGAAAGGAACTATTTGGGGGGCTGAGAATATGGCCATAAACAAACCAGATAAACTCCCTACCTATTTGCAACACAAATTCTAAAGGGAGAATAAATGACATACAAATAGACATATACCATCAGGGAGAAAAGAGCCATGCAGAACATTGAAGCATAGTAAAGAGAGATATGGGGCATTTTAGGCATCAGAACCATCTTCTCTGAGGAGGTTTCAGCAGAGCTCAGAATACAGTGAGGAGTCAACTATGCATATAATTAGAAACGGTGTTCCTAGCAAAGGAAACTGCAAGTGCAAAGGCCCTGAGGCTGAAGTATGCCTGGGACAATGACATTGTCAAATACAGCTGTGGTGAGGTCAAGTAAATTAATTCATTTAAGCACTTTAAATGGACCCTGGTATTCCTTGATTGATGTTAGTCATTAATGTCACCAAACAGTTTCATATATTATGGTCCAGCTGGTCCACTTCTCCCCTGCCCCCAACCCAAGGAAGTCCTCCCTGAAGTTTGGGGACAGTGGCACCTGCTTCTGTCTACTGGTTAATGGGTGTGGGTAACATGTTAGGACCCTGGTACTGATTTTCATCTGCTGCCCATTGTTCCCCTGGATCTTGGCCTCCATGGCAAGACATTCATTTGGCTCCTTAAATCCTCTCTGCCTTCTGTCTTATGAGATTTTTGTCATCGGTATTACCTGTGCTATTTGCCAAGCCCAGGCCACCCTCCAGGGCTCCAGAACAATTGTGTGTCTTATTGGGAGATGTTTTCAGCACAAAGGACTGCTCCTGACACTGGGGCCTGTGCTTTTGTCCAATGCCTCTCCCCCTCTTTGAAACTAAGAAGCTCTGTAGAAAAATAGAAACACTAAGTTAAGATGGAGTTCATCAGACCATCCGCCAGCCCAGGAGGGACTCTGGTGGCCTTATGAAAGGAAAATGGGCGAGCTCCCATGGCCTCAATCCATTCACCATTTGAGATTTGCACCTGCTCTCACAGATGCATGACCTTATGCGACAGCTCTACTGAATCCATGTGCAATTTGCCATTTTAAAATAATTATGCTTCCATGTGTCTGTAGCCTTGATCATGTATGGGAAAGTGGCAAGCAGAAAATGGCTTCTAGTTATGCCTTGGTCTGGCTGGGCACACAGTGGTACTATTGGGTATACGCAGGAGCCTGGCTACCTACAAAACTTAATGGACCTATTTTATGTGACCTTGTGGTTCGATGTCCTTGTATAATCACTTAACATGATATATTAGTCAACTTTGTACTACTACAATGAAATGCCTGAGGCAATTAACTTTATGAAGAGGAAAGGTTTATTGATCTCACAGTTCTGGAGATTCAAAGTCCAAAATCAGATACCCACAATAATTCGGTCTCTGGCGAAGGCAGCAGAGGGTAGTTTGTTGTGGCAGGGACATATGTCAAACCAGAGCAGAGAAAGACCCAGCAACCAGGGTCCTAAGAATGCCTTTCAAGGGCATGTCCCCAGTGACGGGGCCTCCCACAAGGCCCCATATTCTAAAGGTCTTACCACCTCCAAATAACACCAAACGGGAGGGCCAATGTGTTTAACACACATCCGAGAAACACTATCAAAACCATAGCCCATGACATTCAATAGTCAATATCAATAACATCAACTGCAAAAGACCTGTATTTGAGAGGCGATTAAAAGCCAGATGCTATGCTAAGAGCTTTTCATTTACGATCTCCTTTCAACCTTGCTAGAATTTAGCCTAGATAGCACACACATCAGCAGCTCACAAGATCACACCTCCCTTTTATACCAAAGTCACCAGAACCTGGGTCTTCTTCCCTCCTCCACAGCAGAGATCCAGTGTCTTTTCCGTTTCTCTTCCATGAATTTCTCAGGATTCCTAGGAAATTCTTCCACCTCCAAACCCACTGTCTGTGCTGGGCTGGGTGTGGCCACTGCAGGGGTGTTCTGCAGGCCTCCTCTTCCTGTCCTCAGCTGGATTCTGCTCAACAGCAGTTGCTATTGTCCCTGGCACAGCATGGTCTCAAGTGTAGGCTCAGACAAGTCTTATATACCCCCACAGTGGCAGGGAGGATTGAGTTGTGACATTTCAGTGAGGCTCCTGAGCTGGCTCTGGGAACAAAGCATGCAGAGGATTTCCAGTTGGTGTTAGATGTGATCATTTGAGTCCTCAAGTTCAAGCCTTTCTGAGACCCCTGGACCCACACCCCTACAGTGGATCTTCAGCTTCTTTCTTTTGTCATATTACAGGACTCCATTTAAAGTCCTGGCCATATGTTACGGTTTAGAGTTGAGGTGTCCCCCCAAACTTTATGTATGAGACAATGCAAGAATTTTCACAGATGAAGTGATTAGTTTATGAGATGTTTGGCCTAACCTGTGAATTTCACCACCGGTATGGACTAACTGGGTGGTAACTGTACAAACGTAAGGGTGGGACTGCAGGAGGGAGGTCACTGTGTATGATTTTGGACTTTCTATTTTGTCCCTGGTGAGCAGAGCTCTCTCGGCTTCCTGGTGCCATGTCCTGAGCGGTTTCCCTCAGCCGTACCCTTGTGCCACGATGCTCTGCCTCACCCTGGGCCCAGAGCTGTGGAGTCAGCCAGCCATGGACTGAACCTCAGAAACCAGGAACCAAAGTAAACTTTTCGGCTCCTACGTGGTTCTTGAAGCTCTGACTAAACCAGACGTATCTCTTATCAAACTTCCTTTCCTCCAGCTCTACACAGAAGTATAGTTTTCTCATATTATCTAAACCGAATCCTTGGCTCATATTTTACCCCTGGATGAAGAACAACCCCACCTCTATTCACAGGGCCTTTCCCTAGGGTTCCCACCCAGGCAATGCATAAAAACACAACGAGTCAACATGGGGACATTTCCCAGTTTCTGGGTTGTGTCCCCTTCTCTGATGCCACATCTGAGGCCTACACAGAGCAGCTCAATTGGAGCATCAGCATTTGCAGCCCAGTCCCTTATAGACATGAAGCTAAGAGCAGCCGTCGCAGCGTCCCTGGCACCTTCCAGCCTGCCCCACCCCACGTCTGCCCTGTCTTGTGTGTATTCCCCACTGAATTCTCACCACAGTCCTGTGGAATCGGTGTTACCGCCGCGCACTTTGGCACTTTGTTCTTTACTAGGCACAGCTGCTGAGATTGGAATCAGCATTAGGTCACATCATGGGTACGCACACTGGGTTTAGAAAGTTTAAATAACTTGCCCAAGATGATATGGACACTATGACATAGAGAGTACCCTCTCCCTTCGTCTAATACCGTCCTCTTTGTCAAGGACATTTTACTCTCCCTATGAATTCTTTAGTCATTTCTAGTTTGTTTTCTGCCTTCGAAAGGGAACATTCAGATAGGCAAGCCTCTGTCTTCAGGTCTACACCCACAGACAGATCACCAAATGAATCCAACCATCACTCTTCCTAATATGTTGACCCTGATCTACACCCGTGGCCAATCCAGCCCTCACACCACTACCTCAGGGCCTCCCCAAAGACCTTCCCTGGCTCCTCTGTCTGGAGATCTTCCTTTTCTGCATTGCTCTCAGTCTGTGCATTTGTTTTTAACCACATAACATAGTATTTTGTTATTTTTCAAAGGTCTTTATCATTACATACGTAATTTTACATTGTTCGCCTATATTTGTTGGAATTGTCTTGCACATAAAATTACAACTCCCTCAAAGCTACGAGCCATGTCTTAATTTTTTTCTTTTCTCCAAAGAATGTAATATTATGCTAAGTGCATACAAAATGCTAGGTGAATATTGATGTGCTATATTGTTGATTGGAACTAACCAAGAAAGAGGGAGCTGGTACAAATAATTCAATAATGTCCTTGAAAACATAAGCTTTCAGTTATTTTTTTCTCATACAGCCAATACATTTACAAGTGCTCTAAGTTGTCAATGATGATTCTAGAAGCAAGAAGCAAAGTCTTTTTTTTCTTTCAAACAATTTGAAAGGCGATGAATCTCCATAGTTCATAGATAAGTGGTAAAAAAGGAAACAGACCCATGTGGTTTTTAAATAACTTGAAAAAAGAGTTAAAATAGCATCTAGGGTTTCTAAGTAGTGATTTCCACACATTAATTGTTAGCTGGTCTCATCTCAGCACTTTCTAAAGTGTCTCTGGGTGCCTTTATCATCTACTTTATGGGAATAAATCGACAATATAAGCCTTGCCATTTAAATATAAAAAGGTAAGCTTTTTGTTTTGATTCTGGAGAAAGTTGTTTAATAATAAAAAGCAAAATGCCAGCACCTCCTTTTGAAGCATTTCCATTTAATGAAGCTCATTTGAACATACATTTAATAAAATCCTGAATAAATGCTCCACTGTTTACTAGATGTTTTATGAACAGAAACATCTCTTGCTGCCTTTTTGGGGAGAGCATGCTGCTTTCTGATTACAAATGATATATCTTTTGTCTTGTTTCTTAATGTTTCTCAAATTAAAAAAAAAAAAAAAAAAACTAGATGGCATGGTAGAGTTAAACCGACTTCAGGGACATTAACATAAAAGCCAAAGAGGATCTTGCCATGGGCCATGGCTGTGCCCCTAAATGATATGAACTTGATCAAAATTAGACATCGCAGTAGACAACATTCACTGGAAAGTTTTCATTTCTTTCCTATTTTTTTTAAAATCCGCCAGAAACTTGTTTATTTCAGCCAAGAACAACCCCCCACCCCCTTTCCAAAGGCATCAGGCTTCCGGAAGCTTTATTTAAATGCCTCTGCCAAATGAAAGGCTCCTTTCATGCCATTTCAAGCCCTGAAGTAACAAAAGGGTAAATAACTTGAAGTATCATTTCTGACTGACTTGGCTTTGAAACCAGCACAGCCTGCGTAAACAGCTGCTCAGCTGCAAGGGGGGCTTACCTGTCTCTCTAAACAGCCCCCTCCTGGTCCCACTAATGTCGGTAACCATGATAAACCCCTTAATTCACTGGATTAATGAGTTAGAGCCAACAGAAAAGGACAAAAACCCATAACTTTTCCACAAACTTAGTTAAATGTCAAGGTTTTTAAAGGCCTAGTTAGCAAGTATATTAGATGAGATATGTCAGTTTCCCAATTTACGACTCTGACTTGTCTCTTGTGATTCCTTATAGCCTCTAGCCATTCTCCTCTTACCTGAGGCGTTCTCTGGCAAAAACCTGATGCTTCCAGTCATTCTGCATTCTTGTGTTTCTTCAAAAATAATTGGACAGGCACCTTTCCATAAACAATCATCATTAGTTACCTATGGTACACAGATAAGAATACCACACAAACACCTTTCAATGGAATGTCTTGAGCCAAATAATAATAATTTGGCCTGTGCATTACAGATGTGATTGACAGAGAGTTAATGCACTTAGCACTTTTCCAGGAGGCTCTGAGAATGAGCTCCTTGATGCTCAGAAAGTCCTGCTCCCAGAAAAGTGACATAGACATTGACCACTGAGTTTGTTGCTATTCAATAGCCGGTTCCTTTTCCAGACTCTATGATTAAAGTCATTATAGGAACTGTCAGCAGAGGGGAAGAAATGGAAACTGTCACAAGAAGCAACTGTCTGAAATGCTACAGATTTCCATAATGTTTAACAGTTTTAAAGCAGGGGATTTTAACTTAATGTTGATCAACCCAAATTATAAAACTGTGAACTTCAAATATTTCCTGATCAATTATTTTCATGTCCTTCTTGGGATTTTGCTTTTTGTTTTTTTCTTAAAAGAAAAAAAAAGAAACTCTTCAGAAAAATTCTGAAAATAAAGCTCCCGAACCTTTGTACTTGTAGATATAAACAAAGTTGTAGCAAAAATGAATTAGCATCTTTTAACATATAATCTGTGGAAAAAAACTGATGAAATGCAGCTTTAAACTGAGTCAAATAAAGCACCTAATTTGAAAGGTGTTGGTGAATAATATCTTTATACTCAAGTATACGGGTTCAACACAATATTTCCCATGTGATGATAAGTCTGAATATGTTACAAGTTGCTACTGGTTCTAATTTTTCCAAATGTTAAAATGAAAATTCTTGATTTGTAATTAGGATTTATTACTGTTTTGTAATCCTCTGTACAAATATTATTGGATTCATAGATGACCAAAATGATTTACAAGTTAAAAAGGTTTTGGAACTCATTGATTTTAAAAATGTAAATTCTGAGTACACACATTAGCAGCATTTGAACGTCAATAAATGCTTTAGCTTATTTTGTACTTTGTTTAAAAGCAATGAGAAGTCTGAACAACTATCACAGACCAGAAGAGCTAAGAAGACAAAATAACGAAATGCAATGGGTTATCTTGAATGAAATCTTGGAACAGAAAAAGAGACATTCAGAGGAAACTAATGCAATCCAAGCAAAGGATGGAACTCAGTTAACTGTACATGTACCGCTTCCTTAATTGTGACAAATATACCATCATAATTAGGGTGGCTACAGAACATTCATATACTGAAAAACCGTTTTGTTGTTCAACTGCAATAGCATTTAACTGAGCTTCCTATACTTAATCAGCTAGGTTTGGTCTCTCTGATCATAAGGAAAGATGTTAATAACAGGGGAAATGGCATAAACAATATCCAGGGATTCTGGCGTGTCTTTGCCACTTCTCTGTGAATCTAAATTATTCTAAAGTAAAAAGTGTATTTAAACTTAAAATAAATGGGAAAATAAATAGCCCTTGAAATGCATCTGGCTTTAATATTTTAGTCGAAGCATTTTACACACCTAAGAAAGATTAAAATCTGATACTAGCCTAAGCCTTGTGGGTTTTTTTTTCCAATATATAAACAAGTTTGCCCTTTAAAAAATGTATGCTTTAACCCCATTTGCTAGTGAGAAGAGAGCCTGATACAATAATACTAACAGTGATACTCTATTTATTTTTCTTTCCTCACCTGCTATGCCCAGGTTTTGACATTAAGAATATTGTGTTTGATATTTTCTGCATTAAAAACCACTTTAGGCTTTGGTTCCATTTTACTTCCAGTCAGAAAGATCAGAAAAAGCTCAAGTCACACAGTGAGAAACTTTATCCACTGAATGAGACATTATCCATTCCACCAGACTGCAAATCAAAGAGTATCTCTTAGGCTGCTTAAAAATTCATTTTAAAATCTGATCCTGATTGTACTTTTATGGTAATTTCATACCATCAATCATCCTTTTACCTTTAGTCTCTGGGTCCACTGCTCTCCCAATAGATCTCATTCACTCTACCTCATTATAATTCTTTAGGTGAGAAAACAGGGTAAGAAACCTTAACAGAAAATGAGAGAAAGATGTAAATTTCTCGAGAAAAGTCAGGTTCACTAAGAAGCAGAGCTAATGATATGTTCTGATCTTTTTTTTTTTTTTTGTAATTAAAATATGGGAGGGGACGTTCCCTCCCCCCCCCAAAAAAATCAATGTCTTCCATGCAAATAGCACCATTGTAATCTGGGTTCCATCTCAATTTTATCCCTAATAGTTCTTATCTGTCCAGGTGCTGCCTGTTTCTGTCATTTGAAGTGAACAAAAGAAATATTTTTGCAACTCTCCAGAACTTTTCTTCTTCCTTGTGTGAAGTTTGCCTGCCCTTCACTGACTGATGGAAGCCGTCTCCTTTCTAATTCTGCTCTGCATAAACGGAATTATCGGGGTGCAGACGTTTCAGCTTGCAGCGCTAAGCCCCGCGGAGCAGGCCCCTCTCTAGGTATAGAAGTTCATGTAGAGTTATGAGAAATCAATAATACAACTTCGGTTATTATTCTCCATTTGGCAATGTATATGTGCCTGCTCCCGCTAACAATTAATCACTGGAAGGGAATAGCGTGTGGCTGTGTGTCAACCAGAAAGCGCTCGTGGCAAGTGAAATGATTTCTAACATCCAGTTTAAGTCAAGCTTCCATTCAGCCCTTTTCAGCATGATTCAATTTTACTAACAATAAATGTTATATTTTTACTCCATTGATTTGAATGCTGACTCCGGTGTAAAGCATATTTCTTAGAGCAACGAGAAATGTAGTAGATAATAAACCCAGCAGCTCACGCAGCTCAGCCTCGGTACATTTAGAGTGGAATAAAAAAAAAAAAAAAAAAGAAAAGAAAGAAAAAGAAAAAGATGGTCATTAACCACCAGGGAAAGGACTGATTTCTCTGAAATACCAAGTCCAGTTGCACTATTGCTTCGAACATCTTTAACAAAATGTCGCCATAAACCACAGAATGCCAATAATAGCAATAATCCCTCCAAAATGGGTTGTTACCAGCAGTTAGTGACCAGTTTCTTAGTTAATGGCCTGAGGGGAAAGACACTTGAAGAAAGCTGTATTCACTATTTCCTCCCAGGCAATTTAACTGGATGCATTAAACTGCATTTTCATTGGGATTTCAAAATGTTTGTGCTCTGACAAGTCACTTGTCTTAAGGTCTTTTGATTAAATCTCCATCTCCAACAGTCTTCCCAGAGCCCAAATGAGCAACACATCTAAAGCCTAGGAGAGGGGTAATTTCAAGTCTCTCAATTAAGAATTTAAATTGCAATCTGAAATATATAAAAACATACATGCCCATACAGATACAATCGCGCTGTGCGTCTTGGTTCGTGATTGAACGCTCTGTGCCATTGAAGAACTGTAAATGGACCCTCCATTCATTCATTTCTATGTGGAGGTGATAATCCTCACTGCAGACCTCCCAGGGTTATTGTGAGGATCAAAGATGGAAAACTATGTGGAGCTCCATACCGTAAGGCAGGACCATCGGCAGTCAGTACTACCCTCCTCCATGTAATAATAACCTGGTGTGCTTTGACCGAGCTAACTGGTTAATTCTTAAAAATGCCTCGAGGGTTAAATTTTAACTCTACATGGCAAAGGAATTGAGGGTGGGAGTAGGGAGGTGATCCAGGTAATGAGATTTCAGTAATTGCTTCATAAGAGTGGAAATCCATTCAAATTTAGATTGAAAATTTAAGATTTAAGGGACTTACCTTAGAAGATACAGATCCCACTTCTTTTGAAAATGTACATTTTTCATCAGATGTCATGAAACAGCTTATTTTTAGAGGCTAGTTTTTGCTAGGAAAGCAAATGAATGCAGGCACGTAGAATTGGAACTTTGAACAGATTACAAGGAGTTTAAAAATTCTACATGTGCACAAGTAAGGATGTTATAATAATTCATACTTGGATAAACTGTCCAATATTATTCTTATTCGGCATCCTAATGCACAGGGCCACAGTTATTTTACTAGTAAATGTAAAAATAGCTGACAAATATCTTTCAGGTGATAATCTGTTGAACCGGTCATAAGGATGTCATAAAAATAATTTACTTAACCATTGCCTCTGAGGAACTTCAAAATAAGATTTCATATTCCATTTTGTTGATACATTGTTTTTCCTGGTCAAACCTAAAATGATTTCTCCTGCTGATTCATATTTTATACATGTAATTAACATATTAAAACAAGGTATGGCCACCAAAACACTTTTCCTATTTCAATGCATTAATCATAGGAATATGCTTCTAGATTTAAACTAAAATGTTCTGACACTATTTATATACTAATCATAAATCATTCAGAAACCTGAATAGGTTGCGTAGTATTATTTAATTCATCACTTCCATGGTCTGTTGATTTTAAGCGAAACTTCAAGAGCTCATTAATTGCAAGCATTAACCTACCTTTACAAATAAAGGCAAAAATGATTGACAGTACAAAGAAAGTGGCGTGTGTCAGGCACAGGTCTGCTCACACTCATTAAATCCAGGGCTATCTCAGATTACAAATACTTTTAGGTGTGTAGCAAGGGGACAAAGGCAAAAGGCATGCTGTCCCTCTCTCACCACGTGGTAACATATCTGTTTCTGTATGTGTGTGTGGGTGTGTGTGTGGGTGTGTTGTATTGTACTCTATTGCATATTATATATAGATGTATATTATAGAAAAAAAATCCAAGAATGTAAAGGAAGACTTATGTATTAAGTTAATCAAATTGAAATTAGATTTTAGGACCAAACATACACTTGAAATCAGAAGTTTTACTTCAAAGCAAAGTTCAAGTTGGCATCTAGAACCCCAATCCCTTTCAAAGGATGCTGGAAGAATGACAGCGGGCAGGATTTGGATCCTAATATAAATGTGTTAAGAAGGAAAGGATTGTGAATGCCTGTAATCCCAGCTGCTCGGGAGGCTGAGGCAGGAGAATCGAGAGTTCAAAGCCAGCCTCGGCAACAGCAAGGCTCTAAGCAACTCAGTGAGACTCTGTCTCTAAATAAAATACAAAATAGGGCTGGGGTGGGGTGTGGCTCAGCGGTGGAGTGCCCCTGAGTTCAATCCCTGGTACCCCTCACCTAAAAAAAATTTTTAAAAGAGTGAATAGATCTATGAAGAACTCAGGTGGGAACGGCCATTTGCACTGGGAAAGGACACCTTGGAGCGGTCCTGGCCACAGGAGGTTGGGCAAGGGAGGCCTGTGCTCAGGCTGCTTCCCTCAGTTCAGCTCGCCCTCCCCACTCCTGAAATGGGCAGCCCCTGGACAGATGGCAGACATCAGTGTGAGCAGACACAAAGGTCTTCTCCCACAACGCACCTGAAGAAAAGGTGTAAGGCTTGGTTAGGACGCCGAGCTCAAAGTCACAGTCTCTGAAGGGGAGGAAGGGAGCCACACACACACCCCCCCCACCCAAGTGCAGAGCCCGGGGTCCAGGAGACACTCTGTGGCTCCTGCAGCGTTGCTTCCTAGGAGCAAGACCAGCCCTTTGCGGATCAAGTCCTCTCAGCAATATTCCGACAGGTTTGAGATAGCGTGCTGGATTCCTTGGAAGGTAACCAAGCATCCCACATTGTCCCATCTTGGAGGAGCATGGAAAGTGGGAGGAAGCACCCTGTCCTGCACAGAAAGCAGGATATTAATTCAGAACTTTACTAAACTCCATTTTAGTTGACATGGGCCTCTCTGGCTATACGTTAGATGAGTCACCAGAGACGGACAAGGAACAGCAAGAACACAGATCCTTTGGGGGGACCCACAGAGCCTGCGTTTACTCCTGATTGTTGCCGTTGGGAGGTGAGAGTGATGGAGGATGAAGGAAATGGAAGGAGAGCACTGACGGCAGAGCTAGGTACTGGTGGTAGGGTACGTCTTCAGTCCTCAACAGTGAGGTTTTACCTCCAGCTGTTATCGACTCCACCAGGCAGTTGACAAAGTCAGACACAATTTAGGAAACGTGCCCAAGTTAGCAAGTGGTTCATCACCCAAAGATTGATGTGCTGAGCATTTTGTCCTTTGTACGGCAATGTCAGGAGGTGGGACCTTGAAGAGGTGGAGGCTAGTGAGAGGCGCTGAAGTCATTAGGAGAATGCCCTTGAAGAGACTCAGGACCCTAGTCTCTTTCTGGCTTCTGGTTTTAGATGTCCATCTCTTGATTTTATACACTTCCCGCCACAGTGTGATACAGTCTACTGGGCACTCACCAGAGCTGAGCCAGTGCCATGCCCCTTAACTTTCCAAACTGTAAACTAAATAAACCTCTTTTCTTTATAAAGGTATCCTGCCTCAGATGTTTCATTATAGTAACACAAAACTGATTAATACAGCCAACGAGTGACTAAGCCCTCAAATCCTAAAACAAATCTATCAACAGAAATGCTCAAGTCCTTGCCTTAGAAGTCATTACAGGTCTCAGTTCCTATGAAATCAGGCCTGGCAGAGCATCTGCTTAGAAACACTTTGATAATTCATTCCAATGATTATAAAGTACCTGGTATTGCAGTAATATTCTTAAACATAAATTTCAAAGTCTAAGAGTCTCTAAAATAAAAATTCTGCAGATTCGTTTGCTCCCTGAGATATTTCCACTTTGTCCTGGCTGAAAATGATATTTCTGAATGATATCTCTGAAAATGATATTTCTACCTTAATTAGTGGCCTACCTATTTTGCAATTGTGGAAAAATAATAAATATCTTTTTTGAAATGTTCAAGGATTCTTGCATGTAAATGTCTGCCATTCACCACTTCCTAATGTGCTTTTAATTTAAGACTTCAAGATACTTCTGGGGCTCACACGTTTACCAACTCGGACACCGACCCTCATAGCTGCTTATGGAAAAAGAATTGAAAAAGCACAGCCCTTGTACCATGGGCTTATCAAAATGCGAAAGGTTCCCCAGTATACACGATTACCCAGGGAGCAAAGCCATTTAATATGAAATTGCAAATTTTCAAGGGTACAAGAGATTGCTGAGAGCCTGTAGTCCAACCCCTCAAATATGTTTGAAATTCATGAGGATAGAGCACAACGTACCTACCTTATCCAAATGTGGAAGCCCCACACCACAGACATCCCACTACAGGGAATTCTCAGCATGATGGCAGGTAAACAGCCCCTGACTGTAAACAACGTCAATTAAATCTGATGTGTGTCTGTAAACAATGTTATGCTGCGGGACAATGAGCTTCAGACACTGTTCCCATTTCACTAGCTGGTTTCGAAATTATAGGTTAATGATGGTGGTCTTTTCCAAATTTGTAGGAAAAAAAGTTAAATCAATTAATAAACATCTCTCCACTAAAACTTTGAAACGCCCCCTCCCCATATTTCCTTAGGTATTCTCTATATGAGATTTTTAGTCTGAAGTACTGTCTTTCTCAGAACTGAATTGTTTTGAATTTGATGTCTTAATGTTTCACCATATTTCACACTGTGACTTCAGTTGCTCTAACAGTTGAATACATTTGGGACTCACAGTAACAGAGTTCCACTGTCCTCACCAAGAATCTGAAGCCTGATTTCTGTAATAGACTGGGTTTCAAATGTAGCATTTAATCAGCTGTTAATAATACACTTTCTATATGATACAACATCAAATATTTTAATCAGGTTTCTACAAATGATAAATTATAAATAACGTTGGCATGTCATCAATCAAATACGAGAACCAAGAAAAGAAACAACATTTTCCAGAGAAGCCTCCACGGATACCCCAGGACTTGGGCCAGTCCGTCCTGGCCAGGTCTGGACTCAGGTGTGAGCTCACAAGGGTGTGGCATGTTGGCCCGGGTGGCACAGTTGGTTTGCTGTCTTCACTGAGGGCTGTAGAAAATATGTGGACAAAACTTCCATAATTTTGTCCATATGAACCACAATAAGTTGAATCATTATGAGTCAAGAATGGATCATTTTATAAATTATATAAGCAAAAAATAAGAGAAAGGACTCTGTGGTAAAATCCATAAAAAGTTAAAAGAAAGTCTAGTAGAAATGTTTTCCTTCCTAATAATGTGGGAAAGAAACTTATTACAAACTCTTCAAAAAACATATAAAAGGAAATAGAGAGGGCTGGGTTTGTGGCTCAGTGGTAGAGCACTTGCCTAGTATGTGTGAGGCACTGGGTTCGATTCTCAGCACTGCATATAAATAAGTGAATAAGATAAAGGTCCACAATAACTAAAAAATAAATAAAATAAATAAAAAAGAAAATAGAGATTATTTTTCTACATATCTAGGAAAGTCTTTATATTCAACTTAAAATTTCTATTAGTTTTTTTGTTTGTTCTTACATTTGATTTTATGTTATATATTTTTTTGCAGTACTGGGTATTGAACCCATGACGTTGGGCATGATAGGCTGGCACTCTACCACTATTCCACCAGCCCAGGAAGTAAAGATATATATATATATATATATTCCTATGTCTAGTATTGTTTTCTTTTGTTTGAGGAGCATGATGACTCTCATTTTGAATTTCCAAATTCAGTTTAGGCCTACAATATTAGCGTAAGGTTATATGTTAAAAAGAAAACAATTAAGAAAATGGGATAGAGAGAAGGCATCATGTGAAGATTGAAGCCCCCAAAACAGGGTACTTGAGAATCTCCTTCCATCTCCCCCGTGTAGCAGGTGAACTGAAAATAGGAATAATTCTCCTCACAGCAGGGGCCAGGGAGGCTCTTCTAGTTGGTCTTCAATTAGCCCCAAGGATGGATGAGAAGATGTGGATAAGATGAAATCAGCAAATAGAACTCTGTGGAATGAGGCAATATTTTAAGCTGAATGATCAAACTAATGGATAGAATTTTCTTGGTTTTAAATTTTAATCCCGTGTGTGTGTGTGTGTGTGTGTGTGTGTGTGTGTGTGTGTATGTGTGTGTGTACGCACCTTCACTGTGCAAGACTTTGGTATAAAACTGCATCTCACTCAGACCTGGTTTCTTGGAGTGAAGTGAATTGCGGCTGATGTCTAAGTACAATTACCTGGGGAGACTGAGCTGACATCTATCATTCCAGGTGATGTCATGACCTTGCTCTGTACTTGGCATGTAGTAAGTGTACAATAAACTCTTGTTGAATGATAGAATGAATGAATTCATGCAGTATGTGTGGGATTCTGCAAAGTGAAGAGACAGTGGAATAATGAGGTGCAATATCAGCACCAGCTCAAAAATGTGCCTTCCTTATTTGTGTGTTTGTCTTATTTTCTTCTATCTACTACTTTAGTCCATGTTTTGTCAGCTCTCATGGAAGCTACTGCAGTAGCTTCCTGCTTGGGCTTCCTGCTTCCACTCTTGCCTCAGTTCTTTTCTCCAAAGAGTTCCGAGTGGTCATTTAAAAATATTAATCAGGTCCTGTTACTCTCCTGCATAAAACCCTCTGATGGCTTCCTTTTTCACTTCAAGGGCAACTTGATCTCCCACCTGGCCCACAAAGGCCCTGCCTCCCCTGTCACCTGCCAAACTTTCTGTTGCTTCAGCCTTTACTATCTACGTGGACCTCTGTGCTCCTGTTACATTTAACTTTCCCCCATTCCTTAGATGTGCCAAAGTTGTCCCTACCTCAGAGCCTTTGCACAAACTCTTCTCTCTGTTAAGCCCAGATGCTCAAAAAGCATGCTCCTTCTTACTACAAAGTCCTATGTTGCAATCTGCTTCAGCAAGAAGCCTTCTTTGACCACTTATCCAAAAACAGGTCCTAGCTTCTCATCAAGACATCACTGGTTATTTTCATCATACAGCATTTATCATCATTTTGCTATTTTCTTGTTTACTTTTTATTTTCCTGATGCTGGGGATTGAACCCAGTGCCTCAAACAGTTCAATCTGGTACTCTACCACTGAGCTACACCCTCAGTTCCTTATTTATTTTTGTAAAACTATTTTTCTTCTGAGAATGAAAAGGTGAAAATCATAAGAGTTTATTCAAAGATGTGTTTCCAGAAACCAGCACAGTCTGGCATCGAATAAGCAAAAGATTGTGGAAAAATGGGTTGAACAAATGAGTAGAAGTTTGTCTTAGCTCATGAAGGATCCATGATGGAGAATCTTGAGAAGAATGGACTGTTTTGTGTGTTTATGTGTATTTCTGTGCATGTCTTGGGTGTCAGAAAAACATATTAATATAAGGGAAAATCAGCTAAGCAAGAATATTCTTGGTGACATGTAGGCACCCCGTGGACTTCATGAATGGAATTATTTTTTCCTCAGCCTCCTATTTGCAGCGCTCATCTGATGTGAATTATTTGAATCACATTTGCACACTTTTTAAACTTAAAGTTTCCAAGTGGCTATTTTCTCCTGACTTCTGACTTGCTTCACAAAGTCTATGGGGGTCTCAGTATGATTCTCCCCACCCAGTCAGGGTGGTTTATCTGTGTATCAAGTGTGCACAATCGTTGACAAATGAATCCTGGCTGTGTCTACAGCCAGGGTGTCGCTAAGCAGGGTGTTATAATAGGAATCTGTAATCAGACGGAGGAAGGAGTCGGGTGATAAAGTGGGAATCTGTCCACCCACACTGGCTGGGAAATTTGCTTTCAAACTCACCCCGCACCAACAGAGCTTGGAGTTTAATATGGTTGTTACACAGAGTGTGTGCGCTGTGATGGCAATATGTCAGGCCTAATTGGGACCTTCTGAGAGCTAAAAGTACGTGCAATTCTAGCAGGAAGATGTTAATCCAGTCACAAACATCACATTCCCAGGAAAACTTCCGTTCAGCCCTCCCCTGCCTTACTTACTTAACTATTCAAGGGAAGTGATCGGTGGAGGCAAAACTTATAAAAATTTAAACTATTTGGGTGCTTTTGGAAATGAGTTACAGAGCTCCACTAAACAAAAATTTTCTCCATGAAAATGAGATCCTTAATGGGTTCTACTGACTCCTGTCTTACAGAAGGGCAGGTCCAGCCAGCCAGCAAGGCAGCCGGATTCACAGGAGTGACATTTTCAGGGGATTCAAATTCACACCAAGCCTAGCCCGTAAACCTGAGCCCCACAGGAAGCACAGCCCTCTCCATCCACTTCCAATTCCCAGCTTTAGGTAAGTGTTGACCAGATCATTTCTGAAACAATAAATGGAAACTAACATGAAGGAAACCTCTGGCTCTTTTGCTTAGAGGGAAGCTGAGGGCAGGCAGATGTGGGGGAAGGTTGTCCGTGGTGATATGATCAATTCTGGAGCCATTAAGACCCAGGGAGGGTCACTGGCTATGGGGGTGGGGGGTGGGGGGATTGCTACACTTCTGCATTTGTCTTTTACTGGGGTGAAAATTCTGGGGTGAGGACATTCTTCAGGTCAGGAGATGACTCTAGGTGTCATGACCTTCATTTCACAGTGTTTACTGACAGATGATGAAGAAGTAAAGCAACAATTCACAGATGTCGAGAAACAGCTTTGACCTCTCACTTTCGCGTCCTGCAGTGGGGTCCACCACAAGAGGATGCTTTCGTCGTTAACTTACGATGCCTGTCAAGACAGATCTACAGGAAACAAAGCAAGAGACCGCGGAGAAATGTGCTATGCCATGCCTCTCCTTTTTATAGGGGAAATAGCAAAACAGACTCTATTAGACTTCACTGGACATCTAGATTTGTTGGGGAAGTTTGATGTAATTATTGACTACTCTTTATCATGGCCTGCTTCACCCTTATGTTTGTTAATCACTTACAGATATTATTAGGGTTTTTTTTTATATATTCACTCATTCAAGTTCCATGACAGCTCTTAGGGGTGGCTATACCCATTTAACACCCAAGGAGGGCACGAGGTGACATGGATTTCAAACAGCTGCACTCTAATGAAACATAAAACACCACTTAATTTATCAGTTTCAAAAAGGTTTCAAAAGAAAGGAGATCGAGAAGGAGGGAGGGAGAGAGGAAGGACTGATGGAAAAGTCCACCAAATTATGTCAGGTCCATGTACAAACACATCACAATGAATCCTGTGTTAATATAAAACTGTAAGGCACTAAATTTAAAAAAATAATAATAATAAAAGGGAGATCAGCAGAGTAAGGGGATCAGAGGTAGGAAGAGGGAAGGAAAAGGGGAAGTAGTGGGGAATTGAATTGATCAAATTATGCTGTGTGCATGTAGAAATATGGCATAATGAATCCTACTATAATGTATAATTAAAATGCACCAAAATAAAATAAAATAAAATAATAAAAAGGAACTTGAGTAAAATTGGAACCAAAGTATTATCTTGTAAGATTTATCCTTTTCAGACTTGAGGATACTTAAGACAGGACCTTCGGAAGGGTGGGAGCAGGGTTGCAGATGGAAATGCCACTTTTTTACATTCTATCAGCACTTATTAATCAGAACCTAGAGTTTGCAAGGATCAAGAACTTTGCAGTCATACTTTTTTTTTTTCCTTGCTACTGAAAGCAAAATCAGGTTCTGGGAGAGAGCCTCTGCCTGGCCTGCATACCATGCATCCTATCAGTTGTTTACACAGGAGTTTGCTTTGATTTGTGGAAACATTTTGTCTCAGGGGCTGCAAGAGAAACACTGAGACTGGATGTCTTCTGCAAGCTCTTTGCTCCCCTGCATCTAGTCACACAGTCGTTTCCTTGTAGGTAATCCTTAGGACAGAGTGTGGTGATGTGTCCTGCCAGCTTCCCCAGAAGCAATGCTTTGTTTATCCAGATTTCTTCCAGATCATCTCCAAAGACCTATCTGCTTGTGTTTTGGTTCACCTATGTTTTATTTACAGCATCTCGCTGAGACCAGGCAGTACAGAAAGGGACTTTGTGTTTTGTGACAAGTTCTCCTTTCAAGCCTTCATGCTCAAAGAGAATTGACTACGAAGTGTCAGGTGACCTTTCTCTGAGGCTTAACAAGCAGGTGGGACAATATGATCAGAAGATGGTTTTACTGGGCGTCGTGCACCAAACCACAATATCTTTAAGTCCTTCCAGGTATACAAAATTGGGATAATGCTTATTATGAAATAAATTTAAAAATCCACTGGGGGAATTTGATTATGTCCCCTGCAATATTTTCCTCCCCTCCAATAAAACCTAGACAGAAGTAGCAAACAATATTTTTCATTCTGCCATATTCAGCTCGGCAGGAAATAATGTCAGGCGAGACATTAACTCCCGCCTTGTTGTGCATGCTAAAGTGTCCTCATTATCTGCCATGCCAGCTCTAAACTTGTTCGAGAAGAAAAAAATAAGATCTCAGCATGAAGCTCATTCTGACTATAGGGGGCCCCATGAACTGTGTTTAAAAATTCAGCAGAAAATGTTCTCATCCTATACACGACGTTCTTTTTATAAATGCCTAAGGCCTTAAATTTTAGGAGCCACTTTCATGATTGTTCTTCCAGGGAATCTGTGAAAGCAAGGAAAGATGCTGCATTGTCTGCAAAGATGGGTGTCCTGGTTAAGAACGCTATAGCGTTGCCAGCGGTCCTTGCTGGATTTCACAGAAATAATGAGTTCTTTCCATGTTGTCTTGTAATGCTTACTCCTGAAACCAATGAACCAGTGTGTTAGTCGGGTTTCCATTGCTGTGACAAGATACTTGATATAATCAAAAGAAAGAAGGATTTGTTCTGGCTCACAGTTTAAGAGGATCCATGGTTGCTTGGTCCTGTTGCCTTTGGCCTGTGGCAAGGCAGTACATATGGCGGGGAGAGGAGCAGGTGGTGGAGGAAGATCCTCACTTCATGGTGGCCAGAAGCAGAAGAGAGAAGGAAGAGGCAGGGATCCCACTAGCCCCTTGAAGGAAACGCCCCCCAATGACCTAACTTCCTTCCCCTGGGCCCCATCTTCTAACGATTATTCCACCCGGTGGTGTCTTGGCCAGGGACCAGGTTTTTAATATACAGGCATTTGGGGGACATTCAAAATTCAAATTAAAGCAACCAGCCAGTGGCAAATGAGGAACATTACAGAGCAGTTTCAGACATTGAAAAGCAGCTCACTGAGCACGTGCAGTATCCATGAGGCCTGGTCTACCAGCACACACAACCCATGGTGGAACACAATGGGAAGATGCTGATACTCAAGGAGAGCAGGCCAATTCCACCTAGATGAACCATCGTCCATGGGGATGATTTCTCCACTGCCACAATAAAACGTTCCGAAGTATTAAAAAGTGTGTACTTGACCTCATCAGAAGAAAGAGCGGTGGTGTCTGTCTCCTCATGGCATTCAGTGCAATTTAACAGAATTATTTTTTATGAATTCCAGTGCTGGAAGGAAACACAGTGCAAACTGACGGACGTTAGCCTTTTCACGTGGCCTCACCGCTCTCTTCTTCAAATCCTACCATGTGCTCACGGGAACTTCAATGGCCAGCTACGACCACTTCCCAAACCATGATTTAAAATTGTATAATAACAACTTGCTGGGAGTGTAAAGTAAGCTGTTTCACAACATGACACAAGGAAATTTGAGATTTTTAAACATTTCTCCCATGGAAAATGATACTTGAGTATTCATATTTAATCTGTCAGATAGAAACAAACTTTGATTAATTTCCACTTACTGTCAAGACCTTTACATCATAGTGGTATTTTGGGTGGGGATACTGGGGATTGAACCCAGGGGGGCTTTACCACTGAGCTATATCCCCAGCCCTTTTTGCATATTGTTTTATTTAGAGACAAGCTCTTGCTATGTTGCTTAAGGCCTTGCTAAGTAGCTGAGGCTGGCTTTGAGCTCACAATTCTCCTGCCTCGGCCGCCCAAGCTTCTGAGATTATAGGCATGTGCCACCACACTTGGCCATATCATACTGTTTTAATTTATAAAAAATGACTATAGAAGAGCAAAGATAAAACTCATAAAGGAAATGGTGTTTGAGAGAGGTCTTGTTTTGTTTAACCCTGTTGGTGATTTTAATTGAAGCATACAACGTAAGAAATACACAATTCTATTTGTGGGTGCGTGTGTTGTAGACTACCAGGCAGGGTTTTGACTTGAGATGGGGACAGGATCGCCTCTTAACACATAATAGGGCCCATGGTAAGTGGTCTGGGAATATATAGGGAAGGAATAGATGAAGGATGGCTACAAAGACAGTAATGCTGGGGACTATGTAAGAGGCCCCGAGTCAGTTGTCTGGCTGAATAAGAGTGGGCAAGGTTTCTCAACCTCAGTAGTTTTGAAAGTTTGTGTCAGTGTTCTTAGTTGGGAGAGGACTATAATGTGCAATGTAGGACTTGGTGGCGCACACCTGTAATCCCAGAGGATCAGGAGGCTGAGGCAGGAGGATCATGAGTTCAAAGCCAGCCTCAGCAAAAGTGAAGCACTAAGCAGCTCAGTGAGACCCCATCTCTAAATAAAATAGACAATAGGGCTCAGTGGCCAGATGCCCCTGAGTTTAATCCCTGGTAACCCCCCCCCAAAAAAAAGAATCATTGACTGCTATGAACCAGGAACACCCCCATGTCGAGATCACCCCACTTGGCTGAGGACCGTTGAGTTAGGGAATTCATGGGAAAGAGGGCTGAAGAAGGAAGTCTGGATCAGAATTTGAGAGATCTCACATGTTAGGATCAGGTATTTGCACTTAATTTCATAGACATAGAATATTCATTAAACATCTCTGAGCTCAAGAATTAAATAATCAGTTTTGCGGTTTGGGGGAGAATAATTTAGCTATTTGTAGAACTGTTTGAATTTTTATAAAAGTATTTACCTTATATACATCAAATGAGCACATTACTTAACTTCTATGCCTCAGTTCCTTCAGCGGTAAAATAGGGATAATCATAGCATTATGATGATGCTTAGATGAAATAATTTATAGGAAATGCTTGGAGCAGTACAGGGCACATTTTAAATGAAAAAAAAATAAATTTTTTGTTATTGTTAAGATTGTTTATCAAAGGGCAAGGCACTGTTTTGGTGCAAGCAACTTTGAACCATTTTTAAAGTCCAATTACCATTTCTAATATGAATCAATATAAAATTATGCATTCCAAAAAGTCCCAGTATAAGCAAAATAACCACACCCAAAGGGATTCTTGCTCCCGTTTCTCCTTAAAGCCCAGATTAAAGGCTAATGAAGTCACACTTAAAAAACAAATGGGAGAAAATGTTTGAAAGGAAAATAGAGCTGATTTTAAAGCATCTTCTCAAATAGGTTTTGGAGTGTCCTGAAGCCGAATGAAGACAGACTGAAAGAAGGCAACAGCCCAAACCTCTCCACGGGGCAACGGGAAACGGAAACGGGTCGGCTTCCACAAAGGAATTGCTAACAAGCCACAGGTGCCAAGCCACTCGAGGGATGATAGCCTGATTTTGAGGAGAGAAATGACAATCCTTTACCCATCATTCATCCCAAGGTATGCTTGTCATCTCCCATAGCACACAGCAAGTTACCTTTTTATTAGTGGCTTTGGGAATATTTTCTCAGGAAAGTAGCAGCAGCCACCATACCTGCAAAACTATGCAAATGAGACTATGATGGATGGAAGGAGTGCAGCCACCTGCAGGGGAAGAAAGGTGTGTGGCTGAGCTCCTAGGAAGTGCCATTAGGGGCTCCTGTCCTTTCTGCCTCTCTTTTGGACCCAAATGATGGGTGAATACCTGAAGTTTTGCCATCTTACTTTGTTCTCTTTCCACCATTCCCTGCCCATCTATTCTCTCCAGCTTCAACTAAAACACTTTCTAGGCTTAAAGTACAAAAAACAAGCTAATTTTATTGGTTTGCTTAATAATACAATCTTACTTTTTTTTTTTTTTTTTTTTTTGGTACTGGGGATTGAACTCAGGGACACTCAACCACTGAGCCACACCCCCAGACCTATTTTGTATTTTATTTAGAGACAGGGTCTCACTGAGTTGCTTAACACCTTGCTTTTGCTGAGGATGGCTTTGAATTCACGATCCTCCTGCCTCAGCCTCCCGAGCCGCTGGGATTTCAGGTGTGCGCCACTGTGCCCAGCACAATCTGACATTTTTAAGTAAGTTTTCGATGTTTCTCCGTAAGTTCTCTTGTTTGAGTCCTACCACCACACTTTAGGTCGGCAGCACAAATGCTACACACATCTTACAGGAGGCAATTGTCACTCAGTGGAGGCTTAGATGACTTGTCCATGGAAATGATGGATTGAGCATAGAAGTCAGGGATTCTGATTTAGGATCCCAGCATCTGCTGAGCCCTATGCCTCTGCCTGTCATCATATTCTACTAGAATTGTTCTTTTATTCTGACATCACTCTTTAAGCCCATTCCTTAGATCATCTCCTAGGCAAATCATTGGCACCCAAGATTTAACCTGCTCACCAATCTGTTTCTCTGGCCCTGAATGTCCTGAGCTCCAAAACCATAACATCACACTGCTTCGGAAACACTGACTCCCTGATGTTAGCCATCCCAGAGTGAACATGGGTACCATTCTCCTGTTCTTTCTTCTCTCCCCATCCCTCTTCTCTCCTTTCTTTTGCATCTCCATCTGTGGTACAGCATCTAATTATCTTCAGATCCTTTCTGATACCTTCTCTCCTTAAAGTCAACAGACAACCAAGTCCTGTCCACTAGACTTCCTCATTATTTCTGGGTTCTGTATCTTCTTCTCTTTGTTACTGCTTTAGTCCAGGTTTTCAACATCTGTCCTCTTCCTGATCTCTTACAAGAGCATGTGGACTTCAGTTGAGGAATTCTCAGCAAACCCCATTCTTATGTGATAAATGACCTGTGACTTATAGCATTAATTCTGGGTAATTTTCTCTCATTTTTTTGTGTGTTCCAAATAATAATAACAATGACAAATGCTTCTAAAGTTTGTATGGTTTGCTACCCTCTAAGCATTTGCATCTATTAATTCATTTAATCATCCCAAAGACTCTATGAGAAAGGAACGGCTTGTTATTTCTTTCTACATTGCTGAAGGGACACTGGGAACACAAGGAGGTTGAGTGACATGCCAAGATGGCGGGGCATGGGTGCTGAGATCCAGATCCCAGCGGTCTGTCTCCAGACTGTGCCCTTGGCTGCAGCACTGGGATACCTGCAGGACCACAATGCATTGCAAAATTTCAATTTACATATCACATAGGATCACACCCTCCCTACCTTGCCCAATAGCATGGATCCTTTCTTTTCTCCTTTCTTTTTTTTTTTTTTTTTTTTTTTTTTGGTACCAGGGATTGAACCCAAGGCATTTTATCACATCCTCAACCTTTTTGGGTTTTTTTTTAATTTTTTTTTTTATTTTGAGACAGGGTTTCACTAAGTTGCTAAGGCTGGCTTTGAACTTGCCATCCTCCTGCCTCAGCCTCCCAAGCCACTGAAGTCACAGACCTGCACCATAGCGCCCGGCAATCTTTTATCATTTCTTACCACTCCACCATTTTCATCCTTTAAACCTATCATCCTCAGTTGCTTACAGACTCCTGTACCAGTGTCATGTCCTTTTGTGCCTCTGTACCTTTGACATTGTCATTATCCCTGCATAGATCACCCATGTTCCTCAAGAGCACCCACCACTTCCCTCCCCACCCACCTGAGGGTCCCCTCATGTAATTCTGCCTCAGAGAAAACTGCTCTGCCCTTTTCAAACCCATCTTTGAGGTGCCAAGGGGTTCTATGGTGGCTTCCCGACCACGGCCACTTCCCCGGGATGCTGTCTCCCTCATCCGGAGAGCGGAGGTGGCTCTGGGGATTTGGCAACTCTAGCAATAACTTCATAATTCAACTTCACACAGATCCCTGATGGCTCAACTCTGAAACGTGGCTGTCAAAGTTATTTCTAAAACTCAACATATGGTCAAGTTCTTCAGCCTTCCAATGATCATCAAGGCATCTAATATTCCAAAACACATTCATTTCTGCTTCAACTATAGAGTAGCTTCTGTCTTCTACATCTGAACCTGTCTATAAAATTAGTGTGTATCACATTTCCCATTAAAGCTATTCAGATAATTCCAGAATTCCAACATAGGAATTTCTTCCACCTGTGAACATTTACCTCTTCCTTTCTAAAGCAATGGTTCTCAAATTTTGCCGTACATTAAAATCACCCAAGAAGCTTTTAAAAACCCTAATGGTATGCTGCACCTCTTACCAATTAAATCAGAGTCTCGGGGTCGGGGGTGGTGCCCAGACATGTGTATTATTCTAAACTACTCCGAAGAGTCCATGGCGCAGCCAGATGGAGAAGTCAATACTTGGAGAACTTATTCAACATCTATGTCATCAAACTATACTGAACATGAACAGCAAAGTACATAAAATGAAAAGTATTTGGTCTTAGAAAATATTTTTCTTCTACTTAGAACTCATTTCACTAAGAGACTGAAATAGAGAAAAGGACTTAAAAATTTAAATTCATAAGCTCGTTTTAACATTGTTCAAATGATTTCCTGCATGAGAAGAACATATGCTCAAGCATTTGGATAACTTTAATATAGCTTGTCTTAAAGAAGATGTCTTCCAGTCAATGTTTTGAAACAAACTAAGAAGTTACTCTCAGCTTCTTCCCTGCTCCTAAGGTGGAGATTTGTTCCAAGTGTCTGGATGCCCTATGTTGCTCTTCCATACAAAACTACCTACTTGTCCTTTGCTTTATTACATCGTGACTTCTGGGTTGTGACCCCTGGTGCAAGGCAAATTTGAATGTCGTTGTACCATATTTTCTGAAAATGTGTCTATGGGAATGAATTCATAATTTACCTAAAGATAAAGTTTCATTGATCATATGAGTGCACTGTTATCTTATGCAAACTCCATTAAAATATTCCAAAATTCATGACTTCTGCTTTTTGAGATCTTGAACGTCTCCCCAGAGTCCATCTGTTGAAGCTTGGTCCTCAAGGCGATGCTACTATGAAGTGGTGGACCCTTAAAGATGTGGGGACTAGTAGAAGGTCTGTAGATCACTGGGAGTGTGTTTGCAAGGTGGGCTGTGGGACCCTGATCTCTTCTTCTTTCTCTCCTTTACTTCCTTGCCCTGAATTGGGTAGCTTTGCTCCTCCATGACCTCTGGCCATGATGTGCTGCCTCACTACAAGCCCAAAGTGGTACAGCCAACTGGAACCTCAGAAATATGGGCCAAAATAAGCCTTATAAGTTGGCTGTGTCAGGTGTTTGTAATAGTGAAGAAAGCTGTATAACAAATGACCAAACCACCTTTAAAACACGCATCGAGTCTAACCCTGTGGCATATATCTTTACTGTATAGTTTTTTCCTTCAGTCAACACTTCAATATTCCTTCAGATTAGTTCCTTTGATAAGGCAAATATATATTTATGTCCAGGCTCTAGACAAGCACCAATAACAAAAGAAGGTGTGTGTGTGTGTGTGTTGTGTGTGTGCATGTATTTTTCTCATGATCTTTTTAAAAATTAAAATTAAATTTTAAACTAAAATTTTAAATTCAATCTAAATTAAATTTTCAATTTAAAAAATTAAAATTATTGGTATTTTACAGGTTAGATCTGTGAATCATACACGATGTAAGCCAATACATATGTAGTTTAAAATATATTTCTTATTCATGTCATGGACGCTGGGTAACAATAAATTTGAAATGAAAACAATCAAAACAAATGGAATGAAACTTTCAAACCTACAAAACATTGTCATGCATCTCACCAGTGTAAATCAATTATCCAAGATTCAACTGAAACAGCATAGGTAGTGCTGTGTCGAGACAGAGGAACAAATATTTGATGTCTTGCACTAATGATAGTAAAATCACAAGTAAAAGTCAGTGCATATTTAAAGGTTACTTTTAGTGGGCCAAGTGAAGTTTAATAAAAATCTCAATAAATTATTTAAGAAATTCACTATTAATAGTCAAGAAGAAAACATTGTATAAAACTGATTTTACACAAATACACCTCAAATTAAAATTCCTGCTTATTCAACCTAGTGGAAATAGTTCTGCTATTTTACTAGCCAAATAAAGTATCGTATTATTTGTTATGAATCATTCATTTTATCGAGGTAAATTTACACATACTAAAATTCACAGTGCACACATTTCAATAAGTTTTGACAAATGCATACACCTGTGCAACTCACACCTCAATGAAATATACAGAAAGTCCTCTAGAGCGCATAATTAGTTAATTCCTGCCCTCTCAATAAAACCAGTATATTCTGATTTCTTTCACCATAGGTTAGTTTTGCCTGACCTGGAATTTCATATAGGTGGAATCACATGGGAAGTTTTCTCTCTCTCTCTCTCTCTCTCTCTCTCTCTCTCTCTCTCTCTCTCTCTTGGTCAGTGTGCTTTTGAGTATTTCAGTAATTTATTTCTTTCTAAGGCCAATTTATATATTATTTTATGAATAGTCTGTTACTTAGCTATTCTTTAATTGTTAAATATTTGAATTGTTTCTCATTTGGAACAAATGTAAATAAATATTGGCACAGAGAATCTTGCATAATTTTTTGGATGTCTGTCTTAATTAATCCATGATAAATACCTACAATTAAAATTTTTGAGTTGTAAAATAGGTGATTAGCTTTATGTGAAATAGCAAAATATTTTTCCAAGTAGTTGTTCAATTTTACACTCCTACCAGCAATGTATAAGAATTCCAGTTGCTCTACTTCCTCAAGAGTATTTAGGTTCTATTTTTTTTAAATTTTTATCTATTTTAGTGAGGGTGCTATCATATCTGATTATAGTTTTAATTAGTATTTCCCTGGTAACTAATGATGTTGAACATTTTTTCAGATGTTTATCAGCCATTTGTATGTTTTTCTTTGTGAAAGGTGTTTAAGACTTTCACCTATTTTTAAATTGAGCTGTTTGGTTTTAAGTAATTGGTTATTTGCAGAAATTGTTTTTTATTTCTGGACACAAGTTCATTTTCAAATGTATGAATTGGAAGGATTTTCTTTTGCTTCCTGACTTGACTTTTCATTTTCTAAGTGTTCTCTTTTTTGTTTTGTTTCATTTTGTTGCTAACCCACTGAATTCCATCCTCAGTCCATTTTATTTTTTTCATTTTGAGACAGGGTCTCACTAAGTTGCTAAGCCTGACCTTGAATGTGGGATCCTCCTCTCTCAGCCTCCCAAATTGCTGGGATTACAAGTTGCTTCATCATGCCCAGCTCTAAGTGTACTTGGAAGAACAAATGTTCCAAATTTTGATGTAGTCAATGTATTGATAACGTTATAATTAATGTTTTCTAAGAAATCATTGCTTATTCCAAGATCATGAACGTCATCATCTAAGAATTCTTTTAGAAGGATTTTTTGGCACTTACATTTATGTGTATTACACATTTTGAATAAATTTTTGTGTATGAAGTGAAGTAAGAGTCAAATTTAGATTTCCCCAAGTGGAATCCAGTTGTGCTAGCATTATTTGTTGGAAAGACTTTCACTTATCCCATGAAATGGGGCTAGCTTTAATTGACCTTTTGGGGCTGGATTGTAGCTCAGTGGTACAGCGCCTGCCTCACACATGTGAGGCATTGGGTTCAGTCCTCAGCACCATAGAAAAATAAATAAAGATTGTATCCATCTATAACTTAAAAAAAATTTTTTTAAATGAATTGACCTTTTAAGTTTGGATCTATTTTTGGCTAATACACTCTACTCCATGGATTTAGATGCTTATCCTTAAGCTAATGTCATACTGACATTATTTTTTTAATGCAGGTAGTGTATGTCCCCTAATTCTTTGAAAAATTATTTTCACAATTTAGGCCCTTTGCCCCCTCCATATAAATCAGCTTACAAATTTCTTTTTCTTTTTATTCTTTAAAAATTAAATTATTTTATTTATTTTAATTTGTTATACCTGATGGCATAATGCAATTCATTTCATATTACACACACAGAGCACAATTTTTCAAGTAACTGATTGTACACAAAGTATTTTCACACCACTTGTGTCTTCATACATGTTCTTAGGGTAATGATGTCTAACTTATTCCACTGTCATTCCTGCCCCCTTGCCCTCTCCCTCCTCTCCCTTCCCTTTGTCCTATCTAAATGTTCCTCCACTACTCCCATGCTCCCCCCATGCTCCCCCCACATCGCCATCATGAGTCAGCATCCTCATATCAAGGAAAACATTCTGCCTTTGTTTTTTTGAGACTGGCTTGCTTCACTTAGCATGACATTCTCCACCTCCATCCATTTACCTGCAAATGTCATGATTTTATTCTCTTTTATTGCTGAGTAATATTCCATTGTGTATATATAGACCAAAGTTTCCCTATCCACTCATCTACTGAAGGGCATCTGGGTTGGCTCCACAATTTAGCTATTGTGAATTGTGCGGCTATAAACATTGATATGGCTGTGTCCCTGTAGTGTGCTGTTTTTAAGTCCTTTGGGTGTAAACCAAGGAGTGGGATAGCTGGGTCAAATGGTGGTTCCATTCCCAGATTTCCAAAGAATCTCCATACTGCTTTCCAGATTGGCTGCACCAATTTTCAGTCCCACCAGCAATGTATGAGTGTGCCTTTTCCCCACATCCTCTCCAACGCTTATTGTTGTTTGTATTGGATAGCTGCCATTCTGACTAGAGTGAGATGAAATCTTAGAGTAGTTTTGATTTGCATTTCTCTAATTGCTAGAGATGTTGAACATTTTTTCAGATGTTTGTTGATTGATTGTATATCCTCTTCTGACACGTGTCTGTTCAGTTCCTTGGCCCATTTTTTGATTGGGTTATTTGTTTTTTGGTGTTAAGGTTTTTGAGTGTTTTATATATCCTGGAGATTAATGCTCTATCTGATGTGCTTGTGATAAAGATTTTTTCCCATTCTGTAGGCTCTCTATTCACCTCAGTGATTGTTTCTTTTGCTGAGAAGAAGCTTTTTAGTTTGAATCTGTCCCATTTATTGATTCTTGGTTTTAATTCTTGCACTATAGGAGTCTTATTAAGAAAGTTGGGGCCTAACCCGACATGATGGAGATTTGGGCCTACTTTTTCCTCCATTAGGTACAAGGTCTCTGGTTTAATTCCTAGGTCCTTGATCCACTTTGAGTTGAGTTTTGTGCATGGTGAGAGATAGGGATTTAATTTCATTTTGTTACATGTGAATTTCCAGTTTTCCCAACAACATTTGTTGAAGAGGCTGTCTTTTCTCCAATGTACATTTTTGGCACCTTTGTCTAATATAAGGTAACTGTAGTTATGTGGGTTAGATTCTGTGTCCTCTATTCTGTACCATTGGTCTACAAGTCTATTTTGGTGCCAATACCATGCTGTTTTTGTTACTATTGCTCTGTAGTGCAGTTTAATAGTAATGCCACCAGTTTCATTCTTCTTACTAAGGATTGCTTTGGCTATTCTGGGTCTCCTATTTTTCCAGATGAATTTCATGATTGCTTTTTCCCATTTCTATAAAGAATGTCATTGGGATTTTGATAGGGATGGTATTGAATCTATATAGTATTTTTGGTACTATGGTCATTTTGATAATATTAATTCTGCCTATTCAAGAACAAGGTAGATATTTTCATCTTCTAAGGTCTTCTTTAATTTCTTTCTTTAGCGTGTTATAGTTTTGGTTGTAGAGATCTTTCACCTCTTTCGTTAAGTTGATTCCCAAGGGTTTTTTTTTTTTTTGAGGCTATTGTAAATGGAGTGGTTTTCCTAGTTTCTCTTTCATCGGATTTGTCACTGATATACAGAAATGCCTTTGATTTATGGGTGTTGATTTTATATCCACCTACTTTGATGAATTCATTTAATAGTTCTAGGAGATTTCTGGTGGAATGTTTTGGGTATTCTATGTATAGAATCATATCATTTGCAAATAGTGATAATTTGAGTTCTTCTTTTCCTATCCGTATCCCTTTAATTTCTTTCATCTGTCTAATTGCTCTGGCTAGATCAGCTTACAAATTTCTACAAAAACTAAAACAATTTCTTGGATTTTCATTGGGATTGCATTGACTTAGAGGTCAATATTAGATTGACTAAAGTTATATACAATGCTATTGAATCTTTCAACCAATGAACAGTTGGTTGATCTCAATTAATTTCAGCCTTCTTTAATTTCTGTCAGTAATGCTTTATATTTTCAATGTAAGAATATCTTACATCTTCTGTTACATTTATCCCTAAACATTTTGTGTCTTTTTTTATAATTATCTAGGTGATATTTTAAATTTTTATTTCTCAATAATACAATTATTTCAACAAGTAACAAGTATAATACATACTAACCTTTTATCTTGTGATTTTTCTAAGTTCACTTATTGATTATATGGCAGAATTTTTGTAGACTCCTCAGAATTTTATAAGGATATGATCAGGTCATCTACAGATTAAGACAGTTGTCCCTTCTATTTTACTCATTTTTCTTCATATATTATTATCTGCTTCCTTTTGGCAAATTTTAATCTTTTTCTGTAGTGACATGATGAGATAAATGAATCTAAAGTTATGAATATTATTTCAAGCATATCTTTAGCTACCTTCTAAAATTTCAATAGGTTGTAATTTTATTATCATTAAATACAAAATAGCTCTAATTTTTATTAGGATTCCATCTTTGATCTATTGGTTACTTAGAAGTATTTGCTTAAATTCTGTGTATGTACAAGAATTTCCAGATACTTTGTTATTAGTGTCTAATTTAAGTCTGTTATAGGAATAAAACATGTTTTATATAATTTTAATCCTTTAAAGTTAACATTTTCTTTTTTCTCAGCAGAGGGTGTATCTCATTAAATATTCCATTACATGTTATAGGATGCATATATTCCATAGTCCTTTCATGCACAGTTCTATAATTAACATGTGTACTAATTGGTTGGCAGAGTGACTCAAATGTTCTTTATCCTTATTAGGTGCTTTATCCAGGTGTTATGTCACCATCTGAGACAGGACACAGAATCTCATTGATAATCATGACTTTCTATCTTTTTTCTTTTATTTCCATCAGCTGCTGCTTTGGGCATTTTGAAGCTCAGTTTATTAGTTGCACACAAATTTAGAATCGTCCTTTCTTTTAAAATAACTTTTCCTTTAATCATTATACAATACCCTGCCCCCCTTCCCCTTTTTTTCTCTGATAATTCACTTTCCCTTAAAATCTTGGATGGCAGTCTAAGATCTTGGTCTTTCCTATTGTTCATGTTAACACATTAGAAATCTTACCATCTCTTACTTCTAATTTAATCTGTATCTTTATACTAAAGTGTGTTTCTTGCACACAGCATATAGTCAGATCTTGATTTTTTAAATAATCCAAATGGGCAGTCTCTGCCTTTTAAATGAAACTTTTAGACCATTTATATTTAGGGTTTAAATCTACCATCTTGCTCTTTGCTTCTTTTTTTGTTCCTGTTTTTCCTTCCTTATTTTAGATTAATAAGCAATTCTTTGTTTGAAATTTTTATTTCCAAATAAAATTGAAATTTTGTTTTCTCTGAATTCTTAGCTTTTCTAGTGGTTTTTCTAAGGACGATGATATGCATCCTTAACTTGATCTAGTTTTTTTTTTTTAGGTTATTTTATGTCACTATATGAACAACATAAACACCTTTTTAGCAAGATTCACCCCACTCCTATCATGAATCCCATTGTCATATATTTTTCTTCCTTTTATTCTATAAACCTCATTGTATATTTTTTAAAATTTTAAAGTCAAATTTTAAAAGAAATTAACCTGCTGGAAATATGGTCTGATTTTACCTTCATTTTTCCATTTCTGATACTTCTCATTCCTTCCTGTACATCCAGGTTTCCATCCAGGATCATCTCTTCAACCCCCAAAACTTTCTGCTGGAGTTTCCTAGACTTGCGGATTATTATTTCTAGTCAAATTTGGAAAATTTTCAACAATTATTTCTTTAAATCTTTTTTTTTTTCCTGTCTCATCCTCTTTCTGACCTCTCTTATTTTGGATTTCAAATACACACATATTACATTAAACTTCTTGGTAATCATGTCCCTTTTCCCCCTTTGGCGTTGGGAATGGAACCTGGGCTCTTGCACATGCCAGCATGCACTGTACTACTGAGCTACACGTCCAGCCCCCACAGGTCACCTAAGGCCCTATTATCTGTTTGTCACTTATTTCTCTTCTGTGTATTTTAGTTTTATGTTTCCTTTTCATCTATTTTCAGAATTGATGCACTTTTTCTTACAGTGCCCAGCTGTAATTTTTATTTATATGCCCTGAAATTCTCTGTTCTTACATTTTTTTTTTCAGTTCTGGCATTTCTGTTCACTGTTTTTATAGGTTTCTATTTTCTTTCTGTGACATGAGACCTGCTCACTCCTCATCTCCATTTCTTCTTTAAATTCTTGAAAATGTTGTAATAGCTATTTCACAGATCTTATCTGAAAACTTCAATGTATTTGTCATCTCTAGTTTATGTTTTATGAGACATTTTTCTGATTCTTTGACTAATAATGTTCTACTGTATGTCAAACACTGTGAATTCTAAATTATTGAAAATCTGGATTTTTAATATCTTCCTTCAAAGATTGCTGAGGTTTGTTTTGTTTTGTTTGTTTGTTTTCTGCTGGTAGATGGTTAATTTTTGGGTGGAACAGCTTGACCCTAGCGATACCTGATTTCAGATTTTGCAGGAACAGTTAGAGCAGTCCTTGCACTGGGGTTAGAGAAGTCCAAGTTCTAAGGTGTGGCCTCTCTGGAGTCTCAGCAGAAGGGGTTTTGAGTTATATTTCTCCACTTTGTTGGCCAGCCATGAGAAACTCATCTCATAGGTCTGAAACTGTGGGGAGTAGCTTTCATCAAGGGCCTCAGTTGCTGCATTTTAAAATCCATTGGCACATTTCTGAAGAATTCAGCCTTTTCACAAGCTGCCTGTGACCCATGATGAGCATGGTGGTTAAACTGAGGCAGGACAACTCCCGGGAAGGCATGGCTACTCTCACAGCCCATTTGAATTTGAAAACTCCCAGGTGGCTTTGCTGAGACTTCATAGCACTCAAACCACCTACACTTTCTCCTACACTCTGGGTCAGGTCTGTATTGCAACCTGATGGTGCTCTCACTCTGACCTGGTTTCCATATAATCCTAACACGGCTTTTCTTTGAATAAAATCCTCATCTGATCTGGTGTGCAGTCCTGTAGACCTAGCTACTTGGGCTGGTTAGCAGGAGTATATGAATTCTCTTTATAGAAACGAGGTTCAAAATTAGAAAGCAAGTTCAGAGGATACATATTTTGAATGTACATTTTAGCATATGTTGCAGAAATTTTCTTTTTTGAAAAAAAATATGGCAGAATGAAATCAAAATTTAGAGTGAGATACACAATGCAGTGAGAATCAGAAATCTGTCTTTTCAGAACTTAACCACCTGGATTTTATTCATACTGGATGATGCATCTAAAGTCAATAAGGTGAATGCTGTTGGCAATGGATGATTTTGATTCCCCAAAGAGATAAACATCAATGCTCCAGGGTCCCTTTTACATTCAAGTAACAGGGCAAACTGAACTGATCGACCTACCAAATGGATTCACCTTGCTCTACTTTAGACCATCCTGATTCTATCTTATCAAAATTCATCTGTACGACCAGAGTTGGCCACACTTGGGTTGGCTTCACATTCCCAACTTTCTTGCCCTTTGATTTTCTTCTCCCTCTGTTTTTCCCTTTCTTCATTAAAACCCATGCCCTAGATCATTCCAGCTTCAAGAGAGTTTTATTTTGAACTAGATTTGCCCATTTGGTGAAATTAAAGGGTTCAATTGGCAGAACAGAAAGCACAGCTAAAGATAATCAAATGCCAAGTCCATTGCCTGTGACCAATGAGGTTAATTTTCTCTTGCCATTTGTCTTAGGGGTTGCTTGTTTAGATGGTAAGCACACCAGGCGGAAAGTTTACTTTCTTAAGTTTTCTCAAGTTGCCAAACTTTCATTAGCACTCATTGATACAACATAAATACATTGTAGCTAACTCCAAGGTCATGCACAGTTATGCATAAGTCTTCATTATTACATCCAGACCATACAAGGAATTATGCATCCGAAAGTAGAGCACTGTGGCTATAGGTGATGGGTCAATATACGCTTTTCCCCCTAAAAATCATCATCGCTAAGATTTAGCATTTATTGCATGTTGATAGGGCACTAATCACTGTACCCCCCAAAGGGGGGAAAAGACAATCCTTTCCATACCACATTTTCCACTTGGAATTTATTTAGACAAACATAAAAATAAATATTCAATCCCACAACTCAACCACCCACTCCCTCCTGTGCTCTGGAGAGAATTATCAGCAGTGTTAGCTGAGAGGACAGGTGGTTAGCTAGGGCACCGCGGGAGGCTGAATCTGCCCTTTGCTCTGTTCATGTAATCAGAGACCAGAATGTTCTTAACCTTTTATGGGTGGGTGAACAACAAATTAGGAATTTCTAATTGGCTTCTCTCCAAGGACCCTTTCCCAGCAAAGTAGCAAAGGTATTAGCAGAGAAGTGTTGTTCATCCAGGCTGATGTTAACTTTTTGTGAAATTAAGAGACCTTTATTTGAAAACAGCTTCAATAGCTGGAGGCACAGAATCTAAGAACCCTACTCCAGGCTGTAATAATTGCCGGCTGCCCTGGGAAATGGTTTCAAGGCCGGAGCAGTGGCGGCTCCATGCAAGCACAGCCTCTAATTATTGAAAAACCTGTGTAGAGTCTCCATGTTAATCAGTCTCTCAGAGACTTCAGCTTTATGTGGTTAGTGCAGATTTATGGCATTTTTCCTTTCCTGTTATTAAAACTGATATTTCACAAGGAAGAAACTATCTCCAGACAACTGTTAAAATGCAAAGTTTCCGTCATGAAAGAAAACTACAAGATGATTCTGAGAAGATTCCACAGAGAATTCCAAACAAGGATAAGAAACAACACATCAAAGACAGGGGGGAAAATTCAAAAATAAAAAAGGCACGACTCTAAAATATTAACAAAAAGACTCAACAGTTGGCCCATAGAATCAAGAGGTTAGAGTGTAATTAATTTAAGTGCTTGTTACAATTATGGAAATAAACACTTCCTGCATAAATTCAAGCTGAATTATACATAATTATGAAAGCACTGAACTAATTGGAACATTTGGATTAACATAGTAGAAGCCAAATTGCCTTTTTAAGCCAATGATACAGTGCTTTGCATGTTTCTTGCACGTACACAGCAAATATTAATTAATAATGGAAAGGAGAGTATTTGGAAACACATATTTCTATGAAGTTTGCATTTTGTTTCTCTTATAGAGTATACATGTATGTTATAAAATAAATGACTGTGCACTATTATGGAAGACATACCAGGGCAGGACATACTGGCCAGTTTTGCCAATTTTAACTGATGTACAGATGCAGGCTGCAGGGGCAGAGACTAGGGTACCAAGGCTCAGGTCTCCTTCCTCACCCAAACCTGCCATGGTCTCCGTGGTCCAGCTTCATGGGATGATGGGAATGGTTGGCAGGAATTGGCAATCTGAGAAAAGCAAAAGGAAAATTATACTCAGGTGAGATAAAGAAGATTCAATATGAGGTTCTCCTTTGCCAAGTCTAAATTTCATGTCTAAATTTTCTGGATGCCCTGAGCTCCCTTTTAACATTTTTATTTTTATTATTTTGGTACCAGGGATTGAACTCAGGGGCACTCAACCACAGAGTGACATCCTCAGCCCTATTTTGTATTTTATTTTGAGACAGGGTCTCACTGAGTTGCTTGGAGCCTTGCTTTTGCTGAGGCTGACTTTGAACTCTTGATCCTCCTACCTCAGCCTCTCCAGCTGCCGCGATTACAGGCATGCACCACAACGCCTGGCCCTTTTGACATTTTTAAACTTTACTAATGCACTTTATTCTCTCTCAGATGCACCACATCATTTTGCTGCATTAAGTCTGTGGGAATCTTGATAATTCTTGCTCTATTTAGATATGCCCCTCCTTCAATAGAAGACAAAAAATGCATTCTGCTTTTACTGTCACTCAAAACTTACATTCCAACAGAGAAGCCAATGCGGACCAAAGCTTGGACTTTGAAAAGCAATTTGATAAAGCTATAGAGTATTTTAGTTGAAATGACTAATAATATCCAGTAGTAACATCTTGTTAACCCAAATACATCAATAACTCTGAGAAACCAGAGTTTCCCAGACAATCCTATTATATCAAATAGGGGATCATATTAACAGTAGTGATCCTAACCTTACTGCCTTCTTTGACTCTACTTGTTCATACATTATCAAATTACCTTGCAAAAATATCAGTTCATGGTTTCTGAAATCCCAGGGAAGGTTTTATATGTGCTTGGGTACAAGTTAGCCAACTACAGTCTGTAGCGCACCTACCATGGTCCTCCTGTCAGACTGTGGCCTCTTGCATTTACTCTTCTCTGTGTGTGTTATTGATGGGGATAGGCCCAGGGCATGCCAAGCATAAGCTCCATGTCTGAGTTAGACCCTCAGTCTGCCACTTTTCTTTATATGCTGCCTGCATATAGCACTTTTCCTATCCTATATTTTAATATCAGCTGGGGCAGCTGTGGGTGGGTAAAACTTGAAACAACTTTTTGAGTATTAAATATTTTATGATAGTTACCTGAGCCTCTGGAAGATTACAAAACTTACCCAAAGTCACAATCTAGTGAAACTGGACCCCTGTCTGAAACCTTGCTATGATCCTTGTTCATGGTGCCCTTCATGACTAAGTTGGTACCGAAACAAAAAGTACTGATACTCCCTGTAAGTATTAGGAACTCTCCTAATTGGGGTCCACAATGATTTAAAGACAACCATGCTTGATTCTGTATTGAGAAGATTTTCTTTCCTAATTCTGGGTCACACATTGACATTAAAATAACCACATACAAATCCATCTCATAAAAACATAGTTCCTTTGGGGATTAGGATGTAGCTCAGTGGTAGAGCCTTTGCCTACCCAGTGCAGGGACCTGGGTTCAACCCACAACACCAAGAAAACATTCCTTTAGTTTCTTCCTCTGAGAACTCTTCACATAGGACTCAACACAAATGAATGGAGATGGGTCATATGAAGCCAAGACCCTTCAACTTTGTGTCTCTTCATCTGCCCTTTAATTATATTCTTGATCCTGTATAACTTAGTTGTATAAAAATGGTTGTCTATGGACCTTTACTCTGCTAAATCATCTGACTCCCAGGCCTCTGATCATGCCTGGCTTTCAGTAAACAACTGGATCTGTGTGGAATTGATAAGTGAGTCCATGGGAAAAAAAATTGGATATAATATTGTGAATTCCTCTAGAAGACATGGTTTAGGCTATAGCTGTAGTTACATTTCCACCAGAAATGTGGGAGGAGTAGAGAGGTCTTTCCAGGACTCATAAAAATCTACTCTGCCTCTCAATTTGCACATGTTTACACACACACACACACAAACACTATTCTCTTACTTTCACATGTGCACATGTGTGTACACACACGCATACAGACATACTGCTACAAAGAAGACAGAATGAATTCTTGATAGCCCTGGCCTCCACCTTTTTGGGGAAGAGTCTACGTTGGTGAATTCCCTTTTATTGCCAGTGTTACAGTCAGGTCAGCTGATCATGAATCACTGGTCTATGTGATAAACTTGGGCACAGAATCTACCAGGTGCTGAGGAGCCAGAGGAAGAAATGGCAGGCGGATAATTGAAGCATGGATGGGAGTTGATTAGACCCAGGGCAGCTGTGAGTGGGTAATATATGAAACAACTTTTTAAGTATTAAATATTTCATGATAGTTACCCGAGTCTCTAGAAGGAGACAAAATTTACCCCAAAACACAATCTAGTGAAATTGGAACCTTGTCTTTCTGAAACCAGAACTAGTGCAATTTTTACTACCAAGCATCCATAAGGTTAGCAAATACATCAGGAAGTCTGACCCACCAAGTGAGATTAGAACTTTGTAAGATTGGAATAAGTATGATCTGCTGGTTAAGGTAGGTAGTACACAAAGTATAGGTGTTTGGGTCAGCTTTTTCGCTGCAGTAACTAAAAGATCTGACCAGCACAACTCTAGTGGGGGAAAGTTTATTTGAGGGCTCATGGTTTCAGAGGTCTTAGTCCAGAGAAGGCCGGCTCCATTTCTATAGGCTTGAGGTGAGGCAGAACATCATGGCAGAAGAGTGTGGCAGAGGGAAGCAGCTCACATCATGGTGATCATGAAGCAGAGGGAGACTCCACTTTCTAGATACAAATATATACAACAAAGCCACGCCCTAATTCTCACCTTCTCCAGCCACACTCTACCACTTCAGTTGCCACTCAGTTAATCCTATCAGGGGATTAATTCACTGACAGGATTAAGACTCTTAAACCCCAATCATTTTGCCTCTGAGCTTTCTTGCATTGTCTCACATGTGAGCTTTTGGTGTACACCTGACATCCAAACCATAATAGGCTTTATCTTAACCTGGTTACCAGGAGCAGCAGACAAGAGTATCTAGGAAGCTTCCTTGCCTTTGTCAATATATAAAAGGAACGAGTTGGAGCTGGTCTAGGCCTTCAGGCCTTAAGAAATAAGAAGAGAAAAGGCACCAGAGCTTGCCTCTGTATTATTGTACCTTTTTACCAAAGAGAATGTTGCGACTGCAAGAAGTTTAATAAGTGACCAGCCCAAGGCTGATATCTTCACCTCGCTCTGACTAGTTTCCATGCTGGTTTTGGTAGGCAGTTCTTGACAACTAATCTGGACACAGAGACCCAGCCCCTCTAAATTCAGTCATGTGTGACAGTGATAAATGTGATTTCTAGCACAGAGGTAAAAGGTTGTTTTCATTGATGCCAATTGTACCAGATCTTCTCTGTTCTTGTTCCCAACACCAGGGGGAGACACTGTTCAGTGTGGGGATAACGGTTTGGAGTGTAACCAGACTCTGGGTACTTCCTAGGCCCTAAGAGTTATGGATCATAGAGTTCCTGGACAATATTTTGTTTTGTTCTGTCTTTATTTTAAGGATATCACTTTTATGCCATGGATAATTGTATTTTATTTCTTACTTGATGCTTCTTGTAAATGTACGAATCATTATCACTGTGTTCTATAAATGTTCCAATTGTAAGCTCCCCTTTTGTCTGGAACTCTTTTTCTTTTGTTTATGAATTTCTATGCTGGATTGGAGTATTGTACATTTAAATGAGGTGAAGTTATTATCTGACACCAGAATCCTATTTATTTAAACAATTTGAGCTTTAAATAAAATGTTGTCCTTCCTACTACCGAATCCTCCTGAACCAAACCTTTACCCTTGATTCAACAATCACTGTGTCCGCCACCTTATCTGGATTATTTTATTTAATCCTCTCTATATTGTTCTAAAGCAATTATTAATGTAGCAAATCAACTGATGTTTAGAAAATTTGAGCGTATTGCCCAAGAGTAAATAACTGAAAAGTAGCAGGGTAGAAGGTAAAATGGACGAAATCTAACAAAATCTGTGCCCTACTCTAGATTCTTAACTGTCCTTCTCCTCCCCATTTCTAAATAATGCCCCATTTTATTAATTATATTTTGAAAATCACCATAAAAAATACTTATTGGGGATGGGTACCAGGGATTGAACTCAGGGCACTCAATCACTGAGCCACATCCCCAGCCCTATTTTGTATTTTATTTAGAGATAGGGTCTCACTCACTGAGTTGCTTAGCACCTTGCTTTTGCTGAGGCTGGCTTTGAACTCCCCATCCTCCTGTCTCAGCCTCCCAAGCTATTGGGATTACAGTACAGGGTGCAATGTAATATCTTAACATAATAACTGATTATAAGTTGTAGTCCTGATGGTTAGTTTTTTCAGCTTGCCTGGAGTGAGGGCTGCTTACAGAAATGGTTATGCACAGTCTGAGAAGGTGTTTCCAGAGAAGCTTGATGAAGGGGGAGCAGCCAACTGATTGGGGAAGACCACGGATACACCATCCCATGAGAAAGTAGAAGGGGGAAGCTCACGAGCCCATGCTGGACCCTTCTGGAGTGGAAGCAGGTTTTCCACTGCCATTCTTGCCCATGGACATCAAACTAGATTCTTCAGTCTTTGAACACAAACTTGCATCAAGAGCTCTTGATGGAGAATTTTAGTCCTTCAGCCCCAAACTGAGGCTGTGTCTCTCTTTCACTGAGCAGCTACTGGTTTCCTTGGCTCTCCATTTTTAATCATATGAAAAGTGATAGCTCTGAGTGAATCAAACTCCTATGGATTAAGGACACTTTCTGTTTTGAGCAAAGAACTAAGGTGGTAACAGATGCCTTAGCAACACTGGGGATCCTGGCTAAGTAGCTCTAAGGAAGGGCTTGTGTTTCCACATAACAAATAAAAACAAGTCACGGTAAAACAGTAGACAGATGCATATACAAGTAAATGTCACCCAGGATTGAGAAGTACTGCTAGTGTAGTAGTACCCCGTCCTCCACAGAAAATCTTAACTAAGCTTCTCCAAAAATCTTCACCATAATTGATTTTAGTACTATCAGCAAAAGAGTCTCTACAAAAAAGTTCAAAGTAGGTAAACTTTAAACTTCCTATTTTCCTGTTGCTTTATTTTACTTGGCCACTGGCCTGGAAGAAATCAGCACTCCGAGTGCTGGATGCCCCTTTACTTGTTTTTCACAAACATGTATCCAGTATAGTAGTTTGTAGAAGTGTGTTTGCAAATGCAAAATGTGATTTAAAAAAAGAAAAAAAAGGACAGGTCCTTTACCAAGGCCTCTGGCCTTGAGCTGAGGCTTCACAGAGATGTCTAAATTTCTAAGGTAAGAGAAGTTACCAATTGGGCTCCATGGTAACAGCTGGCAGGGCGGGTGGGGAAGGGGAGAAGAAGATTTCCCCCTTCTCAGGTGTTGTCCTTGTTGCCCAGAAGAAAAAGTTGCTTTTATGTGAACTTCTGCAGACTGTGAACTTGTGAGCCTCCCCCCTTACATGCTGGGTATAAAATTCTGAAACTACTAAACTTGGGATTCAGGGGATTAATTGATTACAGTGAAAGCTGTACCTGCTGCAGCTAAATAAAACTGTTTCCTGCTATCTTCGGTGCCCTGCCTGTCTGTCCCCTACACCACTAGTCTATGTACTAAATCCCAATAGATGCCATTGACCTTTAAATATATTTCTTAAGCAAAAGTGGCCCTCGATTGAAGACAGTTCAGCCGTCGCTCATACTGGGTGAAACAGAAAGCTTGAGGCTTTTGGTAACAAAATAAGTATCTCATCTTTGTTTGCCTCTCTGTCCTCCCTGTGTTGGTAGGAATCCAGGCCCCGGGAAGGGAAGGACACTTAGAGATGGAGGGCCCAGCCACTGAAGCTGGTGCTCACCCTTTGAGCAATGAAGCCAGCCTCATATGAGAAAATACCCATGGTTCTCCTCCAGGGGGGACCAAAAGGAACAGGGCAGTGTGGGTCTGGCAGGTCAAATAGCAAGCCTAGGTCCTAGACCCCCTCAATTTGCTATGACCACACGTACTTTGGCCCCTAGCCCTGGTCTTAAGTTTGTCACTCTGTCTAGAAGAGCAAAATCAAAATGGTTTCATCTTTTTTGAGTTGAGGATACTGCCTCTGGGTGTCATCTAGGGGGTGGCAGAGCATTTAAACTTGCTATTTGTATTTTTTGGAAAAGTTACTAGTTTCATAGAATTAGTATTTCAAAAGAGGCATCCACTACCATAGCTCCCCTCCCTCCTGACCTGGAACTGCTGTTATTAAAACTACATTTACAAATTTGGACCAAAATGGGGGAATTTTAGCAGGAAGCCAAAGTTGATTTGTACCATCAATGTACCCCAAGTGATGGAGTGGCAAAATTATAAGATCTCTGAGTAACCTTTGAATATGATTCAGGCAGAGACAGATGTAATATGTTCATGGAGGAAGAAATAGCAGCACAGGAAATGCTTAAATACCTCCATTGTCGGTACTTCTACCAGTTTGCTTAAGCACCTCATGCAAAGCTGAAAGACAATGGGTGATTTCATAGATTTTTGCCCACTTAATTGTAATGTAAATATAAAGAACATGGACACTTTTAAAAAAGTATTTTGAAATCAGTAGGAAGCTGATGCCGTGTATGCATTGAGGATCATTGAATCCTAGTTCCCATGGCTAGAAATGGCCACCAAGATCAGTAAGTCTTTATAGATGGGAGAGTTAGCAACCAGGGATGCTCAATTCTACATTCCAGACTTCAAAATGGCCAATTTATTAGCTTAATTTTCTCAGTTCAGAATTTTCCATTTGGTTTAGAACCAGTTCAAATTTCCAGCTGAAAAGGATATTTTCAATATAGTGGAAGTATCTAGAAAACCTTCTCCTAGGATAGTAGAAGCATATAGAATACAACATATGTACTTTCTGAGATTTTTGAGGTGGAAAGGATAGGAGGAAGATATAAAATAAAACACATTTCCTTTCCAAGGTGTTTGCACATCATTTGGCAGTCCATGTGCTCCTCAGGAAGATATTCAGCTCCCCTCTAACCTCACTTTCCCCATCTATGACTAAGTTGGACTAGTTTTCTTTAGTACCTTAATAGGCCACCAGAATCTGAGACCACGGTACTTGGATGTTAGACATTTTTTTTTTTCTTTTTGGTACTGGGGATTGTTGAACCAGGGATGATTAACCACTGAGCTACATCTCCAGCCCTTTGTTTGTTTGGTTTGGTTTTTCTTTGGGGCAAGGATACCAGGGATTGAACTCAGGGGCACTATACCACTGAGCCACATCCCCAGCCTTATTTTGTATTTTACTTAGAGACAGGGTCTCACTGAGTTGTTTAATGCATTGCTTTTGCTGAGGCTGGCTTTGAACTCACAATCCTCCTATCAGTCTCCCGAGCCACTGGAATTACAGACGTGTGCCACTGTGCCCAGATTCCAGCCCCCCCCCCGGTGTGTGTGTGTGTGTGTGTGTGTGTGTGTGTGTGTCTATTTATTTGTTTGTTTTTGAGACAGGGTCACTCTAAGTTCCAAAGGCTGACCTCAAACTTATGATCCTCCTGCCTCAGCCTCCTGAGTCACTGCATTAGAGGTGTGTGCTACCACATCTGGCTGCTAAGGCCATTTTTAAATTATCAGAAAACAGCGGAGAGGATGTTTGATACAAAATACAACCATGGGAGGCCATAGATACTGAAGCTGAAGGAACCTGGTCCTTCAAAGGCCTTTCTCTTCTCTCAATTCCTGAAGCATTTTTTGCTTCTACTACCCAGAGGCATTTATCTTTCACATGTTTACGAGTGCATACATTACCCGTGTGCACACTATGGATTAATTCTAAATCCTTGCAGGGCAGGAACTTTGACATAGTTCTTTAAATTTTTGTGCTATTAGGTGGTTTAACGCCTCATTACTACTTTCTGAGTTAATGAGAACATACATAGAAAATCACAGACTATCTGGCAAGAACCATTTCCCTATTGATGTGCTCACGTTCCCATTGGTATGAGATGAACCTCTTCAGGTGACAAGAAAATGAGCAAAACATGGACCTAAATATAGAACCGAGTCTGCAGAATGGTCAAACAATTGAAAGCCCTCTTTATTTGAACAAGAGGAAATACATTTAGCTTTGTTTTTTTCAATACTCACTTTATGTTTAGTGAAAATTTACAACATCTGTGCAAGTAAAAGGAATCTTAACCCAACAGTGGAGAACTATGCTGGCCAGTCTTTCCCTTTCATCTCTCGAAGGGCAGGAGAAAGAGTGGCGTGGGAAGAGTCTGGGTAAGATTCAGACAAGGCTGTGTGACAATCTCAGAATTTCCATCCTAAAGTGGAAGTCAAAATGCTTTTTTAGGGGATTCTTGTGAAGATTAAATGGGATCGTCCAGAGGATCTAGGATTGTACCCGATCCTTTATAAACATTGCATACACCACCTATGCTCTGCCAACCCAAACTGAGAAGACACGTGCATTGTTGCCTAGCAAACCACTTTTACAAATCTTGCAACAAATCCTACTTGTCTGCAAATGCTCTGATAAAATAAAACTTATCCTTCACAATTAGAAAGTCAATGACGTCCACGTTCATGCATGCACTTCTCCCTGTAAATTGAGAAAATTGCCATTTTATGTGCACCTGTGCAACCTAGTTAGATATATAAATATACATAACTCATATAGTCATTTAGAATACAACTTTTTCAAAGGCAATGACAACATATCTCGTATTCTATAGTGATCCCAAAAGATGACATCACCCGGTGACATCAAAGCTATCTTAGTTTGTATAAATAAAATGCATGATGTTGGTACAATTACAAAATCACCTCACAGTGCATTTCTCAGAACTTATCCTGATTTTTTCCTTAGGCATGACTGTATATGAGACTACTACACAAGTACTATTGTGGTTGGGTTTTGTTAGAGTGCGGCTCGTTCACCAGTAGCTCATTCCTTGAATGTCTCACATTCTAAGCGTTTTTCCTTCCCAATGCTCTTGTCTCCTCCATTCATTTGTCTTTGTGTTTGCATTGTCTGGTAATTTGGATATTTTTATTTGAGATTATTTGGCCTGTGTCAGGTATTCTTCTCTGCGGTCCCCAGAGTCTTGTATCTTGTTTTTAACTTCTTCTTTTTCCTTGCTCTCTTTTTATCAGATGTCATCCATTGTGCCTCGGTACTTTACCCTTGGGTGTTTCAATTATGCATGAATGAGATCTGCCTCACAGTCACATGGTTCCATTTTCAGCCTAAATAACTCCACACAAGAATGAAAGTCTTTGCATTTAACTTGAGGGACTCACAGCTGGTCGCAGGTTTCATCTAGGCTCATGCTGGTTCTCTCCTAGGAGCGGTTTGGGGGTTGTGTTTAAATCATCTCTCCTCTGCATTCTCTCTGCTCTAGTTTTGACCAAATTTTTGCACCCAGGTCTTCTCAGTCTTCACGCCAATATTCCAGCTAAGTCTTTATTTCCATGTTTGCAAATTTGCTACCAGTGGTTGTCTTTGAGTTTCCTCTCAAATGAAAAGCACTTAACTTAGCAGCAGGTTCTCTAAAAGTCTTAAATCAATGCACAGTGCTTCAGCAATGCCAATAAATCACTATTCCTCTGGTAAGCCTCACAGTCTAAATCGGTCAGAATTTCTCAGGATTCAAACTTACCACATAAATCGTCTTTGCTAGTGCTAAAAGGTGTGTGTGCCTAAGGCAGATACAGAGAAAGGCAAAAAGGATGTTGCTCTGGGTTGGTTTTCTTTTGTGAAACATTGATCTGGCCATGAATATGAGCCCTTCATTCTCTAGATCGCCTGCCTTAACCTGGCCAGACTAACTTACGGCATTGCCCTGTGCAACTATGTGTTTCCAATAGTTAGCACAGTGCCTGGTCCATAGAGGAAATTTAAAATAAATTAATGAAGAAATAAACACAGGAATCATGAATTGTAAGGAGGTTCACTGTAACAAGAATCATTATGTTGTACATTTTAACTCAACAATGTAAATTAGGAAGTAAACCTGAGGTGATCAATAAGAAAAAAAAATGGACCCATGAAATTTGAACTAGAACAAGTTCAGTTGTCTTTTCTTGAGCATTATTCTTGCAGGTGATATTCAAATTTTATGTACAAAATGATTTCAAATACATGTATGCCATCTTTATGTTAGAAGACTCTGTCATTATTGATGCAATTGAAGTGACAGGAATACAAAATGTAGTCGTACATCACTTAAGAATGAGGACATGGTCTGAGGGATGCTTGAACAATTTCATTGATGGGCAAACATCATAGTGTGTTCACAGATGAAGACAACTGTGACATCAATGGGCATATAGCCCATGTGACCACCATGGTACATGCATTATCATATGGCATATCTTTAACTCCTTGCTCAACTGATTAAGGAATAATAAGCCATTCTGAGCCTTATTCAGGTTTTTTCAGTCCAGTGATGGCTTAATTCTCCTTACTCTACAGACTCCCAGACACTGGCCCACACGGCGTAAGTAATTCTTAGGGCCACTCTATAGAGCCTCATCTGGATTTTCCCACCAATATAGTTTAGTGAGAAACAAGCTCTAAAGTCAAGCAGTATGAGCAGTTTCTGGAGCTACTTTAGCTCTGTTGCATCCAAAGAGAACATCTTAAACAATCTGTGTCCAGTCCTCCAGTAGAGCCATGTGGCCACAGATCAGCGGCCTGCAACATGAGGATGACACTGTGCATTTTTCATTGCATAGAAGAACACTCCTGCAACATCAGAGAAAGCATGACTAGAATTTAGAAGCAGTAGCATCAAACATAAGCAAGAAATTTTGTATGTAGATGGGCATTTCCAGACATCAGGCTTTCATAGCCCAGAAGATTTCAAATTATTTTTAAATAAACCAATATAAAGCTATGAACTTTTAAATTTAAAAAATGAGATTTTAAAAATATAAACACATTGTTGTTGTTGTTGTTATCATCAGCAGCATTATTTTGATACGAGGGATTGAACTTAGAGGCACTTTACCACTGAGCCACATTTCCAGCCATTTTTGTTTTTTTATTTTGAGACGGGGTCTCGCTAAGTTGCTTAGGGCCTTGATAAATTTCTAAGGCTAGCCTCTATCTTGCAATCCCTCCTCTTGAGTTGCTGAGATTACAGGCCTACACCACCAGATTTGGCTCATACACTATTACTAATCACTGCTATCATGAAAAAAGAGTATATTAATAAAAAAAAAGATAGGAAGGGCATAATTTCAGGAGTTCTTGAAGTTGAAGTGTCCTTATTTTTCTCTAGGTTGGGCTCTGTGGCCTCTGAAGGCTTCCCGTCTCATCCTCTTCAATCACAAATCTCTTGAGGAGATCTTCTAGCTATTTGGATCTTCCAGATATTTCTGTTCCATTCTGGGTAGTGCACAATGGAAAGGTTTAGACTTTCTCTGCATCTCTGATTAACCAAATAAAAGTCGACATTTAAAGTAAGCATTCAAAAGCCCCTTGGTTAGTACCAGAGTGATTCCTTTGCCTTGTGTAAATCCACAGACAATGGCACCAAGGAAGAACCCTGGGAAAAAGAAACACAAGTGAATGCCAACTCAAAACTGAGTTTTGCTTACCTACCAGGTAAATCTTTTCTCTTAAGAGACTTCCTTGTCATTCAAACTGGTCAATTATTACTCTGGAGTATACGTATTCAAAGATAATGAGCAGGATGTTCATCTGTGGTGTGATCAGCAGTGCTTCTAATGGGACACGGTGAGGAACAAAGTAAATACAAATCAACAAACAGACGACTTGAGAGAGAACAGCGCTGTCTCTCTGGGGAATGTTGCTTTTAAAAAAAAATCATCCTGCTCCAAGACTGGGTATAAGAGATATGATTATTAGTTAAATCGTCTTAATGAAATATACAGACCTGTGTGCTCTTAGATAGATAATTCATGTGCAATTTTATTATCTCTCAAGGTTTAATTAAATATTTGCCTTTTGGCTAATCAACAGCAATTAATAAGAGATGTTTATATTCATACAACTTATAAGAAATGTTGGCATGGCCTCCACTGGAATTTTAGGGGTCTTCTGTATGAAAAGTGGGGGTTAGCAATGACATGTTGAAGGTCTGCCTGGCTGGAAAGGAGAGGGAAATAGAACCCACAGGATGTTTGACTGTGAGTGGACACGTGATAGTTGTGGTTTATAAAATGAAATCTGTCTCGTAGTTCTCATCCCTAGTTTGGTTGCTGTTCTTCCTGATTGCTGGCACAGAGTTCCTAAAACTCATAATTTCCTGGATGATAGGGATGGTAGGAGGATATTTTGTTCCAATATTTGAACTTGGACCCTGATTTCTGATGCAGAACTTCCTCAAACTCTCTGGGAGAAAAGAGTGTGTTTGGTTTGAATGAGAGCACTCTTGGTGGGCTCCTGGATAAGAGCTGATCACCAGGAAAGCCAAACCATGGTTAGAAGTTTGGAACTTTCATCTCTAACACCTGCTCCCGTCCTTGGGAGACGGGCAAGGCTGGAGATTGAACTAATAACTGATCATGCCTATGTACTGAAGCCTTCATAAAAATCTCTGAGGAGAGGGTTTGAAGCGCTTCCTTTGGGGTTGCTAAGTACCTGGAGGTGCCCGTAGGATGGTACACGCAGGAAGGGCATGAAAGCTCTGTGCCCCTTCCCACGTATCTTGCCATATGCTTCTCTTCCACCTGTCTCCTTTGTAATATTCTTTATAATAAACCGATAAATGGTAAGTCAACAATTTCCCTGAGTTCTGTGAGTCACACTAGCAAAAGGTCAAACCAGAGGGGTGGTTATGGGAACACCAACTTACAGTGGATTGATCAGGAGTTCCAGAAGCCCAGACATGGGACTGGCATATGAAATATGTATGTGTGCGAGGGTGGGGGCGCGTCTTGTGGGACTGAGCCCTTCGTCTATGGGATCTGACTCCAGCTCTAGTAGATAATGTTAGAATGGAGTTGAACTTCAGGACACCCAGGTGGTATTTGCTAGATAGTTGCTTTTGATATAATCTCCTCCATATACATTTTGGTGACCTGAAGTGTCATGATGGAATTATCATAGAAGAACATAACTTGTTTTTTTCCCTGTACTGTTTATTATATATGCCTTCTACCAACTGGATGAGATTGATCTGCCTTAATCAAAGTCTATTAATTTAAATGTTGATTTTATCTAAAAAGAATACTTTCATAACAACATCTAGACTTGAGTTTCACCAAATATCTGGGTAACCTGGTCTAGCCAAATTGACACAAATTAACCATCACAGACTGAGACCAAAAAAAAAAAATTTAAATGAGAATGTTTATTTTAAAATCAAGGACTTGAAACAGATGACTATTCCGCCTAGATAGATGTAATAAATACTTAATAAATAAACTCTCTTCTTTAAGGACTGACACTTCTCTGCATAGAATTCAGAGAAGAAATTTGGATTGACAGGAAAAAGTCATAATGGCCAATTGATCTGGAGTCATCTGTGTCGCAAGAATGTCACCATGTGTTTTATGTATGGACATGCACTCGTGGCAACTAAAACATGCACAGTTGTCGCCCAGTAAAGCACAGAACTGCAAGGCAAGAGAAAAGGACGCTTATTAAAAACATAAAGAACCAAGAGTGTCATTTGTTTCATAACTTGTCATAAAATAAATGATGACTTTTTGATCCTTAACTTGGTGCCATTTCATGCAAGCAAGGTGACTACTTTTAAGGCCTTAGTCTCTCAAGAGAATAAAAAGTCAAGGGAAGAGGAGAATCGTGAATGACAATGAATGACATGTATACCTTGTATGTTTGGACAGTGGTAAACCCTTTGGGCCTACAAGAAGAAACTTTGACTAACCCTCTGGCAGAAATTCATTTTTGAATTATTTTAAACCATCTGATGCTTCATTAAAAATAACTTGAAGCAAAGAAATTCTTCAATTATAGTCCACAATAAACAAAGATTTGGGAGAAGAGGGAAAAGCCTGGCCACCATATAAAATTTATCCAGAGCATCTCTGATTTGGACATCAAATTTATCAGAATACTATTGAAGAAGTAATTCTAGTGCTAAAGAAAATTTAAAAGTCACTGTTGATGCTGTTTCTTCATTCAGAGGCGCTGAAATTATTTGTATATTTATGAAATGGACAGAGAAGCCATGCTGAGGCAGGGCTATGGCATCCATCTCCTATTGACCCTCTGCTGTGGGCAGGTAAGTTTGAGAAAAGGCACTTGATGCTTCTGCCTGGTAACGGCTCACCAAGCTGATACAAGATTTGGCCAGATAAAGATGCCTCTGTATGACACCTTTTCCTCCAGGGACTGCAGCTCCAGCAGAGGTACAAGGCAGACAAGTGGAAACGAGCTGGATTTCAGTCCCCACTTCACACCCCTTTCACTTGGGAGCCTTTCTATGAGATCTGAAACACACACACAGTGGATCGTTGATCCTGAGCTGATGTAACACAGGGGTCTGAATAAGATATTTACTATGACCATATTTGAATGGTAAATTAAATCTGGCAGCTTTCTTTCCTTCTGCTACTGGATTTGATATCAAGTTTTGTAATACCACCTTAAAAAGTTGAGTTACAAATCCTTCTAACAAAGAGAATATCAACTCATCCAGAAACACAGAAATAGACTGGACAAAAGTCTATTTTTTTTTCTTTTTTTAAAATTTTTGTATTGGTTGTTCAAAACATTACAAAGCTCTTGACATATTATATTTCATACATTAGATTCAAGTGGGTTATGAACTCCCATTTTTACCCCAAATAGAGATTGCAGAATCACATCGGTTACACATCCACATTTTTACATAATGCCATATTAGTAACTGTTGTATTCTGCTACCTTTCCTATCCTCTACTATCCCCGCTCCTTTCCCCTCCCATCTTCTCTCTCTACCCCATCAACTGTAATTTATTTCTCTCCTTGTTTTTTTTTCCCATTCCCCTCACAACCTCTTATATGTAATTTTGTATAAAAATGAGGGTCTCCTTCCATTTCCATGCAATTTCCCTTTTCTCTCCCTTTCCCTCCCACCTCATGTCTCTGTGTAATGTTAATCTTTTCCTCCTGCTCTTCCTCCCTGCTCTGTTATTAGTTGCTCTTATTATATCAAAGAAGACATTTGGCATTTGTTTTTTAGGGATTGGCTAGCTTCGCTTAGCATAATCTGCTCTAATGCCATCCATTTCCCTGCAAAATCCATGATTTTGTCATTTTTTAGTGCTACATAATACTCCATGGTGTATAAATGCCACATTTTTTTATCCATTCATCTATTGAAGGGCATCTGGGTTGGTTCCACAGTCTAGCTATTGTGAATTGTGCTGCTATGAACATCGATGTGGCAGTATCCCTGTAGTACGCTCTTTTAAGGTCTTCAGGGAATAGTCCGAGAAGGGCAATAGCTGGGTCAAATGGTGGTTCCATTCCCAGCTTTCCCAGGAATCTCCATACTGCTTTCCAAATTGGCCGCACCAATTTTCAGTCCCACCAGCAATGTACAAGAGTACCCTTTTCCCCACATCGCCCCAGAACTTGTTGTTGTTTGACTTCAGAATGGCTGCCAATCTTACTGGAGTGAGATGGTATTTTATGGTGGTTTTGATTTGCATTTCTCTGACTGCTAGAGATGGTGAGCATTTTTTCATGTACTTGTTGATTGATTGTATGTCCTCCTCTGAGAAGTGTCTGTTCAGGTCCTTGGCCCATTTGTTGATTGGGTTGTTATCTTATTGTCTAATTTTTTGAGTTCTTTGTATACTCTGGATATTAGGGCTCTATCTGAAGTGTAAGGAGTAAAAATTGGTTCCCATGATGTAGGCTCCTTATTTCCCTCTCTTATTGTTTCTCTTGCTGAGAAAAAACTTTTTAGTTTAAGTAAGTCCCATTTGTTGATTCTTGCTATTAACTCTTGTGCTATGGTGTCCTATTAAGGAATTTGGAGCCTGACCCCACAATATGTAGATTGGAGCCAACTTTTTCTTCTATCAGACACAGTCTCTGATTTGATATCAAGCTCCTTGATCCATTTTGAGTTAACTTTTGTGCATGGCGAGAGGAGGGGATTCAGTTTCATTTTGTTGCATATGGATTTCCAGTTTGCCCAACACCATTTGTTGAAGATGCTATCCTTCCTCCATTGCATGCTTTTAGCCCCTTTATCAAATATAAGATAGTTGTAACTTTGTGGCTTAGTCTCTGTGTCCTCTATTCTGTACCATTGGTCCACCTGCCTGTTTTGGTACCAGTACCATGCTGTTTTTATTACTATTGCTCTGTAATATAGTTTGAAATCTGGTATCGCTATACCTCCTGATTCACACTTCCTACTTAGAGTTGCTTTTGCTATTCTGGGTCTTTTATTTTTCCATATGAATTTCATGATTGCTTTATCTATTTCTACAAGAAATGTCATTGGAATTTTGATTGGCATTGCATTAAACCTATAGAGAACTTTTGGTAATATCACCATTTTGATGATGTTAGTTCTGCCTATCCATGAACAGGGTATATTTTTCCATCTTCTAAGATCTTCTTCTATTTCTCTTTTTAGGGTTCTGTAGTTTTCATTGTATAAATCTTTCACCTCTTTTGTTAGGTTGATTCCCAAGTATTTTATTTTTTTTGAGGATATTGTGAATGGGGTGGTTTTCCTCATTTCCATTTCAGAAGTTTTGTCACTGATATACAGAAATGACTTTGATTTATGCGTGTTGATTTTATATCCTGCCACTTTGCTGAATTCATTTATTAGTTCTAGTAGTTTTTTTGTAGACCCTTTTGGGTCTTCTAGGTATAGAATCATGTCGTTGGCAAATAGTGATAATTTAAGTTCTTCTTTTCCTATTTTGATGCCTTTAATTTCTTGCATCTGTCTAATTGCTCTGGCCAGTGTTTCGAGAACTATATTGAATAGAAGTGGTGATAGAGGGCATCCCTGTCTTGTTCCAGATTTTAGAGGGAATGCCTTCAATTTTTCTCCATTCAGAATGATGCTAGTCTGAGGCTTAGCATAGATAGCTTTTACAATGTTGAGGTAAGTTCCTGTTTTCCCTAGTTTTTCTAATGTTTTCAACATAAAGGGATGCTGTACTTTGTCGAATGCTTTTTCTGCGTCTATTGCAATGATCATATGGTTCTTATCTTTGAGTCTATTGATGTGGTGAATGACATTTATTGATTTCCGTATATTGAACCATCCTTGCATCCCAGGGATGAATCCTACTGGATCATGGTGCACAATTTTTTGATGTGTTTTTGTATTCGATTTGCCAGAATTTTATTGAGGATTTTTGCATCTAGGTTCATTAGAGATATTGGTCTGTAGTTTTCTTTCTTTGAGGTGTCTTTGTCTGGTTTCGGAATCAGGGTGATGTTGGCCTCATAGAATGAATTTGGCAGAGCTCCCTCTTTTTCTATTTCCTGAAATAACTTGAAAAGTATTGGTATTAATTCTTCTTTAAAGGTTTTGTAAAACTCCGCTGTATACCCATCCGGTCCTGGGCTTTTCTTGGTTGGTAGTCTTTTGATTTCTTCTTCTATTTCATCCATTAATATTGGTCTGTTTAAATTGTGTGTATCCTCCTGACTCAGCCTGGGCAAATCATATGACTTAAGAAATTTATCGATGTCTTCACTATCTTCTATTTTATTGGAATGTAGGTTTTCAAAATAATTTCTAATTGTCTTCTGTATTTCTGTAACATCTGTTGTGATATTGCCTTTTTCATCCCGTATGTTAGTAATTTGAGTTCTCTCTCTTCTTCTCTTCGTTATTATGGCTTAGGGTCTGTCGATCTTATTTATTTTTTCGAAGAACCAACTTTTAGTTTTGTTAATTTTTTCAATAGTTTCTTTTGTTTCAATTTCGTTGATTTCCGCTCTGATTTTAATTATTTCTTGCCTTCTGCCACATTTGCTGTTGTTTTGCTCTTCCTTTTCTAGGGCTTTGAGATGAAGTGTGAGCTCATTTATTTGTTGTTTTTTTCTTTTTTTGAGGAATGACCTCCAGGCGATGAATTTCCCTCTTAAAACTTCTTTCATTGTGTCCCATAGATTCCGATATGTTGTGTCTGTATTTTCATTTATCTCTAAGAATTTTTTGATTTCCTCCTTTATGTCTTCTGTAACCCATTGATCATTCAGTAACATATTGTTCATTTTCCATGTGAGGTAGGATTTTCCTTCCTTCTTTTATCATTGATTTCCAGTTTCATTCCATTATGATCAGATAAAATGCATGGTATTATATCCACCCATTTATATTTACTGAGGGTTGCCCTATGGCATAATATATGGTCTATTTTTGAGAAGGATACTGCTGAGAAAAAAGTATATCCATATGATGATGGTTGATATATTCTATATATGTCAGTTAAGTCTAGGTTATTGATTGTGATATTGAGTTCTATAGTTTCTTTATTCAACTTTTGTTTGGAGGATCTGTCCAATGGTGAGAGAGGTGTGTTGAAGTCACCCATAATTATTGTGTTGTGGTCTATTTGATTCTTGAACTTGAGGAGAATTTGTTTTATGAATGTCGTATCACCATTATTTGGTGCATAAATATTGATAATTGTTATGTCTTGTTGGTGAATGGTTCCTTTTAACAGTATATAATGTCCTTCCCTATCCCTTTTGATTAACTTAGTCTTGAAGTCGATTTTATTCGATATGAGGATGGCTACCCCTGCTTGCTTACGAGTACCGTGTGCATGGTATATTTTTTCCCAACCTTTCACCTTCAGCCTGTGTATGTCTTTTCCAATCAGATGTGTCTCCTGGAGGCAGCATATTGTTGGATTTGTTTTTTTAATCCATGTTACCAGCCTATGACGCTTTATTGGAGAGTTTAAGCCATTAACATTTAGAGTTACTATTGATATATGGTTTGTACTTCCAGCCATGTTTGATTATTTATCCTTTTTTTTAAATTTAGTTTGTTTCTCCATGATTAGCTTTCCCCCTGCCCTCTGTCTTTACTGAGGCACTTCTCACTGATGGTTTTGGTTATTGTTTTTCATTTCTTCCTCGTGTAGTGTTTTGCTCAAGATGCTTTGCAATGCTGGTTTTCTGGCTGCAAATTCTTTTAACTTTTGTTTATCATGAAAGATTTTTATTTCGTTGTCATACCTGAAGCTTAATTTTGCTGGATACAGAATTCTTGGTTGGCATCCATTGTCTTTCAGTGTTTGAAATACGTTTTTCCAGGATCTTCTCGCTTTCAGCATCTGTGAGGAAAAATCCTTTATTAACCTTATTGGTTTACCCCTGAATGTAATCTGCCTCCTTTCTCTTGTAGCTTTTAATATTTTCTCTTTGTTCTGTATATTGGATATCTTCATAACAATGTGTCTTGGCGTTGGTCTACTGTAATTTTGTATGCTCGGTGTCCTGTATGCATCTACAATTTGTATATCCGTTTCCTTTTTTATTTCTGGAAAGTTTTCTGTAATTATTTCATTCAGCATTACTCATTCCCTTGGTTTGAACCTCTATACCTTCCTCTATCCCAATGACTCTTAAGTTTGGTTTTTTCATGTTATCCCATATCTCTTGGATGTCTTTCTTGTGATTTTTTACCAGCCTTTCTGAGTTGGCTAGACTCTTTTCAAGATGATATATTTTGTCTTCATTATCTGACATTCTGGCTTCTACTTGCTCACTCTGTTAGTGATACTCTCATTTGACTTTTTAATTTGGTTTATAGTTTCCTTCATTTCTAGAATTATTGTTTGATTTTTTTTATAATCTCTATCTCCTGATAAAGATGCTTAACTTCTTCTTTTATCTGTTTATGTAATTCATTTTCAATGTGTTCTTTCACTGTTTGAATTTACTGTCTCGTATCCTCTTTAAGGTTCCATTCCATCTGTCTAAGGTGTTCCTTGAGTTCTTTATGTGACCATTTTTCTGATGCCTCTAGGTCCTCCTGAATATTTAGGCTGTCCTGCATTGTTTGTACTCCTTTTCTTCCTTGGTTTTTCATGCTGCTCATGTTAATTCTTGTTCTGTTTGACTGCTGAGTTACTGTTTACTCCTATAAATTTATTTGATGCTTGGGTGGAAAGGTATTAGAAGGGAAGGGAAGAAGTCACTAAAGAGAATGAGAGTAAGCAGGTAGAATTCAAGGAAAGGGGGAATAAGAAAATTGAAAAGAAATGAAAAGACAAAAGAAAAAACTAGAAAAGAAAAAAAAAGAAAAAAAATTTAAAAAAATAAGTAAAAAAAATAAAAATTTAAATTAAAAAAAATTTTTAAAAAATTTAGAAAACAACAACAAAAAAATGAAAATGAAACAAAAAACCCAAATTAAAAAAAAATTAATAAATGCAGTCATAGAGTTTGATTAACTTCTCTTCCAGTAGGTGGAGCTGTGCCCACCGGGCCAAGGTTCTCCTCTCAATACGCGGGAACCAATCACTGTGCAGCAGCTCCTTCTCCCAGACTGGGCGGGTCTCCAATCCTGAGTGCCTAGGGCCTTCTCTTGTGTCTAGTCACTTCCCCACTTTTCCTCTAGCCAGGCCCCTCTCACGGGTGACGCTCACCACAATACTGGCTACACGCCAGGTCTGCTGATCCCAGGAGCCCTGTTTTCATGAACGACTGGGCACACTCTCCCTGTTTGCCATTCCCTCAGCCCCTAAGTTTGTAGAGCTTGGGGCTGAGAACCCTCAGTGAATTTTGCTAGCCCTCCGGTAGCCACGCCCCCGGTAGCTGGTGCAAGAGACCTCAGTTGTCAGCACTGGTGGGAGCTGTAGGGAGTTCCGTGCCATGGGTCCCGTGCCACTCCTGATTCCCTGGGTCTGGCTATCGCGCTCAAGGGAGAGCTGGGAGGGGCCCTTAAGGTTTCCCCGCTGTGTGGAGAGGGAAGGCTAGGGAATTACACACCTGTAGCCGCAGGTTTCAATGAAGTTATCTCCTCCACCGCAGTCTGGTGACGTCAGTTCTCTGCCATGGTGGTATCCCTTGCAAATGGTGACAGTTCGTTCCCTTTGCCAGGTGACCAATGCAACGGGTGGATCCTGACTGTCTCTCCCAAGCCCCGTTTCAATCCTGTGGCCACTGCCTATGAAGGCTCGGTTGGCATTAACCTCCGTAGGATCAGAAGGGCCAACCAGTTGTTTCAGTGGGAGCGTTTAGTGCTGAGTCACAGCAGTTTGTCTGCGAGAAGCAGGCGAACAGGAGCTTGAATTCAGCCGATCCGGGCTCTGTGTGTGTTCTGAGAGGCCCAGACTGTTCACCCCAGATCCACGTCAACTCAGCATTGCCTGGTGATCCTGAGCAAACAGCATTTAAACGGTTTACGACTCCTTATGCCCGCGCAGCTGAAGAGGTCAGAGACTTGATCTCTCTGCGCCCGCCACCATGTTGGATCTCCTCCACCTTTCCCAAAAGTCTGTTTAACTCCTACATTTTGCTTACCTTTCTTAAAACCTACACCTTAAACAATCAGGAAGGAGACAGATGGATGTTCTTTAAGATATGGGAAAAGAGTCATCCAAAGTTTCACCTGTGCAGAAAGAATGAGCTGATGCTGGATGGCGATTACCAAGAATACAAGCAATATGGCTCAGGAGGGTGAGACAGGAGAATTGTGAGTTCAAAGTCAGCCTCAGCAAAAAGCAAGATGTTAAACAACTCAGTGTAGACCCTGTCTCTAAATAAAATGCAAAAAATAGGTCAGTGGATGTGGCTTAGTGGTCTGGTGTCCCTGAGTTCAATCCCCTGTACCCCCTCCCCCCAAAAAAAAAACAGAATACAAGCAACAATAAGTGTTGGCGAGGATGTCGGGTTGGGGAAGGCACACTCATACATTGCTGGTGGTACTGAAAATTGGTGCAACCACTCTGGAAAGCAGTCTGGAGATTCCTTAAAAAACTTGGAATGAAACAACTGTTTGAAAAGCTATCCCACTCCTAGGTCTATACCCAAAGGACTTAAATTCAGCATACTGTGGCATAGTGACAATGCCACATCAATGTTTATAGCAGCTCAACTCACAATAGCTAAACTGCAGAATCAATGTAGATACCCTTCATAGATTAAGAAACTGTGATATATATACACAATGGAATATTGCTCAGCCTTGAAAGAGAATAAAATTATGGCATTTGCAGGTAAATGGATGGAGCTGGAGAATATCATGCTAAGTGAAGTAAACCAATGCCCAAAACCAAAGGCCAAATGTTCTCCCTGATAAGTGGATGCTGATCCATAATGGGGGCAGGCATGGGAAGAATGGAGGAACTTTGATTGGGCTAAGGAGATAGAGGAAAGGGAAGGAGACATGGGAGTAGGAAAGAGGGTGGAATGAGACAGACATTATTACCCTAGGGACATGTATGACTGCACATATGGTGCAATTCTATATAGTACAGTACCAGAGAAATTAAAAACTCTGCTCCATTTGTGTACAATGAACCAAAATGCATTCTGCTGTCACGTATAACTAATTAAAACAAATTAAAAAAGAATGATGCTTCATATATTTAAATTTCTGTCTTTGATGCTACTAAGATAAGTTCCTTTTGAACTGCATATTATGATGGCTGGAAACAGTACACAGTAAACTGCTGGGCACGCAACCTAATTTCTGTGCATTATCTTGCATACTGCCTCTATTAAATATCATGTGTATAAATAAAAAAAAGAATGAGCAGTTGTTTAAAATATTTCTCTTTATGGCCATTTTGGGGGATCTCTTCCTCCTCCTCAGCCCCACGTCTGTCCTTCTCAGGATTAGAAAGTTGCTTTTTGACCTGGCTAGCAGGAGAAACAAGTGGACTAGGAAGTGACTGATGACCCAAGGTGGAGGCCGAGTCACAAGAGCAGCACTGACTTGGAAGAATAGGAAGAAGTGGTTTTAAAGACCTAGGGACTAGAACCATGTAGAATTGAGAGTGTGGGACTAGAAAAACCAAGTCCAGAGAAGATGGGCTCAGTGATAGTCACAGGAAGTTCTCTAACACCAAGAGTGAGAGATCAGGAGCCTGGAAAAGGAAGTGGGATAAGTTAACAAACTAAGGAAAACACTCTTTAGGTCTCTTTGTCCTTCGGCATCTATATATATTGGTGTGGATTGAACGAGAGCACATCAGAAAGAAACTCATTATTTCTGCGGAGTGTGTGTGTGTGTGTGTGTGTGTGAACGAGAGAGAGAGAGAGAGAGAGAGAGAGAGAGAGATCACTGTTCTCTCTCTCTCTCTCTCACTTATCCCCACTGCCTTCTCCAAGATTGTGATCTCTCACTCCTGAGATGATAGAATTAGTAGATGTGAACCCAAAAGTGGGAAAGAATACATCACCCTTTCTCTTTCTCTCTCCTCCATCTAAAGACTCTTACCTAAAGATAGGAAGGCAAATCAAGTCATGGAAAGAAACAACTCACCAGTAAGACCACTGCTATTTTCAGTTCCAACTAGAGGGGGGACAGTGCCTTGGTTTCAGATAATAAAACCACAGCACATTCTGGGAGAGGCTGGAAAATCAGCCATTACCGTCCAGGGAAATTGTTCCACCAGGTCCAGACTCACTTGAGTTGTTTGAGGTTTTAGAACATGATGAAAACTTCTGATCTGTACCAGATAAATGTACCAGCGTTGATGTTCAGTACATTGGGACTGATTAGTCACTTCAGGGGTCTTCTACATCCTTTCTTTTCTCTCCTTTCCTGATTTTTGGTTATTTCACTGCCATTAGCAAATCCATGAGAAATAAGAAGAAATAGAAGATATAATCAAATCATAAACCTCAGGGTTGACTCCCTTCTCTCTGATTTACTTGGATTTAGTTAGGGGGAAAATTGGACATTTTGATTAAAAGGCAGTTTGGGGCTTATATGTGAATGTTAATGATCTATCTCATCTCCAGTGGAGATCACATACTGCCATTCTTAGTGTGGGAGAGAAATCTGCAAGAGTTGGCTGTGCTGGGTTCTCCTGACTCTGCCTTTAGTTCATTTCCTCTCTTTGGACCTCACTTTTCTCAACTGTAAATTGGACCAGAGGTTCTCCAATTGACTAGAAATTTTCCCCTGTTGCTAGTGAGCCACTATTCTAGAAATTCATTTGTAACTAAAAGTCCTTATATCAATTTAGCCTCCTTGTGATCTTTGGTCATCATAAGGAGACCAGTTGGAAGAAAGGTGAATCTTTTGATCATAAAATAGAGCTAGAAAATTGGATTTGCTCTCTTTAATCCCTTCCTTCTTCATATAATCCACCTTTCCAGTTGGTTGCTATTTCCATTACCTTACTGTCTTTGGTTTTTAAGGAATTATCAGTGGTGGCCCCCTCTTCCACCCTCCCTGCTGGATGTGTGAGCTTTACTGTAACTAACACCCTCATCTCCACAGTGCAGGACCTGGCCAACATATCTGCCTCCCTCAACATCTCTAGACTTCAGAGTATACAAATATTAACTCTGTACAACTCAAACATTTGTTTTAATATAACTTTAGCTCTTACCCTAGCACAACTCAAACACAGTATTTCTGCCTCTCTTAATGATTTATTATTGTTTCCATTGCTATGTGGAATCTTAAACTAGAGAAGCAGTTTTGGTCTGTTTTTATTATTTTCTGGATATTAGCAGAGCAGCTGTCCCAGAGTTTTGAGGAACTCACTTTGACTTTATCTTCACTGATGGTATGACATAACGTGTCTTCATATGTAACCAATGTTCATATCCAACTACAGGAATGAATTAAAAAGACAAAAGAAACTTTCAGAGTAAATATTTAAATAGTTAATATATACGCTCTTAAGTACCAAATATTCACTTGTTATATAATGCAAATATGTAAATAATATGCAATACAATTTAATTTTGCCCAAAAAAGTATTTGTGATAGATAATTATCTTCATTGTCCACCAAAGTTTATTATCTTATAAAGCTTTGCTATTTCATACTCAAGTGTTTTCCCTCATTTTTCAAAATAATTATCATAAAATTTAACATGTCTGTAATTCTTGATAATGATAACTATGGCTTCATTTTGGTCCTCTGGGGGTAGACATTCCTCCTCATACCCCAAACTCTGTCCTTTTACATTGCTACTTTTTCCACAATTCTGTTTTACTTTTTTTTTTAAAAAAAAACCATGAGCCCTTTGTTTTCCTTATCTCTCTGAAGAGGTATATTGAAGTTTCTAAAGCTTTCAGACACATACCTCATACATGTGTCTTGAGAAATAGGTGCAATGAAGGAAGTTTGATATCTTTATAATGATAATTTAATGGCTGTACTACTTGATGTTAGGAAATTCCTCAAAGTAAAATAGTCAGAATGAGATTACACTATGTGTAGTCATTAAGAATGTCTGATGGGCACAGTATGAATCATAGATTAAAATGTATTCTGACTTCAATTTAAAGCATTAGCTTAAACAATTCTCCATAGAATAAATAGTATCTTGACCTAGATTTTGATTATTATCTTTCATTCAGTCCCAAGAAGACCTTCAAACTCACTTGCCTGAGGCACTCGTAAGCTCCAGGTGTTTCTGGCTCATGAAAGAAAGATAAGAATCACTCTTGAGAAGTAAGAAATCCTACAGTAAAAATCAGTGTGGGGTTATCTCTTTGTATCCTTTAACAAAATCAATCACACTTTTGTGGAATCTTAATTTATCATTATCAATTTATTTGACTCTTTAACCAAAATCCATTGTATTCAACTGGCCGCCATGTGTAAGCATTACCACAACTAAAGTGAAAGGAGAGTGCTGTGGTCTGAATGTTTGTGTTCCCCCCAAATTCATATGAAATCTAACTCCAGAGTGATGGTGTTAAGAGGTAGGGACTTTGTGAGGTGGGCACGTTGGGAACAGCCATTATGAATGGAATTCGTGCCTTTATAGAAGAGTCTTGAGGGACAGCTTCATATCTTCCACCACGAGATGCCACACAGGAAAGCACCATCTATGAACCAGAAAAGTAGACCCTTACCTCACACCCAATCTGCTGATGTCTTGATCTTGGACTTCCCAACCTCCAGAACTAAGGGAAATAAAATTCTCTTGCTTATAAACTACTGTTTTCTGATAGTTTGCTATATCAGCCAGAACAGATGAAAATAATATACATTAAGTGGGTTTGGGCCATAATCCTGAAAGATACAATCCCAAATAATGTTGAAATATTGAAGATAAAAATCTCTGAAGACTACAATCCTGAAAGATCAAAACCCCAAAAGTATAATTCTGGAAAAATAATCTCTAAAAAAAATCATTAAAATTTTTGCTCTTTTTGACATTCTATGATCTTATATGCACCAACATGAGCTTTCCTTGCTAAATAATCTGCTCCACAAGGATTTATATATATAGATGACAAATTTGGCAGAAACAATACTGGTGATTAAATAGCAACACCAGTACATATCTTATTCTACTGTGCCTAAAATTATTTTTGAGTCAGTCAGAAACCACTGGCTTCTTTAGGTAAATGCAGCTTTCCTGAAATTTTATCAGCTGGAAGAAATGCCAATGCAAAAAAAAAAAAAAAATGATGCATTTTTAAACTGAACATTTTGTCTCTGCCCTGTGAATCCACTTGTGTGAATCTACTTACAGACCAAATAGCCAATCCACTTATGTGAACTTTCTGCCAAATGCACCAGCTGAAGGGAAAAACAAACTTTATTGGCAACATCTTAAAATTCACTTTTGGAAGCCTTGACCACAGTTAATTCCAAATCTGTCATTATGGTCTAGGGACTCGGTTGAAGTCCATTTCCATCTTCAAATAAGAGTACAATGGGGGGGCTGGGATTGTGGCTCAGCAGTAGAGCACTCGCCTAGCACAGGGCAGGACCCGGTTGGATCCTCAGCACCACATAAAAATAAAGGCATTGTGTTGTGTCCATCTACACCTAAAAAATAGATTTTTTTAAAAAAAGAGTACAATGGTTAATTTGAAAATGGTTAAATGGTTAATTGTTAACCTGATTGGATTAATAGATGCTGAAGATTAAGAGGCTTCTGGGTGTGTCTCCAAGGGTGTGTCTAGGAATGATTGACATGTGGGATAGCCAACTGAAGTGGAGACATCCTTTAAGTGTGGCCAGCACCATCCAATAGGTTGGAGGCTTTGATGGAATAAATTTGGAAGAACAAGGAAGCAGCAGCAGACAAGTTCGGTTCTCCTTGAACAGGTCTTTGATTGCTGCTGTGATTTCCTGAGACCTCAGACTCTCACACCTTCACGCTTTCAAGGTGGACTGCCCGTGTTCTTCAGGGAGTTTCCAGAAGCCTTCAGTCTCAGACTAGGGTAGCATCACTGATCCCTCTTGTTCTGAGGTCAACATCTTGGACTGCGCAGCTTCTGGTTCCTCCAGCTCTCCAGCCTGCAGACCGCCACTGTGGACTATCCAGCTTCTGGCTGTGTACGCCAATCTAATAAATTCCCTTTTTATAATTATACCTCCTGTAGTTCTGTTACTCTGGAGAACCCTAATAGGAAGAGTTTATAAAGTGAATTGTTTTTTCTACTTGTTAATGTATAGATGAGTTGGTAAGTTCTAGAATTTTCAGATCCAGCCGGGGCACAAATGGTCTAAAGATGATAAACATCAGTGGCACTAGTTTTGAAAGTGGTATGTTAGTCAAAATGAAGCATGTGTTAGTTTTTCAGTGTTAGATTTAATGGTAAATGCAAGTCTATCTTCTTTGACAGTCAGATCCCTAAGAGTAGATAACTGAGGAGCCTGTGTCAGCAAGTCCGGCTCAGGAGGTCTGCGAGCTTGTCAATTTTTTTCAACGCTGACAAAGAACATTTTTGAAGGTGAGTATGTCAATACATGAAAAGGGGAAGAAGTAGCCCACAACTGAATGATTTGGCAGGGGAGACTTCTGGTATATTTTGATTGTGTTTTTACTTCCTTTTTTCATCTTTGAAACATTCAGTGCACTCATATTTGGAGATTGGCTGCAATCTCCAAGTTTTGCAAACATATGCTTCCCATTTCAAAGTCTGGTAATTGCCTGACTGTTGCAATTAAGCAATTTTCTATTTTTGCAACGCCAATAGTAATCATCTTGCAAACTTTATGTGTCACCATTGAATATTTGTTCTTCCTAGTATGATGCAAATATTTCACATACAACTGAAAATGCACTAATCCCACTACTCATATGTGCCCCCCACCCCCACACGCACACTTGGAAATCATCGTTTGGGGGATTCCTACTTTTATGATTTAAACCTTTGGGATTGTAATCTTTCAGGATTGTGATTTGGGAGATTTTATACTTTAGGAATTTTGATCTTTGGGTGTCCAACATTCAGTATTATGAAGTTCTGGAGCATGTCTTTCGGGATTGATTGGCACCAAATTTAAGTGTTCCTATTAGGTAATTTTATTTTGAAAGTGATCATTTCTAACTACTATATTTAAATTGCTTGCTGGAGTGGTGGTGCATGACTATAATCCCAGAGGCTTGGGAGACTGAAGGAGGATTATGAGTTCAAAGCCAGCCTCAACAAAAGCAAGGCACTGAGCAACTCAGTAAGACCTGGTCTCTAAATTTAAAAGGGCTGGGATGTGGCTCAGTGATCAATTGCCCCTGAGTTCAATCCCCAGTACCATAAATAAATAAATAAATAAATAAGATTGCTATCTAAATAGTTAGGACTAGTGACTGAAAGTCTGGAGGCAAAGACATCACACAAACCCAGTAAGGGGTGAAGGCAGAGCAGTAGAGCAGATTCCTCAGGGCTAGGTCAATGTTCAAGTGGAAACAGGGGCAGTCATGAGGGAAATGAGCAGACCTACCACATGAAGGGACTGACCACCGAGTGGAACTTGAGTTAGCTTTTTTTCTATTACTTCCACTATCAAAATTCCAAGAAAATACTAAGTACATATTACATATTTGTTTTATAAATGTTGTTGAACATGATGATAATATCCTCCTGGTTTAGGTGTTATCAAAGCAAAATTCTCTTGTTTCTGTTCTCAAAAGAAAGTAGATATATTTTCTTATTACATAGCACATTAATACCTCCTCTTTTAATAATTTTGTTTCCTTCCTGGTTTTAACCACAATTAGCATTCTCATTTTATATCACTTCTGCTTCCAAATATAAATCTCCGAGTTTATTCAAATGATTCTTTGCCATCTTCGCCCTGAATATCTAGTTGACATCTGAAATTTAACCTTTCCAAACAGCATCGTGTATTTTCCCTTTCTTTTTTCTGCCTGAGTTTCACATCTCTCAGCGTTATCCTTTTCAGTAAAGGCTGAACCATGCTTCCATTCGCTGATCCAAATGTCTAGGATCTGGCAAATTCTGCATTCAAAAGGTTTCCTGACTTCTCCTTTCTTATCACACTCCATTTATACTTCCCTGATTTAAGCCATTCTCTACTATCAAATCTCTCTTGGGAGTGACACGCATTATTTTTGTCATATTCTATTGGCTAGAAACAAGTCACAGATGTAACTCACACTCACACTTAAGAGCAAGGTGTGAACACCTAAGACTAATAAATGCAGTTGTTGTCTGAGAAATCTCCTAGGCCACTCTTGTCTGCCTGACATCCACCCTTCACGAGTAGCTAGAGAACTTTTAAACATATCAAAAAGATTGTACTGCTCTCTTGCTTACATTTCCCTACTGATGTTCTAACACCCACCCATAATATAAACCAGTTTCTTTATCAATGCCTAATAGTCTAGGTAGTTACCCCTCTACCTCCTCTTCTCCCCACCTGAATCACTACCCACAAACCAAATATATGTTCTGACTGTTGGCCAGTGATTAGATTTCTGTGCTCTCCAGCAAATTGCTATAAACTTCACAACTTCAAGCAGCACATCTATTATCTCATGGTTCCTGTGAGCTGCAAAGCTTAACCAGTTCCTCAGAGTCTCAGTAAGGCTATAGTTAAGGGGCTCACCAGGGCTGGGTTCTCATCCAAAGGCTTGACAAGAAAAGAATCTCTTTTCCCAAGGAAGTTTTTTTTTTTTTTTTTTTTAAACACTCAGTTTCCTGTGGCAGTAGGATCCATGGAAGCTTGCTTTTTCAAAACCAACAATAGAGAGAGGAAGAGAGATTTGAGTGAGTCTGACAGCAAGATGGACTCATATCACATAATCACACAAGTGACATGAGTTATTTTTGTCATCTTCTATTGATTAGAAGCAAGTCACAGATATAACTCACACTCCAGCAGAGCAAGGAGTCAACCCCAAAACAGGAGCATCATGGGAGGCACCAGAGTCAATGTAGCAACTCTGCTCCATCTCTAGGGCTCAGCCTGCCCTACTCCACTGACCTGCAATGCTGTTCCCCACATCTGTGTGGACCTCTCCTTTCTATCACTCATTTAGGTTTCAGCTCAAAGTCACTTTTACACAACAGCCTTCTCTCACCACGCAATCAAAACAGACATCCAAAGTGCACATCTGAGCATGTGCGTGCACACATACACATCTCTTATATGCCTTGTTTTATTTTATTCATAACCTTGAAATTGTCTTGTTTACTTATTCATTATCTGTCTCCTATTCCCCCCCATGAGAGTATAATGTTCAAAAGACCTGAGTGTTTTGTTTAGCATTGTATTTTCAGCATACAGAAGTGGCACCCAATAGCATAACTAATGATGTTGGGTAAACTTAAAGGAATATTGTAATAAATAGTTTATAGTTTACACTTTTTCTTGAAGTAATGAACAAAAAAATAGTATAAGATTCCCATCTGAAAAAAATTTAAAAATGTATCAAAACCTCGTTCTAATAATCAGGTTGGGAATGTGACCAGCAATGTGAAAAATAAAGTCTTGGGGAGATTGAGGTCTGAGCTAAAATCTATAATTATTTATAGCTTATTATTGTAAATGGATTATGAAGGAAAAGCATAGGACTTGTAAAAGTTTTGTTTCTGTGGTGATAATTATATTCCTAAATGTAACGATTGGAGTATTTGTGTGTGTATGTGTATATGTGTTTGTGCAATTCTGTGAGTATTGCAGACTCAAGTCACAGAATTTCAACTGATTTAAGAACCCCTGTGTCTTTTCAAGTTGGGAAAATAGAAAAATTAAGTGGCTGTAATATTCATTGAATAGAAGAGATATTGAAGTAAGTTGCTCTAGAGAATTCCATGCGGAGTTACCATGCAACAACTCTATGTGTCTAAGCAGATTTCAAGACAAGTATTTACCAGTTCACCAAGAAGTAATTAGGAAGAAAAAAACCTAGTTACATTAGCCAAAATGTCAAAAAGACTGCTTTACACAGCAGATTGCCAATTTATGTTCAAATCTGCATTTGACGAGGCAACAAATCCTGACCACTGACTTCAGAACATAACTTCCTTTTTCAATGTAGAAAGTAATTTGTAGGTCAGAAATTCTGCTGGTGGGTACAGAATTAGAGAGGATTGAGCTGTCCTTAAAAGACGTCCACCCAAATGGAACAGAAGAGAAGACACAGAGACAAACCCACTTACTTACACCTATCTGATACTTGACAAAGGTATCAAAATTATATGTTGCAGAAAACAGCCTTTTTAACAAAGGATGCTGGGAAAATTGGATATCCATACATAGAAGAAAGAAACTAGACCCCTATCTCTCATATTGTATAAAAGTCATATCAAACTGGATCAAAGACTTAGGCATTTGACCAGAAACCTTGCAACTGCTAGAAAAAAAAAAAAAAACATAGGACCAACACGTCATAACATTGGTGCAGGTACTGATTTCCTTAACTGGACCCCAAAAGCTCAAGAATAAAACTAAGAATTAATGAGTGGGATGCCATCAAATTAAACAGCTTTTGTGCAGCAAAGGAAACAATTAAGAGTGTGAAAAGAGAGTCTACAAAACAGGGAAAAACCTTTGCCAGCTGCTCTTCTGACAAGGGATTAATATCCGAAATATATGAAGAACTCAACACCAAAAATAAACAAAAAAATCCAATTAACCCAATTAACAAATGGGCAAAAGAACTAAACAGATATTTCTCAAAAGAAGAAACACATTTGGCCAAGAAATACATGAAAAAAATGTTCAACATCTCTAGCAACCAGGGAAATTCAAATCAAAACTACGCTAAGATTTCACCTCACTTCAATCAGAATGGCAGTTATCAAGAACACAAATAATAAATGTTGTCAGGGATGTGGGGAAAAGGTACACTCATACATTGTTGGTAGGACTACAGAGTAATTCAGCTACTTGGGAAAGCAGTATGGCGAGTCCTCCAAAAACTAGGAATGGAAACACTACATGATCCAGCTATTCCACTCATTTGTATTTATTCACAAGAACTAAAATCAGCATACTACAGCGACAGAGCCACATCAATGTTGACAGCAGCACGACTCACAATAACCAAATTATGGAACCACCCCAGATGCCTGTCCATAGATGAATGGATTAAGAAATTGTGGTATATATACACAATGGAATTTCAGCCATAAAGAATGAAATCACAGCGTTTGCTGGTAAATAGATCTAACATCGTGAAAACATTATGCTAAGAGAAATAAGCCAGTCTCAGAAAAACAAGTATCAATTATTTTCTGTCATGTGTGAAATCCAGAGCAAAATAATGGAAAGATGGAGGGGAGGATCAGGGAGCAAAAAGATATAGAGAAGATTAACAGAGAAGAAGCAAAAGATGGAGAGGGACAGAGGGACAGGAAAGAGAGGAGATGCAGAATGAATTTTTAAAAATCATGCTATGTGGATATATAAAAATATCACAGGAAATTTCACCATTAAGTAGGAAGAACCAATCAAAAATAAATTGATGAGTGAAAGGAAGATCATTGGAGGAAGAAAAATGAAGTAAGGGAAGGAAAAGGAGGGACCATGAACTAAAATTAAATGCCCTGCATGTATGATTTTGTTGGAATGAAACCAACTATTACGTATAACTATAGTGTTCTAATTTTGGGGGGGAAAATGGCATGTCCACCAGGTTTTGGCTACCTGTAGTTTTGTCTTACTCTAGCAACTCTTAGCCTTAGCTTCTTTGGACTCAGCTGGGGGACACTTGGCAGAGTTTTCTTCATCTTCTGCCTTCTTCTCTTTTCATCTGTCATGACATGGTCTCTCTTAGACAATATATATTAGTGAAACTGATTATAGACTCAATTTCCAAAAATATAACGTTAGGGTTTGGATGTGAGGTATGCCCCAAAAGCTCCCAGGTGAGACGATGCAAGAAGGTTCAGAGAAGATGTGATTGGGCTATGAGACCCCCAACCCAATCAGTGAATTAATCCCCTGATGGGATTAATTGAGTGGTGAAGGCAGGTAGGGCATGGCCGGGGGAGATGGGGCATTGGGGATTAGGCTTTGGGGTATCCATTTGTGTTTGGCAGGCGGAGGTCTCTCTCTTTTCTCCTGATTGTCATGTGAGCTGCTTCCCCCCACCACACTCTTTGACCATATTGTTCTGCCTCACCTTGAGCCCCAAGGAATGGAGATGGCTGTCTATGGATTGAGACCTCTGAAACTTTGAGCCCCCAAATAAACTCTTCCTCTCCTAAAACTGCTCTGGTCTGGTCCTTTAGTCACAGCAGCAAAAAACTGACTAAAACATACACCTAGGTCTTCCTAGGCAAATGTCCTCAACACTTATAAACCGTTTCAGATAAGAGGCTATTTTTATGGATGATTTGTCTTGCTTTTAGTAGATGACTTTTTCTTTTCTTTTTTTTATAGTTAACTTTTTAAAATTTTGTTTACTATTTACAGCTCACAGTTTCATTTAAAAGCCTCTTCCTCTCCCTGTCAGTACATCCTCTTCAGCACCTGTAGCTTCTATGAACTGACTATCTGCTCTGATTTTTACTTTATTAAATAATCATCTGCTCAGCTAGTTTGGGTGACACTAATAGGGAAAAAAATGAAAAATATTTTCATTATAAATTTCATCAATATTTTAGAAGGATAAGCCATTGGAAAACATCTGCAGTTTTCTATCGCAATTTTCAACATTTTCTCTCTGGAACAGAAAGTGATGAAGGAGACAATGGAAATACTGAAATAAATATATTGAATGTCAGGTTTCTTGAGAATATTTATTCTCCCTTCATTGTGTTGTTGGAGCAGCGAAACGTGACACAGAAGTGCTCTTCTGGAATCTCTGTTTAATGACTTGCACGATGAACTCTATCTACTGAGAGTGCTAACAATGGTAGCTTCATTAGTCTTCAACAGCACTGCTGTCTCCATTTCAACTCTCAATCTGAATGTTTTAAAGAGGAGATATGATTTGGAGAACTTTTGAGACTTCTGTATTTTAAGCTAAACATTAATATTTTTCTATTAGAAAACCAGTAGGAATCATTAACTGAGCAAGATTCTGCTTATGAAAAATATGCCTTCAATCTATGAATTTTGTGCCTAATTAAGTAATTCCATCTTATCTGTGGTAAGCTCTTATTCAGTTACAACTACCTAGTCAGAAATGCTTCTACACCTCTAAAGGTCTCTTTTGCCCTAAAACGTTCTACCATTTCAAAAGCAGTTTCTTGATGAACTAAAAAGTACTGTTATGCGAGTTGTTGGGATTGGCAAAAAACCAAACTGAACAATGAAGGATGCACACCAGGAGTTCCAGAAGGCAGGAAAGAGAAACAGCAATGATTCTAGTGGTGAAAGTCAGGCTAAATAGCCTTCAGAGACCAAGTCATCCTTTCTGGAAAGAGGAAGTAAGTTAGTGAAAGGTACACCAAAAATGAGCAAGTGCAAAAAGTAATGATGAAGAGGTGTAGGGTGCTTTGGACAGATGTTAAAATATTCTGTAAAGATTACAACTTGCTAATCAAATTGACTGCTATTATCTATTATCAGTTGGTGGTAGCCCATCAGATAATATGGAGACTGTATTAAGGATGTGATTTGGAAAAGGTGCTAAGAGACATCTTCCCTTCACTGGGACTGTTCCATCTTTGAGACACAACTAGTCAAAGTTAGTAGAGCATAATGATTGGGTGCAAGGACTTTGGAGTCAGAATTCATAAAAAAAATAAATAAATCTCAGCTCCGTAGGTTATTAGCTGGGGACACTGATGCAGTGCAACAGAGCCAGATACACGCCGTACATCTGAGGCAGCTTCATGAACAGAGGAGGGTAATCCTCTCAAACAGTAAGGTCAGATTGGTGGTGGACTTGAATATACCCATCCCTCCCCATGGACTTCTAACTCTCACTGGTGGCCTGAGTCCTACATGGTGCTGTTCTGGGCATAAGATCACCACTGCTCCCAGGCTTTCCAGTCCTGCCTGGGCATTATAAGCTATTACATGACTCACTTCTTGTTCATAATCTAGAGCAGAGATGCCTAATTGACTGAAATTGGCAATGTGTCCATGCTCTCATTGACAAAAGTTTGGGAAAGTAACTTCCTGGCATATTGAGCTTCTGTAAATGAAAGTGGGCTCTCTGCAGAGTACAAGATTTCTTAAATATAGGTAGAAGGTTCAGATGCTGGGTGACCAAAAAGAATGGCAAATTTTCATCATAATCAACCCCTCTGGCCGCCTGACATCAGCACACACCATTATTCCTATACTCACATAGAGTGATTCTTGTTTACACAACCAAAATCATGACCATTTCATCCCCAAAAGGGTCAACCCCAAAAATCTCACTGGTTAACTACATTCATATCTAAGTGCAAGACCACTCAGTAATTTTCATTCTCTCTCAAGTTCTGGGATGATTGCATCTCAAAATTATGGGGAAATTCAAGTTTGTTTCTGCAATATGTTATGCACAAATACATATATGCATTCATTGATTTCCCTCTCCACTGTATGTTTTCTTTTTTTTTTTTTTCTATTTAGTACCTCAGGTGGTCAAGGTTCCTCACCTGATAGAAGAACTTAAAAATTCATGCCAAATACATATGGTTTCTTGGTGTTCCAAAATTTATGAGATTGTTGTAGTCTTCTAATGGCTCTAGCCATTAGACACAAATGTCTGAAAGACACTTCAAGACTCCCCTGAATTTTGTCCTAGTTTGATTTTTTCTTGATAGTGAAGATCAGTCATCCCATTTAATCCAACAACCTCTAGGAGGAGCCCAAAACACCATCTGGTGATCTTATCCTCCAATTCAACAGAAGTAAATTTGAGTCCCCTAGTAGAATCATTTCTCCTTTTGGTGCTAAGAGCTTTTATGGAGCACATTCTAGAGTTATATTGCTGAGTAGTAAATTTCTGCAAATTAGATATCATGTGCAATGTCAAGCAGTGTCACTTCTACCTTTGGGTTCTTGGACCCTAGAATCCTGGCTCTGTAAGGCAGCACTGTACATTGATTCCTGGTTCAAAGTACATAATATATCCTGTAAGACAACACTCCAAACTTAGAAGGTAATGTGTCCCAGTTGGAACTCTGAGTCTTAATTTGTTCCTTTCCATAAGTTTATATATATATGAATAATAGATTATAGATAAAAGCAAAGAATCTATGAACATCAGAAACAAAACAAACAAACAACTCTTAACACTTGTATCGTGGCCATACAAGGCATTTATAAGTCCAAGGATGCCGCTGGTATCAGAAGCATGGTCAATAAGAAAGGCATATTCATAAATAGAATAGATGTCTCTTCAGTTAGGTTAAAACGCTGCCTCCTGTGGGATAGAAAGTAGATATTGTGACCAACTACTACTAGCTAATAGGTTGGCCTTCCCAGGGTAGGGAACTTGGAGTTGTTCACTGCGGCATACAAAACAGGCTCTGAACAGTGGAAAAGGCCAGGCTCTCCTTACTGAGAGCAAATCCTTGTGACTGTGCCTCTCCAACTGTAACGCCCATCCCTGTCAGTGTAATCATGCTGCTCATAAATCATTGAGAAAGCACTGAAGCAAACTGACCTCCACTATATGATAGGAAATCATACCCGCCTGGTTACTAAGAGTCTTTTCTGCCCATTCTGGGTCATTTTTAAGTAGATAAGATAATATGCCATTCAATGTTCCGTTCCTGGGAAGGCTAGGCTCTACCAGTTGGAATTCCGACCTTGTGTATCATGACATAACATGTTGAAGAGAATTTAGGAAAGGTTTTACAAGTGTTGGTCAGGGTCTTCCAAGAATCTGATATAAAAATGGGTAAGCGAGCCATGGGACTGTGATGCAACTTTGACTTATAATGGAAGAGAGAGGGAGAAGAAAATAACTGGAAGTATCCTAGAATAATAGTAGATTTGAGAAAGCCTTATGAGAACTCTTAAGCAAAAATTGGCCTTCCGAGAGTGCCAGGGTCTCAGGAACTGATTGACTTTTAGTACTCCTCCTGTGGCTGGAAACCTTAGGAGGCATGGGGGCCACAGATTTCAAAACACAGTACATGAGGCCCTTGGTTAATTGCACTCCTTATAGTTAGCTTCCTGTGGAATGTATTGTCAGTGGCCAATATGACAGATAATAAATCCCCAATACCTGATTATCCAGAGAAAAAATATAAAGTTGTTAATACTAAAATTGTCCATAAGGGGCTGGGATTCTAACTCAGTGGTATGCACTTGCCTTCCATATGTGAGGCCCTGGGTTTAATCCTCAGCACCATGTAAAAATAAGTAAATAAAACAAAGATATAAAAAGTTTTTTTTAATTGTTCATAAAACCACCGAACATTTTTTTTTTTGGTTTTTGTTGTTGTTGTTGTTGTTGTTTTGGTTTTGGTACCGGGGATTGAACTCAGGGGCACACAACCATTATTTTGTATTTTATTTAGAGACAGAGTCTCACTGAGTTGCTTAGCTCCTTACCATTGCTGAGACTGTCTTTGAACTCAGGATCTTCCTGCCTCAGCCTCCCCAGTCACTGGGATTACAGGCATGTGCCACAATGCCCAGCTAAATTCTTTAGTTTTTAGTGTCCAATCTGCTTTCCTGGTTAGACTTTTGCTGTGGTCTAAATGTGTTCCCCAAAATTCATACGTTGAAACTTAATCACTAATGTGATACTATTAAGAAGTGGACCATAGGAGTTGATTAAGGCACAAAGGCAGAACCTTCATGGATAGGTGTATGGACCTTGAAGGAGTGGGCTCATCTCTATCACCCACACGCAGTATCCATATCCTCCGGAGGAAGCAGCAAACAGGCACCATCTTGGAAGCAAAGTTCAGGCCCTCACCAGATGCCAAACTTGCTGATAAACTGATCTTGGAATTCCCGGCTCCCAGAACTGTGGTTTATAAGTTAACTGCATTTAATTTATATAAACTATTATTTATAAATTACTCATTCTATGGTATTTTGTCATAGCAACACAAACTAAGAGAGTTACTAAAAAAATTTCATTGATATTCTACTTTCTCTTCTAGTTTTCATGGTACATAGAAAGTTTTAATAAATCACATGAATGTATAATTATTGCATTAATTAGGAGGGACAAGTTAGGGATATCACTAAGAGAAGTCAATGGTCACTAAACCAGTCTTCATAAAATGGTACTTTCCAAATGGGCCACTTGACTCAGATATTTGATCCCCAGATCTGTAGCTATAGAAACTCTGCAGCACACTCAAGGGTGATTAGTCTTAGTAAAGGCTTTAAGACTAAATAACCAAACTCACACATGCAAGTACATAAACCAAAATCTCAACATATTAATTTACGGTGAGAATATAGTTTCCAAGAGAAACTAAATATTCATGTCAGTTAATCTGATCATGCTTTCCATCCACTTAGGAATCTCTACATAGAGAAGAAAATTATTTGTGATGTGAATACTTAATGATAAATAGATCAGAAGGAAAAGAGTTAATTAAAGGCAATGCGATTTAGGAGAAAAGCTTGGGAGTCAGGTAGACCAAGTTCCTTTGTAGAATGTACTTGTAAGTAACCAACTCCACCCATAAAAGATTCATGGTTTTTAAATTTTATTTTAAAATAATGAATTTATTTCAATCTTCTTGAGGAGCATCTATAATACTTTTTATAAACATCTACTCCAATTATAACGCTAAATTAAATTAATGTCCTTGTTATTATGTTTTCAGGTTTTCAATATCTTGGTTGCAGCTTAAAGTTTCATAGTGCTATTGTTTTAGGGCTGGGATCATCTTTCATAGCTCTCTGTTCTGTATCAAATGAGCCTTGGTTCTCTTCCATTCTATTTTCCTCAATGTCCCTGACATATCTCTACTCATTTTTCAAGGTTCAAAATCACATTATCCCCTCTGTATAATCTCCTAAAACCTCCATGCTTCCATGCAGTCCTGGGCAGTTGGATGGTTCCTCCTTGGGGCATTGATTTTGATGTCATCTTTATAGCGCTTGTCACATAGTACTGTGGCCTAGGACTGGAAGGGTCCAGGGAAGAGAATCCACCACAATGCTGTGCAGTGTGGTGTGAGGTTTCACTGAACTAACCAGTTGTGCAAACTGATGGAAAACAGGTAACTGATATGTGAATTCCTGGAAGATGTGAGATCAGCATCAAGGTAGCAAGTCAGATCTGCAAGGCGTATGGAGACCTTAAAGGGGAAATTAGTCAACAGCAGAGAGAATTAGGGAAAGATCGAAGAGCTGATCCAGACTCTAAGGGATGGTCTAGAATTTAGGTCAATAAGAAAACAAGGGCATTAGTCCAGTTCTCTCTCTTGCTGATGCAGATATCACAAAGCTCAAAAGCAAAGAAACTGTTTGCTAGTTAGCATGACTGTCTTCACTCTTAAAGTTCACTGAGAACATAACTTACTTGACACTCCCACCCTAGCAGAATGCCTGATTTGTTGAAATAATGGATGGATAGATGGACTTAGACTTTCAAATCCAATACTTAGCACTACTACTCATTTTTGCATCTCTGTTACATCTATTTCAACTCATCTGAATAACTTTATACCTAATAAGTTGTTTTCATGTGAGGCTGTACTGAAAGTTATAGTAGAATTTTACCAAATGTGATGTTTGTCATCTTTTACAACAGTTTTTAAGAAAAATGATTAAATTTTTTGTTTTGTTCATGAATTTAGAATGCTTCTGGCATGTACAATTATTTTTTGTCTTTTGAAAATGAGAAGCTTTGTTTCTGAAATACATTGGAAAAATATTAACACATTTATTAATATTTTAAATGACATTTGTGTGCACACAAGTAACTGGATAGAAAATATATATGTATACAAATATATATACATATAATGTCTCACTGCTATAGTTTGGACCTTGAATGTCCCCTGAAGGCCCACAGGTTGAAGGCTTGGACCACAGTCTGTTTCACTATTGGGGGGCAGCAGAAGGTAGGGCCTAGTGGAATGAAGTCAGGTCACTGGGGCATGCCCTTAGAGGAGATATTGGGGCTTCTGCCTTTCCCTCTTTGTTTCCAGGTCACCACAAGTTGAACATACATCCTCCATCACATTCCTAAGATGTACTTTTTGCAACAGGGCCTCACAAGCATGGACCATAATAATTATTTCCTTCATATAAGTTGATTTATCTCAGGTATTTGTCACAGCTATGGAAAGAAGTTGAATACCACTGATGTTTAACAGAAATTATAAACACAACTTGGTTTTAGTATACTTTGGGTTTGAAACCAGGCAATTTTACATTTTGAAAACAACAACAAAACTACATTTCAAACCGAGGAAGTACAGATACCAAACAAGGTAGCTCTGGTTTTTAATTCAGCTCCTGAAGAATTTTCAGGTTTGCTTAGGCATCCAGAGTTTTAAGGAAATGGTTTCCCAGACCCTCAGCTCTCAAGGATGCTGTGTCCTAACATTGTTGTGCCTGAGTGATGTACCCTTAGCCTGTGGCTTCTTCTTCTCCAGCCCCCTTTCATTTCATTGTCCTTCCAAACAAAGGGACAATTTGAAAATATCCAGTTCAAAACCTATTTGCTGATTCTATTTGATTGCATCTTAAAAGCTATTTTCGTAAATTCTTTTAACTGAAAAACACTTATGACAATTACAAGAGTGCTATACATTTTGGTAAAATCTATAAAGTCTTTCCACTCTAAATTTAGTATGAAAATTATTACTTGCAAGCATCAATAAGCCAATGACTTTTTTGTTTTACTTAGAGTAACTAGTGCAGTGCACTGTTTATGTAGGATCAATACATATTGGCTAGACTTCTCCATCCAATTTGCTATACAAATATAAAATGTTTGAACCTCAAAAATGTTTTGGGTCAGGTCATAAACATACATCATTTAATATAGTGTGTGTGTGTGTGTGTGTGTGTGTGTATACACACACACACACACACACACACATACACAAGGGATTCAACCCAGGGACACTTAACCCCTTAGTCCCAACCCTTTTTTGTATTTTATTTTAATACAGGGTCTCACTAAATTGCAGAGGCTGGCTTTGAACTTGCAATCCTCCTGCCTCAGCCTCTCAAGTCACTAGGATTACAGGCTTATGCCACTGTGCCCAGCTAAATAAAATAGTTTGACCTCAATTTTTCAAACTAATTTTATCAAAGCTCTATGTGACAATAGAAAAATAAATGTAATTGTTATGTATACTCTTTTATGCAATTTCTTAATTGATTTTAGAGTCCCAATGCTTACTTTAGAAGCATATATAGTCTAAAATGTTCATTATCGCTGATATTATTTGTAATTAATAACTATTAGCATTCTTAATTAAATTTTAAAATTTCATTTGTATTATCTAATAGTTTCTTAATCATCACTTAAGTTAGTAGGTTTTGTTTTGTTTGTTTTAAGTAATACAAATCAACTGTCTATCTTTAAAAAAAATTGATTGGAATGAATGATATCAGGGACCTACAAAAACCACTGTGAGTTCAGAAAATCATATATATGAGAAGAGCAAATATCAGTGCAGATTCTGGGGCTAGAAAATAATAATGGCCAAAATTACCTCATGATAGGATACAGCCCTGGAAATGATGAGAGGCTAATAATTCATAACAGCTTCCCAAATCTAAAAACAGGCAAATTAGTATTTTGATTGGATGAGAAATTTTCAACAAATTGTCCTCTACATTAAAGTATTTAAACATCCAAACACCATCCCTTCAGAAAATTTCACTGAAATGGAGGACTTGTATTTTAACAAGACTTGTATTTTTTGGCATGTATTTATAGTACCAATGCATGGCAATTGACTTCTGTTATTTTGTTTTTCAGGCTTATTAGAATATCTATCAATATAGTAATCCAGCATGATATTGTATGAGATGACAAAAGAATTTAGGCCTCTATAGACAAAGAATAAGAGTTGACAGATCAACAAACTAGAAAAAAAAAAAAAGTATACTGCTATCCCTGCTAGGTAAAAGCAAATTGCCTCTCCTCCTCCCCTTCCCCTCCTTCTTCATTGTCCCCCACCCTCTCCTCCTTCTTCTTCTTAATTTTTTAAACTGTATGGGAGGAACATTATATGCTGTATACCACATTGCTTCAGCAAAAAGGCACTATCACAAATAGCACAATCAGAGCTACCATCAAATTCACCTTCCCTTCTTCAGGAAGCTAACCCATGGATTAAGTGGGAATGTGCAAGGAATTACGATCCCTATAATTTTCAAATTCCAAATACCCCCAGAAATGCAGTATTGCTTTTGATTTGTTATTTTGGCAGGAAAGAGCAGGGTAAACTTGCAGCTGACCTATGGTAGCTTTGTGGTTATTTCCAGGGATGCCCAGCAAAGAGGAATTCAATGTACAAGCCAGTGATACAGAAAGTGCTCGTCTTATTCTGTTTTCCCTTGCCATAGTAATACTCGAGACTAGGTAGTTTATAAAGGCAAGAATTTTATTTAGCTCATGGTTCTGGAGGCTGGAAGTCTATGAGCAGACAGCTGCGTCTGGTGAGGGGCTTGTGCTGCATCCTAACATGGCTGAATATCAAAAAGGCAAGAGGAAACATTCAGAAGAGAGGAAATAGAGAGGAAGCCTCCCTTTATAACAGCCCATTCATTCAGGAAGCAATTCTATCCACCAAGAAAAGCATCAATCCCTGTTAACACCGCATCACCTCTTAAGGTCCCAATTTCCAACACTGCCACATGACAATCAAATTTTAACGTGCATTTTGGAGGTCACAAACCATATTCAAACCAGAGCAGCTGTTTAATGTCTGAAACTCCCCTGAATGGATTCTGTTCTAGCTGGTCTACATTGTTTATTAAAAAGATATAGGTTTCTAATCTGTACCTGTTTTTTTTTCAGATTCTTTGCCCCTTTATTATTTGGGTTGTTTGCCTTCTTATTGTTGAGCTGCAAGAGTTCTTTATATGTTTTAGATACTAAACTCTTATCAAATACAATTTGCAAATATTTTACCCATTCTGTAGATTATCTTTTCTCTTTCTTTTCTTTCTTTCTTTTTTTTTTAACCTGTTTACCTGGTACATAGCCTAGTTTGTCTGTAAAGTCAGTGGAGTGGAAAAGATCCCTTGAGAAACTTGTTCTGGAGATGAACTCCATTCTGCCATCCTGCACAACTACAGGAAGACAAAGGACCAACCTGAAGTTGCCTTTTGTGCTTTCATATCGCTGCTTCTGTAAATCCTTTGCCCACAGGAAATCTTTCTGGGTGAACTTCACTAGAATCTAGCAAATCCTTTCAATGATCTGATTCAGGGAAATTGCTGCATGAAAGAAGATTCTCAAGAGCTTTCCTTTGAATCCTCTTCTATGGTAACTTTTATTCCATAGATCAGATAACAACTGAAAAATGCTGCTGTTTTTCTGCATGTATCTATACACCAGAATAATTTGTCATATGATGGGCTCAGGGTCTAGTAAATGTATTTTTAAATTTTTAAAAAGAAACAATTCATTTACCCAAAATCTAATATGGTGTTCTGGACCCCTAGAAAATAGCACTAGCTCAGAATTAACATCTACTGCCTAAGAATCCAACAGTTTTGAATATAATACTTTCCCTAGTGCAATTATCTGAGTAAATAAATACAGTTATCTTCGAGAAGGCATAGGTAAAAGGTTCACAGTGTGCACTTGCAGTGTTACAAATATAGCTTTTAAGATGCAATCAAGTAGAATCAGCAAATATATTTTGAACTGAGCATTTTCAAATTGTCCCTTTGTTGAGTAGGACTTTATAAAATGAAAGGGAACTGGAGAAGGAGAAGCAGCAGGCTAGGGGTACAGCACTCAGGCACACCAATGCTAGGACAGAGCATCGTTGAGAGCTGAGGGCCTGGGAAACCATTTCCTTAAAACTCTAGACACCTAAGCAACCCTGGAAAGTCTTCAGGAGCTGGCTTGAAATCCAGAGCTACCTTGTTTGGTATCTAATCTGTATTTTCTTGGTTTAAAATCTAGTTATATTTGTTGTTTTCCAAGAGTACACATTGTATGTTTTTAAACTCAAAGTATACAAAGACCCAACTTTTGTTCATAATTGCTGTTATGCATCAGTTGGTGCTCAACTTCTTTATCTATTTTGTTTCAGCCTCTTCATACTCAAGGTTCTATTTTAGTGCAATCCTGTTTTCTCAGGCTGTTCAATTTGCTAGTTTAAAAAAAAATAACATTTGAACTTGAACCAATTAATCACAGTCTGAGATCTGTGTAGATCATGCCATTCTAATTAACACAATGGCATGACTGTATATTACAGTAAAAAAAAATACCTAATCTGCCTTTGAGATTTAATAACTTATCATGAGTACTGTATTTCCACTGGAGTCACGGTGCCCAGGTCAGGTATAAACCTCCCACCAGCATTTCCCATCTTGGGAAAGAAATGAGTAAGGAGTGTATAAAAGCTCTGGCATTGTCCTCTTCAGATTTAAAATGCTTGATGAAGGAAAACTTTTTTAGATGCTCCTAGGGAGCATAGTCAGAAAGTGATTCATATATGATAAAAACACTCTAGCATTTCTGTTTCTGAGGGTCTTTAAAATTTTTCCTCTAAATTAAGCCACGTTTAAAATACAACTTCTTTTTCATTAACCAGTAAAGTGTAGAGTGTACTCAGTTACCCAGAAATTCATAGCCTCTGGAAAAGGAGACCATTTGGCAAAATTATTATTTCTAATGTTGCATTTCATCCCTTTTGTTGAAGAATCCATATTCATTCTGAAGGATAACACTGTCCCTAGAGTTGTGCTGATATAAGTTAATAAATTTGTATTTATTAATAAATTTGTATGTATGGGTGTGTGCATGTATGTGTATGTGTATACACAAAACTTCTCAAATTTAACTATTTTCATTTTGTTCCCCAGACATGATGGGATCCCTCCTAGTTACAGATATGAAAGTTATGTAGGAAAAAACATGTTTTTCTTTCAAGAAAACAACCTCAAGCAGAAGGTCAGCATCTTCATATAAGGAAAGAACAGCTCTATCAGACAGAGGGGAATTTTCTAAGCAAAAATACCTCCCCTGTGGAAGAGGCTTAATGGGATTAGGGACATTAGGTTACTCCAAGTCTTTGGAATATGCCATATACCCACATTTCCATTTCCAATGTTAAAGTAGCACTCTTTTCTGGAAGTGCTGATGCTCACATAGAAAGTCTGCCTGGGCTATACAATCAGTTTTTCATGTGATTAAGTCACTGGACTTTTTTCAGGGTGGTTATACAAAAGTCCTGGTTGTATTCTGGGTTCTGAGAACAGAACTTATTCTTTTGAGATTTTATTCTCTACTTTAAATTATCTGATGTTACCAAAGGCATGAATTCAATCCCAAATGCTTGAACTCAACATTGTTTTATGATGATCTTTGGTGGCAACTCCATGGTCAGTGAGAGTCTTATCCTCAACACCAATAGTCTCAGTTATTTGCTATTTGACCATAAGCATCGTGTTTTTCTGTGTTTCCTTCACAAGCAAGGACCAGGACTTCATTACTTCAGCTCAATGTGGATGACCACACCTGAGGACTTCACATTTCCCTTATGGTCATTTGTTTACAATGCAGCCTCTGGTACCAACATCCGTATAAGTGAGGACATAACCCCAAGCAACAAATCTGTACTGTAGCCCAGTCAAGCTAAAGGAAATGGACAAAGGTTTAAATAGTGGGTATTTGAAACCCACAAGAAACAATGTGGATTCTGAGGGTAAGAGGAACAGAAACCAAAACAGTGATTTTTATTTATTTCTTTATTGGTAGGAATTGTCTTGATAGAAAACCACTGCTCATATGAAATAAATGCCAAAGGTATTTAGTCTCTTTGTTTTGCAACTCAAAATTCAAATTCCAAGGTAAGGTTTCTGAGACTGGCCTAGTTTCTGTCACATTCTGTTGGCTACAGGAGGATAGGACACTAATACTGGAAGAGAAAAAGGATGCATAAAGCCAACTCACATGCAAATAAAGTGATCTGATCTAAATTTTTAGAGGATTGGATTAATTTATCTATACTAAAGCTAAGATAGGCAGTTTATAAGTATTTGATTTGTTGACTAGTTTAGAAACAAATCAACACCTCTGTCATTTCCCCCTACATTTTCTATTTTTGTTCTATATTTTCTCTTCTACTTTCTGCTCCTTAATTTTTCCTCTTATTTTAGAATTCCATTCTTACGAAACAGTCAGAGACTGACAAGTAGAGCACATATATTTATCTCCATTCCGTCTCAAGATCCCTGTGAAATAAATTTTTTAAGAATCATAAACAAAACATATTAATAGTTGTGATGAAAGTAGGGTAAGAGATGAGAGATTTAAAAAGCATTCTGAAGACAAAGCATAAACAAACATCACTGAAGCTATGCTGAACAATTTTTTCAACCTGTAGTCATTTTTCTGCATCTTTGGGCAATCCAGAACCAAGGAATTAATCTAAGGAATTGAAAATAAGGGGGAAATGGGTTTGAACATGATGCAATTTGAGTGCTCTACACCCCCATTTGACCACAGCACCCCAAGACACACAGCAGAAAGGAGTACTTTACACCAGACAACTCCTTAATGAAGATGCTAAATGAATAGTAATGGATACACCTGGGCTCCAGGAGTACTGATTGGTACCCAAGGTTGAACTTTTATTCTAGCATAAGGGGCACAGCTTAATAGCTGATTGAGTACGCTATGACCCTAAAAGAACTCCAAGAAGAACTTTTCCACTGCATCAGAGCTTTCAAAATTCTCATCCAGAGAAGAAATTCGGAGAAACCAGTCCAATTTGGAAAATAAAGACAACTTGCTCCAGAGATCCAGTCCTCCTCAAGATAAATTGACACATGTAGCATTGATGCTGATTGTCCCCCAGTATCCAATCTTTAATATTTTCTGTAATTATAGAACCCTGATTTTAGCTAGTTATATGGCTATTCAAAAAAAGAACATCTTTTCCAGCTGCCGTTGAAGCTTAAGGTGATGATGTGATGGATTTCTCGCCAATGGATGAGGAAGTATTGGTGTGTCCATGTTCTCAGAAAGAGCATGCCATTATCCCCCTGTGCAGGCTTTCTCTAGGTTTAAAAAAAAACTAAGAAGCAATGGCCGGATTGTCATTGAGTTGATCTTGGGAATGGAATTCATACATAATGAAACTTAAAAACAGGGGCTGGGGACTGAAACCATGGAAAGTCATTTCAATTTTGTATGGTTTTTTTTTTCTGTTACCAGCAGCTGAACCTGACACCAATGAATACTGCAGCCAAGACAATAAACTACATGAAAAAGACATGACAACCTTAACCACAGAAAAATTTTCCTGGAAAAGATAATTTAAAGGAAAAAAAAGATAACTTTAAAAAAACAACTGTATATATTCAGAGATAATCAAGAAAATATCATATTCATTAAGAAAAGTCTATTAAAAAGGAGCAAAAGTAAAAAAAAAAAAGAGCTCCAAAGACTACAAATTTGACTCTTCCTTCTATCCTCAGGAACATCAATAAAAGGCTGGAAAATAATATTTCCAAAACTTCCAGATTTTAGAACAAAAAGGCAAAGAGAATGAAAATGAAGAGAAAAAAATGATTAGAGTTTTTTAAACAGATAGATCTAGGAGTAATTCTCTCAGCTTGATTCTGTTGTGACAATGATATGGAGCAAAACCCAAGACTGACTTGGGATAGTTGCATATTGTAATCAATAAATAAACTTTGGCCAGGCAGGGTGGTGCACTCCTGTAACCCCAGAAACTTGGGAGGCTGAGGCAGGAAGATGTCGAGTTCAAAACTAGTCTCAGCAACTTAGTGAGGTACTTAGCAACTCACCAAGACCCTGTCCCCAAATAGTATATAAAGAAGGACTGGAGATGTGGCTCAGTGGTTAATCTCTGGTACCAAAAAAAGAAAGGAAGGGAGAAAGGAAGGAAGGAACTTTGTTGTAGGCCACAGAGATTTGCAGTGGTCACCCCTCAAAGAGATTTTATCTTGAGTTCACACACAAAGACAGGAAAATGAAATTTTCACTGGGCTTCTTTCTCATCATAACACTGGATACTAGGAAAAATAATAGTCTCTGGATTTTCAGGAAAATGAGAGTAAACCTGAAATTTCCAACCTTCCAGATAACTATAGGGAAAATAAGAACATTGTCAGACATGAAAGAACTCAGATATTTACCTAGTCTATTCTATTTCTTCAGATGTTACAAGGGGATCTCTTCAGTAAAACAAGAAAGATTCGGAATAATTTTTACACAGGACTGATAATTGAAATATTTGAAAAAGATTTTGAGAGCAAATGTAGGGGAGTAGCTAGTATGTGTTGGCTTCCACCAGGGGATTATAGTTTGCATTTTTGAGGATCTGACATAACCTGAAAAACCTTTCTCCAGAGCAAAGATCTAGCTGTTGTTATGTCAGTAACAGCATCTGAACTACTAGTGCACCACCCCCTCCTTCCCCCTGGAATACTAGGTGGAAAAGACAGAGAAAACAATGAGAGACGCCTGAGGAAGAATCAATTGGAGGAACTTCTATCTCTCCTGTCATTCATTCAGTTAATTCAAAGAATACTTTGAGCACACACTATAGACCAATCCCTATACAATTCCAGGAGATTCGTAAGAAAATGAGACAGTCTGTGCTTTCAAGGAGCTCACAGTCTTTCAGGGAAGATTAGCTCATATAAACTAAGCACCATGCAAAGAGATACTGACATGCTAAAGGTAGGTGTAAGAGGAAGGGATAAAGAGATTAATTTTGTGTTGCAAAGGGTAGGGGTGTCCTAGAGTCCTCAAACCTTTCAGAAGGGTCTGAGTCTCTAGATAAAGTGGCTCCTGAGGTTAGCATCCTTTTGTTGTAGGAAACAGTTTTCTTTTTTGCTTAAGCCAGTAGCATATAAAAGTTCTCTAACTGAATTTTCTAGCTCTAAGGAATCTTAAGCCAAACCGCAGAACAAAGAGAATTAGTCAAAGAAGTGCCAGTGAAAAATCAGCAAACCAGAAGACTAAGTCCAAAGAGGCAGGAGGGAGCCTTCTAGAAAGCCACCAAAGAGTCTCACATGGGAAGGAAAAGTGCATGGAATCCATAAACCTCTGAGAGTGAAGACTGGGAGAGAGTTCACACAGCCCACAGTGGGATTGTGTTAAAGTGGTGCTGAACACTGGGTAATGAATTCACAAAACAGAACAGGCCTTCCTGATGTGGGGAATGAGGTGGAGACGAGTTACAGGTAATCACAATGATCAATTGAATACATAATATAAACTTGCTTGGTGGAAATAATTTAGTGATTTGTTACAGCAAATTAGATGTTGGAATGAAAGTGTGGTTATGGCTGTTGTGCTTGTACTCCAAATAGAATCAATTTACGGTTAATAGAATAACTCGGGTGAGCAGTGTGTGACAGTAGGCAATGAATAAAAGTCTTACTTTGCAGTACATTTATGTTTATTAATAGGCAGCAAGCCCCACTCTCTTGCCCCCTATATATATGAAAGAATGAGCAAGAAGACTCATTTATTTGCACTTACGTATGAAAGAAGGGGTGGAATGATGGATCAAGATTAACAGTTTATTTAGAGAAAATATAAAATCCTAAATTTCAGGTAAATAAGAAGCAGGAGGAGGAGGAGGAGGGGGGAGGAGGCGGCAGAATGTTAGCTGACCACAATTGCAAAACGGGTTATCTTTTGGGAGTCGGGATCTGGAAGGGTACTTATGTGGGTCCTGCAGCAGCAGAGTTGACGAAGGGAACACTGAATTATTTATCTAGATGGATAAAGTGACATCAGATTATGAGGGTCATGAATGTCAAGCTGAGAGTCTTCCTATCAATCTTGTGGACTAATGGGAAACGCTGCAAAAGACTGAGAATGCAGTACCTTGAGAAATGACTCAGGCAAACTCCAGGCCCTGGGTTAAGAAAACTTCTGAAAGTGATCCTGCTTGAAGGGCTGGCTCGGACCCAACGCCCCGCCCAGCCGTCGGTAGGCTCCACCCTCTTCCCTCCCCAGGCACCGCCCCCTCCCCCGCAGAGCCTGGGAGCTGCCCAATCCCCCACCCCGGTTTAGCCTAACTCCGCCCCCGACCGCCCCGCCTCGCCCCTCTGTTTCCCTGGAGACGCTCTAGGCGTCCCCTCTCTCTGCCCAGCGGTGCCAGGTCTTGGAAACTCCACGGGAGGAGGGGGCGGCGCCGGCACCCTGCACCTGCCACCGGAGGGGACTCACTTCTGCAGAACGGAAAACCAGAGCTGCTCCCTAGGGCCAGTTCTCCGAGGTTCGTGACGCTGGGGGCGAGACTGGGGACAGGGCCTTCTCAGCTCCTCGTTGAGGTGGGCTGTTCTTTCCAGGCAGTCCGTTCCCCAGCCCCAAGACCTTTCTCCATCAGTGGGTCTCAGGCTCCCTAAGTTGAGGCCCTAGTCAATTCATTCAAAAACAATCGAAAGGACTAGAGAAAGGCGCGCCCCAATTCACCTGACCCTCTCAGAGCCATGAAAAAATAAACAGGTGTAGGAAAAAGTTGATAGGCGTGAATTCTTTTTGTTCTTTCAAGGAGCATAATTTTTGTGATATTTCTTCTGTAGTTTTCTTAAAACTTTCTTAGAACTAGGAGAGAACAAAAAGGGGATTAAACTGTTTTCTGTTAGGGTGAAGAAAACTCCATCTCAAAAACTTAAGAGAACAAACAAGTGATTATCCCTAATATCCCATTTGTATTGTACTATCAGTACACACACATATTTCAGGTGTTTTGATGTTTCATCAAATTAGTGATAAGTTTCATTGGGTCTACACTTTGGGTGGTTTATTTTTAACAGTGATTCATTTAAATACATAGTAGGAACATATACAAATACTAGGTACAAACACATAATATTTGTTGTATGAATGAACCTTATTGCATGCTTAGGGTGGCAGAGGAGTTCTTCTGTTGACCGAATTTTTAATTTTCCTTCTCTCTTTACTATTTTATTTTTCTTCCTGATTTCCAGGCTGAAGTCTGTAAGCCTGGAGAGAGCTTCAGCAGTAATTTGCAAATGTAAGTTAGGTGAAACGTGGCCTGCCTTCAAACACTTTTCCGACTCTCTGTTTTGATCTAACCATCAATAAATGTCAGTTGGCAGGAAATGTGTGATTTCTATTTACTTAACAACCTATGTAACTATCCACCACAGAATGCTATAAGCATCCAAAAATTATGATGCAAGGGATAAACATTATTTATTGACTTCTTAAAATCATTCGTGTGAATTCTTTTTTGCTCTTTCAAGGAGCATGATTTGTTAGATTATGTAGTTTTCTTTAAAGTTTCATAGTAAAAGAGCTTGTGGTGATGGCATGAAAAGTTTTCATTCTTCTGGATGATTTTTGTACATAGTAGCAAAATCATATTTATTTTTAACTCTTTTGATGATTGATATGCATGTATATTTATATATCTGTATCTATATATCTACATATACATATTTTATATATATACATATTATGGTATTATATATATACATATTGTGGTTTATGAGTTTTAATTCTCTCATCCCAGCTTTTATCCCAAAATGGCTGAACTCTGGGGACATTGGTCCACCTCAGACAGTCCCTCCCTAAGTAGCCTCTGCCTACAAAGTAGTAGTACCCCCTCACACACCCTTTGTGTTTTCTGATGAGGGCATCTCTGGGGATAGTGGGAAGGAGGGTTACTCTTTGAAGAATTTTACTTGGGGGCCAGAAATTTAAACTCACACCGTGGGACACTTTCAGCCTGACCCAGAACTCTCAAACCTTTCATCCTGTATTCTCCATTCTCATTTGTCTTTGCATGTGGGGGCCAAACTTAGAGACTGTAACCGCTGATACAAGAACCAACCAGCAGATCAAAGAATGCACCAAATCTCTTCTGAATACCAACAGTGGAATGGCTTTAGGCGGCCTTTTGATCTCTGTCTCAGCCCCATGGTGCCACATGTAGCACAGCCCACTTACTGGCACTGAGGGGGCAGCCTCTGGGTCCTCCTAACAGACTGCTTCAGCCTGGGTTCCTGGGGCTAAGCTCATTTTGATACCAGCCAGAGAGGTACCTCTTATTCTGCTTTTCTCTTACTCACCTGAATCTGAGCAATTCCCCTTGTTGTAATCACTCTGCCCTATGTTTTCCTCTGCGGTGATGAGCTGGGAGAACCCCCGATAGCCAAGAGCGATGTGCTCCATTTCTGCTGTGGGTCAAAGTCAGTCACCACACAGCAGCACTCAACCCATTTTTCACAGCTGAGACTAGGTTGGAGCTCACCTAGGAACCGGGAACACTGGCCAACACTAGGAAAGCCATGTAGCTCAGATTAACAAAGAGCAATAGGCTTCTTCACTCTACAGGTATAATTAAAGCCTCAAATGACGGGCTCCTAAACATACTTTCATTTTTTCTCCTTGTTTTTCTCTTTGGCCTATTCTACTTGCTAGAATATAGTTACTTCCTACTTTCAGAAAATTCAGCATAAACAATACTGAACAAAAGAGATGGTGATTACTTAGATAAGAAAACAATTTGCTATAGTAGCCCACTAAATATGTGGTGTATTTCAAACATTATGTGCATCATGAAATTCAGATCACACATCATCTATTATGTAAAATAAAGTACACTTATGTGCCCATGTGTTATTTATGAAGAACAAAATATCCTTGCCCAACAGGCATAGGTAAGGTAAGAGGTGGGGTTTAGAGCAGGGAGAGAGTCTGCTCAATTTCCACCCCAACTCTGAGCTTAAACTTTCCAACCTAGATTGGCTGAGGGATATTTTTCCAGCATGCAGCTAATAAGTTTTTTCCCATTTTATAATTCTGCTCTGACCGACCCCCATTCAGAGTTTGTGCCTTGAGGCTTGCCAGCAGGGCTTGCAATACTTACATTAAACTAAATTTAAGAGTAAAGGTGCTCCTGCTGCTCATGTTCTCAGATCAGAGGAGAGCAAAATGAAGGAACTGGCAGCTGAAACTTTAATGGTTGAAAACGTTGACTCAAATTTGAAAAAAAAAAAATCGCGGTTGATCTGGGTGACAAAGAAGACATGTTGCTCTCCGTGTACATCATTTGCATTTGATTTCATTAGATGCTTGTATTTCTAGCCAAAAATTGTCTAACCCAAGTAAACATCAAAGAGGATTCAGGGTTATACACAATTACATATAAGAGGAAAGGAGGAGTAGGATAAAAATTATATAAGTGGAAGAAAGGACTTTTAGTAGAGGGGGTGGAGAGAGAGAAGGGGAGGGGAGGGGAGGGGAGGGGAGGGGGGATAGTGGAGAATGGGATAGACAGCAGAATACATCAGTCACTAGAAAGGCAATTTATAAATCAATGGAAATGTAACTGATGTGACACAGCAATCTGTATACGGGGTAAAAATGGGAGTTCATAACCCACTTGAATCAATCTGTGAAATATGGTATATTAAGAACTATGTAATGTTTTGAACAACCAACAATAAAATATTATTAAAAAAAAAAAAAAAAAAAAAAAAAAAAAAAGAGGATAGATTTTATATAACATACTGGTAGGCCAACTTTTGCAGCGGATTATAAGCACCTTGATGGGAATTATTGCCTGGATCAGAGCTTCTGCAGTCTGTCTCTCTGCAAGTTGCTGAATCTTCTCAGTATTGGGGAAGTTTCTTGGTGAATCCTTTGAATGCCCCTGCAAAGGAGCAGAGATCGCTCTGCCCCCACCACCCATTACATCATGCCTGGTAAGGCAAAGTGGGGACCTCAGAACAGTTTCAACTCGCAGAGGCTGGAATGTCCTGACTCAAGATATCACAGCTGTTGTCTCCTTCTCTCCCATTTGAAATCTACTAGGGCTGGGTAGGTGAGATTTAAAAACTGAGTTAGCTCAAAGTTACTCTGTCACATCAGAAGACTCTGGTCTTTAGAGCTTCTCTGAAGTAAAGCATAGGAAATGGATTTAGGAGACTTTGAGGTCTCTCAGACCTGTCCATGGAGTTTAACCCTAAGTTGGTCAGAAATTCTTGACACATGTTCTGCATAATGTTGCCATTTAGTAAATTCTAATCATCCTAATCCAGAGTTACTATTAATATAATTTTCAGTCAGAAAAAGATTTTTTTTTTTGGGGGGGGGTACCAGGAATTGAACTCAGGTGCATTTGCCCACTGAGTCACATCCCCAGCCCTATTTTGTATTTTATTTAGATACAGGGTCTCACTGAGCTGCTTAGTGCCCCACTTTTGCTGAGGCTCCCTTTGAACTCGTGATCCTCCTGTCTCAGCCTCCAAAGCCACTGGGATAATAGGCATGTGCCACTGTGCCCGGCAGAAAAAGGATTTAACTAAAAGGAATTAAGGCATTATATTATGATGTATGCTATATAATGTAAAGCATTTCTGATGTTTTTTTTCTGGAGAAAAGTATTAATGTTTACTGATTAGACTGTAAAACTATAAAACTACTGTACAACTACTATAAAACTACTGATTAGACTTTAAAACTATAACTGTATAGAAATAAGAAGACATTATGTTTCATGAAGCAGAGCATGGCTTGATAAACCAATATTAGGACTATAATATAAAACATTGATCTTCATTAGACTAATCTTTTTAATTATGTGAAAATTATTTCAAGGCCAAAGTAATAATCTTTTTCAGAAACACAAGACTACCCAAGACTACCCATTTCTACACTGAATTTCAAAAGATTTTTCATTTATGTCATAGTGCAGAACAGTGATCTATTCCAAGTCACAGTGAGATCTTGACACTTCTGAGCTCTAAATCCATTAATATATTTTTATCTCAATCAGAAACTAGTTTTCAAGACTCTACCCCATCAGGATCCCACCAAAATTCTCCCTAACTTTTTGACCACATCTTCTTCTAAACATTTGAAATCCATAGTTATCCTGAAAACCTTCATGCTTTAATTGCAACCATGTCCCATAACAAAACCGTTACCAAAGCTGCTGATGATCTGAATCTTAGTGAATTTATTGGATTTTCTCCTCATCCACTTGGTGATGAAGATGCAGCTGAGGAATAAATTGACCAAAAATCAGACAGTAGACAGATAATGAGAAGAGAACCTGCAGAATCTACTCACTGAGTATGATTCCCAAGTAACAGAACAATAGCTCTACCTACAGAGGCATTCTTGACAGACTGGAGATTGTTAATAATGTTGGAAAGGATACTCTGAAGATTTGTTCTTTAAAATATCATTTTGTTTGCTTTTTTTATAGTCCAAAATGACCACTCTGCCCCCAATACTCATGACACGTCCAAAGCTTATAGATTTAGCGAGACAGAAGCTACCATGCTCCTCAAGACTAATTCCAAGGTAAGTGTCCCTTGTTTTCATTTCTTACTGAATAAAATTCTGCAATAAGAGATGACAATAGTGTCTCTAAGAAAATAAGATTGATTAAGGAAAAGAGAAATGTATATATTGTCATATTCAGATTCTCAAATTTGTTGTTTCAAAAGGATTGATGAAGCTCATTCAAATACTAAAGAGGTATTTATTTATCAAACTAGTACTCATTTAATCATCTCACTCCTCATTGCAGTTATGTCAAGGTTCCTATAGAGTTTTGAGATGTTTCCCTTTTTTTATTGTGTGCAGAGAAAAGAAAGGAGAAGCTTTAAGAAATAAAAGCATATGGATTTTTATCTGTGAGGTCTCAAATGCTGACTTCTGGTTTGGAGAAATGAGGGCGCAGCCTTCCTACTAGGATAGACTGACAGGCTTGCCTTAGGTCCCAAAATGACGCTGGGCCCTCAAAGTGCGTCATCAAACTGCCGCTTTGAACGGCTGCTGAGCTATTAGAGTTGTCACTGAGAAAATGCAGAACAGAGAACTTGATGCATTTATCATATTTATGAATATTAAGTGAGAATGTGCTACTTTGAAATTGCCATTTGTAATTTTGTTGACTTTTAGTAATACACATATTATTTATCAATATAAATAATTTGCATATGTAAGTTTGACTATTTTCCTTACTGCATACTTCTCAATTCCTGCAAGGCATAATGATCAAAGTATTATGAGACTTCTTTGTTCTCATATCTCATTTTTAGTATTTTTGGGAAAGACCAAAGCCCCTGGATCAGAATAAATACACAGCTAAACAAAAATAAAAGTTATTTTAAAGTAGCAAATCAAAATTTTCTTTTTCTATAACTGATAAATCTTTCAATTGATGCATATGGTTATGTATATGTATGAATGAGTATTTTGCTTTACTTTTGAATACTGTGAAATATTTACAAAATATGAAAAAGCTTGTTCTTACTGTCTTTTTTAATGACTGAAATTACATTTTCTTTTTGAGCTGAGCAAAAACATAACCCAATCTCACATCCTTAAGGTCAGATGGATTGAAAAGAAAACTTCTTCTTGAGGTCTTTTTATTAAAGAAAGAAATTTTATCATTCAGTTAGGGCAAAGTTTTCATAAGCATTCTTTAATAGCTTCTGAATAAAACGCAAATATTTAGAAATGTTTGGTTTCATATCTTCAGAGTTATAAGAGGCTAATGGCACATTTATTTTAAAAGGTGCAAGAGAATGTGAAGAAAGAATACACTGTGAATATATTTCTCAGTAAAGTCTTCTTAAAATCATTTGCATCTTGAACCCCTAATAATAACTTGAATTTTAAGTATAATTAAAAAATCATTTGGGCTGGGGTGTGGCTCAGTGGTAGAGCACTTGCCTAGCATGTGTGAGGCACTGGGTTTGATCCTTGGAACCGCATTAAAAAATAAAATAAGGGAATTGTGTCCATTTAAAACTACAAAATAGATTTGAAAAAACATTTAAACAGCATTTCAAGGCAAAATTTAATAATGTTTGGGACAAATAAATATTTTACATTGTCAAATAAGTATTTTTCCAAACACAATGTGACTTTTGCATTGGGAAGTTATTCTGCAGAACAGTGTGAACAAGGTAGAAAACCTTACATCAAGGAGAAAACTCACTTAAGAATATGTATTATTGCCACATGTTGGTGTTTTATTTACTTATAAAACATTGAGCTTAATATTCATCCCTGTTCCATTCAGGAAAATTAAAATTTCTAAATGGTCCATTAACAACCTAACTCCATAGCTATTGCATAATATTTATTATCAATGCTATTGTAGCTGAATATTTCTGTTCTGCTGGTGGCATTTTATGTGTTTGGTAGCTTTCCAACTTCATAAGGCAGTGCTTTATTATTTCTTTCCATTTCACTCAGTGCTCAATTGATCAAAGAAAAAGAAGACATAGATCATTATGTGGAGGTGAATTTCAAAGGATTGTCAAAAGAGGAGGTTGCTGCGTAAGTATAACCTCTTAAAGATACTTTAATACAAAGTTTGTTTCTTTTGTCTTGGTTCTTTATTGAAATTTCAGTTTTCCTGTGCCATACACTTTTTATTGGAACATAGTATTTAAAAATTAAAGATTATATTAAATAGTGATAAGTCATATCTATTGATCTTGCACATATCAAAGTCTTCAATTTTATGGCTCTCAAAATTCTTATATTTATCAAGATATTCTGCTATCACATTTACAGTATTTAGTTAAGTCTGGGCCAATAATTGCTTATTAACCTTCATTTTAAAGTGTTCTGTCTCAATACAAGAAAAAAGGAGCTATCAAAGAAAGATTTATGTATCTTTTTTGCTGGTAATTAAAAAAACTTTTATTTGTATATTTTCTTTCCCGTACAAGTACCCATAGAATGAATCAATGGATCATAGTTAATTAATTCTTTAAGGAAAAATTAATCTTAAATTGTCTGGATTTATTTTTAAATGTATCATGTAAACTTTACCATTTTATCACTAGTTAGAATCTAAAATATGGAATGAATAAAAGCAAAATAAAAATCCATGTAGGTTAGTGAAAAATTAATAGAAATTAAAATAACAACTAAATAGGCTTAGCATTGCTTCTATATAGACTTAATGACTCTGTTATAATCAATTTCTTTAAACATTAAAAATAGAAATCATATAAATGTACATGCATCTTATGAAATTCATCAAACTCTTCAGTTTTTATGCAATGCTACAATGTTTTATGCAGCTAATGTTTTAAAAAGACTCTCAACATACTATTAGTATATTGCCTAATGCTATGTGATTCTAATATTTTTGGCACAGGTTTCAAATATTCTAAAATTCTAAATCTCTCGATATATTTATTTTTGTTTGATATTATCTCTGTCAATTTGTATAGAATATGGAAAAACAATATAACTCATTCTGTCAATAGCTACTTTATAAAATGATCAAATTTTACAGTAACTTTTGTTACTCATTTCTACAGAGCTCCATAGATGCCATAAGTAGCATCTAAAACCTTTGGTTAAATGTTATTCTGACAGTTACTTCACTAACTTTCCATGGTCACCTTTTGGATTAAATTAAAGGCCCATATTGTTTGATGGTATAGTTACTAATTTTCTTTCCTTTTTAATTTTTTTATTTGTTCTAATTAGTTATACATAACAGTAGAATGCATTTTGACACATCATACATAAATAAATTACAACTGCTCATTCTTCTGGTTGTACATGATGTAGAAACATGCTGGTCATGTAGTCATATGTGCATATAGAGTCATAATGTCTGATTCATTGTACTGTTTTTCCTAGTTACTAGTTTTAAGAAAAAGTATATAAGGGATATTTGCATTCTAATTTAAATATAATAATATTCAAATAGCTCCAAATGACTGAAGACTGAAGCATAAAATTAGGAATTAAATTTGTGCTTCAAAAATTCCACAGACTAAAAGCTCATTTGCAAGTAAGCTTTCAGTGTATACTGAAGAAAAAATTTTAGCTAAGATTATACAAAATAGACTCTGGTGATGAATGTTTTCTTAATACTATTAATATTGATATCATTTTTCCACTAAGGATATTACCAAATTGATTTCAAATTTATCATTATGCTACAGAAAAACAGTTACACTGGATAATTCTAAGTCCTTAATAGTGCATTTTTCTCCTTGAAGCTTCTCACACTGGAGTAAGTTTTTAGATTGAAGCCTTCTGTAAGATAGTGGATGCAAACTATTAGCATGAAGATAGCTTGAGCATGGCTCACTGTTATGCTTTTGATTGATACACATTTTGGATCTCACCCCAGACAAACTAATTGAATAGCATATAAAGGAGAAAATTGATGAGTGATTTCAGCATCTCCCAGTAATGCCCAGCAGGTGCTATGAAGAATTATGCATATTCTATTAGCCCAGGGATTGCTGCATAAAACTTTTTATTAGCCATTCAACTCTAAAAAGATAAATTGATCAGCAAGCATTTATTAAGTACTTACTTTCTATCTAATACTAGGTTTTTCACAGTGGGAGAGACAATGATATTTTATTGTCAGTTGCATGGCCTCATCCTGAAGCCTTAATGTCTATTTGAGACAGTAAGACCTGTGAGCAGGAGACAATAAGGAGTGTGTGCATGCTGATTTCATGTGAGGTACAACCCAGAGGCTGAAAGGAATCAGAGAGAACTGGCATGCTCGTATGACACTTGTCAAGGCAGATTTTGAGTTTGGCTTTCTGTCTGAGCAGCATGATAAAATGATCTAATTGGTAAGTCATAGATCTTCAGTATAGAAGGATGTAATGGCATAGAAATTCTAAATGTCATTTTCAATCAGGCAGAATCAATCTGAGATATGCCCTGAAACCCCTTCTCTGTATTGCCTGTATGTCTTTAAGATGGTAACAAATAAATCGATGTATACTCATTAATACAATTGATGTGCACTAGCTTTGATGTCCCAGAATATGCATATGCTCTTCCTCTAGTCCCCAAATAGCCTCTCATCACCTACCCCATACATACCAACTTACACATAGGTAAACTCACTCATGGTGACTTTCCTCCCCTTGTGCTGGGTGAACAGTTTGTTTCTAAGAATTGTTGGTTATTTGTTTTTGTTTTGGCACTAGGGATTGAACCCAGGAGTGCTTAACCACGTCCCCAGTCCTTTTTGTGTTTTATTTAGAGACAGGGTTTTGCTGAGTAGCTTAGGGCCTAGCTAAGTTGCTGAGGCTGGCTGTGAACTTGTGATCCTCCTGCCTCAGTCTTCCAAGCTGCTGGGATTACAGACATGCACCACCTCACCCAGATTTCCACTTGTTCTTTAGATCCAAGCCCTCACTTGTTCCAAGACTTTCTCCTTCAGGTAAATGGTTTTTTTAATATAAATTTTAATTAGGCATATATGACAGCCAAATGAATTTTGATACATTGTAGACAATTGCAGCACAACTTTTCCTTTTTCTGGTCGTATACAATGTAACGTCGCACCATATCTGTGGTCATACAGGTACCTAGGGTAATAATGTCCATCTCATTCCACCATCTTTCCTCTCCATGCACCCTCTCTACCTTTCCCTCCCCTTTGCCCAAAGTTTCTCCATTTTTTTTCTGCATCGTCAATTTCTCCTTTTCCACTGGATCAACCCCACTGACATTCATATCTTCTCTATCACTTCCCTTGGCTTCTCACCTCCAACCTCTATACCATGGTTTTCTACCCTTCAGAGCAAGCAGAAACATTGTTTTAATATTTTTGCCCTCCATTCTTCCCTTGTCAACTCTGAGTTCATTTCTGATCCCAGTACTCACTGCAATCTCTCCATGTGGAGTCCTCAGTGACCTTCATTGTTGCCACATCTAATCATTATGTTTCTGTCCTCACTGCGCTTGAAGTCTTCTCAGCATTTGACAGGGTGTAACACTCTAGCCCTGAAGTATCCTGTACTGGTGGTTTCCAGGAACCCTGTCCTATGCTGTTCCTCCAAATGGACTGCTTCCATCTCCTTTGCTGACTAGATTTCTGCTTTCAAACTCTCAGTGGTGAGGAACCCAAGGGCTGGGTCCTAGGCCCTCTCTTTCAGTTATACTTACAAACTGGATCCAGTCTTAGAGCTTCAAATATTAGTCATAATTTGGCAACAACCACATTTTAAAAGTTCAGCACTGAATTCTCCATCACACTCCAGATATTTATATTTAACTGCTTCCTTGATATGTCTACTTGGATATAAAATAGATATTCCAAATTTAATGCAATTTCAAACCAGACTCTTGCTTCCCTTCCCTCCTCTCCCACTGTTAGTAACCTTTCCACAGTCTTTCCCTAATTCAGCAAGCCACACCAAGGCTATCTGGAGTTTTATATTGCCTTTACCTTGCCCCCACTGAATCCCCCGTGATGCCCCCGCAGATACCAAAAACACATCCCGCATTGACCTACTTGTCCTCATTGTATAGCTACCATCATGTCTTGCCAGGATCACTAGGACAGTCTCCTAACTGCTCTTCCCCAACCATGCTGACTCCACCAAAATCTAGCTGCCAGAGTATCTTTTGAAAAAATTGAACAAGACACTTCTTGGTTTAAACACCCCCACCCTGAAGTTGGCCTGAACTTTGTGCCCTCTCTAGCCTAATCTCCTGTTCTCCCTGCCATTCTCTTCTCCCATTGTGGACTTATTGCTGACACTCTTTGTCAGTGAGTATCACTTTGAATGGTACTTCCTCAAGGAGCCCTTCTCTGACCTCATAATGAAATTTAAATGAGTAGTGGAACAGGGCAAGCTAAAGTAGTTGTTACTGATCACACTGAGTTAGCGAAATCCAACCAATGGGCATAGAATAGTGACAAGGCAAAAAAGGTTTGGGTGTTTGTGTCATCCACGTTTGCCGAAGGAATTTCAATGTGCTTTGTTACTTCTTAGGTAACTAGATTACTACTGTGCCTTGTAAGTTTATTTCTTAAAGAACAAATGCATTATATTTGCATTCTACATTTGACACTCATGACTGACTTTACTAGCTAAGTCTTCAAATGGTTCATTGATATTGTCTAACTGATCTTTAACTACTGAAGACAATCACATCAGAAGCATTAGTATACTTCAGGCTTTTAGTTCTCTATGATATTATCAGATAGTATGATTGCTTTTTAAAAGGACCTAAAATATCACTTATTATCATATCAAAATTGCTCCGAGTAGCTAAGTAATAAAAGTGCCATTTATAGACTCAAATACAAATTCCTGGGGGCAGTTTTAACCACATTAGCTATGTATATGAGGATACAATAAACAAAATCATCTAGGGACAGGGAATATTAATCTACTTGTTATTATTTTCTGCTTCTGCTATCCAGTTCTGTTATGTGGCAGAAGAGATCGGATTCCAATTTGTATATGTCTCTAAGATATTGCTTTCTTCCAAAATGCCTTACTTTTAACATCCCCAGTTGATATCTGCTGAATGTCACTTCAGAAGTCAGCCCAGTGGCAATTAGGACCATCAGTTGCCATATTCACTGAGTGTGGGCTGTAAAGAAACAATCCTTTAATTTCATGTCTCGTAAAACCTTTTTTTTCTCATTTGAATCTTCTTACTGACTTATAGGAGATTAACTTTAAATTAGAAGTTAGGCTTTCATCCATATGGGTGCCCACATAATGAGAAAATCTCTAGAAAAATGGCCTGCATGTTTATTATCTAGAGGCTGTGAAGCCCTCCCTAGACCATGTCAGTAGACTTAGATAGGTACGAAAAATTAGGATCTTTTATTTACTGAAATTTTAAATTTCAGAATTATCTTCCAAAGGTGCTTTTGCAAACTACCCATATAGCTTTTTCCACGCAAATCTAGATCTAGCACAATGACCAGGCACAAGATGTGACAAGCTGAAGATGTTTATTCAGAATGTAATATTTTATAACAACATTGAAGGAATATAAACTCCTTTAGGTGTGCTTTTCTACTCCTTCATTCATGTTTGCCTACTTTTGAACACTCTTGTGAAATCACTTTGTTTTCTTTTCAAAACATTTTGCTGTTTTGTTAAGCAATAAATTCTCTAAGGAGGTTTGCAAAATTCAACTTTCTGAAGAAGCTAGTTGCCAGGCAAATGGTTTTATCATATTAAGCTTTGTCTTCTACATAGTCTTCCAGGTCTATTAAAACAGCAAAGGCCCCAAACTATTCAGATCTTTTTCAGTTCTCCATCATGGTTGAAAAATAATTCTTAAGATGTCAATATTACTGCAACTATATAAAAATCATCCCTTGGTCTATACCCATACCCTTTGCTCTTTTCTTTGTTGGAAATTAGAGAGGTGACAATAACCACTGTCACCATTTCAGTTGTTAAATCAATACCAGGCTATGGGCCCATAAGTGCTCTTTTGCTTTCCCAGGATCTCCCTCCACAGATATTACCAGAACAAGATCTGTTTGGCACAATTAGGGGATGCTCACTTCTAGAATAGAAGGCTGCAGCATCTGTATTCTCTTTGGAAACAAAAGTTTTCAAATGCCTATCTTTGGGAAATAACAAAGAGAATAAAAATTTGTAAGAGACGCTTTTCTTTGTTAGTTTTTAGATTATTTAGAACTTTAAAAATATATTTGTATTGGAACCATTTTAAACACTCCAAACTTTCTTTTATCTGGAAAGACAAATTATCAAGATGCAAACTTGCATGCACACACACGCACACTTGCACACATAAGTACATATGTAATGTATTTATAAATATATGCATATATTACTTGTGTGTTTGTATGCATGCATGTATGTATATCGATAAACTCTGGCTTTACTTGTTAATCTAAATTTTTATATATCACTACATAAAAATCTTTCCATGTGTGCCCACTTAACATAGTGAGAAAAGCTCTAGAAAAATGGCTTGCATGTTTATTATCAGGAGGCTGTGAAGCCCTCCTTAGACCAAGTCAGTTGACTTAGAAAGTTACATAGAATTAGGATTTTTTTATGTACTTAGCTTGGCTATTTTTATCCCTCTAAGATAACTCCTATTTTTTGTACTTTAGGTAAATTAAATTTGTGAGGAGGAAAGCTGAAATACTGAAATAACAGCTGACATAGGAAAAACAAAAGACCTGGCCACTACTATAAGGCCAAACTCTCTGGGACATACTTGGAAGGACAGAAATGACTGGGCCCTGCAGGCACCCTTTTCAAAGTGTTCTGCTAAAGTAATTGTTAGTGTTTATTAATTATAACAAAACATTCAACAAAGTATTGTTTCATTTACCTTATTCTGTTTCATACGTCAGAGAAATGACATTTTCCAATAATTCATTTTAGAAATTTTAATAATATAGGTTTTTTGTTTAATTCTCTTTATATTTAAAGATTTTGATTGTAAATTCACCAATGTTAATCCCCTCAGTTATTAAATTAATTAACATATCAATTATTAATGCATTTGCATATTAATTAATTAATGACCATAGTATCTTCCAACACTTTTATGGGATGAATGAAAAGAATCATTCCAAATTTCTTTTGTGCTTTTTTAAGGTTTGTTTTTTTTTCCCATTCGTTCCCCACTCTGTTCCTGAGGGATTAGAAGTTCCATGGTCAAAATAATGTCTGAGAAGCCTAAATTTTATTCTTAGGAACTGGGAAACCATTGGACCCTCTCACACAGAGAAGTAGCATGGCTTCATTTTGAATATCACTCCAGGATGACCCGGTCTGTGGGCAACTGCCAGGGTATTGATCCAAATGAGAGTTGGTGGTGACTTGAGCAAGGCAGAAGGAGAGGGAATGATAAGTGGTCTAAGTTAGGGGATGGGAAGGTCAAAACTTACCGTGGAATTAATAAGGGTAAGAAGTATAGGGAGAAATCAAAGATGACTCCAGAACCTGTCTGAGCAACTGTAGGAAATGTGTGTTCCTGGCTGGGTCCCCAGTTCTTCCAACAGTATCCAGCACACAGTAGGCACCCAATAAATCTGTTTTTAACTAAGGCCAACCACGCTTCAGCTTATCTCTAGTTAAAATCCTTTCATTCCCACTTTGAACTGTGTTCTTTGCAAACACAACAATCATAGCTAATATTTTGGAGCACTTAATATATTTCTGATAGGTATTGTTTTAAAAGTGTCACATGTGTTAATTTAATCCAGACAAAATCTTTCTTAGTTCCCTTTACAGCTGAAAACAGAGACATTAAGTAACTCGCGCAAGGCCACGCAGATACCAAGTACAAGAGCTCATTTGAACGCAGGCAGTCTGCTCTATGAGCTGTGTTGCCATTCTTCCTCTGCAGTGACTCAGGTCAGGTCTCCATCGTGCTGTGTTCCCCCTCTTCTCTCCTGCTCCATGAATTGCCATTCTCCTGGCCTAGAATGCTCTCTCCTCTTGCTCTAGCAGAGCAACTGACTCCTCCTTATTCTTAAGTGACTTGACTCTATCAGGTAGCTTTATCCTATAGAACTGTTTTTTAGTCAGCTTTTTCGATGCTGTGACTAAATACCTGACAAGAATAATATTAAAGGAGGAAAAGTTTATTTGGGGGTTCACGGTTTCAGAGGTATCAGTCCATAGACAACTGGCTCCATTCCTTCAAGACGAGGCAGATCATCATGGCAGAAGAGTGTGGTGGGAGGAGGCAGCTCATTATATGAGGATCAGTAAGCAGAGAGAGAGAGACTCCACTTTCCAGATAAAAATATATACCCCAAAGGCACATCCCCAATGACCCATGTCCTCCAGCCCCACCCTACTTGCCTTCAGTTACCACTCAGTTAATCCACTGATTAATCAGTGAATCAATTCACTGATTGGGTTAAGGCTCTCATAGCCCAATCATTTCACCTCTGAACCTTCTGGCATTATCTTCTGCATCCAAACCATAACAAGTACCCACCCCTCCTTCCATCACAGCACTGGAGGCTGTGACACTGCACTGTCGTGGCTAGTGTCTTTGTCTCTTCTAGTAGACCACAGGATTCAAGAAGGTTGGGTGGTGGCTCATACATGCATCCTTGGTGCACATGGTGCTGAGATCCCAGGTGTTGGGAGATCAGTGAGGAGTGAGTGTTCATGACCTCTTACCCTCCATGGCCTGGTACACATGCTCTGCCTCGGTGCTCTCCTCCCCTTGGTGCCTGTGCACTGAGGAGGCTTTTATTTATCTTGTAGCTTCTGCTTCCTGTTTCTTGCTCTGTGAGCCTCCTTCGGTCCTTCCTTGCTCACGTGGTAGAGTTGCAAGCTCTTGTTAGAACTCGCTCAGTAGCCATTGACAATCATGTGTTTCATTTCCCCCTCGATTAATGTTTGACAAACTATAATGACCCATTAGTAAGTAGTGGTTGTGACCCATTCATTTGGAGATCGTGGCCAGCATTTTAAAAATGAAAAGAGAGTGCAATGAAATAGAATAGAAAAAGAGAGCATGGCACAGAGCACGGCAAAATATTGGGAGGCTGCCACGTGTAATGGAAGAGAGCACAGGTTTTAAAAACAGCCTCCCTGAGGCTGATTCATAATGGGGAAGGGAGAGGGAACATGCGAGGAATAGATGAACTTTAGATAGGGCAGAAGGGTGGGAGGGAAGGGAGGGGGCATGGGGTTAGAAATGATGGTGGAATGTGATGGACATCATTATCCAAAGTACAGGTATGAAGACACGAATGGTGTGAATATACTGTGTATACAACCAGAGATATGAAAAATTGTGCTCTATATATGTGATAAGAATTGTAAATGCATTCTGCTGTCATATATAAATTAAAAATAATAATTAAAAAAAACAGCCTCCCTGGATTAAAATCTTAGCTTTATCCTCACTAACAAGCAACTGCCTGACTTTGAGTAAATTACTTAACCTTCCTGTACTTCAGCTTCCTCATCTGAAAAAAACAAAAAAACAAAAAACAGGGTTGAAGTTAGTAGGGCTGATCTTATAGAAAAAAATAGGGATAATGATAGCAGGACTGTACCCATAAAATGCTTATGATGATTCATAAGTTATTATCTATAGAAGCTGTAATATTATGGGTAGTAGCCTTTAAATTTTCATTTCATGTATTTACATAATATGCACATATACACATGTATGTGTGTGTGCATGTGTGTGTGTTTGTACATGTACTGAATTGCAATAGAAAACTCTTTCTCTCTGTGAGTGGCCAGAAGGAATGGACTCAGACCTAAACTGGGAATCTTAGAAAGCAGGGATTATATTTTATTCACCTTTAAGACTCTTCTGATTTACATAACATAGTACTTCTGTTCCCCCTACTTTCTTTCTACAATAGACTGAAGAAACTTAAAGTTAACACTTTGTATTCCACAGATGCTAAATTATAACTAGAAAATGAAAAGCAATTAAAGTATGTAAATGTGCCCCCAGCTGCAGATGCCATAGTTCGTGTGAGGGATTCAGTTTTACTCTGAAGTTCTGGGCAGACTGGTCAAAGGAGAGATGTGATGGGCCACAGGATTCTCACTACTGAAAGGTCATGCATCAGTTATTCAAGAGAGAAAAGCTTTTTTCTGATACTAACCAAAAGAAAGTTATAACATGAAGTTAGTAAAGAAATGGAGCACTGTAATAAAACTCTGTACCCCTAATGAACAATAAAATGGTTATTTATACAGTTTGTCATAACTGTTACATCTCTTGGCTAAGTTTTGTTTCCAGTAAGATAGTAACAAAATATATTAAATGATTACAGTGTGCTGATGGCTGTTTTAAGTGGTCCTTCAACAACCCTATGAAGAGTTGCCCTTGTTATTAGTCCTAGAGACCAAGGCATAGAATGGCTAAGTAATTTGAAATAGACAATCTATTGTTATAAAGAAGCTCTTACAGTTTGGATCTTAAATGTCCTATAAAGGCCCTGTGTTGAAGGCTTGTTCACCAGCTTGTGGTGCTCTTGAGAGGTGGTAGAACCTTCAAGAGGTGGGCCTGGTGGAAGAAATTTAGGTCATTGAAGGAAAGCCCTTGAAGGGGATGTTGGAACTCTAGTCTTTTCCTCTCTCCCTCTCTCATATCCTGATCATGAGATGAGTAGTGCTCTGCCATGATGTTCTGCTTCATCATAGACTCAAAAGCAATAGTGCCAAGTGACCATGTACTGAAACTAGGAGTCAGAATAAACCTTTCTTTCTTAAAGTTGATCTTCTCAGGTAATTTGTCACAGTGACAACATGCTAACACAGGAAAAAAATGGTTAGCAGAGAGGAAGGAATGAATGAACTATAAAAAAAAATGGATGACATACACTAAAGATCAGATTTTCAGAACCCTCTTGAACTTTTAGAACTGCACTGGATCCAGAAACTTCCTCCAGGATCACCTCTACAAGGACCCAGTTGTTCTACAATCATGATTCAGATTTCCATGAAACTCCTTACTTAAGCTTGTCTGAAACAATTCTTATCCTACAACCAAAACAACTAAAAAAAATGCATTGTTGAGCAAGAGGAATTTTTGTCTTTAAAGTTAGCTTGGCCTAGGGATTTCCCTTTTCAAGATCAAGATGGATGACTAAGCCCATTTATTTTCTGTAATTGAAATGGCCACACAAAAGTTCCAAGGATGGTATTTCAGAACATTATATAAAGAAAAGGTGCTAGAAGTTCTAGGAGTGGGGGAAGAAGTTGACAAGAGTTTCAAAATATTTCTTTCAGAAAGCAGTAAGAATATCACTGGTCATAAAAAGTGATATTTTGTAATGATAACAGAAGTTGATTCATCAAGAGGACATATCCTAAATATTTGTGCTCCAAATGTCAGAACTTCAAAATATAAAACAAACACTGATAGGAAAAAGAGGAGAAATAGAGAAACCCACAGTCTTAGTTGGAAATTTCAACACTATAATCTCTGTAATTGATAGAAAAATTTGAATGATACCATCAATCACCTTAAACAATTGACATTTACAGACTATTACACCAAACAACAAAACAGATGTTCTTTTCAAGTGTGCATGACACATTTGTCAAAGCAAAGATATTCTGAGGGGATGGGGTTGTGGCTCAGTGGTAGAGTGCTCGCCTACCATGCATGAGGCATTGGGTTCAATCCTCAGTACCACATAAATGTAAAATAAAGATATTGTGTCGATAGAGACGGAAGATGGCGGCCAAGGGAGTGCAGCACACCAGTACGCTGCGCCACTGTGCGGGAGAAACACGAGGTGAAATGGCTGAAGGCTACCTTGGTGGGAATCCCCAGTGAAATTGAGGTGCTCCAGAATCTAGAGGTCAGAATTCCAGCGCGCAGGATTCGGCTGCAGGGGCTTGGTCTCGGGCGATTTCTCCGAACGGAGGGAAGCAAGTACTTGGTCGGCGGACCGCCCCGTGGATGGAGTCTGGGACGCGCCCGAGTTAATTAGCCGCGAGGTACCAGAGCGGGATTACAGCGAAGCGGATTCTGCAGGCTCCTGCCAGTGGCACACTGGCCGCGCTGAGTGCTGAATTCCAGCTTTGAAATACAGGAAAGAATCGGTCCAGTTCGATTCCCGACACCGGTCGGAACACGGAGGAGGACTGCAGCCGCCATCATGGAGAGCTGATGCAATCATCCCTGTTTTCTACTGATCTCAGCTCATTCAACTACAGAACATGTGATTCCAGGCTGGTATTTGCCTGCGTCGCGCAGACAGATCGCTCAGGCTCGGGATTGGAAACTCTGAGGAGAATACTCTTCAGGCCTCACCCCTGGCAAGGCGGGCGCCGGGCTTTGAGCGGCCAGATTCTAGTTCCCCGGGTTGCTTTGGCCCAGGGCAGGAGATCCTTCTTGGCCCGGGGCTAGGGAACCCGCGGCGACTGTGTCTTTGACCCTGCCCCTGTCTGAGCGTACACTGAGCTGGGAGACGTTGGAGCTGCCAGGCTCGGGCTCCCGGGGCTGCCTGAGCCTGAGGCTGGGGTACCTTTGTGGAGCCTGCTCCGAGCAGAGTGTGGCAGGGATCAGAGAGGCTGGGTTCTGGTTCTCGTGGCTGCTTGAGCCCAGGGACGCGGAGCCTGCAGAGACCACGAGCTGAGGCCAGCCACAAGTGAAACTTGCGACGAGGGGCAGCGGGACTCTGTCTCCTGGAACAGTTTTGACCCGGAGCTGGGGAGCCCGCGGGAAGTGCGTCTTAGACTCTGCTCTCAGGGGAGCGTGCACCGAGCAGGGAGAGTTTGGTGCGGCCAGGCTTGGGCACTGAGCAGGGAGAGTCTGGTGCGGCCAGGCTTGGGCTCCCGGGACGGGTTTGGCCTGGGATTGGGGAACCCGAGGCGGTAGCCCTGAGGAGCCTGCTCCTAGCAGAAAGTGGCGGGGATCGGAGAGACCGACTCCTGGCTCCCGAAGTGGCTCTGGCTCAGGGTTGGGGATCCTACAGGGACTGCTTCTTGGTCCGGGCCCTGCTGGGTGCTGCGGGGGCCTGGGGGGCAGAGTGGAGCTGCCTCCTGTGCCCAGAGCAGGCTAAGGGTCCCACCGGTGTGGTATCGCGACACCCCAACTGCAGCTGGGGCCGAGGAGAGTAGCCGCCCACGCCTGGAACAGGACCAGCGACCTGACGGCAGGGTAGCCAAGTCAACCCACTTGGAGTGGAGGCCGTGAAGAGCTGCCATCTGACCCTACAAGGTAGGCAGTCCTGCGTCCCACTGGCAGGACAGGCTCGGCAGCCGGCCAGTGTGGTGGACGAGTAGCATTGAGGCAGTCACGTCACACTGGTTGGAGTGGGGGTTGAACAGAGCCGCCGCCAGCGTCCGGAAGGAGCCCAGAGACCCGTTGGAGAGGCAGTTAGGTACCCCCACTGGGAGTGGGGGTTGAGCAGAACTGCCGCCCAGGCCCGCAGGGTGGGCAGATCTGAGACCCACCGGCGGAACAGGCTTGGAGGCCGACCAGCGTGGTAGACACGTCACATCAATTGGAGTAGGGGTGGAGAAGAGCTGCTGCCCACGTCCGGATCAGGACCAACGATCCGAGGATGTGGTAGGAACGTCACCGCAATTGGAGTGGGGGCAGAGTAGAGCAGCCACCCGTGCCCGCAGGGCGGGCAGACCTACGACCAACCAGCGTAGTGGATAGATCACCCTGATTAGAGGAGGATCACAGCCACTACCCGCCCTACAAGAGAGATATCCCAAATATACAAGAGCAACATAAATAAACAGGGGGAAAAATTTCAAAAACACAACAGTTTCACAAAGCAGAAAGAAACGCAAGCAACATGAAAAGACAAGGAAAGAAAGGACCACAAGCAATGCAGGTCAACTCAACTCTAGAAGAGGTAATAGCTGCAACAGATGGAATGTCAGATAAAGAGTTCAAGATATACATGCTTCAGATGATCTGGAGTCTCAAGGAAGACATGAGACAGCAAAATCAGACAATGAAAGATCACATTGACAAGGAACTACAGAAACAAATCCAGGAAGTAAAAGATCAATTTCACAGGGAGTTAGAAGTAATAAAAAACAAACAAATAGAAATCCTAGAAATGCAGGAAGCAATAAACCAACTTAAAACCTCAATTGACAATACTACCAGCAGAATAGATCACTTAGAAGATAGAACATCAGACAATGAAGACAAAGTATTTCAACTTGAGAAGAACATAGACAGTTCAGCAAGACTGCTAAGAAACCATGAGCAGAACATCCAAGAGATATGGGATAACATTAAAAGACCAAACTTAAGAGTCATTGGGATACAGGAGGGTACAGAGCTCCAAACCAGAGGAATGAAGAATCTATTCAATGAAATAATACGAGAAAACTTCCCAGAATTGAAGAATGAAACAGAATCCCATATCCTAGAAGCCTACAGGACGCCAAAAGTGCAAAATCATAAGAGATCCACACCTAGACACATTATAATGAAGATGCCCAACATACAGAATAAGGAGAGAATTTTAAAAGCTACAAGAGAAAGAAAGCAGATTACATTTAGGGGCAAACCAATCAGGATAACAGCTGATCTCTCAACACAGACTCTGAAAGCTAGAAGATCCTGGAATAACATTTTTCAAACACTGAAAGAAAATGGGCTCCAACCAAGAATCGTGTATCCGGCGAAATTAAGCTTCAGGATGGAAGATGAAATTAAAACCTTTCACGATAAACAAAAGTTAAAAGAATTCGCAGCTAGAAAACCATCTCTTCAAAAAATCCTTGGCAAAACATTACAGGAAGAGGAAACTGAAAATAACATTGAAAACCATCAGTGGGAGGTAGGACAGTAAAGGGGGGAAAGTAACCAAAGAGGAAAACTAATCAGGTTTAGTAACATAAATAAACAAATATGACTGGAGGAACAAACCAAATCTCAATAATAACCCTAAATGTTAATGGCTTAAACTCACCAATTAAGAGACACAGGCTAGTCGAATGGATCACAAAACAAGATCCAACAATATGTTGCCTACAGGAGACGCATTTGATAGGAAAAGATATACATAGACTGAAGGTGAAAGGATGGGAAAAATCATTCCACTCATATGGACTGCGGAAACAAGCAGGAGTGTCCATACTCATATCAAACAAAATAGATTTCAAGCCAAAGTTAATCAAAAAGGATAAAGAGGGACACTGCATACTGCTCAAGGGAACCATACACCAACAAGACATAACAATCATAAATATATATGCCCCAAACAATGGTGCAGCTACGTTCATCAAACAAACTCTTCTCAAGTACAAGAGTCTAATAGACCACCATACAATAATCATGGGAGACTTCAACACACCTCTCTCACCACTGGACAGATCTTCCAAACAAAAGTTAAATAAGGAAACTATAGAACTCAACAACACAATTAACAACCTAGACTTAATTGACATATATAGAATATACCACCCAACATCAAGTAGTTACACATTTTTCTCAGCAGCACATGGATCCTTCACAAAAATAGATCATATATTATGTCACAGGACAACTCTTAGACAATATAAAGGAGTAGAAATAATACCATGCATCCTATCTGATCATAATGGAATGAAACTGAAAATCAACAATAAAAGAAGGAAGGAAAAATCATGCATCACGTGGAGAATGAACAATAGGTTACTGAATGATCAATGGGTCATAGAAGACATCAAGGAGGAAATTAAAAAATTCTTAGAGATAAATGAAAACTCTGACACAACATATCGGAATCTATGGGACACATTGAAAGCAGTTTTAAGAGGAAAATTCATTGCTTGGAGCGCATTCCTTAAAAAAAGAAAAAACCAACAAATAAACGATCTCATATATCATCTCAAAATCCTAGAAAAAGAAGAGCAAAATAACAGCAAAAGAAGTAGAAGGCAAGAAATAATTAAAATCAGAGCTGAAATTAATGAAATTGAAACAAAAGAAACAATTGAAAAAATTGACAAAACCAAAAGTTGGTTCTTTGAAAAAATAAATAAAATTGACAGACCCTTAGCCATGCTAACGAAGAGAAGAAGAGAGAGAACCCAAATTACTAGCATACGGGATGAAAAAGGCAATATCACAACAGACACTTCAGAAATACAGAAGATAATCAGAAATTACTTTGAATCCTTATACTCCAATAAAATAGAAGATAGTGAAGGCATCGATAAATTTCTTAAGTCATATGATCTGCCCAGATTGAGTCAGGAAGATATAGACAACCTAAACAGACCAATAACAATAGAGGAAATAGAAGAAACCATCAAAAGACTACCAACTAAGAAAAGCCCAGGACCGGATGGGTATACAGCAGAATTTTACAAAACCTTTAAAGAGGAACTAACACCAATACTTTTCAAGTTATTTCAGGAAATAGAAAAAGAGGGAGAACTTCCAAATACATTCTACGAGGCCAACATCACCCTGATTCCTAAACCAGACAAAGACACTTCAAAGAAAGAAAACTACAGACCAATATCTCTAATGAACCTAGATGCAAAAATCCTCAATAAAATTCTGGCGAATCGGATTCAAAAACATATCAAAAAAATTATACACCATGATCAAGTAGGATTCATCCCTGGGATGCAAGGCTGGTTCAATATACGGAAATCAATAAATGTTATTCACCACATCAATAGACTTAAAAATAAGAACCATATGATCATCTTGATAGATGCAGAAAAGGCATTCGACAAAGTACAGCATCCCTTTATGTTCAAAACTCTAGAAAAATTAGGGATAACAGGATCATACCTCAACATTGTTAAAGCAATCTATGATAAGCCACAGGCCAGCATCATTCTGAATGGAGAAAAATTGAAGGCATTCCCTCTAAGATCTGGTACAAGACAGGGATGCCCTCTCTCACCACTTCTGTTCAACATAGTCCTCGAAACACTGGCCAGAGCAATTAGACAGACGAAAGAAATTAAAGGCATAAAAATAGGAAAAGAAGAACTTAAATTATCACTATTTGCAGACGATATGATTCTATACCTAACAGACCCAAAAGGGTCTACAAAGAAACTATTAGAGTTAATAAATGAATTCAGCAAAGTGGCGGGATATAAAATCAACACGCATAAATCAAATGCATTCCTGTATATCAGCGACAAATCCTCTGAAACGGAAATGAGGACAACTACTCCATTCACAATATCCCCCCAAAAAATAAAATACCTGGGAATCAACCTAACAAAAGAGGTGAAAGACCTATACAATGAAAACTACAGAACCCTAAAAAGAGACATAGAAGAAGACCTCAGAAGATGGAAAAATATACCCTGCTCATGGATAGGCAGAACTAACATCATCAAAATGGCGATATTACCAAAAGTTCTCTATAAGTTCAATGCTATCCCAATCAAAATCCCAACAGCATTTCTTGTAGAAATAGATAAAACAATCAGGAAATTCATATGGAATAATAAAAGACCCAGAATAGCAAAAACAATGCTAAGCAGGAAGTGTGAATCAGGCGGTATAGCAATACCAGACTTCAAACTATACTACAGAGCAATAGTAACAAAAACAGCATGGTACTGGTACCAAAACAGGCGAGTGGACCAATGGTACAGAATAGAAGACACAGTAACCAATCCGCAAAACTACAACTATCTTATATTTGATAAAGGGGCTAAAAGCATGCAATGGAGGAAGGATAGCATCTTCAACAAATGGTGCTGGGAAAACTGGAAATCCATTTGCATCAAAATGAAACTGAATCCCTTTCTCTCGCCATGCACAAAAGTTAACTCAAAATGGATCAAGGAGCTCGATATTAAATCAGAGACACGGCGTCTGATAGAAGAAAAAGTCGGCTATGATCTACATACTGTGGGGTCAGGCCCCAAATTCCTCAATAGGACACCCATAGCGCAAGAGTTAACAACCAGAATCAACAAATGGGACTTACTCAAACTAAAAAGTTTTCTCTCAACAAAAGAAACAATAAGAGAGATAAACAGGGAGCCTACATCCTGGGAACAAATCTTTACCCCACACACTTCAGATAGAGCCCTAATATCCAGAGTATACAAAGAACTCAAAAAATTAGATAATAAGATAACAAATAACCCAATCAACAAATGGGCCAAGGACCTGAACAGACACTTCTCAGAGGAGGACATACAGTCAATCAACAAGTACATGAAAAAATGCTCAACATCGCTAGCAGTCAGAGAAATGCAAATCAAAACCACCCTAAGATACCATCTCACTCCAGTAAGATTGGCAGCCATTAAGAAGTCCAACAACAACAAGTGCTGGAGAGGATGCGGGGAAATGGGTACACTTGTTCACTGTTGTTGGGACTGCAAAATGGTGCAGCCAATTTGGAAAGCAGTATGGAGATTCCTTGGAAAGCTGGGAATGGAACCACCATTTGACCCAGCTATTCCCCTACTCGGTCTATTCCCTAAAGACCTAACAAGAGCATGCTACAGGGACACTGCTATATCAATGTTCATAGCAGCACAATTCACGATAGCAAGATTGTGGAACCAACCTAGAAGCCCTTCAATAGATGAATGGATTAAAAAAATGTGGCATTTATACACAATGGAGTATTACTCTGCAATAAGAAATGACAAAATCATAGAATTTGGAGGGAAATGGATGGCATTAGAGCAGATTATGCTAAGTGAAGCTAGCCAATCCTTAAAAAACAAATGTCAAATGTCTTCTTTGATATAAGGGGAGTAACCAAGGACAGGGTAGAGACGAAGAGCTGGAGAAGAAGAATAACATTAAACAGGGATGATAGGCGGGAGGGAAAGTGAGAGTTAAGGGAAATTGCATGGAATTGGAAGGTGAGCCTCAGGGTTATACACAATTACATATAAGAGGAAAGGAGGAGTAGGAGGAAAATTATATAAGTGGAAGAAACGATTTATATAGAGGGGATGGAGAGAGAGAAGGGGAGGGGAGGGGAGGGGAGGGGTGAGGGGACAGTGGAGAATGGGATAGACAGCAGAATACATCAGTCACTAGAAAGGCAATTTGTAAATCAATGGAAATGTAACTGATGTGACACAGCAATCTGTATACGGGGTAAAAATGGGAGTTCATAACCCACTTGAATCAATCTGTGAAATATGGTATATTAAGAACTATGTAATGTTTTGAACAACCAACAATAAAATAATAAAAAAAAATAAAAAAAAAGGCTGGGGATATAGCTCAGTAGCAAAGCACCCCAGTATTAGAAGAAAAAAAAAATGTTATACTTAATAGGACTCTTAAGAAAATGAGGCAATTGACTTAGAATTTGAGACCAAAAAAAAAAAAAAAAAAGAAATGTGTCACATTAGATTGGGTAGAGAGAAGTGATGGGAGGGGAGGGGAAGGGAAGGGGGAATAGGAAGGGCAGCAGAATAAAATAGACATTATTATTGCTGTATGTATATACGTGACTGTATAATCAATGTGATTCTGCAACCTGTACACTCAGAAAAATGAGAAATTATACCCCATTTGATTCAAATGTATGATATGTCAAGATCATTGTACTGTCATGTGTAACTAAAAAAAGAAAAAAAGAGATTTCAAGGAACAAAAAAAAAAAAAAAAGATAGTGTGTCCACCTAAAACTAAAAAAAAATAAATATTAAAAAAAAGATATTCTGAGCCAAAAAATAAATGTCCATATACTTAAAGGAAAAAATTATATGTACATAATTTTGTAAAAATATGTCCATAATTTTTACATCCTAAAAAAATCACCAGACAAATTAGAAAATATTTGAACAGAATGAAAAAGAAAACATGGCATGCCAAATTTTGTGAGGTGCAGCTAACGCAGCACATCAAGGGCATCTTATAGCATTAAAATGCTTATATTGAAAAGTAGAATATAAAATGAAGGGTATACAAGTATATATAAAATTAGAGTATAAAGTGCTTATATTCAAATCAATACTCTAACCTCTCTTTTACAAAGTTAGAAAAAGAAAGCAAATTAAATTTAAAGTTAAAAGAGAGAAAGGAATAGTGAAATGAAGGCTTGCTCACCATCCTGTGGTGCTATTGGGAATTGGTGGAATCTTTAAAAGAAGGGGCCTACTGGAAAGAATTTAGCTGACTGAAGGTATATTCCTGAGGATGCATACCTCCAATAACCTCAATGATAGAGAAATGATCAAATGACCTAATTTAGGTCATTGGAAGTATGGACCTTCAGGAGAAATGACCAAATGATAGAGAAAATCAATGAGATTTATAGCTGGTTCTTTGGAAAGATCAAAAAAATTGATCCATCTTTAGTCAGACTAATCAGAGAAAAAGAAAGGCCACACATATCAACTTCAATTATTTTTGATTCAAGTGGAAAAACACTCAAATATATTTAGAATGAAATGGGCTCCTATAGTAACCATAAAGGAAAAAACAAAATACCCTAAATTAAAATTACCCAACCTAGGTACTTCCTTGTGAAATTTCAGAACATTATATAAAGATGCTAGAAGTTCTAGGGGTGGGGGAAGAAGTTGCCATAAAAAATAAATATCACACTATCATCACAGTTGTACACACTCGAAACTAGGTGTAGCACTGGAAGAAAAAGGACGATGTCCTCAAAATCGGAAGGATGATCATTTTTACTCTAGAATTGCATATTCAGATAAATTATCCATCAAAAACGGGGAGCCACATAGACTAACACGTCTTCTGACAGACTCTGCTTCTGCAGTTTTTTCTTGTCCCCACTCCCTAAATGGTTAAACTGAAGTGGGAGTGGGGGTATAGAATTTAAGGTAAAGAAGGCTATACAATCTGGAAAACAGCATCTAAATCAGAAGTCCAAATTAAATGTCTATGAAGTTGCTGTAGCAAGTGATAGAAATAAGCACCTAAAAGATCTTAGTGATGATGTTACTATAAACCTGTCACATATGTCAAGGATAAGAAGTAATCAGGAAACTGATATTTAAATGTACTATTAAATGTAGAAAGGCAATATAACATGTTATATATGTTATGTGTATCATGAAAATATTAATTTAAGAAATAAAGCCAGCAAAATTTGCCAATAAACGATTGTCTCCAAATCCTTCCCCGACCTGAAACACCACTTATATTTAATGACAAATTCTCATGTGTATATATTTAAACCATACACATACGTGAACATACATATTCTGTTCACCTATTTGCATTTATTTTCATTATAACTATTTCCTTAATCTAGTTGAAATACATTTCTATCTTGCAGACAGTGCCCTTTTTTGTTCCAAGTGATCATTTTTTTCCTTGTACGTTACTATTTTGTGTGAATGTTAGGATTTTCTTGTCAAGAGTCAGTAAAATATCATTGAATTTTTATGGGGAGTACATGGAATTTATGTTATTCTAGGAGAATTGATAGCATTAAAATATTGAGTCCCACCTTATCAAGAACCATCATTTTCAATGTTAAATTATATCAGTGACAGCAGCATTCCTTCACATTTCTACTCTAGTAGAAATGAATATATTGCAAAAAGGCTTTTTCCCCACAGGTTTTTAGTATTTACACAATATCAACATAAGAAATGTGTTTTGAGTTGCTATGTTGCTTTTTTAAATTGGTGTATAATTTTACATAATAGTGGGATTCATCATGCCATATATGTTTCTTAATCATGAATAAACTTTGAACTTACCATGTGAAAACAGTTTAGTTCTTGGGTTGGAAGGATTTCTGGGAGAAAGGACTAAGTCTTCTATGGCAATTGGTCTTCTAAAAGTCTTTTCTAACTAATTTTAATAATTTTTTTTATAATGTGCCTATATTTATAGATTTTTTTATTGTTGTGATAAAATTCAGCATATTTTCTAATAATCTTTAAATCTCCTGTACATCAATTGAAATATTCTGTGTTTCTCTGAGGTAGTATAAAGATAATAATGGCTAACCACATGGGCTCTAGAAGCAGATTACCTAAACCGATACCCCAGCTTCATTTCTCACAGGGTGTGTGACGTTCACTTGTCAATTAAACGTGTTGTACCAGAGTCATCTGTAAAATGGAGAGAATAATGAGAGTACCTATTTCATTAAAAAACATTATAAGTTTTAAATAAGATAATTACATGCAAAGAATTGAGAACAGCACTTGTCACATTGCTAAGCCTAAAAGGCACCTATGACTATGATTATAATTGGAAGTTATATTACTTTTTTATTCCTGTCACTGTTTTTGATGACAGCTATTTTCATTTTTCCTGATAATATTTGAAAAAATTTATCTTTTCACAAAACCACTTTTTTTAATAAATTTAATTTTTGTTCTCTTATTGATTTGTGATTTGACTCTTAATATGTCCTTTCTTGTTCTTTGTATGGGTTTATTTCATTATGTTTGTTTTATTAGGATTGTTCCTAGCATCCTGAGTTGAAAGCTAACTGCTTCTCTGGTATCAGTTGATAGTGGTTTTTAACAAACCACTCCTATAAGCTTCCTTTTCAAAACTGCAATGATTTCTTCCTGCATGATTTAATTTTTATGTATTTTTAAAATTCTAAATATGTTAAAATTTCCACAGTGGTTTTTACCTTTAGAAAATGAATAAATTAGAAATATATTGATGAGTCTGAAAGTGAATGCTTTTGGGGTATTTGTTTTTCTTTTTTTGTAGGTACTGCAGGAGTAGGAAGTGAATCTTTATTTTACACTGTACATTTGCCATATATAATATCAGTTTATGAAATTTCTAGTGTGACTAGTGTATGGCCAGTTTTCATAAATGTTTCTTCTATGTTTGGAAAATAAATATATATTCTCTACTTATTTGTTAGACCATTCATATAGAAATATCTGTAATATTCTAATAATTAGTCTGAGCCTGTTATTTCTATCAACCTAGGCAATTGTTATTAAAATAATTTTCCCTCTATCTGTAAGTTTCTAAAAAAAAACATTAAAATCAATTTCTTTTTATCTTTCTGTTCATTTTATATACTTTGAGACTGTTATTAGATATGTTGTTTACCACCTGCTGTATTTTTCTGTAAATTTGAATCTCATTTATGAATCTGATATAATTATATGCTCCTTTAATTTTGTTTCTGCTTGAGTTCTATTTTGCCTGATATTAACAACATTGCAAACTTTCCCTTCCTTGATATTTGCAGCACTATATGGAAATACCAAGAAGTGAACATATGTTCCTATTATGTATCTATTTTATGTATATTTTTATGTTTGAATTCAAAGCTCTTTCATCTTCTTGCAAATACTTCCTTTTATTTTTACAATATTCTTATTGATGCACATTTTTGATTTTGTAAATCTGTCTTCCTAATTTAGAACTGGTAGTTTTCTAAATATTTGAGCTAGCTGCACTAAAATTAATGTACTGTTTAGAAGAAAGAGATATTTATACATGGATATTGTGTGGCCAAAACATCAGAATCATCAACCTACTTTTGTTTTCATTGTGTTCTGGAAGTTTGATCATTGGGTATGTATAGACGATGAGAAATTGTGACTTCACTGTTCACATGTGCAGTGTACACCTTTGTTGTATTAATTAAAGTAGCACAGAGTGTGAACGATTTCTTCAGAGAGTGTACAGTTTGGTACTAACTCTTGAACACTCAAGTTTAATGGGGGAAAATATTCTCTCTATTTTTCTATATGGAAAAATTTAAATATGCCTACTAAAATGATGCACTATTCCTACAATAGAAACTTTAAAACTCAAAGAAATGAGGTCAACTGCTGTCCTTAAATAGTCAGAGTTTGACATTTCTCTTTAGTTAAATTACTACAGATTTCTTACCCAAGAAATATAAAATGATAAAGCTGGAATGAAACTAGATATCATTTTGGCTTAATACTTTCTGATTGTATCAAAGGGGAAAAAAGGCAGAGGGCAAAAGAGTGTAGTTAATAGAGTGCCAACAAAGAGTTTGTAAAAACAAAACAATAATATATTATGAGAAATATATTATTTTCTCATAACAAAGTATCATTACCTCTCTAGAAGAAATGTCATAATATGAGAAATCTAAATGCAGATTTTGCTATTTACCCTTATACTATCTTTCATTGCATTGCTGAAAAGAGCATGAATAATGTTTTGTTTTCATTTTTAATTTATGTGACTTTTCCCTTTGTATTTTAAACATGTAATCTTTCTCTTAAGTATTTGTCACATTTATAGCCAAATGTATACTATTTTTCTTGCCAATCTTTTAATACTTTTAAGAATTGTGCAGGAATATATATTTTAAGGAAGCAACATTAGAATAGATAGCACAAAACTATAGTTGTAAAGAATCGATTGGTTTACTTTTCCCAAAGAAACCCCCTCCTGCAGTTGTTTAATGTGAAAGGTTTTTTTCTTGAAAAGGTTAAAAAAAAAAGTTCTAATCAACTTTTGTACATTATGTAGAACTTCATTTTCTAAACTCTGCAAAAGAAAGTTTCATATTTAATGGGAAATCATGAATTATTCCATTTATTATCTACTTCCTCCTTTCAAAGACATGATCTGGATAAAAGGCGGGGTGAATAATTTCAAAAAATACAATACATTTTTAATGGGAAGGTGCAAACTACAGATTCTCATGACTATTAGCAAGTGTAGAGGAAACAGAATTTTACTTGCAAAACTCGTCAAACTCTTGCAAAGATAAAATGCATGACACACTTTAGTAATATAAAAAAAAAAAACAGTGAGCCAAAGTTTTTCTTTTTAAAGCAACTTGTTGTTTTTGCTAAGTTTGATTTTTATATTCTCCAGCTTTCCATTTTTATTAAAAGTGAGTGATATTTCACTCGATTTATATGGAAAAGTAGTAGTTTTTTAAATTATTGTTGTTGTTTGTAGAGATGTATAGAGAATTGAAAGAAAATGTTAGGCAGTGTTATCTGACAGGAAAAAAAATCCTAAATAAGAGAATTTCAAAAAATTTGGAGAGTGTCACAAAATTGTGTCTCAAAATTCAGAGCAAATACCATGAGGTTTATGTTAATAAAAATTGTCAATATTAATTTAGACAAGAATATTCAGTTGATGAACTAGCATTATCATGTTTACTGGTGTTTATAGTCATGAGATTAAAAAGCTCATTTTTTTGTTCTCTCCCTTATTTTCATGTTTTCTATCATCGTAATAAACACAGAATCTAACAGAATTGCATTACTTACTCAGATTTCTTTTTTATTATTATAACTCAGTTTAAGAACTAAGTTCATTTTGAGGTTTTATTTTTTAGCTTAGTATTATTGCTTTTCTGATGGTTGAAAGTTACAATGTAATTTGAAAACAAAACAAAACAAAAAGATATGAATCCATACAATGGTCTCCTTTGGTCAAAGGGGCTTGGGTTCATGTTGGATTCTGAAAATACTTTCCCTGAAAATTCTTCTTTAAAGATGGCATTCAGTTCACATCTTTCCGTGTCTGACCTTTAGTTGAAATCATTCTTTTGTAAAGAAGTTTGAATTTCTCAAAGGAGTTTGCAAATAATGACTGTATACAAAAATTGTGTATATAATTGACCTCATATGAGGAGCTTTTCTCCCAGTTTTTTTTTTTTTTTTGAGACAGAGAGAGAGAGAGAGAGAGAGAGAGAGAATTTTTTAATATTTATTTTTTAGTTCTCGGCGGACACAACATCTTTGTTGGTATGTGGTGCTGAGGATCGAACCCGGGCCGCACGCATGCCAGGCGAGCGCGCTACCGCTTGAGCCACATCCCCAGCCCCTCTCCCAGTTCTTTACACCAAACTTCTAAAGAAAAACTTTAAAAAATATGTTTTGGTTTGAGATTTTTCAATAAAGAAAATGATTGTCAAAATGTGGTGTGACAGCTTCATGGATAAATATTGTGGTGACATTTTATATTGACAGGTGCATAGTTTATTCATTTCCGATGGATGAGAGCCACGGTACTTCAAATATTTGATTGAATGGAAATCACTTGAGTAAATCATTTTTAACAGGATGTGCACATTAAAAATGTCTTTATATTATTAAGGGAATTATTTAAAGCCATTGGAAGAGTTGCAGCCTCATACCGCCTGCAAAAATACCATGTCTTTCCTCTGATTATCTGGTGATTATCACCAGCAAAATTATTATTTGATTTATAAACATTCATTGATTTGATCTCCCAAAAAGTGACTTCTGCTAACACTAAGCATCCATGCTAACAATTGAAACTGTGAAATATTTTTTTCCATTTGACACAAATAATCCATGTGTCCTAAAATAAAATAACCCATGAAATGAATTCTTACTGTGTTGACAAAATTGTTCAATATATTATTTGTTGAAAGAATTATATTAGTTATAGTCTGAGTTACAAAATTCTATGAGGTAGACTTCATTCCTTAATTATTAACCTTATTATGTCTCTTTAAAAGGAATTCAAGTTTGAACTTGGTTTAAATATTTTTTTTCCAAATGGTATATTTCAATTTGTATATACTTTTAAAATTTTGAAAGTTGTGTTTCCTAAATTTTATTATTAATAGATAAGAATTTGCAGTTTGTAAAATTATAAAGCAAAATTTTCATTTGTAAGTTTTTCTAAAAATTCAAATTAGCAAACTTACAACTGTTTAGAAAACCACATAAAATTTCTATTTTATAATCTTCTGGGGGTAGATTTTATTTATTGATTAAAATTATGAAGTTAGTCTAGCTATCCAAAGTTAGACTGAAACAAAAATCCTACTACATTTATATTCTGATTTATTGATAGTATTTTTAATTTTGACTTGCTTTTTACAATTTATACAATTCAAGGTGATATATTTATTTGGACAGACATTCTAATGAAGTTTTCCAAAAAAAGTATAAATTAGTACATAAATGAGGGGATTTTGGAATGAAGCTAAAATGTTCCATTCAGTCTTTCAAGGAAAGTTTATATAAAATTATAATTAAATTATTTATATAGCAATATATAAAATCATGATCATATAATATATATAGCACAATACTTGTACATCCAAGTATTTTTATTTTCTCTCATAAAAAATCACCAACAAATTTTACAAAGAAAATAATATTATAGAGGTTATGCTATTGAGCTTTTTTTGTGATTAGTTATAACTGCACAATATTATGAAAAGAGCTATTTTTTTAAATCTTAAAACTGTGTATAAGCTCAAATGGTTGTATTGTGTTCATTATTTGAAGTGTTTAGGAGAATTAATAATGTTCCTTTTAATAACTAATTCAAATTGTAATGACAAATTGTAGTGAAGGATTCTGATTCTGATGTAAGAAAATTCTACTTTTTGAAATATTAACATGTAGTCATTAAGCTAAGTCATAGAAAATAAGCAGTTGATCATCATGTTATTTGTGATCGGTGGATGTACTGAGATGCAAAGTGAATTTGTTTCAGAGAGAAGACATAACAATTTGAAAGTACTTTTATATGCATTTTATTCAGTTAATAAAAATGCCTCATTAAATATATGAATGCTTATCTCTATAATATCTTTCTAATTTTCCAAAAATGAGAATGAAATGATTTGAAAACTGTTAATCTGTGAGATGCCACCTGCTGTATTTACATTTTAAAATATATAAATAGAGTGCAGTATTTGGTAAGTGGTCTCATAGACAGCTACTTGTTTTGCAGTTCTGCATGGGTGATATAGAATCCATGCATAACTTTGCATTTATATTCTTTGAATATCATCTTATTTGCATATCAATTAAAATAATATCTGTATTAAGACAGTTAATGAAAGTTATCAAATTTACATGATGTGACTGCAGTTTGCTAAATTTCCAGTAGATGCCCCCAGAGACCAGTCAACTCATTGGAATTCTTTACATTTAAGCAACTTTTTTATATTAAAACTTCTTTTTCTTGCTGTTTTGAATTACATATAAAACAAAAGTCTTAAAATCTTAAATTTCCTTACTCTTCCATTTTATTACAAATACATACACATGCATTATATGAGATGGCAGTACAATTGTTAATCAGTAGTGATCTGTACTATGACAAATAATATAAAACTAAAGGTGTAAAAAAAATTAATACTTTCAATTTTCATTGTAATTCTACATGTTTTTAAAATGAAGTCATTCCAAACACAATTTTTTTCTAGTTTCTTTTTCTTTATTTATGTGGCAAGCGAAATGCTATATCATTGTGTTAGCTTTGGGCGAAAAAAACAATTACCATTTTCTAAAAATGATTACACATACCCAAGGAACTTACAAAATCATTATCAGTCTGCATATATCAGAAAATAACTTTTTAAAAATTTTTTATATGTAATATCTACCTACACTGAAAAGTATGTGTAGGAATAATGATTCTCTTTATTTCATGGAAATTATATTAACTGAAGCTATTTAAGTATTAATTTAAGTCAATGTAATTATCCCGTAGGTGATTCCAATAACATTTATCCCTACGATCTGAATGTAAGACTGTTATAACTGACACAGATAACCCACTAGTGACTTATAAATATTAACTTAATGGAATAAAAGTATTATCTTGACTTTTGATTAGCTATTACATATCTTTTGAGTTTATATTTGTCAGATTAAATTAAAAATTTATGCTCTTGTTTTAAAGTATGTTTTTTTTATTGAATGGTTTGAAATATTTGACTGAATGTGAAGCTTCACCTTGTTACCATAATTTCAGTTTGTCCCCGGAAGAAATATGTTAAATGTATTTGTGCTTATTTGAATAGGTGATAATGCTTTACACTGTTAAAGTCAACTTCTCGGTTTATGCATTAATTTAGGTGGGGATAAGATAAAATAAATTGTTATACCTATTCATTTCACCTATTTATCTTTTCTGGGTTTGTAGAAGTATGCACTTTTTACCCTTTTAACTGTTTGTCAGTGGTTTATCCTGGTAGCTGTTACACCCTTGAGTGGGAATCATATCTATTTAATTTGCTTTTCATGAATGCTACTAGCGTCTGCTCCCTCCTTTAAAAGAGGGGGATCCTCTGGGAGAGCCACAGAATGATACTGATCTCTGCTCCCAATCCAACATAAACATGGATTAGCATGGATAAAGAGAACGGCTTTCAAATTGGAGATTACATCATAATTGTCAAATTTTGTCAAATTCCTAAATGGTCAATGCAAATAAATAGAACGTTGTAAGAATGGGCAGGAGGAAAAGAGGAGGAAAAGCAACAATAGTTGATGTCCCAGGAGGCAATCTGGGAAGTGGAAAGAATTCACAATCCGAAGACGTCAAAGAGGGTTGGGTGTGAATCACAACTCTGCCATTTATTAGCTTATGTGGTTTGGGGCAGTTCACAGCCTCACTGATCGCTGGAGAGAGGTGTGTGTGTGTGTGTTTTGTTATTGTTGTTTGTTTGTTTTTAAATCTGTATAAATTAAAGTAGTACTTAACACAGTTGTGGAGTGAGTTAGAAGTGATATTTACACAGTGCCTGACACATTGTGGGAGTTCCGAAAATAGTAGCTATTGAAGGAGGAATTTAAAATCCATGTCATATTTCTGTGCCTGTAGACCAGCACACCCCGCATTTCCCAGCACCTCCACACATTCAGCTGCTATGAAGCTCGAGCCGGATTGTTGAATTTTGTTGTCAGTTTCTAGATGTTTTTAAAAACTTGTCATTTTTTTAGGGAAATTTTGATATAAACTATGATAGTTTTAGCAAAATTTCTTGAACAATGCCTTTAAAAGGCAGTAAAACCTGTATGAAATGTGCAACTCCCTTATTCTATCTTAAGTCTGTTCTCCAGCTGCTTCCCTGATCCCAATGCAGCCTGAGGTACCTGCTGAGGTAGAGATCTTCCTCACGATGTAGATTTATGGATGCCCAGAGTGTCTATCAATGTCCCCACTCCTACTTTTGTGAGTGATATATATATATATATTTTTTTTTTCTGTCAGAACCCTCCCCAAATCCCATCATAGTAAATTTCTTCATAATTTTTAACAGAATTCTTAATTTTCATCTTGTAGGGCAGTTTAGAGTCAAAGAAATTGTTCTTCTTCTGATGCTTAAAAGCAACATCTTAATTTAGACTAAATTTAATGTATAAATGAAACCAAAGACTAAAATCTTTACGTCCAAATGGAATAACAATTTAAATAATGAATTTGGATCTTGTTTACATTTCTATTTATTTTCCTCTTCATAAAGAAAGTGAATTTCAACTGTGGTTGTCTCTTAAGAAATAAAAAATCTGAGAAATCCAAATATAATAATGAAAATTGCCATGTATTTTTGTTTTCCAAGAATCAATTCATTTTAATAAATTAAGATATTCAGATTAAATAATTTGCCTTACTTTAAAGGTTTAGTAGAAACCTATTTAGTAAATAACTATGATTCTTTCTTGCTCTCAAATATTACTCATGAGGCTTAATGGCTTACAGGTGCATTTGTACATGCATATAGGTGTGTACAAAATAGAAATGGTGTCAATAAAGTTATATATACATATTTAAACATATTCTTATTTGGTATATCTTCTGCAAAAAAAATGACCTTTTCAAAAAAATTACTAGAAATCTTTAAAAATCAATGCTATATATCGTTTGCATTTTGAAGCTGAAAGATATGTTGGAAATACTCCTAGTCCAGCTTCTTCTGAATCACTTAGTGTTCTTTGGTCAAAAGGCAATGAAACCCCATTCTGACTAAATTAAGTGGAAATGATTTTATGGAAAGGATGTTAGGTGACTGGTGGAATGTGGGGGAGAACCTAGCTCAGAAGAAGTGGACAAGACACAGGCCCCTTGCATGGATGTAGGTAGGAAGACTACTGGAGAATCTTGTCCAGTCCAGCTGCCCAGGGCTCCTGCCTCTCCCACACCTGTGCTGCTTGCCTCAGCATTCCAGCTCATGGGAAAGACTGAGTCTCCCTCTAATTTGGGTCAATAATCTACCCCCTGACTAGGGAGTCCTTGAATTCCTATCCCACGTATAAGGCTGGCTAGTTGCAGAAGTATTTCAGGTGTGCCAAGGCAGAAGTAGGGCTCCATGCTGGATGGGCCAGATCCCCCTTCATTTCCCATGTGAAGGCAGAAGGATCTGGAGAGTGATTTTCTACATCTCTGTCTGGATTAGGGTTAGAACTGAGATGACCTCCCAACTGTTCTGCCCAGTGCATATTTTCATTGTTTGAAGTCACTGTTTAACTTTTACTTCGTGGTCCTTTTCTTTATTTTTGCTGCAGCAGGCTTTCTTCACTCGTAGGAAAACATTCTGGCAGCCAATGCATGAGCATCTGAAGTTGGCATTGTTCCTCTGAAGCAAGGTTAGGTTTCCAGGCTGTGTCGTCAGAGGCCTTCCACGTCACCCCACAAACTGCCTTCTGGGGGACCACTTGCAAGAACCCTTGGGTACTCCCAAACTCAAGCTATCTGAATCCAAATTCATTATCTTTCCCAGTAGCAAATGTTGCCCTCTTTAGCAAATTACCAATTACTCATTACTCAATCAGAAAACCTGGTCATCGTCCAAGCTCCTTCCTGTCCTTCACCTCCAACAGCCATTCAGCCACCAAGTACTCAATATTTTTATCTTCTAAGTATTTTTTGGATCCACCTAACCCTACTTAGCCCCCTGCCTGTACCCCAGTTCCAGCCCCCGTAGCCTCTTCCGTCCACGGCCACCTGAGTTTCCCATCTTTTCTCCCTACTCCCAGTTTCACCCTCCTCCCATCCCTTCTCTTGGATCAGGTGTGAATTCCAGAGTCACAAACTCAAGGATGCTAAATTGAAAGTCTTTATTTTTTTATAACTTAATTTTAATTCCTGGCCCTGAGCCTTGATCCTCCCTAGTGTAAAAATCCAATCTTGTCACTCTTAGGTAGTCAGTCCAATTCCACAATTTCTCAGGTTGCTCAAGATTCTAAAACATCTTCCTCCTCACCCTATCTTCCAATACAGAAACAGCATTGTACTGAAGGGGGCTGAAGGAAGTAGAGTTACTAGATTTAGCAAATAAAAATACATGAATTGAATTTCACTTTCAAAAAACCAGGTGGGGTGTGTGTGTGTGTGTGTGTGTGTATGTCCCATGAAATACTTAGGGGATTCTAATACTAAAAAGAAAATCATTTGTAATTTATATGACATTCAAATTGAACTGAGCATTCTGCATTTTATCTGTCAATGTGGGGAGCAGGCAGGGTAACGGCATATGACAGAATTTACTTTCAGATTTTCATGGAGGAACTTGTCATTATCACTGTTTTGCCCATCCAGTCCCCAGTCCTCTTTCTTCTTTGCTTACACAGCTCAAATTGGGTTGAGACATCACTGTGCCCAAGAGGAGTCAGGCCATTTGGGTTTCCAGACTCCTTGCAGCAAAGGGAGAGTGGGATGTCATATGACACAGTTCTAGACAAAGGGTCCAAAAGTAGAAATCTGCTAGGAGTTACGGGAATGATTCTGTTTTTCCCCAAAATAAGGAAAGACACAGTCAATGCCCCCTCACATTCTACTTTCTTCTTGAAAGTGAACATGGTCTCTGGAGCCCTAAGGCCACTAGCAGGGAACAAGAAGGAGAGAAGGTCGGGATAATCCCAGGGACCTTGATCTTGAACTTGTCAGTCCAGTGAGCCAGGTAACCTTGGCTGCCTAAGATTAGGCAAAAAGTAGATTCTCTATTTTCAAAATACTGTGATGTGAGTTCTCTCTGACTTATAGCTGAACGTTCGCATCTCTAGGCTGTGGCATCCTGTGCAGGCAACTGTCCCCAGTCCATCCTTGTTTATCAGCTCTGGCAGTATGCTGGCCTGAAGCCTTTCAGAGGCTCCCGGTGCTGCCCATTTCAATCATGGCTGTGCCATCCTTCCAACCCCAGTGAGACTCTCACCATGAGCCTCTCAGCACACATCCCTGGCTAAGGCTGGATAACACAGCGGCAGACACAGTGACCTTCCCCTTCCGTTAGTGTTATCTGTGGAGCCCTCTGAAGAGTTATGACATTTTTTCATAATGTCACACCATTACCACTGAAGAACTGTGGGACATCATGGGGCTGGTTCTGGTTCTCTGGTTCTCTTCTGCCTACAAACCCTTGATGGCTCCCTGCCTTCTTGTGCCCGGTGCATGGGGAGGTGGGCAGTGGGGATGTTGGTAATCTTCCTACCTTCAAGACTCTCACACAAGAAGCAGGTTCCAGTGTCTTCCACACTTAGATCCCACTGAACTTCACAGGTTGCTGGCTTGTTCTTCTCCCCCACCCCTCTGGTATTTGACTGGAATAAAGGGGAGCAGGGAGAACATGGTCTTTCTGTCTCCATTTTCCTCTTCTATTTCAACTAGAGGGACAAACAGGAGAATAAAAAACGGTCACTCCAAAATTTACTCTCCCTGTTTTGAATATTTCTTGGCTCAAACCGAATGGTAGCTGTTGATCTTTTGACCCAGGAATGTGGTTTCCTTACTCTATGAGCTGGTACAACAGACTGGCTGCTGGTGTGGGGGAGCGCTGCTGTTCAGAGTCATTCCTTCCAGATGCCTTTTCTCAAAAGCAGTCACACCCTGTCCATTGGGACTCAGCCTTTCCAGGACTCTCCATCACTCTTTGCTTTGAGTCTGAGTTTCTTACCATTGCTTTACCATGAGGTCTCTTCATTGTCTGGATCCCACTTAAAAATAGATACATAAAGACAAAAATAAAAGCCTCCATATCTCCGACTCTCCACTCACCACTCTTGATTTCTACCCAAGTAGATTCGCGGAATGAGAAATTCTTGGCAAATGGAACCTGGGCAGTTTTTCTGTGGAAACTCCACAGGTGAATCGAATGGCAGCCAGGAGCTTCACATTCCCGCAGCATTTTCACTTAATTTCATCTTGTTCCTGAAAAAATCCTGCGATGTAGGAAGGGCAGATATGAATGTGTATATTTTACAATTGAGAAGAAATGAAGACCAGGGAGGTTGGGACAAATGGGTATTCTGACTAATTCTGAGCTCTTCCCAGTCTACACTGAAATTTTTATTGCCAATAGTATCATATATCAGTTTTTCTAAATATTGAGTTCTCGGGGTTTTTTTTCAAAAGCTTATATATATATATATCATATATATCTTTCTATTAATTTTCTATATTATTAATATATATTGCTATCTGGTTGTTCTTTTTGATAGGTGAATAGCCACCACATACCATAATTTTGTATATTTCTTATGTAGACATTTTCAGTCATTATTTTTCATTTCTTAATTATGGGATTGTGTTTTCCCACTAGAATGCCAACTTCACAAGAATACTGAGTGTTTAGAACACTGGATGGTACTTAGTAGGAAATGCAATAGTGATTCATTGAATGAGTAGATGAACTATCCTCTGTCAATGTCCTTGCATATGGTTTATTATTAAAGTTAGGATTTGTATTCATCATTGTTTTTTGAGCTGGGATATTGCTATTACCCAGGGTGGTCTCACACTCCTGAGCTCAAGTGTTCCTCCTACTTCAGCCTCCTGAGTTCTGAAACTAAGCAATGAATTAGCAAAACCAATAACTTAATTCTACCTGAAAATAATTTTATATATATATATATATATATATATATATAAATGTATGTAAAGTTTATATCAGTATATATGATGATATGTATATATAGCGATAGAGTTCAATAAATCATTATGTATGAATGAATGAATGAATGAATGATCAACTTCCATAACATACAACAAAACTGCCAAATACAGGGAGGATGTTGCTTTGATATTAAATAGCAAATGTGATCTTTGCCCGGCTTATTGTACTTTTCTGATTGGATGGGTTGGCTTGTTTGGGTGGAAGGCTGGTGTATCCAGTATTTTTTAATACTGTCAGTGAACTAGCTTATTGTCCTTATCAAAGAGAGCCCAGCTCTGGAACGGATATATTTATAATGCAATTTCATTAAAATTACTGTATTTAGATAGCTTCTGGCATCTTTCATTAAACTGAAGTAGTTCAATTATAAGTGTCTGAGGCAAAGATCTTTTGATAGTTTTCAGTGCTTTCACTGAGGGGAAGAAAAAAAAAAGAAAGAAACACTGTTCAGCCTTTAATTATCAGAGAATGAAAACACGGGGCAGATTGAAAGGACTAAAACGAGGCATTGAGCTTTCTGATTCTTATTCCCAGCTACAGGAACTCGTACAAGAAGAACATCTGCGTGGACATGCTGCGGGAGGGTTATCACGAGTCCTTCACTGAGCTCTTTGCTCTGATGGAGCAGTGGGAGACCCTGAGGGTGGCTGCACGACGCAGGTCCATCTTCTGGACACAGAAGCCCCTGGAGGATCAGCTAGATAAACTAGATTACTTATACCACCACCTGACCAGGGCCGAGGCCACCGAGAGGAAAGGTAGGTGGAGAGAGGGTGGGCAGGTCCCCTAGGGAAGGTTCCAGATTGTCTCCTGCGTGCACAGGAAACATTGAGACAACTTAGCCCAGGTCTCTCTAGTCAACTAAGCATATTTATGGGACAAATAATAGGGACCACTGAATGAAGAGGCAGCCCAGACGTAGGGTCTCCTGGTGATGTCACTCCAAGCCGGGAAGACAACCATGGCACCTGATGACATCTTCTAGAACTTTCCAACAGATATAAATCTCTCAGATCATGAATTATTAACGTTTACATGATTTAGCCTTATCTGCCTATTGACTTTTGCTAAGGAGATACTTTGGAACAGCACTGTCGCTTCAAAATGATACCGATTTTCCAGAATTTATGTAAATAAGCTTTGAAGTTTTTTCTCATGACATGTTACTTGAATCAGAAATTTTATATTAGGGAATACTGAGAAGATACAAAGTACCTGCAATTCACAATCGTGGTTAAAATTGTTAATTTTATACTTTCCATGGAATAATTTCTAATAATTCCTTTTTTTTTGGTATTCTAATATTTTCCAGAAAGTTATATGTCAAGAATTGGAGAAAATATTTTCATCTCTATTATCATTATATTGGTATTGTTATAAATATTTTTCAGTCACATGTTTAAGAATTGATCATTTTAATTGGTCACTTATAATTAAAGAAAAAAATGGAAGTCCCAGATTTTGGCATATAAATTTGGTGTTCTAAATTATTCGTTTCTTCAACATTTTGGGTGAAAACATGATAGAACTCAAAATAAAATAAAATAAAGTCTTGGGCCTTGACATGACAGTGTTTCATTTCAGACCATTTTTGGGTATCGGACAAATTTCTGTTAGCCCCCCAGCTTCTATAGAGCCATCTGATGAGACGGGGGCAGCCACAGAGGCAGCCATAGTCTCCCAGCTTCTAGAGTAAAGTCCCATCAAGGTGTGACCTGACTTAAGACGACAAGATGTCCAAACTGTGAATAGCACATCAAGCAAATTAGGGTGGAGGGGGTGGCGGGGTTGAGATGGGACTGGGTTATTTACACCATGAAAAGTATTCAAATGCCGGGTTGACTTTAAAATGGAGTCTGTTGGTGAACTTTAAAATGTGATTTATATAATTTCTCAAGAAATTAACTATCGGGAATAAAATATACTTTTGTGAAAAACCTGCATTCCCATGTCAGCCCCAAATTCTGAAGTGATACTGATGCTGGAAGCACAACTGGTCAAGATAAAACCCTCCCAGTAGCCACTTTTCCAAGTTGAATTCCATCATATTCACTGTGTGAGTTGGGGGCTTTCATTTGAGCAGCATAAATATGAGCAAAAACTCTGCCTTGTCATAAAGTGTCACAGGTGAGTCAACTTGTCATAAAGGCTTCTGTAATGATAAAGAAACCAAAATACCAAATAGTTTGCTTGAAGGTAGAACACATTTTAATTTCTAATCTTTCATTTAAAAAAATCGTAACTATACATAAAAATAAAAATATTCCTCCAATTTGAAACTCATGAAATCCCAATTTCATTATAGACAAAGTCTTGCACAAGTGGTCAGTCATGAAAGGAAATATTTTCTTCACAGAGCGGTTTATCACATATTCATGGTAACTAAGGTTGCATTTGTTAAATGGGGCAAAATTACTTCTTGTTCAGCCTAAATGGTCTGTAGAGTTCTTTCCTAAAAACTGCAGTGGCTTTTGCCTAGTTGAAATACAGAAAATTAGAAATGTTGCAAAAAAAGTTTAGTGGAAATAAATTCAGTTGAATAACATGTAAGCATTTATATGGTCCTTTGTAAAGAAGGTGTGTAATTTTTTCTTACAGTCAACACATGAACTTAATTGAGGGAAAATTGTGATTTGAAGAAGGAATGCCCCATAAAAATGAGATACACATTTTTGTTTTTAATAACTTGAGTTAATCCTAATCTTAAAACATACACATGTACATGGGCAAGTGTGTGTATATATGTGTGTGTGTGTATGTATGTATGTGTGTGCATATATATGTGCATGTGGGTATATATATATATATATATATATATATATATATATATATATATACACATGTATCCAAAACATAGAAATCTGTGAATAGCATCTCAAGGTTCCATCCCATATGGTGGGGGAGAGGGGTCTGAAACAATTATCCTAAAATAATGTGTCTCTGAGAAACCTCATTGCTTCTCATTGGAAAGACCATCGCTCTAGGGTCACAATGAAGTTCATTTAATCAAAACTATGGCACTAACAATAGTCGTCTCAGGTCACTTCTGTCTCTTGAGATTTACAGAGCAGTAATCTAGAGTTATTTAAATAACTTTAACAAAATATCACTTGCTGTTTTAGAGCAAAGTTGTGTTTAAAGTAAGCCAGCCATTTCTTATTGAATGATTTTCCACTCCTGGAAGGGTTTCTTTGTCCCTGGCACATTTTCTGTTTATCCATTGCTGTGAATCATCTTCGTACCATCTGTATGTAACATTATGATTAAGATCTTGAGCCCCATGGGGTTGGGGAAGAGATGGCAATAATGGTAATGGGTAACTGAATCAATAGATAATTCCAACATTATTTACGCTTGACTTTTAAGTTATTGCCAAGAGTTGAGCAGCAATTTTTTTCCAGTAATATTTGTTTAATATACATAAAGTGTGTTCTAATCAAGCAAAGCTCCAAAATATATTATAAGTTTTATGCAAAGACAAACAAAAACAAAAAATTATCTGGTAAAATAAGTTTGGTGAACTATCATTGAAGTTAAGAAGGTTGATTTATCTCGGGACTTATTAGAGCTCTTTTCATGCTTACATATATTGTGTGTATACTTCTGAAATTTATTTCATTATGGAATCTCTTCTTTAGAGAGCATAGTGTTTAAGTAACAGACCAACAATAAAATTGATTTTCATCTTCTGAATATACTTACTGACAATTCAAGAGAGTGATCTACAAGCAAGGAAAAAGGCTACTTAGAATGTAAAGTATACATACGACAAACAGAAAAATAGCTTAGCTGAGAAGTAATCTTTCAATATGGTATCTTAATAACTTATGTAAGTATAGCTCATTGTCTTTTTAAAAAAACATTGCTTATGACATGTTGGGAATATTTTTATATTAATGTTTATTTACTGAAAAATAGAAAAATTATTGCAGGATTATGTATATAGTTTTAAAATTTTATATAAAATATTCTTTATATAAAATATTTTATTTAAGTAGAGTATATGAAATTCTTTACTCAATCCAAAAAGAATAAAACTCTCTAATTAGTAAATATGACAAAGAAATATGAAATATTAAGAAATAGACTTGCATGGTCTATTTACATTGGATGAATAAATATATACATAAGAGGTGTAAGTGAAGGAATGGCACGGGTTTTAAAAATTTCTGTTGAAACACTGGATGACTTATTTATAGTTCTTGACAACCACCTTGTATTTAGCTTGTTTCACTTTTCTGAGCCTTTGGATTTAATCTTAGAGATTCATTAATATGCAATATTCATTATTTTTTTAAAAGAGAGAGTGAGAGAGGAGAGAGAGAAAGAGAGTGAGAGAGAATTTTTAATATTTATTTTTTAGTTCTCAGCGGACACAACATCCTTGTTTGTATGTGGTGCTGAGGATCGAACCCGGGCCGCATGCATGCCAGGCGAGCGCGCTACCGCTTGAGCCACATCCCCAGCCCAATATTCTTCATTATTGTAATACCTTCAGGAACAAATAGGCTGACTCTTCTGGTAGTAGTGAGCAATTGCATCAATGAATTCTACTCCACAATCACTGTTATAAAAAAAAGTTTTAGAACAGTAACTCAGGCCACTACCTATTTACAAGTGTGCTTTCAGAATAAATGCAAAAAGACAGAAAGATTATAAATTTGTTCACATTCACCATTTGAGAGGGGTTTATAGGACTGCTTTTTTTAAAAAAGTTTTTTTTTTTTGTAGTTGTAGATGGACAGCATGCCTTTATTTTATTTGCTTACTTTTATGTGGTGCTGAGGATGGAACCCAGTGTGAGGCAAGCACTCTGCCACTGAGCCACAGCGCCAGCCCCACAGACATTTCTATTACTATGGCAGTGGAGTTTATAAGGAAAAATTCATAATTTATTAACAAACCTTTTTGCATACATATAAGTCAGGGGGGGAGAAACTACAAGGGTTCAAGTAATAAACTAACAACTATCTGAGTAAAAGGAATGCTTAGTATGTATGCATTTTCAGTGGGGAAAAAATACCCAGAATATTGAAGCATAGAAGTCTGCTCTTTCTTAACACTGTCAGAAAAACCTATGTTGCTAGAAACTTTATCAGAAAACGTGTACAGCTTACAGAGGTATCCTGATCATCATTTCTTATATCTATCAAACCCTATGATTTTTTTTTCCCTTCAGGGTGAAAACAGTGCAGCATTCCCATTTCCTCTCTGCTTTCTTCATTCACATTATTTTGTCATTTTAATAAGCATTACTTTCTCTGCCATCTCAAAACAATTTTTAAAGCTCCAATGTGAAAAGTACCCAATGACAGTCCTTTCTCCCAGAAAAACTAGGTACCCTGCTAATTGATATTTCCAGTCCATGTCTTACATAAAGTCCCCTATTTAAATCCAAACCATATGTCAATTTCTAGTATGTTGTACATTTCTGGAAAGACTTGTTGATTTGTTTATTTGGATATCCATTAACTTATGTAATTATTTTAATTTTGCATTCAGATTACATTTATAAAATAACCACACTTTTAGCAATAAAATGGGAATAAATGTCACAGCATCGGTTTGCCGTTCCCAAGCATGTGCCATGAGACATCCTCTTTCTAATGTAGTTTGTATTTTTCTCTTTTTGAAGGACACTTTGAAGAAGTGTATAATAACTTGTATGCTCTGGCCTGTTTCTTCGATAACGCTGAAGACAAGTGGGTAAGGAACCACTTCTATGAACGATGTTTTCAGATTGCACAATTGATCAAAATCGACGGTGGGAGGAGAGAGGCCGAGGCGCATGCGCACATGGGCCTTCTCTACGAGGAAGACGGTAAGTGGGTTTTATCAGGATGCAGAGACCAGGCAACCAGAAAGCAGGTGGGAGCTGAGAAAAAGACTTGAGTTCAAGATGCAGATTATTGAGGTCAAAGAGCAAAGACGCATGACTCACAGACCCAGCTTATTCTTTATAGCATTCCTTGCTCGGCTCCTGTCTGGGTAACTCAGCCTGGAGTTCCCAGCAGCATTCTCACAGAGAGAAAGTACCTCCCCACTACACGTACACACACACACACACACACACACACACACGGAAACACACATCCCTCAGTCCACAAGTTGCAATTTTTTTTTTCTTTCATGACAGGCCTCTCTGTTCATTTTTAACTTGATTTCTCATATATGAAAATTCTTGAGAAAAAAAATGAAATGTGCACTTCATGATTTTCCTAGTGTCCTACTCCCCTATGTAAAAGTCCCAAAACTATATAACTTGGATACCACCCTACCATAATTTTACAATAATTTCTGAAGGAAATATTCCTTTAAATATAAGTTCATACTTAATAGTTTTATCTTATGACAAGCCAAAGTCTAAAACAACAACAAAATAGTCAGAAACAGATCTTGTGTAGTGATCAATCAAGGATTCAAATAGGGATTTAAGAATTAAAATTATCTATGTGAAAAATAGTATGTAGATACTGTGTGTATTATCTAATATATGTGTGAAGAAGAAAATATTTTATCATGAATATGCTATTTAGTCTCTAAAAAAAAATCTGTCTTGTTTTCCATAAAAATTTTGACTATGGAAAAACACTTAAATTTTTAAAATATTTATTACTTTGTGTCTAGAATTACATAGGACTTTGACCAATTCTTTCAGATTTTTTAAATTTCTAAAAGGTTTCTGTGCTCCAGGAAGTTGCGGTTGATGAGATTTTAACTCCAACCCTGGTAGGTTCTAGAAGGTAGTCAGGCCTACCTCTCATGACAGACACAGACATGCCAGAAAAATAGAGCAGAGTAAAAGATCATACAGACTGGATTCAGGGAAGGCCTGACAGAGTCGGGAGGATCAGGCTCTGGACTTGAAAGATAGGTTGAATTTAGGCAGATAAAGAAATAGGAATGTATTCAGTAAAAGCAAACAACATACACTGGAGCATAATTGAGAAAGGGGCAGGAGGAGTAACCTGCTTACAGTGGAAAGTTTATTTTTGAGCCATGCTGGGAAGTCATGGGAAAGGTGAAATAAAGATACCTTGGTGTTAGGAGCTTGGATTTAGTTTCTGCACATTCAGGGTAAGGACAGGAGAGTGAAATGTCTATCTACGATGCAAACTGTGCCAGGAGCGGAAAGAGGAAGGGGGATGGCTAAGAAGCTGCAACAGTCATGGAGCTCAAAAGAAAGAGTGCAGAAATATTTAAGGGAAACATATGGAAGTGTTCTATTGCAGCACCACCTATAATATCTCAAAATAGAGGATTAGTTAAATAGATGAAGCAACTTCCAGGCAACAGAGTTCCATGCAGTCATGAGATTACAAATTAGAGCAAAATTCATTTATTCATTGAACAAATACTGATTTAGAACCTAGCGCCAGGGGATAAAACAGTGTACAAGGCAAAGTCCCTGCCTTCGAGGAACTCAACCACTTCTCCATGTACAGTTTAGTAGTATATTCCCATTGTTAGGCAACCAATCTCCAGAACTTTTTCATCTTGCAAAACGGAAACTCTGTGCCCATTAAACAAATCCCCATGTCCCTCTCCTTTTGATTTTTTAAAATCTCTATGCATTTCTATTAGAGGACTTATAAATTGCTTACTTGATTCATTCATCTGTTCATTCACTCATTCAATACATACCGGAGTGTTCCCTGGTCCTATCGTTAGTAACCATGGTACCGTGGCTGCCCGTATCATCTTAGTGGCAGACATACAGTGGCAGAGAGCAGGGACGAGCTGGGAGATGTGATCTGTGTGGGGCTGTGGTGACACATTACTCACAAGTCTTTGGCTTGCTCTCATTTGGGTGCCCCACCGTACAGCATGATAAAATGCATCCATGTTCCATAGTAAATAGATTGCTTTAAAATACTGGAAAGACTTCTGAAATTATTTTTAGAGTGGGTGACTTCGTTTTGAAACTACGTTTTGTCAGATCTAAAAATTTTCCATATGCTCTTAAACAGTGCGGAGGCCCCAGAACCAGGCCTGACTGATAAAACCACAGAGTCAGTGTTGATGAATATTCTAGGGATTGCCTTTGAGTCTATGATATGCCTGGTGATGGTAAATATCATCTGTGTAGCTGCTGTAATCTGTGGAAGAATTTTCACAAGAAGTATAGGGACATCAAGAATATGTGGCTAGGGGCTGGGGCTGTAGCCCAGGGGCAGAGTGCTTGCCTAACATGTGAGGCACTGGGTTGGATCCTTAGCACCACATAAAGACAAACAAATAAAATAAAGGCACTACAAAAATAAAAAATTAAAAGAATATGTGGGTAGAATAGAGGGGGACTCACCTGGCGATAGGATTCCCACTGAGGAGATGGTGGTGTAGCTTCCGCTTATCAGATCTGATTGGTCCAGACAAGTGAACGGAGGCCCCACAGCAACAGCTAGGCAGCAGCTGTGCTGGGGGCAGGTGGCAGCATCCCGATACCACGGGTGCCCCCATTCAGGTTAAAAGAGGATATTAGCCAGCAGATGGCAATGGGCAGGTTTTCAGGGCCTGACCAAATAGGCTGTAGTCCAGGGCAGGGCTCCAGCTCCCTCGGGGAACTGTAGAGCAAATGAGGAACAGAAGCAGAAGCCATTTTCACAGAGCTGGGCACATGGTTGCAGTCAAGGGTAATGTTCAACCCATTGGCACAAATGTGACCAGCCCTCACACAGACGCCCCTGGCAGGTCCTTCGGCACAGCAGACAGATAAACTATATTAGAAAGAAGATGTCTCACAACCTGCTGGAGATGGGGTCCTACCACACTTGACTCAAGGGATGGCGGCCTCATTTTTTCAGACCTGTAGAGCAACAGTAGGCATGGAGTAGTCGTGGACTGACAGACACAGGCTGTAGCAAATCACAGGCTGTGTCTTCTTTTAGAATTCTGAGGACCTTATGGGCAAGACCCATGGGCATGCAGACACTGGATCAATCGGAGATGTGCTCTTTCATTCTGGAGCAGACACATAAATCTAGCAGGACCAGAGACCAGACTCCAGGAGAGGGGACTTTGTAAGAGACATGACTAAGGAAGCATAAGCTCCTTCCCTGCCATGGTCTGAGGCCAGGACACAGTATGAAGCTGATGTGGCTGAACCTTCACTTCAGTCCTATCCTGCCAGGTCAGCAATAGAGGATCGGTGTAGTACTGGAACTTGGGGCAGTAATTCACTTTTCCTCTCAGTAGAGTGCCTATCCCATCCTGGGTAAGTCCTTTCAAAATCACAAAAAATGAGGGATCCCATCCCTAAGCACCTTAACCTCCCACTGCTCAGTATTTTTCAGAGTTAGTTCCTGTTCACAGTCGCTACCTGCTGAAGTCCAGCCACTACAGCACAAGGAGTCTCTTCCTTTTCCAGTTTGAGTCTCTGACCTATCCCTAGATAGATCTAGTCAAGTCCCTTAATTTGCTTCCAGAAGGCCATGGTGTGTGCCTGGTAGTGGCCTGGGACAACTGCCATTGCTAGCAAGAGAACTGGGTACAACAGCAGACCAACAGCAGCAGCACTGCTCCGGGAGAACTCAGGAACAGAATCAGGAGCGCAGCTCTCCCAGTGTAGCATAGGATGCTGTGTGACTAGGGAAATGTCACACTCCTGGTGTGGTCAACACCCAGACGCAATTGTGATGTGACATGGAAAAGTCTTGATACAGTTCTATTCTTCCTGCTCAGCATTCATGATGTGATGCATCCCATCTCTCCTGCCTGATGGACAGTGGGACAGGGAGATGGAAATCTGGGGTGAGACCAAGGCCTTACGGTTGCAGCTGCCGGCTATGGCATACAGATGGCAAGACTTGTCACACAGACTTCCATAGTTTGGGAAGCACCAACCTCACCCCTGTCAGTAGAGGATTGGAGGTCAAGTATTTGCAATGGGTCAAGATTGATTGCCTCAAGCACCGAGCCTGTCTGGTTTCCGTGGAGCTTTGCTAAAGTCCATCTTCTTTTCTGAGAAGCTACTGCCTGGGAGCAGTTCTGGACATGTTAACCCTTTCCTCTTAGATCTGTAAATTCTGCATAAGGAATGCTCTCAGAAGAGTGGAATTGGCACGATGCAAGTCTGATTTCGTGATGTTGAGAACAGATTTGAATAACTTCCCCAGATTGCAAGGGAAAGATGAGGAAATGAAAACAAGGAGGGAAGAGGACAAATAGGGAAATTCCTAAGAAAGAATACACAATAATTAAGCAAAAGCAAATCGGCTTAAAAAAGATTTCTTGGCCCTTAAAAAATCTGAATATGCAAATCAAAATAGCTCTTCAGTCAAAAATAATAAAGAGAAATCCACAGTTCAATAACATCCCAGAAGTTTTTCAATTACTCAGATAAAGACAGAGTTCTACCAGTATCCAAAGAAAAAATACAAATGGCCTACATTGGAACAAGAGTTAAACAAGACTCAGTTTTCTCCACTATAGAGCTACATTCTGAAGTAATAGGAAGGCATTTTAGATATGCAAGTTCAGAAAGCACTATGAGTATAGTTTCCATATATATTCTAAAACTCAACAAGAGACATGTCAAAATTAAGAATTCAAGAATGGGGAAATTCTGACACAAAAGATCTTTGCAGCAAACCCTTACTTAAATCAACATAAAGTTAAATTTTAAAAAATGTGTGTCAATAATATGGGAAGTAGATGATACATGAAAGCATGATTTAAATTTTCTCTTTATGATTTACCATATTTACCAATTTGGCAGTAATGTTGATATTTCTCTAGCATATTTTAAACCTCATATTTTATGAGAAACATTTTAATTAAGCTGTAAAATCATGCAAAAAATGTGGGCAATTACTTATTTAATCTTGGATGAGAAAGACCTTTCAAACGCAAAACAATTGGACAAGGCTTGAAGGAAAGTGATGGGGTTTATTAATGGATAAATATATCCTCTCCCTACTCCAAGTATAGGATGAATTCAAAAGAAATGAAAATCAGATAATAATTGTAAGGACTAATTGGAGAGCAGTGCTTAAATCTGTTCAAATCAGATTCCATTATCTCTCAGAATTAATCTTAACAACTAGTACTGGCAGGCAGGTCAAGTTCAGGTTCTCCTACGGGCTCCAGCCAGCTCCTTTGAGCTTTAGCATGAAGTTCAGAGATGTGATTCCTCAAAACTGAGTCAGAAAGGATGAGAGTTAAGAATTTCAACAGATATGTCATTCCTCCTCCCTTGAGAAGAGGAAGGAGATAGGAAGCCCCTTTATGAAAACATGAGGCTAGAGGAATGGAATTCCCAGAAACAAAAGTGAGAGATTTGATACATAATATTTAAATTAAAGATCTTATACAGTTTAAAACACTGGTAAATATTGGAAACAAACATGATAATAGAGCAATGCCATTTTTATATAAAGAACACATACACATTGATGAGAAAAATCACTCAATGGATAGAGGAACTAAGGAATACAACTTAAAGAAATCCAACCAGATAGTTAACATGAAAAAAAATCCATCATATCAGAGCTGGGGTTGTAGCTCAGTGGTAGAGCGCTTGCCTAGCATGTGTGAGGCACTGGGTTCCATCCTCAGCACCACATAAAAATTAATTTTAAAAAAGGTATTGTGTCCAACTAGCACTAAAAAAAGTTTTAAAAATTGATAATACAAAAGCACAAATTAAGGCATTCTATACATTCTATAATGGTCTAACAATTGTTTATTGTGATCCTATTATGTGTAGGCACTGGGATAAGTGTTAGGAATACATGGCTGAAAAAGATGTTTGTGGCCCCTTTATTCAGGAGCTCACATTTTAATGGAAGAGGCAAGTAGGTTTTTTGGTAATTGCGACAATATAAACACCTGAGAGACTAGGCTCTACTGCACCTAATTCAAATGTGGAGGAATCAAAGTCTGTTTAAGGTAGCTTTTAATGCTTGTGAAACTTTGATAAATTAAGCAACTTTTATACTGGTGGTTCTAGGAAAAATTGGTCTGATATTTCCAGCATACAATTTGGGAATATATAAAAAGAGTTTTTTAAATGCTCAAATTGGCTTTTTTTAATATATAGTTTAGATATGAGGTGTCCCCAGTGCAAGAATGATCAGAGGTGAAATGATTAGGTCATGAGAGAGCCTTAACCTAAGCTGTGGATTGATCCACTGGTGTAGATTAACTGGGCAGTAACTATAGGCAGGTAGTGTATGACTGGAGGAAGTAAGTCACTGGGGGTGTGACCTTGGTGTTCATATTTTTGTCTCTGGTGAGGAAAACTCTCTCCCTCCCCCCCACCTCTCTCTCTCTCTCTCTCTCTCTCTCTCTCTCTCTCTCTCTCTCTCTCCTGTCTGTGATGTCCCAGACAGCTTTCCTCCACCTTGCCCTCTGCCATGATAATCTGCCTTACTTCAGGCCCAGGGCTATGAAGTAGGCTGACAGTGGATTCAACCTTTGAAACTGGGAGCCAAAATAAAACTTTTCCTCCTCTATCTACATTGTTATTGTCAGGTCTTTTGGTCACAAATGATGGAAAAGTTTACTAAATATCCCATAATCCTGTAATTCCACTTCTGAGAAATAATCAGATATGAAGACAAGGGTATCCATAAAGATGGGTTAAATCTTTATATATGTATTATTCATAATAAAAAAAGAGAAACAATAGAATTGATCTATAATAGGGTAATACTTAATTATGGTAATTACACATGATGAACCCTTGCCTGGCCATTTGAAATGTTGTTTTCCAAAAATTAGAAGCAGAAAAGCTGCCATTTATTGAGTGCCACATGTCGGTCATTACGAAAATGTTATATCTGGACAATAGACTTTATCAGCAGTCATTTCTAGGCTGAAGCAAGGAGGTGCAGATGTGTGTGTTCTATTTTTCTGCTATTTTCCCATGGCAGCCATGGAGAACTTCTTTTGAGATGGTGAAGCCACAAGACAGGTCTTGGAGGGGGGCTTCTCCGGAGTCACCAGTCCTCAGTGGACTTACTATGAACAAGAAAATCACTTTGTCTAAAGCCCTGGGATTTTAGGGTCTATTTTGTACCATAGCAGTAAATCTAACTTTGACTAATAAAATCTCCAATGCTTCTATCCCCTTATTGAGGAATTTCAAGAGTTTTGTTAAGAATTTTTGGCAATTTCTTGGAAAGTTTCATATACTAATAGAAGGCTTCCCTTTGGAATGTGGTATCTAACTTCTTTGTGCTTTCCTGAATACTCCCATTTTAATATTTTTAACAAATTGCTCAATTTACTAATATAACTTTGTCTTCCAGAAACTCTATTTTTGATATGGAAAAAAGGATGCATTTAACATTTTTATGTGTTTCTGTATTTTTTAGTGTAGTAGACATGAAATATATTTATACCTAGAAAATAACACAACTTTAAAACTAGCTGATGTAGAATGACTCCATCATAAATCTACAACAATGTATTGCCTACTACAAGGAGACCTAAGGTGTTTTAGGATACCATATTGTTGCTATTCAAAAATGAACTCAAGAGAAAATAGTGATCCCCTTGACTGACCCAGTCTCCCCATGTTTCCTTCTGGGTCAGAGACCCTACCTGATCTTGGAAGTGGGATATACCACTCAAAACATGAACTTTTGACTCAATTCCAAATTCCTGATTTCCTTCACTAAATTCTCCTGGAAGCTCCCTCCAGGCTCCCCCAGTAACCCAACATAGAGAAAGAACCAGTCTTTAGAACAAAGACATCGAAGGGATGGAACAAAATTATTGTGGCTACCAACATTGAACACTGCAAGTAGACATCTCAGAAAGTCAGTCAAATGAAGATATTTAACTGGTCTCTTATAGATGGCTTATCATAGAAATAAGGGGTGGTGTTTGATTTGTTAACCTCAAGGTAGTCCACTCTGAAAATATCTTTCTCACACAGTTCCACTGAATCATACCCAGGCAATAATTCATACGACTAGAAACATCATCTAAATCTCTAGGGACATTCCCACAATAGGCCTCCAGGGCTGAAGAACAGCTTTAGATAGGCTTGTTACTTGAAATTCGCCAAGTGCACACACACCCTTGTGCTCTTGTTGAACCACAGTGCTGTTCAGCCTGTGGAAACATTTGGTGGCCTCAGATCATGCCAGTATTTGCCAAGACTGACAAATAGCCTCAATGTCAAAAGTTCCTATCATTCTGCTCACCACCTGTGTTAGTGGCTCTCCATTGCTGTGACAAGTACCTTAGAAAATCAACTTAGAGGGGGACAGATCCCTTTTGACTCCCAGTTTCAAAGCTTTAAGTCCATGATCATTTGTCTCCCCTACTTCGGGACTGAGATGATACAGAACTTCATATCTAAAAGGTGTGGCAGAGTAAAGCTACTTAGCTTATGACAGCTGGGAAGTAAAGATAGAGAGGCAGGCTAGGGATAAGATATAGTCCCCAAAGACATGCCTCTAAGGACATATTCCCTTCAACTAGGTTCTACATCCATCCTACAGTTTCCATCACTTTCCAGTTAGTCCATTCAGCTAAGAATCCCTCAATGGATTAATCCATTAATGAAGTCAGAGCCTCTTGATCCCACCACTTCTCACAAGCTTTACCTGTTGGGCTACATTGGAGGCCAAGCCTTCAATACTTGAGCCTTTGGGGGATATTCTGTATTCAAACCATAACAACAACTAATGTCTGTGGTCCTCTATATCCTGGTGTTTTGTTTCCTACGTATCTCAGTACCAGGATCTTGATGTGCTGATGGTGGCTGTTTTCAACCTTTTACTTTTCCTCAAAGCATATATGTGATTGTTAACATTGACTTTGAAGTACTTGTATTTAAATAAACCCTTCTCCCCCAAAGCAGAAGTAAACACCACTCCTAATTATGGACTGTGGTTAAAGGAACATAGTCTGAGGATCATATGCTACCTGCATTTCTATAGCCTTTCTCTCCCACCCAGAACATACATTGAAATTCACATGAATTCCTAATTTCAAATTTTAAAAGTTTTATACTTTTTGAAAAGTTGATAATAACAAATTAATATTATATATATATATATTTTTTTTTTAAAGAGAGAGTGAGAGAGGAGAGAGTTAGAGAGAGAGAATTTTTAATATTTATTTTGTAGTTCTCGGCGGACACAACATCTTTGTATGTGGTGCTGAGGGTCGAACCCGGGCCGCACGCATGCCAGGCGAGCGCGCTACCGCCTGAGCCACATCCCCAGCCCAATATTATATATTTTTAAAAAATAAATCATTCAAAATCTTTGGCTGGTTTGTTGTTGTACAGCATTTGTGATGCATTTCAGAACTGATGAGAATACACAGCTATGTCTCAATGGTCATTAGGAGCTGTGGGTTTAGGGTAGAATTTCTGGCTCTGCTCCATGCATCCATCCAGAGGTTTGACAAGTAAATTTCTAGATCCTTCTTTATCATTGCCATTATGGGTCTGGTTTTCTCCCCCTGTACTTTCCCTTCTGTACCTCTCTATACATACTCCATGTTGACAAATCCGTCATCTGCTAGAACATCAGCCTCCATCCTCCCTCATCTAATAGATCCCTCAGTATTTAAAGTGACTAAGAAACCAGCCATGAGATCTGAACTGCACTCGCATTGGCCTGGGGAAACGAGGCCAAAGTTTCTATTAACCAGAGAACTTTCTGGCTCTCAGTAAAAGCAAACCCATTTTCTTACGGCAGCTTTCCTGGTGGCTGATTCCACATCATACCTAGAGGGACTGCTCGGGCCCAGAGCATTAGGCTTTCAGAGTCACAACCACAAAGGCCAGCTCTCATTCTGTCAAAGGACGGCTTCCTGTATGAGGCCTCTTGGGACCGTCCTCATCCACACCCCAATTCTTCTGACCTATCTCCTCTCTGCTTTGATCTCAGACTTGCTGTGAGTTTGGCCTCCCCATCTACCTCACCTGCGCCCTGTCTGTGATTCTAGTTCTCTCAGGTTGGTGGGGAAGGCCTTTTGTCCATCTGTCCTGCCGTCTCCTGGCTATATCTGTACATTGCCCCTGTTTTCTTTCTGTCTCTCCAATGTTGGTGCTGACAGCTCTTAGAAAACAGCCTAGAGAGGACAAGGACAGTACACATATCGGTGATTTTTTTTTCTCATTTTGAAGGACACTTCGATCGTATTTCTTATGGGATTGTTTCAGTCAGATTTCTGTTCTTGTGAAAAAGCACTTGATAAAATGACCTGAAAAAGAAAAAGTTTCATTTAGCTCCTGGTTTTAGAGGTTTCAGTCCATGGTCGACAGGTCTTATTATTTCTAGACCTAAGGTAAGGGAGAACATCTTGGCAAGGAGTGAGTAGTGGGGCAAAGCTCTCATGGTGGCCAGGAAGCAAAGAGAAAAGAGAGGAAGGAGCCTGGGTCCCCCTGTCCCTTCAAGGACATGCCCCCAATGACCTAACTTCCTCACTAGGCTCCACCTCCTAAAGGTCCTACCACATTTGAAGGACCAAACTTTCAACACACGGTTCTTTGGGCAACACTTCAAATTCAAACTATAGCAGAGTTGAATTGTTAACACCCAAAAAATGGTGAGTTCTTAACTCCCAATTTTGTGACCTTACTGGGAAATAGGACCTTTGCGTAAATCAAATTAACATGAAGACATTATAGGCCCTGAACCAATATGACTATGAACCAATATGACTACCCATTTATAGAAATGGGAACCTTTGTAAACAGAGACAGGCATGTACAGAGAAGATGATGGGAAGCTACAGGCAGAGCACCATCAACAAGCCACAAATCCACCAGAGGGTACCAAGGATAGGGCAGAGACATGGGACAGATTCTCTCTCACAGCCCTCAGAAGGAATCAACTCTGAATTCTGACTTCCAGACTTCAAATTTCTATTGTTTAAGCTGCCTAGTTTGAGGCCCTTTGCTACAGTCAGAAAACTAATACAGATTCCAACATGGTGGCGGGCGCGGAGAGATCAAGTCTCTAACCTCTTCAGCTGTGCGGGCATAGGGAGTCGTAAACAATCTAAATTCTGTTTGCTCAGGATCACTAGTCAATGCTGAACTGACGTGGATCTGGGGCGAACAGTCTGGGCCTCTCAGAACACACACTGAGTCCGAATCGGCTGAATTCAAGCTCCCGTTCGCCTGCTTCCCGCAGACAAACAGCTGTGACTCAGCACTAATCCATCCGGATGAAACAACTGGTCGGCCCTTCTGTTCCTACGGAGGTAAATGCCAACTGAGCCTTCATAGGTAGTGGCCACAGATTTGAAACGGGGCTTGGGAGAGACAGTAAGGACCCACCCGTTGCATTGGTCACCTGGCAAAGGGAAACGAACTGTCGCCATTTACAAGAGATACCACCATGGCAGAGAACTGACGTCACCAGACTGTGGCGGAGGAGATAACTTCATTGAAACCTGCGGCTACAGGTGTGTAATCCCCTAGCCTTCCCTCCCCACACATCGGGGAAACCTTAAGGGACCCTCCCAGGTCTCCCGTAAGGGACCCTCCCAGCTCTCCCGTGAGCGCGATAGCCAGACAGAGGGAATCAGATGTGGCGCGGGACAGTTGCGTGGAACTCCCGGCTACCGCTCCCACCAGTGCTGACAACTGAGGTCTCTTGCACCAGCTACCGGGGGCATGGCTACCAGAGTGCAAGTAAAATTTGCTGAGGATTCTCAGCCCCAAGCTCTACAAACGTAGGGTCTGAGGGAATGGCAAACTGGGAGAGTGTGCCCAGTCGTTCATGAAAACAGGGCTCCCGGGAGCAGCAGACCTGGCGTATAGCCAGTATTGTGGTGAGCGGCACCCATGAGAGGGGCCTGGCTACAGGAAAAGTGGGAAGTGACTAGACACAAGAGGAGGCCCTAGGCACTCAGGATTGGAGACTCGCCCAGTCTGGGAGGAGGAGCTGCTGCACAGTGATTGGTTCCTGCATATTGACAGGAGAAACGTGGCCTGGTGGGCACAGCGCCACCTACTGGAAGAGAAATTAATCAAACTCTAAGACTGCATTTATTAGTTTTATTTTTTTTCTCTTTTTTTTGATTTGGGTTTTTTCTTTCATTTTCATTTTTCTTTCTTGTTGTTTTTTAAATTTTTTTTACAATTTTTTAAATTTTTTTCTTCTAATTTTATATTAATTTTTTTATTACTATTTTTTTTTAATTTTTTTTCTTTTTTTATTTCCTATTTTTTTTCTTCTTTTGTCTTTTCATTTCTTTTCAATTTTCTTATTCCCCCTTTCCTTGAATTCTACCTGCTTACTCTCATTCTCTTTAGTGACTTCTTCCCTTCCCTTCTAATACCTTTCCTCCCAAGCATCAAATAAATTTATAGGAGTAAACAGTAACTCAGCAGTCAAACAGAACAAGAAGTAACATGAGCAACTTGAAAAAGCAAGGAAGAAAAGGAGTACAAACAATGCAGGACAGCCTAAATATTCAGGAGGACCTAGAGTCATCAGAAAAATGGTCATATAAAGAACTCAAGGAACACCTTAGACAGATGGAATGGAACCTTAAAGAGGATACGAGACAGCAAATTCAAGCAGCGAAAGAACACATTGAGAATGAATTACATAAACAGATAAAAGAAGAAGTTAAGCATCTTTATCAGGAGATAGAGATTATAAAAATAATCAAACAATAATTCTAGAAATGAAGGAAATGATAAACCAAATTAAAAACTCAATTGAGAGTATCACTAACAGAGTGGAGCAAGTAGAAGCCAGAATGTCAGATAATGAAGACAAAATATATCATCTTGAAAAGAGTCTAGCCAACTCAGAAAGGCTGGTAAAAAAAATCACGAGAAAAACATCCAAGAGTTATGGGATAACATAAAAAAACCAAACTTATGAGTCATTGAGATAGAAGAAGGTACAGAGATTCAAACCAAGGGAATGAGTAACCTGGTGAATGAAATAATTACAGAAAACTTTCCAGAAATAAAAAAGGAAACAGATATACAAATTGAATATGCATACAGGACACCCAGCACACAAAATCACAGTAGACCAATGCCAAGACACATTGTTATGAAGATATCCAATATACAGAACAAAGAGAAAATATTAAAAGCTACAAGACAAAGGAGACAGATTACATTCAGGGGTAAACCAATAAGGTTAACAACGGATTTTTCATCACAGACACTGAAAGCAAGAAGGTCATGGAACAATGTATTTCAAACACTGAAAGACAATGGATGCCAACCAAGAATTCTGTATCCAGCAAAATTAAGCTTCAGGTATGACAACGAAATAAAAATCTTTCATGAAAAACAAAAGTTAAAAGAATTTGCAGCCAGAAAACCAGCATTGCAAAGCATTTTGAGCAAAACACTACACAAGGAAGAAATGAAAAACAATAACCAAAACCATCAGTGGGAAGTGCCTCGGTAAAGACAGAGGGCGAGGGGAAAGATAATCATGGAGAAACAAACTAAATTTTTTTTAAAAAAGGATAAATAATCAAACATGGCTGGAAGTACAAACCATATATCAATAGTAACTCTGAATGTTAATGGCTTAAACTCTCCAATAAAGCGACATAGGCTGGTATCATGGATTAAAAAAACAAATCCAACAATATGCTGCCTCCAAGAGACACATCTGATTGGAAAAGACATACACAGGCTGAAGGTGAAAGGATGGGAAAAAATATACCATGCACACAGTCCTCGTAAGCAAGCAGGGGTGGCCATCCTCATATCGAATAAAATCTACTTCAAGACTAAGTTAATCAAAAGGGATAAAGAAGGACATTATATACTGTTAAAAGGAAACATTCACCAACAAGATATAACAATTATCAATATTTATGCACCAAATAATGGTGCTGCGACATTCATAAAACAAATTCTCCTCAAGTTCAAGAATCAAATAGACCACAACACAATAATTATGGGTGACTTCAACACACCTCTCTCACCATTGGACAGATCCTCCAAACAAAAGTTGAATAAAGAAACTATAGAACTCAATATCACAATCAATAACCTAGACTTAACTGACATATATAGAATATATCAACCATCATCAAGTGGATATACTTTTTTCTCAGCAACACATGGATCCTTCTCAAAAATAGACCATATATTATGCCATAGGGCAACTCTCAGTAAATATAAAGTTCTCTATAGGTTTAATGCAATGCCAATCAAAATCCCAATGGCATTTCTTGTAGAAATAGATAAAGCAATCATGAAATTCATATGGAAAAACAAAAGACCCAGAATAGCAAAAGCAATTCTAAGCAGGAAGTGTGAATCAGGCGGTATAGCAATACCAGATTTCAAACTATATTACAGAGCAGTAGTGACAAAAACAGCATGGTACTGGTACCAAAACAGGCGGGTGGACCAATGGTATAGAATAGAGGACACAGAGACTAATCCACAAAGTTACAACTATCTTATATTTGATAAAGGGGCTAAAAGCATGCGATGGAGGAAGGATAGCATCTTCAACAAATGGTGTTGGGAAAACTGGAAATCCATATGCAACAAAATGAAACTGAATCCCTTTCTCTCGCCATGCACAAAAGTTAACTCAAAATGGATCAAGGAGCTTGATATCAAATCAGAGACTCTGCATCTGATAGATGAAAAAGTTGGCTCAGATCTACATATTGTGGGGTCGGGCTCCAAATTCCTTAATAGGACACCCATAGCACAAGAGTTAATAACAAGAATTAACAAATGGGACTTACTTAAAGTAAAAAGTTTTTTTCTCAGCAAGAGAAACAATAAGAGAGGTAAATAGGGAGCCTACATCCTGGGAACAAATTTTTACTCCTCACACTTCAGATAGAGCCCTAATATCCAGAGTATACAAAGAATTCAAAAAATTAGACAATAAGATAACAAATAACCCAATCAACAAATGTGCCAAGGACCTGAACAGACACTTCTCAGAGGAGGATATACAATCAATCAACAAGTACATGAAAAAATGCTCACCATCTCTTGCAGTCAGAGAAATGCAAATCAAAACCACCTTAAGATACCATCTCACTCCAGTAAGATTGGCAGCCACTATGAAGTCAAACAACAACAAGTGCTGGCGAGGATGTGGAGAAAAGGGTACAGTTGTACATTGGTGGTGGGACTGCAAACGGGTGCGGCCAATTTGGAAAGCAGTTTGGAGATTCCTGGGAAAGCTGGGAATGGAACCACCATTTGACCCTGCTATTGCCCTTCTCGGACTATTCCCTGAAGACCTTAAAAGAGCATGCTACAGGAATACTGCCACATCGATGTTCATAGCAGCACAATTCACAATAGCTAGACTGTGGAACCAACCTAGATGCCCTTCAATAGATGAATGGATAAAAAAATGTCGCATTTATACACCATGGAATATTATGCAGCACTAAAAAATGACAAAATCATGGAATTTGCAGGGAAATGGATGGCACTAGAGCAGATTATGCTTAGTGAAGCTAGCCAATCCCTAAAAAACAAATACCAAATGTCTTCTTTGATATAATGAGAGCAACTATGAACAGAGTAGGGAGGAAGAGCAGGAAGAAAAGATTAACTTTAAACAGAGACATGAGATGGGAGGGAAAGAGAGAGAAAAGGGAAATTGCATGGAAATGAAGGGAGACCCTCATTGCTATACAAAATTACATATAAGAGGTTGTGAGGGGAATGGGAAAATAAACAAGGAGAGAAATGAATTACAGTAGATGGGGTAGAGAGAGAAGATGTGAGGGAAGGGGAGGGGGGATAGTAGGGGATAGGAAAGGTAGCAGAATACAACAATTACTAATAGGGCATTATGTAAAATTGTGGATGTGTAACCGATGTGATTCTGCAATCTGCATTTGGGGTAAAATTGGGAGTTCATAACCCACTTCAATCTAATGTATGAAATATGATATGTCAAGAGCTTTGTAATGTTGTGAACAACCAATAAAAAAATAAATTAATTAATTAAAAAAATACTCCAGTCTCCTATAGATGAAAAAAAAAAAAGAAAACTAATACAATGTTCAGCATGGTGTCAATGACCTCTGTAAGTAACAAGAGATATTATTCCAGAAAAAAAAAAGAAAAGAATATACCAACGATGGAATAATGATTCAATATACATGAAAAATGTGATGTTCCTTTATTTTTAAACTCTTGACATGTGAAAAAAATTGGGGTGGTGATCAATTGAATACCATCTAAATCGACACCAGAATATTTTCAAATAGTCCCTAATACTTCACATAAACAATCCTTTCCTAGCATTTTGGCCTTTTATTTTACTCATTTTCCATTATAAATTTGGCTTTATTTTTATTCTTAGGCATATGAAATGATGTTGATTTTTACAGCATTCAGTTCTCCAAAAAAGGTAAAAATACAAAAATTTAATATAATCAACATGGCACATCAAAATTGATAGAAACTTCATTGTAATTTCTTATTTGTCATGGAATAACACTTGCCAGTTTATTAGAAAAACAGCCTTAATAACTAAAAGACATGCAAAGGATATATCAGTTTTTAGTGTGGTATTTTATTTTCTCTTTCATTTTATTAAAAATTAATAGAGTTGTAAGCGCTGTTGAGTGGATTTAAAACCCATCAGATACACACAATCTCGACTGGGGCAGACTCTTGAGAAGGGCCTTGATGATGTGGAATGGTGGGGGACTCATTTTGCATGATATGCCCTTTTCTGATGTTAGAATGGGTTACTTTGTGCATGTGTTATTGTTTTTTAATTGGAGGAGACCAAGCTACTTTTAAAATATCTCAGAGAAGTATGGAAAAGGACAGAGGGTTTTATAATTGCTAAGAGATAATCAGGAAGACTAAAGAACTATTTATAAAGTAGGAGTGTGTGAGGCCGGGGAGGGGCAAGGGTGATTAAATGCACAGATTGGTCATTAGATAGCAAAGGAAGAACAATCTGCACAGATATTAGGAATATGGAACAAATATTTAAAATCAAAATTAGAAACGTACACATTCATACACATAGGTTAAATTAGTGGTAGTTGATAGACATTAGTGACTATCTTGGCTTTGGTATTTAGGTGGCAGTTGGCATCATGCTAGAGATGAAGTGTCACAAGGGAAAAAAATTAGAATGGGTAGTACACAGAGGTTGTCTTTTGATTCTGCCATTTGCTAATTAACTATATGAATGTAGGTAAGTTATTTGATCATTGTGCATCTTGTTTCCCTCATCTTTAAAGTGAGGGAATTGAAGCAGGTACTATCTGCTGTTAGTTCCCTTCCAGCCCCAATCTCCATGGCTGCTTAAACAGCTACTGAAAGATCGGTCACTAAAAACTTTTGTGTGTCAACTTACTTACTGGTGAAAAACAAATCTCAGTTTACAGAAAGCAGAGATGGAGCCTAAAATGTACTTCTTCGTGCCTCTCTGCATTGTTAAAACATAAAATCATTCTAGTTCTTCGGAGCCTTCTTTTGGGTAGGTGGGGTTGGGCCCCTGTCTCTTTTACATGCTCTTTCACTCCCAGGCTGTGCCTGTTAGTAAAAGTAGGCCTGGGAATAGTTACTCTGCTGTAATGACTGCACATCAAGTCTTCCCAAGCAGCAGTCCCAGTGAATCCCCTGGCGGAACTGAAAAAGTCCTCGGACAGACAAGCAGGGGAGGCCACGGTCAAGAGCACGAGAAGGCACCTGTGGGGGATCCCAACCAGCTTCTCCAACTTGGTTGCTGCTGCTCTTCTTTCCTTTGGTGTCTCCCTTCATCCCATCTCCTTCTCCTTTTAACTCTTGACAGTTCCTCTCAGTCCTCCCATCTTCTGCTCCCCTGTTCGTGTCCTCCAAGTTCCCTCTGTAGATCTACATTGACAGTGCTCCAGTGCAAGTCCGTCGCACAGCAACCTGTTATGAACTGTGTTTCCTTTGGGCTGGTGTTTTTGTTTTGCTTTGTTTGGGGGTTTTGGCAGCAGGGGGCATGCGGGGGGTGGGGAGTGGGGGTGGGGGTGCCAGCGCAGTTATGTCTGGAGGTTTTACCACTGAACTATATTCCCAACTCTTTTTGCTTTATTTTTATTATTATTATTATTTTAATTAGTTTAATTTAGAGACAGGGTCTAAGTTGCTTAGGGCCTCTTTGAGTTGCTGAGGCTGACCTTGAACTTGTGATTCTCCTGTCTGCCTCCCAGGTGGTCTGGATTACAGGCCTGCACCACCACACCCAGCCTGGGCTTGTGTTTTTGATTAGGAAACAAAACCACCTACTCCACTTGTGTTGGAGATTTTCTTATTGTTGGCATAACTGAAACTTTATACCCATTGAATAACAACTCCACATGTCCACCTCCCACTGCCTGTGCTAACCAGCATTCTATTTTTGGCTTCTGTGAGTTTGGCTACTTAGATTCCTCATAGGCAGCATTTGTCCTTGTGTGACTGGCTTGTTTCATTTAGTATTATATTTTATCTGTGTCACATACAACAGCATTTCCCTCTTCATTAAGCCTAAATAATTTTAAATAACACCAAAGCATGTCAGAGCCAGGCTGGAAACCTGTGCCTTTGGATACTTGGGTCAATGTTCTTTACATTAACCAACACTACCTTCCTGTACAGATATTTGCTCAGTGGAAACCTCATGAGGATGACCTTCTGGATTTATTTTTCCTTGCTATATTTTGATTAAAATTATGACAAGAAAAGACTTCTGAAATAATAGGACTGGCCCTGACAAAATTAGGGGTAAAAAAAAGTGTCTCTTCCTGTGTATGTCCTTTCTTATTTGTCCACTGGCCAAACCATTTGTCTTCATGGCCAGCCCAAGATTCCCATGCAGCGTTCAGGCAGTAACCCATTCCATCAGGGTCCTTCATCATGTGATCCACGATACCCTCCTAGACTGTCCAGATTCTACATTATAAAGGCAACTGCTTAGGAAAACTAAGGTTATTATCAAACAGAGGGCTTCCAGATATGAAGAGAAAAGGTGGCGAGAAGACTGGTAAACTGAGTCGGTGGAAAAGGAAACTTGAATGGCTTTATAAAAAGTTCTTTTGTCACATGTTGAAATCCATGTGTGAATTGGGCTGTTCAAGAATTGTCGGGGACATTAGGGAGAGGGGAAATTTAGGAGTATGAATTTGAGTGAGGACAGTGGCAGATCTGTTGGCTGAACAAATACAAAAGAAGAATGATTTGCAGATATCACATCAGAAGAAACAGATCAGGTTTCAGTCATACGGCAGAGATTGCAGAAACGGGGGGGAAATAACTTTATGTGAGTATATGTTACACAGAATTAGTAGCTATATTCCTGGTAAAGTGTACATCAATTTATAGGAAAAATGTTAAGGCAATTGTAATTTAATAGACAAGGTTACAGACAATTCACCAAAGGGGAAATATAATGAATACATGAGAAAATAAGCCATTTCTTAAAATCAATTTGAATAATTGTGAAGTACCATTTAATACTTCTTAAAATTGCAAAATAATAATAATCATGTTTTCTTAAAGTAACACTTATGTGTATTGCTGACAATATTGTGAATCACTTAAATGGCTTTGGAAGGTAATACAACAATATACAGCCTTTCAAAGTACAATTATGAAAATATGTAATATGGAAAGTAGTTCTAATAAAATAATCTAGATAAGCAGAAAAATTATATTTAACTCTCTGCAACTATGTAAAAATTATGATTGGATATAGAAAAGAAATACAGCAAAACTGAGCAAAATAAGTACTTTTAAGTGATTGATAGTGTCATTGTTAGCGATATTTAATATTATGTGTTTTTAGTGTTTCATTCCTGCTGATTTTATATTTTTGCCCTTAAAAATAAGTAAATATACATTACATTATGCCTTTGCTATATGTTAATTTTTGCTTTATTTATTATATATTCAACACTCTTTTGTATTTTGGGTCAATGGTAGGACAATTACCATCCCAGTTTGCCTGGGACTGAGGGAGTTTCAAGAACTCATGGCTTTTGATATTAAGAACAGGAAAGTCCCTGGTCAATGTATGTGAACTGGATTCCCTAAATAGAGTAAATATTAAAATTTTCTTCAATCTTTCTCAACCTAATATTTTATTCATGCATTATCAAATAGCGAGGCAATAACATCTTCATAATTTTTTGCTAGTAGACTTTTGATAAGCACCATATGATTATTTTTAGTTTTCAGTGATTCTTATTTTCTACTTAAATTGCTATCATATGTTAAAATTTACAACAGTGAGCCTTCCTTTCCATACAGGGTGTTACAAGAGAAAATGGCACTTAAACTAGCAAAGGTCATCTTTTTTAAAGGTTCAGCTCTGGAAAATAAAATTATTGATAGTTACTGTGAATATTTGAAGGAGAAAAAGTGAATGGAAAACAATTCCAGCAAAACTCTCGAAGCTGTAGGTTTTCCCGTCTGTTCATCTAAGTCCTAGTCATACCTTTAGCACGACTAAGCAAGTTCATTGGGAACATATTTCCCTCTGCTAGTAAAAATAAATCCTATGTATTTGTTTCCCCACACTTGTATACTGATTCTAACCTTGCATCTTAAAAGTCTCTTGGATGAAATTTTTCCCAAAAGATTCTCTGGAAGAACAAACCCATCATTCCATTCAGGTTCCCTAGTAAGGAGTGGGAATAAATCCAATCAAACAAGAGTCTGATATAAATCTTGATGACTCCAATACATCAGTCGCCCAGAGTCTTGGGCAAACTGCAGGCCAGTGGAAAGCACCTCCCCTTCATCTCTGGGTGATTGCAAAGCTCAGGACTTCTGGCTGCTAATACTCATCATTCATTTTTAGCCTAAATTCCTCAAATGAATTTGAAAAGTGGCTTCCAGAACATATCTTCTAGGTACATCTTACTAAACCCATATTAGAAACAGAGTCCTTGACACTTGCATGTGAGAGTGAATCTAATAGTTTAAAACTTTTTTTTTTTTTAGAAACCATGTGGATTAGCATTGCTATTTCTGTATAAATTAATTGTCCCTTTTCGGGCCATGTCAGTTTATTCTCCATCTACTATGTGTACACATTCATAAGGCCTTATAGTGTTTAATGAAGAGATCCTTTTTAAGTATTGATAGCCACAAGAAAATTATACCATGTTTGATCTGTGTTAAAGAATCAAAGTCCAAGATCTTTGAATGGAACTTAGAATAAAAATGTAATTAGGTTACATCCCTAAAGCCTGATATATCTTTAAACAAGACTGCAAATGAAACTTTATTAGAGCTTCAAATGAATTATTTCCTTGCCTTTTTTTTTTTATTCATTTTCTTCCCCTTCTCTTTCATGTCTGTGTTACCGGCATTGCTGCTTGCATTTTACCTGTCTATTCCGGGGTGTTTTAATTATTTACTGCTTAACGAGTAGCGCACAGAGGAAAGCCTCGTTCAGAGGTGCTTTCTCTGCAGCAGGTTTTTCTGTTTCAAAGCTTTGCAAGGAGGCCATGAGTAGCTGCACTGAGCCTGCAGTTCTGGCTGCACCGATTGAACTGTTCTGGGGGCAGTGTTTCCTCTGCCTGTCTGAGAAGAGACGCTGCCTCGGGAATATCTCTGCAGCAGTGCAAATGGCCAAGAGCAGGGCGAGTGTTGGGTGAGAGTTGGATGAAGTTCTTTCCAATTAGTGGCTTGAGCAGCATTTAATCTGAATGAGTGATACCGTTCCATAACATTTAAGTCTGAAGACATTTAATATAACAGGACCAACCAGATTCACTCCAATGGGTGAACATGAAAACACACACACACACACACACACACACAGATATACTGACACACATGCCAAGATAACATCACATAAAAAGTTACTGAATGTCCATGAAGCAGCAGGCATTCAGCATGGAGCTGCATGTTTTTACATGCAGCCATCCTTTAAACTTGACCTTGTGGTTTTTATTTCACACCCTTAAATAAGGGATGCTCAGGGGCAGTTGTGTGTGCATGGAGCTATAGCATCATGGTACTGAAGTTCAAACCTTGGGCTCTGTCTGAAAGTCAAACATTTGACACAGTTTCCATAAAAGCTTGGGACATCACTTCTGTCCACCCAAGGGTCAAAAAGGTTCTGTCTGTCTATCTATCTATCTTGTGCCTGGCACATATTGACTGTTCAGCTAACATTATTATTCCCACACACACACACACACACACACACACTCAGCTAAATAGATTTTTTTTAAATTTTGTTAAGTAGGTGTTTTTTGTTTATGTTTTCGTGACAGCCAAAATAACATATGTTCATTGTCCATCAAAGTGAGGATGCAGGGCAGGGGGAGTTAGTACTCTCCTCTCCTCCTCACCTCCGTCTCTGACACTCAGTACTCAGGCTCTGTCTCCACGCCTCCCTCTTTGCTCATATAAACATACACAATTCAGATTGAATGTGGTTTATTTAAAAACCTGAGCAATATGTAATGTAGGTGGAAATGACATTATTGATTAAGTCCGAGCAATATAATTCAGTAGTTGATCTGCTGTCGATATGGACTTTAGTTTTCCTCAGACTTTTATGCCTATCAACATCTTTTACTTAGTATTTTTAAATAAGGTGAAAACATAATAGTAAAATAATTTGTTATATGAGGAAAAATGGCAAAGTCTACAAACTCTACAAGGTTTGTTAATGGCTAGTATTGATTCCATAGTTATATATTATCCAAATGTGTTATGTTTAAATTGTTTTATTCTTTTGAGTAAATTTGATGCCTTTAATTATGCACTTCTAAGGACAAAAAGTGCTTTATGCTTAACTCCTAGACAATACAAACCCCAGGCAGAAATTGATGGAGGCTTATAGCCACGGAGCAGTTAGACCTGGGCACTGACCACAACTCAGCTATTTAAATCATAAACACAACAATTAATAACAACTCGGCCAGAATATTTTGGAGGTCAAGGCAGATTTTCTGGATTTTTAAAAATTAACTTGTTATGGCAGTATGTAAAAAAGTGGAGGCGTAACCAATGTGAATCTGCAATATGTATATGGGGTAAAAATGGGAGTTCTTAATCTGCTTGAATCAAATGTATGAAATATGATATATCAAGAGCTTTGTAATATTTTGAACAACTAATAATAAAAAAAGTTTTAAAAAAATTAACTTGTGTTAGTTTTGCTGACTTCAGACATAAAGACCTTGATGAGTTTCCCCTACACCTGTCTTGCTGTCTAGTGGGACCCTTCTCACTGTCTGCTTTAGTGACTGACAGTCTCTAATCAGTGTGTGCTGGATTCCTATCCTGTCCACCTGAAATCTGTGCTCAGAATAATAAAGAGAGGATTCAAATTTTAAAATAGCCTCTTAAATTTCTTCTAAGTATCCCAAAGTAGTTACTCAAAAGTTATGAGCACATTTTCCTCCCATTTTATTAGGGATGCTATTGAATTACAGAACAAAATCTTTGTTTTCCAGCATTCTGTTGTGCAATGGTGTACAGTGGGTTATAGCCCACAACAAATCTCCTACAGGAGATAAACCCTTGAAAGTTGACAGTTTCCCCTGGAAGTGTGACAAGCCCTTAAGTATTTCAGCATACGGAGTGCTGTTATAATTATCATAATTGAATGTAAAAACTGAAAGATAGTATAAATTGTTCATGCAGTTAAGCCGAAATGGAAAGCAATGGCTCTTGTTTTTACAAAGGGCAATAATATTTTTCTCTTTTCGCTACTGTTCAATATTGCTTCTAGCAGATTTTATGTCTACATCGCACAGAATAGTAACTTAACGCCAAAGATGTCCAGTAGCTCCGGATTAAAATGTAATATAATATACATAAAGCTTTATTGTTCCTTTAGGTTGTTGTTTTAAACTAAAGTGGAATATTTCCCTAAAGTCCTCAACAAATGTGCACAATTTAAAACTAAATATACTTAAGACATGTACCAGGCTGCCGAAGAAATGGGCCTTATGGACCTGTCAAATTATTTTCATGCAATTGTTTCTGTAGCGTTATTTTTACTGGCAAATGTACAAGTTGATAGAAAAGGAAATAATTAGCTACTTTCACAATTGCTGAGGCATGGAGCTAAAACAGGCCAGTCTATGTGTCTCAGAGATTGTGACATTTTAAATTACCTGAACAATACCAGCAGCCATCTTTGGTCATAATTAACACCTTGCCTAATTAATGTCAGGTCTGCAGAGAGTCCCACTTTATTTATGAAATTTTATTTTATTCTAACCTGCTTTTGCCCTTACAATATTGCAAACTTTGGGTTTATTTGCATGCTGTTTTCTTAAGCGGAACAACTTCTTTTTCCTTTCTTTTTTTTTTTCTTTTTCTTTTTTTGTTTCCCTCCCCCTTCAAGTAATCAATGCACTGCTGAATGAGTTCATTTTAATGCACTCAATCATGCCTCTAATGTTCGTAGCTTACGGGCGCAAGCATCAGTAATGCAGGAATGTTATATGGCTTTAGTTTGGGCCATTTCATAAAATATTCATGGAATCAAAAATGTGCATCAAAATAGCGGCTGGGAGAATTACATTTATGTTCCTGCTTTTATGGCAGCTTCACATTTAAACCCATTTGTGTTAATATCTAGTCAATCTTCCTACTTTAAAAAAAAACTAAAATGGGAGAGATCATATACATTCTCCTTTGCTTAATATTTGTTCTAGACATCTGCTGTGATACAACAAATATCTATAAACTTTCAGAAATGTTGTGCAGAGAGGAGGGGTAAGCCACAATTTGGAGAATATCCAAATATATAAAATCTTATTTTCTCTACATAGTGTTTGTCTTAACATCCCACCATGCATTTTGCAGTTTACCACATTTTTGTCTGGGTTTTGTTTGTATTTTTAAATAAATGGACAGATTTCTCGTTAGGGAGGGCTTTAAATAAAGTAAAACTCCCTTGAAGTAGTTTTATTTTAAGAGTGCACTTTCCTTTGGGTGAATAACTTGAAATTCATGCCAAAACTCCTTACTGTTTATGTAGATGTTATATAATTTTGTTTAAAAGTATAAAATAAAGTAAAACTGAGGCTTGGCCCACCCCTGCTCTTACCTGGGTACTCTGGTGTTATGCAGTTGTTCACAGCATTCTCCTAAGTTATGTTTTCTGACACTTTTTCACATTATTGCAATAAACTGACTACTGAATGTATCCACAGAGGGTCATCTTTAGCCCTTCCAATGAAACACTTCAGCTCTGTGTTCTTTCCTGGTTCACATGAAATATTAGTGGGACCACCTGGAATTATGCTTGGTGTAGAACCATGTTCCAGGCACTTAGTTGGCAAGAGTTGGTGTGTCCAGCCATTGTGGCCACTGTTGTGACACTTCTTACTCATGGTGGTGATTCCCAGTACCACATGACCAGGCTTCCCCTGGGGAGAACTTCCTCTGGCCTCCTCTTTTCCATGCTCTTTTCTATTAATGCTTTTTTGTGTGATGTGCATATAAGCTCCTCCCTCTGCCCTTCTTCTTCAAGGGAAGCCATGTTCACACTTGAGAATTCCAGAAGAGGACAGTCCTTGGACCCTTGGCCTAAACACGTGTTCTTGTCCACTAAAAGACTGATAGAGGGATCTAGAAATCTCAGCAGTTTCTGATATATTGAAGCTTATTATTTGGTGACAAAGGGTAGGCTATAAACTCTTTGAGGAAGTTACAAAGGGATGCTATAAGCCCAACTTGAAAATCTGATTTATTATCTTCATTGGTATTTATATTTACCTTTGTCAATTTTACAATCTCTCTCTCAGGAATATTAAATTCAAAAATTTCAGATAAAGCAAAATGCATTTTGTCTCAATAGTTGTGTGGTCAATTAATCAGAAATTTATTCAGAAAGTAAGATCGTTGTTAAGGTCCAAGTCAAATTTGGAGAGAAAGATTTGATAGAAATCTCCTTAAAGACTGGATAGTCATCCTTAAAGGAAATGCTTGCTTGTTTAAATTACTATGCTGCCTTCATTGCATGAACCTATTTTTTAAACATTTTTAAATCAAATATTATGCTACGTTTGTGCTTTCAAATTCTGACCAGCTTTTAGGAAGAGTAGCCAAGTAGCCAGGCTCCGTGGCACATGCCTGTAATACCAGCGGCTCTGGAAGCTGAAGCAGGAGCATCAAGAGTTCAAAGCTAGTCTCAGCAAAAGTGAGGCACTAAGCAACTCAGGGAGACCCTGTCTCTAAATAAAATACAAAAAATAGGGCTGGGGGTGTGGCTCAGTGGTGGAGTGCCTCTGAGTTCAATCCCCGGCACCTCCATCCCCCTCAAAAAATAAAAGTAGCCAAGTTATTTGTGTGCTTATGGTCATTTGGATCAATTCCTTGTTGGCTTATTTGCTGCCACCAAATAATTTTACAAACAAATTCCTACAGATGAGAAGGACTGAAAATGAGACTTCTGTGTAGGAACTTTCATTTTAAACAGCACTGACCAGAACCCCAGTAGCCTCATTTGTGGCACAGTGGTATAAGAAGGGAGGCCAAGTCATCAGTAGCTGGATGAGGCCTCAGCTGACCAAGCCTGGAACACCCAAGGAAAACCAGGTGTCCCCACACAGGTTATATGGTTTAGGGGAAAGCAAGGAATTTGAATGTAGTTGGTTAGTTATACAACACATTCCTCAGAAAGTCAGAAGCATATCAGAGGCTCCTCTCTGTACTGTTATTGGAGGTTACCTGTGACAACCTGAGTTTCAGAATGATAGAACTGGAAGAGATTAGAAACCATGCAATTAGAACATTGCTTTAAACTCAAGATATTTATGTCCAGAGAATTTAATAGGCCATCTAACTTCCTGTCTCCGGGTTTCTTGATCAGTATCAGATGTGGTAGACCCAGTTGTGTGGGCTTGCAACAATCTTGGGTTTAGATCCTCATCATCACTTACTTTAAATCTGGCTTATAATAACTGAATCATTTAATCTTTGTGAACCGCACTTTCCTCTCTAGTGAAAAAGTAATAGTCATATCTACTTCACCAGTTTGGGGAAGGCTAAATAAGATAATTCATGGGGAAGACACCTTCCATTTTGTAGGCCTTTAGGAAAGGCCAATTTCCTGTTCTCTTTTACTTGAGTATCTCAAGCTCACGGGGGACTTGAAGTAGACCCTCTGAGAGCAAACTATGGACAATAATCATAAGCAAAGTAGTGCATGATACTAGCCCCCAAAGCTCTAGCAAAAATACAATTCAACCACAAAGACTATTTCTACTTATCTATTTATCAGAAGGTCATTTTCCATTCAAACCCATGTTCCCAGAACCTCCCTTACTTCATTCCTGCTAGATAGCCTGTCCAGGCAACTTAGCCACCCAAGACTCAGCAACTCAAAGCAAGTGTGGCTTACAGACACTAACCCACCTTGAATTCTCTACCCATTCCCTCCACCTCTCCTTTCCCTACATCAACCCTCCTCTCCTCCTTCTGCCCCCAGGTAGATCAAATATTTGACATGGCTGTCATTTCTCATTTACTATTTGCACCGCTATATTTTGTTTGCATCTAATTCTAATTAACTGGGTTACCTGGAGCTTCATCTCTTTTACAGTACCTATTTTTTTATGAAACAATCTGGTTTTCTCAGCTTCTGGTATTCACTGTTCCCTATTCATATGGCTCAAAAGATGCATGTGTCTATACTTTATGAATAGATGGATACTTTGGGGAAAAAAAAAAAAAGAAGAAGCAGTCCTGTCTACATCTTTCCAGGAATGTAGAGCTATACTTTGCAGGCAGAAATATAGTTAACAGAGGAAACAGAACACACATTTATGTCAGTACTCCACTCCAGTTTTAAAAAACGAGGGTCATGGGTATTTGGAGGAAGGTGTTTCTGGCAAGAGGTGCTACAGGAAAGCCAGGAAAAACTATGCCGCTTTTGTAGGAGGAAAGAAAAAAAAATTGTCAGCAAAGAGGAAGAGATCAACTAGAGGAGTGAACTTGAACTTTGAAAATTAGTATCAAAGTGAAAGAGGAATTGGATGTTATTTTTAAAATAAGTTATATTGCACTTATATCTCTCATTACAAAATAAACACATTTTGATGATAGAAACTTTAGAAAATGCCAATGAGCAGAAAAGGTAAAAAAATCAAGAAAAATAAGAAAGGAAATCAGAAAAGAAACCAATTATCACCCATGATCTTACTTCTTAGCTAATAACGCTTTGAAAACGTTTTTTGACATTTTCTGGTATTTTCACTTACAGACACCTGCCCATGTAATGAAATATTCTTTGTAATGCCAAATTTGTGGCTTGGTAGTCTTGTCTCATGTGAAAGTTTCACACTGTCCATTTATAAACAGCCCTGCCACACCCATGGTCCTCTCTGGCTCTCTCTGCTGACGTTCCCTCTGCCTGGTGTGGCAAGAACTCAGCACGGCCATGTCTTTACTGACATTTTGTGCCAGTCATTTGTGGATGATCCATGGCTGTTGGTTGTCTTTCTTTGGGATTATTATTCCTATTTGTGTGTGTATTCTTTAATACCACTTCTGATAACACACTCAGTGCAAAAAAAAAAAAAAAACCAGAAATTATATGCAATAGTCATGGTGGCAGCTCCTACCCGCGCCATCCACAGAAACACGTTTGAGGATTTATGTTGACCTAATATATAACGCAGAGTTTATTCATTTAGGATCATATGGTTATATGGACTCAGCTAATTCTTGTTTTTCTCAGGATGAGTAAGTTGGACTTAAAGAATACAACAAATTAGTGGTTATATTTCAATTGGCTATTAAATATTTTGGAAGTATTATCATTACCAACTGATAACACTAGCTATGTTTATTGAGCACTAACTCTGTAACGCGTTGAACATGCATTTGTTCATTTCTCACAATAGTACCTAGTTACACTCTAAAGCTGTTTCACAGAATAATAAGCTAAGGCACAGAGAGGGCAGGGATTAGCCTGAGGCTAAGCAAAAAGTAGTAAAGCTGGGATAGAACAGGCTGTCTGCCTGTAGCCTGCACTCGCTCTTCTCCGCTGCAGTGGAGGGCCTAGGTAGAAACCTCTTTTCATTAAGCTCAGTGATATCATTTCAATACCATCAAAGACCATTTACATTACACTGTGTGGTGAGCATTTGCACAAGGTGATTAACAAGTAAATTACAACGTGTAGCAGGGAGCTGCAAGCTTCTCTTCTAGAAATGTTAACTCATGTTTGAAGGAATAAAATAATTTAAGACTAATTTAGAGTTTTGGCTTTGGGGAGATACATTTTGGACCGTATTATGGGGTATACAATCCAGAAAGGCAATTAAACTACATCCTAATTATTCAAAAGTAAACAGGTTTAGTTTTCAAATTAAACAAATGCCTCCCTCAAACTTTGAGAGACAGCTTAAAGATCCATAATATTGGTGTTTGAAATCTGTACCAGATGTACCCTTTCTTAAGATATCTAAATCCTTCCCAAGAATGAAGAAATTGCCATCTCCTGGGAAAGCGACAGAGAATATTGGGTGAGAGCAGGAACTCTGAACAAAATTTTCTGGACCTATCACCCACTACCTCACCTGGCCTCAGTTTTCTCTTCTGTAAAATGGGATCATAACAGCCCCACTCCACAGAATTGTTTTGAGGATTAAATGGGATCTGCATGTAAAGTACATAGCACAGTTCCTTGTAATCAAGGTGCTCTGTAAATGTCAGATGATATGATTGGGATTCATGATTGCTGCTGGACTTCCACTCTGTCTCTCAGCATGTGCAATCCCAGTCTGGCCTCACTAGCTGAAGTACGTCCCTCTTGCAGGTGTCAAGCCAGAATTCCTGCTGAATCTGAGATCCAGTTAGTAACAGCCCCTTTAACTCCTTTTCTGCCTCCAAGATCAAATTCTTCCCTATATTCCATGCTAGTAAAGCTAAGATATACTCAAAATTTCTAAGAACATGTTCTGGCCCGTGGTTTATATTTATGAATGGCTTTTATTCTTCAGGTCAGCTTCTGGAAGCCGCTGAGCATTATGAGGCATTCCATCAATTGACGCAGGGGCGGATATGGAAGGATGAGACAGAGCGCTTTCTCAACATGTGGGCCTGCGAAAGTCTCCTGAGGACTTACAGATTACTCTCAGACAAAATGCTGGAGAATAAAGAATACAAACAGGCCATCAAAATTCTAATAAAAGCGTCTGAAATAGCCAAAGAAGGTGGGTGGAAAAGAACCCTCTCACATTGCTTTCTTTAATGGACAGACACTGGTTCTCCCAAGAGTGAAGTGAAACCCTTCAAGTGTTAGGGTGATTATTTCCTATGAAATGCAAAGACAAATGCCATCAATATACTTTCAAATTTCACTGTAAAACAGAGGTGGCTTAGTGCTGACAACAAGAAATCCATTAGTTCCTTGAAAGCTTTATCTCCAAAATTACAACCCGCTCTGGATAGCCTTGTAAAACAAGGAACCCACAATGAGAAGATAAGGTCACCTGCAAAAGTTAAGTGTGTGTGTGTGTGTGTGTGTGTGTGTGTGTGTGTTAAAAGTTGTATATTTCTAGCAATCTGAGAGAACTTTCATTGTTTCTAAATTTCCCATATATATAGTCAGATAACTTGGAAATTATGATAAATATTTAGTTAGGGATAACAGGAAAATAGGACTTCAATATATTTTGGACAATTGGCTCTTAAAAGGTGGCATCCGAAACATCAGCATCACCAGGAGGCAGGATATGAAAGCAGCATCTTAGGTCCCAGCCCAGGCTGCCTGCATCAGAATCGGTGGGTTAGCAAGATCCCCAGGTGATTCATATGCACATCTACAACAGGAAAAGTGCTTTTGTGAGAGTTGCTCACATCCTTAATGTTCTATATCATTTATGACTGTATATAATATAAGGGGAAAATTTGGAGCATATCCTTATAAGCTTTTAATTTGTGAAAAACAAGGATATTTTGTTGCCATGTAGGAATTTACTAATAGACTAGCATTTTCCTGAAGGAGAAAAAATTCTGCCCTTAAACTGAAATTCATAAGCTCATGGATATATTTAACTGATTTAAGTAACGGTTGGCTTATTTGAAGTAAACAGAACTAATTTGGGGGGTATAGTTTTTAATTTACCAACAAGTGAAAGTGAACAGCTTATTCTTTCAGTTACTTTTTTAAAATAAAATTAATTGAAATAGTCACAGGAAATCACCGTCGTTGAAAGACATCCCACTAAATGAACAACTTTTGAATAGATGATGACCTAGTACCTTCTCCAAGGGGGTCGATTTCAGCAACCAACTTTTGTTGCATGAAATTGGCGAGAACTTCAATATTAGTAGGGCACCTATATTTTACTTTAGGTTCACATTTGCTGAGTTGTAAGAGCATTCACAAAAAGAAAAGGAAGGTGACCGGGGCCTCTGCTAATGGAGAGAGCCCTACCAAGCAGTCTCCTTTCTGAAAGCATCTCTCACTTTCCAAAGGACAGAGAAGGGGAACAGAAGAAAACATACTTCTTGTGCTGTAATAATTTGTGTGTGTGTGTGTGGTCCTGGGGATTAAACCCAGGGGAGCTTCATTTTTTATTTTTAGTTTTGAGATATGGTCTCAATAAGTTGCTGAGGCTGGCTTTGAGTTTGTGATCCTCCTGCCTCAGCCCTTCAATGCGCACCACCACACCCAGCAGATATCCTCTTTTCTTTCTTTTTTTTTTTCCATACTGGGTATAAACCCAGAGGCATTTGACCACTGAGCCATATCCCCAGCCCTTTTTATTTATTTTTTAATCTTGAGACAGGGTCTCACGAAGTTGCTCAGGGCCTTGCTAAGTTGCTGAGGCTGGCCTCAAACTTGTGGTCCTCCCACCTCAGCCTCCCAAACCACTGGGATTATAGGTGTATGTCATCATGCCAGCTAGCCTTTTTTTCTTAATGTCTTCCAATGAGCCACTGCTTCATGAGTGGTCATTCAGTGAGTGGTGAGATCAACTGGCTGCCTGGAGGATTGCTAATTCATGAAATACTTCATGATTGGAAAGCAGGGTTCAGAAATCTACTCTCCCAAGAACAAAACCACATGTGGATCTGTCAGCATTGGCATTACCCAGGTATTAGACAGAAGCTAATGAGTTCCAAAAGTATAAAAAAGGAAAGTATTAATATTAAAATAAGAACTTTAAATAGTTCTTTAAAATATATTAAATATATATGTTACATTAATATACTAAAGGTGAATAAGCTATAGATTTATCAAATGGTATGATGAATGTCTTTTTAAACCATATGTTGCACCTTTATACATTTTGCTTTTGGAAAGAAAAAATGGGTAATTCCTGGAATAAAATTTATCTCCCAAGAATTAGAAAGGCTTAACTCCTTAAAAAGATGATGAAAAGCTTTACCAGTGGTGAGCAGAGAAGAAAGAACATGTTTAGATTTCAAAATGTGGATGGAATTTTGTACCAAGAAGTCAAGCTCTGTCATTCTCTCTCAAGGTTTAACCAATAAATAGCTTTTGAATTGAACATAACCAGAATAACAATCTCTTATTTGGCTACTCATCTGCTCTGTTGGAAACTTAGATGAATGTCAGTCATGTGGTGAGTGAAGGTACAGCAGTTAACGGCTGGTACCCTCACTAGTCATTACAGATGCTGGAAAATGGTAGGCTGATAGAAAGGGTATACCTGCCCATCAAAATTACGTACTGAAACCAGACTGAGTGGATTACAGGAGGATCACAAGTTCAAAGCCAACCTCATCAATTTAACAAGGCCCTAGGCAACTTAGTGAGACCTTGTCTCTAAATAAAAAAAAAAAAAATTAAAAAGGGCTGAGGATGTAACTCAGTGGTTAAATGCCCCTGGGTTCAATTCCCAGGGTATCAATAAATAAACAAATGAACAAATAAATAAAATGGTATAATGGTGGGTAGATAGAGGGAAACCCCTCATCGTTAAATATCTCATGAACCTTACTCTAACACCTGGGATCCAGTAACTTATGTTTACATTGGTCTTTGTTTTATTCAGTGCACAGCTAGGCTTTGGGGATCATTGATAAATCTGTATACTTTTTTTTTTATTGGTTGTTCAAAACATTACATAGTTAATCTGTATACTTTTTAAAATAGCAACTTACTGCTGGTAGTTGTGATAAATCAATTTCTTTAATACCACAGTAATATTTCTACATCTGTATTTTAGCAAATAACAAAAAGATGGAAGGAGAAGCTTTGTATTACTTGGGCTTAGCACACCTGGCTGCCGAGGAACAGAATACTGCAATGACAGTAAGTTAAAGTGAACTTTTAATTATTGCCATTTTAATTGCTATTTTATTATAGTATGTGCTATTGTAAGGCCATCCCAAAATGTATCAGGCTTGACATCAGTGTGCCTATTTACTTGACTCAAACAGAATAGCCGTGTGTTAGAATCATGAAAAAAAATTTTTTTTATTCTATTATTTACTGAAGGTGGGATATAGTTAGTTACTATGAAATACTTTAGAATATGTAAAAGTTAAAAGTATGGAGTAATATTACCCCTGAGCCTCTAATATCACTAAGGACAAGAGAGAATGGGTTCAAATGAGAGAAAAAGTAAACAGATAAAATTGCAGAAATTCCCAGTTTGATGTAGGATACTTTGCTTAAAAATACTGTTAATAAGTGATCTCAAGAGTTGTACTGATGTAGGTATTCAAGGTGTGAGTAGGGAACGTGGCTAGTCTCATCTGAGAAGCATCCTGCTCAGGACAGTATTAGTAGTTGCCTATATTGTGACCAGATTTTTTGGGGGGACTGAAATACTATCTATCTATCTATCTATATCTATATATATATATATATATATATATATATATATATATATATATACACACACACACACACACACACACACACACACATACAGTTATCTTTACTGTATTTTAACTGAAGTCATTTCCTGGTCTTTTCTTACTTTTAATATATTTAAAGTGCAGTTCCTATTTCACTTCACATTCATCCATCCCCTTTAAGGGATTTGATATACAGTAATATATTATTTGATATACAGTATTATCTTTATTTTTAGCCTTGAGGATCTTGTTTGTGTCTTTAGATATTTACGCTGTGTAGGGTTCCTACATATGGCTCGATGTTTTCCTCTAGCTTCCTTACCACCAGTCTTCATAGAAAACTTGGGTTTTCCTAGGTGAGCATCCCGCTTCCAAGTTTTCAGTTAATGATATGCATTCAGCAACAATCTGCTCCAGATTCTTTGGGGACTATAGAGACCAATAAGATGCATGCTTCCCTTTAGGGGTTAATTTAGTCAGGATAACCAACTTATAAAGATAACTATAATTCAAAGCAGGATGAACAAGGGGTTTCTAAGGGAAGAGGGAAGAGGTTGATTCCAACACTGAAGACCAAGAGGTTGCACAGAAGAGCTATTGGGGAGTCGGGTTTCTATAGGCAGAAAACATGAGATCCAGAGTGAAAGTAAACACACACACACACACACACACACACACACACACCACTCTATATGAGCCTACTAAGTGTTCTGGGAACATGAAAAATGAAATGCACTAGGAGTTTAAGTTGAAAAAAAGTGAAAACTAGCTCATAGATTCTCTCTCACATGACAAAATATATTCCAGCAATGCAGTAGAGTGCACAGTGAAAAGTAAGCCTTCTCTCCATCCCCATATTCAATCTCATAGTTCTTTTCTCAAGAACAAATGCAGTTACAAATGTCTGGTTTAACTTTCCAAAATATTCCATGCATGCATAACGTACATGTGCATATAAATCTGAGTCCTTTTGGTTATTTATAAAATGATAGCATTTATACACACCCCCCTGCACCTGGAGTTAACTTCTTCCGTATTGAAATAGACATATCTTATTTGACTTTTTTTTTACTGTTCCAACTCTATTGGGGTATGAATGGCAGATAAACAATGCATATATTTAAGATGCAAAATGTGATGTTTTGATGATGTTAGGACAGCCTAATCAAGCTAATTGTCCTAGCCATCACCTCACATATTTGTCTATTGTTTTTGTGAGAAGACTTAAAATTACTCTGTTAGTATATTTTAAGTATATGATACTTTGGTATTAACTGCAGACATGCCTTGTTCTATAGTACAGCCACTCAATGTGCCCCTGCCACACATTGAGTGGCTGTACTTATAATGTATTTAGCCATCTCCTACTGGTGGGCAATAAGATCATCTCCAATGCTTTCTTATTACAAAGGAGATGTGGCAATGAATAACTTTGTCAAATGTGACAAATTTATCCATAGGAGATTCTCAGAGGTACAACTTCTTGGGTATCTTATACTCAAGTGGTTTAGTAATAGAGCGATTGAAGAACTTATATTCAATACCCAAGTGAACAATTTCTTGAAACTCTTACTTTCTTCAGAAAAGTATTAAAATTGTCTTTGTGGAAATAAATGTGAGACTTATGCCTACAACCCACCTATTGACCGTGTGACCTTGAGCAAGTCCTTAATCTCTATAAGTCTCCATTGCCTCTTGAATCCTGTGGGACTAGTAACTATGCTGACTTTACAGAGAGTAGTAGGCTACATGGAAGCTCCCCCAAAGACCCCCCGTCAATCCCTAGACCCCACGAGTGTAGATGTAATGAATTGCAGGATCTTAAGGTGAAGTGTTTATCCTGGATTGACTGGAGGGATTCTAAATCCAAAGACAAGCACCTTTATGAGAAAAGGGCGGGAGATTGAAATAGACATATGTGGCAGGTCATGGGAAGGTGAGGGTGGAGAGTGTGGAGACTCGGCCACTAGTGGAGAGTGCCTGGAGCCTCCAGCAAAGGGAAGAGTGACGCAATGCACGGACCTGTCCTGGCTCCCGGAGAGGACCCCCACCATGACACCAGACCCGACTTTTAGCCTTCCACGCTGCAGGAGAAGAGATTCCTGTTATTTTAAGTCATCTGGTTTGTGGTAATTGCTGTGTCAGCCCTAGGGAACTAATACATAGGGTGATTACAAGAGATAATTGATGTAAAGTTTCTAAAAAGTGTCTGCCTGGTATATAATAGGCCTTTAATTATTAGCTTTTATTATTATTGCACTCATCTAAGTCTCTGGACTTGAGTAGTGGTAGGAAAGATGGAAGGAACTAGATGGATTCAGAAGTCATAAAGGACTTAAAATAGGAGATGAAGGAAACAGGCACTTAGATAGATGGTCCCTGAGTGCCTGGCTGTGAACCTGGAGAGATGCTGGTATCATTTCCTGAGACAGGGAATGTTAAAGGACACCCAGTCTTGGGGTGAAGTGGAAACCCAGTTTGGGATTTGCAGAGTTTGAAGAATTTTGGAAGTACCCAAGGAGAATTCAAGTAGACAGTTTAATATGTGGCCTCAAGATGAAGTGAGATTGGAGACACTATAGGTGATGGTTAATTTCATGGGTCAACTTGCCTGGGTGATAGGAGGTGCCCAGATAAATGGTAAACATTATTTCTGAATGTATCTGTGAGGTTATTTCTGGATATTAGCATTAGAATTGGTGGAGTAAAGGAGATGGTCCTTCCCATTATCCAATCTATTGAGGGTCTGAGTAGAATAGAAGGGTTCAGAAAGGGCAAATTCTGTCTGCCAGACTGTTTGAGCAAAGCACTAATAATTCAAAAGTGTTCATATCCAAACTGGAATCTTACACCATTGGCTCCAAAACTCTCAGGCTTTCGAAATATGTCACCAGCTCTCCTGGGTCTCCAGTTTACAGGTAGCCAATAGTTGGATTTCTCAGCCTACCTAATGACATGAGCCAATCAATACCTTATTAAAAAACAAAAAGCTCTTCATATATTTATGTGTGAGAGGCTATGAGAAAATATGAGAGAATACATTTCTTTTACTTTAAGACTTTTAGCTTGTGGCAATTTGTTACATCAATCCTAAGAACTAAACATGGGTGATGGGAAGAGATTTCATATATACACACAGTTGGTTTCTCTGGAAAACCTGACTAACATGGTGCATAAATTTGTTAAGTTTTAGCATATTCATGGTGTGGAGTGAATGAAATTTCCTATAGAGTATTAATAATGATGTTTTAAAGGCCTAGGGTGAAGCTAGTTGAAGGAGGGAGGTATGATGGAGATCAAGGGGGAGTGCCCGGGAAGGTACGAGAAAAGCAGATTTAGATGGTCTCTTGTAAGTCAGGGAACAGGTGCTTCTAAGACACAAATGGGCGAACCCTTTCACTTCCTATCCCAGGAACTGGGCTAGAAGGAAAAAGCACTCCAATAGCTCCAGGATGGGGAGTCACTGGCCACTTGGCATCACACTTATGAAAAGGTCTCTGGGATCCCCAGTCTGGTGCTGATTTGGGGGATTCAGTTCTTGTATCCCACACCCCACAAAGATCTTGGACTAGCGACTTATCTGAGTGCTTAAGCACTGATTCCAGAAGCATCTCTCCCTCCCATGGTCTTTTACCAGGTATCTCTGATGCAGGGCCTGGAAGTTCCCCAAGGTCCAGAAAAGCCAAAAAAAAAAAAAAAGTCCCAAAAGAGGTAAAAAACACTCAATCTCATGTGGGACTCAAACCTTGAAACCTCAGACATGGCCCTTTTTTACCCGAGGGCAGCCTGTGTACCCAACCAACTGTTTCTAGTGAAAAATCTCCCTGACCCTGACCCATAGGCAGGTAGGATCCTGGCCTAGAGTTAGAGTTACTTAACCCTTTGTACTCAATTCTCCAGCCAGGCTAGTGGTTTTGGGAAACCAAGCAAGGCCATAGACCCAGCCCAGGGACCAGCTCACTGCTACATCCACAGTAACTTTGCAGTTGGAAAGAAACAGGGGCTGTCTTCAGCACCTACATCTTGCCAGAGGCCAAATATTGTTGGCTACTTGGACACAGCTCACCCAGAACTAAAGGAATTGCAGAAGCCAAGCAGAATATTTGAATAAAGCTGCAGGGTCAGCAAAGAACCAGTTGTTATGCCACCTGCAAATCAGAGATGGCCTCAGACTCCTCGCAGTAAAACAGTAGCCAGGGAGTGACTACTGAGAAATCATGGAGGAAGGGAAACCAGGGCGGGGTGTGGCTGGGTGGGGAAGGGTCTTCTTCATGATTCAGGGCTGGAGGTTTTGCTGCTCAGCCTGATTTCAGAAGGAAGCCTGTTTTTGCTGTTACACTGAGCTAGATTCTCAAAACACCTATCACTTATTTTGATTTCAGATTTGAAGACAATGTCTTTTAATTCTCCCCAGTGTCTTATTTTAGCCACTTTCCCTGTTTCCTTTAAGAGATAAGTGGGCACTCTTCAGACTTTTGTTTGCAGCTCTCTTATTGTTTTATTTCTGAACCTGGTGAAGGTAATCACGTCACATCAGTGATCTATCATCTGTTTACAACTTTCAGCACGTCTTTCTCTCTGAAGTTTCTCTTCTCTGATGGCATTGCTTCTGGCTTACAACACGTCTATTAGAAATCTACAGCAGGACAATGCAATGCCTTATTTAGTGAACGTACTATAAAAGTACAATGATAAAATTAAGTAAGTGGGATTGATTCCCTGGTTGACTTTTTGAGGGGAGGGAGTACTGGGGATTGAACTCAGAGGCACTCAACCACTGAGCCACATCCCAGCCCTATTTTTTTGTATTTGATTTAGAGTCAGGGTCTCACTGAGTTGCTTAGCGCCTCGATGTTGATGAGGCTGGCTTTGAACTCTTGATCCTCCTGCTTCAGCCTCCCAAGGTGCTGGGATTACAGGCATGCACCACTCCTGGTTGATTGCTTAGAAATCTAACCAGTTATCTAATCACAAAGTAATTATTTAATATAAATTAAATTTGTTTCTTTTGAAATCCTTTTCTAGTTCTACTTTCCCACCACCCTGTACACCGTTAACATTACCTTCAACTGTTTTAAAGCATTGAGCATTTCTATCATTGTGTGCTATAGAGACGAGTAGAAATGTCCAGAGGTCAGCTGTGTTGTGTTAAAGCCAGTGCCAGGCCATGTTCCATTGCACTGAACATCTTCCATTTTTTTTCCCCTTCGTATTTGGTCTATCGTTTTTGTTGTTGTTGTTGTTGTTGTTTTTGGTACCAGGGATTGAACCAAGGGGTACTTACCAACTGAACCACATTCCCCAGTCCCTTTTATTTTTCATTTTGAGACAGCATCTCACTAAGTGGCTTAGGGCCTCTCTAAGTTGCTGAGGCTGGCCTTGAACTTGTGATCCTCTTGCCTCAGCCTCCCAAGCCACTGGGATTACAGGTGTGAACCACCACATTGGACCAGTCTATCTATCTCTGTCATTAATTATATGCACTGGTGTATTCACTCACTTGTATTTTAAATTTGTGGATTGGAATGTTTTCAAAATTCCAGTATTTTGTCTCCAGATTCAACCTCTACCTCTTACAAATTTCTCCCCTCCGTTTTAAAGATTTTTACATCTTTTGGTTCAAAGAAACTCAGATAAACCTGTCTCAAGTAAATATTCCTAATCAATAGTTCTATTAACCTGAATCAGGAATTTTAAAATTTTGCCAGTGTATCTTTATGTAATAAATTATTAATACGTGTAGTAAAAGAATGTGTTGAGCAGCATAAAAGCTGGGTGATCCGTTCCTTGCTGTGGGTTGGGCATGCCCCTGGAATTCATGTGTTGGAAACTTAATTCCCAGCTTTGTTTGCTAATTGTTATTTTGAGGTGGAGCCTTTCAGAGGTAATTAAAATGAGATGAGGTCCTGAGAGTGGGGCCTTTATTGATGTGTTAGTGGCTTTATAAGAGGAACAAGAGAGACCCAAGCTAGCACACTTGCCGTCTCACCATGTCATGTCCTCTGCTATGTTATGACGCAGCAGGAAGCCATTACCAGGTACCAGCGCCATGATCTCGGACTACTCAGCTTCAGATCCATGAGCTAAGTAAACCTCAAATCTTTATAAATTACCCAGTCTGTGGTATTCAGTTACAGCAACAGAAAATAGACTAAGGCACTGATAAAAGGTTCTTTACTGAATGACAGAATAGAGCTTAGCTAAAAACAAATATTGGGCTTATTTAGGGCTGAAATTCCTGTTAATGAGAAAAGGGTATTTGGTGAAGAAAAATTACAGGTTGCATTCATGTTCAAGAGATCATGGAGACCCTGACATTTAAAGAGGAAAATGCTACTTACATGTCAGTTGCTGAGAAAAGAAACAGTAATTCTCTTTGCCCATCATTAATTTAGACTTGTAAATGTTCCAAAGAGAGTGATTCTGAATTTTAGAAGGCCTCTTATGAAGTCCTAAGATTTGAAAGAAAAAGATATTTCACTAAAAACCACCCTTAAGGCTTTATGCAAAGTTGGACCAGCCATATTCCAATTGTGAAGTTTTTTGTTTTTGTTTTTGTTTTTTTTAAAAAAGGGCCTCCCTCAGCACTTGGATTTGTTGTATGAATTTCCTTCCTTCCTAAATCATTCCACTTGACAATTCCAGGAGCACCAGCTTCATTCGGTCCATTCATTAAGTGAACCATTTGATTTCTATTATTTAGAAATAATGTAGCCTATCAAGAATTATACAATGAAAACAAAACTCATCTGACTGATATTTATTTGCTTTTATAGCACAAGATTCATCACATATGCCTAACAGTACCATCTCTATATTTATATGTATCATTATAACAGTTTAGAATGCCTCTGACATTAGTATTAACTTGTATACATGGTTGGCCTATATCTCTAGCTTCATCAGTAGCAAAATTCAAATAAATAATGTATTATAAAAAGTAATGACATTAATATTCTAGAAACTTATGGTTTGTTTGATAGATATGTGGTAATGAGGAATGATAGAAATCATTTTTATAAAATGATAACATTTCATTATAGGTAACTAGAGTGAAATTTTATTTTCTCTTTTAACTCAATAGATACAAACAATGATAAATCCTTAATATGTCAAAAGTCATTTTTAACTAAGAATAATTTATTAGATTTGTAATGTTTGGCTGATAGAAAATTTGGGGGGAATTAAATTTTACAATTGTTCCCATTTTTTCCCCTTTCTCTGTATAGTTCACCTTCTCCTTTAAGAGTCATCCTATTGTTTATAGTTGTGGACTCTTAAATCAAATGATGATCAGATGCCCTGGTGATTCTGCAATGCCATACATAAAAAGAATTTCACTTTTGGTCCCTTTTATAAGTAAGAACACATTTTATCCACCACTGAAAACATTATACAACCTGAGTGGGTCTCAGAGTTCTCCCTGGCTCAGCCTTGGTCAGATGGCATATCAAAAGAAAAAAAGTAGTTCAACAATCTAAACTGGAGGTATTTCAATTTCAACTTACTATCTTCAAAGAACAGTCGAAGAGATGGTATTCTTAACTCACAGCACCGATATTTCCACTGCACTAAGTTTCCTCTTTGTCTGCCAATAGGATATTCTGAAGCCTAAAACTGCCTGTCATGCTCCGAAAGCCCAGAAGTTTCCACCCATGTCGAGCTCACATTGGTGATCACTCCTGCCCTCACTCTCTCTTTTTCTGTCTTGTTTTCTCACTCAGGTCAATAAGTCTTGGCTCTTTTGGGGAGTCTCATCTCTACTTCTTACAACTCTGTTCCCCCTGAAAATCATAACTCTGACCTGCGCAATAAAACCCAGCAGAGCTACGGCTAGTTTGGGAGAGGAAGATTGCTAAGTAAACCATACCAGAATTGGTCATCTGGGAAAGGCAAGGCAAGGAAATACACTTATATTACATTTGACAGATTCTTGAAAACTACATGTCAGAAACAAACAAACAAGTATAATTAAAATAATAAAAGGAAAAAGAAGGGAAGTAGAGATGTCAAGGCAAAGGGGAATCCAGAGAGAAGCTGTCTGAGGCATGTTCAACATTTAGGTCCTTTGTGTTTCATTTCCAAAGCTGCAACTCTAGAAAGTTCTGTGTGTTTGCAATATATAGAATAAATCTTCCTGGTGGACTGCACACCTATTAACATACGTCATTGGAATTAGTTTGTCCATGAGAGCAGTTGCTTCTTTTGTATCCACATTTTTCACCCCTCGCTGTTATCTTTTGCTGAGCCTTAAATGACTGTGGGAAGACTTTTGGGGCGGGTGTAATATGCATCATAAAACTTGGTTAGAGTGCCTGGCATGGGTACTGATGCTCACATCTGCTACCAAATCTTTGATTATTAGATGTTTTACATGAAGTAAAGGCAGTAAACAGTAGCATTTGCCAGATGAGGCACTCTCAACATGCTTTTTAAAGAGTATATTTATCAACTCTTTGGAGTGAGAAGATAACAAAGTGGTTAAGATGATAAGCTTTGAAGTCAGATTGATAGAGGATGGAATCCCAGCTCCACTCCCACCTTGCCCTGTGACGTGGCTCAACTGAATTAACCTCTCTGAGCATTAGTTTCTTCATCTGGAAAATGGGGATACTTCTATTCCCTAACACAGCATGGTTTTGTTAGAATTAAGTTCAAAAATTTAGGTAAAGTTTGTGGCCTCGGGTCTAACATGTAGAAAGTCCTATTATATTACTATTGGTATTGATATACATTAAACATTTTTTTTTTCAAAGTGCTAGGTGATCATACATATCCAAAAAAAAAAAATCACAATTTCTAGTTTTTTCTCTAGCCTGAGTTATTTCCAAACCACAGTTAGCATTGGAGAAAATGTTCAGTTTATAGTTAAAGTCTGTATATGTAAACATGTTTATAGTAGTTTATTTAGGTATGCATATTACATGATAAAGAGCATCTTTGTGTAGTATTGTCCAAGTGTTGCATAGCCTTATATAGCTAATTGTTAGGTGGTTGAATATTTGAATGACAGGTCTTGATGCACATTCTTTGTACCAGAGGTAACTTTGGCAAAGAAAAGGACATGTGAGTCTCAGAGCTGGAAGACATCAATTTTAGTCCTGTCTACCTCAAACTAGCCACGTGACCTTAAGTTAGTCACTTAACTTTTGGGAGGCTCAGTTTCATTTGTAAAATAAGGATCTCAATGGCACCTTCACTGTGTCTTTGTGAAGATCAAGTGAAAAATGGTGTGTTTAGACTTTAAACTATAAACAGTTCTCAAATGTAATGTATTATCAATATTACTATGAGCTATGATATAATTATCATTATATCATATTAGTAATAACGACACTGCAATAAGTAACATCTAATTGAATATCTATTCAAAGTATCTTCTTTATTCTTATGTTTCTTAACTATAATATATTACTGAATTCATCATGTGTCAATTACATAGTCCTTAAATTTATCTTTTTTGTATATTTTTTATGATGAAAATAAAGATAAACCAACATGCTATGGAAATGATTTATTAATAAATTATTAATAACTGAGTAAAAATGGCATGTATCAAAATATGAATTTGAGTTATTTCTTTATTTAAGTATCAGAGCTATTCACTACTCATTAAGTAAAAGCCATTTTACTTACCAATTAGGAATCCTTACCTAAAATTTACCCTTCTGTTCTTGGTTTAAATGCTTGCTCTGTGTCTAAGGGAAGATCAGACACTAGCCGAGGGGAAACCATGGCCTCTTCCCAGATGAGGGCTACTACTACAGTGGCCTGTGGACACTCCCACTTGCAGTGTTTCGCTTGGTTTGAGGTGACTCAGGTGTGAGCTCAGGGTCTCTGCAGTCATTTTCTGCTCTGCGTCACAGTTTGCATCTGCTTTACCCTTCTGTCCTGTGGCCTACCTCAGTAGTCCCCTTCTTGGGGACTCTAGAAGGAGCAGCTGTTTGCAGATCCCATCTCCCAAATTTGTGCAGCTCAGACCTCCTCCAATATGACATGGTATTCCACCACCCCACATGCTCACACTTGTCTACCAGTACACAAATCGTACTTAACTCCAAGTTGATTTCATACATTGTGCTAGGTAGAGAAATTTTCAAAATATCCAGTATGAGTTGTACAAAAGAAAGGATTTTTAAAGATATTAAAAGAAAGTTGTACTATTTCCTAATTTTAAAAATGAATTCATTGCTAGGCTCAGTGGTGCAAGCAGCTGGGGAGGCTGAGGCAGGAGGATTGCAAGTTTAAAGCCTGCCTCAGGAACTTAGCAAGGCCCTAAGCAACTCAGCAAGACCCTGTCTCTAAATAAAATATTTTATAAAGAGCTGGGAATGTGGCTCAGTGGTTAAACACCCCTGGGTTTAATCCTCAGTATTAAAAAATATTATATTACTCAGAATTATTCAGCAATAATTTAAGGCATAGTATTCGAATGTATTCTGTATCTGACCTTATTTAATACTTTTTTGAGTAGCTAACCTTACTTGGAAAATATTTTTTAAATGTGATTTAATAATTTGAGAATTAGGAAAACCTGAAGTATGTCACCAATAATTTTGCTATTGTTATCTTTGTATTTAAAGTTATGACTTTTCTAAAACATTAAAATGGTAACTTTATAGTAATAATTTAACATAAGTTTCTGTAGCAAAGATTGCAGAACAGAATCATAGTTAATTAAATGCTTTTTTAGCTTCCTCATGAATTGGGGTGTTTAACCCCTTTTTAGCCTTTTTTATTTAATTTTTGAAAATTTCTCTAATGGCTTTTTAAAAATAATGTTACAGCATGTACATTTGTATCTTCTTTTTGAATGATGAATGCATTGTAGTGTTTGTAATAAATGAGAACATCTGTCATTTAAATGATGGAAGTACTGTAGAAAATTGGAAAGCTCAAGGAAAAATGAAAATTTGTCTTTTTAAAAACAGGAATCTACATAAGGCAAAAAAATTATAGTTCACCAACTTACATGGAAATGAGATGTTTAATGTCAGGATAAAAGTTCACAGCCTAGATTAATGTAAACATGCATTTTCTAATAATAAAACCTATTGATTTTTTTTTAATGTGAAAGCTGGTTTTAGATTCTGTTGAGATCTAGAAATACCACTTGAACCAAATCTTCATGATTATCTTATGTACTCATTAAAAAAAAAAAGAAATTGCTGCTACAATAGCTCTTGGAAAAGTTGCTGAAGTTTTTTTCCTCCAGTCCTTCCCATTTTAAGAAACAACACAAAAACTTCTGGTATTCATTTTGGGAGCAAATCAATAGAAGGATAATAGTTTTTCTTTGGTTCATCCAAAAGAGAACGAACTTTGAGAATCTGAAAATTGAGTATTCTCATCAGTGGTATGGACTAATGACATATGGAACATAATGTATGTATACTCCTTAAAGTTCAAGGCCTAGCATATGAAAATGTTCTCTGGAGCGATGAAGCAACCTGCACAGCTCATCACAGGACTAATTGTATGACAGACCTAGAGGCGACGGCACAGCTGTTAGCACGCGTTGATCTAGGGGCTGCGAAAGAAGAGGAGGCTTGGGGAGGCACGGCACCTGCAAGGACCAGGACCTGATTATGGATTAGGGTTGTTCTTTGTTTTTTGTTATTTAAATAATTTAGGGGACAGACATAGACCAATAATAAAAATGTTCTCTCCTTTAAGGAGTATAGCTAACTCAATTCTGTGTCAGAGTTTCAAAACAATCACAAAACACTTGATTGTAGTCTGGATTCTTACTCAAACATGCATTTTTAGACCTTTTGTGAAAACTTACAAGGCATTTTTTTGAATCTATTCAAAATCATGACCCATGAAAAGTGAGCGTTTTTTACACCCTTGAACTAACAAGCTCCATGTTGTGGTTTGGGTTTCCCCAGAAGCCGATTTCCAGACAAGGATTTGAGTACAAGTGGTTTATTTGGGAGGAATTCGACCAGCAGGAGAGGCAGGCAGAAGAAGGAAGCCAAGAAAAAGTGTGGAGCCAAGCCAGTGGGCAAATGGCACACAGCCATGCTGGAACATTCTGGAAACTGTGAAAACAAACTAAGCGTTCCAGTGCAGAGACAAGAAAGCTGGTATATTACCCATGACTTCCATCCTTGGTTGGTTGGAAGTTCCTCCCAGGATACTAATTCTCTGGAATTCCAGGCTTTCTATGAGGCCAGCCATCAGACAGAAAATCCCAGGCACTGGCCTGGCCAGCCTGTGGCTGCAGAAGTGGTGAGAGGGGCCTGAGGAAGTCACTATGCTCCTGCAGATCATTTGGCTTCCAGGCTTCCTTTTCCACACCTATAAAATGGGCATGATAAAGTTACTGTGAGGATCGCATGAGACAAAGAAGTCACGTTTCTAGCACTTAGTAAGCATTCAATTAACAGTAGCTCCGTTTTGTGTACTTATCTTCTATCTCAGGAACGACCGCTTTCAGATTTACCTAAGGAAATCATTATTATTACATACAAATATTTGCTACAATACTGTTTGTACAGTAATTACTAATATATACAGAGATTTCTATCACCCTTGTATACAACTTTATAAGCACTGTTTATAATAGTGAAAAACACAAGGAAGTAAAAAATATGTAAAACAATAGCAAATTGATTAAAGCAATGTTGAGCATCCTATGATAAAATGCAACACAGACAGTAGAAATCATACACTAAGTAAATATTTTATAACAATAAAAAGAATACTGATATATTGAGCAAAAACAATCGGGTTGCAAAACAATGTACATTATGACCCTACTTGTATATGCATATATGCAAGCATATATATATATATATACACATATGATGCATAAATATATATAAAAACACAAGAAACACCAAAATGTTTTCAGTGAAGTTGGAATAATGAATGACTTTAATTTTATATTGGGGTGGGGGCAATGGAATCTGTATTCCCAACATTTTCTACAGTTAACATTTATTGATTTTCTATTAAAGAAAAGGAAAAACTACTTAAAAAGTAAACCATTATTTCTTTCCATTCCATTAAAATTTAAAGATTTTAATTGATGTTTTCAGTAGGTTTTATATAGACTGCTCATAGTAAAAATCTTCAGTGGAGGATTGATGGTTGCAGTTAGTCATTTCAACAGCTCATCTCAACACAAAACATTAAAGAAAATTATTAAGGGCTAACCAGTAATGAAAGGATTTAAGGATGATTTCTGGTGGGAGTGTGAATGTTGGGAGTGGGGCTGTCTGGGGTGGGGCTAGCTGGGAGAGAGGCCATTTGAAGAGGAGAAGGCTGAGACTATTATTAAATAACATGCCCATAGTCACAACGCTACCAAGTGCAGAGCCGAGCCTGGAGCCCAGGTCTCTAACTGCTATTGCCGCTGTAACTGGTGGAATTGTCAGTAGGACGATTTTAAAGTCATTTGTTGAATCTCATCACAAATCTCCCATATAAATTTTTAATAATACTCTCCATCTGTTTTTCTTAATGAGGCACTTATTGGTGTAAACATTTTGTTATTCTTGTCCAGTAGAAATTATTTCTCGTAGAAATTGTTATTTCTCTGGACAGGAAAAACCTCTCTCTTTGTTGCTGGGCCATTTGAGAATCAACTGAGTTTGGGGAAAAGCATATGGGCACAGGAATATATTTCCAGTGAGAGTGGTGTCTGGCTAGCAATGACTCACTGCTTTGTAGCTTCCCCAGGAAGAGGTCAAGAATGCTTGCTTCCTGTTTCTCATTTCCACCTCCTGCTTCCTCTCCGTTCGCATAGAAAATGGCATAGCATGGATTCATTTGTTATGACTTAAGGGCTCAGCTGAACTTGCCTTGTTCTCTCTAGATGTTTTTGTCTGACAGTGAAATATGGGCACCTCTATCTTTTTCAGAAGCAGAGTATTCAACCTGTTATTCCCAAAATCTCCAGCAGGCTCTTCTTGCCCCTCTTGCAAATTTGCTGCACACTATCAACTCTTGGTAAATGCAAGGGAAAGAGTACATGATAGGTGTTGGTTGTTAGATTTTTAGTAGAAAAATCTTGTAAGGAAGAAGGTTTAGAATTTTCAATAAAAAGAAATGGGAGGAGGAGGAGGACAGGACCCTTCCTTGTAGATCTTAATTTTCTCTGCTGCCATCTCAACCATCGACACAAAATGATGTAGCTTAGCCTGTGGAGTTGCAGTGTCTGACTCAAAATCTTGCCACTTCTAATCCTGTGACCTGGAGTAGGTTAAGGAACCTCTCCTGTGCCTCAGTTTCCCCACCTGCAGCATGAGGATTGCATGAGTATCTAACTCAGAGTGGTGGTAGGGATTATGTGAGTTCGTGGTTTAGTCAGCTTTTATGTTCCTCTGACCCAAAAAAAAGACCCAACAAGAAAAATGTAGAGAGAAAGTGTATTTGGGCTCATGGTTTCAAAGGTTCAGCCGCTGAACAGCTGAGTCCATAGTCCTGGGCTAGAGGTGAAGCAGGACACCTGTGGAGTAGGACATGGTGGAGGAAAGGTGCTCAGACATGAAAAACAGGGAGGAGAGAGAGAGAGAGACAGAGACGAGAGAGAGAGAGAGAGAGAGAGAGAGAGAGAGAGAGAGAGAGAGAGAGATCTGTTCACCAAGGACAAAGTATAAACCCAAAGGTGTAACCCCAGTAACCTACCTCCTCCAGCCACTCCCCACCTTCCTACAGTTACCACCCAGTTAATTCATATCAATGGATTAATCCACTGATTGGGTTAAAACTCTCACAATCCAATCATGCCATTCCTTGCATTGTCTTCCACACGAGCTTTTGGGGGACACTTCATATCTAAACCATAACAGTTCACATATAGAAAGCACTCCGAACTGTCTGGAATAGATGGTACTGACTATTAAAGAATAGTGAAAGTATAATTTCCTGGGTCAGTGCAAGGATTTTTGCTATTTCTGCTTCTCCTGCTGACATATCGGATTATAGACAATCCTCTCAGTACCTCCCCCCCCGCTTTGTAAAATGAAGATGGTATTTATTAATATAGCATGTTGATGAAAATTCCAGTGGAATAGTAAAGAGATAATGGTTTATTGGTCCTTATTATTGTACTGCAAATGATTTAACTATACATTTTTCCTAAATTTAATTAAACATATTCATTTTCCCTATGAGCTTATATTAGCTTACAGCAGAGCGAGTGTTTATTATGTGCATTTTATATGTTTATACTATCATAGATATTAAAAATAAACATTTTCATTTAAAAATATTATGTAAATAAACATTAATATTTGTCACAAGATTCTAAAGCCAAAATTACTTTTTAATTGTTTATTGTAATAGATGACGTGGGAATGGAGAAGTCGTATCCAGGCAATCATTACAATCTTCAAAATTGCTTTTAAAAGCACTAGAAAGACCACCAAATGGGGTTCGGACACCACAGGTTCTGATTGTGGTTTTGTTACCATGCTTTTGGGTCTTGGGCCAGTTATTAAACTTTGTTCCGGTCTCCAAATGACATTGTTGCATGCCACCATTGTTCCAATCTTGATCCTTTGGAAACAGGACACCCTCTACCAAAAATCTCCAGAAGCCTGGCCTGCACAGTGTCATTGTCAGGCAGCACCTTGGCAATGAGGTGGGAGAGTGGGCAGAATGAGAGCATTGGCTCTGAAGCAAGACCACCTGGGTTCAAGGCCTTTATGACCATTTGCTATTCCATGCCCTTGGCCCAGTGGCTATCTCTGTATGTCTCCCTACTTTTGAAAAGAGGTCAAAGTAATAATAATGCCTACACATGGGGTATTGAGAAGATTAAATTAATTAATGTGTGTGGTCTGAAGGACCACCTGTGTTATTCATCCAGAACATAGCTTTGGAGAATCTAGTGCCGGGGCCTGTTTTAGGCACTGAGAACACATCAGTAACAAATGGACAAAGATCTTTTTCCCCATGGAGCTTCCACCCCATTGGGGAAAAGACAACAAAGATTAAATATAATAAACCAGCAAATTACATAACATGTTAGAAAAATGATAAAGCATCATAGAAACAAGGAAAAAATAAGCAGAAAGATGACTTGGGAGTACCACGTGAGTGGCAGCTGGAGGGAACTTTAAATAGGTGACCAGGAAAGACGGGGAACCGGTGAGAGACTGGCCCATGAGGGAAAAACATTCCAGGCAGAGGGACTGGTCAGTGCAGGACTGTGCCTGGGGGCGGGGGCCAGGGAGGCTGCAGAGAAGCAAAAGAAAAGAAGAGAGATAAAAACCCAAGCCAGAAAGCAAAGGAGTAGGCCATGAAGGGCCTTATAGGCCATTACAAAGCAAGAGACTTCTTCTGAATTAAAAGATGTTCATTGAAGGTAAAGGAGTGTCATAAAAAATATCCACCATTGGTTCTCATTGGCTTTCACAATTAAGCAGCGTGAGGAAAGAGCAGCAGCTGGTCACAACAGGCCATGCTATGACCAGGCTGGCCTTGTGGGTGACACGTAGAGCACCAGAAGACATTGGGCTGCAATGTGGATGTCACTCTAGGTGAGTGGAGAATAGCTCTTGGCGACTGATTCAGGAGGCAGCAGGCTGAAGTGAAGGTCAAGGTCAGCATGAACTCTGGGGGTGATCCAGCAGCCAGGCTCTTGCAGTGCTTAAAAACACAGGGCTCTGAAATCCAATTGACCCACTTAAAATTTTTTTCTCCTCTGCCACTTGACTGTGTATCTTAGAGAAAATGGCTCAGCCTCTCTGCAGTTTATTTCTCTCATTTGTACATTGGCAATATTAATATTTATCCCAAGGGCTCTGTGAAGATTAAATGCACTATGAATATAAAGCACTCTTCACATATAGGTTTCGCTCAATAAATGGTAGTGACTGCCATTGGTAAGTGACAAGCACAAGCCATAGGGACTGGGGCTCCAGGGACTCCTGACCCAAGCATATTGATGGCAGCAAGGTAGGTCTCCAGACATCCAGTAAGTAGGGACCAGGCTAGACAGCAAGACAGAGATCAAGAAAGAAGCCTAGGACTGTCCAATGGGCTGGGACACATGTTGGGGGCTTGTTGTCAAGGGACAGGGGAAAAGCCCAGTAATTTTAACAAAAATTAGCAATCAGAATATTATCTATGGCAAACTGTGGTTATGCCAGCCTTCTGCCCTCATAGAACAGGAACAGAAATGGCCCTCTGGGGCACGGAGGCAGCTCTGTCACTAAATGGGGGACCCAGCTGGGGGGATGGCTTGGGAAGGATAACTGGCAAGTTATTCCAGAAATGATCTCTACAATTCCTTCTGGGCTCTATAATTCTCAATTTCTAAGTATTGATAAATAATTTGAAAAAGCCAACTATAACGTTAATTTTCTAGTTTATGTTATAAAACCTAAAGCTTACTTTAAGAACGTTAGCAGCAATTTGTTTTGCTATTTTATTTTCATCTCGCATGTTATTCCAGAGCTGATCAAAGGCATTGGTTGCAAAGAATAAAATAAATCACACTTCTAAATAAAACCACTAAAGAGTGTTAAATTGATTTAAGTGATTTTGGAAATATTAATATTTAAAACTTCGCTGTCCTATGCCTCTTTATGACTACCTATAGCAATAATAACCACCACTTCATTCTTCCATTCTTCATCTTATAATATTACATAGTAAACTGTGTACAAACATTATATTTTTTCACATTGGAAGGGAAATGTGGGAGTTCAGTTGCTTATTTATGTTTGAATAGCTTAAATTTTATTCAGTCAATAAAAGTATACTCGATTAATGCTTTATTATGCTGTTTGCATAGGTTGAGGTGAATAAAGTGCAGTGTTTGTTTTTTATTATTAAAGAAAACTTTGCCTCCCCCTCACAACCGTTGGCTGTAAATTTGATTTTAGGCAGCATGTATTTCAGGGTTAGTTCCAGTCTTGAGAAATTTTCCAGCTTCACAGGCTTATCTGAAAATATTCTTAAAATGGCACCAGTGATTTTCAGACTTAAAAAAAAATACATAAGGATGGGGAAAGTACGCACAGACCAGAGTATTAAACAGAGTACCCATGAGTGTTCCTCAGTGGGAGGATTTGGGTACTGAGGAGCCCCATGCATCATCCACTTTGGCTTGGAGTCATCCGGCTGCACAGTTTGACAGCCAGATAGACGAGTGGAGACACGCTGCGTGATAAAAGCAGCCGAGACATCTGGATCACGGTGCCAGCATTCAAAGGCATTTCTGAGCTGTTCATGCATTTGTACTTACCCAGGTCCCCAGCCTGGTCCAGGGCTCGCTCATCATTCTCCTCCTCAGCCTGTCTTCATCTTCTTTCTGTATGTCAGCGACCTCCCCGATCCTTGACAAGTCATCTCCATCTGCTTATGTGTCATTGTGGCCCTTCTGCCACAGCGCTGGCTGAGCAGCTCTCCAGATGAAGAGCCCCACGGTCCTCCCCGACTCTGCCTCCACACTGTCTCCCGCCTGTCACTGCTGAGCGCTCTGCGCCACACTGGCTTGTTTTGTCAATAACCATTTATTTGTTGCTGGAGTAGCAGCAGCCATTACATCTGACCTCGCTGTTTCATCAATTATGGATAGATTATTGGATGTGAACATCTGCAAAAGCTTGCTGTTGAACTCACCTCCTGGCTGGGATTAGATAAAGTACTAAACCGTTGTTTATTGTCAGGCCAAAACTCTACTGGGGAGCCAGGGAATTCCAAGAGTAGCAGAGCCCCATCAGAAGAACCAAAAAATTGTTTTGAATCGCCACTGTTTCCCCTAAGACTCCAGCCATTCATTATTTACACTGATTACCAGTAGTTATGAGCCACTGGATAAAAGCTCTTGGCAGTGCCCCATTCCCACTCATTCCCAACTCCTGCAAAATGGAAATGACTCATAAATTGTTTTCTTGTGTCTTCTCTCACCGTGAGAGGGTAGCAGATGAGCTTCGCCTGTGTGGAAGCGTTCAGACGAGGCCTTTTCTACCATGTTTTATTTTAGAGAAACGTATTCACACAGCCTGATAAGAAAGGATGAAACCATGTATCTAAATTAGGGTTTACTGAATTTACAGGAATAGCGGCCTGTGGCGGAGAGGATATCACATTGTTCAGAGAGAATATGCTCAACGTGGTTTTTTCCAGGGCTTTCATGGATTTCTGAGAGAGGGAAACCAGAGTGAAACTTTATTGAATCCCGCCTCCAATGAGAAGGAAATCCTTAAAAGGGATTATGAATAGATGATGGTTTTACCGCCAGGGGACACACAAATCTCCTCCTGGTCATGGATTCATGCAGGAATTTAGAAATATTCACAGTATTGGTGCTCATTTAAAACTGCTAGAGAGTCACTCAGGAGTGTAGAAGACATGCAGAACCTTTCCTGTGAGCCAGAAGCCATTCAGTCCAAGGTGACCAAGCAGAGGAAGGTGGATAAGTGGCCACTGGGAGGAGGACACTGAGGGAATGGGCTTGTCACCATGCTAGTGATTTTTCACAGCATACTTCTCTGCCTCATTTTGCTACCTGTGAAGACAGAAACTGTATTTGTCTCTCATTGCTCTAGGGTAAAATAAAGAGGGGAAAAAAATAAGTTTTGTGCTCCACTCACAGATAGGAAGCCTCATTCCACAGGATACCATGACTTGTTGTGTATAGCCCCTGATCCACCCATCCTAACCTTTAGCACAAACTCGTAATAGGGAAACATTCATGGTTTACTCATTCTATGAGTAAACCATGCAAGCACAAGTTTACATTTTGAAATTTCATTTCAGTCTTCCTCTAGGAATCTGGCTTGTTTACTGATACTTAAACTCTTAAGGTCAACTGGGGACAGAAAATGTCCACACACTTTCCATTTATCATAGTTATAAAGTGTCATTTTTTTTTCCTTTACTGAGTGAGATAAAAGGCAAAAGTCAATACACACAACAGCTTATTATCGTTACGTTAATGTTTCTAGGGGCCTTCACTACTGGTACCTTCCAAGGGCTCTGCCATCTTGGTTCAATGTGGACATAAGACTAGGAGCTAGGGGTGCAGTGGACGGTGAGGCAGATATGGCCCCTCTCCCCATGACACTTACCATCTAATTAGAAAGAGTCAAATATTAATAAATATATTAATAAATATATCACTTATCACATTGTCACATGTATATATTTATTAATAAGTGCTCAAATACAGCAGAGGAGTTGGGCGGGGGTGTGCATGTGCCTGTGTGTGAGCACGGGAAGAGTCAGGAGTAAAGCGAGAAGAGGGATCTGCAAGTCCAAGGGACTGGAGGCAGAGGGAACTGCACTCCCTCCTAACAGCCAGAGGTCTGGTGGCTGGAGTGAGGAGCCCAGAGTCCTGCACATTCTAGCAAGTTGCAAATGTTGACATTTCTGCATGATCACAGTGAGCGACAACATACATTTGGTTGAATTTGATCTGACGGGCACTTCATTTGGTTCAATTTGCCACCACTGTCTTTAGTTTGCATATGCAACAGAGACCTGATATTATTGGCAATTTTATCACAGGTTTAATGGGATCATTTATCACGCTCACTTTTTAACCCTCAGAGAAACATATCCAAGTGGAGTTTGAGACTTCTTAGTTTAAAACAAACACACACCAAAATAGCTTTTTTTTTTTTTTTAAATCATTCTGACAATGAAATTGCCTGTGTTTAGTGGCTTATTTCTCTTGCCATGGAAAGAATTGGCTTAGATTGTTTTTCAGTGATAAACATGAGAGGGACAGGCCTGGAGTAGCTCTCTTGCCATGTTGGCTTAGACAGCAGTTTTATCTCTCTCGGTGCTTCTCTGTTCATTCCATAGGTCCAAGAAAGTGATCCATTCAGATGATGTCAAGTATGAGATGAGTGTAAGGATGCCCTGGCAACGGGCAGGCCCTATAAGCCTGTGAATTCCCAGGAGTAGCAGAAAGTGGACCTCACAGAGTCCTAGAAGCCTCCTGGGAACCGGAAGAGCTCAGCTGATTGACTCTGTTGACCTGACCATGATTAGTTCACAGACATTCACTCATCATTAAATACCTTCTCACTTCTGCCATTCCTAACTGCTCATCTGGTCTGGATTTCCTAAGAGCACATGCTGGAACTCCATACTATCATCTTCCACTGAACAGAATTTTTAATATCAGGCCACATCACTGAACTTCACAAAATTTGACTCCCCTTTGGTCAAGGGCCACCTAGCAAAATATAAAATATAGCTTCCAGTTGGGTTTCCTCCATTGGGGGTTAAAGACAGGGAAAGTTTTTTTCTCCTTTGAGAAGCTGTGAATATAACTCACATTATAACTGGGCTATACAGGATAAATATTTCCCTGCTTTCAGAGTTATAGTATAGAAAGTAACAATTGAGAATTAAAATAAAAATTCTTCAGAAATATGTCTTTCCTTAACATGGTACAGAACTATAATGACCAATTGTGGAAATGACAGTTTTGAGCAATGTGTTCCAATTTACTATTGAGAAAAACTTTTATTTCTTAACTGTATGTGGAATTCTGTCTCATTAGTTTGAGGTTTGAGAGTCATCTGTGTATGGGATGTGTAGAGAAAGAGTTTTAGGTGAAAGAGGATTCTTAAAATTTTTCTGAGATAATTTCTACACTTACAGCTGTTGAAAAATCAGTGTAAACCCATAGCATAGGTAAGATTAATTAGCAATTCTAATTCAAGCTATAAAATATGAGGATAACCTTGAATTTTTATCCAATTCTTAAACATTTCTGACTGTAAAACAGAGATTTGCAGATTTTGAACAGCTCTGACCTCGTGGTATTAATTGCTACTTAATATTAACCAAATATCAATGTAGATTGATTGCTGTTATCTACTTACTATCATCTACTCTGATATAGGGACATTTTTGTTGTTTTGTTTTTTGATTTTTATTTTTTATTTTTTTAGTTTTATATGTACACAATACTTTTGCTTTATTTATATATTTTTTATGTGGTGCTCAGGATCAAACCCAGTGCCTTACACATGCCAGGCAAGTGCTCTACCGCTGGGCCACAACCCCAATGCAGGGGTTCTTTAAGAGCATGCAAGACTCCTTGAATGAGGAGAAAGAAAATAAAATTTCAATTGAATTAAAATGATTCATCATTTTGTTTCTTTAAAAAAAAGATTTAAAAGGAGACAAACTGCTCAGGGATTTTTAAACCAAATATAAATTATTAAAAGCAAACAAGGCATATCTTAAATTGCTAAGTATATGAATAGAGAACCCTAAGATCCAAATCATAGTTTTGGAGAGTAGAGTGCTAGGCTGTCTGATCCAACCCCTTTATCTTCCAGAATTGAAAACTGGAGCATAAGGTGACTAAGTGACTCAGAGGCCACGCAATAAGCTTGTGACACATGAGAAACCAGAACTTGTTTTTTAACACTCAGTCCTTTCTGCCTAGACCATTAAGCCTCCCCACTCTATGTGCTGGGCAATGGAAGCAGTCAATGTGTGGCAGATGACCTAAATGACAAGTAATGGATTTCAGGGAGAAAGAGTATACGTTTGGGATGAGCAATATTAATAATAATAAGAGTAGACCACTCCCAACTTAAGAAGCTGGATTTTTGCAGAATGCAAACTATTTAACTACTTCTGTGTATAGTAGTTGCACATCAAGTGTCCTCTGTGTTCATTCAAGATAACATTTTTTGTACAAGAGAATTACTGTGTTTATTGCATATCAGAATCTCTGCCTTGTCATGAAGCACACACAGCCTTAAGTGATGGGAGACCCCCATTTTTATCATCTTGCGCCAGTGCCAATTGCTGGCTCCAGTAAAATACCCCTGAATGCTGTTGCTGCCCAGTCTGGTCCTCCGCCTGCTACTGCAGTGCTTGTCAGAAACCATTAGCTACTGATTTCTTTGACTAATGTTGCAGTTGATTGTCTGAATCATGTTCAGACACTGTAAATGAGGCAGAAACATCCTTTCTGCTCACCAACTGTGAAATGGCTAAAGGGGGCTAGATTGCCAGAAATCAGAATAAATGTATTTCCAATAAGATTTGACAGTGATTTTGAGCTCAAGATGGCCAACTTGATAACATTTTTTTAATCTCTATGTTTCTTATTGCACAAGTATAAATTTACCAGTGCCCCTTTTACCTCAAAGTAAGGCACTGTATCAAGAGCAGTGCTGAACTTTTTTTATGAAATGGCACGATTTGAGGTTTGTGTATAACAAAACGTTAGCTATGTTACCTTTTATATAGAAAAAAAGAGGAAAGAGGTTAACAAAAAAGTGGGGTGACCATAGGCAATGAACTCATAATTCCCCATTTACAGACAAATCTTCCCATTTACAGATGGATGTCCTTCATGGTATTACAGACAACTTTTTGGTCGGGGTGGGTTTTTTAGACTCTTCTAGTACTCTTAGACTTGTGGGGTGAGCTAGAAAACAAGCCTTCAGATGAGGCTAACCTGCAAGGGATCCATGCTCTCTTACTTCAGAGCATCCGTGACTTTATAAGTTTAGGTGGGGGGGGGGGCAGTGGGAAGGGGAAATGGCCATCTTTCAGTAGTGGAAGGACCATCACCTGGAAATGGATGGATTTGCCTTGTTGCACTACAAAATACAATCTTGGCTAGCAGGTGGGAGTTACAGATTTTGTCTCAGCTTAACCAATAGTTTTCTCTCGTAGCTCTCTGGCAATTGAGTGGCTAGTCTCACAAGGGAATAGTGTCCAATCATGAAAATTGTTCAAGCGAAGGCTAGCTCAGGCTTCTCGACAGTGGCAGTACTCATATTTCATGATGAATAAAATGGGGTATGTGGTGTGCATTGTAAGGCATTTAACGCCAGCCCTGCTCTTGACCCACTAGATGCTGGTAGCACCCACGTCCCCATCATAACAACCTAAAACATCTCCAGATTGCCAAAGATCCCCTATCAGGGGCAAAAATAGCCCCTTTGCAAGAACTAGGTTAGATAAGCACTAGAGAAAATTAAGCAGCTGCTTCATTCAAGTCCTTAGTACTTTTAAATACCACGTCTTATTGGAACTTTACAACATCACTTCAAGGTAAGCTTTATTAATTTCCCTTTTACACCCAAGGAAAGAGATGAAGTTACTTGACACACGTCACTCAGCTCAGTAGTTGACCTGCTATCTCCCCTGGTATTTGAAGAAAAATTGAACACCCAGAGGGAGATTTGATTAATTATCCCAAAAAGTCCTTCGGAAGCCCTGTTTGTGCCCTTCAAGTAGGAGACCCTGAATCAACTGAGGAAGAAAAGGCTACAGGGGAGAGAATCAAGTGGAGAAAGGAGTATAGAGAGGAAAAAAATACCAAAAGCACAAAGCAAAAGAAGAACTAGACTTCATTGACATTTTTGCAAAGTTACAAAATTCCCATCTGAAATGGACTCGATTCTTGGAGTCCTTTCCTGTGGTGGTTTCTATCAGTTATTTTCCCATAGAAGCAGCAGTGATGAGGGTCAGCAATTCATTTAAACTTGATGTCACTGACCTGCATGATCTGGTAGTGTTTGAGCTTGTGCATGCTCAGTGATACACCAAGAGGAGAAAGAAAACTATTTCCTCTCCTTTGCCTAGGAAAGAGAACAACCACGTAAAGTTGTATAAACATGGAATAATGGGGTGCACCATCTTGAATGTGACATATTTTAACCAAACACATTGACTTGCCCTGAAAGTAAACAGACAAAAAAATATGAATATAGAAAAATAGCCCTATAAAGGACCACTTTTATGTGAAAGCACAAAAAAAATGATAGACCTGCCTTCCCTTCCCAATAAGAATCAAATTCTTTTTTGGAACCAAGATAAATTGCAGGTTGAAAAATTTCTCACTTAATATTATCAATTTTAACTGCCATTTCTTGGTCCACATTACAGGACAAATGAACTTTAAAGCAAACTTTTCTTTTGGATATTGTTCCTTTTATGTATTCTGATGAACCTTTTCTTCTTTCTTTCTCTATTCTCATTTCCAAATGTTTGTCCCTTTCCCAATTACTGACTCAATTCCTGTCATTCCTTTAAAATGCAGATTGAGTTTCTTTTCTTACCTGAAGCCTGTCCTGGTTGCAGTATCTTTGTAGTTCACAACCACCTGGAATTTATTCATTTTTATTTCTTTACCAACTGTCTCCCTGTCACACCAGGACCTGGGCCTATGCATTATTGCCTGCTGCTTCCGTAGCACCTAGAACAATGCTTGGCCCCTGAAAGACATTCAATGCTTGTGCAGTGGTTTGATGTCCTTGTCTATATTTTTAGCCCTTGAAACAGAATTCAGGACAATATAATATCAATGACTCTAAGTCGTCGTCGTATTCCTTTGTAAGGTGGTTAAGAGCAGAGATATCTAAGAACAGAGATATCATTTTATACTTAGCCATGACATCTAATGGAATGTGCCAGAAGAGGTCTTTGAAGTTCAGGCATTATGAAGGAAATGATAACTTGAACAAATGACCATAGCATATAGTTAGCTTTACAGGTATCACATTGGCTGTGACTCATACCCCTCTCCCCCTTTTCCACATTTTCCATACTACAAGATTAGAAGCACATGGTGCCTTTAGAAAACCCTTTTAAGCCTTTTCAAACCTTTGCCCCACAGTATCCTGCCACACACAATCTGAATTGTTTCATTTCATTTTGTTAGATAGCATAAAATACCACCAAGAAGACTGAGAGCAAGCAAGCATTTTCTTTTTGAAATTGCAACATTCTCTGGTGGAGTTACTGATCTTTGAGTCATTCACATCTAAGTATGAATTAGTTTAATCAACTGCTTTTCTTCTAACACTTCGCAGAAGACATTTCCTGGGGAAATGCAAACACCCAAGCAAAAGGAGATGCACCAGAAGGGTAGAGGAGGAATGCCAAAGATTTCAGAATGTTGCTCTTTTTCTCTTCTAGGCAGCAAATGGGAAATGAATTGGAACAGAGTAGCATGAAGGATTCTGGTAGTGATGGGATTTTTCTGTATCTTGATTGTGGTAGTGGTTACATGAATATATGCATTTGATAAAATACATAAAACACACACTCTCATACTCACAAAATTGGTAAAATCTGAACAAGTCCAGTGCCTTACAACAATGTCAATTCCTGATTGCCATATTATACTCTAATTTTGTAAGAAGTCATTAATGGGGAAAACTGGGGGGAAGTTATTCAGGATCTCTTTGTATTACTTCCTACAATTACTTGTGCCTATACAAGTATCTTTAAAAGTTTTTTAAACAAATTTTCTAAAACGGTATTTTCCTAAGATGGTTGACTGGGAAGAGGAGTTTTCCATCTAATTTGGAAAAGTTAGGTCTGGAATGATATCATCATCATGGTTTAAAGTGAGTATCCACTGTGGAAATGAGCTTAAGGGCCACAGTTGCTAGAAAAAAAAATCTATCTAAAATGCAGAACAGACAAGAAAGAATTGCAGAAAGGTCAGAAATAGGAAAACAAATGAAGGGAGAAAGAGACATAAATAACAAACCCTTCATTTTCTTCTGCTCCAAGGTACCCTCGTAATTGGTGGTATTTAGCATTGAGCTTTGTAAAGTTGTGAACAACCAATAAAAAAAAAAAATTAACTCATCTAAAAAAAAAAAAAGAAAAGGAAAGGGAACAATCAGGTGCTTGATGTTATTCAGGCCTAATATTGTCTTTCTATGCATCCCTTAAAAAAGCTTAATCTCAGACACAAAATTTATTCTGATTCAATTTAAATTCTTAATCTTCTAGAACAAGGATACTTTCTACTCTCTTTCAGATAAATATATGGAAGTTTGGACATATGGAAGAATAGATGGATGGATAGATGGATGGATGAATGGATGGATAGATAGACAGATAGATAAAGATATCCTGCTCATTTTTTTGTCAGTTGATACTCAATGATAAAAAGATTTCCAACTTTGGCAACCTGTCTCGGTTATTGCCTGTACCACAGGGTGGTGAATGCCTTGATACAAGCACATTCTTACACAGGGTCTAATCTTACTGGGACATGATAACACTAATTGCTGAAAAAACTAATGAACTATTTTGGGCACAAGATATAATAATATTCAACTTTTACTTTTATTTTAGAATGCCATCTAAAATATATATGAAAAAAATAGACCCTAGAAAGTCCCTTCCTAAATATTTTGGTAGTGAGATTCAATAAAGTCTCTTATAAATTCACCAAATTCAGGGGTTCTGCCCCCTAACTCAGCAAGGACTGTGTCAACTTACATGAGGTTAAATCTGGGTGTTGTCAATTATGAGAGGCAGACGGAAAAGGATATTCTCAGGTTTATACAAGACTTTGTTAAGAGGTCTGAAAATAGGAATCAAGGTGAATAATAATGTATATTTCAAAATTGCTTTAAAAACAGATTTTTACTTTTCTTACCATAAAAAAGTGACAAAAATTATAGAGGTGATGGGTTGTTCACTAGCTTGACTGAATCTTTCCACAAAGTATACATAGATCAGAATGTCACATCCAGGGCTATAAACATGATTATTGTTTGTCATTTAAAACTAAGTGCATTTTTAAAGTCCAAAAGTCCAAAACCATCAAAAGTCCCAGAACAATCAAACTTTTGAACTTTGTGGGCTTAGCAGGAATTAAACCCCTGGTTTACTGTGTATCCATGAGTAAATTTTAGCTTCATCATAGAACAAGCAGTCACTTGTAAACCACACGAAACCCAAATTTCATGAGGTATCACCATGACCTCCTGAAATGGTTTCCCAAATATTAACTTTACAGAAGTGAAGATGAATAGCAATCCTGTCTTAAAACTTTAGCCTTATGGTCTGTCTAATTCAGGTAGAAATACACAGGGCATATTTGTCCCCACCCCCCACCACCAAGAGCACTAACTCCCTCTCTCAAATGCCATCATATGACTTCCACTAATTCTTTCTTAGAAAATGTGCAAAAAGGATTTCCATAGAGGTCTTTGGAGATTTCCTGTGTCCTCATGTGTGTAATAGCTTCGGCCAAAGAAAAGGAATTTTGCTTTTATGTATTTTGTATTTGTATGTGTATTTTTCTCTTTCTGGCCACTGAAAAGGTGGGAAAATAGAAAAGAGGAAAATCATACCATCCATATAATGTCAGTGTTAAATCAAATTAAGATCATATGTTTGGCTGTGGCAGCTTTAATCTTCTGATTATTGAAAACATTATTGGTAATGAAGTACATTTGTAAGAAATATTTTTAATGTATGCTCTGTGCATGTACACACCGTGAGATAGGCATCTAATAAAATGATAGATACAGAAATGGCCCATCACCTAAATTCATGTTTTTCAAAGAGCTACTTATAGAAAGAAAAGTGATATCCAAGCTACCATAGTAGACTATTGTAATCTGCCATATATTACCTTAGATAATACTCCCATCTTTTAAAATAATGTTGTAAACCATTCAATTATTTATTCACACCTAAGTTATATAAATTGGAAGATTTGGGAGGATGCAAGGAAGTAATTTTTTTTTTTTTTTACAAAAGTGAGACCTCACTGTCATGGCTTCAAGACATTGCCACAAAACAAGTTATACTATAGATAAAAATAAACCAAGCCAACATGAATGTTTAATAAGCAAAAAAAATTATAGAGACATTAAAAACAGCTATTAATTTTAATCTTTTCTATTATGAAAGGGAACATCAGTGGATCTGGCTGTGGCTATATGTTCAATATATATTTCTCTTGCTGATAGGTCCTCAAAGCATACAGCAAAATCTCTACAGTCCTACAAGATGATCTCAGCCTGGGCAGAGCCTACGAAGCAATCGCCAAGGTCCTACAGAGGTAAGTAAGCACATCCTTGTCTCGCTGTCACTGTGAATCCATTCAACTGTGAAAGACTCAAATTGTTTGAGGTCTGTCGCTTTCAATGCATTACTGCCTGCTTAAATTTTAAGTAGTGCCCTTCTTAACTGACCCTTTCATCCTAGGTTATTTTAAACCAGTGTCGTATTTAAAAAGGAGCATCTAAACTCTTCTTTGTCTGTCCCTCCTTTGAATTGTTTTCTTTTTGGTTTTTTTCTGCACGTTTAGTGGATGACCTTAAATGAAAGGGGGGAAAAAATCAGGTCACATCTCCCAGGTTAAGAAAGCAGTGAGCGCTCTGTAGTACGCTTCAGTAACTGTGGCTCGCCATAACCTTTCCAGAGCTCTTCTTTAAGGAAAGATTCCATTTATGCTTCAGTCATGCTTCCTCCATTAAGATGTCTCTCCTTGGAGCGCATCTGCAAAACCAATATTCCCAATATTTTCTTTAAAACAGAAAATTTAATCAAAGTGTACCAGAAAAACTTCAGATACATGATTTTCCATGGAAAACATATGGTTGCCCTTCATTCATTGCATTGTATAATATATACTATATAATACCATTATGACTTAACCAAGATAGAATAAAAGTAAGAAAAGTTATCTAAGTTAAGATCCAGGTTTTGTGAATATTATCTTATATCAAAAATACAGCTTTTTATTAATAGTAGTAGTAGTAATATAAATATAGAGTTAAGTTCTAATCTCTTTCCATTTATATTTTGTTGTAAACATATACAGCCAGGTATGGTCATGCATGCTTGTGATCCCAGTGTCTTGGGAGGCTGAAGAAGGAGGAGAGCAAGTTCAAGGCAATCTTCAGCCACTTAGAAACTTGTGAGGCTCTGTCTCAAAACTAAACTAAAAAATAAAGGGGTAGGGGATATTGCTCAATGATAAAGCATCCCTGAATTCAATTCCCACCTCTAAAAGTAAATGAATAAACAAACATATACATAAACATATGTTTTTAAAAGGTAAAATTGTTATTTGAAAGGCATTTAATGTTTAAATGCCTAAGGAACTGAAAGTAGAATCATTACCTAAGTACCATTGCTAATATAGTAATCACTGCTTAAAATACCTCTACCAATGAAATGGGAGCGGCCCTACAAAGTACCATATGAAACACAGTCATTGCTGGAAAAATGGCTTAGGTAGGAACACAGTCATATTTATAAAAAGAGTGTAGACATTTCCTGGAGAATGTCAGGGCAGAGACAGGTAAGGAAGATAAGTGACCTGCAAAGCCTGAAGGTCCTCCAAAATTAGACTGGTAGCTAGTCCCTAGACAACCGGCCGTGTTGTCCCTTAGAAGTGTTACTTTAAAATCAATGACCAAGAATATGCTTGACTACAAAGAAGAGATAGGGAAGAATTCGGCTTCATGTCTGTTTGGAACAAACCAACTGTGTTCTTTTGCCCTCTTCCCTTGGGTTATTAAATTACTTGACTCTGCTCTTCCCAGTGCCCCAAATCAGTAGAGCATGGTTGGATTCCTTGTCTTGGTTTGCAGTGACAAACCTAGCTCAGGCCTGTACAGTTGTATAAATGTTATCTCTTGTTTGGAAAATAATTTTTACAAAAATAATATTTCCTTTGTATCTCAGAGTAACTGAAGTGATAAAACTCAAGGGAAAATATTTTCTTGTGTGAACATTGGCTGAGCACTTACTATGTCCCAGGACATATGGAATGTGCCTTTGATTACCGATGATGGTCTTTATTTTTGAAACTTCTAGAGATGTGAGGTTGGTTTCAAAGAGTTCTCACCTGTTTAACTTGTGTGTTCTATCTAGAACATTTTAGTTTCTACCCCAAGATTTGAATGCCTAGTCTGTACAGTCAAAGCTAAGGGAAAACTTGAGCAACTAGCTGGTAAAATTTGACACAGATAATCTAATGCTTTAATTTGGCTGCATAAGTATTCTCTGGGGTTTAGAAGTGGGAAAGAATACAGAAATATTTGATGGGAACAGGAAGTTGGGAGTGTTTTGGATGGGGACGTATCTGTTCCAACACACTGAACAACCCAAAGATATGCCTTAAGGCAAATATATAGTGGACCAAGAAGATTTATCCCCATTTCACTTTTATACCAAATGAAACTGATTTCACTTATAAGAATGCCTTTCTACTAAAGCACAATAAAGCAATCATTGATTTGTGGTAGACATTTTTGTGTGTGTGTGTGGCTGTTGTTTTTGTTATTAGGGATTGAACTCACGGTCACTGAACCACAAAGCCACATCCCAGCCCTATTTTGTATCTTATTTAGAGACAGGGTCTCACTGAGTTGCTTAGTGCCTCACTTTTGCTGAGGCTGGTTTTGAACTCGCGATCCTCCTGCCTCAGCCTCCCAAGCTGCTGGAATTACAGTCATACACCACCGCACCCAGCCAAGAGTTCTTAATTTTATAACGTTATATACAATGTACAACAGAGCCCAGGGGATGCTTCTTCTGAGGTAATAGTGGGAAAGTGTTCCACGGCCAGAGAATTCCAGTGCAATTTTGCCATTTTGCAGCATTGATGATTGCAGAAGAGTACCCAGGGGAATGCACGCCTGGCATATTCTTTCAACATCTGTGCAGAATAGCTCAAGAGCATGATCTATTGACCGGCAAATGTTTTAAAACCAGAAATTCTATACGGGTAGACAGCAGCACCCTGGATGTCTGAGAAGCTTTATTCAAGTCCATTAACTAGTAAAATCCTTTAATATAAATTTTGTGATTATTTTTAGAAAATGTTGCTTCGAGGGCTTGATATTCTTCAATAAAGGTGCATGTGCGCACATTCAAACACACAGGCACAGGCGTATATATGTATTATCCCTCTCACAGCCCTAAACTGTCCTTCTCAGGGTAGCTGCAACGGGCGAGAAATGGAACACAGCCAAAATGGAGGGAATTATGGTGGCGGCAGCTGAGAAATAAATCAAGCTGTGTGTGAAGCTGAGCATCACCTCTAAATCTCTTTTTCCTAACCTGTACAATTGCACCAGTTTCACTAATGGTAGCCCTACCTCTATAAACATATTTTATCTCTTTAAAGGAAATGGAACCGTATAGCCAGGTCTAGCATTAGTGGGAGTCGAAGGCCATCAGCTGAGTGTTGCATGAAAGGTGAATAAGCTCTGAGGCTAGAAGCTTCTAAAACGGTTATAAGAATTTATACTGAGCCCTCAATTGGAAAACACACCACATTCTCTCAAGACAGAAGATTTGGTGACGTTGAGCTGCCCATTGGTGATGTTAGACCCAGGCCTGGTATTATGGGGAAAGGTTTTAATAGTGAATGGGTTTTGCTATTTTTGCTATTGTTCTGAATAATATTAACTGTACGGAGATTTAAGCAGCATAACGGACAATGCAGAGTCATAATGTCTCCTGCCCCTTACTTGGAATGCTAGTGAAGAAAAAGACGTGCAGTACTACAATTGTCTTATGATGCTACTATAAAAGCCAGAATTATGGCCTATAAAACAAAGAAAAAGTGAGTCGAGAAATTACAAAGTAAATATTATTCTTATGTAGATAGTTCAAGTGAATACATGGGAAGAACACCTCAATTTTCCTTACAAAATCATATACATATTGTATATCTATAAGTATATATAATTATGCATATATAAGTGTAATATATACGTATTATATATATTACATATATATTCATATATATATATATATATATATATATACACACACACATACCCTCATTTACTGACTGAGGTAACTCACTTACTGAAATTCCACAATATTTCAACATAATGGGGATGACTATTTAAAAGAATCGAAGGAGAGAAAAAGCCCACAAAAATATATACAGAATGTACTGGTCATAACCAGCCCATCTCTGAGTTGATTCCACAGCATTTGCCAATTTTCTTGAGAACTCAAGTTAAATTATTTCCTAGAAAACTTTCCACAGTGGAGATCTTTAAATCAATCAGTACAAAGTTTCAAGTGTGAAAATTACCTTTCTGTCATAGCTGAAAATTAATTTCTTCTTGCTTGAGAGAAATAACACGCCCTAGTAATTTTCATATATTCTTTAAAATGGAACATCCAGGCTTTGATGTGAAATTTCCTAAAAAAATGACCAAAAAAAAATACATCCAAACATTTCTATTAATGCATGGAATGAAGAAGAGCTTTTTACATTTTCTCCTGTCACTGATCCCATTTGCCTTATCACTTTCATCTGTGGCCCACAAACTTGGTGGCACAATCAACAAACCCCTCAGTGGCTGTTTCATCTCTGCTCTATTTGATTTCTCCTCTCTGAGTAAATGATTAAGTTTTCATGCATTGGTTCAACCAAAATCTATGTTCACTCAACCACATCCTTTATTGATTACTTCTACTGCCAACAGTAGGCCAAGTGTGATATACATAATTGGACAGTTGTCAGGGGACGTGGGTGTTAACGGTCCTGTTTTCCCAGTTGGAATCCGGAATCACCTTGATACACAAATATTCTGCACCGTTTCATTCTCATCCTTTGGACCGAGGAGTCCTGTTCCTCAGAATATATGTTTTTAACTCTCTAAGGTCTGGTTGAATGAATTTAATGATTATACCATATAATATGCTGTTCAAGTTGCACCTGTGCACTGCGTATAGAAAACCGGAATTAATATTTGTCTAACATTTTAACCTTGTCCTTGAACTTATACAAATAATCTGTAGCCTTGCTATAGGGGAGTATTTGATTTTTTTTCCCCTCCTCTTTCAAGGAAAGACTAGCTTTGAAACCTACTGCTAAATTTTACACTAGGAAACCATGCAGCCAACACATATTGTTTATATTTCAGTTGCTGTGTTAACTTCGCCGGCTACAGAGCTGGACATTCACTGAGTGGAACATATAATTTATAATGGCAAGACTTTCTCTCTAGCGTTGTTTGTTAGAGCAAGTCTCAGGTAATTTGGGATGTTTTTTAGAGGTCTGTTGCTCCTTGGGGAACAAAGCCACTCAAATCTCCCAGTAACATTTTTATTTATACTATTTTATATTTCTTGTTCACTGAACTCTGTTTTTTTTTTGTTGTTGTTGTTGTTGATGATGTTTGTGTATGTTTTGATTTAACTATCCTCAGCAGGCCAAACCTAATCCAAAATGTACTTCCATCACAAATATATCAGCTTTTAGGAACATGAGCATAAATAAGCTTTAGTGAGTCCATTTTAGCTAAATGATACTAATATTAATTTTCCCCTTAGGTTCCCTAAAGTGATATGCAACACACCACTTTTGTTTTCCCTTTTCTCTTGAATATTTTAGTCCAGGAAAAAACCTTGAAAAGTTAACATAAATTTGATGAAACATTTTTAGATCTAGAAATATTAGGGTATTTTACATATTTATCAGTTTATATATTTATATATATATTTATCAGTTTATATATTTTACTTTAATTTTATTTATTAATATTTTATAGCCTTGGGCTCTCTAAATACTTTTTAATTATTCCACAAAACAACATGTAAATTCAAGTAATTAGTGAATCTTTCATATTTTATTCTATGCTTGCATTTATAAATGTCCTCAAATACTTTGTGCATTTTCTGGAGCACTGACCTATGCCTAACTGTAGAAAATTTCTCATAATTTTGTTATGAAAAAGTAAACATGGAATTATTAAAAAAACAGTATTCACAACTTCAGAAAATGTGAAATTCCATTTTATTTCAGATATGTCAATCATTCTTTTACCAATAAGAAAGGAAGAAAAAATGTATTTGATAGCATCTGATACTTAAATTAACAACAACAACAACAAAATGTTAGTTTTTTTTTATCCCTCCCCCCCCCCGAGAAAACAGACACCAGGACTTAATGTGTCTGGTTTTTGCAGAGCAGTCACTAAATTATAGTATTTAGTTCATTGCATGGTAGAAAGTTTTCATAAAGTAATGCTTAGATAAATTAAATTTTTTTCTCAGCTTCTAGTAGGCAATGTCAAGTAGACAGCTGTGAATGTGATCACTGTTTATTTCACTGAGAGATAATAATAATAGCTGCCACTTATTGAATCCCTACTGTGTTCCAGGTTATATATTTACACAATGCTTCATCTCACAGCAACTTGAGGTCATTTTTAAAACGAGGAAATGGAAGTTTCCTTTAGTTTCATAACTTTAATATGATCAAAGTTCCTCATGTAAGGGGTCAAGCTAGGATTCACACCTAGATCCCCAACGTCCACCACAACACACAATGGCTTTAAAGTATCCAGTTTATCCAGGCTGTGGCTCAGTGGTAGTGTGCTTGCCTAGCACGTGTGAGGCACTGGGATCAATCCTCAGCACCACATAAAAGATAAACAAATAAAGGTACTGTGTCCATTTATAACTAAAAATATTTTTAAAAAGTAATCCAATTTATCTTTACAAACATAATACAGTTTATCTGTGAAAATGAATGTTATCACCCAAATCGTTGGAAGTTGTGCAAATTGATATCCCTAATCCTCCCCTACCTGTTTCCAATAAACTCCTGTAAAAATGTTTTCAAATCAAACAGTATAAAAGGGGGAAAAAAAGAGGGAAAGTCTGGGTTCATGCAGAGGAAATGTCCAGTTTACACCAGTTTAATGCATCATTGGATCCAGATACTCAAGACACCATCTGGTCTCCAGGTCTGTCCATCTCACAGCCCAGCCGTCAGCTGTGTGTTCTCCCTGGGATGGCAAGATTGGTCCCCAGCAGCATGGGACTTACATTCTATAGGATTAGGGCAACGCTGTGGTCATTTGAGAGAGTCATGTGAGGTTGCAGGGGAGGGCTGATGACTATTCAGTCCATTGTTCCACATCTCAGTGGCTTCATCTGTAAAATGGGTGGTGTGGCATTCAAAAGTTAATGCAGATCAGTAAGGGTTCAATCTCCAGCACCACTAAAAAAAAAAAAAAAAAAAAAAAATGTTTTCTGGCATATTCTTGTGACATATTCTTTAGAATAGCCCCAATAGCATATCACTGTTTGAGATGTAAGTTCGGTCTTATCAATAGCTAAAAGAATTTGGAGGGGCCTGGGTTGTGGCTCAGCAGTAGAGAACTCACCTAGCGAGGCTTGGGTTCCATCCTCAGCACCACATAAAAAATAAAATAAAATAAAGGTATTATGTCCAACTACAAGTAAAAAATAAATATTTTTTAAAAAAGAATTTGGAGTCACATTTCAAAACCACAGAAATTATATCTCTATGAGAAATTCCATTGTTTTGGATAAAAATTCACTAAATTACTTATGAAAGCTTTGGGATGCTATCCTATGAAGAAGCTCCCTACAGAGTATTCCAAAAATGCTCTCAGCTTCTTCATGACATATCATCCTCAAAGATAACCACCTGGAGGGAGCTGCAAGGCTAAGAGCATCTGGGAAATTGGAAAGGATTGGACAGGAGAATCAGGGCTAGGAATAGAGATTTGCAGGCATATGATTATAGGAGGTGGGTCCTGCCACTGCGGTCTCTGAGACCACAGAAGAAGCATGTATTGGAGGGAAGAGGGGGGCCTTGGGAAGAACTCTGGAAAGAACCAACTTTGGGTAGGCCGACTGCAATGTTGGAGATGGACGTCATTACCCTAAGTACATGTATGAGGACTCAAATGGTGTGAATATACTTTGTATACAAGCAGAGATATGAAAAAGTGTGCTCTATATGTGTAATATGAATTGTAATGCATTCTGCTGTATACATAACAAATTCAAATTTTAAAACCTGGAAAAAAAATAAATAAGTAAAAGAGAAAGAGGGGGGTCTAGAGAGGAGAAGTGAGAGGATAAAGACTGGGTGATAGTGTTAGATGCCGGAGAAGGGGAAACAGTTTGAGAAAGAGGGTCTGGCTAACAGCAGTGAGTCCCAAACTCTATGGGGAAAACCCCAGTGAAGTCAAAAGAGGAAGAAAAGTGGCATGTAAACCAGTAAATGCACCAAGCATATTATACGGTTCAAAATTTAAAAGATGTTTTCCATGGTAGATATTACAGCTTTCCAAATTTATATATGTGCTTTGAGATCACCATTACATTCTAGATTTGTCTTTAAAATTCTTTCAGTTGGCCAGGAGTGGGGGCACACACCTGTAATTCCAAAGACTTGGGAGGTTGAGGCATGGAGGATCACAAGTTCAAGGCCAGCCTCAGGAACTTAGCAAGGCCCTAAGAAACTTAGCAAGACCCTGTCTCAAAATAAAAATAAAAAGGGATAGGGATGTGGCTCAGTGGTTAAGCACCCCTGGGTTCAATCCCTGGTACCAAAAAAAAAAAAAAAAAAAAAAAAATTCTTTCGGCTGCCTTTTAATAGCAGATTTCCCTTGGAGCACTGGACTTGTTCTTCTGAAGACAGTCAAATGAATGTGCTCCAGGTTTCAAAGCACTATATACAAGGTATTTATCACAGTTATCCTCATGTGAGAATCTGGGGTTAACTATCATAAATACTATACATTTATCTCTTCAAATTGGCAATGGAACTTGCCAAGGATTACAACCATATCCCCCCCAAAATAACATGTTTTAGTGCATTTTCTAGACTCTTGAAGTCTCTTGATGATACTGAAATATCCAGAAGTGAGTTTAATCATGAATTCCAAACATCATATGGCTCAAGTTCTCACAGTTCACCCTGAAGCTTAGCTCGCATGTGCACTATGTAGTTCCCCTCTTGAATATTCAACCACTCACTCATTCAAAAATGTTTAAATGCTTAGTACATGCCAAGCACTCTGCTAGAAATTGTCTGAGCATTTTACCAAATATATTTCACTTGTATGTGTGACTTTAGTGACACCTGAGATGGCACTGCTGAAGGAAGCTTGCAGGAGTATTCTAGCATTCACGTTGTCTAAACTTTCTAATTTAAAAAACAAAAAACAAAAAACCTTTATTGAGACATAAATCAGATATTGTACAATTCACCCTTTTAAATTCTACAATTCAGTGGTTTCTAATATATTCACAGAATTGTGTAACCATTAAACCATTGTCTAATTCCAGCACCTTTCATCACCCTAAAAAGAAATACTGTCCTGATTATTACTTCCTCATCCCCTCCTTTCATCTTCTAGCAGCCACTAATCTACTTCTGTCTTCATGAATTTGCCTCTTTGTATAAATGGAATCATACAATAAATAATCTTCTATGTCTAGATTTTTTCATTTCTCATGTGTCAAGTTTCATCCATATTTTAACATATATTAGTACTTCACTCCTTTTTAACGACTGAATAATACTCTATTGAATGGATATACTACATTTTGTCAATTGATTCATCAGTTGATAGACATTTGGTTTGTTTCCATTCCTTGGTTATTATAAATAATGCTGCTATGAACATTCATGATGAGTTTTGATGTGGACATATGCTTTTTGTAGTATTTATATATTTTGGAGTAAAATTTCTGGGTCATATGATTCCTCCATGTTTAAAATTTTTCGAGAACTACCAGATTTATTTCTCACAGCAATCTCATTATTTTACATTCCCATCCATAATGATGAGGTGGTTTATAAGTTCAAGCTTACTCATTGTATTTTCCAACAAAGACACACATATTATTAATTTAGTATTTGTCCCCTTAATCTTTGTCCTGACAAATCTTCTTGCATGTTCTACAACAAAGACCAAACTATCTTCTTTTCACTATGACGTTAAGTGAGTAGATACTCCAATGGTTTCTGGTTTTATTTATTCTAGCCAAGGACAGATGACAGAAGCAATTCAATACTTGAAAAAAGTTGTGAACATTACAAAGAGCAATTTTCAAAACATAGATGTTGTGAAAGCAAGTACAATGCTTGGGGACATCTATAACGAAAAAGTGAGTATTGGTGTTTCTTGTTTATGGAGAAATTCACAGTTTTAAAAATCTTTTCCCATTTGATCCTCACCCTCTCACATGGCTGATGCAGAAAGGTCATGGCTGGACAACACAGTTAATGTGCAAAGGAAGGGCTGGGAAGGCAAATACTGCCTCCTCCTCTTCTTCTAGCTCTTAAGTGCCGTGTGGGCTCGGTCCCCACAGGCTCTTCAACCTGAGCCATATTCACAGCCAATAAGGACAAGGAGTGACTTTGGATTTGGGGAGCAATTAAAATATTTGAAGTCAAAGGAACCTCATAATAGCACAGGGCTCCTATCTGGCCACAGGAACATTCATTCATCTTTCTAGCTCCACATTCTTGGAGCCCAGGTGTGATTTCCCCCCAGCTAAGTCCCCCAGTGCCGCAGTCTGGCTGGGCACAATTCAGGAGCCACTTGTCAAAAGAAACGAACTTTATTTTTAGAACCACACAGGCCAAATAAAACAGCTCCTCAGGAAAACCTTCAGAGCCCAACTGCCACCAACGGCTTCCCACAAGCCTCTCCCAAAAACCACAAGCCTCTCCACCTCCCACCATCCTCCTGCTCTTGAGGCTGATTGGCTGGGTTGCATGGGTGGAGCCAAAAAAAGTCCCCCAATGAGCAGCTCCGTAGTCTGAAAGGGCAGGGAAACAGCCCAATGAGCATCACCGCAGAGGAGCCAATGAGCTAGAAGTTGCTGGGGCCGCTGTGAGCCAATCATCAGCTGGCAGTCTGAAAGTTTGCTGGCAGTTTGAAAGTTTGCTGGGGCCCCTTCGGCTGTGGCTCTCAACATCTCCCCCTCTCTATTTAAACAACAAGCATGTGGCTTAGGGACTGTGCCTGCCTTAGGTTGTCCAATAGTACATATGGTCCTTACCCGTTATCGGATGAGCTGACCTCAAGGCGTCAGCCTCCTGTCTTAGGTTGGTACCATTGCAATTGGATCTTACCCGTCACTGACTACTGGTCCAGTATACAGCCACACCTGTGGAGAGGTCTTTGTACCAGCAGGGGATGAGGTTCTTTGCCTCACCTCTGTTGGTCCCCAAATTTTAGCTGAACGACCATGACAAGCAGAAGGGAGGAAGATTCACCAAGCCAATTGACAGCTCCTTTTGGGAAAATTGTACCACCGATGACATCATCAGCAAAAATACCCCAACACTACCACAAGTCGCTGCACCAACAGATAGTTCACAATGCATATAAGTGATACATAGTCCAGGCAAGTTCTGCAAGCAGTTCAGTGATGGCTATTGCAGAAGCTGTAGATTGGTTTTATCTTTGTCTTCACTGGGATGAAGATAGGAAGGAATTCTGGCAATAATGGCTAAAGAAAAAATTATGTAACATTCCAGAAGGCACTAAAAGAAAACAATTTTCTTAACAATTTACATTGTATTGAAGAGAATTATTAAATATAATGAAAAGGAAAGGTGAAAGTAAACAAACAGATCTGTTAACCTCCTTTTTTGTTCACATATTAAAACAATCCTCAACAGCTGTTTACCCAATTTAAATTAAACCATTTAAATCACGTGAATAAAACCCTGAGGTACTAGCAATCCAATGGCCATATCCATTTTCCGGCCCATCCACATTAATGTCTGCCAGGTGCTGCTGCAGTGCTAGGGAACATGTGTCCACTTTCTTTCACTTCTTTACAAGGAAAATGATGCTTGATGTCTGGTTTGTTTATCCAAGTCTGAATGTTTACAATTTCTTTTCTATCGTCATCTGACATTGAAGAACTGTCAATTTCATCTGTGTCGTATTCTTCTTCATCCCCAATGCTGAAAACAGGCTTTACACCACGGTAAGGCTTGCCCACTCTGTCACTGCTGCTGACCTGCCGGTCCACAGGAGTTGATGTATTCTCAATAAAACTGATAACTTTTTCCCTGACATTAACTGATTTTGTCTTCAAAGCCACAGTCATTTTATTTACTAGTGATTTCATTCCTCTATCATTTGAGCCATTAGAAGATTCACCATCAACAGAAGAATTGATACTGCTCCTTGAAAAAATATTTGGATCCATTTTTTCATGAGCGCTCATCATATATGATATATGGACATACGTACATACAAACATACAACATAAAACACAAGTGTGCACACAACACATAATAGTAAAGGCCTTATAACTTTTTACAGGTGAAATCTCCATTGCAATGTTTAAAAACTCTATAGTCAAAAAATAGAACTGATCAGCAAAACATTAACCTAGGTCTGTATGAGCTCAAAAAACAAAACAGAACTTCATGATGTGGGAAAGGGCAAGAATAAAATAGATATTGAAAAAAGCATCCTGGTTCAGCCAGATGTAAGGATAGCCAAACTGGAGTTTTGGATATCAGTTGTTATGGATTTGAACCAAATCATCTTCTTTTTGGTCTGTAGAAATCGCTTTAGTTAATCTCTCTGGAATCCAAATCGGCTGCTGTTCTCCCTGTGGAAACACACAAACAGACCCCCGACTCCAGACAATCACTGGGTCAGGACCTTTCCATTGTCCTGTTAGAATATCCTTCCAAAGTACCTTGGGCTTACGTACATTTTTTGGACACATATGCCTTTCCGCAGCACTAAGTCCTGATGAATCCAAATTTAAAAAGTTTAGAGTAAAAAGGGTTATTTTAAGTTTATCTTTGGGGAATATATACCTCTTTCCAATTCCGTCTTTTTGCTTTAATAAGTATATTTTAATAGTTTGATGAGCTCTTTCAACTATGCCTTGTCCCTGTGGATTATATGGGATTCCTGTTATATGAGTAATGCCAAATGATGAGCAAAATTGTTTAAAAGAGGTAGAAGCATAACCAGGGGCATTATCTGTTTTAAACTGTTTTGAAACGCCCACAGTGGCAAAATTTTGTAAGCAGTGAGCTATAACATCTTTAGTTTTTTCTCAGGCATGAAGGGAGCCCATCAAAAATCCAGAAGAAGTATCAACTGTAACATGCAAATATTTTAATTTTCCAAATTCTGGCAAGTGTGTGACGTCCATCTGCCAAATATGGTTAGGTATCAGTCCTCTAGGATTGACTCCAAGATTAATTTGTGGTAAAAAGGTCACACAATTTTGACATTGTTTTATTATTTGTCTAGCTTGTTCCTTAGTTATTTTAAAACGCTTTTGTAAAGTATTAGCATTGACATGGAACTTTTTATGAAAATTTATAGCTTCTTCTAGTGTAGAGAAAATATGTATGTCATGTGTAGTTTTATCTGCTAAATCATTGCCCAAACTAAGGGCTCCAGGCAATCCTGTATGTGCCCTGATATGTCCTATAAAGAATGGATCTTTTCTGTCCCAGATTAGACTTTGTATAGTGGAAAACAAAGAGAAAACAGTAGAGGAAGGAGAAATCCTACCAGCATCTCCAAGGGATACTATAGCATTAACTATATACTATCAGAAAATAAATTAAATACAGAATCTTTAAACATCACAAAAGCTTGTAATACTGCATTAAGCTCTACCTTTTGAGCTGATTGTTTGGGTACTAAAAATGTAAAAGTTTGATCAGGTTTCAGCAAACTTTCAGACTGCCAGCTGATGATTGGCTCACAGCAGCCCCAGCAACTTCTAGCTGATTGGCTCCTCTGCAGTGATGCTCATTGGGCTGTTTCCCCGCCCTTTCAGACTGCCAGCTGATGCCCCAGGGAGGAAACCACAATCCCAAGAGAGTTTCCAAAGAAAACCTAGAATGGAATTTGAACAACAGATTGTTTGTGTGCAAAAATTTAAAAATATATAAATTTAAAAAAAAACAGGAAGAAGAGGAAAAATCTGTATTATAATTAATAAATAAAACTATCACACAGTCAAAGGATATAAAATGCATGGATCATATGGACTTTAGATTTATTTTCTTCTGATTTTGTCTTCAGTGACCCAGATTTTCCTTCAGAAATCTTAGGAAGGAAGTTTATTTCTCTAGTTATCATTACTGTTTAAGTCATGAATAATAAGATGGGTTTTTTTCCAAGGGTGATTCTGTTCTCCTGCTGTAGACTGTGTCCATCTGTTTGGGGAGGCTGGGTACACAGTGATTAAAAGCCTCAACTCTGAAATCAAACTGCTTGGCTTGTTAGCCCTGCTTGTTCTGCCTGAAGACGTGGGACCTGGGGCAAGTTCCACACCCTGGGGCACCTCGGTTTTATCACCTCATAAGGTGGTTACAAGAACTGAATTAATACAGGTAAGGCATGGGCAGAGGTGTTTTGAGCAGGAGAGGTAGGTGAGCATCAGCTATTTTGCTATTCTCTCCACTCTTAGTGGTGTCACGTCATTGCCTTTATCAGGCCCTCAGAGTTAAGCCAGGCCTCCCACATTCTAAGTGGCAGTGCCATTCAAACCCACCACGCTGCTCTATGATTTGCTATAAAATTAACTTGGTTTCAGAATGATTTAGGATTTTTTTAAAAATAAGATTGAAATTAATTTGAATGAATGAAACTAATGTCCCTTCAGTTCCTGCTTTGGACAAAGTCTTTACAAATGAGGTGCTTCTTTTCCCCAGCCCTCTGTCTTGCTAGTTCTGATTCATGCACCATCCCATCTCCTCTTGACTCTCACCTCCCCACCCACCTGGCTCCATTCTCTCCTGCCTCTGCCTTCCTGGCCCCTGATTCTGGCTCCCTCCCCTGGTCCTCTCCTCCTCCCCTCTCTCTCCCTCCCTCTGTTTCCCCTCTTTTTTTTGTGCACCTGTTGCCCCTGGTGCACTCAGGTGTCTGTTGTGGCCTCCTCTGCTGCCCCCTCCAGCCACCTCTAAGGTGCTGCTGTCTGTCTGTGGCTTCAGGTTTGCTTTTGTTTACTTTTCAGGACACAGTGGTTAAACAAAGACTTGACTAACACCCTGGTGAGGCCTCTGTCTAAGGGAAGCTGATCTTAGAGGGGCAGACATTTCCAATAGAAAGACACAGGGCTGTTCTTCAAAACAGAAGTATAAAAAGAACAAATCATTTGACCCTCCCACCCAACAACACCCAGAACACAGCCCTTTCAATGACACGAACATCGGCTATCAGCCTGCATGTTTCTAATTGCAGAAAGATAAGGAAATGGAACAGTAAACTGTACTGAGGGGTAATATTTCTATACTTGCATTTTCTCAAAACATTTTTTGCTGAGAGCTTATATCTCACCAGTAGGTTGTTTTATTCTCTAATTTTTGATTCTTGGAGAAGAGTTTAATATCTAAAGGCCAGAGACATGCTGCAATATCCAAAGGCTGTGTTAACTGCCCAAAGTAAATCTTTTTATTCATTTATTTCTATTGTAGTCTCTCACACACACTCTTTCTTTTCATTTTTTAAAAATTTTTTATTAGCACATTCTAGTTAGACATAATATTGGGGCTCATCATAACATAACAATGCGTGCATGGAATATAGCTTTCTCCATTTCCATTCCCAGTACTTCCTCTTTCCCTCCCTGCCTGCCCTTCCTCTACTGGTCTTCCTTCTATTTATTTATTGTTTTCTTTAAATTGGTACTTTGTATACATACATAAAGATGGAATTTACTGTGTTATATTCATATATATACATAGAATAATTTTTATTTCACCTGTATTTTCTCCCTTATCCTGTCTCCCCCCCCCTCCCCGCTCACCCCTGGTTTCCCCTCCATTTTCATGGGATCCCCTCCCCCACACTGTTTTTCCTTACTTTGCTCTAGCTTCTCCATATGAGAGAAAACATTTAACTATTGACTTCTGGAGTCTGGCTTATTTCACTTAGCATGATGGTCTCCAGTTCCATTCATTTACCAGCAAATCCCATAATTCCATTCTTCTTTATGGAGAGTAAAATTTAATCATGTATATATGCCACATTTTCTTTATCCATTCATCTGTTAGTGGGCACATGGGCTGGTTCCATAACTTAGCTGTTGTGGATTGTACTGCTGTAAACAATGGGGTGTATGTATGACTATTGAACACTGGTTTTATTTCTCCTGGATAAATACCAAGGAGTGGGAGAGCTGGGTCATATGGTGGTTCCATTCCTAGTCTTTTGAGGAATCTCCATACTGCTTTCCAAAGGGGTTGTACTAATTTACAGTCCCACCAACAATATATGCAAGTACCTGTCCCCCCACATCCTTGCTGGTATTTATTATTAGAAGTATTCTTGATGATTGCCACTCTAACTAGAATGAGATGAAATATCCATGTAGTTTGGATTTGCACCTCCCTGATTGCCAAGGTTGTAGAACATTTTTTTAATATATTTGTTGGTCATTTGTATTTCTTCTTTCGAGAAATGTTTGTCTAGTTCTTTTGCTCATTTATTGGTTGGATTGCTTGGTATTTTGGTGTTAAGGGGTTTTATGTTTGTTTGGTACCAGGGATTGAACCCAGGGGCACTTAGCCACTGAGCCACATCCCCAACCCTTTTTTATATTTTGTTTTAGAAGCAGTGTCTCAATGAGTTGCTGAGGCTGTTTTTGAACTCACAATACCCCTGCCTCAGCCTGCCTAGCTACTGGGATGGTGTTAAGTTTTCTTTATGTATTCTGGATACTAATCCCCTGTCAGAGGAGCAGCTGGCAAAGATTTTTCTCCCATTCTGTAAGCTCTCTATTCACACACTTAATCATTTCCTTAACCTAGCCCAGTTTATCTATATCCCAATATAAATTTTGGAGGAATCCAAGTATTCATGCTCTCTTTAAATATATATGCTCCAAATATACAAGTAGATTGAGATGTTAATGGTTCCTTTAGTAAATACTCACTGAAAAATAGATTGGTATTAAGTAAATAATCCCATCACAGGATTTTTATGACATCACACATCAAAACAAAGTTTGATTTATTACTCAAATTGTTAAAGTTAATTTATTTTGTGTATTATTATTATTATTATTATTATTATTATTATTATTATGACATTCCTCAAGCCAAAAGAACTACTACTGGTCACTTTCAGGCTGACCAAGTTGTTAAAGCCATTGCTGAGAGTATTATTTCAAAGGTATTAGACATAACAAAGTGGATTTAGTAGAGCTAAATGATGGTTATTTTTTTTCTTTCTTGTTATTTTGAGACAAGGTAAGAGTCTTGCTAACAACTTTCATTTCCTTCCAGTTCTGCAAAGCCTGTTTTCCTTGGAGAACATCAATAACAAATGTTTTTATCCCTCTAATTTTAGGAGCTTCAGGACATTTCCTAATTGTAGTGCACACCTTTATTCCAGGTTATGGCTAAACAATTCCATAAGCTATTTGCCTTTCAAGCTAAAACTATTAATGTTCAGGAAAAGGTATTAAACTTTTCCAAGATGGGAGCTATAGCAGGGTCCAGAGGGACTACCCTGGTTTTTGTCCATTGGAATTTGAACTGGGCTCCGCCACCATTAATTAACTGAGCAAATAAATTCTTTGCTCCTCAGTTTCCTCATCTCTCAATTGTTAATAACAAATTTCCTTGAAGCCTAGCTATTAAAGAACTGGAGGTTTAAAAATAGGCAGATGGTGCCTGGTAGAGCTGCTAGCATATATTGCACACGTAACTCTTACCTCCTTAATATCTCAAGCTCAGATCTCTCCCCTCATAACCTACTGTCTATTTGGCATTGCTCACTTAGGTCATTTTAAATATATCCTAATAAAAACATCCACTCACCCTTTCCCTTAAACTCTCTTCTGCCAAGTCTGTGTCTCCAATCCAGATCTCTCCTTGGACTCCAGAACTGTAAGGCCAACTGCTTACTTAGCATTTCTACCTGGATTCCTAATAGACACCTCAAAGTATTTCCCCCTCTCTTCACCTACTCCCCTCCAGTCTTCCCATCTTAATAAAATGACAGTATCAATATCCACCAGCCCTGGGTAACTCTTATATTTCACTCCACTCCAATACCCAATCCAGAGGCAAACCCTTACCTTTATGCCACCAAAATGCATGCCAACCCCACCAATTTCTGTCTCTCTCTGTTGCTATCACCACATCCATGTATGACACTTTTTTATTTTCTCCCCTGGATCCCTATAGTAAGGTCAGAACCCATTTTCCCCACACCATACCATAAGACAGCCTCCACACTGGATTTTAAAGTAATCCTTTAAAAATATAAATCAAATGGTCTTATTTCTCCACCTAAAACACTTCTGTTACCTTTCATTCTTCTGAGAACATAAATGAAATTCCTCACCCTGTCCTGAAGTATGAGATGGTCCCTGCTTGTCTTTAGCTTCAAAGTTTCCTTACTCTCTTCCGTACCCAATCCCCCTGAGTCAAAGTGACTTTCCTGGACTTCACATGCACAGCCAGGCCCTGGCTTGGGATGTGTGCCTGCAGTAGAATGCTCTCCAATCCCTGAACTTGGCATTGCTGGCTTCTTGTCATTCAGATCCCTGTGAAAGGCCACATCTTCCCAGGGGCCTTCCCTTGGCAACCTAATCCAAAGTAACCCATGTGGCTCTTTACCTTTTCTGAATTCTAAGAAGCCTATGTATAATTTATCTAATAGTCCTCCTTTATGATACTTCTTGTCACCGTCCTTTAATCTGGCTAGGATGTAAGCTTAATAAGAGCAGTGTCCTGTCTGCCCTGCTTATAATTTTATTCTGGTACTTATAAATATGAACCTGATGCAGAGCTGGTGAGCAAAGTATGTCAGTTCATTGGACCACTTTCGTGACCAATTTCATACTACTTGAGAACAGTAATCTCTCAGCTGTGAAATTCTAAACTTCTCTTTAATTTTTATTCAGTAGTTTAACATTTTAAAAACTTGCCTTGAATCTTGGTAAGCAAATAGAAAACTGCTGCTACACCTTGGTCTACCTATGTTAGGCCCTCCACAAACACCCTACCCATACTCTCTCTGGCTTGATATTACTCACACAAGTTATTATCATCATATTAACAAAAATTCCCAATAAATAATATTATTATAGAACAAAAATTATAATAGAAAACTATACTTGGAAAAATATTAGAATTAGCATTTTTGTGATTATTAAAGTATTGTTATAATTACAATTACCACATCTTTTAAAATATCCTTTTCCTAGTTAATTTACCTTTCACTATATAATCATGGAAGATGGGCCACCCATTCCACTCTCTAGATATGTTCTTTTGATGGAATGTTAATTAAAATTATATAATTAATATAAACTGGTGAAATGAGAATGTTTTAGGGGAGATAACCAGGTATTGACCTTTTATGAGATTTCTCATTCCTTAATAAGATTAGAGGATAATCACATTGTTAAAAGAATGGGAGTTTCAACACTAAGATGATAAGAAAATTGGGTAGGAAATGATTTATCCTTAGCACTGAGAAAATGCCCATTCATTTTGAGCTTGTTCATTGGAGACAGTGACATTTTGGACACAAAGAAGAATCTGGTAAGAATCAGAATAATGCATAAAAATTCTATGTTATAATGTAATAATTCAAGCTTTGTTTCAAAGTCTATGATGTCATTGAGATCTTGTGCTAGAACTGTCCACTAAAATCTTACCAGAGACATTTATAACCTGAAACGAAGTTGTCCTCTTCCCATACAATGTATTTATGAAGTACATAAATTCACTGCATAGTCTCAAATCACCTTTAAGATTTCCAGGAGTAATTTCTGGAATCTTCCAAGTTTTATAATAGAATAGAGATTATTTGAGAACACAAATGAACAACTGAAAGTCATACCGAACTTTTGGAGAAGAGATTAAATCTAGATAATAAGCTCCTGAAAAAAAATCAAAAATCTATAAATACAGTATGTATGAGTGAAATCACATTCTAAAACGGTATATATAAAATTGCTTGCATCTGAGAAAATTAATGTTGTGTTTACTTTGGCTGTGTTTTGAAATAAACATATGCTGATACCAGTTTTATGGCAGTTATATATATATATATGTCAGAAGATGGAATATTAGGTACTATCTGAGACATTTACATTTACCTATGTAAGAACAATTAAAATACTTCTGTTTTAGAAGGAACAAACACTCATTTTATGATCTCATCAAAGTTTTAGCATATCACTCTCTCCACTAATAGCAGGCTCACCACCTTGACTTCTCACTCCCCCATTCACTGCAGAATTTCCACTGCCTGGCATGGAACTTAGTTAGCACAGAGTGGGGGCCTGATGAATGAACAGGTGAAAGAGTGGGTTAATTTTAAAGTAATAATGTATAAAAGTAATTCTGGAAATGTAAATATAAGTCCACTTACTTACATTCCCTAATTCTCCTAATTAAAACTCTCACTTGAAGCTACATGCAGCCTAAAGCTCTGAAGTATAATTAGGAAAACTAGAAAAATGAGATATTTAAATTTCTCTGTTTGTAAAAACATGCAGTGTTTAGACTAATCATATATTTTATTCTAAATCTTTAATGTCTACCAGGACAATCAATAATTTTATTTTCATCATTTGCATTATTTCTCAATTATAGTTTGCTTAATTGGCATATGAAGTGTTTGATAGGGTTTTTTCCGGATTAATATTTTGTTATATAAATCCTGCTTTATTATTTTTAATGAAAAAAGGTTGCTTACCTCAACAAACAAAAACTATTCCTTCTATAATATGCAGGAATTCTGTTTAAATGAACAGACCTGCTTAGAAGGAATCCTTTGAGTAGACAGTTCCCCTAGACTGTCCTTATGGGCATATAACATACAGTGGCTGCGTGCTCATGTGTGCAACACAACAATCACACAAGTCCTGCTCATCATCCTCCTCACCTTGCTAGCAACTTCTTTTATCAGTCAGTCTGACTACTCTCTGCATGCTGTAGTTACAGAGAGGTTCATGGGGTTTGGCATATTCTACCTGTACTGTTGTTTGGTAGACACCAGATTCTACAGTTTTTATGCCCATTGTCTTCATAAAATGGTGTGAGAAGATGACTTAAAAACTCACAGCAAGGGCTGGAGGTATAGCTCAGCTGGTAGAATGCTTGCCTCACATGCATAAGGCCCTGGGTTCAATTCCCAGAACTGCCAAAAAAAAATTTTTTAAAAACCAGCAAAACATTCTCTCTTGTAAGGGTTTCTTTTCAAGAGACTGTTTATGCATTTTTTTAAAACTTTTTTGTTATTATTTTAAACCTGAGTATCATCATCATCATCATCATCATCATCATTTAATTGTACATACTTATGGGGAACAGTATGTATACAATATGTAAAGATCAAATTAGGGTAGTTGGCCTTTCTATCTCTTTAAGCATTTTTAAAATTTTGAGTAACACATAACACTTGTCTGTATTTATGAGATGTGGCATAGTATTTCAATACACATATATAATGTATACTGATCAAATCAGGGTAATTAATATTTCAATCTTCTTATCACCTCCTAATCTAGGGACTTTCATGCACTTATTTACTAAGAAAATGTATAATAGGTCATTGAGAACTGTATTCCCCACTGTGCTAAAGAGGACTAGATGTTATTACTTCTAACTGGGTATCATGATTTTGCTTATGTGCCTGGAAGGGGCAGGGGATGGGGGAAAAGGGAGTGCAGGGAATGGAACAGGAAAAACAAAGGGTTATAGGCCAGTGAAGAGAGGAAATTCTGTTCTTTAGAGTCCTTACAGGTGTAGCTCAATCCTCCTTTAAGGAAGAGTTGTAATGAGGATGTTGAGGCAATTTGGGAGGGGCATCTCTCTGTGACTCGATTTCATCATCTGTGAAGTACCAATAACACTGTCCTCATAGGATGCCTTGTAAGGTTAATGACATGATATACATGAAGTATTTACCACTGGCCCTGAGCTTCATAAGAGCTAGGTAACTACTATTTATTTGTGGACAATAGCTTTTAGGAGAGGTGAGATGAAAAAAAAAAAAGCTTGATTTTTTTCAACAGAGTCAAGTTTAGATGATGCTTTCATTTGCACTGTCAAGAGCATGTTGTTTAGAAATCTGGGACAACATCTTCAGTGAAGAGTGGCTAGTACTTATATGGAGGGGATGGTTAAGTGAAGGAGCCATAGATACAGCTGTTTCCACTGGTCTGTGACGACCAGATTTTAATCACAGCTCTTGCTGTGACTTAAAACGAAAGGTAGTAAAAATATTGCATCAGGTAAATCAGGACGATAAGTAATAACATTCTATCCAAATCAATGTGAATTCAGTTCTTTCCAAACTTCTTGATACAACCATGTGAAACAGCCAAAATTTGACATTTTTTTTAGTAGTTATAGACGGACGGAATGCCTTTATTTCTTTATTTTTATGTGGTGCTGAGGATCGAAACCCAGTGCCTCGCACATACTAGGCAAGTGCTCTACTATTGAGCTACAGTCCCAGCCCAATATTTGACCACATTTTATCCAAAAGAACTTAAGTTTCCCATACCTCAATGCAAAAGATACAGCTGTTCTTAACAAATTAATTTCAAGTGATTATTTGAGTGGCAAATAATCACTACTGCTGGAAAAAAAAAAAAGCCTAATCTAATGGAGAGCCAGTTTGCCATCCCCTTGTTCTTCATGAACTGCCATAATTGTGGAAAGATCATATGGGACATGCCAAGAAGGGGTGAGGAAATATGGGAAATGGTGAAATAAAAAATTAAGAGAAAATTTTCTCTTTTATCTTTGCAGGGACGCTACAACAAAGCTTCTGAGTACTTTCAGCAAGCTTTTGACACAACGGTAGAACTCATGAACTTGTCTCTGATAGACGAAACCAAAGTTCACTATGGAATTGCAAAAGCCCATCAGATGATGCTGACAATGAACAATTATATAGAATCTGCAGATCTCACCAGCCTCAACCACCTGCTGACCTGGAAGGAGCGGAGAAGTGACGGTGATCTTGAACAGGTTGTTGGTAAGTCTCTGGTTTTTGGAAATAGTTTAGTTTTTGTACCATTCTCAAAGGTTAAATCATTTTTTGTTGGAAAGTTTCATTCAACCATTGATTTTAATTTGATTGGTAATTTTATTTCTGTTGATTCCTTATTATGTGAAGGTTGGGTATGTTTTTGTGCCCTATTGTACCTTCTACATTTAAGAGGAGTATAAAATAGTTGAAATGATTTATTCTAGCTGACAAATCACCATTCTCAAGCTGATTGTTTTCCAGTTGTCTTAAATAGTCCACAATATGTACTAATCAATTGTAACTAATGTGAAATAAGCTTATGCATTTTGATAATTCTCAGTGTTGGACTGTATATGGACTTCCTATAAAGGAAGTGTTGGTGGATGCTAATTTGCCTTACCCACTTGACTTTTCCTATTCCTATTCCTATTTCCTATTCCTCTTTATCAATTTGAGCTTGAATGTTAATTTGGAAAATATCTGATAGTACTTTCTCTTACTACTACTTTTTCCCAACATATTTTTCTTGTGACAAATTGGAGTTAAAATAGTCTATTGAAAATAACTAGATGGGCTGTAAGGGTCAGCTCTGGGTGTCCACTTGGTCAGGTTCTAGTTTCCAATTAAGAATTTTAGAATAGAATATCTAAAAACGAAACTCAGAACTGCCTGTGACAAACCTTTGAATCACCCAATTATTTGTTTGCAAACCAAACTTTTTAACGTAAAAATATTTGAAATATTTTGGGATCACTCAAGTGGAATCATAAAACCTCATGATGTCTGGGGAAGTCAATTAGCTGGAACAGTGATCTGTTGGGGCATTTATTTATTTATTCCTATAGAATATAAAATTGTACTGTCTCTTAGGTCACTGGAATACCTCTCACCACTTTCGGTGTCCCTACTTGTAAAACAAGGAAAGGTCTTGTTATGAATACATGTTCAGAAAGAGGGAATTAAGATGTGGCATTCGGAAGCAGACAGCTTGGTGAATTTCAGTGTGCTCAGTTGCCCCCAAAAATGTTTATGGTCTATTAGTAACTGACTACTTTTAGAAGCATTGTGCTTACAGCAGGATGATGTCTTATGGCCATATATTTGGAAGTTCCTTCTGTAGTTTTCCACCCAGGTTCTGACATTTTCTACCCAGAATGGCAGGAGATGAAGCAGAAGTATGATCCATGTTAAATGACCAGTGCTGGTGAAATTTCAGTAGAGAATAAGTTTAGCTGCTCACATTTTCAAGTTTATCTTAGATAAATGCTCTCTATCACAATGGTAATTATGGGGACAAAAAAAATTTGTATGGCACAAAAGTATAACCAACCTTCACATAAAACACCATCTTCTGATGACATCCCAAGTTTATTTGTTGCAATCCTGGTTTCAGCTTTTTCAAAGTCTCTCTCTCTCTCTGCTTTTCTTTACTCTAAAAAGCTGTTCATTTTTCTATACTTTTTATAGTTTGCCTCTCTATTTTTGGTAAAGTCATATTCTATCACAAAGAACTTAGAAGCAGAGCAAAAAAATGCATCTCAAAATATTCAGCCATTAACAGCTCAGTTTTCTGTATGTGAAGAGGGTAGATGCATTCTTCAGAGTGTTATCAAGACACACCGCCTTCCTCATTCATTTCATGCAGATTAGAAATCTATGCATGGATGAGCTTCATCACTGTAAAAGTAAAAAATAATAATCTTTCAGATTTAAGTGCAAATGAGAAGTCTTTTCTCATATCACTGGCATGATCAGGATTTTTAGGGCTAATCTTTCTATTTGGAAATAAAACCTGCAGGACATTATCAAACATGTAAATATTGGTTTACGTAAATATTTTTGGTTCAAAATGCACTCAAATCTGCTTGAAAATGCTTCAAAAACACTAAGCCACAACTCCCGCTTTGTGTTTATTGCTTGAAACTCTTTGTTGGCCTCCCTGGCCTCTTGTCCTTTGTCAACCCCTCCTTCTCCTGACTCCCCACCCCCATATATAATGTTCCTTAATATGGACTTATTTCTAGCACCAGCTTACCCCCAGGGAAATGCAGCCCATCCTGCCAGGTCTTTGGATGCTGAGCCACTCCCTGGTCCTCTCCTGCTTGAATGTGACCTCTTTTTTTCTGTTCCCAAATCGAATGTCATTTATTTTGACCAGGCACATTTGATTTGTCCTAATGTGCATCCAACATGGCGATTTCTGCAGTTGCCTCAGCTACATGATGAAGAGTGTGAGTCTCTCAAACCCCAATTCTGATTCTTAGTATTCCCTACAAAAGAAGGCACATATGGTTAACATCTACTAGGCCCCAAGTAAATATTTGTTGAATTAAATAGAATTCAGAATGAGCCTATACGCCCAATCATAGACTAGTTCACACTAACCACTTTTATAAAACAAAATCCGTGGGTTTCCTCGGGAAGCCTGTGATCCCACACGGTATCTGGATTACCATCCAATTATCACATGAATGAAGGACCACGTTTACCGAACATGCTGTTGACAAATTGACGAAATACAAAAATATTATTTGGAAAGCTGAGCCGCTTTTAAGTTTTCAACTTTTGCCTTTCTTCTCTGAAGAGGAACCTTTAATCTTGCTATTGAGGGGTCCCATGTATTCCAAAAAAAGGAAAAAAAAGCAGATCAAAGATCTGAAAGATACATTATAAAAGCTGTGCCGTTATCGTCACCTCTGAGACTTCCATCCTGCAAACAAATCATTAGCTCAGAGAGCAGGCAATATTCTTTTAAGCAGAGGAACATGACCCCCTAAGGGAATAGAGCAGTGAGCACACTCGGGTCCCTAGATAAAATAGAACAGTGACTCACCAGCAAACCGCTCTCATCTCTGTGCCTTTCAGAAGGAATGCCTCTCGAATACAGGAACCTTCATACTATTCTAATACTCAGTATGGTCGGGATGATTCATCCCCCTCCTTTTCTTTCCAATATTAAAACAAGAATAGAGTCTCCTCCCAAATTTGGGGATTTAGAAAACATATTTAAATTTATTGTACTTCAACAAAAGTATTCCAGGCATAGTTTGGTTAACTTCATTAGAAGTTAATGAACTTGATTGGCTCTGGGAGGCTTACGGGCCCATGAATTTCTGCTGAGTTCTTCAGAACAGACTTTCACCTTCCTTACTGGAACTATTATCTTTACAATCAAGGAGACTTTTTTTTTTTTGGTAGAAAAAATTTGTTTTGCCTTTTGGAGATCATAGACCTAGATGGGGAAACAGCAACCTTTTCCTATTCAACTTAATAGCAGTGTTAATCTAGACATGTAATTATAGCCATTTAAGTGCCAGCATTGTTAACCACATCATTGATGAAAATTATATCAGTAACATGTTTTTTTAATTCACTACCTTATTGTAGTCAAGTGTAGAATATATCAGAGAAATAAAATGCAAGTTCTAAGTATAGAAATAGATGAATATGCAGGCTAGGTTGGTACTTAAAGATACTGTTTTCTATGAAATGGAATATAAAGGTTACTTGAGTGGCAAAAAATATCACCCTGGTTTGATGAATCCTTTAATATTCCTACAGGAAAACAATCAAAATCATGACCATCTCACAGCCCTTGGCTTATGTTGGCTGCATGTTGAACCTTGGGTTTAATGTCATTTTTTTTAACCTTTCTTTGCTTGTGTGTTTCATTCTTGAATTAATCTTTCTAATGAAGTTAACCAAACTATGCTATGTGCATGTATATCACAATGTGTTCCAACTTTACGTGGAACTATAATGCACCAAATTAAAATTAATAAATAGAAGGAAGACCAATAGAGGAAGGGTGTCAGGGGGAGAGAAAGAGGAGGAACTGGGGATTGAAGTGGAGCAAACTATGTTATATGCACATGTGAACAGGTCAAAATGAACCTCACTATTATGTACAACTATAATGCACTAATAAAAGTATTTTTTAAAGGAGAAAAAACAAACAAGAAAAAGCCACAGTCATGGTGGGTCCTCATTTTCTACTGTGATCATTTCTTCCTGTATGTATGGTTGTTTTTATTGTTGGTTGTTCAAAACATTACATAGTTCTTGATATATCATATTTCACACTTTGATTCAAGTGGGTTATGAACTCCCATTTTTACCCCCTTATACAGATTGCAGAGTCACATCAGTTACACTTCCACTGATTTACATATTGACATACTCATGTCTGTTGTATTCTGCTGCCTTTCCTATCCTCTACTATCCCCCCTCCCCTCCCCTCCCCTCCCCTCTTCTCTCTCTACCCCCTCTACTGTAATTCATTTCTCCCCCTTGTATTATTTTTCCCTTTCCCCTCACTTCCTCTTGTATGTAATTTTGTATAACCCTAAGGGTCTCCTTCCATTTCCAAGCAATTTCCCTTCTCTCTACCTGTCCCTCCCACCTCTCATCCCTGTTTAATGTTAGTCATCTTCTCATGCTCTTCTTCCCTACTCTGTTCTTAGTTACTCTCCTTATATCAAAGAAGACATTTGGCATTTGTTTTTTAGGGATTGGCTAGCTTCACTTAGCATAATCTGCTCTAATGCCATCCATTTCCCTCCAAATTCTATAATTTTGTCATTTTTTAATGCAGAGTAATACTCCATTGTGTATAAATGCCACATTTTTTTTATCCATTCGTCTATTGAAGGGCATCTAGGTTGGTTCCACAGTCTTGCTATTGTGAATTGTACTGCTATGAACATCGATGTAGCAGTGTCCCTGTAGCATGCTGTTTTTAGGTCTTTAGGGAATAGACCCAGAAGGGGAATAGCTGGATCAAATGGTGGTTCCATTCCCAGCTTTCCAAGAAATCTCCATACTGCTTTCCAAATTGGTTGCACCAATTTGCAGTCCCACCAACAATGTACAAGTGTACCCTTTTCCCCACATCCTCGCCAGCACTTGTTGTTGTTTGACTTCAGAATGGCTGCCAATCTTACTGGAGTGAGATGATATCTTAGGGTGGTTTTGATTTGCATTTCTCTGACTGCTAGAGATGTTGAGCATTTTTTCATGTACTTGTTGATTGATTGTATGTCCTCCTCTGAGAAGTGTCTGTTTAGGTCCTTGGCCCATTTGTTGATTGGGTTATTTGTTATCTTATTGTCTAATTTTTTGAGTTCTTTATATACTCTGGATATTAGGGCTCTATCTGAAGTGTGAGGAGTAAAGATTTGTTCCCAGGATGTAGGCTCCCTATTTACCTCTCTTATTGTTTCTTTTGCTGAGAAAAAAACTTTTTAGTTTGAGTAAGTCCCATTTGTTGATTCTGGTTGTTAACTCTTGCGCTATGGGTGTCCTATTGAGGAATTTGGAGCCCGACCCCACAGTATGTAGATCGTAGCCAACTTTTTCTCAGATGCCTTGTCTCTGGTTTGATATCAAGCTCCTTGATCCATTTTGAGTTAACTTTTGTGCATGGCGAGAGAAAGGGATTCAGTTTCATTTTGTTGCATATGGATTTCCAGTTTTCCCAGCACCATTCGTTGAAGATGCTATCCTTCCTCCATTGCATGCTTTTAGCCCCTTTATCAAATATAAGAAAGTTGTAGTTTTGTGGGTTGGTTTATGTGTCCTCTATTCTGTACCATTGGTCCACCCACCTGTTTTGGTACCAATACCATGCTGTTTTTGTTACTATTGCTCTGTTGTATAGTTTGAATTCTGGTATCGCTATACCACCTGATTCACACTTCCTGCTTAGCATTGTTTTTGCTATTCTGGGTCTTTTATTTTTCCATATGAATTTCATGATTGCTTTCTCTATTTCTAGAAGAAATGCCATTGGAATTTTGATTGGCATTGCATTAAACCTATAGAGAACTTTTGGTAATATCGCCATTTTGATGATGTTAGTTCTGCCTATCCATGAACAGGGTATATTTTTCCATCTTCTAAGATCTTCTTCAATTTCTCTCTTTAGGGTTCTGTAGTTTTCATTGTATAAGTCTTTTACCTCTTTTGTTAGGTTGATTCCCAAGTATTTTATTTTTTTTGAGGATATTGTGAATGGAGTGGTTGTCCTCATTTCCATTTCAGAGGGTTTGTCGCTGATATACAGGAATGCCTTTGATTTATGCATGTTGATTTTATATCCTGCCACTTTGCTGAATTCATTTATTAGCTCTAATAGTTTCTTTGTAGACCCTTTTGGGTCTGCTAGGTATAGAATCATGTCATCTGCAAATAGTGATAATTTAAGTTCTTCTTTTCCTATTTTTATGCCTTTAATTTCTTTCGTCTGTCTAATTGCTCTGGCCAGTGTTTCCAGAACTATGTTGAACAGAAGTGGTGAGAGAGGGCATCCCTGTCTTGTTCCAGATTTTAGAGGGAATGCCTTCAATTTTTCTCCATTCAGAATGATGCTAGCCTGGGGCTTAGTGTAGATTGCTTTTACAATGTTGAGGTATGTTCCTGTTATCCCTATTTTTTCGAGAGTTTTGAACAAAAAGGGATGCTGTACTTTGTCAAATGCTTTTTCCGCATCTATCGAGATGATCATATGGTTCTTATTTTTAAGTCTATTGATGTGGTGGATAACATTTATTGATTTCCATATATTGAACCAGCCTTGCATCCCAGGGATGAATCCTACTTGATCATGGTGTACAATTTTTTTGATACGATTTTGAATCTGATTCGCCAGAATTTTATTGAGGATTTTTGCGTCTAGGTTCATTAGAGATATAGGTCTGTAGTTTTCTTTCTTTGAAGTGTCTTTGTCTGGTTTAGGAATCAGGGTGATGTTGGCCTCGTAGAATGAATTTGGAAGTTCTCCCTCTTTTTCTATTTCCTGAAATAGCTTGAAAAGTATGTTAAATAACCCTACTGAATGAGGAGAAAGTTACCGAATCAGCCAAAAAGTCAGTCTCTGTCTCTAATAATATATTCAACCACATGACACAGAAAATGGAGATTCTGGTGAAAATTTTGACCAAATCACTTTGTGATAGCTTGGTATCACTGAGCAGGGCTATTTCATAAGAGCCCAGTGATCTGGGGTTTAAGGCCACATTAGCTCTGGGACAGAGAAAGTCAAGTCCCTTCAGCTTGTTAAGTTCAAAGTAGATCATTGATGATATTCCCCTGGAACTGTCTGTTGCTCTTGAGTCAAAGCATCTTTCTGAATGAATATGGTGTTTTGAAGTCCTTAAGAGATTTTCATGGGTGTTTTAATTATCATTTTCCCCTCCCCACAAACATAAGTTTCCATGGCTTCCACAAAAGGGAAATTATTATTATTGTTACTTATTATTATTATATTATTATTATTCATTAAACAACTATATAAATACCAAGTGCAAGTATTTTATTTTATTTTTAGTACCAGCAATTGAACCCAGGGGCACTTAACCACTGAGCCACATCCTCAGCCCTTTTTTAAATTTTATTTAGAGACAAAGCTTCGCTGAGTTGCTTAGGGCAACTAAATTGCTGAGGCTGGCTTTGAACTCCTGATCCTCCTGCCTCAGCCTCCCAAGCCACTGGGATTACAGGTGTGCAACACCATGCCCACCTAAGAGTATGTGATTCTTTTTTTTTTTTTTTGAGAGAGTGAGAGAGAGAGAGAGAGAGAGAGAGAGAGAGAGAGAGAGAGAGAGAGAGAGAGAATTTTTTTTATATTTATTTTTAGTTCTCGGCGGACATAACATCTTTGTTGGTATGTGGTGCTGAGGATCGAACCCGGGCCGCACGCATGCCAGGCGAGCGCGCTACCGCTTGAGCCACATCCCCAGCCCGAGTATGTGATTCTTATAACAGAATTTATAGTAATTTCTAGCTATCTGATAGCAATTTTCTTTTCCCCAGTTGGCACCAATGAGGTTGCTTAATCTAGGGAACTATTTCATATGAAGATGTTTGATTCACCTTCTGTTTTCATCCCTCTTGCTTCTCAGCATTTCCTCCAGCCCTTCCCTTCTCCCACTGTTTCTAGGGCTCCCAATTCCTGAACACGCCCACCTCTCCTCTCACCATTAGTCATTCTCCACTCACTTCAATTTGCAGCTGCTTCTCCCCTCCTCAATCTGGCACCCTTCCTACATCCTCTTCCCATCTTCTGAAAGTAAGTTAAAAATCTTCTTGAGCTTTTTTGAGTTTTACAGAATTGTGCAATGATCAAGTGCCGCAGTCTGGCTGGGCACAAATCATGAGACACTGAAGCAGGAACAAACTTTATTTCTGAACTCCACCAGCACACTCCACACACGCTCCCGGGGAACTCCTCCCTAATGCCACGCGGCTGGTCCAGGAACCAGCAGCCGGAAATATCCTCTGGAAATCCCTCCTCCTGAACTTCCCCAACCAATGGGAACTCTCCGGGAATCCCCACGAGAACTCCAAACTAGCGTGAGAACTGCAAAGTAGCGGCCTAGGCGGAGAGTAATGCCTCGCCTGTCAATCAATACTATTGGCAAAATGCCAGGAGCCATTCCAACTCAGCTGTGGCTCTCAGCAATCAAGTTACATGGTACCAAAGAAATCCATGGCCCATACTTTTTATCCTCTGTCCATACTTTTTATGTCCTCTGTTATTGAATAATAATTTGTAAAACAAAGTAGATTTATAATCCAGTTCTATAAAATTCTAGTACGAGAGTCTACACACATATGTTGCCATTTCTTTTATATTGCAGTACTTCAGAGCTAGTTATAAGCCATGTCTAACATGTTTAAAGATGGTATTTTTAAAAAAAATTTTGGATAAAAATAATCATAGTGGGAAAAAAAAAAACAAAAAAACAGGCAAAACTACACTCCTGGCCAAGAAGGAGTGACAGGGAGTCAAGATTTACTCTCCTGCTTTAAACAACTGACAGAATAAACAAAGCAAATGAGGCAACTCTTGGTAGACCCTGGACAACAGGCAGCACAAGACGGTGGTCCCTGATGAAGGGGAAACAAAGAAGCCAAGTGCATGTTTGTCCCAGGTACTGAATAGAGAAAGGTTCCCAGTCTTGGCACAGGGAGGAGGGCCAAGGCAGAGCCCAGTGGGCTCCCCCAGTTGAGGGCTGAGTTGGCAGCACAGGAAGGCCTCAAGGCTAGAGTTCACAACCAAGAGAAAGAAAGGCTGGAGTGTGGCTCAGTGCCTAAAACGTGCACGACCCTGGACCTGGTTCCCAGCCCTGCAGAAAAAGAAAAACTACAAGAAAGAGCTGCACACAGAGAGTTAGTCCCTGCAGAGTTCTGCAGTCTCAACTGAGTCCTAATCATTATGCGCACACGAAGAAACTACCAAAGGCTGGGGAAAAGGACCACTCAGAAAGATCAGATAGAACCATCCTGACACTCGAACACAGCTGGAAATACTTTGTGTCTCCACCAGTGTGGAAAACCTCCCAAACATGGGGCATTAGAAGGAGGACTCGTTAAGGCCTTGCTTCAGTGATGGGGAAGAATTATTAGCTCTAGATGAAAGACTGCTCTGGTCACCTAACAGAGGTGGAAAGTGAGTATCAAAAGGATCAAAGAAGTGTTTTCAAGTAACTTACCCGGGAAGAACAAAACTCAATATTTATAGGAATAAAAAATATCTTAGTAACCCAACAAGGTAAAATGTTCAGTATTAGACATACAATCAAAATTATCTAGACATTCCCAAGAAGCAGGAAAATATGACTCATAATGAGGAAAAGATGAATAAATAGAAACAGACCCCAAGAAGACACAAATGATAAAAGTAGGAGACCAAGGCATAAAACAGTTATGAAAACGGGAGTTCCGTATGCCAGGTGGGGAACTTCCACAGTTCAGCTTTGGGACTGAGTTTCTTCCGTGCTCACACAGTCAGTCTCTTCCTCGGGAGCCCCCTGTTCTAGAAGCCATAGTCTCATGGCCTTTGGGTCCCTTTAAAGGGCTGTGTTTAGTTACGGCATCATTGTTGTTTTTCTCAGATCGCAGAGACATTTGCAGGCTTCGGGTGGGTTCTGTATTTTTTTCCCTGGGTAACTTTCAGATCCAAATCATCACAGCTTTCTGTACACATGAGCCTTCGCTTTGTGGGTTTTGATGGTTTTCTTGTTATTTGCTACAAGAAATTGATTCAGGCTTATTGTATACATCTTTAAATCCAGAACTAGAATCATCTACTTCTACAAGGAGGCTAAGAAAAGTAGATATTTAAAAAAGCAGGAGGATTTCCAGTTTTCCAAGCACCATTTGTTGGAGATGCTCTTTTCTCCAATGCATGTTTTTTGCACCTGTGTCTAATATAAGATAACTGTAATTTTGTGGGGTTAGTCTCTGTGTCCTCTATTCTGTACCATTGGCCTACCAATCTGTTTTGGTGTGTTTGTTAAACTATTGCTCTGAAGTATAGTTTAAGCTCTGGTATAGCGATGCCATCTGCTTCACTCTTTCTGCTAAGGATTGCTTTAGCTATTCTAGATCTCTTATTTTTCCATATGAATTTCATGATTGCTTTTTCTATTTCTATGAGGAATGCCACTGGGATTTTGATCATAATTGTACTAAATCTGTGTAGTATAGTCATTCTGATAATATTAATTCTGACTATCCAAGAGCAAGGTAGATCTTTCCATCTTCTAAGGTCTTCTGTGATTTCTTTCTTTAGGGTTCTGTAGTTTTTATTGTATAGGTCTTTCACCTCTTTCGTCAAGTTGATTCCCAAGTTTTTGTTTTTGGTTTTTTGTTTGTTTGTTTGTTTGTTTTTGAGGCTATTGTAAATGGGATAGTTTTTCCTCATTTCCCTGTCAGAGGATTTGTCACCAATATACAGAAATGCTTTTGATTTATGGGTGTTGATTTTATATCCTGCTACTTTGCCAAATTCATTTACTAGTTCTAGAAGTTTTCTGGTGGAGTTTTTGGCTCTTCTAGGTATAGAATCATATCATCAGCAAATAGCTCCAAAAAACCCAAATGCCAAATGTTTTCTCTGATATAAGGTGACTGACTCATAGTGGGGTAGGGAGTTGGGGGAGCATGGGAGGGAAAGACGAACTCTAGATAGGGCAGAGGGGATGGGAGGGGAAGGGAGAGGGCAGAGGGTTAGCAAGGATGGTGGAATGTGTTGACTCCCTTGGCTGCTAAATTAACGAACTCATAATTACCATCATTTTTTATGGGAGATAAATTTCCCTATTTTATTCTTTTAATTGAAAAAAATATATATATACTTATATACAATTGATATTTTACATATATGGGGGATGGCTAATTAACATATCTATTTCCTCACAAACTTATTTTTGAGGTGAGAACACTGAAACTTTACTCTCAGTAATTTTCAACATATTGTTATAGATTAAAGTCACTTGGTTGTGCAATTGATATCTTAATTTACTCTTTCTAGCTAAAACTTTGAGTCCTTTGGCCAACATCTCTCCAACCACACAAACTTTCTATTTCCAAAGCTACTTTTAGCTGGGTTTTTGTTACTGGCAGCTAACAGAACTCTAAAAAGTCAAATGCCAAGCAATCATAGCCATTATTGTAGCCTCGGCAGTGAGCAAAGTGCCTGGCTCCTAAAAAGCACACAGAAGATTGGAACTGTGGAATTGTTTGTTGAATAAGCTGCTTTATACCGTAGAATTTATTAAATACCTTTAAAGCATAGCCAGTATCTCAAAATCGGGCATTCTCTCTGAATTGTAAACATACCTCATGTTCTCACTTAACCTCTTCCCGACTCAATTCCTTTCCCAATAAGAGCACTCACTTCTTCAGAACATCAAAGTTATATTAACATTGCTTTAAAAATCAATCTGATTCAGCTAAAACAATATTGAAAGTCCTTTAACTTATTCAGAGCAATCAGGATTTTTTTTTTAAGTTGAAAGACTACCTAGGGTCTGCTAAACTTATTTCACCCAGAAATTAGGACAGTTATAACTTATAATGTCAGAGGGTTCCATAACCATTACTCAGGCAGAACGCAGAAGTGCCAAGTGCCCACCAGTATCTGGTTCTTTCCTCTTCTGGGCATGTGGAAGACTGCACTTCTCAGCCCCTACACACACACACACACACACACACACACACACACACACACACACACGGCAGAGCTATGACTAGTCCTGGCCAGTAGGCTGTAGGCAAAAGTCACTTTTGAGCCAAAGCATAGGTGGGCCCACCTGAGACCCTGTGGCTGGTCCTTTCCCTGCTGCAGAGCATGAGGAAGACTTACCAGGAACATGGAGCTGCAAGACCGAAGCAGCCTGGGTCGCCACATGTCCACATGGGGAGCATCTGCCCTGGAACACGATTCCTATCTGCAGCCCACTTTGCACAAACACAGAATCCTCCTTTCTTGTGGTAAACCACTGAGCTCTTCAGAGTAGTTTGTTACCACGGCTTCATTTAGCCTGAACTCCCTCCAAAAGCTCCTGATTCTTCAAGATAGTTCCCAGGGCCACAGCAAGGGGAACTCCAATGGAAGAACGGGGACAGTTTATGACAACTTAGACAGGATGTGGGTCTGCCTGTAATTTTTTTAAAAGTCAGAGACCTTTAAAATCCTTGTTTGAGGCATTCATTTCTAATGACAGCAAGTTTCATGAGACAAATAGAATATTAACATTAACATATATTCTCTCTGAACTCCGTGCTAGTGTCAAAACAAAGCATAAGGATGTGAATCTGGTCTGCTAAACTTACTTAAATCATAGTAGATTATATATTTTCACTTAAATCATAGTAGATTATATATTTCCATAAATACCAAGAAAGGACATAGAGAACTCAGATTCAGCAATTGATAAGAAAATAATGACAAAGGGAAAACATTGATTTGGAAAAGACAAATCGATACTTAAATTATAACCAAATTTTAAAATAAAAAGGACAATAGAATTTGAGCCTGAATTTCAGATTTCCCCCATTTAACACAGTTCACCCACCTTCATATATTTTCTATAACACAAGTGACAAGAATAAAGTATTTAAATCAGAAGCTAATGCTCACTTCATTGGGAAATAATAACATAGCTCTAGATCCCTCGGGTTGAAAAAAATTTTTATTCTTCTTCTTCTTCTTCTTCTTATTCCTTTTTTCCCCCTCTGAGAATCTCCTTCTCTATCTGCTGCCTTGGTTCAATAAAAGAGAATTCTTGATTGCTCAAACAAAAACGATACTTCTTTTAGATTCTGCTCACAGTTCTTGGTAGTTGATGGTGTTGCCAGTCTTAACTTTCCACTGCACACTGAACTCACTACTTCCAAGAAAAAAAAAAAAAAAAGGTGGCTAGGTTGCTCTAAGCCAGCTGTGCTTTAATTTTGTCTTAAATTGCTAGCTTGAGAAGCTTATCAGGAGTTTGTTGGGTGGTTAAACCACAGCAAAGATCAGAGCAAATGCAGGAAGCACAGCTGTATAAAGTTAGGGTTTGAAGTTGTGGGAGAAATCAGTTGTCACCTGTCTCATTCCCAGTGAGGGATCTTTGCTTCATTCTAGCTCTCTTTTACTTGTGGTTATGGATTCCACATAACTGTGACTATGTAGGTAAGTGCTTTCTATCATTATTAGAATTTGGGGGTATAGACACACACACTCAAAAAAAACCGTCACCTATGTGTATTTCGTCTTTCTTTGATAAGGCTATGTAAGGACAATTCTAGTCATTCTTGATCCATTTTTTCCTTCTGAAAAAAAAAAGTGGTATGTCATTTGTATTTAAAGAATGAAGATACTGAAGTCACAAGTTTTTGTTGGTTTCTAATTCTTTCTAAGCTTTCCCTGATTGGGGCTTTTTTAAACATTAATCCACAGTCCCAGAGTTCACTTTCTTTAAATTCTTTTACTCTGTCCTTCTTGTATTTTTCACTCGCAGATAAGAGTGAATGTTCTGGCCAGGTGTGGTGATGCACACCTATAATTCCAGTGACAGAGGCAGGAAGATCACAAATTCAAAGCCAGCCTCAGCAACTTAGTGAAGCCCAAGTCAACTTATGAGACCTGATCTCAAAAGAAAAAATTAAAGGGCTTAAGATGTGGCTTATTGGTTAAGCACTTCTGAATTCAATCCCCAGTACCCCCCCACACACACACCCAAAAAGTCTATAGTATAATTTTTAAAAAATAAATGTTTTTCATGACAAATATTCTTTTAGAAATTATTTATAGTGCTTTATAAGTGATGGCTGTCCTGAATAACAATCCCTAGATATATATTTCATTTTTCATAGGTGATGCTTGATTCCTGGGGTTGAGCACAGTGTGCTCAACATGGGAAATATTGGGCAAGAATCTAATGAAAAAGAAATACAAGTCTATCAAATGCTAGAGACCAGTGTCTTGACCTTCCAGGAAAAAAATCTTCGCATCACTATGAAAGTTCTTGAACATATTTAATTTCTGAAACTTCTGAACTACTGTGGCAATGTAATAAATATTAAAAACACTAAACAATATTCAATCTCCCCAAATCCCTTAAAACCATAGTATATTCAGTGTTTTATTGTTTGTTTACCTCCCTTCATTTTTTCCTAACCTTCAATCAAAGATTCTGAGAAAATAAATGTTCTTTCGTCATGCCTGTTAAGGTTAAACAAGATTGGACTTTGTTAAACCTATAGGGAAAATTAAAGTTATTTATTTTTCAGTGTTACCCCTTTAAGAAATTGCATTTATTGACCTCTAATATGGAATTAGACACCTAAGAGGAGGAATAGACCCATTAATTTTAGCCTTAGTGAAATGAATCTGATTTTTTTGCTTAAGAAAAAAACATTTCATTGTATCCACAGTTTAAATAGAGTATGTTTTGTGTTCATACTGAAGGAAGTTTAGTCCAACATTTTCAAAGATGTTCTAGTCTTGTTTATTAGATGCTATGCTACTGGGAAGTGATGCATAATTTTCAAGTCTCATATACTTTAAATTCACATATTAAAATTACAACGGAAAAAAATGAAATGAAGATTCAAAATCAATAGTTAACAAGAGAATTAGCTATGAAAATCAGGAGAACCGGGTCAAAATACCCATCATAAAATGTTGAGGTTCCTATTTACCCCATTCAGATCTATTAGGCCCAGATTTTTATCATCATCCACTAACAGGATTATGAAAACAGGGAAATAATATATAAGAGCCTCTAAGTAATAATTCCCTTTTATCACAATACAAAAAGAGCAGTTGTGTTGCAATCAATGTGAGCAAAAGAAATAAATTTTTTTCAAAAAAATTAGTAGGCAGAGATGATCAGATTGATGTTATGATTGGGTCATAGAAATACTCCCTAAAAATATAGATGTTCAAATACCTACATTCAATACTTCTGATCAGAATGAATTCACTTGTTCCCTCACCTTCATATCCAGGGCTTTATTTTTTAATTTTATTTGAAATTTTATGTGATGAAAATGTGAATACAGTATATGCCTTAGTAATTTGATTGGCAGGAAATAGAGAGCAAAACATTACAAGCACTACTTTTTAATAATTTATAATTACTTACATGAATCTACTAAGTTTAGGCACACAATTATATGACTAATTATGTTGAAAATCCAAGTGGATGCTTAAATAGATGACCATGCCCTGAGGCCCTTCCAGTTGTTTCTGCTGTCTCATTTAACCATGCAAATGTTATTAAGCATTCCTGGCTAAAAATTTTCAAGCATGTGCAAGTGTAATTGCATAGATAATTATGCATAATACTGTCACTTCCTATATCTAACATAGAAATTTTCTTTTTTGAAACAACATCAGCTTTCTACAGGGTAGCTTTCTCAATACAAATATGATTTATGAAAGATAAGAGAGTTAAACAACCTATTGCTCTTCAGGATTTCTTCTGAACTTTTTGCACATCAGTTTGAAAAAAAAAGGAAAGATCAAGTCATATGCTAAAATTAAAGCAAATTTAAAATATCCACAAATGAAAGAATCCATGTTCACAAATAGATTCCATTGAAAGTATATTCAATAATCACAATTATGACACAATCATACTCAGGTGAACCTAGGTCTATATAAAAATGTATATAAACAATAACAAGGACATAAAAGAACTGCCCACAAATAAAAATGAAGGCATCAATTGTTCAAGTTTGCATTTACCAAAGCCAGAATTATATAAACAGCAAAAAAAATGTCTGGAAAAATATTTTAGTAGCACCTACATGTTGGCGGGTTATTTTTCATGAAAATTATTAAGGAATCTGACAATACAGAATCTTGCCTGATGCCGTCCCTTTCCAGGTTGGATTCTGCACAGTTCTGCATCACTAGTTACCAGTGCAAAGTTTAGTATGCATGCAGCTGATTGGTGGAGCCTGGCTCACATGACCCCACAACTACAAGGAAAGGTGGAAAATGAGGACCTTTTCAGCACCTACAGTGAGAACAAATCTCCACCTCCCACCTAAATTTTTTTCTTTTTTTTTTTTTTTTTGAATTTTTTTGGTTCTGGAGATTGGATCCAGAGGAGCTTTATCACTGAACTACATCCCCCATGCCTTTATGTTTTTAGTCTTGAGATAGAGTCTCACTAAGTTTCTGAGGGTCTCACTAAATAGCCAGGATTGGTGTTGAACTTGCAATTATCCTGCCTCATCCTCCCGAGTCACTGGGAATTACAGGAATGCACCAGCACATCCAGCTAATGAAATTCTCTCTCTCTCTCTCTCTCTCTCTCTCTCTCTCTCTCTCTCTCTCTCTCATTTGTTTGGTACCAGGGATTGAACCATTGAATCCTGGGAGACTTAACCCCTAAGCCACATCCCCAGCCCCTTTTTATATTTTATTTAGAAACAGAGTCTCACTGAATTGCTTCGGGCCTCGCTAAATTGCTGAGACTGGCTTTGAACTTGGAATTCTCCTGCCTCAGCCTCCTGAGCCACTGGATTAAAGGATTAGGAATTTCTTAAAGATAGAAATGGAGGTTTCATTGCTGCAAACAGCCTCTCAAAATCGTGCTAAGTATAATGAAGAAAAAACGAAGAAAGCAGGCTAAGATGGCTATTTTTAAACAGAAGTTTACAAGAAACCTCTCAAAAGAGACATGGGGTGAAAAGAAACCTGACTGAAATAGGAGTCAGTCTGGACTATCTACGGTGGAGAGAAAGATACTCAGGGAAAGCTAAGCTTATTCAACAACCAAAGACCAATATGGCAGAACAAGTTTATTGTTCAGGAAGGGGAAGTAAGGACCAATGTTTGAGGGGCAGCCGGTCAATTTAGTCCTTATAAACCATGGTAATTACATTGGATTTTATTCCAGTTGTGATGAGAAATTACCACTGAGGTCTGAGTAGAGCACTCTGACTTTTCAAAAAGATCACTTTGGCAGCCATGTGAAGAATGGATTGGAAAGCAGTGGCCTCTTTTATTAAACCTACAATAAGAAGGGGAGGGGAGGGGAGGGGAGGGGAAGGGGGATAGTAGAGAATAGGATAGACAGCAGAATACATCAGTCATTAGAATGGCAATATGTAAATCAATGGAAGTGTAACTGATGTGATACAGCAATCGGTATACGGGGTAAAAATGGGAGTTCATAACTCACTTGAATCAAACTGTGAAATATGATATATTAAGAACTATGTAATGTTTTGAACGACCAACAATAAAAAATATATATATATATTTTTGCCTTGTGACAAAATTGAATCAAGAGTTTGACAAAGATAATACTTACCCATTATATAAGTAGTTTGGTATTTTTCTATTAAATTCTACCCCAATGGAGCCTATTTCTTTTTTTAGTGGTTTTAAAGAAATTGTAAGTGGGAGAATTCTTTTTTAAACCAATGAAAATTATTCCATTGCAACCAAATACATGTGGGATGTGTGTGTGTGTGTGTGTGTGTGTGTGTGTATTTTTTTTTTATTGTTGGTTGTTCAAAACATTACATAGTTCTTGATATATCATATTTCACACTTTGATTCAAGTGGGTTATGAACTCCCATTTTTACCCCGTATACAGATTGCAGAATCACATCAGTTACACTTCCATTGATTTACATATTGCCATACTAGTGTCTGATGTATTCTGCTGCCTTTCCTATCCTCTACTATCCCCCCTCCCCTCCCCTCCCCTCCCCTCTTCTCTCTCTACCCCCTCTACTGTAATTCATTTCTCCCCCTTGTATTATTTTTCCCTTTCCCCTCACTTCCTCTTGTATGTAATTTTGTATAACCCTGAGGGTCTCCTTCCATTTCCATGCAATTTCCCTTCTCTCTCGCTTTCCCTCCCACCTCTCATCCCTGTTTAATGTTAATCTTCTTCTCATGCTCTTCGTCCCTACTCTGTTCTTAGTTACTCTCCTTATATCAAAGAAGACATTTGGCATTTGTTTTTTAGGGATTGGCTGGCTTCACTTAGCATAATATGCTCTAATGCCATCCATTTCCCTCCAAATTCTATGATTTTGTCATTTTTTAATGCAGAGTAATACTCCATTGTGTATAAATGCCACATTTTTTTATCCATTCATCTATTGAAGGGCATCTGGGTTGGTTCCACAGTCTTGCTATTGTGAATTGTGCTGCTATGAACATCGATGTAGCAGTGTCCCTGTAGCATGCTCTTTTTAGGTCTTTAGGGAATAGACCAAGAAGGGGAATAGCTGGGTCAAATGGTGGTTCCATTCCCAGCTTTCCAAGAAATCTCCATACTGCTTTCCAAATTGGCTGCACCAATTTGCAGTCCCACCAACAATGAACAAGTGTACCCTTTTCCCCACATCCTCACCAGCACTTGTTGTTGTTTGACTTCAGAATGGCTGCCAATCTCCCTCTTTTTATATTTCCTGAAATAGCTTGAAAAGTATTGGTATTAGTTCCTCTTTAAAGGTTTTGTAAAACTCTGCTGTATACCCATCCGGTCCTGGGCTTTTCTTAGTTGGTAGTCTTTTGATGGTTTCTTCTATTTCCTCAATTGATATTGGTCTGTTTAGGTTTTCTATATCCTCCTGACTCAATCTGGGCAGATCATATGACTTAAGAAATTTATCGATGCCTTCACTATCTTCTATTTTATTGGAGTATAAGGATTCAAAATAATTTCTGATTATCTTCTGTATTTCTGAAATATCTGTTGTGATGTTGCCTTTTTCATCCCGTATGCTAGTAATTTGAGTTCTCTCTCTTCTTCTCTTTGTTAGCATGGCTAAGGGTCTGTCGATTTTATTTATTTTTTCAAAGAACTAACTTTTAGTTTTGTCAATTTTTTCAATTGTTTCTTTTGTTTCGATTTCATTAATTTCAGCTCTGATTTTAATTATTTCTTGCCTTCTACTTCTTTTGCTGTTGTTTTGCTCTTCTTTTTCTAGGATTTTGAGATGAAGTATGAGATCATTTATTTGTTGGTTTTTTCTTTTTTTAAGGAATGAACTCCAAGCAATGAATTTTTCTCTTAGAACTGCTTTCAATGTGTCCCATAGATTCCAATATGTTGTGTCTGCGTTTTCATTTATCTCTAAGAATTTTTTAATTTCCTCCTTGATGTCTTCTATAACCCATTGATCATTCAGTAACCTACTGTTCATTCTCCAAGTGATGCATGATTTTTCCTTCCTTCTTTTATCTTTGATTTTCAGTTTCATTCCATTATGATCAGATAAGATGCATGGTATTATCTATACTCCTTTATATTATCTAAGAGTTGCCCTGTGACATAATATATGATCTATTTTTGAGAAGGATCCATGTGCTGCTGAGAAAAAAGTGTAACTGCTTGATGTTGGGTGGTATATTCTATGTATGTCAATTAAGTCTAGGTTATTAATTGTGTTATTGAGTTCTATAGTTTCCTTATTCAACTTTTGTTTGGAAGATCTGTCCAGTGGTGAGAGAGGTGTGTTGAAGTCTCCCATGATTATTGTATGGTGGTCTATTAGACTCTTGAACTTGAGAAGAGTTTGCTTGATGAACATAGCTGCACCGTTGTTTGGGGCATATATATTTATGATTGTTATGTCTTGTTGGTGTATGGTTCCCTTGAGCAGTATGTAGTGTCCCTCTTTATCCCTTTTGATTAACTTTGGCTTGAAATCTATTTTATTTGATATGAGTATGGACACTCCTGCTTGTTTCCGAAGTCCATATGAGTGATATGATTTTTCCCAACCTTTCACCATCAGTCTATGTATATCTTTTCCTATCAAAGGCATCTCCTGTAGGCAGCATATTGTTGGGTCTTGTTTTGTGATCCATTCTACTAGCCTCTGTCTCTTAATTGGTGAGTTTAAGCCATTAACATTTAGGGTTATTATTGAGATATGGTTTGTTCTTCCAGCCATATTTGTTTATTTATGTTACTAAACATGGTTTGTTTTCCTCTTTGATTATTTTCCCCCCTTTACTGTCCTACCTCCCACTGTTGGTTTTCATTGTTATTTTCCATTTCCTCTTCCTGTAATGTTTTGCCAAGGATGTTTTGAAGAGATGGTTTTCTAGCTGCAAATTCTTTTAACTTTTGTTTATCGTGGAAGGTTTTAATTTCATCTTCCATCCTGAAGCTTAATTTCGCTGGATACACGATTCTTGGTTGGAACCCATTTTCTTTCAGTGTTTGAAATATGTTATTCCAGGATCTTCTAGCTTTCAGAGTCTGTGTTGAAAGATCAGCTGTTATCCTGATTGGTTTACCCCTAAATGTAATCTTCTTCCTTTCTCTTGTAGCTTTTAAAATTTTCTCCTTATTCTGTATGCTGGGCATCTTCATTATAATGTGTCTAGGTGTGAATCTCTTATGATTTTGCACATTCGGCGTCCTGTAGGCTTCTAGGATTTGGGATTCTGTCTCATTCTTCAAGTCTGGGAAGTTTTCTCGTATTATTTAATTGAATAGATTGCTCATTCCTTTGGTTTGGAGCTTTATACCTTCCTGTATCCCAATGACTCTTAAGTTTGGTCTCTTTATGTTATCCCATATTTCTTGGATGTTCTGCTCATGGTTCCTTAACAGTCTTGCTGAGCTGTCTATGTTCTTTTCAAGTTGAAATACTTTGTCTTCATTGTCTGATGTTCTATCTTCTAAGTGTTCTACTCTGTTGGTAGTATTCTCAATTGAGTTTTTAAGTTGGTGTTTTGCTTCCTGCATTTCTAGGATTTCTGTTTGTTTTTTATTACCTCTATCTCCCTGTATAGTTGATCTTTTGCTTCTTGGATTTGTTTATGTAATTCATTGTCGAAGTGATCTTTCATTGTCTGATTTTGCTGTCTAATGTCTTCCTTGAGACTCCAGATCATCTGAAGCATGTATATCCTGAATTCTTTATCTGACATTCCATCTGCTGCAGCTATTACCTCTTCTAAAGTTGAGTTGACCTGCATTGCTTGTGGTCCTTTCTTTCCTTGTCGTTTCATACTGCTCGCGTTTCTTTCTGCTTGGTGAAACTGTTGTGTTTTTGAAATTTTCCCCCTATATATTTATATTGCTCTTGTATAGTTGAAAAATCTCCCTTGCAGGGCGGGCAGCGGCTGTGCTCCTCCTCCAATTGGGGTGATCTGTCTACCACGCTGGCGGGCCGCTGGGCCTGTTCTGCTGGTCGGTCACAGGTCTGCCTACCTTGCAGGCGCAGGCGGCGCCTCTGCTCTGCCCTTACTCCAATTGGTGTGACATGACTACCACGCCGGCGGGCCACTGGGCCTGTTCAGGGTGCAGGCAGCGGCTCTGCTCTGCCCCTACTCCAATTGGGGTGACGTGACTACCACGCCGGCGGGCCGCTGGGCCTATTCTGGGCGTGGGCGGCGGCTCTGCTCTGCCCCTACTCCAATTGGGGTGACGTGACTACCACGCTGGCGGGCCTCTGGGCCTGTCCTGGGCGCGGGCGGCGGCTCTGCTCTGCCCCTACTCCAATTGGGGTGACGTGTCTACCATGCCAGCAGGCCGCTGGGCCTGTTCCTCCGGTCAGTCACAGGCCTGCCTACCTTGTGGGCGCGGGTAGCGGCTCTGCTCTGCCCCTACTCCAATTGGGGTGACGTGACTACCACGCTGGCGGGCCGCTGGGCCTATTCCGGGTGCGGGTGGCGGCTCTGCTCTGCCCCACTCCAATTGGGGTGACGTGACTACCACGCCGGCGGGCCGCTGGGCCTATTCTGGGCGCGGGCGGCGGCTCTGCTCTGCCCCTACTCCAATTGGGGTGTTGTGACTACCACGCTGGCGGGCCTCTGGGCCTGTCCCGGGCGCAGGCGGCAGCTGCTCTGCTCTGCCCCTACTCCAATTAGGGTGACGTGTCTACCATGCCGGCAGGCCGCTGGGCCTGTTCCTCTGGTCAGTCGCAGTTCTGCCTACCTTGTGGGCGCGGGTGGCGGCTCTGCTCTGCCCCTAGTCCAAATGGGGTGACGTGTCTGCCACGCCGGCAGGCCGCTGGGCCTGTTCTGGGCACGGGCGAAGGCTCTGCTGTGCCCCTACTCCAATTGGGGTGAAGTGTCTACCACGCCGGCAGGCCGCTGGGCCTGATCCGCTGGTCGGTCGCAGGTCTGCCTACCTTGCGGGCGCAGGCGGCGGCTCTGCTCTACCCCTACTCCAATTGGGGTGACGTGACTACCATGCCCGTGGGTCGTTGGGCCTGTTCTGGATAATTTATATATTTTTAAAATTTTCCCACATTTTTATTGATATATCATAGTAGTACATATTGATAGGATTTGTTGTTACATATTCATATATGCACACAATATAAAAATATAATTTGTCCAATAGCCAATATCACTCCTCAGCACTCCCCCTCCCTCCTCTCCTCTCACCTCTTGGTCCCTTTCCTATAGTAATCTCCCTTTGATTTCTTTTATGTAAGTGGGCAATTATTATGAGAAAAGATGACATTGAACTTAGAGATATTCACTGGTGACTGGAGATAATCTGTTGCATTTCCTATGATCTACAAATATTTCAAAGTGCCCTGTGGAAAATTAAACCTCACAATAAACCTGAGGCAGTTTTAGTTTTTCAAGATGCAATTGGACACTTGCACAAAATTATATGGGGGGAGTTTTAATAAATGTATATTTTAGGGCCCCTCAGATTTAATGAATTGGAATCTCTAGTGACAAGCCTTGTGAATCTGCTTTTTAGTGACTAACCAGGTGATTCTTAAGTGTAAAGTTCTTCAGTATTTTAGGTGATAATGCAAGGTCAGCTTTTCCTCATGAAAATATGCTATTTCATCAATTTATGTCAATTCATTTAGTGGGTCTTAAGGTTTATCAATTCCTTCTCTCCAAACACATCACATTGTATATATTAAATAAGTACAGCCCTTAACATTGCATAACACCTCTATGAAGTGGTTTTTATCAATAACATTTCTTAGTAACACTGGTACTACTATATATTATTATAAATCCACAAGCAGAAAACCAGAAAGCACTTCAAATGGGTGCTTTCATTTGTTGCTTTTATTCCTTTTGCTTCCTTTAGGTATGTTCGGATCAAGTCGAAAGTTTCTTGAACTCTTTTCCTCTATCAATACTGGTGACTTCATAGTTTATCTAAATAATTGACTTCACTCGGTAGCTTTCCTTTCCCCTCCCAGTGCTTATAAAATCCTACTTGTCATGCAAGCCTACCTGCCTGTGTTAGGTTGTAGCTAAATACCGTGCATGGGCAGCACCAAGGTGGTCTATAGCAGCAGCATCTTTCCCAAGCTTTGCACATCATTGATTCTTACTGAATTTTATGCTGCACGGTAGCACAAGTGAAAGTTTCTCACGGTGTGATTCTATTTAGATGCATTCTGGACGCAACAGGTTAGATGGTTACTCTAAAGAAAGCATTTTCAAACTATCATTAACCTGCGAAGGGACATTTTTCTCTACTTAGTTTTAAAACCAAATCCAGGAGACCCAAGACAGAAGGTATATTATGGCTCATGTACCTGCAAAATCAGTCTCCACGTCTGGCACATTTGACATTTGTGGAGAATGAATGGGTTTAATACTTGATGTCATAAAGTTATTTTGTAAAATGTTTTCCAATTTCACATTCACTTTGACTGTGGATGAAATAATATCCCCACATTAGTGAGATCACTGTGGCAAAGCTTGTCCTCATTCATCCCATGGCCAAAGCAAAATATTCTGACTCATATGATGAGACATCAGAGGAATGAATCATCTCTCTTCAACTCAGCTTCAGAAACAAGAAGAGGACAGAATTCTTGTGTGTTGGTGGGGAAACATGGGGTTAAAGTCGACAGTGTTTCGGGAAGAGCTCAGTGGACTTGTGCTGGGGCGAAAGCCCGCACAGTCCCAGCTAATGACTTGTAGGTACCGAATCCTCAGGTCTCTCAGGTGGGTTCAGTCGATCGGCTTCAGCAGTGTGATGAAAAGGTTGAGATAAAATAAACTGACAGTTGCTACTCATCGTAGGCAGCAAGCTGTACCCAGGCAGCTGAGACCCTGGGAGCCCTATTTCTTAAACAAAGGATTTCACTGCAGTGAGCAATGAACTCAGGAAAAAAAAATGGGGGCAGATTGGCAGCTGGTGACCGACAGGAGGAGGGAAAGGAGGGAAATGCATTCCCACCTACTTAATACCAACCCATTAAGCAGAAAACACTTTTCATCTCCACATGGCACTGTACCCCAATCAATACCCACCCACTGGCTGCCTGGGTGCCCACAAATGAATACACTGCAAGTTTAAGAATGCAGTCATTGATTTGGGACAGCGAATCGGCAGCTTTCACAGCCTATTTTCTGAAGATGCTAATGCAGTGTTTGTGATGCTTAGATAAAGTAATCATATCTGTAAACTGACAGCTGTCAAAAATCGACAAACATAGGGGAATGCCTAAGCATGCTAGACTTTACTTAAGCCATAATAGCAAACAATTGTGTAAGTCAATTTCCCCCATTTGGGGGCAGTGACTCCAATATTTGACTTAAATGTCTTAATTATCAGTACCACTATTTCCACCCTCTGCGCACCACACACACACACACACACACACACACACACACACAAATTTTTAAGATGACACACATGGAAAGTCTAGTAGGTGAATTTTACAATTATCTTATATTGCTTTCTTAGAGTGTGTTTGCGCAGAATTTTTTTAGTCACATTTAAAGTTTATAGAAGTTCATCATAACAACCCATTGGAACTTTATCCTACTACTAGATACTGAAAATTTGTCCTAATATAATGAGAATTTGTTCATGTATCATCACCTCCATATTATTCTAAACAATCTCCCATCCTCACTGGGTAAGTTTGGTGATTCTCAGAAACAGATTCTATCCTAAATAATACTTATATGAAAACAATGTATATATTTAAATGATATTTTGGTTCTGTAACTATAAGTTAGATTTTTTCCTCTAAGCTTAAATTCTCAGGTTCCAAGTTTTATACAGATTTTCTAACAGATCATTGGTCACTTCTTTACATCCTTATGCACTATTTCTGGGACACTGATCATAATATTAATCAAATGCAGACAGATGCTGACATAGGAAGTAGAAAGGAAAGCAAATTGTTCTAATCTATTGAAGAATAACTAGGTAATAGTTGAGGAACCAATAGGATCTCAGCAACTGAGATTTAAAGTCATTGTATAGAAGGTTGCTATGGAGACTGCCTAGGAATTTCATAGTAGGACCTTCAGTGAGAATTTTTTTTTTGGAAATGATGCTGTTCAAAAGAGCAGAGCATTGTACTGTAATTTCATCCATGTGCATGAAACAAGTAAGGTGAAATCCAAATGATCTCTTAATGAACATGAGTAGAATGAATTACATTTTATGAGCCAATTCAATTGTGTTACCTTCAAGCACATATTTTGAACACAGGCCTGGTTATTGGCCAGAATATTGCCTAACAGTTACAGAGGTTCATAGAAAGACACTAACTATTCATGCATCACAGGTAAGAGGGGACCTGTAAGGATGGCAAATGGAAGGGAGAGGAAGAAAGAGAGCCTTCTTGCTTTAAGATTATGGCTTCATTTAAAAAAATCAACCCCACTCATCACTTTTTTCTCAGCAAGAATTTAAACTACCCATATCAAATATTTTAATTCATTGAAAAAAATTCTTCTGGAGTTGTTACAGTGGTGCATGCCTAAAATCCCAGCGACTAGGGAGGCTGAGGCAGGAGAATCACAACTTTGAGGCCAGCCTCAGCAATGTGTTGAGACCCTATCTTAAAATTAAAAATTTTTTAAAGTACTGGGGATGTAGCTCAGAGGTAGAGTGCCCTGGCTTAAATCCCTAATATCTCTCTCTCTCTCTCTCTCTCTCTCTCTCTCTCTCTCTCTCTCTCTCTCTCTCTCTCACACACACACACACACACACACACACACAAATTATTCTGATAACCCAAACCAATTCAATTCACTATTCAACTATGAGTATGTATGTATGCATAGCTGTGTAAGAGATACCTTGGTAGGTACATACAAACATGTGTATACACATATATATTCTTTAATAACTGTGAAAATAAAAAGAACACAGTTGTCCGTAATCCCAGGCTGGGGCAGGAGGATTGCAAGTTCAAAGCCAGCCTTAGTAAAGCAAGGTGCTGAGCAATTCAGTGAGATCCTGTCTCTAAATAAAATACAAAAAAGGACTGGGAATGTGGCTCAGTGGTTGAGTGCCTCTGAGATCAATCCGTAGCACCCACCCCCGCCAAAAAAAGAACATGATTTTCTCAGTACTACTAATTTAGTGCCCTTGAGTTAAATGCTTAAGCTCCTTTATTGCAGACTAACTAACCACTAGTAAAATTCAAATGATAACCCAGCAATTAATATCCTTTTAAGATGAATTAACAGAAATGTTCACAGAAATGACAAACCTTTTATTGTTAGACAACAAGTTTGGTTTTGAAACTAGGCAGCTGAGGAGATACATCAAACCACTGAAAAGAATTTACAGAATTACAACAAAAGTTTAATCACTTGGAAAATGAAACATGAGTGAAAGTTGAAATTATTTAGGCTGTGGGAAAAGAAGGTTCTCTAACGACCCAATCACTGTGTCCAAGTAGGTGTCATTAAGGAAAGGAGATTTTTAACAGCTGTCCTCTGTCACCTCAGAGAATGGAGCCAAAGAAAATAGACAGCAATTACAGCACAAGAGAATCATTCTGAGTTCTCTGGTTGATTAGAATGTAGAAATACCCTCCTTCTCCACCAGTCAAATTCTGGTGACTTCATCAAGCCAGACCTTGTTTTGTTGCTGCTGTTTAGGAAACTGTAAATTGTATATTTACCCCTCAATGAGTATATTTTAAAATAAGGCAGCAGATTTCAAACTGACACACTGACCACATCAATAATCAGCAGCTGGAAATGAGAAGAAGGCCCAAACACACACAACCTCATGCGCCATACCAGTCCTACGAGCAAGCGGTAGTCTGGGACCACTCAAAATGGGAACCAAGGAGCCATGCAAGCCCAGCAGCCTCCTACCGTATCACATCACCAGTTTTCCTACTGATGACCCTCAGCCACCTAGGAAAGTTGGAATTGCATTAATTTAGTCTGGTAAGGAATGCCGAGAAATTTTCTTTTATAGAACTATAGTGATGCAGAAGACTTCAGAATTTACCCTCAATTGTGCAGCTGAAGAAACTTAAGCTCACAGAAAACAAGATGTATGGACCATCTTAGTCCCTTCAGGCTGTTATAACTATCAACAAGCAGCTTATAAAGAACAAAGGTTTTTGTTTTTGTTTTTTCCTCACAGCTCTGATGCTTGCTAAGACAAGGCAGATTCTGTATATGGTGAGGGCCCACTTTCTGGCCTGCACAGGATGCCTTCTTGCTGTATTTTTACCCAGTGAAAGGTGTGAATAGCTCTTTGGGGTCTTTTTCTTAAAGGCACTAATTCCATTCATGAGGGTAGAACCCAGATGACCTGATTACCTCCCAGAAGCCCCCCTTCTGAATACCACTGCCTTGTCAGTTAGGATACCACCATTTGAACTTGGGGATGGCAGAAACATTCAGATGACAGCACCTGCCCAAGGCCACACAGAAGAGGTGGCAGAGTCAGGACTTGAATGCTTATAGTCAAAGAGCACATCTACCATCTCTTTCCATTTCATTGTCCTGCCTCCAGCAATTTTACCATGTTTAAATTTTGAGTTTGGGTCTTAGTGTAGTAAATCTAATTTGCCTAAGAAGTTTGCCATCTACCTTTTTGGAAGGACATTGGAAAAATAAAGAAATATTATATATACCATATCACATATTATAAATATAGTGTCTCCTTATTATAAAGCACACTATCTATGTATGCTGTATATAGTGTACTTATATATAAAGTAGTGTGTGTCCATATATATGTATTTTGTATACCTGAGATTTAGTTCTTTTGTCAATTGAGAAAACTTACATAAGCTACTGAATTATTTGTTGAATCTACTTTCCACGGGTCTTTAGCAAGGTTAGACATAGAAATGAATCTCAGGTCAACCAGTCATAAGTACCATTTGAAAGTTATAGCCCTAAGTTAATTGCTTTCTTAAATTTTCATTACTCCATGGATCCCATCTTCCTTTTTATCTTGAAAGAAAAATTAATTTAATATTTGTTGTTTGTGAGGCTATCTTCTACAATAAATGATACTGTTTAGTAAGAATTTTGAAGACAGATATCAGAGGTGTTCCAATGATATTAAAAATAAGAGGTTGACTCTTCCCACCATAGAAACCATAGTCTTCACCTGAGCTTTCAATCCTTCCTCTATTGAGAAATACTAAGAATATGATGAACTGTTGAAACCATTAATTCTTCTACCAATGCCCATTTCATGTGGCTTCCCAGCCTAGGAGTACATCTTAGTGAGCTTGTGTTAAGGCATAGAAGATGCTTTAGGTCTATTTTTTACAGTAAGACATTTTCTCTGCTGCATCAAGAAGTGCTCACCTGCTTCCTTCATCCCCACACTGCTCCATTTTCTTCTTTCTTCTACTTAAAGGAAATAATTTTCATTGGCTGTGAGAGAGGAGCTAAGTTGATTCATGTAGAGGCCAGGTGAGCAAGAGAGAAAGGGAGAAGGAGGTTTGTGTATAGCATTGAGAAGGTGTGGAGAGAGCAACGGAATTTGATAATGAAGAAAATGGTGTTATGCGGTTGTGGGCATGCTAATTAGCTTGATTTAGCCATTCCATAATGTGTGTATATATACATATCAGAACATCACATTTACATCATAAATACATATAATTTTATTTGTCAATTTAAATAAATAATAAAATGGGAGATTATGATATGGTGTGTTGGATTATGATGATGTTTGAAAAATGCAAGCAAAGAACATAAATTATCCGGCTGGGGAAGCTGAGGCAAAGAGGATCATGAGTCCAAAGCCAGCCTCAGCAAATGTGAGGCACTAGGCAACTCAGTGAGACCCTGTCTAATAAAAATACAAAATAGGGCTGAGGGTGTGGCTCAGTGGTCTAGTGCCCCTGAGTTCAATCCCCAGTGCCACACACACAAAAAAAGAATGTGAGTTATCCTTCAACTGCTCATCAAACCATTTCCTCACCTATGCAAGAACTTAGACTGAACCACATGGGTTTCTATATGTATAAGGTGTTTCAGGTTATCTGTTTATTCTCTGATGTTAAATTATTTACCTCCAATGATAAGAAATTTGGTTAATTTAAATAAAACATGTTCCCTTGCCTCCCAGACTCTGCCTCCTGGATTCTGTTCTAAGTGATCATCCAGAGCACAATGAGAACCGTAGAATAAGTTGATTGGATTTCTCATTTTCTACTCTTGAAGATGTTTCCATGTAGATGTTATAGGATATTTTCTAAAACAACAAAACACCATAATTAATAAGCAGCACTTTATATCATTGACTAATAGATGACACTGACTTAAGAAAAACATTTCGTTATTGTCATTTATTTCTCACTAACAAAAAACAGTGAGCTAGTTGTTGCTTTGAACCTGGCATTCCCAAATTAACTTCTCTATATACTTCAACAGTAATGTCAGAAAAGTAGTCACATAATAAATATTTTATATCACAAGTAACTTTATAAGAGTGTAATTAAACACTCATTTTATTTTGATATTTAACTTATTTTTCCCTTCTCTGGATACTTAATAAATTTCCAACGATCCATTTATTTTAAACAATATTTTCCATGTGAATGGTCTAGACATACATTTAATTTCTATAAATAGCAAACTAAATGACTTACTTTGAAAGTGATCCTGTTCTGCACAAAGATGTCAAGAAAGAGTCCAGTAGGAGAAAAAAATTGATAAGAAAATGGAATTTTAAAAGGTGATAAAAAGATAAGAAGTTTCAATGTCTTCCATATGTATTAAATTATACTATGCATTCTTCATAGAACTTGAAAAAACAGTCCTAAAACAGACCCAAAATAGCAAAGGCAATACTGAGCAAGAGGAGCAATGCTGGAGGCATCACAATACCTGATCTGAAATTATACTACGGAGCTGTAGTAGCAAAAACAGCATGGTACTGGCAACAAAATAGAAATGAAGATCAATGGAATAGAACAGAAAACACAGAGATAGACCCACCTACTTCACAGCCATAGGATATTTGACAAAGGTGTTAAAAATATAAGTTGGAGAAAAGAGAGCATTTTTTTATTGGTTGTTCAAAACCTTACAAAGTTCTTGACATATCATATTTCATACATTAGCTTCAAGTGGGTTATGAACTCCCATTTTTACCCCAAATACAGATTGCAGAATCACATCGGTTACACATCCACATTTTTACTTAATGGCATACTAGTAACTGTTGTATTCTGAAAAAAAAAAGATAGCAGAATGAATTGGACATTATTACCCTATGTACATACATGATTACATGACTGATGTGATTCTACACCATGCACAACCAGAAGAATGAGAAGTTATACTCCATTTATGTATGATGTGTCAAAATGCATTCTACTGTCATGTACAACTAATTAGAACAAATAAAAAATAAATTTAAAAAAGAGAGCATTTTTAACAAATGGTAATGAGAAAACTAGATATCTATTTGTAGCAAAATGAAACTAGATCCTTATCTCCCATCCTGCAAAAAAAGTCAAATCAAAGTTGATAAAGATTAGGAATTATACCAGAAACTTTGTAACTGCTAGAAGAAAACATAGGGTCAACTCCATTGTATTGGTACAGGCACCAACTTCCTTAATAATACTTCTGTAGCTCAACAAATAAAACCAAGAATCAATAACCCAGATTCCATTAAATTAAAAAACATCTGCACATCAAAAGAAATGATTAAGTGTGAAGAGAGAGCCTACAGTATGAGGAAAAATCTTTGCCAGCTGCTTCTCTGACAAGGGATTAATATCCAGAATATACAAAGAACTCAAAAAAACACTAAACAAATAACCCAATCAACAAATGGGGAAAAGAACTAAGCAGACAATTCTCAAAAGAAAAAACACAAATGGCCAACAAATATATGAAAAAGTGTTTAACATCTCTACAATCAGGGAAATGCAAAAGAAAACCACATTGAGATTTCATATCACTAATTACAATGGCAATTATCAAGAATACCAATAATAATAAATGCTAGCAAGGATGTGGGGGAAAGGGTACACTCATACATTTTTGGTGCGATTGGAAATTAGTACAACCACTTTGGAAAGCAGTATGAAGGTTTCTCAAAAAAAATCAGGAATGGAACCACCATATGACCCAGCTATTCCACTCCTTGGTATTTATCCAAAAGAACTAAAATCAGCATACTTTACTATAGTGATATAGCAACATCAATTTTTATAGCAGCACAATTCACAATAACCAAATTATAGAACAAGCTCAGATGCCGATCAATAGATGAATGGATTAAGAAAATGTGTATAAATACACAATGGAGTTTTATGTATTCATCCATACAGAAGAATGAAAATACGGCATTTGCTGGCAAATGAATGGGCAATGGAGAACATCATGCTAAGTCAGAAAATCAAGGGTCAAATGTTTTCTCTCGGCCCCGCCATCACCCCGAAATAGCGAGAAGAGGAAGATGGCTGCGGGAAGTGAGTAAGCCGCTCCGTGCTCCGCGCCCCGCGCCGCCGCGTCTGAAAAGATGAGACAAACAGCTGTGACTCGGCATTAATCCATCTGGCTGAAACAACTGATTAGCCCTTCTCATCATACGGAGGTAAATGCCTACCGAGCCTTCATAAGTAGTGGCCACAGGTTCCAAACGGGGCTTGAGAGAGACAGTAAGGACCCACCCGTTGCATTGGTCGCCCAGCAAGAGGAAACGAACTGTCGCCATTTGCAAGAGACACCACTATGGCAGAGAACTGATGTCACCAGACTGCGGCGGAGGAGATAACTTCATTGAAACCTGCTGCTACAGGTGTGTAATCCCCCTAGCCTTCCCTCTCCACACATCGGGGAAACCTTAAGGGCCCCTCCCAGTTCTCCCGTAAGGGCCCCTCCCAGCTCTCCCGTGAGTGCTACAGCCAGCCCGAGGGAATCAGAGGTGGTGCGGGACCCGCGGCGTGGGACTACCGCTCCCACCAGGGCTGACTGCTGAGGTCTCTTGCACCAGCTACGGGGGAGTGGCTACCGGAGTGCAAGTAAAATTCGCTGAGGATTCTCAGCCCCAAGCTCTACAAACTTAGGGTCTGAGGGAATGGCAAACTGGAAGAGTGAGCCCAGTCGTTCATGAAAACAGGGCTCCCGGGAGCAGCAGACCTGGCGTGTAGCCAGTATTGTGGTGAGCGGCACCCGTGAGAGGGGCCTGGCTAGAGGAAAAGTGGGAAGTGACTAGACACAAGAGAAGGCCCTAGGCACTCAGGATTGGAGACTCGCCCAGTCTGGGAGGAGCTGCTGCACAGTGATTGGTTCCCGTGTATTGACAGGAGAAACTTGACCTGGTGGGCACAGCTCCACCTACTGGAAGAGAAGTTAATCAAACTCTAAGACGGCGTTTATTAGTTTTTTTTTTTTTTTTTTGATTTGGGTTTTTCTTTCATCTTCATTTTTCTATCTCGTTGTTTTTTTCTTTCTTTTTCTTTTTTCTCTTCTAATTTTAATTTTAATTTTTTTAATTATTATTATTATTTTTTCTTTTTTTCTTTTTTAGTTCCTATTTCTTTCTTCTTTTGTCATTTCATTTTTCTTATCCCCCCTTCCTTGAATTCTACCTGCCTACTCTCATTCTCTTTAGTGACTTCTTCCCTTCCCTTCTAATACCTTTCCTCCCAAGCATCAAATAAATTTATAGGAGTAAACAGTAACTCAGCAGTCAAACAGAACAAGAAGCAACATGAGCAGCTTTAAGAAGCAAGGAAGAAAAGGAGTACAAACAATGCAGGACAGCCTAAATATTCAGGAGGACCTAGAGTCATCAGAAAAATGGTCATATAAAGAACTCAAGGAACACCTTAGACAGATGGAATGGAACCTTAAAGAGGATACAAGACAGCTAATTCAAGCAGCAAAAGAACACATTGAGAATGAATTACATAAACAGCTAAAAGAAGAAGTTAAGCATCTTTATCAGGAGATAGAGATTATAAAAAATAATCAAACAATAATTCTAGAAATGAAGGAAACAATAAACCAAATTAAAAACTCAATTGAGAGTATCACTAACAGAGTGGAGCAAGTAGAAGCCAGAATGTCAGATAATGAAGACAAAATATACCATCTTGAAAAGAGTCTAGCCAACTCAGAAAGGCTGGTAAAAAATCACGAGAAAAACATCCAAGAGTTATGGGATAACATAAAAAACCAAACTTACGAGTCATCGGGATAGAAGAAGGTACAGAGATTCAAACCAAGGGAATGAGAAACCTGCTGAATGAAATAATTACAGAAAACTTTCCAGAGATAAAAAAGGAAACAGATATACAAATTGAAGATGCGTACAGGACACCGAGCACACAAAATCACAGTAGACCAACGCCAAGACACGTTGTTATGAAGATATCCAATATACAGAACAAAGAGAAAATATTAAAAGCTACAAGAGAAAGGAGACAGATTACATTCAGGGGTAAACCAATAAGGTTAACAACGGATTTTTCATCACAGACACTGAAAGCAAGAAGGTCATGGAACAACGTATTTCAAACACTGAAAGACAATGGATGCCAACCAAGAATTCTGTATCCAGCAAAATTAAGCTTCAGGTATGACAACGAAATAAAGATCTTTCATGATAAACAAAAGTTAAAAGAATTTGCAGCCAGAAAACCAGCATTGCAAAGCATTTTGAGCAAAACACTACACGAGGAAGAAATGAAAAACAATAACCAAAACCATCAGTGGGAAGTGCCTCAGTAAAGACAGAGGGCGAGGGGAAAGATAATCACGGAGAAACAAACTAAATTTTTTTTTTAAAAAAGGATAAACAATCAAACATGGATGGAAGTTCAAACCATATATCAATAGTAACTCTGAATGTTAATGGCTTAAACTCTCCAATAAAGCGACATAGGCTGGTATCATGGATTAAAAAAACAAATCCAACAATATGCTGCCTCCAGGAGACACATCTGATTGGAAAAGACATACACAGGCTGAAGGTGAAAGGATGGGAAAAAATATACCACGCACACAGTCCTCGTAAGCAAGCAGGGGTGGCCATCCTCATATCGAATAAAATCTACTTCAAGACTAAGTTAATCAAAAGGGATAAAGAAGGTCATTATATACTGTTAAAAGGAACCATTCAGCAACAAGACATAACAATTATCAATATTTATGCACCAAATAATGGTGCTGCGACATTCATAAAACAAATTCTCCTCAAGTTCAAGAATCAAATAGACCACAACACAATAACTATAAGTGACTTCAACACACCTCTCTCACCATTGGACAGATCTTCCAAACAAAAGTTGAATAAAGAAACTATAGAACTCAATATCACAATCAATAACCTAGACTTAACTGACATATATAGAATATATCAACCATCATCAAATGGATATACTTTTTTCTCAGCAGCACATGGATCCTTCTCAAAAATAGACCATATATTATGCCATAGGGCAACCCTCAGTAAATATAAAGGGGTGGAGATAATACCATGCATTTTATCTGATCATAATGGAATGAAACTGGAAATCAATGATAAAAGAAGGAAGGAAAAATCCTACATCACATGGAAAATGAACAATATGTTACTGAATGATCAATGGGTTACAGAAGACATAAAGGAGGAAATCAAAAAATTCTTAGAGATAAATGAAAATACAGACACAACATATCGGAATCTACGGGACACAATGAAAGCAGTTTTAAGAGGAAAATTCATCGCCTGGTGGTCATTCCTCAAAAAAAGAAAAAACCAACAAATAAATGAGCTCACACTTCATCTCAAATCCCTAGAAAAGGAAGAGCAAAACAACAGCAAATGTAGCAGAAGGCTAGAAATAATTAAAATCAGAGCGGAAATTGAAACAAAAGAAACTATTGAAAAAATTAACAAAACTAAAAGTTGGTTCTTCGAAAAAATAAATAAGATCGACAGACCTTTAGCCATGCTAATGAAGAGAAGAAGAGAGAGAACTCAAATTACTAACATACGGGATGAAAAAGGCAATATCACAACAGATGCTACAGAAATACAGAAGACAATTAGAAATTATTTTGAAAACCTATATTCCAACAAAATAGAAGATAGTGAAGACATCGATAAATTTCTTAAGGCATATGACTTGCCCAGACTGAGTCAGGAGGATACACACAATTTTAACAGACCAATATCAATGGATGAAATTGAAGAAGCCATCAAAAGACTACCAACCAAGAAAAGCCCAGGACCGGATGGGTATACAGCGGAGTTTTACAAAACCTTTAAAGAAGAATTAATACCAATACTTTTCAAGTTATTTCAGGAAATAGAAAAAGAGGGAGCTCTTCCAAATTCATTCTATGAGGCCAACATCACCCTGATTCCGAAACCAGACAAAGACACCTCAAAGAAAGAAAACTACAGACCAATATCTCTAATGAACCTAGATGCAAAAATCCTCAATAAAATTCTGGCGAATCGAATACAAAAATACATCAAAAAAATTGTGCACCATGACCAAGTAGGATTCATCCCTGGGATGCAAGGATGGTTCAACATACGGAAATCAATAAATGTTATTCACCACATCAATAGACTTAAAGATAAGAACCATATGATCATCTCGATAGATGCAGAGAAAGCATTTGACAAAGTACAGCATCCTTTTATGTTCAAAACATTAGAAAAACTAGGGATAACAGGAACTTACCTTGACATTGTAAAAGCTATCTATGCTAAGCCTCAGGCTAGCATCATTCTGAATGGACAAAAGTTGAAGGCATTCCCTCTAAAATCCGGAACAAGACAGGGATGCCCTCTATCTCCACTTCTATTCAATATAGTTCTCGAAACACTGGCCAGAGCAATTAGACAGACGAAAGAAATTAAAGGCATAAAAATTGGAAAAGAAGAACTTAAATTATCACTATTTGCAGATGACATGATTCTATACCTAGAAGACCCAAAAGGGTCTACAAAGAAACTACTAGAACTAATAAATGAATTCAGCAAAGTGGCAGGATATAAAATCAACACGCATAAATCAAAGGCATTTCTGTATATCAGCGACAAAACTTCTGAAACGGAAATGAGGAAAAACACTCCATTCACAATATCCTCAAAAAAAATAAAATACTTGGGAATCAACCTAACAAAAGAGGTGAAAGATTTATACAATGAAAACTACAGAACCCTAAAGAGAGAAGTAGATGAAGATCTTAGAAGATGGAAAAATATACCCTGTTCATGGATAGGCAGAACTAACATCATCAAAATGGCGATATTACCAAAAGTTCTCTATAGGTTTAATGCAATGCCAATCAAAATCCCAACGGCATATCTTGTAGAAATTGACAAAGCAATCATGAAATTCATATGGAAAAATAAAAGACCCAGAATAGCAAAAGCAATTCTAAACAGGAAGTGTGAATCAGGTGGTATAGCGATACCAGATTTCAAACTATATTACAGAGCAATAGTGACAAAAACAGCATGGTACTGGTACCAAAACAGGCAGGTGGACCAATGGTTTAGAATAGAGGACACAGAGACTAATCCACAGAGTTACAACTATCTTATATTTGATAAAGGGGCTAAAAGCATGCAATGGAGGAAGGATAGCATCTTCAACAAATGGTGTTGGGAAAACTGGAAATCCATATGCAACAAAATGAAACTGAATCCCTTTCTCTTGCCATGCACAAAAGTTAACTCAAAATGGATCAAGGAGCTTGATATCAAACCAGAGTCTCTGCATCTGATAGAAGAAAAAGTTGGCTCCGATCTACAGATTGTGGGGTCGGGCTCCAAATTCCTTAATAGGACACCCATAGCACAAGAGTTAACAACAAGAATCAACAAATGGGACTTAATTAAACTTAAAAGTTTTTTCTCAGCAAGAGAAACAATAAGAGAGGTAAATAGGGAGCCTACATCCTGGGAACAAATTTTTACTCCTCACACTTCAGATAGAGCCCTAATATCCAGAGTATACAAAGAACTCAAAAAATTAGACAATAAGATAACAAATAACCCAATGAGTAAATGGGCCAAGGACCTGAACAGACACTTCTCAGAGGAGGATATACAATCAATCAACAAGTACATGAAAAAATGCTCACCATCTCTAGCAGTCAGAGAAATGCAAATCAAAACCACCCTAAGATACCATTTCACTCCAGTAAGATTGGCAGCCACTATGAAGTCAAACAACAACAAGTGCTGGCGAGGATGTGGAGAAAAGGGTACACTTGTACATTGCTGGTGGGACTGCAAATTGGTGCGGTCAATTTGGAAAGCAGTTTGGAGATTCCTGGGAATGCTGGGAATGGAACCACCATTTGACCCTGCTATTGCCCTTCTCGGACTATTCCCTGAAGACCTTAAAAGAGCATGCTACAGGGATACTGCCACATCGATGTTCATAGCAGCACAATTCACAATAGCTAGACTGTGGAACCAACCCAGATGCCCCTCAATAGATGAATGGATAAAAAAAATGTGGCATCTATACACAATGGAGTACTATGCAGCAATAAAAAATGACAAAAATCATAGAATTTGCAGGGAAATGGACGGCACTAGAGCAGATTATGCTTAGTGAAGCTAGCCAATCCCTAAAAAACAAATACCAAATGTCTTCTTTGATATAATGAGAGCAAATATGAACAGAGCAGGGAGGAAGAGTAGGAAGAAAAGAGTAACATTAATCAGTGACATGAGATGGGAGGGAAAGGGAGAGAAGAGGAAAATTGCATGGAAATGAAGGGAGACCCTCATTGCTATACAAAATTACATATAAGAGGTTGTGAGGGGAATGGGAAAATAAACAAGGAGAGAAATGAATTACAGTAGATGGGGTAGGGAGAGAAGAAGGGAGGGGAGGGGAGGGGGGATAGTAGGGGATAGGAAAGGTAGCAGAATACAACAATTACTAATAGGGCATTATGTAAAATTGTGGATGTGTAACCGACGTGATTCTGCAATCTGCATTTGGGGTAAAATTGGGAGTTCATAACCCACTTCAATCTAATGTATGAAGTATGATATGTCAAGAGCTTTGTAATGTTGTGAACAACCAATAAAAAAAATAAATAAAATTAAAAAATTTTTAAAAAAATGTTTTCTCTCATATGCAAAAGATATAGCAAAATTAAAGGAAAGAAAGAAGGGAGGATCAGCTATCATGAAGATACCAGGAAGATCAGTGGAGTAGAAGAAGGAGAAGAAGGGAGAGAGGAAGAATGGGAAAAAGAAGGAAATGCAGAATGAATTTAACAAACTCACACTGTGTGCATATATAAATATCTCATGGAGTATTCCACCTTTATGTATGTGTAGGAAGCACCAATGCGAAAAGGAGAATAGAGGGAGAATAGAGGGAGAGAATAGTGAATAAGTTTGGTGTGGGGGAGGGGGAGACAGGGACTGAAATTGAGTGAATCAAATTCCATGGTTTTTTCAAAATGAACCCAACTACTATGTATAACTGTAAGGCTCTAATAGAAAAAAAAAACTTATGACCATTGTTTTTTAATTAATTAATTTTAATTGACATAATTGTCCCTCTTCATGCATAAAATGTGATCTTTTGTTTTGAAATAATCACAATGTCAAGAATCAACTTGTAGAAGTAAAAAATGAAGAGCTATATAATGGAGGGTTGCACCCTGAGACTCATGAATGAGGATGCTACATCTAAAAAAAATGTTCTAAGAGGCTAAATATCATATTGCATTGCTGGCATTGTTTGGAGACTTTTTGTTTGCTTGCTTACTAGTAGAAATTGGCCTTGAAATTACTTGTTGTTGTCATTCTACATTTTTGTTCCCTGAAAACCTGAAGTCAAGATTTTATCTTAGCTATCAGAATCTTTGTCTAGCTGAATTTCTTCTACCACTAAATTTTCTCAAGACTCCCTGCATACATACAAAAGACTTGTAAAGAGATGCTCCCTGTGCACAGCTAGGTGGATTTCATTTTCTCAAGATACCAAAGGGGAAAAACATTTCAGAGTACTACTGCAATAAAATTTCATTTTCTGGTAGTCCTATACCAGAAGTGAATAACTTGAAATAATGCAGTATTGGAATAACACGTTGGTAGGCTTTGCTTATAATGAAGTTCCGCTGAACCCAAAACATAGTGAGTTAGTTTTATTTAATGCTTGCTTTTATTGAGTAAATCTTTCATAACATAGTCCTTACATTAACTTTACACAGTGCTGAGGAAACATTATGGTCTACCCATTTGTCATGTGCTTTTCAGGATTTTAATCTTAAACTATAAAATTACATGTGTTTTCACCCATCATTTGTTCAGCGATATTGGGGTTGGATCCTGTTTTTATTGTGGTTTCAGAATCTTGGTTTCAGAAATCTTAAAAGAACCTTCTGTACAGAATTTTATTCCCTTAATCCATCTTCTTGAGATAAATATAAAAGTTAACTCCTTTCAACATGATGCAATCTAATATGTGGAATACATATTTTAATTGAGAAAAGGGGTCAAGTCCCTTAATACTGGATTATTCAATCTAGCAATTCTTCTATTCACATATGGTTATAGATTTCATTGTACCATGTTTGTTTGTTTGTTATGAACACTATATCAGCAGGTGTGTTTCTGAATATGCACTTATTTCAAGAAAGGGAGAGTGTATTTTAATCCCAAAGCATGTCTGGTACCAGGTTCTTTCCACTAGAAATCATTGCCTATCTTGTGTTCTGTGCATCACACATGCACATCTAACTAGTAAATGAAGTTTATGTGACTATTATACTTCTCAAGCCTAAGATTGTCAGGATATTTTAATGTTTGTGAAACTCATACAAATCTGCAAGTTCTACTTCCCTGGGGAGAAATCAAGAGAAGCTATCTATCGTGAGACACAAGAGATGTGGATTCTAATAACAATCCAGTCATCCTTTACTATCTGGTCATCCATTTTCTAATTTGTTATATGAGCAAATTATTCTTAAGTCTACAGGATGCTGTGGTTTGGACAAGGTTTGAATGTGTCCCAAAAATGCCCTCATTGTAATGGTTTTGAAAGATACTGGAGCCTTTAAGAGGAAAGATGTGGGTCATAAGAGCATGCCCTTGGAAGAGATTAATGAAGTTCCCTTAAGCTCTGGTTAGTTCCCACAAGAATGAGCAAACCTGGCTTCTGAATCTCTCTGGCTTCCTGTCCCCCCATGTGATCTTTACCTCTCACATGCTGTCCCACCGTGATGCCAACAGCTACATTCTGATGCAACCAAGGGAGTCCTCACTAGAGGCTGAAACAATGTGCACTCTCCCATCTTGAACTTTCGGCCTCCAAAACTGTGAGCTAAAGCAAACATCTCTCTTTTATAAAGGTCCCAGTCTCAGATATTTTGTTATAGCAATATAATGTGAATATGTTAATAGTCCATATATTAATATGGATTATTGAAGCCGTTAATTATGGGGGGGAAAACTTGGTGTGGTGACACTTTATATTTCAATAAATATTTGTTCAGCAATCTAAGAGGTATAAACTAGAGAAGGCAAATTCAGAACTATGAGAACCCAAGCTCTCTTAATGAGAGAGATGAAACTCCACCGTGTATGTGCCTGAATGTGTTGACGCATTTGCCCAAAAAGGGATTCATGATCCCTGGAATACAGCTAGAGAATGCTGGCCATAAGAGATGGTAAAATGGAACATGTTTCTTTTATTTTTGTGTGTATTAAAGAATAAGTGTTTTAAACAATGAGAACATTTATGATGCAGGAAGTGAAATTTCTTATAACATACACACACACCCCAAGGATGGAAAGTTTCTTTCATTTGATCCTGCTATACCCCTTAAGATACCACCCTGTGTTCTATAAAAATGACTGGGATATTGTGGTCTCCATCTACACATTTCCCAGAAAGCGCTTTGAATGAAGTATTTTCCTACATTCAGTTTGGGGGGAGCAGATTTTCACAGATTTGGAAGAATATGTGAATTCTGGAAATTTTTATAACTCTAAATTACCCTTTCACAGTTGTTTAAATTTAATTAAAATATTTTGAAGTTCTGCTACAAAGCATAGTGTCACATTTATTTCAAATGGGAGGCTTGTAGAAAGAAGTAAAATAACTATCTGTTTTGAACATTATTTCCTTTTATCTCCTGTACTGAAAATTGATACACAGTTAAACATTCTTTGCCTTCTCTTAAAGCTAAAATTTTTTGTTAGAGTTGTGTTTACTATCCTTGACATTTCAAAGAAAGATAAAAATATATATGTAACACTTTTGAATTGTAAAATATTCCAATTTTTGAACATCTCTACAGATCTAGAATACCAAGTAGCTATAAATGTCATTGCTAAGCTGGGGTGGGGGTGAAATATAACATCTTATCAGGCAAAAGGATTATTTGAATGTAGTGTTGAATTTAATATTCACTTTCAAGCTTCGGCCATCTGGCTATAAGAGGCTCTAAAAGCCATGGAAATAGCAGGTGGTTCCATTCTACTTGAAAACCTATAAATTCAACCTTATTCAGACTGACTTCCAAGTTGGTCTTCCACAAAGTGGAGATTCAGAACCAATGTAAAGGAGGTAAAATGAGCCCTTGGCCATTTCACCCTTAGCTGAGAGCCAATGACTGTGGACGGATAGAGTGATGGCCAGACTCAGCACACAGAGCCCCATCTGATCTAATTCAAACCTACTTCAAACCCTAGACTGTAATAGCCTCTGATGACAGAGGTTAAAATGAAGAATCATGTCATCAACTTCTTTTTTTTAGACTACTTAATTAAATAATTAGGTAAATATTAAAATTACTGATAGATCTCCAATGTTTTTACCAGTGTATCTAGTTGAAGACTGTGCTACATATCTTGCTTGCGTTCAACTTATAACATTATTTCAAAGCTTTCTCTAAGCTAGCATAAATTCCTGTAGCAATGCATTGCTCCTGCTTGTTTATGCTCTCCTGCTATAGTTAGACATTGGGAAAATTAGAAAATGTTTGGTAAACTTAGGAAATTAATTAGAAGAATCACATCATAAAGGAAATGCTACAAATCACAACCAAGGCACATCCATTGAGGTTAGCAATAACTAATTTCTGTAAAATTTTTTTCAAAAGTCCTCACCCAGTGATTCTGGAAAATCAGAAAAATTTTATTCTTATTTGTTTCTGTAAAATGAATTCTAAGCAGATTACATCGGGACCAAGTATGCTTAAGGTTTGCATTTCTCCCTCTTGTTGTTCAAAGCTGTTGCTGTCCAGCTGATAAATCTGACAAGATCATTTTAAAACTGCTTTTTTACAGAGTTGTCCATCATCGCTCCTCATTTCTAGAAACTAACTCAATATGAGGTGTGTTTCTCTCTCTTTACATACATCCAGACACAAACGTGGGATGTGACAGTGCCTGATCAGGGGTATGGGATTGGCTGTTTGTTTGGCTTTTCCCTGTTGTTTTTGCTGGGGATCAAGCCTGGGCCTTGAACATGCTAGGTAGGCAGGCATGGAACCACTGAGCCACATCCCCAGCCTCAAAATCGATGTTTGATGTGTCTCCAACAGAGAATCTCTACAACCTTAAGCATGCAGAACACAGAAAGCAAAGTGGAAATGACTTTCAACTTAATTTCTACCAAAATAAAATCGATGTTTGATGTGTCTCCAACAGAGAATCTCTACAACCTTAACCATGCAGAACACAGAAAGCAAAGTGGAAATGACTTTCAACTTAATTTCTACCAAAATAAAATTGACCATAAAGGGCAAATGACATACTGAAATGGTCCTTCTGAAAATTTGGCTGGAATCAGGGTAGTGACACAGATGTGTCGATAAAGAGAAACAGACAGACTTGAGACACGTTTCTTAATAGAACCAAAAGACTCATTGATGGATTGCATTTAAGGAGAGAGAGAGAGAGAGAGAAATGAAGTGCTAGAGATGGAGCTCAGTGGTAGAAGGCTTGCTTAGCAAGTGTGAGGCCCTGGGTTCAGTTCCAATCGCTGAGGGGAGAAAATAAAAAGGAGAGGGAGAAATGAAGGATGATTCCTAAACTTTCCAGTTGAATAAAGATGATTCTGTCTGGAAAGAAAAACACAGTGAATTAGGAAAAAAATCCAAGGTTTATTTTGGACATATTATACTTCAGATATTTTTTTAAAAAATACTTCAGATATTTTAATGCTTGTCAGATACCCAACTAAACATTTTAAGCAGCCATGGGGTATGTAGCTCAGAGGGAAAAACTGGGCTGAAGATTCAGATTTGAGAGTTGCACCATGTGGGTAGCATTTGAAGCAATGTGCTTCATGAAATAAGTTTCAGAGAGAATAAAAATAAATAAGAAAAATGGCTTAGATTTGAAAACTAGGCATGCTATAAGTAAAAGTTGTGTTGTAGAGGAAGTGCCAATATCAGAAGGCAAAGAGAGCATGGGTAACTACATACCCCGAAAACCTTTACCTCCGAGAGACTTGTGAAATGCATGGCTAAACTAGTAAAAAGTAAGGAAAATACCTAAAGGCCCAAAACATAACATGCTTATATGTTCAATAAATAACCAAGAAGTCAGTTTGGCAGGTGATGTGGGACCAACCCAGTCCAGAGGAAGAAATTATAGTGAAAGATGGAGGAGAAATATTGGAGCAAGTTCTTGTTTAGGTAAAAGGAAATAGGACCTACTACAAAAATGGCTTGGTTGGCTTTAGATGGCATCATGGACACACCTCCATGCAAGCACAAGGTGAGGTAGTAGATATGTTGGAAATTTTATCAGAGTTATTTTTTAATTGCTCTAGTTTTCATAGTGAAACAAAAGAAATATCATTATCTAGAGGTCAGATTGTGTGTAAGTTAGTTTTTTATTACTGTATCAAATACCTGAGGTATGAACTTATGAAGAGAAAAGGTTTGTTTTTGTTCACAGTTTTGGAAGTTCCAGTCTGTGATCAGATTATTTCCTCTGGAGCCTCTGTTTAGGGATGGAGCATCATGGTGGGTGTACATGGTGGTGCAAAAAGAGCAGATGAGGAAGGTCTGGGGTCCTGCTCTCCTCTTTAAGGGGATGCTCCCAATTACCTAAAGAGGTCTCATTAGATTCCACCTCTTAAAAGTTCTAAAGCCTTCTAGTAGTGCCACTCTGGGGGAAAAGCATTCAATACATGGGACCTTAGGGGACATCAGAGATCCAAACTACAGCAGAAGATGTGAAATGACAAGAGTGTACGGACTAAATCAATGGATGACTATTCAAAGGTAAAGCTAATGGGCCACTTAAGTAAGTGCTCTTGAATTTAAAGACCTGTCCTGGAGGAGTGACTTCTCTCAAGCAATGTAAGCTACTCTTTGAACCCTGAGTATACAGGTAATCAGACTTAACTAGGGTGGGTTTACCAAGTTAGTACTCGAAGGGTAAAGAGGAGGATTAAGAGTATATGCAAAGGAGAAATTAATTGATGAACAATGAAAAAGATAAATAAAAATCTCCAGGAAAGGGGCTAAGCATCCGATAAGATCCTGCTAATGGAGAACTGATGGATAACTAAAACACATAGATCTAAAGAAAATATAAGAATAGCAAATGTTCATGGATAAAGAGAAAGATAATGTTAACAAGTGGAAAACAGTAAAAATATCCAACATGCAATAATTGGAGCTATACAACGCAATTAACTAAGGATAACATAAACAAAATATAATTTGAAAAATTTTGTAAAGAGAACTAAATAGCATCTTGAAAAAAAAAAGCCAAAGGGAAATGAGAAAATCCTTAGAACTGAATAGCTATGGAAATATTAGAATATTAAAATTAGAAAAATAGAGCTAAAGCAATTCTTAAAAGGACACTTAAAACCTTCCATATTTATCTTAAGCAAGGGGAAGTGTATAAATTAATGGACTAAATATACAATATACAAATAAGTTGGCATAATGGAATAAACCTTATGACAGTAAAAGATAATATAAAAAGAACAGAAATAGATAACACAAAAAGTCATGTAAATACTGAGATTTCCTGAACTCCATGGGAGTGTGGCCAACTAACCACCTCATGGCTACATTGAGTTATTTTCTAGACATCTGAAAAAATGTGAATTCCATATTTTCAACCAGCCCACATCCCACACTTGATCCTCAAGCAATTTTCTCTTAGTTAAATACAAATCTATTCTTCTGGTTTCTGAAGGCAAAATCCTCCTCTCTCTTTTCTCACACCCCACAACCAGTCAGTGAGCAAGTCCTACAGGCTATTCCATTGATATAACTCAGGATCTCCTCTAAAGGGCAAAAACCCCCACCCCAACACACACACACACACACACACACACACACACACACACACACACACTGCTACACATCTTGAAATTTTGGCCATGTCAAGCTTGGCATGAAATTCCAAAGACACCATCCATTGGAGTTACAGTGCTAAGAATTTAGTACAACAAAAGAAAACTTAGAGGCTTAGTAAACTGCAGCTAGAGAAGACAAGTCCAGCAAAATTAATAGCACCCAGCCTAGTGAAAAGGAAGATGGAGAAAACAGGAAGAAGTATGCAAGAATTTCTTCCATGCTTCTAAAATGCCATCCTAGTTATTAGACCTCTTTTCTCATCTTAGAACTTCTCTACTTAAATAAGACTTATTTAGGACACATAAATAAGAATGTGTGTAGATTCCTCTTTTCTAATTAAAAAAAAAAAAAGCATGATATATAAAAAATCAATAGGGGTCTGGGCCTGGCTCTGACATGTGGCAGATGAGTTGGCAGAAGCATTACAATGCTCTGTGCCTCAATTTCCCCTTCTATATTGAAGGAGGCAGACTTCCTGTGATCCCAGAAGTATCTTTTCAGAGTGACCAGGAGGCCAGGAGAATGGGGTAAGGAATAGGGAGGGCCGTAGTATCCTTCACACCAGTCTTTCACCCAGGAAAGTAGTGAACTGCAAACCACCTTAGTTTAAAATGTTTTCTCTACTTTATATGGTAGAGTTGGGGTATTTCTATGTTCTATCACTCTGAGGTGAATACAAAGGGGAATAGTTGACATATCTGTACTTTAATCCTGTATTTTCCTTATATCCAGTCACCTGTAGAGACAATTTTAACAAAACTCTTCTTATGCTCTCCACACTTAAAATTTCACAGTTGAGAGAACTTTCATATTTTAAACTACATCTATTCTAGTCTAGTCTAGTTTTATCACTGTGACAAAAATACCTGAAGAGAACAACTTAGAAGAGAAGTTTATTTTGGACTCAGGGTTTCAGAGGTTTCAGTTCACGGTCAGCTGTCTCCATTGGTCTGGGTCCAAAGTAGAACATCATGGTGGGAGGTCATGGTGGAGGAAAACTGCTCAAGATATGGTGTACAGGAAGCAGATAGAGGGACAGAGAGAGACAAAGAAAGGAGCTTGGGGTCAAGATATAATTCCCAAGGGCATGACCCCGGACACTTCTTCCAGTTACACCCCACCTGCCAATAGTTTCCACCAAGTTCGGTCATTCAAATTAGGATGGCCTGATTATTACAGCTCCCCTAATCTAATTATTTCACCTCCTGCATTAACACAGAAGATTTTATGGTGGACACTTCATATCCAAATCATAACAGCATCCCTTTAAAATTATCTATCTTAAAAATATAAAACATGGAAAGTCTTCTTAATTGAGTCTTAATTAAGTGAGCAATTTCCAAAAATGAGCTAATGAGATGCAAAACTTTTATCAATAACTTTATGTTCAAGGAATTTTTTTTGTTTTTCAATGTTACATTTACTGTCCACTTTTACAGACATGTCCATTAGTTTTATTAGAAACATCTGAATGACCTATAATCTTTGACCAAAAACTGACCATAAAAGCAACAACTAAAGTCCACACATTTCTTAATAATGAAGGCTTAACTTTCTGCTCCTGGGCATATTCACATAATGTGCCTGTAAGGTCTGTTCTGCATCCAAAATTATGATTAGTATATTTAATCAATGATTCCTGTCCTTATCAGGGTATCAATATATCAAAGCAGTATGTACTAATTGGATGTAATAACAAGTAAGACTTTGGAGCTAATATAAAAAATGACTAACATTTATTGAACCCCTACACGTTAGGCATGATGCTAAGCAATTTCCACAACAGTATCTTTTATTCCTGAAAAGATATATCAGTTAGTTATTGATAAGCTGCTGAACAGCTGGCACCTCGGCTATTTTGCTCTCCTCTGAATATTGCCTGGCATCCAGGAGGCTTTGGATGTGTTCATTGACTAAACAGAACAAATATTACTGTTGCTTCCATTTTATATATTAGAAAACGGAGGCTTAGAGATATCTGAGGGTATACTAGTGAGTAACTGAGATGGCATATGAATCCAAGTTCATGTGATTGTAGAATCCAGCTTTAAACCACTCTTTGTGCCTCTGAACACATTGTAAATTTTCTGAATTGGAGAATGTTATCTCTTATGAGATTATGCTTAATTTGGGACTCCCTGAAGATCAGGATTCAGTGTTTTTCTGTTAAGCAATTTGTAATTCATTTAAGTCAAAGAAATTACAGGCCTTCTTAAGGATTAACATTTGCTTTCAATTCCTTAAATATGGAAGAGCCTCTTTATAAAAAGTGAAGATGTGTTTGACTTTCCCATCAAAGTGGCCATAGAAAACAAACGTGAAGGGAAAAGGATGTTCTTGACATTCAAAGTGTGGTCTATGCCTGGCCCTGTGGACATTACCTGGGAGAAATGCAGAAGCTCAGGCCTCCCCAGATCCACTGGACCTCAGTCTGCGTTTTAATAAGATCCCCAGAGTTCCCAACTCTGGCTACACTTTAGAATCCTCTAAAACTACAGATGCAATGGGGTGGCTATTAATAACCATCATGTACTATATTTCAAACAAGCTAAAAGAAAGGATTTTGAAATAATAAATGTTTGAAAAGATAGATGTGTTTACCCTGATCTGACCATTACCCAATGTACACATGTATCAAAACATATTATCCCACAAATATTAAAGTTTTATGTATCAATTTTAAAAAAACGAATGCAGAGACCTTGTACCAGAGATTTAGACTTAATTGGGCATAAATTGGGTAACATTTAGACCATAGTATTTTTTAAAAGTTTCCCAGCTGACACCAAGAAGCAACTAAGGCTGAGAATCATTGCAATTATAAACCTGAAAAGCACATTCTAGGTTCTTTTCCCAGTGCCCACAACAGCTTGAACCAATCAGCTACTGTGTAAGGTCCACCTTTTAACTCTTCAATGAAGGTAGATCCACTGTACATAGCTTCCAGGGAGATATAACAAATAGACAAAAAAAAATGCTTTCAGAAGTTTAAAGCACAATCATAAAACACTATTTTTATTGTGCTTAGCTACATGGATAATCTCTAAGCTCATCATTTGAACATGAATATCAGCCTCACTTTAAATAGGCTAGAGTATGCTGTATATTTTTCCCCCCAGAAATTTAGAAATCATGAAAGCTAAAGATATACAAGCTCCTTAACAGAAAAATATTAGATCTACACCCAATTCAGGTCACATTTGTGCAGCACTGATTATCAGCCCAAAGTGTAACTCAGAGGGTAATTGAATCCTAGGCTGGGTGTACCCACTATATGAAGATGGCCAGCACATTTGTTAAGGATTGCTTAAATTGCAGCAGAAATTAAGACTGACTGACTTTTGTTTTTGATTATATGTAAAGTGTTTTTGCATGTACATTTTTCTTCCTGGCATATAAGACAAAACATTATTTATCTTTAAATCCCTTGTTCTAATATCTAAACTCTGTAATGAGCCAATTGTAGACCCTTATATTACCTTTCACTTGTATGTTTTTTGTAACTACTCTTTAGTCAAATTTCCTAATTAATGAAGTAAAAGAGAAATCTTTTTATTAAATCCTTGAAGTCAGGGAAATATTTTAAAATATAATTTAAAAGCTTGAATATTTGATTTTTATGTTTTTATTGCTTATCAGTCAATGCCTATTTAAAAGTAAAATCAAAAATATTAGCAGTCACTGGAGCAAAACATTCATGATTTTATGTCTTGTGTAGCTTCCAAATATTAGCCACAATATGGACATTCAGGATTTTATTCAAAACTCTGAGATTACAGGGCAAGATGTAGTTTTAAGAGAAGAAAGATTGGAAATGGGAAGAAATGCTTGAAAGCAACCGTTGTGTTTTTGAAAGTTAGGCATAGTTAATAGGTTAATTTCTGTTTATTGAATAAGAGAGCCCAACACTGATTGATATAGTAATTTCAGTGTTTGCTATGGCAAATATTTAGCTCATTATCAGTTTTAATAGCATTTTGCAGAACAAGCCTTTTCTTGACATCTAGAAAATACTATTAAATTTCCCTGCATAGATACATTGTTATGACATGCAATAACTACTTGAATATAAAGGGGATTAATAATTTAAAAGGTGTTAACAAATTAGGGCCATCATTAAAAATAGACTTTGAACCATTTTGTAGCAAAATCAGATTGAGGTAATGCTCTGCTCTTATGATAAAGAATTACTGCATTAATTCTGCAAAGTGAACTTATTGCTCCTATTCGTCTCCAAAACCCTGGAGCATTAAAAGACAGGAAGAGTGAAATGATCACTGCATTTTTTTTTCAGACACACCAGCTCTAATATTTCCATCACAGTTTCATAGCTCAGCCAGCTTGGTTGTGTTAATAGCAGGGGGGAAGAAAACCCTCCAAATGTCATCTTTTCTTTAATTTTGCTTTTAGCCTGTCATTTAAAATTGGGCCAGAATTTCTTGGACAGTTTATAATAATAAATAGGAGGATCATATTTAACTTGGGCAACATCAGGACTGACTACATGGCTTAATGCTGTTTTGCATCTGACTTTACAATTTAATCCATAAGTATGTTGATGATCTTATTTTCACTCCTACTGATAGCTGGAGTTAATTTAGCTGATGGTAATGGCTAAACTGTGTGTCCCCCTCCATCTCCTCATACATCCCTCCTAAAACCAAGCACTTCTGTACACAGGGACAACCCCACAGAAGTTGTTGCTCAGTGCACAGACATTGGTAGCCATGCTCTCCTACTTGAATCTTCAAATTCAGTGTTCTGTATTTTCTCTCTTTCCTTTTAAACATATTACATATCATAACACAATGTGAAATGTTATTGTACTTGCTGACAACTAAATTCCCTGTCCAACTCTTGATATGAACCGAAAGGAAAATGAAAATTGTCATAAAAATTGTAACTATGATACTTATGTTCATAAAACCAAAAATAATTAAGCATGAAACCAATGTGGACCTGAAAGGTCACCTTATCCAACCCTTCCATTTTAAAGGTGAAGAAACTGGGGTCCAGGCAGGAAAAACAGATTGCCTTATCACATACAGCTGTAAGTGACAGGCAGGACCTGTTATTATTGCCATAAGAGACAACCTTCCCATCTGGAATGCCCATATTTCTTAATACCACCTGAGCACTTTACTGATGAACTCTGAAGTGGAATGAATGCTAGATGTAGTGTGAGCTGACCCAGAACTTAAGACCCAAGTTAGGCACATATCCCCCAGAAAAACCCTTGACCTCCTCCATTGCCAGTTCCCTTATCCACTAAATGTAGTCAGTAAGACCCTCTGTCCAGTATGCCATTTGGATTAATGGAGATCATGCACATGCATCCGCAGTAAACTAGGAAGCTTTTTACAGATGCAAGTGATTGTTAAGAAGGAATGTCTGCTTTCACTAAATTAAGGCATTTTGTTATCTGGCGGGGGAATTATCAGTTGGCAGATGCATTGCCAAGACCCTGAAGCAAGGGGACAAATCAATAAGTTTTCATTTGGGGGAGAAGCAAGGTGGAAAAACATCTAAGGTACTCGAAACTGGAACAGAACAATGAGGAACCCCTGGCAGATACCAAAACAGCACCAAAAGCGTGGAGGAGGTGGGGACCTCCATTTATGGTCAAGAAAATGAAGGCTTCTAGAGGTTAAGTCATTTCAAGCCAGAGATCCAGCCAGAGAGTGGTAGAACAAGGGCTCTGTGATTCTGGAGACCATATAAAATTAACCAGTGATCTCTGCCCTAAAATCATAAGAGAACATTCCGTTCTCAGTTGGAGGTGACACATACTTTGAAGAAATTCTAGGGATGCTGTACAGGAGATGCATAATGCCAAGTTGCCAAGGCAGTGGCTCAATAGTGGATTAACCATTTTATTTGCAGCTTGATTTGGTGAACAATTCCAAAGGAATTCTGGTTGGAATTCATCAGTGATCTTTTCTTTAAATTGCTTCTTTAATGGCTCTAGCACCAATTTATCCTACTTGACCACTTCCTCCCAATTCCCAATCCTTATAACAATTCCTTCTAACCCAACAAGAGGTTTTTTTTTTATTGTCTTGGGTTATAAATAGACTGAAAAAGGTTATTTACAATGTATTAGACTTTATGATTTTGTACTCTGCCAAAGATCCCATGAAACCTAGTGCTGAAGTTTATCTATACTTGAGGTCACTAAACCCAGTTTTAAAAATCAATGCAATGAAATTTAGCTATTACGAGGCTAATGGTTTTATCATAAGCCTGCTTAAAAAAAAACTAATTCAGTTTTCTTGTTTAATTTTTTATCAGGTAGTCTATGTGCAGTAAAAAAATATATATATGTACTTAGAAATATTTAGTCCTACCTGTCCCCTTGTAGACAATGAAGCCGTCCTCACTGCCACAAGAACATTTGGAAAGAATTGCAAACTTTGTATTTGAGAAGAGTACACATTGGAGTAGACATAGAGAAAGAAGCTCAGGGCACTGGCCCACACCTATAATCCCAACTACAGAGGGGAGGCTGCAACAGGAGGATTGCAAGTTGGAGCCCAGTGTTGGTAATTTAGCAAGACCCTGCTGTGTTGCTCAGTGATAGAGTGTTTCCCTTGCATGTGAGAGGTTCTGAATTCGATTCCCAAAACTTCAAAGAGGAAGAAGAAGAAGGGGAAGGAGAAGGAGAAGGAGAAGGAGGAGGAGAAGGAGAAGGAGAAGGAGAAGGAGAAATGAGGAGAGGAGAAATAAAGAAAAATAGAAAGAGAAATCTTTGAAGAGAAACAAATAAGAGGAGAAAATTGTTCTGGTAGATGCCAATCCTGTGACCAGGCTTATACAGAATATCTCCTGACCAAAAGCATTTCTTCATATGTCAGAATTACTTGCTTACATTTATCTTGCTCTCCTGTTTGAAGTTCAGTAATTAGGTATTTCTTCAGACTAACAAATATTAGTTTTTAAATACAAATACCTATATGAAGGTGTGGCTGTTCATACATCAGAGTCAATTGCTTTCCACCTGGCATTTATCTGAGCGCAGCTGTGTGAAGACACTGAGAGTTTGAGTAAATCATAGTTTGACTCAAGATCTCCTTGCTCCTTCAATGTACTCCATTTCTGGAACCCCATCTCACCCTCACTTTTCTGCCTAGTTGAGAAGGCAGCCCCTGCATCTGCATGTATGACAAAGGCCATGTATTCTGAGCAGCAGTCCCTGCTAGAGAGTGGATGCTTTCAAAACATTTCACCCAATGTTATTGGTAGTTGATTTATATCCTTTTAATTTAAATTCCCAGGACAAGTGTCTTTTTTCTTCCCCACTCATGGAATATCATCATCATTTAAAATGGTTAATCCGGGCAAATGCCAAGGTCTGCTCATCTTTTGAAAGCTGTTTGTCTAAAACGTGCTTGGTTCAAGGCCATGCTACATACCAAAACAACTGGAAGTATTAGTGCTTAAGGAGGACCAAGAGATACCTCATTGTCATGAAGGATCATGTACTTAATAAACAGAAAGAAATGACATAAAATGCTCTCATTTTTATAGGTAAGATTTTTTTTAAATTAGAGTTTTTGTTTCAAACTTGACCCATTTTTCTTCTTTAGAAATTAAAACCTGCAGTTCAAATGCATTTTGTTTAAATGTTATCTTGTGATGTTTTGTTTCTTTTAAAGAAATAACTTGGCATTTAAATTGCAATTTAACTGTATAAAGAATTCTTTTCTATAAAAATTGTCAGCTCTTTTATGTGTTTCCTTTAATACACATCCTTTTTTATATTGACGATGTAGTATTCTAAATTTTAAAAGTAGCAGACAATTACATATTAAAATGTTATCAACATGTATTTTCCTTTAGGATATCCAAGACCAAGGAAGTTCAAATCAGCCCTAGAATTCTTTCAAACTTCTAATTGCATTTTTTTAAATCTATAGAATGATGAGATAGTCCATTCGTGTCTGAGTGGTAAAATCAGTGAAGTTTTTTTTTTGGTAGCATATATGAAAATATGTAAATACTGCTTATGGCTAAACTTAAAGTTAACAATCTTGCCCATGAAAAGTGAAATCAGTAAACTGGAAACTGATGATCTTCATGGGAGAAATAAAAGGAAAGCAAAAAAAAAATAAAACCTCTTTATAGTTGCTGTCACTTTTAGCAGACAATAAGAAAAAAACACCCACATTAGTGATACCTCAGGACATGAGCTTCCTGTTTGAACTGAATTTATTCAGTACATTTCTGTTCCTCGGCACCATGTCTCCAAGCGTTGCTGTACTCAACATTGTTAAGAGCCTAAGTCTGGCAGTGATCCCTTTATTATATTTTGATCATCGGTAGATAAAATGTCAAGCACAAGTGATGAAATAGAGCAAATGAAACCTATGTTTGAACACGATAAAAACAAAGGGAAAAAATGTTATCTAACTGGGTCTCAGTATCTGTCCTCTCTTGAACTAATTCCATTTGAAAGTGTTTTCTTTCTTTTTAAAATTCATGATTCTTATTGACTTATAAAGTAATTAACCAGGGAACTGAGTGTCAGTGATGCCTTAAGAACTATTACTCATTGGGGTGACTGAGGCCTGAGGCTGGGATAAGATGTCCTGCTCTCCAGCCCCTTCCCTCCCTCTGGTCCCCGCAGGAGTGGAGTGGAGGCTATGTCTCTCTCGAGTAGCCCCTTGAGGTTAGCTTGGAGCAGCACTTCTGCCTTGGAAGAAGCTGTCAGCCCTCTGGGCTACAGGAATATGCTGTTTTTAATAAGAATCTTGCACAAGACGAAAGCTGTGACTTGGAGTCTATTTTCTCCCCTCTATTACTCTTGAATTGGAACAGTTCACAAGGTGATTGAATACTTAATGCAAAACTATTTCTGAGCATTACAAATCACCAAGAACTTCAAATCCACATGTTAAACTTTCCAAAAGCGGTTTGACTCAAATGCTTTTGGGGTGCATCCTCTGCTTAGTACTCTGGAAACATCATTGCGCTGCTTTGCCATTAGTAGAAAGTTTGAAGTGAGAGAATGCGGCTCAGGTAGATGTCATCATTGTCCTCCCCTGTGGCTTAGCAATAATCAGCCCAGTTATATAGTGTGATCTTTTCTCCAGAACAAAGTTTAGAACTTGTGTGGAGTCGGCTTACAAATATGAAGAACCCATGTCTGACAAAAGGACTAAGGATCCGACTTGAAAGGAAGAGACTTTCTAGCCAAGTCTGCAAGGGAGCGGGTTTGGAGGTCACGGTGCTTGACTTCCACTGTCAGAAGTCACTTTAGATGGTGAGCAAGATAAAGAAACTGATATTGCTTTTATTTCTGCCGTCTTGCTATGCTCTCTGCCTCCATCAGTTAACCACCGAAAGACCATCTTTTTAATGTGTCTTTTAACTAAATCTATCTGAAAGCTATTAGACAGGTTCTACTTATTAGACTAACCTACTTTCAGTGGCGCATCACCTCCAACCCATGCCTTCTGATCTCACACAAACTCAAACTCATAATCATTTCAATATGGATGATTGTTATGTTTTCCCCTTCCCTACACTGCGATCGGATGAAAGCAGGATCTATAAGCACCACGAAATAAGCTAGAGTTGGACTTGGATTTGAATTTTTCTCAACAAAATGTTTGAATTTGCTGAAGTCAGAAATCAGAGGAAGGTGAAAGTTGTGGGCATTAGGATCATGCTTCACCCACAGCACCAAGAAAATGTGACTCTTCCACATAAAGGAGATTAAGAAGAGTTTACCATCACCAGGTGCCATGGCACACACCTGTAATCCCAGCGGCTCAGGAGGCTGATACAGGAGGATCTTGAGTTCAAAGCCAGCCTCAACAAAAGCGAGGCTCTAAGCAACTCCGTGAGACTCTGTCTCTAAATAAAATACAAAATAGGGCTGGGGGTATGGCTCATCAGTCAAGTGCCTCTGAGTTCAACACTGGTACCCCTCCCCGCCAAAAAAAAAAAAAAAAAAGAGCTTATCATCAACTTGATGCAGTTGGGGGTGGGCAGTGAGGGGACAGAAGTAGAACACAAGCAGCAGAGAATTGGTTGAATTCAGCATAGCTGAAAAGAGCCTTTAAGTCCTTAGAAACTGACAGTTGCACAATTGAAACAGACAGGTGAGAGAAGTGCTGGGAATCTGAAGTCCAAACTCTTAGGGACCAGAGAGGTGAGCAGAACTACTGAAAATGCCAAGAGATCACCTGCTATGAAAACTTCAGAGCTGGGGAATTGACCATAAGCCCCAAATCCAGAAATGGTTTTAGCTGAACAGTGGCAGCCCAGAGGGGAAATAACAAAGCTTTGTTTGGGTTGTCAAATTTAGTAACTGCTGTAGATTGTGGGCATGCATTGTTATGTATTTAAAAGAAAGAAAGGTGCCCATGTTCAGAAAGTCTATCAGGAATCAGAAAAAGTAGCAAATTGTACTTAGTATGTGACAAGTCAGACAGATGAGGAATCTGAGACCTGAGGTCTATGAGACCTTGAAATCTCTCTTCTTTTTTTCTTACCCTGAATTCTTTCATGACTATTTGTCAATAATTAAATTTTCTAGCTGTAATAATACACATGTGCAAAAAGTACTTTCTTCCTTTAAAAGGTACCTATGAACAAGTAGAAACTAAAATATATACACACTAAGTACTGTATGCATTACACACACACGCATGCACACACACACATACACATACTATATGCATCTTATCATTCCTTGAATTTAATTTGTTGGGAGAGGTGGAGCCCTGGATTATGTAAGCTAAAGGTACTATTCCCAAACCAAAAGCCTCAAAGCAGGAATCATGTGTTAATTACTGCACATTTTCTTAAAATCCAAATAGAACATAACCACGGTTAATAGAATTACTGTTCCCATGAACCTTAATTGTGTATTTAACAGTTTCCTACAATGTACTTTGTCTAAGGAGATGATTCTTTGTTGACTATAACAGCAGCGGGATCACAGTAAAAAAGATGGCCAGCTTTTACAGACTGCAGACTACACTGTCTTAAGAGACACTGAGACTAGCAGAGAAAAAAACGAAATTACACTGATCCAATAGACACACTGCTGAGAGCATTCTATTATATTCCTACCTCCGATGTTGTACCACTATTAAATTCACACAATTCAGACCCTGGGAATCAGGCCAGGCTGACACAGAAGTTTGGCTAAAATGAATCTACTGTATTTGTTTTTGTGAAAAATGATTAAGCTCTGTGGATTCAAGATCAGTTCTATTTTTCAAGCAAATCAAAACCCTATGAAACTAGGCAAATGAACCCTAATTTGAGAGACAAAATGAGAGGAAGCCTGGAAGAGATTAAAAGTGAATAGCTAAAGGAAACTGTGGAAGTCATGATCTGAGCCACTATGCAACACAAGGTCACCAATCTGGCAGTTGGTAGGGTTTTTTTCTTTCTTTTTTTTTTTTTTTTATGCTAACAGGCAACATTTTTTAAAAAAGCTTTTAAGGAGACTGTCCATCACAAAGGCATCATTTTAATCAGAATTCTTACAACGTTTCCCAAACTCCTAACGGCAATCAGCTCCATTCAAATTAGTAACTCAGATAAATCACCATTAATTAGCTAATAAAAGCCAGCAGGTGGTTTTGAGCCCAGAGACATCCCCTGGTTTTTTAAATTATGTATATTACATCACATTAAAGAAAGAGTAAGTAAAAGGTAGCAAGAGAGACAAATCTATAAAAAATAATAATAATAATCTGCTTAAGCACAATGCTCACTAAAATTTCTTACAAACTCCACATCTTACCCAAGGGAATACAAGGCAGTTTTGACCCCCTAACTGAAAAAATATCACACACCAACATCCAGCTCTTATTTCAACATTGATTATGCATGCAGTGTACCAAGTATGCATTGGAAGCTTACTTGAATATATTTGTTCTAGAAAGATTACCAATTACTAAAGAATAGGAGAGGAAGGACTGTTTTCCATGCATAATTTGTGACACAGAGATTTTCCTCTTTATGCCCTTGTGTTCTTTAATTGACCCACTCTAATTTGTGTAATTGAGGTTTATTTCCTAGACTATTAAATGAGATAAAGGCACTCAGTAGCTACCCATCTAAGACAGTATTTGAGATGAAAAAGTATGGAAGATGGATAGTTTGTATTGAAAATCAACTTGTCATATAGAGGCAACTTTTCTTAATTCTATTAAGGAGCAGCCCCTAACTTGGAATAGTTTAACCAGAAAACACTTTTTGTATAAATCATGGAAAATCCCAAATACCCAGTTTTATTCTGTTTTTGCTAATGCCTTTTGCAGTATAATTTTGAACTTCATACATGTAAAATTTCTACTCAGCAGGTTTTCTAACATGTGAGTATAATAAAATAAATACATATCTGAACCTGCTGAAGACTTTGCTATAGAAAAATCAAGAGCATATTATGCTAAGTGAAGTTAGCCAATCCCCAAAAAACAAATGCCGAATGCTTCTCTGATATAAAGGGAGTGACTCAAAATGGGGTAGGGAGGAAGAGCATGGGAAGAAGATTACCTCTAGATAGGGAAGAGGGGTGGGAGGGAAAGAGAGGGAGAAGGGGAATTGTACAGAAGATGGAAGGAGGAGACCCTCATCATTATACAAAATACATGTATGAAGATGTGAATTTGGTGTCAACATATCTTGTATACAGAGATATGATAAATTGTGGTATAAAGGTGTATTAAGAATTGTAAGGCAATAATAACAATAATAATAATAATAATAATAATAATAATAATAATAATAATAGAGCTCATGTAAGAATAAATAAATAAATAAAGTCAACTAAAAGGAAAAAAAAAGAAGAAAAAGAAAAATCACAGGGTCCTGTTCCGTTTAAACATAAGAACTGAGTTTCAGTAAATGTAATAGGTTGAGTCTGGAAATAACATGTTTATTTCAGGATCAAAAGTCCTTTTTGGTTACAACTTTCAGAGGCGAAAAAAAATGGTTCCTGGAATGAGGATCTGGGCCACTCTTTCTGCTCCCTTTGGTCCTGTGATGCAGGACCCTGAATTTATATCTCCCTGGAAGGGGGTAGAATCAGGACCAAATTACAAAGTTGGAAAAGTGAGGAACCATTCCCCTATGGCATTTCCCTAAACACACTTGTTATGGTTCAGCTATGAGGTGTCCCTCCCCCCCATAAACTCAGGTGATAGACAAGGCCAAAATGATTAGATTGTGAGAGCTGTAACCTGATCAGCAGGTCAGTCTGACAGATTAAGAACTTGAAAGGGCTACTGTACTGAGTGGTAACTGTAGTTGAGTGGGTCAAGGCTGGGGGAGGTAGGTGGGGGGGGCATACACTTGGGGATGTCTTGTACCCCTGGCTCCTATCTCTCTCTCTCTCTCTCTCTCTCTCTCTCTCTCTCTCTCTCTCTCCCTCTCCTTCCAAACTGCCATGAGTTGATTAGCTTTCCTCCTCCATAGCCTCCCACCATAATGCTCTCCCTCACCTGGAGCCCAGAGCAATGAAATTGGCTGACCATGAATTGTACTGCTGAGACTGTGAGCGCAAAAGAAACTGTCCTCGTCCGTTAAGTTGTTCTAGTCCAACATTTTGGTCACAGCAATGAAAAGTTAACACGACACTCTTTCCTTCGGGGATGGGGGTGCAGAGGATGATAACACTCCTGCTATACAAAAATAGTAAAATTTGCTTAAAAGTATTATTTTTGTTGAAACTAAAATTACCTGAAAAATAATTTCATTTTGTTGGTGCATATTACTTACACAGAGTGGTGGGTTTCACTGTAGCATACCTCTATATACCTTAAAATATAATTTGATCAATTTTACTCCCCAGCACACTTCCTTCCCCTTCCCTCCTCCCTCCTCCTCATCCCCATCCTCTTTCCTAATAGTCTCCCTTCTACTTTCATGGAATTCCACCACCCTTCTTTCCCCCTGTTTTTTGGTCTCTAATTTTCACCCATGAGGGAAAATGATACTTTTCAATCTGAGTCTAATTTATTTTGCTCAAAATTATGATTTCCAGTTCCACCCATTTTCCTGCCAACAACATACTTTTGTTCTTCTTTATGGCTGAATAAAACTCCACTGCGTATATACACCAGGTTTTTCTTATCCATTCATTCATTATGGATAGCTGGGTTGGTTCCATAACTTGACTATCTTGAATTATGCTGCAGTAAACATGGATATGCACATTTCTCTAAAGTATGGTGACTTTAGTGTTTTAGGAAAATACCTAGGAGTGGAATAGCTATGTCATATGGTAGTTCAAATTTTAGCTTTTTGAGGAAATGCCATACTTATTTCCATAGTGGCTATTCCAATTTACATTCTCACCAACAGTGTATAGGAGTTCCTTTTTCCCACATCCTCAACGGTGTTTATTGTTATTCGTATTCTAATTGGAGTGAAGTGGAATCTCAGTGTAGTTTTGATTTGCATTCCCTGATGGCTAAAGATATTGAACCTTTTTCATATTCTTGGTTAGTCATTTGTACTTCTTATAAGAAGTGTTTGTTCACTTTGTTTGCTCATTTATTGATTCAGTTATTTGGCTATTTAGTGCTCGGGTTTTTTGAGTTCTTTATATATTCTGTATATTAATCCACTATCAGAAGAAAAGCTAGCAAAAAATGTTCCCCATTTCATAGGCTTTCTCTTCACTCTGTTATTTCCTTTGCTGTAAAGAAGTTTTTGATTTGACACATCCCATTTTATTTATTCCTGCTCTTGTTTCCTGAGCTATCAAGATACTCTTCAGGAAGTCTGCCTGCACCTGTATGCTGAAGTATTTCCCCTATTTTTATTTCCTAACAGTAGCAAAGTTTGGGTCTCAGACTTAGGTCTGCTATACAGAGCAAGAGATAGGGATCTATTTTTGTTCTTCTATATATGCACAGCCGGTTTTCCCACCACCATTTGGTAAAGAGGCTGTCTTTTATCTAATGATGTTTCTGTCATCTTTGTCAGGAATCAGACGGCTGTAGCTATATGGGTTTGTGTCTGTGCCTTCTATTCCATCCCACTGGCTTGCAGGTCTGTTTTTATGCAGTATGAACTTCAGGATTACTTTCTCTAGTTCTGTGAAGGGTATCATTGGTATTTTGATGGAGACTGCATTAAATATGTATGCCATTTTTTGGTAATATGGCCATTTTAACAATATTAAGTGTGCTATCTGTAAACAGAGGAGGTCTTTCCACTTTCTAGAATCACCTTCAATTTCTTCAGTATTCTATAATTCTCATTGCAGAGCTCTTTAACCTTCCTGGTTAAAGCTAGGCATTTTTTAAAACTATTGTGAAAGGGATTTTCCTTCCTGATTTCTTTCTCAGAAGATTCATCATTGTCATGTAGAAAAGCTATTAATTTTTATTTGTTGATTTTGTACCCTCTTACTTTGCCAAATGTATCATCCCTAGAAGCTTTTAGGTGGAAACTTCAGAGTCTTCCAAGTACAGGATCATATCATTTGTAAATAGGATAACTTGACTTCTTCCTCTCCTAAATGTATCCCTTTTATTTCTGCCTCTTGCCTAACTACTCTGGATAAAATTTCAAGTACTATAGTGAATAGGAATGGTGAAAATGGACATCCATGTCTTGTTCCTGGTTTTAGAGGAAATGCTTTCAGTTTTTCACCATTCAGAATGATGTTGACTTTGGGTTTGTCACACACATCCTTCATTATGTTGAGAATAAGTCCTTTTAAGCCCTAGTTTCTTCAGTGTTTTTAACGTAAGAGTGCTGAGTTTTGTTGAAGGCTCTTGATGCATCCATTTAGGTGGACCACATAGTTTTTTCCTTGTGGTCCACCTAAATGGATGCATCAAGATAATGCATTATATTTGTTGATTTGCATATGTTGAATTGTTCTTGCCTACCTGGGGTGAAACCCAACTTGAGTGTCTGTATAATCTTTTTAATATGTTCTTGAGATCAACTTCCCAATATTTCATTACATCTGTGTTTATCAATGATGTTGGCCTTGAAGTGCATTAATCTTGTTTTGGTATCAGGGTGATGGAGGTTTTCATATAAATGAGTCTGGAAATATTCTCTTCCTTTTAACTTTATGGAATAATTTGAGGAATATCACATTAGTCCTTCTCTATACATCTGGTAGCACTCAGCTGTGAATTCACCTGGTCCTGGGCTTTTCTTCCTTGGGAGTATCTTTATTACTGCTTCAATCTCAATGCCTGTTGTTGTTCTGTTTAGGTTTTTACATCCTCTTAGTTTGGCTTTGGTAGGTCATATTTATCTAGAAATTTATCCATTTTTTCTAGATTTTTAGTTTATTGGAATATAAGATTTAAAAATCATCCCTAACAATCCTCTCAATTTTATTTCTATCTGTTGCAATATCCACATTTTTGTCTCTAATTTTATTAAGTTAGGTCCCTTTCTTTTGGATAATTTTGCTAGGGATTTATCAAACTAGTTGTCTTTTTCAAAGAAGCAACTCTTTGTTTTATTGATTCTTTGTATTATTATTTTACTATTTCAGTAATTCAGCTCTAATTTTTTTTTTATTTTTATTGGTTGTTCACAACATTACAAAGCTCTTGACATATCATACTTCATACATTAGATTGAAGTAGGTTATGAACCCCCAATTTTACCCCAAATGCAGATTGCAGAATCACGTCAGTTACACATCCACAATTTTACATAATGCCCTATTAGTAATTGTTGTATTCTGCTACCTTACCTATCCCCTACTATCCCCCCCTCCCCTCCCTTCTTCTCTCTCTACCCCATCTACTGTAATTCATTTCTCTCCTTGTTTATTTTCCCATTCCCCTCACAACCTCTTATACGTAATTTTGTATAGCAATGAGGGTCTCCCTTCATTTCCATGCAATTTTCTTCATCTCTCCCTTTCCCTCCCATCTCATGTCACTGATTAATGTTACTCTTTTCTTCCCCCTCTTCCTCCCTGCTCTGTTCATATTTTCAGCTCTAATTTTTATTATTTCTTTTCTTCTAGTAGTTTTAGAATTGGTTTGTTCTTTCCAGAGTCCTTAAGTGCATCATTTAGTTGTTCATTTGAGATCTGTGTCTCTCTCTTAATGTAGGCACTTAGAACTATAAATTTTCCTCTTAGAACTGCCCTCATTGTATCCCAGAGATTCTGGTATCCATGTCCATGTTTTATATCCATTTTCATTTGATTCTAAGAATTTCTTAATTTTTCCCTAATTTCTTCAAGGACCACTCATCACTGAAAAGTATATTGTTCAATCTGTTTATATTTGAATAGTCTCTGTAGTTTTGCTTGGTCTTGATTTCTAATTTTATTCCATCATGAAAGATTATTTCAGTTTTTTCATATTTGCTAAGACATGCCTGATGGCCTATTAAATGGTCAGTTTGGGAGAAAGTTCCATGAGCAACTGAAAAGAAAGTTTTATTCAACTGAAAAGAAAGTATATTCAGCTATTTGGGGATAAAATATTCTGTAGATATCCGTTGATATCTACAGATCTGTAGTAATATCTAATTGATCTGTAGTAATTTTTAAATGTGATATCTCTTTGTTGATTTTGTGTCTGTATGATCTGTCTACTGGTAAAAGTGGTGTATTGAAGTCCCCACTATAATTGTAGAGTTTATCAGTCCCTTCATAGAAAGTAAAGTTTCTTTTGTAAAATTAGATGCACTGACAATTGTTATATCTCCTTATTGTATTCTTTCTTTAACCAATACTAAATGGCCCACTTTGTCTCTTTTGACTAATTTTGGTTAGAAGTCTGCTTTGTCTGATATCAAAGTGGCTACTCCTGCTTGCTTTCAGAATCCATTTGCATGGAATGTAATTTTCCATCCTTTCACTTTTAGTTTATGAATGTCATTGCCTGTGAGGTGAGTTTCTTGGAGACAACATGCAATTGGAACTTATTTTTTAATCCAATACACTAGTCCATGTCTTTTAATTGGATACTTAAGACTATTTACATTCAGCATTATATAGAGAGGTATTGATTAAATTGTTTATCCGGTATTTCATCTACTTTGATATCTTCAGAGTCAATTGCTGGTGAATTATGCATCTGTCATTGATTTATTTCTAACATATAACTTGTTATTAACTATCATTTACTTATCTGCTATTCTCGTGAGATTAATGTTATATCTGGTTCAATGCTATCTATAGTTGTTGCTGTTTTTAATCTCTGGCCCAATCACTCATGGTGGGTTCATTAGTGTTGCAGATGTTATCATTGGCACCTGATATTTACTTTAATGCTGCATGTTATTCACTGGTATTCATTGTTGCTGTGTTATATTCTCTTTTCTATGAGATGCTTGGGGACATATCACGACACTTCAAGTTCATGGGGTAAATTCTCTGATGATGAGCTACAACCCCAACTCAGTTAAGAGACAAATTACCTTGTTCATACACAACCAAGTTCCACTCAAACTTCAGCAATACATTAACACAAAGAATAAGGGAGAGAAAAACACCAACACAATGACCAGGTCTCAAGTAGAAATAGATTGGGGGTCGAATCTGAAGGCCTGTTTATGGACATCTGCTCCTATAGCAATAGCACAGAAAAATAACATGAGGACTCTACCTGTAATCCCAGCAGCTGGGAAGGCTGAGGCAGGATGATCTTGAGTTCAAAGCCAGCCTCAGGATATGAAAAACTGTGCTCTATATATGTAATAAGAATTATAATGCCTTCTGCTGTTATATATAAATTTAAAAATATTACATTAAAAAAGTTACTCTTATACCCACTTGGACCATACAAAGTTAACAAGACTAAAGGAGTAATTGCAGAGAGTGTTCCCCCAATACACTGAGGTCTACAACACAACTCTGTGTTCCCATTCTGTGACAACTACAGAGAAAGTGAGATCCTCAATTTCTGACACGGAAATACTATAAATGTACATTAGTCACTGCCAAATAACTAAAAGGAAAATTGTACTATGAAACCCACTTGGAAATATATTCAATAATTCACAACAACCTTATATCCCTGGGAAAATCAGCAAAAGAAAGCCATGCACCCCCCCCCAAAAAAAAAAAAAAACCCTCACATAAGAGCAAAAGAGAAATCCAACCTAACAGATACACAAATCCTAACTTGGGAATTCAATAAATATGAAAAATAAGATGACAAGACACTTCCTAAGTTTCATAATTCACCAACAACTGACTCCAAGGATATCAAAGTAGATGAAATAAACAATTCAAAAGAATGATTCTAAAAAATACCAATAGATTCCAAGAGAACACAGAAAATCAACTGAATGAATTCAGAAAAAAAAAATACAGAATATGAATGAAAAAAATCAATAAAGAGATAAAGTTATTCAAAAAGCACCAAACAAAATCAAAAGCACAATAAGGAAAATTAAAAAAAAAATCTTAGTTGAAAGCTCATCATTAGACTAGATCAAACAGAAGACAGAATTGCAGGACTAGAAGACAAGCTAGTTGAACTTGGAATATTCAGACAGTAATAAATATAAAAAGTAAAACTCTGTGACAACACTAAGAGACCATACCAAGAATCACAGGTGTTAGCCAGGCTTGGTGGCACACACCTATAATCCCGGCAGCTGGGGAGGCTGAGGCAGGAAGATCTTGAGTTCAAAGCCAGCCTCAGGATATGAAAAATTGTGCTCTATATATGTAATAACAATTATAATGCATTCTGCTGTCATATATAAATTTTAAAATTTTACATTAAAAAAAAAAAGCCAGCCCCAGCAAAAGTGAGGTGTTAAGCACTCAGCAAGATCCTATCTTTAAATAAAATACAAAATAGGGCTGGGGATGTGGCTTAGTGGTTGAGTGCCCCTGAATTCAATCCCTAGTACACACAAACACATTTTTAAAAAATCATAGGTTTTGAGGAAGGAGAAAAAGTATAGGCTAATGGTATAGAAAACCAATTTAGTAAAATCATCACAGAAAAATTCCCAAACCTCATGAAACAGATGGACATTCAGATACTGAAGGTATTTGAGCCCCAAATACACAGAACCAGAAAAGAACTTCTCCATAATATAGTTAAAATGCAAAAAATCCAGAATAAAGAATTTTTTAAAGCTGCAAGAAAGAAATGCTGAGTCACTTTAAAAGGCAAACCAATTAGAATAACAGCAGATTTCTCACCAGAAACTCCAAAAAGCCAGAAAGACTTGGAACAATGTATTTCAAGCCCTGATAGAAAATAACTGGCAAGATTGCTATATCCAGTAGGGGATAGGAAAGGTAGCAGAATACAACAATTACTAATAGGGCATTATGTAAAATTGTGGATGTGTAACCGACGTGATTCTGCAATCTGCATTTGGGGTAAAATTGGGGGTTCATAACCCACTTCAATCTAATGTATGAAATATGATATGTCAAGAGCTTTGTAATGTTGTGAACAACCAATAAAAAAATTTTAAAAAAAGATTGCTATATCCATCAAAACTGTCGTTCAGAATCAATGAGGAAATAAAAACCTTCCAAGATAAACAAAATCTAAAGGAACTCATGGTCATTAAGCCAGTATTATAGCAGATATTCAGAATCCTACAAAAAGAAGATTAAAAACAACCAATAAGGTGTGGAAAAAAGCTTATAAGCCAATATTACACCATGTTTGCATAGTTACAGCAAGATCTAACAAAACTAAAAATCAAAACTATTTTAATTTCTTGAATTTATGGCTTACCATCAAACTGCTTGGTGGCTTCACAAATACAAATACTTAACATAATAATGTTGCCCTGATTAGAAAAATCAGTCCTAAGTCTATTTGGAATCTGTGACACTTTAACAGCTTTTCAGTACCGGGGTAACGAATTTAGGGTTTCACATTTGCTAATCAAGTGCTCTACCACTGAGCTACATCCCCAGTACTTTGTATTTATTTTCGAGACAAGATCTCACTAAATTGCCCAGAGAGGTCTTGAATTTGCCATCCTCCTGCCTAAGCCTCCCTAATGGCTGGGAATTACAGGTGTGCATCACTGTGCCCAGCTAATTTGTAACATTCTCGATACAACTCCCCACTCTCTTCTGAGAATATTGAGTCCTGCATGGTACTATAGCCCTAGACAATTCAGAGAAGCAAACTCTGACTTGTTGCTCATATCACGTAACCAGGCCCTTTGATATCTTTTTTTTTTTCTTCAAGTTTGTAATAATGCTGTGACTACTGCTGTTCACAAATATTTTATTTATAAAATCTATCTTCCCCTAGGGCTGGCACAGAGGATCTACAAGATGAAGGCTAGTCTATAAATTCCATTCACTCTAGGACACTGAGTTCTTTCTCAAACATCAATCGCTGAGCTGGGAGTTTAGACAGAGTAAACTGGCTGTGCTTCCCAATTGCAATATAGAAAGCAAAGCATCTCTTTGCAAATAGACCTTCCTGGTGTGGCTTTCCTTACACAAAAAGAGGACTCCATTGTGAGGTAACAGTGCTCTTCCTACTGCTACAGCCCAGTATTAGAGGCAAAAGAAGACAAAATGGTTTTTTAAAGCTCATGGCCATCTTTAGATTAACATTTGAATAATCAATCTTACACAATATATTTAAAACTTTCAATAATAAACCTTACATGATATACTTGAGTAGTCTTTGTGTACTTCACACAGTTGGCCCTTTTCTATGCTCTTATGTAAAGTATTGAAGCCATTAGTACAGCACAGGAGTCATTTGGGGTAAGCAGAAGGAGCACATCATTGTGTCTCAGAGGACCTGAAATTTCAGAAGACACCAAGGTCACTCCTGTCAGCTACAGTTTAGGCAAACTTCTGCCTCTGGAATACTAAGCTTGGCTCAGTCAATAGCTAAAGAGTCTAACCTCGAGTTTAGATATTAGCTAAACTTTAATACCAGAACAGGAAGAAAAAGGCAGCATTCATTTCCTCTTTATTGCCCAGCCAACATCCCATGCTGCCATCCACAGAAGATGCTGCCAGTTCTGTGACTACACGCTCTCTACCTCCTGCCTGCATTTCACTCTTCCCTCCTGCTTCCAGGGCGCTGTGGTCCTTGCCAACAAATCTCTTCTGCTTTCTCTCAGTTGGCTCAGATCACACTTGTGTCATCCGGAAGCCTGGGGCCCTTTTCCCTCTAGATCCTTGTCTCATTGCTGCTTGACCTTTTTGTCCATCAACTTCTGGACGCCTCTCAAGTCTGCCACTGTCTTTCTCAGACCTTTTGTCCAGTATCCCTAACTGTGACCATGATGTGCGTTTGATCAAAATGAGGGGTCGTGTAATACCCTACCAGGCATCTGCTGGGTGTTGATCGGTAACATCATTTGCCTCTGCATATTGGTTAAGTGGCGATGAATGGTAGGAAGTCCTCTCCACTTTATTCTTCAGTTTGCATTTTTTTCATTCCTAAGATATTATAGGGTGAGAGAACCACTCCATCTCTCCTCCTCTAACACATTCCTATAGGGATAGCCCTATGGCCATATAAACACCTTTCATTCTTCAGACATGACTTGAACACTGACTAGGAGCCAGACACTTTCCAGACCCCAGAAATGTAAAGTGAATAAAAGACAATCTGCACCCTCAAAAAGCTCACCACATACAGACAAGTGAGCAGATGACAACGTACTTTGATAGTTGGGGACAGAGGCTTATACAGCTCCCATAGACAAAGAGGCTATCATCCCTCTTGCTCATGGAGATATCTTCTGTGACTCCACACCATGCTGAGAGGTGCCAATGTCTTGGCTGGGCACAGAATCACGAGCCACCACACAGCTTTGTAGATTCAAACAGCAATTCTTTATTCCCGAACTCACACCGGCCTCTACACACGTTCTGGGGCAATCCCAGTTCTCCTCCGCCCAATTCACCTACTCCAGGAGGCTTTTTTCCAATCTCCTTTGAATCTCACGAGAACTCAACAGGAACAAGCAGCAGGAACGCCCTAATCCCGGCAGCAATAATCTTCAACCTCCAACTTCCCTAAAACCCCTATTGTCTTAAACCGGGAACGCCCTAAACCCAAGGAGCGGGATACTTCCTCAAACCTGATCAGCTCTAAACCCGGATCTGCCTTCCTTGAGCAAGGTCACCTTACATGCAATGTCATCAGCGAAATCCATTTAACATGGGGTACACTAGCAAGGAAATTTCGATGCGTCATTTCTACTTGGCAATGGCCCTCAGCAGAGAGGGTAATTCGGGAACTGGGCAGCTCAGTTTCAGACTGGAACAAACAGGAGAAGATGACTTGGAAGACTTGTAGACACCCACGACATGAAACTCTTTTTATCCTGGAAGACCTGTATCTGTGGAACCCCTACCTTCTGTCAGTGCACCTCTTCACCTGTTCACTCCCCACCTCTCTCTTCCTTTCTTTTCCTTCCTTTCTCTTCTCTTATTTCATTCTCTCTCTCTCTCCTGTGTCTTTCTCTCTTCCCTTTTCTCTCTATTATACACACACATCCTAAATACACTTTCTTGCATGGAAGACATCTAATTAAAAGCCTTCTTGCATTCTGAGTAGTTGATGAACAACGAGATATTGCAGTATCATCTACAAAGACCAGGATTGTCTCAGGGATGCCAAAACTCCTCCTGTTCCCCCTCCACCTCCCTCTTGAACCATTCTAGCACTGACCCTCTTCCTCCCTGATAAATCAAGTCTGGGCACCTAAGGGGCACTGACATTTGCTCCTTATGGTGAATGAAGTCTTCGAATATTCCAACGACAGGACTCATCCATTTCCTTGGTGAGCTGCTCCTGCGGGGTAAGCTCTCATTGCCTAGTTCACAGATATTTCCCTGTAATCTGTCTCAGGTATAAAAGGACCCACACTCTGCAGATGCGGCAGCTCAGTAACGGTGCTGCATTCTCATTGGGGGACAGTGTCAGTGAAACACTTTTCTAATTTCAAGTGCTACACAAATGTTGGTCTTTCAAAGATTGATTGAGCAGCAAAGTTTCCAACAGAAGGAAATCAAAGCCTGCGTAATAATCTCCACATTGGGTGCATCCCCCACACACACACTTGAAAGAGCCCATAAAGATATATGAGTGTTATTGGATGAAATATTTCTTTGGGTGCAATAAAACTGAAAGGTGTCTTTTACTCCATGCTTTGTTGCCTTTAAAACGTGAAATGGAAAGAAATAAGCAAGAAAAAGCTAGCAGCACAGCCCGTTCACTTTTGAACTCTCTAAACCATCCACTCTAATTCAACCTGACATCGCTAATTTTGGCATTAGAGTTTGAAATGAAAATCAATATCTGTTTTGAGCTTGGAAACAGAGTGACTGTACCCTGGGTAGAGCATAGCCAGGCACTTATTTTCAGTGATCTGTAATTGAGGGAACAGAAATTTTCCAATTCAGAGCATTTGAAACACTAATTCAGATGAAATCTCACTGTCTTCCTGAAATTAATTACGTACCACTCCCTCCCGAGGCCAATTGTAAAATCATTTTCAAGGTCTCTCATGTGTTTTCTTTTTTAGAAAACCTGTGTTCCTGGGAACATTATTTTCCACATGAGATTTAGAGATCCTGCTTGGCCCTTCCTGCCGGGGCAAGGGTCCCTGACTAATGTCGGTGGAGAGTGAAGGGCTCAGGGCCCAAAGACTGATTCCTCTTGTGATGCCAGGCTAGAGTTGGCTAAGGCTTGTACTGAAAAAGTCCTGTCTGGGGAATTTGCTTTCCACTGTGTTTTCAGTGTTCTTAGTTTGTTCTACAATTCCATTAAAATGTCTTTGGAAAAGAAAAATAGACCCTTGAAAGATGTTTTACAGATGCAGCCTTATCTAATATAACCTGCGCTTCATTCTAGTACTGAGATCAAGTACGTGTTCATTAAAAGACGAAGGAAAAGGGGAAAAGAAAGAGAAGGGGAGGGGGAGGGAGGGGAGGGGAGGGGAGGGGAGGGGGAGGGGAGGAGAAGGGAGGGGGAGGGGAGGGGAAGGAGGGAGGAGAGGAAAGGAAGGGGAGAAGGGAGGAAGGAAAAAAGGGAAGGAGGAGGGACAAGGGAGCTAGGGAGAAAGGAAGATTAGCTCACACTGCATAAAATTCTCTCTCAGTGTTTTGAAGCACTTGTTTTGCTTTTCATTGTTATATATATTTACTACAATAACCGATAGCTATACTGTGCCAATCTAAAGAAAGCAAGCAGTCTGCCCTCACAGAGAGAGAGAGAAGGGGGCTCCTCACCCACCCCCATTGTTCTTTAGCACTCCCAGCAGTATGGTTCTCTTTTTATTGATACATGACAGTAGGGTATGATTCAACATGTTTATACATACATGAGATACATCTTATTCTAATTAAGGTCCCAGTCTTGTGGATGTACATGTGGTGTATTCATATGAACCTAGGAAAGTTATGTCACATTCATTCGACTGTCCTTCCTATTTCCACCCCCCTTTCCTCCATTTCCTTTTTTCTAATCCAACAAACTTCTATTCTCCATGGCCCTCCTTGCTGTATGTTACAGCATCCATCTATCAGAGAGAACACTCGGCCTTTGGTTTTGTTTGTTTGTTTGGTTTGGTTTTGATCGGCTGATTTCACTTAGCATTGCATCCTCCAGTTCCATCCATTTACCAGAAAATGTCATAAAGTCATTCTTTTTATGGGTGAGTAATATTCCATTGTGTGTATATATCACGTTTTCTTCATCCATTCATCGGTTGAAGGGCACCTAGGTTGGTTCCATAGCTTAGCTATTGTGAATTGAGCTGCTATAAACATTGATGTGGCTACGTTACTGTGGTATGCTGATACTAACTCCTTTGGATATATACCAAGTAGTGGTATATAACAGGTCAAATGGTGGTTCCACTCCTAGTTTTTTTGAGAAATCTCTATACCGCTTTCCAGAGTCGTTGCACCAATTTGCAGTCCTAGCAATGGATGCGTCAATCCAGTCCTCTTGCTACTCCAAATGTGCCAAAAAGAAATTTCTGGGGTTGGATTGTAACAGAGTCTTGTGTCACATACATGTATCCGCTCATAACCTGGAAGTCAGATTTTGACCAGCCAAGAATGATGTGTCCAATTATGCCCTACAACATAAGGATTACCCCCAGAACCCTCACTGAGCTTTCTAGCCCCTCAAAGGAGAGGTAGATTGACTAAATAGCCTTAATTTCTTTACATTTTCCAAAACAAATATGACACATAGTGTTTTTCACTAATAGGATGGGAACAACCACTTGGTACCTGCTAGATTCTCAGATACCCTAATCAGAGTTTGGACCAAAAAAAAAAAAAACATAAGTGGGGAGAAAAGACTCAGAGGAGAAGTGAGGGCTCATTCAGCAAATGTAATACACAAAATGCCAACTCTGAGGTCAGGTCACCTAGGCTTATGTCACAGCCCCAGATGTTACCAACTATTTTAGATTTTGCAGCACTCTGCACATTCCTTTGTAATATCCTGATGAGTTAAATGAGATAATGCATACAGGCTCACCACGTTCCCAGAATGCTGACTTCTATTTCTACAGAGGTCTCTGAACTAAAGGAACTAGCCACCTAGCACAAGCTGATAAGTTCTAAAATCAAGGTTTGTAACTGCTGTAAAGAACAAAGGGGAATCACCTAACTTAGGAGAGCTTTCCATAGGATATGCTTACCACTTGTGCTGGAAAGCTAGGTAAGAATTCTTCTGGTAGCTTGAAGGGAAAGATGAACCAGGAAGGGCACAGGCTGATGAGAAACCACACTGTGTTTAAGACCACAGTTTGAATAGGCAGCTAGAATGTGCTGGGAATATGGCTACAACTTACAGGAATGTACAAATGTAACTCTGGGGCAACATGGAGGATGAACTGGAAATAGAGAGAGACGGGAGCAAGGAGCCCAGTGACGAGGCTATTGTACTGATCCAGAGGACAAACGATGACCTGAATAGGCAACTCAGAAGGAATGAAGAAAGGAGAAGGGAGAAATAAGCAATAAGCCCTTCAATTCTTATTCTAGAATAAAAGTACTTCCATATAGTTATATGGGAGTTTCACACCTTGCATCTAAAATATTATTACTTATATGTCATATCTTTGCGCTAAAATATGGCCAGGTTCTTTCATTTTCAGGACAGAATAAGGCCCATACTACCGACTGACATTTCTCCACCAGAAGTATCAATTCAGACTTCAAATCTAATTCATTAGGATGGTTTAATGTCCAATTTAAATTTTCCCTAATGATTTTTAAGTATGGTGCTTTGAATACTCATCTCAAAAAAACAAAAAACAAGCAAACAAGAAATGAAATGAAGACTTTGTGTCCATCACATTTACTTATTCACATATCCAGTGTTTCATTGGATACCACTTCTGCCTGAGCCAGGTGCTGGGACAACTGTGGGCAAAACAAACAGCATAATTGAAGATCCTCATCAATCCATTCTCAGTCTTCTATTTTCTGTGCTAACAGGCCAATTCTTTTAGTTTCTTCAACATACTTTTTGTTACTCTGAGCTACAACAAAGTGTGACCATGATAATGGTTCCATACGCTTTAACCAAGGGCATGTTTCTCCCAAGCCGGTGAAATGTATTTTGCATTTATCATCATTTTCTCTATTGTATCATTAAGTGTAGGTGGACTGCAGTGATAAAAAGATGCAAGCATGCATTAGCTCCATGCAAGAGATTTGCTTCCTATTTATTTAATAGAATAGAGAGATTCCAGGTCAGCATGTGGAATCTCTTCTCATCATAGTCATTCAAACATCCTAGATCCTTCCATCTTGCAGCTCCCCCATCCCCTTGGGCTCATGATTGTCTGTATCCAACCAGCTCAGAGAAAACACTTGGGAGACTTTTTATAACCCAAGGCCTGTAGAGGTACCATCACTCTGATTAACATTTTTCAGAGGCAACAATCTTAGCCACATCTAGCTGCAAAGGATGGCTGGGAGCAATCTCCACCACAACTACTGCCACTGCCATCCATAGAGCAAGGGGAAGCGGGCAGAGGTGCACCATGTTTATCCATCAAAAATGAAAAAATAGAAATATGCAAACACAACAGTCAACCCATGCAGATTTTTCTTAATGAAATATCAGAGCCAATTACTCTTCACTCCAAAGGTTCAAACAAGCTCCCATAGCCTTTTTCTAGACAGAACTGAAAATGATACATAAATGTTTACTGAGTACTCACTCTACATAAAGCCTTGTGTTAAGAATTGGAGCTGAGGGTAAGGGTGGGTGGTTGATGCAAATTTGGATCTTCAATTCCAGGATTCTGTAGTCACCATTTGGAAGAAAACCATACATACAAATAACCAGCATATAAGGTGGAATGTAACAAATGCTACAGAAGAAAGTGTTTACAGGAGTTCCAAGGGGCAGAAAGATCACCTTCAGTTGGAGGCATATGGAATGACATCGTGGTGGAGGTGCCTGCAGCAGTTTGGATCTCAAGAGCCCCCTAATCAGGGCGCTGTGGTGCACGCTTGTAATCCCAGCAGCTCGGGAGGCCAAAGCAGGAGACTGTGAGTTCAGAGTCAGCCTCAGAAACTTAGCGAGGCCCTGAGTAACTCAGTGAGACCCTGTCTCTAAATAAAACACAAAATAGGGCTGGGGATGTGACTCAGTGGCTGAGTGCTCCTGAGTTCAATTACCAGTGCCCAAAGAAAAGAGCCCCCTAAAGGCCCATGTGGTAAAGACCTGCTCCCCCAGGCTGGTGCTCCTGGGAGATATTGGAGCCTTTGGGAGGTGGGGCCTAATGGAAGTCCTCAGGTCACTGGGAACATCTCTTCCAAGGGGACAGAGCGACCACATCCCCTCCCTTCCTCTCCCTCTCTTCTCTTCACTCCCTGGCCATGAGGTGAGTGTTTGTTCTGCCCCGTGCTCTTACCACTGTGAACTGCCACGTACCAACAGCCATGAGACCATGGAGTGGAACCTCCAAGTCTATAAGCCAAATAAACCTCTTCTCCCTGTGGGTGGATATCTCGAAGGTGTTGCCATAGTGACAGAAAGCTGACCAACCCAGGCTAGTTGAACAAAGCCTTAAAGGGCACGTGGCCACATGCAGGTCATCAGAGGAAAGAGCACAAACAAAGGCACAAAAGCAGCAAAACGTGAGGTGTGATTGTGTATAACCCTGAGGCTCACCTTCCAATTCCATGCAATTTCCCTTAACTCTCACTTTCCCTCAGACAGCAGAATACATCAGTCACTAGAAAGGCAATTTGTAAATCAATGGAAATGTAAATGATGTGACACAGCAATCTGTATACGGGGTAAAAATGGGAGTTCATAACCCACTTGAATCAATCTGTGAAATATGGTATATTAAGAACTATGTAATGTTTTGAACAACCAACAATAAAATAATTAAAAAAAAAAAAAAAACGTGAGGTGTGCCTGAGGTTTAGGGAGTGATACAACATCAAAAAGAGCATTGCTTTAAACTTCTGTGGAGATAGATGGTAGACTTAATGTAAATTGATGTAATAAATACAAACAATATCAGAAAGTCTGCAAAGCTCCAAATGATTTATTTTGTAGTATTAATCTTGAAAGAATAGCATTTCAAAGAGCAGTAGGCTCATATCCAAGCACACCCCATTCATACAGCAAAACAGCAAAACAAATGATTACAATTGTTTAAATGTGTGCCTACTATGTGCAAAGGGAAAGGCTGAAAAGCCATTGCTTGGACTTCAACAGATAACACTGAGATCATTTTCTACTTATTAAACTCTATGTTGGGTTAAAGGGCTTTAGTGTCTAAAATTTCCCCTAGTGACTTCCAGTTTCTGGCATTTCTACTGACATCTAATCTTAGAATGTATTTCTTTTTGTTCTCAGTTAAAGCAGAAAGTCATCTTCTATAACATTCAATATATACGACTATTTTTGTTGAATCCCCATATTTCTTTAGTTTTTTTATTTGTTTCACTCTATAATGTAAATGAGCAGTTTATATAGTCTAGTTATTTATCCAATATAGACACAGACTTTAAATCTTCTTGGAAATTCATATTTATTTCCTATAAATCTGGAAAAGTGAAAGCTATATATTGTATTTTCTAAACAAACATAAAAATAAAAATTGGCAGCTAAAAGTGTGGTTGGAATTCTTAATTATAAATAAATTCAGTAATAGAGAAAAAATAGAGACTTTAAAAAAAACTGACCAGTCAGTCATTTCACTCAGATAAACTGGAATTCTAAAGAATTATAGCTGTTTGTTGGCCAAGAGTCTAAAATTTCTTCTTCAGTTATCTAACATTTTCATTTGTTGGGAAGGAAGAATTGATTTAGTATTTTCTCTTTAAAAAGATGAGAAAACATTTCAAATCACTGTTGCTATTCTGGCTGCAATTGAAGATTCTCATGAATATTAATATCAGACTTTAAAAACATCATGCAGATGTGGTAAAGAGGGTCCCCATGGTCTTGCAGACAAAAGTAGATGCCCAGGTTACACCAGAAAGATGTCATGTTCACATGCTAATAACAGCCCAGCTTGTTTCAATATTTATCTGAAAATTATCATGTAATGGTACTATTTCATCAAGCCCTCATTTGAGTTTTGAAAAAAGCCACTCGGGCAGACATTCTTGGTAGGCACATGTCACTCCTAGGATGAAAGCCAGTAGATTTTATATGATAGGTCACCCTATCTACAGCCACGTAGCACACTAACAGAAAGCAGGATGAATATGCAGAATTCTATTTAAAAAATAGGTCTGAGGGCTGGGGATGTGGCTCAAGCGGTAGTGCGCTCGCCTGGCATGCGTGCGGCCGGGGTTCGATCCTCAGCACCACATACCAACAAAGATGTTGTGTCCGCTGAGAACTAAGAAATAAATATTAAAAATTCTCTCTCTCTCTCTCTCTCTCTCTCTCACTCTCTCACTCTCTCACTCTCTCTTTAAAAAAAAATAGGTCTGATAATATTTTCAAATGTGATTCTTAAAGTCTGGTTAGAGTTAACCTATTGTATTTCCAAGGAAAACAAGTTTGAAATTAGGTCTGTGACTGCCATTATTTTACACAAGCCCATGAATGTTTTTTAATTGTGATGTTTATCATACTTACAGAAATGCATAATATATATATATATATATATATATATATATATATATATGTCAAGTATTAATCAAAATATGATGTTGAATTCCACAGCATGTGAAATCCAGACTAATCAGAATGTAGGCTCACCATTAGCTTTACCCTCACCATCTGCCTGAAACTATCATGAGAAATTTCATAATATCTATTGTCACTGTTTATAGCAATAATGAAAAAGAATCCAAATAAACAATAAGGATTTTATGGTTCCCTGGGTATAAAATTAATTTATAAAGAGTGATACTGTTCTAGCTTCTGCTTATAGAATTCTTGAAAGAGTTTGAATCCCACCCTTACAACAACAACAAAACTTTTCTTGAACCCATAAGATATCTGAGATCTCAGAGTAACCAACCAAACTCCAAAACTGAAAAGGGAAAATAATAACATATCTTTATCAAAATAAAACATAACTGCATAACAAAAGACACCAAAAACAAGTATAAAAGATAAATAATGAACTTGAGGAAAAAATATTTGCAAATGTCATCAAGAGATCATCTCTATATAAAGATCTCATAGATCAATAAGCAAAAAAAAAAAAAAAAAATCCAATCACAAAGGAGAAAAGGGCATGAAGAGTTAACTGAAGATTAAATTTTATGGAAAAATGCTGAACTATATTCATGAAAAGACAAATGGAAATTAAGAAGAGGAAGCAATTTTTCAACTATCAGATTGGCAACTTTGTTAATGCAGTATGATGGCAAATAGGAGGACCTTCCCGGCATGATTGGGGGAAGACTAGACAGAGACTGTAGGCACAGAAGTTTGGTAACATTCAAGTACACAAAACTTTGACACAGTAATTCTGAGCTTCCCCAACAGATAAACTAATGCATTAATTCACCCACCAACTCTTTCCTCACCACATGCCAGACATTGCCCAAGGCACTGGGTTACTGCAACAGAGAAAATAAAGTCCCTTCCCTTCCGTTATACAGCTTTTTCTCTAGGGGGGATCTAGACAGCTATGTAAGAGTAAAATGTGCTATTAAAAAAATAATAATAAAATAAACACCTACCCGTGGACAGGGAGTGATGAAGTGAGGAACTGTTTTAAGTAGAACAGAAAGGGAACACTTTTCAGAGAAAGTATCATTCCAGGAGAGACTCAGATGACATAAGGGAGCAAACCATAAGGACACCTGGGGAACTGGGCACAGAGATGTGCACCTGTAATTCTAGAGGCTAAAGCAAGAGGACTACAAGTTGGAGGCCTGCCTCAGCAGCTAAGCAGGACCCTGTCTCAAAATTTAAAATAATAATAAAAAGAACTGGGGAAGTAGCTCAGTGGTAAAGTGCCCCTGGGTTCAATCCCCAATACCAAAATAAATAAATAACATCTGTTAAACAGATTGACAAGCAAATTCAAAAGCTTAATACTTAAGAGCAAGAATCGATTTACAGCATTATGATAAGAGAAGATTGCAGAAGGACTTTAATTTTCAACAGGACAATTTCGAAACTAATTGGATGATGGTACATCTATACGTGGACTCTCCTTCCACTGTTCCCCATGAATGAAGCAACTCTCCCTATGCAACAAAAGAAAATGAGAAGACACAATTGGCAGTTTCTCACAGAACTGTGCCTACTGTTACCAGGTGATGCAGCAGTCACACTCCTAGCTATTTACCCAAATGAGATGAAAACACCTCTACCCCAGTGATACTTGTAACAGCTTTATTCATAATTACCAAAAGTTGGAAGCAACTAAACTGCTTGGGTTAAACAACAACAACAACAAAAAAAAATCCTGTGCTATATCCAGACAATGGAATATCATTTAGCACTAAAAAGAAATAAGCTCTCAAGTTATAAAAAGACATGGAGGAGACTTGAGTCCTATTACTAACAAAAAAAGCCAGCCTGACAAGGCTACATGCTGTATGAGTCCAATGATGCAGAATATCACCTTGATCCTTGATGAGAGGTGGCAGTGTGAAAAAAAAAAAAAAAAATATATATATATATATATATATATATATATATATATTATAGAATGGCTGTGTGTGGGACAAGGGATATATATATATATATATATATATATATATATATATGAGATGAGAGAGAGAGAGAGAATGGACTTTTCAATGAAAAGACTTCCTAAATTTTTCTTCATCTTAAATCATTTATGTGAGATTAGCCATAAAGTGGTATTTTTCCAGGAACTTATGTCACTAAGTATTGCTATAATCCCATCCATGAAAGTAGAATTTATACAATACCTTTCTATACAAAATGTTTGATTCTAAGATACAACACTTCTTTCCCCCCTGAACCATAATACAATAGAACCTTGGGGGAAGCAGATTATTTTTGGAGTAAGAATAAACAATCCTCCAAAGCCAGTGTTTCTTCTCTCCTCTCCTCCTGTGCTCAGGAGTGCTCTAGTAACTGTATGGGGAAGACTCTTACCTCTTGAAACGACTGCATCTGGCTTATTTCACTTAGCATGATGTCCATCCTGGTCCATCCACTTACCAGCAATTGTCATCATTTCATTCTCCTTTGTGGCTGAGTAAATCTCCATTGTGTATATAAATGGGTTTTTTTTAATATTTTTGGTTGCAAATGTTATTTGTTTGTTTTTTAAATATTTTGGGTTGTAAATGTTATTTATTTGTTTGTTGCTCTACCACCAAGCCACAACCCCAGCCCTATAAATGTTTTCTCTCACTTGAAAGCTAGGGGGGAAATAAAGGGGTAATCCTAAGAAAATAGAAGGGAGATCGGTAGACAAGAGGAAGGAGGTTGAGGGGGAGGGAGGAGGGACAGGAAAGGGAGGAACAGAAGAATGAAATTGGCCAGATTTTGTTATGTGCACTATGAACATACCACCATGGAATTTACCTTCATGTACATCTATAAAGCACCATGTTAAAAAAAAAATAATAATAAAATAAAAAAAAAATAAATAGAAGGAAGACCAGTAGAGCACAGGACTGGGAACAGGAGGAGGGGAGAGAGAGAGGAAGTACAGGGGATGATAACGGAGCAAATTGTATTCCATGCATGTAGGATGAGGTCAAAATGAAGCCTACTATTATGTGTCACTATAATGCACAAATACACGGGCTGGGGATGTGGCTCAAGCGGAAGCGCGCTCGCCTGGCGTGCGTGTGGCCCAGGTTCGATTCTCAGCACCACATACCAACAAAGATGTTGTGTCCGCCGAGAACTAAGAAAAAATAAATAAATATTTTAAAAAATTCTCTCTCTCTGTCCCTCTCACTCTCTCTCTAAAAAAAAAAAAAAAAAAAAAAAAAAAAAAAAAAAAAAAAAACAAAAAAAAAACAAAAAAAAAAAGCACAGATACAAAATTTTAAATTAAAAAAACCCGAATCCACAAAAATTAAGATAATATGTGTAGCTGAAACCTTCCTTCCTTCAATAAGACTGGAAGTGAAAAAAAATAGGTATTTCTTTAAAGTTAAGGAATTGTTTCAAATTATTTTAAGAAGTTGAGCACAGAATCTCATTTCTTCTCTGAAGTACTTCAGAAATTGTGACTAAATATTTTTCTACTTTACTTGTCAACTGAGCAAACAAAATATTCCACAGGAAAACCAGTCCATAAAAATTACTTCTTATGTAGTCATTAAAGAGTACATCGGTCTGGATGAACAATTTTCAAGTGGCATTTCAAACCAAAAGGTTTGTTTTCATTATAGATCTTTTGTGCTTTCCTGAACTTCTAAGAAAAGACATCTGCATTCATTCATTCTGTCTGCCTTTTAACAGACATTTATTGATCATCTGCTCTGTACCAGACAACATCTTCTCATATCACATTTTTAAAAGCCAATCAGAAGTTGCAAACTGTTTTCATTCAGGAAAAAAAAAAAAGCATTAAGTATATACTACCTCTAAGCAGTTGTGCAGGATACTGCAGATAATGTCTACAATCTGAAGATTATAAAGAAATAATGATTATAAAACTAAATTCAAACCACAAAAAGGTTTTAAAATATGACTTCAACTTATCTGTCAAACCACAGACACAATCCTATGCTGTGCATCTGTGAGTGTTGAGAAGGTATGCTCCAACACAGAGAGTCACTGCATTTCAAACTTTTGCCCCATGAAAAACCTAGCAGTCTATTTTTTCTGAAAAAGTATTAAGACACATTTATATGCATTCTGTTAAGGTCTGTATTCATTTTGGAATCTCAAGCCCTCTGCTAAATTTATTGATTTTAAGACATTGTACATAAAATCTCATTTCCTCTCTGAAGACCATGTACTAATCCAGAGAGCTATGACAAGATTCAGGTTACCAATTTAATTTGAGTGCCACTATACACCAGCACCCTACAAATGTATGTTTTTCTCTTCATAGACATTCAATGAGTATCTGTTGAATGAGTAACAAACAATTAGGGATTACCATTTGTGACTGGCACAGTGTATATTCACATAAACTATGTTCACTTCTGTAGAAGCAGTTTAAAACTTGTATCATTTTGAGCCAGGTATGGTGGTGCATGCCTATAATCCCAGTGGTTCTGAAGGCTGAGGCAGGAGGATCCTGAATTCAAAGCCAGTCTCAGCAATTTAGTGAGGCCCTAAGCAACTTAGCAAGACCCTGTCTCTAGCTATAAGATTTAGAATAGGGCTGGGGATGTGGCTCATGGTTAAGCACCCATTGGGTACAATCCCTAGTATGGAAAAAAAAATAAGTATCATTTTGAGAGTAATGTGACTCTATTTTTTTCACTCATTATTATACAAGTGAAATAAAAAATATGTTTGGACATAAGATTGTCCACTGAGCAATTGGTTGGCTGTCTGGGCTGTAGAAACACACGTCATAATGGTCATAAGTGACATTTCAGGGGTCTTTGTGGTGGATTTTTATTTCTCATTGTCTTCACTTTCTCTGAAAAGAATGATGAATAACCCTTCCTGTGATATCTTAGCTTTTAAAGAGTGTTGTTTTATCTATTTTTTATGACTAACCTTACACTTGTTAAATGTAATTTTTGCTTTATGTAACATAAAAAAATTTGTGATACTTTGCTCCATGAATTAACAAGAATGGCTGGGCAAAAGACAAGAAATCTTTTAAAAACGAATGTTCACATTAAATACCTTGGATAGGGAGGCCTTCTGGGGATTTTTCTTTAATGCAACAAAAGTGCACTGTTTCTGTTTTCAGAAATAGTTTCTTTCAGTTTTATACGGAGCTTGTCTAAAGTCATATTACATAAGTAAGGGCTTAGTCTGTACATTAGTATTTCACATCTCAGAGTCTTACTAAATCCTTTTTTGATAAATCTGATATTGAACAGATCTATATTGCTTTCTTCTACACTTGTTTATGGTATTTATTTTGATATACCTAGGATTAAAAGCCAAATTAACAAGTGTAATCAATTTCTTAGTGATAGACAAAAGTCCTCTAGTACCCTTAGATACATTCATCTAGGGATAAAAAAAAACTCAAGTGAAGATGTTGTAATAAATGGATCGATTTATTCAATCACTGAGCACAAAAACATGAGCCCTGGGAAAGCATTTTCCTCTAAGCACTTGAGCTACCGAGTTTCACTTGTGTGGCACCAAATGATTTGCATTTTTAGAGAAATTTCATGTCTGCCCTGAGCTCCAATGAAAACATGAATAAATTGCTTTCTTCCCCCCTTTTTCTGACTTTATGAAGCTGAATCCATTAAGGGTCCAGTCAAAGTATAATGGAATAAAGGCAAGAACTTACATGACTGGATCCCGGATTAGGAGTCTCACTAGTCCAGCCTAAATTGTCATGGCCAGCCTGTCACATGAGTGGTTTTAAGGGAGATCCCTGGGGCTCCTGGTTGGGTGTTTTTTTGTTTGTTTGTTTGTTTTCTGCTGCTGCATTAGAAAGGGTCCCTAAAACACAAGAAATTAAATCGACAAACAACAATTAAGAACTAAATAGGCTTGCTGCTCCAGTTCTTGGCACAAAGTCAAATAAATCCATCTTGCCAAACCTCACACAATACACTTGCCTATGAGACTGTTCCTTCTTCAGAACTCATTGATGTAAAAATAAACACAGAAACTGTGAATTTGGGCTTGATTAACATCCAATCTAACCTGGGTTTGAATCTCCAGTGAGCAGTTATCGGCTCCGCCATCTTGGTAAGTTAGCCCCTCCAACCTTTGGTGTTCCCTTCTATACAACAGGAATAACAACACCTGGAGCCCAGAGCAGTGGAGTCTTTCATTAAGTGCTAACCACATTCCCTAGTACAAAATATGTTCTCAAGAGTTGGGCGTAACACGTTTGAGGCACTAGGTTCAATTCTCAACACCAAATAAAAATAAGTTTAAAAAGTTGTAGCTGTGTCCATCTACAACTAAAAATATATTTTTAAAAAAAATACGTTCTCAATCCATGGAAACAAATTTTATTTTTACTTATGACCTGAATTCTGCCAAGGAACAAAAGAAGGAACATCCACTAGTCTTCCAAGCATGCTAGTTTGCTCCCACATTAAACACTTAAATATAAATAAGAGGGAGATTATATAAAATAATGACTCTCAAGCTTTAATGAGCCCATGAATTGCTTTATCCTTCTGTTAAAATAAAAATTCTGGTTTACTAGGTCTGGAGTAAGACCTGAAATTCTGTATTTCTAACAAATACCCAGTAATATGATACAACTGGTTTGGACCACATTTTGAGTAGCAGATATATATAGATCACCTGGAAATGGTATTATTTCCACATTATTATTTATCACTGTCATTGCTTTAAGTAGACTCACTTATCATTAAAGTGATAAGTATCATTAAAGCAATGTCATTGCTTTAACTTAGACTCCTATGAAAATATTCCTTGTCAAAGACCTATAAGGTTTGAATTCTTGGTTTTGGTAGGGAAATTGTTTTAATTCTTCAAGAAAGATAAATTTCTAGAAACTATGCTGCAGATGAGGTACATATTTACTCATCTAGTTATGTTTTTGCACTGGATATTGTAGATATACTGCTTGTTTTCAATTTTTACAAAAACTACATTTTACATCTCTAGATTATTCATTTAAAAATATTGTCTAATTGATAGGTGTGTTGTCTATAAACAGATTTACACTTATTTCCAAGCTCATTTGATTGTATAAATTTAATATATATAACTCCTATAATGTCAAACATGGCTCAATAAAGTCGTTTTTTTTTTTTTTTTTTAATGATAATGCAGGGCTGAGGCTGTGGCTCAGTGGCAGAGCTTGCCCTGCACATGTGCGGCACTGGGTTCAATCCTCGGCACCACATAAAAATAAATAAATAAAACTATTTTTTAAATAAGTAAATAAATAAATGAAAATGATATTTATATCCTTACATAATCCTTTATTCTAAAATAGTCTGTTCATAAAAGAACACAATCCATGGGGTTTGTGTATTTTCCAAACTCTGCGGTTTTATTTTAAAAAATCCAAATCTAGATAATAGACTTTAGTTTCATATTAGAAGCATTACCCATTTTGGCCAGAGAAAACTAAACTTTTGGAGTAAAGATTTAAATACTCTTTGCTTTTGCTTTGAACTCATCCTCCAACTTCAGTTCAGGAAAATATATGAGAAGAATAGATTTTCAAATTAATTTTGAGGTTACAAACATCCTCATTTTCATATTGGAAGGTTTATTTTTTGATCTTAAGGGTTTCTTCATTATTAACCAAAATATTCAAAATAAAAAGTATAAATTAAAATGTAAAAGTGAAATTAATATATTTTCAATTCTTCAGTGTACCTTCAAGTGACATCAGATCATTTGACACACAGTATAAAAATTGTACAGGGCTGGGATTGTGGCTCAGTGGTAGAGCGATCGCCTAGCATGTACAAGGCCCTGGGTTCGATCCTCAGAACCACATAAAAATAAATAAATAAAATAAAGGTATTGTATCCAACTACAATTGAAAAATAAATATTTTTTAAAAAATTTTTACCATAGCCTACTTTGATTTTTCTTCCTTCCCCTCCTTTGCACTATTGTTGAGGTACATTTTACTTTTATATATATTATAACTCTTAGACTATATTGTCATTATCTGTAAGTAGTCAAATGTCATTTTTGAAAATTTAATGATTTTTTAAACCCTTTAATATTTTCTCATGGGCTCACCATTTCTGACACACTTCAATCCTATGCATAGATAGAAATTTCCATCTGATATCTTTTTCCCCCTGCCTAAGGACTTCATCATTTCTTATAATGCAGGTCTGCTGTTAATGAATTGCTTCACCTTTTGTCTGTCTGAAAAGCCTTTATTTTCTACTTCATTTTTGGAAGGTATTTTCATTGGGTATAGAATTATGGTTATTGACAGGGCTTTGTTTTGTTTTTCTTTGAGTACTTTTAATTTACTTAAGCTTGGGGGGTTTTGACCCTCTTGGATCAGTGGATCTATGGAGTTTGTAAATTTTGGAAACTTTTCAGCCATAATTTTTGTTCTGATATTTTTCAATTTTCCTTCCATCTCCTTCTAGAACTCCAATAACATATGGACAGTAGTTCTCTACTTATCCACAATTTTTCTTTCTATTGTTTCAGTTATCTATGCTCATCCACAGTCTGAAAATATTAAATTATGATTCGCATAAATAAAGAACTAAGTTAAAGTTTTTCATCATTTTAAGTTGTGTGATAAACTCTTGTGCCCTTGCCAGATTCATATGCTGAATCCTAATTCCCAATGTGGGGATTTTAGTGGGGAGGCCAAAATACTCCACCCCTCCCGAGAATGAGTCATCCCTTTGTCCAGCATATTCATGTTGTATGTGCTACATGCCCATTAGTATATACTTGGTATATGCATACACTTGATATAAATAGAGTTCAACTCATACCACAGCATCCACTGGGGGTCTTAAAGCGAATTCCCATGGACAAGGGGGGATTCTTTTATTAGGATACTTGAACCTGTCCTATAGCTCATAATCTGATCATCTTTAAATCTTTTTCTTTCTTCATTTTACTTTGAATAGTTTCTACAACTGTCTTCAGATTCACTAATATTTTTTTTGTCAAAGAAAAAGGTGCTGAATTTTTTTTTACATTTGAATCAAATGGTGGGGTATAATTTCTCATTTTTCTGATTGTACAGGTTGCCAAATCACACTTTTTAAAAAATTTTACCTTCATTTCTCTATAATGTTTCTTAATGTCTGAAATGCAATGATAGTGGCTGTTTTAATTTCATTGATCCTTCTCCCAACAACTGTGGGAACTAGATTTGTTTTGATTGAGTAATTTGTCTTCTCATTATACTTTCTTTGCATATCTTGTAATTTTTCATTTATGACACCGGACATTGTAAATGTTACTTTTGTTTGTTGTGTGTGATGAAAAGTTTTGTATTTCCATAAATATTCTTGAGCTTTGTTTTGAGAGGCAATAACGTTACCTGGAAACAGTTCAATACTTTCAAGTCTTTCTCTTACAATCTGCTGATAGGGTCAGAGCCAGGTCAAGTAGGCATACCTACTTTAATTAATTAAAGATACTGTTACTTTAGGAAAAATAACCTATATGTATATGGGTACAAACATTTGTGTCCTTTTGGTGTTTATCTCTGGTCTTAAGTAGTTTCCCTGCATAGATGCTCTGACTTGTACTTGGTAGAATACTTAAGTTTGACCTCTATGTATCTCCAGAATTCTCCCTCTCTGTGCCTCTCTCCTTTCTGGTACACTTGTCTCAGGCTGTTTGGGATATTATGTTACCTAGGCAAGCACTCTTAGGCTATATGGCCTAAACAGTAAACATTTATTTGTCACAATTCTGGAAAATAGGAAGTCTGAGATCAGGGTGCCAACATGGTCACCTGGTTCTGCTGAAGGCCCTTTCCCCAGATTGCAGATGGACCCTGCTGTAGCTTCACATCAGAGAAAGATTATCTTCTCTCTTGTGTCTGTTCTTCCAAGGGCACTAACTCATTCATGAGGGGTCCACTCTCATGACCTAATCATCCCCCAACACTCCACCTTCAAATACCATTACAGTGGGAATTAGGCTTCAACATATGAATCTAGCAAGGGTCACATTCAGTCCATTGTAGTACTAGTTGCAAACTCTAGTGGCCTTGGTGTCCCCACTCTCTCAGGTTTCATTCCCTTAACTCAGAGGGGTCTATTGGGATTCTCCTGGGTTATTCTTCTATGAGCCATGGCCTGGAAACTTACTCAAGGAAGGAATCGAGAACAATTATAGGGCTCATTATGTTTGCTTTATTTCTCTAGGAGATCACTGACCTTTATTTTTTGTTATCCAATGTCTTCAAAATCATTGTTTCCTGTATTTTGTCCAAGTATTATTTTTTTTTTTTAGTGGGGAGGCCAAAAGAGTGGGTAATCTGATTTCTATTAGTCCATCTTGGCTGGAAAAATGATACAGAATTTGTAACATAGCAACAATAGGAAAAATGAAAATAACTACATAAATATATCAAAACTTGGTTTATCTTAAGAAATTAGTTTGCTGTCTGAATAGATTCATAGACCTGTATTAACACTTTCATTAAAAGTTCAGATACCCAGAAGAAAAACTCAGAATTCTATGTGAATGTGACATCTCAGTCCAGGTCTACTCCCTTTCTATTTAAGATAATGGTGCTTTAGGAAAAAAGAACTATAGTCTTGAGTTAGAATATACTTCTGATCCTCACTTAAATTTGAACAGGTTTCAGATATTAGCCCTTGGAAAGGGAGCTCTGCCATATGCCAGAGCCTGTAATATGAGAGACACATTCACTTTTTGATACTTAAAAGAGTCTACCAAAACTTGAAAGATGCCTCCTGACTTAAAAGTTTTCATCTTGATTATCATACCCATCAGATTTAGAATTAATGCATCATGATTTCAGAGCCTAAATAGAACAGATTAACTTTGTGTTATTTGGGGATAACAACAAAGAATGGGAAAATATTACCTAGAAAATTAACATTTTGATAGAGTGAGTGTAACTAATAATTTCAGGCTTTGGTTTGTGAAATTTTAATAAAACTCTATGATGAGAAGAGCCATGAATGAAAAAGTAAAATTACAAAAAGAAAGAAAGATAATGGGAAGGAGGAAAAGGAAAGAAGAGGGAGAGATGGGTATATGGAGGGAGGCAGGGAGGAAGGGACAGAAAAAAGAGAAGGTAAAAAGAAGTACCAAATCACATGTCGATGTCAAATACGTCGACACTTCACCACACTTCATGTGGCTGCATTTTTGCTGAAAGACAGCATTTGCTCTTCGTGATGACTGTGTGCTATTGGCTCACACATGTGCACACTCGCACACTATCAGTTCTCCTGCCTTCCCTTCTCTGTGTCCCAGGAGATGGACTTCATACTGCATCCCAGCCTCACTTGCTTCCCATCTGGGGCTTGGGTTTAACCCAAGGGCGTCCTCAGGAGATCAGTGCTCAGGAAGGTGGAGAGTGGAATATTATTCCTCTGCCCCTCGCTTCAGTTCAGTTCTGACAGCTGTGACACTCTACAATTGCCACTTTCAATTCTGCTGGGTAATTCCTTTTCTAAACCATCGTCTCTCACTCAGGGTCCAGTAGCACCATCCTCTCCCCTTTACCCATCAGCCCCAGGGATGATAATGGTCGGGCATCCCCCTATGGCTAGTCCCTGGGTGTCTCCACTTCCCTTATTAGTTCCTCATCCCTGCCTTCATCTCTCAATAGTCCCTTATTAAAGTCTCTTCAAACTCCCAGTTGAATGTGCCATCTGTTTCCTTCTACTGACCCCCACTCCTTCTCCGTGTGAGTGTCAAGTGGGGTGGCTGAGAGCAAGCAAGTACAAGAAATATTAGGAAGCTGCCACTTGATGGAAAGTTCAGTTGATTAGAGAACAGTGTTAATGAGGCCAAAATCAGTGCCTGGCTGTGTTCCAGGATCACAGCCTGTAGCCCTGACCAGCCATTTCATACAGCAGCAGTTACCAGGAAGACCATGCCAAAGAGAACACACAAATCTACACCAATCCATCACCATTCCTGAGAGCATAATTCACAGACTAGTTGTTCAACTGAGATAGCCTCAAAACCGTCTTTGTTCTCAAGAGACAGCTTTTGTGATGCAATTCCAATGAAAATTTTACATGTTATTGTAAATAATAAAGCAAAGCCATACTCATCAATACCTCTTTCAAAGATACATCTTCATGTCAATTCATAATAAAATAGGTTAAAACTCAGGCTTATTAAATATGCCTGATATTGGTAGTGTTTAATTCTTTAAAATTCCTCAACTATTAAATGGGTGAAGCTATACAACTACAATTTAAAAAATAAACAGTTAAATTTTTGTTTATTATTGGATGTGATTTGCTGAAGTGTGACACCTATTTTGTCAACACAAGACCCTGTTCTCGTCAGTAATTGTGGCCATGTAAAACTTCACTGTAATTAGGACACTGTATATGTACAGTCATACTAGTTTGGATATACTGGCTTCATTCCACTCTGTTTATTTTATGTGATTTTAATACGTGGTGGACAAGAGAGAGACTTGAGTTCTTTTTTCAGAAATCAGCTTGAGACTTTTTTTTAGAAGTACTATTTCTACTAAAATTGAATCTGTGACTTTAAGTAAAATGTGCTGAAATACAAAAGCAAAATATCTTCTCATCATCGATAATGGCATAATGCTAAGATCACCCATAAGATATGAGCATTCTCATACATCGTATTTATTGTTAATCAGCTTCACAAAACATAATCTGAATTTTATTTTTTTTAGCCAAACCTTTTGAGTCATTTTGATAAGGTCAACAGAAAGCACAGTCTTTTAACATTAGGTGATCAACTTTTTGACAATGGCGAGACCAGCATAGCTAATGGAATAATAGCCTGCAGGGTCCAGCTAAATATGATATACGCATGTAATCACCCTCTGCGATGACTATTCAAAAGTAATCCCTTTAGCTCTGAACTGCAACATATATTTCAACAAGGCAAAACCCCTATGAAGAAATTCTCTGCAGACCACACTAGTACAATACAGCCTTCATATCCCGCGCTCTGTGTTCATGGCTTATAGTGAGTTTTAAATTTAAGGTAATGACTACTGTATATTCATGTGAGCATACAACAATACTTTGATTTGTTGTGGAAAGGTTGAATCCATTACCAGGGGTCTAGTCTATAAACTCTGACACAACCTTTATATATGAGTTATTATTTACCCTTTTCTGGAATAAGGCCACTAAAAATGTTTTGCAGGACAAAATTATAAAACTTCATTCACCTTTTCACGCACCAAACTGCCAGGGTGTATCTCTTCCATTTCAATTCGTACTCTTCTACAGATAACATTTTTAAAATCTCATTTATAGATAATATTGCATTATGTGAAAATTACCTTCCATTGTTTTCAAATAGAGGGATGAGATAGTAGCATTGCTGCAATTCAGCATGGCCTGGCTTATCTATTGCAGTATGTGGGGATGCAGAAAGAGAGGGTATAAAATGAGATCCTTTTGTTGCCCACTTGAAAGAGTCTACCACTGGAGAATGTCTTCACTATTAACAATCGAGAAGTGCCCAGTTCTATTGAAATGGTGGACAGTATAAGCAAATATCATATTTCAACTTTTTATTGGTTTCTCTTGGCCTCTCCTGCTGGTGTGGCGTTGGTCTCAGTCTTCCAGCTTCCTTGAAATTTCACAAATTGAACATCTCAAATCACACCCTAAGTAAGACCTACAGCACTAAGACTAAATTAGAATTCACAGAGTGCTTTTGCAATGATGGAACCAAGAGTCAACAACCCAGCAGTCCTCAACTTATTGCAATTAATGTTTAAGTGACAGTCAGACTCCTCATTTGCAAATTGGAAGAATGTAGATTTTTCAAATCTTAGTTTTCCTTTCCTGCAAACAAATGCAAGTACCAGAAAACCTGAAAGACAAGTTTAAATGTTCCCCTATGTAAATTAATCATTGCTACAAATTTCTAGCATGGAGAATGTGTAACTGTTTTTGATTTAAACTGGTCGGGGTGGCCTAAGCAGAGGAGAAGAATAGTAGCGTATACTGCTATTCTCAGAGAATCTACTTAGGAAATACTCCACAATAAAAATCACCTTTCTCAGCATCTGGGAAACAACTATTTGAGACCAAGCAGGCTTAATTTCAAACTTAGAAAATCCAAGAGAGACTTAAGAGACACTGTTCCATCCTGCCAAGCCAGATGGAGTGCTAAATTCAAAATATTAAATACTATAAAATGAGCATTATATAAGACAGTTCTTTATATTACGATGTAAGGGAAAATATTAATCTGAAAAGTTCAAGGCAGTTCTTTATCTAAAAGAATAATAGAACATATTGGATAAGATGAAGACTAAGCTCCTATTGCAGAAAGCCTCCAAGTGATGATAGTTTAAGAATATGAAAGGGTTTCTCCCATAATCCTGAAGTGAGCATTGTGTGAGATAGTCCATGCTCATGGGGGCGTGGGGTCTATCATATTGCTCTACCATCCTACCACTGCGCCTGGCCTCTCTACTAGTTTGAACAAGTGGTTTTGTGTGTTTGGCGCGGGGGGGGGGGGGGGGGGGGTGCAAAATCACCTGCAATTGAGAACTACTGCCTTAAGGTGCTGAATGATAGAGAAATAGTCCCATTCAAGATAGAGGAAAGGGGGAAGTCCAAGGAAGAGGGAATGCCAATGCCTAACGCTGGGCCCATGCACAGTCCACTTTACTCTGTCCAAATCCACGGGTCAGAACTCAGTCATGTGGCCTTAATTAACTGTTTATTTGCTGATAGAAAAGATATAGAAGGGAGCAAAAAGCACCTTTCAAGTAAGAAGCAGAAGGAATTACTAGAGCTATGCTTTGTGTGGACAAGAGGGGATGAGATCTAGTCAAGGAAGTAAGGACGTGACCCAGATGAGAACACCGTAACAGGAAGGCAGCAGATTACACAAAATAGAAGCAGGCCTGGGAGTGGCTCTTGGCACAGAACTTGTAAAACTTTTTTCCTGCCTCCTTTTATTTCCTTTATGAAATTGGAAAAAAAAAAAATCATTGTCTGATAATGAACTTGCAGATGGAGGGAGGGCTGGAGATTTGAGAAAATAAAAAGAGTTAACAATCGCCTAAGAGAGTAGAAGAATGAATGAACAGGGCTGGGGATGTGGCTCAGGCGGTAGCGCGCTCGCCTGGCATGCGTGCGGCCCGGGTTCTGACCACATACCAACAAAGATGTGTCCACCGAGAACTAAAAAATAAATATTAAAAATTCTCTCTCTCTCTCTCTCTCTCTCTCTCTCTCTCTCTCTCTCTCTCCCCCCCCCCTCTCATTCTCTCTTTAAAAAAAAAAAAAGAATGAATGAACAGGTATATTTAATAGGATGGGTTGAAAGCATTAAGAGCCCACCTAATGCTGGTGCCCATGAAGCTAAAGTGAGGCTGCTCCACCTGGTTGCACCTTTGCTCCAGCCACATGAACCTATAGGTGCAGGAAAGGAACAAGCAGACAGTTGGATTTAACTAGGTTCTAGGTTTGTCAAGTGAGCATAACAAAATGAGGAAAGGGTAAAGAAGTCAAAGCTACATGTGAGGGAGTGACCATGAGGTTTAAATTGTATGAAGGGAGAGAACAGGTCACAATTTGGAGGAACGATGAAAAGTGGAAGGATTGGCAATCCGGATGGGGTGAAAGGGTTTCTGGGATTGGGGTTCCAGAGAGAGTGAGATAGAGAAATAAAAGATGGAAGCCAAGTCGTTAATACAGGAAACTGAGATTGAGAAGGGCTTGCATTTACTGGTAATGACAAGGTCTAAGAGTGCCCAGGAGAATTAATGGCTGAAGTGAGGTAAAGTATAAGATCTCAAAGACCAGGAGTGAAGGAATCGAGACCCAAGGTGGAATACTCACATGTACATTGAAATTACTAAATTAAGGAAGTAGTAGTAAAGCGACAATAAGCCAATGATAAAGTCAACTGAGAATTATTCCAATTGTAGATAGAATACAATGAGTATAAGTGGTTGATTGTATGATCTGATGACATGAGTTTTAGGGTGGGAAATGGGACGGGGAACAAATACAAGGACATTGCCCATCTCCAGGTCAGTAGTAAGAAGACAGAAAAACAAAAACGTATTTGGGCTGGTAGTATTTTTAGAAAAGAGTCAAATTTCTGTTAGATTAAGAAAGTAAACCGAAATTCAGAAAACAGGGAGATAATATAGGGTATGTTGCTAAAAATAGACCAAATTTTCCATTTCCTATATTCCAAAAAGGATACAGTAAATAAGGGTGGACCTGAAAAACTGAGGCATCATAAGCAGGGATTGAGTATCTTATTAGATTAGTTCCAGTGGTTTTAAGACAAAAGCAAAAGAGCAGATATGAAAGTTAAGCAACAAATTAACATGTCATACACACACACACACACACACACACACACGTGCGCGCGCGCACATGCTTGACTTCATTATTTGTATATTTTATATTGCCCTCTAAATTAATATTCCTTCTGAATATTGTTTTAACAAGCCTTCTTATCCCCAAAAGATGGACTTTCCAGTTTCAAGGTGACTGATCCATTTGCTATTTTATTATATCACAAGAATTCTGTGGGTCAGGAATTCAGGCTGGGCTTGGTTGGATGTAGATTGAGGTAACTAAGTGGTACTCAGCTGACAGGTGGGCTGGTTCAAAGGGTCCAAGGCAAATTTGCTCACAAACTGGAGCCTCAGTTGGGATGGCTGGCAGTCTGAGCTCCGTTGGGATTCTCCGTACCATCTGCCATTCCAGCATGGCAGTCTCAGAGCAGGAGGACTTCTTCCATAGGGACTTGCTTCCTCCAGTTGCAAGCATTCTAAGGCAACCAGGTGGAGGCTGTATGGCATTTTCAGACCTAGACTGAGGAGTCAAGTTCAATACTTCTTCCGTACTCTGTTGATTACAAAAGCCCTGAGGGAATCCAGTTTCAAGAGGAAAGAGATTATATTCTGCTTCTCAATGGGGCGTTGACAAAGCCCTGGTATGGAGGAACATGTGGAGTGAGAGATACTGTTCTGGCTGTCTTTGTCCAGTGCAATCTGCCCTGGTGGTCCACACACCCTTATCACATAGGCAATAACAATTGTTACCCCATAAAGGGGTAACAAAATATCTTTCACTCCCAGGTTCAAGCTCAAAATAACTCTAAAGTGCATTCACGATAAACGACTAAATTTATGGTGTTTTTTTTTTTTTCTTTAGGAGCCTCTAGAGGATCCTCAACAGAAACTATTGCTCAAAATTCAGGACAATCAGAAGAAGTCACCAGGTATGACAAACTGATGAAAGATTTCTATTAAGTACCCCCTTTGTGCAAGATAATAAATATGATCTTATTTTCCAGTCACAAAAAGATTAGTTGCATCTGGCAATTGATAAGCTAATACTAAAAACCTACTTTAAAAAATCACCCGTTTACTTTTAAATATTATGTAGTTTAAGTATTTTTAATCTTTAAACTGCATCTGAAAATTATAAAAACACAAAATATCTTTCAAAGAAAGCATTTTTTTGCTTTCTAGCCCAATATAAAAGTTAATTGAATAATTTATTTTATTTCAGATCTCCAGATAATCAAAAAAAAAGAAACTGAAAGAAGAGTTTGACTCAACATCAAAGCAAGAAGAAACTTATCATGTCTCTTTAGACTTCATTCCTATAGTAGGAACATGTTGCAAATAATATAGAGTTAAATGAAACTGACTATGACAATGTTTTATTGGATTTTTGTATTGCACTATAGTACTACAAATTTAGCCTAAAACATCTAAATCCGTGAAAATAAAATATCTCCTAAATGCTTAGAAATATCAACCATTATCCATAACATATACTGTAAAAATTTTTCCTGTTACCCACTACTCCACAAGAATAGTGCTATCATAGAATCAAAATGTAGTTGTTTCTGATGAGAAAATAATTGCAAGCTTAAAGAAATCTTTCATGCTGAATAAATGCAAGATAATATTTACTAAAATTCCAGGGAAACTTTCCAACATAGTTAAACAGATTATAAGCAATAAAGATGATTGCATTGAAAAGTAGGGTTCAACTTGCTATGTAAAAGTACATTTTATGCTTTTAGCTGGTAGTACATAACCTGGTTATCCATGTTACTTTTGAAAGTTTAAGCAAATCCTTCAATCTCAGTACCCTTCTTTAATGTATCTTGCAAATGAAAAGACATGATTGAAATTGTTGTATGTATATAACTTCTGGTCCATGAATGTAGTACGTTACCTGTAATAAAGATGTTCATTCCCATTTAACCTTGGTCAGTATGCATGTGATTCTGGTTCCATTTCGTTGTGGTTTGGATGAGAAGTGTCCCCCAAAGCTCATGTGTGATAAAATGCAAGAAGGTTTAGAGGAGAAATGATTGGGTTATGACAACCTTAACCCAATCAGTGAATTAATTCCCTAAGGGATTAATGGTAACTGAAGGGTGGGTAGGGTGTGCATGGAGGAGGTGGGTCTTTGGGGGTGTGACTTTGAGGGGTATATATTTTGTATCTGGCAAGTGGAATCTCTCTCTCTCTCTCTCTCTCTCTCTCTCTCTCTCTCTCTCTCTCCTTTCTAATCATCGTGTGAGCCACTGCCTTCCACAACACTCTTCCACCATGATGTTCAGCCTCACCTCTGACACACTAAGGAATGAAGCCATCTGTCTGTGGACTGAGGCCTCTGAAACCTTGAGCCCCCAAATAAACTCTTCCTCCTTAAAATTGTTCTTGTCAGGTCTTTTAGTCACGGCCGTGAAAAGGCATTTGATGCTTCCTGATTGAAGGATAGAGAATAACCCTGGAGCAGCGAATGAAGCAGCAGTGGTCACCCAGGGAGGTGGCTCAGGACATCCCTGCAATGAATATGATTCAGGGTAAACACCCAACAACTGTAGGGGAGCCGTATGCAAAAATGTCTTCCAGTGGTGTTAATTCAACCAGAGAGCCAATTTCCACAGCATCCTGACTCCTGAATTGTCCTTCATATACAGACTCCTATGGGTTGTTTTGCCCTAAAATAAAACTGATTCTCTCTTTAAATCAATCCCAGATGTCCACCTTCAGAGACATAGATTACAAAATATTGCAACAGAGGTCTTAAGGAAGGAAGAGGTGTTGAAACACAGGTGGTTAAAGGAGGTCTCTGAGAGTAGACCTTTTCAATGATCATCAGTTATTCTTTTTCCAGAAATGTCCTAGTTTAACTAGAAACAGTCAGCTAAAAAGGGTGATGTTGTCTAGGAACAGATTAATGAAACATTCAAAAGCAGGCTAAATTATAAGTAAAAACTTAACATAAAATAAAGGTGACTTTAAAAAACAATGGGAAAAAGGTGGACCACTGAGACCACAGGAACAGAATCCATAATGTTTCTTTATCTGACTTCATCAAATAAGACCGAACACTCAAATAACAATCCAACAGGGAGCAACATTTTGCTAATCTTGAGCTGGGAAACACATTTCTAAGCAATAAATCAAGGTCAGGGGCAAAACTAAGAACCACTAAAACATACACTTAAAGATCTATATAGTGTCATGTACACCAAAAAAAAAAAAATAGCCCAATCAATAAGTGGGCCAAGGAACTGAACAGACACGTCTCAGAAGATGATATATAATCAATCAACAAATATATGAAAAATGTTCAGTATCTCTAGTAATTAGAGGACTGCAAATCAAAGCTACTCTTAAGGGTTCATCTCACTCCAGTCAGAAAGCAGCTATTAAGAGCACAACAATAGGTGTTGGCAAGGATGTGGGGGAAAAGCACACTCATACATTGCTGGTGGGACTGTAAATTGGTACAGCCAATATGAAAAGCAGTATGGAGATTCCTTGGTAAGATGGGAATGGGAATGGAACCACCATTTGACCCAGCTATCTCACTACTCAGTCTATACCCAAAGGACTTAAAAACAGCATACTATAGTGACACAGCCACATCAATGTTTACAGCAGCACAATTCACAATAGCTAAACTGTGGAGTCAACTTAGATGCTTCAGTAGATGAATGGATAATGAAAATGTGGTATATGTACACAATGGAATACTATTCAGCATTAAAAGAGAATAAAATCATGGCATTTGCAGGTAAATGGATGCAGTTGCATAATATAATGCTAAGTGAAGTTAGCCAATCCAAAAAAAAAAAAATGCCAATTGTTTTCCCTGATATAAGGAGGCTGATTCATAATGGGGTTGGGAGGGGGAAGCATGAGAGGATTAGATGAACTCTAGATAGGGCAAAGGGGAGGGAGGGGAAGGGGGAGGCAGGGCATGGGGATAAAAAAGATGGTGGAATGAGATGGACATCATTACCCTATGTATGAAGACATGAATAAGTATGAATACACTTTATATACAAGAAAAAAATCTATACAGTGTTGTATACACATAATTAATTAATTAAAATTTTAAAAAATTATCTATACAGCGAAAATATTATTAAATAAAATCAAAAGAGCAATGACAACAGGAGAAAAGTTTGCAAAACAAAACAAGCCAATGCCCATAAAATACAATTATTTTTTTTTTAAAAAAAGATGAAAAAGAAGAGGAATACAAAGAAGAAGAAAGAGAAAGAGAACCTAGTAGAAAAATAAAAAGTATATAGACAATTTGAATAATTAGAAAAAATATTAATACATGTAGTAAAAATAACCAAGCTTGACCACTTTTGCAATACTGGTGGGAATATAAAAGGTGTTGTTACTGCAGAAAACAGTATGTCAATTCCTCCAAATATTAAATATAAAATTACCATGTTATCCAGCAATTCCATTTTTATATGTATACCCAAAAGAATTAAAAGTTGGACTTACACATGTATTTATAAAAGAGTAATAATAGCACCTAATAGCACCATTATTCCTAATAAAAAGCAGACCCAACCCAAGTGTCAGTCAATGATGAATGGTATTTACACACAGAGTAATATCAATTGGCCTTAAAAAGGAATAAGATCCTGATACATGCTATAATATGGATAAACCTTATAAACATGATGAGCTAAACCAGAACAACAGGACAAATATTGTATGATTTCATCTATGTGAGATACCTAAAATAAGTAAATTCATAGAAATAAAAAGTAAAATTGTGGTTATCAGGGCCTGGGGGAAGATGGGGTGGGAGTTAGTGTTTAATGGATGCAGTTTAAACTTAGGAAGATGAAGAAGTTCTGAAGACGATGGTGGTTATGGTTGCACAACAATATAAGTGTGGTTAATGCCACTGAACTGTGTGGTTAAAAATAGTTAACAGACAAAAACATAGCCAATTAAAAAAAAATAGCCAAGCTGTCTAAAGATCAGAGAAATGCAAACTAAACATTAAATATCACTTTCTACTAATCAAATTAACAAAAATTTAAAGATTGAAAATATCTAGTTGTGGCTAGGGTTTAGGATGAAGAACATTTTCTTATGCTATTGACAGGAGTAGAAGCTGTATTGCCTTTTTTGTAATCAATTTGGCAAAACTTATCTAAATGTTAAAATTGAATGTCCTTTGAATTAACATTCCTACTTCTAGAAATAACTTCTTCAAGCTATTCAGAACAAGTGAGAATAAGTGCATAAATATTTACATTCAAGAATGCTCAACACATATCATCTGTGATATTACAAAAGTGACCATCTTAAAATTCATTAACTTGGAAATGGCTACATAAATTATGGTATATCCATACTACGATATAATAGGGAGGCTGAGGCAGGAGGATGGCAAGTTGGAAATCAACCTTGGCAACTTAGGAAGACTTTGTCTCAAAATAAAAAGGACTGGTTATGTAGCTCAGTAGTAAAGCACCTCTGAGTTCTATACCCAATACCAAAAAAAATTATGATGTTGTTTAATGTATAGTCAGGGAATTATGTTGTTATGGATTGGATGTGAAGTGTCCCCCAAAAGCTCATATGCAAGAAGGTTTAGAGAAGAAATGGGTTACAAGAGCCTTAACCGAATCAGTGAATTAATCATCTAGTGGGATGAATTGAGAGGTAACTGGAGGCAGGTAGTGTGTGGCTGGAGGAGGTTGGAATTGGGGTCGTGGCTTTGAGGTATATATTTGTATCCAGTGAGTAGAGTCAGTCTCTCTCTCTCTCTCTCTCTCTCTCTCTCTCTCTCTCTCTCTCTCTCTCCCTTCCTGATCCTCATGTGAACAGTTTCCTTCTACCACACTCTTCCTCCATGATGTTCAGCCTCACCTCAAGCCCCAAGAAATGGAGGTGGCCGTCTATGAATTGAGACCTCTGAAACCCTGAGCCTCCAAATAAACTTTTCCTCCTCTACAGTTGTGCTGGTTGGGTCTTTTAGTCGCAGAGGCAAAAATGTTGACTAAAACAGATGTCTACAGGACAAGGATGAGTTTGGGAGCCTTTTCCTTCCCTGCTTGTGACTTGGAGTTCTCAGAATCACTGTTGAATATGTGGGCAACATCCTGAGATGGCCAGACTAGACCAGGCTCAGCTCTGTGACACTTTATTCCAGTAAAATCCAGGACAGAGTGAGCTTTCAGGATCTCTCACCTGTAGTGAGAAATGAGGCTTTTGCCGAACTGGGACATTTCCATCCTGGAAAGCTTTCTTAAACGGGAGACTGACTCTCTGTGAATCCTAGGCTTCTCTGTCCCTTGCTCCCTATCTATGCATAATAAATTTGCTTTGTTTAATTTATGTGGGTGTGCTGCCTTCCCAGACTCATGCAAGTGGATTGATACTGGTGTGTGGTATTGGTGACATGTTTAGAGTCCTCTCCTGTGATTGATACCAGTGCACAGTGAACTTGCTTCACCATGTCCGAGGTGTATTGTTGAAAAAAAGTGGAGATACTAGGGAAAGAAATTGACCAACTTCATCATTTTCTGTTTGCAAATATGAATAAGTAACAATCAATCCCACTATTATGTATGATCATAATGTGCCAATAAAAAATACTCTAGTATGACAGCAAAGAAAGGAAGAAAGAAAAGAAAAATAAATGGGCCCACAGAGAGGAAGTAGCTACACATTCCTTTTTGAAGTTATATCGGACAAAGTCACACCACCTAGTTAGTGAAGCCATATGTTAAACATCATAAGCATGCCAACACTATCAGGATAGGAAGCTCCAAAAATGAGCAGATGACAGCATTTGCTGTAACATGACTGAACTTCAATAAAAATTATAAGGACCATTTCACTACCAGATTATTATATTTTAGCCCTCCCTGTTTTACATGTAAAATTTAAAAGAAGCAGTTTGTGAAAAATAAGATCATTCAAATATAAAGGAGTAAATAAAACTGACTTTTAAAAATTCAAGTGATAAAGGCCAAAATGTAGGAGTTAAAACTATTAAACTTCTGGAAGAAAACACAGAAAATTGTTATAGACTTGAATTAGGTAAATAACTCTAAGAAGACAAAGTTTATGAACTGAAAAAATTGATACACTGTACTTCATCAAAATGAAAATTTTCTGCTTTTCTAAAAATAATTGTTAAAATAAAAAGACAAGACAGACTTGTTTAAAAAACTTGCAAAACAACTAATAAGGACTTGTACTGAGAATATGTAAATAATTTTTATAACTCAATAAAAGACAAAGAATGCAATCTAAGAAATGAGCAAAAGATTGGAACAGGTATTTCAGCAAAGAAAATATATATGTGGCAAATAAGCTTTCATCATCAGGCATTAGCAAAATGCAAATTTAAGTAACAATGAGATATCACTACAAACTTACTAAAAGGGCTAAAATTAAAATGTTTGACTATACCAAGTGCTGACAAGAGTGTGGAAAACCCAACACACTCAAAATCGCTGGTATGAATGCAAAATTGTACGAGTTTGGAAAATAGTTAAGCAGTTCCTTATAAACTTAACAATGTATCTTACGACCCAACAAACCCACTCTAAATATTTACACAAAAGAAATGAAAACGCGTGTGCACACAAATACCTGTATATGAATATTTATAGCAGTTTTACTCATAATAGCTAAAAACTGGAAATAACCCAAACATCCATCAGCAGTAAATGGATAAACAAATTTTGGTACATTTGTAGAATAAAATATAACTCAGCAATAACATGAAAGCAACTGCTGATAAATGAAACAACAGAATGAATCTCAAAAGCATTAGGCTAAGTAAAAGAAGCCAATTGCAATTCCATTTATGAAACAGTCTGGAAACAACAAAATTATGTACAACAGAAACCAGACAAGTGGCTGCCAAGAGCTGGGGGGGGGGGGGCGGATAGGGGGAAGGAAACCAACCACGAAGGAACAGGAGGGAGAGCTGGGGGGGTCATGGAAATGTTCTGTGTCCTGATTGTATGGCAATTGTGTGACTATACACATCTGTCAAAGCTAATTTAACTGCACACATGAAGAGGCTGAATTTTACTATGCAAACTATAACTCAAAATATAAATAAAGCAAAAAAGAAGTACATGGCTACAGAATAGATTCTTCCCAGTCACATTTTTATTTACATGTAGTTATGTATACTTGATTATTTATAATTTTATATGAGTATAAGAAAAAGGGGTGTTAGCAGGTACAGTGGCACATGCCTATAATCCCAGCAGCTAGGGAGGTTGAGGCAGGAGGACCAAGAGTTCAAAGCCAGCCTCAGCAATGGCAAGGCACTAAGCAACTCAGTGAGACCCTGTCTCTAAATAAATTATTTTTTGAATAAAGGGCTGGGGATATGGCTCTGTGAAAATCTCCCCTGCATTCAATCCCTGGTACAAAAAAAAAAAAAAAAAAAAGAAAGAAAAGAAAGTTCTTAGATGATCTAAATCCAAATATGAACTTTGCTTATCTGTAGGAAATGGGTATGAGGACAATTTTACTTTTTATTTTACACATATCTGTATTGCTAATTTTTAAAAAAGATTCATATGTTACAACAAATCCCACATTATGTATAATTATATTGCATCAATAAAAATATTTTTCTAAAAGATTCTCCTACCTTGGTGTACCATGTTTTCTTAACAATTTACATTACTAATATCCCACCTCATCTAACTTAAGAAATAAAATTAACTCTGAGAAATTTTTTTTTCTTTTTATAAGAATAATTCTAACTTCCAAGTTCTAAACTCAAACAGCACATACCTTTTTATTTTTTCTCTGAAACATTTTGTGTAATAACTGCCTTCGCCACAGTGTTGTCTCCTTGAATTAATCTTAAGGCCCCTTAAAAAGATGTCTGGAAAGTTTTGTGAAAATATTTTTAATCAAAATGCCATCTTTGAAAACACTTTGGGAAATTAGATATATCAGACATAAACCTGTCAACAAGGTCAACAGAAACCAGAATTTATAACCAAATGCTAAACAACCACACTGCCATCGCTTCTGATAGATTTAATCAAAAGGTTTCTTTGGCGTTTTCTCCTTAAATTTTGATTTGAGTCATTTTTATTTGTGAAACTGAAAACAAAATCAAGGTTTTATGGGTGACAGATATAAATCACAATTGCATCGAATGCTAGTTTTTATCTATAAAATGTCCTTCTGTAAATAATGCAGCCAGGACCACTTACTGAGAAAATGTAAGTATTTATAATGGTCCCTAATTCCATTTTTATCAAATTGACAGTGCCTAAAATACAACATTCAATAACATACTATAGCTACATTATCTTTTAGTCTTACCTTTCAAAAACTGCTATGATATGATACCTTTTTTGATTTTCAGATTGTTACTAGTAAGGTTCCCTAAAAGGCTGGGGATGTACCTCAGTGGTGGATAGAGCATTTGCTTAGAAAGTACAAGACCCTAGGTTTAATCCCCAGTATCAAAAAATAAAAATAAAAGATAAAGGAGGAAAAAGCATTACAGTTGTTTGTGGATTGCAGAAAACAAATATGTGCTTACTCCGACATTTTATAGATCAGTGAATAGATTCCAGTAGGCATCCTTTAGTACGTTTTTAAAGTCCCCTGAATCTTGCTCGCCTCCCTCCCCTATTCTGTTCCCGGAAGACCTCCTTTCCTCCCAGGACGGTGGTAAGTATTTCCACAGAGGGAGGATGGGATATGTATCAGTCAGCTTTACATCACTGTGACAAAATGCCTGGAAAAATCAACTTAAAGGAGGTTCTCCTTCATGGTTGCTTGGCCCTATTGATTTGGGGCTTGTGGCGAGGCAGCATATCATGGTAGAAATGTGTAATGGAAGAAACCTGTTCACCTTATGAACAGTGGCTAGGAAGCAAAAAAAGAAGGAGTTTGGATCCCAATATCCTCTTAAAAAGCACACCCCAAATGACCTAATTTCCTTCCACTGGGCCCAACCTTCTAAAGGTTCCACCACCTACCAATAGCATACAGGCTGGGACAAAGCCTTTAGTCTGTAGGCCTTTGAAGGGCATTTATGATCAAAACCTAACAGTTTATATCAAAATGTAAAGGTTTGGGGGTGTAGTTTTAGTAGAAGAGCATTTGCCTAACATGTGGTATTGGTTTGCTAACCTGCACTGCAAGGAAAAAAAAAAAAAAAAACCTCAGGTGACGTTAAAGCTCAGTGGTAGAAAACTTGCCTAGCATATGTGATGCCCTGGGATCAATCCCCACCACTGCAAAACAGGTGGGGAGATGCTCACCATCTCCAGCAGTCAGAGAAATGCAAATTAAAACCACTCTAAGATACCATCTCACTCCAGTAAGAATGGCAGCTATTATGAAGTCAAACAATAACAAGTGCTGGCAAGGATGTGGGGAAAAAGGTACACTTGTACATTGCTGGTGGGACTGCAAATTGGTGCAGCCAATTTGGAAAGCAGTATGGAGATTCCTTGGAAAACTGGGAATGGAACCACCATTTGACCCAGCTATTCCCCTTCTCAGACTATACCCAAAAGACCTAAAAAGAGCAGACTACAGGGACACAGCTACATCAATGTTCATAGCAGCACAATTCACAATAACTAGACTGTGGAACCAACCTAGATGCCCTTCAATAGATGAATGGATAAAAAAAAATGTGGCATTTATACACAATGGAATATTACTCAGCACTAAAAAATAACAAGATCATGGCATTTTCAGGGAAATGGATGGCATTAGAGCAGATTATGCTAAGTGAAGTTAACCAAATCCCTAAAAAACAAATGCCGAATGTCTTCTCTGATATAAGGGGGGGTGACTCAAAACAGAGTAGGGAGGAAGAGCATGAGAAGAAGATTACCACTAAACAGGGAAGAGAGGTGGGAGGGAATGGGAAGGAGAAGGGGAATTGCACGGAAAATGGAAGGAGACCCTCATCGTTATACAAAATACATATATGATGGTGTGAGGGGGAAGAAAAAAAAGAGAGAGAGAAATGTGTAGATTGGATAGAGAGGGGATGGGAGGGGAGGGGATGGGAGGGGAGGGGAGGGGAGGGGAGGGGAGATAGGGAGGGCAACAGAATACAACAGACACTAGTATTGCTGTATGTATATACGTGGCTGTATAACCAATGTGATCCTGCAACCTATACACGTGGAAAAATAAGAATTCATACCCCATTTGAATCAAATGTATGATATATCAAGATCATTGTATTGTCTTGAGCAACTAATTAAAAAATATAAAAAAAAACAGGTGGGGGAAGAAATGGCAAAAGCTAAAGATAGTTAATTTTCAAGAGTCATGTTTATTTATTTTTGTTTATTTTTTGCTGGGGATTGAACCTAGAGGTGCTTAACCACAGAGCCACATCCCCACCCCTTTTTTATGTTTTATTTTGTGACAGGGTCTCACTAAGTTGCTTAGTTAGAGCCTTAGCTTCTGAGGCTGGCTTTGAAATTGTGATCCAATTCACCATTTCTACGAGGCTGAGCTTCCCCAGCTGCTGGAATTACAGGTGTGTGCCTCCGCACCCAGCAAGAACCATATTTAAAATTGGAATACAGAGAGTCTTCAGAAAAAGAAATGAACATAACTTCTACTAAGGCAAGAGCTTTTAATGCTTTCTTTCCGATGTTACTTTACCCAGATTTTGTTGTGGGGTTTTTTTGTACTGAGGATTGAACCTGGGGGTACTTTACCAACTGAACTGCATACCCACCTCTTTTTTTTTTTTTTTTTTTTTTGAGACAAAGACTCACTAAGTTGCTGAGGCTGGCCTCCAACTTGAGATCCTCTTTCCTCAGCCTCCCTGAGTCACTGAGATTACAGGCATGCACTACTGAATCTGGCAACCAGATTTTTTTAATCTAATATCATTATTACTGCTTACAATTATCTCCCACCCACCTCCCCCTACACACACATACACATACTTAGATATTATAAAGTATAACCTAGGGAATAATGTGACCATATAATGATTATGAGATTTTTTAAACACTATCTGAATTGACTGAAAATTAAGGAAAGAAAAAGACTCAAATGATGTAGACTAATTAGCACTTCACTGAAAATTGTTTCTCTTTCCAAAAAATTTGCCTTTGTATTTAGCTCCTCAAGCTCTACTCCAAGTAATCTTTCTTGGTGGAATCCTATCTATAACTTCTAAAACTTCAATGACACTGAGTATATTCTAATTACCTCAGTGTTTTCCTGGATAAAAATCTCTATTAATTAATTATTTGCTTGGACAGTCTAGAATTTACCAAGCTGAATAAATATGGTCTCAGAAAACAAAAAGCTTGTCACCAGCTCTAATCTCTAATATCTCAATCATGTCCTGCACACATTACTGATCAAAGAAACACAAAACAATAACATTTCAATCTTTTGCCTACTGTTTCAGCTAAAATTACAAAGATTAAGAATAGTCAGTGTTGAAATCATGGGCAAAAAGAAGGAACTAGAAAAGTAAATTATAAAACAAAAACTATATATATATTCTGAGAGAAATTTGACCAAAAAGTCTGTATTAAAATTCTTTAAAAACTCTTTGACACTGAAACTTTATTTCGGGGAATTTATCCAGGAAGGCCAAAATCAAGGTATCCGCCATGTTGGGCTCTCAGAGAGAATCTAGAGAAGAATCAGCTTGGAAGCGTGTTTAGGTTGTTGGCCGAGTTCAGTTCCTTGAAGTTGTAGGACTGGGGTTCTGGTTTTCGATGGCTACCTTGAACAATTTGAGGACACCTTATTTCTTCCTGTAACCCCTCCCTCCTCACAGGCTTTCTGATTCCCTTTTTTTGCAACCAGCCAAGAAACATCCTCTACTTTTCAGGGCTAATGTGATTAATTTAGGCCCACGGCAGTCATCTTCCTGTCTGAAAGACCAACTGTACCCTATAACGTAATACAACCATGGGATTGATTTTTCTTCATTTGCATAAGTTCCAGAGATTCAGAGGGTGGGGGGGAGTAGTATTTGGGAGGATCATAAATCTATTTACCAATCATGGAACTAAATACAATAACTGAAAATATATTTGATATTTGGTATCCCCATCCAAAAAATATAAACTAGCTATTAAATATTTCTGAAGCAATTTGCAATCAGCTGCTGCTTTAGGTCTCCATCCTCTCCCCAGGCCCTAGATATTCTCCAGCCCCTCCCTGAGAAGACTGGTGCCTGCTATTGCAGTGACCCCAGGCCCCAGTCTGTCCCTTCTGATGCTTGGTGCCCAGCAAGTAATGATCATTAAATATTTTGAACATTGTTCCTGGATTTAAATCCATATTCAATGACAGAAAAGAAAGATACTTGAATACTATTAAGCAAGGTTCAATCTAGGTTTTAAGAAAATAAAAAGGAGATAAAAACAAAGAAGGGAGGGAGGAAACCAGAGCTGCCTTTATTTTGTCCATTTTACGTATTGTAGAAAGCATGATTTCTGGCATGGAGAGATCAGATAGGAGCATAGGCGTCATGCACTATACAAGCTAAAGAATCCAGGAACTGCCATATATTCCCTCTCAGATTTCTAGAGACTTCTTTAAATGCGTGAACTTACTCAGCATTTGCAAACGCTCATAAAACCTGCTGGTGGGACTGTAAATCGGTCCAGCCTCTCCAGAGGGCAATCTGGAAATAAGTATCAAAATGCTTTGAAAGAGCACAGCTTCTGACTGCGTGTTCCTCTTCTAGGAATTTATTCTAAGTAAACAATAATGAATGTGCACTCAGATTTCTCCCTAAGACAATCTATTGCAGTGTTCATTCTAGTAATAAATAATTAGAAATCACCTAAGGTCTACAAATAGGGCATTAAACTAAATAAATTATGGGTACCACCTTGTGATGGGGAAAAAAAAAGATGGTCATTAAGTATCATATTGTGGAAGAGTAGTTAATGGCATGAGGAAATGTTCAAGATAAACTGAGGATTTAAAATTTGTTTTGATTATTTTACCTTCTGTATATTTTTTTCAAATAAGAAGCCAAGTTTTGGAACTTGCTTGAGTGCACTTTATTGGCATGGAAAGCACATGGTACATTTTTAGTGGAATAAAGCAAGTTGCAAAGCAAAACAAAAACAAAACTATAGTTTATTTTTAAGGTGACATAAGTGATTTGAGTTTATGTTCAGATCGTGGGTCTGCCACTTAGTAGCTGAGTGACTTTAAAGTCACTTACCTCCTAATGCCTCAATTTCCTTATCTTTAAAAAAAAATTAAGGTTGGGGATGTATCTCCATGGTAAAGCACTAGCTTACCAGGTGCAAGACCCTGAGTTCAATGCCCAGCACCAAATAAATAAAGAGCTGTGACAACTCAACAATAAAATAAAGCCCAATTTAAAAGTGGGCACGTGATTTAAACAGTTTGGCAGTTCCTCAAATTGTTAAACACAGAGTTAATTTATGACCTGGAGAGTATACTCCTAGGCGTGTACCCAAAGCCATTGAAAACATATGTTCATACAAAAACTTCTAAGTCAATAGTCAAAGCAATATTCTTCATAATATCCAAAAACTGGAACAACCCAAAAGTCCATCAACTGCTGAACTGATTTTAAAAACAGACTATACCAACACAATGAAATATTGTTCATCATTGAAAAGCAATAAAATAGCAATATGTATTACAACATGGATGAATTTTGAAAACATGCTAAGTGAAAGGAGGCAGACACTAAAGACTATGTGCTGTGTGAGTTTATCTCTACAAAATGTCAGGAATAGGCAAATCTATAAAAGCAGAAGGTAGATTAGCTGTTGCTTAGGACCAGGATTAGGGCATGGAGAGGGTGTGAGGAGAACTGGAGAATGACTTTTTGGAGGATGATGAAAATTCTGAAGTTAGACAATGTTCAAGGTTGAACATCTTTGCGACTATACGAAAAATCACTCGATTGTTCAGTTTATAAAAAGGAAAATTTTTAAAAAATATTTTTAGTTGTCAATGGACCTTTATTTTATTTATTTATATGCAGTGCTGAGAATTGAACCCAGGGCCTCATACATGCTAGACAAGCACTCTACCACTGAGCCACAACCCCAGACCTAAGAAGGAAGATTTTATGGCATGTAAACTATATCTCAATAAAGCTGTTAACTTTTAAAGTAACAATAAAAGAATACAGATAATAACAGTACCTATGCTGTGGGTTGTTAAAAATATTTAAATGAGTTAATATTTTGCAAAATGCTTAAAAATACTTGATCCTGGGCTGGGGATGTAATTAGGTAGTAGAGTTCTTGCCTAACATGTGTCAAGTGCTTGAGTTCTGTTCCCAGTACCAAAAAAAAAAAACCACCTTGATCTATCATAAGTGCTATGTAAATTATCAATAAAAGGATGTTTCATCAAGGTAAAAATACATGTTTTGGTACACATACCCACCTACTCTCAACACATAGTACTAAATATAAAAATAATTTGTAATACATAAAACTGGTAAAATATTATATATTATTAATAAATGAATGATTAATAAATGAAAGATATGTAGAATATATATATTATTTGAAAAAAAATTGAACATATAAGATAATGCTATTTACTTTATATGTATAATATGTATATATTGTATATGTATGTGTGTGTGTTATACACATATATGTATACGTAAATTTTTTTTTCTAGTGCTGGGGAGTGAACCCAGAGGTTCTTTGCCTCTGAGCTACATCCCAGTCCTTTGTGTTTTGAATTTTTTAAATTATTTATTTGTTTGTTTATTTATGTATGTATTTATTTATGTGTGTGTGTGTGTGTGGTACTAAGGATGGAACCCAGGAGCACTTTACCACTGGGATATACCTCTGTTCCCTTTTTTGTTTATTTGCAACAGAACCTTGCTAAGTTGCTGAGATGGGCCTCTTACTTGCAAACCTTCTGCCTCAGTCTCCTGAGTTTCTGGGATTACAGGAGTTCACCTCTACACCCTACTGTATAGCCAATAGATGTGTGTATTATATATGTAAAATGTATGTATATAATTCATATATGTATGAAGAACAAAAATACCATGAGAAAAACTAGCAACTCAGAACAGTGTTTTCCTCTGGAGCAAAGGATCATGGAGGGGCACACATGAGACAGCAAGAATATAATGTTATATATTTTTAAAAATGCCTAACTGAAGCACATATAAAGATTTAATAAAGGTGAATGGTAGGCATTTAGGTCAAAATTACATTTTCTAAACTTATGTATAAAGAATGATTTTTAATAAATGAAGAAAATGTATATCTTCCATTCCTTAAAAAGAAAGAATTTTTGTTATACAAAACCATTATTCTTATTATTATCTTATGATTTTTTTCTTGGTAACTCATAATTTTTTGTTTAATTTCTTTCCTATTAGACACAATGGCAAAGTACCTTCTTCTCTCATTAAATGACTATTTTATTAAAAGATAATTTCAGATATTTTATAAAGGATCATAAGCAAATAAATTATTATAAGTTTCTCCAATTGCTGTTCCATTTCCAGATTATCTTTACAGTATTTTTTTATAGCTTACAAATTTTAACATTATTCAATGATTCCAGAGGAAATCATTTGGGCAAATTTCAACACCATTTTTTCTAAATTGACAGGGGAAAGTTGTATATATTTATAGTGTACAGCATAAAGTTTTGACATATACATACCTTGTAATATAGCTAAATCAAGCTATTTACCATATGCATTACTTCACATACTTCTTTTATTATGTAATGAAAAGACTTAAAATCTACTCTTAGCAATTTTCAAGAGTATGTCATTACTAACTATAATCATTATGGTGTACAATAAATCTTTTGAACTTATTTCTCCTGTGTAACTTCAACTTTGAGTCCTTCAACCAGCATGTCCCCAATCTCTTCACTCCTCCAGGTTTCTGTTAACTAACATTTACTGTACCTATGAATTGAACTTTTTAGTTTATACATACGAGATCAGACAGTATTTGTCTTTCTATGACTGACTGACTGCGTTTAACATAATGTCCTCCAAGTTCATTTATTTTGTTACAAATGACAAGATTTACCTTTTCATTTTTTTTAGGCTGAATAGTATTCTACTGCCTCTAAGTCAGTAATATTCATTTGTATTGGTCAGCATTCCATCACCATAATAAAAGGCCTTAGGCAAATAACTTATAAAGAAAAAGGTTTATTTTGGCTCAGAGATTTGGAAGTTCCAATTCATGATCCACTGATGACATTGTTTTGGGTCCCTGGTAGAATGCATGCAGGAGCTGACAGCTCACCTCAGGAGCCAGAGGCAAAGTGCAAAGAAGAGGAAGTGGCTGAGGTCTCACAGTCTCCTTCAAGGGCATGACCCAGATGACCTAAGGACCTTCAAAGCCCCACTTCCTAAAGGTTCTCCCACCAACTAGTAGTGTGATAGTGCAAGCAAGCCTTCAACACATGGACTTTGGACGACCCTTGTCAAACTACAGCACCAAACATCTGCTGATGGATGCTTAGATTGATTCCATCCTATAATTACCACAGTCTTATTAAAACCAGTTTTTAAAATTTGACATAGTATAAGGAAAAATCATTTCTATGTACTGTCAACTGAGGTTGATAGAGGAACATGATATTTGAGGAGTTCCTCATTTTCCTTCGACACCTTTATTCTTTGTATTCTTTCTTATGTCTAGATCAAAGATGATTTATCACAGATGTTGTTGTACATGACTTGGGTTGTTTTCCTGCCTTGTGAAATTTTAACGAGGCAAACTTAACATTTTGCTTTTTATTCATCCTTCATATGTGAAGAATCCCAAAGAGTACTTTTTCCTGAAAGACTCATGGCCTAAATGGAACTAAATAACTAAATAAAAACCTATCAGTACAATTTTAAGGGTTATTTTGTTTGATATTTGGATGCTAATTCAACAAACAATCCCAAAGACTAAGTTCAGCCTTTATAATATTTCTATTCTTTATTATTTAAAATTTATAAATATCTACCAGCTCACATAGAATATAATATTTAAGTTTTCTAACATATTATCTCATAACACTGATATTTATTTTAAATCCTTATACATTTACTATGTTTAATGGTCTGTTCTGTACATAAAACTAGCAGTGTTCACAATCAGCATTAATCACTGTTGTATTTTACTCCTACAGTGTTTATATTTATATTCTACAAGACCTACAGACTGACAACATTTAAATTACATGGAGTTGGGCTGGGGATGTGGCTCAAGCGGTAGCGCGCTCGCCTGGCATGCGTGCGGCCCGGGTTCGATCCTCAGCACCACATACCAACAAAGATGTTGTGTCCGCCGAGAACTAAAAAATAAATATTAAAAATTCTCTCTCTCTCTCTCTCTCTCTCCTCTCTCACTCTCTCTTTTAAAAAAAAAAATTACATGGAGTTCTTTTTCATTCCAAAGTTCATACAGAGTGCAAATCTATATCTCACAGTGAATACGTGGCTAATAACAGTGAACCTGGTTCTGTCCTAAACCTGCTATTGGTTTTGTCATGCAGATTCATTGTGATAGTAACATATGTCAACACCTATGTCAACACCTATGTCACTGATCTTGCAAAATGCTTAAGAATGACACCGAAGTAGGCAATTGGCTAGTCAGGCTTCCAAATGCCATGGCCTAAGCCAAGGGCAAAAATAAATAAATAAAAGGCCAAATAGTGAGGCTGATATCAAACTATGGGGTATCCCTAAAGCTTGAATCTCCTTTATGCCATATCCACATAGATACATATTCTAATTCTATATTTTAATTTGCATGTATATAAAAATAACATGGAAATGAGATACAGAGTTGCTGAGTGGATCATGCTATGGCTTCTCTTGTCCTTACTGATCATAATGATTATTCTCATCTATAACCCACTGCCGCTGTGACATTGGATAGCAGCTTCTCAGGCAACCATCCCTCATATCCAAATCCCAGTGTATTCCCCCATTGTTATAGAACTCCTTCCTGATGAACGTGGACAAAATGGGCTTCCTGGTGAATTCTGAATAAAAGAAGAAAACAAGATTATTTGAAGCATAAAAGGCATTCATATAAATGAATAAATCCTAGGAATCATTATCTGACTGGAATTGAAAAGGTAAAAATAAGACAAGAATGCTCATTTTGGTTTAGCTAAGTGGTACGCTATTCTAAGAAATGTCCATTTCTGGTAAGCAAGATGTAATTTTTCAATAGTGAATAATTGGCCTTGAATCTTCAGACTGTATCCTTTTCCAATTGCCCAACCCCCACATAGAAGCAAGAATAATGGTTTTCAAAGGTTTAGGTCTCAGACCCTAAAAATATATATATTAATGACCCTAAAAAGCTTTTGCCTATAATATAATCTATATTATATTTATATATTGATACTTACTGTATTAGATAACAAAACAGAAACATTGCAAATGTTTATGTGTTGGTCAGCTTCTGGTTGCTGTGTCCAAAGTGCCTGACAGGAGCAAATTAAGGAGGAAAGATTTGTTTTGACTCACAGTTCAGAAGTTTCAGTCCGTTGTTGGTCTACTCCATTGTTTTGGGCTGAAATGAGGCAAAACATCAGGGGATGGGTATTGGCAGTGGAAAGATGTTCAGCTCATACCAGTCAAGAAGCAGAGAGAGGGGCTGGGGATGTGGCTCGGGCGGTGGTGCGCTCGCCTGGCATGCGTGCGGCCCGGGTTCGATCCTCAGCACCACATACCAACAAAGATGTTGTGTCCACCGAAAACTGAAAAATAAATATTAAAAAAAGAAGAAGCAGAGAGAGAAAGAGAGAGGAAAGGGCTGGGGAAAAGAAATACTCTCAAGACACACCCAAGTCCTACTTGCAACCATGCACACCACCTACCATTTCAACTACCTCTCAGTAGTCCAGTCACCTTTCAATGGATGAACCCACTAATGGGGTTAGAGCCCTCCTATCCAACCACCAATGATCACTCTGAACATTTCTGCTTTGAGACTAAACAAACCTTCAACACTCAAGTGAGTCTTTGGGGCACACATCAAATCCAAACCACAACTGGTTTATTTTATTTTATTTTATTTCATTTTATTTTATTTTATTTTAAGGTAACATAATAAACACTTTACAAATTAATATAAAGTTATGTTTTATTTATATAAACTATATTTTCCAAAATAAAAAAAAAATAGTGAGGAGTGATTTACATTTAGTGAAAAGATTTACACTTTTGCAAATCTCTTTGAAGTCTGATTTAACAGAAGACAGCTGGATTTTCATATCTGCGTGTGCATTCAATCTCTTGTAATATATGATTTTGAAGGAAATCCAGCCTCACAATAGATGTGTAATTGGAAAAAGAAGACTATTTAACAGGCTGTTCGATAATTGTGATATCAAAATTTGACAGATGTAATTAAAAATTGCTTGCACTGTGAAATTTGAAAATGCACAAATGAACTTTTCCTGTCTTGTTGCATGAAACCATTGGTTTATCTTACATTTAAATCTACATATGATTTTTATAACATCACACACTGATCATTTGGAAAACAACAGATCAAAAAGTTAAGCAGATCTTCCGAAGGCTGACATTTTTATACAACATTTTTTTAAATCCCATTTATTAACATCACCTCCAACCTCATCAGAAAGTGTTTAAGTGTTGGGAAGCTATAGAGTTGATGATGGCAGATATTCAAGTCTTCCAAAATTCTAATTTTTACTTGAAAACTCCAATTTTATCACTGTCAACAAATACTGTCAGTTGCTCTTCTTGAAGTGACAGTCTCGCTTTGTTCATTTTGGAGAAAATGTCTGCCATTCTTTCAAGTAAAAAATGGTGTTCTTTGGAAAATAAAAGTGGCTGTTCAGCCTACCATTCAGGTTCACAAGTGATTTTCCTTTCAAGCACTGTGGCTAGATACTCAGAAGTGCCTTATGTATGCTTTCCATTTTGTCTTGTAGCATCAATTGTTATGTGGACTCAAGAATTGAGACTTAATAAAATTAATGCATTTTCCTCTTTTATTATAGATAGTAACAGAAAGTGGCTTTTTTTGTTTGTTTTATGTAAGTGCATGCTGTAAAGAAGCCAATGTCCACAAGCAGCTGGTTCAGCTGTCCGGACTTATAACAGTCTAACAATTTTACTCTCCATTCCTTCAGCACCATTCTATTTGCACTGATGCAAATGTCAACACAGTGAAAAGAGCAAATGATGCCTTAGTATCATTATGAAAATAACCTTAGCTTCACCAAGTGCCTGTAAAATTCTTGGAGATCCTCAAGGGTCTGTGGACCACAATTTGAGAATCTTTGGATTACACCGTCTTAATTTACTGTTTTCTGGCATGACTTGTTAATCCTTTCCCTTTCGTGAAAGGAATATCTTACTGTCTGTTTCAAAAACTACTAAACAAAGGCCATAGACTTTTTTAACTTATTATAAATATACATGCTATGGATATACCTGCAGAAATATAAAATCATATATGCACATGTAGCTTTTCCTTACAAAATGTTAGTAAGAACCAAAGATTGAAAACAATGTAGCCATTGATAGATTTGTGAAATAAATCAGGGTACATAACCATAATGGAAATGCACTATACCGAAATATACAAAACTATACAACAGACTGGGGTTGTAGCTCAGCAGTAGAGCCCTTGCCTAGCACATGTGAGGCATTGGGTTCGAACCACAGCACCACATAAAATTAAATAAATTAAGTAATTATTTTTTTTTAAAAAACCTATATAGCAGTAAACAAAACTGAAGGAAAAGAAAGAAAAGAAGAGGAGGAAGAGGAGGGAAAGAGAAGGAATTGAAAGAGGACAAGGGAGAGGTGAGAAGAGTAGAGGTCCTTTTTACACATTTATCACCAGGATAGACTTACTGAACATTTTTTAAAAAGGCAAAGTGCAGAGTACCAAATACAGCATGTGGTGTGGTTTGAACGTTTGTATCCTCTTTAAAATAATTTTTTAAACTTAATCACTAGCATGGTAGATTAAGACATGGGACCCTTAGAAGTAATTATATCATAAGGACTCTGCCCTCCCGGGTAGGAGTGATGCCTTATAAAGGGGCTTCACACAACCTTCACCCCATTTCCTCTCTGTTTTCCATCATTCAAGGACACAATCATAAGGAACCACCTTGTAGAGGTCAGGCATTCACCCCCTGGTGCCTTGATCTCCTGGACCTCCCAGCCTCCAGAACCGTGAGAAATGCATTTCTGTTCATCATAAATTACCCAGTCTTAGTTACTTTTATAGTGTCATGAATGGACTAAGACCTGCTATATGAAAAACCTCCTATTGCTTCTATTTGCATAAGGAAACAATAGGAGGGAACAAAAGGAACCAATAAAAAATGGTTATTAAAGGAAATTGGGGGGTAAAAGGAAGACAGAGACACGGGTAAAAACTAAGCCTCACAACATACATTATGTTTAGTATATTTTAAAAATGTTTGTATCATAAAAATATATTACCCACTCACAAAATATTTTAAGTAAAAAACACAGTATGATCACTTTTGTAAGCTGTACAATTTTAAGTGTTTTTTTAAAATCATTCCATTTCTACAAATCAATGAAGAATAATTTAGGTAATATCTCAGTATAAGCCTTTTGAGCAACTTCAAGAAAGCTTATATATCCCCAGACTCCAGAGTAAATTTCTTCTACATGTGTTCTACTGAAGCACACCATCGGTAGAGAGTACTCAGTATTCAGGCTGGGGGTGTAGCTCAGTGGAACAGCACGTGCTTAGCATGCACCAGGCCCTGGGTTTGATCCCCAGCACCACACACCCACATACAAAAACAGCACTTAGTATTTCCTTTTAAAGAGCAAACTGCTTAAATTATTTTCAAACTATCAAGTGTATTTGTTAATTGACCAATCAATTTACTTTCTTTCCCTGAAAACCACTTTTCTTTCCCTGAAACCAATTTTATTTAATATCTAGTTAATGAATGAAAAATTTACACTGTACTATGCTCATCTATATTTCTGTTTTCAGAGATAAACAGAAATATCTAGTTTTCACAGACTCCTCTAGAATACTTTTTATTGATAGTTTCATCTTTGCTGCTTAAACTCATTCGAATTCTCTTCCAATAATACATGTTCATACATAAAGATGAAAAGTGTAAAACTATTTTATTAGAAATATTGATTTTAAATTTAAGACTGTTGAGAATAAATTGCTTGTTTAAGAAAAGCCAGAGGGAAAACAGAGAACTAGGGCATTCTGTGTAAATAAGCACTGTTAGGGCATGCCATTCTCCTCATAATTTGTATGAGGAAATATTGTGCAATCACGTATAATTCATGTCTCTGAACCTCAGCTGCAAAGAAAAAAGGGATCTGTGACACAATATTGTCACAGATGATGTCTGTCAACTTAAATTCACGGTATGTACATAATACCTACCCACTTATTATTCTCCCTCCTTGTCCACTAAACATCTGGCAAATAAATATTTTGTCAGAAGAAAAACTCTCTCCAAAAACATCTGCAATATAATCTGAAGAACATAAAGGGTGTTTTTTTTAATCAGGTCCAATAAGTAGTGATCCAGCCAGTCAATATCCTTCAGCAAACCCTGCTTAGCCCCAAAAGACCCCTTAGTCACTGGACAGGAAGGGTTCTCCAGGAACTGTCCAAAGGAATCCTAATCAGGGTGACTAGGTTCTTCCTAGTGCATCATTCTATAAAGAGATAAGCTCTAAGCTAGGACTCTGCACACAGGTATGCGAGGATTCTGAAAAACATGACCTTCTTTAAAAGAAAGACAAATCACGCTGCACAGGATTTTAAGTGAAAACTAATTCTTATACTAGTGGATCTGTTAACATGGAAATTTTCAGCAACTCTTCCTGAAAATTCTATTAATTTCCCTGTTATGAATTCCACATGTGTTAGCCAGCTTTTCATCACTATCACCAGAAGACCTGACAAGAACAATTTAGAGGAGAAAGAGTTTATTTTGGCTCACAATTTCAGGGGTTCAATCCATGGTCAGCTAACTCCACAGCTCTGGACTCAAGTGAGGCAGAACTTCGTGGTGGAAGAATGTGGTGGAAGGAAGCTGCTCAACTCATAATAGCTGGGAAGCAGAGAGAGCTTGGGTGTAAGGAGCCAGGAATAATATAATCCCCAAGAGCGTGCTCCCAGTGACCTACTTCTTCCAACCACACCCTACCTGCCTATCACTACCCATTAATCTATTCAAATTATTAATTCTTCAAATGGATTAATCCACTAATTAGGTTATGGCTCTCATTATCTGACCATTTCACCTCTGAACATGCCTGCATTGCCTAACATGAGCTTTCTGGGGAATAATTCCTGTCCAAACCATAACAAGGATGTATTGACTCGTGGAACTAGAAAGAGTATGGATGTCATTGACCTCAGGAATAGCTGAATAGAGGGACTCAACACTCTCCTTTCTCCTGGTTCTGCTTCTTTTCCCAGTTCCAATCCCCCCTCTACTTGTTCTCTTTATTCTCTTTTTCTCCTGTTTCACCCCTCTCCACCACAACTCCCAGGGTCTCATCTCAATTTCTCATTGTACTGCCCATCCCCCAATTGCAGTCCCCCCCCCCCCACCGTAAGGTGGAAGTTCTCAGTTAAACAATCATAACTTAGGAACCCCAGAGGAAGAATATCTCAAGTTTGGATACATAAAAATTTAAGGAAAAAAAAGACTGATGAGCCTAGTCTGGGACACAAGTCTCCTTTCTATCAATTGCTAAGACCTAGGAAGGTATGAAACTGCACCCCTCTGTCCTCACAATCACACTGTTGGAGTGAAGGAAGTCAAAGCAGGGCAGTAGACCTACCAGAAGAGGGAGCAAAGAAGTACGTGACCTACAGGACTTCAGATGTCCCATGCAGAATGTAATCCATTATTTTTGCAAAGTAATTTGAAAACATAGTATCAGCATCCTATAAATCCAAGGCTGCAATCTATGCTAAGAATCCCAAATCAGAAATCATATGTATCAGGAAGCATAGCATAGCCAGGAATGGGGGCTTGCCTGTAATCCCAGCATCTCCAGAGGCTGAGGCAGGAGAATCATCCATTTAAGGTCAGCCTCAGCAACTTAGTGAGGCCATGTTTCAAATTATAAAATAAAATAAAGACCTTGGGATATAGCTCAGGAGTAGAGTTTGCCTGGAGTTCAATCCCCAGTACTAAAAGAAAGAAAAGGAAAAGATCAAAACATCATTATTATACTGTCACTTGTAATCAATCTAAGAGCCTAATAAAAGGAAAATAAATACGTAAATTATGATGTAACCTCAGAGTACAATATAATGTTGCTATGAAGAAAACGGCCTACTGTCTACTACTAGGACCCTGGGTCCAAGGGGGAAAATACAAATGTGTGTGTGTGTGTGTGTGTGTGTTGTGTGTGTGTGTGTACCAGAGAGATAGATAGATACATAGATAGATAGATAGATAGAGATAGAGATAGATAATATCTATAGGTATATAATATAATATATATCTATAGATATAGATATTATATATAATATATTATAGATATATAATATCTATAATATAGATATATAATAATATCATATATATCACAGATATATTATATACACACATGTATGTATGCATATATCCTGAAGAAACAAGTAAATAGAAAAAACAAGAAAGAAAGAAACAACTCCAAAATATTAATAGACTGTGGATACTGGGGCACTGGATGATCATTTATTTTTTACACATAGTCTTCTATTGTCTTCATATTTTTATAACAAACATGCATAATTTTAATGATGAAAAACCACTAACTTGAGACTTAAGAGAAGCTTTGAGACTCACACGTTTAAGTACCAGATGGGCAGTCTCTGAAATTCTCATCTTTCCAAGTTCATAAGTACTCCTCAAACTTGGTGATTTATTTCAAAATATTACCGTGAGTGGAAAGCAATCCAATCGCCTTTACCTATTCTAGGGAAGGAAACCTGCTGGAAGGTAACACAGGAGGTACAACTAGTCAGCCACATAAGAAGGGAGGGTTTGCTTCCCTAATCTCCTCAAATCTGTTTCACAGACAAACGTCATCGGGCAGCAGACACAGCAGGTCGACTGCTTCCATAAGGATGAATTCAAATCATGTAGAATGGATCAGAAACAACCAGGCTCCGTGAGACTAAAGCAAGGTCTAGAGACAATCTCCCCAACCCTACCCGACCTTCAGACTTCCCATCTGCTGACACCAAGCCCTGCGGAGTGCGGACCTTGCCTGCCCTCTCCAGACCCACAGATGCTTCTCTTTCTTCCCAGCCTCAACATAGCCCCTTTGCGTTGTGATTCAAGTCACTCTTGAGGTTTCTACTCAGGAGGATGAGGAAGGTCACTAAGAATCACCTTCCAGTGAAGAGGTCAATAAGGCAATCTGGGCCAACCGGGAAATGACACTTTAGGGACAGAGGTGCACTCAACAGCTGCCCCAGACACATCATGCTACCCATACAGAGTGGACCATTTCTTCACCAAGGTCTTTCAGGGTTCGGCCTCACCATGAACAAAATGAAATCAGGCTTTGAAACTAAGACTGTAGGAGGTACAGAGGTAGTGGTTAATATTTGTGATAATTTACTTTTCTGTTTTTCTAATTCCTTTAGAAGTCATTATCTGAACCATTATAATAATGGTTCATTCTACCTGAAGTCCAATACCAACCGTTTTGCTAACTTTCTATGTGACCTGGAATAAGTCACATCATCTCTTTGTTCCTATAATATGAGAACTTTGAGCTAAATCATCTCTCAAACTTCTTTTGGCTATAACATTTTATTATTCTGTGGAAGTCTTTTACAAAGCCTTAGCTACTGTGCTTCAAAATATAGGACACAATAAATCCGACATCTTTTCTTATTGCTTGTTAACTCTCTTTCCCCAGAGTCTTTCTCACAGGATGAATTTGAAACTTCTCAGTTTACCCATGTGCTTATTATGTATACTAAGACCTTAAGCTCCACTATAAAATCAAAATACTGGTATTAAAAACAAAAAGAATCACGTTCATTTAATATTTTCACAGAAAAATTTTAGCCATTAAAATTTAACTATAGGGCTAAAATTAAAACATCCCACTGTAATGTAAAATAGGTTGCAAATAAAATCTGTGCTGAGAAGCAGGAAGAGAGCTGGGGGTGGGGGTGAATTCAAGGATAGGAGATGGAGCAGTAGAAAGTGCAGAAGACAAGAAAGAGAGAAGTGAAGGAAGGAAGGAGGAGGTTGGTCACCTTGAGACAAAGCAGGAATGGACTCTTTAAATTGAGTAATTAACACTCACTGAAAACTCTGTCATTTACATTTTTCAAATGCAACCTGGGAAGTCAACTTTTGTCACTTTTCATATCACATGCAGTAGCTACTAAGTCACCCAAACAATAAATAAAGATCAAATTATCTTCATTACATGCACTAATTTATTTTGAAACATGATCTCACTAAGTTGCTTAGGGCCTCGCTAAGTTGCTGAGGCTGGCCTCAAACTTGTAACCCTCCTGCCTCTGCCTCCCCAATCGCTTGGATTACAGGCATGTGCCAACGTGACCGGCTATACATTCTTACTTTCTTTAAAAAAAAAAATTGACTTCAAAGAGCGGCCACTTTAATAGACAACCATTTAAAAGGGTGATGTATTAGAATTAGGAGATTGATGGGGAGGTTTTATGGAGAACAAATCCAGAAAGGGTATTAGTCCACAAGAGTAAATGAATTGGGATCCTAATTAAGACAAGTTATACTTATTCTATGGCATATGACATGTCAAAATACACCCTACTGTCATGTATATCTAGAAAGAATAAATAAAAAATTTAAGAGAGTAAATAAATGAAATATGTCCAGATGCATCCAAGTTAACTATGTACAAATGTGTAAGCTGAATGTGTTCAAATGTCTTCCTACTTCAGTAAGTACCACCTGTGCCTTCCATCCCCCAAAGGGTAGCTACATCCACTGGAGTAGAGCTCTCAGCCCCTTGAGGTGTCTCAGATGCTTCCAGCTCTATATAAATTGTTGCAGGCTCCTAGGTCTGCTGAGTATCTCTGCAAAACCCTGCCATATGTCTATATTGTCATCCTTAAAGTTTAGTGAAGTGTTTTAAGACTTATTGTTTGCTGTTAATATGTGCCTGAGTTGAAGCATTTGAAGTATAACTGAAGGAGGGAATCTCTACACATCACTACAACAGGAAAGGGTGAATTAATTAAAAGCTTAACTAATTCTCCTCACTCAACTTCCATACTGCCTTTTCTCATGGCCTGGCTTCTAGCCAAGTCCTGCAGGGCTTCTGACTGCCAAAGTCAGATCCCCAGATATTGGGAAATGTGGGGCAACTTCAGTGGCCAGATTATTACACAATAAAAGCAAATCACAAATAGATAGACTTCTGGCACTTACTGATGTGCTATCATTTTCTTAACTTTACTAGCTCTCTGAGGTTCTCATCCACAAGATGATCACTGTTCACATCCATGATTGTTAAAGCATGCAGATATTTCTCTCCCGAGTGCAATACTTTCCCAAAATATTGAACTGACATGCTTTTCAAGTAGCACTGCAATACTTAAAGTAGTAGTACAGAAAATGAAATCATATAGATCCACAGAAAGTGTGAAGGAGAAACATCTCCCCCTATTCAACCTACTAAATACATGAAAAGGTGTTGATTCAAAGCTCAGTGATAGAACTTATTTTGGCATGTCAAAGCTCTGGATTTAATCCCCAGAACCAAAATAAATCGAACAAATAAAATAAATAGATGAAATAAAATAAAAAGACAATACTACCCGTATAGAACAAAGAAAGGAAAATGATTTCTCTTCCAATTGTAATATGCTGATTTCTAAAAACCAACAAAAGAAAGTACCTATTCTCATTAAAGGGATAATGAATCAAGTTTTTTTTTCTTTTAGCTAAGACAATTTACAGTAAATGTGCATAAAATTATTGAACAAGTGTTACCAAAACATACGCTAGTTAAAATGCCTAATTGCAATGAAAAATATATGCCAAATTCAAAGTCAAAAATAGTTCCTTGAACTATGACCATAGTTCTCTTATGACTTTAACAAATAATTATAATTTTGCAGAAGCCAAAACAGGCTCTGGAGGGGAAAAAAAATCTTCATTCAGCCTAACCTGTCAGTTCAGGCTTAGTGTTGCTGATTGAAGGAAAGAGCAGGTCTATCGCTGATGATAAAATGTAAAGTGCCATGCAACCTTCTTTACTGCCACAAACTTGGACTCCACTCCACAAACATTGGTAACTTGCTCATCAGTCTCTTCAGGATCCTTCTCCCCAAACGACTATCACCTTTTCAAGGATAGGATGTATCTTTTATTCTCAGAATCTTTCAAAACAACTGAAACTCAGTAAAAGGTTGATAGATTAATGGCTGAAATGTTTACTTGACTAATATAAGTCCAGGAATCTTGGTAAAAAAAAAAAAAAGAAGTATCATATATAAGAAGGAAGAAAAAAAAAAAGGTCTCACATCATACTTGAACCATGAATACAGCAACAGAAAATAAAATCATATAGTTCCGCAGATAGTGTGAAGGAGAAACATCTCCCCCTTTTCAACCTACTAATTGTGATTGCTTCCAGAATATACTTTCAAATTCACGTTCATATATATAAAGTCCAAAAAGTCTAAAGGTAACTAGAAAAAAAAAAAAAGATAAAAACTCTGTTCATGTCATTCCTATGCCCCTGCTGATGGTATCATGTGATAAACTGCCCTCATTGTCTGCATTTCTGAGCACCTGCCTTCCTAGAACATCAAGAACTGGTTTCTCATTCCCAGATTATTGATTTAAATCTGAAATATTTGATTTGTTTCTGGTACCTGGTTCTGCTGGAGGATTGTGTACCTGCCTAACAAGTTCTGTTTGGCTGCCTTTTAAATCTTAGCATTATACTCCTACAGCTACCCTTTATATCTGAGCATTATGCCCTTAAAACTAAAGCAGCAATCTATTTCACATTTACCTATATACATTATAACCACTTAGGACTGCCTAGAATGTGAATTATTTTATCATCAATTTCCTCCATAAATGTATGATGAATTTATACCCAAAACACTGGCAAAGTTCTACATTTTTAAGTGATTAATGCAAAATCCTGATCATCAAAACTAGAAAAGATGTTCTCAGCATATCAAGTTCTCTTTTTTAAAGAGATACACATGTGCCTGCTTGAGGTTATCCTTGAGATAATACACGAATATTGCCAGAAAATGTATGTACATTGATACTCTTAACAAATAATTTTGTGAAGGGATATAGAATTATTATCTTCTAAATTTTACAGGTAAAGTAATTGAGAAGGATAAGGTTATTTTCCTATTTTCTAAAAAAAAATAGAAAATGTAAGATTAGCACAATAGGCTCTTTTGTTGTCATAGATTCTATCTACCTCCTTCCAAAAGGGATTAAATTTCGTGCCATAAATGAAAGAAAAAGGACCAATCTTTACTGAGAACCTAAAATATACTAAACACTTATGATTCTTATCTGTAATAAGATACAGAGGTTTCTTTTCTAAGATCACATAGCTATGAAGTGTTAACACTCTGATTTGTTGCAAATACCAAGTCTGTGGAACTGGTGCATGCCATGTCTTCCATAGTGTGTTGACATAGATATCATAAAACTAGATGGCACATAGCAAAAAGAGAGAGATAAACTTAAAATCAAAAAATAAAAAACCAAGTTACAAAAGATCAGAGAAAGAGAAGATATATATTCCAAAGATGTATGTCAAAAAAACCTTTATTTTAACCTAAATCTTATGACTGCACTGTCAGCCGAAAAGAAGGAAATTCACAGGAGTTCAACAGACTTCACCTGCTCTAAAGAGGTTTACTCTCTGGTGGTAGAAGCAAATCACCTAGGGACATAAATATTAACTGTCAAGCCCCAGTGTTAAGAAGGCACTACAAATGCTGAGAGGCAATAATGGGAGACACCATCAAGCTTAAAGCTCACATAGGGAACAAGCTAAGATATGCATCACAGGCTGGATGGTGGCACACACCTGTAATCACAGCTACTCAGGAGGTTGAGGTAGGAGGCTAGCCTGGGCAACTTAGAAAGACCCTGTCTCAAAATAAAAACTCGCCAGGCATGATGGTGCACAGCTGTAATGGCTGTAATCCCAGCAGCTCGGGAGGCTGAGGCAGGAGGATGGCAGGTTCAAAACCAGCCTCGGCAACTTATCAAGGCTGTAAGCAACCTAGTAAGACCCTTTCTCAAAATAAAAAATAAAAAGGGCTAGCAATGTGGCTCAGTGGTTAAGTACCCCTGGGTCCAATCCCCAGTACCAAAAAAAAATTAAAAATTAAAAATAAAGACTGTTCAGAAAAGTGCTGGCAGTGTAGTTCAGAGACAGAGCTCTTGCTTACCATGTATGCCCTGTGTTTGATCCCCAGTATTGAAAAACATATAAAATAAAAAAGGAGAGGAAGAAAAGAAAGAAATGCATCCCTGATAAAGAGAAACACCAGCTGAGCTAGAGCTTGTTTTTGTTAAGCACATAATTAACCATCTTCATTCATGTGGAATACATACCATATGTACAGAGCCACATTAGAGACCAAGGGACCTGGAAAACACATCTTTGAAGGAATTTAAGTTCAATTAGAAAGATACACACAAGAGAAGTTAGTAATACAGGAAAACATCAGAAAAGCATTAAATAAACAGCACAAATAAGGTGATAATGAGTGAAAGTACTGATGAACTGTTAAGGGTTGGTGTGATCCAGAAAGACTTCTTAGAGAAGGCTGGATGTGAACAAAGCCCCACCATGGCGGTTTCCTATGTTCTTGACTAAAATACATTGTAACAAATGCATTTTACCCTGTACCACCTAATATACACATCCAAGTATAAATAACACTAAGCTTTCCTCAAACAAAAGTTGCTTCCACAACCTGTGGTTCATCTGGGTTATTTCTCTCCAATTCCATTTTTTACATGTGTTCTGCATGCTGGCCACAGCCCACTAAATTATGTTCATTATGCACTAATGAGTCACAATCTGAAGTTCGAAGCTTCTACAACAGAAAGAATTTTTGCAGGCAGGAAAGGTTCTTTGCAAAGAGAAAGGGAAAACACAAAATAATTCTCACTTCCTACAAAGGAAGTCCAAGTCCTATAACTCCTCTTTATCTCCTTCACCCTCTCCTCATCCTTGGCAATGAGGACTCCACACCTGGCATTTGGCTACACCATCTCTATTTGCATTATAACCTTCTGCAAGGCATTGGCCCATCCCCTCTACCACAACCACTTCCGGTAGCAGATTCTTAGATGACAGGCACTGAGCTTCTTCACAGAAGTCAAAGAGAAGATTGCAATCAGAGATATGATAAGGTCAGAATTCCCAATCGGCCCTCCATGTCAGGTCCTGAGCTTATACACTGAGTTTTCTTAATTTATCACTGTTCTTTCTCAAAAATCAGATGTGCAAACTCATAAACATAGGGACGTTATCTGGAATGTTTCTTCAGAAGTACTAGTTTTAGGCCCAATTCTACTTTCCAGGTCAGTGCTTTTATCATTCATCAGATCTTCTATTTCATAAAAATATACAAAGACTTACATGCAGACTATGCTGCCAATTCTCATGAATACTGTGGTGGTCCCAAATCAATGCCCACAGTCCTTTTTATTTTTTATGTTGCTGTGGTCTCACTAAGTTGCATAGCCTTGTCTCCAACTTTCAATCCTCTGGCCTCCACCTTCCTTCAGAGTCACTGGGATTACAGGCATTAAAACACTTTTCATCCAGGAAAGAGTTTTCTTTCTTTCCTCATATGTGAAAGGCATAGATTTAACAGAGGACACCAAAAAATCTGATTTCTGGACTAGACCTAAAGGGCCTGAGAAGAAAAGTGCCTACCATCACCAGTTTTATAAAGACTCCACAGATATTCCTAGGTGTTTGAGATTTTTTTTAATGAAGATATATTTTAAAATGAAAATGTTAACTCAAAACAAGATGATAATAATCAGTCTGAATTATATGGGGAACAGGCTGAGAAATGCATTGGTTTCATGTATTGATGCAATGATGAAAATACATTGTATTGATTAGGTATTGAAATTAAAACCAAAACTGTTAAACATAAACGTTCATGTCTCAAGATGCATTCACTTATTTTGCCCTACTCATTTGCAAACCTCCTCCAAAAATTTGGGAAATGGTCACCTTCCTCCATTGCTGGACATAACTAGTGTTAAAAATCTGGAATGAAATAGAGGAATTTCTCACCTGCTCCACACCACACTGTTTCAAAAGCAGCTTTGAACTTACCTCAGTACCAACATTTCCAGTGGAGAATAGAGTTGGTTTCTGGGGTAGTCTGACTCTGGGGATTTTTGTTTGGTGAGGTGGAGGACAGGTGCCTGTAAGGACTCCTAAAGGCATTTAATGCTGTAAAGCTAAAATAGAAAAATGAATGGTTATTTCTGTTTAAAACATAATCCACTCCAAAGTGCAGTGATGTCTCTAGAATTTGCATTCTCCTTAGAATGGACCTGCAAGCCTAAATAGGCCTCAATTTCTTCTAAGCAAGAATAGGAGGGTCTCCCTGGTGACCAGATTCTGAAAGTTATCTGCGGGGGTTTCAGTAAGTAAAGACTTGAATCAGATCTGATTTCTCTAATGCCAAAGATAATGGTTAAGTAGCACTGACCGTTTTTTAACTTCCATGTCATAAACCGGGACCACACTGTTCAAGCTATTTGAATGGAAAGGAAGAAAACGAAGCCTTCTCACTTAGGAATTACAGTATTTGCCTTCCTAGGTGCCTAGTAATTGATAGGTCAGGTTGGGAGCGGTAAATTGCAAAGGTTACATCTTTTTTGCCAAAAGGCAAGAAGATTGTTTCTCTCGGGTCTCCAGTAACTTGTGGGGATGGGTGGACCCCTGGGCCCCTCGGGTGCGGCCTTGGAGGGGAGTCAAGGCCAGGGTGGGACTCCTCGGAGGGACAGGGCCTGGGCGCCTGGAGCAGAGCGTCCGCGATTGGACCGCTGCCCGCCGCAGCCGAGCCTCCGACCGAGGCTGCCCTGGGCCTCCCCGGCCAAAGTGCGCGGCTAAGGCATCTCGGGGGCATCTGCATTCCCGTTTGGGAGAAAAGGCTAGAAACGCCCGAAGGCAGCAGGGTCGATGGGAGGGCGAAGGGGCGGCGGCGCTGGTCCCGGGCGACCGCGGTCCCCGGCAGGCCGCAGCCGGGCGCAGGCGGAGCGCGGGCTGCAGGACAAGAGCTGCGGGACCCACGAGTCCTGGCGACCTGGGAGGGGGCCCCCCGGCCAGGCCCCGGCGCCCTCCTCGCGGTGGATCGGTGGGGCCTGTGGCTCCCGAGGCTTGGGACGCCCCCCGCGCGGCTGCCCGAGACCGCAGCCTCCCTGCGCCTCCCGAATGCAATTTTGACCGGTGTGTCCCTGGTCGGTCGCCTAAGGCCACGGCAAGGAGGGAGGAGAGCCAGGAAGAGAACTGGGAATGGGTGGGGGAGGGGATCGGGAGCGAGGCAGCGGTGTCATTTCCACCAACTGGGCTCTTTCCTGACCCAGCCGCTCATCTGTCACCGCTGTCTCATTCCTGTTATTTACATCTGTCTTTAGCATTCTAATTACTCGCTTTATTACTTTAGCCTGGAGGAATCCTGTAAAAAACAACGGAGATGAGGATCCTACCACACAATAAAACTGCCCAAAATCCCCACTGCACATTATACAGAGCACTTGAGAATATTTGTGCTGTTATATGACCTCAATATGTCCTTAAATTGATCTTATTATATCTTTCTTTCTCCCTTCCCTTTCTCTGCGTGTATGTAATGAACTCTTTTTTAAGGTGTGGAAGTTTCGAGAATAAGCTGTTCAACAAATGATAAAAACGAGATTGGGGAGGGCAAGGGAGAGGAGATAGAGAAGAGTTGGAAGTATTTGGACCAACCCCACATAGGAGTCCAGTTCCTAAACTCTTGGCTTCATTCTTACTTCTGATAAAGTAGCGCCATCTTCACACCCAAACTGCTAAGACTGAAAGAGTCTTGGAAATTTAGAGGAGAGAATAAAATGCCTAATGTCTTTCATTATCTTGCATTAATCTCTGAGATCCAGAAGGTCTCAGGAGGGGGAGTGAATTTAGAGTAGTAATAGAAGTGGGGTTCAAAAATCACAGTAGTTGGAATTAATATATATATATATATATATATATATATATATATATATATATATCCTAAGAGGGGTGTGTGTACATGCAAACTCTGACAAAAATTTCCCTGATAGCGAGATTCACTCAAGACTGGGATCAAAAGAAAGCAGATATAACCCACCAGAAAACTCAGGACTGAATGTAGCTCTCTGTTATTTATTCCTGCTAGTGGAATTATTGTTGCACTCAGTTGCAATTTTCTGGCTGTGCTAATGGTTTTCTTTATTGTGTTACACTAACATAATCTCCTCCAGAAAGAAAATGACAAAATATATGGATTTTTAGATAAATAACAGAGGTAATTTATTGGCCTTTATGCTCTTCTGATGGGGTGGTTGATAGATAATGTAATAATATGTACATAATTAAGCGGGCTTACTGTACCTCAGTCAAAATAGGTTCTGTTTAGGCCTAGGGTTTTCTGAAGGGATATTTACTTCCTGCACCCAGTGGGGGCAGACCTCAGGAAGTAAACAACTATGTGTTAAACAGGGCATGGAGGTGTGAAGAAAAAGAAACTGGTGAGTTCTGCCATCAAGGATACTCCATGTTAGGGCCCCTTTCCCACCCACTCCTCATAAGGTTCAGGAAGCTCCCTTGATATGAATTGAGAAGAAAACAGGGACAGATTCTAATCAACACAGTGGTGATGAATGACCTACACCCAGGTCAGAGAGTAGGCCTTCAACACACCATTGCAGGACGGGAGGACTAAGAGACCTTCTGTCAAGGAAACTTGAAGGCTACTGGGAAACCACTGAGTGAACTTGATCACCAAATGCCCCCTTGCCCTGGCTTCTGGGGGTTGCCCATTCAAGGCATGGTGTACTTGCTCTTCCAAACTCATCTAAATTACATCAATAACAGAGCGCACTCTTTAATGAGCTCTCAACTTTAAAGACTTGAAGGATATTAACAAGCCGCTTGACAAATGGTGCTTAGAAGCACATTAAAGACGCTGCTAATGGAGCGCATAATGACGGCTAATTTTCGATCAGATATAAATTAGAGCCCCAACAGTTATTTGCCTTAAGGACTTTATGTAAATGATTCTGTTCTGTATAAACTGAAAAGCGAAGAGAGCCCTGCCATTTTGGCAATCCTTGTGGATATGATTAATAGATCTGCAACAGAACTGGGCAGAGACAACTGATGGCATTTCCATCTAAAAGTCAGTGTGCTTAGGTAGTAAATATGATATCTTCTACAGTCTATGTGTGCTGCTTCTTCAAGCAAAAGCATAAAAATGTCCTTGGCACCTTCTCCAATTGGCTACAAGAGGCTCACAAAACAAGGGCATCCAGACTCCCTTGGACGTTCACCTTATACCCACCAAGACCCAGAACAGACACAACTCTAGTTCACTGGAACCCAAGTCAGCTTCATGCTTCCCAACCACACAATCCTTCATCATCCCCAAACACAGATAACTTTACTGAAATCTAAATCCTATGTATCACTGTTTAGAATCCCCCCACTTTGGAAAGGCTTGAGATGCTCCTCTTAGCTTGGCACTCAATTCTCATTCTGCAAGCATGTGCTACTCAGGAGAAGGGAATGGGAGAGAGAGGAAGAGAAGGGTGAAGATAAAGATGTAATGGTGAGATGGGAAGGAGAGTTGGCTAGCCTAAGGAGTTCAGCTAAGAAAGGCTGGAAAGAATCTAATAATCCATCCAAAAGATGGATCCTTTAGTTTTTATTTACTTTTTGGCCTGCTGTGCTCTCCTACATTCCCGCATTGTAAGAGTTGCACATTGAGACTCAAGTCATCAGAGTATACAAAAACCTGTGGGGTTTGATTCTTAACATTTATTTCCTTCCAACTTACTCCTGTTCTGGTGGTTAATGGGAAGCTGGGGAAAGTAGTTATCATGAGATAGTGTTACCTATATCCAGTCTCCACTTTGTCATGACTCCATGCCATTCACAGGGAAGATGCTGTGTGAAGCACTGTGATTATTCAGAGCTGCATCTGACTGCAGTTTCAAGGATAGCACCATCTCCTGAACAAGGCAGAAGAGTTTGGGAGTTTGGATGAGTGAAATTGCAAACCCTGAAAAGCAAGCCAACTCTAGCTTGTCAATGGCTTGTTTATTATGAATTGCAAACAAAAACCCAGCCTTGCTGCTGCAGGAAAACCAAACACTATTGCAACTCAGGGTAGGTAAATGCAAGGTAAGTATGGATTTGGCTGGGATTATTTTTATAAGCATCTCATGAGCAGTACTAAAGTCAACAGATATATCCTGCCTTAATAAGTAAGCTGTTTCTATCAGAGACACAGCTTCTAAGATTTCCTTATCCATTTGAGAGATGAGAGGAAAGAAAGAAGGGGAGGGGGAGGAGAAAATAAAAGGATGAGGGATTGGGCATTAAAGAGAGTTAGCCAAGGATGATTAAACCATTTTATCTTGCAGTAACTGATACCTAATGGCCATGAGTTAAATGGTGTGGAGTAAGGATGTTTCTTACCATCATTACTAAGATATGAAGTAGTTTCAAATTGGGGTACAATAAATATTATTGTTCTTAGTTTCTCTTAAGTCTGTCTACTATCTCTTCCAAACCCCCTCCCCAATTGCACATCCTCCCAGCATTAAAAGGACATACAGGAAATATCTGTACATTTCTTCTATCCACTAGGTTAGGATTCTATAGCAATGGGAGTAAATAAAAAGAGAAGCCTCAGGCTTCCCTTTGTCTGATAGCAAAATCCTGCTAATTTTTGTTTCTCACTGGCTCTCTTATGCTTTATGCTGATGCCGGAGTTGGATGGTAAAGACTATTTTTTCAAAAAATAAAACTTAAAGTTATGTTAATAACAAATCCATAGAAACCTACTCTCACCAGTTTTCCCAAGGAAAAGTGGCCGAGCTTTTCAGAATGAGAAGCCTGGTTTAGTCACATTTCAACTCAGAAAACTTGATTTGCTTCTTCCTCCACGTAGTGTGTATATACCATCACCTTTGAGGAATGTTTGATTTTCTTTACAGTGTGCATGCACATTACCAAGACTAATTACCAGCTATCCAGGTATTTGGGGTCATCTTTTCAGAACATACTGAGAATAGCTGGTGAAATGGGACTGATCTGGCTACTGCACAGGAGTCCCATTTTATTAGCACTCACTCCTATTTTATTAGAGCTCCCTTTCTCTTCTGCGCTTCTACACTCTAAGATAGAGAGACTGCGGTCATTCTCTGCATTTCCTTCTCCCTCTGAGGAAAGGTAGGGATCCCACCCCATACTTCCTCACATGCTACCTTTTTCTTATTCACCTCTGAAACTCTGAATGAATCTAAGGGGCAAAAACTGTATTACTGAAAAGGAAAGCAGCATAACAAAAAAAAAAAATCAATGAAGTGATTTAGGAAGAATGGGTCCCTCTGACAATATTGTGATTAAAAGCTCTCACATTTGCAAAGTGAAGAGTTGAAAGACGTGTAAGGTGCCAACTGATTCTTACCTAACCCACTGGGACCATTTCATGGAACTTACAGAATTTAAGAGTGTGAACCCCAGGGTCCAGAAAAACTGCTCTTGTCCCAGAGAGGTTAGGACATCCTGGCTCAGTGGTCTGGCTGAGTTCTCTTCCTCAGACCTCACATTTAGGAGGTGGAGCAGGAAAACAGTTATTCTCATTCTGGCTTCAGGTGCTCACTTCTAGGAACTGATATGGACAGTTAGTCAGCTCAGGCATCATTAGTTAGGATCTTGAAGTTAGTACCAAAATGGAACTTAAAACCAGCTAACCAGTCCATCCCCTCTGGAAGCTAACATGAAGTTCTGGAGAGTCCAGGGCCCAGAGCCCTGAACCAGGACTCTGGAGAATACCTTTAATCTAATTCTGCCCTCATCCCTGCTGAGCCCAGATGTAAGCCAGGCCCTCCTATCCTCCCTGGGAGGCACTGACGTCTTTCATCTTTGGAATGAGAAGTGCTACCACCAAAAGACACCCTGTTGGGCTCTGAGTAAAGGCAGCACGGGCAAGAAGACTTGTAACAAACAAAAAACAAAAAGTCCTGTTAGGTGCACACACACACACACAAAAAAAAAAAAAAAAAAAAAAAAAAAAAAAAGATGATTGTTAGACTAAGAAGGTGAGACTTTGTGTGAATTCGAAAAGTTTCACCTCAAATGCTGGTAGTGGTAAGAGGTCAGGCTCTGAGTGTATGGGTGTGTGTGTGAGAGAGAGAGACAGAGACAGAGACAGAGACAGACACCCAGTTTCCAGGAAAATGCCAGAATTGAAGTAGAGGATATTAGAATCTTGGGGTCTTTGGTTAGGGGTCAAGTCCACAAAGGATTGGGTGTCCTCTAGCTCTCCTCCAAACTGTAAAATGTGCTTTCTCGGTCCTGTAAATAATTTGGCTCCAGCTGATTCTTAGAGAACCTTTACAGTCCAGTCTGCCAAAGGAGAGACATTCCATCCCTGCCCCAGTGCAGCCAATAGGAAGCCGGAGGCCAGGATTAGAGCAGAAAAGATGCCTGTTCTGGGAAAGGATCCAGAGCCTTAAGAAAGCTTTCCCTTATGCTTTAGACTGTGGATTGCTGTTAAAATTTGAGTATAAGGTGATTGTTTTTGCAAGGAGATGCCTCCACTCTCATCACCTCTATACCAGTCCAATAATGACAGCCTTCGCCTAGTTTAATCAAAACGCACAGAATTGCCAACTGCAGTTTAGCAAAGCTAAGGTAGCCAACTGAGAATTGTCCAGTCCTGTGGGCATTAATCTTTCATCTCCAGGTGAGCCTGTCCATACCAGAATCATCTGGATCTTCCAGGAATGCAAACACTACCTTGAGAAAATCATTCAAAGGGTGTCGACTTAAATCTTTTAATTACTTACAAACACATCAGTAAGTTGTTGTTTATTGTTGTTGTTGTTGTTGTTTTATCAAGCACCATTAACTTAACCTGACGACTTTGGCATCTCACAGTTTCAGAACCAGTTGGCTTTTTTTCAAAAATACTGGATACATAGTTTTCAAATTATTCAGGGAGCCCTGTAGGCTGCAAGAGAGCCCCATCTCCAGTCACCAAAGCAAAAAACATAATCACTCACCAATACACCCAAATAAGACTCAGAACCAGAAAGTGGAAAAGTTCGGGGATAGAGGAAAGAGGAAGTATGGCATTGGTGAAAAAAAATGTGACAAAATTTTAAGAACCGGGATTCAGACCCTGTGGGAGGGCGAAGGGGGCACGGGCTTCTGTTAGCTACAGCCAAGTCTGGGATGGGGGAGGGCGCTTGCTTTCCGCCGAGTGACAGCTGGAGTAATGGCTGCAGACCCAGTGAGGGGGTGGGGGTGGGGGCGGGTGAGGCTGGGCGGGGGTTGGGGGGAGCAGTAATTACTAGCCAGGCTCACCCGCCTCCCGACTTTAGAGCGAACGCCTTCTTTTTTGCCGTCCAGCTGCGCGCCGGGTTTGCTGCTCGGCCCCGGGGCATCCTGGAGCCTGAATAGGGGGTGGGATGAGTGATAGAGGACTTTAAAACAAGGTTCCTAAAAGGCTGAACTAGAATCTTCCCCAAGGCCGCATCCTTGCAGGAACGTAGAGCAACGAAAAGCTGAGCAGAGACTCCCTGCCCAGCATCCCTAACTACCAGGCCAGCTATAGGGACCTGCAAAAAGTGAGGACGGGGACGTTGCACAAGGGGTGGTGGCGCGGGAAAAGGTCTGTCTGCACAGGACTAAAACCCTGCCACTCGGGTCGAAAGGACAGGGAGACCAGGTCTCACCACCTGTCCACAAAAGTGCCAACCCTCAGACCGCGCACCAGCTCCCTGGGGTCGCAGAACCTGAAGTTAAGTGTACACCAAGGAGTCCGCGCTGGAAGGGGTGGAGAGGCGGGGAGAAGGGTAGAGGCTAGGTTCTGCAGCTCCTCCCGCCGCCTCCCTCCCGCAGGCTGGAAGCCTCACGTAGTCTGGGATTTTTTCAGAATAATTGATGGGTCCAGTTCTCCAGAGCTTTCCCGGTGAGAGCGCGGCGGACCGCGCTAGAATTTAAATAGACGTGATTAGTAAAATGCAAGGGGGCGAGGAGCCCGGGCCTCTCTTTCTTGCGGGTTCCTGGCTGCGCGCCTGGCTAGGCGCCTGCTCCCCCAGGCTCTGGGGGCCGTGCGTGGCCGGAGCAAGCTCCACCGCGGGAGAGCGGCTCTGCTCCCCACCCCCAACCTTTTGGACTCTACCCCCCCACCCCCTCCCATCCGCCTGTCACCTGCGCGCACCCGGAACCGAGCGGAAAAGAAGGGAATTGAGGCTGGCAGGAACCCAAGGCCAGTGAGTGCAGGGCATTAGGTGGCAGGCAGGACGCAGGGTTGGGTCGAGGACCTTGATTCCTCCGCTCAGCCTGAGCCCTCCGGGCTGGCACCAAGCATTAGCCTTCGCTAAGCAGGAAAGCCTGTGAGTGATCGCTGTTCCTGCACCCTGCTTCTCATCCTCACTCTTCTCCTCTGTGCTGATCCTCCTCTGTCGACCTCTCTACTGGCTGCGGAGCCTGAGCAGCCCACGCCGCGGAACTTAGGGCGCCTCTGCACTTACCCAACGCTCTGAGAAGGTCCCCTCCGCCAAGAAGTGACCTAGGCTTGGAAAAGCCTTCGCCTTCGTTCTCTCCCACGTCTCTATTTTATCGATTTGTTCCTGAAAAGGGGCTGTGCATTCTCATATCATCTACAGCCAATTAATATTGCATTAATTCTATTAAAAAAAAACACAAAAGTACCAGAATACTACACCCTATCAAAGCCATCTATTATTCACGGAAATGTAATTGGAGACCTAAGATATGTGTGTTACGGGGCAATGGAGGAAAACAGAGTCGTGACAATATTTCAGAAAGGAAGGGGATCCGAGGGTATCTAATATTTAATTTCAAGTCTGTGGTTTTCTAATTCGAGATTAAAAGCAGTCACGTCTTTGAAGCCAGACAGTTGGTATAAATGTACAGTTAAAATATTCTATTCCACGGTCCCTAGACAGAGCTCTCTACTCGTCCCAGGCTTCATTAAATTTTTATTATCATCCCAGACTAGAGCAGGGAATGAGCGGAAAGACTGTCCATCTAATTGCAATTGATAAAAAAAAAATGCTCTTAGATAGCCCCCCCCTCATTTTAATACATTAACAGCAGCTTTCTTCCTATAGCCAGGCTTTCTCAGCCCTGTGATACACACAATCACATTATCACACAGATACATTTTCTACTTTCCAACAGGCACCAGGATTCGCCCTCTCCTCTGCCCTTTGGAAGGCCTGGGGGAGGGGGTTGGTGGGAGTAGAGGAAGAGAGGGTAGAGGAGGCAGGCTTCAGAAGGTGATGCTATATGAGAAAAAAAAAAGTGACATCAGTTCTTGAAGCATCTGGTGAAAGATCAACAAGAGACAACATTTGCACTAAACTGGATCTTCCCATGGCAAGATGAAAGCATATTGTTACCCAAACAAAACAAACAGATTATTAGACCAGGCTGCACTTTTCGACAGCCTTTCCACTGTGTGTGATGAAAGCAAAGAGCAATATTTTCATTTTATTTCTTTCTTACTGACTGCTGCCTCCCCCTATCGCAGAGAGAAAAAGGAAAGAAAGAGGGAGAATGCTAAAAACGTTTGTTCTTTTTCAGCCTTCTTCATGTGCTGCTAATCTGACTGTCACACCAGTCGACTGTAGATTCCTGTTCCTGTGCGTTCCGGGAGCTGGTCTCAACAAGGGTGCTTTAAATTTTTCTGAAACTGTTATAAATAAAGCTTTTCATCTTCCGGCATTGAAAGTACAGAATAAAACCCACAGTTTGCTTTCGGAGCAGCTTCCTATTATCACATCGCCACTTAATTTTATTTCTATTCTCTCCAAGTTAAATAGAAAGACTGGCTCACAGGGGAGCTGCCATGTGCCTACAGACTGGGGATGTCAAGCAGAGAGACTCACTGTGCAAAGTTAATTTCAATTCCCGCGGAGGATTTCACATTCCGGCTGGCTCTGACCCACAGTAATTAGCTGAGATAACTAATGATTACTTACTTATTCCTTGTAATTATCTGGATTTAATAATTCGCTGTGTAATTTATTAATTCCCTCATAATAGACTTTCAGTACTGGGAATGGCTCCTTAAAAGGGACAAAGCAGGGGAAATTTAGCAATATTTTTCTCATTGCCATAAATTTGTCTCCTGACAGATGTGGACTTCCAGGAACACCAAAAAACTACCTGGAAACCTTTGTCTTCTTTTTTATCCTATCAGCATCCCAATCCAACTTTCCCCCTTGTTTTGAAGCTTCTCTCTTCCAAGCCAACTAAAATGGAAAATGAAATTTTGAGTTCTAATATTGCATCATTTACCTGGAAAAATGAGATTGCGTTGCCCAAATAATCACAAAGACAAATTTCTAAACTCATTGTTACTGATCGCCTAGAAAATTTGAGATTCACCCTCTGAAGAATGTGCTTTATCAAACCAAGTGAATTTTTTCAATGACTTTTCCATCATCTCCTTAAAATCTTACCCAATAGATCAAAATAAACTGATTTACTTTAAGTTTGAAGTAAAGCATTAAATCCCCCAACTTCCAATTTTCTTAGCAAAGAGATCTCTGGGTCTGTCCTAAATAGTGAAAAGACTTAGTTATGCATCATTAATTTTTAAAATGCATTTTATAGAAGATAGGCAAATATTATGCTGTATGTAAATCTTATTAATCTTCTTTCATTTTCTTTTTCATACTTGCATTATTTTTGCCCAACTTAATGACTCAATGAAACCTAACTGGATAAAGAATTGACCAAGTAGGATCAAATAGTCAACAGAAATTGCATTTTTTCTGAATAATATTATATTTTGGTGTAAAGAGAGCTTAGGTTACAACCAGGGCTTACATGATATTTCCTGTTAAAGTGACTTTTTCCATTTCAGTTTGGTTTCAGATGATCATGTTGAACAAAAAGATTGGATCATTTGCTTTTAAAGAAAAAAATTAAATAAACTACATGGTTCTGAATCATGGAATTTAGGATGACTAGGTGTGCTGGTAAGTCAATTCATAATAGATCTCTTTCAGATAAAATAGTAATTGTGGACCTTGGGGGGAAAGAAGGAAGTGAGTCATGAAAGTCAATAGATTTGATTGATATGACAAGGATTTTCAGACATATTTTAATATTTATTTATTTAAATATTTTGAAGGTCAACACCAAATGGCTATTTGTCAAGAATTTGAACATAGCTCATCCTATTCTTACCTTAACTTTCTTCTTTAAGACTGACTCTTTTCTTTACAAATCTCTTTTATTTGGTTTGTCCCTTCGATTCTAATTAATAAAAACTTTCACAATGTATTTCTTTTTAAAATTCCCCTTTCCCCATAGAATATATATTTAAGCAGGCTCTAAGAATGGAAACATTTTCATCTTGTAGGCAAAAGAAGGTGGGGTTTTCTTGTAATAACAGAGAAGATTAATGTAAATGTGACACAGTTTTTAAAATCCAGAAACACAAGAGACAAAGAACACTTGGTCAATTAGGGGAAATATAGGTCTTTACTATCCACTGTAAAGAGCAAATAGACAGTAGTTGTTATGTAACTTCCTCACAAAAAAACTTGGCCATGCAGGCATATATACAAGTTATCAGGTACTTTCCAAAGTACCAAAAAGAATAAACATACATTCTATCTCTGTTCAGTATATTTTCAACTTTTAATACTTTTAAAAGATTTATCTTTTCTCTAAAAGATGCCATGTTTGAATACATAAAACACTAGCACACCTGTCTTCTCTCCAACTAACTCCCCTTTCTCTTAATGCACATAACCCAGCTCCTCCAATAAAAACCTACATATGGGAAGGTATTTTTATTGAACATCATTTTTATCTTAGATCAGCAAGTCTGATCTGTTATACTTTTGAGTTATTTTACTCACTTTCTCCACTGGGAGAAATGCTCACAGAAAGTTCTTTAGTTGGTTAGAACTACTGGAGCAGGACTGAGATCTGTGGTCACTACCATGGTGCTGAAATCAGTTCTCAGCAAATTGAGACTGGAGGCTGGCTATTTAAAATTATTTTCAGGAGAGTTGAATGTAAGAATAGGGTGGAAATGGAAGTAGTAATTTTCAGCCTCCAGAACACAGGAATAAAATTAAACTATCGGTATTACTATACATGAATTCACAATTCTATTATTTTAATCCTTAGGCACCTATGTAATGCATCCATTATTTCAAAATAGACACTTGAATTTTTTTCTTCAGGTGTCCTCCTTATTTCAGTTATGGAAAAAAGGGTCTCTCCATCCATTCTCCATCCAACTTTCATAACTGTTAACATTTAATCCCAACTTGAGGCCCTATAAGGATTTTCATTAAGTTATAGACTCTTTCCAAAATTCACTTCAAAACAAGAAACATCCCAAGACAGTTTCATATCAGAAGGGTCATACTTCAGATTATCAGTGTTAATCCTGCAGGATGCTCTCATTTATTCCTTTTGTTTTGTTTACAGATTAGCATAATGTTTTAATACTAATTAATAGTATGAGCTATTAATAAAATAAATTTCCAAACCATTGCCTTCCTGGAAAAAAAAATAAACTCTAAAAACTTAATATATCACTCAATCCTTGAAGGGAATCTGAAAATTATTAAAATAGGTGGGAAGATATCTTTAAACTAAGCTCAAAAAAAAAAAACAAAACAGTCTCAATCAAATGGGCAGAATTTCCTTGTGCCAGTGTTGAATCAGTGTTAGATTTCCATTAACTCTAGTGTCAGACAGTCACAGAAAGGGGTAAAAATTTGCTCTAACAACCCAGGGGCTTCTTGCTAAGGCTTGAGTCATTGCTCTCCAGAAGTGGTGACTGAACTGAGAATTATGGTGGGTCAACCCCTGGGCCTCAATCACAGTGCCCTACTCTCCCAAATAGTCCTTGGCACTTGCCACACCCAATCTCCCAGTGCTGCTGAAAGTGAACTAAGTCCCTTTCTTCCTTGTTACCCATGGGAGAATAGAGGGAATGTTGAAATTGTTTCCATCCAATATCTCTGCTTTCCATCCAATATCTCTTCACAGAATCATTGCAGGTCTGGAAAAAGGACCCCAAGGGAGATATTTGGAGCCAAATATCACAATTTCATCTGAGCAGAAAAGCAAAGTACTCTGCAAGATGAGCTTTGGCTATTAAAAGGCTGTTATAAATTCTGTTCTTTCATAATTTTCAAAAGAATCATCCCCTACTAAATCTAAGCCATACTTTGATAACAATCACTCCCAATAAACCATCAAAATGTGCTTCTGTAAAAATCTCCCACCAAAACAATTCCCACATAAATGATTAAAACAGCATCACATTTTAAAAGCCATTTAATATTAATAGCATATTTTAATGAAAAACAGCATACTTTGCCAATAAAACATTAAAATCATCTCTTCAATGAAAGACAATCAAACACCAAAAATAACTTAATACATTACCATAGTAAATAAACCATCTATTAACAAAAACAAGAAACCAGGTCATATACAGAACTCAAGACTTTGGAGAACCTCAAATGGAACAGCAATACAGCAAAATTTGTAAGAATATATCTATATGTGCATCATTTTGAATGAAATATTTACAATAATAAGGTACTGGTCATTGTGTACCTAATTATTTTTGTTCCAAAAGAATTCTACCAAACAATGTGAATTTACAAGCAGTGCACTGTCTTTCAAATAGTTCAAATTCACTTTTCTACAAACAAACCTCCAAAAGGAAAAACTGAAGGGTTCCTACAAATGTTAAAATGTAGTCAACAAAGCAATTGAAAACTGGAAGATTGCAATATTTTGGTGAAATCTTAGAATCGGAGGGGCAAGCACCAAGTGAAAAATGCACCAAATGCTAGAAAATGATGCAGGACTCAAGCTTCCAATTGCTTCTTCTGTTAGGGATGTGTGAATATGTGTTTGTGTGTGTAGACGTGTAAGGGTGAGAGAGAGAGATCGAGCTCCAGTGTAGTGGGGACAATGTGGGAATCCCCATTAAATATGTAACAAAGTAAACAATACTTCAGGACAGTGAATCAGGTCTCCACGATTAAGACATCCATTACTGAGTGTCAACTCACAAATCAGAACACTACCAGTAAAAACAAAGAAAAAACAAGCTTCATTCAAAGTGAGAATATACAAGTAGGCCAAAAAGAACACGTTATAAGAGGGAAGCTGTAAAAATTCAGTGAACTCATCAAACAAAAATTTTTGAACACCACTAGCTATACGTTCCCCCCGGTTTTTTTTTTTTTAGACTAAAGAGGTTTAATTAATTAGAATGTGCACAAATTAAGTTGCTAGAGAGATAAATTAATAATTTACAGAGGGTTGTTCGGCAATAATCTAATAATAGCTTTCAAGATCAGTGAACACAGCAGGAGCAACTCCTTTCTTAAGCATTAACACTTCAGAGAAAGAAGAGGGTAAGAACCACAATAAAAATATATATATAATATACAGTGTAAATGCAGAAAAATCTGCCATCTTTTTAAAATTCAAAATACTTTAGAGATGTCTCTATCCCATTAAGCATCAACTCTAGTTTAAAGTTTTCAGTTCTGAATCAATTTCTATTTCTGAAAAATAGCTGCAAAGTGTACTTTTAAACTTGAACAAGGGTGATGTCTGTAAGAATAAAAACAAATCTTACTTGCTCATTTTTGCGGACTTTTAAAAGGCTGTCTCTTCTGCCTTCCTGCAAACAGCCAGCTCCACACTACCTCTGAAGAAGCCGAGGTGGGGTTAAAAGGGACAACTTTTCTACAACTTGACAAATCCCATCTTTTGTTTCTCTTTTCTTTCAGAAACCTTTTCACATTCTCTCTGGCTTGGGCTCAGTTGCTCGCTCCTTCGTTCCCTCTTCAATCCTCGCTTTCTCTGGATTCACATTTACTGGAATTGTTTCTGGTCGCCAAAAGTGGAAAGAAAAGAGGCAGGAGAGAAAGAGGGAGAAAAGGGGGGACAAGGAGTGGGCTGTCCCTGGAATGGCCAAGGGTCTCCTATATGCCGGCGGAATATTTCATTCTTTTCTGTTTCTGCCTCTGGTTGCAGAACCAGACGCGCACCACGTTTTTCTTAAGATCCAGCTTCTCCGCTATGGCGGCGATCTTCTCCGAGGAGGGTCGCGGCTGGATGGCAAAGTAGGCTTCAAGCGAGCGCTTCTCAGGCGCAGCTATGGACGTGCGCTTGCGCTTCTTCTCAGCGCCATTGAAGAGCTCAGGCTTGGTGAGCTTCTCACGGTGGGACTTCTCCGCCTCCTCCAGCCAAGCCTGCAGGATGGGTTTGAGCGCGATCATGTTGTTATGTGACAGCGTGAGAGACTCGAACCTGCAGATGGTGCTCTGGCTAAGCGAGCCTACGCCGGGGATTTTGAGGTTGGCTAGCGCGGAACCGACATCTGCTTGGGTCACCCCTAGCTTGATACGTCGCTGCTTGAAGCGCTCGGCGAAAGCCTCCAGGTCCCGCGGGTCGGCGTCCACGTCGCTCATGCAGCCCATGTGCGAGGGCAGACCGTGCGCATGGGCCATGCTGAGCGCTGCTTGGTGCATGGGGTTCATGGTGGCCATGTGCGGAGCATGAGCCGGCGTGGACACCACCGCGCCGTCGGGGCCAGCCATGGCACCCAGGGCCAGCCCGGGACTCAGGTGCTCCAGCAGCTCGCCTTCGAGCGCCTGGTGCGGCTGGTGATGGTGGTGATGGTGGTGATGGTGGTGGTGGTGGGTGCCGGCCAGTGCAGACGGGTGCGAGATGGGTACAGATGAAGAGGAGGCAGCCGACGTGCACGGGATGGTGTTCATGGTGTGGTAAGTGGCGTCCGGCTTGAAGGGGCTGTGGTGGGGCGGGTGGTGGTGGTGACTCTTGGTCTGGGAGACGATGTCCACGGCGGCCAGAGCCTCGGCACGGGCCAGCAGACTCTCATCCAGCCCGCCGAATATATTGCTCTGCAATTGCAAGTAGAAGGCACACATTACGCTCAGTAGGGAATTATGCACACTCTCTCCGGAAGCCCCGGCCCAGTGCTCCACACTGCCACCGCGCCTACAACATTCCCAGAACGTTAAAATAGTAATAATGATAATAATCCTGAAAATAGGAGTTGAGCATAAGAGGCAAGCCACCGAGAGAAGCCCAGAGTGCAGGAGGAGGAGGAGGAGGAAAGTGAGCCTGCAGACACAACACAACACAACACGCGCACAGGCAACATCCCAGGTCATAAAAATTAATATGAAAGACAAGACCCGCTGAATACTTAAGAGGGAGAGGGGGGAAATTGGTTGGAGGTGTGGGGTGATTTGCTGTGCAGACATGAAAAAAACATCAAGCAGATAAAGGGGGCTGTCAAAATGTGCCTTTAAGCGGTGATTATGCAGAAATACGCACCGGTGGGGTTGGAAGACAAGCTCTCCGCATCGCCTCCGAGCCCCCGCCGCCGCCTCCGCCGCCGCTGCTGCCACTGCTACTGGAGCTGCTGCTCCGGCCTCCGCCGCCGCCTCCGCCGCCACCACCGCCGCCAGCATTGCTGGAGCTGCTGGGGGAGCTGGCTGAGGGCGCCGCGGGCGCGGAGGAGCCGGGCGAGGCGCTGTGCAGTGCTGAGTACTTGGGCTCCACGTGCAGGCTGCCGCCGTGCGGCATGCTGAACGCCTGCTTGCTGTTTAGGGACATCATCATCATCTTCCCGCCCGCCGGGGCGCTGGTCGGTATAGCACTCTTTGGCCCCAGCTGCCGGGACCTTCCAGAAAAGTGTTCGGTTGGAGCGAGAGCCGGGAAGGGCAGTGCAAAGTTGTGCTCAGCCACCGCCGCCTCCCGGCTCCGAACGCCCAGTCTCCGCTACGGGCTCCGCTCCTCCGCTGCCTCCACCGCCAGCCGGAGCGAATGCTAGGCTCGGGGTGGCGCTGGTTACAGACCTCAACGTCCAAAACTGCCCGGGCTCCTCGAGGAGGCCGCGGAGTTATACTCCCCTCTCCCCGCGCCTGCCCCCGCGCCCCCTCCCTCCCTCCCTCCCTCCCCCGCGCCTCCTCCCTCCCCTACCAGGAAGCGCCTGCTCCTGCTTGGTTTCTAGCGTCGCCCCTTCTCCCTCTTTACTCCCCCCAGGTTCAGCTCCTTTCTGTTCTCCCAGCACCCGCCTCCCGCTCCCCTACCGCGCCCTCCGCCTTCCCTGCCCCCGCACCGGCTCTGAAGTCGCCGCCCCTCCGCGGCGCCGGGCGGTTCCTACTTACGTTCGCGCCCTTGCTGATCCCCACCCAACCCGCCAGGTCCGGTGCTTCAGTCACCAGGCTGTGCCTACCTACGGGCCGGCACACAGCCCCTCCCGCTTCTTCTACCGACTCTGAACCACTCTGGGCAAAGAAACTCCCAAATAAAGTTGCGGCCCAAACCAGCCTGGGGTGGGTTCTTCCCTGGACTACTCCGAGCGCCTCCTACCTGACTGCCTCTCCCCTGCCTCCTGCTTACCATTAAGTTCCAGGCCTTCGCCCCCACTCGGCCCGCCCCTCTTGTGAGCCAAGTGACCCTGATTCCCCACTCCCTGCCACTGCTGAGGACTTTAACGCAGCGGCCAAGCCCGGTCCTCCGTGCTGCTCTGCGCTCCCGCCTTGATGTGTGCGGAGGTCGGCGCTCGGCTTCGCGCCCCCTTGGCCGGCGGGTGCCTGGTGCGGAAAAGACATGGGTCGGCGGGGCTGCAGGGCTTTCTCTCACTCGATTTCTCGCAGCTCTCAGCGGATTGGACAGCTGCAGAGCCTGCTCGGGTCGTCTGTGCGCATGCGACTCCCCCCACCCCGCATCTACCACCCCCCCCCCCGCGACACCACACACACACACACACACACACACACACACACACACTCCCTCTTGCCTCCTCCTTTCTCTTTCTCCTCCTCTTCCCTGTATTCAATACACTGTAAGATGGGTCTTGGGAGGATCCACTGGCAAACCCTGCCTCTGGATTTATTATTCTTCATTAGCTACAATCAAAGGAAGAAGGGTAACTGACAGAGGAAGAGGAGGACCAGAAATTACAGAGCGCATGTGCTGCCGCCTACCACCCCCCACAACATACACACGCGCGCGCACACACCCTCGGGGGCTGGCACAAGCCCCACTTATCTTCATTTCCACTGTCGCTCCGCGCCTGGAGAGAATATTTTTAGCCGACACTTCACCCGCACTTTTGTCCAGGTCCAGACCACTTTCCTGGAAATGGACGCACATTCTTAGTTCCAATTGCAAATGAAGGCGATAAACACCCACCCCCGCCTCACACACATACACAAACACAAACATAACACATGCACAAACTCATCGCCTTCCTCACCTTCACGCTCCCATCTCCTTTCTACTTTCTGCGGTGTTGGGAGCTGAAGGCGCGGGGTGCCAGCAAGGGTGAGAAGGCCCTGTGACCCGGTCTCAGGAACCCGCGGGTGGCCCAAACCGGACAGGGTTGACCAGGAGCAGGTGCAGGCCCTAGGCGCCTGGGGAAGACGAGCAGGTGCGAGAGCAGGCGGCAGGCCTGAGAGACGCTGGCGCGCGCTAGGACAAAAACAAAGTGGAAAGGAGCGTGGAAAGTGAGAACCCTCGGGTGGTCAGCACACGAAAGCCCCGCGGCGGTAGCGGCGAATCGGGAGGTGTCTGTCCGCCCCTAACCTCGGTTGAGCGGGAAGGGTTCAAGTTGGGAGAGCTGTCCTGGGGAGTGATCGGCATAATTCGAAATCCACAGCTAGAGTGCGCGGTGGGCTCTGTCCATGGTCCTTAAATCCCTTTAGCTTTCCTTCCCACTCTCGGGCTTGCCTTTCTCTGCCCTTGTGTGGAGGGAAATAATAAATACAGCCAAAGGGGATTCCTAGGAGCAGTGTCCCTGAGTGTGAGCCTGCAGAAGCCTGAGTGCTAGACTGGGAGAGGGGGGTGTTGACATGAATGAACGTGACTTGTGCCGGACGGACGGTTCAAGTAAGTGCTTAGGTGTTTAATTTCTACCTCAACGGCCAGGATAATTTTCAAGGAAATAAAAAAAAAAAATAACATTGTATAGCTCTCACTGTCTTAAGCTTCGCAAAATGAAATAAATCAAAGTTAAAAGCTTGAGTATCATTTAATTATAGTGCGAACAGCGCTTTGAAAGAAGTAGAACAACATCTCTAAACAAATTATGACTGGGCCAGGAAGGAATTATTAGATTGAAATTTCATTTAGACTCGGGAGACGCCGCGCTTCACTGTGTAATCTGCTGTGCTTCATCTGATTTGTATGCTTAATTCAGCTTGACGAATTTATTAGTTTTCATAATAGTGAAAAAATTGAGCAGCACTATGGGCTAATGCATTGTGTATACTATAAATTGTATGTCATCGTGGAGAGGCTGAAGTCTATAGAAATCTTTTATTAATGTTGGTATAGTAGGGAGAATTTTCGTGCAAGCCTTGGAGAGGTTCATGCCAACTCCACTGCCCCTGTGTCTCACTGGTCCATTAACATATCGTCATACTAATTAGACCACTTCATCAGTGATATAATTTCAAACTTCAAATTATGTTCTAATTAACAAGGGTTGTCCAATTTGCTTAATCTTCAAAAGGCTTTGGGTGATCTAATTAGGATAAACTGTTAAGTATTTCAAAAGCTTAATAAAAAGTCATAAAAATATTTTGGGTGTGTTTTCTATCTGTACTTTTGTAAGGGCCAAAGGACCAAAGTGAGAGTGAAAAAGGATAATAACAGGAAGACAAATGTCTTCATCTCCCATTATTCCAGATTATTATAGTAGGTGAGTCACAGGAGAAACTTTTGGGCATTACAATTCCTAAATAGTGTGTTTATGTGTTTAAATAAAAGCACAAGAATATCAAGGAGAAAAACCACAGGGGGAAAAAATTCTTCTCTTTCATTAGGTGCCTAATTAGATGTAAAGTAAAAAGCAACCCTGAGGAGTTTCCCAAGCATTATTGTGGCAACAGTCTGCTGAACTTGAATTGCAAAATCAAATATTTGGGGTGTTTTGAACCTCTCCTTGTCCCCTCCTCCTTCATTGAGCTTAATTACTTGCAATAGTTGTTTTAATGTATGTTGTCACCTGGGAGTATTGAGAAATGCATATCGTTAATATGAATTAATCTTGATTTTAATAGCAACTGACAACTGATCTCCAAAATGCTAAACACTTGTCACCACTTCGTATGGTAAATAAGGTGGCATAATAAATTTATGAAATAGAGAGGGCACTCTTGAAATGACCAGACAAACTTTGTTTGATATGGAGTGAATTGACTAAAATTATTTTAAGCAAGAAAACTCCCAAGAGAATATTTTCCTGATTATTCAAATCCATATGTCATTAAATTAACCTTAATACCACTTTTTTTCATCTCTCAGATATTTCTTAATAATATCTCTAATTCCAGACAGGAAAAAAAGGAAACCCTTGTTTTCCAGCTCTCAAGTAGAGGCAAATTAATATGTGATGGTAGAGCAATTCAAGAGTTTGTTTACCTGTATTTTCTTCCTGCTAGAAAACACATACATTTTTAAAAAGTCAAGTCAGAGCTAGACTTCTTTTTTTTCCCCCACTCAAAGTGAAAAATGAACAACAGTGATTGTGTTGCATTAGAGGGAAAATGAAATTCTCCCTTCATCACCACGACTTGCAATCTTGCAATCTCTTCCTTCAGGAGTGTCCAGAATACCAACGTCCGTGCGGTGATATCAATAAAACACATTTCGGTTTTGCCCACAGGCATGCTGCGAAGTGCTCCAGCGAAAGTGGAAGCTGCTCTTGGAGGAAGGACTCCAGCCCCCTAGTTAGCAGGGGCCATCTAAACAAGTGGAAAGTTGGCAATAAACCCCAGGGGTGGAAGCAAATGGCTCTAGATTAGAAACGTGCTTCCTAAAACCTCAACGTACTCTCGCATGCCCAAGCCCCATCCACACTTGTGCACATCTACAGACTTATCTAAGTAAACGGAAAACCGAGAAACTAGAGACTAGAAAGCACAGGGATGGGGAATGCATCAACTGTGTGGTTTCAGGAGCGTCTTTCTCTTCGCCAAGCCTCTTTGTTTGACAATAGCTTCAGTCCCCTTCGCTGGCAGATGCGGACAGATGTGAACCGCCTCCCTCCCTCGCGGCAAGGAGGAATCCACCAGTGCTTCCCAGCAGTCGTCCGAGCCATAGGCTGCCCACCACCATTGACCCGCACCCAAGCCAACTCGAGGGGAGAAATCACTGTCTCCTCCTTGTTTCTGGGTCTTAATTTACTATTAAAATTTTAAGCAGCACATTCATATTTTACCGGACCTAATGTGTTTTATTAAAATTTAATCTATTAAGGGCAATGTGATTTCTTTGTATTGCAAACAGAATTGAATTGGACCAAGAGAAAGATTTCTCAAAAGATAGATCTGGCCCTATTGTGCACCATTGTGCTCTTGAGGAGGCAGGGGTTGTTGGAGGAAAGAGGGAAAGGACCCATTCTGTCATCCCATTTCCAGCATTATAGGGATTTCAAGATCAGCCAATGTCCTTCATATTCTGAATAGAAGATGAGCGTCCTGAGCTCCCTTCCGGACTCCGTGACTTGGGGCAGATGAGAGGGAACTGGTTGGTGGCTTAAACTCCTCGGATATGGGTGTTCCAGGGAAGAAGAACATTATCCCTGAGACCCAGACTTCTGGGGACTCCCGGGGACCTGGCCACAGAATGAGGTGCGGAGAAAGGGCACTCCTGGCCTGGAGTGTTGAGATAGGGCTCGATGTTTAAGAAGTGATTGGTGCATTTTGTTCCAACATCTTCTGAGTATGTCCACCACTACCCTGTGCTTGTCCCTTTCCTTCCTCAATGGCTCCCATGAACCCTAAATCCCCTTTGCCTAGAGGTTAGAAGGAGCCCCTATTTTACTCAAAGATGACCAGCACCTCTGCAGCCTCCTCTCTGTGTCTTTCTAGCTAAGTCTCACTGACAGCCTCCCAATGCAAGAAGTAAGCGAGCTCCAGGAATCTCCACATCCACCAGGACCTGAGCCTGGGCTAGGGACCTGTAGTAGCCAAACAAGCCACTTAGGGCTCTGTCTAGGTCGAAAGAGGCTAAGCAAGGACAAGGAATGAGGGGAGGCACGGCAGAAAAGAAAGCAAGGGCTCCCTCCCTCTTTTCCCGGTGGACAGAGAAGAGCAGAGCTCGGTTTCAAGGAAAGCAGACCTGGAGGCAGGGAATGCGTGAGCCTGGCAGTCCCAGGACAGCTGGATGCCTCCGAGGCTCCTTAGGCGCCCTCAGGAACCCACAAGGTAGGTTTGCTGGGATTGAGCGGGGTCAGGAACTCCCACGTGGGGACTGCTGATTGAAGGTACCAAAAAACCAAAATTTGCCTGAAGCGACGACTCCAGCCATCGGTATCCAACTCCAACCTTCCAGAGAGCAGGGACGAAAATTCACACATTTTCACAAGGACGCACACACACAAACACATACGCGCGCGCGCGCACACACACACACACGCTCACACTCGGGAACGCTCGCGCTTACTTGCTTCTCTGCTCTTCGTGTGCTACGCTTGGGGGGTGCTTCGCTTGGGGGTGAGGGCAGACTTTGGTTTTCTGTGCACCAGCCGGTTCCCCTGTGTTTGCTTGTCCTGACACAACTGTTATGTTTTCGTCGCAGTGAATGTCCTTGGTCCACGTCTTTACCTCTTCTCAAAGTTAAGTCCAGTCACGAAACCAAACTTACAGCATTGGAACAATCAATGAAGACTTCTGCAATCCATGGCGCCTTGCGCTTCCTGGAACTAAAATAAATGTAAGAAATCGAAACTTAATTACTTGAAAGAAATCCAGAAATCCTTCTGCATAATTTATCCAGTCATTTTTTTAGTAGCTTTTGTGTTCGGTGCAGTGTATGTTAACTCTATACTTTTAGCTACAAACCGGCTACGATCCTATCAGGGCTCCCTTTGCGGGCTCCTTGGGGTTCCTGCCCTCCAACTCAGCCTGGGAATTTTGTCCTGAACACTAGGCTCCAGCCTCCTGCCATTCCTCACAGCTGATCAGCTTTCCTTTGCAGACAGGAATCCCCAGGGCTGAGTGTTGTGTGTAATTAATAAATGTAAAAGTTCATACATCCTCTCTTCTCTTTTTATTCACTAAAACCATTATTTAAAATTTTTTTGTGTTGCTTAATACTAGATCTGAAACCAGGCCTCTTAGTAAATATAAGCCAGGGCAATTTCTCTGAGGGAATAGTGCATTATCAGAAAGTGCCATACTGGTGGCACTTTTCCCACGAGTGATGGGAAAATTGGTTGAAGGATGGATTTTTTTCTTTCTTTCCAGGTAAGTTTTTTAATTATTGTTAACTTTTTCCTTGAAGTGTTATTATCTTCCTAACAATTAAGTACTTAGTATTTGCTCTTCCTAAACCAGTCTTCAATGCACTGGACACTGATTTCTTCCCCTGATATCTCTTCCTTTCAAACTCACTTGTTTCTCCTCTCCTCTAGTTTCTAATTAATGGAAAATCTTAATATGCATAAAGTGTTCAAAGATCTCTCATCTGGGGGCACCAGATAAAGTAGATGTTCTTGTCTTCAGCTTAAAAATGCTGGCTAAGATCAAATGACTTTTGTATATACTGTGACTCTAGCATTAGGTACCACTGGGAATTTGACAATCTGATGATAGCCAATGGTATGGTCACTAGATTTCTATCACTAAATAGTACCTGATTGTGTTAACATGGTGAGAGGGACTCCATAGAAGCAAGATTTTTTTTTTATAGACACCTCATAGAAATCTGAAGTAATGTTATGAAAGAATGAAAAATACATTGGGGAACAGCTTGGGAACTGCAGTACATTTTGATTTAACTTACATTAACAGAAATGTAATGTAAAAGTGAAAGGATCTAACAAAACCATTAATAATTAAAAAATAATTACAGATAGTCTATCCTTACTATTCATAACCACTCAACACTTTAGACAAAGAAAACGGAGTACTCTTAATGGGAATGAGGTGTGAGCAGACTGCTAATGAGAAGTTAACCAAGGACTGTGCATCTGTCAAAGGAGACGACTTTTCTTCCTTACCCCCACCTGCATATTTTTATTCCTTCAGAGTTAGCTGGGACCTTCATCTTGCATCAACTTATACACTGAGTATCAGAGTTTATACCAGAGAAGTCTCTTGAGCAATAACAATACAGACCTTATTGAGTTCTGAGGATCGGGGGCACTAGATGGCTTGTCTATTAACCATCCTCACTAATAAATATTTACAGGTGCCTATGAAGAAATACCTGTATCTGCAACAGATTTTGGTCAGACAATCCCTTCCCATAAGGATTACCCAAAACAATGACTCTCCAAAGGCAGCAGTTTGTTCCCTGTACCTGTTTGTGATTTTTTTTTCCTTTAATGGATAAACCATCCTTTAAGGATTCATCATCAGTCTTTCTCTTGTACTCCTCATGAAAAGAGTAGTGCCCTAGTATTTTTTAAATTGTGTGATTGTATTTTTGTGTTACCTAAATTGGATTTATTCCATTTTCAGCATGTATTTTTCAACATCCAAAGATTTTAGAGCAGTATCTTCCAGATAAGCAGGCAGTAAACCTTTAATCCTGCACTAGGCCTTAAAAAAAAAAGAGTGTTGGAAAGAAGATATTTTCACTGAATATTCTCCTTTATTTTGTTTGAACAACACAGGGGACTGCCCCCAGAGTGCTCTGTTGATGTTGGAGGCACTGGGAGGAAATCAAAGGAGCCTGGGGAAAGCAAACTTCACTGCCTCTTTTCAGAGATAAAGGGAAATCTTACAAAAGGAGAGATTTGCAGACATACATCTGGAATTCAATGAAGTCATGGTTGAGGCATCTGCTGGGAAGCCACCAGGAAGTGGAGACTTGCAGCCCATGTCAAATCTTATGCATTTGAAGAATCTGAAGCCTCCTTCCTTCCTTCCCCATCCCCAGATGGATTAGAAACAAAACAGCATGTCTTTTGTAGGAAACAGAAAAACCTAAGGAGAAATGCTAATAGGTTGACTGTGAAGATTATGAATACTTCTTAACTATATAAATATGAATTGAGTGCATAAAACATGTGAAATTCCTTGTAGGCATACATTTTCACTTTTTTTAATTGCATCAGAAGGTCATTAAAACAACAATGACAACTTAAACATTTATCCTGTTTAGAAATTGTATATATGGCTCATGATTTACCTATAAATCTCATAGATACAAAAGTGTGTGAACCAAACACAGAATCCTATTATTTGTAACCAAATGTGTGTCAATGTTTCCCTCTTCCTTTCTCTCTTTGATATACATGTATGGATCTCCAAGAAAAAGTTTAATTGATGTGTGCTTTGGTAGATGCTGTCACTTTGCATCTTGACTAGTTTTTCTTATAGGCATATGGGACATCAGTGGGCCCAAGCATCACATTAAACATGTTGTACTTGAAATCATTAAGAACACTCTTTCTCAAAACACTAATACTATATTTTGTGATGTCCTGTGCTTTTTTGGCTTTGAAGGCCAAAGTCTGCATTATCAACATTACACTCACCTGGTGTATTCCTATCCTCATATTTCATTGATTTCTGCTGGCCACATTTAACTACATGCTTCATCTAGATCACATAATCAGTTATTTCTATACAGGGCACCTTGATCTATTTGCTTCCTTACCTTCCACATCAAATTACCCACTTCCTTCAATTTTGTCCACAGACCATTGATTTTACTGGAAAGGGTAAGCACAATAAGCTAGTTTCTTCCTGAATTGTAATTTGCAATATATTTATGCTAATCATCTGTAACAGCTATGGTAGCTCCATGCTCAACATCCCCTCCAGTCTCCTTCTGGTGTGACTTCCTGTAGTGCAGAGTCTGTGAAGCTAAAAATTACATTTCCCAGATGCTTAGAGCTCAGATACTGGCTGGGACCAAGAGGCAGAAGTGTGGGTCATTTATTCTCAGTTGGTGAGAATCTATGAGGAGTGGCACTTTTTCAGAGCCAACAGTTATGTGATGGTAAGAGGGTATATTACTGAAGCCTGTGTTTCCCCAGTGCCTTCCTTTCTCCCTTTCTTCCTGATGGCAGTGGAGCTCACAGCTTTCCTGACAAGCTAGATCTGCAATGTGCTTATAGGAGTCATTCCTGGAAGTTTAGCCTAGAGTCTGCTACTTCAAACTTTCCGAAGATTTGTAGGCATCCACCTGTATTCAGTCTGCCTCTGCTTAAAATAGGTAAAAGTGGGTTCCGTTCCTCTCAGCTAAACCCTGACTGACATTCCAGCCTTAACATTATTTTCTCTATAGCTCAGTTTGCTTTTGACTCACTTTTAATTGACTCTCCATCTCATTTCCTGCAGAATCCATTACAAACATTTTCCATTTCCGTCATCATGACTTTGAGCACATAACTTCACAATTTACTAATAGTGCACTGCAATATGTCCCTGTAAGTGTTCTACTGCCACCTAACTATATTTTCTGTGTTTTTGCCCAAGATTCTCTCCTGTAAATATTAGTCAGGTTACTCCTTCCATGTGCTTATGAATTCTTACTCTCTTTCCAATTTCAGGACATTCATTTATCAATTGACTCCTTTCTTATCTATCTCTTCTCACCCTACAAATTTATCCATGGCACATTAACCTCAGAATTTAAATAAAGCAAAAACTTTCTTTTAATTTCTTCACTCCAGTGTCTCTCTTCTTCAGCATCAAATTTTGGAAATGGTAGTTGCATTTACTGCTTCCATTTTCTTACCACCCAATCAGCTCTTAACCTCTGCCAAGATTATTTCAACCCTTAAATGTACACTGAAGGTGTTCCCTCTTAGGGTACTGATGATATTTTATATCACCAGTTATGTGGCACTTTTTTCAAAAGCAAGAGCTTCAAACTTAACATGTTGTGCTGGCTCTGTCAGTTCTTACCTCTAATTCTCATTTTGCCTCTCTAAAAGATATAATTAATAATTGCATGTTCTTCCCCAGGTTAGTGAATGGATTAAATGCTACACTGTATGTAAAGGACTTAGCATGTTTCCTTGTATGCCATGAGCACTTAATAAATGTCAAGTAACAATATAACAATATTGGTAACAATCTCTGCACACTGTAAGGGTTGGCCCTTCTCTCATTCTTGAAATGAATTGGTATAGCTCTCAGTGCATAATATGTAAAGGCAGGACACGCCAGCCTTAGCAGAGTCATCTAAGTCCTATTTTCTCTTTTCTCGGTTTTCCTTCCTACCCTCTCTTGTCTATTAAACAAGACCAGCTCCCCAACAGCCTATCTTCTCCAGGCTTTTATATTAAAAATGTGGGACTTACACAATGTATTCATTAATTCAAAGACCCATTCAGAGAAGCAGAGGACTAATTGTTATTGGCTAAATGCTTTATTTTGCTCTCAGAGACCCAAGTTTTTGTGACCAGGCTTCCTTTTCTGGTTTAACATCATTTGTAGCTTATTCCCTTAAAAATTTTCTGAATAAAAAAAAAAAAGCATATATGGTATCTGAACTTAAGCTTATCCAGCATAGTTTCTTTTCTCAAGAGTACTCTGCACATCTACCTTCCAAGACACTGTTTCTTTTTCTTTTTTTTTTTTTCCCAGTTCCTGAAAGGTAGTGATTACCTAAGAATCTACCAACTTTGTTTTTGCTCCTTCCTTGCTAATTCCATTCATTTCAATAGTTTCTACTCTTACCAAAATACCTTCCTAACACACAGGACTCTGACCTCTCCTGAAAGTCAGTTTCACCTTCCAACAGTTTATAAGATATTTCCATAGACTTACCTATTCTGCCTTCAAGCCCAACCCCCATAAACACACATCACTTACCAGTATTTCAACTATAGAATTTATTACTTTCCATTTGTATTATTTTTTCTCTTCTCTAACCTCCAATGTGGAAGAGTGAGGTTCCTAAAGACAGGGTCTATGTTTAAGTCCTTGTGGCCTCAACAGGACTTGATGATTAATTATTATTATTATTATTATTATTTCCTGTGTAGAGCAGGTATTTGATATGCATTTTCTGACTGACTGAATGCTCACTAGAATAGCATGTAATGTGAACATTGTGCATTAAAATCTCATTAATGCTTGTCCTCTTCTGAATCTTTGTTTCCTTTTCTTTTGGTTTGTTTTACTTGACCCAAATTACATTAATAGTTTATATAATAGACTGAGGGAAAACATTTGCACTGACAAAAAACAAAAAACCCCAAGGCAGGGTGGGGTGGGGGGGACAGACTATAACAAAGCATTCTTGAAAAAATAACGTTAAAAGAAATCTCATAGAAAAATGGACAAAGGATGTAAATTGGCAGATTACACACTGGCAAAGCCAAGTGCTAACTAGGATTGGAAAGATGCCAAATCTCACTAAGTATCTAGACAAATGCTAATTAACAACTGTAAGGTACCACTTTATAGCTATCATCTACATAAAATTTGAAAGTTAGATAATAATAACAATTATTAAAAATGTGGGCTAGAAACCATAACATGATGTTGATAAATGTAAAATATTGGTACAGCAGTTACAAAGACCAAATTGGCAATCCTTAGTAAAAATGATCATGAAAATACTGTGGCTTATGAATTCCACTTCTAGGTCGTACTCCCCAGAAATTAAAAGGTGACATATTTGAGGGTGTTCTTGTCAGTGTTGTTTATAATGGCTGAGAGGAAGAGGCAGCAGATATAAGCAATGTCTCTTATGAAAATACAGAAAAGTCTTGAAAGATTGAGTGAAAAGTTGAACAAAGTCTAGAGTATAATGTCATTTGTACACATGTACACAAGAAATGAAAAACTGTGCATCTTTCAAGGATATATATATTTCCAAAGGATATATTCAACTCAATATAATAATGTCTTAGTTTATGCTACTATAACAAAATATCTGAGACTGGGAACTTATGAAGAACAGAAATTTATTTCTCACAATTCTAGATGCTGCATCCTCCAGAGGGGAAGAGCAGAGGAAGTGAACCCACTTCCCCAAACCCTCTTATCAAAATCCTAATCCATTCATGCCCTCTGCCCTCATAAGTGTCATGCTCTACCCTCATAGCTTAATCACTCCAACTACCCTTATCACTTAAAGTACTCACCTCTTACTATCACATTGGCTATTAGGTTTCAACACTTAAACTTGAGAGGAGATACCATCATTCAAACCATAGCAGGTAAGTACTACTTGTTGGTAGGAACTGTGAAATAAATTCATTAAATGCTTTAAAACAGTGCATTTCCTTATACTGATGTTTCTAAGAATCTTTCCTTTGAAAACAATAAAAAAAGCACAAAGATAAAAGACAATAATGTTTATAATTGTGAAAATTGGAAACAATCTAAATGCCCAAAAATATAGAAATAGGTTAATAACCTGTAATGCTACAATACTATTCAGTGACATTCAGCCACAATAATCATGTTTTCAGAGAAAATTTAATAACACGGGAAAATGCTTTAAAGTGAAGCAAATAAAAATAAAGTGAAGCAAATATATAAAACCATAATTCTTTTTTATTCAAAATAAGGATGTAAATGCATGAAAACAGTAAAAAAAATAAGTGGTTTTTTTTTTTGGTTTTGCATGTTGATCTGAGAGATTTTAATCTTCCAAATTATTAACAATGAGCTTTTATTCCTCTTAGTACCCAAATTATAGCCATATTTAGATTTAGAGATAGCTCCAGATGTGAATCAGGCTATATACTCTTCATACGAGATTCATTGCCTCTCTTATTTAAAGTGCTATAACTAAGTGACCCATCAACTGAACTCATTCACTGTCACTAGTTGCAGTGAATATTTATAGATTGGAAATGATATTTAATTAACACAAGAAGGTATTTTACCATTGAAGTTTTATAGTACATCTCTGAAATGTGGGAAACCTCACAGACTTATACATAGGAACCAATTTTGACTATCACATATTCAGCTGGGGATTGCACAAATATAACCCTCTATATATGAGTTAAATATGCAATCCATATTGCTTCTCTTTCTCTAATGCTGGACCAAGATACTTCCAAGGTTGCTGAGACACAGGACAAGAAAGGATATATTATCAGATCCCTTATCCTCCTCCCCTTTCTAAAACTTTATTAGAGAAAAGAATGCACATTTGGCTAGTTTAAAGGAAAAAGATATCTTATTAAGAAGTTACAAGAAAAAAAAAGAAGTTAAAAGAACATTTGTACTCTCAGAGGCAGGATCCCTCTTCCTTGGGTTCCCTAGGTGAAATATATGTAGAGAATTTTTGTAAACTTGTCATTTTTAATTTAAAAAGCAATACCCAATGCAGATTGGATTTATACCCAAGAAGATACAGTTATTTCAATCTTTGACTACATATACGTAAACAATGGCAGTTAGGTAAAATGTTTTTTGTTGTTGTTTTTTTTAAAGAAAACCCCACAGTGGCAAGATAAGGAAGAGGTGCCATCTCCTATGTATTAGTGGCAAGGAGATAATATAGACAGTATTTTCATTTTTAACAGAAACACACCACAAGATTTTATGCCCATAGTGTCCAGGAAAGCAATTCCTGGTTCTTTAATTAGAAATTGGATTCAATTAAACACACATCACCTCACATCTCAAGACAAAGGTTCAAGTGTGAACTGGTGTCATTCTGGGGACTTACACTCTTCCATCAACCAAAGAACATATGGACAGTGAACCATATGCATAAGGTCGGTTGGTCGGTTGGTTGGTTTTAATCTAAGGCAGGAGTAATGTGATTCATATTTTTCTCTTTAACATCTCTTAATACTTTACTTAGTTGAATATAGATTAGTGATTTAAGTTCAAATATTTCTTTAGATGAAACACATAGAGGAAATTAAGAGACTCAAAAAATTCTTCTCCTTTTTTAAATTTTACTTAGAACCAACTGGTCTCAGAGGCTCTAAAGCAAGGGGGCAGGGAAGAATTGAGTAATTTTATCATGAAATTAATTTGCAATTGGATTTGATGAATTAATACAAATCACTTTTTCTCAGATTGTCAACTTAATTTTTCAAATTACGTATTCTATACAATTTGCCCAACAATTTGCTTTATACTGATTTTAGAAAAATATGACCATTCAATGTTAAAATAAATATGGTCAAGTCCAGGTAAAGTCTAAAATTTAGATTCAGTCACAGTTGAAGCTTCATTTAATTACCAGGTAATTGGCATCAAGTGAACTGATTTTCTATGTTTATCTCAATTATTAATTTTAAAAAGTATTTGTTGAGTCCCTACTCAGCACTGGAACTATGCTAGACTAGTCTATAGATAATAAGTATAAGCCTATGACATTGGAAAGCTCCTAAGGAATCACCCCTGGGTACCCAGGAAGCCCTCAAGAAGGGAGGATTATAGTTTCAGAATTTTTGGACCCCAACTGAAAGCCACAGTGAGATCGTTTTTGGAAGAACTTCCTAAAGCTGAATGGGAAACTGGAACATATAGATCAGTGACTATTTCTGTCTCATGATTTCAGAAGGTAACAAATTTGTGGGGGGGAGTCCATGGGAGCAGTTTGTAGAAGTATATACTTGCCCTTCTTTCTAAATCTAATTGAGTAGTCCATTGCTCCCACCACAGTTAAAATGAAAAAGATAATTATAAAAGTGAGTTTTCTAAGACACTGGGGAACTGTGGAAACAATGAACTTAGGAACAAATAAAACTGAGGATAAGAAAGAGCCCTCCCTCATTTAAATGAGATCAGATTGAAGGCTCTTTCTCCTGCCACAGGTGACATTTGCTAATTCAAAGCATGAGCTGCAAACCACGCTTGGCACAGGCAGAGTGGTTCTATTGCAGAAGGGAAACTGGAGGAAGCCACACAGCCACCCATGCTAGTGTAACAGATTGAGACAGGGGCATCACCTCCGTGGTGTGTTTTTTCATATTACATGGTGCTGGGCACTAAGACAGCTAGTGAGGCAGGACAGCTGGGCCACAAAAGCAAGACATCTTCTTTGTCTTGTAACCTTAGGGATCAGAGTCCTACTAGATTTTGGATTCATGTTGGGTGGAATGCCAAAGATCTAAATTCAAATCCTCTAAAAGTTAGAACTATGAAGACTATGAAGAGAGAAACTGGCTAGGACCTCCATCAAAACCCTGAATGCAGGACCACCTTTGAGATATGGGGGCCACTAGTAAATATGTTGTGCAGGGCTTGTATACATAAACAGTTGATTAAGAAATATAAAATTCATAGGTCCATGAGAGGTAGAGACTTATTGTTGAAGATTCAGAATATGATGGAGAAGAGGTACTTATTTACTTGTCTTTTGCATGCATGTAAGCATTCTTTCTTCATAGTATTCAGGGATGATCTCTTACCATCCTAGTGCAGGATCTCTTTCTTCATGTTCTTTGTTGTTACAGAAGCTGTTCCTGGATGATTTTATGTCTTCTACCATAAGCAGGCTGTAGCTCCATGGAATCTGTTTGTATTGGTACAATACAGATTTCTTTGCCTCTGACATCTATTTAATGCGCATTGATTCAATGGTGAGTGCATCATTGTTCATGCTGCCCCCCATGCATCTTGCTGCTCATCAACACTGGCTTGCATCAACGCTCTCAAACATTCTTATCATGCTTTGTCAATCGTGACCTCAAATCTAAGTTTATCCATAGCATGCAGGAAAATGTGATTTGCAATTTGTTTTCTGCTAATATCAAATTTACTTTTTGGAGTTTTATAGAATAGAGATAAGACAATATATTTTATGATCCTATTTTCTTTTGAAACTTTTAGGACATGATCACTGCTTTTTTGGATTGTGATTATTTTTTCTATATTGTTCATACCCCTGTCTTCCACATACCACCACCAGTAGGGACAATAAGTAAGACTCATATAGGCAGAAAAAAGAATGATCCTACTTACTCAAATATGTATATATACACACATATATGCGTGTGTATATTGTGTATACACACACATATACATATATCCCTCATTCAATATGACATAAAACGATCCAGGGAAACATGACATCACCACATCTGTGTGAGAACAGAGGCAAGAGAAGGCATTGTTCAGAAGAACCCATGGCATTCTAGAGTCTTGTCATAAAAACCCAGAAGACCAAAGCAGACTCAATATGTGGTATGGAGTCTACGAAGAGGGTAATGCAGTCATATCTTGTGCCATAGAAGAAGGGAAAATAGTAAAATATGTCTAGTCCTCCCTCCCCTCTGTGCTACTGCCCTTAAGGGCTGTAAACCAGAGGTAACATTATGATCCTAAGGTAGATGAGTAAGTGAGTACACAAGCCCAGACACTTGGCTCAAGCCCAAAGGTTGGAAGCAGACCACTGAGAGTCCACAATTCTGAACTCATCCTGTGTTTAATGTGACAAGAATAACCTAAAATCAGACAGTCAGCAGCATTCTGGTGGCCTAACTTTGTACTATTATGTGAAAAAATACTATATTGGCCAGCAGTAGTAATTGAATTTTAAATGTGCCCTTCTGAAATCTAGGATGTCCCTGTAGACTCAAGTCCTAGATCTCTTTGGGTATCTGGTTGAATTCATGTGTAAAGTAGAAAGTTTCAAAGCAAGCTGAGGAGAGAAACAGGGACTAGGGTCCACGGGTCCCAGTGTAGGCATGGGATGCATTGCACAGACAGTCCTGCTGGCAATAGAAAAGGAATTGGAAAATTAAAATAAGTGCTTCTGGCATCTAGGACCCAGCAAGACCAAGACTGGTCTTGGCAAGTTTCACCTGGATCAAAGTTCTGGTTCTGGGCAACCCAAGGTATTGGAGGACAAGTTAGAAATTTTTAGGCAGGGTACTCCAAAGCCTAGGGCTCTGGAAGTATGGGGCCTGCCATGGTGTCCAGTTTAAAAGCTATTCTGCCTGAATGAACCATGACAGGAGATGATAAGTTTTTGAAACAATTTACAGTAGTTACAGAAAAATTACCAGTCAGGCCAGGAAATAAGACCAAATAACCAACAACAATGACAACAACAACAACAACAAACCCAAAGGGGAAAAAACAACAGATGATAGAATGAACCCAATAGGTGGTACAGATATTTAAATAATCAGACAGTCACTTCTAAATAAGTATGAATAATATGCTTAAGAAACTAGATCACAGTTGTAATTCACAAAATTCTAGAAATTAATGAAAGAATAACTGATATTAAGAACTCAGTGAATTATACATAGGAGAAGATAGGATTATTGGCCTAGAATATGAGTTTGGACTAATTGTGGAAAGAAAAGAAGAAGAAAACACAAAGAGAACCACAGCTTCAAAAGAGTCTGTGGATGTCCAGCAGGATAAATACAAAGAAAACAATACTCAGACACATCATAGTAACACTGCTGAAACCAAAGAGAAAGTCTTAATACAACCAGAGGGAAAAAACATGAGCTTCAAAGGAACAAGACTTATAGTAGACTTTTCAAGAAAAACATGGAATAATATAGCTAAAGTGCTGAAATACAATAACGGCCAATCTATAACCTAATAGCTGAGACAATTTGCTTTAAAATAAAGATGAACCAAAGACTTCTCAGACTAATGCTGAAAGAATTTTTTGCCAGCCAAACTATAGCCAAAGAAATTCTAAAATGAATTCTTGAAGAAGGAACATGACTCAAGAGACAGGCATCAAAATTCATGAAAATTGGAGAGCATTGTCAAGTATTAACAGGGGTAAATATAAACCTAAGCAGAATTAAAATAATGAACAACTCCAGCACAGAAGGATGTCAAGGGGTTAAATGAAACTAAAGTGCCCTAACATTCTGTGCTACTCAAGAAGAGATGAAGTGTTAATGTGTAGTAAATGCCACCAAGTTAAGGATGCATGTTGTGATCCTCCAGTAACAAAAAGAATAATAGGAGCTAAGAGGGGAAATGGAAATTTTTAAATGCCTGCTTAAGATGAAAGTTAATAATAGGGAACAATGACCAGAGACAACAAACAAAACAAATAGTAACAGGGGCAATTTAAACCCACATAGATCCGTAATTGCATTAAATGCAAATAGGCTAAATATCCCATTTAAACAAGCACCCTCTAGTCACAGGGTTGGTAAACTTTTTATGTTAATCAGCCAGATAACATTTTAAGTTTTGCAGGCCATATATGTCTCTGCTGTCTATTCTTCTCTCTTTGATGTTCACAACTCCTTAAATATATAAAAACCTTTGTTAGCTTTCAGATTGTGCAAATCAGATAAACCAGATTTGGCTCAAGACCCACAGTTTGCCATTCTCTGCTCGACAATGGTGTAGATGATTTCCACGATGATATGTATTTAGGGCCCACCATGTACTAGACACATAAGAACATCATATGAATTAACTCATCTAAGCCTCATATTAATCATGTGAAATAAATACTGCTATAATCTCTGCCTTCCTGAAGAGGAACCTGAAGTACAGAAAAATTAAGTAACTTGCTCCAATCTTAAAGTAAGTGGCCAAATTAAGGAGTCTAGCTCCAGAGCTGATTTTACTGCGTTATTAGTAACAGTTCTAGCTAAATGTGTAGTCCTCAGGAAAACAGTAGCAATATGTTTGCTTAAAAGAATCTTGCCTCTGAAGGCTAGAAAATAGGTCTAGCTGGGGACTTGAAATATCCTAAATAAGATCCAGCTTCCAGCAAGAATTATTGGCTCTCTTAATTTATATTGCAAAAGTCAGGGCTGTTGATTTATGCCATAGCTCACTACATCTTGGAATCCATTTTTCTTTATCAAGTCTAAATTTCTTCAGTGTTCATGAAAGGACATTTTTTAAAAAAACTACTGTCTCAATATGATGCTGACCTGAGTTACTTTTAAAGACAATCCAGTCAATCTCCAATACTATTTCTGCCATCTTAGAGATGGGTGTGGATCAACTGTAGTATGGCAAGTCTACAAATTTCTTGGAGCAAGTGGTTCATATCAACCTGAAAATAATTTGCAAGTAAGTACAGATGCAGTCTACATTTCCATTAGTAACGTGTTTATATGTTTATAAAAATAACAAGTATGTAATCACGTTGTTGTTTCTTGCTCAAATTTATAGGGCTAATGTCCTCATTAGATAATGAGCATTGTATAGGTGTTTATCAAAGATCAATCCACAAAGAGTTATTTTCAAAAGCTTTATGAAATATTTTTATATAAAAGGATGTAATTGAAATACACAGTTTCCAAGTGGTCATAGTTGTTAATAGCAGTTTTATGCCTTTTTTTCCAGAAAAAAATGTAATTACAAAATAGTGATAGCATAATACAGTAAGTTTTGAGTTTATGATATTGTATAAGCATTTTATGTCCAATCATTTAAACAATGAAATATATTGTTTTAGATTTATAGCTTAGGTATTAAGCAATGTGTCCTAGTCAAAATTTCAACATAGAAATCCTGTAATAAGGGCATTTTTGAGGCTAACTTACCAACAAACTTGACATATACCTGGAAATACCTTTATATTCTCAATTATTTCTCCCTGAATATTTTTTAGCTCTTAAATAGGCACTAGTGCTGTATTTGATTATTTTATGTTCAAAATATTATTCTGAACAGAAATAATTCTGAAAAGAAGTACTAAATCATCAGAACAATAATATAAAATATTTCCTCTTAAAGCTCAGCTCCTTTTTGCAACAGCCAAACCTCTTAGTAGTTCCCTTAGGTGTTGTGAACCCATTAAGTCAATGAAGTTTTGCCACAGTGAACACGGAAGAAAAGAGTTTAATTCCATTTGGTGCTAAATGTATAAGCACAACTTTCTACATTCCTTCCCTTTACAGGTGGACTGCAAATCCCCAGATGTAGATTCATTTTAATTTTGCTTGTTTTCATTCTTCATTCCTCCTGGCAACTTCAAATTCTTGCCAAATAACTATCCCTATCCTTTGGCCCAGTTTCTCTGGCAACACAAAAAGAGAGAGCAAATCACTGGAGATGTTCTTGCTGAGACCAAACATGTGGGGCTGCAGCAGTTGGCAGGGTTTTTTAAATTATTATTATCCACTAACAAAAGCCATAGAAGAGGTTTCTAAGGTGGTACATTTTGTTCATTGAAGATTTCCCTCTGAAGACGTTTTCAGTCAGAAGGTACCTTCAATGTCAAACTAACTCCCTGGATTTTTCAGCCCCACCACACACTTTTTTACATGCTTCTGGTTGTTTTACTCCCTCTTTCTGATTGTTTTACTCCCTCTTTCTGTTGGAGCCCTCCTTCTTCCAAGCTCTTCAAAACCAGCTTTCCAGAAAAGTCTCTGACACATTCACTCACATTAAGGCACAAGTGGCTTATTGATACATTAGGCAGCCATCATGAGCCACCTTCTGTGGTGGTTAATTTTAATGTGTCAACTTGACTGAGCTAAGGGATGCCATTTAGCTTGTGCCACAGTTTAGATATAAAATGTCCTGCAAAGGCCCATGTGTTAAAGGCTTTGTCCACAGCCCATGGTTCTATTAGAAGGGATGGGACCCTCAAGAAATAGGACCTACTGGGAGGTCGTAGATCATTGCAGGTGTGTCCTGGATGGAGACTTAGAAATTCAGACCCTTGCTATACTCCCTTTCACTTTCCAGTCACCCATAAGGCAAATAGCTTGCCCCACCATGCACTCCCCACTATGATGTTTTGCCTTGAACCTCCAAAACTTGATCCTTTCCTTAAGTTGATTTAACTCAGGTATTTGTTAGTGATGGAAAGCTGATTGATACAACTGGTGAAACATTATCTCTGGGTATATCTATTAAGGTGTTGCTGGATGAGGTTAGCATTTGAATGGGTGATTTGAGTAAGGATCATTCTCACCAGTATGAGTGGGCACCAACCAATTCATTAAGGGCTCAAGTAGAACACAAAGGTGGAAGAAGGGCAAATTCCACCTCTCTGTTTGGAATGGGTCATTCATCTTCCCTCTGACATCGGAGCTCCTGATACTTGGGTTTGGGGACTCAGACCAAGACCTACACAATCAGCTCCCTTTGGTCTTAGGCCTTTGGATTTGACCTGAGTTACATCATTGTCTTTCCTGGTTTTCCAGCTTACAGACAGCAGATCATGAGAATTCTTGGCCTTTAAATAAATATTTTTTAAAAAAGAGATAGGAAGGGTAGTAGAATGAAACAGACATTATTATTACTCTGTGTATATATGTAGAATGCACGACCAATGTGATTCTACAACCTGTATAATCAGAAAGATGAGATATTATAATCCCATCTGATTCAAATGTTTGATATGTCAAGGTCATTGTACTGTCATGTGTAACTAATTAAAACAAATTTTAAAAAATTCTTGGCCTTTATAATAATGTGAGCCAACTTACATAAAATATATGATAAATATTTGGATGTGTGTTTTTGTTTATCTAAAGAACCTGACAATTATATCTTTTCTGGTTAAATTTGCATTTAAACAGCATTCATCAAAGTGCATCTATAGTAGAAGAGTGTCTAACATTAACAAGGAAGGCAATGGTAGAGAAGAAGTGAACCTAAAATTTTATAATTCTACCTACTGAAAGAATATATGATACACAAAGGCTGAACTACTTACATTCATTTGGTAAAACAAGTGGAGAGTTGTCCTATTGCTAACTAAACTTTAACCATGTGAACAAGCAATATGTAAAATTAAAGACAATTTTCTTCAATATGTCAACATGTACTAAAGTATTTACATGAATATAAGACTGATAGAAGATGACACATTTGCAAAAAGAAATTTATATTTAATTCAAACTGGTTTCTTAGAATCTAGTAGAAGCTACACAGCTAACAAGCTGAAATTATTTGAAATTTTACTCATGTTGGCCTTATTACTTCAATGAATTGCTCTTTTCCATTTTTATGGCTAATGAAAAACATGGTTTTCAAATGATGAAAACTATGAAGGCTAAAGCTGAAAATTTTTTTCTTAAGGAAAGTTCTTTTGTACTTGTGCAATTTGAAATGGCAGCAATTAATTTCTTAGTGGGAACTAATCACTTGCACAAAGGGAAAACATATCATTTTAGATACAGAATCAGCATTTGATTTGATCAGCAAATTCCTAATTTGAAGAAAGAAAAATTGCTTCAGGGCCTGGGTGGGCCAAGTAGTGAACCACGCATGTAAAATATTGAGCTTTGATTAGGAACATAAATAATTATTAGCTTATACCACATGGTATTTCTCCTTTCTTCTCTTTCATTCTCTATATCTGCAGGGTGTTTTATAAAATTTAACTATGGGGAGGAGGGCGAGCTATCCAAGGGATCCTTGTCCTCCCTTAACTCTTGTTAACACGGATCCTGAAGGCCTTGGTTAAATGCAGAGTCCTACAGTCAGAGGGGTAAGAAAAATCAGATATGTCAGCCGTGGTCAGAGTACATAGCATTTTGAAGTTTCAAAGACAAATTGTGTCTGGTTCTTTTTTTTTTCCTAAAATGACAACTAATTGTCAAAACTAAATATGAACATATTCAGTTTTAGGAATAGAGCTTTTATATCAAAATTACCATTGGGATCATGCAGCCCTTTTCCCCCCCAGACTTTATATTTATGGAATTAATTTTAATCAAGTCATTCTATTTATCCCCAGTGATAAAGCAGTACTATTATCTCAGTTTTTTAGTTTAAAAAAAAAAGTTTGTTTTGCTAAACATTTTTCTGAGACTCAAAACACTGACATTTCATGGAGTGACTTTCTGAACTTTCGAAATATATTGTGTATTTTAATTTAAGAAATTCTGCCTAAATATATAGACATAATGAATGAACTGGTTGATTTGGGTAATTATTCAGAAAAATTTAACACATACTCTCGGTCAGTTTCCTTTTATGAGAGACAGTCTGAATACCTCATATCCACAATTTTCTGTGTTTATCAATCTAGGGCTGAATTGCTAGATAGAACCAAGGATTGGAGAATCATTTTTCACAGGATGTGACATTACTCAAATGTCTGACCAGAACATGCTGTTCACCTCCTTAATATCTGAAGGAATTGTGTGAGTTCTGTACTGAGACAACATAAGGATAAGATGATAGCCCTATGGATAAGCAGGTAATTCAAACCAGAAGAAAAGCAATGATGAGAAATGTCAATGTGTAGTTGACTTTGGGCTTTGGTCATTTTTGAACCAGTGCTGGTGGGAATCTCCTTTGCTCATTGGCCAGTTCTGTGTGTCTTGCCCATCCTTTCTTCTTTTTAAATTAATACATATTAGCTACCCAGAATGATGTGTTTCATTGTAGCATGTTTGTACATGTATACAATATACTTTGATCATATCTATCCCCCCTTATTCTCCCCTCCCCCTTATAACCTTTTTCTCTTCATTCTACATATAAGGCAAAATGTGTCTGAGGCTGGCTTAACACGATGCTGTTTTTGGTGCTAGGGACTGAGCCCAGGGCCTTCTGCATGCAAGGCAAGCACTCTACCAACTGAGCTATCTCCCCAGCCCTTAATGATGATCTTCAGTTCCATCCATTTTTCTGCAAATGCTGGGAAAACTGGATATCCATATGTAAAAGATTGAAACTAGATTTCTCCCTCTCTCTCTCTCCCACCCCCTGAATAAAAAACCAACTCAAAATGGATCAAAGACTCAATATAAGACCTGAAACCTGGAAACTGCTAGAAGAACACATTGGAGAAACACTTCAAGACATAGGCACAGACCGTGATTTCCTGAACAGTTCTCAATTAGCTCAGGAAATAATAGAAAAATCCATAAACAGAATTGCATCAAATTAAAGAGCTTCTGTACAGCAAAGGAAACAATACCAGTGTGAAAAGAGCCTTTATTCATCTTACTTTGATCCACACTTACCTATCCTCTTTTAAACACTAATATTAACTCAGCAATTACGGAGAACTTGTTATGTTGTTCACAATTGTGCTCAGGTATTTCCTTAGATTATAGGCTTTCTGATTCACACTAGAGTTCATTAATTATTGTTTTCTCTGTTTCTAATCTTATTGCTGATTTCCATGGCTCAAATGCATACAATGCAAGACACTCCAGAAGAGGATTCTCCTGGGTCACACTGTTTCTACAGGAGTTTTTCTTTCTCTGATCCACTTCTTCAAATTTTGAGAATGATTCATATTCTACCATGAATACAGGAAAGAAGAAAAAGAAACCTTTGGAAGAGTGTGGAAAACTTTAGCCACTGTTTAACATTTTAGTTTCTTTCCCTTCACTCTAAAGGTTCCTTCTGCTGTGGCAGTGTTTTCCATAGAGGAGAAAATTGGTGGGCATATACATAGGAATAATAAGTAATAACACAGTCCGTGTCCTTCAATCATCATCATCATCATCATCATCATCATCATCATCATCTTGTTTGTGGAGTTCTATTTCAGAGGTAGAATGCCTAATTAGAAACTTCAACTTTAAACATCTGATATGGAGATTTTTGAAGTATAGATGTTTAAAAATATCAGGAATAGATTTATGTTTACCAACATTTTCAGTTTTTGCCTACACTGAAGAGACAGAAAAAAAAAGGAGGTCTAACATGATACACATTCTTTATACCAGTCATTCAACTCTACATGCTTCATAAAACAAACAAAAACAACAACAACAACAACAACAACAAAAAAACTCTCAATAATTCACTTGACACAATTTACCAAATACCTACCATGTTTGACTCTGGAAGGCCTACCAGACCAAGTGCTATTTAAATCCTACAGGAAGCGAGGAAGCCAGCCCTATGGGTTTATGGAAGAAAAACAGGCCAGGAAGATCAAAGAATTTCACAAAGGCCTGAAGCAGGAGAAAGCATGATTCCTGAAAAACAGCAAGAAGGCCACTAGAAAAACGTAGTGTAGGGTTGGAACGATGGAAGAGTTCTCAAGGATGAGCTCAGAGAGGTTGCAGAGAGATAGACCATATGATACCTGTCACATTAGAATGGATCTAATCTAATGTGACAGGGAGCCACTGTAGAACTGAAAACAGAGAAGTGTATAATATTCTTGAGACCAGAAGTTTGGATTACATGAATATATACAGTCATTTGGAATCTGTGATGTGATGGGACAAAATCTTGATTAGTTAGAATATTCTGTTATGGAATATAGTAGCTATTTGGTTTTTCTGACCCAAATCTGTTTTGGCTCTTATTGTTAAGATGCTTTTAGAAGGTATACAGCTAATCTGATTATAGTAATGAAGGCAGAGTAATTCTTTATGCCTCCTTTTCTAATGGCAAAGACTGTATCTACCCTGAAACGTCCTTAATTATGCTTATGCTGTTCAGTGGGAGGGAAATGATGGAATCTACCTACGGTGTGTTAAGTATGTAATAATCCCTTCCAGACCTAGTAAACTAATAATTTTTTATTAGATCATACAGTCCCTTCTAAATATGTTTCTACAATTTGTATGATGGTCTTAGTGGTGGTCTCCATAGGAAAGAAATTAATGAAACTGATACACTTTTATGTATGAATACACAATTATTAATAATGAATATGGAATTGTATACCCATGGAAAATAATTCTGCACAACAGTAAAAAGGACTGAACTGTCAATACACACAATATAATGGAATTTCAGTAGTCACCCTTCTCTTGAGTTTCACTTTCAGATATTTCAATTACCCATGGTCAAATGCAGTTTGAAAATGTGAAGTGGAATCTTTCAGAAATAAACAATTAAGAAGTTTTAAATTGTGTACTGTTTTGCATAGCATGATATTATCTTGTGCTGTCCCACTTCATCTTGTTTGGGATGTGAATTATTCCCTTGTTAGCATATTCGTGCTGTATATGCTACCTTTCCATTAGTCACTTAGTGGCAATTTTTTTTTTATCAGACCAACTGTCATGGTATATTAGTGTTTGTGTTCAAGTAACACTTATTTTACTTAATAGTGGCTCTAATGTGCAAGAAGAGTGATACTGACTATTTGGACATCCCAAAGAGAAGCCATAATGTACTTCCTTTAAGGGAAAAAATTACAATGAGATATTTTTGAGAGAAAAATTATTTACATAATTTTAATTGCAGCATATTTTTATAATTGTTGTATTTTATTATTATTGTTTTCTTTTTGTGCTCATGTATAAATTAAACTGTATCATAAGTATGTATGTATAAGAAAAAACATAGTGTGAATATGATTTAGTGTTCTCTTGTGATTTCAGGCATCCACCAGGATCATATATTATATCTCATATGGATAAGAGAAACCACTGTGGTTGTTACTTTTATTCAAATTTGGATAATCTAAAAGTAATATGAAGAATATTCAAAATAAAATTTCACTAAAACAGGACTTAAAATTGGTTAGGTATTAGATAATTGATATTTTCTTACAAACAAAAAACTCTTTGCTCACTCAGGTTAACTATTCCTTCTTCTCTTCTTTGCTCTGCTTTTTAAGTGCCTTTTTAAATGCCTCAAATTTAATAATTATCTTAATAATGTAACAAATATATATAAAATCTAATATAATTTGTTATGTTTTATTCCAAAAGGAAAAATAAACCATCAACTTTTCAAAATGATTTATTTGCATGGTTTCTTTACAATTATGAAATCCACATATTAGCATTCCAAAGAGCAGAATTACCTTAAAAAATGTATCTTTCTGAGTTGTGGGCCTAGCTCACTGGTAGAACACTTGCCTAGTTATATGTGAGACCCTGGTTTTATCCCCAGCTCCCCCCACCACACACACATGTGTCTTTCTACCAAAAGTACTAAGAAGCATATCAGCAGAACAGTAAGAAAAGTTGGTTGTCTTTTAAAGGCTATCCCTCACTATTTCTGCCAATGTCTGGAAAAAAGAGGAAGCCTATCAATCAATAGGTACTGCATTTCACACAATGCCAGAAGCACCTTCAAAAGGTATTGGAAAGCCAGTAAATCACCTGAGATGATCCTCAAATGATTAGGATGGAGGTGTTCTTCTGACATTTCTGGCTCATCTTGGGGCACTGACAGCAGACCCAGAGCATTCCCCTGAGTCTTGTCTCAAGAGTGTTTGGCTATTGTTCCAATATGATTCTGCCCTTGCAGCCATCTCTTTGCTCTCTTTCAACATGAGTGACTAGTGATTGAAAAAGAAATTTAATTTGGGGGTTCAGACTTTCACATGTATTTATCAAATAAAGCTTGCTCAATGTGTTCTCTAAGTCTTATTTATATTTGGGACTTTTCCCTCCTTTTACCTATCCTTCATTAAAAGGAAGCTATTGAAATTTCTCATTTTAATTGTGACTTCATCAGCTTCTCCTGTAGTTTTATATGTTTCTCTTTATAAAATTGAGCCCTTATTATTATTAAAAACATGTGATTTAAGAATTATTATATCTTTATTATGAAGCAGTGCTTCCTTCCTTCCTTCCCTCCCTTCCTCCCTCCTTCCTTCCTTCCTTCCTTTGGTGCTGGGGATTGAACCAATTGAACCCAGGCCTTGTACAAGCTAGGCAAGTGCTTCTACCACTGAGCTACACCTACAGCCCCATGAAACAGTCTTTTATCTCTATACAATGTTATCAATGTTATCACTTATCCTTAATAATGATCTTTAAGATAAAGTCTATTTCATCTCATAGTAATATAGGAACACCAGATTTCCCTTCATTAATTTTATTTATTTATCTTTTACCTTTAAAAAGTTGGCTTCAGTGGTTCTGGTTTTTTTGTTTTTTCATTTAACTACTTTGTTTTTGTTTTTTTAAAGGTAACCCTTGAACTTTTATCATGGATACTTAACAAGTGGAAAAAAATTTAAAGTTAATTAATGTATTCACCTTTCTTCCAAAAATAGAAACATCTTAGAAAAATCTTATCCCAATTGCCCCCTCCCCAAATTATATTGATTTATTTTTAATAGGATTACTTTGGCTTCTGTGAGGAGGATAGAGGGTAGGGAGGGCAAAAGGGAATAAGAGGAAGCTAGTCAGGAAGCACCGGCCCTGGTCTAGGCAGCTGATGATGGTGGCTTAGATTGATGGATTGAACGCAGTAAGACCATTAGGTGCAATTGCTTCCCAGCATAGGATGAAATCAAAGTACTATCTCATACAAGGTATCTCCTTTCAATGTGTATAATAATAAATAATAGCAAATATTTATTGAGGGCCCTTAGGAGTCAGGCACTACAGTAACACTTAAAATGGATTTCTGCTTTAATTCTTGAAAAAATCCTGTAAATAGATTTTTTTTGCTTTATTCCCCCAAAGAGAGACCCAAGGTTGCAGCCTAAGTATGTGGCCACCCTGAAGCATGAGAAAGGTAAGAAGCCAGGCCACGCCATGACAGATAAACTAAGGGGCTGTGATTGACATAGGAAGAAAATCACCCCCTGGGAACCAGCAATTTAAAATCACCTTGCTTATTTGTTCATTTGTGTTATATTTTGAAGGTTAAATACTCTCTTCTTCTTTCGAGGACCCCCAGCTTTGTACTCCTGACATTCTCTCTGTTGCCTTTTTCCTTTCTCTTTTCTGATTTGTACAGAGGAATAAATGCTCACATTGTTGCATAATCATACATATATAATTATGTATATTTAATGATTACTGTAAGTGAATAGTCATTGAAAACTCCCTCTGTATTAGATGCTGAGACACTTGAGAGTTGTTTACTGTCTGTCCCACATTAAGAGAGTTTTTGTCATTGAATACTGTTTAAAAGTGATAAAAAATTTTAGTGAGGTTTTGATTATGGGTATTCATTTCCCCAATTTATAGATAAATAACATTCTTAAAAGTTGTTTGAAATCTCATCTTCATTTCTGCATATAGCAATAATTATAGTCAGTACTTATAAACTTCCTCCCGTGTATTCAGTACATTATGGATGATTATTTAATCTTCCAGAATAGTATGAAGTAGGTAAGTGACGAGCTAACAAAAACTGCAAAAGACTAAGTAATGTGCTGAAGGCCACACAGCTTTAGGAATGGCTAAGTAGGAATTTTCACCCAGTTCAAGTTTTGGCCTCACTCCTAGAAACTCAAAAAGTCTATTGAAGTCATAAATGCAGCGTCAATAACACTTCTTAGGAAATCAGAGTTTACCAATTCTCCTTGATCTTTTCTAAACCCTGAGTACTGACTGAACTTGAAATCTTTCGTGGTTCAGAACTTAATTCCTCTAAAGTTGAGCAGTCCCTAAACTAGAACTTCTCTAAATCGGAAATGATGCAGAATAGGTGTAGCATGCCATGAGGCAAGAGGAGACCCCGGTAATGGATAGAGAGGCTAGAAGGAGGAAGAGGCAGGGCCAGGAGTGCAGGCCTTGATGCAGGAGGCAGAGGCGGGGACTTGGATCTGGGCAGACTGTAGCAGGTACTAGCTGAAGAAACCTGATAAATAGGTGTAAGTACACGATAAGTGACAAGTGACCTATATAGTATATTCTGAGAGACGTTCTGCTCTGGGGGTACAGAAGTTTAACTTAGAATCCAGTTTTTAGGTGTGAGCATTATCAGTTGTTCCTTCCTTTCCCCTCCAAAGACATTCTAAGAAATAAGTTCAAGTTCATTTCGGCAAAGGGGAAGGTAAGAGAATTTTGGTGAAGACAATTTAGAGGTCACCCTGTCCAATGTCTTAATAGAATTTTATTTATAATATTCTTGTGGGGCCTAGGTTATACAAATTATTAATTTTTTGGCATTTTATAATGACTTTTACATAATAGGTGTCCAAAACACATTTGATGAAAGAAAGTGAATTCTCAAGTCATCAATACATTTTCCTAATCACATTGAAAATGTTTGAAGACCGGATTACAAAAGCAGTCAGCATTGTAGCACATTAGCAGGGTACATCTCTTAGACTTTTATTTTAAGCAAAATATTTAAGAAATCATTTTATTGCCTCTCTGCTAAAACAGGGATCACCATTGCCTAAAGGAGAAAGTCACAATTGCCAATCATGGGTTGTTGGCCAACTAACATCTGGGCTGTTACTTAACTCTGGAATCTTCTTTCTCTTTGTGGTGCCTGCCCCAACTTGCCAAAGGACGCCCAGCTTTGTACTCCTGCCATTCTCTCTGTTGTCTTTCAGAAGAACTGAGAGTCAATTCCCCCAGGGGTTGAAATTCTCATGTTCCCTTTGTATCCTACACCAACTTCAATAGCATTTTTTTCTTTTACTTGTCTATTTCTCTGTACTAGATGAAATTATTTTTTAAGGGCAAAAATCACATCTTGTTCAGCTTTGTGTTCTCAATGAGCAGTGTAGACTATGCTTACCATAGATGTTTATTATCATTATCATTATTATTAATTTTGGTACTGGGGATCTAACTCAGGGCCTCATAGATACTAAGCACAAACTTTATCACTAAGCTCAAACTCCAACCCAACAAATTGTTTATTATTAGATGCCTATCAGCAGCTTTTTAGGAAAAAGAAGAAATGTGTCAGCATTAAGAATTAAAAGAATCAATCATTTATTTTTGCTGCAAACTCAGAAGGCTAGATGTGTAAGGATTTAACAATAAAAACTGGAACAGTTGAATACTGGCCATATTCTATGGAAAGTCAACATCTGCATCACACTTTATTCATTCATTCACCAATGAATGAATAGGATTTTTATAGCACCTATCCCAGGTGCTAGGATATCATTTGGGATGGGAAAGGCAAGGTTCCTGTCCACATGGCCTCACAATTAAGAAAAAGAAACAGATGAAGTAAGTGATCATACATATTATTTTGCAGGAAAGATGGTGGAATGAGATGGACATCATTATCCTAGGTACACGTATGACTGCACATGCGGTGCGATGCTACATCGTGTACAACCAGAGAAATGAAAAGTTGTGCTGCAATTGTGTACAATGAATCATTAGACCTAATCAATTTAAAAAAAAAGAAATGAAGATTGTGTGGCCCAACGGAGCAACCGATAACCAGTCTGACTATAGATTAGAAGTGGAGTGTGTTCTGAGAGGTTTTAACAGGGGGACTTAAACTGGTCCAGAAACCAACCAAGGGTTTTCTAAGTGATGTTAAAAAGGAAGACAAAGTCGAAAAATGCTAAGTAGAAGGCAAAGCATTTTGCTGCTTCTGAGTTAGCAGCAAAAATAAACAAAAATAAAAATAAACAATGGATTCTTTTAATTCTTAATGCTGACACAATTTCTTCTTTTACCTAAAAAGCTGCTTATATGCAACTAAATATCAGTTTGAACCCCAAAATAAGAAGGATTCAAGTGTGCCTGTGAACAGAGAGTGGGGCTTACTACTAACAACCAAGGAAAAGTGGGTTAAAAATTTAAAAACAGGGGCGATGTTGGAAAAGCCAATGAACACGCAATATTAGTGGGCATGCAACAATTTTTTCTGAGGGCAAATATGAACAATATGTATCAAAATCTGACATGTGAATATCTTAGATTCTGAAATACCATTTAACCACACAGGAACTAGTCAAATGTGCAAGGATCACTTTGCTGTGATGTTATTTCTGTTAGCAAATATTTGGAAACTATTTAAATATTCATCAGTAGGAGATAAGTGGATTAAATTATGGAATTAAGTGGGTTTTTTAAATAAATATGTAGAGCTGTGTTTGTCATTAAGCAAAAAAGAGCAAGTTTTAACACTGCATTTATAATGTAATCCCATTTTGTGAAAATGTGGCAGGCATTTCCAGTGAAGAGGGCACAGAAAACTTCTGGTTTGCTTGAAACAATTATGAAAGGAAGTCATTCAGCAAGAAATCGACAGGATCCAGAGGGACACACGGAGATGTAATAACAACAGTGAACCCATAAATTGGTAAAATTGATAACAAAAACAATTTATATTACTAAGTTGGAATTAAATTCCAGGCAGCAACAAGACAGATGGCAGAAGGGTTTTCCGTGTACAGGTTAAGCAAGCCAAAGTCTCTCTTACTCAGGAGGAGTACAGAGATAATGAACAGCTTGAGATCATTGGAAAAACTTATACCTGGGTATGCATCCTAAAATTTTAAATGTAAGCATTTCCACATAGAGCTACATAAATAATTCTAACAAATACAATATTGAGTAAACAACCAAACAAATGGTAGAATAATGTAGAAAGATTATTACTAACTTGAAGCTTTAAAGTTTATAAAACCAAGCTGGGCACACTGGCATGCTCCTGTGAACCCAGCCACGTGGGAGACTAAGGTAGGAGGGTCTCCAGTTCAAGGCCAGCCTGAATGACTTAACAAGACTCTGCCTCAAAATAAAAAATAAAAGGCTGGGGATGTGGAGCTGGGGCTATGGATCAGTGGTAGAGCACTTGCTTAGCATGCATGAGGCACTGAGTTTGATCCTCGGCATCACAGAAAAATAAAACAAATAAAATAAAGTCATTCTGTCCATCAACAACTACAAAAAATAAATAATTTTTTTTAAAAAAGGTTGGGGATGTATCTCAGAGGTAGAATGCTTTCCTAGTATGTGCAAGGCCCTGGGTTCAGTCCCCAGTACTACAAAAAGAACAAGGGGGAGGAGGAAATTTATAAAACCATATTTTTATTAGTTCAAATATATATAAGGAAAATATAAAAATTAATACATATTAAACTCAACTAATGTAACTTCTGGAAGAAAAGGAGGGTGGGATCATGGAAAGATACAAAGGTCACTAAAAGGTCATATATATATATGAAACAAATATAGTAAAATGTTAACATTTATTAAATCCTGCAGTGGGCCTGTGGCCTTTGCCCATGTGGACAGTGGCCTCTGACTTGAGCAATGAAGGACTATGAGTTGAATGCCATACTTAATGTCAGCAACATACACTCTCACAGTTCTGGTTATGTGCTTGCAGTTGGAGTGAAATGAAATAGAAGTGTGATTTAGGGCCTCACAGGATGCTTCTCTTGGAGGGGCCAGTATGCAGGTCCAGAAACATGATTTTTCTCCGCTTCCCACAAGGAAATAGTCAGCCATAGGGTCCCTGAGTCACACTAACTAACCAGAGCAGAGCCAGTATATTCATCTAAGAGTACAACCATCAAAAGGGCCAGACCACTCATGAGAGAAGATTACTTTGGAAAGCCAGATTAAAGGTTTATTAATCTGATGAATATGCATATTAATTTACACTTGATTAACCAGATAGAAGTGTTATTTAGTGAATGTGCAGCTAGGGAAATTCTTAATGTTAGCGCTATGGACTATTGTGATAGACAGGCCACTGTATCCATTTCAAATAGAATTAATTAGTTTCAATAGTTGTCTGTTGGGTATCCTCCAAAGCCCTGCCAGGAGGACCAGGCACCTGTGATGGCAGGTTTGTGCAGCCTCTACCCCCATTTCCTGGAAGACACATGACATTTAATCTCTGACTCTTTGCTCTCTGAGCTTCCTGCTGCTATACCTCATGGTAGCATCACCTTTTCTGGAACCAATACATCAAGGTGTAATATATTAGGTTTAAGCTCTCTAGCCATGTCTTCAAGTGACCAATACCCACCTCACTCAAACTGCACCTGTGTTCTCAAATCTCTTTATCCACAATTGATAGATAGTCACTTGGATTACTACTTTAGTTGATAGTGGCATTTATTGTGTTGGGTCTTGCTAGATTAACTCTTTTTATTTGGGATGTTGAAGATTGAGCCATGGGCCTTGTGCATGGTGGGCAAGAACTCTACCAGAGAGCTATACCCCCAGCCTGAAAGTCTTTTTAATGTTTTTATTAGTGATTTATAGTTACACATAATATTGGGGTTCATTTTGACATAATCATGCATGCATGGAACATAATTTGCTCCATTTCAGTCCCTAGTACTTCCTCTTTCCCTCCCTCTTTCCAACTCCTGTTCTCCTTTCTCTAGTGGTCTTCCTTCTATTTATCACTTTTAATAGGTGCTTTATAGGTATACATAAAGGTGGAATTCACTGTGGTATGTTCTTATGTGCACATAGCATAATTTGGCCAACTTCATTCCATAGTTCCTCCCTGTTCCCATCCCTCCTGCCTCTTCTCCCCTGGTTTCCCTTCTATTAGAAATTACTTTTATACTAATATGCACACATAGTGTGATATTCAACCCATCAGGATGCATGGTGCAATCTCAGCTTCTCTTCCACCTCTGTCTTATGATTATTGTTGCTATTTATTTTGGCAGCTACTGAAATAGAAGCTATAGTCAATGGGGAGGAACTTAGAAAACAGGTTGTGGCTCTTCTCATGTGTGCTCTCCCAGCACCCAGTACTTTCCCTGTCCTTGTTATGTAGTTCTCACTTAGTTGCTTGTGTCTACTATACATTGTCAGATTCCTGAGGAATAGGACCATCTCTGGCTTGTTTATTGTTTTCTTCCCAGCATCTAGCACAGAAATGTACCAAAGAACATGTACAGCAGCTATTTGTAGAATGAAAAAAATATTATCAGTAACTACCATTTTTAGTAAATGTTTACTATAAGAAGGAATAAGATATATTGTGCTAAAGTCATTATTTACTATTTACTATGAAGTGGAATAAGACATATTGCACTAATGTCATTATTTATTGTAGCAGATGCTTTTAATGTCTTCCTCATTTTGGTATCCACAAGACCAACTTCCAAATGCATTTATTTCCCTGAGGGCTTCCTTCTGACCACCTGAGCCCCAAATGCAAGGGAATGAATGATCCCACCACCATCACCAATAATCCTCCACCAATAACTGATGGGAGTCAGGGTATAAATACCCAGTTTGCTTACTCCTAGGGTAGGATAACTTTGAGGCATCTTCTACTTTTGTTCCCAGGTTTCAGAGCAAGATGAAGTCCCAGGTACTTAAAATGGAAACTTTTTGTGAAATGTACTAGTTAACACCAGTTTCCTAAAGTTAACCCCCTTGTCTCCAATTGATCTCACTTGGGTCATAAGCCCATCCTTGAACCAATCACTATCCCCAGAGGGAGACAGGGTTTTGATCGGCCAGACTTAAGTCACGTGTCCATCCTTGGAGTTAAAGGTAGCATAAATTCCATCAGAGACTGAGAATGAAGGATAAAAGAAAAAATAAAAGAAAGGAAAGGTAATGGGAGGAAGGGAAGGGAAAGTCAGAGGCCACTTCCAGAAAGCACTGTGATTAGGTGTGGAATAGCTAAAGAACAACTATATCCCATTAAAGATGGAGGACACCAACTCACTGCAAAGAAAAAAGAAAAATTTTTTTTCATTGCAATCTATAGCTGGTCTGAATTATTTATTAGACCTTGTAAGGAAATAATATTTCTCTATTTTAAATTTTCCAGAGAGCCTAAAATGACAGATTCCTTTTCTAAGTAAAATAGATATTTTTCTTTGGTTGGAAGATGATAACATAAACTTCTAGTGAGGCCAGAGCCAAGCATTTAGCTTTTAGAAATGTACTGAAATATTATTCACTTCGGCAAATACACCTGAATGGACACCATTTTTCGAAATAAAATCTTAAGGAGTTTTCATAAAGAGATGAATATTTTGAGGAGTTGGCCCCAGAAGCTTTGAGGTGTCAGCAACTCAACAAACTTGAAGTTTCTCCCATTAAAAAGCCTAAAATTTCTGAACTTTATTTCTTCAATGTTCCTTTTCTGCTATCAGTAAATTCCTCAAGACCAAAAGATGGACCTGTTTGTGAACATTTCTAATTCTTTTACCTTTTCAATTTCTATGGTCCTAGGAACACTAAATTTCTCACCAACTCAGAGTTTTCAAACATAATATCAATAATAACATCCTCCATTTCCAAATTACAGTTTAATTAGTTAGGGAAAATTCTAGATTTTTGGCATAAATGGATATTTGACTGGGTGTGGTGGCACATGCTTATAATCCTAGGACTTAGGAGGCTGAGGGAGGAGGATATCAAGTTCAAAGCCAGCTTCAGCTACATAGGGAGGCCCTAAACAACTTAGTGAGACCCTGTCTCAAAATGTCTCAAAAAAAAAAAAAAAAAAAAAGAATAAAAAGGGCTGGGGGTGTGGCTCAGTGGTAAAACACAGCTGACTATTTGGTACATGTCTCTTCAATCAAGATGTCTAATGGAGGCCTATCCCCCAAATACCTACTGTGAGTTTCTTTCTCCCGAGAGGTGCAAACTGGAAATGCATGTGTACTACCCCTAAGAAGTTCAGAGAGAGACTTGGGGTGTAGCTGAGAGGTAGAGTTCTTGCCCAACATGTGTAAGACCCTGGGTTTGATTCCTAGAACCCTCCTGCCCCCCACCCCCCACACAAACGCACACATACCAGTGAGTGGAAAAATCACTTATTCCCTCATTGACTGGTTTTTCCTGATAAGAGCTCATAAATAGTGCCTAAAAGATAATAAGGAAATATTGATTAGGAATAACAAAATCGGTTGACTGGCACATTTCTCTTGTCTTTGGAGAACAACTTCAAGGTGCAACAAAGAAAATGTCAGTAACTTAAGGCCTCAGACTCCTTTTGGGGTCTATAGGAATCAAGAGGATAATTAGGAAGAGGACAGAAGGAGACCTCCAAACCTGGTGTGACCCAATAAATAAAACTGCAAAAACTCCAAAATCAAGATGAATCAATAGAGGCCCCTTGAGTAGAATATTTCAGGACACAGAGCATCAGGGAAAGAAAGAAAAGGAAATTTCTACAAAAGTTAATATACACAAAATAATAACATTTAGCAGGCAATTTTGCATCTTTCTTTGATATGAATATATAGAAATCCTGCCTCTCCCCTCCAGTGCTGCTGGCTGGGACATTTGTGTCCCATTGGTAATTGACCAGAGCACAGTTGAGGTCTGCTTAACTTCAGTCATATCAATGTGCAGGAAAGTAGGCCAAAAAAAAAATCTGTTTAATGAAAAGAAAAGACCCTGTGGTGACAGTAATTGTGACAATGAGATTCCAACCTGACATCCATTCCGTATTCACCTACAGCTGCTCTTTACCTAGTTAGAGGCAGCTGGTAACATGGCAAAATATCCGATGAGTGAGAGATGCATCTAGGAAAAAATTTTTCTCTTCCATCTCCAGGTCATAAATGTGAGCTCCAAAGTCATACCATGAAGTGCCAGAGGTAGTACCTGCACCCAGACCTTCTGATTCTGAATGTGTATCTTCTATATTTGCTATGGACATTGTAACATGTTCATGAAGCTAACATGTCTCTTGTTGATGGACCTTTTTTCATTTTTTTGTACAATAGCTTTATTGAGATCGAATTCACACATTATAAAAAGTACATTTATAAAATGTACAATTCAATGTTTTCTAATATATTCACAGAATCATGAAACTTTCACAGCAACCCAATTTTCGATTTCATCACTCTAAAAAGAAATCTTGCATCCATTAGTAGTCACTCTTCATGATGTTCTTTTTTCACAGCTCTGGAATAATGTGATGTATTTATACAATGGAATATTATTTAGCCTTAAAAAGAAAAGAATCTCTGAATGCTATAACACGAATGAAACTTAAAGACAGAATGGTAAATGAAAGAAGACAGTCACAAAGGACTACATATTGTAGAATTTCGTGTATGTGAAATGTCTAGGTAGGATAACCAGTAGAGCTTGCTGTGATTTGGTTAAGTGTTTTCCATAGGCACGTGTGCTAAAAGACTTGGTCCAGCCCAAGGTGCTATTAGGAGGTAGTGGAACCTTTAAGAGGCGGGGCCTAGTTGGAAACCTTCAGATCTCTGGGAGCATGACCTTGGAGAGCTTGTGGGATGCTCTTCAATTCTCCACCACACCCTTTTCTCTCTCCCTCTTTACTTCCCGACTGCCATGAGATAGGCAGCTTCCTCTGCCATGCACACCTGCCATGATGGGGTACCTCACCACAGGCCCCAAAGCAAAAGGGCCAACCAACCATGGCTTGAAACTTCCAAAATGGGGACCCAAAATAGACCTTTTCTTTGTTTAAGTTATCTCAGATATTTTGTCATAGTAACAGAAAACTAGCACAGAGCCATACCTATTAAAAAAAATTGGAATGAAGTATGCACAATAAAATGTATCATCTTAACTATTTTTAAATATACGCTCAGTATTATTAATTATATTCACATTGTTGTTTTGCCAATATCATTCACCATCCCTAGAACTTTTTCATTATCCCAAATTGAGATGCTATACTTTTTGCACACTAATACCCCATTTTCCTTCTTTTAGGCCCCAGTAACCACCATTCTACTTTCTGTCTGTGAATTTGACTACTCTAAGAACTTTGTATAAATGAAATCATACAGTATTTGTCTTTGTGTGACTGATTTACTTCACTTTCCATTACTTTATTAAGGTTTGTCCACATTGTAGCTTGTGTCAGAATTTCATTGCTTTTGAAGGCTGGATAATATTCCATCACATGTATACACCGTATTTTGTTAATCCATTCATCTGTGAATGAACACTGGGTTGATTCCATCTTTTGGAAATAATACTTCTATGAACCTGAGTAGACAAACCAGCACACACATCTCCTAGACCCTACTTTCAATTATTTTAAAAATATACAGGTAAAATTTCTGAGTTACATGTATTATGGTTTGAATCTCTACTGTCCCCCGAATAGTTCATGGGATAGGCAATGAAGGAAGCTCAGAGGTGAGATGATTTGATTATCAGAGCTGTAACCCCATCATTGGATGAATTCATTTGATGGACTCCTAGGTAATACCTGTTAGTGGATGAGGCATGACTACAGGAAGCAGGTCCCTGGGGGCATGCCCCTGCCTAGTATCTTATCTCTAGTTCCTTCCTCATCTCTCTGCTCCTACAAGCAGGAAGCTTTCCTCCACCACACCCTTCCTCCCCCACCACCTCCATGATGTTTTGCCCAGCATGGAGTTGGTGGACTCTGGACTGAAACTCTGAGCCAAAATGAACTTGTCCTCCTCTAATTTGTTCCTTTCAGTTATATTGGCCACAGAAATGAAAATTGAGGTCTAATTCACACATTATAAAATGTACATGGTGATTCTATTTTTAATTTTTGAGGAACTTCCAAACGAATGCCTTTGTTCTTTGAAGCAGTCCTGGGAGCTTACAGTAGTGAATGCTTCAATCCTGACATTTACATACGGGCAGGTAAAACCTGCTGAGAAGAGTTTAAACCAGTCTCCCAAACAATAAGGTGAGGTATGCACCATCTCTTCATTACCACTAGCACTGCTTTTCGTGAACTATTAAGTTAATGAAATGTCTCACTTGTAAGAATTCAATGAGTAAAACCGATTCCAATCTCAGTTTATTGTCTGTTGACTTCAAGGAAATTTTAAAGTATTGCTTCATTTTTAATAATGCTGTAAGTCAAACTTTTCTCCCTGCTTGGGCAGAACCTGCCTACAAATGTGCAGAGGCAGAGCCCGTTCATGAATGGGTGGGTTTTGCGCGTGGCTCAAACACTATGTTATACACTGAATTTTAGTCAGAGAAGATTCAATTTGCATCCCCTAATGGCCATGCCTCAAGGCATAGAAATAGACTGGATTTTGTATCACTTTATTTTTCTGACTCAGGAGGGAAAAGGAAGATTGAGGCATCTTCTTATTTGGAAAGAGGGAGAAAAGTACTACCCTTCTCCCTTTATCCTCAAGTGCCTTTATTTATTTATTTATTTTAATCCTCCTAAATGTCACTCTCCATGAAAAAAAAAAATGGTATTCAATGGCCTTAAATTCCTCAATTCATCACTAATATTGTCTTTGTAGAAGCAACAGAGAGAAAACCACCCTATGATTCTCTGGCACCAGTGCCCTTTGGGGGAGGCCATTCAGCAACATGAATCAGTTGTCTGCATCTGGAGACTCTCTGAGGCCAGCCCTAGGGTAGGCTCCATTTTAATAAGCCAGGTGAAGGTTTTCCATGGAAAATGATCCCCTCCTCCATGAAATTTTACAAAGACACTTCAGAATTACTCATGTCTCAAATTCCAAGGCAAGAAAGATAGGAATCTCAAGTTTTTATATTTTAATTTAAAGCGTGCCTCCATTAGGTACTTTGTGGGCCACTCATTTTCTTATTAAAGAGAAATCAATCGGGTCCCCTCTTCCAGTTAGTCAGCGTGGTGTATGTGCTCTCCAGAGTGATGAATTAGAGATCAGGGAAAACATTCGTTACCTTATTCTTTCAAAAGGAGAAAACGGATTTGTCCATGCTCAAGGAAGCAGGAAGGACTTCCCTCTGCCCCTCACAAACTGAAGCCCCTTTGTATAAATTGACTATGGGAAAGGCCCGACTGACCAGGTGCCTGATGCCACCACATTTGGGTTCACCCTCAAGTCATTACATCAAAATGACTGACCCATGATCCCATAGTGTTCTGCCTGTCTTAATGCACTCATGGCCTCTTTGGCATCCCCTGCCCCAAAATCCAGAAATAATCTTGGTGTATTCTCTTTGTATACTTCAGCAACCCCAAGACCCCAGGGCTCCCAGACCATGTCTCTTAATTTAAACAGTCCTCCCTAAATGGTTCTGTTCATAATAATAATCTGACCCAATCTTTTTTTCCCTCTGCAACCAGGAACCTTCCTCCATTACCCTTGGAACTCACATCTGTCATCAACAAAAATCTGTCTCTTCAATCTCTTCCCGCAGGGACGCTCACAGCTCCAGGCTGACACTACTGCTGCTAGAGCGCCCCCAGGTGGTGGCTATTTTGTCTCCTATAAGCGGGTCCCGGTGTGGTACCTGTTCTCTGTGTCCTTCCTTGCCACTCCCAACCAGGATTTCTCTTCTTCCCTAAACTTCCCAACTGCTTTGAAGACTTTGAAGTCTTTGTCGTTTCCACCAATGACCCTTCCTTGTGGCAGCCACCAACAGCCCTGCAGGTCACTCTCCATCAGTGCTTAGAGCGTTCTATTCTTGGCTGGCTGCAATCTCTCCAGTCATCTCAATATCACCAGGACAGTCCTTCCATGAATGGCACTGAGTCATCAGATCTTGTCCTTCATTCCTCAGTCACCCCTTCCAAGTCATCTGGACGTTGTCATTGCCTCTCCCATAACTCATTGTCAAGCATTAGGCTTCTTGACTCACTGTGGTATCCTGACACCAACAATTCTCCAACCCCCAGAACCTCCTCCACCCATTTTCCCAGCCACTTTTCCACTCAGCCTTACTCCTCTCGTGTCCTTACTTCCATCCTAAGACAGCTCGGTTTCAATTGCTCTTCACTAAAATAATTCCTTACACCAGTCCTCAACTCCCTTGCTCTTCTCTCCTCAAGCACTAGCGACATGGGAAAATCAGCCCCTGGTTAAACCAGTCTCCCCCTCCCCTGCTGGTCTGGCTATAAATTCATCACCACTAATCTGGGGCTCACTTAGTACTGCTCCCTAGCCCCACCTCACTTGCCTAGTCCACTGCTCATTGTTCCCTCTAGATCATTATTTCTTACCTCGTGCCTCTTTGATTCCATTTCCTGTTCTCCATTCTCAGTTGATAACCTTAATTCTTATTTCATTGAGAAAGTAGAAGTAATCAGAAAATATTTTCCATTTGCTTTTATAACCAAATCTTCAAAACTACCTGTATCAGTGCCCACTATTATGTTTTCTCTTCTGTTGTGAGAAAGAAAAACTGTTGGTTTACTCCTCTGTTTGTCATGTAAGGCCAATCCCCAATTCCATTTCCATCCCATTCAAGCACCTCACTCTTCCGAGGGTCTTCTCTCCTCTTTACAGGATCACTCCCATCCGCACGCCAACATGCAGTAATATAGTCCAAATGAAATAAAAAAAATCTTTATCCCAGATCTCCTTCCATCTGCAAGCTCACTTCCCCCCTCTTTATAGCAAACTTCTTAGACAAAGTTATCTATTCTCACTGCCTCCACTTCATCTTCTCCCATTCTTTTCTGAACCACCTTTACCTCCCTTTTAAGTTGCTCTTGTTGAGGTCACTACTGATTTCAATGTTTCTCAGTCTTCCTCTTACCTGACAGCTACATTTGGTGAGATAATTGTTCCTTCCTTTTTGAAACACTTCACTTGGCCTGTGGGAGTCCATCTTTTCTAAATTCTCTCAGAGGCATTTGCTAATTACTTCCTATTTTTTAAGAACTCTTCAGATGTCTTTTCTTTTATACTAACTCTCTAAAAACTTCATCCAATCCCTTGGCTTTACACACTATCTGTTGAGTCCTTCCCAATTTGTATCTTCTGTCCCTATGTCAGTCAGATTTCTGTTACTGTAACAAAATACCTGAGACAATCAGCTTATAGAGAAATTTATTTTGGTTCATGGTTTTAGAGATTTCAGTCCATAGTCAGTTGGTCGCATTGCTTTGGGGGCCTCTGGTGAGGCAGAACATTATGGCAGGGAGCACTTCAGGGGTATACCCTCAATGACTGGAATTCCTCCTACTAAGCCCTGCTTCATAAAATTTCAACACTACTATAATGTCAAGCAGGGGATTAAGCCTTTATACATGGGCCTGTGGGGGACAGTTCAGATCCAAACTGTAGCAACCTGTATCTCTTCCCTGGACTCAAAATTCACATAACCACTGCATACTGTAACTCTTTCCTTGAGTGTGTAATAAAATCACAAAGTTAACAGCTGAACTATAATAATTTCTGGATTTGAGCTCTGTCTCTCCCACTAAAACCTGCCGTTTTTACAGAGCGGCAACTCCAGCTAGTGTGGCTGGTGCAGAGAGAACCAGGGAGAGAGGAGAAGCTGAGAAAAGTCAGAAGCAACAGGACCAGACCCTCTGGGATCTTACAGGTAAGACTCAGCAGGCTGTCTTTTACTCCCTGTTGGTCAGCTTTTCACCACTGTGACCAAAACACCTGACCAGAACAACTTAGAGAAGGAGAAGTCTATTTGGGGCTCTCAGTTTCAGAGGTCTCAGTCCATAGTTGGCTGAGTCCATTGCCCTGGGCCCAAGATGAGTCAAAACATTATGGTGGAAAGGCATGGCAAAGGGGGACTTCTCCTCTCCTGGCAGCCAGGAAGCAGAGGGAGGGAAAAGGGAAGGAGACCTAGGGAAGATGATCCCAGGTCCTCCAGCCACCACACACCTGCCTACAGTTACCATCCAGTGTATTCCTACTGGGATGTAGTGGTTAGGTTACAGATCTCACCGTCCAATCTTTTCACCCCTGAATATTCCTGAATTAACCTAGGAGCTCCAGAGGGACACTATATCCAAACCATAGCTTACTTTAGGTGACATGGATTGCCTTTGAAAGGTTGTAAAGAGATAAGTCATGTTCCTTGCCTTGGGCTTTTCGGGGATAATTCTGGTTCCTGTGCAAAGAATAAGGGCAGAGGGTCAGGGCAGAAGAGAGCAAGGCTAAGGCAATCACCTAGATGAAAGATGAGCCACTGGGACCGGAGAGGTGGAAAGCAGAGGGTGAGACGTTTCACATTTCAGTTGTATTTTAGAGGTGGAATTGTCAGACTTTCAGCTTTAACTGGAAAGGGTTGTTCAGAAAATCAAGATGTCAAGGATGGCACTAAGTGTAACTGGCCTGGACAATTGGAGGGAAGAGGTGCTTTAAACCATGATGCTGAAGGCTGCCGAAGGTGACTTAGAAGGGACTCTCAGCAGCCTGATTTTCAATATGTGTAGATTGAGGTGCCTGCTATACATGTATCCAACTAAAATGTCAAGCAGCCGTGGGATATGTAATTCTGGAAGAGAGATTTTTGGATATCGAGGTCGAATTTGTTGTCTACATTGTTTTTTTCATTGCAATAAAAAGTTGGAAGCAGCCTGTATCCGTCATAATAATCTAGAAATTTATCCCTGGGAATTGGAAGCTTATGCAATTATTGAAAGAGTGAATGTGAGGGAATATTTTTTAGGAAATCCAGAAATAGAAGAAGTACTAGTGATGATCACTTCCATTATCCTGATACAGTGGGACACAAGGTGACATACTGAGATCAAGGTGGATCGGGGAGGCTGATGAGGAGTTTGAGAAAGTAATAAAAGTTGGACTTTCATTAAAAAGATGCCTCTCCACCAAGCCTGTTCATAATTTGTCACAGAATTAGCGAGGATTGTGACATCCTGGGGTTTCATGCTGTTTTCCTACCCTGTGCAACTCTGTGAACATGTAGCTTAACAGTTCTCTTGGGAGCACAGCAGCATGTGGGGTACTAATAGGAGATACAAACAGAGATTTAATTCTGAACTCATAAAATTCAGGTTTTCAGCCCACTGCAAAATTTTGAGTCATTAGTTCTAGGGTAAGGTCCAGGAATTTTAACAAGTACCACAGATTACTTTGCACACTGATAAACATTGCTCTAAGTTGCTTCCAAACTGGAAGTATTGATAGAAACAATTACCAAGAACTACCAGTGCCCTTAGTTGGTGCTAGGAACCACTGTTGCCCAAGAGCAGTCTTTGGAAGCAGTGGACTGCTCCGTGTCAGAGAGAAACAATCTTATAACAAAATGCTGAGATCTCTGTCCTCCATTATTCTTATTTGTTTTGTGTAGTGTTGGGGATCGAAGTAAGCACCTTACCATTGAGCTAGACCCCTAGATCCTAAGTGATTCTAGAATGAATCATCCTTAAGAAGGAAATAGACCAAAACCCAAGGTCTATCTACTGGTTAGAGGAAAAGTAGATATTTCTGGTCTTCTGCTGAAATTTTCAATAAGGGAAAAAAATGTCAGTTTTCATCAGAAAATGAACCGAATTGAGCTCAGAAACTCTAACCTTTGAATCTTCTATAATTTTTTTTCTATTTTTAAAAATTTATCTTTATTTTATGTTTATTTTTTATGCTGTGCTAAGGATTGAACCCAACACCTTACACATGCTAGGAGAGTGCTCTGCCACTGAGCTCCAGCCCCAGCCCCAGCCCTGGAATCTTCTACAGTTCTTAAAATAATAACCTGACTCATGGACGCCAGGATGATATGTCCAAGAGAACCCTAAGTAATCCCTACCCCAAGCCTGGTATCAACTTTGAACTGTATTTGACCAAATAGGAGATGTGGATAGAAATAATTGCATAATATTTTAAATGTTCCAATAAATTCCAAGTAGATCAACTTTATGTGATGATTGCAGAGTGTTTCCTTTATATGACCAATTTCGCCAAGGAGATCTTTTTTTTCCCCCCAAAGGAGATCTTTTTACCCTAAAGGATTGTTTCATTAAAGTATAACAATACTAACATTACTCAGGTGTGGTGGTGCACACCTGTAATGCCAGAGACTTGGGAGGCTGAGGCAGGAGGATCCCAAGTTTGAGGTTGGTTTCAGGAACTTAGTGAGACCAGTCTCAAAATAAAAATTAAAGAGTTGGGGGCGTAGCTCAGTGGTAAAGTGTGCCTGGGTTCAATCCCCAGTACCCCCTCCAAAAAGAAAAAAAAACACCCTAACATTAAAGAAACATTTTAGCCAGGCACTGTGGTGCATGCCTGTAATCCCAGCAGCTTGGGAGGCTGAGATCAAAGCCAGCCTCAGCAAAAGCAAGGCACTAAGCAACTCAGTGAGACCCTGTCTCTAAATAAAATATAAAACAGGGCTGGGGATGTGGCTCAGTGAACAAGCGCCCCTGAGTTCAATCCTAGGTACATTCCCCCCTCAAAAAAGAAACATTTCGATGCTTAAATAAAACCAGCATGTCAGTATGTACTTGGTATATTCTCCTAAAAAAATTATAAATTTTCTACTTATTACTAGCAACCACTTAACAACCCATAGTATTTAACTCAATCAATTAAATGAATCCCATGAAATAAAATGTGAGGTACGGATAATGTCTGAAATCATTTTTAATTCATGGCTAGAGACCATGAAGATTCCTTTGACAAGCCCTTAAAAACCTTGTGGGTGATGTTAAAAACTTCAATGTACAAGCTCTACTTCCATTTGGGGGTGGAGTAGGGACCTTCCGATTTGGTACAGTCGATTCTATATAGAGACCTCAAGAATAGGAACTCCAGGGCCATCCAGAGGCTGCTGGAGTTTTCACGGCGCATGACCTGAATTTTCTGATGCTGAACAACTGAGCAATATGAATATGCAAAGCTCCTAGACTCTGACCACTATCTGCCTCTTTCATCCTGTTCTGAAAAGCAAGTCATTGTGCCTTTGGCCAATATGGCTGAGTTCTGAACCCCCAAACCAACAGAAGACAAAAGAGAAGGAGCACAGTTTGTTTGCTTTTAAAGAGGAACAAAAATACAGAATTTATCTTTTCAGAACATATGCTTAAATATCAGATTCTAGCCAGTAACTTCTTAAGAACTCATTTACCTAACAGAATCAGTGTATATGGTTGTCCCAGAGGCAAAATAAAAGAGATCTCATGGCTTGGCATCCTGAATTGTCTCAGGTGGCCTGCCAATTCTTTCAGTTTTCATCTTTCTCTGTTCTCTTTTTTTAAATAATAAAAAGTATAAACATCCTCATTTGTACTTTATATATTTCCATAATTATCTCTGTGCTCAAGTTTTAAAAAAATGTCTCAGTCCTTTCTGAGATTTAGTACCTGTTTGTCAACTCTATCAAACATTAATTTTGTATAAGAATGGTTCATTCAAAAAGTGAGATCTCCTCAATCTACCAGCATTTCTTATGCAAATAAGTGGAAGAAAACCGCGCCTCTTCTCCCCATACCCATCCTGTGACCTCCTCCTCTTCCCTTCTCTGTGCTGAAGAGGGACCAGCAACCAAACTATCTTTGGCCAACAGCACCACCTACTGACCATGTTGTAAGTTACTACGACTGCTCTAGCTTATGCACAAGCCTTGTTCTCCCGTCACCTTGTTCTCCCTTGTTCTCAGTCACCAAAATAAACTCCAACCATTATTTGTTGTTGCAAATCACATCCCCACATAGCTCTGGCCATTCCTTTACATGAGTCAATCTCACACCTTCCAATGCCCAGGTTCCTCCACTGTGTCCTCTAGAACCCACCACCTGTCATCAGCAAAATATCCTGTGTCCTCTAGGTCTTCTCTACATCACCTCCAACCCTTTATTCTAAATGAAACCTGGTCTTCCCAAGTCGTGCATACTTGCTGCCAGTTCCACGTCATTCTCCTTTCCTTTTCCCTAAATACCCTGGCTTCCTTTGAAGCTCAGTCATGGGTCACTCCACTTCTCCTCCATGTGTCAATCATCTACAGATTTTATAGTCACATCTTACCATGATCCTTGAAGATTCTCATGCCTGACCTACTGTCAGTCCCTCCAACCATACTCTTGTCCTAATTCTTGGTGATTTCAACACCATTGAGAAGATCCTTGTAGTAATCTAATTTTTCAGGCTCTTGATGCCTCAACCTCCTGAGTATTACAGGTGTAGGCCACCACACCTGACTATCCTCCCCTCTCATGGTCTCATTCTCCACGTCATTCCAGCCACCTACTGTTACAGTCACACTCTACACTTTGTCATCACCAATAACTGCACCTCCATAATGTCAATTTCAGACACTACATGCTCCCATCACCTCCCATCTCTCCGTCTCTGATATTTTTCATCCCCTGGAGGAAAACCTTAGCTTTTATCCCTCCCCTATGCATGTCCCGATTTACCTCTTTCTTTTTTAAAAGAGTCAACAGTTCAACTTGGTAATCACTGCCTGGCACACATACCAGATTCCTTGTCCTCTCCTACCATAAACTTACTTGTTCCTAGTTATATCCAAATATCCATTCACTCCTTCCTGTTCCTGAACTGGTAAAGGTGGTTGAAGGAAAACACACACTTCTGATGGCATATCTGACTGTGATTCCTGATTATTGACCTCAAGTGGGTCTTTGCTGTGGACAGGTAATTTTACCACCTTTGACTAGTTGCTTTCCTCTCATACTCTCCCAGACAACTATTCTGCACCTTTCTTTTCTCTTTGAACCTAGAACACTTCATCTTTTATTGTCACACAAATTCTCTTTATTCCCTTTTCAATGACCTTGCTCTTTATTTTACCAAAAAAATAGAGGAATTTATAAGGAGTTTCCTCCTAAAACCAAAGTACATGTACTGTCCTCCCTCTCTGCCCCTCACATCCTGCCCTTCCTACTGTTACATTGAACACATTGTCTCTACTTCTATTTAAGGAAAATTCTATGGAAAATTGATATCCCCATCTAATCAAGAACATTCTTTCTAAAGTTGCTCCTCTTTCCCACATCTTCAATATTTCCTCTCTAACTGGATCATTTTTCCTTCAAAATCAAAACCTGACCTTGACCATACGTGCATCTCTAGGTACTATCTGATCTATGTTCTTTCCTTCATAGCAAATCTAATTAGGTTACAGGTTGAATATTTTAATCATTTTAATTTTGAAAATTCCTACATTAATAGGAGCTTCTGGAGGACACCCCATAGCCAAACTGTAAAATATCCTGGTTACTGGAAACCCACCTTCAATGGCAGGCTATATTTGTTGTCTGCATTTCTTGTCTTCACACTTCCTGAATCAATTTCAATTAGGCTCAGTGCCCTGCCAATCAAAAACCAATAGCAATTTCCAGGCTGACAAGCTAATGATTATTTCTCAGTTGACATCTTCCTCCATGACCAGCAGCATTTGGGTCAATCAAACACTCTATCATCTTACAGCATTTTCTTTGTTCAGCTCTGTTTTGTCTTCCATCTTTCCCTGATAATATCCTGTGTTAGTCAGCTTTGAATTGCTGTGACTAAAACGCTTGACAAGAACAACTTAGAGGAAGAATATACTATTTTGGGTTCATGGTTTCAGTCCATGGTCATCCAACTCCATTGCTCTGGGCTCAAGATGAGTAGATCATCATGGCAGAAAGACGTGGTGGAGGAAACCTGCTCAGGTCATGTCAGCCAGGAGGCAGAGGGCGGGGAGGAAGAGAAGAGAACACTCCAGAGACGAAATATGAACCCCAAAGGCACAGTCCTAGTAACCTACTTCCTCCAGCCATGCCCCACCTGCCTACAGTTATCACCAAGTGAGTTAGTTCATTCATTTTTTTTTTAAAGAGAGAGAGGGAGAGAGAGGGAGAGAGAATTTTTTAATATTTATTTTTTAGTTTTCGGCAGACACATCTTTGTTTGTATGTGATGCTGAGGATCGAACCCGGGCGGCACACATGCCCTGCGAGCGCGCTACCGCTTGAGCCACATCTCCAGCCCAGTTCATTCAATTTTTAATCCATCAAATGGATCAATCCACTGACCACATCACATAATCTAATCACTTCACCTCTGAACATTTCTACCTCCCCTCTCATGCTTTCCTCCCTAGTCTGGCCTCCTTTCTTCTCTAACCCAGCAACCATGCCTCAGCTTCAGGGCCTTTTGTTTGCATTTCTCCTCTTCCTGGATTGCCATTCCTTTAGATTCTTCAAGTGTCTGCTCAAGTGTAACCTCATCAGAAGTCTCTCCCCATCCACCATATATATTAGAATATTCCATTATTCTTGGATCATCACTTGCATCCTTACTTTTCTGTCCCTCCTTCCTCTCATGTTTTGTTTTTGTTTTCACCTCCTTGTGTGTCTCACTATATTACCCAGTCTGGCCTCAAACCCCTGGTCTCAAGGGATCCTCCTACCTCAGTCTCCTGAATAACAGAGTGAGGGTCTACCCAGCTTATTTTTCTTCCTCTTCCTTATTTCTAAGGACAATATTTATTCATTTGTTTTATATTTCTCCCACTAGAATGCAAAATCCTTGAGAGTAAGAACATTATCTGTTTATTTTTATTGTGTTTGTTCAGTTGTTTTGAATAGCTCTTGGTGCATAACAGGAATTAAATAAATAGTTGCCAAACAAAAATCTTTTTCTCCTTTGCTATTCTTTCAACCCTTATGGATTGGACAAGATAATTTCTTCCTCCTTCCATTCCCATCTCTCCTTTCTTGGTTCACTCTCTTTCACTACTTTTCTTAATGTGTGGGTCTTGAAGGAAGTAATGTAACCAAAGGGCCCAAAATAAACACCTTCAGGACCCCAATGCACACATGGAGTAGCAGGGTGCAGAGCTGCAGGGTCCTGGGGTGTGTCTGTCCTCCTCCAAACTATTTGAATTTTCTGAACTTAAACAGTACACTTAAAGGCAGGCTTTGGTCTTTTTACTGAAAAAAAAAAATATATATATATATATATATACACATACACACACACATATACACACACACACACTACACACACACACACACACACACACACACACATCTGAGCTACATCAACTTAAAGAGAAGAAAATTTTATTTGCAGCTCACAGTTTTGGAGTTTTCAGTGCAAAGATCACTTGCCCTGTATCTTTTGGCCCTGAAATGAGCCAGCACACTAAGGCAGGGAACATGTAGCATAGAAAGCTGCTCACCTCTAAGAGGCTGGAAACAAGACAAAGAAAGGAAGGAAGAGACCCAGGGTTCCATCTCCCCTTTGAGAGCATGTCTGCAATGACCTTAAACTTCCCACTAGGCCCCCCTCTTAAAATTGCTGCCACCTACCAATACCTCCATGCTGAGACTGGCTGTTTAACGTACTGGCTGTTGGGTACGGTCCAGATCCAAACTACAGCAGGTCTGTAGGTCCTACGTCTGCCATCCTCCCTAATCCTAGCACAGAAGCCCAGGAGTGGTGGTAGAATTAGATAGTTCTTGTATTGAGGAAAATATAAATTTTAGATTAAATTTGACAAATTACAAGTACACAGTATTCACCTTCAGAATCTGATTGGGTTTCTCTCTTCATCCACGTTACAGCCCACCTACTTTCCTCAAGTTCTAGCATTTGAGATGTTTTCTCTGAGATTCACTGTTTTCTTTGAATTTATGACTAATCTCATTGTTATTCATCTACTATTTTTCAAAATGAAGTTAGTCGTCACCTAGTTATGTAAATAAGACTACTATTTTTCAAAAAGAAGTTAGTCTTTGGTTCATCCTATTTTAGAGATGTAAAGCGTTGAGCCCCCTAACAACCAGCTGGTGACTTTCCTTCCAGGAAGCAAGGAGATTAACAAACTGTGGCCAGTGTCTATTTTTCCTAAGCAATGTAGACCAAAATCCGAATTACTTTCAGAAACATAGACCTCAAGGAAAGAACACATACAATGTCTGAAAATCCTCTGCTTAAAGTTTTTCTTTCAAAACATTTCTTTCTTTTTTTTTACTAAAGAATAGGGAAACTACTGTCCCTCAGTGACTCCAACAGGGTAAGAGCAGTGTCGAATGCTCACACAGACCCAGTGTCTGCCCTAATGAAATACTGAAATAAATTAGAACCCAAACCATGACTACCTCTTTATGTCCCCCTCCCTCTGAGTCATCACTGCGTTATGTAAATAAGACGAGAGCCACCCTCTGTGGTCTCCCCAAAAGCTGACTCCTCCTGAAGGTGTCCCGCCATTCCAACAAGGGAAGAATTCCGTCTTCAGGTCAAGGGCAGGAACAGCAAGGATACACTCTGCCTATTCCAGGACATTGCATTTGGAGGGAGTAAAGGTCAGGGTTCTTGTGGTCATAGGAATTTCTGTTTCACAGAACTTTTTAAAAAACATGGGTTCTGCTCTGCATGCTTCTCCTTAATAGAACTTGTCAGATCCCCAAACACCCATGTTCGTATCTAGTCTCTGATTTTAAGTTTTCATTGAAAAATGATTCTAAGCAGCTAGCTAATGAATGTACCCTGGGAGCATAGTTCAAGTATAAATGAGAATATCATTCCTTCTCAAATAGAAGCCAATTCAACATTAGAATTTGGGCTGGGGATGCGGCTCAAGTGGTAGCACGCTCGCCTGGCATGTGTGCAGCCCGGGTTCGATCCTCAGCACCACCTACAAACAAAGATGTTGTGTCTGCCGAAAACCAAAAAAAAAAATAAAATAAAATAAAATAAAAATTCTCTCTCTCTCTCTCTCTCTCTCTCTCTCTCTCTCTCTCTCTCTCTCTCTTCTCTCTCTTTAAAAATAAATAAATAAAACAACATTAGAATTTTCTGGTCTGTCTGGGTAACAATAAATGAATGGGAGAGGTGTTATCAGTATAGGTAGCCCCCTGCCCCAAGATAGCCAAAAAACATGAGTTTTTTTGTTGTTTTGTTTTGTTTTTCCTTTCAAACCTGATTTAAAGTTGAGGACAAAGTTATTTTGCAGAGTTAACCAGACAATACTCAGACTGGGTCGTGGAATTTTATAAGCAAGTCACTCTAAAATAGACCCCTCCCCCCAAAAAAAGGCTTTAGATGCTAAGCCCTAAATAGGAAATTGGCCCAGTTGTGAAATATGTTGGCAACAAAACTTCACTCGATATTAAGTCTGACTCTTGAGCTCAGCTATAAGATTTTCTACTTCTGAGCAGAATTCTAATATGCAAACCAAAAAGTCAAACTATGAGGCTAACAGGAAATTGTGTCTTCTCAGAGGTCAAATTTGCTGAAATTTTTGAATAAGGTACAAAAGGGCAGAAGGACCAAAGACCCTGGTGAAATCAGGACCCTGTCCCCTGAAGCCAGTGACTGAATGGGAAAATAATTTCATATCCTCATGCCTGGATTTTAAGTGCAAAAAGCAATATACTGTGGCAAAAATATAAGACATAAATTTAATAAAATGAGTTTTATGAGTTGGGGTGCTGCAAAGCTTCCCTAATTAAACTTTATACTCACGTTAGGGCAACCTTCTTCTTTTGGAGACCAACCTACCCTTTATTTCTTAACTTCTTGTCATTCTTTTTATTGGTAAAGCAATTATTTTTGCTAAAACCGGTGGCCAGAGCTCATAAAGTAACATTGTTTCCCTTACACTCTTCATTGTTGGAAGATATAAAGAATAAATATATACTTTTGGAAGGGAAATAAATCATCCGACTATTACTCATTTCAGGAGATTGTTCCTGTCATTATAACTTTAAACTAGTTTTTCTGGATGAATATTGGGGAAATATCCTTTTAACATAAAAAAATATACTTTTGGAGACATTTTATCAAATAGTTTAGATTAAAATGTGAATTCATAGGATCAAGGGAAAATATACCTGGGGTCCTTGAATATACTCTCTTATGTCAGAAAACTGTACTTAAACCAGTCCCAGTTGTTAAAACTGCTTTATGAAAGCATCTCAAAGTGATTTTCTAGAACTCACACCCCCAATTTTTATCTGCAGTGTAAATGAACTCGTTATACAAGTCATTATAGACTTCCACTATAAATAAACATACCAGGTCTCATCATTAAATAACATTTTTAGCTCTTAAAAAGTCAACCAGATAATGGGGAGTGAGGGGTCATGGGAAAAATGGAGGAACTGTGATTGGGAAAGATAGGGTGGGATCATGGGGGCAGGAAAGATGGTGGAATGAGATGGACATCATTCCCTAGATACATGTATGACTGCATATATGGAACGACGCTACATTGTGTACAATGAGAGAAATGAAAAGTTGTGCTGCAATTGTGTACAAAATGCATTCTACTGTCCTATATACCTAATTAAAATAAATTAATAAAAATGTCAACCAGTTATGTACTGAGCTTTACGCAATGACTAAAGTATCAGTGCTAAATAGTCATTACATAAGGCAAAATCCACATAAGAAGATCTTACTTACAATTACTTGTTTTATTATATGTGTTTAACCCTTGATGAGACAGATGTTTAGGAGGAAATTTAGAATAATGAATTCTGATTCCTTCAAAAATAGATGTGTTGTCATTTGTAGGAGAGGATGAGACAGGTAATATCATGAGACTACCGTCTTACTGTTGTTTTAAGGTAAAAGACCTTAAACTATATGTAGTGACATGCATGCCACATTTTTCAAGTTAAGATTTCTCAAGATATCGTTGTATTCTACCTGCTGAATTTTCAGGAAGAAATGCCCAATTATATTGACAACAGCCTCTAACTATTTCTTGGAAAAAAATAAGAATGATCCTCATCTATATCCTGTTACCAAATCAGGCTGGTTTTAACTGCCAGGCAGTATGCCAATCACTGAAACCATGAGTTTTGCTCAAGAGGAAGAGTTTATTCACAAGGAATTAACTATGCAGAGACTGGGACAAGCCTCAAATACTCCTATTCTCTAATCTCAGGATAGAGGATAAGGAATTTAGGAGGAAATTTAGAATAATGGGTAGAGACTAGAGAATAGGAATATTTATGGGATAAGAAATAGGGTGGTCTGAGGTGATAGGGGCTAAGAAAAAGTGAAGCAGCTGTGTTCCATGCTCACATTGTCAAACTTCATGGCTCTTCATGGCACCCATGTTCAGAAAATAGTGATGTTAGCATGACCTGAGGAGGGCAGCCCTTTGGTGTCAAAAAGTCACCCACTGGTCACCTGTGCAGCTTCAAGTGAGGGGTTATGGTTTCAACCAGTTTGAGATAGAGGAAAGTGACCTCCCAATTCCTGAAAAACCTAGGCCATCATTACCATCATAAACTGTACATCAGAGGTGTGACCTACAGGAAAGCTAATGGGAGTATACTGCCTAGTTATGTCACCTCTAAAATTGCTGATAAAAGCAAGTAACTCAAAGCCGTTGGAGCTAGAGGTGCCAGGCCCACCATATGCCATATTGTGAAATTTTTATAGGGAGACCACAAAAACTGGACTTCTAAAACAGTCTGTGCAAACACGAATATGCTTCCACTGACTGCTTTTTCATGAAAATAAAATGCTCCCTAGGATTTTTGTCATCTCAGGGGATACAAGGAACTGTGACGAAATGCCAGTAAGAGTAGGAACTAGATGGAGGATAAGAACCTGAAGAAAGGGACTCAATGTATTAGCATGAAGGCTTTTCTCTCAGAAAAAAAAATTTTAAACACAAATATAAGTGGATTATTTGCTTTGGGCTATGTTAAATAAAACTTAAATAAAATGATGCCAAGTGTTGATTCAATCAGTGTCTTTTAGCATCAAATGATGCAGGATTTCTTAATTTTAAAAGCAGAAGAAGATGATTTTAAAGCACCCCAACATTCAGGAATATTTTACTTACTATTTTAATAAACCTTTGTTTATGCCTAGAGGTGCCATTAATTTACCAGCCAGACATTAATATACAGCTCACCAGGGACCTGTGTCTACACAGTGATTATTGCTAGAGTTTCACTTGGGGCTCACTCACCACTGTTTATACACAGTTACTGGACAAAAAAAAATTTAAAAAGTTTGTGCTTTCTTTATGTCCCATGATTATTCTTCTACCAGACTTGGAAAAAAATAGCTATTTATGATGGGGATCAAATAACCATAGCAGGCTTTTAAGAATATTTAATACATTTATTTTTCCTTAGTTGTAGTTGGACATGATACCTTTATTTTACTTATTTATTTTTGTGTGGTGCTGAGGATTGAACCTCGGGCCTCACATGTGCTAGGTGAGTGCTCTACTGCTGAACCACAACTCCAGCCCTATATTTAATGCATCTTTAGAAAGTATTTTTATGGCTATAGTAAAGAATAATTTGCTTTTTTTTAATTTGAAGAAGTGATTGAGAATAGAGTGGTTGATACTGAATAATATGCCTTTGTGTTATTCCAGTCTATGGCTCAGAGTTTAGCATAGAGTCCAAAGGTAAAAGACCTTGTGTACCCAAGAAGATGACCAAGGAGGCACCAATTTCCACCTGTGTATATATATGATAATTATTATAAACTTTGGAAAATCAATCCGAACAATGCCATGAAATCTTATCTGGATAGGTTTGGTTTGTTACTGCTAATTATATATATATACTGCACAACGGGTTGATGGCATAACATTTATTTGATGCGTGATCTTGATTTTTTTAAACATTCAAAACATAAGAATGCTGCCAAGAAGCTGACTCATAGCTCTGAACCTTTTTTCCAAGTTCATAATGCAAATCAGAGCAAGGACATTCTATTCAATGATTTAAAATGCATCTTTAAGCTGCTTTCAGGTGCTGGAAGCAAGGATCACAGCAGTGTGATGAAAATCAGAAAGCAATGCTGGTGAAATGGGGCCATTTTTTTCTCTGCTAAATGGAATGCAGAGAGCATTCTTAACTCCAAGGACTGGGGGAACTAAGTGAGTAACTTCCCACTGTGGCTCTCAGGAGCTATAGGTGAAAGCTGTCCTTGGCTGCTTGGCATAGCTTTGGAAATGTGCTTATGCAACTCACTTTTTAAAAAGAGAGGTGACTGGATTAATGAGTCAGGTAAAACTTAAGTAATGACTGAATTTTTCTGGCATCCCTAATAATGCAAATACTCGGTTGTAATTATCCCCAACTCTGTGTGCATGTGTATGTGTGTGTGTGTGTGTGTATGAAAACATGAAAAATAAATATTGGATAATATGCAAAGGGAAATGTAAACTATTAATGTCTTTTGAGAATGCAAATCTGGCCATATCTAGTAAGAGTGCAAATACATATGCCCTTACCCCTAGAAATCCCATAAAAATAAACAGTCAACACCTATGTGTGCATGTATAAGGGTGTTTACTGCAGATTTATTCATAGAATGCTCCTAATTAGAGGTGTAGAGGAATGGTTCATCCATTAATTAGTTTAACCATTTAAAGTCTATATTGTTGTTAAAGGTGGTATAAAAATAAGAATCACTCAGGAATCCAATTCAAATTCATAGGTCTTGTAGATAGTCAAAAGGTAAGCCTCAATGGATAAAGTTGTAATTCTTGGTTGTTATTTTCTCTTGATGACTTAACTGGGCAGACTAATAGAAATATTTTTTTTTAAAGGTGCTATTCAATGTAGGTAAGAGAAGATTTTGATACAATAGCACAGACTGAAACCAATGCTTGACTTCTATGGAATGACTCTATACAGGATAGCTCAGGCAGGGAGACTGCTACACAGGTGGGCTTGTTCTTATTTCAAACTCTAAGGGTTCTTCTTAGAATCCACAATTGTCTTAGAAATGGGTCCAGCATCCTGGTCCCCTGAGGGATCAGTAGCCCTGATCTTCTCTGTCTATTGAAGTGTTATCAAGGTCTCCTGGGCTTCTTTGCAAAGGTGGGTACTGGAGTTGGAGATATCACAGGAAGGGCACCTCACCTACTGCCCTGGGGACTTCTTAGAGAAGACACCTGAAGTGAATCCTGAATAATGAGAAGAAATTGTCTAGAAGAGCAAAGCTACTAGAAAAAGAGAAGGTGAACCAAACCTATAAAAACGGAAAGAGATCCAGTTTACAGAGGGCCTCATATTCTATGCCAAGGAACTTGGGCTTAGTGTGATAAACCCACCATAACTTGATTGGTCTTAAATAGAGCAATTATAACCAGATTTGAATTCTAGGTAAACAAGGTAACTCAGCTGAAGGCCTGGTGGTAGAGGTGAGTGGTTGATACAAGAGACCTACTGAGAAGCTACGTCATGGTTCTGTTTTATGACTGATCCCAATGAGTAGGGGTTGGTAGAAGAGGGTGAGGAAGAGGAAGTGACTCCCTGGCTTTTGACTTTGGGTGACTGGGAAAGCAGTACCATAGTTGGGCATGTTTACTGGAGAAGTTTGGCAATTTTTAAAACACAGCTTTACTAGGAAATGAAGGTAGACAAAAACAACAGCCCAGAAGCACAGAAACAGAATATTTTTAAACAACACAAGCTTTTCACTAATCAAGGTTAATTGGCTAGCTGATTGTTTTTTCAACTTTTGCATGCATCTAAATCCTGTTTGAGAAGCCAACTTTGGTTATTTTCCCTTCTGTTGTGTTTAGTTCTCTTCCTCCATGAAATAGAGTTAGGTTTATGTGTCTATCCCCCTCAGGTGGGTATATATACCATATATATATATATATATATATATATATATATATATATATATATATACACATATATATATGTGTGTGTGTGTGTGTGTGTGTGTGTGTGTGTTCAACCAATGGATCGGATTCTTAGAGAATGAAAGCTCTATATGAGATGCTGTCTTTATGGGCAAAGTTTTAAGGATCGCCAGTTGGAGACTTAACTGAAAAAGAAAAATAAAGTAGAGATTCATAAACTACATTTTTTGAGATTTAAATTCATGTATACCTTATAAATATTTTGTATTATGAAAATAATATAAATATACATGGAACAAAAGTTTAAATGTCTATTTTTTTTCAATCTTTTGATGTAAAGCTAAGGTATTTTCTTTGATTTTTGTATCATCTTTCTCAAATAACCATAGCCATATGCCTCATCTGTAATTTCCAGTTTCTATTTCTTTTTTTAAATTTCTTTTTTTTTAGTTGTTGATAGACCTTTATTTTATTTATTTATTTGTGGGGTAGAGAATTGAATGGGTTCAATCATGCCTTACGACAGGAAAGTGTCTACTGCTGGGCCATAAACCCAGACCTGGTTTCTATTTCTTTAAGTTTCAGTAAAGATTGTGAAGCAATCTCAATGTAAAATCCTAGATTTTTATGAATTAACCCCAATATTTTGCAAGTGCATCACCCACATATATTTGAAAGCAATTTAAAATGGTATTTCCAAAGCTTTCTAGTTTCCACAGAAACAATAAACTTCTTTCTTCTGTATTCATATTTCATTTAATTAAATGATATAATCTAAATAAAAGGATGTAAACTAGTTTGGGGACCAATTCAACTGCTTCTTGGTAAGAGAATTTCTGTTGTGTACTTGAATAGCTTCACATTAGCATATGGGATCAACCCCAAAATAGCTTTTAGCTAGAGTTGAGGAATTAGCAAGGACTGGGTTAAATCAGGCTCTGTAGTTTACTAATTGTGTTACCTTCAGTAAGTTGTTTGTTCTTTCTGAGCCTCAGTTTCTTAAAAAAAGAACATGGGAATCAAGCTTCCACAATTCAGTGTTAAATAGAGTTGCATATTTGAGGTCATCAAAAAAACCCTTGGTATACTACAGATTCTCAATAACTACTCATTTCCTTCCTTCCTAGTGAGAGAAAAAGATAAATTTCTGTCATCACTCTTCTTGCTAATTCTTTGTCAACCAATATTATGTCTGTTTACCAAAGTTTCTACTGAATAAACAGTTGAATCAAGCTGATTGAATCCTAAAATATAAAAGTTATTAGGATATGCTTAATGGATTATCCTAAAGACTTGAGTATTTTACAGAATAAAAATCACTTGGTTTCTAATCTAGGACACCACTGAGCATTTCCAAAGAAGGAACAGGATCAATATCTCTCGGGCTCACCCACCTTCCATACCTCCATGTCTCCCCTCACTCCTTTTCTTAGAGACACAGTAACTGGTTACTGGAGAAATAGAGAAAGAGGAATGCAGACAGTAAGGATCTTCAACACAATAGGCTCATTTTGAAGCCTTCTCTTCCCATGCCCCTTTCTTATGAGAAAACCTTTTCTCTTGGAGGAATAGTCATTACTCCCAAAATGTTGCGGGAACCATATGCAACCTTAACAGGTCCTTGAGTCCTGTGTGAGTCCTGTCCTGGTCCTCTAGGAACCCTCCATGTTGGGCCTTTGTGTGCTTTCTTTTGAACATGGGCTGAGGTGATGGTGGGGGAGGGCAATATGGATAAATGAAATGATCTTCACACAGCACTTTAGGATGTTCTTATGAAACGCACCTTTGTAAATATGAAGTATTCTAAAAGGCCACTGACTGCAACTTCTATTTAAAATAAAAATCGCTGACAACAATTTCAACCCTGGAAAGTAAACCCATCAGCTTGAAATTGAAGTGCACTTTGCTGGGTAGCAGTAGGCTGATGGCATATCTGGGTCCTTACAGCACATAAGGCTAAATGTTAGCATAGATCGCTATGCACAGTTCCCACCCCTGCTCTGTTATTTAAAGCATCTAAAGACAAAGGCCTGGCCCTGCCTTCTTTCTAATTCAAAAAAAAATTCTGAAAATGGGGTTTTGTCTTATCTTGGAAAAACTAAGATTCGAGGCATCCTGAGAATCCTGAACTGCAGAAGGATCCAAGTTTCCTCCTGTGATGGACTGTAGTCCTTCAGGACACATTAACATCATCCATTGGAATTAGTGTGAAACCTGACCCAAGTGACATTCTGGAAAACTTTCATCCTGGAGAGAGGAGCAAATTCTTATCCCTCAAATGGCCACTATGTGGGAATGAGGCCATTCTTCTGGAACACATTTGCTCTCCACTTACGCACTGGGAGATATTCTGACATTGATATGCTTTATATCATATCAAGCGAAATATGGCTCAGGACTAAAGATCATACAACTAACTAATTTATCATTCTGAGTGAAGAGGGGATGACCTGGCAGCAGGGAAACCAGGGTGAGTTAACAGGGGACCAAGCCAACAAATGCAACAGGGAGAACTAGGAAGAAAATGAGTCTTGGGTAGTGTGGCCCTGGTAGACATCCCGAGCCACTATGCAGTTAGGTCCTAGCTCTGGAGTGAAATAGAATAAAGCCACAAAGACCCAGCAGTGCAAAAACAGAAATTTCAGTAAGAGGCAGAGGGCAGCGATTTCAACAACAACAAAAGAACAATACAGCTTCTCAAACAACTCCAGCCATGGATGCTACATGTGTACTTGCCTACTTTAAATCTCATTCTTTCCACTGAGAAGTTCTCCTTAGGCCTTCTGCTCATCTCACAGATATAATATAGAATAGGGTATCTACTTTAACATTTTACAGAAGAAGGATACAACCCCAAAATAAATGGTGATTTTACCACTGATTTGTATGCTAATTCATTTATCAATATACCATTCTTATGGTGTGTGCTAAGCACATGCTTTTTACCCCAAAGGACTATAGTCAATCACAGGAGCAGATCTGAATCCTTCTGCAGTTCAGGATCCTCAGGATGCCTCTAAGCTTTTTAAGATAACATAGAACAACATTTTCAGATATTAAAATCTCTGTTAGGGTTGTATGTGGCAACCCTAATTGGAGATTTTAATATTCTTTTTCGGATTTGTTCTTCATTAACTTCAGAGAAGGTGTTAACATTTTGATGCCAAGGTATAGCTCAATGGTAGAGCATGTGCTTAGCACACGTAAGGCCCTGGTTTTAATTCCCAGCATCAAAACAAAACAAGCCTCCCACTCTGCAAAAAAAAATTTTGGGGGGTGCTTCTACTTCTGTTTTGGAAGAAGAAAAATTGTGCGGTATCTGCCCTATACAAAGATCTGAGAAAGGCTTTAGATGTCTTGTCATCTTATGAATTGAGGATGAACATAAATTCATCATTTAAAAATTTGCGCCTACTTTTTCTTCTAATAGACAAAGTGTCTCTGGTTTAATTCTTAGGTCCTTGATCCACTTTGAGTTGTGTTTTGGGCATGGTAAGAGATAGGGGTTTGATTTCATTTTGTTGCATATAGATTTCCAGTTTTGCCAGCACCATTTGTTGAAGAGGCTGTCTTTTTTTCAATGTATGTTTTTGGCACCTTTGTCTAATATAAGATAACGGTAATTATGTGGGTTAGTCTCTGTGTCCTCTATTCTGTACCATTGGTTTACCAGTTTATTTTGGTGCCAACACCATGATGTTTTTGTTACTATTGCTCTTTAGTGTAGTTTGAGGTCTGAAAAAAAACAATGGGGGACTTTTGTCCTATTCTGTTCCTAAGTCCATTCCACCAAGATTAGTATTTACAATCACTGTTGACTTTTCTCTTCATTGAGAAAAAGAAAAAGACAAAGAACAGGGCAAAAGAGTAAGAATTTATTGACCATTAACTCTTGTGCTCCATTCATATTTAACCGTCACAATCACCTTAGGAAGTAGACATTAATCAGGATATTTTCACCTGTAGTAAAAGTGTCACTTCCCTCTCAATGAGATAATAGGAGATTTTCACATAATTCTTAAGAGTAACCACAAGGATATGTCTTTCCTATGATTTTTGAGAAATTAAATGTTCCAGATGTTAATAACCTTGCTCCTTGGTTATTAGTTGTATCAATGACAACAAGGATTGTCACTGTGGTTAGGTGATTTACTCAAATAGTAGATAGGTTTGAAGCCTCCAGGTTTTCACTCTGTCTTGTGTTCTTAAGTGTTTCAAAGTTAGGCATTTTAAATTCATTTCAGAAGTACGTTCATCTGTAATCGCCACTTAGTCTTCAAAATAAATCTTTAGGTAGATGACTAAAGTGATCATGAGAAAGTCATAAAGCATAAAAATGGAATCATTTAAAACATGTTTATTCTTTTACTCTTTATGGCTTTTAGAATTTGGTTTTAGGAAATTCAACAAGTGGGAATCATACCACGAAAAGTGATAGACTCCAGCTGTTTGCCAAGTGGTAGATACCAAGAGATGAGACATGTCATTTCAAGAAAAAATGTACTAGGGAACATACAGCTTACAAAGGACCTTTTTTTTTTTTTTTTTTTTTTTTTTTGCAACAGAAAATGGCACAGGAAAGGGTTAGTGATTTCTTTAGGTCTCAAGGTTTACACATTGTGTTCTTCAGTTAGATAGCTGGTGGGTTTAGGCATGCTTCTTATAACACAGACGTCAATATAGGCAACCAAGTTGTGAGGAGATCAAAGTGTTGTCAGATATTTCCAGCACTTCCTCGAGTTAACCCAATAACAGATGACACACATCCAGAGGAAATGAAGATTTTCTTCTTTGACAAAATCCCAGTCTTACAAGCTCATCAAAGCAGAGAATCTGAAACAGCTTTTTTACAAGATCTTTCGGTTTAAAACACAACTGATGACAAATCCAGTCCCAGAGCCCTCTGGGGATTTGGCTACTGAAACCCCATGTACCAGAGAAACATTTATTTTGTAAATAATGTGTATGATATTCTCTGAGCTCTGTGTTTATTGTTTAACACTGTTATCATTTATTGATGACTAATGGCAGATAAACAGAACCCCTGCCTTCACTCTAGCTTCTAGTCAGTATTTATGGACTAGGTCCATTAGTCTCCTTTTGAAAGCCATTGGCACAATGCAGCTGGTACCCAGCTGAAGAAGGGGTGCAAAAACCATCAACTGCCACTGAGGTAAAGAAGTTGTAGGAAAGAAGTCCTGCTGCAAACACAAGGAAGCACTATCTGTAGGTACTATAATGACCTAATTAATATTTCTGAGTATCTGGTAGTATGGTTCTTCTTTTAACTCTAGCTTCTAAAATACTGATGTCTAATAGCTTCCATATTCTCTAATGCACTTACATAAGTGTCTATGGGAAAATTGTGATTGACAAGAGTCTAAGGAAAAAGCATGCCCAGACCTTTAAGAATGCAGAAAATACAGACACAAAAGAATGAGCTGGGTGTGGTGGTGCACACTGTAATCCCAGTGACTCAGGAGGTTGAGGCAGGAGGATCACAAGTTCAAGGCCATCCCTGGCAATATACAGAGACTCTTATCAAAATGAAAAATAAAAAGAACTGAGAATGTAGCTCAGTGATACAGCACCTCTGGATTCAATCCTCAGTACCCCCTCCCCCCAAAAAGAAAAGAATGACTAAGGAATTTAATTTAATTATTGGAAGTAGACAGTAAAAGAAAATGGCACACAATTCAGAGGGAAATATACTACAAGGACACAATTATTGAAACACTAAAAAAAATCTTATTAATGTGTTTCCATCATAGGGAAGGTAAAAAATATTAGTGGTGATTTCCCCTTCATCAATCATAATCTGAAGATATATGTGTTATCTGACTCTGGTTACATTATAATCAGTCTTCAACTAGCACATGTATACTTCAGAATTGATTTTATCTTTCAATAAACTCCTGATTTTCCAATGGGTACTGTAAATCCCTAAAAGATTTTATGTTTTATCTCTGTATCTAATAATCTCTACCATCAAAATGCTTTTTTTAAAAGAGTAAGTCATTTTGTAGTGAGCACAGGAGAAAGAACACAGATCAGCAACTGGGATCGTTGGCTATGTTACTGTACAGCTTATAACTTTTTATATTTGTGTCCTTGATCTTGTGTTGATCCCATTATTCTATATTTTTTTAATATTCTAGAAACAAAAATTAAGTCATGATATCCTCTGGCTACCCAAGGACATAACTTTCCAGATTTAGTCCTTAAGTTCCATTGACATATTTTTGGCTTCAGATCTTTATACTGCATTTTTATAAATATGGTACTTGTTTGGGATTGATGCAGAAAAATTCACCGGAAGGATTTCATAGGAAAATTCATACGATCTAACAAAGCATGCAGTTACTTACACCTGGAGTTGATGGATGTGGGGAGTTATCTTGGAATACAAAGGGCTTAAGAATTAATAATGAAACCTAAGAACTTTAACTTTTTCTTACCTAAGGCAGTGCAGCGCAGGAAAGGAAGAACAACCTTCCTTTGCCAAGGAAAGCTTGGGTGATGAGTCAGGTAAGAAATACCTCACCTTTGCTGGCTAGTAAGATCTCAACTCTACTATTGTAGTGACAGTCACAGACAATACTACATGATGGGTATGGCTGTGGCTACTTTTCCATAAAAGTTTATTTACAAAAAGATTTAGACCAAGGTCTTTAGTTGTCTACCCTTGGTATATGACAAAGAATTCTGGGTTGGTAATGATATCAGGAGATGTGGGTTTAAGAGCTCTGCTTTGTTAAGTTGTATAGATTGGGAAATATCATTGATCCGGTTATTCAATCCTTTGTTGATAGGAAAACACAAATGCAATAGCCTTTGAAACAGAGAAAGAATAAGTGATGCTTCCCTTGGAGAATGGTAATGAAATTTGTTTTCTTCCTCACTGTTTAAGAGTTTCGATCTCATTACCCAGAGTTAGTCTGAGGTCAAGCACCAGCCTCATAATTGATATTTGGAGACCCAGTATATTCAAAACTAGTATTTAGAGATGCCTCACCTGGTGTGATTCTAAGGTGTCCTCAAATACAGCTTCTGGCTCTTTCTTCCTCCAAGTATGCACAGATTTGATTTACCAAGCCAATCACATCAGCAAGCTCCTCCCTTGGTTTTCTATTTAATAATCTGTCTGTTGATGATTTCATTTCTACCTCATGTAAGTTCAAAAGACTGTGCATTGAGGCAGTCAATCGGGCATTGGTCGGGGTTAGCAATTCACTTCGTTGAGTACCCTTTAGATCAAGAGATAACTGCTTACTTTTCTATTTTTCAGAAATGCACATTTATTGAAGATTAGGCTTGTCTGTAAATAATAGAAAACTCAAAATAAATGCTTGCCTGTCGTCAATCCACGTATACTCGGGAGGTAGTTTGGAACTCACATGGCAATTCCAGGATGCCTTCATCTTCCTGCTGCCAGTCTTGGAGGAAGATGTCTGCAGGAATTTCAGCCTTTATATCTGCATTTCAGCCATTGCAAAGAAGGAAGGAATAAAGAGGCGAATGTCCCACTCCCTTATGGAACTTCCTAGAAATCAGGCCCTTCCAGTTACAGTCCATTGCTTGAACTCAGTGACGTGCTCATTTTTTACTAGCTTCAAAGAATACTGCAATCTTTATTCAGCAGCCATGTGCCCAGCTGGAACGAGGGGTTCTAACACTAAGGCAGAAGGAGAGAATGGACAATGGGCACCCCCTGCAGTCTCCAGTGCCATCCTAATTTTTTCAGTTAATGTCCTACCTTGGAGGACACATGGAGATATAGCAGCTGTATATAATTTTCTAGGAGGAGATAAAAATCCCCTCTGGAGAATTTTAATATATTTGGCATTTCCCTGGGGAATGAGAAGTGGGCAATCACTCTATAAATAACCTTGATCTGCCCTAGAGGAGTGTAGGCAGCTATCTTCCCCCTGGAAATCAACATTTTAAAAAATTACACAGGTAATTGTTATTCAATAATTTCTTTTCTGATACTGTAAGGGAAAGGTATATATTTAATTTATTTTAAACAATAAAGCCTATATTATTCATATTACTCTTACAATCCCCCCCCTCAATATATGCCTTTGGATTTTCTGTTTTTCTCAGTTATCCTTCATTAATGGTGCCAAGTTGTGCCTTTGTTTTTAGCTTAGCTAGTTTTTCCGAACGCTTCTGTAATATTGTTATGCTCAGAGTGTTGGCTTTACTTCTTTTACTCTGTCTATCCTTCATCATTTATTAATGACACAGATTGTGTGATGAAGAGTTGTCAACATTATCATTTTTCTATATTTACAGGTATAATAACCGCACTGAAGTGGATTTGTCATCTAATAGCCCCAAATGATCCTTCTCGTTCCAACTGCATTTCCCTCCATTATTTACTGTGCCTCCCAATAGCTTATCATCCACTACTGTCTACTCTCCTCTTTCCCCTTAATTTCCTGAGACAGATTTCCACTTAAGAGACTGAAAAACTATTAGATGGAAAGGTTCCACAAACCACCAGAGCATAAGGTCCTCTGCGAAGAGATACATTCACCCTCTGTGGGTTAACAGTGACCAATCCAGTTGCCATCCATGTGGTGGTGGTGGTGGGGAGGCACAATCTCATTTGAATTGAACAAATCTGCATGCATAACTCTCACTAACACGAACACAATAGACACAAAGTGCCTAAATTACTGTGCAGAGAAAAAGAGAAGTGGTTATACTGCTAGTCTAATGTAAAACATGGCTCCCAATATTTGAGTTGGAATTTTCATATCTGCTTAATATAGTCAGTAAGTTGTTCTAGGGAGAGGCAATATCAAAGAAGAAAATACTATTCCATCTCCGTAATGCATTTTAGCAATGCTCTGAGAAGTGGACTACCAGACATTTATTTTGGAAATTATCTGGTGAGCCACAATATGTTTTCAAATTATGCATTTATTGGTACTATTTTGCTGTAATTGACAAAGCCACTATATATCTTTATCTTCACTGTATTTGGGATACAGGAAAAGAAGTCAGCATTTTTGGAGCTAACAATATTTGCTAGTATAAAAAAAGCATTCCCTGATCAAAAAACAGTTGTTTTTAAATATACATTGTTTAAAGATTACATATGTCTTTGTGGATTTTTCATTTAATTTATGATTACTTCAAATGATTAAAAAGGATACAAAGGACTTACATAATTTCTTTAGAGGAAAATAGAAAATAATAGTACCATGCCATATATGTTCTTCACAAATTATCCATCCAGGAGAAATAAATTACATGGGTTGATTATAGAACCAAATACTACATTTAGATTATGTTTCTATGCATTGCAGGGTGGCATTTTACTTAATTTGTCAAAAGGGAGTCTTATATTTCCAATGCCCATGCTAAGACTTGAGAAATTCTTTACAGAGGGTATGGGATGAGTTAAAAAAGCATCGTGAGGACAGGACGGTGTTGGTAAAGGTTAGGCAAATTATTACAGCATATAGGCAGCTGAATTAAAGCAGGGTATGAAAGTTGTGTTTGGTTTTTTGTTTTGTTTTGTTTTGTTTTTTTGGGCCTCGTGCATGCTGGTCAAACACTGTCTCACTGAGCTACATCCCCATCCCTTCTTAAAGCTTTATTTTAAGGGAGTGTCTCACTAAATTGCCCAGGCTGCTCAAACTCGTGATCCTCCTGCCTCGGCATCCTGAGAAGATGGGATTATGGATGAGTGCCACTATGCTCAAGAGTCCTTTGACTTTGAACCCCAGAATTAATAGGCACAAAATTTTAAAGGTTTTGCTTATTTTTCATCCCTAAAAATGGTGATAGTAGATATGTATTAGGCTCAGAGACTTATTTGCCTGATATGTCTTTTACTTCAGCAGATAATTCTCATGGCTCTGGTCTAAATGGTGTGAAGTCTCAAATTTTTATGTTGAAATAAAATCCTGGGCTGGGGATGTGGCTCAAGCGGTAGCGCGCTCGCCTGGCATGCATGCAGCCGGGGTTCGATCCTCAGCACCACATACCAACAAAGATGTTGTGTCCGCCGAGAACTAAAAAATAAATATTAAAAATTCTCTCTCTCTCTCTCTCTCTCTCTCTCTCTCTCTCTCTCTCTCTCTCTCAAAAAAAAAAAAAAAAGAAAGAAAGAAAAAGAAAATCCTGAATTGATAGTATTGAGAGGTGGGGCCTCTGGGAAGCAATTAGATTTTGAGGGTAGAGACCTCAAAAGTGGGATTAGTGACCCACTAATAAAAATGTCTGAAGGAGCTCATTCACCTCTTCTGCTCTGAGAGGACCAGCAAGAAGCCATCAACTGGGACTAAACAGTGAGGCCTAACCAGGTGCTGAAACCTCTGGCACCTTGATTGTGCACTTCCCAGTGTCTTATGCATGCTGGTCAAGTGCTCTGCTACTGAGCTACTTTCACAGACCTTTTTAAAATTTTTGTTTTGAAATAGGATCTCACTAAGTTTCCCAGAGTGGCCTTGAACTTGAGATCCTCCTGCTTCAGCCTCCCAAGGTGCGGGGATTACAAATGTGCACTACCTCACCTGCCTAATGGATCATTTTCATATGCATATCACTCAACTTCAAAAGAAGGAAATTCTCTAGTCTGCATCTCTCCATGATTACCAGGTAATTCCTCTGGTCTCCAGCATTACAAAACTTCTTGACTGAGTTGTCTATGCTCACTGCAGGCACTTTTCAATCCTTCCCAATTTGGTTTAGGATTATTTATTACTGCATAATGAATTATTCCCAAATTTAGCAGCTTACAGCAAAAAAACCATGTATTTATCTCACCATTTCTGGGCTTGGCTTAGTTGGATATCTCTTGCTACTATTAACATGCAGTATGGGGTTGCAATCCTTTTAAGATTTCCCTGGGGGAAGATCCACTCTAAGGTCATTTTAGATATGCTGATGGCTACTCAATGTGGGTCTCTAGCCCCAGATCTCCCCTGATTTCACAGTCACACACTCAGTTGCCTTCTTTTTTTTTTTAATTTTTATTTTTTATTAGTTGCTCAAGACAATACAATGATCTTGACATATCAGACATTTGATTCAAATGGGATCAGTTGCCTTCTTGCCACCACAGATGTTTAATAAGTATCTCAAAGAAGTCCACAACAGAGCTCATGGTTTTCCTGTGAGTTTTCAAAAATCCAGTTGTTTTAGGCAGCTTTTTTGTTGCTGTGACCAAAAAACATGACAAGAACAATTTCAGAGAAGGAAAAGTTTATTTGGGGCTCACAGTTTCAGAAGTTACAGTCCATAGATGGTTGACTCCCTGGCTCTGTGCCTAAGGAGAGGCAGATCATCAGTGCAAAAGGGTGTGGTGGAGGAAAGCAGCTTAGGACATGACACCAGAAAGCAGAGAGAGACTCCTCCACTCACAAGGGACAAAATACACCCAAAGTCATGCCCCTGATGACCCACCTCCTCCAACCCTACCCACCTGCCTAGAGTTAATCACTAACAGAAGATTAATGCATTGATTAGGTTAACACACTCATAACCCAATCAATTCAGCTCTAAACTTTCTTGCATTGTCTCACACATGAGTTTATTGGGGGGATACTTCATATCTAAACCTTACCACCAGTTCTTTTTATTATTATTGTTATTATTAGCGGTACTGGGGATTGAACCTAGGAACACTTTACCACTCACATATATCCCCAGCCCTTTTTATTTTTTATTTTGAGACAAAGTCTTACTACATTGCTTCAGGCTAGCTTTGAACTTGCTATCCTCCTGCCTCCATCTCCCAAATAGTTAGGAAAAATCCAGTCTTATAATGCTAGGAAAATAAAACAAACAAACAAGCTTCAATCTAAAATGAATGCAATTAACCAAATAAATAAAAAAATCCCAAGGAATCAAGACAGTTTAAAAGCATCTTTAGGGACTGGTAATGTAGCTCAGTGGTAAATTGCTTGCCTGGCATTATGCTCCCCAGAGTTCAATCCCCAGCAGTTATATATATATTAAAACATGAGTCAGGCTCTGTGGCACATGCCTGTAATCCCAGGGACTCAGGAGGCTGAGGTAGAAGGATCAAAAGTTTTAGGCCAGCCTTGGCAACTTAGCAAGACCCTCAGCAACTTGTGAGATTGTATCTCAAAATAAAATATAAAAAGGGCTGAGGATATGACGCATTAGTAAAGCACCACATTGGGTTCAAGTCCAGTACAACCTGTATACTCAGAAAAATGAGAAATTATATCCCATCTGATATATCAAAGTCATTGTATTGTCATGTATAACTAATTAAAACAAATTTAAAAATTTTAAAAAAGGAAAGAAAGAAAAGAAAGTGGAAATATGAAAAAAATTTATTCAATGGCATCATAACTTATATAATATATTTTATATCAGAATCACTTGAAGTCTATAGAAAATTTTGCAGACATGAGACCTATAATATAAATATGTTATTCCTTCAAGCAATTTATATATATATATATCTCATAATACATATATGTTTTGATGTGGACATATATACTATGGAGGTGGATATCAAAGGATGAGTTAGATGTGTGACTTTATACCATTTAGAAGAGACAGAGACAAAAATGCTAAGGAGTTAGGGAACAGAATGATTCTTTCATAACAAAAATAGGAAAAAGCCTTCATGGCATGGTAGCAGTTTCCCAGGGATGCTATAGCAAAGTACCCCAAAGTGGGAAAATTAAGAGAAATTTGTTGTCTCACTGTTCTGGAGGATAGAAGTACAAAATCAATGCTTTGGCAGGACCTTTCTCTGGCTGGTGGTCCTAGGAGAGAATCCTGCCTTACTTCTTTCAATTTTCAATGTTAGCCACCAGTCATTAGGTCTCCTTAGTGCATCACTCCCACCAAAGACCCTCTTCTTTGGCTTCACAATGTCTTCTTTCTTTGAGTGTCCCTCTGCAGGGTATGCAGGCAGCAAGAAAAGGAAAGGTAACTCTCCCTCCCAATCTCCAGAAAGGAGAAAGCCCTGCTGACATACTGATTTTAGCCCAGTGACATCTATTTTGAATTTATGGAATCCAGAATTGTAAAATAATAAAACTGTGTTATCTTAAGCCACTAATTTTGTGATCATTTGTTACAGCATCAACAGGAAACTAACACACATGCCAAGATCATTTCTACCTTAGGGTATTTATTTGAGTTGTTCATGAACACTTGTTAGACCAGGATGCAAGAAAAGACCACTGACTCCAATTAAAATCAAATTAAAGCAAGCTTATTATTTCGACCGGCCGGGCTGCCTCTCCCTCCCAAAACAGCGGGGGAAAAAGACAGCAAACCCATCTTTCCTGCAGCCCAGCTTTATAGCCTAGAAAGTTACACAAAGGGGGGGTTACGGATAACAGAACTCTGACAAGCATCACACTAATGGTAGTTTACATTTTTTGCTGGCCCCAACATCAGAATTTATGAGGACCATTAGAGCTTCAGAGAGGGTCCTTGTCTGGCCAGGGAGGGCCAATATTTATGAGGTGTCACTAAAGTTTCAGAGACGGCTGCTGTCTGGTCAGAGAGCCAGGCATGGGTGAGTTGAAGGCATGGGCAGGCATTCCGAGCAGGTTCAGAATTTGCAGTAATTTACAGTAAAGCCGAAATTATCTTTTCATGGCTTTGTGGCGAGATGGCTCCCAATTTTAAGAAAAGATCAGGTTGGGTCTATCACACTTCCTTCTACTATAAGTACTCATCTCCCAGGTAAGAGCATGGTAGGATTTTCCCTGAGATTTGGTCTCTGCTTCAGTCATTCTCTTTCAGAGGTCTTCTGTTTCAGACTGAATGTTTGTGTCTCCTCGCCCAAATTTACATCTTGAAATCCTGACACTCGGTGGGATGGTATAAGAAGGAGGAGCTTTGGGGAAGTAATTAGGTAATGAGGATGAAGTCCTCCTAATGGGATTAGTGCCCTTATTAGATGAGACACTGACTCTTTCTGCTCTTTGCCAGCTGAGGACATAGTAAGAAGATGGTCATCTGTAAACTGGAAAGTAACTCTCACCAGACTGAGATCTGTTGGCTCCTTGATCTTAGACTTCTCCAGAAGGGAGGGAAATTAATGTGTCTTGTTTCAGACAAGCCTATGTGAACTTGGTGTATCATCCTGAACTAAGTCACCTTTCTTGACCATTCAGTTAAAATTATTATCACATGAAGTTGTTTTATTCATCATGGACCTCACCACTACTTGTTACTTTTCTTCTTTATGTCATTATCAGAACACTCAAGGAGAGCTCACACCATATTTCTTATTTTTTTCTCTCATCACTCCAGTATCTAGACTAGTGCCTAGTACATAACAGGAACCCAACAACTGTTTGCTGAATGAAAGAATGAGTGAGCAATTATTTCACAAAAGGAAATGTACATGTGTAAGGGTCCGGCGAAACGTCGGAGAAAGAGACCACGAGACTAGCTTCATGCAATTGCAAGGGGGATTTATTGGATCCGTTCCAGCGCGCTGGGACTCTGTGCTCACTCAAGAAGGGAGAGCAGCCCAGAGCCCAGAGCAGAGGTCAAGCAGAGCTTAAGTACACTTTTTGGAGAGGGTGGGGGGCTTTGCATACATCAGAACAAATCATCATGAGGCGCGGGAAAATTGAACAACAACTCTGATACATGATTAGTCCATTCATTGGCGGGAACAGGCTGGGCAGGGGTGATTGGTCACTTCTAAACTGGGTACACATTCAAACTGATTGGTTCGGGCCCTGTGACGAACTGCACAGGGCCCTAGGCTGAATGGCCAGTAGGGCGTTGTCTTAACTATCTCAGGAATCTGGGTGTAACAGAGGAACTTAATAGTACCTAATCTTTTACATTTCAATTCAAGGTTTCCAGCTTAGAAACTTTACCCTTTCAATACAAATTGTTTTTACAGCTCCATGACTTAGTCATTTCTTCCTGCATTACTGTCCAGGCTGTTTCTATAATAATCTCTTTGACAAAATTGGGCATGCTACTTGCAAGTTCAAGATTCATTAGTTAAAATTCTTTAGCATTTGATAAAAATCAAATCCTTTACCACAACTACCACAACCTGGACGTGATCTCAGCCTGGTAAGCTCCCACCTTTCTGACATGCCCCCCCTGCTACTGACTAGTCAACCAAGCTCCTCCCTGCCTGGGCCTTCTCCGCCTTTCACTCTTCAAATCTCAGGGATACCTTTCTCAATCCAGAGTGTTCTCAATATCTTGCTCTTTTCCTTCCACAAATCACAAGTTGCTCGAATTTTGTTTCCTTTACTGGATTATAAACTCTGCAAGGGCAGGTTTTGTGTTACTTTTTGTTCACTATCAAATGTGCAGCGCCTGATATGTGCTTGGGGTACAGTAGAGTCACACTCAAAATTTCTTCAATTAAAAAAATATATTTGCTATGGTTTAAATGTGTCCCCCCTACCCTCCACCACCCTCAGTCCTAGTGTGGGAAACAGTCCCCAAACTCATATGCAAATGTTATTTGGAAGCAGGGCCTTTGGAGGGAGGGCCATTGGGAGGAAACTAGGATTAAGACAAAGGCATGAGGGTGGGGCTCCATAATAATAGAAATTGCTTTATAGAAAGGAGGAAGAGAGGCTGGGGTAACAACTTGTTTGGTCTTGTCATGTCATTTTATGATGGAGTGAGCAGCCTCTCTCCAGATGCCAGTCATGATCTTGGGACTTCCCAACTTCCAGAACCATGAGCCAACTAAACAATTCTTTATAAATTATCTAGTCTCAAATATTTTGCTATAGCAACAGAAAATGGATTAAAACAAGATTGATTGAGTCAACAGCTTTTGTTTTTGAGATATGTGGCTTTCTCATATCTATTTTGACTAGGATGATGTCAGGAGAAGTGGCTGATATAAAAAAAGCAAAAACAAAACAACAACAAAAACCCCCGAATGTGAAGAGGCAGAGAAAATGCAACAAAGAGAAGCTAGGAAAGAGTCTTGTACTGAATTGAATGGTGGTTACACCGAGGAGAAACATATCAGATTCTTGGAACTTATAACTATCACTATACTGGTGACGAGTCCTTGCTTCCCCGAATGCAAGTGTAGAGTGGGAAGTAGAAGCTTTATTAAAGAATAGCAGAAAAGACTTCTCCCCAGAGGAAGAAGGGGACCCAAGAGGTGCAATCCATGGAAGGGAGAGGTCTTCCCTCTTTTATAGCTAAGGTCTTCTCTCAGCTTTCCCGAATTCCTGTCCTTAGTTCTGTTGTCTTGCAGTGATGGAATGTAGGTGGGAAGGCCCAAAGGGTGGGGGACAGGTGGGCTGAAGGAGTAATCCGGGCAGGGTTGGCTTTTGGATTAGTATCTCCAGTTTGCTGGGAGCTGCTTCATTAACATTTCCTTGGGATGGGCTCTGCACCTTGAGGACATTTTCAATTCCCCTTTTCCTGGACTCCATTCTCAATATGACCTTCATTTTACTCAATATTAGACCCGATTTACCTAACTACACTAACTACCTATCTGTAAATCTGGCTTCACTGTCACAAACTACTGCAAACTGTGTGGCTTAAAACAACATTTATTTTCTCGGAAGTTTAGGAGGGCATAAGTCTGAAATAGGTGTCACCAGTTTCCTCCTGGAAGCACTGAGGGAAAGTCTGTCCCATTTCTCTCTTAGCCCTGGTGGTGGCTTGCAGTCCTTGACATTCCTTATTTTGCAGGTACATCTCTGCTTCCATCTCTACATGGTCTTCCCTTCTGTGTGTCTCTCTTGTTTATCTTCACACTATAATCTTAAAAGGATTCCAGCCATTGAACTTAGGCCTTGCCTTAATTGGTAAAGACCTCATCTTGACTAACTAAAACTGCAAAAATCTGATTTTCAACTAAATTGGAAATTCTGAGATTTGAGAAGGATATGGATCTCTGGAGGACACTATTCAACAAAGCAGTTTCCTAATTTGGGGAAAGGATATACATGGATGTAATTAAGTAAAGGATTTTGAGAGCTTTCTCTGGATTAGGTAGGTAGGTTCTAAATCCAATGACAAGTGTTTTTATAAGACAAATCTGAAAGCAGGGTAGACTAGAGCACAGAAGGCATAAAACCAGGGAAGCTAAGGAATGTAGACAGCTACCAAAAACCAGAAGAGGCAAGAAAGTGAAGCCAGATTTAAAGTTAGGTAGTCAGTGTAGTTAGGTAAATCGGGTCTAATACCGAGTGAAATCTAAATTGGAGGCCATGCTGGGAATGACTCAGGGAAAACACAGGACAATTCATGGAATGATGACGAAGTCCCAAAAAGGCCCTAGGCCAAAGTCCACCTCAAAGAAGTGTTAATAAACAGCCCCCAGCAAACTTAAAGATAGCCCATCACAAAGAAGTGTCCCACCCCTCGGGCTCTCCAACCTACATTTCATCACCAAACCTATAAAAAGGGGAACACATCTGCCCACCAACTGGATTCCATCTCTTGGGTCCCCTTCTTCCTCCGGGAGAAGTCTTTTCTGCTGTCCTTTAATAAACTTCTACTTTCTACTCTGACCTTGCCTCGGCGTGCTTCTTTGGTGTTATTCTTCAACATCGGGGAAGCAAGGACTCGTCACCGGCCAACAGCGGTAACAAAAGGATGCTTCTCTAGTGTGTGGCCTTGACAACACCTTGATTTTGGACTTCTGTCCTCCAGAACTGTGAGACAACAAACTTCTGTTGTGTTGAAGCCATCCATTTTGGTATTTGTTCCTGGAGCCCCAGCCTTCAATGCAATGCTTTCTTTTCCTTCAAGTACTTTTAAAACCAAGACGGAAACATGTCTCTGAGATAGATTCTAAACAGATCGATCTTAGCAAATAAAAATTTGTGAAGAGCCACAAAGTGAAACCAGCTCAATTCATGTAATGATCTTTAAATACCAAAATACCCTTCAATGTCCAAGATACACAACTCTTATCGGAACAAGTTACCATAAGAAAATAATTTGTGTCATAAACTGTATTTCATATTCCTCCATTTTCCTTGTGACTGCCTTTATAATTAACATCTGATTTTATCACACTTCATGTGCTTCTCTCTTTTCAGGGTAAATTGTTTAATATCATCTGTGTCTCCCTATTCTTTTTATCTTGAGACTAACTTTTCATCACGCTGTCTGATGTATAATTTACATGACACGGGGTGCTGTGTAACCTACAACTGATATCACAACTGTTGAAGGCAGCTGAGTTTTGGGGGAGCAAGTCATGTCATCATAATAAAGCTAAACTAAACAGGGGAAAGTACATGATGAATCTCTTTCAAGCTTTGCATAAATTCGGAATTCAAAGTCTAGCATCACCAAACCATCCCTTTCAAACCTAAAATTCCACAGTTAATCATTCAAGTGGCAGATGTCAGGCTACCCCAAAATGTCACAGTAGTTTGTGTCTTTATTTGGATACACAATGGAGAGGAGTTGGGGTTCCTACAGTGTGTACCGGTAAGGAGTCCATTCATGAGGCTCTCAGTGTCACGGTCACTTAGAAAACACTTGAAGAGATCGAGGAGCCACACCCCTCAGTCCCTCACTACTTTTGCTTTGGAGTCCCTGACCCCTCCCCAGGGCCGTCCTGGGTGGTCAGTTCTGGGGAGAAAGCGAACGCCCTCCCAGCCCCTACCCAGCCCCGGGCGCAGGTGCTGGCCGGAGATGGGAGTGGAGGCGGGTCGGGCGCCCACCCTCAGGCGGCCTATCCGGCGAGGTCCGTTCCTGCCTTGCTCCCGCAGCGGTGGCTGCTGGAAGCAAGGGGTCTGGTGAACCTGGGCGTCCGCTCGCGGCCCGATGGTGAATCCACCCCCGCATCCCAGACCAGGAGCCGCTTTCCCGCGCACACGTCCGAGCGCGTCTGGGTCGGGCAGTTCCAGCCCGGAACCCGGCGAGCTGGAGCGGCCGCCCCTCCCCCGCGCAACGTCAACGCCGGCGTCCGGGAGGCGTCGTAATGTCCCGAAGAAGCGCGCCTCAGAAGCCTGCGCCCAGCCAGCGCCGCTCCAACCCAGAAATTCCTGTCCAAACCTTGCACGCCCAACCTTCCCAGTGGCTCATGGCAGTGCAGAGGAGAGAACCTCGGTGCGTGCATGCTCTAGGGGCGCGGGCAGGTTTTCCTAAAGGTTTATTGCAGAAAGACCCTTGATGAGGCTGGGTATCTGCGGCGCCAAAAGACAATTTTAAGTCCCCTTCATTCCCTAGCTTTGGCAGGTCTGGACGGCAGCGCGTCTGTTAATCCCAGCCGGTGGCTAGCCTTCCTTCCCCATCGCCTGCTATCGTCAGTCTGGGCCAAGTCTCCGCTGCAGATCCTCTTCGCTTGGGACCCCGCGGCCGGAACGGCTAAGGGCGCGTGTGCGCGCCTATTAGGAGGTGCGTGGTAGTGATGGCGGCGCTCAGTGAGACTTTCCTGTCACTGGATACTACTACTCCCAGCCCTCCTCCAAGCCGCCGGAGCAACCCTCTGGTCTTTAGTTTACAAGTGGCAATTTGACTTGCTCTGCTGCATGTCTGGAGGGATCCAGGAAAGTGTGGAGACGCCCCGGGGATTCAGGGATCGCAGCTTGAAAAGAAAAAAAGCCAAACAAATAAACAAAACCCACCCACCCTAACAAACATGCGGCTGCTAGAGAGGGTGAGGAAAGAATGGTTCATGGTCGGGATAGTGCTGGCGATCGCCGGAGCCAAGCTGAAGCCGTCCGTGGGCGTGAACGGGGGTAAGTCGCACCTCCGCGGGCGGCGCGGCGGCTCCCGCGTCGGAATCGGCCCGCGAGTCCGGGGAAGGAGGGGCGAGCCGCAGCCGCAAGTGCCTCTCGCCGGAGCGGTGGCCAGCCCGGCGGGTCCTTCGGCCCTCTGCTCGGTCTGTCATTTTCCACCCCTACAGGGGACTTGTAGTTAGGAGCGAGGCAAAGGCGTTTGAGTGCAGGTTGCCTTTTCTTGGAGCAATCCATGACCAGCCTCACGGTCTAGGAGTGAGGTTACAGAGAGTGAAACTTAACTCCTCTTGCCTTCCAAGTAGCATCCCATCCCCAGGGACTCCAGGCTGCCCTTATAGATAAGAATTCTTATCTATCTCGGAGTGACCCTCATTCTCTAGTCGATTTCTGACTCCTCCCCCTCCGCACATTAGGGGAAAGAAAATGTGTGTGTGTGTGTGGGGGGGGGGGGGGGATGGTCACACTGCCCCCAGCTCAGATTTGGTAGCCCACGTGTTGGAGAGTGATGATTTGCTGGAGTTGCTGCCACTCCAGAAACTCCCAAGCCGACTGACACGTTGCACTCTTTCATTTCAGGACACTACTTCCGTGTGCTGCTGGGATTCAGTAGCTATACTAGCAGTCTAACAGATACAGACTGTGTTAAACCATAAGTGATGTGTATTTTGGCAAGGAAACGCAGATGGGCTGAAAACCTACCTAAGTCTGTATACTGGAAGCTTTGTAATGTGGCCTGAGGACACTGGTGGGAACCCTGGAAATATCATTAGCCTTTTAGAACCTCCTCCTTCTACCTTCAGACAATCTCGTCCTACTTTTCATCAACATTAATTGAATTTCTTCATTTATTTTTGACCTTGTCAATCTTCGAGTTTATTTTTTGATTTAATATCTAAGTCTCACAAGGATGGCAAATAAGGATAGAAGAGAACACACAATCTTTTTATAGTAGGAAGTGCTCATAGGATATTTGAAATTGTTTGTACCTCTTTATGAAAACATGGTGGAAGTGAATGAAATAGTAGTTCCTTCTAAGTTGCTTTTGGAATTGTTATGTGCTTTTCAGTTTTTGTTTTTTACAATGCTGGGGATTGAACTCGGGCCCTTGCACATGCTGGGCAGGTGATCTACCACCTCAGCTCCGGAATCATTTTAAATGGAATGAATTAAACAGTGATCTTGTAGATGAAAGCTTTTCTGTTTGTTTAAAATGTTTTTTTTTCTTCTATACATAGTGCAAAATATGTACAGTACATAACTGTGAGAACAAGCCTGTTATTCCTAGTGGTTTCTCCCTCTGAAGATATGGGTTTCTTCTTTGACACAGCCTCTTGGTAAGCTTTTGAGAAATTCTTCTGAAAGCTGGTATTTCAGATTCTGTCAAAGGAAGACCTTCTGTGCCTGGAACTAACCAAGCAGTAAGATTTAGACCATGTTTGTAGCCATCTGCAACATACACTTCACTAGTTAGAACTTCTGGTGTTAGATCTGTTTGCTCAGTTTTGAGATGAAATCACTGGTGACGTATGATCTTTAAGTTTAAATCTGTGGGGGCTAGGTTTGCAAATTACTTTTACCTTATGTTCCCTAAATGCTGTGCCAGCAGGAAGGTTGTTGAATGGTGAATCAGTTCCCTCCAGCTCCCCTGGCAGTGGCAGATATGAGCTAGATCCTGTAATCATGTTTCTTCCCTTGGCCATTGCTTATTGAAGTTCTGGTACATTATTGTATCTTAGAAATATTGTTTCCCATTTCCATTCCTCCTTATGGCATTAATAGAGGATAATTCATTTCTTTGCTTAATTATAAGAGAGTAGAAGTAGAATATTAAGAGCTGGAAGTATTTTAAGCCAGCGTGTGGCTTTCTTTCTTTCTTTCTCTTTTCTTTCTTTTTTCTTTCCTTTTTCGTTCAAGTGCTGGAGATTAAACCAGGGCCTCGCACATGCTAAACTAATCTACCACTGATGCTCTACCACTGAGCTACATCCCCAGCCCCAACACTCTATTTTTAAGTGTAAGACTTTTTAAAGTATTGCACATATGTGTGGTCGGACCTCCCTTAAAAAAAGTCTTTACTGACATCTGGTGAGTTAGTGTGCTAAGAAATTTATAGATTTAGTAATCCTAAAATTAAATAAGTTGAATAACTTTCCAAATGGAAAGAAGTATAGTAGATATTAGCTTAGATAACTTAATTCTTAGTTCACTGCTCTTTTTACTCATTTGCCTTTCTTTCTTTCTTTCTTTCTTTCTTTTTTCTTTCTTTCTTTCTTTCTTTCTTTCTTTCTTTCTTTCTTTCTTTCTTTCTTTTCTGTTTTTGGTACTGGGGATTAAACACAGGGGTCAGGGGTGCTTTGCCACTGAGCTATATTTCCAGCCCCTTTTATTTTTTATTTTAAGACAGGGTCTCACAAACTTGTTGAGGGTCTCGCTAAGTTGCCCAGGTTGGCCTTGAACTTGTGATCCTCTTGCTTGGTTCCCTAGTTTCTGGGGTTATAGGCATGCACACTGTCCCTGGCTTATATTTCATTTTTAAATATATAGGAGGCTAAAAAAATGTCTTAGAGGATATAAATATGTAGATCCTGAGATATTGACAACCTATTCTAATGGGACCCAGGAAAGCCTTGCATTATTATTGCACACCTTAGAGTTTATGGCAGTTCAACACTGTTCTATTCATTCTTGGGAAGAGAAATGTTTCTTTGGAAGTATAGAGGAATTTTGTCCTTTCTATTTGTGTATTAAATTATTGTTGTTAATAAGACATTAACCCTAAAAAGGAAGTTGCTTTGTTTTTCCATTAAAAAAACTGGAGCTGGGTGCCGTAGTGCATGCCTATAATCCCAGCAGCTTGGGAGGCTGAGGCAGGAGGATCATGAATTCAGAGCCAGCCTCAGCAACTTAGTGAGGCCCTAAGCAACTCAGTGAGACATTGTCCCAAAATAAAAAAATAAAAAAAGGGGCTGGGGATATGGCTTAGGGATTAAGTGCCTTTGGGTCCAATTCAAGTACCAAAACAAAAATAAAAACAAAAAATAGAAACATGATATAACCTACATTTATTGCCACAGATATCTTAGAATATTTTGGATTATGTTTGAAAGTGTAATTTACTTTGATAATAAGTGGCTTTTGTGAAATGGTAATAATTCCTTGCTTTTTTAAGTATTCCAAAACATTTTCTTTTTTCTTCCTATTAGAAATTGCCTCATTTTTTTTAGTTGCCAGTTTTTCTTTTGATTGATGTGCTACCCATTCCATTTTTTGGATGAACATTTTTTGGATTTTGTTTAAAAGAAAAGTAAAAATATATTTTCAGGTTAGCCATTTAAGATCGGAATCTAGTTATTTTGGTGACTTGGAGAACATAATTATTAGCTCAAGGAAGGGCCAGATATCATTTTTATGTCTCAGCTTCAACTCTTTGCTCTGCAAAAATTTGCCAAGTTTTTCTTTCTGCTCTAGGTGACTTCCAGTTCCACATTCCCAACTTGAGCCGTTTGTTAGCCTATTGGTTGAGTATGTCTCAGAAGTGACTTCTCTGAAGTCAAAATTAATTCCTCTTTCTCCCTCACAGGTATATTTTAAGGAGCCCTGGAATAACCTCATTGTGTCCTTTTGTAGATTAGAGTTATTTACGTGTGCATCTATTATAAAAGACAACATACCTAATCTTAGGGATTTAAAATATTAAAAGTCCAGGATTATTTCATTGAATTACGCCAATTTAGTTAAATAGTTCTGTGTATTTATGTATATATGTGTAGAGCATGGGAAGAATTAGCTTCTTAAAAAGTGAAATTATGTGGGCTAGAGGTATAGCTTAGTGGTAGAGTGCTTGACTAGCGTGAATGAGACACTGGGTTTGAGCCTCAGCTCTGTCAAAACAACAACAATAACAAAAAGAAGTAAAATTATTGGTCAACAAAAGTGAATGCCTGAGCTATCCAAAGAGCCATGTAATCCAGGTAAATACCTCCTGCTGGCTTTGCAACTGGTCTGTGGTCTCCTAGCTCTCCCCTGCAGCCATATTGCTAAATCTGACCCTTCCTGTATAGAAATTCTGGAGGCATCACTGAGAACAGAACCACAATTAACAAGAATAAGATCTCAAAAAAACAGGGCATAAGAGGAAAATAAAAATGACATGAGTTTCAAAAAGCAAGGTATTTAAAATTCCTAGGAACCATCCTCTTCCAAAACAAGCCAGATTCCTTGGATTTAAAATCTGCTCTTGGCTGGGGATGTGGCTCAAGCGGTAGCGCGCTTGCCTGGCATGCGTGTGGCCCGGGTTCGATCCTCAACACCACATACAAACAAAGATGTTATGTCCGCCAAAAACTAAAAAAAATAAATATTAAAAAAATTTCTCTCTCTCTCTCTCTCTCTTTAAAAAAAAAAGACTCAAATTTTATAAAATCTGCTCTTAAATCACCCTTCTCAGCTGTTGAAGTAGTACGTTTGAGTTGCTGAGCAGATTCACAATTATAAAAAAAGTACTTCCTGAGAAAAGTTGATGAAAAGCCTTTATTGTCCCCAAACATCATGCTTTTCATACTTGTATTCATCCTTTGGCTCCCTTTTCTCAGATCTCAGCAAAATGGTTTGTATTAATGCCAGGTATATAAAATAACTTATTGCAGTGTTTGATGAGATCTTTGTTTCTTTTATGCATTGTTGTTCTACAAATGCCTAACACACAGTAGTTGCACAATAAATATTTGTTGAATGAGTGAATGGTAGTTTTTATTTCTGAGCTTGGTCTTCTCTCTATTTTTTGAGCAGTGTCTGTGGATATGGCAGAAGGTTTTGGAGGATGGAGGAGCCACAATTTTTGTCTTGTTTTGCTTTAAGGAAAATAAATTAGGCAACAAACGACCTAAGCATACATATCAGGTGGCTTAAAACAGCAGAAATGTATTCTGTCACAGTTCTGGAGGCCAGAAGTCCAAAGTCAGGGTGTTCTCCATTCTCTGGGGAAGTAGCCTTCCTTGCTGCTTCTGGCTTGCTGTAGTTGCGGCTGTCTTTGGCTTCCTTGTCTCGTGGTGTTATCACTTCAGGCTCTGCCTCAGTCTACACGGGGCCATGTTCCCTGTGTGTGCCTGTATCCAGGTTTTCCTATTTATTAAATATGGGTCATTGGTTTGTGTGTGTGTGTGTGTGTGTGTGTGTGTGTGTGTGTGTGTATGTGGGTGGGGGGAGGGGGAATATCAGTCATTGGATTTGTAACAATCCCAATCCAATAAGACCTCATGTAAATTTGATTATATCTGCAAAGATTCTATTTCCTAATAAGGTCACATTCACAAGTCCTGGGTGGACATGACTTTTGGGAAGATACTACCCAATCCAGTACAGAGGGCTTTACAGAAAGTCAAATATGAGTTGATCTCAGATTTTAAGATCTTGGTATATACGGCGTATATCAGGGTTTCTCAGCTGGGATATTAATGACATTTTGGACATGACAATTTATTGTTAGAGGGGCTGTTGCACGCCTCCCAGGATATGTATGTAGCAGGATTCCTGATCTCTTTCCACCAGATGCCAGTAGCACACCCTCCCTGCTGAGTTATGACAACCAAACACTTTTTAACCATTGCCAGATATCTGTGGGGACAAAATTGCCACTGCTGGAAAACTGCTTGTACACAGGTATAAAATGGCATTTCCTCAGAATTGCATCTTTTAAAGGAGAATTGTTCTGTGGTTAGCACATTAGGTCTTCAAGCTGATTGTGTGGAAGTCAACAAATGATACTTAAATATCAGAATGGCCCCTGTTGTTCTCATAGCATTAATATAATTCTAATGATGCCAGTGTAGCTCCAGAGGGAATTTTCTGGAGGGTAAGGACCAGGCCTGTCTGGTTCACTGTCATGTCCCCAGGACCTAGCACAAGTAGTTAAGTGTTTTGTGTGCAGTATCTCACATAGGATATGCTCAGTACATTTTGGTAGAAAGAACACTCTAGACTAGAACTGAAGGCATGTATGGATACATGCTTTTATTTCTGCTAACCAAAATAAATGAAATGACATTCACTATATTAGAGAAAGGAACTTCTTTCATTGATTCTCTTTATGAGATTGGGTTATTTTGATTGTTGTAGCAGCAGTCATGAGTGGTATACATAGGACCTGTATTGAAGGCAGGTGCTTTTCTACTCTCCTGTGAGCTTTTTTATTCTTCTAGTCTGAGGATAATGTGCTGGGCCAGAGAGCCCTGATCCTGGTCTTCTGGAAAAATCTTCTCTGGGGTTGGGCTGCATTACAGCAAATGAGCAACTCCGCTGGGCAGGGGTGGGGTGGGGTGGGGTGCGGTGCTAATATTTAAGGTAGCATTCACTCTCCTACAAGAGAATTTTCTTCCATGCCAAATTTTCTACTGGAAATTCTTTTCTAACAGTAGCTAATTTCTCTCTTTTTAGGACCACTGAAGCCAGAAATAACCGTATCCTACATTGCTGTTGCAACAATATTCTTTAACAGCGGACTGTCATTAAAAACGGAGGTACTGTCACCTATGGGGCACATGAAAAAAGGGTAGAAATTTAATTTGTACTTCGGTTTTGAAATTGCAGGGTACTTTTGAAGAGCCATTTATAGGTATGGTCTGAAGGCTTCACTGTGACAGAAGAAAACTTGGACTATGGCAGAGGACTTGTGTTTTGTTTCTACGTATTATAGAAACTTCATAGTTGAGCAGCATGGACTCTAAGTATGGCGTTAAATGAATATCTTTTGTCAATTTAGTAAGATCCTGTCATAAATTCATGAGTGAAAAGGGCTGGGGTTGGAGCTCAGTGGTAAAGCACCCCTGGGTTTAATCCCCAGGACGACAAAGAAAAAAGAAACAACATTTATTGCATTCTGTTGAATATCAAGCTAAGTAACCATTATTTAATTTTCTAAATTCACAACTACTTGCTTTTGAATAACTAAATCTTAGCCTCATTTAAAAAATTAAATGCTTATTCAACAAAGCTAATTGAATGAACATATCTATACAAGTTTACATCCTGGAATACCAAACAGGTGACATTATTCAAAGATGAATAAAAAAGTCCTGTTCTTTGTTGTCATCTATGTGGTCAAGTTGCAAAGGACAGGCTTTTCTTTTGCTCTTCCTGAGCCACTGCTTCCTGCTGCTTCAGGAATCTAATTCTCTCTTTCAGAATCTTCAGGAGATAGCCTGGAGAGACCTCTAGTTCTTTTTTTGCCACTTGGAGTTGGGCAGACACAAACTGGATTTCTTCCTGCACACTTATTTTCAGCTTTTCTTGATGAGAGTGATAAAGAATTAGTGACAGAGGTGGAGGAACCAGGGGCCAGAAGCCTAGGGGCTCTAGCCACACTTTTCTGTAGGTGCCTAGACACAGTCTGCTTTAGTTGGCATCAGGTTCATAGAAGAGGAGACAGGAAAACACTTTCCACCTGAGGGTGTTTTACTGGACAAGAGCCTCATGAACAGCCCTTTTAATGAACACAGTGGTATGAACAATATCCTAGTGAAGAATGCAAAGAAAACAGAAAACCAGAGAACAATAAGGTAGCACATCTCACCTGCTAATTTGGAAAAAATTAAAATATCTGATAATACCAAGAATTAATATATTTTTTCTTTAAAAAAATTTTAAGCTGATACATAAAAACATAAAAATTATAAGAATGAGTGTTTTAAACATCTACTTCACATCTTCTTCTGGATGAAAATGACAGGTGCCTGCTGTGCTTGGGCACATTTGTGCTGTTGAGGTTTGGTTTAGTTTCCATAACTTTTGGGGATCATCTTTTTTTCCCAGGACTCATGCTGTTCAAGTGCTTCTTTGGTTATAACTTTTAACTAATTTTTATTTTTTAAAATCATAGGTTTTCCTTGCTTATCTATTAAATGTTAATAGTTAAAAGAAATACTGGTATTTTTCATACCAAGTCACAGTCTGTCATCAAGTCACAGTCTGTTGTGCTTATTGATAACATTTACTGATCCAGGCTTCACCCAACATGGTATTCTCTTAGAAGTAAAGAAATCGGGCTGGGGATATGGCTCAAGGGGTAATGCGCTCGCCTGGCATGCGCGGGGCGCTGGGTTCCATCCTCAGCACCACATAAAAAGAAAATAAAGATGTTGTGTTCGCCGAAAACTGAAAAATAAATATTAAAAAAAATTCTCTCTCTCTTTAAAAAAAATAAAAGAAATCGACACATTTTTACATCTGAGAAAGGAATGAATTGGATTTGTGATTCTCTTTTGATGATCATGAATGAAAAAAAAAGAGGAGAATATACCCATTTGTTCTTGAAGAAATAACATAAAGTTATTCATTCTAACATACTTATTCTTATGCAGTTGGGAAAATATTACTATAAAAAAGATTTTTTTTTGGAAATGTCTTGAAAAGTTAAAATTCTTGTTCAGCATTATTTCTTGCCTTTATTTATTTAAGTTTATTTTTTTAATTTTAAGTCTGTTTGTAGGCTAAATTTAGTTATCTCCTCCATAGAGCACTCTTTAACAACATGGAAAAAACATGATTTACTAAGTTTGTGCCTTCTGTGTCTATTGGCTTGGTATAAATATTTTTATTGGGGTATTCTTTTTGATTTACATAGGATCAGTGTAGTGTTTATAACTGATAAATCGTATCTCAAGAGTTCTAAATGTTCTCACTGATAACTCACTGTTCTGAAAATAACTGGGATAGGTCTTCATAAATATGTCAAATTCAAGATTTTATAAGAACTGTTGATATGAAAGAACCATTATTACAGGGAATAGACCTTTTTTTTTTTTGTCAGCACCCCAATATCAATATTGGTTCTGAAATGTGGGGCACAGTGATACTGGGAGATATTTGCCACTGCTGTGGCTCTGGGCTGATCCGACTTGGAGGTCTTCCTGCTGACCTTGGCTGATGCTTCTTGTGGAGCAGCTGCCTTACCCAAGTCCTCTGTCGGGACCTTGCTCTAACTACGTCTCCTGGTGGCCGCTTAATGGCTACAGCTGTTACTTAGGCCATGGGAAATCTGGCAAGAGTCTTGATGTCTCTCACTCCTTAGCTTCTTACATCATGCTCTTCTGTAAAGCAGCCAACTTTGTGGGATGCAAGAGTTGCAGAAAGAAGAATGTCACAGCTATCAGCGTCTCTCTAAGGACCAGCTACTCTAAACACCTAGGAAACCTTCAGAGTCATCCAGCTAATTTGGATCTAATGATGAAATGTCTCGATCTGTGCTTTATCATGGTATCTAAGTAGCCATCAAAGCCATTTCCTCCTTTTAGGCCCTTTTCAATTCAATACAACATTAAGTAATTTTTCAAAAGCCATTTAATGTGCTAGATAGCATCGCTGTGTAATATTAGACCATCTCTATTTTCTTGGGCAAACAAACAGTTATAAATTAGGAGGTAGCATCTTGTTATTTTCCAGTTAATAATCCTGAATTAATTTCAATTGCTATTATGATTTGTGTGTCTTAGTAGGTCCTAGAATAGTGTATTTTTGCACACAAGAGACACCCAGTAAATTATTGACTTGAGGTTATTTGGAAGCACTTATTTGGTTCCACTCAAGTTTGATTTATAAAATTGACCATTTCAATATCTGTTTTTCATACATTGGTTTAGTGATGTGATTCTAAAATTTGTTTTACCAATTTATTAAAATTATAAAGGATACTATGCTAATGCAGTGCTACATCTTCAATTTCATGACTATTGATTTCTAATTAAAAATTTTTTTTTAGTTGCAATTGGTCACAATACCTTTATTTTTATTTATTTATTTATTTATTTTTTTACATTTAACCTAATTTTATTCATGCTTGCCTCGGGATGGGGAATAGATCATTCGGTAAAAACATACAGTAAAAATAAAAAATGTCTTATCATGTACAACTTTAAAACTACAATAATGATGTACCTTAATTACTTCCATGCACACAAGTCTAACATTACAGTATTTTTTAAAAATAAACACAATTAAGACTTCTAGGAGCATTTTATAATAAAGTAATTCCTAATTTTTCTTTGTAGATAGATCAAACACCTCCAAAATACAAATTCCTATACACAGTGAGTACTTTACTTAAAATGAACACTTAAGTAAATTAAATACGTGGACAGCCTTAGGATAAGCTGATATTATATATTCAGCTAGGTAGGCAACAAACCATAGTGCCAAATGGAAAAAGTATAGTTGCAAATAAAGTTTTAAAACTAAGTTAATTTTATAATTAAATACAGAAAATATACTGATTTGCTAAAATAAAAAAGATGTGATGTATTAACACTTCACTTTAAAGAATGAATACCAGAACATTTATAAACAATGAGTCTTAATAGTTTACTACAATAAACGCTGGCTAAATAGAAGTGCATATTGTGAAGCACTATGGGTGGTATATGTTTTGCCACATACTTTTGTTACCTTGAGGTAGATAACACATGTGTACCAAAATCGGCATTCATTTTCAGTTGCTGCTGGTATCATGTGTTTTAAGAAATGTGTACAGTATGAAAAACTGGAAAATACTAATGAATGAAAAATGTTTTAGGGGAAAAAATAGATATTTTCATGCAATTATGTACAGTCTCACTGTGTAAATTTCAAGGCAAGATTTTTGTTTCCTGTAAAACAGATCATTGTTCTATGAGAGAATGTTTTTTACTTGTCTTAGTGCATTTCTTTTGTCTCCTCCTGCATTGCATTATTTTGCTCTATTCTTTTTTTGTGTGCAAATGACATGCCAATTAAATGAAAACTATCTCATGTAGAAAAAAAATTCTGGATTTTAAAAACCAAGAACTAATAAAAATCCTTACTAAATGACACCATCTGATTCAAGTAAAAAATGACTTAAACACTAGTAATAAAAAAAAGACAAACACATTTCATGAAGAATACAAAAAGAAATGTCTGCTGAGTGTTTTAGTTCAGATGTTTCAGAATGCTGCTGTATGTTTTATGAGGAATTTGAGGGGAAGATTTCATAGCAGAAGGTGTTAACGTGGCCTGGATTGACTTAAGTGGTGACCCCACTGGACTATGAAACTGTGGGATGCCTATGGATTCAAGCTGCTTGTTAAAAAGGAACTCCCCACTGTTGTTCAGAAATCCTTCCTCATTTCCTCTCTCCCCAAGTTTCCTATCCTCTACTAGCTCAGTTTCTAGCATTTCAGTATCTTCTTTCCTGCTAAAGAACTTGTCCAAGTAACTGGTATAAGTGTTTTCCTTCTCAACCTGTTCATCCTTCCTGACCTCACAACAAAACTGATTGATGAGAAAACATTCCTTCTTACCACTCACAAACTGTCTATCCCAAGAAGATTGGTACAAGGCTTCTAATTGAGCCAAATTTGCCATTCCTTTTTCCAGTTTTTCTCGGCTTACTGACTTTGATATCAAACTTTTCAACTCTAGTTGGGAAACTGAGCTATTCAAGTCATTTAATTTATCAACAACATCAGTAGGCTCATGTTGTGAACTAAGTTGAATAGTTCCTGCAATAAAGGAATCAAAATCAAATCCCTGATTCTTTTCCCTTTCTTTTTCAGCCACTTGCTGTGATGCTTCCTCTAGCGCTATCTGGGCTTTTTTTTTTCTTAATTTATTATTTTTTTTATTAATATACAAGACAGTCTGTTCTTTATTGGTTGTTCACAACATTACAAAGCTCTTGACATATCATATCTCATACATTAGATTGAAGTGGGTTATGAACTCCCAATTTTACCCCAAATGCAGATTGCAGAATCACATCGGTTACACATCCACAATTTTACATAATGCCCTATTACTAACTGTTGTATTCTGCTACCTTTCCTATCCCCTACTATCCCCCCTCCCCTTCCCTCACATCTTCTCTCTCTACCCCATCTACTGTAATTCATTTCTCTCCTTGTTTATTTTCCCATTCCCCTCACAACCTCTTATATGTAATTTTGTATAGCAATGAGGGTCTCCCTTCATTTCCATGCAATTTCCCTTTTCTCTCCCTTTCCCTCCCATCTCAAGTCTCTGTTTAATGTTAATCTTTTCTTCCTACTCTTCCTCCCTGCTCTGTTCATAGTTGCTCTCATTATATCAAAGAAGACATTTGGTATTTGTTTTTTAGGGAATGGCTAGCTTCACTAAGCATAATCTGCTCTAGTGCCATCCATTTCCCTGCAAATTCTATGATTTTGTCATTTTTTATTGCTGCGTAGTACTCCATTGTGTATAGATGCCACATTTTTTTTATCCATTCATCTATTGAAGGGCATCTGGGTTGGTTCCACAGTCTAGCTATTGTGAATTGTGCTGCTATGAACATCGATGTGGCAGCATCCCTGTAGCATGCTCTTTTAAGGTCTTCAGGGAATAGTCCTAGAAGGGCAATAGCTGGGTCAAATGGTGGTTCTATTCCCAGCTTTCCCAGGAATCTCCATACTGCTTTCCAAATTGGCCGCACCAATTTGCAGTCCCACCAGCAATGTACAAGTGTACCCTTTTCTCCACATCCTCACCAGCACTTGTTGTTGTTTGACTTCATAGTGGCTGCCAATCTTACTGGAGTGAGATGGTATCTTAGGGTGGTTTTGATTTGCATTTCTCTGACTGTTAGAGATGGTGAGCATTTTTTCATGTACTTGTTGATTGATTGTATATCCTCCTCTGAGAAGTGTCTGTTCGGGTCCTTGGCCCATTTGTTGATTGGGTGATTTGTTATCTTATTGTCTAATTTTTTGAGTTCTTTGTATACTCTGGATATTAGGGCTCTATCTGAAGTGTGAGGAGTAAACATTTGTTCCCAGGATGTAGGCTCCCTATTTACCTCTCTTATTGTTTCTCTTGCTGAGAAAAAACTTTTTAGTTTAGGTAAGTCCCATTTGTTGATTCTTGTTATTAACTCTTGTGCTATGGGTGTCCTATTAAGGAATTTGGAGCCCGACCCCACAATATGTAGATTGGAGCCAACTTTTTCTTCTATCAGACGCAGAGTCTCTGATTTGATATCAAGCTCCTTGATCCATTTTGAGTTAACTTTTGTGCATGGCAAGAGAAAGGGATTCAGTTTCATTTTGTTGCATATGGATTTCCAGTTTTCCCAACAGCATTTGTTGAAGATGCTATCCTTCCTCCATTGCATGCTTTTAGCCCCTTTATCAAATATAAGAAAGTTGTAGTTTTGTGGGTTGGTTTCTGTGTCCTCTATTCTGTACCATTGGTCCACCCGCCTGTTTTGGTACCAGTACCATGCTGTTTTTGTCACTATTGTTCTGTAATATAGTTTGAAATCTGGTATCGCTATACCACCTGATTCACACTTCCTGCTTAGAATTGCTTTTGCTATTCTGGGTCTTTTATTTTTCCATATGAATTTCATGATTGCTTTATCTATTTCTACAAGAAATGCCATTGGGATTTTGATTGGCATTGCATTAAACCTATATAGAACTTTTGGTAATATCGCCATTTTGATGATGTTAGTTCTGCCTACCCATGAACAGGGTATATTTTTCCATCTTCTAAGATCTTCTTCTACTTCTCTCTTTAGGGTTCTGTAGTTTTCATTGTATAAATCTTTCACCTCTTTTGTTAGGTTGATTCCCAAATATTTTGTTTTTTTTGAGGATATTGTGAATGGAGTGTTTTTCCTCATTTCCATTTCAGAAGTTTTGTCGCTGATATACAGAAATGCCTTTGATTTATGCATGTTGATTTTATATCCTGCCACTTTGCTGAATTCATTTATTACTTCTAGTAGTTTCTTTGTAGACCCTTTTGGGTCTTCTAGGTATAGAATCATGTCTTCTGCAAATAGTGATAATTTAAGTTCTTCTTTTCCTATTTTTATGCCTTTAATTTCTTTCGTCTGTCTAATTGCTCTAGCCAGTGTTTCGAGAACTATATTGAATAGAAGTGGTGATAGAGGGCATCCCTGTCTTGTTCCGGATTTTAGAGGGAATGCCTTCAACTTTTGTCCATTCAGAATGATGCTAGCCTGAGGCTTAGCATAGATAGCTTTTACAATGTCAAGGTAAGTTCCTGTTATCCCTAGTTTTTCTAATGTTTTGAGCATAAAGGGATGCTGTACTTTGTCAAATGCTTTTTCTGCGTCTATCGAGATGATCATATGGTTCTTATCTTTAAGTCTATTGATGTGGTGAATAACATTTATTGATTTCCGTATATTGAACCATCCTTGCATCCCATGGATGAATCCTACTTGATCATGGTGCACAATTTTTTTGATGTGTTTTTGTATTCGATTTGCCAGAATTTTATTGAGGATTTTTGCATCTAGGTTCATTAGAGATATTGGTCTGTAGTTTTCTTTCTTTGAGGTGTCTTTGTCTGGTTTCAGAATCAGGGTGATGTTGGCCTCATAGAATGAATTTGGAAGAGCTCCCTCTTTTTCTATTTCCTGAAATAACTTGAAAAGTATTGGTATTAATTCTTCTTTAAAGGTTTTGTAAAACTCTGCTGTATACCCATCCGGTCCTGGGCTTTTCTTGGTTGGTAGTCTTTTGATTGCTTCTTCAATTTCATCCATTGATATTGGTCTGTTCAAATTGTGTGTATCCTCCTGACTCAGTCTCGGCAAATCATATGACTTAAGAAATTTATCGATGTCTTCACTGTCTTCTATTTTATTGGAATATAGGTTTTCAAAATAATTTCTAATTGTCTTCTGTATTTACGTAGCATCTGTTGTGATATTGCCTTTTTCATCCCGTACGTTATTAATTTGAGTTCTCTCTCTTCTTCTCTTCGTTAGCATGGCTAAAGGAAGGTCTGTCGATCTTTTTTTTCGAAGAACCAACTTTTAATTTTGTTAATTTTTTCAATAGTTTCTTTTGTTTCAATTTCATCGATTTCTGCTCTGATTTTAATTATTTCTTGCCTTCTGCTACATTTGCTGTTGTTTTGCTCTTCCTTTTCTAGGGCTTTGAGATGAAGTGTGAGCTCATTTATTTGTTGGTTTTTTCTTTTTTTGAGGAATGACCTCCAGGCGATGAATTTCCCTCTTAAAACTTCTTTCATTGTGTCCCATAGATTCCGATATGTTGTGTCTGTATTTTCATTTATCTCTAAGAATTTTTTGATTTCCTCCTTTATGTCTTCTGTAACCCATTGATTATTCAGTAACATATTGTTCATTTTCCATGTGATGTAGGATTTTCCTTCCTTCTTTTATCATTGATTTCCAGTTTCATTCCATTATGATCAGATAAAATGCATGGTATTATCTCCACCCCTTTATATTTACTGAGGGTTGCCCTATGGCATAATATATGGTCTATTTTTGAGAAGGATCCATGTGCTGCTGAGAAAAAAGTATATCCATTTGATGATGGTTGATATATTCTATATATGTCAGTTAAGTCTAGGTTATTGATTGTGGTATTGAGTTCTATAGTTTCTTTATTCAACTTTTCTTTGGAGGATCTGTCCAATGGTGAGAGAGGTGTGTTGAAGTCACCCATAATTATTGTGTTGTGGTCTATTTGATTCTTGAACTTGAGGAGAATTTGTTTTATGACTGTCGCAGCACCATTATTTGGTGCATAAATATTGATAATTGTTATGTCTTCTTGGTGAATGGTTCCTTTTAACAGTATATAATGTCCTTCCTTATCCCTTTTGATTAACTTAGTCTTGAAGTCGATTTTATTCGATATGAGGATGGCCACCCCTGCTTGCTTACGAGGACCGTGTGCGTGGTATATTTTTTCCCATCCTTTCACCTTCAGCCTGTGTATGTCTTTTCCAATCAGATGTGTCTCCTGGAGGCAGCATATTGTTGGATTTGTTTTTTTAATCCATGATACCAGCCTATGTTGCTGTATTGGAGAGTTTAAGCCATTAACATTTAGAGTTACTATTGATATATGGTTTGTACTTCCAGCCATGTTTGATTATTTATCCTTTTTTTTAAAATTTAGTTTGTTTCTCCATGATTATCTTTCCCCCCCACGCCCTCTGTCTTTACCGAGGCACTTCCCACTGATGGTTTTGGTTATTGTTTTTCATTTCTTCCTCGTGTAGTGTTTTGCTCAAGATGCTTTGCAATGCTGGTTTTCTGGCTGCAAATTCTTTTATTTTTTTATTTTTTTTTATTGATTGTTCAAAACATTACAGAGCTCATGATATATCATCTTTCATACATTAGACTCAATTGGGTTTTGAACTCCCATTTTTACCCCAAATACAGATTGCAGAATCACATCTGTTACATACTCACATTATTACATAATGGCATATTAGTGACTGTTGTATTCTGCTATCTTTCCTATCCCCTACTATCCCCTCTCCCCTCTCCTCCCCTCCCCTTCCATCTTCCCTCTCTACCTCCTCTGCTGTTGATATATGGTTTGTACTTCCAGCCATGTTTGATTATTTATCCTTATTTTTAAATTTAGTTTGTTTCTCCATGATTAGCTTTCCCCCGCCCTCTGTCTTTAGTGAGGCACTTCCCACTGATAGTTTTGGTTATTGTTTTTCATTTCTTCCTCGTGTAGTGTTTTGCTCAAGATGCTTTGCAATGCTGGTTTTCTGGCTGCAAATTCTTTTAACTTTTGTTTATCATGAACGATTTTTATTTCGTTGTCATACTTGAAGCTTAATTTTGCTGGATACAGAATTCTTCGTTGGCATCCATTGTCTTTCAGTGTTTGAAATACATTGTTCCATGACCTTCTTGCTTTCAGCGTCTGTGATGCAAAATCCGTTGTTAACCTTATTGGTTTACCCCTGAATGTAATCTGCCTCCTTTCTCTTGTAGCTTTTAATATTTTCTCTTTGTTCTGTATATTGGATATCTTCATAACAATGTGTCTTGGCGTTGGTCTACTGTGATTTTGTGTGCTCGGTGTCCTGTATGCATCTTCAATTAGTATATCTGTTTCCTTTTTTATTTCTGGAAAGTTTTCTGTAATTATTTCATTCAGCAGGTTACTCATTCCCTTGGTTTGAATCTCTGTACCTTCTTCTATCCCGATGACTCGTAAGTTTGGTTTTTTTATGTTATCCCATAACTCTTGGATGTTTTTCTCGTGATTTTTTACCAGCCTTTCTGAGTTGGCTAGACTCTTTTCAAGATGATATATTTTGTCTTCATTATCTGACGTTCTGGCTTCTGCTTGCTCCACTCTGTTAGTGATACTCTCACTTGAGTTTTTAATTTGGTTTATCGTTTCCTTCATTTCTAGAATTATTGTTTGATTATTTTTTATAATCTCTATCTCCTGATAAAGATGCTTAACTTCTTCTTTTATCTGTTTATGTAATTCGTTTTCAATGTGTTCTTTCACTGTTTGAATTTGCTGTCTCGTATCCTCTTTAAGGTTCCATTCCATCTGTCTAAGGTGTTCCTTGAGTTCTTTATATGACCATTTTTCTGATGACTCTAGGTCCTCCTGAATATTTAGGCTGTCCTGCATTGTTTGTACTCCTTTTCTTCCTTGCTTTTTCATGCTGCTCATGTTACTTCTTGTTCTGTTTGACTGCTGAGTTACTGTTTACTCCTATAAATTAATTTGATGCTTGGGAGGAAAGGTATTAGAAGGGAAGGGAAGAAGTCACTGAAGAAAATGAGAGTAAGCAGGTAGAATTCAAGGAAGGGGGAATAAGAAAATTGAAAAGAAATGAAATGACAAAAGAAGAAAAAAAATAGGAAATAAAAAAAGAAAAAAAATTTAAAAATAATAAAAATAAAAAACAATTAAAATTAAAATTAGAAGAAAAAAATAAAAATAAATAAAAAAATTTAAAAAACAACAAGAAAGAAACATGAAAATATTAAAAAAAAAAGCCAAATCAAAAAAAAAAAAAAAAGAAAAAACTAATAAATGCAGTCTTAGAGTTTGATTTACTTCTCTTCCAGTAGGTGGAGCTGTACCCACCAGGCCAAGCTTTTCCTGTCAATACGCAGGAACCAATCACTGTGCAGCAGCTCCTCCTCCCAGACTGGGCGAGTCTCCAATCCTGAGTGCCTAGGGCCTCCTCTTGTGTCTAGTCACTTCCCACTTTTCCTGTAGCCAGGCCCCTCTCATGGGTGCCGCTCACCACAATACTGGCTACACGCCAGGTCTGCTGCTCCCGGGAGCCCTGTTTTCATGAACGACTGGGCACACTCTCCCTGTTTGCCATTCCCTCAGACCCTAAGTTTGTAGAGCTTGGGGCTGAGAATCCTCAGCAAATTTTACTTGCCCTCTGGTAGCCACGCCCCCGGTAGCTGGTGCAAGAGACCTCAGTTGTCAACACTGGTGGGAGCGGTAGCCAGGAGTTCTGTGCCATGGGTCCCGCGCCACTCCGGATTCCCTCGATCTGTCTATCATGCTCACGGGAGACCTGGGAGGGGCCCTTAAGGTTTTCCCGATGTGTGGAGAGGGAAGGCTAGGGAATTACACACCTGTAGCCGCAGGTTTCAATGAAGTTATCTCCTCCGCTGCAGTCTGATGACGTCAGTTCTCTGTCATGGTGGTATCTCTTGCAAATGGCGACAGTTCATTTCCCTTTGCCGGGCGACCAATGCAACGGGTGGGTCCTTACTGTCTCTCCCAAGCCCCGTTTCAAACCTGTGGTCACTACCTATGAAGGCTCGGTAGGCATTTACCTCCGTAGGATCAGAAGGGCTGACCAGTTGTTTCAGCCGGATGGATTAGTGCTGAGTCACAGGTGTTTGTCTGCGGGAAGCAGGTGAACGGGAGCTTGAATTCAGCTGATCTGGGCTCAGTGTGTGTTCTGAGAGGCCCAGACTGTTCGCCCCAGATCCACGTCAGCTCAGCATTGCCTAGTGATCCTGAGCAAACAGAATTTAGACTGTTTACAACTCCCTATGCCCGCACAGGTGAAGAGGTCAGAGACTTGATCTCTCCGAGCTCGCCGCCATGTTGGATCTCCGCTATCTGGGCTTTAACCAATGCATTCCTTTCACATTTTGACTTGCCTTTCTTAGCAGATTTTTCTTTGCTTTGTTCTTTCCAATTGGAAAGATCTATAATAAGTTTGGGTTCATAATAATGATTAACTTCACTCTCTCTCCAAACTAAATTATCTAAATATGATGATGACCTTGTTTTGTAGTTACAAGTATGGCTGCACTCTAGATCTCAATATTTGTTTTCATGACGATCTGGGTACTGCCAACAAGGCTCAGTGGAGTAATTGGTATCAAAAGCAGGATCCTCCAGATACTTTTCTCGATCTCCATCCAAATATTTTTGAGGATCAACCTGTACTTCTTCTTCATCAGTGACATCAGACAGAGCTCGTGGGTCAAGCTGAACTTCATCAATATCGAAGTTGTTATGTATAGGCCAATCATGCTCTGAAAACTGACAATCATGGTACCTTTCCCAGTTATAAATGTGAGTGTGAGTTTCATCCATAAGCAAAATATCATCAACTTCATCTTCAATGTGCAAAGGATGGCTTGAAATTGGCTCATCCATTGGAAAAGAATATATACTCATATAAGGATGGGAGAGTGCTTCCTCTGCTGTCAATCAATCCATGGGGCTAAATGTCAAAATTTGTTCCAGGAAATCCCGTGCTTCTCGACTAATTCCTGGAAGCAGCTGAGTTAAAGGTTTGTGTGGCTCAGTCATATCATTTCTAATGTAAACTGGAATTACACTGAGAAGCTCCTGACGATCTTCCTCATGTACAACAGGAATAGATTCTAAAATCATTTGCATCTGTTGAAGTTTATGTGCACATGCAAAGAGGGTTTTACCAGTCAGCATTTCGGCAAAGATGCAGCCTGCAGCCCACATGTCAATGGCTTTAGTATAGTTATTAGGAGAAAATAAAAGATGTGGAAATCTGTACCATTTAGCAACCAAACCTTCAGAAAGATGACCCTTATGGGAATAATGAGGATCCATAATCTGTGCAAGACCAAAGTCACCTATCTTCAGCACCAAGTCTAAAGTATTAATGAAAAGATTAGCTGGTTTGAGATCTCTGTGCAGTACATTTGCAGAGTGAATATACTTGAGGCCCCGTAGCAGCTGATACATGAAAAGCCTGGCATGCTCTTGCAGTAAAGGGCCCTGCTCCAGCACATTAGCCAAGTCTGTCTCCATGTACTCCTGAACAATGTAAACACTGTTCAGTTCAGTTAAGAGAGCCCACATCGTCTGTTAACTGGCTTCCACTGGGGCCAAGAATTTCAAACACTTTTACAATGTTATCATGGTCAAGTCTTCTAATAATTTTGATTTCACGGAGAGCATGTTTGACACTCTGGGGATCAGTAAGGACAGTTTTCTTGATGGCTACTCTTTTCTCACAGTCATTGTCTACAGCAGAAAAAACCAAGCCATTGCCTCCACAACCCAATGGTTTTAAGTCCATATACCTAGAGCCCAGATCAAAACCATGAATGTTCATAAGACTTTCAAATTTCTCTGCCATTTTGAAACCCTTACTATGGCCTTTTCCTTTCGAATTGTTGAACTTGTGTAAACAAGGAAGAAAACAGGCATCAAAAGGAAAGATCTTTCAAAAAGGGAGAAGAAAAATAATGATGCTTCCACAGCAAGTTGGTTTCTTGATGTTCATTGCATATGCCAACCAGGCCTGTTGAGTTCCCCTCAGATTTAAAGCTCAAAAAGCTCTAGTCATATTGAGACTTAAAAAGATTGCAGTACTCATAGTTCAAGAAAGGGGCAGGAATTCTGCAGACATTTAAAGAGAACACTCAAGAAACTCAAACGGAATGAAATGACATACTATGCACTCAGATATACTGTGCTAAACGATTTAACATTTAACAAAAATGTGAATAAATATGCACACAACAGGCTTCTATGAACATTCTCCTCACAGTGCAGATACATTCAGTGTTGGACTGGTTCTGAGCAGCATCATTCTAAGGTGCTGGTAAGCACTATTTCCGTTTTGCTTCTTTTCTTCCTTTGTTGCTATATATTTCAACAGGAAGCCCTGGCGACTGTTGGTTGACAGATGTCTTTTGTTAGTGATCAGGTGGCTCCAGCTCACCACAATCACAATCAAAGTCACCATGCATCTTACTCTGATACAACGGGACTTCTCCGACTCATCAAGGGAGTGCGGGGCCCGTGGACAGTCCCCAGTGTCGGCTCAGGTCTCCGGCTGTACTGGCGCCAGCAGCGTCTCCGAGGAGGCTCTCGCTTTGCCGCAGTCGCCGCCATGTAACCCCGACCCGCCTATTTTTATTTATTTTTATGTGGTGCTTTTATGAGGATTGAACCCAGCACCCCGTGCACGTGCTAGACAAGCGCTACATCAGTGAGCCCCAACTCTTGCCCTGATTTCTAATTTCTGAAATACCTGTTGAATGGTTTCTGAAGTTTTGTTATATTGAAATAAGGTTCCATTTTAAATTTATTTCATATTTATCTAACTTCAAACATATTTATCTAACTTCAGTTTCAGAGAATATGTCACAATAGGTATGGAAGGGCCAATTCATTTAAACAAATACCTTTTAAGTGTCTGTGGCTCCAAGGCACCCTGCTTGGTGCTGGGGATAGAAACAAAGATGAGCAGGAAGCTCAGGTCCTGAAAAGGGGTCCAGAGTAGGGCAGAATACATTTTCTTTATTTTTCTAAACCGATTATGAATTTTTAATCCCTTTAGCTGAAAAATAAATATAGCAAATTTAAACTTTAGGCTCATGCTGCTTGTTCGAAGCCCAGAGCTATGAGGCTGACTCTTGGAAAGGGAATCAAATAAAGGTCAAATAAGGGCTAGAAGGGAAATTGGTATGTAATGAAAATATTTCTACTTCCCAGTCAGAGCCCTGGTTTTCTTGATGCCGTCAGTGAGACTCTGGCATAATCAGTACATTATGTGGAGTATCTCCTTAAGTTTATTTTAATGGAATTTGACCTGTCTTACATGTGAATAAACAAAATGTCATGCAGGGTCTCCTTTTTAATTATTCATGATGGGATTTATTTGAATGTATGACCATCTATACGTGGGTATGTATGGAATGATACTATTTTGGATTTTACAGGGTTTACTTATTTTTTATTTTCCATTGTTTCCTTTTCTTACCTTTATGATTGTATGAAGAAGATATGGAAGATATTTGATACTGGATTTTTGTGAGAGTCTTAAAAATCTTCCTTAGAAACACTTCCTGTCTGTTCTTTCCTGTGCTTCAGAAGCCCCTGGTGGCCCATGGTAGGCCATCATGGCTCGTTTTGCTCAGTTCTTTACTGTTCCATTGTTCTTTTACATTTGCAGTTGCTTTTAATTTTATTTGTTAAGAGAGTTAGTATTTTTAAACTATAGTTTTATTACTTTTTACTGATTTAAAAAGTGACATTTATTTATTGTAAAATGATTAGAAAGTTTAAAAATGACTGCTATTAATATCATGTGTTTTTTAGTCCCTTTGCCCTACAAATGCTTTATGTATATGATATTTTTAAAATAAAGTTTTTGTTTTTAAAAATAAAATTATATGTATGTATGTATATCTGTATACATGCTTGTAGACATATATGTAAATATGCATACACATATGACCTTACCTTATTTTTCCATGTAACAATGTAAAACAATTTTTCATGTAATTTAATAATATTAATTAATTTTTCATCACTTATATATGAAAATAAAATAACTTACATTTTGTTTACTTTGAGAAGTATATGATTTATTTACATAGTTCAGAATCAAAAGGTACAAGATTTTTTAGGATGAGAAGTCTTCTTTTTACCTTTTCACCACATATCTGGTTCTTTTCTCTGGGGACAACCAATTTTTATAGTTTGTATGTATTTTTCCAGAGATAGGCTATGCAAAGCATAAACGTGTAATCCACCCCCGTACAAGTTGTATTATTTATGTTGTTTGGTACCTTACCTTATTTTACTAAAAAAAAAAAAAAATGCCTTGTAGGTTGTTTTACATTAACACATCAAAAATACTATTTCTTTTTATATGCCAAATAGTGTGCTATTGTGTGGATGCACTATGATATATTTTACTTTTTACTTTTCTTCTATTGATGGACACTTAAGTATTTTTACAAAGTTTTGCTATTACAGATGTGTTGTGAAGATTAGCCTAAATATATGCCATTTCCCACATTGGGAATATAAGTGAAGGATAAATTCCTAGAAGTGGAATTTCTGGCTCAAATAATATACACATTTTAAGTTGTGATGTATAGTTTAGGTAATAATATCTACCTAATGGGGTTGCTGTGAGGATTAAATAAAATAACATGTAAAGCCACGAATTCACATCATCATGGCATATGGTTATTATTAATAGAATGGTCCTATGTGCTCAGCAAGTATTTGATGAATAAAGGAATGAGTTGCCAGAATGTTCTCCATAGGCTGTGCCAGTTTACACTCCTGTTGTGGAGTAGGGTAACATTTCATACTCCGACATCCTCACCAACCGTTTTAATAGCTCATAACACTGTGGTTATACTTGATCTATTTAATTTTTCTCCCATTTTTGGACTTAACTATTTAAGTTGTTTTTAGATTTTGGTCTAAAAGATAGCTGTGATGATAACTCTGTGCATAGCTATTCATTACTACTTTTTATATTTGTGGAGTAAGTGCCTAGACATGAAGTTTTGGGGTCTAAGAATGTGAATTGTATTATGGGTCTTGTTATAAATTTCCATGTTACTTTCCAGAAAAGTTATGCCAGTTGATATTCCTATCAGAAATAGATGCAAATGCCTCAGTTGTTGCATTCTAGCTAATCATTTTACTGCTTTTTTTCTAAATAAAAAAATAATATTTATTTGGCATTTGTGGTTTCTTTAGGTCTGGTGTTTCCCAGTGACCCTTTATTAGACCCAGACTGCCAGAAATTTTTTACATTTCTTCAGAGATGACTTATGATCAAATAGGAACTGCTGTGTGCCTCTACATGGGGAGATAGCAGAAGCTAATGGGATAGATCAGAACGTGGCATTAAGTCAGTGAGTCTCCGGGGCTGACTCTTTATCATACCATGAATGTCTCTGAGTTGAATATCTCCTCAACATCTTACTTGAACTAGGGCCATAACCAGTGAATTTCTGACATCTTTGAATATGTTTTCATGGTTACTTGTTTTCAAGGTGTATACTTTTTCTACTACTTTCTAAATTTGTTTGATTTTAACTGAATAATCACATAACACAAATTCAAATAGGCATATATATTTGAACTCTGGAGATGAACTAATTATTCCTTTTTAGCTGTGAGACTCAATAACAAGTACCTGTTTATGTTTAATGTACATTTTCCTCCCTAGTGTGCCAAAATGGATTTGATAACTGATTTTCACTGTGTAGTAGCTATCAACCTCAGTTTCCTCATCAGTAAAATAAGCATAATATTATCTATCTAATGGGGTTGCTGTGAGGATTAAGTGAAATAACATGTAAAGCCACAAGCTCAGATCATGGTCTATGGTTATTATTTAATAAATGTTACAGAATACAGTGACTGTACTGTACAGGGAGTCATTTTTAAATTATAGACTATCATTGAGGCGATTGTGTAAGAAATTATTATTTGTAGATCCAGGAACATCTTGAGAAATTGAGGCCTTATAAATTTGGTATAATGAATAGAGATTAATTAATTAAAATGTGATAGGCCTTATAAATTTGATGTGATGAATAGAGGTTAATTATTATACTTAATTAAAAAGTGATAAGTCCGGCAAAGATTTTTTTTTTTGAAAGATTAATTGTAGGTAAGTATGCTTATTTGTTTATGGAGTCAACAATCTGTAAATCTTTAGTAGTGTGATTAGCTTATACTGCCTGGTCCAGAGTTCTACAGATCTGAATTGTTAGGCCATATTGTGTATTTGAAAGATGTTAAAATATATTTTGGAAATTTTTTATAAAAGTACTTTGTAACCATCATGAGTGCCTTTTTTTTTTTTTTTCTTGAGGTCTGTCTCTTATAGATGTGCTCATGGATAAAACTATGAAACAATTCAGAACTAAAGACGAACTTGTGATACTATCTTTTTCAGAAATAATTTTCTTACCTTTATTTATTTTGTGTCCTTCCTTTTCCAGGAGCTGACCAGTGCTTTGGTACATATAAAACTGCACCTTTTTATTCAGATCTTTACACTTGCATTCTTCCCAGCGGCAATATGGCTTTTTCTTCAGCTTTTATCAATCACATCCATCAATGAATGGCTCTTAAAAGGGTACGTTTAAATCTTTTGAAGGGTGTACTTTTAATGTGGCATGTGCTTTCTTATAAGGAAATAAAAACATTTTACATTAGCATTACTATCCTTTAAAACAACAGTATTTCATCAAAAAGATTCATAAGAAATAGTTTAATAACATCTTAAAATACATCCCCATGCTTAATCTTAAGATACTACGATAAACTGGGCACTGTAGTGCACACCTGTAATCCCAGCAGCTCAGAAGTCTGAGGCAGGAGGATCGCAAGTTCAAGGCCAGCCTCAGCAACTTGGCAAGGCTGTAAGCAACCTACTGAGACCCTGTTTCAAAATAAAAAATAAAAAGGCTGGGTATATGGCTTCCTAGTGGTTAAGTTCGTTGGGTTCAATCCCTGGTACAAAAAAAAAAAAAAAAAATCAACAACACACACACAAAAACCTTAAAAGATACTATATGCCTTTTTGTGAGTTTTAAAGAGGAAAAAAAAAATTGAAGAAACTAGAGGTCATAAGATGTATGTGCATGTGTGTAATGTAGGCTGTCCATTGGATGCTTTAACTTTGCATTCTGCATCTTAAAAAATGTATACAGATAACGATGGAATATTTTTTTTTCAAAATGTACAAGAAGGGAAAAATATGTATATATTTCTGTAAATATTTACTTTTCCATGTGTTTTGTTTTGTTTGATGTAATAGTTGAGTTAACAGTAGATTTTATTAGAATCCTTTTCATTAAAAAGTCATATTTGATGAAAATAACAATTAAAGAATTTTTAAAGTGATTTAAAACTAAACCTATTCTAGAATTGTAATATGACAGCTAAAATACTGAGCTTAGAGCCTGAAAGTTGGTTTCTGATCCTATCCCTAACATGCCTTTGAGCAAAGTTATTTAATAGTTTTGAACCTCAATTTCCTGGTCTATAAAATGTAATCATACTTTTACCTTCTACTTAAAAATGATGTGGGGATATCAATTAAAATCACCTATTTATTCAAGTCACTTCTTTAGCCCCTACTATGAGCCATGAGTTTTTATAGGTAATAGTAGAGAAACAACAGCAAAACTGGCAGCATGCCAGTTCATTTTGTGTGTTGGGGAGACTTGGGGAACGACTGTCTATAAACAAGTAAATAGGTGAGCAAGATAAAAAAGAGGTGTGAGAAGAGTTCAAACTGTGATGTGGTTGAAAGCTGTTAGGCAGGCTGGTGATTAATTTGAACTGCAGAATTCTTAGGGCAGAATGTTCTAGACAAGGAAAACAGAATGTGTGAGGCTCTAAGGCAGCGAAAAACCCGGTGTGTGTAAGGTCAGTAGAACAGCCAGGATGGCCAGATCTTGGTGATGTGGAGGAGAGATAACATGGTGTGGAGGTGGGAAAGTCGGCACGAGCTGTGTATGCAGAGGCTTATAAATACCCAATAAAGAATTCTGACTTGATACTAAATGCTATGGGAAGCTATTGCAGGGACTGAAATGAGGGAGAAATGGAGTTTGATTTATATTTGAAAATGATTCTTCTGGCTGCTCTGTGGGAAGTAGGCAGTAGAGGCAGCCGAGAGAAACATAGGAGATGAGTTTGGACACCAGAGGGGAGAGGCAGTCGTGCAATAGAGAGGTAAGTGCACACAGGGTAGAATTTAACAGAGCTCTCAGAGCCCAGGGGTGGAGAGGCTGTAGTGAGGACTTCTAGGTTTTAGGTACAAGCCACTGAGTAATTGGCAGTGTCATTTACTTAATTGGGGAGAGACAGGTTAGGAGCAGAGGGAAAGTGAAGAGAGCCACTTTGGCCAGATTGAGTTCTGAGAGGATGAGCATTAAATTCATCCCAAACCATAAGAGCTCATATAAGTAAAATGGCAGCATTTTAGAGAAACACTGTATGTGCATCAAGAACCAATTGTAGTTGTGGGGCATGATGGTGCAGGCCTGTAATCCCAGTGACTTGGGAGGCTGAGATTGGAAGATCGAGAGTTCAAAGCCAACCTCAACAACTTAGTGTAACCCTAAGCAACTCATTGAGACCCTATCTCTAAATCAAATACACAAAAAAGGAGGTGGGTGGGATGTGGACCAGTGGCTAAGCACCCTTGGGTTCAATCCCCAGTAACACACACACACACACACATATACACACATCACACACAAACACACACATACAGAACCAATTGTATCTGCCACATGTAGGCAACTCAAAGTATAGGGACATACTAACTCGGTTTCCTTGTCTTCAGGGACCTTCCAACCTAGTTGCATACAGAGGATAATGTACATGGTTGTTTCTTATAATAAAGATGGGGCCGCCTATGTTTATCAAATGAATGGTAAAACCAGCTAAAGGATAAATGATTCAGCAAGGGTTGTATATGCTTTAAAGTAGAAAGTTAAAAAATGAGACATTAGTAAAAGTCAAACATAAAAAATATTTCCTCTGGACCACGTCAGCAAAGGTCTGCACTGAGGATTTTGACTGAGGAGTTTGGGTTTGAAGCTACAAGTGACGGGGAGCTCTTAAAAGTGCTAAAATGAAAAGACATAGTGCTAAAAGGTGGTCATTCCGGGAGATTGGTCTGATAGCACTGTACTGTGTTTATTATTAGAAGAATAGTGCTTGCAATTCAGTATGCTAAATAAAGCAAGCATATAGTTCTCACTTTGGGAAGTTAGACTTAAAAAAGTACATCCTTGGTTTAACTCCAAGAAAGCTCTCTCCTAGCTTACCTTTTCCTCTGCCCCGTCAGAGAGTACACACTTAGGATGTTAACTTGAGGGAGTTGCAGACTCAGGATCCTGTTAAATAAAGGTATTCTGAGCACACTCTCCTCACTGTGCAGTGGTGAAGGGTCAGTGTGGAGGTAGAGAGCATTCAGTACATTTGAAAGTTTCTAGAATCCAATGAAAAGCATCTTAACAAGAATGATGGCAACAATCATGGAGAAGAATGGGAACTAGGATGTGGGGACTGGTTAATTTATAAGGAGCAAGTGGAGTTGCCTATAACTCTGGAATTTCAAATTGGATCATTAGGTGAAAACTGGTTCCTGTGGTAAAGTCACAGGAAAAAATTGATTTTTTAGAAAATATATAAATTTGTTCTGGAGATCTATTGTACAGCCCAGGGACTATAGTTAATAATAGTGTATTATGTACTGCCAAATTTTTGGGAGAGGTCTTAAGTATTCTCACTGCACAACACACACAAAGATAACTTTGTGAGGTGATACATATGTTAATTAGCTATATTATGGAAATGATTTCACAATGTAGACATTTTAAAACATTTTATATGTAAATATATTCAGTTTTTATTTGTCAAATTATGCCTCAATAAAGCTGAAAGAAAGGAAATATGTAAATTCAATATTAGACGTGTTTAGTTTGAGGGAACAATCTGGCTATAAATTTGGTGGTAGTAGTTAGGGCTAGAAATGTAAATTTAAAAATATTTCTATGGATTAAAAATAAGGTTGAAAAGACAGCAGGAAAGCCAGCAAAAAAAAAAAAAATAGTTTAAAAGGGGTAAATGAGTAAATGAGAATGATGAAGTAAGCTGGTGACCAAGAAGATAAGAATAAGAGTTGCCTGGAGAAGCGAGAATGTAAATAGAGCGAATAGGGAAAGGATGTTTAGTTTGGAGATTTGGAGATAACAGGATACTTTCAGATCACTTCTAGACTAGTAGAAGTGGGGAAGAAATCCAATTCCAGAGACATTAAGGGAAAATGCATTGTTGTGGGGTCATGGGGGTAGAGTATTCTTTAAAGACCAACAGTGAGTTGCAATGAAAAATATAGGATTGGATCTTGAGGGGGGAACAGTACTAATTTTGCTGTTAGTTATCTACATTTGTGTATTGAATCTTCTTAAAGGCAGGAATAATATCTTATGCATTCTGTTTTGGATACTCTTACGTAGTACCCTACTCGTATATTCCATATATAGTTCAATATACAATTCAAAGATTTTTGTTTTTTAAGATAGGGAGAATTCTGTTTCTTTGTAAGTTAAAGGCAAGGGACTAGGAGACAGAAAAGATTGAAAAAGTTAGAAGGATTGAAAATGCTCTACAGGACTCACCTAGTATTGGTGGTAGGGGAAATAGAAGGCTGAAGGAGTCCTAGATAAGTAAATCTTTGACCCTGGAAGCCAGAATAAAAGTTTTAACTCTAGAGAGCTGGCTTTGGGAGTTTGCGCAAATTATTGACCTCCTGTCTTAACTTTAGTTTTCATTAAAGTGAGAATAATACTTGAGAGGAATAGATAAGACAATATGTGTCAAGTGTGTAGAATTGGATCTACTACAAATGGTAAATGCTTTGTATTAGTGAACCTGAAGAAGGGGCAGAGGCTGGGAATTCATAATAGGACAGACTACATTAACCTCACTTAGGAAACAGACCTAAGACCAAGCTGGGTGTGATAGCATGTACCTGTAGCCCTAACTATTCAGGAACCTGATGCAGAAGAGTCGAGTGAGCCCAGAAGTTCCAGATCAGCCTGGGTTAACATAGCAAGAGGCCACTCTAAATATAAAAACAGTGGGAGGAAAAAATATATATATATTGAATTGAATGAGTTGGAAATCCCATAAGTTGAGTTTTCTTATGTTTTAATCAAAAGGAACTAAAACATTTTTTTCTTATTTCAGAGCTAACATAAATTTACTGCATAAATTTTAGATAACACATTCTTAAAAGAATCAATAAAAGTCATCTATAAGTACATTATTCAAAATCTGTTTTATGTCAGATGCTCTTTGTCCACTATGCCCTATATGAATTTCCCCCTAGTTAGGGTAGCTCCTTGCTCCTCCTATATCTTTTCCCTAGAAAGGTATATTCTATATGAATTCTGAATATTTTTTTTAAATTTTTAGTACTTAGATATAGTACTCATTATTTCATTTTCTTGTGCAATTTATTTTGTATCTTTCTTTAAGAGAGTAGACTTAAACATAATTTAATAAAAACCAAATTTAGAACAGATATGAGACTATCACTATAGAATCTAAATTCAACACATATGATTATGTCATGCCTATTTTTATAATGACAGTACAACATGAAAATGTCTTTTATAAGGTGAAAGTTTGAGAATTGCTGTTTCATAGAAAGAAATTGAAAATGTAAGTTGTGTTTTATTAAATATTTTTCAACTTCAGATGTAGTTTAGAGCTTTATTTTTACTAAAAGATTTCTAAAAAAAAGTTTAAGGAGCATTTTTACTTTAACTGAAAATAACCTGAGATTATTTATGTTTCAATGACTGTACTTACTATAAGTTGGCTGTGTTTTGAATTGCACAATCAGAGCTTAAATAACTACGAAACTAAAATCACCCTCGCTTGTAGAATGTAACAAGAGCTCAAAGGCTGCACGTTTGCTGCATCTTCTAAGTAATGTTGCTTCATATAAAATCGTCTAAACTCACCAGGGAATATGCATCAATAAACATTCTCCTATTTTTATTTGCTCAGTTCTGCTATTTTAGAATAAATACAGTGAAAGCTGTTATAATTGGGGGAAAAAAACTATTTACAATTGGATTTTCTTTTATTTTTCAGTTTGCAGACAGTAGGTTGCATGCCTCCCCCTGTGTCTTCTGCAGTGATTTTAACCAAGGCAGTTGGTGGAAATGAGGTGAGTCCTGGGGGCTAACCTGATTTAAACATAAGTGCGTGCTGTGCTTCTATTTTGTTCAAAACCGTGTTTTGAACATAAAGCAGTCATGTTACAGAAAACTCATAACCATAGCAGCTTATGAAAGAATTGGTTGTATTCATATTAAGATGTACTAAAATTGGTGATATTGAGTGGAATTTAGGATTTGAGATAGACAAGTAAGAGAGGTGGGTGAACCAGAGATGGCAATTTTTCCACCTTAGTGGGAAATCGGGCGACCAAGGACAGAGAAGTCCAAGGAGGAACGTTCCGCACAATACTCACAGACTAAGAGCTATGGCCATTTCTTAGTTCCTATAAAATTTATAATAAATTAAATTGGTGGGAAAAGGCTCAATTTGTTTAATGGCAAGTGAAAAACAACATAAAAAGGAGAAATTAGGTCAGGTTTCTAAGATGGATTCAAAGAAATCATTCAGCTGCTGGGAGACTGTGGCAAAAGATTCATGCTTGTGTATTGGGGTGGCAGCTGTTCATTTCAGAAGTGATTGGTGGTTCTTCCTTGGTTGAAAGCCCCTATAACTTTATGTTGAGGGATATTTCTTTGTGATGGGTTATTCCTCCTTTCCTACCAATATTCTCTCATTTAGAAAAGAACTCTGAAGGCTGGGCACAGTGGCACCCGCCTATAATCCCAGCAGCTTGGGAAGCTGTGGTAGGAGGATTGCAAGTTTGAAGCCAGCCTCAGCGACTTAGTGAGGCCCTGTATTAAAATAGAAAATAAAAGGGATCAGGGATGTAGCTCCTTGATAAAGACCTCCGTATTCAATCCCTAATACAAAACAACAACAACCAAAAAAAAAAAAAAAGAATTCTCCGAGGGAGGATATAATGGGTTTCCACTTCTGTTCATTCTTGGATTCTGTTTTTTAACCAATTTTATTTTATTTACTGTATTCTTTCCAAAAGTAAAGTACATGCTATATTTTATTTTGATAATAGGTTTGTTGAAATATCATTTTTATTCACTAATTTGCCACAAATTAACATATTTTCATGTTTTGACATACCCCTACAAAACCATCACCACAATTAACATGGTAGACATAACTGTTACCTTCTGTCTTAACTTCATTTTGGTCTACTATAACAGAATACCTGAAATACCTGAATACCTGAAACTGGATAATTTATGAAGATTAGATTCTGGACTTAGGAAAGTCCAAGGCCAAGGGGCCTGCATCTGGTGAGGGCCTTCTTGCTACCTCATCCCATATTGGAGGTGGAAGGGCAAAAGAGAACATGATGGAGGGAGAGAGGGATTCATAGCCTCAGGTCCTTTTATAATTGGTCTCATCTGTTCTTGAGGGTGGAGTCTTCATGACTTAAAATACCTCCCATTAGGCCCTCCTCCCAACACTGTTGCATTAGAAATTAAGTTTCTAACACATGATTTTTGGGGGACATGTTCATTTATTGTTTTTTTTTTTTTTTTTAAGAGAGAGTGAGAGAGGAGAGAGAGAGAGAGAGAAAGAATTTTTAATATTTATTTTTTAGTTCTCGGCGGACACAACATCTTTGTTGGTATGTGGTGCTGAGGATTGAACCCGGGCCACACGCATGCCAGGCGAGCGTGCTACCGCTTGAGCCACATCCCCAGCCCCTTGTTTTTGTTTTTTGAGACAAGGTCTCACTGTATTGCCCAGGCTGGCCCTGAACTCTTGGGCTCAGTGGATCCTTATGCCTTATCCTCCCAAGTAAGTGGGACTGCAGGTGTGGACCACCATACCTGACCTGGGGAACATATTCAAACCATAGCACCCTCAAAGCTTCCTGTGTCCCTTTGAAATTCTTTCCTCCTGCCATTCTCAGCACCTCTCCTCCCTAGGCAACCCCTGATCTGTTTTCTGTCACTATAGCTTATTTTACAGTTTCTTGTTTTATATGGTGGAATCATACAGAATGTACTTTTTCTTTTCTTTTTTCCATTTACTGAGCATAATTATTTTGAGATAATCTACATTGTGTCTATCAGTAGTTCAGACCTTTTTATTGCTGAGTAGAAGTATTTTGTATGTATGTACCACAAATTGTTCATTCATTCACCTGCAGATGGACATCTGGGCAGTTGCTAGTTTTCAACTATGAACATTCAATATTTAAATGACATATACTTGCATTTTTCATGGGAATACCTAGGAGTGGAATGGCTGGATCATCTTTTGACTAAGGAAGAATTATCTGTATGTAGTTTTTATCTGCTATAAACAGCTTCTGAAGTAGACAATTTCCATCCATAATATGTAAATACCCTTCTTTTAACTCGGACATATGTTTAATTTTTTAAGAAATTACCAAACTAATTTCCATAGCGCTTATGCCCTTTTATAGTCCAACCATTAGTGAATGAGAGTCCCAGTGTTCCACATCCTAGTTAGCACTTGATATTGTCAGTCTTTTTGATTTTTGCTATTCTAAGATGTGTATGGTGTTATCTCATTGTAGTTTTAATGTTATTTGCATTTGACTAATAATGTTAAGCGTCTTTTAATGTGTTCATTTACTGTCTATCCATATGTCTTCTTTGGAAAAATGCCTATTAAATTTTTGGCTCATTTTCTTAAATTGAGTGGTTTATTTATGTACTGATGAGCATTGATAAAATCCTGATCACATATATGCACTGTAAATATTGTCTTCCAGTCTGTGGCTTGCCTTTTCATATTCTCACCCTTGTTTTTTCAAGTGCAGAGTCGTGGTGAAGGCAGTGAAAGGTGATAGGATTCCGGATGTAATCTAAAGACATAAGATATGCTGATAAATTGGATGTGGGGTGTGAGACAAAGACACAGATCAAGAATGACTCCAAAGTTTTTGGCTGAACAGCGAAGAATTTGGAGTTGTTGATACAATAAAGAGTACTACGTGAAAGCAGATTTGGGGACTATTAGCTTAGAGAGGATAGGCTATACTGAGGTCCCTAAGAATGTAAAAATCTTGGTGGCTAGATGTATACGTTTGTTTCTTTCTCATGGCACATACCACTTGTGGGTCAGTAGGAGTGTCTTTTGCCATCCCTAAGGGAGGCTGGTTGGAGGTACACCATCTAGATGGAACAGGGAGCATTTTCAGTTGCCATAAGAGAGGGGCAGACAAAGAAAAAGAAGCAGAGAAAGAGATATTAGGGAATTACGAACAGACTTCACTGCCCAGGCTGGTAGCGATACATAGAACTTCAGTTTGCATTAGATTGGCCAGCAGAAGTCCCATGTCCTTACCATTCTTATGCTCTGGAGAGAACTAGATCTTGGTGAGCACTGTTAATGTCAGCCATACTGATTAAGAGTTCATTTTTGTGGCGAGCAGTAAGGCTGCAGCCCCAGCTGCACGGCTCTATCGGCCCCATCTCCTTCTCCTCTCCGCCTCTCCGCCTTGCTTCTCCCCAGCTGTCTCTCCTCCCAAGCTCAGTCTCTAAATCTAGATCTCAATTTCTTTCCCCCACCCCGCCCGCTCTCCCGCGTGTCCGGTACCCGGCCCGCGCGGCCCCGAGGCGCCGCCTCCCCTCCCCCAACCCGCACCCCCTCCCCGGGGGTCCCGAAGGCCGCTGCTGCCGCCGCTGCCGCCGCGGCCTCCCACAGAGTACCATAGAGCAGACTCTTCACCGCGCGAGTGAGCTGCCGAATTAAATGAAACAGCTGATAAGATGAGTGACAATTTAAAATCCAAGTGATCCGAGAACACGCACTGAGCCCTGATCGGCTGAATTCAAACTCCCGGTCACCTGCTTCCCGCAGACAAACAGCTATGAATCGGCATTAATCCATCCGGCTGAAACAACTGGTCAGCCCTTCTCATCATACAAAGGTAAATGCCTACCGAGCCTTCATAAGTAGTGGCCACAGGTTTGAAACGGGGCTTGGGAGAGAAGGACCCACCCGTTGCATTGGTCCCCTGGCAAAGGGAAACGACGTCATCAGACTGCTGCGGAGGAGATAACTTCGTTGAAACCGGCAGCTACAGGTGTGTGAGCCCCTAGCCTTCCCTCTCCACACATCGGGGAAACCTTAAGGGCCCCTCCCAGCTCTCCCGTAAGGGCCCCTCCCAGCTCTCCCGTAAGGACCCTTCCCAGTTCTCCCGTGAGTGCTACAGCCAGCCCGAGAGAATCAGAGGTGGTGCGGGTCCCCGCGGCGCGGAACTCCCGCTCCGACCACGGCTGACTGCTGAGGTCTCTTGCACCAGCAAGAAGTGGATACCGGAGGGCAAGTAAAATCCGCTGAGGATTCTCAGCCCCAAGCTCTATAAACTTAGGGTCTGAGGGAATGGCAAACTGGAAGAGTGTGCCCAGTTGTTCATGAAAACAGGGCTCCCGGGAGCAGCAGATCTGGCGTGTAGCCAGTATTGTGGTGAGAGGGGCCTGGCTAGAGAAAAAGTGGGAAGTGACTAGACACAAGAGGAGGCCCTAGACACTCAGGACTAGAGACTCGCCCAGTCTGGGAGGAGCTGCTGCACAGTGATTGGTTCCCGCGTATTGACAGGAGAAACTTGACCTGGTGGGCACAGCGCCATCTACTGGAAGAGAAGTTAATCAAACTCTGACGGCATTTATTAGGTTTTTTTTTTTTCTTTTCTTTTTTTTTCTTTTTCTTTTCTCCCTTTTTTTTTTTTGATTTGGGTTTTTCTTTCATTTTCATTTTTCTTTCTTGTTGTTTTATTAATTTTTTTTTACAAAATATTTTTTTTAATTTTTTTTCTACTAATTTTAATTTAAATTTTTTAAAATTATTATTATTATTATTTTTTAAAGTTTTTTCTTTTTTAGTTCCTATTTTTTCTTCTTTAGTCTTTTCATTTTTCTTATCCCCCCTTTCCTTGAATTCTACCTGCCCACTCTCATTCTCTTTAGTGACTTCTTCCCTTCCCTTCAAATACCTTTCCTCCCAAGCATCAAATTAATTTATAGGAGTAAACAGTAACTCAGCAGTCAAACAGAACAAGAAGTAACATGAGCAGCTTCAAAAAGCAAGGAAGAAAAGGAGTACAAACAATGCAGGACAGCCTAAATATTCAGGAGGACCTAGAGTCATCAGAAAAATGGTCATATAAAGACCTCAAGGAACACCTTAGACAGATGGAATGGAACCTTAAAGAGGATACAAGACAGCAAATTCAAGCAGCGAAAGAACACATTGAGAATGAATTACATAAACAGATAAAAGAAGAAGTTAAGCATCTTTATCAGGAGATAGAGATTATAAAAAATAATCAAATAATAATTCTAGAAATGAAGGAAACGATAAACCAAATTAAAAACTCAATTGAGAGTATCACTAACAGAGTGGAGCAAGTAGAAACCAGAACGTCAGATAATGAAGACGCTGAAAGCAAGAAGGTCATGGAACAATGTATTTCAAACACTGAAAGACAATGGATGCCAACCAAGAATTCTGTATCCAGCAAAATTAAGCTTCAGGTATGACAACGAAATAAAAATCGTTCATGATAAACAAAAGTTAAAAGAATTTGCAGCCAGAAAACCAGCATTGCAAAGCATTTTGAGCAAAACACTACACGAAGAAGAAATGAAAAACAATAACCAAAACCATCAGTGGGAAGTGCCTCAGTAAAGAAAGAGGGCGAGGAGAAAGACAATCATGGAGAAACAAACTAAAATTTTTTTTAAAAAAGGATAAACAATCAAACATGGATGGAAGTTCAAACCATATATCAATAGTAACTCTGAATGTTAATGGCTTAAACTCTCCAATAAAGCGACATAGGCTGGTATCATGGATTAAAAAAACAAATCCAACAATATGCTGCCTCCAGGAGACACATCTGATTGGAAAAGACATACACAGGCTGAAGGTGAAAGGATGGGAAAAAATATACCACGCACACGGTCCTCGCAAGCAAGCAGGGGTGGCCATCCTCATATCGAATAAAATCGACTTCAAGACTAAGTTAATCAAAAGGGATAAGGAAGGTCATTATATACTGTTAAAAGGAACCATTCACCAACAAGACATAACAATTATCAATATTTACGCACCAAATAATGGTGCTGCGACATTCATAAAACAAATTCTCCTCAAATTCAAGAATCAAATAGACCACAACACAATAATTATGGGAGACTTCAACACACCTCTCTCACCATTGGACAGATCCTCCAAAGAAAAGTTGAATAAAGAAACTATAGAACTCAATACCACAATCAATAACCTAGACTTAACTGACTTATATAGAATATATCAACCATCATCAAATGGATATACTTTTTTTTCAGCAGCACATGGATCCTTCTCAAAAATAGACCATATATTATGCCATAGGGCAACCCTCAGTAAATATAAAGGGGTGGAGATAATACCATGCATTTTATCTGATCATAATGGAATGAAACTGGAAATCAATGATAAAAGAAGGAAAGAAAAATCCTACATCACATGGAAAATGAACAATATATTACTGAATGATCAATGGGTTACAGAAGACATAAAGGAGGAAATCAAAAAATTCTTAGAGATAAACGAAAATACAGACATAACATATCGGAATCTATGGGACACAATGAAAGCAGTTTTAAGAGGAAAATTCATCGCCTGGTGGTCATTCCTCAAAAAAAGAAAAAACCAACAAATAAATGAGCTCACACTCCAACTCAAAGCCCTAGAAAAGGAAGAGCAAAACAACAGCAAATGTAGCAGAAGGCAAGAAATAATTAAAATCAGAGCGGAAATCAATGAAATTGAAACAAAAGAAACTATTGAAAAAATTAACAAAACTAAAAGTTGGTTCTTCGAAAAAATAAATAAGATCGACAGACCTTTAGCCATGCTAACGAAGAGAAGAAGAGAGAGAACTCAAATTACTAACATACGGGATGAAAAACAGATGCTACAGATGCTACAGAAATACAGAAGACAATTAGAAATTATTTTGAAAACCTATATTCCAATAAAATAGAGGATAGTGAAGACATCGATAAATTTCTTAAGTCATATGATTTGCCCAGACTGAGTCAGGAGGATACACACAATCTGAACAGACCAATATCAATGGATGAAATTGAAGAAGCCATCAAAAGTCTACCAACCAAGAAAAGCCCAGGACCGGATGGGTATACAGCGGAGTTTTACAAAACCTTTAAAGAAGAATTAATACCAATACTTTTCAAGTTATTTCAGGAAATAGAAAAAGAGGGAGCTCTTCCAAATTCATTCTATGAGGCCAACATCACCCTGACTCCGAAACCAGACAAAGACACCTCAAAGAAAGAAAACTACAGACCAATATCTCTAATGAACCTAGATGCAAAAATCCTCAATAAAATTCTGGCAAATCGAATACAAAAACACATCAAAAAAATTGTGCACCATGATCAAGTAGGATTCATCCCTGGGATGCAAGGATGGTTCATAATACGGAAATCAATAAATGTTATTCACCACATCAATAGACTTAAAGATAAGAACCATATGATCATCTCGATAGATGCAGAGAAAGCATTCGGCAAAGTACAGCATCCCTTTATGTTCAAAACATTAGAAAAACTAGGGATAACAGGAACTTACCTTGACATTGTAAAAGCTATCTATGCTAAGCCTCAGGCTAGCATCATTCTGAATGGACAAAAGTTGAAGGCATTCCCTCTAAAATCCGGAACAAGACAGGGATGCCCTCTATCTCCACTTCTATTCAATATAGTTCTCGAAACACTGGCCAGAGCAATAAGACAGACGAAAGAAATTAAAGGCATAAAAATTGGAAAAGAAGAACTTAAATTATCACTATTTGCAGATGACATGATTCTATACCTAGAAGACCCAAAAGGGTCTACAAAGAAACTACTAGAACTAATAAATGAATTCAGCAAAGTGGCAGGATATAAAATCAACACGCATAAATCCAAGGCATTTCTGTATATCAGCGACAAAACTTCTGAAATGGAAATGAGGAAAAACACTCCATTCACAATATCCTCAAAAAAAATAAAATACTTGGGAATCAACCTAACAAAAGAGGTGAAAGATTTATACAATGAAAACTACAGAACCCTAAAGAGAGAAGTAGAAGAAGATCTTAGAAGATGGAAAAATATACCCTGTTCATGGATAGGCAGAACTAACATCATCAAAATGGCGATATTACCAAAAGTTCTCTATAGATTTAATGCAATGCCAATCAAAATCCCAACGGCATTTCTTGTAGAAATAGATAAAGCAATCATGAAATTCATATGGAAAAATAAAAGACCCAGAATAGCAAAAGCAATTCTAAGCAGAAAGTGTGAATCAGGCGGTATAGCGATACCAGATTTCAAACTATATTACAGAGCAATAGTGACAAAAACAGCATGGTACTGGTACCAAAACAGGCGGGTGGACCAATGGTATAAAATAGAGGACACAGAGACTAATCCACAAAGTTACAACTATCTTATATTTGATAAAGGGGCTATAAGCATGCAATGGAGGAAGGATAGCATCTTCAACAAATGGTGTTGGGAAAACTGGAAATCCATATGCAACAAAATGAAACTGAATCCCTTTCTCTCGCCATGCACAAAAGTTAACTCAAAATGGATCAAGGAGCTTGATATCAAATCAGAAACTCTGCGTCTGATAGAAAAAAAAATTGGCTCCGATCTACAGATTGTGGGGTCGGGCTCCAAATTCCTTAATAGGACACCCATAGCACAAGAGTTAACAACTAGAATCAACCAATGGGACTTAATTAGACTTAAAAGTTTTTTCTCAGCAAAAGACACAATAAGAGAGGTAAATAGGGAGCCTACATCCTGGGAACAAATTTTTACTCCTCACACTTCAGATAGAGCCCTAATATCCAGAGTATACAAAGAACTCAAAAAATTAGACAATAAGATAACAAATCACCCAATCAACAAATGGGCCAAGGACCTGAACAGACACTTCTCAGAGGAGGATATACAATCAATCAACAAGTACATGAAAAAATGCTCACCATCTCTAGCAGTCAGAGAAATGCAAATCAAAACCACCCTAAGATACCATCTCACTCCAGTAAGATTGGCAGCCACTATGAAGTCAAACAACAACAAGTGCTGGCGAGGATGTGGAGAAAATGTACACTTGTACATTGCTGGTGGGACTGCAAATTGGTGCGGCCAATTTGGAAAACAGTTTGGAAATTCCTGGGAAAGCTGGGAATGGAACCACCATTTGACCCTGCTATTGCCCTTCTCGGACTATTCCCTGAAGACCTTAAAAGAGCATGCTACAGGGATGCTGCCACATCGATGTTCATAGCAGCACAATTCACAATAGCTAGACTGTGGAACCAACCCAGATGCCCTTCAATAGATGAATGGATAAAAAAAATGTGGCACCTATACACAATGGAGTACTATGCAGCAATAAAAAATGACAAAATCATAGAATTTTCAGGGAAATGGATGGCACTAGAGCAGATTATGCTTAGTGAAGCTAGCCAATCCCTAAAAAACAAATACCAAATGACTTCTTTGATATAATGAGAGCAACTATGAACAGAGCAGGGAGGAAGAGTAGGAAGAAAAGATTAACATTAAACAGAGACATGAGATGGGAGGGAAAGGGAGAGAAAAGGGAAATTGCATGGAAATGAAGGGAGACCCTCATTGCTATACAAAATTACATATAAGAGGTTGTGAGGGGAATGGGAAAATAAACAAGGAGAGAAATGAATTACAGTATATGGGGTAGGGAGAGAAGAAGGGAGGGGAGGGGAGGGGGGATAGTAGGGGATAGGAAAGGTAGCAGAATACAACAATTACTAACAGGGCATTATGTAAAATTGTGGATGTGTAACTGACGTGATTCTGCAATCTGCATTTGGGGTAAAATTGGGAGTTCATAACCCACTTCAATCTAATGTATGAAATATGATATGTCAAGAGCTTTGTAATGTTGTGAACAACCAATAAAAAAAAAAGAGTTCATTTTTGTGATGTGTTAAGATGCCTATTATATGTCCAGGAATAAATGTCAAGTAAGAGTTATAGATATATTAGAATTGGTAGTTCAGGGAATGGTCTAAACTGGAGGTATAAATTAAGGAGTCATTAGTGAATATATGGTATTTAGAGCTAAAACTGGGTGAGATTACTCGGCTAGACAGCATAGGTAGAAAAGAGAAGAAGCCAGGCATAGTGGCACATGCCTATAGTCCCAGCAACTTTGGAGGTTGAAGCAAGAGGATCACAAGTTTGAGGCCAGCCTCAGCAACTTAATGAGATCCTGTAAAGCTCATTGGTAAAGCTCCCCTGGGTTCAATCCCCAGTACCACCCGCTACCTTCCTTAAAAAAGAAAGAGAAAAAGGAAAAAGAAAAGAGAAGAAGTTCAAGGACTGAGCCCTGGGTCCCTCCATCAGGGTAAAGGTAATGAGGAATCATCAGCGAGGCAACAGAGGAAGCATAATTAGTGAAACAGTAGAGAAAACAGGAAAGCATTTCAGGGAATTCTGGTGTCTTGGAAGCCATGAGAAGAAAGTGTGAAGGAGCAGAGTGTAATCAGCTGTGTAAAAGTTAGGCTGATATATTGTGTGTGTTAAGATGAATTCTGAAAATGAACCCTAGCATTATGATACATGGAGGTTATTGGAAAACTTGGCCAGAATTGTTTTGATGAAGCACTGGGGCAAAAGCTTGTTTAAAGTGAGCTTCAGGATAAATGGGAAGAGAAGAATTGGAGCCTGTTTTGAGATCATTTGTGATGAAAAGGAAGAGGGAATGGGGCTGTAGTTAAAGGGCAAGGTGGGGATTTTCTATGTGCACTAATTGAAGCATGTTCCTATCATTATAAGCATGTTTCAGTAAGGAGAGAATTGATATGAGGGAGAGAGAGAGAGAGCAAGCAATGGAGTGATAGATTGAATGAGAGAATGATATGAGTTTCAGGATGGGTTTAGACTGTTTATTCATAATAATAGGAGTGAAGGCAGAGTGTGTAGACACAGATGCAGTTGGGAGTTTCCTTTTGATGACTTTTCTAAGTGGAGTAGGAAACAAGGCAGCAGCCAACTGTGCTGATGGAGTAGATGGTACTGAAATTTGAGAAGAGAGGAGAAAGTATGCAATTGACATCTAGGTAGAGAGAGAGATTAACTTGAGAGTGGTAGACTGCTAGGCAGCACTGAGGCCCCAGCTGAGAGCCAGAGATATTCACCCAAAGTGAAGTCAGCCATCCATCATGGTTGTATATTTTTTCTTGACCACATTTAGCTTTGTGGGGTAGGAAGTGAATTGGTGGATGGTTGGACTTAGCCAGGGTTTCTTATGCCAGGTATTTTCTGTTGCCACATATTATTGAAATAAAGGAGTTATAGAAGTTTTGTTCTGGTGCCTAGTATTTTTTTTTTTTTCTGTTATCCTGAAAGAATTTGAGGAAGGAGTCTCCTTTGATATATCTAAGACCTGTGTTAATTAACTTGAAGGTGTCATTTGCTACATTCTTTTAAATGTGAGTCTCTAAAAAGATATAGAAGTTACACTAACTTAAATACCTTTTTGTTTTCAGATGTCTTTTGGCAGAAGTTTAAAGTTCATCTGTTTTCCTGACATTGATATATAGCATTGAATTCTTTTAAAGTGTATTTATATGTCCATTCCATAAAAGATATTTAAATTATTTACATTGTGTTGCATATTAATAATGTGGAATTTACAAATATTTCCTTAGTTTTCTAAAAGTTGCAGTCTACTGTTTTAAGTGCTTATATTGTACAGCTTATTGATATTTAAACATTTTGGAGGCTGAAGGAGTAAGATACAATTTTTTCATAAATTTTCTAAAAAGAACTTCAAAAATGAAATTGAGGGTCCAATGAGGTCCAGTGGAACACACTTATCTCAGCAGCTAAGGAGGCTGAGATAGGAGGACTGCAAATTCAAGGTCAGACTCAACAATTTAGAGACCCTGTGTCAAAAAACAAAAAAGGGTTAGCAGCTCTTGAGGCCAGAAGTCACTGGTAGAGTGCTGCCGGGTTCAATCTACAGAATCACAAAATAAAACAAGCAAACAAACAAATAAATAAATAAATTTACATGTCACATCTGATGTGAAAGGAAGAGACCATTTCATATTTACATTAGATTATGGGAGAAAATGATCTGCAAGTAGATGATTTTATATTTAATGTTTTTTCTAAAATCATGTTAGCAGGTAACTGAATATAGACTTTTTTTAAAAAGGAAATGTAAGAGATTTATATTTTCTATAATAGGTTGGGAAAAATCAAATCTGAGAATGTGAAGTGAATTTGCTGATGCAGGTAAATGAAAAGGTTCAATAGCTATGTCCAGTGTCATTTGATGAAAGCTCTCTGTGATGGTGTCCTGCTTGGCATGTAGTGTCTCTGTACTCACTTTTAATTGGACTAAGGTCCTGGTTGCCCCTTACTCAAAAGCCTATATTTGAAAGATGAGTTGGTAGGAAGGAATATGGGTTATTTACAGGCCAGCATCTTAAGAACATGGAGGGGCTGACAGGGGGTCTTTTTTATTTTTTGCAATACTGGAAATTGAACCCAGTGCCTCTCATATTCTAGGCAAGTACACTACCACAGAGCTCCCCTTTTTTCAACTTTGAGATGGTCTCACTAAGTTGCCTAGGTTGGCTTCAGACTTGTAATCCTTCTGCTTCAGCCTCCTGAGTAGCTGGGATGAGAGATGTGTACTACCAAACCCTGTTGGAAAGCACTTTCATAGGGAGGGGAAGGACGTGTAGAGAGACAGTGGGCAAGAAGCCTATGTGCTGAGTGGCATGCTTGTGCTAAGCAGTCTTCATAATCAGTGTCATGGATCTCTTTTTTTTTTTTTTTGTTACTGTCATCTGGCTGGAGCTTTGCAATAATCAACCTTTACCTTCTGGAGCTTGATGCTGTATTTCTTTAGACAGACAAGTTACTTTTCTGCAAGTTAAATATCATAGTACTTTGCATGCTTCCTGTTATACTTGGGAATAAAGACTAAGGAGGGATCTTACAAAGATCACCAGTTATTCTGGATTCTGTAATTTTAAGGAAGATGATATAGCAGTTAACATTTTAACCATTTAGGTGGGGTTTCCTTTTAGAACTTAGAAAGACTGGCAAAAGGAAGGGAACTGAATCCTTACAAAAGGATCAGGGAGGGAAAACAACCTATGGAAGAGGAGAGGGACAGTGACTTGCCAATGACACCTCCAAAAGAAGTGGCCCTGTTACATTATTGCCTTCAACATGGTAGTAAAATTACTGGGGCACATTTCCATGTGTCACTGTCCTTTCAAGCTGATTAGTTTTTTTTTTTTATTGGTTGTTCACAACATTACAAAGCTCTTGACATATCATATTTCATACATTAGATTGAAGTGGATTATGAACCCCCAATTTTACCCCAAATGCAGATTGCAGAAGCTGATTAGTTTTGACAGTGATTATGACATGTAAGAAACTATCTCCCTAAGGATTAACTTCTTTATATTTAGTTCATGATCTTGTGTATTTATGTTTACATCTTTATATATATTACATACCTGTTTAGTATATGCTTTCATGTATTAAAGAAAATGTATGTGTAGTATATTTATTTTTAAGGATTTAGGGATAAGTATATATTATCATTTGAAATGATGCTTTCATATGTGTATTGCAAAATTGTTACATAACTTAGAGAAAAATTTTTCTGTTAAATAATATACCTTTAGATGATTTTCAGTAAAATTATTGGTTATCAAAATATTTCATTATGGATTGAAATAGTTATTTCATCCCTTTAAAATCACAGCTTAAAATTTGGTGAAAAGTGTTTTCAATACTTTTTGTCAAAATTAAAAAGTGATTTATGTTTTTATAACAAGTTATTTTTGTTTCAGCAAAACAACTAGAGTTTCTAATAGTTTTTAGCAGTGGAGGGAATTCAGTGCATGACAATGTTTATCCACTCAGATGCCAGTATATCTTTTAGGTATTTAAATGAGACTACATTTTGTGGCATTTAAAATTTAAGCTATCTTTATTTAAATACTAGAAATACACTTAGGTTCTTTTTTGAAGTTATATATTCATTCCAGTATTTTAAATGCATTTTTTTTTTCAAAATTGTAGAATTTGAGTGTGCTGTTGACACAGTCCAACTGGTGGTGGTGGTGGTGGTTTATGTATGTACGAGCACACACATGCACATGCATACTCACATAGTTGTATTTTTTTTAAATAATGGAAAAAGCAATAAGTGAGGACCAACTTAATTGCTAAATATAAGAAGATAGATCAAAACATTTTAAGTTTTATTCTAACATGGGAGACATAGGATGAACACTTTTTCGTTGTATAAAATAAGATACATGTATTTAATTTAGATTTCTGTTCCAAATATAAAGGTCTGTGGTAAAAAATTTGATTTTCCCCAAGAACCTTTGCAAAGGTTTTAAACCTATGAGACTTGCTGGTTGAATAATTGTATTTAAATCACAGTTATTTCTGCCTTTTAGTAACTGCCATAGGGATTCCTTTTATAAAATAAATTTCTTTTTTAAGAAACTGGAAAATTATTTCCCTGTGTTTAGAGATAGAGTCCCCCTCCCCCATTACTGTGGTTATGGAGATATTTCATCTCTGTCATTCCTGCTGGTGTTTAGTTAAAGAGAAAGAAAGTATGGTTTGGGAGATGCCCTGACTACTTTTACCACAATATTTCTTCTTTTTCAAGCTAAGAAAGGGAAGGTTTCAGCTAAAAGCCATTTCCTAAAGCTATGAAGTGAATATGAGGTCTTAACTCCCAAATAAAGTTGCAAAACTATGCAACTTTGTAAAATTTTGAGTCTAGCATCAAAGCAAATATGAAAAAATATAATTAATGATTTCTGCCTTTGAAATCTTTGAATCAAAAAAGAAGAAGAAAAGCATTAGGAATCCTAATGGATAAAAGTTGGCAAGTTAGGAAGGAGTTTCTAGTCTTACCTGGGAGTACTATCTAGGTTGCACCCTGTTATCTGTGTTTAAGGCTAAGTGGTAATTAGAGCTATGACAATAGACACCTTCAGCACTAAAAGCACTGTGCTGATTCTAGGCATGACATTTAAGCTTGCTTATTTTGTTTCTTTGTTTCTCAAAATGAACTTCAGGGATCACTTGCCTGAGCATTATCTAAATGACTAGAAGGATAATCTTAAATTATTCCTATCCTCCCTATACCTATTGAATTAGAATGTGTGGTGGATGGGGCTCAGGATTCTCTTTTTAAAAACTGTGAAGTCCATGATGTCTACAAAAGGGCATGTAAAACATGTATACACTTTAAAAACATAGTACACACTTCTGTGTGTGCCATCTAACATTAGAAATAGAATGTGATATTTAACCAGTAGTTAAGCATCCACTTTACTGAAGACACTATCTTCTACCATAGGGAATAAGAGGTAAGATGTTGTATGGGAGAAAAAATAACCTTTTCCTCATCCATTACAAGGTACATGGCTGTCATCCCTATAATAAAACACAGATTAACAAGATAAAAGTATAACAAATCTGTTCAACCAAAGTTCTAACGTGACTTGGGAGGCTTCAAAAAGAAAGAGGTACGGATACAGAAACAGGAAAGGTTAGAGAGATCTTCTTGGTTTCAAGACCCTCCTGTCTCCATCAGCTTAATAGTACTTAGGTGTCATTCGCTGGGGTTTGAGCACCAGCTGAGCACCAGCAATCTGTGCTTGCTTTTGAAAAACTTATATTGAGTGTGACATTGGTCTATTCAAAACCTCTATATAAATAGGGAAAACAGTGAAATTGTTCAAGATTGACCTTTATTATTAAATTATTGTGTTCCTATTTTAGTATAGAAAAAAATAAAATACACTCAAGCCCTCTGTGGGTTGGGTCCCACCCAGTTTAGGAATTTGGGCTGTGTTTACTACTTGGAGGCATTAGGTTGTTATTTTGCCTAATACAGGATTAAGACCCCCTTGCTTCTTTTAACATAAACGTAATTAGGCTGCTATTTTAATTCTATTTTATTTATCAGGTTGAAGGATTTCAGAACCCTTTGATAAGCATGTTGAATTCCAATACATATGAAAGAAACTTTTTGATTTTGGGTATAGAAGAAAGGTAATAAGTAAAAGTGTGTGTGTGTGTGTGTGTGTGTGTGTGTGTGTGTGTGTGTGTTTCACCATTGGGATTGGTGCCCTAATCTCTTCAAAGAAAATTTAAGAATGTCTCCTGAGCAAAGAAATTTATAACATGTGATGAACTCTTTAAGTTATGGACGAAGGTCATGCAATCTGAGTGTATTTTAAAAAAGATCTTCTATCTGCTTGGAAAGCAAATGAAGCACTCATTACTAACTTTAAAAGTATAGCTATGAGATTTTTGCTAAAGGTGAAAGATCAAGATCATCACAGTCCAATTGGAGACCAAAAGTTCAATTTCTGGCTTATCAGTGAAGCATGAAACATTTCAGGGTTATTTTGCATTATCAGTGGGGAGTTGGTCTTGCTAATCTAATGCATGAAGATAAGATTCATTGAAACATTTATAAAGGCAGTTAGAGTAGATCTGATCAGCAGAGGGAGAGAGGACTTGGAGTGAGAAGGAAACTTGATCTGTCAGTCACCCTCTCTTCGCAATCACTTAGCCTTTCTGTTCCTTGTCTTCTCTTCTGTTAAATGGGGTTACTGCTTTCGCTTGCAGTGGAAGGTTAATGGCCTCCTGGAGGAATCTTATATCTGAAAAAGGCTGTCAGTGCTGATCCATCTTGGAAACTGTAAGATGTGTGTTTTTCAGTTTCCAGCCTCTCGTGGTCTTTGGGAAATAGTAATCATTTTCCTACTTTGACAGAAGAAAGAACAGGTATAGCAGTAGTAGCAGCAGGAAATTCTGTGCTCTACCCTTCTTTCATGCCTGCCTTTGATTTAAGTCTCATTTTCTGGGTTGGATTTGAGTTCTTAGCATTAGAAAGACTTGACTGTTTTAAGCTGCTATAAAACTAGTTGAAAGGTGTCTACATTTCCCAAGGTTTTTGTGCATAACTTAGAACTTTTTAATTTAACCCTGCTGCCTTTCCATTTGTCTTTCATTTATATCATGCTAACAAAAGGGTCTAGTGGTTAGCAGTAGTTTCTAGGCCCTGAGCCCCAGTGGTCAGTTCTCAGTTCTCATCTTCCATGATTTAACTGCAGTTCTTGATCCCTAGCTTCCAACTTCCTTTTGCTTCCCTAGCACTGTTCTCTCCTAATTTCCTTCCCACATCTCTTTTCACTTCTTTTTCTCTTTTCTTCTTGTCTTCTTCCCCATCCAAGGGGAATATATGCCTGAGATCTGATCTTGAAATACTTCGTTTAGCACTGCCGGATTTCTGTTTCTGAGTCCTTCTTCTCTCTATAATAAAGCCATGTGACCCTTCAGACCCAACCAGGATTCAGATATTAGGACCATTGCCATCTTGGAAATATTTGAACAACTCCAGCTTAGCATGCTGTGGCTTGATTTCACCACCTTGGCTGCTATCCACCTGACCTTGAGCATTGGATACCCTTGTCTTGGCATCAAAACGTGTTTGATTCTTGCTTTTACCATATTCCTTAGTTGCCTCAGTAAGCCCTGGACCTCTCTGACCCTTGGTTTTCTCATCCAAGGATATTTCATAGGATTGCTTGCAAGGATTTCATGCCTGTATATGGCAAAGTATTTGCAAATGACAGGGGAACTTATCAAGGAAAAATCAGTATTATCATCCAAGTGTAGGCAGGTCACTGATGAAATCACATTACTTGATGGCTTTTTCAGGACTTTGATTTTCTAAGTTCATTCATTTACTCACTTCATTCATTCATTTGTAGGTAGTATATTTATAGAATCTTCAGTTTAATAAGTCATTTAAAAGAGATGAATGGTAAATTACAGGATAAGATGCATGATATTTAAATAAATTTACAAGATGGGGCATGGTTGATTTTTATTAACATCCATTTTGTATGATTAGTTGTATTCGGTACTTTTATTATCATATTTCCTTTCATAACCTGGAATACTCACATCAGATATCTAAGATAAGCCTTTCTGGGAATGAAAGAGCATGGGAAGCCAAATTAGGAATTGAAAGATTGCTTTTAGAATTTAGAACCAGATGAAGGGGATTGAATAGACTTACAGAATGTTTCCCCTAAACTCTACAGCCCGGAGGACCATCCTAGCTCCATTCCAGCAAACAAACAGTACAAAAATAACCACGTACCTTTTAAACAATTCTGCAGAAACATTGAAAATTTGTTACTAACCTAGTTCTCCTTTTTAAATTTCAAGAGTTTCTGTAATATGCTATGACTAACAAAACATCTTTTGATAGTTTGGTTTACTTTGGTTAGTTACATTTTTAATATTACATTTCCTTTTCAAGGAGACACCCTAGTCTATCAGTGATTTTGAGGAAACATTATCTAAATCACAGCACACTTATCTTTCCTCTCTGCTAGTCTTATCTGATTCGTGTTTATATTTTTTTTCTTGTTATAAAGAATTTTGTTATTTTTCCTTTATTTTCAAATTCTAGGCACATACCTTTTTTAGGTTCTGTGGCATATCTGTGCACTGATTACCTGTCATTTGTACTTGTATTTGTGTATATTTATGGAGTTATTACTATTGAAAATAGCCTTAATCTCAACAATTTATTGAACTGTAGAATTATGGAAATGTCACTAAATTAAGCTTCAAAAAGCAGCTTTTTCTCTTGGCCCCGTCAATAACTCGCTCTGCTGTCATGGATGTTATCTTTTTCAACTTTTAAATCAATTCTGTACAGGTAGAATTTTTTTTTATTTCTTTATTTCTTTACTTTTTGGTACTGGGATTGAACCCAGGGGTGCGTAATCACGGAGCCACATCCCCAGCCCTTTTTTATATTTTATTTTGAGAGAACGTTTTGCTGAGTTGCTTAGGGCCTCACTAAGTTATTGAAGCTGGCTTTGAACTCTGATCCTCTTGCCTCAGCTGCCTGGGAGTCCCTGGGATTACATGCACGTGCCATCATGCCTGGCTGGCAGGATTGTTTTAGATGAAATTATTTTGGGAAAAAAACATGTAAGAACGTATACAGATGAGAGAAGGTACTCTGTCACTTGAAGCTGTTTGCTTCTTGGTGAAGTATGATCTACTTTATTGCCTTAATTGTAGATCTTTATGCTTCCTCGAATTATTTTCCTCATGAGATTACATGCTTCCTAGAGGTGTTACATGCTACATGTTGTCTTTGGCTTGTAGGAAGGTTTTGGCTTCTGTTGGACTATTATTAAGGGCATGGCAGTTGTGGAGATAGGCTAACAGAATCAGTCAGGCTTGATCTTTGCTGCTTTGCTGCAAACTTTGGAAATAACCCTTTTAAACTTTATTTGTTTCATGAAAGCATCAGCCTTTGTCTTCTAAGTATCTGAAGAGAACATTCTGTAGTGAGGATGCAATAATATTTTCAAGTGCATTATTCATGGCCAAGAACACTTGGCTCTAAACTATGGTCTTCGTGTATTGATTGGGCTGAGGTGTGTTTTAATCAAGTGCTGAGATATTGAACTTGCAGAACTCTCTAAATGAGTGAGTTTTATTTTTATTTTTAAATAATATCCTATAGGTAGAAGCTAAAAAGCTTCTTAGAATGTAGCTACTGTGGATGTCATTCTGACCCTAATCTGCCTTCCTGTTTCTCCTCTTCCTATTCTTCCCTCTGCCTTTCTCTTTCTTTCCTTTTTTTCTTTTCCTTTCCTGAGGTGGGGGAGAAGCCAGTCCATATTCACTAAGTTTATTTCGTGAACCACAGCTTGGAAAACACTACTCTCAACTGCCCTGGAAACCTGCCATCTACCTTGCCTCTTGAGTCAGCTCTTTTTGCTCCCTTGCACAAACTTTTTGGCTTTGTTCTGTGCATAGGACATGGGTGGCTTTCTAGGACTTGCAGATGGTTTCTTTGGTGTTGGGCTGCTCACCATTGTGAGGACTTTGTTTTCTTGATGACTTCTTCCACCATTTGTTGTCACCTTACTTGACATGGCTGTTCCTATAACAGCAACCTCTTCATCATCCCATATCTTAGTTGAGGCCCCACCCACAAGTCAAGGCCCAGTTTAAATACTAGTTCTCTCTCAAAATCTCTTTTCCTTCCACAATGTAGTTCTTTCTTTGTGCTTTTGTTGTAACACTCACCCTTAATCAGATCTTTTTTGCATGTATTCAGCTCTTTAGCCAATATTTTAAAAAAAATTTTCTGTGCATGGACTGCTTTTCTTTGTGACCCCTTAGTGCAGGACAAGAGTATCCATAATAAAATGGCCAAGGAGACTTTGGGGAAGCCAGAGCATGATCTAGTTCTCTCCTGTTCACATCACAGTCCTAGAATTATTTAGAACAATGAAGTCACTTACTTGAAGTAATTCCAAAACGTGTGTTTTCCATCTCCCTTTCAAGGATCTTTTCATGTATTTACTGTGCCAGAATAAAAATGGGATAGAATTGAACAAAGTCTTAGATTAGACATATTTTCTCATTTATGCAAGTTCATTTTAGAGAGCTTATCACGTTCTTTATTTAAGTTTATGCTCAGAAGGATTTCTCATTTAATGATCCTTCCGATATGGACCTTGAGACAATGTCATTACAACATTCAGTCTAATTACAGTTACATGAAGTTCACACTGGTTTGAGGCTGGTATACTTTTTCAAATAGGCAGATCAGGATAATCTAATTCTGAAAAACAGCCCGAGAAACTAATGATGTAAAAGAAAGCCCATTTATATTTTTATATGTACCAATCATTGTTTAAGTCCATTACAAGTTAGTTAGCCTATTAAAAATGCTTTTTTGACTTGTGTGGCCTTCCTTATCAACAACAACAGGGGAGCTGGGCTTGGTGACACATGCCTGTAATCCTAGTAACTTGGTGGCGGGGGGGGGGTGGTGGTGGTGGTGGTGGTGGTGGTGGTGGTTGTTAAGGGCCGAGGCTGGAGGATCTCAAGTTCAAAGCCAACCTCAGCAACTAAGCTAGGCCCTAAGCAGTTTAATCAGATCCTGCTTCAAAATAAAAAATGGAGTGGGGATGTATGAGGATGTGGCTCAGTGGTAATGGGCCTCCTGGGCAGGTGGGTGGGGGACTGATGTGCCTTAGCTGTCGTTTGTGTTTACAATAAGTCCTTGTCAAAATAACCTGATATTAATACTCATTTATGTTCCTCCAAAGTTTGATATTTTCAGTTTCTCAATTATTAAATTACCAACTGTCTGCCGTGTGTTTCACATTTGTTGTTAAAGGTAGTAAAGGTAGTACATAGTCATTTTTTGACATGAAAAATGAGAACTGGTATAATCATTAAAAAAGAAATCTGCTATGCTCAAGTTGTCTAGCGAGACATTCTATTGGTTTGATTTTTTTCTTTTTGATAAAATACGGAATTTTTGTTAGAGGAATTATGTAGCTCTCTTTAAAAAAATTTTATTTTCCAATTATATTTGAAAACATCAAAGGGTAAAGTAAAAAAGAAACTGTTGGTCTATGGTTGATGAAGTTTTACAATTTCAAGCCCAATTCATTATAAATTGATTATCAGTAGAGAAATAGGAAAGAAGTTAATTGAGCTAGAAGCTTATTTGCTAAATAAAGGAAACTTGTATAGGCTGGGAGAAGCCTAACCTCAGCTTTTATAAGCCCCGTAGGGATGGGAGATAATGCTAGCATTTTCCTGCACCTTCCCAATTTCCAATCTAGAAGGAAATAAGGAGGACTGTGGGATGATGGAATAACTCAGGACTGCCATCATGCATAGTACAAGGGGACACTTTTAACTTTTCAGAGCAATCCCCTGCCCCTGTGGGTTTGGGGGGCTGCTACTCTGCACATGAGAGATGACTGTAATCAGAGTAAGCTGTCGCCATCACAGTAGTAGGACCAGCTGGTGTTTGCTCTGTATCAGGTCTTGTTCCTTTAATCCTATGACCACCTTTTGAGATAGGTACTATTATTATTCCTATTTTACAGAAGAGAAAACTGATACAAAAGAGATTAGGAAACTTCTCCGCTGTTATCAAGTATAAGAAAGGAAGAGAGAGGATGTAAACCAGATTCTTTTGTCTTCCATGCCTATACCCCACCCCTTCCCTTTTAGTTAACAGTGGAGGTAGGACAGACATATAAATGGGATGGATTCAAACTAAAAAGTTTCTTCTCAACAAAAGAAACAGTCTGTGAGGTGAATAGAGAGCCTACATCTTGGGAACAAATCTTTACCCCTCACACATCAGATAGAGCACTAAATTAGAGTATATATAGAACTCAAAATGCTAAGCACCAAAAAAACAAATGACCCAATCAATAAACAGACACTTCTCAGAAGAGGATATACAATAAATCAACAAATATATGGAAAAATGTTCATCATCTCTAGCAATTAGAGAAATGCAAATCAAAACCACTCTAAGATATCATCTCAATCCAGTCAGAATGACAGCTATTATGAAGACAAACAACAATAAGTGTTGTCGAGGATGTAGGGGAAAAAGGTACACTCATACACTTCTGGTGGGACTGCATATTAGTGCAGCCAATATGGAAAGCAGTATGGAGATTTCTTGGAAAATTGGGAATGGAACCACCATTTGACCCAGCTATCCTTTTCCTTGGTCTATACCCAAAAGACTTAAAAACAGCATATTACAGGGACACAGCCATATCAATGTTTATAGCAGCACAATTCACAATAGCTAAACTGTGGAACCAATCTAGATGCCCTTCAATAGATGAACGGATAAAAAGATTGTGGCATTTATACACAATGGAACATTACTCAGCAATAAAAGAGAATAAAATCATGGCATTTGCAGGTAAATGGATGGAGTTAGAGTAGGTAATGCTAAGTGAAGTTAGTCAATCCCACAAAACCAAATGCTGAATGTTTTCTCTGATATAAGGAGGCTGATTCATAGTGGGGTAGGGAGGGGGAGCATGGGAGAAATAGACAACTCTAGATAGGGCAGAGGGGTGGGGGGGGGGAAGAGAGGGAGCATGGGGTTAGAAATGATGGTGGAATGTGATGATCATTATTATCCAAAGTGCAGGTATGAAGACACAAATTGGTGTGAATATACTTTGTATACAACCAGAGATATGAAAAAATGTGCTCTGTATGTGTAATGTGAATTGTAATACATTCCGCTGTCATATATACATAAAAAATTAATTTAAAAAAAGCTGGAATCTAACTATTTTGGTGGGAAAGATAAAGTTGCCCTGAGAATAGACTACAGAGCCCATGACTTGGTAGAATGTGATCCTAAGAAGTTTACACTTGATCTTCTGTCTGACTGGAAGCCTCCCTTTAGGAAGCTTTCCCCGTCTCCCAGGGCCCTGTGGTCCTTACCCCATCCAGGCACCTCAGTGCAGAATATTGCAAGGACTGTGCATCTCACCAAAGCTCTCAGTGGATGACCAGGGGCGTGTGCTCCTTATTCACAGTTGTATCCTTTGCATCTAGTGCAGTATTTGGCATGTATGGGGCATAGTAAATGCTTTTAAATAAATGAATATTTTTTGGAGAAATTTGTTTAAATTTAGCCCTGAAAGTGTCTTGATTTAAACATGTGATATCACCAGGCATGGTGACTCACTCCTGTAATCCCAGCAGCTCGGGAGGCTGAGACAGGAGAGTTCAAAGCCAGCCTCAGCAAAAGCAAGACATTAAGCAATCAGTGAGACCCTGTCTCCAAATGAAATACAAAATAGGGCTAGGGATGTGGCTCAGTGGTTGAGTGCCCCTGAGTTCAGTCCCCAGTACCCCTAAAAATGTGATATTAAAGTAATAATTCATATTCAGTTATACTTTGTCCTGTGTTAAATTTTTATATAAAAATCAAGATACATAATTGGCTGTATTTTGGAACATTTTTGCCTTTCTCAGTCATTTGTACCTATTCTGCTTGTCTAAGCCTCAACAGCCACAATTTTGTGGTAGCAACTTCCCAAAGTGTCTGGCATCATGCCTGGAAGGAAATAAGACTTCTTTTTAACAAAATTATGGTTATTAATGCATATTAATTGTACAGAATAATGGGTTCATTTTGCCAATTTCATGCATGCATATAATGCACTTCCATCATAGCCATTCTCCTTAGGATGCTGGACTTTTAATGCCTGGAAGGAAAGAAAAGGCTTCTATAGGGTTGGTTGTGCATTTTCAAACATATTGAGTGGTGAAAGGGATATACAACAATTTTAATACCTGAATGGAATCTTAGTCTGTTTTATGCCATTTCTAATTTTGGATGACCTTAAATCATTTCCTTAAGTAACTATGTCAGAAAAATGATTCAGACATTAGTAGATACTTAATAAATATATTTTTTTAAACGAATTGATGAAGTAGAAGTTCTTTTTCTTCCTTTCAGTAACTGATGAGTCCTTGTGGAAATTTCAGTATACACACAATGAAAATACATATGAGAATACTTCTTTAGGTTGTGTCTTATTGTGATAAATACATTTTTAAATCATTATGCATCTCTTTGGAAATGCTTTTGTCTTTGTTTTCTATTTTCAACTTCTCCCCAAATTGTGTGAAGTCCATAGGACTGGTATTATATTATTCTGATTTTACAGTTAGGCAAATTAGGATTGAGAGGTGAGGTGGCTTGTCTGAAGTCCCACAACTGGGATGTTCTGACTTCTGCAGGACACTTTTATCCCATTATACATTTTTCAAGCAAAATTGGGAAAGCTTCAGAAACCAGCTCTATAAGATCTAGGTCTCGTGTTGGCTCCTCATTACAGGTGAATGACTTGACATCTGTCTGAAGGGTGGATGTCAGTGTACTATTAATTTAAAATGAATTATGAACGCCTAAAATTACAGAGGGCTAAGTTAACATTCTGGGAGTGAGGCACTAGAATACAGACCTCAAACCTCATCTGCTTTCAAAAAGCTTGGTAATGAAGTGCAGGAATTGGCAGGAACCCTAACAACAGGTGAGTGTGAATGAGCATGTGGGCTGAGTAAGAGACATAGACATAGGGCTGGGGAGGTCTCTGGAGCTTGAGTCAGGCTGTGGCTTAGATTGTTGATTCTTGGAAGTGAGAGTTTCAGGTTCTCTCCCAGGGATATTAGACCTTTTTGGAAAGGGCTTTCTGTGGTCAAGATAATGAACTCGATGGAAGATCCAAGAAGCTGGATCTGATGGAAGGGGTGTGTTATTCAGAAATCTTCCTTGGAATAGCGTTATCTGGGATGGGAGAGGAGGGCAGACTGGCTGAGGAAGTAATTGCATTTCTGTTGACAATTGGACTGCAAAGTTGCTTCCTTATGGTGAGTTGGTGGCAGAATGATTGCTTTCTGGGCCCCGTAGATACACATTCTGAATGGAATCATTGAGCACTTGGGTGGGCATTATGGCAGTGGAAGAGCTGAAGGAAAGGGGAAATTCTCCTGTTTGTCTCAGGAACTCCTACTTCCTATAGCTGAAAGCCAAGCTGAGGTTTCCTTCCATACCTCAAACATGAGGGAACCATTGTCCTGAAAATTTGTTTTGGTAGCTGAGATCCAAATGCTCTCAAGAAGCTATTCTCACCCAGGAACACATTCCCATGTATATCCTGTTCTAACAAATGTTTTAAATGATGTTTGAAACTATAAGACACCATGTACATGTTTTTTTTTTTTTTCCTTTAAAATTTGTTTGTTTAAATAAAGGAAAAAATAATCAGTATGGCCTGGGATTGTGGCTCGTGGCTGAGCATTTGTCTAGCACATGTGAGGTACTGGGTTCAATCCTCAGCACCACATAAAAAATAAATAAACAACAACAACAAAAAAGGATTATGTCCATCTACAACTAAAAAAATGTTTAAAAAAATCAATTACAATGTTAGGAACCCTATTAGGCTATACCTTCTTTACTCCTGAATTTACTCTATTCATTAGGTTATATAAAACATCCTGGCAATTCACATATGTTTCTTAGTGTAATTTTGTTAAACAATTAAATAAATGTGTATGTGCTCAGTAAATTATGAAACATTATACTGTTATGTTATTGTTCTTGCTACGAGAAGACTGGCTTTATACTTTTTTTTTATTAGAGTGCCTTTTGGTTGTAGTTAATTGGTGATAAATTAATTATTGCTATCTTGACAGCTTTATTTGAATGACCTACATTTTCTAGTAGTATATTGAATTGTCTTACTGAATGTTGAGTTACTACTTCAGAGTTTAGGAATTCAATGTCATGTTTACTACTTTTGTGTATAAAATCATAGTTTTATCATGACAACTGAAAAAATATTCTCTCCCCTTTGCCTGTGTTGCTTCACACATGTCTTCTTATCCCATAAAGCCCAGAAGAGAGAATACCATAATAGTTTACCTGATTTTTTTTTTAAAGTTTCTTCATTTTTTTGTCTTCATATTTTTAAAATTTGTGCCTCTGTCTTCTGCTCTTCTCTCTTTCTCTTTCCAATCCTTGTTCTTGTTTCCTTTTATCTTGTTCCTCCTTTTTCTGGGGAGTTTTTGTTCCTCCACTCACCAGATCTTAACCAAGCTGGGGTCTTTAGAAGGACTCTGCTTGATTCTGTGGAAACTTCATTGTTGTCGTATCTTCCTGTGGTCCTTGTACTCTTTTCCTCTGGACATAACTGTTTTTCAGCCCATAGTGGGGCTCCTGCTTAGATTTCCAAGTCCTGATCTTGGACTTGTAATACTAAAGCATGTGCTTCCCTGGCACTGTGTCTTCTTGTAGAAGTTCCAGTGGTTGGCCAGTCTGTTGCAGCTGTGGTAGACTCTAAGGGTCGTCTAGGTCAGGGGATTACTGTGAACCTGGCACTGGGTGGAGCAGATGTTCCCAAGGTATTCCATCTCCAGCTTCAAGCTGTTAGGAAGCTTTCTTCAGCTTGCTGCCCTGTTTTGCTGCTGCCACAAAGTCCACTCCAAAGCTTGCTGTTGCTGTCATGCTCCTTTGGGACTTTCTGTTAGATAACAACCTCTCAAAGGATAGCTTCCAATGTGATCCTAAAATGAATCACTGCAGCTTTATTTGGATGCTGCAGAAGCCAGGGTGATCTGTGATCGGCAGAAAGGAACTTGGGCTATATCTGTAACTCAGAAATCCCTAGTCACAGTCAAATGAAATTTTCTTCTTAAACTCCCTCCTGGATTATTTTGCACAGATAATTCTCCTTTTGATCTGTGGAATAGACCCTATATAAAATTGTTTGGGTGTCCTAATTTTCACTCTTTTGTCTTTGTGTGTGTGTGTGTTTGTGTGTGTGTGTGTGTGTGTGTGTGTGTGTGTGTGTATTTTTTCCAGTGGGAGAAAGGGATTGGAGGCATGGTGGAAAAATCAATGACTGCAGTCCATACCTAAGGTTATGTTTTACTCCCCACATTTAGCTCTGTCTAAGCCAATACAGAATGTTGACTTATTGGAGGATCTGCCTGATGAATTTATTTAGTAAGGATCCAATTCATACTTAAAGAAATAAAGAAAATTTACTTTGTTGCAAGGAAATTGATACCTTGTGCCTGTTTCCTTAATTGGATATTATTTTTTCTTTTTTTTTTTTTGGATATTATTTTTTCAAATTGACTCAACTTTATATTTCTTTTTTCATCATGGTGATTTATTGATAATTCCTACTCTTTCATCTGAGTTATGCTAATTCAAAACCAGTAATAGGAATAAATTTATTTGCCTTTTTTTTTTTTAAAGCTAGTAACTGACAATTGTGATTTTATTTCTTTCTTCTTTAAAATAGAGCTCCATCTTGCAACCAGGCATACCACTGCCCAGCTAAAGTACCGCATTTATTAGATTTCCTGACGTTCTCTTTGGCCACGTAAGACCTAAATGAAAGGATTGTATGTTACATTCAGGTGTCTTCTTAAAAGAGGGTGGTACAACCTTCATTTTTTTCTTCCTCTTTGTCCTTGTTGAACTGTTGATTTGATGATTTAGGAGCATTCTTGGGCCATTAACCTGCCAATGATAGTGATGCAGCAAGAATAGCACTTTGGATCCTTGGACTATGAAGCTACTATCATGCCAGCTCTGGATTGTTTTTGGACCTCTCTTACATGAAAGAGAAATTAAAATTTCTTTTTATAAATTATTGGTATTTGGAATGTGAGTCTGTGAGTGTGTGCATGCACAGCTAAAACTTAAGCACAATTTATATAAAATATGTTAAGGGTATCATTTTCAAATAGTAGGTTATGTTAAAGTATACTTAACTTTGGAACCATTAAATATAATTTAAAATTAAATGATATCTAGTACATACTTTAATTGCTGAGTTACTTTTTGGGTATATTATAACTTAATAGTGTTCAGTAGTATTCATTAGTTGTTTTAATTTTCTAATCTGGATTCTTTTAGAAATGCAGATTGATATTCAGAAATAGTTTTGTAACTTAGCTGAAATAATTTTAAATTTTTTTATTAGCACGTTATAATTATACATAATATTAGGGTTCATTTTGACATATACAAGCATGACTCTTAATACTAAGTACAAAGTTCTAGACATCTAGGGGAATTTTTGGAGACATTCTTTCCAGAATCCATTTTGCTAATATATCCAGGGACTAGTATTCTGCTTTTTTGTTTGTTTCTTGAATATTGGTGATACAAACCTGTAAACTAAAGTGATTTTGGTATTTTTCTCATAAATTTTATGCATCTGTGGTCATGGAGAGAGAAAGAAAAATTCTCTGACTTTTCATTGTCTTTGAGTTTTCATTTTGTATTTCTAACAATGTTTTTGAATTGTGGTAAAATATACATAATAAAAATTTATTGTCTTAATCTTTTTTTTTTTTTTTTTTTTTTTTTATACTGGGGATGAACTCAGGGACACTCAACCACTGAGTAACATTCTCAGCCCTATTTTGTATTTTGTTTAGAGACAGGGTCTCACTGAGTTGCTTAGTGCTTTGCTGTTGCTGAGGCTGGCTTTGAACTTATGATCCTCCTGCCACAGCCTGCTGAGCCACTGGGATTACAGGTGTGTGCCACTGTGCCCAGCTGTCTTAATCATTTTTAAGTGTTCAATTTAGTGGCATTATGTACAGTCACATTATTATGTAACAATGGCCATCATCGATCTCCAGAACTTTTTCATCTTCCCCTGTTGAAACTCTGTACTCATGAAATAATAAGTCCCCATTAAACTGTAAGTTTTCATATCTCCTTTGTCTCTGGAAGCCACCATTCTACTTTCTGTCTCTAAATTTGACTACTCTGGAAAACTCAAATAAGTGAAATTACTCAGTATGTGTCCCTTTGTGACCAGCTTATTTCACTTAACATAGTTCTTTTGTTTACTTCAGAAGTTATTAAATCACAAATGAATTATTATTGCATAAGATGTCTTTCTTATATTCATCTTCTGAAAATTTCATCTGTCATGGTAAATATAATGGATGTTGGAGTAGGTAATATGATAATAGAATAGGCTTTTGGAGGTTGTTAATGGATATAGTATGGTCTAAGGTAGAAGTCGCTACATAGTTATGTTTTTGTTTCTACAAAGATAGCTGAAACATCAATAAGAAATTTCACTAACAGTAGAGCTGAAATGAGCACATTGGGTATGTTGCCATTCTAGTCAGTTTTCCATCACGCTGTAGAACAATATAAATATCATATTGCATAAAACATTTAATTTCTTATATTATCTAAATCTATAATCATGTAGTAGAAATAGATAAAATGTGATTTTAGGATAAATTATCAAAGTTTTCAAATTAAGCAGTTGTCCCACTTGGTTTATATTCTGTTCATAGCAAATGGTAAATGATTTTTTTTTCTTCCTCAGACTGTATTGATTTTGAGGATTGAACAATAATCCCTAATAAGGTGTTAAGATATTGATGATGATTTGGTGCCTTGGGAAAAATATTAATGATACCATGAGTACAAAAATAACATTTTGTCCTTAAAAAACAAAAACAAAAACAAAAAAACACCTTGTATCATTTCTTGCTCCTTGGTTTCCTCAGAGACAGTTTACAGAAGCACTCTTTATAAAACCTTTCTGCTAGATTGGAAGCTAAACTAAGATTTTTTTATTTTTTAAATCCCAGTTAAAAGAAGAACTAAGATAGGGAGTTGGCATAATGATGGTGGGAGGCATGCAGCTGTGTTTGCAAATCTTAGACACTGTCCCACAGTTTTGGTGTCACCCTTCAGCTGACAATTAAAATCTTTGTTTTATCAGTCATCACCCAACCCTAACAGATGGATGAAGAATTAATCTGATTTGTATTTTTCCCTACAACTTTCTCCTACACATCGTAATTTCTTATGATTAACAATCAGTGAATTCTTAAAGATGATTGATGGGCTTTAAAGATCTCTGTACTATATACATCCTATTTAAATTATGCCAGAATAAAACCACAGAACAGAGGCCCTCCAAAGACCCCTGTAGAAATTTGAAGACAATTTTTACACTCTCGTCCACTCAAAAAGAAATCTGCGAATACTGTAATGTTTTTTCCCTTGCCAGGACCCTCCTTGCCTGGTGTCATTTCTTGAGCTCTCTTGGGAGGAGATTAGTCTAAAACAACAAAGTAGCCAGATGTCTGGTTCTGAGAGAGTCCCAGAGGCCAGGCTACAGTAGGCAATAGAAACCATGTGGGGCTGAAGATCAAAGATACCTGAGAATTACTTATGGGCACAGAGTATGTGTCATTCCCATTATTAGCAGTCTGAGAAAATTTGTTTCTCTAATTAACCCTTTTGTTGGAGTAACCTCAGATTTTTAGTGAGTATATTTATGTTTTGATATATTTTCTTTAGTGTATCTTTGAGAAGTGTGTGGTCTGAAAAAGAGAAATGAAAAGGAACTCATGCACTTGGTAGAAATCTCTAAACTGTAGTGCTTATCCAAAATAATATACTATCAAGTATGTCATCATTTATCATGAAAGAAGTGGCCATTATGGTCCTAAATTAAAATTATAAACCATAGGAACCTACGTGGCTTATATGTACAAAGAGCTTTTCTTAAATCCTTAATCCTTACATTTTAAGCATTGTTGTTTTACCTTTTATCTGTTTTAGAGTGGAGATTTTTAGATCACAGCTTCCTGGTCTTGAAATGAATTCAGAATAAATCCCAGTGGTGGGAAATCTGTACCTTATTAGTAGTAGGCCTCTTTCTTTTCACATTGGTATTACTAATGAAATGCTAATTAAAAATTCTTGTTATCCTTTACCTGTTTGCTTTGTGGGTACATTTTTACATTGTTTAGACATACTGATTTGGAAGCTATGAATGCACTTGCTATTTTAGATTATTCTTAATTCTAGACCCTCTAAAAGCTTTTAGCTGAATTTATTCCAAAGGATGTGTAAAAATCCAATTTTAACTTTTGATGCCTTAGCCTCTTGATGTGAGTATCAGAAGACAGAACAAAAGATTTTGGTTGACCTTGCTACTTGTTTTTGTTTCTGTTCAACAACAGAAGCATATAAAAGCCTCCTTCTTGTTTTCCTTGGGATATAATCATAAACCATTGTTATCAAGAGCATGATTAGCCAGCTTTAGAGCTTTTAAGTGCTACAACACATTCTTTAACATTCAGTAATATAAACTTGGCATAAAAGCTATAAAAATGTCTTTAAATCTAATTGGAGATATGTGTTAGCAATTTAGTGCTGAGCTTTTGTATTCTTTCTGTAGTGGTCAAGGGTTCTTTTAACTCCTTGAGGAAAATGAAGCTCCTAGGAGCAGTTTATAAGGATTAATTGATTTATCTCTTTGTTTCTGGATTTAAGTATTGAAGCAAGAATAAAAATCAGCTTCTTGCACAAAGAACTGGAGAGGCAACTTCGTTTTGTTCAGAGCAGAATTTATTGTTACCTGACAAAGGGTGATGCATGTTTTCACTCTTTGCACCTGTGTTTCTGTTACCGACTTACCCCCATTCTGAACAATACCATTTTCTGTAACTGAACCAATCTAGTTTTCTGTTTTCCTCGTTTGAATGCAGTTTCAGTCAGTTGTGGCCAGTGTGCCATAAATATTTCTGAGCCCCAGTTAATGGATTATCGTAAGCAAGTAGTATTGAGAGTAACACAACATTTCCCAGTACACACTGTTGTCACTCCTAGGAGTTGATTATAGCAAGAATTGCTCCGAGGGACTGAGGGTCAGAGTTTGGTGTGACTGAGGTCCAAAAGAAGATGCAGGATGCAGCATCTACTCTACTGTGGTTCAGGGAACTCTTCTGGTTTCCCTTGTTCAGGGAACTCCATGCCTTTCCCCTGACCCCCGAGACACATATCTGCCTGTACACACACACAAGCACACATTTTAAATTTTATGCTAAGGAGAAGACCAAAAGGTATCTCCACTTTCTGTCTTCTAGAAGTTGCCAATACAATATTGTTGTCCCTTCCATCCGAATGTCTTCATCTTGGGTTGCTTCATTGACTATTGGTTCTCCTCTCCTTCCTGCCTCATCTCCTACCTCCAGGTACCTTATGCACCATTCCTGTGTTGTCATCTCTTTGTGTGACATCTATTTCATGACACTGTATATGAATTGTTTAAATTATGTTTAAAAAATAGGTATTATGTCAAGATGGTTAGTTTTCTAGTTCCTGCTCTTTACTGACTCATTTTTATTTACCTTTGTCTCTCATAGATTTCTTATTACATCACCTCCTCCTATAACCCTATATTTTGTTTCTTTTTTTCTTCATCTTTTAGTTATAAATTCTGTTTCTTCATACCATTTGTATAAAAAGGTATGATCTGAAATAGGAGCTCAACTGTAAGAGCAGATAATTAAGGTCTCTTTTAAAAACTTTTAATAACTTAATGCACAGTGATTTAGTGCTTAAGTGGATATTGTGGGTATTGATGTTGTTTGACAAATTTCTATAGCTTTAATTTAGTCATATTTATCCTTACCTGGAATATGGAGATAGCCTTGGAAGATCTGTTACTGTTTAGAATGGTGGTCTTTGACTTTAAAGTTGGTAAAGCAGTAGAATTAGCAGGTGGGAGGGCCCTTTTCTCAGGTGCCAAATGTGGGGTAGTGTGCTGCTCAAGAGGGCACCCCTGGAAGGTAGGTTGTGTTTTAGGTACAAAAACAATCAGCTTTTGAATATTGTGCTTTCTCACTCTAGTACTAAATAAGGATCAGCAAATTTGAAAAGAAATAGTGGAAAATTAACTACCCTCATCAGTTGCATCCAATAATGAGCAGCTGAAAGAAAAGAAATACTTTGAGTAGATTATTTTTACTTTTTTCAAGTAAGATTTACATGATTACATATGAAGTGGAACTACTGCTGATGGATAATCAGACACCTAAGAATAATGTTTGGGAAGCTGGGTTTCCTGAAGATGTGAGGCTCAGTTATTGTAGCCTGGGGATTTTGCCTGGGGAAAAATGTATGTGCCTCAACAGCTGAAGGGCTATTCAGAAAGAAACAAAGTAAAATGGCATCAACTTCAACGTGTAATTTTGATATTTCATACTTAATTTCATCCTTGGCAGAAATGTCAAAATATAGTAACTGTAAGCTTTCTCTGAAGCTATATCTACACTAAACTGAATGGGGTAGAGAAAGTCCTTAAGAATCAGATAGTTCTCATTGGAGAGAGGAAGGACCTTTCTAGGTTATTCTCTGGAGGGAAGGGAATGCTCTGGGAGAATCAAAACAAGTAACTGACTTATTTCAAATATAGGAATGTACAGCCTAAATAATGTACACTCTAATGGCGGGCAAGGGAACAGATTTTAAAACTGGGATATTATACTTAAGTACGAATATGATTTTTTTCACAGCATTTTTTGTTTATATTTACCCCTATTTAAAAATTTTAAATATACTTTCTTTCATTTATGTTCATTTTTTGGTGTGTTTTTAAAAATTTTAAGTGCATAGAAAGTTGAATTGCTAATGTTAGAAATGATACTATGTCCTCATTGCCTTGTCTACCATCTTTTAGAAACCAAGTTATTTTAGCTGCATAAGTTGCTATTTAAAATCAGTTCTTATTAATGGATTAGCTAGCTAGATTTCTATTTTATATAAATGCTTTTGTTTGGTTTACCCTGGAGTGGAAGTATACCCCTTTAAGGAATTAAAGCCTAGGCCACTATTTATCCTATTACCACCACATAGCTGTTGTTGATCGTTTTTTAATCAAAAATCAAGTTTCTGTATTTAATGACTTGAAAGATCTATTACATTTTGTCACAATGTAAGAATTTATGAAAAATAGAGAGGCCCTGGAATCCCCGAAAGATCAAGAAGGGTATGTATATAATTTTGCTGTTTAACACATATGTAAACATTAATATTTATAGTAGAGTTTAGTATTTTGTATTTATACTTCCATCAACATGTACTATATTATGGTATGCTATTTAGAGACTATTAAATAGCTCAGACTTTACTCACAGAAGAAAAAAGAAACTTTAGGATATTTTTTTTCTCTTTCATTTGAGTTTTCCCAGGTGTTTGGTAAAGAGCAAACAAATTTCTTCATGCTGAGGGTACTTACCTTATATAAACCCCTCTCTGCTGTGTGTGGAAATAATGCAGAGAAGTGACAAGTAATTGAATGTTCACCATCCTCTGTTAATGTAATGCAAAAACTGTTAATGTAGGGTGACAGGTCACACCAGGAAAAGCAGTGCTATGTGTCCACATGGCCCTTGATACTTAATTTTTACTTAATTATTAGACTGTACATAAAATATATCAGCTTGGTTGGCTTAAATAATGGTGTTAGTTTCTTAACATTTAAAATTCATAGAAATATTAGATAAATGTACTGGAGGATTCATTTTTTATTAAAATACCAATAAAAAATAAAATGTACCATTCCTACTCACTCATTTTTACTTAGAAAGACTTGATCAGTAGAAAAGGTTTCCCTAATCAAATTGGTAGCGTCATGTTCTTTTTAATAGTGTTCAAAGCACTTTTCCCTGTATTAAATTACATGTCAAATTATGCACCTTCTTTGCAGCATTTTTAAGGGTAAATTTTAAGGAAGGAGACACTGTGTTTAACTCACTGAAGTGAATTATAATTTCATACTTCCTTTAAGTTGTTTTGAAAATGATCTTGTGTTACATGGTAGTAAATGTGCCTATTTTAGTGGAATATACCCATTGGCTTTTCCTTACTTTATACATATTGTAGCTTGGAAAGTCAATGACGTGTAAAGTAAATCAAAGATTCCAGCAATTGAGCAGCACAAAGATAAAATGTGCATTTTATACATGCAAACAGTAAAAGGTATACCGAGGGGCCAACTTTTCTTTCTTTTTAAAAGAATCTTCAGTAATACTTTGAGATTTAAAAAATAATTTGGCTGTGTCTTTTGCAATCCAGCTTATTTATTGTGATCTGTCTACACACTTCCATATGGGGGTCAGTGTGCAAAGGCTCATCCTTTACAGTGACCTTAGGATATGCCTGGATTAGAATAAAAACCTACATTAAAAGAAGACAGCCATGTAGGATTCCCCTCCTTTTTGTCCCCTTAAGGAAATAGTGATGATTGCCATTCAGGCCCTCCACACACCTCTAGTCCTTTGTATTGATGGAAGAATCTTTAGACAGCTGGTGTCCAAGCAGTTAACTCTTTATCATCTTGGGCTTTTGCATTTGAAATTCACATTTTAGTGTCATTCCTGCCTACTGCAGCAGAATGGCCTTTAGACAACTCGACTTTAAAAAAGTTAAAAGGCAATAAGTCAGTCTCCTGGAAATGATGCAGAAATGTACATTCAAATAATAAATAAGGAAATGCATTGAGTACATTAAATAGACATAGAAAAATGGATTTCTGTCTTTTGTAGTAAGGTAATTGGGCACCGCTGCTTGGCAGGAGCTGGTGCTATTGAGCCAGCTATAGCTGCCACAGGTTGATGGGCAGGTGATAAGGCAGCTTCCACCGGGTCTGCACAGGAGGCCTACCTAATATGCTGTCTGCCCTAAGGGCCTATGGGAACACAGTTGGATTATTATGTTAATGCATGAGCCCGCTGCCCTCTTCCTATCCCAGCTGGGTTCCCTGTTGTTAGGAACTGCTTTGCACTGACAGTGGAGTAATATGCTTCATGATTGAAAGGGCAAAGGGGCTTGAAAGAAAAAAGAGAGAGAGAGAGAGTGAATAGGCCTGCACAGATATGTAAATGAGGGAAGGAAATCTGTAGGAAGATTTTACTCTCCGTACAGAGAGAAAGTTTATTAGAAAGTTCTCCCAGTGCTCTGTAAAACCACTCGTTTCTTAATTAATTTCTGGCTTGCTTTCCTTCCTAAGGCTGGTGTGTATACTGTGACTGAAAATGTTCTCCAAGATGGGCCTTTTGGTTGATTTCTTGGTTGATTGTTTAAACTAAGGTAATGTGGTGTATTGGTACCCAGGTATAGTGCTGACAGAGTGTTTCTTCTTCTATTCATTCGTTCTTTTTTCTTTTCTGGGTTTTTTTTTTGCAACTTCTTTCCTTTAAAAGTTGTTCCTCAGCTATTCCACTATATTTTATAGAAAAGTTATTTTTTAAGCTGTTGAAGGATTTATATTTTGTGTTAAGGCACTACTTTTATTTCCCTTTATTTTTGATGTAGGTTTAGAAAATTCTGTGCCCTTATCTTTTGGGAGTGGGCTGGGAGAGAGGTGAGGAATAATTTGATGAATCAGAGGGATAATTTCTTGTGTTTATGAATTTGTTATGAGTGGTGGTTCGAACATTTTGTATTTAGTGGAGTTTTTTAATCTTGACACCTTCACATTAGTGAAGAGTGTGACTTTTGGTGTCTGTAAGCCTATTCAAATCCTGACTTTACTAATTAATTATCAACTATCTGAATTTAGAGAAATTACTTTTCATTTATCTCAGCTGTAAAAGGAGTCTACTCTGAGTTTGAATGGGAGGATAATAACTGTAAATCATTTAGCCTCATATAGAGCACTCATTAAATGCTTGCCATATTTTGATACCTATTGTCATTATAACAACTGTCATGTTCAGTTATATGCCTATATAATTTCAATGGAGTGAGGAATGAAGATTTTTATATATTTCATTTTCAGCAAGCCTCACCAGAAAATAGGAGTGACCAGCTTCAACCAGAATTTGATACAGGAAAATATTCAGAGAGACCCCATTTAAATTGAAAGAGTTAAAGATTCTTCAAACAAAATGCTAGGATATGTTCCTCAACAGTTTTATAATCTCAACAGTTTTCTAATAAGCTGTACTTCAAATATAAAAAGAAAATCAAATGGAAAAGAAAATCTAGCTGGGCTCATGTTCTAAATAGCTCTTGGAATCACTTTAAGAATATGCCTGTATTTGGGAAAATATCCAAATATCCATGTATTTGTAATTGTTTCCAATATATTTGTTTATTTAAGCTAACTTGAATGGCAATGTGTAGTTGGATGCTATTTTAAATATATCTCGTGTCTTTTGCCTAATTAATACTGCACCTACTGCACGAGACAATATGTACACGAGGATATGTGCATGGTGCCTAGTACACACTGAGGGACTGAGAGGTGGCAGTCACTGTTACTAGTGCCAGTACATTTCCCATACCAAGGGACTGGCTTTCATTAGTAGTGCTTCACAGATTTACAAGGAGGAATTTCAGAGAGATTCTCAAGGTCAGCAAATGAGAAAGTTTGGGGCTAGTGTAGGCTCCTTAGGCTAGTAGAATGGTTTCCTTATAGCTGGTAAAAAAGAATCCACATGAGTGCTTTCACAAAAATATAAGTACATAAGCATCATTTTAATACTGTCATGAAAAATTCATTAAGTAGCTTGTGTGCTATCAGAAAGGAGACTCCTTTCTGAAAAGGCAATTGTGTATTTGACTTTAGGATAAAGGGAGAAGGAACTAGTTCTATCTAAACTATCCTTCTCTGTAGCCATAGGAAAATCCTTTTATAACATGTCTTCAAACTACCTAGTTAATTATGGATTTGGGAGTTTATGTGTATGGCACAGATGTTTTTGTGTATAAATAGGTATATGTGTATATATCATTGCATGAAATATATACACATATATAATACACTTCTGTATGTATCCAAATGTATATGTAATATTGTAATATTTACCTCTGTACCTCAGAATCAGAAGTGTAGCTAGGGATATTTCAGGAGGCGGTCTGGTCCAGCACACTCTTCGATAGTGAACATTTTAAATACTGCATTGAGTCTGAACCATAGCTGTTAAGATTGTGAATAAAAGACATAAAAGGAAGCAATAGCCCATAAGAGAGGTAAAGAAATAGTTAAAGCATTACATCTGTTTTACATCTTTTTTCTTCCACCAACCAGTAGTGCAGGCTCATAGCCATTAGGAAGAAGCCCATTACTGAGTAAATAATATATGCCATTTTAAAAGAAGTCTTATTTTAAGTGAATTCCTATTTTTTTAAAGTGGATTTGTATTTGATAAATGCTCTATTCCCTTATACGTTGAAATGATCTCAAGAACATGGATCATATCTTACATTACAAAAAAAGAAAATTCCCAGTATCTAATACACAGTAGAATTTTAATGATAATACTTAGATTCAAGGAATTCCATAGGTTCAATGTGTTTATTACATGGGCCTTTTGGCAGCTTTGTGAAACTACTGACTGAATGAAATTTCCAGCTTCTCTGAAACACCAGTGATAACTTCTGCTTCTCCTGACTAGCTTCCTGCCTTTACCAACCAACTATGCCTCTTTACCTCCTCCCATTTTATCAGAGACTCAAGAAAGACCAGAGCTGGAGGAATGCCTGTTAGGAGATGGACTTCACAGGAAAGACACACAGATCTTTCTGCCCTCCTAGAAACCATGAGCCTCTCCAGGGGCTCTGCTGACTGGTCATGTTGCAATTCAGCTTTGCTTCTCAGGAAACTTTTAGAAGCACTCTGAATTATTCCTTTTTTCCAAACTACAGTCCTAATTGAAACTCTTAGGACATCTTCCTCCATACAGGTTTGTTTTCTTTACAGTGAGGGTATAATAAAAAAATTGTTGAATATTTTCTTAGGCTTCACAAGTCTATATTAACAAGGAGGTTACAAATAACAAATTATGATTTTAAATAAATGACAGTGAGTTGTCCCAGAACCTAATGTCCATCCTTCCTTCTTTCCCCCTTAAAATATTTGTTTCTGTTTCCAAATTTACCAGAAATTTCACATCTGTATTTCTGGATTCCTAATTTGGCAAGTTATTGATTAATGATTTTTATTGGTGACAACATGGCTAATAATAGCTAATCTTTATTAAGCACTTACTATGATAATGCTTTATATGAATCGTCTCATTTAATCCTCACAAATTGTTATAAGTAGATATTAATATGATGTGATAAGAAAACAGAGGCTTAAAGTAGTTGAATTAAACTTATGAGACGTTCCCTATTTAATCTTAGGAAAACTAAGTTGAGGGCCCTCTGATCCCTGCATAGCTCATGATTGTTTTAGGTGATGAATGACACACTGGAATATCTCTCTTGTCCAGTCTATGTCCTTCTAATCTTGATTTTGTTTGTTTTCTGTTGCTAAAGTGGAATACCACAGGCTAGGTAATTTATACAGAATTGAATTTTGTTGAGCTCATGGTTTTGGAGGCTGAAAAGTACAAGAACATGGTGATTTCATCTGCTTGGCTTTCAGTGAGATTCTTTTTCCTGTTAATAACATGCCAGAGAGCACGGCATGATGAGACACAGCAAACTTACCAGGGTGATAATTTAAAACAAAGTCACACCCATGATAATCCATTAATGCATGAATGGATTGAACTATACATGAGGGCAGAGTCCCCATGACTCAGGTACTTCCCCAAAGTTCAAGCTCTCAACACTGCTGCACTGGAGACCAAGTTTCAAACACAAGGAATCAGTGGAATACATACAAGCATAGCTTGTGCATATCTATCCTGTTGGTGTGTTACGTTAGGCGTAATCACATCACATAGATTGAGGAGGGAGGATCATGGATAGATAAGCACAGAAAGTTGTTTTGGCCTTATTTTCAGGATTGACTGAATAGTGAGGTTTTGGTGGTTCTGATGTTGACTATCTAAAAAGAAAAAGAGCTTGCTTAACTAGTCTCTGTTTTGTTAGTAAAGTGTAGCAGCAAAGTTGTATGGAAACTGATAAATTAACAGCAAAATGACAATGGAAGAGAATGAAAGGCAGAACTTGAATTTGCCTTAGTTTCTTAAAGACAAACCTAGTTTTGGAGTGGGTAGTCTACAGAGCACACAAGCAGACCTGAGTATAAAAGAGGAAGGTCACCAAAAGGAAATTCGCATAGATGGATATGCAGAGCTTTACTTTATGGAGAAGCCAGACAGTGCCTGAGAAGACCACAGAGGAAACCTGACTTTCAGCAAGCTTCTGGCCTTTGAACACAGAGCTCAAGAATGAAACTTCTGGAAACGTTCTAACCAAGCTTACCCTGAGAGATGAGGCTATCACCTGGGGCCACCAATATTCCAGCAGCCAGTTTTAGAGGATTATAGTTACATTGAAAACAGATGTTTGATCCTAAGCTTTTCTCTTAAGGCCTGACTTTTGCAGAAATGATGCTTTTACCTGACAAGTGTATGGGTTTAGGACTGAGATCTTGATTTCACTATCTATTTATTTAAATTTATTTCTCTCAATCACTTGTCTTCTCTGAGCCTTTTATTTTATGTTTGTAAAATGGAATAATACTTTACTTCATAGGGCTATTTTGAGGATCAAAGAAACAGTTGTTGTCTGGAATATACAAGATGTTTAATAAATGCCAGTTTTTTTCTTCTTCTCAAATGCTATTTTGGAAAAAAAAAAGTTAAAGAAGCTAGTCATTCCATTATGTATTCCTGGGTTAGAAGAACAAATTCTGTCTCCTGCCCTTACAGAATTGTATGCATCACGGCTCAGTGAAGACTTTGTGAATTACTGATCTAAGGAAGAAAAAAATGAAATTCAGTTTGGTTAATAAAACCTCTTGGAAGTCAGTTTTTAAACTGCACTGAAGCTAGGTTAAATGGAAACCAAGTGGGGCCATTTTCAGGGGTTTTGGAGGTGAAGCAATTTGTTTTTATACTTGTATCAGTGCTTTTACTCTTTTAAATCTCCTTTCTGGTCCCTTAGGTTCTATAATAAAGTCTTCAGTACTATACATTTTTATTAAACATCTTTTTTTGGACTCCAATTTGCATTTCAGATAATATAACAAAATATATGTGTTTCAAATTCACTGCATAATTGTGATTAGAACATGTAATCCCTCAAAAGATGTTAATTGCAATTTAAATTCACACTGAATTTAATTAAGTGAGTTGGGGATTAGAAAGTAGATGTAAGAAGTAGTTAAGGGAATACATTTTTAAAAGGCATCCACTTTTTTTCTAAAAAAAAAAAGTAAACCTCTTTCAACTTTAAGATTAGAAAGATAAGGAAATACTGAAGAGGAAGAAGCAGGTTAAAGGACATCTTAGGAAAATCTTCAACTATGTTCACTATTTGGATAGTGAATTTAAGCTAATTGTGGTTTGAGAAGAAGGTCTGTTTTGAGTATTCTTCTCATTTATATTCTCGAAGAATCTTTCAGTACATATTAACTCACTTGGCTTCTGTTAAAGACTTCAGTCAAACTGAGATGTTTAAGAACTGCAGAGAAGGATTGGGTGGGAAATAGCAACAGAGAACTTTCAGTCCAACTGTTATTTGGTGCTTCAATCTTCCCTACAATCTACTTGCCAAGGGGGTATTTTTTTTTTTTTTTAAAGAGAGTGAGAGAGGAGGGGGAGAGAGAGAGAGAGAGAGAGAGAGAGAGAGAGAGAGAGAGAGAGAGAATTTTTAATATTTATTTATTTTTTTAGTTATCGGCGGACACAACATCTTTGTTTGTATGTGGTGCTGAGGATAGAACCCGGGCCGCACGCATGCCAGGCGAGCGCGCTACCGCTGAGCCACATCCCCAGCCCCTTGCCAAGGGGGTATTTTATGAATAATTAGATTTAATAGAATCCTGTTGCAAAGGCAATTCATATATAAGCAGCACTTTTCTATGAAGACTCCAGTGTATTCATGGAAATAAAGAGTAGCTTTGGAAGAACCGAAGATGGTCTTATTTTTTCTGATATTGTAAATATATTAAAACTTGAGATTTAAGGTTTTGCAAAGTTGTAAGCAGCCCTGTCTTCCAGTGATTGGGAGAATGAAGTGCTTAAGTTAAATTATTTGATGTTGGCTCAAAAAGCAGTTTTTCAAAAGGCTACCAGAAAACCATTTGTGCCTATAAATCTCATTTTATCAATAATTTTTTCAGGAATGTTTTAAATCAGAGATCAGTTTTAAGATGGTCTAAAATAGTTTAAAAGCAAAAATGTTATTTTTACTTTTAAGTACTTTCATTGTTTTCCTGTGTGTTTAGAAGTAGAAAAATATCAATTAATTTTGTAAAACTGGTCTGAATGCATCATATCATGAATGTGGTGCACAAATTTCTGGCGAGAAAGAGAGGAGTTGGGGAGGGCATGTGTGTTATTCCCACTAACTGCCTAATATTTTGTTAGACTCTATAAGCAAATAATTAAAAAAAAAAAAAAACCCAAATTTCAGAATTTCAAAATGTTGCCCTTAGTGAACTGTTGCATGATAAGATTGAGATGAGAAGCAATGAGATACTGTTTGTGGCTTTAATTATTTAAATCACTATTCATTTTGCTTGCAATGTAAAATTCTACCAAATTTATTTGTAACTTATTTTCCCCATAAATGACTACTTTGATAATGACTAAGATTTCTTTTCTAGTGGCAGACAATTTTTGTTATTCCCAAAGAAATGACTTTTTACCTTTTGATTTTGATTCACACTATCACATAAACATAATTTTGGACCAATGGCATATCAAAGGAAAGGCTTAGCATTTATTCCCTGTCATAAAGCACATTGCATTGTGACAAACCCTAGTTCAATACAGTATTCCATGATGACTGTGTAGTCCACAATGACTATGTGGTTAAAATTTTAAATTACAAAAGCACTATGTACTCCTCATGTAAAGTTTGGAAAATATAGATGAACAAAATAAAGAAATGGCCAATCCCACTTTTCAGATAAGTTTATTGATTTTCTTATGTATATTTCTCTAAACTGTTTTATCTATACCTTGTGTAACAAGATTATATACATTCTTTTGTAATACTATTTGTCCACTTGCCAATATATTGTGACCATTTTTCCAGAATGTTCCACAACATTCTATTTATACACTTTTTTTTTTTTTTTTTTTTAACTCAGGGGTGCTTGGCCACTTAGCCACTTAACCACATCCCCAGCCCTAGTTTGTGTTTTATTTAAAGACAGGGTCTTACTGAGTTGCTTAGCGCCTTGCTTTTGATCAGGCTGGCTTTGAACTTGTGATCCTCCTGCCTCAGCCTCCTGAGCTGCTGGGATTACAGGTGTGCACCTATTTATAGGCTTTTTATTGTTCTCATGTATGGATGTGCAGTGATTAATTTTAGCTCTGATTATTTAATGTGCTTTTTGCTCTTAAAAAATAATAGTATGATGAAAATCCTTTTAGCTAATTATTTTCTTGGATTTGCATTTTTTTTCTTCCTAGATAAGTCTTTAGAAATAGACTTGCCATTAAGGGGTTTTGGACATTTTTAAGACATCAACACTTGTCATCCTCCCAGCCAAGTTAGGAATAATGTGTAGTTACCGCTTTTCTGAACTCTCCTCAATCTTATGCATTATTATTTTTAAAAATCTTTGCTCATTTGGTAAATTTCTCCCCACAGTACTTTTGTTTCTCAGTGCAAGCTAGGTCATGTTGTAAAAATGGCGAGTCCACATAGTATTTTATAACAATATGTATTTAATAAATATTTTAAAAATCTTTTAAACTCCTATCCACTTACATATTAGAGTAAAATCTAGAGAGCAACAGTTAAGATGTTGCCCTATTTCTTTGTTTACTTCAACCAAAAGAAACGCACGTTGAAGTTGCTGAATGCATTATTTTACTGGAGCTCTAACCAAGTGACAAATGGTGCCTCTAGAAGGACCCAGGGACAAGACCTTTATGCTTTTTTTTTCTTTTTCTTTTTTTTAATCACATCTTAAGATCTCAGAGAATCTGAACTTATATAAGAACGTTTGGCCTACTGTTATTACAGTGAAACCTTCTGAGAGTATCTTCTCAGGCCATTTTTTAAGAGAAAGTCACTTACAGATATAAAACGTTTGACCAGAAGAAAGCCTCAGGTTGTCAGAGTTACTTATACACCGTTGTTCAGCTGGGCCTCTTTATTAAATCATCTCTTGGCAGTCCATTAGTTGTGGTGCTACGGCTATTGCATGGACCACTAAGCTAATCTACCTTCAATCACTAACACAAGGATACCCTTAATAAAAATTTGAAGTCGATTTAGTGCTTCACTGCCTGCTGACTAGTGTTTCACTTTTTAGTGTGCCTGTACAATTTCCACGCTGTATATTTTTGATACTCACATATATCTTATCTACATAGTATATTAGAGTCAAATAAAGATTAATGACCTGGAGAAGGAAGAGTGTTTGGAAGCTCTTCCTTGTAATTCTGACCCAGCCACTGTCAGACATTATGATCTTGAGCAAGTCACTTCCCATACCAGGCTGCTGGCTAATCCTTATATGTAAAATTAAGCAGCACAAGTCACAGTAGCCATATTATGGAATCATGCCAGATGCCTGTAAATAGATGAATGGATCAGGAAAACGTCATATATATATATATATATATATATATATACACACACACACACACACACACACACACACAATGGAGTTTTACTTAGTCATAAAGAAGAATGAAATTGTGGCACTTGCCAGTAAATGGAGAACAGCATGCTAAGTGAAATGAGCCAGATTCAGAAAATAAAGAGTTGAATGTTTTCTCTCATATGCAGAAGCTAGAGCAAACTAAAGAAAGGAACTTGGACTTACTTCTGTATAGCTCTATTATTTGCAGAAAAGGTAAATCACATTTTGCTGAGAGTTACACTTTGAAGCTTCTTTTTTAACCTTAGCTTGATTTTATAGAATATAAAAAGAACTGCTGTGTTCTGTGCCCTATGAAAATTTGAGTAACTCTATTGACAAAAAGAAAACCACATTATTCAGTGGTAAATGATATAGGAAAAAGTTTTCTTAAAGTCAATTTTAAAAAGAGAATCAACATTTCATAGTAAAAACTGAGAATACATTTGATCACTTTACTTTGAAAAAGTGAAATTTTAATTTATGAAAGCAAATTTATATTATCATTCAATAGCAAAATTCAAATTATAGTTATTTGCTAATTCTTGGAATGCAGAAAAAAATCAAGTCCTGTTTTTTGGGGAGCAGGAGTTAATGATTTTCCTAAGAAATTTGTATGATGACTTGATGCCACATCATTCTCTCCTATTTATTTTTGCATCACAATCATAAAGAAACAAATCTGAACAAAGAGTTGTCTTCATCAATCTTCATAATCTGATCACTCTTCCAAGCACCTATATATCCTCTTTTCCCTTACTTGTCATTGCCTTGTTCTGATTTCATTGATTTAATTAAATCCTGCATCTTCTGCAGGACTTGAACTTTTTTTTTTTTTTAACAACCTGTTTGCTATTTTATTGATGATGTATTGCCAGGTGTCAAAGTACTGTATAGTCATTGAAGGGTAGAGATATAATACTGTGTGTAGTTGGTTGGGGGTATAGGAATGGAAGGGCAAAGATGATGAAATTTATGTGTAAAGACGGATTCATTTTTTCTTTTCTAATCTGTATGCCTTTAGTTCTTTTTCTTGCTTTATTGCATGGGTAGAGCTTTTAGATTGTCAAAATAAAAATCAAATCAGATTACCATAAAAATTTTAAAGTCTATTATTACATAAAAGAAATAATACCTAGCCAAAGCTGGGGGTCATTTAACCTTTACAGTGATTCAACATAGCAGTGGAAATTTCCAGATAATAGGAGACTGGCTAATAACAATTATTTTTACCATTAAAAAGTCATTTTCATGGCCTAAGTGGCTTCTGCTTGGAGAACTTTAGTCCCAATGTTCTTTTCATTTTACTTTAAAAAGGCCAAAGTTAAATAGAGGTAGCAGTCAGATTAGACATTCTCACTTTGTTCCTAATTTTTTAAAACATCATTTCCATTCTTTTTAAAATACTTCGTTAGTTGTAGATAGACACAATATCTTTATTTTATTTTTTTTACCTTACATGTGCAAGGCAGGTGTTCTACCACTTCAGTCCCACTTTGTTCCTAATTTTAGGAGCGTTTAGTCTTTTGCCCTTAAATACAATATAAGCTGTTACTTTTTGATAGAAAACCCTTTATCAAGTGGAGGAAATTCTTATCAATTCTAGTTTTCTGAGTTTTTATCATGACATACATTTTTCTGCATCTTTTGAATATCCATGTGTATAGATAAGACCATATGTTTGTGTGTGTGTGTGTGTGTATATATATATATATATATATATATATACACACACATGAATATATGTATACATATATATTCATATATATGGTAAAAATAATTGTTATTAGCCAATTTCCTATTATCTGGAAATTCCCACTGCTATGATGATTCACTATAAAAGTTAAATGACCCCCACTTTATATTCATATATATATATATATATATGAATATATATGCACATATATAAGAACATACACACATACATACACATATACATTTTCAAATAATTTTTTTGGGGGGGTACTGGGGATTGAACCCAGAGGTGATTAATCACTGAGCCATACCCTCAGTCCTTTTTTCATATTTAGGGACAGGGTCTCCTTGAGTTGCTAAGTGCCTTGTTAAGTTTCTAAGACTGTCTTTGAACTCATGATCCTCCTGCCTCAGCCTCTTGAGCCACTGGGATCACAGGCATGTGCCACTGCACCTGGCTTGATTTTCAAATTTTAAACCAACTTTGCATTCCTGGAATAAACACCACCTCTTGACACATTATTCGTTTCATATATTCAGTTAGTTCAGATTTTGTAAGGAGTTTTGTGCCTAATTATATGCATAAGGATTATTATTATTTGAAAAAAATTTTTAGTTGTAGATGGACACAATACTTTTACTTTTCTTTATTTATTTCTATGTGGTGATGAGGATTGAACCCGGTGCCTCGCACGTGCCAGGTAAGCGCTCCACCTGTGAGCCACAACCCAGCAAGGATTATTGTTTTGCTTCTTCCTTTATGAGTTTTCATTTGGTTTAGTACCAGGCTAATGGTAATCTCATAGAATGGTTTGGCAAATTTTCCTTCCTTCCATATTTTCTGGGGGAGTTTTTACAGAATTAACATTATTTCCTTCTTTACATGTTTGGTAGAATTCACCAACAAAACCATTTGATCCTGGAGATTTCTTTTTGGGAAAACTTTTAACCATACGTTCAATGTCTGTTATATATAATGATCATATATAATAGGTTATTTATTCTTTCTGAGAGAGCTTTGGTAATTCATGAGTTTCATCTAAGTTGTCAAATTTGGGGATATGATGTTTATAATAATCTTATCTTTTAAATATCTGAAGTATTTTAGGATGTCCAGTTTTCCATTGCTGATACTGGCAATTTCTTTCCAAAAGCAAGAATGGATAAACTGTAGCTTAATAGAACAAGTCAGGTTTGCTGCATGTTTTTGTATGGTACATAAATTAGGAATGTTTTCTACATTTGTTTAATAGTTGGAAAGAAGTAAAAAGAAGGATGACATTTTCATTACATGAAAATTAAAAATCAAATCTTAGTGTTCATAGAAAAGGTAAAGTTTTATTGGAACACAGCCACACTCATTAGTTTAGCTACTATCTATGACAACTTTGCATTTAACAGTAGAAAAGTAGAGCATTTGTGACAGATGGGCCTCAAAGACTAAAATATTTATTATGTGGTTCTTATATAATAAAAACCTGTTTCAAGTCTTTGTTCATGTTCTTGGCACAGAGCTCCAAAAACCTTTGGAATTTGCTGAGAGATGGGAGTGTCCATGTTATGCTAATGAGACAAGCTTGGAGGGTCTCTAGATAGCTTCAGGATGGGTGCTGGTCACTAGAATTAGTAAGCCAATCAATCATTAGATTGAAACTTTCAGCCACTCCAGGGAGGCCTGGGAACTGGAGATTGAGTTCAGTCATGTGATCAGAGAGTTAACACCTTATACCTACATAATAAAATCCTAATTAAAAAACTCTGGACACAGAAGCTCAGTGTTGCTCCCTGGTTGGTAAACACATTGATGTTCTCTGGGGAGAGGATATGGAAGCACTGCATTCCTTCCTAGACCTTACTTCATGTGTACTCCTTACAATAAAATTGTAAGAACAACATTTTGGGCAAGCTCCATGAATTATTTTAGCAAATTATTCAACCAAAACTGGTCAGGAGAACCCTATAATTTGTAGTCGTGTGGGCATCCTGGGGAGTTCCAGAGTTTGCTGCTGTCTAGATGAAGAGCAGTCTTGTGGAAGATGAAGCCTTTAACTTGTGGAGTTTAATGGTAACTCCAGAATGTGAACATCAGAACTGTATTGCAGTATCCCCAGTTGGCATTAGACCAGTTGGATCCATTACAGAAAAACCCCACCAATTCTTATTCTAGAGGTGTATCAACTTTATTGATTTTTTTCCCAGAGCACCAGCTTTTGATTTCATTGGTTTTCTATTCTTTGTTCTAGCCACTATTTTCTGCTCATGTCTTTATTATGTCCTTCCTGTCTTTATTTTTAGTTTGCTTCTTTTTCTAATTTCTTTTGCTTTTGGAATTGTGCCATCTTTCCCATCTTGGTATATAGTGACATCATGTTTGCAGCTTGAAATTGGCCATGGTGGGAGTATTTGCACCATGAAAATTAGCAAATGTCACAGACTGGTGTTCCTCCCCTCCTTCTGGGAGCTAGTTGTTAAATGTTTACGAGCACACTACTTCCAATGCCAATAACAGCTCTTTTAAAATTTTGTCAGGGGACCTAACCTGAAAAAAGGGATCTCAAATGAAAGTTAATTTAGAAAAGAAAATAATTTACTAGTGAAAAAAAATGCGACTTAAAACATACTCTTTAAATCTAAAACTCTAAAAGGGATTGTGCAGTCATTGATCCTGAAGACATGGAGAATAGGAATGGCAGACACCATTTGCTAGTGATTTCAGTGAAGTCCTTTTTGAGAGAAAAAGTACCTTGATTAGATGATCTGCTGAAGTCCACTGCAGCTCTGTGACTCTATGGTAAGTTATTTCCCAGAAGATGGTAGGAAAGCTATTTTATTGCTAATGAAAAGCTGATGAGAGAGTTATTGCTGAGGGATTGATCCATTGCCCTCTTAAGAAGCTCTGAGATTTCCAGACCTAATGGATGGAAAAGAGCAGAAATAACAGTTAGGTAGCTAGAGTCTGAAATTTGTAAGAAACATTAGATGCTTTGACATAGGTTGTCACTTATGTTTTGTGGATGCCCTTCTAAACAAAGCGTTAGGGGAATTCTTGGCCAGTTTCTTTCCTGGTGTGCTGAGAGCTTCGTTCATGTTTGGCATTAAATAGAACTTCCATTAATTGATCAGAGAAATGCTTGTCATATATCAGGAGGAGACACTAAAAAAATTCATTCTAAAGGAAATTTTAGCAGTTAATTTCTAGGCCGCAGTAACTCTTTGATGTCATTGATCTTGCATTAAGCTACGACGATGTCTTTCTTCTGGTCCTAGATTTCGACTTGGTACTGTATACTATTTATTTCTGTTTTCTGAGGGCCTGACTTAATAAATTAATTGCTTAATAAATCTGTGTTGAATAATGAGTAATTAGAGAGGTATTTGTTTTATTCCTTTTTAGTAGGGATAGAAACCCAAAGTTAAACTTTAGGAATATTATAAAATTGCATTTTTGAAAGATAGAAAGTCAAGTAACCTATAACATTTTAAGTAATTTTTTTCAGCTTAATCTTAGATATTTATAAGTGTTGAATAAGCTACAAATAAATATATGTATTTTCAATTTAGGAGTGAGTATTCGTGTTTATATCCACAGTTTGCTGCTCTGAATAGTCAGTGGTAGGACAGCAGTGATTATTTTTCAGGTAGTATCTTCTTGGTAATATCCTCAGTTCACTCAATTTTTAATCAGACATTGATTGAGCACCTAATATATACATAGCATTGTTCCAGGTTTGCCTAAAGATTAAAGAGAGAACCTCTAAAATTCTAATTTATACTTAAAATCTAACATTCTGTTTTTTTTCTACTAAAGATATAATCAGTACAAAAACCTTAAAAATCAAAGAAAAGTATAAATGGAAAGTGTCCACAATCTCATTATTTCAACATAACCCCATTAGTGTTTTGGCCTTTTCTCTATTCCACATCTATGAAGGTGTGCTTAAAATAACATATGAAGTAGACAGTGTGACTGTAACTGAGGGTCCTGGGATTGTGTGGAGATGAATTCTGGTTTGGCTTTGCTGTTATCCAACATGACCTTGAGAAAGACCCTTTGCCTCTCTGGAGCTTTGTTTCTTGATTATAAAGAGAGATTTCTAGTATCTAAGGAGTCTTCCCATTTGAAAATTCCAATTTCATTGAAATTGAACACCTTTGAAGACCTGAGATTTCAGGAGGATGAAATCCAAAGCATTTCATTAAGTCTATATTCATCTCAATGATAAAGCAGATTTAAAAATCTTGAACTAGAGTAAGTTTTTCCTGGTAATACCATTAGGTTTTGTTCTTATGGACTAGTAACACTTAAAGTAACAAATTTCACCTGGAACCTGAACTACCATCTGAATTGACATACTTATTTGAGTTGTTAAATATGTTTTTAGGAAGCTGAAAACAATTCTTTTAAGTTTCGTATGCTACTAGAAATAAGAAATACCAAATCTCCACCATTTTAAGTACACAGTATTTTATCAAAAAAGCATACCAATGAGAAAAGCAAAGCAGTTATGTGATTTGATTCTTTTTGCACTTCAAGAAAATTGATTTTGCTCTCCTTCTCCTGCTCCCTGCATTTTGTGAAAATGTAGATTGGTATGCAAGAACTATTGCATATTAGGCACCAAGCCTTTAAAAGTGTTAAAAGGTGTCTGGTTTGCCTTAGAAGGGTCAGTTTGCACATTAAACGATTTTTGTTGAACAGTTAAGATGTCCTTTTACTTTTACATTTTGTACTAGAATTTTTTGTATGCATTTTAACGGTTATTTAAGAGTCCCCATGTGCTTAGAAAGGAATCTGAATATATGTGCCTTTTTAAAAAAAGGCCTCAGCACAATGTAGGTTACTCCATCAATACCATCAAATGACTGGGAGCTGTAGTTGGAACAATATGTAAAAATACAGCTTGTGAAAGATTTCCTTTATTAACTGTCATCATCCGCAGAATATATGTTCAAATAAACGTTGTGTAATAACTAAATTTGAGATTAATAGGCCCCTTAAGAAACAGCGAAGTCATTCAGAATAGTCAGTGAAAAATAGGCTGTAAGACTGTAACATGAACATATTGTCCTGCTTACGTGCTCTCTCTGGTGTCATTCCCATTTATCACTGTCGCCAGCTCTGTTCTCATTAAAACAGTCTCGCACAAAAGCAACTTAATTTTCTTAAGAGGAGAGGACACCTGATTCAATTTAGCACCCAGAAACAGGAACTTGAATCTATTTTTTTCCTGGCCTGAATTGAGATGAATAGTTACAAATAAGAATACCAGCCCCCATTCGCCTCAAGATTAAGGATATTAAATAATTTTTTTTCCACCATGGAATCAAGAAATGGACCTGTAGAAAGAGGAAGGAGTTGAAGCTTAGTCTTGGAAATGCAGCTGAATGTCAAATATTTACTCCTCACTTAGAGATGTGTAAATATCTGTCTATTTCTATTTCTGTTCATTTCTATAATATTTTTAGAACAAAGAATTAAAGTGTTTTTAAATTAATCTTGCTTTACATTGGTGGATCGCTTTGTAGCAGTACTATAGTTTTCATTTAGATTTCTTTGTTGAGAAGACCCTTTTTCTAGTACTGGTTTCAAAATAATATTCTTACTTTTTAGTCATTACTGCTTAAAAATCACACATAAATGGAATGAAATGAAAAGTGCTCATTCTGTATTTAGCATGGTGTGTAAATTCACATTTTACTTGATATCCTGTAGGTTCAATAATACATAAACATGGTATACAAATGCATAAGTCAACTTTTACTTCTTTTGAGATTTATACAGTGAGAATAGTGCTAATTAAGTACTCAGAATAAAATTAGAAACTAAGTTGCTAGTTAGAGAAGGATAATTGACTTTGAAAGCAGATAATAAACTTTTCTTAATTGTTTTTCTTTTGCCTTTGTTTAGCACTTTATAGAATACAAGTAAGAAGAAAGTGTTTTATGTTTCCACATTTAATTGGAGGCCAAGGATTGGAATTTACTCCTTGATGTTTTAGTCGTCATATGTTTTTCAAACTGAACCTGTGCTTAAGAAGGAAATAACTATTAAGGCCAGTTCTCCTTCCGGGGAATCAGCCTAGTGTGATCAGAGGTTAAATCCATATAGTTGAGGAACTTTTCCAGATAAGGCAGTTCAGCTTTGGTCTCTAACAATCATGACCAATAGCTAAATTTCTTTTCCTTCTTTTGCAGTGATGCCATTGGCAGTGAGAACAAGAGATTGTGTTAAATAAGCATCATCCACCTCCTTAGAGTTATCTTAGGGGAAGCACTTTTTAGTTTATCCCACCTGCTCGGTTAGTCCTTTGTTGTTTTCTTCTGTTTAGGGACATGATTAGGTTGCTTAGGCTTCAAGTCATAGAAAATAAACTAAAAGTGGCAAAGCAAGCAGGGACATATTTTTCTCGTATACCACGATGCTTGGAGGCTGGCCCGCTGGCTTCGGCCTTATGGCTTAACCATACTAGTGCTGCCACTGCCCTGCTCTTTTTACGGATGCAGGATGGCTTTCACCGCTCTAAGCAGGAAGAAGGGAAGACCAGACAGTACCAGATGCTAACCTTTCTAGGTCCCCACTATCAAGCAGGTATCAATTGCTGTTTCATTGGCTAGAACTTGGTTACATGGCAACCCCTAGCTTTTCCTTTTTCGCATGCACTTATTTAAAAAAGCACTTGTTTAGAACTACTTTCTTTTCTCAAGGCATAAAGATAGTTTCATATTTTCTTCCAGAAGTTTTAAAGTTCTGCCTTCCACATCCGGGTCTTCAGTCTATCTAGTGTTTTTTTCCTTTGGCATATTGTGCAGAAGCCAATTGCTTCTCCTGTCCTCGCTGCTCAGTGATATACTCTTGTCATATACAGCTTCTTCCCATTATTCACAGTGTTTCATTGAAAGCTTCTCTTCAGTGGGGATTGTTTTCTCTGGGAACTCACTTTTTCTGGGAAGTGACCCTAAAGAGAAATTTTGCATTTGTTTCTTTTAGGGTGTCAGGAGTTCCACTGGTCCATGATCTATCTTTTCTTTAACCCTTGGTTTGGGATTCTTGAATCACATGGTAGTGTAAATTCAGCTCCTGTACCCACATTTGATGCAAGCCTTAGGTTACTTTCCTGAATGTGTGAGTAGAGTTTTCTAGATGCTCTCTACTTGTGGGTCAGCCTTTCTAGCCATCCATGGCACCCTGCTTTAGACAGGGGTCTCAGCTCCAGACCTCCCACATGGCAGCAGAAGCCTGGGCTTATTTCTTCATGGGCACGTGTGCAGCATTAACTCGCGCAGGTCACTGCTCAGGTTTTACCTGACTGCTACTGGAACAGTGTAATTTTTGTTTTATTTTAGTCAGCTATATATTTAACATACTGTGTGGTCATTGTAGCCCCTTTATCAAATGGTATAAATTTAAGAATTATCTATCTGAAATGACATCTCACATCTCCTCAACCCAGTCTTCCTTTGACAGCAGCTCTGTCAGATCTCATGGATTTCTGGTTACTTTTGGTTCAAAAATAGTCATATATTTAATAACTAGATTGACTTTTAGTTATTGAATAATCCAGGGTAGTATAACTAGTAACTTCAAATTTCATCTTACTCAATCTAGGCCTAACCTGTATTTCCAAAGAATAGAAAATTTTACTTTTTAATTAATAACTGCATACACAGATACAAATTTAAAAAGAGGACCGTGAGAAAGAAACAGCTTCTGTTTTATTATTATGTTTTCACTTCTCCTCCTCCCTACTTCTGCCCTTTCCAGAGGCAGGGTGGGGCCAGGATAAGCACACAAAAGTGAGTGGGACAGTCTTTATTTGTTGGTACTATTGTGATATGGGCCTCAGTGCCCTCTGCCATCACAAGTGTCCAAATACTGTCTCTTGATCTGGTTTGATTGTTAATGTCCCCCAAGGCCCCTATACTAAAGGCTTGGTCCCCAGCCCATTGCACTGTTAGGAGTGGAGGACTGTAGGAGGTAGGACTTAGTAAAGGAAGCTCTGTCATTGGGGGGTGTCTTTAAAGGAGGCTCTTGGGACCCTGCCCCTTCCTTCTCTCCTTTGCTTCCTGGCAACTGTGAGGTAGGTGAGCAGCTTTGCCCCAAGATGTGCTCAAACCTTGCCGTTGTGTCTTTCCACAGGCCTCAAAGCTATGGAGCCAAATGACCGAAGACTGAAACCATGAATCCAAATCAGTCTTTTCTCCTTTTTAAGTCATTTATCTCAAGCATTTTGTCATATTGATGGAAATCTGACTAACATAGTCTTTGCTGGACACGTTAGGGGAGGGGTTATTTTTCTTCTAGTCCTTTCTCCTAGTCAGGTCCTCTAATTGCTGGAGTCTCTTCTTGGGCATCTTTTTGGCTCCTATGGAATTGGCATAACCTTGCCCTTCACACAATTGAAGTAAACTGTCCAAATACTAACCCTCTCTCCTTGCCCTGCCATTGTGGACTATTCTAAGCAGCCTCCCCAAGTCCTTGCTGTTTCCAGTCAGGAAGCAAGTGCCCGCCTTTGGTTTACTCATACAACCTCCCCATTTCTGCCACTAGTTCTAAAGAACACACCATGATATTTCTAGGACTCTTATAGCATGTACTCACTGCTCCAGCATATAACTGTTTCCTCAGAAGACATCTAGCAGGGGACAGCAATACAGTTCTTGCTTCTCTTCATTTTCTCTCTTCATCACTGGCTCTTTTGTACATCATTCCCATCCCCCATTTGGGAGCTGTGGTGAACAGATTAGTTTTTTCCCCTAGAAGAGAAAAAGTCAAAACACTACTTCTGGAAATTTCCTTCTTGAGTCTCTGTAGTTTCTAGTACTCACTTACATAGCCTGTACTTGAAGTGATTCCTGGTCCAGTTTTGGCATCCTTCTGTTAGTACTAAGGTATCTTATTTAAATAGTGGGATATTTGTCACATATTCTCCTTAGTTTGGAATATTTTTAGAAATTCTAAAACAAACATAAATATCCTGTTTTAACATTTTGGAAAGCATTTCTGTGTACCCTTACTGGGATTTGGGGTATTCAACAACAAAAATCAGAAATTTCACAAATTAACTTGTAATAAACCATTCATTCTCAATGTAAGTAATGACTTTTTTTTTTTTTTAACTTGGTGACTCATAAGGAAAGAAAAAGAGGGGATGTTGGACAAACATCAGGAAAAATTTTGACATCATATCATAGGAGAAGATTTGGATAGGACCCATCCGTGTTCATATGTGTAAAATGCATTTTTAAAAGGGACTAGATATATTTGTGTAACTCTGGAGCATAGACTATGGTCAGTGCATAACAGTTATAGGAAGTTGTGGCTTTCAGGCTAACTGTAAGTAGAACATAATGTTTAGAGCCATTCAACAATGGAAATGATTGCTTTTATGAGTTAGAAAACTCTCTGTTCCCATTGTTTTCAGATTTTTTTTTTTAGAAATTTACCCTTTTATTTGATATAATTGTAAATAGGTTATGAAGAAAATAATTTATTATTGAACTTGTTCAATTTTCCCAAATAATTTAATAAACACATGCTGTATAATATATAATAAAACATTAGTACAATAGCTAATATTGGTTAGATACTGTGGTGCATACCTATAATCCTAACTAATTAGAAGGCTGAGGCAGCAGAATTACAGGTTTGAGGTCAGCCTGGGCAACTTAGTGAGACCTTAATCTCGAAAGGCGGAGGGGCTGAGCATATAACTTAATGGTAAAATACCCCTAGGTTCAATCCCTAGTACCAAAAACAGCGACAATAACAAAAACAAAAAACAAAAACCCTTATTGGATAAAATTGGGTTAATACCCAAAGCAGTATATTATCTAAAAATGTGTAATATAATAAAAGCCAATTCTCTCATTATTAAAAAACTACCATACTATGAACATTTTACAGTTAATATCAATCTAATTATCTGTCAAATGTGATTATTCCGATATATATACACTTTGCAGAAGTGACTCATGAGTTAATATGGAAAACATTGTATAAGACATTCAACTAGCACAAGAAGTATTTGTTCATTCGTTCATTAACTCATTCTTTAATTCAGTATTATTTGTAGAGAGTATAGTATGAATCAGGTGCTATTCTGGGTACTAAAGATGTAACCTTGAATAAATTGGAGGATAATTTTATTGAAATGGGGCATTCTAGAGAGGAATGGGTTTTGAAATTATTTCTAGCAAAGGAAATAATAACTTTTTCAGTCAGCTTTGTGTTATTGTGACAAAATACCTGAGATGAGCAATGTAAAAGAAAAAAAAGGTTATTTTGGCCTTTAGTATCAGAGGTTTCAATACATGGACACTTGTCCCTTTTGCTTTGAGCCTGTGACAGTGCAGTACCTCATGGCAGGAGCAAATTGCATAAGAGGTCTATTTACCTCATGGTACCTGGGAAGCAGAGAGAGGGAGAGGAAGGGAAGAGGTCCCACTATTCCCTCTAAAGGCACGCCACCCATGACCTAACTTCCTTCTACTAGGCCCTACCTCCTAAAGATTCCACCACCTCCCAAATTACCACAGGTAGGGGGACTACACCTTCAACATGGACCTTTGGGGTATAGTCAAGGTCCAAACTAGAGCAGTAACAGATGAATTAAGAATCAGTGGATTTCTCTCACTACTTCTGTTCAACATAATGATTGAAATTTTAGTCAGAGCAGTTAGGCAAGAAAGGAAATAAAAAAGTATAAGTAGGAAAGGACAAAGTCAGATTATCACTGTTTGCAGATAATGTGATCCTATACTTAGACGATCCAAAAAGTTCTACCAGAAGGCTTCTAGAGCTAGTAAACAAATTCGGATAAGTAGCAGGATACAAAATCAACAAACAAAAAATTAAAATAGTTTTTCTATAAACCAATAATGATTTACTAAAAAAGAAATCAGGAAGTAAATCTATTTACAATAGCCTCAAGCAAACAAGCAATAAAACAAAAACGTAGGAATAAATTTAACTAGGGAGGTCAAACACTTGTACAGTGAAAATTATGAGACACTGAAGAAAGAAATAGAAAAAGACACTAGAAAATTCAAAGACTTTCCATGTGCATGGATACATAATAAATATTGTTAAAGTGGTCGTATTACCAAAAACAAGATTCAATGCAGTCCCCATCAGAATACTAATGACATTCTTCCAATACCTAGAGAAAAAAAAAAACAGTCTTAAAATTCATGTGGTGGAATACAAGACCCAGAATAGCAAAGGAATTCTTAAAAAAAAAAAAAAATGCTGGAGGCATCACAGTACCCTGCTTCAAATTATGCCACAGAGCTGTAGTCACCAAAGCTGCATGGTACTTGTATAAAAGTACACACACATATCCATGGAACAGAATAGAAGACACAGAGACAGACCCACCCAGATACAGTCATCTCATCTTTGATAAAGATGCCCGAAACATACATTGAAGAAAAGACAGCCTCTTTTAGCAACTGGTGCTGAGACAACTGAATATATGCATGTAGAAGAATGACATTAGATCTCTATCTCTAACCCTGCACAAAAGTCAACTTTAAGTGGATCAAAGACCAAGGGAATAGGCCCAAAACTTTGCCACTCCTAGAAGAAAATATAAGGTCAACACACCAACATGTAGGCACAGGCAATGACTTCCTCAGTAGGACTCCTAAAGCTTAGGAAATAATGCTCAAAATTAATAAATTTGGATGGTGTAAAATTAAAAATGTTTCTGTACAGCAAGGGAAACAGTAAGAGCACGAAGAGAGATTCTACAGAATGGGAGAAAATCTTTGCTAGTTACTTTTCTGACAGAGGACTAATACCCAGAATATATAAAGAACTGAAAAAAGTTATCACCAAAAACCAAGAAACAAAAATAAAATAAAAACAAAAAACATAATCAATAAATGGGAAAATGAACTAAACATACTTCTGAAAAATAGAAATACAAATGACCAACACATATATGAAAAATATTTCAATATCTTTAGTAATCTGGGAAATGTAAATAAAAACTATATTGAGATTTCATCTTATTCAATTAAAATGGCAGCCATTAAGATTATGAATAATAATAAATATTGGAGAGGATGTGGGAGAAAAGGAACTCTTATACACTGTTGGTGGGACTGTAAATTAGTACAACCACTATTAGAAATCATTGTGAAGGTTCCTCAGAACACTAGTAATGGAACCATCATATGACCCAGCTATATCATTCCTTAGTATTTATTCTAAAGAATTCAATTCAGGGCCGGGGTTGTGACTCAGTGGTAGAGCACTTGCCTAGCACTTGTGAGGCCCTGGGTTCGATTCTCAGCACCACATATAAATAAATAAAATGAAGGTTTATTGACAACCAAAAAAAAAAGAGAATTCAAGTCAGCATCCTGTAGTAATACATGCATACCATATTTATATCAGCACAATTCACAACAGCGAAATTATGGGACCAGCCTAGGTGTCATATCAGTGGGTGCATGGATAAAGAAAAGGTGGTATATATACACAGTGGAGTTTTATTCGCTATAAAGAAGAATGAAATTGTGGCATTTGTAGGAAAATGGATGGAACTAGAAAACATCATGTTAAGCAAGGTAAGTCAAACTAAGAAGGTCAAGGGTTTTCTCTCATGCGGAGGCTAGAGATGGGAGCCTGTGTTTCTGTCAACCTAGGTTCCTTTAGCCATGAAGAAGAATGAAATTGTGGCATTTGTAGGAAAATGGATGGAAGTTTGAGATTATTTTATTGAATGAAATAAAGCCAAATTCAGTAAGTCAAGGTTCGTATGTTTTCTTTCATATGTGAAAGCTAGAGAGATAAAGGGGAGAGGAGAGCGGGGAGGAAAATTATGAAAATAGAAAGGAGGCAAATAGAGTAGAGGAAGGGAACCCGGGGGAGGGGTGGAGGAGAGGTATTAGGGAATGAAATTGACCAAATTATATTGTTCTATTGTGTGCATATATAAATATGTAACAGTGAATCCCACTATTATGTATAATTATAATGCACCAATAAAAAAAAAAAAAAACCAACGAATCAGTGGACTGTTCCAGGAATGGCTTCAAGGCAGAAAAGAAGAATTTCATATCCCAAGAGAATCTGGTGTATAGCCCAAGGGGTCTTACCTTCAGAACAAATTATCTTTGGTGGCTTGTGTTTGATCTCAGTTCATAAAGTTTATATTCTCTATAGCTATTTGTTTTAATATAAAGACAATAGTGGATTTTGTTTTCAAAACTGAGTATTCACATTGCTATTTATATTTCTAGAAAATGCCCACCATTCATCCTGTAGCCACCCAGCACAGTGATGTGTGCTCCAAGGGTGCTCAGTGGCCAGCTTGCAGGCGACCAGCAAGGGATACTAACATGCAAAGTAGGAATTGAAATCTTTATTGTATTTTACAATGAAGTATTATATATATATTTTTTAACACAGAGGGGTTCAAAAAGTAAATAATAAGTGGCTTAGCATCTTCCTGCCCTGATAATCCTCGTTGAAATATACAAAGACAATGTGTTAAAGAAAATTAAAAAGTTAAACAGGACTAACAGAACAAATGAAACAAAAATGACCTCCACCCCAGTCCCTTTCAACAAATTTAATCACGGGTGGGATGTGTTTTGTAATCCCTCTGAGAAAGATATTGTGTGTTTATACTGTCTCTGTGTGTACATATTTATTTACACAATGGGAATTATACACATTGTTTTGAAACTTGCTTTTTCACTTAATATATCTTGACCTGTTTTCATTCGTATCAGTGTATGCAGATCATCTTGTAAGTGGTTGTAGAATATTCCTTAGTAATTCTAGATTTTATTTAACTAACTTGATTGCTGTGTAGCAATGGCAAGTCTCAAACATTATGCCATTATCTCCCTGTATCATAACAGGAAAACAGGATGTTGTGAAAAAGATTCTTAGATTGGATGGGAGACTGAAAATCTGAAATTTGAAATGGGAGACAGAAATCTAGATTTGTCATTGCTTTGTAGTACCTACCACATGTGAGATCCAGTCTTCTCTGCCTGCCTGTTCTTGGATTTTGCCAAATATAGAATAACTTAGTAAAAGAGGTAGACTTTGGACTTTCTTGGGCAATCCTGCTTATTTCATTGATTCAGTTATTAAACATATATATGCTTATGAAGAGCTTCCTTGCTTTCCTTAGAATACTTTTGACTCTGGTGGGGCAGGGAGGCATGTCTGTAGGTCATTTCAATATCATACGACAAACTCTATGGCAGAGATAAGTTTAACATGTTCTAGCAGAAGGCCTGGGGGGCATTTAGTCCACCTGGAAGTGAGATGCATGTTTGTGCTAAAGAATGATGCCCAACATTTGCAGGTAAATGGATGGAGTTGGAGAATATAATGCTAAGTGAAGTTAGCCAATCCTAAAAAACCAAATGCCAAATGTTTTCTCTGATATAAGGAGGCTGATTCATAAGGAGGTTGGGGGGAGCATAGGAGGATTAGATGAACTCTAGATAGGGCAAAGGGGTGGGAGGGGATGGGAGGAGGCATAGAGCTGGAAAGACAGTGGAATGAGATGGACATCATTACCCTAAGTACATGTATGAAGACACAAATGGTGTGACTCTGTATACAGCCAGAGATATGAAGAGTTGTGCTCTATATATGTAATATGAATTGTAATGCATTCTCCTGTCATATATAACAAATTAGAATAACTTTTTTTTTTTAAAGTATGAGGCCCAAGCTGAGTTGCAAGATAGGTCAGAGTCACCAGGTAGAGGAGGGGAAAGGGCATTTCAGCTCAGGGAGCAAAGAGGTAAGAAGTAGCATGAAGAGTATGGGGAAACTGTAAGAGGTTTAGTTTTCAAAAGATAAAAGTTGAGGCAGGAAGTGAGATGAACAGAGACCTATTCATGGAGGGCCTTGTGCAACCATGTTATTCGTGATCGTTAAGCCAATAGATATGCATGTCTTTTACGTAATAATAAAATACTCTATTATTATTCTTCAGAACTCTAGAAATCATAATTCTCTAATTTGCTACAACTGTAAAATTGAGCCAACTATTAACTTAATTTCGAGCCCAGGATCCTTGGTTTAGTCTGATTTCACATGGTCTTCAGAGCACCTGGGACAATAAGCGACCATTTTACAAAAGTTCACCAGAGTTGACTGCATGGGAGAACAGCACAACAGAGGGAGCTCAAATCCATCTCCACTGTCAGGAAAAAAGCAAGAAGGAGTTGGCCTGCAGTGTCTTTGAGGGCCCAAGATGTCCCATCACTGGCACCACTGTCCTGTCAGAAAATATAGGAACATAGCCAACACACATATGTGTTGGATACAAAAGAGAGTTGGACAGAATCTGGGTGTGATGATCCCATCTCATTAACAGAAGTTAATACTTATTTTACTTTGACTTCTGAGTCTCTTTACTTCTAGTATTTCCATATTTCCTTAAATGCTAGTTATCAAGTATAAGGTTAATGAAAAGCACTGGAGAGAATACAGGATCTCAAAGGAAAGACCTCATTACTTTATTAAAAGGAGAGAAAAATTAATTTTATGCACAAAATAGGGTCAAGACTGTTATGGAGAAGTACATTTTGTAGGAAGGAAAGAAGCGTTCCCTGTTGATCTCACCACAATTCACTTATTTATATCTTTTTATTTCTCTCCATACATAAAACTTTCTTGGAATCATCCATAATGGAATTCCAGGAAGATGTGTGAAATATGTGCTATAGTTTACAGTTGTCATCTGTAATGTTTTATTTAGCTGAACCTTTTTCTTTAATTTTCCCTCCACTGCTCCCAATACAACACAAAACACCATATGCCATTGTCCCTGTTAGGAAGCAAAGGTCTCCCTGGCCTGTGTCTGTGCCTTCGTTTATGCCACAGAGGAGCTGTGGTCCAGTGCCATCTTTTATTGATAGGGCCAGCAAAGGAGAAATCTAATGAAATTATCAAAGCTTTGAATTAATTATGACCTGGAAGAGGAGAGCTGAGCTCTCTGGAGCCAGGGATCTCATTACCCATTCACTCTCATTGCCTCCTCTTCTGGAGCAGAAGGCATTTCAGCTGCAGCTCTTAGCCTGGGCTTTGGACTTTATTCAAACTTACTAAACTGACATCCTCCTTTTACTACAGTGAGGCTGATAATGTCCACGATGATTAATTTAGCTCTGCTCTGGATCTGCTGGAGATGTAAATAGGTTTTCTCTACCTACCCTTCCTTTTCCCTTTTCCTATTTTTCCCCTTATTTTCTTTCATCAAATTGGATGTTATACGGTTTTTCTTATTTTTGGGTAATGTGAGAACCTTTCAGGACTGTGGTGTAGCTTCATGGAATATAGTGATTGGTGCAAAATTAAGAGCTATATTGCATCTACTGTGTATTTCATGGATGTTTAGGTAAGCGAAAAGTCAAATATTATTCTTTGAATTTTGAGTGCCAAATTGAAGTTTTTCTTGCTTGTTTCTACTGGAGAGATTGATGGTTTAGCAATGCTCTCCTGGTCTTAACTGCATCATTCACATTTCCGAAGTGTGTTGTGTGGGAACAGATCTCCCTCATGGTTATAGTTATAGGACTTCTGCTCCCTAATAGGGAGTATTCATGTTTGCCTAAAGATTTTTTTTCCTTCTCTCACTAACATGAATTTTCTGATGCATAAATTAGCCTCTGATTGTTCTAAGTCTAGCAGCAAAATCAATAACAACAAGGTTTTGATTTACTATTGGTGAAGATTCTTTTGGTGCTGTCACACAGGTTCAGAGCATCTCATGGCAAGCCTTTCTGCCAGCTTTGAGACCCATTATTTATGAATTCCTAAGCTGCAGCTCATCTGTCTTAGTAAACTACAGGCCACTGGCAATTTTTGTAAGCAGTGACTAACTCTGCTCAATAGGGTCAATGTTTTAAGGTTTTGAGTAGTGGGGGAAGGGAAAATGATAATCTTTGCTTTTCCTATTCTTGTTTACTTTCAGTGAGCTTTTCCTCCCATTTATTTTTTCTATAGGCAGCTGCGATATTTAATTCAGCCTTTGGAAGTTTTTTGGTAAGTAAACATGGTTTAACTTTTCTATTATAACTTGTTGTGATGTTGTTTATATGAAAGATTTAGTAAAAGATGGACATTTTTTACTTTTTGGTTTATATGAAAATTCTTGAACCTTTTTATGTGCCATTATCCATACCCTAAAGAAAATTGGTTAATGAATAAAGTAAATGTCCTCTTATAATTATTTTGGAGGCTTGGATTTAATATTCTATGTAATGGATTCAAGGAATCAATTAAAACACTATGTATCTCCTTATAGAGGTTATGTCAATATATTGATCAATTAATGAGGTCTTTTAGATTATTATTATTTCGTATCATGGGACTGAGATTTTGAAAAGGAAACATGACCCAGCTGGTCAGAAAGGGAATGCTAATTTATTTGTTGACATGTCATTTATTTTGTACCTTTCACTGTCAAAGAAGCTACTGTCTTGGATACTTCTGAGAAATCTTTGTGAAAAAATTTTGACATGAGGGTATAATTAATGAGCGATTTGCAAGATAATGTAGTACATTGAGAGGTTTGAATTGAGTTAGGTTAAAAAAGATTGAAAAGTAGTTCAACTTTCATAAGCAGAACTAATATTAAGCATGTTACTTTAGCTTTTTAAAATAGATGATATAACAAAGACTTGATTTTTTGTTATGAAAGAATGGAAAAGAGACTGAATTTTCTGTTAATGTTATTATTTATATCATAAAACTTTGGTAAATTTGTGAAAATAAATTAGAACATTGTATTTTTAGGTGCATAACTCATTGACAATATGTGGTATGGTAATTTAGAAATGATTGAGAATAAAATCAGTGGGGTATGATGACCTGTTTTATATAAAATAAGTAAAATATCAATTACATATTTTGAAAATGCCCTTTATGTCACCTATTATTGTATTGTATGTAACTAAATTTAGTTAAAGCTTCTAAACACACTGCTACATGGTGCTCCATAGCTTTTAATGTCTATAGCCCTACAGAACTTTTAATGGTGTAGCTTTCACAAAGTGCATGATATTTTACTTGAGCAGTAATGTTTCTAGTGATGCTGTTATTATTGGATTTTAGAGAAGTAATAAAGCCTATTTTTAAAAGAGATCTCTTATTCTACTTACTTTAGACTCAGTAATATTTTGTCAAATCATTCTTTCTTGTGTCCAAGTGTTATTACCTATGTTGTCCCAGTTGTTTGGCAGAATAATATCTATAAAATATGATTTTTCTGGAAGCCAACGTTTGTATGGTTTGAAATTGTACATATGCACCACAAAACATGGCTTCTTGAGTTAGGGGCTCTTAGGCTTGAAAATGTCAAGGCTAACTGATAAAGTAAAACTCAGGCAATTGTCTGAAGCAAAGTTTATTGTCCCTTCATTGGAGGACAGCTTACTAAGGATAATTTGAACTTCACACCGACTGTCTGAGCCTATAATGATATTTTCCTGCCAGGCCCAGTTGTTCAGTAAGGTCCTGTGAGGTAAACCTCCATCCAGAGTTTCTTTAGGAGTTTATTATTGCTCCTTCACTTTAAGAAGTTGTGTATTCCCATTCCTTAATCTCCTCCTCTTTTTCCTTTCTTTACTTTCATTTCTTACCTTAATACAGTTAATCAATCAAAAGTATTTATTGATCTCCTGCCACACAGAGGTAGTTTTCTGGTAGCTGTGGAAAGGTACAAAGAAATATGAGGTATATCCCACTAGGTTGTGGAGGTGACACATAGTGAAAGAAACAAAAGATGTTGCTGAGGTGTAGATTGTCAGATGAAGAGCAGAGGCAGTGAGCACTCTGAATTCAGGGGCCTCACAGACCAGATTTCTTTGATCTGGGCCTTGAAATACTGGTAGGACTTGGTGGCCTTCTACGAGGAAATGGCACCAGCAGAGACCCAGAGGCAGAAATGCCTTTCCCACTTCCCTCTCCCATTCCTTCCCCTCCTCTTTCTTTCCCAAAGCTGAAAATGACCGAGAGAGTCTGAGAATGGAAATGGTGATTGGATATATTTTGCTTCAGTGTTTGTAAGGAAAATAATTCTATTTCTTCCCCCATTCTTTGACAAGTAATAGCAAACCTTGGATTTTGAAATACATGTGGGTCCAAACTGTATAAGTGAGCATTAGGTTCAACTTCTTTAATAGTAATCCCTTTACAAATGACAGTGGCTTATACAAGATAAAGATCTGTTTCCCTATTATATAAAGTCTGTGGGAAGGCTGTCCAAACATGGTATAGCAACTTGCTAGTCAAGACTCCTGTCTTTCTCTTCTACCATTCGCAGCATGCAGCGTCCTTCCTCTGTTGCCTCATGGTCCAGGGTAGTTGCTGTAGCTCCAGCCAAAACATCTGGATAGTAAGGAAAAGTAGTGGAAAAGGACAGAGAGCCCCCTAAGGGCCAAGTCTTCTTTCTTTAAACAGCATTCCTGGAATTCCAACACCATACTTGCATTAATATCATGGTGTTATAGTTACTTGGGAATTTTCTATATGAATGGAAGCTAACCCCCCTCTCCTTAAAATGTATGATTACGAGTCGTAGTATTTTAGGAGTTTCTGGAGTCAGACTATCTGGGTTTAGATCCTCGCTTGACTGAATACCAGACTGACCAGATGCCCTTCCCTATGTATAAAATGGCGTATGATAGTACCCACATAGAGAGTGTGGTGAGGCTAAAGTGCTATAATCTATAGCAAGTGCTTGTATGATGTGATAAAAATCGCTTTGAGTGATTTTTCTCTGATTAGGAGCAACGATTCATGTTATATATTCATATTAGAATTTGAAAAGTGTATTTTTTTCAGATTACCAAAACTTTGAATGAAAGGCCTTTAATAGAAGAATTTTTGAAGAAAGAACTCTGAGGGTGTTCTTGTTGATTTTCAGGCATCTGGGTATACCAAATAAAATACTGTACATATTTATAGCTAGTTTAATAATGTCCCAGGTCTAATTAAAACACAGTGTTTTTAAAAAGTAATTGATGCAGAAAATTGTTTTTTTTAAAGAAATGTAGCTAGACTGGTAATAACTAATGATAGATGAATTCAATTTACATAAATTTCAGACCAAGAGAATATTTTAAAATTGTGCCACAGAGGATTGCTTAAGTTAAGAAGTTAATGTCATTATCTCTTCCTCTCATTTAAATTGTTCAGTTTATAATAATTGTGGAACATAATAAGTGATTTGAGATTTCCTTCTTGATGATGCTTTAATAAAATTTGATAGTCAAGTGCACCCTGAAATGCTATCAAAATTTATATACATATACACTTTGTGTATGTAAAACCATGTGTTTCAGGTTCAGTCATCTTACATATTAAAACTCCCCATCAGAAGAAGGGTTGTTTGCTTGTTTAGATATTGGCAAGTTTTTGAAAAAATTCCAGTTGAGAAATTATTTTCCAAAGGTTTAACATGGTTAAATAATTTTTTCCCAAAACCAAATATAGATCACATTATTTGTTAGCATTTAGCATTTTTTTTTGTTTGTTTGGAGGTTAAATTCGGTGTTTCCATGTCTCCCAAGACTTACAGATTAAAGATTAAAAGGAAAAGAAAGAACATTTCTTGTTGGATTACTCAGCCTATTTTGTTATTTGTGGTGACTCCTGATCTTAAAGAGAAACCCTAGTGAGTGACAAAGTTAGTCGTGCTGTTGCCTTTCCAGTAACCGGTGTTATACAACACTGGAGCAATCCACGGCAACACAGATGTAAGGATTTCTGAAACCGCAGCAAAGAGTCAGAAGAGAGGTTTGACCACCTTGTGAATGCATAACAGCTGGTCTCATAAAGACCTATGAATCACTGTTTGCTTTCTTCATTTAAAATGTCAAAAAAATGGGTTTATTTCACTTTTTTTTTTTAATACCCACTGCTACAACTAGCAGGCTATTGTACCATGAACATTCCTCCTTACAAGCAAGGCCAAGGTTAAAAAGAACTCCTTCCCTTGAGCTGAGGGACTAGCCAGCACAGTTCTTCCTTCACCTGTCTGTTTTCTTTCTTTGCTTTGGCTGGTTCCCCCATCACTGCCCAGCTTTGTAAAAAGATTTGAATAGTTAACTGATGTTATGGAAGTTGCTGGAAGAAAGGAAGTTGCAAACACTAATGCCACATTTTAATAACTTGAGATGTATATTTATTCCCTCATTCTTCCTTTCTTCTTCCAAAATACACTCAGCCACATTGAGAATGTTGGAAAGGAAGCATGTTAACTTTGCTGCATGACACTGCTTTTTAACAATTGGAGCAAGAATCTCAGATGTGAACTCAGAGGCATAAGGGTGGTACAAGACAAGACACGGTTTTTCTTCCACCTAAGTCTAGAATGTAAGTCATTTGTGGTTTTGGAGTATTTCATTTTGTGCAATAATGAGAACTATGCTGATTTTGTTGTTGTTTAATTTTCTTAAAATCCCAACCACTCCAAATTATTCACTTAGGATTTTGCCCCTCCCCAGTTCATGACTTCTTTAAAATTTTTATTTTTATTCAACTTAAATGCCAGAAAAAACAACTTCTTTGTTAACTGGTGTTTAGTGTCACCATGTAGAATACTGTTTCAAGTTCATCCTTGTACTGATGAGGACTCAACACCACCAGAGTTTGAATGGCCCACCTGGTCTTTAAAACTTGTCTTTTGAACTATGTTCAGATCAATGGATGCTGTTTTCCACCTTACAGAACAGAAATCCCATCATGCCATGCATTTCATTTGACCACCTTTTGGGGCAGATGAATATTATGAGAGCTGAACTAGTCTTAGCAGACTACTTTTCCTTTTAAAAATACTGTTGGTTTAATTTGCAGTGTGGCACAAATAGGAAAATAGGAGAGGAAATCAGCACACATATACTCAGAGCCCATTAGGTTCAAGACATATTTCTAGATACTGAAGCAAGACATAGAATAGAAATATGTGAAAAAATAAGTAACAAGAAGTGATTTAAGAAAGGGGGAGGACAGGAACTGCCTTCAATGCAGCGTTTTCCAATGTTCAGGCACCACGATGGCTTCTGTCATGTCAGCCCACTGTTTGTTGAATAAGATCCACTTTTTAAACCATTTCAAGTCAAAATATCAACACTATAAATAAAAAAAAATCTTTTCATGAATAGAAGCTTACTGAAATTAAATCAAATGGGGAATAGAAGCTACTATTACTCTGTAGCTCTGCTCTGCCATCTACACAGGCTGTCTGGGGCCTACCCTCCTTTTGATAAAGCTGAAATTAGCACAGTACCAAATCAAGACTTTCCATCTCTGAACTCTGCAGGTTTGAAAGGGATTCGAAAAGAGAGTAAGTTTAATGACTAATTCTGACAGTGTGTCCTTTGAGTCGCTTTGCTTTGCCTTACAATTTGGGCAGCAGTGTTCTTAGAGGTCATTTCTCAGTCACTTCATCCAAGAGGTGAGTGACACTATTTGGGAGAGGCAGAGAGGAAACTCCAGGAATCAGGGCCTCTGGCAGTCTGAAGATGCTCATGTCTCTTTCACTGGAGCATTTTCTGTTTAACACTTGACTAGAAAAGCAGAATGCACACCATGTTTAGTTAAAAATGTGCTATAATGCTGCAGGAAGGAAGACCCTGCAATAGCCATGCTTGGATTTAGTTTTTAAACAAACTCTTATCTGAAGTATAGTCATTGTAAGTAAAAAAAAATGGCCTCATTACTCAATAAAAATGTATGGAATCTTTACCTACTCCATTTTAGCAGCATAGTGCTCCCTGTGCTGTCTGACAGGACTTGTGTAGCAGTAAATGCATTAGTCACAGTGACCATTTTTCTTGCAAATTTGTGACACAGATTTAATTATATGAATGACCAGCAACTTACAAATCTAATTTTGGTGGAGGCTGAGGCAAATTTTTTTTTATTTTAATAATGATGGATTTTTTAAAGCAATGATTTCATTACTATTTAAAGAAATCTACTGGTGTAGAACTAGCCAATTGACTGGAGTTATTTTATTACCCTTTAACAAATGCCATGTACTTTCATGTTTATTTTTATTAATTTTTAAAATGTCATCATTCTCAAATTGGAAAAATATTTGCTCCTATACCCCTTTGGGTAACAATAAATAAGTATAAATTATTCTGGGCCAAGATATTTGTAAAGGGCCTTCTAAGAAACATGATCCTAGTAGTTGGTTAGAACCAAAATTAAATTTCCTTAATTTGAATCCAGTCCACTTGGAATTGCTTCATTATGGACTGAAGTAGGAGGGGCCCACCAACTATTAGCTGACAGTAATAATGTGACAGATAGTTCACATTTTCTGGCTTCTGTTTCCCCAAACTGAAAGTTTACCATGGTTAATCTATTTATTGAGTTAATATTTTGGGGATCTTGGCATAATAACATAGTTAGCCAAACAGTGTAGGTTTCTGCCTACACAGCAATACAGACTCTTAAAGTGAGAAAGTCAAATCCCAATTAGGGTATGGGTGGAGGGGGGGCAGGTAGAGAGAGAGTATTAAATATTTGCTTAAAACTTCTTAAACATTTTTCCACTATTGCTATATCATTGACTCATATTTTTGATTGACAGAAACTTATAAATTCAGGTCAAATTTATTGAGGTATAACTTTTATACAGAAAAATTTACTTTAGGCATACAGTACTAAGCTTTAACAAAGGCACACAGACATGCAACAGTCACTTCATTCAAGGCAAAGGAGAGTTCAATATTTCAGAAAGTTTCTTCTTGCCCTCTTGTAGTCAATTCCCTCCCTCTTTCTTAGCCTCTGAAGTTTTTCCCTAGCAGCAGGCAGGCAGTTGGAAGCATGAGACATAAAAGAAAATACAGATTAAACTCAATTTATTTAAAGTTTAGATCTTCTGCTCTTGAAATTCACTGTTAAGAAAAGGTAGAAAGAAGCTACAAATTGGAAGAAGCTACTTGTAAAATACATATCTGACAAATGAGCGGTGTTCAAAAGACATTTCAAAACCTCATTATAAGAAAATAAGCAACCCAATTAACAAATGGGTAAGAAATTTGAAAAGACACTTCACCAAAGAAGATATATAGGCAAATAAGCATATTAAAAATATACAACATTACTAATTATTAGGGAAACACAAAATTATACTGACATGTCTATATAGCTCTTGGAATGGCTAAAATAAATGCATATTGCTAATACCAAGGGCTGGCAAGGATATGGAGCAACTGGATTCTTTATGTATTTACTCTTGGGATATAACATCTTGGGATATTCTTGTGCAAAACAGTTTGGTAGTTTCTGATAATGTTAACATACTTACCATATCAGCAATCCCATGCCTAGGTATTTCTCCAAAAGAAATGGAAATACGTGTCTATGCCAGAACTTGTAAATAAATATTCATAGCAACTTTTTTCTGTATACAAATATTCATAGTGACTGTATTCATAATCAACAAATATAAAAACACTATTAGTCAGCTTCCTATTCACTATAACAAAATAACTGAGATAATTAACTTACAAAGAAAAAAGGATTATTTTGGCTTACAGTTTTAGAAGTTCTAGTCCATGGCTGAGCAAACCCATCTCTTTTAGGCCTTGGGTAGAAGTGCCACATAGGAATAAAAGGGAGCATGTGGCAGAGTAAACTGCTCTCCTCATGGCAAAAAAGAAAGAATAAGGGGATCTGGTATCATAATCTCCTTTAAGGGCATGTCCCCAATGACCTAAGGGCTCCCTTTAAGCCCCTCCTAGAGGTTCACAGCACCTCCCAATAGTACCACCCAAAGGATCAAATCTTTAATACACAGGCCTTCGGGGGATATTCAACATTCAAAGTATAGCACAACCCAAAGTTCATCAACTTATAAATGAATGAACAATGCAATACTACTTAGCAAAAGAAGTAGATTCAAAACATTTACACTAGCCATTCCAATCATATGGCTATGGAAAAGGAAAAAGTATAGGGACAGGGAAAAAATTCCCTACCATAGTGTCAGACAAAGCCCACATTTTCTTTTAGTTTTATAGTCAAAATGCATATCTGATATATGTTGAAAGGCAAAACCCATCATCTGGGGGTTCTGTAGATACAAGTAATAGTTTGGAAGTGCCTCTTCTGATGGTGAAACCATTGGTTAATGAATTGAATCTGTTTGTTGCTGCCTTTACTGGTATTTTTCCCATGAAAGTCCAGCCTCATCGTGTTATTCTCACATCTGCATAGTGATAATATGCTTGTCTCTGAAAATAATTGGATCAGTATTCATGACTGTTAAAAATTATTTCTCTATCTTAAGATATTACACATGACATTAATACAATTACTTAAGATAAAATTGTTTGTATGGAACGTAAAATGAAGATGAACATAGAAGAGTAATTGAAAATTCTAGAAACCTCATTTTGATCTCTATCCATTTAATTTGCAAATATTCACATAAATTAACAGTAAAATTTGGAAAATTATGCACTTAGGTGAATGGAGGTTCCGATAATAGAGGACTTTAATAAAACAAAATGTATTGTGAGGTTAGTATTTATAAAATGTATATCTTCTGAGCTTAGAGTTTATATATTTTCTTTATTTTTTGTTATAACTACACTTGTGTTTATTTTTCCATTGTAGCTTTTTTGGTGATGTTTCTAATAAGTGTAGTAATTAAATTTAAAATGCTGTGTTTATAGTTCAACTTTATAATACTGCTTGGTCTACCAGTCAAGACTTATTTTTTTTTTTAATCTTTTGGGCAATTCTCTTATAAGTAGTTATTTTCTAAAATGTTCTTAGTTTTCCCTTGAAAGCTTAAGTTAATATGTTTATGCATTTGCTTAGGAGGGGTAATGTTTATAAATATCGTTGTGCTTTGGTCATTTCCAAGAGCTAAGGTGATGAATCCTATCTTCTTTCTCATTATCTTCACAAGGGTCTAAGACAGACTGTCATCACATACTACTTTTACATGTCCCCTCCATGCCCCAGTGCCTTCAGTTGGCTCTTAATAGCCCTCCACAAGATGGACCTTTCAAGGGTCCTCCCTGTTTCGAACTCTCTTTTTTGTCTTCAGTGTATTTCATCCTCATATTAACTCTTGATTCACTCTCCTTCTTTCTTCCAGCACTTGGGCATTTGCTTTGCTCACCTCATAGTTGCACGTCTCTGTCCTCCATTATTCTAGCCATCTCTCAAAGCCTCTTTTAAAAGTAATTTCTCAGGCTGGGGATATAGCTCAATTGGTAGTGTGCTTGCCATGCATGCACAAGGCCCTGGGTTCAATCTCCAGCACCACTTAAAAAAAAAAAAAAAGTAATTTCTCTTGCTTTTAAAAAAATGCTTATTTAATGTATAGAATGTGGATTTCTCTGTTTTGCTATAATGAAATAACTGAGGCTAGGTAACTTAATAAAGAAAAGAAGCTTATCTGACACAGAATAAGTGCTCAAAAATATTTGTTAAATAAATAGAAATAATTCATTTAAAATATCTTCTATATAGCCAGGTATGGTGACATCTACTTGTAATTCCAGTGACTAGGGAGGCTGAGGCAAGAAGATCACAAAGTGCAAAGCCAGCCTCAGCAATATAGCAAGGCCCTAAGTAACTTAGTGAGACACTGTCTCAAAATTTAAAAACATAAATAAATAAAAAAGGGCTGAGGACGTTACTCAGTGGTTAAGTGCCTCTGGGTTAATCACTGGCATGCATGCATGCATGCATTAATAAATAAATAAAATGCACCTCAAATGTATGTTCATTTATTAAAATTATATGTTGAATTAATTCAACAAAAATCCCGATGTCACTTTGGTTGGTCACCTACTGAACTATGTTAAAGTGATTTTACTTTGTTTTTACGATGTTAAAATGATTTTAGATCGTGAGCTTTTAAACTTCTATAAAACATGGACTACAGCCATAAACATTTGTATTGCTTTACCATCACATGTTGATTGAGAATTGGGGTAAAAATTCATTCCCACATTTTATTTGATATTGGATGATTTATAAGATTTTCTTCTAATAATAATCTCTGCGAAATAGATTAAGTCAGATTATTCCTACATAATAGATTACTAATCCATATGCCCTTATCATTGAAATTATTGATTTTAAATATCAGAAAGTTTTCCATAAAGATTACTATATATGTGATCACTACATATATAGCTAGAGATTTTCTAATAAAATGTTAAAACAGGTGAATGCCATTATATACATTATAGAGAATTGTTACACTCTTGGTAATGAAAGAACTACTGTTTTAAAGTTAAATTTAAGCTTTAACAATTTGTGAAATAGATCATATAGTCAAATTGACCAGTGAAAGCTGAATTTTTGGACAGTACTGAAAAAAAAAAACAGTATCTCAGAGAAAAATTACATGTTTGAAAGATTAAATAATCAATTCAGTAGTGTGTAAAAGCTAGATAAAAATCATATCTAAGAGGCACTCGAAGTACTTAGAAAATGGAAAAAGGGGTGGAGAGGAAAGGTAAAGAAAAAAACCCAAGGTGATAGTGAGGAACCAGATAACTTGAACTTGCCACATGATATGAGAGCAAATGGAAGCTAATGCAGTTCCTTCTTTAGAAGCATCATGTTACATACAGAGTTTTGCAGTTGAGTTTGGTAGATTCATAGCTCAGAGTATTGCTTTGACTTTTGTCTTACCATTTTATTAGAGGTTAAATTTTGTTAAATGAGAAAATAATTTGTGACTGCTGGAGGAGCTTTGGAGAGTGATATATATCTTTATATAAAGAAGAAAAGAAGATATAGACTTTGAAGATACCCAGAGAAGGGATGTATAGTTAATCAGACGTGATTTTTAATGGGAAAGTTGGTTCTACTTTCTTATAGCATCTAACAGGCCACTCAGAATCCCTGATCAGTAGCCACTGAGGTCTATAAATTTGGAGTAGGACAGATTTTTCAAAAATTAAAATCAGCAATAGAAAAATAATATATTTTTTGTTTATTGAGAAAATAGTAGTTACTACTTTTTCTCTTCATTTACTTCTGTTTCTTTGAAGAGGAATAAATTAAGTAAGGATCATGGAAAACATTGTTCATACAGGGCCATCTTTTTTCTTTTTTTCACAGATACTTTTCCTCAAAGATAGTTGAATCCTGACTCTACAACATTAAGGATCTATAGAATTTGGCATCCACATCTCTTGTAGTTTCAGGCCAATTATTGAAGTCAAAAGGTTAAATTTTCAGCTTAAAAAAACCCTCACCAGTATAAACAACTGGTTAAAAAAGTTTCCAAACGTATTAAAGTAGAAAGCAATTCAGATTAGAAATAATTCTTCTTTTATAATAAAGTGTGTTCTGTTTTTTTTCTTCTTTTATATGAATTTCAAAGATATATTTGAAAAATAACACCAAGGTCTCCTACAAGGAATAATCTCAATAATCCTTAGTCCTAAAGCAAACTTTCCATCATATCTGCCTTTTAATTTTTTTTCCAGATTCTGTCAATCTGGTGTCATAAGCACTGTGAGTTTTCTAGAGACAAAAATATCATAAACTTTTGAATATCTCAGACAGCACTGTTGTTGCTTCTCTTAGTTTTCCTAAATGTCACTAACCTTTCATTTGTATATGAGAACTGTAAGGAGTGGGTCACCGAAGTACTTATTTTGATATATGGTTTTAAGAATCTGAACAAATCAGAAAGAGAACTCTTTCAAGAATGAGACATTGGGTTCCATAGTCCTTGAGGAAGTTTTTCTTTGTCTGCTGGAGATAACTCTGGCACCCCAACATCTGTGAGCTCTTCTCCCTTGGCTTTGGTGACAGCAGATGTCATCCCCAAGTGAAATCGTTTCCAGTACCGTCATCGTTCTTTTCCATCATCTATTTGAATCCTTTTACATTTTCAAGGTACCGAGCTCTTCACTGTCGGGGACACAGGTGTCATACACTTTGTACATTTACTACGGTCCTTTTCAGAAACTGATTCTGTAACTCCATCTCCCAGGAATGGACTAAGTTATTCCTACTCAGATAATGATATATAAAGCAAGTAACCAGTTTATTAATTAAGTGGAAAAATAATTATGGGAAAATCTTAAGAAATTCGAGTTGTTGCATTCTCTCTTCATGGTTCATTCACATGAGAAGTATTTTAACAAGAAGTTTATTTGGTGAGAACGGGATTAGAGAAAGTTGACATAGGGAGATAGTTCCCAAGTTTGATTCTATCGGGCTCTTGTAAATGGATGTGTCTGGCTCCATAACAGGGGTATGTTACCCTTGGAAACAGGTCCATCATTTGGACCAGGGATATTCTTTCCTAGATGATGCTTAGAGATAGGTGTTCTTAATACTGGATTTTAAGTGTGTTCTCTTTTCCATTGCTGACTGCTTTCCCTTTTTATTGACTCACTGTACCTTAAAGTAGTGTCTTGCTGACATTGAAACCTTCCTGGTTTGCATGTGTCTGCTGTAAAGGCAGTTCCTTTATTTTGCAGTTCAGGAAGGGGAAGACAGTTGAATGCTATCATTTCATATCATTCATAGCTGCACTGACTAATTTGGTAGCCACATGGCAGTTTGACTAGGTATTTAAAGTTAAACTGATAGAAATTAAATTAAACTTTAGTTCCTCAGTCACACTAGCCACTTATGACTGGTGGCTACAGCATTGAACAGCTTAAAGTGTTGAACATTTTTATCGTTGCAAAAGGTTCTGTTGGATAGCACTGAAATGTTTATTATTACAAACTATTTTGCAAATATAAGTATAATTTGGTGTCTACTTTTATATGTCTTTATTTTTTAATGTTTATTTCAGGTAATAGCCCAACTTTCCACTCAGATCTTCTTATAGTGACTCAGCCGTACTCCCATGTCCGGCTTGCAGGGATTTATTGTTCGGATACTACCTGGTGCAGTATTCAGCATTTTGCCTTATGAAAAGTGCTCATGAATTTAATTTGCAGTTCCCCTTTAGTTTACTGAGAGGACTATTTTCTTGAGGATATTAGAAAAAAAATCCAGTGCATAGCCAAACTTTTTTAGTGGTTAAATTCCAATAAATATATATATTTTAGCTTTTCATAATGGTAGATTGCTTTTCTCCCCCAACACTGTGCTTATTTTGATCAACTACTAATACTCTTAGAAAATGTTTACAGTCTCAGGAAAATAAATAAACTAATAAATAAGACTTGGGAAACAGATGATATTACAGCTAACATCCCACAAGTTAGTTTATTTTCAGAATCTGAATATTTTTACTTTGTGCCTTCCTCTGTATTCATGGTACTATTATATTTTTTAATCGAATCTACTAACCATCAAAAACTACTTTTTAGTAGTAGTGGTCTCTTACGTGGCAGTTTGACTAGGTCAGTGATCTTCTGACTTTTGGATTTCACTGATCAGTAAAAGTTCAAAAGAAATTTTAGTAAATGCCCAGTGTTTTCAGTTCTTTATGTTGATAATTAAGAACTACCATTTGTTATTATAATTTTTGAAAGAATATTTAAGCCTAAAACCTAAAGGATATATTTCAGAGTAACTTTAATGAACAGCTTTCTGACAGTCTGACTGTTCTTCTTACCTTTCCTATTCTATTCCTTTCAGGCATTGAATAGTCCCAAACCTAAGCTCTTCATTGTAGAAATTACCAATTTTTGTTGGATTTTTTTTGTTTACCTCTTTGATCTTCTTACCACCCCTCTTTAGGGGTTTGAATACTGATTTTGATTTAAAGTTAGGCAAATACTATCTCTAGTCACAGAAATCCTGTGTTGTAGTCCACGCTGGTCAGAACATTTGACAAAATGGCAATTTATCAAAAAGTTAAAAACAGTCTTACCTATGCTGATTTTTATTCTTATTTTCATTTTTCTAATTCATACCTGAGTTACGTTTGTCCAAGTTATTATTCTGTAGGGGCTCAGAAGAAATGATTTATCTTTCCAGAAATGTAGGCAGAAGAAAACAAAGGGATAAACAGAAAAAGAGAAAATAACTAATTAAGTAGATCTAGGAATCATTTTCAAAGAAAAAATGCTTAGGGACTAGGATAATTCAGCCAACTTGTCAGGAACTTAAAAGTTTTAGAAAAAAATTATAAAGTTTGTAAAAGTGCATTTTAAGGTGCCATTTAAGTTATGGACGTAATTTTTACTTGTAAAATTTTTGATGTACTTGTTGGATTTGTGAATGAATGTCTTGGAGTGTGTTTGTATAGATGTGAATGTTCATCTATATTTTTATACACAATTGTTCTTATCATTAGAAAAGATCACTTTTTATTGAGTACTTGCATTAAAGGAAATGGATCTTGGAGCTGGGAGGAATATGATGTCACCAGGCATAGATCCCAGTCTTACAGAGTGTACCCTGCAGTGATTAAGTCTTTACAGGAAGTACACATAAAAGATAAGTGGAAGAATGGATGACTGGAGAGATCTCCTAGTAGAGATGGTGTGAGACGAAATCTTGCAGAGTGGATAGATTTGGGAAAATAATGACATTCATTCCAGACTAAGGGGATATTACTGCTGTTGATTCTTGTTTTAGTCAGCTTTTTTTTTTTTTTTTCCTGCTATGACTAAAGGATCTGACCAGAACAATTGCAGAGGAGGAAAGATTATTTAGCATTCATGATTTCAGAGGTCTTAATCTGTAGAAGGCCAGCTCCATTTCTCAGGGCTGAAGGTGAGGCTGAATATCACAGCGGCAGAGGGTGATGGAGGAAAGCCAGCTCCAGATACAAAATATATACCCTATGTCCACGCCCTCATTTAACTACTTCCTCCAACTGCACCCCACCTTCCTCTAGCCCCACCCAGTTAACCCCATCAGGGAATCATTTTGTTGATTGGATTAAGACTCTGGGGGTCTGATCATTTCTCCTCTGAGAATTCTTGCATTGTCCCACACGTGAGCTTTTGGGGGACATCTCATATTCAAACCATAACATTAGTTTATGATGAATTATAATGTTACAGCCTTGTAGACAAAATATAGTATAAACCATCAGAATAACCCACAAGGAACTAATAGTTCATTGAAGGAAACCTAGTCTAATATTTGTTACAGCTGATTTTCTGTAGGAAAGTTATATTTGATATGAAAAGCTTGCAAATTCATTATTAGACTTTTTAGTTACATTTACACGTGGTTAAACTATGCTAATGTTCTTTTTAGGTTAATATTATGAATACACACATAATATTAATCTTTGCTTCTATTGAAAACTGGTTTTTCTTCTAAATAACTAAAGACTTAATTTGTTTCTATCAATATTATTGACATCATTGCAGAACCCTAATAAATTTGGTCTATGATATGGCCTCTAAATTATATTTTATAAAATCTAAGAATTAAAGAAAAAGACTGATATTTAATATAACTTATAAAATACTATACATTATTGGCAATAGCTATACCAGAGCAAAAGAAATTTTCCTTTTTGTACTTTTTTCATTTGTAAATCTATATCTTTCCTAGAGTTTTTTTTGTATTTCCATTTTCAAAGATAAATTAGATCTTGTGTGTTATTATTTTGACTTAATATTTTTAATTATTTTCAGTATTGAAGATAGTTTTCCTACTTTTTACTTATTTATTTTTTGCAGTGTTGGGGATTGAACCCAGGGCTTTGCATGTGCTAGGCAAGCGCTCTATCACTAAGCTACACCACCCAGCCCTGAAAGATATTTATTGGCTATACAACATTTCCATGCCATTGATTTCAGTTTAGTTACATTCAGTTGTGTGATGCAAAAGAATAGAAGTCACAATTTCTGTACTTAGTGTAATGGAAGAAAGAAGATGCATAAAAGTAAAGCATTTAGAGAAAAACACAATATGAAATGTGATTAACTACTTAAATGTATGATATCATCAATCAAAAAAGGGAGAGCATGATAGAGCAAAATGGCCAGGAAAGGATTCCTGGGGTATGTTAGGCATAAGGTTTTGAAAATCAAGAATAGCCTAAGTGGGAAATCAACCTGAGAGTGGATGTGTCCCCAAAAGGCAGAGACCATGCCTGTTACCTTCACTGTTATATCTCCCTGTGTATGGATAATGGCAGATACAGCACCTCGTATACAGTAGATAATCAGTATAGAATGAATGAATGAATGACATACTGGATAACAGTGGCTTACTGGATAATCAGTATAGAATATTATAGAATGTAGAATCAGTGTGGAATGAATGAATGGCTTACTGTAGTAAGCCTCTTCTTATTGATGACCTGGAGAAAAAAGGTGAGAAATCTAATGTAGAGGCTTGAATGGGAGGCTCAGCTTGCACTTGATGCCATGTAAGGTACTGCTGTTGATTTTTCAAGAAGCATATTATGTAAAGGTATATACTGGGGAAAAATGGCCTGGCAGCAATGCATTTGTTAGTAAGTGAAGGACAGAAGTGCAGGGCATTCTGAGTCCAGACAAACGATGATGAGCACTGAGCCTTTGAATACTCTTAGAAAGAAAGAGGGAAAGGAAAAATTTTCTTGGTCATTTCTTCAGTGATCTAGTGCCTCCTGTGTGCTGGGCCCTGATACAGGAGCAGTTTCACAACTAGTTTTAAAAGTTTTAAATTAAGGATGCCTTGCTTCCCAAATTTTTAAAGAGATGAAATAAGACCAAGTATCTGAAATCCTTAGTAGAGTGACCCATTAGCAAGCATTCATCAACGTTAGCTGCAATTTTTATCCAGTTTATTTTTAAAAAGGTGTATTCCCAACCTTCTCCATCCCTGTGGCCAAAACTCTGTAATCCTGTTTTGAAACTTTTTTTATCTAGTCAGTGGTATAGTATTTCTTCAAAACCTCTGGCCCTTTGAAACATTTTTTTTTCACTAGAAGTTATGAAACATTTGCAGAGTAGATCAAATAATATTAATGAGCCTTGTGTAGCCATCCCTCAACCTCAGCAGGTGCCATCTCAACCCACTCTTGTTCCCTCAACACTCCCATCCAGTCTCCCCCTCTTGGGTATTATTTTGAAGCAAGCCCCAGTATTTGTCCCTTTTTAGTAAGTGAAGGACAGAAGTGCAGAGCATTTCTCTCCAAATCTCTAATAGATAAGGACTTTTGTTTTTTAAGCATTATTGTAATGCTCTTTTCCTACTTAGATATTTATTCTGGCAGTTTTTCATGAAAGTGTCGTGGTACTGGGTGGTAGAAAGAACAGGACATGTAAAGAGCATAACGAGGTAGGGATGCCAAAGATTTTAGGATTAGTTAGTGTGGTGTTAAGAACAAAATTAGTGCATTTAGGTGAGATAATCAAAAGTCGGATTTGATACCTATTAGGTATGTGGTTTCCAGGGGTGAGCATAGCTGATTCCTGTTTTTTCTTCGTGAATGAAAGACAAATAGTTATTAAGTCAGTATAAAGGTGAGAATTCCATTCGTTCCCCCCCTACCCTGTTTTGTTTTTCTTGACTTCTTTTCTCATCCTAGACTCCAAGTCCCTGCCTATACTCTCTTACATTCCCATACATTTTCCCATATGCTTTGTAACTTCACTTTTCTATCAGTTATGTTATGTTAAAAAGTTGACTTTCTTAAAAAACATTTTGGCCCTTTTGACAATACTTGGAAATAGTGATGATTAGGCAATGAATAAACATTTAAATAGAATGGATGATAGATTTAATTTTAATTTTACACTGATTTCAGTTTAAGATCATTTTCAAAGTAAAAATGTAAAACTTTTCTGTGTACATATATGAATGTACCACAATTAATCTCCACATCATGTACAACCACAGACTGGGATCCTAATTAGAATAAGATGTACTCCAGGTTTTTATAAGTATGTCAAAATAGACTCTACTGTCATGTACATCTAAAAGAACAAATAAAATTTAAAAATATTATTATAAACAAAAATCCCATTTATCAAAGGAACACACAAATAAATGCCATTGATTCCTGAAGTTAAATTAGAACCAAAAATGTCCCTAAATGAATAACTTTAATTCTTTAAAAAAAATCCCTTCCTCTTTCTCTTTTGAAAATAGGATAAGCAATTTAGCTTTTAGGTCAAACTAGAGATTCTATTATTCTTTTTGATGCATGAGTATCATCACGTTAATACTGATTCAAGTTATATGTTTTTATCCAGAGTAAAAATTAGCCTTGTTTTTGTTCCTGATTTAAGCCTGCAGCAGATTTTCACATCAGAATTGTAAACCCTAAAAATTAGAAATTTGTATAGAAAGTGGAAATATATATGCCTAGGACTTCGGCTTTATAACACACTCACAATTATTAGCAGTGGGATCCATGCTGTTAACTGGGGACACTGTTTGAATGTTGTGTGATAATTTATAGAGTTGATTATTCCAGCCTCAAGTGGAAGCTTAGAAGAGGAGCAGCAAATGGTAAATCTTTGTCACAGTCCCTGGAGCAACATTTCCATTGGAGGCTCTGAGTTATGTGGGTCTCAACCTCTTTCCCTCCCTAGCCCTTTCTGTGGCTTGTCATCCTCCTCATCATCATTCGTTCAGATAATGTGTGTTCAGAAATCACAGGTCCCCAGGGACGAGAGAGAGGGGCGAGTCCTGTTGTAAGCAAGCTCGCTTCGAACCTTTCACCTTGCTGTCAAGGTGACAAATGTTTGTCCTTAAGGGAACACTGGAGGTTAAATCACCAGTGTTTCTCTCACTTATCTTCTTCCCCATACCCAAGCTCTTAGCCAAATTTGTAGCTAAAAGAATATCAGCAAATTAGGCTACTCTTAACCTTTATGGGTCTTATTCAGAGAGATTTTTTTGTGCATGCTCCAAGTACTAACCATATGACATACTGGTGTCTCAGTAATGAGAATTTGTGAAGTCTTTATATCAGTGCATTCTCATGTGAGGGCTTATTCAGAAAGAAAAAAATTTAGGAAAGAAATATTTAAACTTTTAGAGACAGTATTGGAAACTTTGCAAATACAATGTGATAAGGTGAGCAAATGACTTATTTTCATTTGCTAAGGGTGTACAGATTAATCACATAGATAGATGCCAAAGCTTGTGTGAATCCCAGGGATGGGAGTTGACCTAAATTTCTTCATTTCTTATTTTGGTCCATTCCACTCCATTCCATTTTCCATATACAAATTAAAATGATCCTGAAAGATATAAATTGATCATGTCATGTTTCTGCTTAAAATCTGTCAATGGCTTTCTCGAGATAAATACCAAAATTCCTTTTATGGCTTATAAGGTCTTTTGCCTTAGCTCCTTCTCCAGCTTCACTCCACATCACTTTCTTATCTCCAAGATCTGCCGTGAGAATGTAATACATGTTCACCAGTTCATTCATTAAACAAAAGAGGAAAGCTAGTGGAGCTTGCATTCTAGGGAGGAAATATTCTTAGTGTATGGTTTTACAATTTATTTGTATATATACTTCATATGGAGAAAATACAGTAATTTATCACTTCATGGGGGATTCTAAGAAAGGTGTTGTTGGGCAATTTCATTGTGGTATAAACATCATAGACTGTACTTACACAAACTAAGTTGTCACTAAGCAATATAATCTCATGGGATCACTATCATATATACATATATGCAGTCCATCATTTTCTAGAATATTTTTAGGTGGTGCATGACTGTAGGGAAAGGGAGAAGAATAGAGGAGTTGCAAATATGTAAAGAGTGATAGTTGACAGTCTCACCCATAAAAGAACATTTGAGCAGACACTTGAAGGAGGTGAGGGAACAAGCTATGGGTTATTTGGGGAAACAGTGTTCCTTACGAAGAGAATCCACAGTGCAAAGGTACTGAGGTGAGAGAGTGGCTAGAACAGAGAGAGCAGTGGAGAAAATTCAGATATGTGTGACAGGGGTCCAGATTATGTAGTTAAGGACTTTGAAAGGAATGTGGCTTTAGATTTGAATCTAAATGAGCAGAGCAGTAACATGATCTCTCTGGAGAAGCAACTGTAGAATTGAGGCAGGAGCAAGATGGCCAGGTAGGCCTTGGCTGCTGGAGTGAAGTCCGGAAAGCCTGGTGGCTCTCAGCAGGATGTAACTTCTGAGTCAAGCTCATTGTAGTCTCAGGGCATCCTCACAGGTTGTCTCCCAGATGGCTTTTACATCTCTTTATGGGACCCATGTTTAGTGACCAACTTATTTCCCAAGTTCCAGCTTGAACATCACTTCCTCAGAGAAGTGTTCTCTGACCCTCCTTTTCCAGACCAGGTGTTCTTTCTGCACTCTCCCTGCACACAGTAAGTTCCTTTTAAGGTCTAATCAGAACTTCAAATAATTATTTGTTGACCTTTTGTTTTTTTTCTTTGATGCCTCTCCTACCCTTTGAGGGCAGGAGTGAAGTCTCACATCCTAGCAGAGTTCCTCAAATGGTCAGATGAGAAGATGAATATGTTTTGAGTTTTCTGATTTACCCTTTTAAACAACTCATCTAAATTTTTTTTGGCCACAATTAATAAAATTATTTAGAAGTATGTTATATACTCTTCAATCTTCTTTAAAACTCTCTGTGGTTTAATCTTTTGTCAATGACTCCATTGGTCATTACCATGACAGTCATGCTGTGCCTCAGCTCCCATACCAACCATGCTGACCTCATGGCGTGGTCAAATGTCTTGGGTCTTTTCTACTACACTCAATGGCTCCTATACTGCAGTGCTGTCTGCTTTGGGGTGTCTGGGCTGCAGTATTGGGCATCTCCCTTGCTCTGAGTTAACCATCCTCATGCATTCAACCAGGTATCTGCCCCATGCCAGACCCTGGGCTGTGCTGTGAACATACCTGGTAGGAGGAAGAGTGTGCCTGGTAAGAGCAGCCCACTGGCCTTCATTTCTGTGGATCTGAAAAGTAGTTTGTTCAGATTGGTTTCAAAAAGGAACAGGTTCTGAGAGAGGGAGGGAGGGAGGGAGAGAGGGAGAGAGAGAGAGAGAGAGAATGCACACATGTGCCCGCTCTAGCTTGGAGAGTTTTCCTTTATGTATGTGCTCCTTGGGTCTGTATTTCTTACACATTCACAGTTTACCTATTTCAAGCCATGTTAAAATGGATTTAAAAGTATATGATACACACATATACTGCAAGTAATTTTAATATACTTGAGAAATAAATTCAATATTTTATACTTTACTGATTTAATTAATTAGAATTAATTAGATTGATTCTGCTAATTCTTAATGAATTTTTATCTATTCATTAAATACTAGTGATTTCTTATATATGTATAGCTTCTTAAGTTTCAACACTGTTTTAAATGTATTTTTTTCAGGCAAGCACCAGTCACTCCTGCGAAGCAGGCACAGTACTGCTGAGCACCAATAGCACTGATGCTTACTCAGACCCTGGGCTCCCTGTACCTCTGATTCTTGTAGGGGGAATACAGGAAATAGTAACTTTGAGAACCTTGTTGGTTGTTGTGCAGATTAAATGAAAAGTTTGGTGTTAATAGAATGTGAAGCATGTCAGTAAATACTCAGTAAATATTAATTCTCCATTATTTTTGCCATTTAATAGATAATGAAACTGAGATTCAGAGAGGTTAAGTAGTTTGTTCAAATTTACCCAGCAGGTAATGAGAAGAATCTCAGCGAGGATCTACTTCCTATTATTTCTTTTACAGTCAATTTTGTATCATGTCACAGATGAAGGAGTTCCATTTTACATCAGAGGTTCATTGAGGTTATATAAAGTAGTAAATGTTTTTTTCTTTTAAAATATTCTGCAATTTGAACTTTTCAGTACTCAATCTTGACTTACATAATTTCTTTCTGATATTCATTCATAAAATGAGATTTCCCCATGTTACTACTATTCATAAAGTTATTTGTAAAGTTTATTCATAAAGTTTCCCTTAAGTAGTTAAAAAATTTGTATCTTCAATGAATTATTAAAGTCATTTACCTCTTTGGAAATTGTTTAATTTCTTTCTGTTCTGTTTTCACGCGGAGTGAGAGTACAAAAGCTGGAACTATTGGATTAAAATTATAAGGTTTCTGCTTCCTTACCTGACATTTCTTTTGTTTTGCCCTGCCTCTCCTGTTGGTTAGTTTACTTACTGAGGAACAGTATAATACAAGTCCTATAGCACTCTCGTATGTCCAGGCAGGTCTTAGGTGTAGTTTTCTCTGGATACTGTGAGTCCTGGATACTGATAATCTCTATGTTGGCCCTGGCTGAATCTTAGAATAGGCTAGAAATTTGTGAAAAAGCTATATGATGGCTATTGTCATTTAAGAGCTGCATTTAATGTTCATTTATCTAGAAATCTTTATTTCACCAGAGTAGATGCTGTTGCTTCCTAGTCCTCTTGAGCTTGGCCCAATGTGAGATTTCTAGTTCTCGGCTTCCCCAAGGCTATGCCTGAGGAAGCTATTGATTAGCACCATCTTTCTGGGTTCTGGATATTTCTGCTTCACCATCTGTTCCAAGGAATGTCCTCATATTTGACCTTCCTACCCTGCTCTTCCTCCGTGCATTTCTGTTTCCCTTCCTGTGGTTCAGAAGCCTTTTCAGCCTGCTCTCTGGGTCATGAAGAGTTCCCTGGCATCTCATCCTGGACTTTTTCTACATCCATGTTTGTGTTAAGCATTGGCTTTCAACTCTCCTGAACTTGATCCTTCATCTGTAATAAGCATTTAAGGACCTTAAAAAAATCTTTTTTTTTTTTCCTTTGAAAGATACTGAGAATATTCTTCGGGAATCTTTTCTCTGTAGGAACTGAAACCGAAAATTTGACTGTCCAAACTGAATAGTAGGGCTGGGGATGTAACTCAGTGGTAGAATGCAAGCTTGGCATATGTGAGCCCCTTGGTTCCATCCCCAGCACCACAAAACAAAACTCAACAAAACCGGAATTGTAACTTGCTGCTGTAGACTACCCTCACCCCATTTTGGATAATGAAATGGTTTAGTTTGAATGGAAACACTGTCAGTAATATTTACAAATGGATTTTTAAAAGATATATTTTAATATTTTCATAATATTTCTGTTAAAGGTTTTTTAAATTTATGGGACAAGATTGCTTTAGGAGAGCCTCTCATTCATCCTAAGTGATAAATAATAACTTATGAGGAGCAGGAACCTGTAGTGAAGCAGCAGCTAGAAAGTAAAATATTGAAAACTGCATTCAGAAAAGGAGACAACAGAAGCGAGTCCATATTCATAGGTCTTCTTGGGACCCAGGCGTGGAGACACAAAGCCTTACCTGCTTCACTAACATCTGAGGGAGTCATGGTATCATATGGAAAAACAGAAAGTTTTAATGAATAATTTTGGTTGTAAGATAACAATAAATGATTAAATTACATGAAGCTTATTTTTTTGAAGGTAGAGAAATAATTATATGTTTGACTCACTTAAAATAGTTAAAATTCAGCTGTCTTGATATCTTTAAAAGGTCATTTTGCCATTTCTGGCTATGTGAGAATATCAGCTTATGTTGAAAATATTATTCTATAGCAATGCTAGTTAAGTGGGGATTTTCCATGTGTATGTGTGTGTGTGTGTGTGTGTGTGTGTGTGTGTGTATCTGTGCATTTTAAAGGAAACAGAGAATTGGAAATAGTTCTTCAGAGTTCCTTCTTATTCAGTCTGATTGGGATTTTAAAAATTTGATAAGAACTATTTACTATTTGCTGTGGGCTTGGAGTTCAGCTAGACATTAAGAACAAAGCAGTGAATAGCCAACACACTCTTTGCCCAAATGGAGTTTATATTTAGATGGGGAGACAGACAACAGATAAGATAGTCACATTATAATTATATGCTATGGAGGAAATAAGGAGAGAGACAAGAATCCAGAAATTGTTTAATTTTATTTCAGTTTTTCCCACTACTCCCATTTTTCCTCCTCTCAAGATAATTTTCTGTATTGGAGAAAGGCTTAAGTCCTCCATTTAAAGTTGTATAATACAGGGCAAATAATGTAAGTCATTGACAGTAGATTGAGGGTCAAAATTTAGCTGATGTTTGTTGATATGTATAAAATTTGAACTTAGGTAGGCTAAGCTAGAAAAACAAGCAATATAGTAAAAATGAACTTAGAAGAGATATTTGTGTATTTTACAAATGGTATCAGTCATTACAGTTAGGTTTTTTCTTCCAGTTGTACCTGAAACAGACACTCATTGCAGAGGAAGTAGATTCTGTTATTTTTGCTCTACACAATTAATATTAATGTTTCAAGGAGATGGATACTATAAAGAATGACAACATTAATTAGTAACTTGTTTTAAAAATTATCTTTTGATAAGATAAAGGAGAATCCCTTTCAGAAGATTGTGTGAATTACTCCCTATCCATTTTAGGCCAAGTAATTATATTCTATAATGTAATTTTTTTTTGTTAGATGGACAGAGTAAAGATAAAAGATGACTATAGAGATAACAGCACACTTCACAGCTGACTGAAGCAGGTGTTAGAAATGCAGATGAAGTAGGCTGACTAAAGACTATACAAATTTGAAGTGAAAATGCCCCTGGTCTGCATGCAGTGTTCTGCACATATGAAGTTTCAGGTAGTTAAATTATTCATTTTATTGTGTGAACTAGTTCAGGAGTTAGGGAAAAGGTGCCTTTTACATTTAAACTGTTTCTTCCCTTCTTCCTTTTATCTGCACTTGACAAGCAAAACGAACTTCGTTTTGTAAGTTTTATTCCAGCAAGTGAATGACTTACATCTCTCTCTCGCTACTCAGGAAAAAAAAGCACCTAGAGTATAATTATAACACACCAATAAAAACATGGACAATTAATTTTTAAAAGAAAGGCAAAAATATAATTTATGGGCTACCAAAAATATATCTGAAAACAGAAATGCTGAAATGACAATATAAAAAAATAGAAACATGAGTAGATTAGACTAATGGTGAGTGATAGCCTACACTGGCATGTTGTTGTCCTAAAGAAAACAAGTTCTCTTGGCAGATAAGAAGGCAGGAATGCCTATTAGGTAGGCAGTTACTAGGGTCTCATATAGTAACTGCTTAAATGTTATATTTGATTTTAGAATATGCATATTTGGATTTGAATAAAAACATATCAGTTTCTCTCAGAAGTCAACTGCTAGAGAGTGTAAGGGAAATGGGGCGTTTTGGGATAGGTATAAAGTTTTAGTTCTATAGATCTGCAGTAAAGCAGCATATAGTTGACAATACACAGTTGTGCATGTCAGAATTTGGTAAGAGAGTAGACCTCATGTTAAGTGTTCTTACTACAAAAACAAAGGCACACGGGAAACATTGGAAAGTGTACCCTGTGCCTGTGACCTTGATTGGTTATAGCATCGTGGCTATTTGCAGGTCCAGACTCATCAATTGTACTGTACACAACTGTGAAGTTCTTGCTATGTCAAATAGACCTAAATAAAAACTTTTTTTTTTTAAAGAGGGGGGGGGAGGAGGAGAATTTTTAATATTTATTTTTAGTTCTCGGCGGACACAACATCTTTGTTGGTATGTGGTGCTGAGGATCGAACCCGGGCCGCACGCATGCCAGGCGAGCGCGCTACCGCTTGAGCCACATCCCCAGCCCCTAAATAAAAACTTTTAAACAGTCATACAACTGTATTGTGAAAGAGGAGCTACAAAGTTGCCTTCTCTTTTCAGGTATGCTATCTGCCTCATTTTTGATAGTCTGATTCCTGCGTGCATTGAGCTGTCCTGCTCACCTGTGAAGGGAAAGTGAGGGGCAGAAAAGGGCCCATCACCAGCACGGTTTGGGCTTATATAAGAGAGGGCCAAAAAGCATAGTAAACTCATAAGGAAGGATCTTAGGAGGCAGGCACTGAGCAAACCCACATGGTAGCTGACTTACGTGTCAAGTTCTCTGGCAATTAATTCATTAGGTCTGCATGTAGTTGAACTGGATGCTTCTTGTGAGTAGTCAGTAGCAGAGAGGAGACCAGGTTTCCGGGCCTGAAGAGGCTTATCCCTGCAGAATACCAGTGTAGAGTTTATGAATGAGAATGTGGAATTTTAGGTCTTCTGTGCTTCAAAATAAGTAGATGGAGCGCCTAAGGTAGAAACAGGAAATGACTTCATGTATTAGGTATCTGGTTTTTAAAACAAAATTAGAAGGCAAAAATAATACCAAAATTTGCTCTGGAATTCCTTGGCCTAGAGGCTTGAGATACTTATGGTTAAAATTTACTGTATGATTAGATATGGGTTTTTGTAGAGGGAATGACAGTAGCTCTCACCTCCTTTTCAAAGATTAAGAAGTGAGAATCAATTGAATGTTAATTAACCCAGATTTAAAGCAGTCTTCCAGATCTTATGAGTTATTCTAGGAGATTGCAGCTCCTAATTGTCCTATGACCTGGTAAGCTATTTAAATTGTAATTTTCCTTTGTTATACAAGGTGCTTTACAGTTTGTACTATGTATATCACAAATTGCTTTATAGAAAATTGTATGCTTTTCTACAGAATATTCATCAGCCCTGAGTCCACAAATTCAGTTTTTCCTTCAAAGAATTTAAAATATATTTTATGGGATGAACAAAATGATATGCTATTTTATAGGTAATATTGCAAAGGGGCCATAAAATTCTTTCTTCAACTTCCGAGATTGTATAGAATTAAGAGTAATTTAGTTAAGCCCAGGCATGGTGACTGTGAGAAATAGAAAGTCCATTTTCAGAATACACTATTTAGTCTTAATTGTAAAATTGTTGAGGATGCAAGAAAAATCAGCTGAAGAGGAACTAGAGCAAATGGTTACCAGCAGTTAACACAGTTAATATAACAGATTCACAGCCCCCTTGACAAACAGGAGGTAAGGAGGAAGGGGCCAGCCTGACCCATACAGATAAACTTCAAATTTGTCAAAATGTACTCCTTCCCAGAAAGGGCTTCCTGCCACCAGGGAACAAAAGGAGGTGGGAACAACTAAAGGTATATTTGTTTAAATAACCCAATAGGCAACAGTAAATTGGGTTACCTTTGGGAAGATTGTGTACCCCATAATACTCAGCCACCAAGGAACTGGGGAAGGGACCCTTCTAGAGGATAAAATGCTGATCATAACAGCCCAGGGGTGTGCCCCCTGCCCCCCAGTCTTTTGCAAGATTGTCATTTAAGTAAAGATTCATTGTACCTTGTATCTTTTAGTCCATTTGGGGGAGTTGGACAGGTGAGCATGTTTCTTATGGTGACACACATATATAATCCCACCTACTCAGGAGGCTGAGGCAAGAGGATCCAAGCTGGAGGCCAACTTGAACAAGCTTAGTGAGAACTTGTCTCAAAATTTAAAAAAAATTTTAAAGGGCTGCCAATGTAGCCTGTTGTTTTATAAGTACTGCCAAAAAAAAAGAAGAAGAAGAAGAAGAAGAAGAAGAAGAAGAAGAAGAAGAAGAAGAAGAAGAAGAAGAAGAAGAAGAAGAAGAAGAAGAAAGAAAAAGGAAAAAATGATTTAGTTAAAATAATACTTATTTACTAGTAGCTCTTACAGAATTTGAATATCAAAGATATTAGGTTAGCTACCTAGTTAGGCTTGTAAGCATAACAAAATAGAAGTGATAGAAAGAGAAAGAAAGCTGGACAAAAGAACTATTTTTCTCTACTGTAAAATCATCCTTGGTATTCCTTTAGATGTGTGTTTAAATATACCCTGCCCCCCCCCCAACCAAGGATGAAGCTGACAGCATTTTCCAAATTGATTTTCTATCTGTAACATTCCAACTGTTTTTCAAACCTCATTAAAGCCCTTTTCATCATTTCTCTGACTCCATTAGTTATGGAAGCCTCTCAAAATCTGATTTCTCAGTAAATTTCATTATTGTGGTTACCAATTCATTATAAAATGATCAGAGGAGTAGGAGGGAGAGAGGAGGAATTGACATATGAGGACAAAGTGAAAGATTAGGACTCCTTGGCCTAGAAAGTAGAAATCTATCAAATCATAAGATGGTATGGAGGTATGGGAAAGGTGAGCATGATCAGGATGGTAGATCTGGAAACAGAAAGTTGGGGTGACATTCTTAAAACTTTCTTGAAAAAGAAGGTCAGATACCAAGCAGAAGCAGGAAACTAATTTAAAAAGCTATGGATGAATTTATTTCACAACCAATGAGAAATTCTAAGAAATTTATCTTCCTATAAACTCTGATCAGACTTTAATTAATTATATTATAATGCTAAACATAATTTCTTATTATTTATATTATTACATTCTCTGGGACATTCTTAAGGATCAGAATTTTACACTGGTTCTAAAATTACTGGTAATTACTTACTTACTAGCAAGTAAATCTAACTTGGCCAGATTTATAGAGTCAGATGTAGAAAGATAATCCCTATGCTGTTTTGGTTGGAAGCAGTCTGGCAAGACTTAATGACTAAAATCACTACAGAATGCAACTATAGAAATCACATCTTTAGTATATTCTTTACAATGGTACCTCTGGGAACTCATCCTCTGAAAACTAAGTGCTTTCATATCCAAAGTTCATGTAGCAAAAATCAACATGTAGATAAGGATGTTTTTATCTTTAATATATATACAATTCTTAAAGATCAAGAAGAAATAAATACTCATAGAAAAATGAGTAAAGATCTTAAATTGGCCATTCACAGAGAAGCAACTTTGGATGAGCAGCATACTTACGAAAAGGTCTAGCTGGACTGGTAACCACATCATTGCAAAGAAAAAATGGTAATTCTCATCTTTGAAATTATCAGGTTTCAGATTTACATGACCTATTGGAAATGGAAAGATGTGGAAACACACATTGGTTGTTGGTGTATAAATAGGTATAGTCTTTAGTTGGTAGCTTAGCAATATGAATAAAAATTGAAAGCAGAATAATAACAGCAATAATAATAGCATCTATCAAAGCCACCTTGGACTTGGTATTATGTTAAACACTTAGCAAGAATTACATTTCTTCCTCACAATAATTATTATTGCCCCAATATTTAAAAGTGATGAAACCAGGATCCAAAGAACATGCCCCCCACCCTAGAAAGATTTTAAGTGAATTCAAGATTTGGATTTAGCCAGGTGTGGTGGTATGTGCCTGTAATCCCATTGACTTGGGAGGTTGGGTCAGGAGGATCACAGGTTCAAGGTCAGCCTCAGCTACTCAGTGAGACCCTGTCTCAAAATAAAAAGTAAAAAGCATGGGGATGTGGTTCAGTGGTAAAGCACCCCTGTATTCAATCCCCGGTACCAAAATATAAAATAAAATTAAAAGATTTAAATTTACTTTTTTAAAATTCTAGATTTTAGGATGATAATCACTTTGTCATTCAGCTTGGTCTTGTTTAATTAGTTTCACTTCTAGGAATTTATGTCGAAAAGACATTTATCAGCTGTCCAAGTTCTACACATAAGAATATGATCAACTTTCATAATTAGCTGCTAAGTACACAAACAAATATGTAAAATGTAGCCATGGGCATGTTCAAAGTAGTTAGCTGGCACTGAGATCACTGAATAATCTAGAAACCTGTCAGGTGTCCCTCAGTGAAAACCATACCAGAAAAACCCTACTCAAGATAAGTGAGAGTGTCATCCTAGTCTGGTACTTTGTATGAGAGGAAATAAGTCTCCCTGGGAAAACATCATACCTGTGTTACAGGTGATTGTAGAATATCAATTTATGCCATTTCCAGGGGGCTAGAAACTCCAGGCCTAGCTATTCTAAGCAGGAAGTGTGAATCAGGTGGTATAGCGATAACAGATTTCAAACTATATTACAGAGCAATAGTGACAAAAACAGCATGGTACTGGTACCAAAACAGGCGGGTGGACCAATGGTACAGAATAGAGGACACAGAAACCAACCCACAAAACTACAACTTTCTTATATTTGATAAAGGGGCTAAAAGCATGCAATGGAGGAAGGATAGCATCTTCAACAAATGCTGTTGGGAAAACTGGAAATCCATATGCAACAAAATGAAACTGAATCCCTTTCTCTCGCCATGCACAAAAGTTAACTCAAAATGGATCAAGGAGCTTGATATCAAATCAGAGACTCTGCGTCTGATAGAAGAAAAAGTTGGCTCCGATCTACAGATTGTGGGGTCGGGCTCCAAATTCCTTAATAGGACACCCATAGCACAAGAGTTAATAACAAGAATCAACAAATGGGACTTACTTAAACTAAAAAGTTTTTTCTCAGCAAGAGAAACAATAAGAGAGGTAAATGGGGAGCCTACATCCTGGGAACAAATTTTTACTCCTCACACTTCAGATGGAGCCCTAATATCCAGAGTATACAAAGAACTCAAAAAATTAGACAATAAGATAACAAATCACCCAATCAACAAATGGGCCAAGTACCTGAACAGACACTTCTCAGAGGAGGATATACAATCAGTCAACAAGTACATGAAAAAATGCTCACCATCTCTAGCAGTCAGAGAAATGCAAATCAAAACCACCCTAAGATACCATCTCACTCCAGTAAGATTGGCAGCCACTATGAAGTCAAACAACATCAAGTGCTGGCGAGGATGTGGAGAAAAGGGTACATTTGTACATTGCTGGTGGGACTGCAAATTGGTGCGGCCAATTTGGAAAGCATATTGAAACTAGTTCTTGACAGGAGTTAGAAAGAGAATGGCTGAGAAATTTTTGGAATTACTGAGACACAAATCCTCAGGTTGAAGATCACAAGTTCTAAGCAGTCCATTTATAAAAGAATCGACACTTGTGTACATCCTAATAAAACTTAAGTACGACAAGTTCTACTACAACTGAGAGCACTACTAGCAAGAGCAGGCACTTAGATAGTGGACCTTGTGCCTAGGAATCTTCTAAGTACTTTATATATATACAGTCACCCTGACCTGAGGGTTGCTCAGCAGTAGAGCACTTGCCTGGCATCAAGTACAAGGCCCTGGGTTTGATCACCAGCACCTCTAACAAAAAAGAAAAAGAAGAAAGGAAGGAAGGAAGGAAGGAAGGGAGGGAGGGAGGGAGGGAGGGAGGGAGGGAGGGAATAATGGCAAGGGGAAAAAGACTGTACGTGTTTACTACAGACATAATTTTTTTTCTGAATATTTTGGACACATGGTTGGTGATATCTGTAGGTGGAGAACTTGAGGATATGGAGGGTTCATGTACTAATTCACTTACTTGTAGATATAGGATCATTATTATCCCCATATTATTGAAAAGAAAAATAAAGCAGAAAATATTCACAAAATTTCCCCATGACCACATAAGCTAATATGTGGCCAAGCATGGATTTTAACTAAGATATTCTAGGTCCCAAGTCTATATTTTTACTGCACATACTGTTCAAAGAGGAAATATTTAAAACTACCAGAGTGAAAAACAACAACAACAACAACAACAACAACCTTCTTTTGAAGAACAACAACAACAAATTAGTCTGACAGCTGACTTCTCTAAAGCAATAATAGCAGCCAAAATAAAATGGAATATCTCCAAGGAAAAGTGACTACTAGCCTGGGAGATTAATCCCACATAACAGTCCTTCAAAAGGGAAAGTAACCTCTTCCTCTTCTTCCTGCTCCCCTGACCCCTCCTACCTTACCTTACCTTACCTTACCTTTTCTTTTCTTTAAAAATTCTGTTTTGGTTCTTTCCCTCCACTTGCGGAAGCCAGGGTTGGGACAGCTTGTGGTGCTGGGGCTGATGTGGTGACTGGTCTTGGGAGGGGGTAAGGTTAAGAGGCTGTGGGAGCCAGTGGACAGATGAGGGATGGAGGAGTAAATCGAAGGTAATGGAAATCTGTTTCTCACCATTGGGAGGACAAGTCTAGAAAGGGTGGAGACTAGAATAAGTTCTGTGCTGTTGGGTTGGAGTTGTTGCTATCAGTATGGGCTCATGCTTTTTAAATAGACATAGGTAGGTACATAAAGAATAAATAGAGGTGTTTGTGTACACACATATATCTTTCTGTCCTGTGTCTGCTAAAAGAGTATAAAGTCAATTTTACCCTAGTGACAGTAAGCATACCTAGCACTCCAGATCTTGGTTTCTCAATGCTGTTCTCCACCAAAGAATATTATGTTTGCAAGTCACTTTAAAATCTGAAGATTGTGTGTTTATGTGCATGGCTATGTGTGTGTGTGTGTATATGTCTTCCAAAGTGATTGTGTGATTTTAAGTTATTTTTCCATCCCAAACAGATCTTTATACTACCTAATTATCATCCTTTAATCTTATTTTTAAAAAAATGCTTCATAAATTTTATTTTTATCTAGTTTTTAGCTTAGTTGACCTGTGCAGAAAAAAAAAGCTGATTCAAAGCATCTCAGGTTACACATAAATTTCAGTTATATTTGACTTATTATTTTCATAAAATTTCTTCCCAATTGAATACATTTTAAGCATATTTAACTCATAATGTATTGTGATGGGAGAGGGTGATATTTAGGATCACGTAGACTTCCTTTATGACTCAGTTGTGTTTCTGTGTAGCTGTGTGACTTAGGGAAAAATTCTTACCCCTCTTTCATCACAGGATTGTTTAAAATATAGGAAAAGCCTAAGCAGAGTAGATGTCATGCAAGAAGCATGCAATAAGACTTACCGTCTTTCATTTTATTTGTTTTATTCTTTTTCTTGTCAAAAGTGGCCATACAGCTCTACTGGGCATAGGGATATACAAAGCTTATTGATAAAGAACCATAGTGAGAAGACTGTGTCCCTGCCCTTTTGTTCAAATTTGGCCTCTCTCCTTGTATCTCATTCTTACCTTTGTTTCTGTAATTAAGTCATCCATCATCATCCAGAAGATGAACCAAGCCAGACGGTGGCCATAATTTGCGGGGAGGATGAGGGGGATGTGGAGGGGAAGGGGGGCGTTGTAAGCACTGAGAGCCACTAAAATGCCAGAACCCCCTGTAAGTGGGGAGGTTAAAATAGGACATCTTTCCAAACAGAAGACGGCTATTGTCTGCTGTCAGAGTCACTTATGATCTCCAAGAAAAATACTCATTGATCACAACTGGATGACTCCGCCAGTGCCTCTCTCTGACTCCTTCCTTGGCAAGCAGATTTTAGCTCCTCTGAATATAGGGGACATTCAGTGTTTCAGTTTCTTTTCTTTCTTACATTGATGTGTTCATTTTGTTTCCTTTGGGGGAGGGGTTTGGAATATTTTCCTTATTGCTAGCTTTTGTATCTACTTTTATAGAAGTCTGTATTCCCTAAATATGGATATATATTTTGTGCAATTTTTATTGAATATTGATTCATTTCTATGTCTTTATATTCCTCTTTTTTTTCAGTATCTTTAAGTTCATACTGATGATGCAGGTTTTTTTTTTTTTTTTTTTAAGAGAGAGAGAATTTTTTTTTTTTTTTAGAGAGAGTGAGAGAGGGGAGAGAGAGAAGAGAGAATTTTTAATATTTATTTTTTAGTTCTCGGCGGACACAACATCTTTGTTGGTATGTGGTGCTGAGGATCGAACCCGGGCCGCACGCATGCCAGGCGAGCGCGCTACCGCTTGAGCCACACCCCCAGCCCCAGATGATGCAGGTTTTAACTAAACTACACTCATAGAAGGTAGGAGCTCTTATTGACAACCTGTCCATTCATGGCTGTATTAGATGGGAACTATAGTAAGTTCAGCAGGACCTGAAGCTTAGCCTGCTCTTTTTGGTTTGTTGGAACCAAACTTTTGGAAACATCCCACAAGTCTAGGATTAGGTTTGCTGCCAAGCAAGAGCTCAAGCGCTGAAATTCTGAGCCCATATCTTGAGTTCCAATCCTGACACATGACTTGCATCTAATAGATGTTAAATGTTTCATTGTTTATTATACCAGTGACTCAGTAGCTCAGGATTCTGCTTTCCATCACTCATATTTGTATTTGTACTAAAGCCTAAAAACCAGAATAGAATTGACCATGAACCTCTATTGGGTCACGCTGTGGTAACACGTCTCAAGTTCTCCTCCAGCCACTGCCCAGTTTCACTTCTCAAGCACAATTTGAAACAGCTGTTCCAATCTCCACTTCTGATAACACCCTCTTCCCAGTTTCTCTAATTGAACCTCCCTAGCACTCTACCCAGCACTAGACTCTGCTCTTCTCAGGGTCCCCAATGACCGATCTCCTTCTTGCCAAATTCAGTAGTGGTCCTCCTGTCCTTGTCTTCCTCAAACACCTGGCACTGGTGGACACCACTGGCCGCTTGCTCCTCGCAGCATGTTTTCCTCTTCACCTCCATGAGGCCTCCTTCTTTTGGGGTCTCCGTCTCCATCACTGAGTGATCCTCAGTTTCCCTCACGGGGCTCTGCGTTCTGCATGTCCTCTAAATGTGAGATCACCTTAGGGCTTGGTTATGGCTTCTGGTTTTATTTTTTCTGTCTGTATTATCTCCTTAGAAAAATTCATCCAATCATGGTTTTATATCACACCAAAATCTTTGTTATATAAAAAAAATTGACATCTTCAGCTCTGTGGGACATCGGATAGGCATTTCAGGCTTGCCATGTGTGAATTAGAAGTCTTGATCTCCCCATCCTTAAACTGTTTCTTCCTCTCTATTTCTTTTTTCGGTTAACTGCCCTACCCATTACTTGGATTTAGGATTGTTTCTCAGCCTCTCCTTTTCCATCATCTTCCCCTCCGCATATCTGATTCATCAGAAAATCCTATTGGGATTTTCTACCTTCAACATGTATCTTGAGTTTTTTTAATTTCTCTTCATCTTCACTGTCACTGTCCAAATCCAAGATGCCACCAGCTCTTGCCTGTTGTGCTACAGTTATTATTCCCCAACTGGTTTCCCTGCTTCTTTTCTAATCCCCCTAAAATTCTGACTCTACCGTTCAGCTAAAGTAAGCTTTTTAGCATGTAAACCTTACATTGCGCCACCAGACCCTCCCAACTCTTCCCAGTGTCTTGTTGCCCTCAGGGTAACGCCTAGACTCCTCATCTCAGCCAGCAGAACCCCGTTTTCCAGCCCTGTGCTCCAGGCCCAGTCTTTCATCGTGCCCCAGGCTCAGGGCACAGAGCAACACAGATTTTCTTTCCTCAAACACGGGGAGCCTGGCTTCTCCTCAGGGCTCTGCACCAGCCATGCCCTCTGTCCCACATTCTTCATCAGCTCTTGCCTAGTCCTCCTTGCATCCTCCTGGTCACTCAGGTGGCAGCTCCTCCCTGAGGACCTCCCGGGCACTCTTAATCCCATCAACCTTCTTTCTTTTCTTCACAGTCCGGTTCCCACTTTCAAAAGGTGCCTTGTTCACTTCTCTCCTGTCTGTCAGGCCCCGCTAGATGCAAGTGCTGAGAAAGCAAGGTCCTCGCCTGCCATTTTTACTGCAGTATCTTCCCTGCATACACAGTGCCTGAAGCCCGATGTGGCTAAATATAAGTAGAGTCAGTGAACCACTCTCCGGGACTCAGCTGGGACAAGAACTCTGGGACTCTGGAGTCTCACCAGTCACTGCTCCGTGCTCCTTAATCACATGCAGGGTTTCACCTCTTCCATAATGGCCACCTTTTCTCTTCCCCCAGAATGGACTCATCTTTTGTTTCTGTCTCTAAACAGCTTTTACAAAGCCACATTTCATTCTTCCTGTCTTTTGACATCACCCAGAGATTTTTTTTCTGAAGCATAGTAATTTCAGTCCCTAAGTCTGTTTCCTATTATATCAAATTAAAGGACTTCCTGATCACTGGCCCAAGGCTTGTCTACTTTTCGTACAAGAAATGTTCCACTGTTGGTAAGATGTAGATCGACTGTAGATCCGTCTTTGTTTTTTATGGCTTTCTTGATATTAATTTTTTGACTTCTTTTGTGATAAAGAATCTTTCAATACCACCTCTCTGTTTTAAACCGTAAAGATAACTAAATATTTAAGCTGTAGTGGATGCCTGTGTTTATTATATTTGTGTGTCTCAGTGTGTGTAAGTGTATGTGATCAGTACTTTTTTCGCATGATTCTTATATCCTAATTGGTATTTCATTGCCAAAATGAATGTCAAATTGTAGCACACTGACTTCTGTCAAGAGATTTACCTGTGTTTTTCAGTACAAAATGAGTCTCTTTTTCCCTAGTTGTTCACAGGCACTTACTCTTGCATGCATATAGCCACATTTTCAGAAGTCTCCAGAAGCTCCTCAGAGTTGTTGTGTTCTGACTGCATGATACTGTAGAAAATACCAATGCTGTATCAATAACGCGTGGAACCTGTGTGACACTATACATCTGGGCTGCCTGAAGAGCTGACTAGCTATGTAACTCCACCTAGAACTTCTTTTGTTATTGCTCTATGCGGTTTTCCCTTTAGCTTTAGTTCCCTCCCTCGTTTTGTATTATTCAGTGCTACTCAGAATTCTTAAGGTGTTTCTTCCACTGTCCTATTTTAAAGCCACTTCAGATTAACTCACTGTAAAATGACTGCTTGGGCATCCTGTTGCAATATCTTATTAGCTCTTGAACAACCCATAGGTTAATGGTTCAACACTGTTTTAGTGTAAGTGAACTGGCCATAATGAAGAGTTACCTGGGAGTGACCTCCCTCTGTGACTTTAAGTTCAGGAGTGGTGTAGATGAAAGCTTCCAGCTCCCCAACTGTGGAAACCCTGTACAGATAGTCTCTGGTGCAGCCTGGACCATTGTCATGGTTTCTGCAAACTGAAGGAAATGGTCCCCACAGCAAAGACCAAAGAAGATACCTGTGAACAAGATTATATATATTATGAGGGCCGTGCTTCTAAAGCAGACTTATCTTACCCTGAAATTCCTGGGTGACTTTGTTGTTGCTTGTAGTTGTTAAGCTGGAAGAAATTCCCAGATGTCTGAAAACTTTTCTGACATTATTTTAATTGACAAATACTCTGCAAGTGGCCCTGCTTTAAAATAAGTATTATTTAATCCACAGTAAACCATCTTTTAGCTCTCACATCAGTCTTGACTTTATTAAAGTCAAAAGTAATGTTTAGGGAGGGTAAAATCATAAATATGATTCATAAATACTTAAAAAAACAACAACAACAGAGCTCCTAGTTGAATAGAAATCCCACTTAGAATTGTAGTTTATCTTTGAAAGAAAAACTTCTGGGATTGAGGGTAAACCAGTTTTAGAAAAGAAATCAAATATTATAGAATTTGAAAATCTAATTTAGTATATATTAGATTAATGCCCTGTAAAATCCCGAAGTCTGAATTCAGTTAGCAGGGTGTTTGACTTAATTCTCTTGTTTCTTTTCCTTCTTATTCTTTTGTTATTTGTGTTTAAATCTCAGTGACTTTTCCTTTTATGGGTTTAAACATTTAGTACTTCATTTCTAAAGGGGCCAATCCTTCCTTACTTTTCAGGGAAGTTTTGAGGAAGTAGCGGTCAGGAATGTGTGTGTGTGTGTGTGTGTGTGAGAGAGAGAGAGAGAGAGAGAGAGAGAGAGAGAGAGAAATCACTCTCTTTATGAACACATACATAATCTTATAATTTTACCAATGTACATATATTTTGCTTGCAAATAAGCAAGGATTTAAAAATTGTGTTCATAAAGAGCAAGGTTGATAAAGGCCTTTTCATATATCTGTATCCTAATGTGTTTTTGTTTTTTAAAAACATGCTGAAGCTGATTGAAATAAATTTGATTTTCACTTGTGCCACAGAACTGTAATTCCTTCAAAAATGTGTCAATATGCAGTATATTTAAGGTGATGTCAGCAACAATTCCTTCTTTATTTAGAGTAATGTAATCTAAAACTATCAGCCTTTTCTGCTTTCATGAGCTTTTGACTCTCTTGCCGTAATGCTCAAAGTAATTCATTTTGTTTAGAGCTTTGGGTAAAATGTCCATCACTAGAGGGAACTTATTTATTTATTTATTTAAATATGTGCCTTCTACTAAAGGCTTTTCTACCTATATCTGCGTTTCTTTTAATTTTCTGAACCCTTTGAATTACTTTTGTTTAGTTAGTTTTTTATTTAAAAGTTAATATAATGGTCCCCTTCAGTGGCCAAAGAAATGAACCAAGCACCAAGATTCAGATGGGGAATTACATGCCAAATGCTTTCAGAATCTAGTTACCCTATCAATCGTCTTCAGATGGACATCACTAGGTAACCTTTTGGATGGGTCTGAGTCAGAAAGAAGAAGAAATAATTAATGTTGGAAGGCTGTGTGAATGTGTGTGGGAGGAACCTAATTATTCTATAATGAGAACAATCCATGATACATATATTTAACAAAGAAGAATGATCAGTGTCTCGAATTCAGAAACTAACTTGGCTTATTTTTATGAGGAAGTTTTAATTAATTTTTATGATTATGATTTTCTAAAAAGTCCAAATTGAGCAAGAACAAAATGGCATATATGGTTATCTACAAGTGAGGCATGGAGGGATGGGGAACTTGAGGGATAGAAAAATACATTGAAAATTTTAATAAACAAAGTAGAAACAGGCTAGCAAGATATCCATGCTGTGCATACACATTTGGTTTTGTTTAGGGGTTTTGGTTTTTGTTTTGTACTGGGGATTAAACCCAGGGTCCTGCATGTGCTAGGTACACATTCTACCACTGATGTATATCTTCAGCCCTTTTCGTTTTTAAAAATTTGAGACAGGGTCTTGCTGACTTGCCCAGGCTGGGCTCAAATTTGAGATCCTCCTGCCTCAGCCTCCTAAGTAGCTGGAATTACAGGTGTGTTCCATGTGCCACCATGCCTGTCCACGCTTGTTTTGATTTTTCATTTAAGTCAGTACATTTTATCACTAAAGAGCACGTTTGATGTTATTATATGTTGGCAGAAGATATATATCTGCACATTACTCCAGTTTACTCATAAGCAACCGTTTTCATTTATTTGTGAAGTGAATTGTTTTCTTATGTTCATTCATTATGAAAAGTACTGGGGACATGAGGTGGACACAAAATGTATCCAGTTAAAAAGCTTGCCCTGGATCAACTTTTGGCTTCAGCGGGGAGCCATGGGCACATAAATATAAGAAATAAAAAATAGTAGGCACTGCATGTTTTAACAAGGTAGCATGTAATGGGGAAAGTGTGACTTAGTAACAGAGTGGGAGTTCAGAGATTTAGGGGGGAAGATGGAAATCATCTGGGATTGCTTCATGGAAGAAGTAGAGGCATTTACTGGAGAACAATATTTCCTTTAAATATTTCTGATAGTCAAGCAAAATTTGTTTATGTCTAATGAGGCATGGATTTTTAAAAATATATAGAGTACAAATGCTCATGAATAAGAATATGGAGAAATGTGATCCCATGGGAAAGAAAAAGAACTTAGAAAGAAGGTATCTTTCAATCTTTCCCCAGTTCTTCCATATTTTCATTTGGTCATGTGGTTCATATTTATGTGTGTATACATGGTTGGCCTCTGTGAGCTTCCTAAATTAATATATTGCTAACAAAAACGTTTTAAACATTTGTCTTGGTGTTTTCACATACATTCTGATGTAGCCTAACTGGTCATTTGCAATGTGTGATTTAAATTGTAATATTTATGCTCTTTGGAAAATTTTTTCTGGCAAGTTTCCTCATATTCTTGGCCATTTCAATACTCATTTACTCATTGTAGGAAGGAAGAATAGGAAATGAGACCTGTTTATTTTGTTCTGGTGGATAAAAAATTTAATGAGGTAGGATGCTGAAATAAAGACTGAAAATAAAGAATGAAATCAAGCTTTCATTCAAATTATAACCATGGTTTATAGCAATTTGAAATTTGGGGCTGACTTTCACCAGTCCTCAGAGTCAGTGGAATTGGCCTTCTGTTCTAGGTTTGAGAAAATATGTAACCACTCTATTTAGATTTCCTGAAATAATACAGAGTAATACTGAGTCTGTTTAGATGCAAAGGTTAGCTATATTCATTGAGGTAGCTGTTCTAAAGGCTTAGAAACAATTTTACTTTAATTATACATACTATTTCAATGAGATTTTTACATTTGTTTACACTTTGGAATTACAGTCAGGAGCTATGAAGCCTACTTTGAAAGCTATAGATAACTGAATTTTCAAAAGGTGCCCTGATGACTCTATACCATGTACAGCCAGAGAAATGAGAAGTTGTGCTCCATTTGTGTACAATGTGTCAAAATGCATTCTACTGTCATGTTTAACTAATTAGAACATATTTTAAAATTAAAGCAAATGAATAAAGAAAAAAACACACAACAACAACAACAAAATGTGGCCTGAGTAATTGTACACACCGCATTGCTTTCCCCTACAGACCTTTCATGTAGTTCACGATCAGGCTATGTTTACTGTGAACTTGTGTGGACTGCATCTAGGACTTAAAAATAATTTAGACCTATTTGAGCTTTTTAAAAAATATATCTTTAGGTGTAAATTGACACAATATCTTTTCTTTTTTTTTTTTTTAAAGAGAGAGTGAGAGGGGGGGGAGAGAGAGAGAGAGAGAGGGGGGGGGGAATTTTTTTTAATATTTATTTTTTAGTTCTCGGCGGACACAACATCTTTGTTGGTATGTGGTGCTGAGGATCGAACCCGGGCCGCACGCATGCCAGGCGAGCGCGCTACCGCTTGAGCCACATCCCCAGCCCAACACACACAATATATTTTCATATATTTATTTTTATGTGGTGCTGAGGATCAAACCCAGTGCCTCACAGGTGTGAGGCAAGCGCTCTGCCACTGAGCTACAGCCCCGCCCCTCTATTTGAACTTTTTAAATTCAGCCCTTAAATCGGCTGGGTAGCAGTGTATCGCAAACTGTTTTCAATTAGTGTCTCTTTTCTCTGTGCTAGGAGTTACTGAGCGTGCCATGCTGAGTAATTTCAAAAGGAATATTGCTTCCCCTGTGTTCCCAGCACTAGCACAGTGCCTCTCCCGTAAGGAACAGGGTGACAGTTTCTGCCTTCATGGAGGTTAGTGTGGAAAGCAGACATTAAATAAGCTACTGATTAGGTGATGGTTTCACCAAAGGGTAGAAAGATGTAAAGAGACAAGGTAATAGCTAGAGCACCTCTGTCAATTCCTCCTCCACCATTAAAGAACTGAGTGATTGCACATGTTCCTTAATCTTTCTAGGATTCATTTTTACATCTGTAAATAGAGGTAATAATAATGAGGGTTGTGAAAGCTAAATTTTAAAAATGCATATAAGGGGTAGGAGACAGTGCCTAACACATAGTCACATGTAGTAATTATTATCTATCATTATTAATTTATTCATTTATTTTGGTGGGGGGAGAGGTTCAGGGAAAACTTCTGTGAGCAATTGAGATCTCAACAATGGGGAGAATCTGCTAACTGGAGAACATTTCAGAAGAGAGAACACCGTGTTCAAAGGCCCTGAGGCAGGATTGCCACGATGTTTTCAAGGAATTAAAGAAAAGCCTTTGCACCTTGAGCTCAGGAAATGAAGAAGAGAGTGGCTGCGACTAGGCTGAGGTGGGTAGGGGCAGTAGATCGCATAGAGTCTTGTGGGCTTGTTGGAGGATTCAGCGTGTTTATTCTAAGGGCAGTCTGGAGAATTTTCATCAGGGAATGGCATCATTCCATGTGAGTTTAGGAAGACTGTTCTGGCTTTAGTCTTGAGCAGTGTTCTCCCATCGGGGAATGGTTCAGTGATGGAGCTCGGGCTTAGTATGCGCAAAGCCCTAGAGTCAATCTTCAGCACTCCCCACCTCCCAAAAGAAGGAACTGAGGATCTGGCTTGTCTCTAAAAGGACTTCCTGGGAAAATAAATATTGGTGAATATTTTTGCTAGTGTCACCTTCATGAGTGATAGTCCCTGAGTTAATAGTGACATAGTTGACACTACTAATTTCTCCTTTTTCAGTAAGTCTGAGGGTCATAGTATGTGAATATGTACATGAGTGTGTACATCGTCATCTGTGTCCCTAAACATACATAAACGTAGAAATACCCTTACACACACACACACACACACACACACACACACACACACACACACAGACTCTCTCCCAGCAGGGAAAGAGCCAACATGTTTTTCTTTCCTTTTTCTGCTTTCTGACCATTCAACTTCAATGTCTTTTTAAGAGATGAGGAAAATAGAACAAACTAACCAGTCCCTTTTGTCTATGAGGTAGGGTGACATCATGAGGCCTGCTCTTCCTGTGAGAATGCAGCGTGTTCTATTATGCATAATGACTTTATAACATAGATTCAAAATTCCAGACACTGCAGAGGTGCGGCAGGGTCCTGTGTTGTGCGTGTCATGATGAACGCAGCAGTCACGCACATACACAAGAATAGATCATACTGAGCATCCCCTGAGCTACGTTTGCAGACAAGTCGTATCTCCACCATGACAAAATTCCCACAAGATTTTGAATTATTAATGTCTTGGAATCTGCGGGATTCAGCAGATATGTTCAGTGTTATTGATGGCAAACTTTATCTCTTTTATTTCTGAGACATAATGAAATAGGGAGTCCCTCAAATAACCACAGTTAGTGTTTAGGCTAATTTTATAGGGGCCTGTGGGCTTTTGCCTTAATATGTATAAATAAGATTTTTCTCTCTCCCAGCAGATTGCATGGTAGATAGAGGGAGAAAGAATTGGCACTAATTTATGAATCTTCCCAGCCTTCTCAGTGCAGTACACCTGGTGAGGGCAAGATGCTCTAATTACACTTACTACATATAATGAGAGCTTTTAATGACAATTACTGATTAGAGTTGGGATGTTTGGGGACCTTAGAGAAGTGTATTGACTCTCAGAAGACAGCAGTTCCTCTGGATACCTCAGTCCCTACCAGTTGTCCAGCCACACAATGAAACTCAGCTCTACCGACTTGCCCCCAATCCTGGAGTAGACTGAACTGCGGGGCTGAGACACACTTTGTTTCTCAATCAAATTAGGTCAGAGAGTTCAAGAATTTGGTTTGCTTTTAGCAGCGTCTTCACACTTTTTCTTCCTTGGTGATGATCACACAGATTGTTTTCCTGTTTGGTAACAAGAATAACCCATAGTCCAGATGCTCTTTTTAGACATTGATTTGCACTGTCACAAATGGATACCTGACATTGATTTCCTCTTAACACATTTGCAGTGTTCAAACTTGGGAGCCAACATTGAAAAGCTCTGGTATATTTTATATAATATGTATATGAGAATTGTAATGAAGATTTAAGAAATTACAATTTTAGTTAGATAGGTAAGTAAGTTAGTAAGTTCTTGGGTGCCCTTGCACAGAAGGGTGTCTAAAGATAACAGTAATTTATAGTAGCTTGCAACAGTCCAGAAGAAAGGATCCTGAATGTTTTTACCATAAAGAAATGATAACTGTTCAAAGATATGTATATGTTTAATGTTATTTAAACATTACTCAAAGCATATATGTATTGAAACCTCAATTGGTATCCCAATAATATGTTCAAAGTTTGTTTTATATCTCAATTAAAAAATAAAGAAATGTACTAACAGCATGAATCTGTGTGGTTTACTTGTCCTTTTGGAGCAGAGCAGATGACATATTATGTGCATGCCACATTTTTATCAACACGAGCATTTCGTGAACACAGCACACTGACAGTAACTAGCAGGATGACAGAGCCCTTTCTAGCTTCAGCATGGCCCTCTCAATGAAAGATCAAGCTTTGTTTGCTTGCTTGCTTTTCCTTTTCAGGTTGCATTGGTTTCTTTTAAAACCCCTCTTGCTTTAATATTTCCCACCTTTATAGCCATTTTTATTTTCTTTACAAATTTTCTATCTTCATGCTTGGCAAATCTGAAGTTAGATTTAAAAGCAAAAAGTGCTTGTAACACAAGCAGGTGTAAATGTGGTAAATTCAAAGAACTTACAAGTAGTGTAACTGGTAATGTAGGAAGGGAAATGGCTCCTGTTTCTTCCTCTTGCTCACAATCTCCCCAGTTCCCAGATTCTGATTGAAATCACTGTGGCTGATTTATTCTGCCTCCTCCCCGTGCCCTCCCTATGCCTCCTCTAATTGAATCACTATTAGCTTCAGCAGTGCAGATACCAAGCAAGGGCTTGCTGACCAATGTGTGTAGAAGCCAATACCAAGGCACTTGGTTTTACAGAAAGAAAGAGCTTTACAGAAGGTTGAATTGAGGCACTAGGTTCGATCGTCAGCATCACATAAAAGTAAATAAATAAAATAAAGGTATTGTGTCCATGGGCAACTAAAAAGATTATTAATTTTTTTCCTAATTTTGAAAGAGCCCATTACAAAATCATACCTCTACACTTTTGTGATATTATGTACCATTATAATTTTCATCGTCATAGCCTTTAAAAATCAATTTTTGAATCCCTGTAAGTTGTGTTCAGATACACTTGTTGATCATCTATTAAGCCAGGCAGCTGTACTAACTGCTCTCTTATCCATTATTTCAAGGACAAAGAAGGCATTCTCAAATCTGTCTCCCAGATTAGCCAGTGAAGAGGGGTTTTAGGGCTTTGGGAGTTGATGGGTCTTGGGTTTTGACAGGATAGTATTGTATCTTTCAAGGTTTTCACTGTACTGTGTTGTAGTTTCATGCTCAGCACCCAATGCTCTTGATTGTAATTCATGCTCCTGGTCCTGAATCTAATTTTCATTGGTCTGAGCTTTTTAGTTCCATCCACCTCAGGGTCATCCCTTAGGTCAGACTTCATCCCAGAACAGCATGTTCCATAAACAACTCACCTAATAGTTTGGAATTAGGGATTTATTGATTGATTGATTGCCTAGCAATAGGAGAAAGTTCTTAGCTCCATTTTGACTTGGACTTTTTTAAGGGGGGATTCTGGGGGCTCAGAAAACTGCAGAAGTACAAAGAATTTGTTAGTGATTAGGCCAGCTGTGTTTATTAGCTGGCAGTTATCAAAGTTAGGCCATGCCTTCTCATGGCCTTTTAATGGTTACTTTCTTGGGAATGATTCTCAGGTCCTTGAGAGATGCTTCTGAATTGCAAGAGATACATACTTACAGTTGGAAGCCCTTTCTACTAAAGCCTGGCAGGAGGTTGTGGCCTCTGGAGCAAGGGCTGGTGGCAGTACTAGGATCGGTAATTGAAACCATAAAACATGGTTGCATTCCGTCAATTTCCACATGGTTGTTTCAGCAGGTTTGCTTATAACTAAAGAACCTGTTTTCTTTTATTCATTCAGTGAACACATATATTCACTTACTCATTTAATGAACACATATTTTTTGATTGATCATTGTGGATAAGGTGTAAAATTAGTCTTTCAAATTGCAGAATTTAGGATGTCTTCATCAAATTTTAATACTAAAAAGTTAGGTTAAATATGTTTTCGAAGTCCCAAGCCAGAGGCCTGACTCTGGGGTATCAATTATGGTCATCCACCATCTCTAATCTCTAATTAAGGAAAAGAAACTGTGATGAAGAAAGAAAGGAATTTATTCTTGGCTTGACTGAACCTGGAAGATGCTCAGTTTGGAAGGTAACTCTAGGAATGTACAGGAAAGGACGAAGCTGGGAACCAGTGTCTGCTGTACACGTTTTCCTGTGTCTGCAGTCCTGCTGGCGCCAGGAGTAAAAAGCAATTTAAAGAGAACAGGTTAGAAGGCAGGATATTGACTGAGTCTTCCTTAAAATTTCTGAATTTGGGGCCTGGGTAATAGCTCAGTGGTAGAGAGCTTCTTAGCACATGTGAGGCACTAGGTTCGATCCTCAGCATCACTTACAAGTAAATACATAAAATAAAGGTATTGTGTCCATCGACAACTAAAAAAATTATTAATTTTTTCCCCAATTTTGAAAGAGCCCATTACAAAATCATACCCCCCATGCTTTAGTGATATTATGTACCATTATGATTTTCATTGTCATAACCTTTAAGAATCAATTTTTGAATCCCTGTAAGTTGTATTAGGTACATTTGTTAGTCATCTGTTAAGCCAGGCAGCTGTGCTAACTGCTCTCATATCCATTATTTCACAAATCCTAACAGCCCACTGGAGGAATGGTCATGTGCACTTTATAGCTAAGGGTTTTGAGGATCTTAGAGGTTAGGTCAGTGATCTGCACAGAGGTCATAGCCCCGAGGTTGACCCACCAGGCCTCCTAATTCCAAGCCAGGAGTTCAAATCTATGTAAAACCCTGTTATGTTAAAAACTGATTCCCTGGCCTTCAGAAAGTCACTGAAACTGCACCAAAGAGAATGCCGTTCTCTCTGGGAGTGTTGGGCTCCCGCTTGTCTTGGCCTTGCTTACAGCTTTGAAAAGACTGTGTAGTTCTCAAGAGTATATATTTCCTTACTTTGTCTAGGCTGCAGTAACAAATTGCTATCATCTGGGTGCCTTAAACAATGAGCATTTATTTCTTGAAATTCTGGAACTGGAAACTGGAGATGAGGGTCCCCGCATGATTGGGTTCCAGTGATGGCCCTTTTCCAGCTTGTAGCTAGCCAACTTTTGCCTGTATCCTCTGATTGCACAAGGTGGACTAGCCAGCTCTCTCGCCTCCTCTTATGAAAGCATGAACCTGATTCATGAGGCCTCTCAAAGGCCCCTCCCCTAAATACCATCACATTTTGATTACACTTTCATCACATGAATTGGTGGGGGGAGGCAAATCAGTCCATTGCAATGTTCAAAACTGAAACTCAGCAATGTCTTGGAAGAATGTCTATATACTGAAGGGAAACAAGAAATTTGATAATCTATGCACTAAATTTTTTTCTTATTGCATTTTAAGAGCAAGGCTTATCAGTGACTTTGGCATTAGGCTTTAAGAGAACTGAATAATTGCCCAATTATTTCAGGTTTCAAAGCCCTTCTTAGCCAGGAAGGTTGTACTTGACCCACAGACTTCCCTGAGTTGGGAGCTGGGAACCAGATCCCCTATGTGACAACAAAAGGCAATGACACTGGACTTTGGGGCTGAGCCTTTTCCAAGGTACTATGTTTGGTAGAGAAGTTACAGATTCTCATCTGAGGGGTTTGGTAGAATGGCCAGTTACACAAGAACAGCAAACACTACCTAGCTTATAACCAAAACCTGCTCCTCTCCCAAAGAAAAGGCCACTCAGCACTGCGTATGTTTTAAGTATAGGCCTTAAGTATACACATAAGATATTCATGATAAATCAAAGTTTAAAGCTAAATCAAAAGAAGTGAAAGACCTCTACAATGAAAACTATAGAACACTAAAGAAAGAAACTGAAGAAAACTTCAGAAGATGTAAAGATCTCCCATGCTCCTGGATAGGCAGAATTAATATTATCCAAATGGCCATACTACCAAAAGTGTTATACAGATTTAATGCAATTCTTATTAAAATCCCAATGACATTCTTCATAGAAATAGAAAAAGCAATCATGAAATTTATTTGGAAAAAAAAGAGATCCAGAATAACTAAAGTAATCCTTAGCAAGAACAGTGAAGCAGGAGGCATCACAATACCAGACCTTAAACTATACTTGTTGAAGGCCACAGCTGAGTCAGGATGACGCATGGCATTTTTGCCAGAAGTAGTAGTTGTGAGGTGATGCCAGCGAGCCGTTAAGATGATGACTTTTGAGTTCTTTCGGAGTTCCTGTTGAGTTCCGGTTGAGCTCTTGTGGAGATTCCTGAAGAGTTTTTGTTGGTTGGTGAAGTTCCGGTGGTGGGAGTTCCGGTTGGTGTGTGGTGTGTTCCTGGAGGAGTCGCGTGGGTGGCATTCGGGAGAGTTCCTGGGGAGTGTGCTGGTGGAGTTCAGAAATAAAGTTTGTTCCTGCTTGAGTGCCTCATGATTTGTGCCCAGCCAGACTGCGGCATATACTACAGAGCTATAATAATAAAAATGGCATGGTATTGGCACCAAAATAGACTTAGGAATCAATGGGACAAAATAGAGGACACAGAGACAAACCCACATAAATATGGTTATCTCATACTAGACATTTTTTGTCAGAAAATTCACTGGAGAAAAGATAGCCTGTTCAACAAATGGTGTTGGCAAAACTGGAAATCCACATGTAGCAAAATGAAATTAAACCTCTATTTCTTACCCTGCACAAAAATCAATTCATCAAAGTAGATCATCAAAGACTTAAGCAGTAGAACAGAGACCCTGCATTTAATAGAAGAAAAAATAGGCCCAGATCTTCACCACATCAGCCTAGGATCTGACTTTCTTAACAAGACTCCTAAAATGCAAGAAGTAAAATCAAGACTCAATAAATGGGATGGATTCAAATTAAAAAGCTTCTTCTCAGCAAAGGAAACAGTAATGTGATACAAGAGCCTACAGACTGGGAGAAAATCCTTAACCACATGCACCTCCCATAAAGCGTGAATCTCTAGAATATATAAAGAACCAAAAACTTAACACCAAAAAAGAAAAAAAAAGAACCCAAATAATCCAATCAATAAATGGGCTAAGGAACTGAACAGACACTTCACAGAAGAAGAAATACAGCTGATCAACAAATATGTGAAAAAGTGTTCAACATCTCTAGTGATTAGAGAAATGCAAATCAAAACTACTTTAAGATTTCATCTCGCTCCTGTCAGAATGGCAATCATCAAGAAAACAGGCAACAATAAATGTTGGCGAGGATGTGGTGAAAAAGGTATACTCATACATTGCCAGTGGGACTGCAAATTGATGCAACCTCTATGGAAAGCAGTATGGAGATTCCTCAGAAAACTGAGAATGGAACCACCATTTGACCCAGCTATCCCACTCTTTGTCTTATACCCAAAGGACTTAAAATCAGCATATTATAGTGATGCAGCCACATCAATGTTTATAGCAGCTCAATTCACAATAGCTAGACTACGGAATCAACCTAGGTGTCCCTCAATAGATGAATGGATAAAGAAATGTGGTATATATACACAATGGAATATTACTCAACTTTAAAGAAGAGTAAAATTATGGCATTTGCCAGTAAATGGTTGGAGTTGGAAAATATCATGCTAAGCGAAATAAGCCAGTCCCCTAAAAACCAAAGGCCGAATGTTTTCTCTAATATGTGGATGTTAATTCACAATAAGGTGGGGGTAATAGGGAAGAATAGCATTACCTTAGATTAGGTAGAGGGAAGTGATGGGAGGGCAGGGAAAGGGATGTGGGGAATAGAAAAGAGAGTAGAAGGAAATAGACATTATTGCTGTATGTATATATGTGACTACATGACCAATATGATTCTGCAACATGTACACTCAGAAAAATGAAATTATATGCCATCTATGTATATCAAAGTGCATAAATAGATTCTACTGTCATGTATAACTAATTAAAACAAATTAATTTTTTTAAAAAGCCAAAACAACCTGTTACAGAGCCCCAAAGTACATGATGTCAATTTTTGTGATAACAGAAAGTATCAGCTTTTCTTTAGTTTTCTTTTATGAAGTCTGAGTTATTTTGTTGTTGTTGTTGTTATTATTTTGATTAAATTGAGTTCACGTGTGCGTAAGCAGGCATAAACACTCAATTTTAAACAAGTCCTTCTACGTTTATTGAATACCTCCTTCAGGTCAGGGGAACCATACAGACAACGCAGATGAGCAAGATAAAAATCAGAAGCCAGTGCCTCACCTGTGTGGCCTTAGACATGGTACTTGATCTTGCTCACTTGAGTTTCCGCTTGAAATATGATGATAATGTCTACTTCATAAAGCTGTTGTGGGAATTAAATGGCACAGTATGTGTGAAGTGCCACATCTTGGGAAAAAAAAAGAACTGGTATTTTATCATCAATATTATCACTGCTAATGTTAAGTAATGTACTTAAAGTTTCTGAATGGGTTAGTAATACAGTCTAATATCTCCTGATTCTTTTGCACATGAACATTTATTCCGTGATTTTTAATGGCTGATTTTTCAGAATATTTGTTATATATCTCCTCTCTGCAAATGACTCTTATAAGCTCTGAAAAATATAGCTTGCTTTCAGATATGCTTCCTAGTCTCCAGTGGTCATGGACTATTAGAGGGTATGAGAAACATACTTAAATAACTGTGCTGCCAAGAAGAAAGCAAGAAGTGGTCTAAAAGAGTCACAGAGAACAGAAGGAAAATTTTTTCCAAAAAATATTTAGGGCAAAAAAATATCAAGGTATGTAAGAAATACCTAATCAATAGGACAATCTATCTAGTTTTAAAAATGGGTAAGAAAATATTAAAATCAATATCAATAAACTAAAATATGTTTAACTTCTTAGGAGTTAGAGAAATTTAATTTCAAGTAATGAGATAAGATAAAAATGGGGGGAGGATCCCACAAAAATAGAGGGAAGATTGGTGGAATAGAGGACGGAGTTTGAGGGGGAAGGACGAGGGATGGGAAAAGGGAAGAGCTGTGGAATGAAATTAACCACATTATGCTATCTGCATGTGTAAACATACCACAGTGATTCTACCTTTACGTACATCGATAAAGACCCATAAAACAACCAAGCAAATAAATAAATAAATAAAAGGAAGACCAGTAGAGTAGAGGAAGGGGACCAAGAAGAGGGAGGAAAAGAGAAATCACTAGGGAATGAAATGGAGCGAGTTATATTCCATGCATGTATCAATTTGTCAAAATGAATCCCACTATTAAGTATAACTACAGCGCACTAGTAAAAACATTTTTTTTTTAAAAAAAGAAAACTAAATGAGGAAAAAAATTTTAATGATAATACTTTCCACCTATCTGATATTACATTTTCCCCCTTTTTTCAGTGCTGGGAATGGGACCCAGGGCCTCTTGCATACCAGGAAAGCTTTGCTACTGAGCCATAACCCCAGCCCCTGATCACACCATTTTTTAAGTGTAATGTATTGTGGGTATTTGGGGAAAAGATGTGACTGTCTTCTGAGATTGCTATAGGGATTAGAGAGAAAAGATATGAAATACCTGCCACATAGATAAACTGGGACAGTATCTCCTTCTGATGTTATCATCTCGCCAAGGGTCTCCTGGCAAAGAGTGTGGAAGGCACTCAACTGGACTTGGCAACATAATTGTATCTGAGGGAACAAGGAGGAGGAAAGAGAGCTCAGGGCAAATCCAGAAGTGTTTCCATTGTTTGTGAGAGAAAAATTTCTTAGGAAAAGAAGATATTGCTTTGGAAAGAAAGAGAGAGAGGGGAAAAGAGGGAATAGAGAAATTGATTTGTTTGCTGTATTATTTGGAAATACTCTGAAGGAGTCGTCCATAAGAGTGGTTGAATCTTGGAATCACTAAAGATAGACCCATAATTTAAAGATTCCTCTCATAAATGTTCTGCTTTTAAAGATTCTATTCTTTAATACATAATATAGGCACATTTAAAAAGGTATATAAATGTAAAAAGTGAAAATATCCCATTTGTCCCTACGGATAGCCACTAAGTTCCTCATGTTTTCTACCAGAAAAATGTTTATGCTGATACTAGTATAATATATGGATATGTACATGTATGTGTCTGTGTTTTTAAAAATTCACACAAATGGTAGAGTATCGTGTAATTTCCATGCCTTCCTTTAAAACTGAAAAAAAGAAAAAGAAAACAATACCATCTTCTTTTATTCTGTTTAACACCTGCATAATAGAGCACTGACAATATACCATATTTGATTGGACCAGTCCCTTTTAATGAACAGAGAAGATGATTTTAGTTTTTTACTCTAACAAACAACTGGTCAAGAATGTTCGTACGCATTGACCTTGCTGTTGGTTTTTCAGTTTTTGTTTAATTTGTTTTGGTTTTGGTTTCTAGTAGAATTGCTGAGCCTAAAATATTTATTTTTTAAATTTTGGTAAGTAACTTTCCTATAAAAAGGTTCTACCATTTTATCTTCCTTCCTTCCAGCAGTGTGTGAGAATACTGTTTTCCCTACACCCTACTAATAGTGGGTGTTATTGACGTATAAATTCCTTAAGAGACAGCATTATTTTGTTCAGATACATATTTGTCAATTATTTAAATCATTTATCATGACATTATTTAAATGTTTCTTATCAATTACCTACTATAACTGAGGTTGAACCACTTTTCAAATGTTGGCCTTTACTTTTTTACCTTTTTAGTACACTATTATGTGTTTATATTTCTGCAAAGTTCTTTAATAATTCTGTAAAATTAACCAGCTATTATTGTTCCAATTTCTATAGATAGGTTGTGTACTTTTTTATATTAAGCCTGATAAAGAGACTATAAGAGACTATAAAGAGACTATAAGATCACATAGTGCATGTTCATCATTGGTCTTTTGACCATTTGTTTCTTTCAAGAAATCTAGGCTAAGCACCAAAGATTCAAAGAAATATGTTCATATCTCTTTACCTATTTTCCCATTAGTCTTTTACATTGATTTTATAAGCTAGTCATAAAATAATAACCCATGTGTTTTGCATGTGTTGCAGATATTATTTCCAATCATTCGTCTTTTGACTATATGATCTTTTTGTCTTCTGGGATTTTTTAAAAGTTATATAATTAAATTTACTAGTCTTTTCCTTTATAGCTTCTAGGACTTAGTTTCATTTTATGTTCTGAATTAATCTATCAAATAGTTTTGAGCACCTTATGAAATACTGTTGTCAATGACATTGTTTGAACAGTATTATCATTTTGTTTTGAGAATAGAAAGGTAGTTTCATTCAGGTGCTCCCCTCCCCCTCTCAAGAGTCTCTTGCACTGCCCTGTTTATGGTATAAATGTAATTTTAGACCTCAGAGATCATTTGGTACAATACCTTCAATGTAGTCTGGAAACTGAGACCCAGAGTGGTTGAAGAGACTTCCCCAGGTTACATAGTTAATGAGGACCAGCATTTGGACTAGAATTTGACTTCTGATCTAATGTTTCTTAAATAAGTGAGCAAATACATTTAAAGTGCTTAGAACTTGCCTAGCATATAATGAGTGTTCCCTGAGTATTAACTGTTATCATCACTCTGCTGTTATCATTATCATCATTATTAATAAAGAGTACAGATTCTGGAGCCATACTGAGATTGAATCTCCATGATCTTAAGAGTTGATTGGTAGCCTTTCTGAGCTTCAGGTTTTTTCATCATAAAAATGGGAGCTCTCATAGGAGGTTTAGAGAATTAGTAAAGCACAACCTGAATCAGAATAATCATTATATAAGTATTTAGTCTTATTATTACAGGAACCACCTCAGTCTCCCAAAAGCAACCCGAACCACCTCATCTTGCCCAGTTTCTACCTTCTGAGTTCTTGAATATAAGCACAATCTAAAGGGTCACTGAGATAACAGAAACGCTTTTATATTGTATAATGATGTTGTAGATATAATAGATTAGGAGACAAAATTAGCTTCATGCACAAAGAAAGAGAGGCTGTCATTGGAAAAAAGAAAATGTGGGAGCCACGCATGGGAAATAGTGCAGGAAGTTAGAACGTATCAAGCAATGTTCACAATATTGGTCACATTTAACACCTCCCTGCTACCACCACCAATATGATAGAATTCTGCCTCAAGATATCCTGGACCCATAATCGTGAGTCAAGATTGAGATTTGGGGGCTGGAGTTGTGGCTCAGAGGAGAGCGCTCACTTAGCGCATGCAAGGCCCAGGGTTCAATCCTCAGTGCCACGTAAATGTAAATAAATATAAACAAAGGTGTACAAGTAAAAGAAATAAATATTTTTAAAAAAGATTGAGATTTGGATTTTTCTGATGTTCAAGTCTTCAAATATTATGGAGTGGAATATCAGGAGACAATTTTATAAGGAAATAAGTGATATAATTTAAAATGTATTTGCAATATTTTAAATCTCTTGAGTTCTGGAATGTTTTTCTAGGAGATATTGCTATATAGGCATTGCTGTATTAAAAATCACTCCAGGGCTGGGGATGTGGCTCAAGCGATAAAGCGCTCTCCTGGCATGCATGCGGCCTGGGTTCGATCCTCAGCACCACATACAAACAAAGATGTTGTGTCCGCCGAAAACTAAAAAATAAATATTAAAAAAATTCAAAAAAAATCACTCCATACATAGGACTGGTCATCTCATCAAGAGCATCTTCTGTACCAGCTCTTTATAAAGTGACTTAAGTGTTTATCTTTCCAGTGTGCCACTCCTCAAATATTGGTCAGGTTTCTTGCCATTCACATTTAAATTGAATAACCCAATTCAAAGTCAGTTTTTGAAATATATAAACCTCACAATTTAATTTTATCCATTCCGTAACTCTCCTTCAACGAATTTCAACTGTGTGTCAGCACTTAACTTATCACTAAGAATACAAAAAGGGAAGGAACCCCAGTGCTTCTTCATTAGCCCATCCAGTGCCCTAAAGTCTACTGGGTGAAGCGGTTTAAGAACCAGGTACTTTGTCATGTGATGGTATAAATTCAGGGATGACACAAAGGAAAGACCACTTTACACATTCCTTGAGCAAATTTAGTCCTTCTCTGGGAGCATAAAAATTTCAACTTCTATCCCTTCATATGTGTTATTTTGTACTATTGCTCCAACTGCACAACATGTATTGTCTTCCTATCATATGGTAACAGAACCCAGACTGCTTAGTTTTTGCAAAGGTCAAAACACAACCTTTTCGACAAAGCCCTTTGTTGGAGCAGAGTTTTTTCTTATCCCATGAATTTAGAGAGATCAAATGCCTTCTATAAGAATGGAAGACATTTTTCTTTTGGGGTTTAGAAATCATTATTTTCTCAGTCATCTTCTATAAACTATGGATACCACAAATGCTTCCTAGAAAGTCACTGAAATGTGTACTTTTGTAGATTTTAGAATCTAGGGCTCAGCAGTTGTCTCCTGACATTAGAAAGCAGGCCTAGAATAAGGTATAAACGTTGTCTCAGTGATTGATAACGTGGCCGTCAGTCTCAGGGGCTAGCTTCTGGAGAAGGGTAGTGTTAAGAACAATCGCCTAGGGCTGTCTTGGGCTAAGTGTGTGGTAGAAACAGACCTTGCTCCTTTGGGGGAAGGGAAAAGAAGGCCTGGCATCCCTGCAGACTGATGGCTTCTCTTTGTCTGACGACAGAATGGCATTGACAGAGTGCAGAGTGGAACATAACAAATCTTGCTTGAGATTTTTCTTTGGTGGGGTGGAGGGATTCGGATTGTGAAGTCTATTTGGGATGAGTTATCTGTAATCTCTCCCTATCCCTGGAGAGAAGGAGAATGACTAATTGAAGCATCCCATAACAGTAATTGAGACGAATTGAAAGGGGAAATGAGTGATTAACCTTGAGCCTCCTCCTGACACTGTGCATGTTCATGCTAGAGTGGGTTTCTGGGGGTTCCTTCGCAGTTATCTCACAAAAGCCCACATAGCTCTTATAATTAACTTTTTAGGTTTCCGCCCCAACTTACATTTCAGATACTTGTTGCTCTGCTTTACATCATGCCATTAATGAAAGTTGGCTACTGGAGGCTGAAAACCAGAGGCAGATTTACTCAGGATTAATGAACCTAGAGGGCCCCTCATTTGCATCAGCCCCGTTGAGCCCTGAAACTAATTTTGTGTTCCTTTCTTAAAGAAGATCCCACAAAACCTGAGTCTCTCTCTGCTGATAAAATTCCAATTTTAAATGAACAATATAGCATAAATTAAAATGTTTGACAATATAGTGGCCAGCAGTTTTTCAATCAAGGATTTTGGAACTGTTTAAATGGCTTTTAAAAGAAGAAATGCTTAGGTCTATAAATGTTTACTCTAAATTATTTATATTCTGAAATTTTAAGAATTAAGGTAACATTTCATTAGCTCATTATGTGTTTTTGGAAATATAATGATTACTTTGTTCCTTTGAGATAGTATTTGTAATGTTAAAAAGGGAAATTAGAAGAAAAAAATCTGCATGATATAAGAATATAGAGGTTTCAGTTCACATATTTCTGTGTACTGGTACAAGTATAAATAGGAATCAAATGGATTAGTTTCAAAAAAAATCTCAGCAGACTTCCTGCCTTCTGAATTGTGATGCAGTTCGGCTCTGTAGCCTTTCTTTAGCCACAGCTCACTTAGTACCCCAGGTGTAGTAGGTGGTCAAAGAAGTGTTTGCTAAACCAAAACTACTTTGTATCTCATGAACTGAATGGCTTTTAAAAGAAGAAATGTTGGCAGGATATCTCTGGTTTGAAAAAAATAAAACACATAACCTAAATATAAAGGTTTGCACATTGATGGTAAATAACTCTTTCAAGGCAGAATTCTCCTGCTTTCCCAGAAGTTATGTAATCATCCTTTCACAAGCAAGATTAATATAATATCACAAACCTACTACCACATTATTACTTGACTAGTGAGTACATGATTAATTCAGGTGACCTATATGCCTTGTGTGAAAATTCACATATGCTCAGAGATGGGTTTTTTCCCTTAGCTTTTATTATTAGTGTTGATTTTGTTTTTCTGCTTTTGACAGGATTGTAGATTGACCTGGATATATGCCTGGTTTTACATTTTGGTATAGACTTTTACCTGAAGCTCATCTTTTGAATAACTCTCTTCCCAGTGGGTATCAAAGCTGCTCCAAGAGCTTTCCAGGAGACAGGAGTTAGCTCTCGTTTGCTGCACTCAGGCACCCACACACCCACACACCCACCTACACAGCGACAACTGTTTGGCAAGCAGATAACTATGTAGTATGCGTCCCTGAAGGAACTCTGAACTGCATAATTTGACAAGAACTTGGGGCCATTCTTCAAGCTATCAGGAATATTATACCCCTCAGCTAGGAGTAATATATCTGATTCAGTTCTCATGGTGGAATGGTCTAGAAGTACTCAGTAAAGGTGTATGAATTCTTATTACTATGTTCTTCATAAAGAATACAAGACATAAGAAGGAATACATTGATTTGGAGCAAAGTATTTGATTCCTGGTATCGATGTTGTTCATTTAACATTTTTTCTCCCAACTGAACAGTTCTTAAGCTTGGAATTTTTGTCGTTGGAAAAATTTGTTTCTTACATTTTTTTAATCTCTGTTATTCACAGTTTCATAGGGGATTAAGTGAGAAAAAAATGTTTTATTGTTGTAGACCAGCTATATTAGTTTTGAATGTTTGCTTGTCCTATCACCAGCAGCAATTACAATATTAATATGATCAATAACTTTTTCATTGGATGTCTTGTTTACCAAAGACTTGTATATATTGATGATCTTACTGAGGCTCCTGATGAACGAGCATCAATAAAAGATATTGTATCTATCAGTGAAGCACAGAGCCAAAGCTGCCTATGCACATATCCATTTGTCAGAGATTGCTACTTTTGATAGGACTACAGGATAAATATTGCAAATTCACCAACAAATGTGAACTATGTAGAGCTGTTGGATCAGCACAGATCTGAACAAATAGGACTTTAATGGTTTTGTGAGCTCAAAGGTAGAATGAAAGTAATTTGGTGGCATTCCTAAGTCTGCCATTCTGTTAGGCCAGTTCAGGCACTCTCCACAGGAAGCGGCCATTGAGGTCAGAAGTTGGGTCAAAGCCTTTTAATCATGAGCCTCCAGGATGCCTCTGGGCTTGGGTCAATAGCCTGAAAGGCCCCGTTTGTGGGCCTGGAAAGGGTATATTATGAGGGCTCAGGTGGTCTCTTAGACTGTTCTAATGCTCAATTGTGAGAAGCAGATTATCTGCTTTGCAGATTATCTGATCTTCTATCATCAGCCTTCCCGTTGGGCTTTCGGTTGCCAGGGATGAAGCTGAAATGTGAAGTGCAGGGTTAGACACGGGGAATCCACAGTCCTGTTACCCATCCAAATCGGACTCTGTCAAGCACTGCTTTGTTTTATTTGGTTTGGCATTTTCTCCATCTTAATGTGTATTCTCTAGAGTTGCCTAAGCTTCATTTATTTTATTCTTATCTGCTTGAAATCTTTAGACGAGAAGTGAGACATGTCATGAAGTCCGACAAAATGAAGTGACTCCAACACCTTTCTTTCTTTTGTGTTCTTTGTAATGCAGGCATAGCCTTATGTAGGAGCTTGATTTCTCTGGAAATCTGTGAAGTCATTCCAGACTAGCTGTTGTTGGTGTCCTGGAACTCTTGGTCATTTGTGCTCATTCAGGGCAGCTGTGGTTTGGTAAAAAGAGCAGTGGTTTTCTAAGGGAATCAAAGTCTCCATGGATTAGGAAATAAGAGCTGAATTGTGAGTTATGTTTTTATTAAACATCAGAGAGTTAGCATCATCCTTCCATGTTTTCTGAAATGAGGAGAGAAAGGGAGGGAGAGACAGAGATATAGTATCCCAGATACATTGTTAAAAAATTGATTCATGCCTTGTTTGTTTTTAAGAAGACCACATATTCCCAACATATTTAAAAGCAAAGTGACAACTGATAGACTCTTAAATGCTATCTCTGTTCATTTCTAGGTCATTCCTCTCTCCGAAAGTTAGTCTTTTCCCCCTGAACTGGGTATTCTTTTCTGTATTTCACTCACCCTTACAGAGATACTTTAAGAATAAAGAAACGTCAATTTGTTCTAGTAAACAAAAAAATTTGACTTTCAACAACTCTCTCACTTATCTTTTCTAAAAAACAATCGGTTTTGATGACTTGCTTTTATATTAGTATCATTCACATAATATTGCCATATAAATCTATGAATTTTGAATTTTGTTGGCAATTTGGAAGTCTTTTATTATTCAACAGATACCCATTTCATACCCTGTCTGGGACAGGCTCTGTTCTAGGATACTTGGGATATACAATTTAATAACACATCTCCACCAGGCATGGTGGCACATGCCTAAAATCCCAGCAGCTCAGGAGGCTGAGGCAGGAGGATTGTAAGTTTGACACCAGCCTCAGGAACTTAATGAGGCCCTAAGCAATTTAGAAAGACTCTGTCTCAAAATAAAAAATAAGGAGGGCCAGGGATGTGGTTCCATGGTTAAGCACCCCTGGGTTCAATCCCCAATACTAGAGCAAACCTGCAAAGAAAAGAAAGAAAAAACACATATGTCTGCCATTGTGGAATTTATAACTATGATAATGTGATATATAATAAGGAATATTTATTGGGTCTCTGTCCTCTGGTTCCTGGCACAGAGCTCCTAAAACCTTTATATGTAGGGATTATAGGAGAAACTTTTGTTCTGTTTGGTCCTTGGCCCTGGGTACCTGAATAGAGTTCCTGCTTGTAATTTTCTGGGTGATAGGAGCATTTTAAAAATAAGTTAAACTCCATGGATGTATACCTTTATTTTATTTATTTATTTTTATGTGGTACTGAGGATTGAACCCAGTGCTTCACATGTGCTAGGCGAGCACTCTACCACTGAGCCACAACCTCAGCCCCTAGGAGCATCTTTTGTTCCAAGGAGACCACTCTTGGTGGGCTCCAGAATAGCCTCATGATGAGGGCTGGTTGCCAGGGAAACCAATCATGTGATTAGAGGGTTGGGACTTTCAGCTCCACCCCCAGACTTCTAGGGTGGGAGAGGGACTGAAAGTGGAGTTGATCACTGATGGCCAGTGATGTGATCAGTCACAGCTATGTAAGACGCTTCCATAAGCCCCCAAAGGACAGGGTTCAGAGGGCTTCTGGATAGCTGACTGCGTGGAAGTTTCTGGAGTGGGGTGCACCTAGAGAGTGCTTGGAAGGTCCACACCCCTCTCTGTCTCACGTTGTGCATCTCTCCCTTCTGTCTGTATACCATATAATAAATGTGTAAATGAAATTAAAGCATTTACTTGAGTTCTGTACACCACTCCTGCATGTTAATCAAACCTGAGGAGGGGCTCATGGACACTGTGGTTTACAGCCCAGAGACATAACTACTGGTCACAACCTGAGATGTGTGATTAGCATCAGAACTGGATGGCAGTCTCAGGGGAGTGAGTCCTCAACCTGTGAGATCTGTCACTATCTCCAGGCAGGTAGTGTCAGGATGGATGGAAGTAGAGACACCCAGTTGGAGGAACAGCCCCCCCACACACACCTGATCTCAGAAGTGCTGTTAAGTGAGAATCGCAAACACACTTGAGGGTTTTGTTTAGCCTTTGCAGCTTCCTGTTGGGAGTAACAGACAATAAAATAGTAAATAAGATAAACAAGTTACAAGTTACAAAAGAGATAAGTCCTAAGGGGGGGAGGGAGGGAGGGAGTAAGGGAGGGAGGGAGAGAGAGAGAGAGAGAGAGAGAGAGAGAAGGAGGGATGGGGAGACACCAGAGTTAGGGTAAAGGTTATATGATACAGGGAAAGGGCACATGTGCTAGATGGGGTGAGGAGGTTACTGTGTGAGTGGGAGAGCAAGTTGGCCTCATTTAGGAGCAACAAAACCTTGAGGGCCATGAGGGAATGAATTTGAGGATTGCTGGAGGAGAACATTCCAGACCAAGGGAACAGCAAATACAAGAGCTTTCCTCCAGGTATTCACAGACCTTGTCCTTAAAATTTAGACCAGAATGCTTTTCCTAAGACCGATCTTTTATTATCAGGCAACTTTCCACGTTTACTTTTGTTTTTTGAAATAATTTAAATGTTAGAAGCAGATAGTTTTTTTTCCAAGACGTCCATGTCTCCAGAAATGATGATACACTGCAGGGCGTGATGGCACACGCCTGTAATCCCAGTAACTTGGGAGGCTGAGGCAGGAGGATCACAAGTTCAAAGCCAGCCTCAGTAACATAGTCAGACTGTCTCAAAATAAAATATATTAAAAAGGGGCTGGGGCCAGGCATGGTGCTGCATGCCTGTAATCCCAGGAGCTCAGGAGGCAGAAACAGGAGGATCAGAAGTTCAAAGCCAGCCTTAGCAAAAGCCAGGCGCTAAGCAACTCATTGAGACCCTGTCTCTAAATAAAATACAAAATAGTGCTGGGGATGTGGCTCAGTGGTTGAGTGTCCTCGAGTTCACTCACAGGTACAAAAAGGGGGGGGCTGGGGAGGGGGCTCAAAGGTTAAGCGCCCCTGGGTTAAATCCTCAGTACCAAAAAAAAAAAAAAAAAAAGAAGATAAGAAGATAGAAAGAAAGAAATGATGATGATGACATATTCAAGACATCGTTAAAAAAAAGTCTTACATAAATAAATGATGGTGCATGTTAAAGGATCTCATGTAGTGAAACAAATTCAGTTCCTTTAGGAATCTAAACCACTACACCTGACCTTTCATGGTAGCCTCATCTGGAGTAGCATGAGATGAAAAGGAAGAATATTTACAGGCCCTGTTCTAGGTCCCTTCTACATGTTATCTCATGTAATCTCTACAGTTTCTCTGTGAGATGTGTTATTATTACCTTTTTGTACAGTATTAAAATGGATTAAATAATCTTCCCAAAGCCTCAATATGGAAAACAGACAAGCAAGATCCAAACCCAGGTCCATTACAATCTGAGGCAATGAATAGCACCACAGTTTCCCCCTTTTCCTGGGAGGAATCTTCTGGTGATTTTGACTGTATTTCTCTCACTTCCCCCAGGTAACCATTACATGCTGTTGATTTTACCATCTTAATATCTGTCGAATTTATCACATTTCTGTGTTTCTACCCCCAGGACTCCAGTTCAGCCATCCTGCCTCATAGCCTTGCTGGTCTCTTGGCTCAGTTGGAACAGTGGTTTCAACCTTGGTGTACATTAAAATAATATGGGTGGTTTTCAAAAATGACTGATGTATTGGTCCCACTCTAAACCAATTAAATTAGGATCCTGGTATAGGGGACCTTGGGTGATTCTAATATTCTAATATTTACTCAAGGTTGAGAACTACAAATGGTCTCTGATTTAGGATGAGTCAACTTAAGATTTTTCAGCTTTATGAAGATTTGAAAGCAATATACATTCAGTACAAACCAAACTTCAAATTTTGAACTTTTCCCAAGCTAGTGATACAATGCTGTTTCTAAATGTTGAGCAGCAGGAGTGAGCCACAGCTCCCAGTTGCCACATGGTCACAAGGGGTAGCAGCAATTACTGTACAGCATGCTGTGCTGCTACCCTGTGATGTTTGGTAGGTTCCTGGATTCAATGCATTTTTAACTTATGATTAATTGTCAGGTTACTCTGGGCTTATCAGGCTATAACCCCATCATAAGCCGATGAGCATCTGCACTGTCTTAGACTTTTTTATACCTTGTATATTTTACCGTTAGAACCTCTTAGTTGCTTCCTATTCTTCTCAGAATAAATTTTGAACTTCTGCTCTGCTGCTGCTTGGCCTGCTGCCTGTGCTTCCCTTGCCAGCCCTTGTATCGTGCCTGCTCCTGTGTTCATGTAAATCCATAAAATTATTTTTATAACTTCAGAAATATTTATTTTTATTTGTCTCCAACATTTTGCTTAAAGATGGTTTTCCTCTGCAGACGAAGAATGCTTTTTTAGCATACACAGGGCCCTGGATTGTATCCCCACCCCTGAAACACAAAGTGAAAGGTGAAAACTGTTTTCCTGTATGTCTTTCTGTGGAATGATGATCAATGAATCCTTAGGTGCACTAAGAAACTGTAAGTGATTTCAATGAAAGAAACCATTTTGTGGAGCAAATAGACTCTCTGATGTGGCTGATTGATATTCCTTAAGACAGACCTACCAAAAGCAAATGTATTGTAGCAAATAAAAACTAGATCTTCCTAGTGATAATGTTGAAACCTTGATAAATTAGTTGGATTTTTCATATCATAATCTAATAATTTTTCATATCATAATCTACATTTTTCATAACATAATCTAAATATAACTGAGAATATAGTTAATAATGGCAGAACAACTTATTCTGTCAGTGTCGTAATACTCAATCCAGAAAAGGAGTATTCTAATGTTTAATGAAACTTTGAATTAACTTGCCTTTCTGTTGTTCCCTGCTACATTATGCCTTCATCATTGCAAAATATTTCATAGCTTATGAAGAAGGAAGACATAATCTTATTAATGCTTTATGCAAACAAATCAGTGTTTTTTTATAGGATTAAAGCTAGAAAGGAGGCTAGTAGTCTCATGAATCTGTTATTATTAGATAAGCCACGTTTTCAGTGGGCAATAAGAGCAAGACATACTGACTTGGTTTCCAGGTAGACCAGAATGAATGTCTCCAAATATGGCTGTTCATCAGAATCACCTGGGAAGCCTTTTAAATAGAGCAGATTCCTCAGCTCTACTTTAAATTTATTGAATAAGAATCTCTAGGTTTAGACTTAAAGGCCCTGTTTTTTATTTGTTTTCCCAGGGGATTCTGATGTATAGCCAAGTTTAAAAATCACTAGACCAGAATATATTTAGCAACAGAGAGAGACAGAAAGTGTCCCGATAGAAATAAACCATTCACCCCCCCTTGAGATAAAATATTGCTTCCAGGTTACTAAGCAATAAGAGGCCTGGAAGTCAAATGGTAAAATGAGAAACACTACTCTCAGAACCCACACTTATCCTTTTTTTTTTTTTTTTTTATGCTTGAACCATTCCCTATCATCTGGACTTCTAGTAATGTCTTTATTAATAGAAGCTCCAACAATAGCAGTAATGATGTTTAATATGTGCGAGTCCATGTTTATTTATTTATATATGTATAAATATAAATCTCCATTTAATCCTTTTTATACCCATTGGTTTAGGTTATGTTTTTATTTAGGCAAAGCACATGAATAAAGTGAAGGCAGGTCACCCCTAGGGGGCAGCAGAGCCATGATCCCACCTCAGGCAGGCCAACTCATACTCCTGACTACTTCCTTCGGCACCCTCTGAACATACCAAGTACTTTTTCTTCTTGTTGTTGTCTTGCTAAATTGCCCAAGCTAGCCTTGGACTTGCCATCCTCCTGCCTCAGCCCCCAGGAGTTCTGGAGTTACAGGTGTGGGCCACCATGCCAAGCACAATGTACCTTTAACAGCTCTATTTCTTTTCTCATGATGCTCCCTTTGCTAAGAACCCTTTAGTTCTCATTCTTCTCTACAAAAATCCCACTTGTTCTCCAAAATCCAGCTTTTGCTCTTTATTTTGCCCTTTCTCCCATCATTTTCACACCTTTGGACCAGATGAATTGTATACAAGGACAGAAAAGCCTAACATATATTAATGCCTGTCAAGGTCACCTTGTAAGGTGAATATTATTATATCTATGTTATATGTGGGTACAATGAAGTTCAAGAGAGTGGTACCTTTTCCTCAAGTCCTCCAGTATGTGACAAAAGGAGATCTGGACACAGTCTGTCTCACTTCTACACTGTCTGCCTCATGACATGACGTTCTGTCCTGTGACTTCTTGTCCATGTCATAATGATACATTATGTTGTAAGATAACAAATTATGAATTCCCGAATGGGAAGAGCCATGTACGTCTTTGAAACCCTAGTTCCATAAAAAGGGTACTGTGTATAAAATATGAGCTCTGGAAAGTTTTCAGTGAATGAATTCTAAGATTTTCTATAAAGTAGATCTGAGCAACTGTTATGGTGCTGTGAAGGACACCATTAACAGAAGGCGTCAACTTTATTTTCTTTCTTTAAGTGTACAGATTACTTCCCAAGTCATCAAGAAAATGTCAGAGTCACCTCTAAGGTTAATTACTGGATCCTCTCTCTCTCGGTATGAAATGATTAGTGACTTTATTTGCCTCATGATTTTTCTTTTCTTTTTTTTGGGAGTAAACATTTAGAAAGACGAGTAAGGGAGTAAGGGAGACAATGAAGATGAGTAAGAAAGCAGCATGGGGCATAAGAAGAGTGGTATAAGATAATTTTTATTTTCACAAAGCCATGAAAAGCAGCCCTGAGCTGTGTGAGGGAAGAGAAAAATAAGGAAAGGTTGACTGCTGGAACTGGCTCTGCTTGCTTGAGAATTCTGCACTTCTCTCTGTGCCCCGCAGTTTAATGGAGAAACACTGACAATTCTGATTTGACCTTAAGTGCCTGGCCAATCTGCTCAGGGGACTCCCTGTAGGAATATAAGCTGACACCACCTTGCCTGAGCTTCTTCCAATCAATACCATGGCACAGCACACATGATCCGAGTAGGCAGACCGATAAGAAAGAAAAGTGTTATCTGTTGGTATAAATGGAGCAATAAATGGACTGGCTTCTAACCAAGGACTTTGAAGGACAGATCAAGATGGGGCAGGGGTGAGGGGAAGAGCATATGTGAATGTATAGCAAATTAATTTTTTTCTAAGGGATGATTTTTTTTTATTACATTCAGAAGAGAATGGTCAAGTTGCTCTATGCATGAAAGGACTCTGTTACTCTGATTTTTAGAGTTACTCTGATTCAGGCCTCTTGGGAGCCTGCATTTTGTGACTGTAAATCTACAGTGGCAAAATTGTGTTAATTTGACTGACTAGAAATATTAACCATATTAAATCAAATAACTGCCAGAAATAATTCTCCAGCATGCCCTGTGACTTTATTTTAATTGATTTTTTAAAACTTTCAGCTTCTGTGATTTTTGTTTATTCTGACATATATTTATTAAATACATGAAGAAAATTGTTTTTCAAATTATTTTTGGTGTTCTTATCTTATTTAAATTGGTAAGTTAACTATTTTTTTCCCAGAATTCCAGTCTTTTTTTTTTTTTAATTTTTAACCTTGATAGTGCTGATTTAGCTTTTGGGGCCACTAATGACATTATCATCCACATCAGCAGTCTCTACAATTAAGCTGTATGCTTAGCAGTATCATTTGATGTTTCACAAAGATTTGAAAGTTAAGAACTGAATATGATTGATTGCTGCAAGATGTGTTAATAATAGGATTCCTGAGCTATGTTATGGAATAAATCATTCACTGTAATAACAAAGATAATTCCTCCAATATTGCTCGTTTTGTCAGTAATCAGGCCTTGAAGATCATAGAAACATTATTTATGACAGGAGAATTTACCTGTCAATATTGCCAGTAAATACATGTTCAAAGGAAGAGAACTCTATTTCCTTTACACCCTGTTTTCTTCTCTCTATTCACCTCGACCTCTGATGTTTAAAAATGGAGCTATATCTGTCCAAGTGCCAAGTACCATAGGATGCAATAGCATATTCATTTAATCCTTCTCACAACACTAAAGGGTAGAAGAACTGTTGTTATTGCCCATGTTACTGAGGAAACCGAGGCCCGGAAAGGTCAGATAACTTGCCTAGTAAGTGGTAGGGGAAAATTTGAACCCAGGATGTTTTTGTTCCTTCTGTGGGATACCTGCTGGAAAAACATATGAGGCATGCTTACTTTCTTATTTTGGTGATACTAACCGTGAATAATGAGTTACAGTAGAAGACAGACTAGTTAAGTAGCAGAATTGGTGCTCCCCATAGGTGTTGCAGACATTGGAGAGTAAACAAAGACTAGTCAAGACCAAGTAGCTCTGAAAGTAACTTGTCATTGTTTACTTAAAACTGAAATGCCTAGGAAAAGTTTTAAAATTCCAAAATACTAAATGTCAATACTGGAAACAGTTTTGTTGATTGCAGTATCTTGATTTTTACTTGTGACTCACAATACTGGTGAATGTTATCTCTTACTGATTCCAATTTACTCCCAGATTATTTTGAATATTTACACATTTTGGGAAACTCCATTTGTAGAACTTTTACCTGTGATGTAAATTAATAAAAAATATGTTGCACGATGCTGATTTAATATCTAGTGGGTTTATGAAGGGAGGAAGTAGCACAAGTTATATTCTTTTATAGTCTTTAAGTATTACTCCTTTCAAGTTTTAGGCTAGACAAAATAGCCTTTATTTTCTTTACATAATCCAGTCAGTGCAGGGTTGATACCTTTGTACAAATAATAACTTGCTAATTTAATGTAAGCTCAGAGTGGATTAATTTCAGTGATTGGCTGTCAGCAGCTTTGGAGGGTTTTAGCAGTTCTGGTTAGGAGAAGCTCCGTGGCAGTACCATTAACAGAGCATTTGTGCCGCTAAGCCTTCAATTCTTCCTCAGCTGTCAACACTTGGGCCCTTTCTGGAGCCAGCTTCTCTCATGCTGTGCACTGCCTGCAGCTCGCCGGAAGCTCGACTTTGACTAAAAAGGGTTGATTTCTCCTCTTTTACCCTTGTTCTCATTTAGTGATAAAACCTGCTTAAAGTCCTCCTTTTATTCTGAAAAGTACACACACACGTGTCATCTCTTAAACCATTCTGATGTCAAGGTAAGGAGCTCCAAAGAAATGCTAGACTTCTTAACGAATAATTGATTAGAAAGGAGTCTGGCAGTGTTAATTGTGAGCTGTAGCATAATGAATGACGAAACAGCTTTCTGGATCTTTCCAGAAACGGGGTAAGATTGTTAGTACTGAGCAATATGGGCAGTGTGCTAAGGTGGATTTTAAAGGGATCTTTTTTTATTTTCAAACCATGATAGGCTTTTCAGTTGTTTTTGTCACTTGCAGTAGTTGTTTGATTCAAGATTCATTTGTTAAGAACTAACATTGGCTTTTTGTGGTGGTTTTGTTTTGTTTTTAGTATTTGTCTTCCTGGAGCCACTTTGTGGATATTTATTTATTAGACATAATTGGCAAGGTAGGGTGACACATGAGCCTAAAGAACTTACGAATACAGAGAAGCATCCACGTTGGTCAAGATGATGAACTCTTGTCAGCTATCCCAACGCAGCACCCCAAAGCAGGAGCCTCTCATTCCTGGAGGATGGAGGGTCTATTTGGAATTCAAATGATTCTTTTTAAGGAAGATTATAGGAAAGAGCTCTCAAATTTTATTATACAGAAAACATTACAAATAGTTTTAAAATAGAACTGGCATTCAGTGTCTCTGTTAAAAAAGACTGCACAAACAATTGAGGTTTTGTGGAAAGCAGTATCTAATACATTAGTAAGCAGCCACATGTGGCTAATTAAATTTAAACTTAAATTAATTTAAAAATTAAATAAAGTTGAAAATTTAGTTCTGTAGTTTACCACTAACCACCATTCAAGCTTGGTAGCTACATGTGACAGAGGCTGTTGTATTGAACACTTCAGATTATAGAACATTTTATTACAGAAAGTCTTATTGGACAACACTGTACTGGACAATAATAAGGACAGTCAACAGAAGTATTTGTTTGTTTCTTTACTTTGTCTTGTTTGCTGTCTTTGGTTTTTTTTTTTTTCAAGGTGATTATAACTTTTATTTTTTTTTCTTTATTGTTGGTTGTTCAAAACATTACATAGTTCTTGATGTCTTTGGTTTTTGATGGTAGCTCCAACTTTGAAATGTTCCTTCATGGAAGAAAAAACTATTGAAGAATTAATGTGAAAATTTTGGTGTTTATCTTGACACCATACTATTACGATACCTAACAGCTCATAGATGAATAAAACATTATTTCAAGAACTAGAGAACCGAGGAAATGCCTTTCAGATGAGCTAAACCATGTTTTTAATGTGAGTAGCAGAATATGCCTTGCTTACAGATTGGGCAGAATGAATGAATGAATGAATGAATGAATAAATAAATAAATAAATAAATAAACCTGTTTTGTTATGAATATAGTAAATGTCCATTACATAGAACTTATAAAGTATGCACAATAAGAAAGTTTGTTTGGAATTCCATTAGTCAACAACTATGACTTTTAACAATTTGTTGTGTTTTCTAGTCTTTCAAAATTGTGATAATGCTGGTGATAGAGCCAACACCAGTACTAAGTATGACCTAGTGTATGCTCTGAGCTCCTCAGACATTTTTTAAAATTTAACACTTATAGCAGTCCCAAGAAGCAGAAATCCTAGGTCTTTCACCCCTTTTCTTCATTAAGAAACAAAAAACTCTGGAAATCAAGAGCAAAACCAAATGTGTTTGAGTCAAAGCAAGATCTAACCTGATATGATATGAGACTGTTTTATTCTTTTTAAAAATATTTTTAGTTGTAGATGGACATGAAATCTTATTTGATATCTTTATTTTTTTTATTTTTATGTGGTGCTGAGGATTGAACCAAGTGTCTCACACAGGCTAGGCAAGCGCTCAACCACTGGGTCACAAGCCCAGCCCTGAGTCTATTTTATTCTTTATTTATGTCATTGGACATGAATCCGAGTAGAATATATTTGGCTATAGAAAGTAATGTGTTTGATTATGGAGTGCTTCCCCATACACCATTGGCAAGGTTATGTAACAAATATAGCCTTTCAAAAATCTGACAAATCTGAAACCCATCTGTCACTGAGCTTTGGGTAAGATGGAAAACTGCAAACCTTCTAGAGCCTGAGCAAAACTCTTAAATACTGATAACATGCTAACCATTTAGTAAGGCAATTCTAATTTGCTCATACTTCAAGACTTAAATTTAATTATCTAATGCCAAAAACTCTGTTAACTGTGCATTAAGTAGAGGTCAACTTTAGAATGTGGTAATAAAGTCAGCTACTATCAACTATGATGTACTAAAATAATATTTTGCTATATACTTTGTAATTTTTAAATTGAATGATTTTTACCATATCTTACAAAGTTAGGTATCAAGTTAAAGATTGAAAGTTGAAATTCAAACATAGATAGTTGACAAAAAGAAAGCAAATATCTGTAATATTATTGACTGCATTCAGTAGTTATATAAATATAAGATGGTGTTTTGCTTTGTACTTTGGTTCCAGAAATATGAAAGATACTTAATGAACAATTTTGGAAGGCTTTTTATATGTTCCCTGTATTTACTGAATCTTAAGCAACATAAGGTGATCTTATTGTACACTCATCAGAGAAAGAATTACCATTTCTGTTGATACTTTGACTAATTCATGGACTTCATAACAAATTGCCACCAAAATTGGACATCTGCTGTTCTGAGTGGTCTGCTTCATTGGGAGTAGAGGGAGAGAGGGAGTATCTCCCTAATGAGAGTACTATTAAAAAATCAAATGGAATGGCTTCCATTGTGTATTGGTGTTGGCTTTTTTTTTTCTTTTTTCTCTTAAGCTATGCAGTTGTCAGGAATTTAGACAAGCAAGCTTGAATCAGCAACCTAATCCTTTTTACCACTTTTACTTTGACTACCCCATTTTAATTGTCTATCAAAATAATTCTTCTGTAGCCTCTGAATCCATTCGATTTATATTAAAAAACACAACCTCGAGTAGTTTGACATAAATAGCAAAGTGTTTGTCCACCTAAAAACATCTTCTACTATGTCATTGGCTATTTTGTAGAAATGCAATCATCTTTCAGTTTACCCAGTTCTATTTATTTTGGACCAACAACATGTGAGACATAATTACACCTGGTACTGTGGAAGAATTTAAAAGACAACTAATGTATGCACTTTCAAGGAGTTCAGAAAAGACAAAGATCATGGCAATAGTTGCAATAGTAATAGTAATAGTAACAGCCCATTAACTGATATTATATGAACACAGATAGCCTTGGCTAACCTGAAGGTATGGTGACTAATTGGGGAGCCTTGTACAGTGATAGAAGAGAAAAAGAATGGTGGCCTAGAGTAAGGTCGTAGCAGTGGGAATGAAGAGGATTAAATATATATTGCAATGTTATTTGAGAGAGAGCATCCTTGGTGAGTAACTAGCAGATGCAGGTGAGCAAGAAAGGAGATAAGGCTGACTCCTAGGTTTGTAGTTTGAGATCACTGGGTGGTTACCCAAAAAAAAGATTGTAAATATGAACCCAACTCTATAAGGACAGTTGTGGGAGATCAACTCTGTTGTAGCTATGAATGGGCCATTGCTAGGTAGGTAGTGACAGAGCAGGATGGGAAATACTTGTAACTCCCTGATCAGCACTTTTTCACTAAGACACAAAAACTCCAATAGCAAATTCCATGTCTAAGAAAATCAAATTATAAGAGATGAACATCTTTGTGTGGATTGCCCTAGGGCATTCAACATATATTCAATAATGGGAAGTATTCTGATTCTGTATAACTATGTCATATCTATAATAAACTTAGCTATTAATCAGGAGTGTCTCATATATTCACTAGGAGGATTGTTCATTTAAAACAGACATGATATACTTACTTCTCAAATGAATCTTCACAGCCCAGCCAAGTATAACTGATTTATTGAAGAATCTAGCCTATTGGTTGTAAGCAGAAAGCAATATTAAAATAGTTCATTAGCATCCCTTTATACTTGTTCAGAGAATTCATTCCTTCCTCTTTTTGGATAAAATTTCAGAATGAACCTATATTTTTTCTAGTCATTTTCAGGTACTAACATAGCCAGTCTGCTAGAGAAAAACATAGGGCAATATCTTAAATCACAAAACAGCCATATGTGAAAAGATTGATTAGTGGGACTTCACTGAAATTAAAAACATCTGTTTTATTATAAGCCAGGCAAGGTTGGGCACCCCTGTATTCCCAGTGACTTGGGGGGCCTCTTATGTATACCTCATATACCTCAACTGTCCTATAGAGTTGGGTTCATATTTCCAATCTATTTTTCGGTAACCACCCAGTGATCCCAAACTACAAACCTAGGAGTCAGCCTTATCGCCTTTCTTGCTCACCTGCATCTGCTGCTGTGACCAAAAGACGTGACAAGAACAATATTAGAGAAGGGAAAGGTTTATTTGGTGCTCATGGTTTCAGAGGTCTCAATCCATGGCTCCATTGCTCTGGACCCACAGTGAGTCCTAACATCATGGCAGAAGGGTGTGGAGGAGAAAAGCAGCTCAGGACATGGACCAGGAAACAGAGAACTCCTTTTACCTCAGACAAAATATAAACCCCAATGGCACGCCCCCAGTGACCACCTTCTTCAACCATAACCTACCTGTCTACAGTTACCTCCTCATTAATTCCTAGCAGAGGATTAAGTCACTGATTTGGTTAAGGCTCTCATAACCGATCATTTTACCTCTAAGTTTTCATGCATTGTCTTGCATACGAGCTTTTGGGGGAAACCTCTTATATAAACCATAATAATGAGCTACTGCCCCCCACAAAAATGGTTAACTTTCACAGGCATAAATCTGAGAAAAACAAGCCAGATACAAAATGAGTTCTTACATATGATTTCATTTATGTGAAGTTCAAGATAAGAAAAATTAATCTGTGATGATAAAAGTCGGGTATCTTTGGCAGGGTAGTTATTGACTCAAAGGAAGTATAAGAAATCCTTCTGGAGTACTAGAAATGTTTTATATTTGGATCTGGCTTGTGCTAACACAGGTATGTGTAAGTATGCATGAGATATACATGTAAATTTTGCACTATGTTTTACATCAATAAACAAAAAGCCCACTTAAGTCTAATGCAGAACTTCAGTCTCATATTACCAAGTAAAACCTTTGCCCCGTTTCTCTTTTCCCACATCAGCTCATAATCAAAGTCTGCAATAGAGAAAAAGAATTGTGATGTTTCTTTTCTCATCATTGGTTCACCTCCTCTTCCATTCTTGAGCTGTGACTTTGTCCTTTCAGGATCAGGAAGATGGAGAAGGAAGGATTAGAGAAGAATGGGCAAAGTCTCATGTGTCTCCAGTTGTAACCTGGCATCAATGCCCTTTGATGTCCACATTTCCAAAGCCTGGATCTTTCTCTTGTGGGGTTGCCTCTAGGAGATTTTCAGTGGTCCTACCTCATTAGGAGCAGCCTAAGCTAACGTTAGGCATGGACAGGGGTCCTCTTAGAACTTCAACACCAGCTCTGGGCTCCTAGTGATCTACCTCTTTAGGTGGAGAACTGGTCAGGATGACTCAAGTCCAGCTCTTTGGATTACCTGACTTGCGGGTAAACTGACATGGCTTTGCATGGCCAGTTGGAGAACTCTCATTTGCTTCCCTTGTAGCCCTCTCCCCTTCCAGTCTCTCATGCTCAAAGTTCTCCAGGAGGGAATTGGGTCCACTCCCTAGCATTCTCCCTGCTTCCCCAAAGTACAGAAGACAAGTGGTTCTCTGAAGCACCCCTCTAACACCTTAGAGAGGGGATTGGGTATCTATAGTCCAGTGTCAACTCTCATCAAAGAAATTCCTTCCACCAGTCTTCCTTCTACCTTTTGTGTAGCTGGAAATTGGATAACAGGTTATGGTAGAGCACAACTATTGGGTTTTTGTTTTTGTTTTGTACTAGGGATTAAGCCCAGGGATTCTTGAGCTACATCTCCGGACATCCCCAGCCCTTTGCATTTTTAATTTTGAGACAGTGTCTCACTAAGGTGCGTGGGGCCTCCCTAAATCACTGAGACTAACCTCAAACTTGCCATCTTTCTGCCTCAGCCTCCTGAATCACTGGGATCACAGGCACGTGCCACTATGCCCAGCATTGTTATTCTTTAAAGCTAGATAACAAATGAAAGGTTTCTGCCTAGAAAGAGAAGTCATCCTTTTTTCCCCTCCTCTCTCTGCCTTCTCTGCTAGTTACATTAGCCTTTTGCAAGTGAAAAGAAGCTTTCTGGAATCCCAAATACTGTGCAGTTGTTTTTGTTCTGTAAATGTTTCACTTCAAAAATATTCTGGTAGAAAATAAACATTGGTAAAATATAGGTTTATCGTGGATTCATACACACATTCACATGCACAGACATCATCGGGACTTTCTGAGTAGTTGCAAATTACTCTCTAAGTCAGGCATGCACACACACACATACACACACTCAGAACAAAGTGCACAGTTAGTGGGATTTACTTTTTCTTTCTTCTGATGATGTGACTGTCATCCCCTTTCTTTTAGTAAAGCAGCTTTCTTTAGTTATAGGCTGTGGGTAGAACAGAGAGAGAGAGGGCTATAAGATTCATTGTAAAGGTGTGTCACTTTCTTTTGGAAATTTTTAATGTAGGTACACTGTATTTGAAGTTAAACCAGCTATAGTAAAATAAACACAAACCTAGAGTTAGAAAGCTGTGTATTTAAATCCCAGTTCTTATAACATCTGCCCATTTGTTTACTCAACAAGTTTACTGAAGGATTACTTTATGCCAGATACTGTTGTAGACACAGAATACAGGGTCGGGTGGGGTCTCTTGTAGAACTTATTTGGGGTTAGGGTAGGAAAACAGTGAGGCAAACAGATAATAAGCAAATAGCTAAATATAATGTCAAGCAATAATAAGTTTTATGGACAAAAATAAAACAAGATAAGGCACTAGAAACTGGTAGTGGAGGAAACATAGGGGGCAGGGCATGGGGTAGTAGTATTGGTTGGGTGGTCAGGGAAAGCATTATAAAGAGACCTGACTAAAATGAGAGAGGAAGATCTAGAGGAAGAAGGTAAAAGAGAGGAATAGAATATTCCAGAAACCAAAGTGTTTGAAGAAGGAGGACATCAAAAGGTATTGAGTGATGGAATAACAAGACAATCTCTCAGTAACCATGTGACCCTATTTATTTACCTTTTAAAGCAATAGTCAATAATATATTTTTGAGTGTTGAGATAATTGATGTAACATGGTTGACAGTGTCACATGATAGACAGTGATTTACATCACTTCAGACAGATTACTGAAGATTTTCTTCACATTTTATCTATGTAATAAAATAGAAGTTAAAAAATTCATAGTGAAAGATTTTTTAAGTGGTCTCAAGTCAGTTTCTAAATTTGCAAAATGTTTAATTAACCAAGTATGTAAGCCAAAATATGGAAGTCAATAAGTTTAGCTGTAATAGTTGTGGATTTGTAACTTTGTCTTTTTTAATGCACTATATTAGTAACAACTGGATGTGTAACAATTTGATGAGTTTTGGGTCCAACTGACATGGATTTAGATATGTTGGAATTTGTCATGCACAACCTGGCAGAAACCATTTGTTAAAAAAAAATAAGAGCTGAGAAAATCAAATATTTCAGCATTCATTGAGGTCTGTTTTGCTAAATTATACTTTCTGTGAATGATCAGCAAATTATGCCCATTTTAAATCTAAGAAATAATGGAATTGATTTGGTTCTCATCTGTTTCAGGCATTTCCTAATGTCTTAGCATTGATTTTTAAACATGCTTTCAATTTTACAGAATATAGCGGAAGATGTGGCGTGTGACCTAACCTAGACAGTTATGACAAAATGAAAGCACTACACACTCTTTAAAGTGATATGAAATCAGAATATCCTTGGCTACCTCACAATATTAAATGCCAACTAAATTGTTTTATAGAAATCAGGCATTAAAAATTCTACCTTGAAGCTGTTAAAGAATGAAGATGTATATTCAAGAACGTGTGGCTCTGGAAATTTCACATGCATTTAAATGATATGTTTTTATGTACTGTAGTTTTCTCCAGAAGAAATCTATATGCTTTCTGAAAACATGACTCTTAGATGTTTAAAAGCCTGTCAGATACCTTAAAGTCATTTTACGTAAAGTAAATCATTTTTCCAAATTTTCTCAAGCCCATTTATGTAGTTACTGAGAGAGAACAAGAGTTCTTTTTCATGTTTAAATACACAACACACCAGCTGCTACCCTAGCTATCCACTGGAGAAGGAGCAAATAACTAAATTTCTGCAGCAATGTATAGAACTAAATTTATTGAAATCCCAGTGAAAGCTTTTGCTGTGCTTGGTATAATAGGGAAAATTCCATAAGATATCTTAGATTGCATTTTGTTCATGTTGATCTTCATAGTCCTGTGCTCCCAGGTCAGTTTGTAAACATGCTTCATTCATTTAGGATGAAAACCCACACCTCAGAAGCCAGTCCATTTTGGTAATTTCAAGACATTCTATTTCAAATAACACAACTACTCCTTGTTGTAAACGCCGAATCCATTGGATTTGGTTCAGGGAGGCTGGAGCTTGGTGACCCCATTTGTTATTTTTCTGCAAATATGTGAGAAATGGATTTGTATTCTGAAGTGTGTGGTTCTGATGAGCCAATGTCAGCCTTTCTCGTATCTATTTGCAAGGCTTTCCTCTTAGCTATATTTCTGATTTCATTTTAAGTGTTTTTTTTTTAAATTCATCTTTTTGCTTATTACAAGTCAGATATATGTATTGAGAATTAACTCTCATTTTCTTTCGTGGATCTTTCTCTTTTCACCTATCCTGTGTTTTCTAAAAGTAGACACAGTCAAATGTTTTTGTTCCTCTTAAGAAATCCCTGACAGGCCCATGACACTGGCTACTGCTGTAGCTGTACATTTCTATACATAATTGATGACTTGGGGCCGAGCAGACAGCACCACTACACAAGCCATATAGATTACCATACAGTGAGGTTTGCAGGTCTTTGAATTTTCCATTTCTGAATAGAAATAACTCCTTGCTAACAAAAATTCCAGCAGGAGTAAGTTTACTCTAGTAATAAATATTCTTCAGAGAACAAAGCATTCGCCAGCATTAGAAGACTCAAGACAGTCTTAACATCCTAACTTTATTATCTATCTTCTCATCCAGCATGCCTCACCTTAGCATCAGTGAGAGTATTTGTTTTTTTTTTTTGCATTTTGCTAGGAATATTTTTTAAAAAGTTTTGGTGCTGAGGAAATTTAAATTTCAAGCAGCATTTATGAGTTATTCCTTAATCTAACTGCCCTTCCCCCTTTTTTATTTACTAGAAGATGAGAAGGTGAATAGATAAAGCTGTTTATCTTTTTGTGAGGGTTTTCAGAGATTCGTATCATGGAGTGGTGTTTGTGTGTCCCCTTCACTGTGACTTCTCTTTCTTTCCCTCTGAGCACCAGGAGCGCACTTTCTTGTCTACAGACATTTGTACTTACTGTCCAGTCCACCCCAGCCCTCACCTCCACTCCCACGCAAGGCCATTTTCTGGTACTTCCTGCTGATCCCCTTCTCTTGGACATTCCTATTCACGGTTTGCTTTTGTTTAAATGTCATCTCCTTCATGGTCCCCTGTGCAGTTAGCTGAGCTCAGCCTCCTTTCCTCTCCCCTGTAATCTGACTTCTGCCTTTTCCCTTTGCCATAACTAGACTATAAGATCTCTTAGGCCACTTTATCATTGTTTCCCCAATTTCAAGGACATGCCTGACAGAGTAAATTTTCAGTAATTTGTGGTTGAATAAAACTACAAAGATTCTAATAATATAAAATGGAACTTTAAGCATATAAATAGTATGGGCTATTAAGTTTCAGATGAGCAATTATTAGAATTTATAGACTTCCTGTATGTTTTACTTTTTCTTATAGCAATATATATTAAGTGTGCTGTGATAACAGAAAAAAGATTGAAATTGTGATTGTTATATATTTAAAGACTTATGAAACTATGTTTTAATTTCAGATGACCAACTTGACATAAATAAAACCTGTGTTAGTTAAGAAACAAACATATCTGAAAAATTGTAGTTTAGATTAAACCCATTCAGGGAGGGGGATATATATCTGTTTAATTCTAAAATTATAGGTGCCTTTTCTTATTTTGATTCACTTCCTTTTTAAAAATCAGATTTCATAGAAGAGAAAAGAATTTATTTAAATCTGTACTATCTAGTTCTAGATATCTATCTAGATAGCAAGTGCACAACAGCCAGAAGAGAATATAAGTTTTGGTCAGTATTTCTTGGATTGCCTTTAAACTTTCAGAAAATAGACTATATAATTTTTTTAATCAATGAAACATAGTAAGTTATTAAAGCTTTCACACAAAATAATTGTTTATTGCTTTTTAATTCTGTTTAATTTTTGAACATCTACAGCTTAAACACATTTTAAAACACAATGCTTATTAAGTCAATGGAGTCAGCCATCAGTTTGCAAATTAGCTTCCTAGAGTTTGTAAATTAGTCATCGATTTCTAGGAGCAGCAATTTTGAATTCCAACCTTACAGATGGAGACTAGGCCAATTTTTCATAAGAGAAATGAACTACAATAGGAATGATGTTGTGGGCTCTAGAATCTCAAATCCTGACTTCAAAAATAACTGTCTGACCATGGACAAATTATCTAGCCTCTCTGTGTGCTGGTTTATTCATCTGTAAATGAAGATAATATTGTACCTATCCTTTGGCTGTTTTTCAGAATTCTATCACGTGGGGAAAGTGCATAGAATAGTGTCTGTCAGGTATGCTTAACCAATACTACTTGTTGTTATTATAATCATTAATCAGTCCTAGAGGCAAGAAATTATTTATTCCATCATTCATTAAAGGCAGCTGAACCCCTACTATGTCTCTATGTCCCAGGCAGATTACTAGGTAGAAGGAATACAAGATGGAGTAAAAAATAAGCACGGTCCCTACTCTTAGAGACCTGGTGGAGGAGACAGACGTGAATGAAGAAAGCACATAAATAATTGTAAAATTGCTGCTGTGATACAGGCTGCAAAGAAGACCTATGGTGCCATGAGTGTGCATCTTCAGGGGGAATTGCTATTGGCAGGAAGGCTTCCTCAGAACTACAGGAGGCCAATGTCTGCAGATGAGAGAGAACATACGGCAGTCAAGGAGTAAGCTGGAGTATGGAGAGCCAGATGGAGAACAGGGGAGATAGAAATGAAGAGGCAGTAGGAGTGGATCATACTGATGTAGACCATGATCAGAATATTGGTCTTCAGTGACCAGTGGGAAGCGAATGAAGGACTGTATTTCAGTGTGGAGACTGGATTGGAATCTCCTGGAGTATAAGCAGCAAGAGACGGTGTAGTGCCGACCCCTTCCTAGGTGTAATATCAGTCCCAGACTAAATTTGAAGTCAGAACGTTTACCAGCACAAACTCCTGATGCTCTGTTTCTTCTACTGCCTGGGTCATTCCACCTAGGTCTGTTTACTACCCCTGTGTCAAGCTAGTCAGGCTCACCTTGCCCTACAAGTGCTGCAGCCAACATACCCAAACTCTCCTCCTAATCAGATCTTTTTCTGGGAAAAATCTTAGGTTCACGGCAGTATAGAGGAAAGCGTACCACCTAGGATGTGAACAGCTTGCCTCAAGAATAGCATTCTCAAACTTTTGGACCCCTTTTACAGTCTTCACATTTGCTGAAGTTCCCTGACAGCTTTGTTTTTGTGGCTTACATCCATTGCTGTTTATCATATTTGAAATCACAGATGGAATTTTGTTTTCATTTAAAAATAATGCTAAATCTCATGATATGCAACCCTATCTTTTTATGAAAAATAACTATATTTTCCAAAACAAAGAGAAAAACTTGTGACAAGAGTATCGTTGTTTTACATTTTGCAAATGTCTTCTCATGCATGGCTTAATACCAGACAGCTGGATTCCAGTATTAAGCCAGGTATGGAGCTTCTGTATTCAATCTGCTTCAGTGTCACATGTCATGTAGCCTCTGGAAAACTCCACTGTACAACTGTGAGAGAAAGAGAGTGAAAAAGGCAAAAAGAGTGTTACTATTATTATGAAGATAGTTTTTATCTTGCTGGCCTTCGGAAAAGGTCTGTGGGACCCCTGGGTCCTACTGGGAGACTATTTGTGGACCACACGGGGAGAACTGTCATTCCAGAGAGCAGCGTGCAATTTTAAAACAAGATGCTTATGAAGCCAACGATTCTCATCTTCGATGGCATTGCAGGTAGTCTAAAGAGTAAGTCAAAAACATTCAGGCAATGGAGCTCTAAGCTCTTTGCAGCACGTCTTCCGTGTGTCTGCGTTTGAACCCATTAGATTCTCTAAAAATTCCAAATAATGTTTAATGTTGTTAGGGACTCCTGCAAGTGTTTAGCCAGTATGGTATTTGAAATTCCTGAAACATGATCTTTTTGCCTTGGAGGCTGGTGGAAGGCTTATTCCCCATTCAAAGTAAATTGTGATTCCCACACGGCTTCCTGTGAGCATCAGGTCACTTCGCTTTCTGTGACACAGCCTCACCTGGAGACTGCAGCTTCACTGTGTTTATCTTTCAAGAAGAACTGATTTGTGAGGTGTAGCTAAAGCAACGAGAGGATTGGTTTGTCTCTGAGGTCTTTTCCAGTTCAGAAATGACATAACTTTATATTATTTTCTTAGGTGGCAGAGAACCACTGATGTACTAGTGCTTCTTATTCACAGCCAAAAATGTCTGGAATGATGTATCATCACTTAAAAACGGGGTTGGCTTCTTTCACTGACAAGCCTGAAGAGCAACATTCCTATATATAAATTTTGTTGCATTTGTTAAAAATTCACTTTCATTCCTTTTTATCAGACTTTGTAACTTAGTATTAAGTTCTGTGATCACCATTTGTGGGAATAATTCTTTTTTCATTTAAGATAATCATACTTCTATCCATTGAATATTAGATACTTCAGTTTTGTATTTTTCCTTCACAATCATAAGAGTACCTGCAGGGAGAGGAAGACCAGGCAATGAAAAAGACCACTAGTATGTACTTCTCTTTGAGCCAGTATCTTATCAGGGACAGTTAATACTTTCCACTACTTAGTTTATGTCTCCCAAAGCTTTAGTAATTTCTGTTCTTTAAGAATGACATACATAAATGATAAAACATTCTAGAGGGACAGCAAGAAAGTATCTCTTGAACCGAAATTCTTGGGTTATTTTTGAGATGTCTCACTCATAGATAAATTGGCCAGGAAAATGTTTGTCTTGGTTAGAGGTCACAAATGAGTGGCCCCACAGGCCATGTGCAGACCACAGATGTGCCTTCTTTGGGTTGCATAATGTGGTATATGTGTGTGCACATGCACAAGTGTGTGCACGTGTGTGTGTTTGTCTGAATTTGGAATCTTAGGTGCCCCCACCCCATTTCTTACCCATGACCCAGTTCAGTTCATACATTTACCATGCCAATCTGAATTACCATCTCTGCAACAAGCTGGGGAGAACAGAAGATTATAGCACATACTGTGATATGAGAATTCACCTAATAGTTTCTTGACAAGACTATGGAATTACTGATATATTTATTCATGGACATATGAAAAATAACTTTAAAGATAAATGGCAAATAATGTTTGATTGAGAAGCCTGCATCAAAAATCCATTTATTATAAAAGATTTTTTAATAGTTTAACACAGGAATTAGGACAGGGAATTAATTATGAAAGGGGGTTGTGTCTTCCTGAAAGAAATCATCGATCAAAAGCTCTACTTTTGCATTATGTTAATGTTATTATTTATGTGCTGTTGGTTTACCTATACAAAATATTTAATGTACATTTAAATATATAGAATCAACCACACAACTGATTTGTCCAGAGCACAACTTTGCCATGCTAGTTTATCTGGAAGGTCCCACAGCACCACCTAGTGCCCTAGAATTTATTTTGCATAATATTTTTTATAAATATAAAAATTCTGATGACCACATTTTAAGTGAAAATATTGAAATAAATACATTGTTTAAACATTATTTAAGCGAAATGATATTAAACGAATTCTTACATGTTTAACTGAAAAATTTAAGTGGCATTCTAAAAGAAATGATGATTGTACAACAACTGTATAAAAATTCCCTGGTTTAAAAAAAAAAAAAAGTACTAGTGCTTCCAATTCACAACCAAAGACATACTTTAGAAGCTTGTTACATTGTGTGTGTCCTAATAAAACTATTGGTAATTTTTTTTTTGTCCAAAGCAGCTGCTTATTCCTTTTATTTTTTATTTATTGTTCTATGATAAATTAAATTCATTTTCCCAGGCTGTCTCTTGAAGTCTGAATCCTAAGTCTTCATAGATTATACCGATTAATACCACATATCACAGTCTTTTCAACATAAGACAAAATTGTGTAACCACTTTTAAAACGAGTTTGTGAATTATTTGGAGACGGATATTAAGTGAGTCAAATAAAAGAATGAGGTGTTCTTATTTATTCTTTTATGGAAAAAAAACTCCAAGAAACATACCAAAATGAGGAAATACAAGGCTATGTTCAGATATTGTGTATAATATAATTGTCTTAGGAAAACTATGTAAATTTGAATAATTTCTGGAGGCTAGATGGATAAGCTGGTAGGGAGAGAAGTGAATGGATACTTATTTACTTGTGTTACTCTAATTTCTGAAAGGAGTCACAAGAAACTCAATGTCTGTGGGGTGAGCAGGATGCTGGAGAATTTTACTTTTCATTTGTACTTTTCTATACAACAGACTTTTTCTAAAGAGATTCATGTATTATTTTGTTTAAGGTCAGTAAGGCTTAGTTGAATATGAAAATTATGAGCCACTTCATTTTTTCTATACTATCCCCTTCATTAGAAACAAAGACAAATGTTTTCATTTGAAGAAGAAACTATAGAGTTGCAAGACTAGGTAGACATTCATCTTATAAGCCTATCTGTTCAGAAGGTTTTACAATAGGTTATTTTTTGTTATATAGCATGCAGGCTCTAAGAGGGCATAGAATTTTGTCACTTTTTCACACTGTATCTTTGATCTCTAGGATAGTATATGCCACATAGTAAGTGCTCAGTAAATATGTGTTGAATGAGTGAATGAATGAGAATATATTGATTGTATCACAACTATTTGGAACACTGTATAGTAATGTGGTATATTATAGTGGAATTTACTCTATTTGCATATATAAATGTATATGTATAGTTACATCCTTATATCTAATGTCTTTAAAATATGAGCACTGATAAGGATTAGTTTAAAGTTTATAATATCAAAAACAATTATATCTTCAAATGTTTGTGTATGTCCAGTTTTTCCTTTTTGCTTTTTTCTAATACAAGAATATGCATTTATGTTAACTATATTTGTACTCAGCCATAATGAAATTAAATCCAAATGATTACTAAAGAACAATAATCATCTCCCTTTTATATTTCAGTTACTGATAATTCTATCATGGTGACTTAAAGATTGCTTAAAGTTGCTTAAAATTCTATCGTGGTGACTTAAACAGTTTCACTTATATTATAAAATGCTAACTATTCACTAAATATACTCAATTTCTAGTTACTTATTTAAAATTCCTTCATATTTTATAGCTTACTTCTTGGTGAAAACCCATTCCTAGGCATAAGTTACATTGTTTTATTTTAAACATGCAATGGTTTTCCTCATGCTGTGTGCATACATTTTTTTTTTAAACTGTCAAAATGTGTAGAAGTTGCCCTCTACTGGGGAAGTAGAAAAATTATGTGACATAGAGTTTTCAATTTCTTTAAAGACTCTTAGTTGAATTCATTGATATTATTTACCAGATGACCACTTCTTGCTCTCTGTGACACTTTTAAGTTCCAAAGATATTAAAGTACTTAGTAGAAAACATTTATCTGATATGAATATATGTATACCCATTTCTGATTTTTAAGAATTCCTTATCTGTAACACCCAAAAGCTCTAAAAGTAATTGTGTTAAGATGAGTCTTTACTGAAGCATTAAGGGAAATTAGCTGTGTATAATTATGCAAAATGAGACAGTGCTGTTTTTAACAATTCACCCTAAGAATTTTGGGGATAAAAGTCTAATTATTCTAAAAGTTCTTTTAGCTAGCTCTTTTCCATTTTCCTGGTCTTAAGAGGAAATTTGATTTGGGTAAAATGATCTGCTTGTTCTATTAGTCGTTCAACTTATTATGCACCAAAAAAGGTCACGTGGCCATTAATGACCAAGTCCACTCTCCAGTTCTATCCTAATAAGACGGTGCTCTTCTTGGTCCCAGTATTGCCTTTCCTTCTGCCTCCAGGAGTTTGGTCATGCTTTGGGTGGCACTGCCCTAGAGAGGTTCAGAACCCAGGCTCCATCTCCAAGTTGTTCAGACCCTGGTATCACATTTTCTTCTGTCCATTAGTAGTTAATAAAAATAAATATATTAAGTAGTAACCAATTTAAAACTGACATCCTTGGTAGGAGTAAGTAGGGAAAGAAGAGACAAGAGTCTGCCCAAATCCTACTGCCTCTTTGTCTGTTAAATGGGGATTTGAGGACCAGTGATGTTCATGTGGGGTTCAGATCTTTTTTAGAACCATTGGCTCATCCTCCCTCCTCTCTAGGCCTCTGAGTCACAAAGTTCAGGGCCGTTTTCTAGGCTACAGGAATAGTTCTGGTTAAGGAATATTATAAACCAGAGTAACTCAGACTAGTGATATATGAGACAAGGCAAGTGGAGTGAGCTGTCTCCATTCATTTTGTCCATCTAATACTAGTATTGATCGTCACAGCTAGACCTAACAGCAGTGTGGGCTGTCACTTAGACACATCCAGAAGGAATGGGTGAGCTGGGCCAGATGCATTCCTTGCACGTGTATAGATGGCCGGGTTTTGTCTTTGTTGTTGTTGGTGGTGGTGGTGTTGCTTTGCTTTGTTTCTTCTCTTTGGTCTGTTTGTTTGTGTTCAAGGTTTATCATAAGTCTGGACACTAGTTTGTGTTAACCCATTATTTGAATGTCTTATTTAATAGGGAATCAATTTTAATTATTCTAGAAATTTGTTTAATATCCAGAGGCTTTTGTGAAAAGCTGCCTTTTTCCCAAACCTCCCACAAGTTACTTTGTTTTCTCTCTTCTCCGTCCTCATTGGCCCTCATACTATCCCTGGTCTCTGTCTTCCACATTTCTACCTCATTTCTGAAAAATTTTGCAAAAACAAAAAAATGTTCTTCCATGGTCTTTCTGGCAATTTATGGACTTTCAGGGAGGGAGGTACAAAGGGAAGAGAGCACCTGTTTCAAGATTATTATATGGAATATTATAAACCAGAGTAACTCAGACTATTGATATAAGAGACAAGGCAAGAAACCTTTCTCAAGTCTGTTCTAATTTTTCTGTCTATTCATTTTTCTTCCTTGTGTGTGTGATAAATAATGTCATCCAGGGAGCACTGTCAGGTTTCCATGTGTGAGCTCTGCTGCACTCCTGTGATTTGTAGGAGGCAGTGTGGCATCAGGAGTACAGAACTAGGCAGGACTGGAAGCCCCGGATGCCAGTCCTTGTGTTTCCATGAAGCTGAGTGAGAGAGATCACCTTCTTGGGCCTTGACTTCACGATCTGTAAAATGATGGAGCAGATTATTTTTGATGTCCCTTTTAGCTAGAATTCCTTGATTTCTATAATTCTTGAAGAACTCCTTACCAGTGTATAAAAAAAAAAGAGACCATGGATTCTGGAGCAAGAGAGTATGGCTTGCTTCCCATTCTGCCTTTTTGCTTGTGCTTTCTGTAAAATTCTTTTCTCTATGTGCCTCAGTTTTCTCTGTAAAATGAGAATCATAATGGTGCCTTTCCTACCAGTATGTTGTGAGGACTGAATGAATTAATATACATAAAGAGCATGGAAGAGTTCCTGATGAACAGTAGGCATTCAGTAAACATGAACTAGCCTCAGTATCATTACAAAACAAGGATCTTAAAGCATTTCAGAAAGTTTCTCATCAGACGGACATGCTGCTGCCTGAGAGAAGCGTTGGTGAATATTCATTAATTTGTTCATTGGTTCAGAGAAAAGACTGATTTAAGTGCCTAATATTAGCTGAGTGTTGTTCTCATGAGTGTCAGATTCACTCCAAATATTTAAAACCAGTAGTAATAAATATTCACTGTCACTCTAGTGACCCAAGAGAGTTAGTTGCTGCATTGACTTCACTTATTCCTACACCATGGCAGGTGATAGATAGATAATTGATAGATAAATAGATCATTTTTGACCCTATTTTTTTATATTACATGTTTTGTGTTGATTTCCTACAATCTATTTCCTGAATATATTTTCTTTCAAATTTCCTACTTCCTCCTGTATGATTTTAAAAACACCTTTTCTTCCTCTAGAATCATCTCCTGATCCCTCAGCTTTTGTTTTGATTTCTTTGCTGGGTTCTACTTCCTGACACTTCCCACAGCTTAGCCATAGTCTCTAAGCCCCTTTTTTCTCACCTGTGAAATTGAGACAACCAGTTTACTTATGGGGATTTTAAATTAGATAATGTTTGAAAAGCACTTAGCACAGTTCCTAGTACGTAACATACCTCAGTAAATGTTGGCAGCATCTGGCATCAACTGAAGCAATAATTCCAAAGCAAGAAATGCTACAAGCTCCTGTGAATGTTTCAGCCATAGGCGCTTCGACCAACCATTGGTAACATGGAATCTTGCACAGCTAAGATCTTGCCTTAACTGTCTTACCTGTGTCTTTATAATTTGTCATCAAAAACTAAAATTTTATTTGATTTCCTCTTGCTGTCTCCTTGGTCTATTACCTTCTTGGGAAGGCCTCATGGATTGCATTTTAAATCTATAAACTAAGAAAATACTCACAGGAAAATTCATTGGAAAATTAAGAAAATTTCCATATCTATTTTGCTTTGGGTTTTAAATAAATTTCAGATCATTTTTGTCACACATAATCTAGATATAAAAAAAAATCAGGTCAGAAGTTAACAGTTTAATACAGGTCAGTGAATTTACATGGCCTGAGAAGAAGATTCACTTTTTCAGTTAAAAAATAAATGGAGAAATCATGAGTTTGGTTATTATTTTTCATTTTAACACCTATCACTATATTAGTTGTAATTAGTACTGTACATATTTCTCTTTTGTGTTTTGGGGAGTATCCTTTATCTACTTTATAGCTCTGATATTAGGACCCCTTCAGCATCCTAATCCCCACCCCACCCCCCAGCCCTTCCCTTTGCTCCACCATCCTTGGCAAGAAGAACCATCTTCAGATTAGAAATGGTAAAGTCAATATTGACCAAAGGAAACTAGGCCCAAGATAAGTAGGCTGTATTTGCTGGCTTGGACAAATTACTTCATAGAGTCCTGAGAAAAGTAACATTTGAGAATGCTGAATGTTATTTTTGACAAATCATAAAGAAAAGGAACAGAACCAACAGCTGGAGAGGTACAGATATCACTCTAAATATCAAAAAGAGGAAGAAAGTGGACTATGCACACTGCTAACTAGTAATTTTGATGTCTGTCTAGGAAAAAAAAAAACGATTGGTTAATTATATAGTAGCTTATAAGGAGTCACAAAGGAACAAACTGTGATGTTTAGAAGTGAACACAGGTTAAATAAAAGCCAAGTTATTAAAAATAAAAGTGTGCTACACTTACCTCTTTTTGAAATATAATTGCTAATTCAAAGCAGTACTTTGGAGCAGAGACCTGCCAACCACAGCCCTTGAGGCAACTGCGGCCATGCCCGTTTGTTTACCTGTTGTCCTTGGCTGCTTTCCAGGTGCAACAGCAGAGTGGAGTAATTGCCACAGCATGGCCTGCAAGCGTAAAATAATTATTATCTGGCCCTACACAGAAAACATTCGCCAGCTCCTGCTCTAGAGTCTAAAACCATTCTTTCTGAATTTCACTGTGCCTACATATTATCCAGAGATCTTACTAAAATGCAGATTATGATATAATAGGTCTGGGTGGAGCCTAAGGTTCAGCAGTTCTGACGAGCTTCCAGGGAAGGCCAATGAAGCTAGTCCCCAGACCACATTTCAGTCTAATGAGGATCTGGATTTCAAAAAGACAGCAGATTCCCCTATTTAAAAAGACTGTACACGCAAAGGGGGGGGGGGTGTGTTATAAGAGTCAGAAGTTAGTTCAATTGATTAGCATCTTACCTGTTTGAATGAAAGTGACCAAAGAATAATAGAGGATCAGTGTTACCTAGGAAGGTAACATCAGTGTTACCTAGGAAGGTTACCTAGGAAGTTAACATCTGGTCATTTCAATTGATTATCCTTTCTTTGCACAAGGATATTAGCCCAGTGATGATATGTAAAAGCAGCAGTAATGAACTTGATAACTCACATATTTAGATAACTAGCATAAACTGCTGTGCTCTTCTGGATGTTTCCTCTGTTGGAAGACAAATCTTGATGTGCTTATATTCTTGTACATTTCTTGAGCAGAGACACTGATTGCCCTTTATTGTGAAGTTCTTTACAGGGATGTTTGCATAGCAAACAGCCTTGAAAGAAAGAAATAGAATTCCACTCTCAGGAGCAAAGGACAGATTTGCTTCCTACCTATTATAAAAGATTCAGGTTCCCAAAGTTTAGTATTCCTCACCTGTAACAGAGCCCACTGCCTGTACAGTATCCCCTGACCCCATACACATCACTCTGCTTAACTTCAGGGTGGGAGAAACCACGACCAGCAACAAGCTTAGACTGTGACAAAATCCTTTGTCTTTGACCCCAGAGTCTTATGTCTTCTGCCAGCATACCTGGAATGTGGCAGACAAGCATCTTATCTGCAAAGTGTGATAAACTTCAGACACTCCCCAATTTACACATGCTCACTCAGTAGTCCTAACATAGGTCTCCATTTGCTGACTTTTCCTTCCTCTGTACCCACCTTCCCTCAATAAAATCTATTACTGACTACTTAATAAAGAAGAGAGAAGCTTTTAAATGAAATTCCTTCACCTTTCTGACATCAAACTTACAGGTCTATCTTCATCTGAACCTCTATTATCCTTTTCTTGTACAAGGAAGAGATTCACATTCCCCCTCCCACCTTCTTTCTGTAGCTAAACCCTCTAGCTGTGTGCCAGAAAGTCTTGCTGCCTCTGTTGGTGCAGTATGTATCATTCTTTTTCTCCCAAGTTTCTATTCCTCCGACCCGTTTTACCTCTTTTCTATGAATTTTGAGACTCCTCAAGTTTCCCTATCCAGAACAAACAAAACAAAACAATCAAGAACAACAAACCTCCTTTACCCCTCATTCCCCTCAAGTTCCTGCTCCATTTCTCTCCTCCTTGTTATACCAAGATTTCTTGAAAGCATTGTCTTCCCCACTCTGCTTCTTAGCCATCAATCCACTACAGTTTAACTTCCACACTAGTCATTTCTTTGAAATTGTTTTCTTCTAGGCCTCTGATGGGCTTCAGCCTGTATTTTATGTTCCTTAACTTCTTTCATGTGCTGGGGACTCAGTCACTACACCCAGATTCTACTCTGAGCTTCAGTCTCATCCATCCAGCTACTTAGAATATCTCCAGCTGGAGACCTTGAGAATACCTCAAATTTATAATCTTCCCATAAGATTCATTTCCAATGCTACCTTGGCTCAGAAATTGGCTCTATGATGTCCTCTTTAGTCAAGAATGACTTAATTCAGAAAACTAAGGAATAATCCTATCTTTCTTGTAATCATTTACCCCATACTCAGTTAATTGGCCAGTCTGGTTTCAAATTCTTTTTGCATCTGGTTTATCTATATTGATCACTAAGATTCCATCACTTTAGCTCATATCAGTTCCTGCCTGGAGTATGAACTGAACCACCTCCTTATGAGTCTCCCCCTTCAGTTTTGACTCCTTCTCTAAGCTGCACCCAGAGTGATTTTAGCCTAACTGTAGATATGGTGTCATTGCCATAGGCTCCGCTCCCACACTCACGGCTACCCTAGTTCTTTCAGTGACTCCCTCTTGCTTTGAAGTGAATCCAAACTCTGTGGCCTAATAATAGTTCCTTGCCACAGATTATTAGGCCTGACTGCCTACATTATCTGACTTTTAACCTCATCTCTCACAACCACACCCACACTCTATTCTTCACTTTTCAGTTTCTGTAGGTTCTTCTCACCCCAGCGCCATTATTCAGTCCCTTCTCTGTTCTGCACCTCTGTTGCCTGGTTAACTCCTAATTCTCCTCAGTTCTTACCCTAATTGTGCTCACCTCCCTATGGGGCACTCTTGTAGCTCCCTGAGCCGTTTGTGTATCTGTCTTCTCTAAAACCATGGAGGACACTGGTTGTGTATGCATCATTGACCATTATGCCTCAGAATCTAGCAGGGTCTGGCCTTGTGTGAGTTGAATGGAGCAGCGACAGACTGAACTCTAAAAGGATCCTGGGCCATATCTAATAAGAAAACACTTAATATGAATATACTTATAATATCCTTAACTTTGGTCTGAAAAAAATTTATGATCTTATGAAAGTAAGACGGTAGAGATATTTCTTTGTGGAACAAATTTCGAGTGCTTTCTGTGATGAGAATCCCTTTTGGGCATGGACCTTCACCTTTTCCCTCTACACCATTGGAGTCTGTCTGGTACACAGCACTCAATAAATGCTTGTTTATGGAAATGTAATGTCACTGGGACAAGCCAGCTGTCTGTCATGCTGGTAAGGCCTCGTGGGGCAATGTTGTTGTTGTTTTAGGTTAAAGCTTATTTGTTTGTCTATTTATTTATTTATTGGTTCTTTTTAGTTAAACATGATAGTAGAATGCATTTTGATATAGTTTTAATAAGCATGGATTATATCTTATTCTAGTTAGGATCTCATTTGTGTGGATGTACATGATGGTGGGATTCACTGTGATGTTCTCATATGTGTATACAGGAAAATATCTTTTTTTAATGGGGCCACCACAATCCAAGAATAGGGCCTTAGATTTGCATGTCCAGAAACTCATTGTCATTAGCACACTTCAGTGTGATTTGAGTTTCTTGTTTATATTTTTTAATCAATTTTTTATTTGTTTTAACTAGTTATACATAACAGTAGAATTCTTGTTTATATTTTAATGCAACTAAATCTCAGTATCTCAGATTTGACACTTCTTTTCTTTCCACTAAAGTCATTGAAATATATTCACCCAATCATTCACATCAGAGGTGTAAATGGATTTTCTCAGACTATTTCAGGAGACAAGGAAAGCCATCACTTTGTGACTTGACTGCTTCAGGTGTTGCCGTCCAAAAGCTTTACATGCCATCCCCGATGCAAGGATGCTAAAAACTATGTCTTGACCTTGCATCTGCAAGGAGGGCTAACATCTTTTGCTAGAAGTGCTCTTCCACCACATATTTTGAGGGTTTTTTCCCCCCATTTGTGTAGAATTCTCTTAGGAAAGTGGAAGGAGAATAAATTAAACTGAGACTTTTTTTGGCGGGGGGAGGTGGTGCTGGGATCAAACCCAGGGCCTTGTATATGAAAAGCAAACACTCTACCAATTGAGCTATATCCCCAGCCCTAAACTGAGCCTTTTATTGACCAATAGAAAATAAAATCTTGATTTGAATTTCCCACTTTCAATGATTATTGCTGTCACAGTTTAAATTTTTATTTCATCCTTTTTAACATTGATATTTGCAAAAACTTGATTTTAAAAAAATGTGTATCATCCCTATCACACAATGGCCTATTTCTCAATTTGTTGCATGTCATCACAAAGACATACTGAATCTAAGCTCATCTCAGATTTACTCTTAAAATATAATGCTAAAGAAATAGCTTCATATTGCAAAGATTTTATGTACACCATTCAGAAGTCACAGACCCTGGAGCCAAAGAGTTAGAGGCTCAGTACCTGGCATTGCCACCTCCCACATCACCCAGCGTCTCTAAAGCTCACTAGGTAAGCCTAGTGTTTGAGGATAATAATAGTACCCATAAGTATTAGCTATTGTTATTTTAATAATAGTTATGATGACTTCCCCAAAACCTAATTATGGTGCTCTTGTCAGAGTTAGTGGCATCATGGCTGACTCATTTCCTGATACAACTGAAAAGCACATTTCAGCATTATATAATAATTCAGTTTAATTAATAGACGTGGACATCCATTCTTGAAAAAAGAATGAGGAGTATTTAACTCACAATTAGAAAATACATCCTACTTAGTAACATTTTAGAAATAAATATTATAAGTCCTTGGAAGAGCTGCAAAGAAACTATTGTGTGTTGGTGACTGTAGATATTTAAAGTGTTCATGCTGAGAAACCTGCAGATAACTGTGCACTGCTTTCCAGAAATGACGGCATCTCTAAGAATCTGTTGTCAACTGGAGACAAAGATCATATGGCAACTAATCCCTACATGCATGTTAAGAATAGAACTCTGTAGAAAACCATACTGGTAGCTGTGATCTGCTTCCCAGTGACCAGTGGTATAATGGAGTCAGCTCAAGATTTAGAGTTGGCTCAGGCTGGCTCAAGTCCAGGATTTGCCATTTATTTTCTGTGTGGCCTTGGGTTTGGTTGCTTGGCTTTTCTAAGCCTGTTTCCTTGTGTATAAAATGGAGCTGGTATGTAACCTAAATCCTTCAATAGGGAATGGTCAAGTCTTCAAATATACTTAACAACACTGAAGCAAGATACCATTATTAATAGTACTAGTATTATTACTAATATAATTATCATTCCATTAACAAAATGAATATCCAGAAGAACATGTGTCCCCATGTGTGACATGAATTCCTCCAATACAAGACAAATGTCCAGAATGGTCACAGTGCTCACTTTCTTGTTAGGTAAAAAATCTTATTCTATCATAACTCTTGTTATTTCTTAGAAGTGTTATTAGTGTTATTAGTGGTATTTCATAATTAACATTAATTCAAGTTTTCAGTTTCTTTTACCTGCATTTAGGTGAACTGATAGAGAAAGAGAAAACCAGGTTAGGTTATAAGCCAAGTCACATCCATTCTCCATATACTAAATTGTTTACCAACTCATTATACCCTCACCTTAAATAATCCACAAATTTCCTCTTGTTAGTAGGATGAACTTCAAGCTCCTTCTCCTGGCCTGTGAGGCCTTTGGTGATCTGGTCTCTGGTCCTCTACTTCACATCTTTCTTACCATTGTGCTCAACTTCTCATAGCTTTGAGTGTCCCTCCCTCTTCCTGCAATAGCCCTGCCCTTTTTCAACTAGATCAGTGTCCATTCATTCTTCCTGTGTGTTCAGAGTCTCCTCCTTCTCTTGATCTCTCAAAGAGAGATAATCACCACTTCTTTCACACCACTTTTCCTCTTACACCAGTACATTCACTCTTATACCTCACTCGATATTGAACCCTGGTCATAGATGAGCATCCCCCTCTGGATTATAAGTTATTCAAGTGTAAGCACCACGTTGGATTCACTCTTGCCCTCCACTGATTCACCCTTGCCTTCCAGATAAGTGGAAGTTCCATAAATGTTTAAACAAATTAACTTGAAATTGGGTGACTCCATCATAGCCAGATTGTTTTATTTCCACGTCTCCTTGTAAAGGTTGAAATTCATCCTAAAGTCTGACCACATTCCACGTCCTTGAAGAACAGTGCCTTCTAAATTTTGGCATTTGGCATGTTTGTCTCTCTGAAATGTGCTAGTGAGAACCTGTTTCATAGACACCAGTGGAGTTGATAAGCCACAATACATGTTTTAATAAATAGATTTAAAAGCATTACACTTAAAATGTTTTACTCCTTTTTGCCAATAGTAAAAGTTTACATAATAAAAAGCATTCATTCTATTATTTAACAGTAAAACAAATTTGTTTGAGAATATTCATGTGTGTATATACTCAAAAAAGTCCTGGTTCAACATCAGACATGGTAAGCCAGTCCCTCGTGCAGCACAACCAGAACAATAAATACCTAGAGCACTGTTTTCAAAAGTAACAAAGTGCTCCAGACACGGATCCTGGGCACAGTGTATAGTCTGTCTGTCTGTCTCTCCCTTTCTCCATTCCCTCACACACACACACACACACACACACACACAGAGAGAGAGAGAGAGAGAGAGAGAGAGAGAGCGCCTCAGACTCTGAAATTTTAAAGTTCCAAGTAGAATGCATTAATGAAAATATGAAATGCTTTTTCTTGTATAAATCATAATGAAGTGTTGAGAGATAAAGGAAGAACTAAGGGGGTGGATAATCATCTGCTGCTCTAAAACTGAAACCTGTCATGTAAACTCCCAACTCAAATGCTTAGTTTTAAAGATTTACCTTCAAGAAACCTTAAAGCTTGTATCCCGCCTCATCGGCAACAGCCTCAAACTGTTCCCTGTCATTGAAGAAAACAAATCTTTTGCTCATTCCTGCCTCGGGGAGGCAGAGGGACCGAGGTGGTCCTGTGTGGCTGAATTAGATGAAAGACTTGCCTTCCACCATGGAGACATGGAGTCTAATCAAGTGAAATGAGTTTTGAGATCCCAGCTCATTTCCTAGGGGAGATCAGTTCACATTACAAAATCACGACATCTCATTCATCACAGTTGACGTGGTCTTTGCTCAGGAGAGGACCCCAACTGGGACTAAACCACCTGTCTTCTCTGAAAAGGGGCACTTTATCCAAGTTAGAGTTGAAAGCCTTGGAGTGAGCAAGCATGCCAGCCACCAGCTTCCATGGTGTGGAAGGGAACTTAAGTTTAAAAGAGAAAAGCAAGTTTAAGGAAGATTGGTGGTTGTATTCTTTTTTTTTTTTCATTCTTCTCAAACTTTATTGAATTTGTGGTACAAAATCAAATTTTGCACTTGAATATGTTCTTTTATATCTTGGCAAAATTTCACACTTTCTTTTAGAACAACATTTCTTCCTTTGAAAACAACAGGACCTCATGATATTTCAAACACAGCTGCATTTCACACATGTGTGTGCTTCTACAGGCTCAATTACCTGTAGGTATTATATCACTTAACCAAATCAATTGACTTATATTTAACTGTGAAGTAGGTAATTGTTATTGTTTACCATAAACTAGTAATTTCGTATAGTAGCCAAACTCACCCAACACATCAACTTCATACCTCTGAAAACTGATAAGAATAGCAGGGTACATTCATTTACAAGACCTAAAAGTAGAGCCACTCTGTAAGACACTAAAGTAAAAATCAAAGTGACTTGTTTCAAAACCTGTGCCTTCAGATATGCCAAAAAATACAAATAATCTAATCTAATGGAGATACCGATGCATGGTGGTAGGAGAGCCAGGATTGGGGCCTCCCTCTTCTTTATCTCCCAGATTTTATTAGAGACAAGGATAGCATTTCCTTGTATCCAGATTTAAATTAGCAAAGAAAGTGTCTTTCTTGCCAACCAACAAATGATCATTATCTCTTTTATTTCTTTCAGGGTATCGTTATCACCCCCCTGTTACTGCTGCTGTTTGTGAGTATTTTGATGTTGTCTTTAATATCTCTTATGAAAGCCGTCTACAACCCTTTAAGAGAGATTCTTAGAATAACATTGAAGGTTGAATTCTGCACCATTTTTCGTCACAATTCGAACTGTCCCCCCAGTGGAGCTGTATCCAGTGGTTACATGCCGATACAAAGAGCTCCATAATCTTGAAACCCAAGGACAACTTCAGTCCCAGTTATTAGGCCTCCTGACTAAATCATTCATTTCTGCAAATTAATGACCTGTGACAGAGGTAAAAAATCTGCTGCTCTTTATTTTCTCATTAATAAAACTAAAGTGATTGATAGTGACCCAATGTTTGACAGAAAAGAACCGTGGGCCAGGGCATCAGAAGAAGCTGAGGTTCCAAGGCTGGTACTGGTATCACCTAGGCTCCTCACCCTGGGGGAGGTTGCCTTGGTTTTTTTCATCTGTAGAATGGGAAACAGTAACATCTTCCCCAGTCTGTCTTCCAAAGGTAATGGAATGTGCTTTCGAAATTAAAAAATAATAATAATAGTGGAAATAAAAGTAGATACAAGCCACTGGTTAACTCCATAAGAATTGTACAGAAAACAAGGAATGCTAATTAACTGTCTTATTTCTTTTGGCACTAAGCATATGAGAAATTAGATGAAAGATTATAATAGAAATTAATGTTATCTCATGCTGAGCAAAGCATATGTAATCATGAATGATACCTAAAATATTTTATGAACTGTGCATTTTTTCATACACACATCTTCCAAATATAAATCACTCCACTTATCACTGAGATGTAGTGGGGATGTGTTTCTGGGAGTGAAATAGAGCTGTTTGACTAGCACTATTTGTCAGTGAATTGAAACTATGGGGAGAATTTATTTAATTATAGTGTAATTACCCAAGTTGGAATTCAATTAGAGTAATAGAGTGAGGGACTTCATTTCTTACCAGCTGTGTGGGAAATAGAGAGGGATAGATATCCTACTAAACAGTTGGATTCTGCATCTTTCATGAAAGACATTACCTTCAAGTAATAAGCCACAGCCTCACCCTCCCTCCTGAAATGCCGGCTCCTATTTGAGAAGGTAAGAAGAGTCAAGTAATCAGATCACTTCCCACAGCAGAACAAACCTCATTATTTTAGACTCCACCAGTTTAGAATTTGCAGTGAGTCAAATTAAACCTAAAGTGGATATTTGCATTAATTTGGAAGAAAAGACATGTGCTTACCTACTTGCTCAAACTAGAAGTGAGGACCTGTGGGTATCCATCTGTGGTGCTTTTATTTGACCAAGACTTGAGTCAATGACCTGTGACAGAGGTCAAAAATATGGTGCTCTTTATTTTCTCATTAATAAAACTAAAGTGACTGATAGTGACTCCAGTTTTCCTGGAGCTGCTCTCAGTGGGTGCAGGATACAGACCTGACTGAGCATCAAGGGACTAGGACAGAGCTGCGTATGTAGCACATGCACAATAAATGACTGCACAGCCTAGATGTTCTGCACTGCAGACGAATGGCATGTCTTACCCTTGAGATTCATTTAAGAAGAGCAGGACACAAGCTACAGCCACAACAGGTGATTGAACCCTGGGGTAATATTTTTAAGTGTCTCAGAGCCTGGAATCTCTGATACCCTGTTTCAGCTGGTGGCTGAAGTAACCAAACGAGCACTTTTCTCCCTCTCCTTCCCAGCTCCCTGCCATAACAGATGTTCTCAGCTGATTACTGTTGTGGCATCACATTACTACAAGCTTTCCAACTCAGACCCATGAGCTTGTGAGCTGTAGTTCAACATTTTAAACTAATAGAGCTATAAGAATAGTGAAAGAAACTCCAAGACCCTCAACTTAAAAGTTGAATACTTCCCTTCTGAGCCAACTGGACTCTCCCAGTAGGTTTAGGAACATCATTGCACATTAATAGGTACTTAATAGGTTATATGACTTTAAATCACATGCACAGTACATACTTTTTTTTCTGGTTAGGTCATTGTGAATTTTATAAACCATGAATTTCTTAAACATGGGGGCCACCTTAAAATACAAACATGTGCATAAAAGGCATACTGTTTTTTTCTCTGCACCGCTGTTATGAGTTGAATTGTTTCCCCAAAAGAATACATTAAAGTCCTAAATTCCAATAAGTCGAAATGAGGCTTCTTTTGAAAATGGGATACATTGCAGGATGTAATTAGCCAAGATGAGGTCATATTGCAGTAGGATAGGCCCTTAATCCAGTATGACCAGTGTCACATGAGGAGGCGAACACAGAGGGACAACTTCATGTGGCAGTGAAGGCAGAGATTAGAGTGCTGCACCTCCAAGCCAAGGAACACCAAGGACTTCCTAGCAAGCCTCAGAATCCAGAGGCGGAGGAGGGCTCCTGCACAGACTTCAGAGGTGGCATGGTTCTGCTCAGTTTCAGATTTCAGACTTCCAAAGCTGTGAGAAAATACATTTCTGTTGTTTTACACTTCCCAGCTTATGGGCTTTGTTGCAGAAGTCCAAGAATCTAATACAACCCCTGAAGATTGTATTATTTTATCATATTTTGAAAATGGACATTTCTCATATTCAGGCCTAGTTGCCATGAAAGGCAGTATTTGCTGATGGAATCTCAGGTCCCTGTATTATTGACCTCTTCTCAGAATATCCCCTTCCCTTTCTTGCTCCAACTGAAGTGTGTCTTCCAATTTATGTTTCTGCCTCAAGCATGTTTCCTGTCACTGAGTCTTGAAGTGGGGTATGGTGTCTTCCTTGTGCCTCACCACAAATTCCAGGTCACTTCCCATGCCTTCTGCATAAAATCCCCTGCTTCCTTTGTATGTTATGCCAGTACACCCGGTGTAGTGGTGCAGACCTGTAATCCTAGCTACCTGGGAGGCTGAGGCAGGAAGATCACAAATTTGAGGTAACCCTGGCTCAAAACTTTTAAAAAGGGCTAGGGATGAAATTCAATTGCAAAGCACCGCTGTATTCAATCTGTGTGTGTGCGTGTGTGTGTGTGTGTGTGTGTGTATGTGTGTGTGTGAACGCTATGCCAATACATCAATTCCATCTGTTTCCCCTCCTTGTCATAGTTTTCAGTAATAACCAGTTCATTTTTTATCAGTCTAGAAAGGTATTAGCATCCTCCATTGTTTTCTTCTTAACAGTGCACCAGTACTTGGTGTTTTCAGTCTTCACATATATGACCTCCTGTACTCTGGCATCTGAGTTCTCTTCTCCAAAAAGGTTGACTTCTACTTCATCTCAGACAACTATCCCAATAGTCAGTCCCTTGACTTTGCTACTGCTGAAAAGCTTCATTCCTCTATAATCCTATTTTCAAATATCCTCTCTGTCCTGTATTCATTCATGACTTACTCTCCAAGTCAGAAATTCTTCAGACTCACTGGAATGGTGAGATCATTTACCTTGTCACCTTTATAATTCCTTGACCCATCCCTGCCTACCCTTCTCCTGATGCCCTCATATCTCATCATAGGCAGCCCAGATCCCATCCCTCAGTACAATTCCTTTATTATATGCACCATCAACAATCTTGCTCATCCCAGGGCTTAATATTTACCTGGTAAAGTACTAAGCCTGCTGCAATTCAATTCTACCTCTTCCCACATGTGCACCTGAACACCCTGACACAAACACTACCATGACACTGGTCTCATTTCAAATTCATGACAACTGACTTGTAGTGAGCCTGGTATCATGCTACCTTCCCCTAATTCATTCACTTTTCTACTTTGGAGAATTATTTCACACGTTCTCCTTGCCTCTCAAATCTCTAATGTCTCTCTTTTTGTATCAACTAATGCTGAAAGGAAATTAAATGATAAGGAAATGAGAAGCAATCAGAGAAAATTGATAAATTCCCACCTACCCATATTCATAGTCATATTCTTTACCACCTCTCCTGTTTTCATAGATAAACTGTTTTTACTCTCATCTAAGGCCAGTCCCTTTAGTAATGCTATCTCTTCTTGCTCACTTAGTGATATAAATCATATAGATTTCTCTTTCTTCTACATCATCAAATTTTCTCTTTCTTCTGGGTCATTTCCATTAGCATAGAAGCACTCATCTTAAAAATTAAACCTCACTTTTTTCTATCTGAACTCTATTTCTGTGCATTTTAAAAAATATTTTTTTAAGTTATTGGTAGACCTTTATTTTATTTATTGATATGAGGTGCTGAGAATAGAACCCAGTGCGTCACACTTGTCAGACAAGCGCCCTACCACTGAGCCACAGCCTCAACCCCTCTATGCATTCTTTATAAATTTTTATTTAAGTTATTTAAACCTATTCATCACTTGTTCAATCTATGTATTAAATTCTTTCCCTCCCCCTTCAGTACTAGGAATGGAACCCAGGACCTTACACATGCTAGGCAAGCAGTCTACTACTGAGCTGCATCCCCCCATCTATATTGAGTTCTTCCTTCTCCAGGCACTTTCCTGGGTGCCAGGATATAGGAATGAGCAAAAAGAGGATAAAAAAGGATGTCTCTGCTCTCATGGAAGTTATATGCAAAAATGGAAAGAAACAGCCAAGTAGAAATACAGTGTGGAAGGTGGATGCTAAGTGCTGCAGAGAAAATGAAGTAAGGAAGGGAAATAAGAAATGCCAGGGTGGAGTCAGGGAGAAGGTTCTGTTTTAATTAGGATGGTCAAGTTCTGACTCTCTGTGAAAGGGATATTTGAGCAAAGACCTGGCAGAGATAAAGGAGTGAGTCTTCTGATGTCAGAGGCATAGGAGGGGCCAAATGATATAGAACCTCAAAGTCCTTTGTAAGGACTTGCAATTTTAATTTGAGAGAAATGGGATATTATTAAATGGGTTTTGATCAAGGGAACTGCATGTTCTGGCATACCTTTTAAAAGGATGATTCAGGAAAGGTGTCTCTTGAAATGACATTTGGCCAGACCTGATGAAAGTGAAGGAGGGAGCCATGTGGATACCTAGGGTGGGAAATTCAGGCTGAGCCAAGAGCAGATGTTAAGGCTCTGAGGATAGCCAGTCCAAGTACTTCACTGGGATTGTATTAACAGGAAGCTAGTATGTGAGTTTGATCAAGGGAATGGCATGTTCTGACATATACTTTTTAAAAGGATGATTCTAGATGCTGGGTTGAGAATAGATTGTAAAGGGATGAGTGTGGAGGCAGGAAGACCATTAGATAGATAGTTCAATATCATAACAAGAGATACTATTAGCTTGCACCAGAGTAATTGGATAAATGTGGTGGGAAGTATTTGGAAATAGAACTTGAAAGTAGAACTGAGACTGAACGAAGGTTATGAGAGAGAGAAGAGTCAGGAAGACTCCAAGCCACAGTAACTGAAGAATTTAGTTGCTATTTACTAAGACAGGGAAAACCTGTTGAGCAGGTTGAAGACACTCTAGAGTTCAGTATTCACTGTGTTCAGACTAGCTGCCTTTTAGACAGCTAGGTAGAGACCTCAGGTCAGCAATTTTGACAGTGTGAGTCTGGAATCCAAGGGGAGTCTGAACTAAAGATATTCACTTTGAGAGGTCAGCACTGAGGTGGATTTTAAGTTAGACTAGAAGCAAATGGAGAATAGAAAAGGAAGATACAAGAGTTCAAGGCCTAGAGCATTGCTGTATCAAGAGAACAGCAAGGAAGGCCAAGGAATGGCCAATTTGCCTAGAAGGAACACCAAGAGATTTTGATATTCCAGAAGTCTAGCTGAGAATGTATTTCAAAAGGGGGGCAATGATCAACTACTTCAAATGCTGCTAATAGTTCAAATAAATGAAGTTTGAGAAGCAACTATTGGTTTAAACAAGATAGTGGTCATTGTGGGCCTTTCCAAGAACTGTTTCTGTCATTTTCTATTTGTAGAGAGTTGGCACAGTAAAGTGACAAAGCATAAAATTTTGGTTTAATTTGCAGTAAATACCAGTTATATAATTATAATCTTCTTTACCTTTCTTGGTCTCAGATTTTACCTCTGTAAATTGAAAATTATGATAAGAAGTAGTGAGTAAATGTATGTGGAAGCATGTTATAACCATGCAGATGTTAGCTACTTAAATTTCGCACTTCATAGAGAAAAACAGAAAATAATTCCAAGAAGGACACCCAGGTTCCTCTCTCACATCTGAAATGCAGAAACAGTTCTACCGCTTCAGACCTTAGTGATGGGCTGAATTTTAAACCATAAGATTCTATAACCATGTATAATCTATAATCTTATAATCATATATGTAAATTCTACTATGAGTATCACAGTCACAGGAAGAACAGTGAAACTTTTCCTGAAATATTACCTTTTATTCCTAAGATCCTATCTTAGTGTGTTCAGGCTGCTATAACAAAATACCATAAACTGGGTGACTTTACAAACAACAGATATTAGTTTCTCATGCTTCTGAAGCCAGATTCTTGATCCTTCAAGATCAAGGCAGATTCTGTACGTGGCGAAGGCATGCTTTTGGTTCATAGATGGCTCCTTCTTGCTGTATCCTCGAGTGATGGAAAGAGCCACCTGGCTCCCTAGGGTCTCCTGTATAGGAATACTAATCCCATTCATGAGGGCAGCAGTCAGGACCTACTCCCCTCCACAAAGCTTACCTCTTAATGGGCTGGGGGTTCAACTTGTGAACTTGTTGTAGGGCATGGTAACATTCAGACCGTAGCAGACCCAAAGCCCAAAGCATTTTCATACACATTACCTGTTATCTGACTTGGGCAAGGGCAACCATTGCCTTTATTTATTTTGTGAGTACAAATACCTCAGTCCATGAAATTTGTCTTGGGGGTTAATTAAGACCTTGTCCAGCTTTAAAAACTGCACATATAAATTTACTACTTGAAATCTTTTTAGTCATTTTCCTTATGAAATAATATTATAAGTGGTAAGTGTTCACAAGATTTAGCTTCTATTGGACTAGGAATCATGCATGTCATATTCATGATCTTACCTCCAGTGCCAGGTATTCAATAAATATTTGCTGGAAGGAGGGCAGTAGAAAGATGGTTGAGTAATTAATGACTAGAATGATCCAAACGGTAAATAAATAAATGGTTAGGAGGTTAGATCACAGCCATACTCATAAAGTCTTTTATTTGCTCTGAAAAATAAATTACTTTTTTGAATATTATTAAACAAAACACCTAGTATTTTATACCATATTTGAGTATTACAAAGATAATCTGACACTGATTATTTTAGTTAGGTTGTTTTTTTTTTTTTTTTTTTTTTTTTTTTTTTTTTTTTTTTGCCTCTGTGACCAGACGACCTTATAAGAACAGTTAGAGGAGGAAGTTTATTTGGAGCTCACAGTTTCATCCATAGGAGAGCTGATTCCATTGCTCCATTGTTCTGGAACCAAGGTGAGGCATAACATCAGGGCAGAAGAGTATGGTGGAGGAAGGCAGCTCAGGACATGGCACCAGGAAGCAAAGAGAGATGAACGCTCTAGACAAGGGACAAAATATGTACCCCAAAGGCATTCCTCCAATTACCCACCTCCTCTAGCCACACCCTACCTACTTACAATTACCACCCAGTTAATCTGTTCAAGTGGATTAATGCTCTGATCATAACCCAATCACTTCACCTCTGAAATTTCTTGCACTGCCTCACACATGAGCTTTTGGGGGAACCACATGTCTAAACTGTAACACTAACCCTTCCCTGAAAGAGCTTTTGGTTTAAAAAAAGACACTAGGATATGGACACAGATAATTAAAACTCAAGGTAGAAATTCTAAGTATCCCCAGTATCATCATATTTCAAAGGAGATTATTAAATACAAAACATTTCATTAAATAGAAGGTGGTTTTTTGCATGAATTTCAGGCTGAAAGAAACATTTTAATTTGAGGAGCAGGGGATGGTGGTAGAAACTGCTAATGTTTCTCAAGGGATCTCCTGCTTGCTTCAGATTTTTTCATAGGCATAGTTCTGATTTTCTGCTATGTCTAACATCACTTAAAAACTTGCATCTCTTTCCTTTCCTTTGATGTGGTTTATCACTAACAGTATGTTTAGCAGCCATTATTATGTTCTTTATTCAGCAGCATATAATAGAGAAGATTGAAGGAGAGAGACTATAAAACTTAAAAGTAGTGTGGTGTGATGTTTAGGTGGACGAGGCCCCCGTGCTGGGTGAAGCAGCTCAGCAGTGAAATCAGGCTGTTGGGTTTTAATTCTGGTCAGCAGTGCCAGGGCCCTCATCGGGCGGAGTGAAGGCCTCCTTATGGGCTCCTGTTCCCTTGAAGTCTCCACAGTAACTACTTCACAACTTCTTCCAGCCACATGAGGCAGACCCTAAGAAGAGGAATGCAAGGAAGCAATGTCTAAACTTCTATCTTACTCCCCTTGAAAGTTAAGGTAAAGAAGCACAGAGATGACTGTTCACACCGTAAAAACAAGTCAGTCTAATTGCACATAATTGTGATTGAAGGAAACCATATATTGGATTATGTTGTTATGGTCCCGAGCTCCAAAGTTTTGCAGCCCACCATTTTATTCAAATAAGTTCATGCTTGGCACAGGAAGATCAGTAACACTTAATGCTTGTACTATGGAAAGCCTTACCTCTGCTCTTCCCAGCCATCAAGGTCAATTAAACTTCAATACCTCTTGAAACTAGGGTCCAAACTTTGACCACTATTGAAAGCAAGTATCCTCAGAGTTTATAGGTGACATCATTTTCCTACGTAGGGGGTATTTGGATATTTGGCATTTACCTACATGCTTACCCATTCGGTATCATGTAAGCACCCCTTAAGTAAATGGGGGCACCACTAGCTACTGGCTATGCTGCTGTGTCGATCAATCTCTTATAACTTGGCCCCTAGTCAAGTAGATAGGTATTTATAAGGCACTGTGGTAATTAGACGTATATACAAACATACAAATGTGAACACGTACACCAATACATATACACACAATGCAGACACACCAGCCTCTTTCCAGGCTACCTCGTCCCCCTGACCTGCCTGTCTCTTCAGTTAGTTTCCATTTCAGCAGTTCTTAAGGCCAGTAGACTTGCATGGTCACAACACTGCATACAACACCTTGTTTTTCCAGGATGGGTAGGAAAGGTAATGTTTATTGAGTAGCTATTATGTGTATTTTATGCATAGGCCCATGTAACAAACTGACTACCTTTAAAGGTTGGTGTTATCCTCACATTGTATGAGAAAACAGAGGTCCAAGAAGATTACGTAACTTGAGACTAACTTTAGTTGTAAAGTTGGTAGAGAACACAAGACCTTTTTTTTACCCTGGGCTTCCTCTCCTTGAATGATCCTTCTAGGTTATTCCTCAAAGCCTGCCTTCAGGGAGACACGGTTTCTTTTTAAGATATATTATCAGCATTCAATTACTGTTTTTTAAACATCTGTAATCTAAGTAATGTGGGAGACAAAGAAGAATGAGGCATAATTATTGCTTATTGTGGGTAAACAGGAATAAAGAATATGGGAAGAATTTAGAGAAAAAAGTAACTGTTAAACTGTCATTCAGACTGAGTTTAATAGAAATTCATAGAAGGGAGAGGTCTGGGTCAGAAAGATCAGGGGTGGCCTTTGAATCTATAATCAACAATTATTTCCCTGGTAATTGGCTGACTGTGATAAAAAAAAATTTTAATTGCATCACCATCAACAAAAGTAATATATACAGCCATTAATGTCATGTATAATACGGGGATTATTTTTTATACTGTGTTCTCAATTATGGTTGCATAATTGATGATCACATGTGTGTGAGATACATAAAATGTTAAAAATAAACATAAAGCACTCAAAGAGGAACTAGCCATTTGGTTGCCCCAGTTGCTCCTTAGAGGAGCCAGTTTCTCAGCCTCTTGCCCAGAGTGTTTGTTCCTAAAGAAAGTGAAGATGAATCTTCTCCTCTTGGAGTCCTTAATAGCTTGTCTTCTTACTGCATGTGTAAATCACAGAGAGGTTGTTCTCAGAATTTAGTGAAGGACAGTAATCACTGGTAACTTTAATAAATGCTCCTGCCAGGGCTCCCCACCTTACTGACCCATCATTGGAGGGAATGCAAGGAGAAGCCTTCTAAGCAACTTTCAAACACATTAGAGGTGACATTGATCAACTCCCTCCCCTCTTAAGGACCAGTGACCAGAGATATCAATTTCATTGCTGGCCTGAAACTCCTGCGACCTAACAGGAGTGAGGTGGAGACACAAAATGAGCTGGCGGCAGCTCTCTCTTAGCCTCCTTCTCCCTTGCCCTTTGGTCCCCCTCTAGCACCAGCTCTGGGGGGGCGTAGGGTCCTGCCAGAATGGGAGCCACTGCAAACCTGTTGGTTACCAAGCCTTGAGCACCCTCCTAGAGGAACGTAAGCATTTGTTCTATTTGAGGGAGTAAATTGAGCAAGCTCTTTGGTTCCCAAAACAAACTCCAGATTGACAAGATCAAGCCTTTTGTCAGGGAATAGGGAGCAAAATTTGTTCCTAGACGCCTCTGCATATACCTGCCTCTGCTCTCCATGTCCTGGAAGCTGCCCTCTTTATGTTAGAAAAAGCCAATTTACAGTTTATTGTAACCTGAATCCATGACCATGACCATTAAGTTTCCATCAGGGCTGGGGCATAGCTCAATGGTAGAATGAGATTTTAAGTATACACTGGGCCCTGAGTCCCCCCCCCCGCGCTCCCCCCTCCCGGCACTGGGGGGAAAAAAAGTTTCTATCAAAATTATTGGAAGATAAGCTTTTCATCTTACATTTTAAACTAGTATTTTACGTGTTATTAAATTACAACCCGTATAAAGCTGGAGGATTTTAAGTTAAATTAAATAAGCCAGAAAGACAAATACTGCATGCTGCATGATCTCACTTAATATGAACAATCAAAAAAAGTCAAACTCATAGAAACTTAGTAGAAGAGAGGTACAGGGTTTGGGGCAGGAGAACTAGGTACCAAGGTGCCGTTGTAGAGCTGGGGTTGTGGCTCAGTGATAGAGTGCTTACATAGCATGTGTGAGGCACTGGGTTTGATTCTCAGCACCACATATAAGCAAATAAATAAATAAAGGTCCATTAATAATTAATAAAAATACTTAAAGAAAAAAATTGCCATTGTAAAATGAATAAGTTCTAGACACCTTGTAGCATTTCAGCTTGGTTACTTTAGTTAGTAATCATTTATTGCACAATTAAAATTTGTTAACAGTAGATCTTAAGTATTCTCACCAAATAAATAAAAAGCAAACTAGATGAGATGATAGATATGTTAAATAGCTTGACTGGGGTTAATATTTCACAGTTTACATATTATCAAAGCCTCATGTCATATACCTTGAATTATGTGATATTATCAGTTATACCTCAATAAAATAGAAAGTATACATTTGCATATAAACAAAAGTGAAGCCATGTTGTATATAATTTTTTATCTTTAAAAATGTCATTAAAACCTATTTTGTTCTTGATTTCTCAGAGAAGAAAAAAAGACCATTTAGCTAGAAAAAAGAGCAATTCTTCTACTTAAATACTCCTTCTATGCAATAACCCAATTTTAATTTGATGCAAGCAACTGAATCATTATGACTATATAACCACCATTTTTCCTAAGTTGGTAAAGTTGTCATCATTTTCACATTGAGTCCGTCACCTGATATACAAGTGACTCATCAATTGTGTGTAAGTAGTCAACTTAGTTTGCAGGTATCCCTGTGAGAGAAGGGGCACAGGAAATGCAGGAAAGACAGAACCATAGTTCATGGGGAAAGGCAGAATTCTGGAAAAATTTGCGAGACTCTCCCTTCTCCTGTCTAAATGCTTGGTTTGGGAACAGGAAGGAGATATGAGTCTGAGTGTGTCTGAAAAAAGCAGGTGCAAGAGTTAGATGGGATAGACAGCTTGTCCCTCCCTGCCCTCCTTCCCCCGGGACTGGGGTTCTTGGCCGTGTAGAAAGAATGGAAATAGGGTGGGAAAGGAACAAATCCTGCTCTATGTCTGAAGCTGCTGCTTCCTGATTTTCTAGCCAGAGAGGTTTCATGTTCATCGTTCTATGGTATAAAATGTAAATATCTATTCTTATTTTCCCCTGAATATGATGCTAATGAAAGTGAAGGCCAATCATCAAGGGTGAATTATTTAATACAATAATGTTTTAATAGCTGAGAAGAGACACAAGTAGTGGCGTTGCCTGTGGCTAATGGATTTCCCTGATAGGAGATAAAAGGCTGATTACACAGCAGAGCCAGTGAAGACCCTGTGCATTAATGACAGTTTACAGGTCAGCTCACTTACAGGAGTGATTTAAAACGCACCATCTGTTTTCTAACTGCTGGTTGATAAGTGTGATTCTGCAGACAGTCAGCGTCTCTTCATCAGAAATTGTCACTCGTTTGTCTTCCTGAGTCTGGTTAGTTTGGCCCCATAATATTTACCGACTCAACTCCTCGATTCTTTACAAATGAAATAATTTCTAAATTGAGTGGATTGATGGCAGTCAGTCCTGCTTCCACTTAGCCCTTCTCTGCCAGGTTAGAAAATGAGGCCCTAATGCCCTACGGCATCCACTGTGTGCACTGCATTAACTCCTCTGTGAGGCATCTACCCCACCCCAGCCCTACCAGTCACTACCCTCCTTGGCAGTGTTGAGAAAATAGCCACTCACATCATCTCCTGCTTCCTGTAATTCAGATCAGGAGCTCCAGTCGAGAAAGGAACCTGTTCCCCAACCCATGGAGGCAGATGGACGCATGTGCTCCTGTATGCCTCCCCCAAACCCCCTCGCCTCCCCCCACCCCTGCCATTCTCACATCGGTGAGGAAAGGAGAGTCCAGTTTGGGCTTCCACTCTGCCCCCTTCCCCATTTCTGGTGCCTGTGTCATCTGTAATAAATATGCAGTGGATGTAGGATGAAGTGAGAGGGCTTTGGAGCTACATTTCTGGATTTAGATCCTGGCTTTGTCTCTTCGAACTTTCATGACCCAGGTCAGGTTGTTTAAGTTGTGTCACTGTTGCCTCATATGAAAATGGGGGTAGGAACTAGTTTCTCTCAAGGCATTGCTGAATATCAAACTGTTGGACACACATTTAGCATTGAAAAGCAGTGACTGCCACATGAAAGTGCACAAAAAATGTCGCTGCTGTATTTATAGGACACAGTGGGGTGGGAGGCCAGTGTGATCCTTTCTTAGATCTATGAGTTGAGTGGAACTTTGTAACTCAGCTGAATGGAGTTGGAAGAATGGAAAGGAAACCTTGTCAAGCTCCTTTTTTTTTTTAACCTACTTATTGTAGCCATTCACTAATTAACAGATTTATTGAGTACCTACTATGTGTGCTAGAGTACTGGTTCTCAAAGTGTGAACCTCAGCTTAACAGCACCACCTCCTGGAACCTTTATTAGAAATGCAAATTCTCACCATTCTACCCTCTCCCATCATTCATTCTCCTTAGGCTTTCTGAATCAGAAACTCTTAAGGGTGGGGCCAGGCTGTTTGTGTGTGTGGGGGGGGGGAGGTGTTATACCTTCTTTTTAGATATACCTGGCAATAGAGTATATTTTGACATATTATACATACATGGAGTATAACTTATTCTATTTAGGATCCTATTTTTGTGGCTGTATAAGATGTGGAGTTTCACTTTGGTGCATTCATATATGAACACAGGAAAGTTACATCAGATTCATTCAACTGTCTTTCCTTTTTCTATCCCCCCTTCCTTCCCTTCATTTCCCTTTCTTTAATTCACTGAAATTTTATTCTTCCCCCTTCCCATCCTTTTTGTGTGTTTGAAGTTATATACTAGAGAGAACATTTGGCCTTTGGTCTTTGGGGATTGGCTTATTTCACTTAGCATGATGATCTCCAGATCCATCCATTTATCAACAAAAGTCATAAAGTCATTCTTCTATATGGCTGAGTACTATTCCATTGTGTATATATCTCACATTTTCTTTATCCATTGTAAATTAAGCTGCTATAAACATCAGTGTGGCTGTGTTCTGTAGTGTACTGATTTTAAGTCCTTTGAGTATAGCTAAGGAGTGGGATACCTGGGTCAAATGGTAGTTCCATTCCAAGTTTTCTAAGGAATCTCCATACTGCTTTCCAGAGTGTTTACACCAATTTCAGTCCCACCAGCAGTGTATGAGTGAACCTTTTCCCCTATATCCTTGCCAACATTTGTTGTTACTTGCATCCTTGATAATTTTCATTCTGCAATTGCTAGAGACGTTGAACATTTTTTCATATATTTGTTGACCATTTGTGTTTCTTCTTCTGTGAAGTATCTGTTCAGGTCCTTTGCCCATTTATTGACTGGGGTATTTGTTTGGATGTTAATTTTTTTTTTTTAGTTTTTTGAATATTCTGTAGATTAATGCTCTATCTAAGGTGCAGATGGCAAAGATTTCTCCCATTCTTTAGGCTCTCTCTTCACACTCTTAATTTTTTCCTTTGCTATAAAAAAACTCTTTAATTTGATACCGTTCCATTTATTGATTCTTGGTTTTACTTCTTGTGCTTTACAAGTCTTGTTGAAGAAGTCAGTTCCTAAGCTGACACAGTGAAGAGCTGGGCCTACATTTTCTTCTCAGAGGCACAGGGACTCTGGTCTAATGCATAGGTCCTTGATCTACTTTGAGTTTTGTGCAGGATGAGAGATAGGAGTTAAACTCTTACTACAAATGGATTTCCAGTTTTCCCAACACCATTTGCTGAAGAGGCTATATTTTCAAATGATGTTTATGGCACCTTTGTCTAGTTTGAAATAATTGTATTTATGTGAGTTTGGTTTTTTGTTTGTTTGTTTGTTTTTGTATGTGTGTGTGTGTCTTCTATTCTGTTCCATTGGTCTTCATGTCTGATTTGTTGCCAATACCATGCTGTTTTTATTACTATAACTCTAATATAATTTAAGGTCTGGTGTTGTGATGCCTCCTACTTCAGTTTTCTCACTAAGGATTTCTTTGGCTATCCTTGGCTTCTTATTTTTCCAAATGTAATTTGTGTTTGTGTTTTAACTAGCCCTCCTGGTGTTTCTGATGTGCTAGAGTTTGAGAACCACTGCCCCAGATGTAAATTGTGAATAAGTAGTGTTCTGACCTGAAGGAGAAGACCATCTCTAGGGAGAGACCATTTGTAAACAAGAACAACCGAGGATGCCAAGAGGTTCAATGGAAATGCAGAGGACAGTGGTTCACAAAAGAGGAAGGTGCAATTCAGCATCTTGGGAGAAGTTTTTTAAAAAGACTCTTAAAAACTGAGTCTTGGAAAGATTAAAAAACTGCCAGTTGTAAGTGGGGAAATGACATTCCAGAGAGAGAAGTTCATGTGTACTTGGGATGGGCAGGCATGTGTGTAGACCTCGACTTTTTATGAAAAACAGCCCTTTGAGAGAGGAGGGGTTTTACATTTTGTCCACTGTTATATCCCAATGCTGAGAGCATCCCCTGAGAATGGGCAGCACACGGTCACTACTGAAATGATTGAACACCAAGGTCCTAAATTCCCACAGACTGAGTTTTCATGAATCATTTCTTCTCAGCATAAGATGTGAAAACCAGGAAACCAACCTTCTTGTGAGTCCTCTGCTTTAAAGTACCACATTCCTGTAAGAAATTAGCCAGTGACCGGATTGCTTGTTTAACACACTGTATCTTAAAGCCTGGCTTGGCGGTAGGAGACATACTGAAATCTGCCAGGGTAGTTCAGTAAAGCCCAGAGCTCTTGCTTAATACAAGATGACTCTGAACCTGCAGACTTTACCTGCAAATTATTGATGCTTCTTCCAAGCCCCACTGGTCTTTACAATAGAAGCCACAACTGGTTCCTCATTAAAATATGAAGAACTAAATATCCTAGGCAGCATATTTCCTTCTGCTTTCATTAAGATCAACCCTGCATACAAAATAATCAGGTCTCGTACTTTGCTAGTCATGTTCTCATATGCTGCCCTGAGCCAGATGCTCACTCTTCTTTCTTCTGGATGCCAGGGCACTTCACAGCATCAGAAACTTCCCAAGGGCACTCTGCATCTTCACTCTGACCACAGCGACAGGTCTGGTGGCCAATTCAAAAGAAAGGACTTATGCCAAATTAGACTTCAGTCCTGAGGTTTCCGTCCTTTCAGAGCCACTTCTAAGGGACTCATCCAGGGGGATTTGCTCCCCAGCACCCCTACCATCCCTTATCTGGCTTTGGGTACCTTGTTAATTTCATCTGTGGCTCACTCTGATCTCTCATCTGACAGTGACTCAGAGAAGGGCCGCTCCAGCCTGTCTTTTCAGTCGAGTAAGTCAGAGGTCAGAAGCATCTTGGGGTCATGGACACCCTCCTCCTCGGTCCATTGCCTTGTTCCACTGTCTTCTCGTAGCATAAAGTTTTGCAACACTGAGCACATGATTAGCCTATTATGTGATAGATGGAGAAGTTTAAAAACTAATGACTTAATAAGTAGGCAAAGTATCTAAAGAGATATTTCTCAAAAGAAGAAAAACAGATGGCCAACAAATATATGAAAAAATGTTCAGCATGCTTAAAACAATCAGGGAGATGCAAATCAAACTACACTGAGATTTTATCTTACCCCAGTTAAACTGACAATCATGAAGAATGCAAATAACCATAACTGCTGCTGAGGATGTGGAGAAAGGGGTACACTTATACATTGTTGGTGGGAGTGGAGATTAGTACAACTAATTTGGAAAGTAGTGATTCCTCTAAAGACAAGGAATGGAACCACCATATGACTCAGCTCTCCCACTCCTTGGTACTTACCAAAAGAACTAAAATCAATATATTATGTGGTGGTGCAAGCACATCAATGTTATGGGACCAGCCTAGGTGCCCATCAGTAAACTAATGGGATAAAGAAAATGTGGTGTGTGTGTGTATATATAGAGATATTTATATATACACACACAATAGAATTCTACTCAGCCATAAAGAACAATGAATGGGGCTGGGGTTTGTAGCTCAGTGGTAGAGCGCTTGCCTAGCCCATGTAAGGCACTGGGTTCCATCCTAAGCACCACATAAAAATAAATAAAATAAAGGTACTGTGTCCATATTCAACTAAAAATATTTTTTAAAAAAGAACAATGGAATTATATAATTTTGTTGGTGAAAGAATGGAACTGGATAGCATTGCTAAATGAAATAAACCAGACTCAGAAAGTTGAGTGAGGAATATTTTCTGTCATACAGGGAAGCTAGAGAGAAAAAAGAATAAAAAGGGGGGATGTCTAACAAACAGAAGGGAGATCTGTAGAGTAGAAGCAGGAGACCAAGTGAGAGGGAAGAGGGGAGGGAAAAAAGAAGTACTAAGAATCAAAGTAGAGAAAACTATGTTATATACATTTATAAATATGTCAACATGAACCCCACTGTTATGTGTAACTAATAAAAGGCACTAATAAAAATAAATGCAATACATTTTTTAATTTTTTTTAAATGCAATACATAATAGTTTTAAAGCCAAAGTCAAAATTAGTTCTTCTTTATTCCACTGGATTTAGAGAAGGAATATTGCTTGATATGTTATTCATTTAAAATTTTTAAAAACATAAATTTAGGTTAAGGTAGAAGGAGGAGCCAGAGATACAGGAGATGAGTCATGAGGGTCCAGGTAGAAATGGTCAACTCTTATGTGAACACCATACCTCTAAATCCATGCCTCTCTCCACACATTGTAAACCTTATGGATAGAGCATTGAGACGGATGGTGTTAAACTTGAAAACTTGGTTCATTAAGATTTATTTTTCTATTCATGTGGTGCCTCGATTTATCATGAAATGTTTTTCTTTATTTCAGTTCTTATTCCAGGAACAAATGAAAGGCTAATATTTATGGAGAAAATATATTTGTTAAGCACCTTGTGCTTCAAAGACATAGTTGCTGTAAGATAGGGTATAATTGTTAGCTTTTTACTATTTTAGTTTGGCATAAAAAGAAATGGCTAACAGCCAGGTAGCTGTCAACACTCCAGGAATCCTGTCCTTCATTGGTTTCATTTTTTCTGCTTGATTTTCTTCATTTTTCACTGAAGCTACAGTTTTAGGGGTGAAAATGACAGCCAAGGGTCAATGTTGAAGCTAATATCAAATGGTGTGGGCCACTGGTGGTCAAGATGCCTTAAGTCATTGTGTCTTGTATATGGGGACTGAGGATGGTGACAGTTTTATAAAATTCACCAATATAGAGAAAAGATTTTGGTGAATGATTCATTCAAAAAATCAGAAATCAGTGAAAACATTGGTCTTACATCATTTCATTGTGAGCTGTTAACTTTATCTAAATATTTTATTTGCTTTATCTGACATTCTGTGCCCTCAGTCATCTCCAATGTCCTTTCACAAAATGATTTTCCAAAAGATATTTCTAAGTTAACTGAACTTAGGTCGATATGAAATTGAGACTGGATCTGTAGGATAAGGGCAAAAAGGAAGTTCCAAGGGCCAAGGAAAGCACCACTGACGGTTTGGGAGACCCTGGCTACCCGGGACTCAAGAAAGAGAGAAGCAGGCTACTGTTTGTCAGAGAGATCTGAGAGCCAAGAGGAGGTACTAACAAAGATGAGGCAGTTCACAGGAAGACTTAGCAATGCCTGATGGTGAGACTAATATGCGTGTGCAACTGTGTACCTAGTTCGACACTCCTATGCTACAGGGAGTAGAATCTTTATGAAGCTGAGATTGCAATTTTGTGAAGAAACAACCAAAAATGAAGGAGAAGGAAAAATGGGAGTTAGGAACAATATTAAGACATACAAATTTAGGAGAGAGATATTGAAATTTTAAGTTGTAAAATAAGTTAGGCATTAGGATTTCCCATTTACTAGACCTTGTGCGAGAATAAATTTTGAAGACTCTGAGATTTATTGTCTTTGACTTGAAGGACAAGGAAAGTTAGAAGTTTTTCATTTACAAAAGTAAGATATCATCGTAAGAGAATGAGACATGCTTGTTTCTTTTATGTGTCTATGAACAGATGAAATAAAAAATCACATACATTTTGATTGTAGGTGAAATGTCATGGTATATGACAGTATGGACATAGAATGACTTACTTTTTAGAAATGTATTTAATAATAAGTAATTTGAAGGGATTAAAAATTAATGGCAAAATAATTTTTTCTCAACCATAATCTACTAATAAAATTATATATTAAAATACCTAACAGTCTATTTTGTTTTAAATTTTAAAAATTTGAGGTAATTCACTTTGTTGAAATCTACCAAATATTTGGTGTCTGTGAGAGAAATTTGTGGAAATGAAATTCATTACATTACTTAATTAACAGTAATATTTAATAATTGATTCAGACTGGTTCTAACTCCTATTTTCTAATTTTACAGCTTGGCTCGTCCTCTACTGTGCCTTTTACATCGATTTTTTCTCAGCTTTTTATGACTGTTGTGGTTCCTCTCATTATTGGACAGGTAAGGTCTTCCAATTTTTACCTGTTATTTCCTTAAAAGATCAGATTGTAAATTCTTCTGTAATATCAGGGAAACTGAGGTGGAAGAAACAACTAAATTAAAATACACAGCTATGAAAATACAAGTTTTCATCTACCACAATATTCTCATCTTTTAATTTTAAATTAATATTAATCTTCTTTGCATTTAGCTAAATATAAGAACTACTGAAATGAATCTTAAAATTGGATCTTAGATTACTTAGAATTTCCTTTCAGATTCTTATTTAATAGGACCAATAGAAGTTCTTCTATTTAACTTCTTATAACAAATTACTAATAAGCATTCGATTTAAGTATAAGCATAAAATTTTAAAAACAAGGTTTTTATTTGTTGGTTTCTGGTGGTGTTAAATCACAGGAAACCACAGGAATAGAGAACAGAATCGAATGTCCACCTGAAATGAGTGGGCCTGAGGGAAACAGTGCGCAGGATGACCGAGAGCTCAGACCTAGAGTGACTGGATTCCAGACTCAGTTCTGCCTTGCATCTGGTGTGCGACCATGGGCCAGTCATTTCACCTCCCTAGCTCTAGGTTCATAGTTCATTAAGTGTTATGCTAATAGTACCTGTCACTTAAAATATTGTTGTGAGGATTAAATGAACTATGCATGCACATCAAGTTCCCAGAATAGAGCCTGACACAGATGAGTGCTCTGTGGTTTCTGTGGAGGTTGCCATCATCATCATCATCATCATCATCATCATCATCATCATCCCCATTATCAAATTGCCTGCAAATATTAAACAGGAAGCAGCTCTTTGGAATATTGCATGTAAAATTATTTATATTTATTTATATGAGAGAGAGAGAGAGAGTGAGTGTGTGTGTGTATTTATATGCTCTCTTTGGTCAGATTCTCTGGGCAATAAACTGAGACAGGTTTCTATGCAGGAAGTTTCCTGGGGAGTAAGTACTTTTGGAGGGGTGAAAAAAGTAGATGGGTTAATATCTTCCTATCAAGGCCTACATGGGTTCCCTGGTGAGTTCTGGAACTAGGGCGACCCCTTAGAGTTGCAGTGCCTTAAGGTAAGAGCGCCTGGTCTATACTCTGCTCTGACCAGTCTTTCTGCTTACTCCCACCCCCCTGAGGCCTGTTTAAGGACCTCAACTGAGATCCTTCATCCAAGCCAGGCTTCCTGCTCCCAGAGCCTGTGGGATTAAGTACCTTATTCCTGAAGAGATTGTTCTGGATAGAGCACCACAGAATTCACTACATAGGCACTTTTTTTTTTAATGTTATACTTAGGGGGCTAATTTTAGCTTAAATGATGACGATTTAAAATACCATTTGCTGAAGTGATACATGGAAAAAAATACTTTCTCCACAGTGCTGATCACATAATAGGGATTCTGAATAAATATTATATCCCCTGCCTTCTTCTTCAGCTTCTGCCATATTTTGTATTGCTAGCTTTCCTGGCTTTTCCTCAACTCCTACTTATTTTTTCTGGTGTTTTTGTTTGTTTGTTTGTTTTGCAGTACTAAGGGTTGAACCTAGGGTCACTCTACCTAGTCTTTTTATTTTTATTGTGAGACAGGGTCTCACTAAGTTTCCCAGGCTGTCTTTGAACTTGTGATCTTCCTATCTCAGCCTCCTGGGTACCTTGGATTACGGACATATTTCACAGTACCTGTCTATTCCTTCTGTTTAAAATATCTTTGTGCCAGGTGTGGTGGTACACACCTGTAATCCCAGCAACTTGGAGGAAGCTGAGACAGGAGAATCACAAATTCAAGACCAACCTCAGCAATTTAGTGAAACCCTAGGCAACTTAGTAAGATACTGTCTCAAAATAAAAATAACTGGAGGTGTAGCTCAGTGGTAAAGTACCCCTGGGTTAAATCATGAGTTTAAAAAAAAAAAAAAGTCTTTATGCTCACCCTTCCACTCCAACTTATCACACTCATTTAACTGTAATTCAGATCTTCTTAGAACCACCTGAAGTGTTTTCCTGGTTATTCTTTTTTAATTTTGTTTGTTAGTTGGTTGGTTTTTAGTACCAGGGATTGAACACAGAGGCATTTTACCACTGTGCCACACCCCCAACCCTTTTTTATATTTTTTATTTTTTTAGATAGGGTTGCTTAGTGCCTTGCTAAGCTGCTAAGGCTGGCTTTGAACTTGTGATCCTCCCACGTCACTGGAATTACAGATGTTTGCCACTGCACTCAGATTCCCTGGTTATTCTTTGCAGCACCTTATTTCATTTTTTGTCGTGGTCCTTCTCACAATGTTTACTTATCTTTTGTCCCCCACTGGACTAGAAACTTCATGAGTACAGGAACCATATTTGCTTTGTCCACCATTACATTCCCAGACCATAGGCACCCCAGAAAGTTGTGTTGAAAGAGTGAAAGAAAAGTGAGAGTTATGTGATCAATTAGGGGCATGCTTTGCCTTCTAGAGGCATATCTGAATCTACCTGTCCTCATCTCTACACAGTTTTACTACAAATGCATTAGATTAATTCCATACTGATTTTTTTGGTTCTGAAAATAATTCCACCTAATAACTTGGAGCTCATAATTCTCTTAGTGGATCTTGGAAATAGTCCTGTTAATAATTAAATGCTTGGCTTGAAACATATGGACAAATAATATCTAAATTAGTCAATTTTTTATGTATAGGGTCATGTAATTTATGTAAAAAAAAGAATATTCATAGAGAATGAGTTGTTAGATTGCTCATTCTTTGTGGGCCCAGTAGTAAATTATTCCATAAATCATAAAGTAAAAGAGACAGGAGACAGTCAAAAAGTGGAATATGTAGGGGTTTTTTGTTTGTTTGTTTGGTTGGTTGGTTGGTTTTTTTGGTAGTGAAGTATTTTGATGGTGTTTTTCAATGAGGAAACCTATATGCTTGCACTTACCCCGCCCCCCAGTGTATTGCATTCTTAGGAATTAGCAATCACCAACTCATCTCCACATCTAGAAACCCCTAACAGCCTTGCCTCCTCCCTCTTCTTGCCTCCTTTCTCCCTTACATGCAGGCAGTTGTCACATGCTCCCATTCAGAAATCTGTCACATATGGCACCTGAAACCCCATTCATACTGCCGGGGAAGATGGCACCTTTGCTATCTCTTGTCTAAGCTTGCACTTCCTGAACCAGTATTTGCATAAAACCTGTGCACTTCCTCCTGTATCATTTAAACCATATCTAGATTATTCATAATACCTAATACAATGCAAATTGTTATTATACTTTTTTTGTTTAAAAAATAATGACAAGGAAAAAAGTCTATACAGTTTCAATACAGAGTTTGTTTTTTCCAAATATTTCAATACAGGATTGGTTGAAGCCACAGATACAGAACCCATGGATACAAAAGGCCAACTGTATGTAATTTTTTAGGTTATCAGTTTATGGAAAAATAGATTGTTCCAAATTTTATGTAAAAGAAAGACCACATTTTTAGCACACTCTCTTATTTTTGGTCTTTGAATGAACTGTGCTGTGACAGGCCCACAGATACTTTAATATAAAGGACATAGCCACATATATGAGTACATCCTGGTATGAGCACTGCTTCATGGAGAATGATCCCCAGGTCCTTGAGTACCATAGGGAGGGATGAGCATCTCTGCAGGCAGTGGTTTCCAGGACAGGCCGAGCCACCTCAGTCACCTGACCTGTGATCATAGCTTTATGGGTGTAGGCCCACATTTGTGTGGATTGTATAGTGTACATGATGCTACCTTTCGGAGAAATGTATTTGCCTAGAGGCGTCATGAATCTGTGTACCTGTCACTAGAATTTTCTGGCAGAAGGAAATCTAGTATATTAGAGAAGGGATTTCCTTTTTCAAATGTGTGTGGAAATGCTTTAGGACTTCACAGCAGGCCCGTTTGATCTTGATCAATTCCAACAACTCACTTCTGTGGTACCACTCCTTACCCTGTAAGCTCAGGTTCTCACTAATTCTTCAACCTCATCAAGGCCCCTTCCCCTGTCAGTTGACCTTACTCTCTACCAGCCACCGTCCTCATGACTTTCCCTTTTTACTCAGCTTGGATTCCATAGTCTATCACTATGATCACTCCTTTGCTGATATTCTCAGTTCCTGCATCTTTTCCCCCTTTGTTGTACTGCTCAGAAAGGCCCAACCCTGGTTAACCCCACTCTGCCACACCAGCTATGCAACTGAGCTGCTTAGATGCCTGGTCCATTGTTAGCCTCACTTCTTGGCAAACTCCACTTTGTTGACTTGCTGTCTGTCTGTTTTATTTACTTCATGAAGACCCAGTGCATGCTTCTACCAGAGCGGCAAAGCTCTGCTTCCAAGAAAGCAATACACATTGTTCCCATTTTCTTTAAAATTCAGGACCCCAAATTTAAAATTCAAATGTCATGTAACACCTCCCAGAAGGTCTACTCTACTTCCTTTTAAGGTTCTGTTTCTACTCTAAAAAGATTATTGTGCCCATCCTCAACCTTTTACTTGCCCTGCACACTCCCAACATACCTACCTTTGACCCTTGGGTATCACTGACAGCCTCTGTTTTCTCAAACAACCCAGCCTCATTCCTTCCTTAGAGCTGCCATTGGCTCTATATGACACACCTGCCTCCTCCTGCCTCCTCCCCTCTCCTCCAGGAGCTGCCCCACTGCCACCAGAAACTATCCTATCACCCAGTTTAAACTTTTGCTTAGTGTGCTTCATTATCTCTTCCTGTTTGTTGTTGTTTTACTCTTTGTTTATCTCTCCAATCAGAATGTGAAATCCATGAGAACAGGGACCTTGTCTTTCTAGTCTCTCTCTCTCTCTATTTTAATTTATTGACTTGCCTACCTGTGCAGTATGACCTTTGAGGGCCTTGCCAAAACCACTCATACACACTAATCCAGAGCAAAGAGATTCCAGGCTAGTTTCTCAGTTGTAGCAAAGAGGGTGCCAAAAGATGAAAATAAATATTCCCATATTGTTATATGCATCTTTTAAAATGAGATTCTGTCATTACATGTTAAACAAATAATGGAAACTAGAAGGTGAAAAAAAAGACCCGAGTATAAGCTGAATAAATTTCTTTAATCTCTAACTAATAATAAAACTTTATCATTCAACTTTTGGTTTATATTTCTGAGAGGGAATTTGTTTTACATATACAACACTCCCTTTGGGTTAAGTCCTCGTGGACTAGCTTCAGTGTGATATGAGGCCTAGTTTGGTCTTCATCACTCCCCAGCTGCACACATGATTTCTAGGCCTCACTTTTCAATCTGTAGAACAAACAGATTTATGTTTTCCAGCCCAAAGGTGCTGTGACTCTGTGAGATGAGTATTCTTTGCATAGATGATGGTTAAGAGATTGCTGCTTCTCTCGGTTCTAGAAAGAAATAAATTTTGTGCTATTGAAACATTTTCCTTCCTTTTCCAACAAATCCTTTTAATACATCCAAGTGCTGGTGACAAATACTTATTTTATGCAGTATGTGTAAAGCAATTTATGAGTACATTTTAATGATACAGAATTTCTACCACTTTTCATTATTTTCTGTCACCTTGGATAGTTTTCTAAGCAACCCAATAAAGTCCACATTTCCCCCTATAAATAATAAATAATAAAGCTTATCTATACATTATCAATCATGCATTCTCTGGTCTTTCCCTCTGTAATTAGTTTCACTGTTTGAGGTTGGTCTTTCATATTAACTCAGCTTCAGCCAAAGCTGAAGTTGGTATTCTTAATGCTAGTGAAAATTTTCACTTATGAAATATTAGATTTGAACTATTTCTACTGCTTCATATGAACAGCTTTGAGAGAAAAGTGTACCTTTATAAATGGGATATATACTGGTAAACATTGATAGAAACATCACCAAACTAAAACCAGGAAATAAGAATGGGGATTGTTTACTATCTACAGGCCCTGTTTTGAAAGCATTATATAGTCACTTAATTATTTAATCATCAAAACTATTATTATATCCAATATCCATTCTGGAGATGAGACACAGGGAAGTAAAGGAATTCACCCAAGATCACAAAATAGAGAGTGGATCCAGGATTTAAGGTCAAGCACATCCTGGATCCAGAATCTATACCTTGACCCCTATGCAATGTTTCCTCCAAAAATAGAAGTCATAGTCATACTCTTCCACCTGACTTTTTAACATTTTATGCAAATTGTTTGGGTTCTTTATGCCTCTGTTTGCAGCTCTAAACAAGCAGGATAATATTTGCACAATCTTTCTCCTAAGAATGAAATAAGAGTAGCACTGGGAGAGGATTTTCAAAAAGTGAAGTAGGTAATGGGTGTTTATTATACTCATTTATTATTATCTATGCTTTATAGAATAAATTAATATGATTTGAATCTAATCAATAAATTTAATAAGACCTATCTTTAAAGAAAAGTGTTATATACATTGGATTTGATTTCATCTCTGACAACAAGATATTAACAAAGAGACAAAAGACTTTATGAAATTATGTGGATTCAGTATAATAGAGGTTAAAATTGAAATAAGAATCTAAAGCCATCTTGAAGAAAAATAAATTTTGAAATTCAGGCTTACTATGAAAAATTATCTATCATATATCCTCACTCAAAAATCAATTTATAAATGTAAAGACAGAATAGAAAGAAAAAGCAAGGAAATACCGTGACCAAAAAAATTTAAGAAAACTAAAATGATGAATATACTACCCCATGGTTACCTTGGTGTCTGAACATTCTTCACATAAGACATGTCATTTTTCACGGTTTCCAACTTGGAAGTCATACAGTAATTGCTAGGTAACCCAGATTATTAGAAGTACAGAGTCAAATTTAAGTGTTCTTTTAACCATTCCTGCTAATTAACTTAAAATAAAGAAGATAAAAATGCTGAAGATGAGACAATAAAATAAAAAGCTTCCTGAGGAAGATTTTCTTTTTTTTTTTTTCTTTCTCCGAAGGGAAAAGCAAACAAGTTAATGAGGATGTGTCACTTAATCTTTAATGCCTAAGTTTCTCTGAGCCATGAGGACGAATGAATCAGTGTAGATCCTAAGCAAAGATGCAGCTGGCCGCCTCCTCGGAAGGCCTTTGTCCCCGCATCTTGCTCTGTTCTTTTTCCCAAGAGAGAATGCTGAGGTGCTGTGTCCAGTTGCGTTAGGCTACTCGGCAAAGTCTTGTTACCTATCACGCTATTTAAAATTCCTATAAGGCATAGGAATGGTAGCAGAATACAACAATTACTAATAGGGCATTATGTAAAATTGTGGATGTGTAACCGACGTGATTCTGCAATCTGCATTTGGGGTAAAATTGGGGGTTCATAACCCACTTCAATCTAATGTATGAAATATGATATGTCAAGAGCTTTGTAATGTTGTGAACAACCAATAAAAAAAAATTCCTATGAGGCAAAGAAGTTTGGAGTATTTTAAATGGTATGAATTCTTGACAAATGGAGAATGATTGTGTCAAAAGTGTAAGTTGCTAAATTACAAGAAGATGAGGTTTCCTGGAGTTTGTAGCCAAAGCACATCTCTGAGGCACGTCAACACTACTCAACCCAGTCTTGTTTATGAACCTCGTTAACATTTTTCTAGCTACACAATGCACAAGCAGCTGCTTTGTGAGTTTAATTTTAGAGAAAGAAGGAAACACTCATTGGAGCCTGGAAGATATAAAATGGCTTACTTCAGAAACACAGATAAATATAAAAAGAAGACTAAAAATGATGAAAGACAATTTGGTTTCCTCTAGGGTTACTGTTTCACTTGGGAGTCTGTGCAGTTATTTTCTTTATGAAGAACAAGTATCCTTCATTAACCCAGGGATATGTTTTAAAAAAGACATTTTGGTGTAGCATATAATATTTGTTAATAAAAGATCAAACAACCCAACCCGATTAATTGGTGAGTGTAATCCATTTACATTGATAGTGATTATTGACATATTTCACTGAAGACTCATCTAAGACAGAAAGACTCAAAAAAGTATAAAATAAGAAGATATAAATTTAAAACACTAACAATATAATTGGCATTAATAATAGAAAAATATTCTTTGAAGTAATAAGTATTATTAGAGATAAATGAAGTCCTACACCATATTAAAATTATCAACTTTGTTAAAATTTCTATAAGGGGAATTTTAAAAAACTAAAACTTGCATGCACTTATTAATATAACTGCAAAAATATTTTAAGGGGCTGGGGTTATAGCTCAGTGGTGGATCTCTTACCTTGCACATGTGAGGCACTGGGTTTGATCCTCAGCACCTCATAAAAATAAATAAAAGTATTGTGTCCATGTACAATGAAAAATTAAACCAAAAAAAAAAAAAAGACATTTTGGCCAGGAGGATTCTTTGTTTCTTGTTATATCAAAAGAGTTCTATTCCACCATGAGACTCTGAGAATTTTGTAATGAAGAAAGAGAGACTACCAAGTTTTATTAAATCAAATTGCTACTCATAAAGTTGATCCACAATTAGATATTTGTTTTGGTTTTAAAATGGCTTTGGCTTTTAAGTTATACCTCATTCATATTTATTTTTTGTTCTCTTGGGGCCATGATATTGGGATTACTTTTGAAATTGGGATCATGCATTCTATGGCCTGTTGCAGAGAGAACTCGTGTGTGTTTTTGTTTTTGGTGTTTTGTTTTATTCTGGTACAGGGCCTCACACATGAGCATTCTACTACTGAACTACATCCTCAACATTTTATTTTGTTTTATTTTGAGACAGAGTCTGAATTGTCCAGGCTGGCCTCCAACTTGCAATCCTTCTGCCTTCAGACGGAGAGCAGCTGGGATTGCAGGCATGCACCTGGAATATATGCGTATTTAACCAGTGTATATTAAAATAAGATTGAAGGACAGCATAAATTTCAGTGATTCCATGTATTTTCCATTTATTTTATTTCCAAAAGGAATTGAGTAGTGTTAAGTTTGACTTTCTGCTACCAAGCACAGCAGATTATGAATTGACCCTCTAAGTGAAGTTCCCTTGGTAGCCTCCTCATAAGCACCAATGGAGACATATTTGAACACGGGGCCAACTGAGCAAACTATGAGACCTCTAGTACTGCTATCCAAAATTTATGTTCTAATACATCAGTGCATCATACTGTGCAACAGAACTGCTCTTCTTTCTCTATATATTCTGCATTTTTAATTTTAAAGAAAGAAATGGACAGATGAAATACTATGGGATCACTTCTACCTTCCCATCATAATATTTTATAAATCCATATAACTTCAATAATATGATCCACTTTTAAGAAAATCACAGCTGCTCTCTGTGCATTACACTCTTTCGCCTTCATTCCCAATCCACCCACCTTTAATGGTTTTTCCTCTACCTTGAACCAACTGATCTGCTTTCCTCCAAGACTCTCTATATTTTTTTCTTTTTTCCCCCTCCACTGGAGATTGAACCCAGGGGCTCTCTATCACTGAGCTATATCCCCAACCCTTTTTACTTTTATATTTTGAGATGGGGTCTTGTTATGTTGCTGAGGCTATCCTCAAACTTGTGGTCCTCCTACCTGTCTCAGCCTCCCCAGTAGCTGGCATTACAGGTGTGTACAACCACACCCAGTTTACTCACATTATTAGGACACTTAGTGAGTCCTAAACAGATCCAACAGCCATTTTTCTGAAGTTCTAATGAGAGTACAGTAGTCCTTCCATATCTTCAGGGGTTATATTCTAAGACCCCCCCCCCATAGATGCCTAAAACCATGGAGAGTACAAAACGTATGTATACTCTTTTCTATACATATATATCTATGATAAAGTTTGATTTATCAATTAGGCACATTAAGAATATCAGCAACATCAATAATAAAATAAAATGATTATAACAATACACTATAATAAAATTTATTTGAAAAAATAAAATAAAACAATTATAACAAATACTGTAATAAAATGTATTTGAAATTTATGAATTGCTTATTTCTGGAATTTTTCACTTAAACATTTTCAGACAGCAGTTGACCATGGGTACCTAAAACTACAGAAAATGAAACTGAATCCGGGTGGAGGGGACAAATGTAGCTTATTTTGTTCTTAAGTATGTATAAGGATATGCTCCATTGTGAATTAAGCCCTTTTGGTGACAGAGTAGATAATGTCAAAACCCCATCAGCCTTATCAGGAGAAGTTCCCTGACCTCATTATTGCTAATGGATCCACAGTAACTCAGCCTGTTGTGAAATCTCATGTTCAATTATGCAGGATAATGAGTGAGTCAAAACTTAATATGTCTCCACTATCGTCCTTCTGATAGGGCTAACCTAGCTTCTTTCAAAAGCCAAGCAAAGTTTTAAGTAGAGTTGTTCACTTTTATGTCCCAAAAAAGTTATCATCAGTATTCAGACTGTCCTAATTTTATAATCTGATTTGAATTTTAAATGAGAAAGGATTGTTCTATAACTTTATATTTCACTGATCCTTTTGTAGGAAACTTCGGACAGGTTTATTCATTTTTAAGTGTTAATTTTGGAATTCCAAAAGCATGCAAATGGCATTTGTCTTTGGATTCACAAAAACTCTAGATATTCAGAGTTTGAATTATTTAAACTCCCACAACACATGCACTTTTGCTTTTCAAGCATGAGTTATAATTTAATTAAAAACTTCTGGTGCATTGCTAGCATTTTAAATATTAATATGTTCCATGGATCACTTTCGATTATCTACCGTCTTGAAATTCTTGAAGATGTCAGATTTTTAAGATTCCCAACGTTGCACTTGGAATTGTCTGTTGAGGCAAAGGGGACTGTGATAATTACACACATCCATTAGGATCGGCAGAGGAGATAAACTTTGGGGAGGCTTAATGGGCATGTCTCAGTGACAGCTAGCAAAGAGCATTTGGCATGATTAAGGATGGATTTGAATGCAGTTGAAAATATACTCTCATTATGGACACCCAGTGGAAGTTGCACTACAAATGTTAAATTCCCCAGAAGAAGTGTGGTGTGGCAGGGAAGCTTTGAAATCCATTGTGGCCATCATCCAAATTATTCCCTTTCCTTTATGTCTTTCTGCTGTCAGAATCATTTTGTGACGCCCAGTTCAACTCCCTACATCTCTGAAAAGAGGCAACCTGTTGATCTCTGTATTTCAGATTGTCCGACGATACATCAAGGATTGGCTTGAAAGAAAGAAGCCTCCTTTTGGTGCCATCAGCAGCAGTGTGCTCCTCATGATCATCTACACCACATTCTGTGACACGTTCTCAAACCCACACATTGACCTGGATAAGTTCAGCCTTGTTCTCATACTGTTCATAAGTAAGTTGGAAGATGGGTGCCCTGGCTGTCCTGCAGTAGCAATGTGAAGCCATCAGTGTTCTCTAAATTCATCTCTCGTGTTGATTTGATTAAATACTTAGTTTATGTCTGTTTGGTGACTTTATCATTTGTATTTGTTCTTTGGAAAGACATCAATTATGCACTTGTAATCTTAATCTCCTTTACTTTTTATGTCCCTTCATCATTTTCTGATTTATAATACTTGATATTAGATGGAAAAAGCCTTGATGTCTTTTAAATTCTAATATTAGGTTGAGCATTTTGTCACCAATTCAATTTATTATAAGTTTGAACAGATCTTATTCCTTATTGTGATTTAAAAGCAGGATTTATAATATTATTTTTATATGTATAATAATTTGCCTCCATCAGCTAAAATGCGAATATTCACATCATTATATGCTAATAAGATATACCAAAACAATATTTCATTTTAAAGAGCAATAGACTATAAAATGCCAGTAACTTCTACGGCTCATAAAACAATCTTTTTTTCTATTTATACTAATATGAAAGATGTTATTAATATTATAGTATCAAATAATCTGTTCTTCTTAAGAATCAAGATGAGTTATTCCAAAATACATATTATATGGTACCACTTTTGTGTTATTTGCTATACATACATATAGTATAAACCAGCTTTTTCTAAATTGAACAAATCAAAGAGGGTTTTAGATTTCCCCTAAGTAGTGGATGACATAACTTGTGTCTATTGTTAGATATTGTTAATAAGAACAGGTCCTAGTCATTGGAATGATTCTATCAATTTAGCAGTGTACATTTGTTTGGTTTTTTTCACCTGTTTTTCTATTTGAGTTCCCTTAATTTTCAGATAAAAATGCATATAGTAAATGTGCTACAGATACTGCTTTTATGTTGCCAATTTATATTGAATCTTTTTTTCTTCTTTGTCTTCAGTAGTCTCTATTCAGCTGAGTTTCATGCTTTTAACTTTCATCTTTTCAACAAGGTAAGTGACTTGGTGTCTCTTGCTGTTAGTCTCCTAAAGGAGGAGTAAAGCTCTTATTTGGCTACTGTGCCACTGTACTGTCCTAGTTTTCCTCCTGTCTCCTGGCCATTGTTTCTCACTCCTCCTTTCTTACCCTCGAGTTGTAGACCTTGTCAAAGGATCTTCCCTGAACGCTGTTCCATATGTCCACATCATGTGCTTGGGCAGCCTTCTCCACTTTCCTGGCCTGAGCCATCAGCTTCATGCCGATGACTCCAAGTCTAGACCTGCCACTCCAGTGCTATTCTCGAGTTTCCCTGCCAGTTATATGTCTACCCCTGATTGTCTTAACAAGACCTTAGACTCCAGATATTCAAAATGGAATTAACCTTTTCCCCCCAAATTTCTTATTTCTTCACTTACCTGTTGTGGAACCACCATCCTCAGAGTTACCCAGACTGGAATCCTTCACATAATCATTTTGTAAATGTTTTGACCCTGCTCCCAAAGCTACTTCTCTCACTGGGGCGCTTGATGTCTCCTTTTCATCTCATCTATTGCAATGCATATCTTGCTCGTAGCTCCATTTCTAGGTGCGAAGTTTCTTATGCTTTTTATACCACTTCCACTGACTCAAAGCTCATCACTCTCTTGATCAGATATCTTCTATTAGTCAGTGCCTACAGAATGATGTCTATTTTTCAAGTGCAAGACCATCCAGTCTAATTACTCGTCTCATGAATTGCCAAAAGTACCCATGCTCCCTAAGCTTTATGTTGAAGTAAAAATCTTTGCTATTTCCTGAAAGAACCCTGCTTTCTCATTTCAATTTTTTTCTTTGAGCTATCCACACATCCAAATTGGCCATCATGTCCAATTTCATCTTTTATGTTCCTAAATGCAGCTTCTTCCACTATATTATTCACTCAACAGATATTACCTAAGCCTTTAGTTTGAGAAAGTTAGCATAGTAAATGCCATAAATAAGAGGTGATTCTGATCCTGCATGAATTTTCAGACTAAATATGTATACTGACAAGTAAGTGTCCTCTGAGCTGTACAGTAAGCCAACCTGTAGTCCATTCAAAGAAGGCGGCACTTCCAAGGAGAATGGTAGAGCCAGCCTTCATGAGAGATGCAGTTTGACATGAGTCATAAGAAAGGCTAATTGTTCAGCAGAGTGGAAGACAGGTGGTTCTCATGGGAGAAAAAGCAATAATACATAAATGAATACACAAAAACAACACAGGATAGGATCGGGTGGCAGGCATAAAGGAAGATCAGAAGTAAAGACAGTCACTGGAAAGGTGGACCTGAGCCCAACTGCAGGGCCCTTGAACTGCAGGCTCCAGCCATGAATTACCACAAGGGCAGCCTCCCAGGCTGTTTATGAGGCTTGAAATAGTATCAGGGCCATGGACAGGTGGGTTCAGGCCTCATATTAGGCACTTGGCTCGTACAGTACTTAGATAGCACTAGGCTGATTGTAAACAGTCAATAAAAACGTATTGATTAAGTAATTTAAAGCATTTTCGCAAGCTTGAGTTGTGATTTATGAAGTAAGAATAAAGCCTGGAGCCCTTAAGTCACAGAGAAAATGTTACTTAATTGGGTAAGTCTGAGAGTAGGAGCTATTTTAAAGTTCTTTTTGTGAATGGCTTGTTATGTCACCCTAGAAAAGGCGTTTGCCTTTCTGTGACTGTTCGCTGGTCCTTGTGGCAGAAGTAATAATCAGGCCAGGTCATCCTACCCGATTATGTAGGAGGCAGATATCCTGTTGGTAACGTAGAAATTCCATGAAAAGATAGAGCATGGAGCAGCCACCACCGGGATTACTGAAGGAAGTAGGGGGACGAGGGAAGTGTCACAAATAAAATAGTTGAATTAAACAGCTGTTAAAAATAACAATTTTTAGCATGCAGTAGACTGAGCTTTCCTGAGAACCTCGGTTTTGATATTTATTTGTTTGTTTGTTTGTTTATATCAGGGATTGAACCCAGGGACACCTAACCACTGAGGCACATCCCCGCCCTTTTTAATATTTTATTTAGAGACAAGGTCTCACTAGGTTGCTGAGGGCCTGCTAAATTTCTGAGGCTGCCTTTGAACTTGTGATGCTCCTGCCTCAGCCTCCCAAGCTGCTGGGATGACAGGCGTGCACCACCACACCCAGCTGAGATCCTTCTTTTCTGCCTTATTCTCCCTTCCATGAAATTCTGTCATGCTTTGTCCCTCCTTGACCCACAGGCAGACATGGATTCTTTGATAAAACATAGAATATGGAAAAGCTGTAAACATGTTCCACAGTAATGGTGGTGTAGCCCCCCACTTTTTTTAAAAGTCCATTAAAAATTGAGGATTTTTTTAAAGGGACATAATTTAGAAGATGGTTTTGTGCTCTGTTGTCTCACTGAGAGACCCCATAGTGCCACAGAATTTTATTAGAGGAACGTAGGATACCTACTCCATACCAGGCACTGTCCTAGGGATTGTGCACATAAGTCTGACAGCAAGACTGTAATATTATGCATTTTCTTGCTTTTTTGTAGATGAAGACCCATCCTTAGAGTAACTTGCCTCAAATCATATCTTAGTAGCTTAATAATTTACCCCAAATCAAAGAGTAAGTAGCACGCCCAGGACCGAAATCCATTTCAACTTGACACTTCCTAAAGCATTTGCCAAGCTCATTTCCACTGCTTTAAACTATTTTTATTACTTTTAAACTCAATGCTTGCTTTAGAGAATTTGTAAGGACTGTTTAACTGAACTCTACAAGTTTATACACCTTACAAACAAGTTTGTGAAAGATACCAGGGATATGAATGAGAATCCACTGGTTTTTGCTGAGTTCCATTTTCTTCTCATTGAAATGGGTGAAATTGGGGTGTGTGTGTGTGTGTGTGTGTGTGTGTGTGTGTGTGTATTTTCATTTTTTCCTTACCAAGCCAATAAATCTAAAATCAATTTGGGTATCAAAAGATAAAAATCTCAACACAGAAATCAGTCTTCTGTAGTGTGGCATGTTACCACATTCTGATGATGGAAATTTAGTAGTGTAAAACCAGGAGAAACCCAGCCCAGGAAATTCAACTTTGCTGCCACACTCTGCTTCCCTGGTAAGCATTTCTTAGATTTACTGACTGCTGTGATACCATTGTAGTGAGTATTTAAAACAGACTTGAGAGTCATTTATCTGTCTACAGAACAGTATCAGGGTTCAAAACTCCAAAACTAGAGCCAGAGTTGAGTTTCAACCCTATTTAATGCCTTTGTAACTTTACAGTTTTCTTGTGTATAAAATGAAGACAGGAGTAGTACCTATCTCAGGAACATTTGTAGAATTAAATAATAAGCACATAAAGCCCTCAGTATTATTCCTAACATATAGTAAGTGTTCAATAAATGTCAGCTACTCTAGGATACTTATCATATCAAAATAGTTTTATATTATATCAAAAACTAATGATAAAAAAGAGTGAATTTGCTGGCTTTACTATATTGTAATGCATCTCATATTTCTTTTCTCTGTCCAGTTGTTAGGAAATGAGAATGAGCAAGCTATCTATAGTGATGTAGGCTTTCTGTAACTTGGGGAATTGTCAGTCAAAAAAAAAGTGAAAAATTTTAGGAAAACAAAATAATGATTAGGAATCTTTTTAAAAATATAAGAACATTGGTAGACTGATAACTAGAGTAACAGAAACCTAGAGTCAATCGTGACAAAAGAACCCCTTAGAAAAGGAAAAGGAGGAAAACAAACATTGAAATAGTTCTGTAGGTATTGTAATTTTTTCCAGTACATTTCCAGACAGAAGTATCCTTACCCCACAGTCCCCAGAGGAGAAGGTGGGCGAGGAGGACAGGCTTTATTATTAGAGGCAATTCTTCTTACCATTTCGGAGATGAGGACACTAAACCTTGGAGCTCCGGGTAACTTGTTTTGCGCCACACACTCATGACAGTCTTCTGAAATCAACCAAAGATAAGACACTGTTACAGAGGTTAACAAAGGAACCACCTCGCATGGACGTTTCCATGTCTAAAAACAGTGGGTTTTGACAGAACTCTCCCAAAGGACCTTTTCTGCTCCACATTCTGTGATTCTGCTAGTAAAATCTGACACGTTTTCCTTTGTGGATACTGCAAAGGAAGGCAAAATAAATATTATGTGGAAAACACTGATTGAAAGCTTTGCAAGAGAGAACAAAAAGACCATTTGGGAAGAAAAGGAAATAAACATCTCAGGGGAAGCCAAAGTGATCAAAAGAATGATGAAAACAGGATAAAAAGAAAATCAATATTAAAAAGAGATAAGGTAGAGTTAGAAATGTGACTCCTTTCAAGAATGTGAGCAGACACAATAGAAATGTTCATCCCTGGAATAGATTATGGTCGTCACTACTTAAATTTAATGTACAGGACCCTTGGTTTTTTTGAGTATTGTCATGACCTATGTCATGAAGCCACCCGTGACAGTATGGCAGAGGGTAGATGACTAACCAAGAGAGCTGCCCTTGTTCATTAAACTTGTACTCTCCTTTTTTTTTTTTTTTTTTTTTTCTGAGTAGGCAAACTGACCTCCAGAATTTGGACCAGCCCACTTCCTAGTTGTGACTTTAGGGAATCTGCTTAACCTCTGTGCTTCAGGTTCTCCTTTTGGAAAAAGCAAGGCCATAATATTATCTAACATCTAAGGCTAGATAATATTATGGAAGGAATACTGGAGGCAAAGTGCTTAGAGAAGTAGTCAGTAAGGTTCACTGATGTGGTCACTCATTATGAATGAAAAGCCACACCATTATGAATGAAAGCATCCACTCTCGGAGCTGCACTGTATAGCTGGAGTTCAAGTCTGCCCTATAATGAGGAATAAGGGTAATAAAAAATAATCTGTTTTATTACCCTGTGGCCCTTATCCTCCCCTCCCCACTGTGGGAGTTTGTGTCAACAGAACCATAGAGTCATGTTCAGTTCCCATAAGCCAGAAATGTCCCAGCCTGGACCTAGGCTCAGTCTTCTTACCTGAAACAGGACAAGTGATCTTCTCTGCAAATCTCTTAAGCCACATTTAAGTGCTGCTGTAGTGATTGGCAGCCAGTGTCAGACCAGTACTTCCTTGGCCAGAGACTTTGACACACTGGAAATGTGCAGTGATCTGGACAGGAGTGAATATGAATCAGAATAAAGTGCACAAAAGGAAAAGTATACTGTCAGACTCTCCCAGAAGAAAACCAATATGTGTAATGATTGGTTATAAGTAAGGGCAGCCAAAGACTGGAAGGTCTTAGTGTTACCAACACCAGTGCACTTTGGGGAGCATCCCAGACTAGGCTTCCTGCCTGTGTGCATGTTCTACAGCCACAGGTGGACACCGGCCTTGCAGGGAAGTTTATTATTCATTGTGAATTGACTGTATGTCTTATGCTCCAATCTGCCTATTTCAAGCTTTTCTAATTTCTTCAGGTCCCAGGCCTCGGTAACCTCACACTCTGTGGAGGTGTGAAATGCCTCTCACTTTATAAAGAAAGTAAAAGCCTAGACATAAGTTTTCCCAGCTTTCCCATTCTCCACCTGAACACTGTTCATATTTTTAAAAATATTACTGATATATTATTATTATATATAATAGTGGGTTTCATTGTAACATATTCCTACATGCACTTAACCTAATTTGTTCAATTTCATTCCCCAGCACCTGCCCTCTCCCTCCCTCCTCTACTTTTCACCCACTCTGTCTACTTTTGCTTTCAGCTCAGAAACTATAGGAAACTCCCGTCTCCAGCTTACCCCTCCAGTCCTGTCTCTCAGGCCCTCTTTGGGGACTTGGAGTCATCAGTTAGTTCTCTCTACTGTACCTTCACTCTCTCTGTGTATACTTCTGTTCATATTTCCCAAGATCCTTTTCTTCTCTTTGCCAGATTTCTTGAAAACACAGTCCCTCTCACTACCACACACCCAGCACCCTCAACATTCGCTCCTTGGCCTTCTCCCCAAACCCCACAAGGTCTCTCTTGCATTAAAACCTTAATCTCAGTCCTGGATGTGCAAAGTTTCTAACATCTCTTTAATTTCTCCTCTTTCCAAACAATATAAAGTAGAAATATCAATCAGCATTATTAAATACTTTTAATGTGTCAGATTCCTAACAAATATTGGTTTTCGTCTACACAAAGGTCCTAAGAGGCAGGTAGTATTATTCTCATTTTATATATAAGCAAAAGGATGGTCTGGATTTAAAATCAGGTGTGCTTGCACCCAGAGCATGTGCTGCTCCCAAGCTGTTGGAAGGGAACGTTGACAAGGTCTATTCATCTTATTCTGAGTCTCTTAGCACCATCTCCTGCTCTTATCCAGGCCCTTCTAGCTCCCCGCTTCCTGCATGGCCTCACCAACTTCAGTCTTATACCATACTGGCTGCTTACTTTTGTATGGTTTTTTTTTTTTGGGGGGGGGGTGTGCTGGAGATTGAACCCAGGTGTGCTTAATCACTGAGCCCTGTCCCCTGCCCTTTTTATTTTTTTATCTTGAGCCAGGGTCTCACTGAGTTGCTTAGGGCCTTACTTGTTAAGCGCATCTCTGATCCTGTCCTCCATTGTCCCAGGTTCCTCACTGGCTCCCCTCATCCCATCTTACCAAGTCCCCACTCCTGGTCACAAGGCAGGCTGAAGAACCTGCTGTTGGCTAGCTGTCCCCTGCACTCCTGTACTGCAGTGTCACCACCCCCTGCCTCTTAAAGGGTTCTCTGTGTACTCCATCAGCATCCTCCACTCCCTGCCAAGCTGGAGGTGGCCCTTTCCACAATTCCCTCTCTCACACATTCCCCACTCTTTTCTCCCTCTTTTATATAAAGTATTCATTCTACTTTCATCTCTCAGTCCATTCATTTACAGAATTACTGAGGTCCTTCCCATTAGAGCTGCCATGCAGAATAAAGGGGAAGGAAATGTGTCAGTCATGTAGCACAATGTTTAAAAAGTTAAGAGTGGATCACCATATGCACAGGCGAGTCAAATGTGGAAACAAAGCAGTCTTACTGTCCTCGGGTGGTACTCATCTGTGGGGAATCCTCAACTGAGGCGAGATCCCAAAACTCCAGTCAATGTCAAGAAAGAGCTGGAAGGAAGTCTAGCTAGGAAACAGAAATGTGCATGTGTTCTCAGAGGAGAGGAGATCAAGGGCCATTTAAATGTTCTCTTAACACCTGCACCTGGAACGAGGGAGAGGAGAGGGCTCTTCTTCCCTCCTGTAAACATTTGACAAAGAAAACAGGAAGTGGGATTTTTTAAGAGATTTTTCTAAATAGTTAAGATTTTTCTCCAGCAAAAGTTATACATGGGGATGAGGAGACTAAGGGAAATGTGGATTCTTTCATTAGAAATCCTTAAAGATCAGGTAGAGGGCTAAATGTGCTACTGTAAAAAGTCCGTTTCTGAACATTTTTCTATGAGCAGACTTTTGTCAGAATTCGAGGAGTAGGGGGGTGATGAATAAATAAACTCATTATATCATTCAAAGCCTAACTTTCCAGGAAGGAAGAGTTTCTAAAATATAAGGCTACAATACTAATAATAGTCACGTCTAACCTTTTTGGCTTGTGTTCTCTAAACCTTACATTCTAGCATAAGAAATTTGATTATGATATTTAACCCATAGCACTGGCCCCTCATAACAGGCAACCAGTTTTGACAGGTAAAAATTGTTTTTAACCGATTGTATAATGATAGTAGAACATAGTAGTTGAGAGCACAGGCATATGAGCTAGACTTGACTTAAATCCCAGCTCTGTCACTTACTATCAGGGCTCTGATAAAGTGACACACCTTCTCTGTGCCTCAGTTTTCTCATCTGTAAATAGGGTTATGATATCTCCTACCTTTTGGTGTTACACACATGCAAAGACCTTTGAGAAGTACCTAATCCCCACCCCGGCAACTTGGAAGAATTAATATATCTGAAAATGCTTCTTCAGAAACAGTATATCTTCATGGCAGCAAACACACATTTAACATCATATTTTGGTAAGAAAAAAAATTTTTTTTTCTTCCAAACTGCTGGATAATGTCAAGTGGCAATCTAAAGATTTATCTAGAAGAGATCCTTGCTACATTGTTTTCATAAAGCCCGATACCAACAGCTAGGTACACGTGTGATCTTAGGTGACCCCCACACCACGTATTATTAAAGCTATTTTCTTTTCAACAGATAAGTGTCTCAGAAGTGGTTCTCTAAAAAGAAATTTAGACACTTCTGTACATTTCAATCTAGAGTTACTTCCGTCACCAAGATTGTTTGAGGGATGTCAACATGAAGGTAGATACTACATTTGATTTAGGATGTTTTAAATGATATTTTATGCAAATATTTTAATAAACCAAACCTTTTTCTTGCTTCTAGGAATAATTCAGGTTTCACACCAGCAGACACAGTGGCTATCATTTTCTGTTCTACACACAAATCCCTCACATTAGGTAAGTGATCCTCAGAGCTAAAACGGTGTATTACCCTCACAGAGTTGCATCTTAAGATATTAAAACTCATACAGAACTCTTCAAATTGAGAGAAATAAGGCATTGTCCATTCTTAGATCAAGAGTGTTAATGAAGTGAAGATAGCCATTCTCTGAGATACTGTCATTTGATCAACCAATCTCTGAAGGCCTACAGTTAATACTGTCAGATTTAGCTTCATTTGTAATCATGTATTAATTCTCATAAAAGTTGATAATGTACAATGTTAACATTAGAGTTGGGGGTGGGGTGGGGGTGGAAGTCTGCTGGGACTGTTTCTAAAAAGGGGATTACAAAAAATTCCCTTTGGAAGATTCCAGAGTTGCCCCTGGAAAATGTTAACTTCTTTATTAGGAGCTCAAAGCAAGGTAGGAAAAATGTTATTCTCTTAATTCAATATTCACATCAGCTTGAAATTCATTTTGAAATATTATGTTGTTTTCTATAGAGAGAAACAGTATAGTGATCTAATATTTACTCAGTCAAATTAGCACTAAGAGTGAAATAAGTATTTGTTTAACGGACAAAAACAAATTAAGAAGAAAAGTGCCATTTTCTGCTTAGCTTTATCCAATTTAGTGCAGTTATTCCAATAACCTCTTAGACACCCAGAATCTATGTTTTTAGTCATTAAAAGTCATTAAGTAATCAGAAACTTTATTGAAATATACATCATACACAAACTCCTTGGGGTGGTAGGCATTTTGTGGCAAAAACTCATATTAAAAATTCCTCTGCATTTTGGCTTCTGACTCACTTAAGAAAATGACATCACTAAAAGAAAGTCCAACTGTAAACTAAAAAGTAAGGAATTTTCAGAATGTTTTTATTAGTCCTAAATGTATTTGCCTGATAGAATCTTTATCAGTCTTACCAAATTTGGAAATGGTTTAAAAATTGGATTAACCCTTTAATGACCTCAAAGAACTCACCCCATATATTCCCATGTGTGTTTTTGTGGATGCCATGTCTGGTGTTCTGGGTCTTCCAAAAATTAAGGGGCTTATATAAAGAAAGGGATTCCAGAGGTGGTGAAGAGTCCAGGGATCAGATGATCCCAGGTCCTCAGAGCACCCACTGTACCATGGTTGGCCAGTGCGTTCCTGCAAAGGGCTTTTAAACCTAACCCCCTCTTAGGGATTCGCTTTTGACAGTAAAACCAAAGTGGATGATTTAGGGTTTCTCCATGATGTTCTTCTGTGCTGCCAATACTTGATATGCTGAAGAGAGGTAGGAAGCATACCCAAGATGCATACTACAGTGTGATCAGTTTTCTTTGTTTTATTGTGAGAGCAAAACTATCCATTCAATCCATTTTTTTTCTTTTTGTCTCTTCATTTTTCTTAATCCCAAAGCTATATACTCTTCCTCCTCCTGCTTTTTGATATCTCATTTGCAGACAAGCAGGTAGGTGCTCTGAAACCAGATCAAAAGTAGATTTTTTTTTTTTTTTGCTATAAATAGTTGGGTAAACCTGGACTTTTGTTTGATTTTGCAGTGTTCTCCCATAAAACAGGTATTTAGATCCTCCAATATGGTACTCCAATAAACTATTGTGGTGTCTGTAACCACGTAGTATAAATCCTGGGTTTCTTTCAGCATGACAGATTTAAAGTCTCTTGAACTGTAAGACCTAGATACTTGATCTGGTCTCAGGTTCCTTAGCAGTAGACTAGGGAATTTTATTTTCAGCTTGATTATCCTGCCATACCTTGATCACACCTGCCTTCCCTCCTATAGTCTCCTTGGTAGCATTTATGAAAAATGGCCTCTTTGTTGTTCCTCTTGTCTCAAGAGAGATGATCCTTATTTCCACTTATATCAATGGATATTTGGATGCAGTTTCTAGAAGAAGTTTATTAAGCCCTATAATTTTACTATGTCCATTTTCACAAGATACAATGCACATTTTCCTCTTCTGGGGACCTGATGTCACTGATACAGAAGATTGACCTGAGCTACAGGCTGGTAATTATCATCCTAAGGGAAATTCTTATTTGCATGGAATTGTAAGAACATCACATTGAGTGTGAAAAATTCATATTCCCCAAAGTAGGGAAAATTTTCAAGTAATATGACTCAGTGCTATTTTCTCTCAGATCTCAATACAAAGGTGAAATACAACAGATAATAATGTAGTTTCTGTGCACTTTAAAAACGAACCTTTCCATTCTGCAATCACTGCCATAGTATTTCTACTAATGATTTTACATCTACACATGCACTTATGTACACACATATACACATCCAAATAGAATACATGAAGGAAGCTTATAAAATACTGTTTATTATTACATCCAATATTTATATATAAAAATAAATCATTGTAAACCAAGTGGTACTCATATAACTAATAAACCAAAGATGAAAACTCTTGCTTGAGAAGCTTTCTGAATATTCTCTTGTGCATACACCTTCAGTTTACTTTATTGTTCTTGCTTCTGCCCTGTCCCAATCCCTTCCACATACTTGCATCTACACACATGCTGAATTTGATTCATTGCTTTTATTAGTGCATTTGCCATTGATTGATTAGTTCTTCGTATTAGTACTTTTTCTATTGATTGATTGCAGATGAAGTGACTATTTGACCTTTAATTATGAGGCTTCCTATTGAAAATGACATTGAGCTATGGCTTCACATAATCCATCTGGAAAGCCTGACATGATGCCATTCCCTGGAGTTCGTTCAGTAAGAAAGAGGAGGCCTGAAGGAAGTGCAGAGCTATCACTGTGCTTCATCTAAAACAATACTACAGGGCTTGTTTGCTGCGCTCCTATAGTTTCAACTCAGGGTTGGAGGCAATTTTATATTTTGTCAAGACAGCATCACTTGCTGTGGGTTGCCATAGAAGCCACGAACTCTCCCAAATTATTCTCTAGTTTGATGGTGATATTTGTACAATAGCAAGAAGATATTATATGTGGTAGAGATGGAAAAACAGCTTGCACCCTGGTTAAGAGTGGCTCGGTGCACAGTCAGTCAATAGATTTCATTAAGAAAGAGATTACATCCCAGATATCCCATGGAATTGGTGTTCTACTTATCGTTTTCTCTTGAGTATTTAAATCGTTTTGCTTAGAGTTTCAACATATGTAGAAATTTTTCTCACTACACCTAGAAAGAGACTGTTTCAGGATGTTTGAGGTTATTAAGTCAAGCATATGTTTATGTTAGTTTTCAATTTTTTTTTAAAGAGAGAGAGAGAGAGAGAGAGAGAATTTTTTTTAATATTTATTTTTCAGTTCTCGGCGGACACATCTTTGTTTGTATGTGGTGCTGAGGACCGAACCCGGACTGCGCGCATGCCAGGCGAGCGTGCTACCGCTTGAGCCACATCCCCAGCCCCAGTTTTCAATGTTTTTTGAGTAGCAAAATGAAAGTACACAGGACTATTGACAGCCAATTATATATTGCCAGTTTTTTGTTATTTGCAAATGCATTTCGAAATTCAATGCATGCAATTTCAATTCTAGATTGTCATGAGATTTACTAAATGTTCAATACGTGTCCCATCCACCCCCAGTGCTAGGGGTTAAACCCAGGGTGCTCTATTACTGAGCTACAGCCCCAGGACTTTTTTTTTCCCACTTTTTAAAATATTTTATTTTGATACAGAGTCTTGCAAAAAAAACTATTGCTCAGGCTGGCCTCAAATTTGTAGTCTTCCTGCTTCAGCCTACTGAGTTGTAGGATGGCAGGCATGTACTTCCCCACCAGCTGTCCTGGCTTTTCTGGACATGTGTACAAAGGCAAATTAAGGTAGCTATTCCTCATGTCTATACTTCATTGTGGGTCTGTGGTCACACTTACATGGCTGACAAGAAACTATGCATTATGCTAAAAGCATGTAGCATTTTTGTTGACATATGATTCAGGCAAGAGTGGAAAGAACACAACCTGATTCTAGCCTGTGTTCCAGTTCCTGTCCTTTCACAGCAGTTGGAACAAACCACTGAACTGCTGTTGGTCTCATTTACCCATCTGTACTAGGAGAAGATGGGCAAAATGATACTTTCTTCCAGGTTTAAGTTTCTGTGAGTCTACAATTAATATTTCTGTCCTATGAAATAACATTTCTCTGTATTCAAAGGAAAGGAACTCTTGAAAGGAATAGTTCTGTAAATAGTGTCACAGGAAAGGAAATATGGCTGGTGCTACTTCCTACATAGGTCAAAACATATCTGCACTCTCCAAAGAGTTGTTTGAGAGTCAGAATGTTAAGGGGATCTTCTTTTCAGTTTTAATTGGAAGTTTTTCAGGAATGTTAAAGGACAACCTACAATCTGGGCCAAAAGTATCACTTAATAACATCTGGGTCACCTTCCCAAGAGGAAACAGAATTGAAATACCATTGAAATTGAAAGTTTGCTTTTCTGGTATTCTTTCACACCAAAGCTTATCTGAGATTCTATTAACACATGAAGATTATCTTAACAAAACTACCCCACAATTGCACAGTAGTTTCTGAAAACAACCTATGTTACCTAACAATCTTGAATTATTAGCAAATCAGTAATTATCTCACCTTGCATATGAAGAATTGAAAGCATAGAAAAAACTGTTAAAAACTTATCTCAGATCATGTAACTTAGAGAAACTAAATTCCAGTCCTCTTAACTTTCAGAATTGAACATGGTTATAGGGTATGAAAGCACTTTGAGCAAAGAATAGGTTCTAAGTTCTAGAGATGTGAGATCTTGGCATGGGTTTGAAATGTTCTATTACTTGCTCAAAAAGGAAAATTGTTTCTGAATACACTGCTGCTTGTAAGACAGCTTCAAAATTTAACATCTGCATTTGTTCCCATGAACATGTATTTCCATGTGGCCCAATCATGAACTGGCACATGTTCCTTATATTTATTTTAAACAAAAGGTTATATGCTACTTACAATGGGTCTCGGTGAGCCAGCCTTACCTTTTATGAGGCTACACTGTCTGCACTCTGATCTCGCAAAGAGCCACAGTGCTGTTTGACAATACGCTGTTAAAGTGGAAATGGAAATCCAGAGTCAAGACAGAAAATAGAATCTTTGGAGTATAGCCCATAAATATATTCCTGCCCTGCAGTTTGCCTCTGTTTACAGTTCTGAAAGGAAAAGCAGTGTGGGAACCTCTGCCATTTGACAGATTCTTAAAGACGCCATTGAAATCGTGAATCCTGTAGATTTTGCCACCAGGCTAAAGAAAGTTAAGAAGCGTCTGTCAACATGTGCTATTTCTCAAACAAAGTAATGTACTTATCTTCCTGAGAAGTTTCTGGACTATTTTATTTTAGATTTTTTATTAAATTTGATGTCTCAAAATCATTGCTAGCATACCTAGGTTTTGTGATCAAAATTAGGGAAGACCCTAGGGTTCCAGGTCTAGGGTCACAAGGATGAACTTAAGATAATAAAACTCATTTGAAGGATCCCAGCCAGGCCCTCACATATTATTCATCTTAATGATATTCCAGATGTTTGCCAGAAGACCGAAGCCTGGTACCACACACTTCTCCTCCTACTCTCTTTTCTAGACCAGGGGCTGTCAAATGTTTTAAACCACAACATACACTTAGGAATTCATCTAATAATGTGATCCAGTGATTAGTGATTTTGCAACTCACTAATAGGTTCTAATCTAAAGTATGAAAAATACGGTTTGTACCTTGCTTTGTTAGATTTCTTCCCCTTTCTTAGAGTTACCATTAGGCTGTGGCTCCAGCTATCCCTCCCTTTGTCACCTGACTCTACCCACAGTTCTGATTTAGAAAAATCAGAGCTAAATTATGACTTAGAGTAATTCTTGAGTTAAGTAATGTAAGATTACTTTTATTTAGATTATTATTTTATTCAACTTACGTAAGAGTTTCTATACCTTTTGTTGGTATAGAATGTGTTTTCAGTCGCAGTAAATAATATCAGCAAACTTCAAGTGGGTACTTCACAGGCCAACATTGCATCAAGTACTGTTAGGGAAGTTATTTGCTTTAAAATACTTTTGTGTTGTGACAGTGTGGCAGTTTTGCATGTACTAGTTCATTTACACTTCAGCACCAGGGACAGCCAATTGCTCTAATAGAAAATTCTCACTGGAGTGTTCAGCTACTGTTTATCAGAAAGGAAATACTCCAAGGGCAGCTACAACAAATACTTTTGTTGTCTATCTGTCTAACAGCTAGAGACTTTACTAATTAGCATAATGAATTCAGAAGTAGGTTTTGATTGGTGAAATACTGACATGCTGCTTTACATGATAAATGTAATAAATGGGTTCTCATTAGTATGCGGACTGCCTAAAAACTTTAGAAACACTTACCACTTGCTAGAAGAATCTAGCAAATTCCACAGCCTGCATATGAAATCCTCAGGGATGTGCTGAAGGCTTGATCCCTCCTGGGTTTGTGTTCAGCTCAGGTAAGGAGGAGCTGTGGTTGCCTGAGGCTGACTGAAAGGAGCACCCATCCTACACTGGAATATAACAGTGTGGGGGCTTTGAGAGACCCCTCATGCATGGTGCTGGAGGGCACCTGAAAGGACAGGGCTGGGACTGCCAGTTTACAGGATAGTTTGCACTGCCTATTTTTGTACTTGGATGGTAATACATATTGAGTTAAAAAAAAAAAAAAAGATGCCTGGATGGGGGCAGTTTCCTTTCATTGAAGCCTGCTGGCACAGTGGTAGAGGTGTTGCTAACCTTTACCGACCCTGAACTTCTTTGGCCCCTGCACATTAGACATTAGCTACCTGGAAAAATCTGAAAGTCATGCACACCAACTAGAGGTCACTTCCCTGAAGTACTTTGTATGCACCAGCTCACATGACTCCCACAGTCACCCCAGATAACAACAATGAAGTTCATAGTGACAGGTAACTTCCTAAGACACATGATCCCAAATGGCAGAGCCAGGACTTGACACAGGTCTGACTGTGAGCCACTGCGCTGAGCCACAGAGAGAGTGGCTCTGCAGAAAGCTCCCTGCACAGTGAGCCTCTCAGTCCTGCTGTCCACTAACCACGAAAAGTTCAGGCCACATGATCTCTGAGCCCTTTTAGTTCTGTCATTTGATAGTTTTCTAATGGCAAAGGGCTGAAGTATTTAGTTTTAGAACCTGGGCCCCCTCACATGGACACCATAGATTTCATACTCCCCAAAGAATGGTCCTCAAACTTATAGTGAATGCTTCCTAAAAAAAAATAAAATAAAAATCAGGCCTTGGCTTGGGCCTAGTGATTCAGAATTTTTAAGGATAAGACTCTGAGATCACAGACTTCAAAAGATTACTGTGTGCATTCAAGGGTGAAAGCTGCCCTATGACACACACCCAGGATCACCTCTCAGCCTCCAGAGACACTGGCTCCTGCCCCGAACCCCTTAGGGAAGCCCAGTCAGGCTTCATGAAAGTGCTTTTTGATGATGGTGGGACAAGTTTGAATGGTTGGTTGTTTTTTTACTTTAGCCTGGCCTTCCTATAAGCCACTTTTAGATATTTATTTCCTCATCATTAGTCAAAAAGAGACACTTAGGACATAAGTGCTCATAACACACTACTAAGTACTGTTTAAAAGTAAATAAACAATAGGGCTGGGGCTGTAGCTCAGTGGTAGAGCGCTTGCTTTGCACATGTGAGGCACTGGGTTTGATCCTCAGCACCACATAAAAGCAAATAAATAAATTAAAATAAATAAACAAACAATAAAAATTAAAAAGAAAACAGCTCAGTAGACCTGAACCCTCATTTCCAGGAACTGCCCACTTCCTTGTTCCTTGATGTCAGTGTGTGATGTTGTGGTCCTAAGAAAGGTAAAACCCTGACTCAAGTCTTTCTGGTCTGTAGGTAGGTTTTCATATTTTTGCCTAACTTCAGATACCCTTTCAAGTTCCCTTTGTGCCAGTCCAGTTACACCTAAGCATGTGCATGTGAAAGTGTACTGGTGTTTCATCAGATACAATTCAAACAAAAGAAAATCATCCATTTCACATTCATCACACCTAGCACTCACTCCAGAAGTGGGTCTCATTTTCCTTAGGACCACATCTTCCTCACAGGCTAAGGGTAAAATTGAAGCTTACTTAAAATAATTTCAGAATGCCTTTTAAGTTATCCTTATATAAAGCTCTCTATGGAAGAAAGTATGTATGATTTTCCAAAAACCCTCTCAGAGCTGTAGATACTGTGGGCAGATTTAAGAGAGAGAGAAGACGACAGAATCCCTGCATTCCAAACATCTCTGAAAGGGGCAGCAAATTATCGTGGTCATATGGAGAATACGCGTAAGCACATGAAGGCAGTGGAGTGGGGGGGAGGCGGTGGGGAGGAAGGCTCAGACCCCATGCCTTGCCACTCTTAAAAAAAGTTTCAGAAGTGCTCAGACCTTCTCCTGAATGACTCTGCATGAGCCCCTTCCCTGGTCAGTCCTGTAAACACTAAATCTGAACCCAAAACTACTTCTAATAATAACAACAGTAGCAGCCTGATAGCTGGGGGTGTTGGCTCTGTGTCAGGCACTAGGTACTTCCCACTCTTTTGTCTCGTGTGAACTTATAGCCACACTTAGAGGTATTTTGTTTTGTTTTACCCTCATCTTGATCAAATGTGCAAACCAAGGCGTACTTAGGTGAGATCACCCTATCTCCTAGCTTGTAGGTGGCATAGTCAGAATTGAAAGCAGGTCCCTGACATAAAAGTCCACATCCTGGGCTTCGGGTGTAGCTCAGTGGCAGAGCACTTGCCTGGCACATACAAGGCTCTGGGTTCCATCCCAAGCATAGCACCACAAAAACAAATAAATAAACCTCCTTCCTTTCCATCACACCAGAAATTCCTAAATGCAGCAAGCATATCAGCTGTCTGCTGTACACTCAGCCTGAATGATGGAGCAAGGGCAGGAGGGGCCAGGTGTCTCCTGAGCTTACCTGCAGTTACCACCCAACAGCCAGTGGCAGGAGATGTGAAAAAGCCCACGTATTCCACAGTGACACCTCAAACTGTAATCGGACTCTGTGGCACTCTGTACTTTGTAATGTCAGCTCTTAGTGTTAAAAGCTTTTAATTCCACAGTTTCATATTCATTTCAAACTAAAACACACCCTGTCATAGTCAAAAGTATCTCTAAGGAGATGCATTTTACACATTCATGATTAGCTCATGTGCCCCAAGTCATATACAGCCCATGTTCCCAAGTGGGAAAGTCCACAATCAATAAGGGGAACATATGCTCTCATCCTGCGTCGTGTCCTCTCTGATGAGGCCTTGACCATGGCCAGAGAGCCAACGGTATTCCATTTCCCAGGACTTCCCATTTATCAGCACCTTCAATGTCAGTTGCAGAGGGATTTGTTTATTATTATTAATATTTAGAAAGTTTGCCTCTAGCATACTAACGAGTGCATTACAGATCGGCTCTGGTTTACTGTCTTGAAGTGAAGAAGCTCACCCAGGAGATCCCACTCACTTGAAGTCGTGTCTCAGTCTCAACTTGCAACCAGAGTTGGATGAATAACAATCCTCCTTTCCACATTGCGTCTCTCCAGTTATTTATTTGATCACATCTCTTCCCAGAAGTTCCCTTAATCGAGCCAGACACTATAAACCAGATTGCGTGTATTTAATGACAGCCAGTGTCATGGTTCTCTACAGTAAAGAAAAACCAAACTTGCAGCTGCAAAGCAAGGGAAGGGCACCCATCTTCATCCCCATCCACAGCTCATCCAAACAGCTCCAGCCACAAATTAAAGTTGGCTGCACACTGGTTAAAGCTGTGGGGTACCCAGTAGGTTTTTGCCAAGTTACCCTGGGGGTGGGAGGATACATAAAATCAAACACAACTCAAAAGTGGCTGGGCCCCAGAAGCCAGTAGGTTTGGAATGTCATCTGTATTGAAACTGAGCATGTTGATGGTATTGTAGTGGTGACACCTCCCATAACAGCCTTTGCTGCAGGTTTGCTCTATAAAGACGCTAGTGAAGAGATACTTTGAAAGTCTGCATTCATCCTTGCATTCATTCTTTCATCAAGTGTGTTCAGTCAGTGCCTACTATGTGGTTGGCTCTTTTAGGCCCCAGAGGTACAACAGGGAACAAAACACAAAAAAGTTCTTGCCCTGCCAGGTGCAGTGGCACTTGCTGATGATCCCAGTGATTCAGGAGGCTGAGACAGAATTTGAGGCCAGTCTCTAAAACTTCATGAGACCCTCAGCAACTTAGCAAGACCCTGTCTCAAAAAAAAAAAAAAAATTAAAAGGACTAAGGATGTCGCCCAGTGGCAAAGTACCCCTGGGTTTAATCACTAGCACCAAAAAGGAAAAATAAAGTTCTAGCTTCCTTTCCAGTGGGGATAAGTAAACAAACCCTTAGGTGTAGAACACTTCTGTGTTAGTCAGCTTTTTCACTGCTGTGATCAAAAGACCTGACAAGAACAGTTTTAGAGGAGGAAGAGTTTATTTGGAAGCTCATGGTTTCAGAGGTCTCAGTCCATAGAAAACCAGCTTCATTTCTTAGGGCTTGAGCTGGGGCAGAACACCATGGTGGAAGAGTGTGGTGGAAGAAAGTGACCCAGGACACAATCAGGAAGCAGAGAGGGAGCTCTGTTCAACAAAGACAAAACATATACTTCCCGGCACCCTACCTGCCTTTAGTTACCTCTCAGTTAATCTCTATCAGGGGATTAATTCACTGGTTGAGTTATGACTTTAATAACCCAAACGTTTCACATGTAAACCTTCTCTCATTGTCTCCCACGAGTTTTGGGGGGACACCTAATATCCAAAACATAACATCCAATGGTGATGTTCTGGAGAGAAATAACAGGAAGGAGGATAGATAGAAGGCCTGGTTGGAAGTAGAAAAGTTTGGGGCTTAAAGGGTGCCATGGATCAAAGATCTGAAGGAAAAGGAACTGAACATGTAGATATTTAGGGGAAGGAGACCAGCCAGAAGTCCCCAGTGTGCTTGGTGTGGTTGAGGAGAGGGGTAGAACAGTATTCAGGAAGCAGACTGCAGGGAGAAGAGAGAACAGCGGGTTAAGGTAATGGGTGAGGGGATCTGTGACATTGGGTAAGGACTCATGGGTCATTGTAAAGATTTACTTTTTGCTCAGAATGAGAGGGGAAGCCATTGGATAAGTGACAAAATCATACTGTCACTTTGAAGGGATGCCTGGGGCTCTCCTGTGAAGTATAGATGGGTTGGGTGCTTGGAAGGGTGGAACAGAAAGAAGTGGAAGGACTAGTTAAGTGATCTGAATCCAGACAAAAGCAGAGGGTGGTTGAGTGGAGTGTAACAGCGGTGGAAGAGGCAAGAAGCCTTACATTCTGGCTTCATTTTAAACACAGAATAAATGGGAATTGCTGCTGAGCTGGAAATATTAGAAGAATTAAAGGATCCCACAAGGGTGGGGTTACCATGTACTGGATGAAGGGAGACTGTAGAGGCACAGATTTGGTGGTGGAAGAGGGATGTGGGAGCAGGTCAAGAGTTCAGTTTGGAATGTGTGAAGTTTGAGGTTCTCTTCCACATCTGGGGCAGTCTGGAGCTCTATTCCTGGCTGGAGTGTTCAGACTGTATTATTTTAAGCTGTTGGACGGGATGAGATCACTCAGAGAGTGGACAGATGGAGGGGAAAGAGCTCTGAAGACTGAAATCCTGACATTCCTCAGAGGATATGGAAGTATTTCAATAATAAAATGATAGAAAGGTTCAAATAAGCCAGACATATAGATATCCAAGCTTGCAAGCCCATATTTTTGTCCTATGTCACAAGGACAAAGTGAATATTAAACCAGAAAGTAGATGTGAAAACATGTCAAATGTTGAAAGGTAGGCCTGGCATTTATTTAGTACCTACTATATACTACACATTGGATTAAATACTTTGCTCGCCTTATTATCTCATGTAATCATCACAACAACCTATACAATAATTATGATTGATCTCACTATCCAAACTGGAAAACCAGGCCTCGGAGAACTCAAATAATTCATCCCAGTTCCCATCATGAGTGAATGGCAGAGCTGGCCTACAGTGGCCCATCTGTCTACCTCAGAGCCTTCATCCTCTACCTCCTTAGCAGACCTGGCTTTTTAACCTGTCCCAGGATACATTCACCTGGGAGCTCTCCAGGGATAATGTTGCCAGGACCTCTTCCCCCAACCCAGGCACCCCCTCTCAGGATAGATCCAGACATTGTCATATTCTTAAAAGCCACCCTGCAGTTCTGATATGCATCTGAGGCTGAAAACCATCGCATTAGACACCTTGACTGTACTTGTCTTTTATGCTCCTCTGTGTTCCAAGAAGAATGCAAAGTAGGACTTTGCCCACTCACTTGTTGACAAAGATGACCATTCTCGTTCGCAGGAGTCTGTGAGAACTAGAATTCTCTGTATCATGATTAAATATGATGGTTAAATATTCAAAGGAGAAAACAGGAAATTAGAAAAACATTTCCCAAAATGACTCCTAAGATATTCTTAACTTCTTTCTCTGCAAGAAGTCTTCTAAATGGGGTCTTTAATCTCCAACTTTTAGCTCATTGAGGCTGAATGGAGATAGGAGGTATGTTATCCGGATATTTATCATCTGGCCAAGAGAAACCACATACTTCTGAGTCAAACTTTTCAAGAGAGATGGATCTAAGGTTAAACTCTGATTTTTATTCCCCAGATCAAAACTGCCATATTCTTGTATCTCAGAAGAGAGGTCTTGTGAGGCTTTTGTTCATCACAAACACGGTGCCATAAGGAAGACGATCCAGGGCCATGCTGACAAAATAAAATAGATATTAAAAGTAGTCAATGTGAATTTGGGTCACAGCTTGCTCACATTTACCACTCAACAGGAGAAGTCCCAGTGTGATAAAAAGATTATCAATGCTACATTTTAGGGAGAACTAAGTTTAGATGGTGTATGTGGTGGCAAAACCTATAGCTCATATCACACCATCAGCTTCTCTTCCCCTCAGACTTAAAATGTTCAAGTGGGTTGGCTTTTTTTTTTTATTTTTTATTTTTTTATTTTTTGGTTACATTAAAAACACATCTAAAACGTTCTGTAAAATAAGATAAAGCTTTCCAGAGCTAGTCAGATGGGACAGTTCTGTGTTGGTGACCATGTTAAATATATTCTTGTGACCTTGTGTTATTTTTGTCACATGAAATTCTCATTCTGTTTTTGGTGTTTTCACACCTTGGAGTGTGAACATTAGCCAGATTTTCTCTTTCAAAAACTAACAACTCTTCATTCACAGCACAGAAAAGGAGGAAAGTAATCTCACTACTTCCTGCCCACCTTATCTCCATAAACATGGTGGCCCCTCCTGGAAGACATAGCCAGTATTTGAATGAAGACTTCATAGCTCAGTTCTTTAATTCATTCTTGAATTCCCTGTTTGCTAATTACTCCTACAATCCTGTCAGACAGGTGAGGGGTGTACCTGCTCTTCTGAGGCAGAAACCTTCAATTGGTAGAGTTAAATGTTTCATTGTTAGCATCTGGTGAGCCGGCTCAGACCATTCATTAAACATCTATTCCAATCAGAACATACCTGTTTCAAAAGAGAAATAACACCAGCTGCTCATTTTGGTCTTTCTTGCTTCTTTATTTACACAAAACTTTCAGCAAAGTGATAGGATTACAGGCCAGGTAATTGTAGGTTGAAACCCAATCTTTAATTTTCCTAATGGGCTGATTCAAGTCATCAACCAACCTTCATTCAAAGAAAGTAAAAACCTGCCAGGCTTTAAGTAGCTTTGTCCAAAGACACACCCTCTTTCTTTCAAGCCTTTCTTACGCAAATATTATTTTCTTTAGTTTTCCACCTTCCATTATTCTGCTAGCATTTTCAAGCATCCCTAACTCCAGGATTCCTAAATACTCTAACAAATTACAATTCAGACACTTTGCTGGTGAAAGTACCAACTCTGCAGCCAGTCTGTCTGTATTCCAGCTGCGACCTGTTACTAGCTGTGTGTGGCCTGGGCCAGTTTTATTGTTTTTGTTTTTTTCCTAGGTTGGGGGGCCTGGGGATTAAACCTAAGGGCTCTTAACTAGTGAGCCACATCCCAAAGCCCTTGTTTTGTTTATCTGAGACCAATCTCACTAAGTTATTTCAGGTGCTAAGTTGCTGAGGCTGGCCACAAATTTGAAATCCTCCTGCCTCAGCCTCCCAAATCACCACTATGCCCAGTGGCTTGGGGCAAATTTTTAATTTTAAATTAAAATTTTAATTTTAATGTCTCAGTTTCTTCATCCAAGAGATGGGGATGATAATGGTAGTTGTGTTTGCATTGTGGGTGAGAAGAGGGAATAAGTTCATGTTTGTATGCTCTCAGAACCGTGCCTGGAACATAGTAAGCACTGTATAAGTATGTGCTACAATCACTGTTCTGCCCTACCAACAGTAAATGAAAACGAAAAATATTCATGAGCTCCAGATATGGCTTCTGAAGTCTTGTGTAAGGTGTGATCGTCAAGAGACTAAAATGTGGATACTGCTCTTTTTACTAAAGGTCTCAATTACTGGAAAGATTAATAGGACTTCCCCTTAACGTTTCTGGAAACTTCCTGTCTAGAAGGCTTAAGGTTCTACTGAATCCCTGAGGAAGGTGGGACAGGATGCCACAGATCCTATAATTCACTCTCGTTGCCCCCCACCTAGATAGAATGATTGGCCTTTTGCTCAAATTCTCAAAGCTTTTTAATACACCATTGCCATGACTTAACAGTTTGTGCTGCCTTACCCATTACCCATCTAGTTTATAACCCTGTTTGTTAATCTTCTTTCTTTTCCAGGCCTAATTTTTCTTTTTTAGGTAAAGGAATCTTTTTTGAATTCTGGTTTTGAAATATGAACGAAAGATAAGTCTCTTAGAAAAGCTATACATAAATATCAATTTAGAAATTCAATAGCTCCGGCCTCCACCAGAAAAGAAATCTGGGCTTAAAATCTTTCCCAGTGCAGAGGACTAGGGCTGGAGAGCAATACCAAAACTCCATGGGGAAGTTGGCCCTGGGGACAGCACAGTGTGTGGGTCATGTGTGCAGTGTGTTGGGATGACGACTCCTGTGTGGATTTCAAAGTGTCCCTTTGCTTCTCAGATGCTACCTACAGAGAGAGCCACGTGACATTTTTCAGGTCTCAGAGGCTAGAAGTTATGGTGCCATTTGCCCATATCTGTAAGACTGATGCCAGGTTATCCTGTTTTCCAGCCGGAGATCTAGCAAGGGCACGTGTCAGACATCCCTGAGCTGCTGTGTCATTGTGTTCAGCAGTTTGGAAACGCTGAATCTTCCTGGATCCCATGAATCCAACCCTGGAACACTGAGAAAACCACCAGGGAGCTCTAAGTCATGTACATCATTTAGCCACACCTCATTTTGGACAATTTTGTATTAAGAGGATAAAAATGGTTTTTTTCTGTGTTTCATAAAGCAACAGTAAGGCTCTGATGCTGTGGTGGGTCACACCCAAGACAACATGGAGGAGTTTCAGAATGCCAAAAAGAGGAGGAAAGCAAGTAAAATGTAAACTTCTGGCGATGATATATTAAACTACCTTTGAGAATTTAAGCACAAGACCAATCACATGGAGAGGGGAGACAATGAAAGCAGATCATATGATCTGTGATTTCCTGTCTCTCTTCCTAAGGAGTTCTGGAGAAAGCTGACTTGCTGTACTTTAGAAGTTTTCAGAATGGTGTGGGGGAAGTCTCAGCATAGCCAGCATGATGACCAGAATGGAATTGTCGGGGCCATGCAGTCTGAACACCACCTGATCCTAAAAGCAGCAGGCCTCTGATGGACTCCAGACCAAGCCATACCCACCAACCTGGAAGTCAGTGGCGACCTTTCTTTTTATACCTTCTAAAAGGGAGACAGAAATTAAAATAAGCCAGACTGCTCACTGAATCTATTTTAACTTAACAGCTTTTGTCCGACCCAGTAGTGCTACCTTTTCTCTCTGCCTGTACCCTGATTTTGTTACTGGGAGTTCACCTGACTTTGACACTGTGCTCTCTACCTTCCTTCCCTGTTAAATGGGAAGAAGGTAGGCTCCCTGAGGGCAGAGGTTGTCCGTGGATCTACTGCACCCACCCAGAAGAGTGCCTGGCACATAATATACTTACTGTGTACAAAGTATTGGCATTATTTCACATACCTTTTATTTAAAACAAACAAACAGACTTATAAAACAGGTGCATGTTACAGATGCGAAGGTTCAAAACCTTCCCAGGCAAGGTCACACAGGTGACCAGTGGTGACCAGGGATTCCAATCAGGACTCTGCCTCCTGCTCCAGGTTTCACCATGCTACACTGTGCAGCCTCATCATGTGGGCCACTGAGACCATAACTGGTACCTGTGCATGAAGGGACAGCTGTTATTACTGTTTTCAGACAATCCTGTGCCTGTTTTTGGACAACCCTGAAAGCCTTTTCTAGCCCGATTCCAAACTCATGGTTATACCTTATCTTGGCATCGTTTCATGATTTAGACAGTGAGGCACATCGTGCAGTGAGCTTGACTTTCTGTGACTCTTCTCTCTGAAGAGAAGGTGTGGGTGCCTGTGTGCGTGCACAAGGGTGAGTGTAGTGGGCAAAGGGACACAGAAATTGGTATTTAGTGACATCTGAAAAGAGTAGTTGTGTTCCTTGAATAGGGATTGCCTCCCAATGAGCTTTAAAGACAAACAGGAGCTTTTCTGAGAGCTTCACCAAAGAGGAAGAAAGAGAATTCAAATAACAAGAGATAGGACATTTGGATAGTAAACTTATGGATGTTTCTAACTAAGAAGAAACTAAACAAAAGTGGAAAATCACCATGACAACTGAAAAGAGAAGCAACTGGATTCCAGATTTGCCAGAAGCTCCCTTCAGAACTCAGTGAGACTGGGAGAGAGCATTTAAATGGAAAACAAGTGAATTCAGGCGGATGAATCTTTGAAAGACAGGAAATGATCCAGGTGATTGGAGTATACTATCCTATCTCTTAGCTAAGTGGGAAAGTCAGTGCAATATTGACTCCAAGAGACAAAGAGTGGTTTTCAGTTTATTTCTTTTCTTACTCCACCTCAGTACTCATTTCAAATTTTGTGTTCTTGGTCAGTCCAACTTCTTTCCTTCCTGCCATAGCACATATATTTTTGTTCCATGAAATATATTCCTCTCCCAGAGGAGTGTATGAAGGCATTCTCCTTAAAGTCTAGTGAAGCAGCTAGTGTTTAGTCTAAATCCTGTCTTTTTGATCCACATAGGAAACATTAGTACCTATTCTTAAATAATCAATTATTAATGTATCATGCACTAACCCCGTGCCTAAATGTTGCAAGAGATTTGAAGAAAGATGTGTGTTGCCTGCATGCAGGGAAATCAAAAGTATGCCAAAGAAAATACTGGCAACATAATCCAAATATTAAATTATGTGATGCAACTAGGAAGAATGTCCTCCTTCAGAAGACAGATCAGTATGAAGGTCACCTTTGTGGCAGAGGAAAATATAAACTGAGCTTTGGTGAATTCGCAGCGCTTAGGTGCATAGAGAGAAAGGCAGAGATCCAGGTGGAGGTTGGCTTTCACCAAGACACAGAAGGGCTATGGCTGAGCCAGTGATAGCAGTTGGCCATTGAAAGTGTGGCTTAATGGCATCAACATAGGTTAGTGATTAAACATACTGGGGCCACTACCAGATGTATGAGTTAGGCAAGTTACTTAACTGCCCTAAACCTCCGTTTTCTCATCTTTAGGTGGGAAAATTGCTATCTACTTCATGGGTCTGTTGTCAGGATTAAATGTGCTTAGCATACAGTAGCACTTACAATGGTGGTGGTAGTGATTATCCTTTACTAAGTTGAATAGGTAGAAAATTTGATGAATGGGCCCTGGAAAGTCATTGCAGTTCTTGAGCAGGGTGTTGGCTTTAATTAATGTAGGTTTGGGGAAGATTAATCTGGCTGTGCTTTGTAGGATTGATGAGGGGAAGAGGCTGAAGACAGGGATTTGTGTCGGGAGGCCATGATGTGATCTTGGCTTGATTTTATGAGGAACTGAATTAAGAAGATGGCAGTGATATCTGAGGGGGAAAGGGAAATGAGGAAATAATCCATAGAATTCCACAACTTGGTCTAGAGGCACAAAGAAAGGGGCTCGTCACCGGTGATCCTCAAGCTTCAAGTTGTAGAAACTGAGTGGCCCAGAGATAACAGGGTTTGTTGATGCACTCACCCAGCAGACAGGGAAAACAGAGGTGGCCAGGGCAAGAGCTACCAGAAAACAACACCAGGAGTACAAGGACCCTGTCTGCGTCCTCCTTCTATCCCTAACAGCCAGGAAAGTCACTCACAGATAGCAGAAGCTCAGAAAGACGGGGGGTTTGGTGGTGGTGGTGGTGGTGGTGGTGGCTTTTTGGCTTTTTAATGAATGAGTGGTGGGAATTTGTCCATCTACAAATACTGTAAGAAAGCTCTGACAACGATGTAAAGTGGATACTTATTATTTTATGAACAATGGAGCAGCCTTCCATGGGGGTGAAACAAAAGTCCATACTGAATCTGGGAAGGAAAATGTCTGTTTCTTAAGGAAAAAAAAAAATTAAAACCATCCATCTAACAGAAAGTAGTAATTGTTGAAACTTGAACATAGATACAAAGGGAATTTTCTAATTCAGAGAACATAAAATAAGCATATTTAAAATAGGGGGGGAAAAACTTGTTCTCGTGCGTATTGTTTCATCCTTACCATCCTGGGTATAGGATAAAAGAAAACCCTTACTTGCTTGTTAGAAGAAGAAAGCTCTTACTTGAAGTTCCTACTTGGCAGATGTCAGTTGAAAGCTCTGCTTATGGAATATGCTGCAGTGTCAAACTCTGTTGGATAATTTTAGACAAATGTGTCATGTGTGACATGGAAATATGGCATGCTGTACATTAGTGATTTCCCAAGTGTTTGGATCAGGTAGTAATGTGCTGAGAAAGTGCTCTTTATCTATCCACACAGTGTACTTGTAGAGCAATGGGAAAATGCTTTTGGTGGAAATTACTTTAGTCAGAAAAGGAATCCATTTACAATATGCGCCTTCTAACATCTTTCAGACAATGCATTGTATTAAAGAGGCATTTTTTGATTAATGTTTTATAAACATTTTTCAGCATGACAGCTTAAAGTCCCTGTAAAATTGTAAATGTGTGCATAGTGTTCACTTCCATAAAGTCAAATGCCATCTCATAAAGTCTAGTTGAATCCTGTCAACCATGGTGACACAGAATCAGTACCTGGGAGCATTAAAATTAATTTGCTTCATTTATATCACTGCAGTGATAGCAAGATGAAAAGAACCCTATATTTAAATTTTACTTTAAAAAGAAAACTCTTTCCAGTAAGTTTGTTTGGGTTTTTAAATTATTGCTATTTTTTTCTAATTAACAAATGTGGAAACAGGGTGATAGTCTGCACAGTAACTTTATGATAGAATCTGGAAAACATACAGATCCATCCATCTTTTGAGCACCTACTATGTGCTCAAAGATGAAGAAGAAACAGTTGCGGATCCTAAGAAGCTTGTGGCTTGGTGAGATTGTAAGTTCAAGGCTAGAACAGGGGAACATGAAATAGAAGGAATCTAGGCCAGCACTGGATCTTCAGGGGGGCTTCCCAGAGGAGGCAACCTAAGAACTGAGGCAGAAGTCAGGCAGGCTAAGAAGTGGGCGACAGGCATTTTTGTTAAAGGGAGCTCCAGTGCAAAGGCCTTCAGCCGAAGCAACATGCTGCACCGGCAAAGATGGGTGGGGAGGAGCCACAGGTGCTCGGTGCAGAGGTCAGGGATTGGTGGCATGTGTCCAAACCCAAGGAGGGGACTGAGAGATGCGGGGTACAGCAAAAAGCGAAGCTTTCATTTAATGTCTGTCTTGCAAGATCCAGTGTCTATGGGAGAGCAGGCACTGGGGCTCTGGGTCCCTCCCCTGGTTCCTCATTGGCTGAGTACTATGGGATGCACAATTTTCCTGACTATCACCTCGGTTTTACTTTCTCCTGTTTGGTTATTTAAAGAAATACACCTTTAGTCATTCCCATCTTACTTTATTCTCTTGTGGCAGGAAGGCCTTCTTGGGGTGAATGCATTCTGATACATATGAAGCTCTTCTTTACCTAAGTTACTATTTTGTAACAGAGAGATTTCTGCCTCTATTGGTTACGCCCACCCTTCCCCCACCTCCTCTTTGTCAAGGGGCTGTTCAGATGCCTGGACTTTGGGTCTGTACATCCATAAGCTACAATGCTGTTGTGTAACTTTCCCTTCTACTCTATTTCCCCCTCTGGCTGCCTTTCTTACATCCCAATTTTACATTGAAGGCTAAATACTATATTCTGAAAATGGACCACGGGACTTCCTGTTTCTCACAAGAGTTGGAGGGAGGGAAAGCAAGAATGGAGGGCCAGGCCGCAAAGTCCTTGTATGCCACCCTTAGGAGTCTCTCTCATGTTAACAACTTTGATTTTATGTAATCAGATTTGCAGTTTAGAATATTCACTCTGGTTGCAAAGTGGGAAATGGCTTCGACAGGGCAAGATTGGAGTCAGAGGGGCTCATGGGGGACGTATGGGAAGTACAACTGAGAGCTAATGTGTCCTGAAAGAAAGTGATGGGGACAGGGGTATTAGTGATCACCAGTAAGTTACTTAAATGCAGGGTGTGTCAGCCAGATTTCTGTCATTGTGACAAAACACCTGAAATGATGGAAGTTTTAAGGAGGCAGGGTTGATGATTTGGGCCCACAGCTTCAGAGGTTCAGTCCATGGTCACTTGGCCCCATCACTCTGGGCACTTTGGTAAGGCAATAGAACATATTGTGGGCGTGTGTAGCTGCAAAGGTCTTCCCCTCATGATGGCCAGGGAGCGAAAATAGAAACAGAAAGGGGCCAGAGTCCCAGTGCCCCTACAAGGACACACACCCAGTGACCTAACTTCCTTCCACTAGGCCCCACCTCTCAGAGATTCCACCATCCCCCAACAGCAGCACAAACTAAGGATCAAGGCTCCAAGACACATGTTTTTGGGGGACACTCCAGATCAAACGGCAACCCAGGCCTCCTTCCTGGTTCAGCTGCACGGTGCTGGTGAATGAATGAGCTGTAAAATGACCACTGAGCTGTGAGTGAAGAGGATGAGAGCACATGGGCCTTGGCTGGAGATCAAACTAGGGCCTCGTGCATACTAAACATGCACCCTTCTCCTGAGCTACTCCCTGCCTCTCACCTCTTTTTTTCTATCCTGACCTCGGAGTAAATAAAATTGTACCAAGTGCGCTGTCTGCCAAGACTGGGGCATAGAGAGGTGGAAAGAGACAAAAAAATCAGGAAGAAGGAAATTTTGAGATACCACAGGAGATTAAGAGGAAATCCTAATAATTGAAAAGGAAAGTGGGTAATTAATAGCTGAATAGTAAGGTAGACTTTAAGACTGAAGGAAAATAAAAGTTCCCCAAACAAATAACGTGTGACCTGAATTGCTAGGTGCCCCTGCCCTCATCAAGTGATGACTTGTGAATTCACCCTATGAAATGACAGAGAGGGGGCTTGGGCCTCTCTGATATGCTTTTCCTAATCATATTTTTAGCTTTAATCACTTGGTGCAATTAATGATAGAAAATGTGATTAATAAGTAACAGGACAGTATCACAGGGACAGAAAGTGATGGGGAGAAATTCCTATTTGACAAATATCTGCACAACAAGTCACCAGGGATCCTGTTTTCCTTAGCTTTTGCATCACTGTGATCAAAATACCTGACAAAAACGACTTTGAAGAGGAAAAGTTTATTTGGGACTCAAGGTTTCAGAGGTCTTAGGCTATAGACAGCCAACTCCACTGCTCTGGGCCCACCTCCTCCAGGCTTGCCCTTCCTGCCTACCGTTACCACCCAGTCAATCCATTCAAACTACAATGGACCGATCAGGTCACAGCACTCACAATCCCATCATTTTGCCTCCAAACATCCCTAATTAACAGGAGCTTCATATCCAAAGCATAGCATCCTGGATCCCTCCTCTTTTCAAGTAAGGCCAATGACAATTGTACAAGGCAACGTCAGAGAAGCTCATCAGGATCCCTCAGCAAAACAGAATCCACCCTTTCAATTCAGAGAATTGATTCCACACTTTTGGGAAACAGAAAAGAGAACAGGGCAACTGAGGAAATACGGGAACAATAAGTGTAGGAAGTAGCTAGAACTGGTGGGGACAAAGGACGGTCAATGAGGTTCTCAGAACCTAGCTGCTTGTAGGAGGAGGTGGCAGGAGTAAAGGTTCAGACCTCAGAGGCAGGGACTGACCCCGGGGGGCTGGCAGAAATCACAAGCAGCTGGAAAGAAGGGCCTCCTCCTGCCCTGCCTCCTCTTGCTGCTGTTGGAGAATATTGCAGGGCCCTGGCCAACAGGACTGATAAGTCCCAGTGAACAGAGGCTGTGATTGATGATGAGAGATCAGAGCTGAGGAATCTTCCAAAAGAAAGCTTCAGAAAAATGGACACTAAGGTCTAAAGAAGGTGGATACCACCAGTATACTAGAAGCTTCTGGAAGGTCACGGCTCATCAATGTCTTTGACTCCATGACTCCCTTGGCATGGTGGGGCATTCCCAGCATCTTTTTTTTTTTCACCCCTATGAATTCTCAGGAATATGGTGGTATGGGTAGCAGGGAAGTCAGACAAGGTCTGCTGCCCCTGGAAGGGTTTCTGCGAGGATGTCAAAAGGAATGAGTTCTCGAAGGACAGCTGGACTCCAAAGCTTCTTGCATATCAGGCCCTCTTCTGCTTCCCAGGTGTGCAGTGCATGTGGCATCTTGCACTGACCTTGCGTAATAGAGCTAGAAACACAGTGTGCCAGTTACAGCCTGGACTGTCACCTCAAATTTCCTGACCACTGGACGCTTCCATTTTCTCATCAGTCAAATAATGAGAATAGTGATTTTCACTGACCTCATGGGGTTGTCATGAGGATTTCCCATCAATATGGGAAAGCTCTTGACAGAACCAAATGCACTCAGCTCTTGGTATACACTTGCCATGATTATCATAATTAGTGCTGTCCCAGCGTACCTACTTTATCACATTAAAGGGAGTTTCTGATGTTGCTTACATTTAGGTATATTGTGTATTTTACAGTTGAGTTTTTATTCACTTACTGTAGCAGCACCACCTGGCAGAGTCTCTGTGGCTGAGCCCACATACGCTTGCTGGAGAAGGATACCGAGCCCAGATTCTTAGCCAAGAAAGGCTATCTTAGATGATTTAGCCCAGCAGCCACAGTCTTTGAATTTGGGGTTCGAAAGCCCTGCTGTGATCATTTCTAAGGACAAACTACCTCCATCCCTCATGTGTTTCCCCCCCTAGCATCATCCTTTGGGCTCAGGAATGAATAATTTTTCTTGGAAACATAAGGAGTTATGTTCAAGTGTTATTATTTTCTCATTATAACAACTTACCAAGACTATAGTATCAGTTGATGCTTTTTAACAATAAGTAGATTTTTTAAAGCTTTTTAATTTTTACAGGAGAGCTCTTTTGTGGGTTTTTTGTTTTGTTTGTTTTTTTGTCATTGCATAGTTGTTTGTTGTTTTTATTGGTGTGAAGGTAGAAATTGTGCACAAATCTAAACAGGACTTTGGAAGCTCTAAGAGGGACTTATGTTTGGGAATGGTTAAGTGTCTTCAGTTTATGGCAATGATATGTGAGGCTGTGAAAAAGAAAGCAGCCATGAAATACATTTTTGCATAAAGGTTTAAAATTTATTAGAAGGTAAAAATAATTGAAAAAGCTGAGCCTTCCTTGTTGTGTTATAAAAATTTATTTATGTGCCATCATCCTGCATGTTTAGGAGCATGGGTCCTTTTCAGAGGCTATTCTTAGAGAAACAAGAAGAAAGCTCAGCTATTAAAGCTATTCAGTTGAAAAAGCTGACATATATGCACAGCAATCTGAAGATCATGGCCATATTAAAACAATTGGTAATAATAGTTAAACTGCTAGGGTCTGAGTTTTGAAGCTGTAGAAGCTCAAAAGGTATGTTCTGTGACAGCTGCTTACAAAATATGCACAGCCTGCCCTTTTATAATAGAATGGTAGATTCACAAAGTGGTATTTATTTGTTGGGGTTCCATTAAGACCTTCACATTCAGCACTAATTTTACAATTTGCCTACAATACATAAAACTGCATGGGTCTTGCTTGATGATCTTAAAGAACTCAGATCCTTGGCCAAAAGAGAAAGTGCAGGACTCAGGGTGTAGCTCAGGGGTAGAATGCATGCTTCACCTGCACAAGATCCCGAGTTCGATCCCCAGCACTAAAAAGAAAGAGAAAGGAAGAGAACGTGCAAATTTTTAATTACATTCATGAGGCTAAACTACCTTCCTACTACAGCAGTGTACCATACATTATCTCCCTATATCCTTTCAACTCCGAAAAGTGACTGTTGGGGCTTTGAATTGGTCTCCCCAAAGACCAACAGACTAATTCACCACTGAGCAAGAAGAGAAATCTTCTTTTTTTGGCACCAGGGATTGAACCCAGGGGCACTTACCATTGAGCCACATCCCCAGCCCTGTTAACTCTTTATTTTGAGACAGGGTCTCCTGCATTGCTGAGTCTGGCTTTGAATTTGTGATCCTCCTGCCTCAGCCTCCCAAGATGCTGGGATTACAGGTGTGCACCACTGCACCTGACTAGAAGAGATCCATTCTTAACCTCTACTTACCAGTGTTTTTCCGTCTTCTTAAAGCAACTTCATTATACACGATCTTCTCTCCTCCCCTTGGTAGATGGGGTGCTCCTAATTCACAGGGAGAGGTATTGGTGCCCTCAAACACTGGCCATCTTTTCACTTTCATCTGTTGTTGTTAGAGTTAAGAGCTTGTCCAGTGAGAGGAAGATAGAGAGGCTTATTGACTCACTTGAAACCTTCCCATTTCCATTTTGTGAATACACCGGGAAAGTATGTGGATAATCTCCTCCAAAGTCCTGATTTAACAGTGTGCCTTTAATTTGATGACAGCCTGAATTTGCCTCCCGGTTTTCTGTCTTCTTTGTTCATCAGGAATTCCTATGCTGAAGATAGTGTTTGCCGGCCATGAGCATCTCTCATTAATATCTGTACCCTTGCTCATCTACCACCCGGCCCAGATCCTTCTGGGAAGTGTGTTGGTGCCAACAATAAAGTCCTGGATGGTGTCAAGGCAGAAGGTGAGACTCTAGAAAGATCTTATTCGGATCAAGATCAGATTAAAATGTGGTGCCTGGATCTGAGCTGTCTGTGTTCTTCCACTTTTGCTAACATCACTCTCAGGTACATCTTCTCTTAACTAGCTACAACAGTAACGGTGCATCCATCAATTTCCATTTGAACAGAAGGATTGGTTTTAAATGTTTTCAGTTGTTATACTTAAAATGCAGTCTTTAAATGCTCCTTTTAATTCACTCCCACTGAAGAGTATATTGCAGGCGGTACTCCAAATACATACCCCTCTTCTTGTGCACACTGTCTTTGCCCCACCCAGTCTTCTGTGTCCTGATTTCACATGCCTTTCTAAATATGGTAGAACTTGGTTTTATCTAGAATGTTAACTACATTTCCAGTTTCCAGACACATAATAACTTCTTTGTCTGGCAAAACTGTGTTTGGGTGTCAAAAAAATAAGTAGCAAAGGAGTGTGCACAATTTTAATTTCAACACACTTAGCACAGAGTCTGGCTACACGTTGCTCTTTGTGAATTTCATTTCCTAAATTATTAACCAAATTAAGCCAATCAGTTATTCAGAGAAGCTCAGATGATGCATAGAACATGGTAGCACTGCTAGAGCTTGCTCCTTCCCAGTGGCTTGGACATATCATGACTTATTTTTGTCTGTACATGAGGCAGTGACTGTTATCAGATTTGTGGGAAGAAGAAGCATTCAGTGATAAAAACACACGGTGTAGTGTCCCTGCTGTCCTGAAAGCACAATGGCCACAGTACCTACATGACCCATTAGCTGTGTGTTCTGAGCAGGTCCATCCTTTACCTGGCTCAGAGGAAGGACCTTGACCAACCTGTCTGGGCCTAGTCCCTATCAATGACCATGTTCATAACAGACTTTGATTCCCCATTTTACAGGTTAGGAAAAGGGCTCAGAGAATTGAATGAATTGCCAAGGTCCTGTGGGTAGCTTAGTAGGGGCAAGATTTAGGACTCGGGCCACAACACAGCAACCCTCCAGACAAAAGTAGGACATCACTTCTAGAAGGCTCACCGAGCTAGGCCCTCAGGATCCTACCTGAGAAGGTCAGCCCATCCAGTGTATTCACTAATTCAGTTAGTTAACAACATGTTAGTGACTGCTGTTCTGCCTGGCACCACTCCTGGCTTCTGAGCCTTTTACTCAGAGTTGGCAGAGTAGTAACTTAGTGTCTTTTTCTTTCTTCTACTCTTCATCCCCTTTGAAGACTCTTTTATCTTTATTTTATGTTTATCAATGTGTGTGTGCATTGCTGCTCAGAATGTATACATATAAATTTTGACAAAGAATGAAGAAAATTGAAAATCCTAATACCCTTATCAGCAATGTGTTGTAGTAGTGAACAGCAAGTTAAATCAGAGTGGGGTTTCCTTCTAAATGTTCCAAAACTCTGAGATTTATTCTACAGAGTAACAGAAGCACTTCCGAAAGGGAGACTAAATTGAACAATATTGTTCATTTTCCCTTTGCACAGCAACCCTGGCCAAGTTGGAATTATCCAGAAGGCCTACAATATTTGACCACTAAAATAAATACCAAGAGTCCATCCTCAGGGTATCCAAGAGTGACCCAGAGGCATACTTCCTCAGCTTTGCAAACGATGCTGATGAGAGTGAAAGCCACCATCTGGTGCAGAGCAGAACTGTACAAATAGCCAGGCAGACTGGGGGCAGATGGAAAAGTCTGTTGGCCAGTGAGATGGGCAGGGAAGTCTGAATACAGAGGTTTGGATTACTGGTTATATCATGCATCCAAGCGAGTATGTCAATCAGCTTTCCATTATATAGTAATGGAAATACTGAGATAATCAACTTACAACAAGAAAAGCTTTATTTTGACTCCCACTTTTGGAGGTCTCAGTCCATGATGCTTTGGCCTGTAGAGAGGCAGCACACCACGGTGGGAGAATGTGGTAGAGCACTTCACCTCATAGCCAGGAAGCAAAAAGGAGAGGCAGGAAGAGACCAGTTTCCACAGTCCCCTTCAAGGGCATGTCCTGAAGCCCTCCCACTAGCCCCCTCTCTTAAAGGTCCCACCACCTCCCACGAGCACCAACTAGAAACCACGCCCTCAACACACAGGCCTGTGGGACATTCCAGATCCAATGTGCAACAGTGGGCTTCTTCCTTCTGGTAGGAGAAATTACCTGGCGTCCATTTCACTTGATTCCGGATTCTGTCCAGCTGAACAGCGTCTTTTCCTTTCTTGCAGGGAGTGAAGTTGACGAGGCCACCAGTGTAACAGAGGAGGCGCCTTCGTGCAGCGGTGTAAATATGTACAGGATTGTACATACAAACAATTCTGAAGACTTGTACTTGTGAATGTTGCTTCGATGCATATTTTATTTTTTTACAGAAAAATATGATACACCTGTTCAAGTGCCTTAAAATGTGTCCAACGAGAGCGTCATCTCCAACACATACTCGTTGGCTACTGCCAGGGCTGGTGCAGTATTTGAGTTAGTGTTTTTCCCTAATGCCGAAAGCAGTCATGGTAAGGGATGGAAAGCTAACGGGTTCTCCTGCGCCACCTTTTGTGCAGTACCACTCTGGAAAGTTACTGTAATGCTGAAATGAGGTCACACCGTCAGGAAAATACCCTCTGATGACAGTGAAAACTTCCAAAGTCTTACTCGCACGTACTTTGATTCACTGCGTGATTCTTTTTTTCTACAACTGTGACATGTCTCTTCCTTATCAACTCAGCAGGGGTCATGGATCCAATAGATGCTGAAACGTAAGATAGCTCTGCATTCCTTGACATCGTGTTTTTTTAGACATTCCTTCAAATAGTTTCCACACAGAAATTCTTCAGTCCCATCAGAAGAGAGTGTGGTGTTATATCTTAAATTTATTATAAGCTGCTTCAAAGAAAGGGCCTGATGTTTGAGTTATGTGTGAAGCACATGAAGTTTTGAGGTAAACTACAGGATTTCGAGGGTTTTAATTATATTGTGATATGTTTTGCCTCTTTCTTCCATAATTTCTTTCTCACCTGTTTCTCTACAACTTGAACGCTCATAACAGCCAAATGGGAGACACAAAAATGTTACCATCCGTTAGACAGCAGCAAAGAGATTATATTCACATTCCACAACTAAGCCCAAAATTCTTTTCCTGTTACACAGATGTGCTGATCCCTTACCAGATTGCCCCTTTTTGCTGAGAAGCAGCCTGTTACATCCTTGGATTAAGCACATTTACGGCATTTGAGGCCATTAGTTAGTGAGAATTTCCTTCTCTGATTTGACAGATGTTTGCAACATTTTTTAAGAAGTTAATGATTGCTCTTATGAATAAATGAAAATATAAAGGTCATGGATGCAAACAAATGTTACATGTACACACTGTATCTAGCCAGATGGAAAGAAAGACACAGGAAATGCAAGACCATTCATTAACCAAAATATCAAGTGAATTATGCCCATAATTTAATAATGTAATCGAGCATCAGTTTTCAAAGGAATATCCAATGTTTGCTTTTTTTATGGGTGGAAGAAGTTGAACTGGACCCAAATAGAAAATAAAGCAATATATTGAGTTAAGGGACCCTTTTTCTGTGATTTCTACATACCATTTTGTCTCATTTCTCTACGTGTCCCTTCTGGATTTGACAAATGACATTAGCATCCTGGGTCTCACTGAGGCCATGCTTAGCCCAGCAGCTGTGGGTATAACCCAAAACAACACAATCATTCCTTCTAATCCTTCCCAGTTCATCAGCAGTGTAATTGTATTATTGTTACCACCAGGTCTCATCTTTTGTTACTTCTGACTCATTCAGAGGTCACTGAAGTTTTAAAGTTCTAAAGCTGGTGCCAGACCTGCAACAATCCACACTAAATGCACTGTGGTGTACACTGTTATCAAGAATTACTGTCTAAAACACCAGTAATTTTGCTTGATATTATTGATGCTTACCTAGGGAGCACAGAAAGGTTTTCCTGTTTTATTCCTGTAAGCTTCTTGGAGTTTTAGAGTGAATGGAAATGTCTTGTCTGTCTCACTGTCTGAGCTATCGTAAAAATCTTTCTCCCCTTTTATTTGAATACTGAATTTTTCCTTCAACCTACCTACCTCTATTGTCTTAACACCTATAGTAGGTGTGATTATGGGATAAAATTCAACTGAAAATGTTATAACATTTTATCTTTAAAAATGTGTTTTGTTTTCAAATAATCCTCTTTACATTGTGAATTTTGTGACTTTAGTGCTACATTTATGAAAATTTCTGTTTTACACAAATGCTGTAGCATATTTTTCCACAAAGAACAAAAAAATAAAATAAAATTTTATTTTTAATTCATACTTATCAGGATTTAATTATTCAGAGTTGAAAATATTTTATTATGTTTATGCACTGTCAAGCTGTTTAATGCAGTTGTTTCGTCCAAATGTATTTATGAAAGAAATACATTATATTTATGTTTAATCATTTTCCACCTGTGTTTTTTTAAATGCTTATGATTTTTAAGTAATGATAATGTTGATCTTTACACATGTTCTAAGTTTTAAAATTTTGTAGATTTTAAAAATTCTTCTCTGTTCTGTTGAAAAGTAACACACCTCCGGTTAATGTCCCGTCTTTATGCTAAATACCAAATCTTTTCAAAAGGATGGCTAAGTAAATGAAGTGGATTATTTATGATGAATGGAAGATGAAAATAATTCTATGATTAAAGAAAGAGATGCTTGAGAAATCTCAAGAGAATCTGTGGCTTATTTTCAACCTGATTTCAAATGCCCTCCGATGCCTTCCCGGTGGTTTTTGGATTCTCTGGAGCACTGTGGCACCAGTTGTGGATAAATAGAGGTGGCTCCAGAGTCTCCAGGCATCCAAACCCGTTCTGCCACCACAGCGTGACATTATAATTCAGAAGCAGCTCTTGCTCTTTCATTAGAGAGATTTTCTCTGCATCAGAGTTGAGGACCCAAAGAGCAACACACGAAACAGAAAGGACAAAATTCAGGTGCCCTGAATGCCAGCCACCCTTGTCATTTTTTTGAGCACGAGGCAGGCAGAAACTTTAGCAAGCCCAGTGAGTCTTCCAAGAGCAAGTTACCTTGTGTGGAGTTGCATGCCTTTGTTTTCCTGTCCCTTCTGTCTTCTTGTCCTCTTTCTTGGGAGCCTGACAGAAATGTCACCTCCCCCCGGAAGCTTTCCCACTTCCCAGCCATCTTCTGAAGCCCTTGCACATTCTGCATCCCTGTCTCCTCCACTGTGGAACGTCTCTGTTTCTTCTGTGCCTCACACAGTGCCTGGCTCAGAGTAATACAAATTTCTAAAAATATGATGGGACACAAGCCTTCCAAATTATGTGCTCCCTTCCCTACACAGAGATCGTTACTAAGTTAGAAGGAAAACTGACCTTTCTGCCACCACTCCTCTCCAAGGAAAGCCAGGATGCTCTGCGTGGAGCTCTTCCGAGGGACGTGCCGCTTCCTGGCTGTGTACTACTACCTCTCCCCTGCGAGACCACAGGTGTGACACGCACACAACTTTCATCTCCCGTGCTTTGACAAAAGGATAAACTCTCAATAATTCAGGCTAAGTAATTATTTGATTCAGATCGAATTAGGTTAGTTTGATGTGAATTATTTTTTATACATAAAAAAATAAAGGCTTTCCTTATAAAAATTCTGACATACTATTAAGACTAGGTAAAAATTATCATGTTCATCTGTAGACAATAAACAAAAGGTCTTCTAAGACTTTTATTTTCTTTCATAAATCTTACACTCTAGGATAGTTTTTCTCAAATGTGAGTAAAATATTAACTTTGTTTAAAGGAGAAAAAAAGGGCTGGGGTTGTAGCTCAGTGCTCAAGTGCTTGCCTCGCATGCATGAGGCACTGGGTTTGATCCTCAGCATCACATAAAAAATAAATAAATAAAACAAAGATATTGTGTCCATCTACAACTAAAAGAACTAAATGTTTAATAAATAAATAGATATTCTTACAGACCCTGGAGAACTTGTCTGGCTTAAACACGAAGCACTGTCACTTTAGGGGTTCATCAGTGCTGGTGTGGTTGTCGTCAGTAATGCACATGAGGGCACTGAAGTCACAGGGCCATCCTGAACCACAGATGGTCATCAGATGAGCCCACGTAGCCTTTCCCAGACCTCCACCCCCGGGGCACTCCCTCGCATCTCAAATCCCCTGATGGTTGTCCGGGGTGCACTCAACCCACCCAGGCATGAAATTTGGCTCCCATCACTGGTTTCTACAGAATTCTGGACATGCTGAATGTTTGGGGACATCCTAACTTAAAACTGAGCAGTACACATCCTGTTCTCACCACCTCCCAACCCAACCGTCCTGCCACCTAGAATTCCCACAGACCTCTCCTCCCCATCAGCCCCACCTCCCCACCCTATTCCCTGCTCCTCCTCTTCTCTCTCTTCTTCCCTTCTCCCCAGCTCCCAAATTCAGACATTTAGCTGTCTTGTGCTCTCCTGACTTCTTGGACCTGCCTCGGGGCCTACTTGCAACATCCAGGGGACGCTTTAAAAACGCCATCTTCCCTTGATGACAAGGTAACCTGACAGGCTTCCTCGTGTCCATTTCCTCTGGTTTAGACTGGCTCCCATCCTCCCACCAGGCACTGGACAGGGTTCCTATGAGGACCCGTGTGCTTCCTAGACAAGTCGCACCCAGAGAGCAGGAAGGAGAGGTAGGTGCAGGTGACTGACTCTAGGCACACTAGAGAGAGGTAGACGATATAACTGGGCCACTCACAGTGGACAAAATAAAAATGGTAAGTAGACATGTTTCCAAGTATGGGTAAGAGAGAGATACTCCTAAATGAAATATTTTTCATCTATGAGATTGACAAAAGTTTGAAATTTAATAATTTCCAAAAAGGGGCAGGGATAGGGGAAAAGGGCACTCATGCCCTGGTAGTGGAACCCCAGCAAGATGGAATTTGCAGAAGGCTATTTAGCAATGTATATTATTTTCTTTTTCTTTCTTTCTATTTTTTTTAGCAGCATCTCAACCCAGTTCTTTCATTTCCAGAATCCACCTTGCAGAAAGTGCATAATGATCTAGCAATAACGTTTCAGAGCACTGATAAGGGCTGAAAGCACCACCCAAGTTCCCCCAAGCAGAAGATGTTTAGATAATCAATGGTATATCCTTAGAGAGTGTTTCTGAGCCATCAAAAGGCCTGAGGGTAGATTACCTTGTAATAACAACATATTGTTGAGTAGGAGAAAAAATTAAATTTCAGGAAAAGTATCCGTTTTTTTATCTGCTTTCCTCTCACATTTTGTCAACTATATGTTACAAATGTTAAGGACACTGTATAGTTTCAAAATGTTTGGAAAGATAGTTATAACTAATATTTATTAATTTCTTCCTTTATGCCTGGCACTAATCCAAGCACTGTGCGTTATCTCATTTAATCCTTTCAACGGTGCTATGAGGTAGGTAGTGTTATTATCAGATGAGAAAAATTATCAAGGTGTAAGTGGCTGGCTTAGAGCCACAGAATGAATAAGTAGGACTATTTGAACCACTATTAGACTATATCTAATGGTGGTTACTCTGAGGAAACAGAAATGCAGAGATGTTTAATTTTACATTTGACTTTAGTCACACTTTGATGGGGTTATAAGCATGTAACACAAAATGGAGCTACTACTTGGAGAAATACCATAATTCATGTCAGCCCTAGCCCATTTATCAAGCAGAACATCTCTTTTTGTAGAAGGAGAAGGAGGAGGAGGAGGAGGCAGCTGTCTGAAGATGGTAACTGAACTCAGGTAGGAAATGCCTGGCACGTACTTAGTAACCTGTATAAGTGGAGAGGTGATGGTGGTGGTGGTTTTTATCATCGTCATCACTTATCTGTTACTTTTATAATTTATTTTTGGCAATTCTAAAATATTTGCTTTTCCCATCCAAAACCCCACAACCAAAAAACAACCATAGTAAGAACATGTTTTACATTAGAGGTGTTCATCCATTGGACAAAAATGAACTACACATATTCAACATCCACTAAGAGGTGATATAGAGAAGAAAAAATAGAACCTTCTAGTAATAAAGACGCCAAATCACAGGCAAGCAGTTCTGTTTATGAGATGATCAGAAGAACGGAAACCCCAGAAATTTGGGGGAGACAATACTTCCCACACAGAACATGAAATTCATTCTTAAGCCATAATACACGTATGAAGATGTGAATTTGGTGTCAACATATCTTGTATACAGAGATATGATAAATTGTGGTATAAAGGTGTATTAAGAATTGTAAGGCAAAAATCTTGAAAAAAAGTTAACATGTACTCAGATGGATGGGGGGGATTTGCCATTGCAGGGGGCAGAGCTCCCATTATAGCACCTGCCCATTTCTGAGGTGTAAATGCTCCAAGCTGGCCAATTTCAAGCCAGGCTGTTGCTGAAGATGGAGTTAGGAAGAGGTGTGTGCCCAGGATTGGCCCTCATGATCCCAGCATACCGCTATGTTACAGTTACTAAATTCCTTACTTACAGTTTTCATTTAATTATTTCATTGACCCTCAGAGGAGATGCACCATTATTATCTGGGTTGCATTGGTAAGGAAGGAAACTAAGTCCAGAAAGGTAAGTAGTGAGTCCAACCTCACAAATCCTACAGGGGTGGAGCTGGGATTCAAACTCAGATTTTCCTGACTTTAGGAGCCCACCGGGACCTAATCACTAAGCAGATTTCTTTCCAATCCCCAAGCCACATGGTCCTTGCAAGATTTATTTTCTCATGCTTGGAAATTCTGGAAAATAACAGTGATTTGGACCTCTACTTGAATTCTGCAACCAAGGTTTTGATAAAGGCTGTTGCTCTTTCTTTGGGTGGAATCAAAAGCCCTACAACCCAGAAATACCAGACAATGGGAAGGAAAGAACCTGGGGTTGGTGACATATGTACCAGGCCTCAGAGTCCATGGTAGGGAAAGACATGCTAGAGCTGAAGAAATGGATCATTTCCTTGTCAACGGCTGTTCCAAGCTTGCGATCCTTGCAGCCATGTGGACTGCTGCCACTGCTGGAAGATCTAGACCCGATTCTGAGTGCTCACAACCATCTCTTGTCAGTGCTCACAACCATCTCTGGTTTTGCCAGCTCAGCCAGAACTTATCTTTTCCACCAATACCTGTTTACCATGACTTAGAACCCCGTTACATCTCACATGTCAGGCATTCAACATGGACCCTGAGCAGCTACTCTGTGTCCACACTGAGGAAGTCCCGGTCATGTTGAACACAGGACAAAGAGTTCACTCCTCTGCTCACAAAGCCAAAGTGACAATTGTGTGACAGCACAGGGTTGTTATTAGGGTGGAATGAGAGAATCCCCACAACTAGCTTGTCACATGCCTGCCAGGTGGTAAGGGCTCCATCAGTGGATGGGACCTGGGCAAACCGAATTGGATATGTGGAATCATACCTGTATTGGCCAGGGTTGGATTCTATTCTGCATAACTTCTAATCTATTACAGAGTCCAGCAAATATCACTGGTCAAGTCAGGAAGGGACCTGGGCAGGAGTCTATACCATCAGTAAATGAAGACTCTGGATTCTGAATCTTAAGATCCCTGACTTCCAACAGGCGTGCCCAGGAACACCCAGGGGAAGGACAGATGGAAAGGCCCTCCCAGCCCACCTCTGCCGCCTGGGCTTGTCTTTTCCTTCCTACTCCAAACAACCCCAGGAAGAAATGGTGCCCAGCTCTCTCCGAGTCTGGCGGAGAACCCTCTGATTACACAGAGCTGCCCTCACTGATTCCATTAACCAATAGGAGATGTGTTCTCCCTTTGGGGCCGGTTCCTGGAGCAGGCTGACCCTTGCACTCCAGCTACATCCAGGCCAAAATGTCCCCTTTCTGCTCCATCAAGTGCATCATAACCAGGAGTGGCTGTCAGTCCCCTTCACAGACTCTTCAGTGTTACCAGTTCCAGGAATTTGGGCCTCGGAACTTTCTTCCCAGTGTTCTCCCAGTGGGAACCTCCCTCAGAGAGTGACATGGTGTCAATCTTCTGTTGTAAACCAGCAAATCCATTGCCCTGAGCTCCTGTTTCCACCCGATGCCTTCAGACGCCTCCAACCCCACAGGCCCTGAACACTCAGTAACCCCGGCACTCCATCCTCCCCAAACCGGCTTCCTCTGTTGGCATAGCAACCACGAACTTCATAACATCCCCCGCGAACTTCTCATCCCACTTTTCTTATTCCGATCGTCACCAGTTCTGTTGATTCCATCTGAACTGCCCCCCACTGACCCCCTACCTCCCCAGCAGTCCACTGTCGCTGCCTTTCTCTCGTACCTTTCCTAGAATGTTCTTTTGTTCTGGCCACAACCCCTGCTGGCCAATCCATGAAACTGCTGACATTTTCAACCCTCTACTGTGGGCTGAGCCCTCTGCTACATGCTCCAGTGCTTTAAATGATCTATCCACCTAATCCTCACACCAATTTTTGACACTGATGTAATGATTCCTGTTTTACAGATTAGGAAATAGAGTCCCCATGAGACCAAGTTCCCAGTTCCATGGCTTGTTAGTGGCAAAGCCCGGATTCCACTGGGTCTCAGGAGTGGTCCACCCCTGTGCTTCCCTCCACCTCTGTGCTACGGCTAGCCTGGACTCCAGACCCCCAGACCCCCACCACCATGAGACCCCAAGTGACACAGTCCTGGGTTTTCAACTATCTACTGAATTCCTCTACTGGCTCTTATGTCACTCATCAGATTGCACCAAATCATCTTTTTCCACTTCTCTCTCCCTCTAAATAATTCATTCCAATGGGGACCTTATTATGCTTATCTCTGTAACCCTGGTAATTAATAGAACACTTATCAGACAGGAGGAAACTCAATAAATGTTTATTGGATAATAAGGTAACCCTTGAGGTCTGCTCTCTGGGCTGTTTTTCTGGTTCTGGATAACAGATATCTTCAGATGGTAAAACATGATTTTGGAAAAGAGGCATGTAACTCTCAATTATCATTCACTGAATGGGGGTCATGGTGCTAATCAATTTACCGATGCTCCAGAGAGGTTTTTTTTTAATTATTTAAAAAAATCAGTACAAATAATGATGACAATTTCACCCCAGATTACTTGAGACCTAAAGAATCTCCTCCAGACCCACATCCCTTATGGCTTTGGCTGATCTGTAGACACGCAAAGGTCCTGGGGAGGCTCAGCTTAAAAGGAGCATATGGCATGTGGATCAAGCAGGCCTTGCCTCTCTGCCTTCCATTTCCCATCCCCTGGGACACAAATGCATCCCCTGCTCACACAGGGACATCAACAACTGGGCCCCATGCTAAGTTAGGACCAAAATGCACCTGGATGAGAACACACAGGCAGATGCAAGAGAGATCTGAGCCAGGCACAAGGAGGCGCGGGTGGCTGGTTACTGTAAAGGAGCCCTACATCCGACCCTTCACCTCTGGGTCACAGGTTCAAATCCAGCCAGGCCTCGCCTGACAGAAAATCATTACCAACCCTGTGTCAGACGATGTGACAGATGGGAAATGAGTTTCTGTCTCCATCCAGCAGGCACGGGTCCACATCAGGCTTGGCACTAAGCAGCCCTTGCCTCCGTGGAGACAGAGTAGAAGTCCTACAAAAGTCACCCCTTGTCAGGCAGGGCTCTGAGGTCAGGCCCAGACTGCATTGTGGCATTGCTGACGGCTCCCCCAACCCCCACCCCGTCTCACTCCTTTCACGAGCACTTTATTAATCAGTTGGTTTTCCTCTCCTCTGAAGGCCCTGTTTAACAAGCAGCTTGAAGTAACAGAACAGCGGGAAAAAATCTGGGTTCTGCAGCATTGAAATAAGAGCACCAAAAATCACCTCAGAAAAATATCTAAAGAGAACATTTAGCCTCAGCTCTAGATTGAGTTCACTCAAGTGCCTCAAATTCTTCAATATTTTTTCAATATATTTTAGGTGTATATGGACACAATACCTTTATTTTATTTTTATGTGGTGCTGAGGATTGAACCCAGGGCCCCCCATGTGCAAGGCAAGAGCTCTACCACTGAGCCACACGCCCAGCCCTCACCCCCTCACATAACTTGGTCCTTCCTAGAGACACCCAAAGACCTGAAATAGGACTTGCTGACTGCACATTGGGGTGGCTCTCACAGGTGGATTGGACTCTTCCCTCAATATAATTCCCCTCCCTGAAGGACAATCACTCAGAGTGAGGTAAAGGTGGTGTATTATTAGTGAGCTCTCTGTCACTGTGACAAAATACCTTATAAAGTCAACTTCAAGAAGGAAAGATTTATTTTGGTTCATGGTTTCAGTCCATGGTCAGTGGGCTCCATGGCTTTTAGGTCCATCCCAAGACCAGAAACAACATGGTGGAAGAACATGGTGGAGGGAAGCTGCTCACCTCATGGCAGCCAGGAAGGAGGAGGTTGGGGGTTAAGGGCCAGGGACAAGATATAGTCCCCAAGGACACTCCCTCAAGGACCCACTTCCTTCGACTAGGCCCCACCTCAGTTTCCACCACCTCCGTAGTGCATTCAGCCCTGACTCCACCACTGGATTAATCCATTGAAGAGGTCACAGCCCTCATGATCCCTAAAGCCCCACCCCTGAACACTGCTGCACTGGGCACCAAGCCTTCAACATATGAGCCTTTGAGGGACATTCCAGATGCAAACCATGACAGATGGCAGAGCATCAAACAACATCTGACGGCCTGTCTGGGAACCGCTCATGTGGGAAGGGCCTGCCATTCGCGCCATCAGAAGCCCAGCTCAGGAATGTTCTCTCAGGGTGCGTATCTCACCACAATGAGCTTTCTCCTCTCAGCCCAGAGGAGTCTTAGTTGTGCAGGGTTTAGCTGGGTTCGACTAGGCTGGGCTGGGTTGCTAAAAATCTGTCCACATGGAGGGCTCAGGGCAACCGGCAGGTCAGGCAGGTCAGGCAGGACAGGACAAAACAGAGTAGCTTTCTATGAAAAAAAAAAAAAAAAAAAAAAAAACTATAGAACTCTCCAGATGAAAAAGAAAACACATCCTGAGATAAACCAACTTATAAAGAGGAAAGGTTTCTTTTGGCCCACAGATTTGGAGATTTTCATCCATGGTTGGTTGGCTTCCTGCTTATAGGCCTCTGGCAGCACATCTTTGTGGGTGTATGTGGCAGATGAGGCTTCTCACCTTATGGTGACCCAGAAGAGAAAAAGAGACAGGAGGGATTGAGGTCCCAATATCCCCTTAAGGGCATGCCCCCAGGGACTAACTTCATCCTCTCAGTCCCCTCTTCCTGAAGGTTCTACCACTTCCCGGATAACACCACAGCCTGACGAGCACGCCTTGAAGGACCTCTGGGGACACACACAATTACGGCAGGCATATTATTTTCACCTCTTTTCTTCTCTCTCAGAATCATCTAAGTCATCATCCTAAATAACATTTCAAGTTTGGAAAACCATTCTTCCCTTCCTGTACACAGATAGGCCCTGCAAAATCCTCCAAAGGGGACTCACTAAACGCATATACCCTGCACTTTTCTTAATACAGCCTAGTAGGAAGAACTCACCCACTCCCGGATTGTTCTGGAAAATGTACAGCATGAGTCAACCTCACTGCATGAGTATTTCCAGATTCTGTCCCCCTTCCTGGGGCCATGAAACCTGACCCTGTACAATTTCAGGCTGGGCCCTTGGAGAACTTCATCGAAGGAGCTGTCCTGCTTTCTAACCCTTCCTGGGATTGCTGCAGAGTTGTCCCCAGCCCCCAGATCACTTGCTAAGTGAAGTGATAGTTTCCCAATTCATAAGTTCAGCTGGCTTGTGGGAACCAGGCAGAGGTGTGGCATGGGACCTGCTGAGCAGACAGAAAACCAGGAAAGCCACTTTCTGTTTCCCTCCTGAGGAGAACCACTTCCTCCTTCTTCCTCCATCCCTCCAGCCTTGTAGAATGAAACACGTGCTCCCCTGACCGCGCTCCTCTCACACCTTATTGCAGGAACTGGAGGGAAAAGCCCAGAGCATGGGAGAGGCCCGAGAGTGGCCCAGCAGCCATTGCAGCAGGCCAGGCTTTGTTCCCGCCTCCCTCACATCACCATCTTCTTACCACCCTCCTGGGAATTTCCTGAAGTCTCCCTGGTGTGCATTTCCTATTCTGCTCCCACTCTGGTGGACACAGTGGCATTATCACACAATCACACATACCAGATGCTTTCATTACAGATTTCCTGCTGGGTCTGAATTTCGAGGGTGCAGATATTGCTGCATTGGGAGACAAAGGAGACAAGAACAGGTTCCATGCCCCTGGGGGGAAATTCAGCATGGCCGAGAGTGAACCAGAAAGTTGGAGAGGCCACCTCCAGCTTGTGCACTTGGGGAACCACTGACCGGGGCCCCCTCTTTGCTCCTGCCTCTTTGACATTCTCTGCTGCAGGTACCTTAGTGTACAGAAGAGCTCGTTTGCAGCCCTTTTGTTTCTTCCAGGAGCCCTCACTGTCACCCTCAAATACAACATTTAGGCAGAAACAGTGAACCTCCAGTGCCAATTTCCTGGACTTGCTCCCCTGTTCATATATGGGCATCCATAAAGGGGGTCAAGTTCCACAGAGAGGATGGCCCCTAAGAGGGGCAGGACAGTGACGCAGGCTGTGATCTGGGACACCTGGAGCTGCCCAGGTCTTCCAGAAAGTGTTCCTGCGCCACGAGAGGGCGCCCCCTGCTGGCCTAGCCCCAGCAGAGCTGCTCCTACTACTCCGGGAAACACCACGTGGACAATTTCCCCAGCTGCCTGGTGCTTCCTCCCCTCGCTGAGCTTCTGGAAGACTAAGAAACGGTTCCAAGTGAAGTCACAGGGCTTGCCTTGGCTTTGCCTGTTTTTAAGGACGAACAAGAAGCTGCATCTCGTGCACACCTGGCCCCCAGCTTGGCGCTGGCAGATGCTCTGGAAAATGTTACATGGAAGAAGTGAACCAGTTCCAGCCCAGCCCTCCCGCCAGGCTGCACAGGGGGCCCATTCAAACACCCCTCCCTGAGCTTGGGGTCCCCTCCCTAAAGGGGGACGGCGGTGAAGACACCTATCTCACCCGCTGTTTCCAGGATGAAAGGAGGCCACTCCCTTGAGGGGATGGTGTAAAGTCTCCAGGGTGAGGCCAATGCCTGGATGGGAGGGTTGGCTGCTGGGTTTCAAATATGATCCAGAAATGGGTTTAGCGGCTAAAAGGCAGTCCTAATGGACCCCTGATATTCTTCTGCTCGTCGAGGAAGACATCTAAGTTGTAAGAATGATCTTTACCCCAATCCCCACCCCCAAATGGAACTTTCTTCCTGACCACAAATTAAAAGTCACACACACACACACACCACACACACACACACACGCACAGAGAGATGTTCTGAAAAAATAAGGAATAGTTCTAAGTAAAGGCAAAAAAAAATTTACTCTGAAATTTAGATGGTTCTTTTATGTCTTTAAGGTTTTTTTTTAAGTATGTGTGGCATTCCATACATGTATGGATTTGTCAGGATGAGCCCAATTACTATGTATAACTATAAAGCTCTAATTTAAATATATATATATATATATATATATATATATATATATATATCCTCTTTTTTTTCTAAATTGTTACATGGAAGAAGTGAACCAGTTCCAGCGCAGTGTGCAAAACAGGGCGCGGGGTGGGGGCTGGCTCCACCGAGGTGCCCCCCTGGCTTATTTACCCTTATTTACATGTGCAGCGAGCTCTCCCTGGCTGCCCGCCTGGGAGCCCTATTTTTAATTGTCTGACTCCCCGGCGCCCCTCTGACCCTTCCTGTCTCTTTCTGAGGATTTCCGGCCGTTGCTAGTTTGGGACCAAGAGCAGAAGCCCAGCCTTGGCACAGGGGACCCCCGCGGACGCCGCACTCAACCAGAGGCCCCCAATCGGGACCTCGCGGCCTCTTCCCGGAGATCCGCCCCGTCCACCAGGGCCCGTGCGGAGAGGAGGGGTCTGCCTGCCACTCGCCCCCTCCACGGCGCGGGTCGCCAGCTGCATCCCACGTGGACAAAGGGACAGGGAGGAGGACAGCAGGTGCATTGACATCCCGGGCTTTCTTCTCTAGTTGAGCTTCTGGAAGAATGAGGAATGGTTCCAAGTAAAGGCAAAGACTTTACCCTAAAATTTAGATGGATTCTTTTCAGTTTTTTGAGTTTGTTTTTTTTTTTTTTTTTAACAGCACCATTTCCTAGACAGAGCCATAAAATATAGACTTATAAATATTTTCCAAGACTGCCCTCTAGTGGAAATCTGCGGGCAGTAGCAGCTCTTACAAACAAGCTCGTCGGATTCCAAACTTTGAATAAAAATACGCAGAGTCTAGTGAGCCCTCCCTTCCCACGTGCCCTGCAACCACAGCGCGTTTCCCCCACCGGCCCAGAGAGCAGTCCTCTGCCTAGACTGGAAATGAAGGCTGCCTTAAGTCTTAAAAAGAAATTGCGTTTTACCTTTAGAACTGGAAAGCACCATGTTATCAGTATGATACTTTTTATTTGCAAGGGCAAGGAAGTGTATCCGATGGGACAGTGGAAGAGACCCGTGGGTGTATTCCTACCCGTGGGTGTATTCCTGCATCTGGGACAGGCCAAGCACTTTTATTTTGGCTAAGGAAGAAGCCAAGATTGCAAGAGCATCCAGCCCCAAAGGCCACACACACTGCTGGGTTTTCACCTTGGAGGATGTGGAACAATGAGTCATCTGTGCCTCTTCCTGCTCTTCCTGGCCAAGGTCAGCTTTCCCACTGGAACAGAGCAGCTTGGCCTGGTGCCCCAGCCGTCTGGAGCCTTTCAGTGAAGCAGAGCCCAGGGAGAGGGTGTGGTCCCCACCCTGCACCGCCCCAAGGGCCCGAGTTCAGGCGGTGAGACAGCCCTTATCCTCATCATGAAACCTCACCCACCCTGCTCAGCTTGGCATGAAGGGCACCAGGAGTGGAGGCCCGAGGAAATGTCCTATGCAAAGGCTCCCAGGCAGAATTCCATGGGGAGGAAACTGGAGTGGATTCTGACCAGGCTCATCCTTTTGATGAGCTTTCCAAAGATGATTCAATTTTATCTGTTTGGGCTGGTTCCGATACCTTGTAAACCTCCACTGCTACTGGCAGTCATAAAACAGCTGCCGTGCATGTTTGTATTCACTTGACAAATACATGTTTAGCAGCTACTCTCTACCAGGCACTGTTCCAGACTCCGATCAGCAAGACAGAGTAGGTATCTGATCTCATGGAAATTACAGTCTAGCAAGCAGACAGAGGATACACAAGTAAATGAATCTGGTCCAGGGCAATGAAGAAAACTGGCATTACAGTGAATAACAGGGGGATACCTATGTAGGTGAAGTATTCAATCAGGCCTCTCTATGAAGATCTCATTTAACCACCTACTGTGCGCCATGTGTGGGGTTGAGGGTACAGAGTTGAAGAAAACGCATTCATGCTTTCAGAGAATGCAGAGCCCAAAGGTGAAATAGTATTTTTATAGGATTTCAAACAGCTGAGCCTTAAGATCTATTGCTCACAACAAATCTGCCAAGTAAATCATATCGTCCCCATTTTATAGATGTGAAAACTGTGTTTAAGGAATGTGAAAGTACATACTAAAATGGTTATGTTCATCTACAGAGCCATCAGGTTTTGAATTAAGCGCTGTCTTACTCCCAAACATTTTATTTCTTGTTTTCCTAAGCCAGGTAACTTGGTAGAAATGAGGTGGGAGGGGACATACTCTGAAATTTCAACATCTCTGAGCCCAAAGGCTGTCTACAGGTGCACTTCCCTGTCTTGAGCCGGTTGATAGTACACTACTCCACCTGGTTCTCAACAAGTAGCTGAAGGGCCCTTGTTGGGGTGCAGAGCAAGCAAACTAACTTGATCTATCAAGTCCACACTCAAGGTCCCTCTTTAGCTTCCTTTCGTGATACATCTCTCAGCCAAGGGGACAAGTCTCCTGACTCCAGCAAAAGGACACTTTCTACTTATGCAAAACTCATCCCTGACCCTACCCTGAGCAGGAGCAAGAAGGAAGGAAAAGCCACCAGATGTGACCTTTGATTCTTCCTCAGCCACCAGTGGAGAAAGATAACAACCCACAGCAGGCTGTGTACAGACGGCAGCAGGATGGCTTGAGCCTCCTCGCACCCTAGAACCTTGTGGTCACATCCTTAAGCCCAGAGAAGCAAGGAGGATGATTGGATTAACTTCTTCAGTGACAGGGTTGTTGATTTGGTGGCAATCAAAAAACCTGGCTCTAGAGAGAAGAGGTTATCAGATCAGTAGTGTGCAGCCCAGATCCTCAGTCCCTGAGGACATAAAGGGTATTTTGGAGAAGGGGTGACAAGAAAGCGGTAAAGGAGAGGTCAGAGAGCAGGGCTTCCCTCCTATCCAAAGTAACAGTGCTTGGATTTGACTTCTGTAGTGGGCTTCCATGAACAGCAGATTCCTTTTGGAGAAAAGGCTTCCAATACTTGGAGAAGAGGGAAAGAATGGGTTGGGAGCTGGAGGAGTAATTACCCTTAGCTTAGGTGGCTCTAGAGATGGCTTTGAAATCAAATAATATTGCCACCTGCATGGGCTCAAGCCTCACTTCCCTGTGTACCCTCAACCGCCAGCGCGAACCCCGTCATGTGGTAGGTACTAATCAGGGTTTGCCTAAGGGACCCCAATTAGTTTGGGGTCCATTTAAGTCTTGACTTTAGGATTTGCTCAGTCTAAAGCTTCTCTTCTTACTCCTTTATTTCTCGATGTCCGGCTTCTCCAAGTCAGCGTTGACAGACACAGGGAAGGCTGGAGCTCAGCAAAGGATTTCCTCCAGGAGGGACCTGGAGAGTTCCTTTCTGGGCCATTTTCTGCAGTTGATGGCTGCACAGGTACAAGTTCTCCTTTCCCCCAACAAGAGCTGAGGGCATGGTGTGTGTCTACTCACACTGGAACAACCAGGGACCCATGTGTGCCTGACGGCATGGCACTTGGAAGCCAGAGAGGTGACTCTCCTCCACAGGTGTGTTGTATGGCCTAATTAATATTGTTTCCATTACAGAAAAGTTTCATCTATTATTTTTTCCTAGCAGAAATTGAATCTGTATTCAATTTCTATCTAGTACAGTGTCTGGCATATAATAGAAGTTAATTCAATTTCTACTCTGTGTTGGACGCTAGATTCTAGGGATATAGCAGAAAACAAACATAGAAGTCCTGCCCTTATGGAGTTTAAATTCATTAGAAGCCAAGCAGTGATTCTCAGGTTGGCTATACATAAGAATCACCCATATTTAAAATATGGATGTGGACTCCATTCTCACAACGTCTGATTTAGTTGGACTGGGCCCCTGATATCACAGTTTATATTGGGAGGGTGTGTAGTCAGATGAGGGAGTTTCTAAGGCTCTGTGGACAAGATTGTATTATTTCTAATTGTGCAAATGACCAATCTCCCTCCTGGCTCACTCACTGAAGTTGAATCTTTCCTCTGTGTATTAGTCAGTTTTCTATTACTATAACAAATACCTTGGATAAGGTAATTTTAAAAGAGAAAAGGTTTATTTTGGTTCACAGTTTTAGAGATTTCAGCCCATGGTTTGTTAGCCCCTTTGCTTTTGGACCAGTAGTGGGCAGCACAGCATGGCAGGAACATGTGGTGGGGCCAGCTTCTCATCTCCTTGCCACCAGGAAGCAAAGAGAGAGAGAGAAAGGGGCTGAGATTCCACTATTCCCATTGAGAGTTCTCCCCAAAGACCTAAGACCACCCACCAGGCCCCATCTCTAAAACTTTCCACCACATTCCACCAGCACCAAGCTTAGCACCAAACCTTTAACACATGGTCCTTGGGGGACTTTCAAATTCCAGACTACAGCATGGTAGGGCCAGGCTGAGGAGAGAAGGAGGGGAAGTATATTGCTTGTTTTTTGTTTTTTCTACAATTTCACTATGGCTTCATGTCTTACTTTTGTTGACTTCATTTCCCACATCAGGGGATTTTTCTTCTGAAAGTCAGACTTTGCCAATTGAGGTCAAGCAATCTGGACTTCAAAGATGTTCAGTCTCTGCCTTCAACCTCTCTGGGCTTCTAATCAGTTGTCTTTGACTTTTCGCCTTCTCATTTATTTCCTTGGCTTTGTTGCCTGATCAGTAGCTTCTTCGTTTTCTTTATGGTTCTGATAGATAACAGTGACCTGTGAGCAGGAATAAAGGACATTTCTCCTTCTAAGGCCTTCTGATATCACCCAGCATCTCTCTCTCTCTTTGATCCTCCTCCTCATTTTTTTTCTTTTCTTTTTCTGCAGTGCTGAGGATTGAACCCACGGCTTTGCAGATGCTAGGCCAGTGCTCTGCCACTGACCTAAGTCCTCAGCCTTTCTTCTTTTTTAAATTTTGAGACAGAATCTTGCTAAGTTGCTCAGGCTGGCCTTGAACTTGTGATCCTCCTGTCTCAGCTAAGCAGCTGGGATTACAAGACTGTGCCACTGCATAGGAACCCCCTCACCCCACTTTACACCCCCAGATCTATCCTTTATCCCACTCCAACTCTATTCTTCAAGCTGCTTCTAGACATTTCTACCATAATGCCCTTGGGCAGAGAGAAGGTGGCCTGTCATTAAGCTTCTGGGGGTAGAAATTGAACTTTCTGAAATTCACACCATTTTCACCTGTGTCTACCCGAGAAGCAGACACAATATCAACGAGCATTAAAGACAGGAAGAAAAAAAAGATTTTTTTGTTGTTTGTTTAATATAAAAAGGAGTTGATTTTCAGTCCCAGAATAGTCTGGGCAAGTAGGGACTCAGCTTAATCAGAGGGCTTGGGCTTACATATGCCCTACAAATAATAATAATAATAACATAATAGTACTAATGCTTGTGGTACATTTGGAGCTTGAAATGATCAGTGACATTTCCCCTGATGAGGTTAAACAGCCTGGCTCACGGGGCTGCACATTTGCATAATAAAGATCAGAAGTCACTGCCTTCTACATTTCTCTCAGCACCAGCCACCCGGTGTCCTTGATTCTGGGACACCACATCCTAATGTACTTCCATACGCGGTCCTGTGCAGTGATTCTAATCTTTGGCTTGCATGTGCAATGTCAGCTTTTTATTTTTTTTCCTGGTCTGGGAGAACAACAAATTATGTTTCTAAATGAGAAGGTGCTGTCTGTAATGGATAATATAATCTGAAAGCACAGAGGCAACATCTGTGACCCATGGTGCTAACCTAGCAAGCTCTAGTCTATTTTTCCAGCCTATCAGTTGATAGGAACGCATCACTTTAGATATAATAATTAATCATTAGTCAAAATGGATATCCCCAATGGTTCCTTGACTCTCAGACAACCCTGCCTTGCCTGTCTATAAATCAGGGAAATACATTCTTTAATATCCAATGGAATATATTTCCAGGCAGTCTCTCCCTTCTATAAAGAAACAAAACACTTTATGCTGAACATCTGTCATCAGCTGAGAGGGGAAGATGCTCCCAAGGTGCCATTTGAAGGAAAGAAAATGTGGAGCCCAGAGAAAAGGAGTAGTGAATTCAAGATGGTGGCTGTAAAGCACTGAGAAGCATCTTGCAGTGGTGAGCACTTAGCTGGCTAGAACGGTAATGGCAATCAGCCCCTTCCCCATGCAGGCCCTTGGGGCCCTCTCCCCTTTGTTCTGTCTCTTCCTTGTAGCTTCTGCTGGACTCTGTCCTAGCCTGGTAGGTCACACCCTAGCCTGGCCCATTTTTCTCCTTGGTTCTAGTCCCTCTCTGGATCCACAGGAATATTTATAACACCCAATGCGCTCCCAGAAAATAAATGAGCTGCCAAGAATGGTGGAAAGGAAAGTTGATTTGGGAGTCAAGATGGATGGAGGGAATCTGAGGATTACTCCAGACTAACTTGTTTGACTGTGACCTCTGGGGGCCAGGTTCATCAAAGAAGGTGTCCTTAGTGGTTCTCAGGCTGTGCCTGTTGAGGCCCCAAATTTCAGTGCCTCAGGGAAGATGAAAGGCAAAGAAGAGGAAGATGTCCCCCACTTCATCCCTGAATGTGGGAATGACTTAGGAAATGCCACTTCATCTGGAACCTGTAATTGCATCTCTTAGTTACTAGGCCAGTGGTTCCCAGAGAGGAGGTTTTGCCTCCAGGGGACATTTGGCAAAGTCTGGAGCCACTTTTGGTTGTTTTAAGTGGGGAGGAGGGAGATACTGGCATTACTGGGTGGAGGCCAGAGACGCTGCCAAACATCTTACAAAGCACAGACAATGACTCAACCCCAAATGTTGATTGTGTGGATGTTGAAAAACCCTGTACAAACTGTAAACTGAAGAAAACATGCTAACAGAGGAGCTTCTGATTGGGGAAGACACCCTGCAGCTTTTTTTTTTTTTTAGCCCTGGGTCATTACAAGGTTAAGTCTAATCTCCCCTCCTCCCTGGAGCCTTGGATCTGAGATCCAAGACCCAAGAGAGATGCCCATAGAACTTCTCAGTTTACCTCTAGGGAGAGAATTCACTTTGCCTGGTTCCCAAGCACCTGGAGCTGCTCAAGATGCTACCTTGTCAGCTTTACTCTACACAGAGAGCTGGTGAAAGTACCATGAATATTGAACTCCTTGTTCCCTCATTAACAAAGATTTATTATCTATGATCTTCGATTATTTATGGATTATGTACGGACCAGGAATGATACAAGGAACTATGAACTGAGATCTAACAGTGAATGAAACAAAGTCTGTGCAAGATCCAAGTCTGGGGGACTGGAAAGCAGAAAATAAAAACAAATAGCTACATGACTCAGTGGGTGATAACGGCTATCCATGCCCCCACAGCAGGGTAGGGGCTTTGGAGTGGGAAGAGGTGACGATGGTCTAGTGAGGCAGCATGGGAGCAGGGTTCTGAAGCCTTGTGAATGTCTGGGGGTAGAGTTCCAGACAACAACGACAGCGAGAGCCAAGGGATGAGTGGACCTCCTTGGGGTGTCCCTGGCCACCCAGAGACTGTGCTGGAGCCAGGAAAAATGGGTGATGTTGGAAGGCCACGTCTCCCAGGACCTGGTCATCCCCAGCAGATGTTGAACTCTTACCCTGAAAGAGATAGAAAGCCTTTAGAGAAGTCAGAAACAGTGTGACATAAACCAATTCATGCTTTTCATGGTTTTTGTTTTGTTTGTTTGTTGTTTTGCTTCTTAAAGCTCCAAAGGCCTTTGAAGACCGAAGTTGCCTTCCCTGGGACCAGGAGTCTCTAAATGTTGACATTTTCTTTTTGCATTTAAAGAACCTATGAACAGGGCTGGGGATGTGGCTCAAGCGGCAGCGCGCTCGCCTCGAATACGTGCGGCCCGGGTTCGATTCTCAGCACCACATACCAATAAAGATGTTGTGTCCGCCGAGAACTAAAAAATAAATATTAAAAAAAAAAAAAAAAAAAAAAAAAAAAAAGAACCTATGAACAGCCAAAACATTAGCATTCCTTTTATTACAGAGTTCCTCCTGATAGTCTAACCCAGAGATTGCTATGGCTGATTTTGCAAAATGCTTTGGAATATCTTAAGAAGAATGGAGCAGCGTTCAAGTTTAATAAGACGAATTAATGCAGACTCATCTCACTTGAATAAAAGAAATTTCTAGCTGTGCACTACTTGTAGAAGAGGGATAGATCAGAGTGAAATAAAAATTTTAAATTCTGCATTCCAGAAAGGCTGAAATCCATAATTAACACGGGAAGTTCAAGACAGAAAGAGGGTCTGACCATCATTTGTTAATTTATTCAGAAATTGCCAGCTCTTCCCAGACAACTTTTCAAACAAATCCTGACACTTGTTTAAATATTTGTTGACTTGATGACCTTTGTTTTGTTTTGGTTTGGTTGTTGTCATTATCGTTGTTAATTATTTTTTTAAAAATAAAACAAACATTGTAACAGCAAATAAATGTTGACAGCTTCAACTGTGAGTAACTCAACCAAGCTATGCCTAGGTGTTAAGTGGTGATTTACCAAAATTGTATCTGTGGGGAAAAATTCATTGGCAATATCAGAAATAGTCTCTGAATGTAGAAGGGTTAAGGCCCATTCTAATCCCTGTCCTGTGGTTATTAAATCAGTGCAATAGGTGTAAAAACATCTGCTTAAGATACAGAGTTTTCAGCAATTGTTTTTCCATTATTTTCCCTTAAATATGTGTTTAGTCTCAAACCCCTTTCCTTCAAGAAGAGTTTGGCTGAAGGATTCTATAGCTGTGCTTACAAAACAAACAAGCAAAAAGTTATTTTAAGATGTTGCATTTGAGTCCTTTGCCTCTTTTAAACTTTTAATGGCTTTGTGATTTTGTAACAGCCTCCAGATTCAGTTAACACTTCCTACTCACTCCCTTGGGGCTGCTCTTAAGCCAGGCTTCGGGGGACCTTGAAGAACACAGTGACAGAGGGGTTTGATGTGGCTGGACTGTGTGGCTGTGCTCCAGTTGACCTTGCCAAGACAGTTGAGTCAAAATGTCACAGCAAACATATCTGATACATGGCAGGAATTGTAGCCAGTGGCTACCATGGCAACTGGTTCCACACTACCCCTCAAGTTGCAGGAAAGTGGGGTGGGGTTGGGGCTGCACAAGGGTGGGAGTTGCCATAGCAAGGGAATGACAGTTGTCTGTGGTCACAGAATTCTCTCTAAATGGGCAAGATTTAAGGACAATATTGAAGCTGCAGGATGACATTAATAGCAATGGCATGTCAGATCCGTTAGCTATGGGTAGACAGCCAAGTGTGCAAGCATTTAATATTTACAACAACCAAAAGAATGATCTTGATTCCCTTTTCTCTGATGAGGAAGCCAAGGCTCAGAGGTCTACCTTGTCTTTCAGCAGAACGTCACTCTTTTGCCTGAGCCAGAACCCACCAGGAGAAGAGAAAAACCCTGAGCCTGGAATCAGAGAGTTCTCTCAACTGCTCTGATGCTCTTCAGGGGAGGCAACTGAGGGCATCTACCTGAGATAAACAGCTCCTCCTTCTACTCTCAGGTGAACCCCCAGAGCAGGTCAGGGTCTAACCAGAACTAGTGGTGAATTAAAGATAGTTGCAAATCCTTTGACAACTCACCTGTCAAAAATGTGAAATTGACTGATCTTCAATGGGGGCTGGTCCTGTGACTTGCTCTGACTGGCAGAGAGAAGCAGAAGTGAAACCAAGGTGAGGTCCCAAGAGATCTGCAGTTTCGGGTTATATGTTCTTGGAACTCTCCCTCTGCAGGCAGCATGGTGTAAGAAGCCACAAAAAAAAAAAAAAAAAAAAAAAAAAAGAGCCAGATGGCTTCCCATTTTCAACAACAAGCCCAGCCAACAGCCAACACCACCTGCCAGCCAGGTAAGCCATATCCAGATGTCCCAACCCCTCAGCAACTCAAGGAGCCTCAGAAAGGCCCAGCTGAGCCCAGGTAACTCCAGAATCAGGAAGGAGAAAAAATTTGGTGGTAGAGATTGTTTTAAACCACTAAGTTTTAGGAAAATTTGTTCTACATCCATAGCTAACAGTTTAACATAAGAAAATTGCCCCTTGGACCTGAAGCTCTTGAAGGTGATGTGGCTGGATGAGAGCAATGACTAATGAGCTCCGTATTTGCTTCTTGGGAGGAAGGTGGTCTTTTAGGAGGGTTGGGTATAAAGGAGGGCTATCTGTGCCCCCATTGTGGGACAGCACATGTGGGTTCTTTCCATAGCCTTCTTAGAACATGTTCATTCATGAACACACAGATTACCAACCAGTGCCTCAGGATTGAAGCTGGGGACAGAGTTGCCCAGTCCAGGGTGCAGAAGGAGCTATGCCCAATGAGCTAAAGTAGGCTGTTGAGATAGCTGGAGCTGTGATTTCGTACACTCTCAGTCTTTTTAAGGAAATGTTTTTTGTTGTTGAATTGGGGTGTCATGAATGCCTTGCTGTCCTTGGAAAGTTACTGAATTTATTACTTATTAAATTATTGTGACGACCAAATGTGAAAAACCTACGCTAATTTACCAGTATCCTACCTCTCTGAAATAGGTGCAAGATAACTAAATATCCTTTCCGAATTTCTGGTGGTGTTTGTTTCCATATTAAAATGCACGATGACTTGTAATGGCGTTCTCTCAGGAGAGGCCCTTAATTCAACTAATGTATTAGTTGAACGTGTTTAAGAATTCTAGTCAACCCTAATGTCTTGACACTATTTAGATCCCTGGAACCATTCTAAGTCAAAGTGAATTTCATAAAGAGAGGAGATCAGATGGACCGTGTCCGTCCATGAAGGTTTCTTTCTGACATCCCCTGAGAGAAAAGGTAACAGCTGTTCTTCAAACTCTGCTGGTAATTTTTTTTTTTTTTCCAGCCTCACCTTTGGCAAAGGCAAGATGTCTGACACTTGTGGAGAAACACAAGTCTTTCCACCAAGTGTGAATGGTTGGGAAGTCCCAGATCCATTTACATCTGATAGGGAGGCTCCTGCCCTGCTCTGGGGCTTATGTTTTCCCAAAGATGTATTCATCCAGACTCTCTAAACGGTCTTGCTTTGGATTAATTTCTATGGCAGATTTGCCAGATTGCTGAGTTTTAGCAGACCAAATATACTCCCATTGACCTAAGCAACTGAACAGAGTTCCAACTTGGTTTTTTGAGCCCCAGTTTCAAAAAGTAAACTTCTAGGGTGGTTTAGAGAGGAAAGAGAGGGCTGCAGTTCTTTTTTATTGCAAAAGCCACAAACCCAACATTACTTCTTTTCAAAGAGTTAGAGGAGATGAGGCTGAGACACTGAGGAGGGACAGAATTTCTATTCCAGCGGGTTCCTCAAGGCAGCGGAGGAAGCTTGATGGCCACAGGAGTCTAGTTAATGAGCAGGTTATACAATATTCATTGTGTCGAGTTTAACTCTTCAAACAGAACGTCTAATTGCAAAAAGGAAAAAAAAGAAGCTAAATTACAGATGTTAAGACAACAAAGCTGGGCGAGAACTCCCTCTGTTGATCAGCCGGGCCTCTCGCTGCCTCCTCCACTGGCTGCGTGCTGACAAAGGCGCCATGAATCCCCATCCTCATCAGGAATTCTCATTAGTCCTGTTTGGACTGAGCCGCTCTGCAGAGTGTCAGGAGGCCACTGAGAGCCCAGAGTCCTTTCAGAGGACTGCTTTCCTGCTACCCTCAGAAGGAGAGATCCTGTTGTATTCCGCTTGAACCAAAACAAACCTGTTCTCCCCAATCTTCCTGACGTGAACAGTCTCCCCACCGTCGCTCCTGGCGATGGCATCCGCGGCTGGCTCACTGAAGGACACTTCTGTTCGCTTGTGGCAATGCTGAGCATGCAGGTAGCAAAGGCCAGCCACCAGGGCCATGCCCAGGGTGGCTGACAGACAGAGTAAGGTGCCCAACTGCGGCGTGCTGAGCTGGATCCCCAAAGGGGCACTGGCACCCTCCTGCCCTACTGCAGGCCTCACAGTCTTGCTAGGGTGTCCCACACCACCTTCTCCCTCCCCTGTCCCCATTCTGGAATCCCTGTACTCTGACTCAGGTACAAATTTGGCAGAGGGCCTTGATGCCTGGCCACCAGCCACTTGACGCTGGGAAGCACTAGAGATGTGAAAGTCAGGGGTTGTGTTGGATGCCCCCACTCCACTCCCAGTGGACGCTTCAGAAGACCAGAGACTTCGGGGCTCAGTAAGGTGGCCAGTGTACAGAGCAAGCCTCACTGGTGACCTATGAGAGGCTGTCATCTCATCCTAGAAAAGAAAAGATAAGCTAAAGGAGCTGATCTTCCCCCCAATTTGCCAATAAACTTTACCACTAATTTGTGTTCCTTTTAGGCCCAACCTCTTGCCTATTCCTAAAAGAGCTGAAAGTAAAATGCCCAAGTAGATAACTATGCATTTGTTATCAGCGGGGACAGAGCAGCTAATGGAAACCCCACTCAGAGTGTGGAGGCCAGTTACTAGAACAAGCTTAGGATCCTTTAAGAGGCTTCCAAGCCCACAGGGGACCTGCATCGTTCCTGGTGCTGAAGGCTTTGAGTATGTTTTTTGATGGCAGGACCCATGCAGGAGGGACTGTTAATCTTGCTGAAGGTTCTAATAAATTCAAGCAAGAATATTATACTATGTTTTATTTTGTGTTCCTTCTAAGGCTTCAAAGGAAGAGTAAATCAGGGGGCATGTATATTTTATATTGCCCATTGATCTACCCTCTGAGCCATCCATGGTGTTTCCAGGCTCGTGTTATGAAGGAGAAGTGGAGGGGGAGAGAAAAGAAATTATTAACCACAGCTAAGTGGGCAAACAAATCTCTAAAACCATCCATTTCTACAATTGCTGATAACTTCAGAGATACTGCATAGAAAGCAATGGCTGGTATTGATCAGTACCAAGACACTTCGTATATATCATATCCTTGCCTTCTCTCTTCAGCTGCTAGTCTCATAGCTCTGTTTTCCTGGAACTTCCCACTCAGGGATCAAAATACCAACCTTGACCTCCACTCACCATTCAAGCTCTTACCTGTTCATCCCTATCCAAGGGCAGGCACGTTTCCAAGGAATGAAAGCTTGGATCATCCTGAGTCCTAAAGGGAAGAATGGGAGGGCTGAGAAGGGTCATTAAGTATTTGGATGAAAAAGTAGTATCTCCTACCATGTTTTAAATGCTGATGGCTTCAGATTTTCCTGGAATAACTCCTGAGTTTGGGACGAGAAGACAGAAGGAAAAGTGAGGGGTGGGTGAGTGAGGATAGTAGTAAAGAACTCACCAGGAACTATAACTTATCATTTTACATAATATTTATATATCATACCATAAATATATTTAAACACTAAATGATTTCATTTTACTTATAGCAGCCTCTCAGAGACCTCACCCGTCCAAGAAAGGAGGTTTCCCTGGGTGATTATCATACCCAACTCTTCTGACCAGTAGCCTTGCTATGATAAGGGTGTTTTTGTGCACTTATAAATAAATATGGCTGAGATTTTTTTTTCATCAGATTCCAAGTGCCACAATATTTAGCTTCATCTCACCACCTGTACCAAATGACCCATGTGTTATGGTTTGGATAGGAGGCATCCCCCAATAAGCTCATGTTAGATGATGCAGGAATGTCCAGAGGTAACATGATTAGACTTTGAGAGCTGTAACCTAATCCTACATTAATCCTTGAATGGACTACCTGGGTAGCAATGATTGGCCCCTCTTCCCTTCCTGGCTGTCATAAGCTCAGCACTCTCCTTTGCCATGCCCTTCCACCATGGTACTCTGCCTAGAGCAATGGAATCTGCCGACCATGGACTAAACCTCATAAATCATGAACCTAGAACAAACTTTTCCTCCTCTAAGTTGTTCTGGTCAAGTATTTTGGTCACAAAGATGAAAAGCTGATTAACGCACAACTCCATCACCCATTACCTATGGTGGGTGCTCAGGCTGGAAGCAAAGCCCCCTGAGGAGAACTTCTTGAGGGCCCCAAGCCGCTCCAGCCTATGGAAATCCAGGGATGGTTCTAGGATTCGATTGCTGTCTCCCCTGGGTTGCTGGCCATGGCTGCTTGCAGTAGCTATACGTGACGGTGATTGGGACAGAGTCTCTGTGTCCCCAGGCAACTCTGTCACCCCGATACTAGCAGGGACAGGATGTGAATTGTCCTCTTCTGAAGCTCCTGTAAAAACAACAGCAACATCTCTGTGCCATCGCTAAAGTGTGATGGGGCCCTGGGAGCTGAGCCCAGGCCTGAAGACGGTGAGAGCATTTTCCCCATATTGATTTGTACAAATGTCTACAAAAACAGGGCAGATAGTGGATACTCTAATGTGCCTTAAGAATGGTCATTAAATGTGAGGCACTCAAAAATGTCAACAGGAAGATGATCTGCTCAGTAACATAACCTCCTAACCACGTAGCGAAGCACTGATTTCTCACATCTCTTTAGGGAGGAAGTCACTGGCTCTTCTGGACTTGTATGTTCTTAATTGCCATCACACAGGGAATAGAGAAGCCACTGGAACACTGTATTTTTATTTTCACCTCTGCCAGAAACTCTAGCTAGAAGAAAAGTAGAATCCACAAATCAGATGTCTTAAAACCCTAGATCTTTTGCCATGTGTCTTTTGCCATATATTATTAACACTCTAAATCCCCCGGTGATGATAGTGACTTGAGTGTCTGTTATGGGCAGAGGCGAGACCCATGCACTCCACTGCCCTCCACCAGCTGATTCCTCATCTGTGACAGGCTAACACAGGGCTCAGAGCATTAGAAATATCTGCAAACAGGGCAGCAAGCAAGCAAGGGCTCCTTCTGGAGTCAGATTATGATCTGGGCTCCTTGCTCCTCTCTGCCAACTCCTAGCTTTGGGCAAGTCTTCCCAGAGCATTAGTTTATTTGCATAATGGGGCCAATAACAGAACCCCTAGTGCAGAACTGTTGAGGGAGGACATAAAATAACTGAAGCGCTGTGGTTGGCACACAAGCAGCACTGAGTAAGGGGTAACCACAGTTATGGTTTAGATGACAGGGTTGGCGTTGACCAAAACAGTATTGGCAGAGTTCATCTGGCCAGTATTTGGTGCCCCTTTTTTTCCGATGTTTTCATCATTCAAAAACACTGAGGAGAAGAACAAAGTAGTATAACCCAGGCACATACAGCAACGGACAGTTTGGAATTCCTGCCTGAACTCAAATTGCACTCAGATGTGGTGGACAGACCCAATGCATGCTGGGAGTTTTTCTGGTGTCTGGGCATGGAGAACTGAGGCAGATTCATGATCATTGTCCCTGAACTCAAAATCTAGGAGGTGAGACTCTACATGCTCAACTTATGAAGTATAAATGTGAAGAGGACTTCAATTCCAGAGCTAGGGAAGCAATTACTTTTGCTGTTATGGTCTGAAGTGTGTTCCCCCAAACTCATGTGTTGAAACCTAACCTCAATGTAGTAGAGGGCCTTGAAGAAGGCGATTAGCTCATGAAGGCAGTACCCTCGTGAATGGAATTAGTGCCCTTACAAAGAGGCCTGGGGGGCTTTGTTTACCCCTTCCATCATGTGAGGCACATAGAAGGCGCCATCTATAAGGCTTGATCCCTCACCAGACACTGAACCTGCTGGTACCTTGATCTTGAACTTCTAGCCTCCAGAATTGTGAGCAGTGAATTTCTGTTGTTTAGAAATAACTCAGTCAAAGATATCTTCTGACAGCCACCTACATGGAGAAAGACACTAGCCTACCAAGAAGTATGAGAAAAACTTCTGTCAAAGAGGTAAGAGATGGGGCTGGGGATGTGGCTCATGCAGTAGCGCACTCGCCTGGCATGCGTGCGGCCCGGGTTTGATCCTCAGCACCACATACAAACAAAGATGTTGTGTCCGCCGAAAACTGAAAAATAAATATTGAAATTCTCTCTCTCTCTCTCTCTCTCTCTCTCTCTCTCTCTCTCTCTCTCCCCCCCTCTAAAAAAAGATTTATTAAAAAAATAAATAAAAATAAAAAGAGATAAGAGATGAGCTGTGTCCTGCTAGCAATGTAGATCATCATGAGGAACCGCCCATGTTGAGGGAATCTCAGAGAGAAAGCTTGAAGTAGAAGAGTAAATCATCCCCAGGGGTGCAGTGGGACCCCAAAATGTCCTGAGGGTCTGTGGCAAATATGTTTGAGAAACACAATGTACTATTTTTCCAATTTCAACAAGTCTTCATTGACATATAACTACTGAAGTCTTCTTACGCTTCCTCCTGATGTCTCTCTTTTATTCACATCCGTATTAAAACAAACATGTTCGTGCTTGGGGCTGGATGCAGCATTTTCCTGTTTTATAAAATAAAACATGAGACTTCCGCCATGTTGGGTCTGCAGGGTGTTTCCTGGGCCACCTCTCAGACCCTGAGTTCTTCACTCTGCTTTCTAGAGTGTGTTGGCAGAAAACTGGAAGAGCTGTTCTGGGGCAAGAGTAGAAAACAAAGTTTTGGGGACAGGGACAGAAAAGGGAGGGTGGCCCTTGATTGTCCCTGTGCCTGGGTCAGCTACCCTGAGCACAGGCAGGGATTTGGTTGGAGTTTGACTTTTTAATGTATCAACTAAGAATTTTAAGGAAAGAATCAAGAACAAAGGAAACTGGGATTGAATGGGTTAAGGATGGAAACTTCTGTGGAGGTGATTGGGTGTTTTCATGAGAGCGTCTGCTCAGCACCCTTAACTAGAAATAGATAATGAGAAGCGGCTCCATGTCACAGGATGCCAGGGAGGTCAGGCCTTCTCTGGCTGGTTAGGGGATTTTGGTCATTTGTTTTGTTTTGTTTCTTTTTTTTTTTTTCAGAAGTTCATGGGCCAATAAAATCATGAGGATAAAATCATGCCATAAACCAGGGGAAAAGTTGATTCCTATTGAAACAGTCTCTTATTCTTCATTCTGTTCTCCAACCCAGGCTGCAAAGAGCCATCTGCCTACCATGGAAAGTAACAATAAAAACTGGATGAGGTTTTACAAAGAAAGAAAGAAAGAAAGAAAGAAAAATAGCTCATTTCTTCTTGGTGCTCCCTGCGTAGCTTCAGGGGACTAAGGCAGTCCTATGCGGACCAGCAAAGATGAAGGTAGAAGGGTCTTGTCATCTTTTGGTTTTGCAATGCAGCCCTAACTGTCCCCCACACACCAGGGTTTATCTAAATTTGTTGGGTTGAGCCAGAGGAAGTGTGTTTGCTGCAACCAATGAAGCAACCACGAGCAGCACCCCCTCTCACCACCCAGTTATCGCGTTTCATTCCTGGGATGTGCTGCAGCCGCGAGAGGCAGGTGTTTATTGCTTGTTTTGCAGGGACAGGAAACTGGCAGTAGTCACTTGTAAGTGAAAATAGATCACTGTCAATAACGATGGCAACCAGATTGTAAGCACAGTGGTCAGCTGTACCTGGGACTGTCCCTTCAGAGTCATCCAGCCTTCGCCCAGGGGTTGGCACCAGCGTCCCCAGCACAGCGTGGTGGTGGTCATCAGAGAGGGCTCTGCTACGTGTCTGTTGTGACACAACAGCTGATTCAATCCTTGCCCAGTAAACAAAATACGACTGGACTACTGATAAACTGTGGGAAAAGAGCAGAGTGAGTCATGGATTTAGTTTCCCCTAAATCATACCCTGGTCCATCCAAATAGCAAGTTGTCAACATGCTGGACACTAAACCTCAATGATTAGAAGAACTCAAGAGAGATTGTTTTATTTCTTTTTGAGTGACTTCATTGTTGGATAAAACAAAAACTCAAGAGTTGCAAGTAGTTAGACTAGGAGAGGATAGATACAATTGACAACCCTTCCTAATAAATATAGGCATCAAAAATCTCTTTTGGGGGCTGGTAAATCTCTGGCTGAGCAGTTATGAAGCACAGGGGAAAGAGTTCGTTTTGACTAACAGGTGTCTTCTTGAATTGTTTAGACCCAAGTAAAAGGTTGCTTCTTCAGCTTTATTTTTAACCCTCACTGAGATACTACCAATGACATCATTAATTTTTCAAAATTCTGTGGTACACTGGTATGATTCTATTGTAATTGTAGATTCTATTGAAGGTTAGAGAGAAATCATTACTATTCAAAATAGCATTTGGAACCCACAATGCCTTTCTTCAGTGCAAATCACTTTCACAAACGTTATGCCATTTATTTATCCTTCCAAATTTTCAGGGAGGTAGGTATTCTTGGCGAGTATCATTTTTCCCACTTTACGTTTTCCAAGGGCAGTCACAGCAGGACCCTGTGACTCATGCAGCTGAGGTCTCCCAGAGAGAGAAGGAACAACTGGGAGTCCTGGATCAGGCCTCGGTCACCAGTGCGTGGCAGGGATTCCAGGAGGGGAGAGTCCACGGTGACTGGGAACGACTTCTGACCCAGTGACGGGGCTCCTTTTCCTGTCACATGGAGGCAACAGCCTTTAAACCACTTCCTGTGAGCACAGGGCAACTGTGGTGGTGAACCCCAGAATAAGAACGGAGGGGCTTTGAGAGGGAAAAGCCACTGGAGAGATTGAGGGAGTTCATGCGGCAGAATCCCCTGCCCCAGATAAGAACTGAAGCCAGGACAGAGGCTGTTACACTCAGCATCCTGCAGGCCCCTTCCTGACCACATGGCAGCCCTGTGAGGGCGCAGTGTTCTCTTCCTGCTGTCCTGGCCTCCAGGAAGGGATGGAGGAGGGACAGCACGGGGTGGACCATGACCCTTGTCTCTGGCTCCCAGGGCAGAGGGCAAACATGGTGGAGAGGCCTCCACCCTTGGGTGCAGTCTCCCTTCTGTATTTCCAAGGGTGTGGGGGGAAGAAACTCAGGGACACACTCCCCTTACCCAAAGGATGAAAAATTCTCTCTTGGTAAATGGCAGAATCTCAAAGGAATGATAAAACAAGTATTTCATTTGGAGGAATGAAGATAAGATATGAAGCTTGCTCTTACCGGAACTGCCCTAAGTACTCTGCATGCATGGCTTTTCCTCCTTACACAACCCCAGGAGGTGGATGGTATAATTAGGATGCCCTCCATTGATTTTATTAATTAATTTTCATTTTATTTATTTATTTACCTGTGACATTGCCCAGACAGGACACAAGCCGTCCTGTGCCTCAGCCCCCAGGGTACCAGGACTAAGGCATGTGCCGCCACACCAGGCTCATTCTGCCCATTTGGTAGAGAACATGCCAAGGCACAGAGACTGCAGTGGCTCTCCTTGATCCAGGGAAGTGTCCATTTGTCCATCTGCCTCTGTCTCTCTCTGTCTCTCCTCTCCTATCACCAGCTCTTTTGTCTTCTAGTCAGAATTTCCTGGAGAGAAATTCTGGAAGAGGTTGGCTAAGGTTCACCTGCAGCTCCGGGGAGGGAAAGAACACGCCCCAGGACTGTGGATAATGGCGGAGATCTGAGGCCAAAGCCCTGTTTAGTGGCCCTCTGCATAGGATGTCTGGATTAGGTAGCCGCAGGAACCCTGTCCTTGTTCTAAGGTGGCTACATATGGCAAAGGGGACCGAGGATATGAAAGACTCCCCGCCCTGTCCTCAAAGTGAACTCAGAGACCAAGAAACAGCACCTCCCTGACTTACAGGAACCTGATGTCCCCCACAGGCTCAGCAGGGGCCTTCCACACGAAGGAGAGGTTTCTCTTCGGGGACTTGTCAGAGTGGGTGACTGCGTCCGCCTCTTCAAAGCAAGTGATCAGTTTGGAGCGAGGAGGAATGAGGACAAAAGTGCCAGCCATCTGATGATCAGACACCCTCCGAGCCTGCAGCAGGAACCCCATGAAATCCAGACTGCTCCTCACGGTCACTGCCACAGAGAACACTCGGCTCAGCTCCCATAGTGGGTGATGGGGGTGTTTTCAAAGCTAAGAGTGGAAGACCTGTCACCTCTCCCAGAAAGTGAGCAAACTATTAGGAGGAAAAACAGTCCAAGTTTCACACCAAAATAAAGTCTGTTTGGACCAAAGGTATGTAAAAATTAAATTAAAAACTAGAAACATTTCTTTTTACACATCAGAAATAAGTACACCTCTCTAAGCAAAACCCATTTGCCAAAAGGAAAAGATGAGTAAAGTTTACTATATTTAAAAAAATATGGATGGAGATGAAATAAAAATACAGATAATAAACTAAGTCTTTATAACATTTAAAACAGACAATGGCATAGAATTAAGGTGAATCAGTACATAGATGATCCCTCCCAAAATAACAAAAGGACACTAATAGAAAATAAAACAAACTGGGTCATAATTTTAAAAGCAGTTGTAAATGAGTCACTATTTTGTATCTATCATATTAGCAAATATTAAAATATGAACATGACTAGTATTGGTAGCACTGTGGAAAGATGAGGATATTCATTCTCTTGTATTGGACTTAAAAACTGTGTATCATCTTCTGTATTTAAAACACAATTCCTATGATATATCCTACAACATCGATGGACCCTGAAAACATAATAAGGGCAATAAGTCAGATGCAAAATGACATATGAATCCATGTAGGCAAGATACCTAGAGTAAACAAACCATTAGAAAGAGGTGAGCAGGGGCTGTGTGTGGCAGGAGGGTACATATAGCACATGCTATAAAACTGAGCTACACACACCCTCATCCCTGTATTTTATTTTTAATTTTTTTTCATATTTTTATTGGTGCATTATAGTTGTGTATAATGGTGGAATTCATTACCACATATTTATGCATGCACACAATATAACCATATAATTTGGCCAATATCATTCCCTACTGAATTTTATTTTTAAAGATTTTTATCATATATATTTAAGGTATATAACATGATGTTTTGATGCACATTGCAAAATGGTGACCATAAGTCAAGCAAATCAACACACCTATAATCTCACAAGTGTTAACTGATGGGTGAGTTTTAGTTTTAAATAATGAGAATAATTATATTTTTCACAACCAATATAATATTGGGGTACCATATTTCCATCTATGATAACATATATTTATCTTATGATAAGGACAAGATCACGTTTTATAATAACATTACTTTGTTCTCTTTTCAAGATTGCTACCAATACAGAGATTCATTATCCTGTGGTTTCCATGACACAAAAATTTCATGCTTAGTTTTGGCCACATAATTGCTTCTTAGGAATTAGCCAAACTTCAGTTCAAGAGGTTCCTGCCTGGGGTAAACACAACTGGGAGGACCCCCCAGGGCTCCGGGGCTCCTAGAGTGTCTCCGATGCTCCCATACCTACCTGGAATCTTGTCCCCTGGTGAGTAGGACCTGCTGCTGTGGATGGTGAGGTGGTGGGAGCTGGAGCGCTGGGGCTGGGCTTGGATGTGTCTGGGCTGCATATCCCCACACGCCACAGCACCAGCCCCATGGGAGAAGGCAGATGAGCAGGAAGTCAGGAAGAGGGAGGCACAAGCCCAGCCTGCAAAGGTAGCTGGGACCTTCATCCTGCCCTTCCCTATTTAGTGACAAACAAGGGCTTTAGTCCAAATGCTATTTAAGAAAATGATACAAGTCTCTTTGAATGTGACTGACCTGAATCCCTCACTCCCTTTGTACCTGGGATGCTTTTAGTGCTGCCTCCTCAAGGTCAAAATCAAACAGACATGCCAGGCTACAGGAAATGTTTCATTTCCAAACACTTAAAAAAAACCACTTTTCTTCTTGTAACTTTGTCATAAGACCAAATTGCCGTTTTTTAGAAAAAAAAAAAAGCATTGATTATTAAGTCAAAGAAATAATACCTGAAAACGTTTGGATCCTGAAGTGAACTACTTGCAAGCTGTCTATATCCAGGGGCTGGGTGGGGGTACTAAGTTATTGTTGAGGCAGACCCCCCCACAACGTTCCAATAAGGGCAAGCGAATGACAGACATATGGGGACTTGAATTAGCGTCTTACCTCTACAATCACAAACTACAGAATTAAATGCTACAAAATTTCTACCAAATATCAATTATTTAGAAGCAGTTAAGTTTGCAATGCTTTGATGATTCCCTTTCCCTTTCTCCTGTCCTTTTTTCAGTTATTTCACTACTTTCAGCAAAGAAGATGAGCCGAGAGATCACACCCAAGATGACTCATCCTGTACCTGGTTTAATACGTCTGCAAAGCCTTTGACTCAGGGGTAGAACACAATGATGGGATTTGACAGCACCAATACAGTAAATTTCATTTTTGTTTACTACCTCAGATGCCCACCCATAGAAAGAATGAGAAGTATACAATATAAAGAAGTTACACCTAAAACTAAGGTTAAAGAGAGCAAAGCAGGCAGATAAGAGCTCTCTGAATAAATATTCAGGACTTTGGGGTATTTTTAAAAATAGTTCTATGTTCTTATTTTTTGATAGTGTTATACCTAGGTATTTTAAAGTTTAATACTTTGATCTGTGGGACAACGGAAGTCAAAGTCTTCCCCTTTAAAAAGTTGGTTTTTGAAAGGTAAAAATAAAATCCCCCAAATTTAGTGAAACTAGCTATAAAAACAGTAGGACAATCCACACAACCCAAAGGCGAGGTCACCCGTCTTACCCTCCCACAACCATCACCGCCAGCACCAGCCACAGAGAGAGGGGAATATGATCTAACAGGTCCCTAGGCTTGTCTCAAGAGTCCTTCAGACAAGGTCTTTCTCTTCTGGATTTGTTTTCCAAGGGGCACAGGTTAAAACCCTGTCCCATGCAGCGCCATGTTTGCTGCTTCCTCTAACGGGGAGAGAATGACCATGAGCTGAGAAGCACAATCTCAGCAGAGGCTTCCCAGGCCCTGTTCTCTCACAGGGGTCCCTAGAAAGTGCCCCTGACCCCTTGTTGGTGGCACAAGGTGGTGTCCCTCCCAAAGGCAGATCAAACACGGAGGCTAGAGAGGAAGGGAATGAGTATGACATCCCTTCCACAGCCACAGTCACAAATCTCACCCTTCCCAACCTCAGCTAGTGGGGTCTTCTTTCCTACCAGCACCTTATCTATCTGAACCCCCCAAAACCATCCACTTACCTTGGGAGACGCTTTCCTTCAGGCTTGATGGAGCAGTTTCCCCCCTGAGTTGCAAAGTCACACTCTTTAAACAAAAGTCCTTTCTTCTCCTTCAACCATGTCTCTAATGAGGAGGGTAACAGCTGTTACCACTAATCCTCAGCATCTACAGGAAGCATCCCTCAGGGTCCAAATTCAGCCTAAATCATATTAGTTGTCCCTAAAGCCATGATCTCACACACAGTTTCCAACCACATCTTCGTTCAAGCCTGTGTGAAAAACTAGAAAAATCTGGGACTGGTTTTGTACATGACAGGCATCCATATCCTGGGATGAAGCCGGATGTCTCCAACTTGGACTCCTTGCCAAGGGGAAGATGCTTGATTCAAACACTTCTTAGCATTCTCTGCTTCTCCAGTCAATATGGGCTGAAGAAATTAGCCACGGTGAAGTGGGATTGACACCCCAGAGCAGTGTTTGGTATTAAAAAAAAAAAATCACATAGTACATTCTTTCCCATATTGATGGCACTGAAGTTGGATTTCACAAACTTGCTGTGCATTTAAAAATCACACAGAACTTTTGATAATAGCACACATCCTATAGGTGGCTTTTAAAGTGGGGTCCTGAGAGTACAATACCAGCATCACCTGAAAACTTGCAAAGGTGACAATGGGAATAAAGAAAGTAGAATGGACTAAGGAGATCATTTGTAGGCAGACTTAGTGGGGTTTGGTAGCTGACTAAACGCAGAGAGCCCAAAAGGTAATTCTAGAATTGATGGTGCAGAGAGATATGAGCTGGGGACTCCAGAAAAAGCAATGGTCTGATCACTAAGCCTAGTCTCTACATCAGAAAATTTGAGACTATCTATCCTACAAACACTAAGGGAAGTTGACCTTCCTTGGCCTAGGACTCCAATATCCACCCCCAGCCCCACTGAATTCCAACCAAATTTGCTTTCTCTGAGCCTCTGTCGTAGGAGGATGGAGGGAATCTCAGTCTCCCATTGAGTCATGAGAAAATCTGGAAGACTTAAACTATTAGGCTGAGGGTCTTCCATTACTGATATTCACCTACTTTTCCAAGCTCATTTGGCCTCTTGGAGGCTGTTAATTCAACAGCTTCCATGCAAAAGAGGGGCTCAAATCTGTAGCAATGCAGAAGATTCCCCTGTGAGGTCCCCTACTGCGCTCCTCTGAGCACCTCACCCTGCTGCTGGCGGAGCGTGGCTAACCTCTTCTCCACTCCCTTCTGCTCCAAATGTCCCCCCACCCTCCTTCCTCCTCAGCATACCCCCTTCCCTCTGGTCAACTGGAATAATTTACCTCTGAAACCTACCAACCCCTCTGCTTTGGCCTTAAAGCACAACTCCCCTGAGGTTGGGGTTCTCAAAGGCCCAACTACTAGTTTAGAAAGGGGTGCAAAGATTCAAGAAAGCAGACCTAAAACGCTGAATATGTCACCCCGCCATTCACTCAGTTGACATTTCTGGTTAGAAACCAGGAGGACCTCTTCTACTAGACACGGCCCTTACTGCCTGTCACATCACAGCCTTCACTGAGCTGGCAGCAGATGGGGACAATACCTGGTCCCAGGGGAAGGCACTTTTGAGCAGAGTTGAACCAGACACTCCTTCTGGGAATCTGACGGAGAAAACAGAAGGGAACTTTACATGAGCACTGCTCAAAAGAAATATAATGCAAGTCACGTGTTAAAATTTCCTAGTAACACTTTGGGGAGGGAAAAAAAGTAAGAAGTGAAAAAAGAAAAAAAAAGACTAAAACAAATGATGTTTATTTTAGGATATTTATTTAAATCAACATGTTAAAAATATTATCACTTCATATGCAATCAGCATAAAAAATGTGAGACATTTTGCATTCTTGTTTCCATAGTAAGTCTTTGATAGCCAGTGTAGATTTTGCACTCATAGCACATCTCAATTTGGGCGAGCCACATCTAGGTGCTCAGGGGCCACCCATGAGGCCGTTACCCAAATGGGAAGTGCAGGTCTGTACCAGGAGAGGGGGCGAGCAAAGCCGTCACGATGTGGGGTTGGGTCTGACATGTGGTACCATGTGCAAGGTTCTGAAGGGGAGACAGTGTGGTTGGGAGGATCCCATTGTAACTAAACATAACGGCACATTTATTCAGGGCTTGTGTAGGACCAGCACTGTTCCAGTCAACCTGTTAGTAAACTACCCACTGACACAACACTAGGCAGTCTACCCATTTTATGGATGAGGAAACCGAGTCCCCGTGTTTCCATAACTTGCCCAGGTTCAAACAGCTTTCAGGCTGTGACAGGTAGGATTTCTCACCATGACTTTGCCACTGAACAGCTTTGAAGCCTCTTCTACAAAAATGAGGATAACAATTAGGCAGTGGCATGAGGTTTGACCCAAAGGAAGTGCTCAGTACACATTTTGGGGAAGATGGTGATGGGGCCTGTGCACCCAGAGGAAGCATCCTACACCAACCGCGCCCCCAAGCTGGAAAGAGACAGTGTGAATGTGAAAGAAGCAAGAACCAAACCAGCCCAAGAGAGAGACAGCAATTCCACTCTCGGCCTCCCGTGGAGGAGCCCAGCCCAGTGCATCCAAAAGGGGAAACTTCGGGGGCTTTTTGGTGAATCTGCTAGAGGTCATTTCCCACTAGCAATCTGGCTGAACTTGATATATGAAGAGAACTAAATCCATTATATTAATATCCTATGGCCATGACTATATTAATGTCACACACAGGGTAAGTCTCATGGTGGTTTTTATGGCTATAAATCAGCCACTTTCTGTCCTTCGGCAAATCACTTAACTTCTCTGGGTAGCGTCAGGTATGAAGTAAAAGGTTTGGATTAAATAATCAGATTTCTTCCAGCTAGAGCATGGTACATATTTTTAAAGTTTTATGTAGCCATAAGGTATTGGAAGGAGTTACTCTTAAAACGTCTCGAGATGACATGAGATGAAAGTCTGGCACGTCAACATCACCTGTATCAACACCTTCCCTCATCACCTCAACTGAAGAGCCAACCTTGAAAAGTCTCCAAGCATCTCAGGAAGAAGACCCGGCGGTGCTCACTATTCCAGCCCTGTTTCTGGACACATAGATGTTTCCTCTCGTTCACGGTCTCTGGTGATGGAGAACACGCCAGGACATTTTCCTCTTTTCATACCTTAGTCATGAATTTCCACTGAAATTGACCAGTGTTTTTACACATGCTGGGTAGACTAGTGTCGTTATCAACGTTTTAATGTTCAGATAGATTAAACAAATCAATAAACACACCAACAAATTTCTGGAATGCTGGCACCATCTGTGCAAGAAAAGCGAAAAAATTCGTAATAATCTTCAAACTCTGATTTACATAAAAATGGGAAATCAATGGACATTTAGCAGGCTGGTTAACTTTGGCTTCATTCTCTATACAACCACTTTCTGCCATTAAAACAAAAGAGCCAGGCGTGGTGGTGCACACCTGTAATCCCGGTGGCTCAGGAGGCTTAGGCAGGAGGGTCGCATGTTGAAAGCCAGCCTCAGCGATTTAGCAAGGTTCTGAGCAACTCAGCAAGACTCTGTCTCTAAATAAAATATTAAAAAAGGGCTGAGGGCATGACTCAGTGGTTAAGCACCCCTCGATTAAATCCATGGAATAATAATAATAATAATAATAATAATAATAATAATAATAATAATGGTTTAGTGCTTTTATTCTACCATTTATCTTCTCTTTCATTCTCCCCTAAAGAATAATGCAATCAGGGTTTTAAAATGAATTAATATTTGAGTGTTTACTATTCATAAAGCAATATGGAAGAAAGTCTCCTGATAGAAGAAAGTATCAACAGAATCTCTCTAGAAGGTGACATTTTACTTGAGGTGAATTACAAGGTGTAGAAGAAAGAGCTCTGGATTCAGACCTTGGACACATTCATGTTGGAGCCCCAGTTTTCCCATCTGTAAACTGGGGAGATTCTTAGTTTTCTCACAAGGACAAGATGCACTAGAAATGATGCACAGCAGTTAGTAAAAGCTATTATCAGAAGAGAGATGTTATGGTTTGGATATGAAGTGCCCCCCAAAGGTCCTGTCCGTGTTAATGCGAGAATGTTTGGAGGTGAAGTGTTTGGATTATGATAGCTGGAACCTAAGTGGTCAATCCTAGTTTGAATGGACTGACTGGGTGGTAACTGCAGGCAGGTGGGGCATGGCTGGAGGAGGTGGGCCACTGGAGGCCAGGATGCATCTGAGTTCCCTTCCCTTGCTCTCCTCTTTTTGCTTCCCAGCCCTCCTGCCCTGAGCAGTTTCCCCCCGACCATGACTCCCTGCCTCACCTTGGGCCTGGAGCAACGGACTCAGCAGACCACGGACTACATCTCTGAAACTGTGAGTCCAAATCAACTGTCCGTCCTCTAAGCTATTCTTTTCAAGTATTTTGGGCACAGCACCACACAGCTGATTAACACCACCAGATAGAAAAGCCAGCTATAAGAATCTAAGAAACCAGAATTTTCAACTAGCAGTGAGAAAATATGGTGGATCTTAAAGGCTGGGAGGAGTTTGGGTAGATGGAGAGGGTAACAGGACATTCAAAGCTTGAACAGGGTGTGAAGGTGGGATGTAGGGCATGATTACCCAGACACCAAGTGAGGCACACCTGACGGAGACTGTTGGGGCCTGAGTGTTGACTGAGTAAATGGCTGCAAAAGGAAGAATCTGTAAGATTTAGAGAGTTTATGGAGGCAAAGGCAGGATCAAAAATGATTGGCATCTAGAGGACCTGGACTAATAATAAAATCTATACATTATCTGAAAGAGGGAAGTCCCGGCGCTGGGTTGTAGATCTGCTGGAGTGCACTTGGCTCTCATTTAATCCTTCAGGCAAACTTCACTCAGTGGCTACAAGTGCCGACCTTGAGCTCATAAAGATGAAAAACACACAGTTTCTTCCCCTTTAGGGCTGGCAATGGAGACAAATGAGTCAACAGGTACAAAACAAGGAGACAAACAATTAGGAGAGGTGTGAGCCCACATCATATCATTACAGGCACAGGAAAAACAATCTCCTGGACTTGATGAAGAATTTCTCTTTTCCTTTCAAAAATTCCAAGCATTCCCATCGTGGGATTGGATGCCAAAAATTAATCTTGAGGACTAATTTTAAAATTAGTTTTAAAATACTGAAATAACTCTGAGGACTCCTCCATCTGAATGATGTATGGTGTCTGCTTAGGATCCTCCGCCATGTGCACCATTCCTCTTCAAGTGGGCTCCGGGTCTCCTTCGCTGCCCTGCATTGCGACTGATCAGCTTTATTTATGCTGTCTTTTCTATGGACCTAGCTTTAAGCCCTGGAGGGTCAGAATCATCTTAAAATTGCTTAGCCCCAATGCACAATACCCTGCACATCATAAGTCATCTATTAAAACAAATTTAGCATAGACATAAACCAAGGAAGACTAAGATGTGTGCAATCTCTCTGTTCAGAGCTCTCTCCGGCTCATTTATTTTAATACGTCCTTCTTCCAACCATTGCAGGGTTGGGAGGATGAGCTCCATCCCATGCTTGAACAGGAACAGAACTAACACTCATGAACTGCTCACAAAAACCCAGTAAAACATGGTCTAATTCCCTCCCCAATGTACAAAAGAGGAAACCGGGATGCAGAAAGATTCAAGTGCCTTGTCTGAAGTCGCACTGCCAAAGAGTGCAAGAGCTGAGTGTGGGACCCTTGTAGAGCAGTGCCAGAGCCTGTGCCACCAAACTATCCTGTTACAAGTGTCAAGAAAACTGCTGCAGAGGGTGGCGTCCCACAGTTCTAGAAAGCTCACTAAAGAGGAGGGGCAAGAGTTCAGTTTCCTGCTTCTCCAGTCCCGCCAAGGTCTAGAGGGGCACTTTGGGTAAGTAAGAAATCTCTCTGGAACTTTCTCTCACTGCAGACCAAAGACCCACAGACCCAGAAAACCTTCCATAATCAGGCAAACTGACCATGAAATCCACTCCTCCCAGGTGTGCAGGTAAAAGCCATCAAACACACTTGGACTTCAGAAGCCCTCACTATTGAATGCTGCCAATGTTTTCCCTTCCTTTCATCCGTGGCAAACTTTCTCAAATTAAACAGCATTTCAGAATTATCTGGATGGATTTCCTTTGTCTCTTTTTTTAAGTTGAGAAACGCAGCATCATGGTTGAATATCTAAATATCCTTCACTATTTTCTCACACTCCACGCTGTATTTTCATCACCTACCACAGAAGCAATCACAACAAATTAGGCTGGGGTGGAGCTCAGTGGTAGAGCGCTGGCCTAGCATGTTGGAGGCACTAGGTTTGATCCCCAATATGGCAAAAATGCTTCTCTAGTAGGAAGAAGAAAATTGGTTGGTTGGCTCCTGTTCTTCCTTGGCAATGGGGATATCAAAATGAGAAGTCCTTTATCAACACTTTTAATTTTTCTTTTAAGATATTTTTCAAGGCATCTACAAGGATCAAATTCCAAAAGTGATTCTCTGATTCACTTTCACAGACCATTTCCACAGGAAAGATTCCTTCTTTTGCTTCATGACCCACTGAAGTTTGGATCTGAAGTGTCCCCAGAGACCCGTGTGTTAAAGGTCTGGTCACCAGCCTGTGGCACAACTGGGAGGTAGTGGAACATTTGGTGAGGGGGGGACTAGTGGAAGGGAGTTAGGTCATTGCAGGTGGACCCTTGAAGGGGATATTGGGATGTAGACCTTCCACTCTCTCTTTTGCATTCTGGCCACCATGAAATGGTCAGATCTCTTCACCACTTGTGTCCACTGTAATGGATTGTGCCACCACAGGCCCAAAGTGATGGTACCAATTGACTATGTACTGAAAGCACTAAAAAATGAGCCAAAATAAAACTTTCCTCCATAAAAGTTATTTTTCTCAGGTGTTTTGTCACAGTAATGAAAAGCTGATTGACACAGACTCTCAGCTTCAGGGGTGGGTCTATACTTACCCCAAATCAACTGCAAGACTGCTGTTATAGCCCTTCCTTTTACTACATGACATCCAAAATTGACAGACCTCAACGTGTTGAAGTCAACATGTTGGGAAGCACCCCAATGTCCCAAAATGTTGCACCTGCTCTTATTGCCAGAATCTGAACTGGCTCTCTAGAGAAAAAAACTGCCTGGTGACATTGAATTCTGTGAGTCCCCTACACACACCTCCAGCGCACGAGGGTGGCCCCTTGTCACCAGCTTGTGGCACTGCAGAGAAGTTTAATCATTTGCTCCTGATCAACTGTAGCAGTCCCAGGAAGCTGGAAGGAGAAATACCAGAATTCCCAATTCCCCAGTCAGTGTTTAACTCTTCCTTCACATAAAATAGTTGGAATTTACAGGGCCACCGTAGGCCAAGTCAATAATAGCACTCGAATGCCATTTTCACTGCACCTCAACTTGACTCTTCTCCTTATCTCACAAGGTGAAGGAGCAGCAGTATTTGGCAGTATCTTGTCCACAGATTCTTCCTGCCTCTCACTACTTCCGGGAAACCAGGAAGTGAGCAACTTTGCTGAGCGTGGTCTTCCACCATGTTGTACTGCCTCACCACAGACTCAGAAATAATAGAGTCCACTGACCATGGACTGAAACCTTTGAAACCATGAGCCAAAATCATCATCATCATCATCATCATCATCATCATCTTTCCTCTTTTAAGTTGTTAATGCCAAGAATTTTGGTCACAGCAATGAAAATCAGGCTAATACAATTGGTCCAGGCTCTGAGCCTCCTAGCAGCTAAGTAAAAAAGGTAAACATAATCAGTTTCCGACTTCTCCTTATCTTTATGGACCATAGAAACAAAAATGGCCAAAAAACATTCAAGCACAACTGGATGGAGTCTAAATTGTTCAGAGGGTCTCACCAAAAGGAATGCTGATTGTCAGCTTCATCCTGTCACCTGGATGGGACTCTTTCTGTGGCGTTTGTGCTGGGTGAAGGAGCCCTCAGACATTCAACTCTGGCCTGTGGGTAACCAGCCACTGGGTGAAGCAGACAGATGACTGCATGATGGAATAGTGATGAAAAATGATTTTGACAGGCCAGAGCAGTGAGCTGAATCCAACAAGATGAAATTAAACAAGGACAAATGTTAAATGCTTTTCTTAGGTCAGGGGGAAAAAAGGATGGCATAAACCCAGAATAGAGGAGACCTGGCTCATCAGCAGGCAATTAAAAAAGAAAACACACACACACACACACAAATACACACACACACACATACATACACACACACACACACACAATACCTGTAGGTTTTACACTAAAACCATGATACTCAAAACAAAAACAAAATCAAAGTTTTTTTTTTTTTTGGTGCAATTTTGCACAAAACAAGGGATATAATTGTTCCATCCTTCTTTGAGATTACTAGACTACCTTTGAGATTAGATTCTGGGGACCTTACATTATGTCTATGGAAAATAGGGTACACGCCACCATTAAAAACAGGTTTTGAAAAAGCAAATTATTGTCAATAAGCTCCTCTACCTAACCTAGTTATTTCCATAGCTTACATGTCATTTTTTGTACTGCACACTATACTTTAAATAAAACAAAGCAAACACATCCTACTAGAGCACATTTTGATGAGTGGTTGATGGACCACAAACCACAGTGGTTCATGGACTCCACTCCATGGATTTCAGAAGGACAGTTGAGCAGGCAGAGGGTTTCATGATGGGGGAGAGATGGGCAAAAAAAGTTTAGGCTGGTCCCAGGTTACCGTAAGGGTCATAAGGAATACTGGTTGTAAAATCCTCATAGCTTTTCAAGTGCCTTCTCTTTTAAAGAATTGATCTTATCCTCACAATAGGTTTGGAAAGTTTTGTTATTATTAATATTTCCATTTTGATAGATAGGCACATTCAGATGAAAGATGTAAAATGATTTCAGAAAAATCACACAGCCAGTGTGCAGCCAGCCAGAGGCACAAGCAATGTGTTCAAGTAAAGCACGACACATTTAAGTTCAATCTTCAAAACAAATATCTTCCTGCAATTCGGACTTGAGCAAAGACAAAGCAGTCATGTTCAGATTTCCATGTAGACAGTATCTCTAATGGAGCGATGAAAGAAACGTATTGAAGAACTGACCATTGCTATGGCTTTCAAAATTTTTGACCATAGCCCTATATAAGAAAATATATTTTGTATCATCATGGGCACACACACCACGTCAAAAGTTTAACACACTAGATGGGTGTGGTGGCACACATTTATAATTCCAGCAGCTCGGGAGGCTGAGGCAGGAGGATCCCAAGTTCAAAGGCAGCCTCAGCAACTTAGCAAGGCCCTAAGCAACTTAGCAAGATCCTGTCTCAAAATAAAAAATATAAAGGGCTGAGGGGCTGGGGCTGTGGCTCAGTGGTAGAGCGCTCGCCTAGCGCACGTGAGGCACTGGGTTTGATCCTCAGCACCACGTAAAAATAAAAAATAAAAACAAAAAATGGTATGTGTCCACCTACAATTAAAAAGTAAATTTTTTTTTTAATAAAGGGCTGGGGATGTGGCTCAGTGGTTGAGTGCTCCTGGGTTCATCCCAAGAAAGAAAGAAAGAAAGAAAGAAAGAAAGAAAGAAAGAAAGAAAGAAAGGAAGGAAGGAAGGAAGGAAGGAAGGAAGGAAGGAAGGAAGGAAGGAAGGAGGAAGGAAGGAAGGAAGGAAGGAGTTAGTTTAACACACTAATGCAAATAATTACTATGCATTCGATTCTTTTCTATTTAATTGTCTTTAGTGCTGACCTTTGCCTACTAAATTGATCTCATTTCCCAGGCCATTTCACCCAGATTCACAAACATGGAAGTAGAGAACTACTTATTGGGACTGCTTGGGTGGGTTAGAGAACCAAAAATTTCTCCCCAACAATGAAATGCAAGAGTACTGGGTCTCCCAAATTCTGTTATATAACTTTATAAAAAATACAAAGAACCCCAAACCCTCCATAGAAACGCTTTTTTTTTTTTTTTTTTTTTTTTTTTTTTGTCTCCAGTTTATTGTCTTTGCTCTCGTTCTGGTTTAGTGAATGTTTCCACTCTTGATCCTACTGCTTCCAGGATCATCTGTCCCCAACTATATACTACGTCATGTGAAAAACCCTTTATTACTTGACATTACCCCACCCCCAGCAGTTACAAATCCCTCGATCACACTAACAAACAACTCTATTTCATTTTTGTGCACCAAGTTGAGAAACTTTTTTCAATGTGGTTTTTGAGAGGCCATGACCATGACCTTGAATGGCTGGTGCTCAGGGTCAAAGGAGGCAGTGTCTGCTGAGCACCATGGACAGGCCCGGCCCAGGCCAACCCAGATGATGTTGAAGGAGGTGAAGCTGATGGTGATGAGGTTACCATGGTGAGGCTCCTCTCCTCTAGAAACCAAACCTATTGAATATCCCATGGTCTTGACACGCCTTCTTTAAGCAAACACAAACTGGTTTCTAAAAATCATGCCTTATTATTGTTTTTTTTAAATCTCTATTCTTTTGAGTATTTCAAGGTCTTACATTAAGCTCTATGGTCTGCTGTCTCCCTGCCTTTTCCTTCTGGTTTTAAGCAGGACATCTGACCAGTCTCATTTTCTTCAGTCTCTCATAGGCTCCTGTGCTTCCTGCATCACTGGCAAGTTGCTGTGTGCGTTGAGATGTAATTCAGTGCCGTCAGAGACCAGAGTTAGACTAGAGGAGCAGGTCTTCTGTGGTTTGGTGGCTTCTGTTCTCTCCTAGAAATGTTTTCAGCTGGAGATCATTCTTTTTGAACAATAAAGAAAAAAATATGACACTGAGCAGTTCAGTCCTCAGGCCATCTGTGAACACCATGCTACTCTCACTCACAGGTGGGTCTGTCTCTTTATTGTTCAATTTATTTTGAGAAGTCTCAGAACATTTGGGGTTTGGGCAGCTGCTGCCGCCACCACCACCACTCCTCCTCCTCTTCCTCTTCCTCCTCCTCCTCCTCCTCTTCTTCCTCCTCCTCCTCTTCTTCTTCCTCCTCCTCCTTCTTCTTCTGTATTGGGCACACTACCACTGAGCTCCATCCCCAGCTTTCTTCTTTTTTTGAGAATGGTCTTACTAAGTAGCTGAGAAACTTGCTAAATTCCTGAGGCTGGCCTTGAACTTGGGGTCCTCCTGACTCAGCCTTCTAAGTTGCTGGCATTGCAGGCATATGTCACCATACCTGGTGGGGTTTGGGCCTCTTGGCACATTCCAGTGGTAGGTATTTAAAGTCCCTGGCCAGACTGCTGGATTTAAACCTCAGTCTCCCACTTACTAGCTGGGTGATGTTGAACAAGTTTCTTCACCTCTCTGTGCTTCTATGTCCTCATCTGAAAATGGAAAAAGACCTATTAACAAATAGAATAGGTCTTATGCCATCTATATTGCAGGGGTTTTGTGAAGTTTAAACAAGTAGAATACCTATAAGCTCTTGTTAGCATTATTTGGAACCCTCTAAAGGCCTCTGTTTCTCTTTGCAGATTATGCACTGGATGAAACTCCACAAAGGCCCTTAAAGTTTTGCAATCTCCTTCCACAAGATGCTTTTACTGATAAGACAATCCCCGCAAACCAAATGTTCTCTCTGATGTGTGGATGCTAACACACAATAAAGTGTGTGTGTGTGTGTGGGGGGGGGGTGATAGAAGTTCATTGGATTAGACAAAGGAGGATGAAGGGAAGGGAGGGGGATGGGAATGGGAAAGACACTGGAGTGAATACGAACATCACTTTCCTGTGTTCGTATGTGAATACGAACATCATGTACAACCACAAGAATGGGATCCTGATTAGGATAAGTTGTACTCCACTTATGGGTGATACATCAAAATAAACTCTACTGTCATGTATATCTAGAAAGAACAAGTTTTTAAAAAGTGGAAAAAAATGATGTTTTTCCTGGATCCTTTGATTCCTGCTTTCATAATGGCCAGGATGTGTTTGACTACACTCAACATTTATGTTGTTCTCTGGTCAATACACCAAGAGGAGAAAGCCACTTTGTCTAATTCCAGCCACTTCCCTGTCAGGGAGCAAGGCCCCTCTTTGAGTCCAGTATGGGCCATTCTTTGTGTTTCTTCTGATTTCTAAGTGACAAAACCTTGTCGGCTAGGCAAGCCAAAATGCATCAGATGTGCAGCTTGCAGCAGAACAAAATTCCCGTGTGTGATAGGAAACCATGCTCCCTCTGCACCGTAACATGCCTCCCTGCTGTGTGTCCAAGCTTTCCAATCCAGATAACCAGGGGACTTGGGGGGTGGGGGGGACAAAAGATTCTTAGAGATAATCATCTCAAAAAAAAAAATGCAAGTCTTTGCACACAGTGCCTGCAGACCTGAGTCCAGGGGCAGTTTTGTACCTTGGCCATCAAAGAAAGGGCTATTGGCTGCTTATTGATCTTTCCTGTCACACTGGAGCAGAGTGATAACAAATCACTGTCACCAACATCATCTTGGAACGTGGAGGACAGCAGTCTATGCACACATTATGCGACCTTCTTCCTTGCACTACTAGGAGGATGAACAGGAGGAGAGGAAATTAATTTATTGATTAAATGCATGCTAGAAGAAGGAATATAGGAGGCCAGCACTTAAGCACTTGACCAAATAGCAGAAAGTGATTATTCTAGTTGCAGGAACTTCCCAAGTGACTCAGGGCAAGTCACTTAACCTCTTTGCCTCAGGTTTCCTCATCTGGAAGAGGACTACCTTGCTCAATAACCATGTTGGGGGAACATGGGGACTCGCTCAGGTGGCTAATGAATCAGGGTGGTGGGGTTGACCTCCGAGTGGTTCCTCTACTGCACCTGTGTGGGGAAATCCCTGGGAAACTTCTGCACCTGTGCTAGTGCCAAGGCTCAGGAAGGGGCTATGAGGCAGGTTTGGCCAAAGAGGTGCCATTAGAAAAAGGAAGAAAAGCAAAGAGAACATCAGGTCCTACTAAGGGCACATCTTTGAACAAGACAGGTGGCACATGCACTTTCTCAGGATGAAGATACTCATAGAAGGTCATGCATTTACTGAAACATAAGCCACGTACACCTAATGTATCAAAAAGCCAAGTTTTGGATGTGATGTACAACCTGCCATTGAAACACATCGGTACTGGGGATTGAACCCAGAGCCTCATGTAAGCTAGGTATAGCACTCTACCACTGAGCTACATGCCAGCCCTGAGACCCATCTTACACAGAGCATGGTGTTGATGTACACCAAAAGCTGTGTGATCATCTCTCCACAGTATAGAGGTAGCTGACATATTTGATTGGCTTGGGACAATGTTTACCTGATCTATGGAAAGGTTGTTCTTAAATTTTGCATTTTCTTTTAAATCTAGAAACATAATAATTGGGAATTTGTAAGTTAACCTGGAACAACAAAATCAGACCCAAACAAATCTATTCAGTCCTAGTTTTTCAAACTATGAAAAAATCAGTCACTCTTTTTCTTTGGTCTAATGAAGTGATTAAGACACCAGGAACACAAGTCTCTTGACCCCAGTCTTAACAAAGAAGGATTCTTTTTTCTATGCAATAAAAATTGCTTTGAGATTTTTATGCCTCTGTATGCTTCATGAAGGATGATTAAGAACATCTAGAAGGCAAAGGACACGGTACCACATCAGGATGGTTAATTTTATATCAACCTGACTAGGCGCCACTGCACCCGGATATTTGGTCAAACATCACTCCAGATGCTGCTGTGAGGGTACTTTCTAGATGACAATACAGTTCAATGAGTAGATTTTGAGTGTGAGTGAAGCAGATCACTTTCCATCTTGCAGGTAGGACACATCCAATCAGTTGAAGACCTTAACAGGAAAACACTGCATTTCTGGGAGGAAGAGGAAATTCTTAGCAGACAGCCAGAGATCCAAACTGCAACCCTACCTTGCCCATGCTGGACTTGTCAAGCCTCCACAGTTGCATGAGACAGTCTCTTAACATACATCCCTCCCCATATCCATCCCATCAGTCCTGTTTCTCTGGAGAAGCAGACACTGAGATAGGTATTACCAATGTGTACCAACACTTTTTTTTTTTTTTTTTTTTTTTTCCTCCTGAATCCATAGGATTGTACTTTCCTAAAAGCTCAAAATTTAACACCGGTCCTGCAACTTGCTTTGGATATTCAGGTGTCGCTTCTAAGCCAAAGCACTTAAGGGTCCCGGAGTGATTCTTTATGTGCTCCCACTGTGGCAGCAATACCAAAACCTTGCACTGAGATGGTGAAAACATCAGGTTTCTGTGTATATGGAGCATGAATGAGAATTGTGTTGTTTCAAACCACTGAGATTTGAATATTTTAACACCATTTGGTGTGTGGGGCAGGTTGTCCTGTGTCGCAGTAACATCTAATCAACTATACGTATTACAAAATTTGCAGTTTTTTTCAATAGGGCTTCTATTTGATGTAAGTCCTGAATAGTGATTTGAAATACTGTATGTACTTGATGGTAATAAAACCGTTTCTCTAAAATTATGTTAATTTTTCACAAATTGGTCTTGCCTTTAATCCAATTATAGGTATAATATTTTGCCACAATGATCAGCATCCATTCCATTAAAGCCCAGAATACATGGAGTTCATAGGGATTTTAACAGTTTTGGAAAGTAGGCCTTGAAAACTGGTCTATCTCCACTGTTTCAGGGTTTTGTGATTTTATGAAGTTCTAGAATATGTCCATCTTTCTATCTGCCATAACTCTGAAATTATTGAGAATAAAAGGAGAATGTTCAATACTGCAGATGTATCAAAACTGATCTTCAAATAAAATAACATCCATTGTGACTGTTCAGTTTAACCATAGAAAATCTGGCTTGTGCTAGGTGGGGAGAAAGAGAGTTAAAAATAAGAGCTGAACCACATGGGCCTGCAGAGAAACAAGAGATAAATAGATGGAAATAATTAGATTTCAAAATTATCCAGTCCTGAATTTATCTAGAATTTTAAGATAGAAACATACAGTTAAGGTGATCAAATTGGAAGTATTCAGATTTTAAAAAGAAGTCTGTTTTGGTCCAATTAAGTGTAGGACCACTTTCCCACATAAATATGTAAACCTAGAATGGAAACTCTATTGCTTCATTGTACGTGGAGGATGTGAACAATGTCATACTTACTTTTCTATCCCCATGAGGCACAGCAGTATCTGCCTACAGCTGTTGTTCATTAAATGCTAAACTGATTTCTGCCACTGCTTCCTCAAATCCCTACTTGCTGGCCACCTCCCCTACCTTCTAAAGGAAGGAACAGAGCAAGGAATGGTCAGGGCTATCTCCACTGTTCTCTCCCATGTGGAGTGGATCGCTCCACTCCTACAGTCTTGCCCCTTTGGATATCTGGCTCCAGTGGTGAGTCAACTGATCTGTCAACATCAGCGACACTCACGGTTGCACTGCCATGTACCAAGAGGCAGCAGCTACTGGAACTAAAGTAGCTACTGGATATTCAGACTCCAGAGAGGTCATGGCTAACACCGCACCTCTTAGGAGTCTAGTTCAACAACCATCAGGGCAACCTCACTAAGGGCAGTCAGCGGCATGCTGCCGAGCACCAAGCCTCCTGAAACAAGGTCGGAAGAGAGAAGAATTGCACGTTGTCTTTCTTTCATCAACAATTTCTTTTTGTGGAAGAAGAACAAGGGTCGAAGCAGTTTGGCTGTGAACTGCAAGGTCATTGTGTGGGCTGTAATCTGCCTTGGAATACAAGTGTGAGCCAATACTCTCGAGGGTTATTTGCTTTGAGGACAAAGGTCAGTGCAACGAGAAAGGTGTTGTCTGACCAGAGTCAGGAAAAGTCTGGGTCCTCAGGTTGGAACACTGTACTGAGGTCACCAGAGAGTCAGTGTGCTTATCAGAGCCCATTCCCCTCTTGAGGTTGCTTCTGTGCTTAACATGTAGATTACCACAGCCTCCAGGGTGACAAGCCTTACACACCAAGTGGATGCTACTGTGTTTCCAGGCCTTAAGGAATCCCTTAAGCATTTGTTACTATTTGCCACATAATTAGAAAACTCCTAGCATGCACTACATATTGACTCAAACAAGAGGCTCAAGATGTAAACCATCTCTCAGTAACATTCCCTCCCTGAATGCTGAGATGGAGAACATGAAAATCAGACCACATGTCTGCCATCTGTATTTGTACTTGTCAACAGCTCTGTTTTGGGATAAACAGTTTTGAAATAAGAATCAATTCAACTTGTTGGAAGATTAGCCAAGGAATAGCTCAAAGACCAAAACAGAATGTGAAGTCAGATAGTCTAAAAATCAACCACAATTTTGTTTCTCACTAAACATTCTGTTTTGTCACAGCCCAGGAGAAGTGTGGCAGCCAGGGTTTGAGGTGGGGGGCGGGGGCGGTAGGGGGCACAGAGACAGGGAGAACATATTTAGTCAAGTGAAAAACTCTTCAACCTAGAACAAATATCTTTGCTTTGCTGCAATTGGAAATCATTCACTGACCTCTAGGAGACTACAGTTAAGGAAAAAGTAATTTTGGCATTTGTACTTTGTTTCACAGTTCTACTACTTGAAGGTATACCTGGGAGACAGCTTGTGCTGGTCCAAGTGCATAATGCAGCCTTTATTACCATAAAAATAGTAGCATTTCCCAAAGTCGATCTTGATTAAAAGTAGTTCCATGGATGAAAACACTACTTTACCACAGAGCTATTAAACTGGAGAGATGGCAGGGGAAAATAAAGACTCATATACTGAAGGGGAGGTCAGGAAAGAAGTTAGCAAAAATAGGATGCTAGATTGGTGGGAGATAACAATGGAATTGCTTTTAGAGGTGGCTGATGTGAGTGAGTGAAGGGACAGTCACTTGGCTGGCCCACATACTCTACAAAACAAATGAGAACATGTGTCCTCCACGTGGAGGGACATCCATTTTCTCCTTAAAAGAAGTCATTTATAAAAGAGCAAATTGGTGATTTGTACTTACAAACTGGACCCTTTTCAAGCCCCTGTCAAGAAGTGATAAATTATTGAAGCAAAGTATAAAGTGTTTTATTTTCCGTGTACACACAGGAAAACCTGGTGAAATGTTTCTGTTCACCTTTCCTGAGTTATTAATTTAAAAAAAATGTTTCCAATTATTCTCTGATCTTCAAAATAAAATGGCACAAATGCCACACATGCCCCTCCAGAGCCAGCACTCCTTCCCACCTCCCCCCCTCGCGCCCCCACATCCTTCAGCCCAGCAACTGTTTCAAATTGCACCTCAGCTCTGAACAGGGATGCTGCTGAGACTGGGCAGGGAGGGTGCACGCTCACACAACTACCTGTGTCCATTCCACCGCAGCACCAGATACATTTGTTGTTACCAGAGACAGAGTGGAGCTATTCAGAATACGGAAGGGTGGGGGAGCTCATTAGTAACTGTGCAGATGCCCTCAGCAGGAGTCACATGATCCAGAGATACTGCCTTTTGCCAGGCGATATGAATGCCTGGGGTTCCTATCTGGGACAACTTCACCCTTTTAAAGAAAGTTTTCCCCAAAGCCAATGGCTAAGCAAGTTAGAAGAAATTCTTTCCCAATCATAGCTTAGCAACTGGAACCTGAATGAGTTTATGAGCCCTGGGTTTTGCTTTCATATAAATGACTGAGTTGTACGGAATGGCTCTTTCTCTCCTGTGGCCACGAACTGATTAACACTGATGCTACACTCCTAAAAGGAGAAAGGAAACCTAAAAGGTCTAATTGCACAGGCGGAGTCACAGGGTGACTGCTGACAGGAAGGTTTTTGCCCAACTGGCATATGGTTAATTCTTTAGAATTTCTCTCCCAACTCAACTGGGATTTCCACTCAGTCTGTGGAAGTGCCACTGTTAGAACCCCCATGCTATTTTCTATCTAGGTGACTGAATCAGCAGCTGAACTTCTGACCTCATGGCCCCTTTTTATAGTCTCCAAGGGAAACTGGATGCCTTTGTTGAACATTTTTCACCCAAGTATCTTGTATGTGAGTACAAGGGGAGAGGATAAAGGAGGAAATCTCTGGAATGTTTTAATTATATACCCATACACGCACCACTGTAGTCTGCTGAATAAATAAGGCAAAGCGAATGACATGACATTTAATAACCTTGTAGGAAAAAACAGACTTTGTCTCTTGTTTTTAATTATTATAGCATTCTATACACTGACACAGAGGTAAAAGAAAATGACTGAAACTTAAATGTGAAAACTCGTAAATTTACAAGTCAATCCACAACTTTATACATTTATCTTACTCATATGTCAGTGAAAAGTCACCAACTACTATGAAATCAGGATAACTTATAGCACAAAAGAATCAAAAATAGAAAAACTTTCATTAAAAAATACATCCAACTATGAAAAGAACTGCTCCTTGGTGTCTTCACATCCTTCTCTTCTGCGTACTTATGTATAACACTGAAAAGACAAAAATAAATATTTAGCAACTGCTGTTAAGTATCGTAATAGCAAGTTTTAAAAGCAAATTTTGGCTTGACACCTCTGCAAATTTAAAAGGAATGCTCACAGCATACAATTAATTCAGGAACAACTACACAACTTGTTTTATGAGTCTAGATCTGGGTTTGATTTCTTATAGGACTGCAACTAATCTTTTCCATCCACTGATTGACTTCACAAATTGTGGCCAGAATGATAAACAGGAAAGTCCCTTAACTATAAGACTTGTTCATTAGTAACTGTGCAGATCCCCTCAACAGGAGTCACATAATCCAGAGATACTGCCTTTTGCCAGGCGTTGATATGAGACTACTCTATCATTAAAAGTACAATAATGGTACTTTTATTATCAAAGTAAATCTACCAGGCTAGATTTCAGATTAGGAATAGTGTTTTTACCCATCTCTCCAACATAATTGTAAACCTGCTGCTCACCTTTTCAATTGCACCAGGATCAACAAAAGCTGAGTTTTTTTTGTTGTTGTTGCTTTTCCAGGCACCAAAGTCCTTAGTCTGAGTTACCTGACAGAGACTCAACCTTTGGTATTATCCAGTTTTGCTTTGCTAGTCTTGTCATGACCACCAAACAGAACTCAGTGGGGTATGTCATATGTGAGAATAAGACAAAACTGGATGATGGGTCACTGGTCAAGCTGTCACCAGAGGTACATTCCTTCCCTAATCCCCACCATGAGTATTCAGATTCTGACAGGTTTGTTCAAAGTGAACATTAATGGATGTCTTGGCCAAAGAAAACAGCTCAGATTCATCAATTAAGTCAGGATTCTTCTTAGGAGCTGAAGAGGTAATCCAAAGATAACAACTGCATTATAGAAAAGGCCATATGAAGGCAAGCACTGAATGCCACAAAAACACCTCTGGGGAAACTGGACAAGTCTTAGGTACGAGGAGCAAGTGAAAGGCTCCACCTGTCATCACTCACAGAACGTCCCGTGGACTGTTGCTATCAGCTGTCTTAAGGCAAGATCATAACACTTCTTAGTAAAAAGAACACGAAAAATAGGAGAAGAAATTCTATACCCTGGAAGCATCAAAGCATGTATATAAAGACATGATGCAGAAATGTGGTCCTGCAAAGATAGAGGCTAGAGTATCTACTATATGACTCTGGAAATTTCACCCATACCACAGAGATCCAACTGCTAAGGGAGGCAAAGATCTCCTTGCCAAGAAGCAAAGAAATCAAGAAAAAAATCTGAACTAAAGAACCTGAGAGCTCCATTTGGGGAACAGGACCAAAATGTGGGAGTTGGTCAAGGGATAAATGCCATAATTCAATTTCTTCCCCTTCCTGCCAAAAATTCAAACATGACTTTACTGAATAAGTTAACTTGTGTTTTGAAATGAAGTACTTAAAAATAACCATAGTAATCATAGCAATATATTAGCAATTAAAAAGCTGAGTACTTCAGAACCATATTTCCTATTTTTCCATTTTTGCCCGACTTAAGGTACAAACCTCTAAAAAAGCATGTGAATGCTTTATAGAAAAAGGTCAAATAGGATAAGCTAAGCACCAAATTATGTAAACTCAACAGAGCAGGGAAACAGCACCCGTTCTTACAGCTCCAACTTCCAGACTGTGAGAAGCAAGAATATGTGTTGGGGGAATATAAATATATGGGAGAGAATGGGGTTCCGGGTCAGTATACCAACATCCCTCATCAGCAAGAGAGGGAGAAAAGAATTTCTAGTTCCACAATTCCATGATGCACCTAAAAAAAGAACTGGCAACACTGAAAATCCAAGACTCACAATCATTTAAAAAGAAAAAAAAAAAATCTAAAACTCAACCTTCAAATGATCTAGAAACCCCCCTAGTACTCCTGATTATAAACATTTGAAATAAAAGGCTTATTTCAAATGCTGTAGAACTGTAGAGTGAAGAAATATTACCATTGTTTCCTCGGATAAATGCATCCCCATACTTATTCTTCAGCTGTCCATTAACATATTCTTCTGTCTGCTCCAGGGCTATGTTCATGTAGCCATCCAGGCAAGCTAAGACCCCTAGAGACAGAACGAGTCAAAAACAAGATATACAAAGTAAGTAAGAGTTGAAAATTATAGGGCATATCTTAGAACTGACAATTTCTTTATTCAATAGTCCTTAAATGTATAATATAAAAATTCACACTGATAACAAAACCCAATAGACTTAAGCACAAAACAAGCCTTTATTCTATGGCACTCTGAACGAAGGCTAGGAAGTGCATAATGTGAACATGGTCACACATCACCACTACAGGACAAGCAACGAACTGTCACTTCCCTCCTGGAATGCATGATCACCACAGCAACTTTAAAAGCCTTCACAAAAGTAACAGAATAAGAATATTCCAACTAAAATGCCATTCTCTGGACGCCAAAGAAAGGAGTGGGCAATTATGCATGGACAAATGATCCTCAGTTCCAGTGGCATTTCTTACTTTAGCCACTAAGTGAAATACGGGTCTGGCAGATTTATTTCACTCTTTCACAACATCTACTGCAGCAGATGAATGTACTCCAGGGTTAAGAGGAAGTCTCCACAATCTGTTAAAATAATAGAAGAGGAGACAGCAGGTGCTCCTGAAAGAACATCTCAAAGCTGTGACTCACACTGAAGAGCAGCTTGAGAATACAGGGCAACATATTGCATTATAACACATCCCATTCTGTTTTGTTACAGTTATAATATTTTCAAATCAAAACTAATAAGAGAAAAACAGCTAAAAACATTCTAGGGAGCTTTCAAGGAAACAGTGTGAGTGAATCACTTTAATTGTGTTAAGACAGTATAAATTTTGCAAAATTTGACCAGATGATTTGTTTTCAAAGGCTGAAAATCTGTAAGCCTCTCTCAGCATCTAATTTAAAGTGCTATTTTCTAGGGAAAAGAAAGAAAGAAAGAAAGAAAATAAAGCAAAACCACACACTACAGATTCAATTTGATTAACCAAGTCAACAGTTTCATTTAAAGTCTTAACTTCATTAATATGCACCTCACTCTCTGCTTCTGCCCCCATTATCTTCCACACAAAAAAGTTTCTTTTCAAAATTGTGTGTGTGTAACGAGAGCACAGACATTAACCTAAGGGAATTCAGAGAGAGGCTATAAACTTTCAAAGAACGAGAATGGACTGTGAACTATTAAGAACAATTATTTCCCAGCAAAAGAAAGCTTAAGACACAACTTTGCAGTCTGGTTCCTGCTGGACTAGATTACATCCAAATCACAATCCTAAATGAGCAGGAAATGTCTAAGATATGATATGCAACTATGAATAAAAGCTAAACAAAATGATTATTTCAAGATGCAAGGTTTACTTCTAATGGGAGTATCTGTTTTCAAAGCAAAAGTTAAAAAACAAACAAACAAACAAACAAACAAAAAAACCTGCTCAGGAGGTTAGAGTTATAGTCCCCTTCCTTCTCTAGGAGATTAAAAAGTACTACAAAATAATAGGAAACAATGTTTTCTTCAACATTAAAGAGAAAGAAACTCTGTCAGAAAGTTACGATTTTGGGGGGGGGGGGGGTACTGGAGATTGAACCCAGGGGCACTTTGCCCCTGAGTTTCATCCCTAGTCTTATTTATTTATTTAATTTTGAGACAGGGTCTTGCTAAGTTGCTGAGGCCAGCCTTAAACTTGTGATCGATCCTCCCACCTCAGCCTCCTGAGTCACTAGATTACAGGAGTGCGTCACTACATCAGGCTTTTTTTTTTTTTTTTTTTTTAATTATTTGTGGTTAAATAATAAGCACATTCTTTTAGTAAGGCCCCCTACATAGTGTAAAATATTTTGCTTTAAGAACACAGAGATCATGGACAGACAATCATAAATGAAGAAAAAAGTATGGTTATTTCCCATGTAAAAGGCTGTTTGGTCTTGTTAATAAACAAAGAAAATACAAACAAAATTAAATATCACTTGCTGCTACTTAGATTGGAAAAGAAAAATAAAAGCTCATAAAGGCTCTGAGAACACAGAGAAGAAAAAATGTGGGACCTAACGGAGGACCAGCCACCTGGCAAACTCAAAAATCCCAGCCTAGAAGATTTATCCAGAAAGACTCTACACACTCAAGATGTGCTAAAAAAGCAGTTGCTTTTAATGGCAAAAATTTGATAAATAAATCTCAGTGGTCATTAAAGGAAATCAAGTAAAAACAAAACTGGTATAGTCACATGAGGGATTCCTATGTAGCCACTAGAATTTTTTCCATACTGTCACAGAACTAAATGTGTTAAATAAATAAATCAGGATCATGTGCAGTTGATTCCATTTATGTAAAATAATATACAGAGAGATAAAAATTGGGAAGGCAGATTATCTCTGGATGGTAGAAATTGAGGAGATTTTGTTTTCTTTTTCTCCATGATTTGTTTTTAAATTCTTTCTTTCTTTTCTTTTTTTTTTTTTTTTCATTACTAGAGATTGAATGCATGGATGCTCTTCTACTGACATGTCCCCAGCCTTTTTAAATTTTTTATTTTGAAAGAGGATCTAAGTTGCCCAAGCTAGCCTCAGATTTGTGATCTTTCTGCCTCAGCCTCCCAAATCTGTGGGATTACAGGTGTGTGCAACTGTACCTAGCTCTATTTGTTTTTAAATTTCTAAAACTAAAACTAAAACATGTATTACACCTTTATAAATATTTTCCTTAAAAAATACAGAGGAAACAAGGTTAAGAAGACTGATGTCTTCAATAAAATGTCTTCAAAAATATCCCCACCCTAATCAACAGTCAAATATACTCAAACCTGAAAAATCTATTGATCACTTTATCAACTCCATAGGGCTCATCAATAAGTCCATGGGTGAAAAGCAGTATACAGAGACTTTATAATTTCTCAGTAACTGGTATAAATCCACTAGTTATAATACAAAAATTAAATTAAATTAGTCATTAATGTCAACAAATAAAGCAAGCTGGGCATGGCATGTGCCTGTAGTCCCAGACAGTCAGGAGGCTCAGATGGGAAGATCACTTGAGCTCAGGAGTTCAAGATCAGCCTAGGCAACAAAGAAAGAAAAAGAACAAAGGAAGGGAAAAAGCAGTAAAGCAGTGGCTTCTTAACAAGGTTCCTGACTTAAGCCTGAGTTTGAGTCCCAGCTCCTCCCTTTCTATGTGGGTATAATCAAAAGACACCTCAAAGGATTCATGTTCGGATAAAATGAAAATGTGTTAAAAAGACCAACACACTGACATGTAGCAAGTTCTCAACAAAATGATGTCTGCATGTGCAAAAAGAGAAAGCTCAAGAGATTACCATCATTAATTATCTAGAAGTGACCAAGGCCACAAAACTTTGCTAATGAATTAATTATCTATACTTGTGAAATAGATTCTAAGTAATTTCATGTATCTTAACTTTGCAAGATTTGGGGTTTAGCAATTTTTTAAAATGAAATTTGGTATCATTCCTTCTGCAAAGTTAATTTCAGAGCCTCTTAAAGAGTATGCTCTACAAGAACAGAAAGGCACCACCCAATACCCCACACATCATATGATTGGGAAAGTCAGGCTACAAAATGATGCTGCTCAACAGCCGCCTGCCAATCTGGAATACTTCTGCAAAAACAAAGGCTGCTGCATGAAGGCGTTCTTCACTACTCAGTTATTCCTATCTGAGTTGACTGTGAGTCCCTGGCTCCCACCAGGGAACTTTGGTATGTATCATCTCCAAAAGGAGACAGAGTTCACACAACTAACAGTGGAAGTCAGAAGAACACACTTTGCTGTTAGATTTTTCTCTCTAAAAGGAACCATCTCAGAGGTACAAAGAGGTAGAAAAAGAGCTGGACATAAAAAATGTTGATGATCAATGCTTTTTTGGTCTACTGGGTACCCTGAGTAAGTCACATTGGCTTATTTAATTACACCAGTGAGGATAAAACATGAAAATATTACCTCGATAATCCACTCCAGAATTTAATTTTACCACAACTGGCCGTCCGATGATTTGCTTTAAGAAGTCACTAGGGGTTTGCTTCCGCAGACTCATTTTAACAATCCTGATTAGAAATATGAAAGGAAGCAATAAATGTAATGACAAAAGTTAATTATTCAACCAAAAAAACCTTGAAGCTAGGAAGCTGAGTAGCTAAGGACCACGTATTATTCCACTGCTACTACTACATGATCACTAACAAGTTGTCAGTGCTTACTATGAAGCCAAGTGTTTTACATGCATTGTTTCATGCAGGTCCTCACAATATGGTTTCATGGCAGGGCCTCATTAGAGCGCTCTGTATTCACAGAGCAGCTACTCCTTGTCACCTGTCACTGCTATCTCACACACAGCATACCCATTACAACCACTACTACACTCACCATTTAATGAACACATATTTTATGCTGAGCATTCTATCAACATCTTTAAAAGCACTATCAAATTTAATCTTTACAGGAACCTCAGGGAGAAGGTCTTTCTATCCCCATTTTGCTGATGAAAATAAAGATACTGAAGGAGTAAATAATTTTCCTCTAATGTGATGAAACCAAAATATGATGAAACAGTCAAGTTCTAACTAGTCTCATTTTAAAGTCTTCTCTATATACAAAGGCACATTATGAACAACTGATGTCTAAACAGTACCTATGAGAGGCTGGCGATGTGGCTCAAGCGGTAGCGCGCTCGCCTGGTGTGCGTGCGGCCCAGGTTTGATCCTCAGCACCACGTACAAACAAAGATGTTGTGTCCGCCGATAACTGAAAAATAAATATTAAAAAAAAAAATAAAAAAAAATAAAACAGTACCTATGAGGATAATTATTATAATCGTTACTGAAAACTAATAACTGAGTATACTACTCAAATTGGTTTTTTGTTTTCAATCAAAATAGTCAAACATTTTACTTCCAGTAAAATCACCCAATGATCTGATTCGAGTTCAGGATCATTGTTTGAGATGTTCTTAAAGTGAATCTGTGTATCTAAGCAGTTTGGTAAGCTGAAATGCCAGGAACCAGTTTTCATTGGTTCAACAAATACTCATATGCAAACACTGTGCAAGAAATTCAAATATACATCACACACAGAAGCTGTGACCTTAGGACCTGAGAATCTAGAAGAATCATCCAAACGCTTGTTGAAGGGTCATAAGTAAATAAGTGATCACATTTTAGGTAAAATAATTTTCTCTTAACAGGAAAAGCCAACACCTAGGTTAAATAAAATACAAATTTAATAACTATCATTTGGACCATCCACAGTACCCACCTACAAGGATGGTAATATTTTTTAAAAAATATGATCAAGTAACTATTTTGTTCAGCAAGATTCAACTTTGCCACTGAATTGCCAGCTCATTTTTTTAAAGCAGCACAGCCTCAATAGATAACTAAAATTACAACAACTACTACTACTACTTAGACCACATAGCAATTTTATTTATGTGTTTTGAGTGCAAAGAGAAAAATTACAAAGTAAATACTGTAACAGATTCAGTTACCTTTAATGAGTTTAGTAAAAACAAACAAATGTTCTCATTCATCTATAAACTATCTATTTATGTCCCACATATTTACCGTTTTATGGCTAAACAACGATACTCATCTCATCTCATGAATCTTAGAATCATTTCCTATTGCAGATGTCAAATCCCATTAATGCCAGTTTCTTCATGTACAAAATCGAGATAAGATCAGCTATCTATTTAGCATTTAAAAAAAAACACTAAAATACACTGTGATGGGAAAACCTAGTTCACAGGTTTAAGTGTAAGGGATTAATTAATTATTAGTAATTTCACCTATTCCTAAGTATTTACAATTTAGGATGAAAAACACTTGAAAAGCAAAAAGTGAGAAGCAGAGTTAAAAGTTAATATTGGAAGAGAATACAAACCCAGATGACCAGTTGCTTGACATTATCCCTTAAAGGCATTAACTTTCTGTATCATAAAAAAACAAAACAAAACAAACAAACAAACAAAAACACAGATATGTTCTAAGCTCTCCAAAGGAAATACCTCCATTAAGCCTCAATTTTAGTCCAGTTAATATCAATCTCTTCCTGAAGGCAATCAAGCACTGAAACTCTCATGGAGCAGCTACAAAGTGTCAGACACACAGGCTGGAGATGCAACCGCAGCCCTTAGCCCTTGGAGCTATACTCCAGAGGGAGGTTAAAAAAAAAAAAAAAAAAAAATCAATGGAGATTTTTACAAAGGCTGCATGCAATCGGGTAGAATATTTATGTATAGAGAAGGAAGTAGGCAAGATAGATCAGAGGATTTCTGGAGGTGACACCTGAGCTGAGTGTGAGGGAAATGGAGTGCACCAGCTGAAAGGAGAGAAGTCTCAGCAAAGGCACTGGATGACTGGATGGTGTGTATGGATTTGAAGGTCACATCTACACAGGCAAGGAGGACACAGCTACATTCCTTTGTGGGGATCATAAGCTTGAGCTTCTGCGTCAGTTTCCCACATTTGAGTCACTTGAAGATTCCTGTCGGCGGTTCTAGAGAAGGACTCAGGGTCTGTTCGCACAATCCTAGGAGACTGGCATGAACTGGCAAGCGTGGGAAATACTGTCGTCAAGGACAGGGAACAGGGAGGTTTCTAAGCAGAATTGCCTGATTCCACTTTCTGCTTTAAGCTGCGGAAGAGAGCAGGCCATCTCAGTTTTGGTGTCTTGGTTTGGCATTTGGGTTGTATGTAATACAACCTGGAACTATTTACTTTTTTCACATTATTTACTTTTTTTTTTTAACAGGTCTTTTCTCATTCAAAGACCCATAAGCCACATGAAAGGAGGGGCTGGTAACAAGCTTCTCATTTGTTTCCTAGAATATCTACATTCTGTTAGAACTCTTGAAAAAAATAATATTTTAAAAGTTATTTGGAAAGACTATGGTTGCCTCAAACACATTTTATCCATCACTTTAGTAGAGCCATATCTTTTACATTAGTCTTCATTAGGCCTCCTTGGTACTCCCTGTTACTTAATGACTTGCCCATAAATCCATTTTGTATGAGTAAATTGGTCTTGACACCACAATTTTTCCCATCACTTGGCTCAAGTAATTTTAAGTTTTCATCTTTTAAATTGGATAAGGCAGAAAGAAGGGTTCTGACAATTTCTGAAGCAAGAGATAAGACTCCTGAACCATAAACACGTAAGAGGAAAAAGACCTCCTTTCTGCAGGGTCACCTTGGTAAAACTTCTCCCTTCAAAATTAAAGCCATCATCACCTTCTATGACTCCTATCCCTCCCCTGACTCCTACTCAGGCTTGTTTTAAATGACCTATTTTCATAAATGGCTATTAAGTCAAAGGCAGTGTACTTTCCGTCAGAAGCCACAGAAAGGTCTATCGAGTATGAGGACATCTGCATACTGCTCTGTAGAGGTTTTATTTGTTTGCTTTTTTTGGTAAAAGAATCAGGGTGAGAGGGATCAAACTTCAATCATCCAATGGTGTGCTTATGGATTCATAAGCAATTCACACAGAAACCCTGTGAAGTGGATGATGAACCAAGGCTTGACCCCCAAAGCTCAAACCTTTTCAAAAGTACATGCTGTCCGTCGCCTTTTTGAATACGCCAAGATTCCCCTATTAAACCTGTGGAATGGCCGTGGAGACATGTAGTTCTTATTGGATAAGAGTAACAAGGAGGGAAAATTACCCAGTGACAAAGTACTGTAAATTTCCTGCAAAGAAATATAATAGCTGAGTGGAAAGAGATTTGATGTGATTTTGAGTTATGCTATTGAACAGAAAACCTGGAAGTCCTTAATTCTTGGCAGTGTTTTCCTATAAACCTTTACTTATGCCTAGTGTTTACAGTTTAGGGTGGAAAAAGAAAATCTGAAAAGCAAAAATTTGCATGGAAACATAAGTTGTAATGTTATAAATTAAATGCAGCATCATACAAAACTGTCAAGGTCTGAGGAGGGTGCCCCACTGAGAACAGCTCTCCACACAGCACCCTACTGAGACAGAGGAGTGCCTGCTTTTCTGAAGAATTCATACCAGTCCTTCCACCCCAAGCACAGGATTACTGCCTCCTCTCTCCAAGGGCCAAGAGAGTCCCCTCAGAGCACCTCTTTCCACTGTCAGTCACTACCCTTCTCAGCTAGTTGCCCTTCTCAGGCCATTTTGTCATTTTCCCATTTGCCAACCAATCTCCCACAGTAGATTCTAACAGCTCAGGGACAGAGAAGGCATCTTCCTCATTTGGTATCCTGGTTACCTGAGCAGACTGCCTGAGTCTGTGGAAGAGACATTTAAGACCAGTGCCAAGCAAAATCCCTGTCTCATTCTCTCCCCAACCCCACCACTCAAACTACAGGTTCAGAGGCTAGTAACTATCATTTATGTACTTCAGCAGTTACCAACTTAGAAATGTCTCTGTTGTTGAGCACCAAGTAAGAGAAAGAGAAGGGAAAATAGGAAAATTTCTGTGTTATTGAAGAAAGCGAAACATCCAAGTCTACAGAGATGCTTGTTAAAAATGCAGAGTCCTAAAGCCTACCTCAAGCAAAAGGTAGTTACTTACTTGTAAATTACTGTAATTTACAATTTTTCAAGTTCCCCAGATCATTCTTATTATCCACTGGTTCTCAACTAGGGGTGACTTTGCACACTACTGTCAGGGACATTTAAAAATGTCTGGATGGATTGGGGTTGTGGCTCAGTGGTAGAGCGCTTGCCTGACATGTGTGAGGCACTGAGTTTGATTCTCAGCAGCACATATAAATAAATAAAATAAAGGTCTATCAACAACTGAAAAAAATATATTTTTAAAAAATGAAGATTCTCATGTCTGAGGGTGGTGCTAATGGTATCTGGTAGATAGAGGACACAGATGTTGCTAAATATCCTACAATGCATAGGAAAGCCCTCCATAACAAAGGCTTATCTGGACCAAAATGTCAATTGACAAAACTTGCTAACTAAAATAAAAAACGTTGTTCTCTGGACTTAAAGCAAAAAGGAGTTTTAAAGAAATCTTTGAGCCAGGCACTGTAGTGTGTGCCTATAGTTCCAGCTATTCACTGAGGCAGGAAGATCACTTGAGTCCATGAGTTTGAGACTAGTCTGGGTAATAAGTGAGACCCTTTCTCCAAAAAAAAGAAAGAAAATAAAAGAAGCCTAAGAAATGAGAACCAATAATTATGTCCTAGCCAAATAATGGATTATAAAATAATTAGCTCTCCAGATCGTGTGATTTTCATGGATCACAATACTAAAAAAAAAAAAAAAAAAAATCCAGTTAGACCTATACTGGTTATATATAAAGTCAACATGACTTTTGACGTTATTTCCTAAACAATCCAAAAGAACTATTTACGTTGTGTTAAGTAATCCAGAAATGATTTAAAGTTATAGGGGAGGATATACATAGGTTATAGACAAATACTATGATGTTTACATAAGGAACTTGAATACCCATGGATTTTAGTATCTGTAGGTGTCCTGGAACCAATCCCTCTCAGACACTAAGGGACAACTGCATAGCTTACTAGGAATATTTTATTCTAATGTATAGAGAATCTGAAAGCAACTGAAAAAAATCCTGAAGGGAACTGCCTTTCTAAATAATGGGTTTCTAGTCCTAGCCATGGAAGTGGTCACTTTCCCATTTTTCAGTATTATAATCTCTTCAGACAATTAAACTCTGTTACTAGGTAAAATTCTAAAAGGAAAGAATAATCCAGATGATGTAAAATTAAAATTCTCTTCTATGCCACATTTAGTGAGAAAGCATCTTGATGCAGATAAGGGTACTCACTTGGGAGGCAGGAAACCTGAATTCTAATCCCATCTCTGCTATTTAATTAGCTGTGTGACTTGGGTAACTCATCATTCCACCACTCAGGCCCCAGGTTCCTCATCTGCAAAATAAGGCAGTTATGCTAGATGACCACTGAAGTCTCTTCTGCTCTAACATCCAATTAGTCTACATCATAACTCTACTAATACACACACAGACACACAGACACACACACACACACACACACTCTCTCTCTCTCTCTCTCTCTCTCTCTCCTCTCTCTCTCTCTCCTGAAGATTCCTGCAAAAAAATTTTATCAAGCACAATCGCTAGGCATCACTATTAATAATAAAATTGCAAAAAGAGGCTTTGCTAGTTGATGTGTTAAGAAATATACCATACAGTCATACCTGAATGATATCAACTACTAATACTTGATTGAAAAAAAAAATGGCAATGTTTATGAAGACCTTAAAAAGACTCTGTTAGAACACAGCATCTGATGATTTAACTTCTGAGAATTTAGTCCATGGAAATAATTTTCAGTACAGTTGAGGGGTAAAAAGTTTATCAAAGTATCATCTGAATGTATTAGCTGATGCTGAAATGGAGCAAAAACTCAAAAACAATCCAAATGCCTCACAGTCAGGGAAACAACTGAATAACTGATGGGACCCACGAAATGATAAAGTAGCCAGCCAACCAAAAGAAGAAATGGAATCAGAAATGATACTTAGGAAAGGTTTTTAAATTAAAGTGGAAAACTAAATATACTGTTAAGTGATAAAAAATATGCAGAGTCTTAGCTAAAGTTGAAATTAGCACATACAAAAGAAAAAGTGGGTGTAGGTTGAGGGGTTTCGTGCATATTATTTTCTTTACCAAAGACTGTATTTTCAATTTTTTTTTCCTACAATAGTCATGCATTAGTTACTACGGAGAAGAGTGAGGAGGACATTAAGTCACCACCAACATGAAACGCATCATCTTAATCCTAGACACCCTAAATAAAACACCCTATGCACACGCGCACAAGGACACAGAAAACTCCAGGTGACAGGACTTCACACCGTGCAAAAAAAAATCGTGAGGCTCCTGACTTGACAATTCGGTGGATGGGCCAGACGAGTTCTTAATTCCTGGGGCTAGGCACAGTGACCCAGGCCCCGCAACTCCCTGCTGCCCAGGGAAGCTGGCGAAGCTGGGCCTGGGTTTGGGTCCTCTTTCCCGCCATACCCCGGGTGCCCAACAGGGCGGCCCGGGAACCAACCCCGAGCCAGCCGGAACCGCGCCGCTCCTCCAACCAGAAACCTCGTGGCCATACCAGGCGCCCAGGAGAGAACGCGGCGGGGCTCGTCGCGGGGACCCGACACCCCCGGGCGCCGGGGCCCGCTCCCCAGGCCCTTTCCGGGGCAGCCCGGCCCGGACCGGTCGCTGCAGTCGCCGCCCGGCGCGACACAATACTGGGGCCTCCGACCCAGGGCTGCACGCGACCCCGTCCTCGGCCCGCGAGGCCGCCGGGCTCACCTAGAAGCCGGGATCCAGAACTCTCACTCTCCGCGCCCCGCGAACCCGGCCTCCGCGGACAATCCGAGCGAAAACCGAAACCGCCGAGGCAGCGGCACTTTTCTGCCTCAGCCAATCAGTGCTGTCCTCTACTACGGCAGCTCGCGGGGACCGAAAAGCCCGAGCGGGCCGGAGCGCGCCAATCCAAGAACTCTTGTTTAGTGGCAACATTGGTGCCATAGGGTTCGAGTAGTAAGAACTGGCGTTCTCTCTTGTAGTAGAGAGCCGAGTGCAAAAACCGAAATAAAATTATGAAACAAACTGGAAATGATCTTTTGGATAAGATTTCTTAACAGAAGTGTAAGAAATAGTAAGGCATAAGAAACTGAAATGCATTCTTAAATAATGGACTGGTATGTACCCAGAAATGCCCTTGTGTCATTTAAAGCAAATACATAAAACAACCTCAAGTCTTTAAATACACCTTTGAATGTTAATTAAATATATGAAGGCTCAGACACTATTAGCAAGAGACTGTTTCCATGGGAATGTTAAATGTTACAAAAAATTAAAGTCACTAAAACAACTGAATTATAAATGATACAAGTTGTAATGCATTACAAAATAGTTCCAGTTGAAAATAGTATGCATACCAGTGTAACTCTACATCGTGCACAACCACAAGAATGGGAAGTTATACCCCATGTCTGTATAATATGTCAAAATATACTCTACTGTCACGTATATCTGAAAAGAACAAATAAAAAAATAAAATTCAATTTAAAAAATAAAATGGTATGCAGATATCATTTAATTGCTACTATGGGAACTTGGTTTGGAATTTTGCATGAATTCTCTATAGTGTAGCTATTAATGGGAAGGGAGAGAAAAAAGAAAACTATTCCCTACACACAAAAATCCTGATCAGCCTAAAATTTACACTTTAATTCTATTTATGATATAAAACACTATAAACAAAGTAATAATAGCTTCAAACAACAGATCCTTAACCCTAGTAAAAGTTATAGAATTTAAGGTACAGAATTTTTCTCAGATGAAAAAATGGGTTCCCCTTTTTTTAAGTCTAACGGCAAAAGAAAGGAAACTTTGGTTGATATTATGGAAAGAGAACAACTAGTTCAGACCAAATAGTTACAGATTTATTGGAAGGTCTGTATTTGAAGTTCTTGCAATATAAAATCGAATGTAAATAAAAAATTTAAGTAAAGTACTATTTAAATCAAATAGCTAGCTGCAAGGAACAAATATGGTACCCTATAAAACCCTGTCCCTAAAAACTTTCTTCATAAACGAAGTCAAATTGCACCACATTCCTCACTGATCGTTTTAATTATTCAAAAAAGTGTTTGACTCAAAGCTGCTTTCCCTCTGCCCTAGTCCTCTGGGAGCTATGAAGCCTGGTGTGGTGGGAAGGAGCAGGGGGGCATTCTCAGGACTTGGTTCATCTGCAGAACAGCTGCCACCTTCTCCAAGGGACACAGATTTGTAAAGTCTCAACTAGACAAATAGTTTGGGCCAACAAACGTATAAAAAGTGTGGTTGGTCCCAGAAACCCCTGAGCAGCTTAGATTTGGCCTTTACTAACTTGCAGGCAACTTTCCATTTGCCACATTTTTTTTCATCCTCTTTTATTATACGAAGAAAACATGTGCAAAACTTTTTTAGCATTGGTTCAAAAACTTGTCTTTGAAACCCTGTACATAAGCCTTGCATTATTAAGGAGACTTAAAGTCATAAAAAATGATTTGGAAAGACTGGGTTTAATTCACATAGTTTAGTCTGGTTGCTACAATTAGTGAATTTACAGTGGTATGTCATTATCATCCAAAGTCCATAGTTTACATTAGGGTTATATATCATGTGGGTTCTGATAAATGCATAATGATGTGTATCCACAAATAGTTTCACTGCCTCCCCAAATTCTCTGTGCTCCACCTATCCAGCTCTTCCTCCCCACTAACCCATGGCAACCACTGATCTTTTTACTCTTTTTCCCTTTTCCAGAATATTGTATAGTTGGAATCATGTCATACAGAGTTGGTGGCACACCACTACATTGTCCCTTCTCTGTAGCCTTTTCAGGTTGATTTCCTTCACTTAGTAAGATGCATTTAAGAATCCTCCATGTCTTTTCATGGCATGACCACTCATTGAAGTGCTGTATAATATTCCATTGTCTTGAAGTGCCACTGTTTACTTATTCATTCACTTACTCAAAGATATCTTGGTCGCTTGGAAGTTTTGGTAATAATAAATAAAGGTACTGCCAATAGGCAGGTTTTTGCATGAAATTAAGTCTTCAACCCATTTGAGCAAATGTCAAGGAGTATGATTGTGGTAAGAATATGCTTAATTTTGCAAGAAACTGCTAAGCTGTCTTCCAGTGTGTCTGTATCATTTTGCATGCTCACCAAGCATGCTCCTAATTCTTACCAGCATTTGGTATTTCCAGTGTTTTTGATTTGGGGCCATTCTAATAGGAGTGTAGTTGTATCTCATTGTTTTAAGTTGCAATTTCCTAATGACATGTGAAGTATCTTTTTGAATGCTTATTTGACATCTGTATATCTTTGCTGAGATATCTATTTTGGTCTTTGGTCCATATTTTAAATCAAATCATACTTTTGAATAACTATGTCTTTAAATGTTTTATGTTCATAAGAGAAGGTATCATGTCTAACTTATTTTCTAAAATACCAAGAGCTCTGTGAACATGTGAGCAATTTTATAAAGATGATGATGATGATGATAAATAAAAACATAGAATTGGATTGGCCAACACTTTCCAAAGCAAATTTCAATACTTACCATCACTGTTAAGCTTCTAAGAATACTGGTTGGTCTCATCTGAGCAACACATTAACTGGTGTGAGGTGCTGGTGTAGACCCAGACCTTTCCTTGACCTTCAGACTGGGCAACCAAAATACCTCAGCTATGATGCTCTCATTTGGGTACTTAAGGCACTGTTATCTACTGTTCCTCATGGGATGTGAAAATTACTTGCTAAAGAAAATGGGAAGAAAGACACTCTATGTTTGTTGACTATCTTGAGACATAATACAAGCTTATTGGTTGATGGGAAAATTTCTCAGGAAAAGCAGGTCTTGTTTTTAATCCCAAGAAAGGCTATGATTCTACACCCTGGGTAAGTGGTTTCAGATACCGTATTTGAGATGTTGAAGTAAATGTTTGGACTCCATCAGCCACTATTTTGGTATGACTTGGATTTCCAGAGAAAGGCTCAGGGTCTGAACCCCCATGAACAAGGTCTCCCAAATGCTGCGACGTTCCCTGCTGCATGGTGAACTACGGAAAACCTCTCTCAGCTGTAGAACTCAGTGAAATTGGTGTGAAGCTGCCCTTGTATTTTAATCAAGATGAACTTGAAAGGTGAACATTGTAAGTGGGAGAAATTATTTATAATTTGGTAATAAAAGTTTATGTCTAACACTCCAAATTTCATACATCTGCTATGTGCGGCCCTGAGATATAAAACAATTGAAGTTGGCTTTACATTTGGCCTCATATGAAAGGTCATAAATTAGAATGATGGTGTTCATCCTCTTTCCTAGCTCACAAAATTTCCATATTAACATCTTCACCTCGAACATAAATGGTTACCCAGCTACAAAGAAAAGAGTTGTATTGGCCTTTATGAATTATAGTTTATGTTGGAAATCTGTGGGTACATAAGGCAGCAATTCAGCTTGCAGTGGTGCATACCTACTTCAGTGAAGCTAATTCTACCACAGTGAAACTAATTAAAACCGTATGGCTAATTTAAATAAATAAAGTGCAATATATAAAAATTTAGGAATATTTTAGATATCAGCAAATGCTTGCCAAGGTATGTGATTCTTTTAACTCATAATGCATATCTTCCAGGGATTTTCTTTGCTAGAAGACCTCTACTGAGTTTATTTAAAATTAAACTTGCTTTCAATTTTCAAAATGTCTCTTTCTAATGTGGTTTTAACTGATAATGTGAAAAATCTGACTTTTTTTTAAACTAAAAAACACATTTTATTATGATATATAATAACTAAATTCATTCCAAAATATTGATGAATTGAACCAGTACTTTATGTTTAGACTTTTGAAAAATGTTTATAGCAAAAAAAAAAAAACCAGATGTCCTTAATTTTCCAGTGTGGAATATCAAATCCATATGGTTTTTTGGTGTAGGTTTCTTTCACCAACCCATTGGTGTAGTTAAAATACAATATGTTATATACTCGCAGGGTCAAGTTCAAGAACAACTTTCGAATCTTAGGCCTTCATCCAGGCCTTCATGCAAAACTTTGAGAAAGTTAGTTCTCTGTAATTTTAAGCATTAGAATCCATTTACCAAATTCTGCATTAGAGAACATAATGTACTCAAAGTTATAAATATGATTGCATGTCTTAGTGTTCAGGCTGCTATGACAAATTACCTCTGACTGGATAATTTATAAACAACAGAATTTATAGCTCCATTCTGGAGGCTGGGAAGTCAGATCAAGGCACCAGATAATTTGGTATCTGGCGAAGTCTTGTTCTCTGTGTCATGGATGGTGCCTTTTAGCTGCACTATGCAGAAAAGGGCGAGGGAACTCACTCAGGCCTTTCATAAAGGGCACTAATCCCATTGTTAGGGAGGAGCTCTCATGACTTAATCTCTTCCCAAGGCCCCACCTCTTAATACCATATCAGGAATGAGATTCCAGCATATAAAATCTGGGGGAAAACAACATTCAGATCATAGAATAGTATAAGCTCTTTTATCTCATCTTTGCTTTTTCCTAAGTAGTTGACTTTTTTTTTTTCTCTCTCTTTTATCAGGACCACCAGATGTCTTTGTAGTCACTGAATTCCTTGAGCCAAAAAGTACACCCTTCATCACCTAAAACTCTCAGGGACAAAGATTAGAGTTGTTTCTGTTGGGATAAAATTTGCACAAATATCTGGATCTGTTTCTAGAAGATCATCCATCCATAGAAGGTGACCACTTGTCTCACAAACACAACATTGTGTCTGTTCATATTTTTCCCCCAAACAACTGGGATCCAGGTGAGGGTCATGCACACCTGTAGTCCTACCTACTTAGAATGCTGAGGCAGGGGGATCAATTGAGCCCAGGAGTTAAAGGCCAGTCTGGGCAACAAAGCAAGACACTGTCATTAAAAAAAAAAAAAAGACTAAAATAAAAATAAGAATTGGGGAACTAACAATCATTTCATAAATGATAACCAGAGGGAAGAGTAATAGCCTCTTACCTTGAGAATCTTCCATATAAACTCAGTTGAGAAGAGTCTTAGCTGCCTTCTTTTGGAAGGAGAAGCAAGACCTTCTGATTCATGCTGAGAAACTGAGCCAAAATTTGCAGAAGATACAAAGTGTGGGGAGGACTAATACCTTCCAACTTCATCAACGGCTAGGGTGAATGTTATAATGCTGGCTTTGCTTTATTGACAGTGGGTGGGTGAGGTGCTAAATAGTGGATGAATTAGGATCTATCCTGACATTATTTCCAAACTGCAACATGTTTTTTTTCTAACTTTTATATTATCTTTTTGTGCTTGTCAAAGAAAATGTGCTCCTAAATGTAAGTAGAAGAATAAATGACTAAGTGAATAAATCGTCCATTGATCCCAGAATAAGATCCTCTGTGTACTGCAGATTTAATAAATATTTAATGGAATATAAAGGAAAATGAGGTGTGTTGATGTGGACTCTACCAGAATTAGAATCTAAGCACATCTTGAACTTTAATCTCCCAACCCCATCACACAATTAATTAAAAAATATTTCTCCATCAATGATTAAGTGGGCTGAAACTGATGATTAAGGTCCAAATCTGACTTTTTGCATCCATTTTTATCTCAGAGCAGCAAAAAAAAAAAATCTGAATCCTCAATGAATCTTATGTTGCTTTCCTTTGTACACAAAGGACACGCCAGTTTCCCTGCAGCATATAAAGTATTGATTATACATGAAGGGAAATTAGGGTCTTATAAGTACCACCCCACTCCCAAAATCACTCAAAGAGGCTTTATAGTATAATTTATTGTGAGAACAATTCAATAGTACATTTATAAACATTCAAAACTAAGAGAAAAAGAGATTCTGGAGGAACTCTTTTATAAAAAAAATTGATTGCTTTTTCAAAATAGAAAGAAAGATGGCTTCTGTTTTCTTGGGAGTCTCAGTGAAGACCTTTTTCTTTTCTTCCTTCCTTTCTCTTCCTTCCTTTCTTTTCTTTTCTTTTTTTTTTTTTTTTTTTGTGTGGTATTGGGGATGAAACCCAGGGGTGCTGTACCACTAAACTACATCCCTAGCCCTTTTTAGTTTTTTATTTTGAGACAGGGTCTCTCTAAATCGCCCAGGTTGGCCTTGAACTTTGACTCTCCTGCCTCCGCCTACTGAGCAGCTGGAATTAACAGGCGTAAGCCACCTTGCCGGGGATTCTCTCCATCTTTGAAGTTCCTTGATTCCTAAATCACTGACATTTTTCTGTTAGCTCAAGAATGCTTGCCTAACTTTGCTATTATACGACCAAATGTGAAACCCTGAGTTTTGACACATACCTGCACAAAGTGCCACAGAAGAAAGAGTGAATGAACATTTTGCCTGGAAATAGCTGTTTCCAGGCAATGGAACAGCGATTGGTTTTATCCTGTGGACATTTTCAAGACCAAAGCCAATACTAAAGCTGAGTCCATACATCTGTCAGAACCTGAAGGAGGGGGAAAACTGGCAATCATTAAACAGTGTGCATTGTTCTCCCTCAGTCTGTTCTCCTCCCTCACCATTAGTTCAAGATGTGGACTCAAATGTCCATCTCTGGATGAATGAATGAGGAAAACATGGTATATACATACAGCAGAATATTATTTAGCCTTAAAAAAGAAGGAAATACTAGCACTGGCAACAACGTGGATAAAACTTGCAGGCATTATGTTAACTGAAACGAGCCAGTCACAGAGGGACAAAAACTGCATGCATGATCCCACTTATCTGAAGTGTATGAAATAGTCAAACCCACACAAGCAGAACGTAGATATGGATGCTGGGAAACTGGGGAGAAGCAAATGGGGAGCAGCTGTTCAATAGGGTAAAAAGTTTCAGTTGTGCAGATGAAAATGGTCTCGAGACCTGCTGTGCAACATTATGTATAGTTAGTAATATTATGCTGAGTACTTGAAATTGGTCAAAAGGTTAGATCTCAGGTTATGTTAATAATAATAATAAAACAAGCTGATTCAAAAAAGGGGAAGTAAGGAGGGACAAAGGGACATGGGTTATATTTTATTCGACTTTAATGCTGTGCATTAAAACTTTTAAGCCACTCACTGTCATCCCTGGAAAATGAAAAGCCTCCACCCCGATCTTCACCCAACTAGAATAGTGGCAGCTCTCATGAAGTCAAGGGCACCAAAGACTTTTGCAATGAAGATGCCTGTGATTATTTTCAAGAAAACCCACCAGTTAAACCACAGCGTGACACATTATTTTATACTGTTAGCATTTTATTTGTTTATTTGTATTTTTGGTTCAGAGAATTAAACTCAGGGCCTTGCACATGCTAAGCACCCGCTCTACCACCAAGCTACATGCCTGGCCCCTCGGTTAGCATTTTATACCACACTTTAGAAGGTAGTTCTACTCTGTCCATGGACTTGGATTTGGAAGGGCAGAGGGTCTTCCAGAAAGGATTTGTGTCTTGTTAGCTCATGTCCAGCCTTGACTAACAAACTTGTATTTCAGTATATGACAACACATCCAAACCCAAACCAGAAGGTTATTCCAAAACTGGAAAAACTGACAGCTTATTAAATGTGTGTTTTTATTGAAGATGGATCAAGAACTGAGGGCAAATATGAACATTTAATGAGACAGGTTTATTACTCTTAAGGAACAGGCAAGTCCTAAGTGAGATGTGATCATTCTTTTTTTCTTATTTTTTAGATTTATTGATGCTTATTAGGCAAGTGTGGCATATATTTTTAAATAAATAAATTTGATGAAATTACAGACAAAAAAGAGGGAATGTCAGGACTGATCCCATATTTCACCACTCCCAGGCAAAGAGCCTTGGAAGGATGAAGCTTTCCATATGATTCCTCACATCTTTTTCTCACTCTTGTTTTTTCTCAGCAAGATACACACTATTTTACAATCTAATTTGCTTATTTGATTTTACCTTATAGAGATCTTTACATTTTTGTAGCAGCATAACATTCAACAACAAATTGGTTAACCCATCCTTGTTAACAAATACATAGTTTGAGTTCTATGTCATGAATAATAAATATATCTAAATGTCTGAGTATGGGCATTCTATGTATACATAGAGAAAATATATATACATATTCACATATGCATATATACATATGTATATATATATATATATATATATACATACGCATATATATATATACATATACATACACACATATAGAAATATAATAGATAAATCCCACAAAGTAGAATCACCATTTCTAATGCTTTGTACATAAACATATTTTTTTCAATAAAAACACACATTTAATAAGCCTAGGGAAGCCAATTTATACTCTTTGAAGAATAAATGAGAGTTCCCAAACACAACTGTTTTACAAATAATCTGACTAATTGGTAAATGTCTGCTTGTTTTTCTATCTTTGCTTGTAGAGGACAAGCTTCTGTAGGACAGGAAAATGTCCAGTCATGCTCCTGTCCCTAAGCCTCACTGCATGCCTAATCCTGAAGATTCCTAGTCATTGTAATTTTGCATATTTGTATAAGGGAAACCCAACTGTATATACTCCAGACACTACAGAATCTGAAATTCTCCTGCTAACACTTGGTAAGCACTTCTTATTTTCCAGGTACTGCTCTGTGAATTTTATGGGTATCAATTAATTTAACCTTCATACAAACCCTTGAAATTACTATAGTTATCATCTCCAAACTATTAATAAGTTGACTGAAGCTCAGAAAAGTAACTTGCCCAAGATCACACGACTAATAAATTTGTGGATATGAAATTTGAATGCAGGGAACTAACCTTTCCAATTCATGATCTTTAAACACTTTCTTTTAACCCAGCTGTCATGGGTCAAATAGCTAACTTCTTTCTAGCTGTTATTGCATTTCAAATCCAAAAGTTAGTGATTTTGTATTCAGTGAGTGAAATAGCAACCATCTTATTATTTTTCAGGGTTGGTGAGTAAGATTTTGAAACAGGCCCCGATTTTCTGGCTCAGGGTCTTCCTAGATTGTGATCAGATGGTGGCTAGAGCTAAAATTAATGGCAGACTGCAGCGGATGGGGGTTAGCTGAGCATATCTCTCTTTGTGTGGTCATGAAACCACTCAATATGGTCGCTCTGCATGGGTTAGTTGTGCTTCCTCACAGCATGGCAGCTTTAGCAGTCAGATAACTTACAAGATGGTTGAAGACTTTGGGGATGAGCATTTCAGCAAGTGAGGCAGAAGCCTTTTATGATCCAGTCTTAAAAGTTACTTAGCGTCACTTCTGCAGCATTCTATTGATCAAGACAGTCAAAAAAGCACCTCCAGATTCAAGGGTGCCAGTCATCACACCTCTCAATCTGAGAAGCCTCAAAGTCACACTGTAAAATAACATGAGGGGTGGGAGAGCTTGTTGCTGCCCACTTTGAAAATTACAATCTGTCGCACAACTAAAAATTTCTTGTCTATAAAATATGCTTTAAAATCCATTTTTTGTTACAGAGCTGATAATGTGTGTGCTGATTCATTCTTGTTTGTCAGCAACCCACCCTTCTGATTGATGGAATATACTTATAAAATGACACATTGGCAGTGTATATTTATAAGGCGGAGGTATAGTTTATGGCTCTGAAACAAAATGAACCCACTAGCCTGTATGTAAATTGAGCCTGGGACCCTGGCCTCATTGTTCAGGATTTTCAAGTTATCTGCAGAATTTCAACAGATTTTTCTGCTTCTAAAATATTATCCTTATTGAAAAACTGTTTTTTATTACATACTGGAATTGGAGTCAATGTTGCTGACTGTAGCAGAGCTGCCGTTCCTCTGTGGGGCCAGGGATATCCAGTCAAGTGTTTGCCTCTGGCAGCAGGCCAGCAATAAAGGGCTGGTTGCAGAAGGCAAAGGCAACTTGACCTCTTCACCACGCAGCAATGCCCACTGCAGTGGCTCGTCCTCTTCTAACTGTGGGTTTTACTTACTAAACAAGGCCGATTAAGGAAGATGTTTGGAGAGCCAAATAGTGACCTCTGCTGTACTATTTACTCCTTTGGTTCTAGGTGAAAAAGGTAAAAAGTCCCCAGAAGGAAAGTGTTCAGAGTGATTAAGTCCCTCCTTTGTGGCTTGGGGGATGCTGCATTTCCTTCTGTCGGTTGGTTTGTTTTATAAAGCTGTCACTGACCTCAAATGAGTGTCGTTGGAGGACCCTGTGTTTCTGGGCAGGTTAGCAACCCTGGCTGAGAAGTCGATGCTGCCACTGTGCTAACTGTCCCTTGGGGCCTGGAGGAGTCACCAACCGCTCCAGCGCCTGGCTTACTACTTCTAGAGTCAGGCCGTGACAGGGGCACTAGCCCATTTTATGGGAAAGCGTGACCGTGATTCCAAAAAGAAATGGCAACCGACAATAACATCTCCCACCTGCAGAGCCCAGCTAGAGAAGAGCTTTCTAGACCCAAGCCAGACTCTGCAAAGCCCAAAAGGTGAAGATTCCCCCTCCCTCCAATAGAAGGATCATTAAGTCAGGGATTCCCTTCATTGATGATTGAATTTGACGCTTAGGATGATGATTTGGTTTCATTTTGAATTGTGATTCCCCCCTGGTCCAGACTCCCCTTGGATAATTTTCCAGGTGATGGCATCTGAACTGCTATTTTCTACCATCAGCTTCTATACACTGTCATTAGTTTTAAGTTGTTAATTTTTGTAACGTGGTCTAAATTTTCCAAGAGGGGGAGGAGAGGGCTGAACTTCCCCTTGAGAATATTCTGTTGATAACTTGAAACATTGCTTTGCCTCACTAGATAGCTGAGTGCCCCAAATTCCTCATTTTGCAGCATTGTCAAAGAGGATTCTTTGCCCAGAAGACCACAGAGTCTTGTTCCCTGTTTTGTTTCTAGATATTTGCAAACCTTGTTGACCATCCTCATCTGGATTTCTTGCTTTCTTGAGACAGCTACAGAGTAGGTCCCAGCAGGTAAGGCTGCAGCTGGGACAGAGAGCACAGAGTACCTCAAACCAAGTTATCGCTGCATGTCTGATCTCCAGCCACCTCTAGGAGATTTTTGTTTTTTGCTCTGAGAAATTGAATAGTTGGTTGCTTATCCAAGCTTTTCTGTCTTGTATAAGCATGCCTTTTCTCACTTGAATTAATCTGTTAACTCATTTGAGGTTCTAGTCATAAGTCAAATGGTCGAGACATACTGCATTACAGATAAACACTATACACACAATTATTTCACAATTTACCTTCAAATATTATAATGTGCAGTCTACACAGCATTGTGTCAAAGCAAGGGAAGAAGATTTGTGTCATTTCTATTCTTTTGTCAATGTGATAAATATAGATTGTTATAGTTTAGCTTTTTCTGACTGCAAAACAAGCTAATTCCATCCTATGAAAAGTTCTGGATTCATCAGCTTTGAGAAGCTGGATTATCTGTCTTTAAGGATCCGTAGAGGAAGCCAGCTGCCAAACACAGCTGTGCTAACTTTTTTCTCTTAATGGGATGCCCCAAATAACCCCACATTGATCTTAGTGGTCACTTCTGCAGAAAGAAATAATAGTATCTAAAATCTTACTTCTTTACAGCTACCACATCAAAATAAACTTCGGAGACGAACCCAGAGATTTAACTGAGAATCACTCCTTGACTTCACGGATGGATGGATGATCACACACATGCCCTGCATCTAGTGGTGTTTGAGGGTTCAATTTAGGTCTTTAACTATGAGATCCCTGGAAACTCTAAGAGCCTCCTTGCCTGCAAAGGGTTTATTTGAAAGGCTGAAACTCATGAAGGGAATGGGTTACAGGAAGAATTATGAGTCCCTCAATATTTTTTTTTCAAATTTTTAATGTTAGGTGGAAACTCACCCCCACATCTTGTGATAAGATTCCTTCAACCTCACCTTACGTATACACAGGTACAAAGCAAGCAGGTCAAACCAGTTCTTCCAGTGAGTGATGATTTGGCGGTAGTCTTCAAATATACAAAGAAAAAACTGCCATCCAACACAAAGGCTGCTTCATGTGTGCACTGAAGGTGAACTGCGGGTTAAGTATTCCTCTGCTACTTTTCAGACTGGACAACTAAAAATGAAGGGCTAAAATCATTGGATATGTCTAATGATTTACTATAAGAGCAAGTGTGAAATGCATGCATTAATAAATCTTACTCCAGCTCTATTTCGTAGCTAAGCTATGCCAGCCAACTTTTTAAAGCCTGAATTTTAAAAACTTAAAAAAAAAAAGAGAGAGAGAGCTAGCTCTTTGAAATTTGCTTATATAACACTCAGCTAAGAAAATGTATATTTATTTCTTAAAGTAATGTCATTACTAGAAGTCTACCTCTTTCCCTTTGACAGTAAAACAGAGTGCTTATCTTCATAGTTTCATAATGAAACCTCCCCAAGCTCAGGCTACTCTGGCAGATTTACAACCTTTGAGCAGGAGAACTGACAGGCATTTTAATATGAAAGGAGATATGATGTCTTTAATGTACAGTGATGTCACTTCTAACAAGGTGGAAGCAGCCATCACAAGTCAGACCCAGCTGCCTGCAGATGAGACCTCTTAACCTAGAGAAAGGTCACCCATAACGCAGGAAAGAAGGGACTCTCAACTCAGGGGCAAGGGCACAGTTGGAGGTTGTGATCGCAGCCTATCGTGGGTGTGCATGCAGGAAGTTAAAGCTAGGGGCTGTCTAGACAGGGCTGACCTTGAAGAGGGAATCGGTGAGGCACGGTAGGGAAAGGGTCATGAAAATCCTCCCGGGAGTGTTACAAAGAAAGCCGATTGCCTGTTGCCCATCGTCTTTCTCCCCTTTATCCTCCCCTGAATAGGTCTCATCTTGAAAGTAATATTGACAGCCACACCATCATTAGCAGGGTGCTCCCTTATTATGCCTTGAGAAGTGACAGTAAGCAAAGGCGAGGAACTTGCCGTCTTTTATTTGCAAATGAGACCTTAAAGGTTTAGCATTTTGTGTAGAAAATATTGGTTCTGGTTTGGAAAAGAGCTTTAAATTCTCAGAGACTGTTATTCAAATGTCCTTGTCCTAAGCCCCTACTTAAAACCCGCTAGCGACTTCTAACTGAGCAGGAAGGATTTTTATCAAATAATCTGAGAGCTGCTACATGGCTAAGTCCCTCCTACCTGGAAAAGAGTGAAAGGGCCTCATAAAGGCCATTTCCCATGAAACCCTAAGCACACCACCAGGAAGTCAGAGAATGGGGCTAGGTGTGGAATTTTCAAGGAAAATCTTAATATTCAAAAGTTGGGTAAGTTCTCTATTAAACAACAACAACTACAACAACAAAACACCACTTTCATTTATTCATCAAAACTTCTGGAATTTCAGGGGTTAACTGAAGAACTTGGAAGGTTTTGCCAGCTCAGAGGATAGCCAAGCATTTAAAATTTGCCAGCACAATTAAATGTACTTCTCTTTAATTAAACGTGGGCACATTCAGCCATCTACACGCTCAAAATTAAGTATCAAAGATTTATTGTGCAAGGGAGCCAAACAGCAAAGGCAAGGGTCAGAATTGACCAATATCACAAAGGACTATAATTTTTTTATTATGTTATTATCTAATTAATTTTAATGCAGTGAGACAGCAGTTATGAGCTTGGGCAGGCATTTCTGGGCTATGCTTTCTCTCTCTCTGCCGCTTGCAAGTTATGTGATTTGGAAAACTGGCCTAATTTTGTTAGGTCTCAGTTTCATCATACGTAAAATGGGAATAATCACTTCATGTGATTCCTGTAAAAAATTAATTGAGCTAATAAATAGAAACCTCTTCCTTACCCTTCTGTCTAAAGCACGGTTGTGTTAGTCAGCTTTCCATTGCCATGAGAAAAACACCAGAGAAAATCTTCTTTAAAGAGGGAAGATTTATTTTGGCTCACAGTTTTAGAGGTTTCTGTCCATGGTTGCTGTTTCTGGGGCTGCGGTGAGGCAGAACACTATGGGTGGAGCAAAGCTGCTCACTTCATGGCTGTCAGGAAGCAGGGAGGTGGCAGGTGTGTCAGGAAGAGATAGAAAAGAGCCAGGGTCCCAATATTCCCTGCTAGGACACACCCCCAGTGACCTACTTCCTCCAGCAGGTCCCCACCCACTAAAGTTTCCAATACCAACCTTGCACACATAAACCTTTGTGGGACATTCTAGATCCAGCTCTAACAATGGATGAAGCACTCAATCTCCTATTAATAGCACTATTAGTATTTTAGAAAGATAAATATCCATCCAATCATCCCACTATAATCTCATTTTAATACTTCAGAATATATAAAATTATCTTATTCACAATAAGTACACAGATTGTAATAGAGAATATTTTTACTTCATTTTGCTCCAAGTATCATGCTTCGGTCTCTAAAACAAAACATGTGGCCCTAGGACCATAGATTAGAAATCCTTGCCTGTTGAATTTGACCCGAGAATGGGTACAAAGCTGTGTTCAAATCTTGCTGATATCAACAACCCCTGAGGCATGTCCTCCCAACCTCCATGTGACTCTAACCCAGTGACTCGCAAGTTTTGATGTGCACAAGAAAATCAGCGGAACTTATAACTTCAGATATTCTGACTTGGTTAATTTGGACAGGGGCCCAAGATCACCATTTATTCTGACGGAGGTGTTACTTGCAGAATGATGCCTGCCTCCCACTTGTCAAGGTTAAGAGGGTGAGCTTTTGGAAGAATATGTAGCTTCCTTCCTCATCCTGGAGAAGACTGGGATTACCTTCTGCTTAGGAGGTACACTTTGATCCTCCTTAGATCTGGAAGATCAGGAGTGGGTCAGGTTAGAATAGAGAGGGGAAAAAAATAAGGCAGATTTCTTAGGCCATCTTTTTTCTAGATTCTAAGGGAAAGAGATGAGATTTTATTGATGATTTCACTAAACCAGGAGGGGTGACAAGAACATGGCTAGAATAGTGACACAATGCTGAACACTGCAAATGGCTGGAGCATCCTTTGCTTTTGTGACTTGGGTTCTAGGTGCGACAATAGGAGGTAGAAGAGAGTTCACTTTCAGTGGAAGTAAGGGAGCCAAACAATAGCCTTGGGACGTAGGGGTCAAGGTGACAATACATAGCCTATACTCATCATGACCCATGTACCACATCAGTTCTAGCCTTTCATTTCCTTCATGTTTCATTACATGTACATGTTTATACATTTACAGTGAGAACTTTACAATACTGTAGAACATGGTGCAGCCTTGTGAGTAAAAATACTGAATCAAACTTCCCATTAGCTTATAAATGACAAATAAAATAAGAGACAGTTTCTGGTCCAACAGGTAAGAAGCATGGAAGTCATCCCTACTGTCCATGCACCAAGAAAAAGCTAAACAAACTGGAAAACCAACAACACTTCCTAGACCCATCAGAGTATTGAAGTCATAGAACAAACTGTTGCCCTAAAACCTGGAGAGACAATCAGGTGGGTAAGGAGAATTACAGTTTACTGGGGCAAAAACCTAACTGTAATCAATGAATTGCTAGATCTTGGTGTGGACAGCCTGAGAGTGAAAAATACCATCATGGAGGAGGTGAGGCCAACTTGGAGACCTCCATACTTGTATGAGTTCTTCCTCCTGGAGCCTACAGGTTCTCACAGTCAGGATTAGAAAACAAACAACAACAACAAAATCCCTTGTGCTTATTGCAGCAGGAGGGGAAATGTGATCATTTTGAAATAGCCCAGAGTTCTACTCTCTTTAATAAGGCCTGTCCTCAAGGGAAACATTTAGGAGGCTAATCAAAGTGAGTTTTACCAGAGCCTGACTGACCTGTGGAAAGAGAAATATTCAACGTGAGCCCCTTCTCACCTTCCTCTGTCCTCTAAGAGGGAGAAAATGTCTGAGAAGTACTTAGAAGGTCACAGCTCAAGGAAACAGACTCACTAAAATACTGAGACCTAACCATAGGACTATAGAGTGCTTTTCCTCCTATCCCCACATCTTGCCAACACATCATTAAACATCCTCTAAAATCATAGAGGATTTCAACTGAAATAACTGCTCTTACCAGGTTTTCTTTAAGAAGATGTCTCTAGGGAAATTCAAACACTTCAAAAAAGACAAAAATGTGGCCATTCGAGGAAATTTTAGCCTCTGATACCTATAGCTACAGCAAAAAGCATACCAAGTCTAACTCCTATCCAGATAAACATGAAACCTTATGCTCTTTATTTAGTGCTTAGTTCTTATTATGTAGTACATCATGTTCTGCTTTCAACAAATAATAAGGCATAATAATCAAGCAAACAAAAAAATTGTTTGAAAAGTGAGCTTCAGAATCAGACTTAGATATGGCAGAAATTTTGGAATTATCAGAATAGGCATTTAAACCAATTGTGATTAATATGTTAAGGTTTCTAGTGGAGAAAATGAACAATGAGTAAGAACAGATGGATAATGTAAGCAGAAGAATGAAAATCCTGGAGAGAATCAAAGGAAAATGCTTCAAACCAAAACCATTATAAGAGAAATGAATGCCTTTGATGGGCTTTGAATGGACTTGACATAGCTGAAGAAAGAATCAGTAAACTGGAAAGTGTATCAATAGAAACTTCCCAAACTAAAACTCAAAAAGAGGAAGAAAAAAAATTATACATATCTCAGAATATCCAAGAACTGTGGGACAATTATAAAAGGTATAAGTTCCAATCACTAGTCACTGTGGAGGAAGGAGAATCAAGTTCCCCTGATGTCATACGTCCTCAAAATAACATATAACAGAGTATATCTCCTGAGCTGTTCTCACCCCTCACTTTTCCCAATGGTGGGAGATATAACTTATTTAATTGGTGAGTTTGGTATAGGATTTAAATATCTTTGATAATACTAATTCTCTCTCTATCCGTTAGTTCTTCTCCACCATGCAAAAACTGACCTGCCTCAGTAGGGAACACTATATTTTTCAACTTCTGCCTTTTATTATGTGAGTAAATTTTATTCTGGTAGAAAACTTCAGAAACTCACTTTTGTTATATATTATTTCAGCACAAGTTCCATAAGAAACAGAAACTGAGATGAAGTTTCACATGCTAACTTTTGTGGAGAAGGGGTGCAATCAAAGAACAACTGGAGGGAGAGTAAATGAAGAAGAGAAGGAAGGAGAATGAATATAAAGAGGTTTATTATCAGGCTGTCCAGAGCATTGGGGGAAAACAAAACCACAGCCCATGACTCCATCATACGCAATATATCCATACAGAGTAAGAAACCACTCTCAGAAAAGCCCTTTGTTGGGTGTAAGGAGAAGAACTAATTGATAGTTAATCCCCAACCCATTCTGCGTGCTGTTTCTCATTGATTATAGTCTGCCCCATGGGATGTTTCTGCCTTTACATTTCTGTGTTGCATGATCTGTCAGATCTCACATCCTCTGGATGGGTGAGACCAGATCCTCAGTGGGACCCATCAGTTTGGTCTTAGTTACCAAAGCTGTTGAAGCTTCCATAATGGCACCCATGATGGAGGTAGTATTAATGCCTAGCTGGGAAAATCTGGCCCCTGGGGATGTTAAATGAAGAGTAGCCAGGGTTGCCTCAAGACAGTCAGAGCCCCATTCCCCAGGCACATTTGAAGAGTGCTTGGGCCGTAGTAGCACTCTTAGCTTTTCTTGATAATCAGGGTGAATTATACCAGCAGGATAATTTACACACACACACACACACACACACACACACACACACACACACACACACACACACATTTTGCCTGCTGTTCCACTAGCATAAGGCCAAGGTGGCCAGGAGGTAGTTGCAGCTTCTAGTTCAGCGTTTCCTCTGAACCAGGACCCCACTTCTGGAATCAGGATCCTTAACATAGGAGAAGCTAAGTTTGTAGTGTGTGAGAGGCCAAGTTTACTCTTTAATTGTCTCCCTTTCACCCTGTTGGAGAGGGGGATGGGGCTGGCCAAACATGACAATGCTGGACAGATGAGACTGACAGCTTATGGGTCACATATACTCACAGCCTGTGGAAGGAGAACATCACCCTCCATGAGGGGCCACATAGGGCTGCACTTGGGAACAGTGAACAACCAGAGGCTGTGGGAGACCAAAGTCTTTGGATCAAATTTAAATCCTCTCTTCCTCCATCCGCTGGTTGTAGCCATTTCCCTATGAAGCCATAGTGCTCATGGTCTCATATTCATTAAAAGAGAGCCATTGGTGCAACAGAGATAGGTGACATGAGATTTGGGTCACCTATATAAAAAATTTTTAGTATCATCTGCCTCAACTTGAGCCTACGTTTGAATTTACCATTCCATTCAAATGAAGTTTTTGCCTAATTTTACGGCTCATGAATCTGATAATATTGAGAAAAATGTTCATGGAGAAATATTCTCAAGTGAAATATCAGCTGTATCTAAATCCAGAAGACAAAATTTCACCATACCTCTTTCTTAGTGGCAAGAAATACAATAGATAATCATTTTTTCCCCTTTTCTGTAGAGGAGCTGTGCTGGTGTGCTTCAAGAAACTTGACTCCTAAAACTTTCATCAATGTGGGAGACCCTAAATTTCTGTGAAATTTATCTCCCACCATCTGGCATGCATGTGACTTTCTAGGTACCCAGGGTTCTGGAAACCTTCCTCTGATCATGTCTGATTAGCATAATTTTATCCATATTGTAGATTAGTGTGATGTGTCTTATAACAGAGAGCTGACATAGGACTGAGGCAAGACCATGAAAGTATCTTTACTGCTTGTGTTAGGCCCTTTGGACAATTATAACAAAAATACCATAGCAGATATTTATTTCCCCAAGTTCTAAAGGTTGTAAAGTCCAAGATCAAGGTGCCAGCAGATTCAGTTCTTGGTAAGGACCCTCATCCTGGTTGGCAGATGGATGCCTTCTTAGTATATCCTCACCTAGTGGACAGAGGCATCATCTCTCCTTATAATGGTGTAATCACGTTCATGAAGGCCCCACCTTCAAGACCCAATTACCTCCCCAAATCCCTATTTCCTAATACTATCACTCTGGGGATTTAGGCTTCCACACATATTTTGGGAGGATACAAAATTCAGCACATAGCACCACTGTTGGAGAAGCTAACCCACCATGAGGCCTGAGTGTCCCTGAGTATTGTTTCTGATGGGCCAAGAATGCAAGGCCCTGATCACCCTTTGCCCAGGTGATTTTTCAGGGTGCGTTTGCAGTGAGCAAACTTGAGGGATGAGGTAACATATCCTTCTAGGCAAACAAAAGATTTAGGACAAAGGCAGTATATTTCCCAGGCTCAGAGGTCCTCTCCTGTAATGCAACCCACCAAATAATTAGGCATCCTCCAGGTCCACCTGTGTCTTCGCCCCTTTCCCTTCTGTGGAACTTGGGTGGCATCAGGAGTCAATACAATGAACACAAAGCCTTGGTTACTGCTCTTTCTGTTGAGTGATGAAGCCCTTTGTGTCTGACCCCGGAATCTTATGTCTTTTTCCAACATCCATGAAGCTGACAGGACAACTAAGCTTGCAAATAAGGTGAAACCTCAGGTCCTACATAGTTTTTGACAGTCAAAGGAGAGTTGCTTCAAGTTGCTTCTTTTCTTCCCTGCTGATAGCTATTTAGAAGAAAATCTTTGCTAAATCAGTAGTGATCTCTTCAGTGTTAGAGACTTTCTCTCTGTAGGTCTGACATGGTGACTCTGAACAGGTCTACCCCTTGGATAAGTTTGTGAGAGTCCACTGTCATTCTTTATGATCCACCATATTTTTTGCAGAAACTAGAGGGTTGAATCAAAAGAGAAAAATCATGGGAATCCCTCCAACTTGTATAACAGTGTTAATCTCTAATTCTTCAAAAATTTTGCTGTTACTTTTGCAAAATTTACTTTTCGTTTCAGCTGTGCCACCCTTATAATCAAGCAATTTCAGAGGATTATGCATGGCCACTAGTTCTCAGTCAGGGATGATTTTGCCCTCCCATGAGACATGACAATGTCTAGGACCATGTTTGTTTGTCACATAGAAGGTGTTACTGGTGTGTAGTGGATGAAGACCAGCAATGCTAATAAACAACCTACAGTCCCCAGAAAAGTTACCACAGCAAATCTTGCTGGGCTTAAAATGTAAACAGTATAGAGATTGAGAAAATTCATACCTAGCTCACAATGACCCTTACACCTCAGGACAGGTAATCAATTTGAGGGTACTGCCAACAGCAAAGTATTTGTTTTGATCATACATTTGGAAACCAGATAAAAAACTGCAAAGTGGGTACCCCCAACCACTGAACCAACCAATGGAGAGACTTGGTCTCCATAATCCTCTGTTCTAACTAAGGGATCCTGATGGTGTTTTCGGTCTCTTGATACGGATTACCATCTCATACTCTATAGCTAATAGTCTTTGAAAAATCTAGGGGTTTATTCTTTCCTTAACATGCAGACACCCCAGCAAATCTCTCCTGAAGAAGAAATAGGGGAATATTTACTGTACATACTTCCAATAGCATTGTAGGCTTCTTCTCAAAAGGATCCAAATCTCCGTCAATCAGTGGGCTGTGGGTTTGTTAACTGACAGGCCTGGGAGCTCAGTGATGGAGCAATCATGGAAGTCACTGATAGCTTTTAGCTCAATGACTCTTGATTTTAAGTTATCTGAATCAAGTGTCACTCTAGTTAATTTCCCATTGCTTCATCTTAATTCATATTGGGGTCTTGCTGCTCATTATGGTAATTAGGTCTATCTTCCCTTGGATAGTTAGTGGGTGCCACCTGGTATTTGATAGTCCAGATTAGAGTCTTACTGGAGCTTTTAGCACTATGAATAAAAGGGGCCCACTTCCACAGGAGCATCTCTCACTATGAACCCTAGAAGACGCCTACCACCGAGCTTCTTAAATAGGCTGGTGGTCCACCCACCCCACCCCTATTCCCATGGTTCTCCTATTGCCTTATGAAGGGCACCCTCTGGAAAACATCAGCAGGTGGCAGATCTTGCAAAGTGAATGCATTCTATATGCCCATTTCCTTGAAACTTCTGACACCTTTCTCCCAATTATGTCAAAGAAGTTCCAATATCTCTTCCTTGTTTACTTCAGGCCATCGTGGTGGCTAGACTTGGGGGAGTCATTACAGCAGCATAGAAGGACCAGCTCCAGGTGTCCTTGTCAGACCACCAAGTCTAGAGTCACAAATAAGTGTATCATAGCAATTCATTGTCACCTATCCACCCTGGCCTAAAGATCCACCCCCACGGGTGTTCCCACAGTTCCTGCCCACACATTTTGTCAGGTTCAACACTTTGGCCAGTGCCTGCTGCTTCTTCGGTGGGACCCTTACTTCCTTCTGTGTGTTTTCCTGGAAAGTATTGCCATGAGGGGAGGTTCCTGAGGGTCTTGAGGAAATCCTGAGAACAAGCCTCACTTTGGGAGGCATCTACTGCAGGTGAGATTGCATGCTCCCCAAGCAAGGAGTGGTTCTTCACCCCAACAAGGGGAAAAGACCTGTTTCTGCCAGCCAGGAAGATCCAGGCTTCTCTATGCAAATGTCCCCATCCCAGGTCTCAATTTTCCACTCTTTCTCTATTAGACCCTGACTTCAACATGGGAGACCCATTGAGGCTGCACATTTAGTTTTCGTTTCAGCTGTGCCACCCTTATAATCATATCCTGAGCCAATTTTAAGTACAGCTGCAGGATATGAAGAGTCTTATTTAGAGCTTTCGTGGAGGCCCTCTGGGTTTCAGAGCATGACTTAAATTGATAATCAGATACTCTGAGCCTATCATTTTCTTTTTGCAAGACCTCAAATGGCCCCAAAGCAGACACCCTATACTACAATCATGTTCCTCTTCAAGGGTGAAGAATCATTCCTGGCCTAGAGAGCATTTATTGATCAAATGTGGAAGATCCATGATTTTCCAAAGCTTTACTCCCTAACCATACTTCATCCCAGTTAACTATGAGTGAAGGAGGAGCAACCGTGAAGCCACTTTGGGGCTATTATCATCCATTTACCTGACCACTTCAGACAGATGGACATCAAATCCAAAGTCCTACTCTGAGGGTTTTCTTTCTAGGACACCTCTTGTACTAATTTTCTTAGTAAACAACGCATGAAACAACATTTGTGTGCTAAGTCTTTATTTATCAGTAGTCTAATTTCAGGGTAGCCGGAGTCAAGGAAAGATGGAAATGAGGCAGAGAAGGAGGGACAGCAAATACCATGACTGAGCCGGTCACAGATTCCCAGGGAAGAAAACAAAGCCAGTTGCTTAGTCATATAAGAAGTATTGCTCCATACAGGCTGCATGAACCACCTTCCAAGAACAGACCATTGAAGAGAGGTTTTGTTATGTAACAAACTGCCCAGGAACACAGTGGCTTAAACAGCCATCTCCTTTTGCCCTTGCTTTTGTGAGTCAGGAATCTGAGAAGAGCTTGTCTGGATGGCTCCTCTCTGATCCAGGGGGCATCAGTACAGTTGCTGAGCTACAACATCTGCTCCTAGGATGGCTGTTGGCTGGTTGCTGGCCCTTGACAGGGGGCTCAGTCGGGTTTTTTGACACATGTGGATTCTCCATGTAGTTGGGACTTTTCTCAACTTTGTGGTTCAATAATTTAAATGTCTTAAGGAAAACCATCCTAAGACAACCAGGCGAAAGTTGCAAGGTGCTTTATGAACTGTCCTTGAATGTTCAAGAATGTGACTTTCATTATTAGTCAAGTCCCCAAGGCCACTGTAGATCCAAGGAGAGGGTTGAGTAGACTCTATTCAATGGAAGGAGTGACAGAGAAATTGCAGCTATTTTTTCTTTGGCTTTTTTTTAATTGATTTTATTTTTTTTAAATACATGACAGCAGAATGTATTACAATGTATTACACATATAGAGCACAATTTTTCATGTCTTTGTATAAAGTATGTTTATGCCAATTCATGTATTTATACATGTACTTGGTTTTTTTGCATTACAATTATTACACATATATACCACAATTTTTCATATCTCTGTATATAAAGTAGGGTGATGCCCAATTCATGTCTTCATACATGTACTTTGGATAATGATGTCCATCACATTCCACCATCTTGCTAATCCCATGCCTCCTCCCTTTCCGTCCCTCCCCTCTTCCCTATCTAAAATTCATCTATTCGTCCTATGCTCCCCCTCCCTACCCCACTATGAATCAGCCTCCTTATATCAGAGAAAACATTCGGCATTTGTTTTTTTGGGATTGGCTAACTTCACTTAGCATTATCTTCTCTAACTCCATCCATTTACCTGCAAATGCCATGATTTTATTCTCTTTTATTGCTGAGTAATATTCCATTGTGTACATATACCACCTTTTTTTTTGTCCATTCATCCACTGAAGGGCATCTAGGTTGGTTCCACAGTTTAGCTATTGTGAATTGTGCTGCTATAAACATTGATGTGGCTGTGTCCCTGTAGTATGCTGTTTCTAAGACCTTTGGGTATAGTCTGGGGAGAGGGATAGCTGGGCCAAATGGTGGTTCCATTCCAAGATTTCCAAGGCATCTCTATACTGCTTTCCATATTGGCTGCACCAATTTTCAGTCCCACCAGCAGTGTATGAGTGTGCCTTTTTCCCCACATCCTCGCCAACACTTATTGTTGTTTGTTTTCATAATAGCTGCCATTCTGGATGGAGTAAGAAGATATCTTAGAGTAGTTTTGATTTGCATTTCTCTGATTGCTAGAGATGATGAGCATATTTTCATATTTTTTTTTCTTATCTTTTTTTGGCAGCACTGGGAAATGAACCCTGAACCTGGGGCCTTGCATATGCTAGGCCAGTACTGAGATATATTCCCAACCCTTTTACAAGCTTTGAGACAGGATCTTGCTAAGTTGCCCAGGCTGGCCTTGAATTTATAAGCTTAATGCTTCAGCTTCCCGAGTAGCTGGGATTATAGGCGTGTGCTTCTGTGCCCAGCTGCAACCATTTTTAATCTACCCAAGTCCACAGGCAGTGATAGACCGGCAGCAAATATCAAGGTGGTGCATTATCGAGTTGGACAAAATTTCACGGGAAAACAGCCAAATGTTTGAACATTTCAGTCTCCAAAAGGGATGTCTGAGAAAACCATCTTGGAAAATTCCATCAAGGCCAAGAAGAAAGATGAAGGTATCTGCTTGTTCCTCACTCCTACATTCTCTTTTCTCTTCCATTGGACCACATTTGCCATACAAGGTGGGAACTCCCCTGCCCCTCTGGGTTGAGTTACTTAGCTTCCCATCTCCCCACTGTGCAGCTGGGGAAGTCATGAACCATGATCCACTGCAAGGTTCTTTTGGAAGAAAGCAGAAGGATCCACGGCCTCTGAGCCTGGGTGACAGACAAAGCATCCTTAGTGCTAGCAGTGGTGGGCACACTAAATCAGAACACGAGGAGTCAAGATACCTGGTGGTGATAGAAATTGGTGCTGATAACTTAGGTGACAGTGGCAATGGAGAGACAGTGACATTCCCCACTGAGAGCAGGAGGGGCCAAGTGAACCTGGGGAGATGGGTAAATTGGGTCTAACACACACAACTAAATTTGCCATTCAATCTACTTTCGTGAGTACTAAAACAGATGTTTTACATTTGTCTAAGGTCTCTCTGGGTTGATTTAGAATCATGTGTCTCTCTCCATTGGTTCCAAACTTGAGAGGAGTGGAGGGTAATTTCTGTCGCCTCTCCATAAGCTGTGCTTATCCATCCTGTCTAATGTTTTAGAAGGCTGTCTGTCAGCACTGTACCTATAGACTCCTGTTCTCTAGCCTTCTGCTGAATTCATCCATAAAATGCCCCAAGAAGATGGCAGAGCATGAGATAAGAGTAAGATTGCCAGGGCTGGCGGTGTCCCCTAAACAAAGACTACCACTCCCGCCGAGAAATCTCCTACAGCAGTTCTCTAATGATTCCAGCAACTTCCCCCTCCCTTCCCCTAACAGTTCTGGGAATAGTGAGACAGCTCAGCCCAGTTCCCAGCCTGCCGTACTACACATCCCTTGTAGGTGTCCTTTAATGTGCCCCTTACTTTTATAGAGTCTTTTTTGGACATTCTCCTTGATTACAGAAGTTTGAGTGTGCTTTCTGTTTCCTGTTAGGGCTCTAATAAATGCAGGTAGGGACAGGAACTTAATTATCATCCTTAGATCCTCAAAAGTAAGCCCTAATAACCATTAGTGGGTTACTGGTAAATACTCTTTTGTTGTGTGTAAAAATAAAAGTTATATTATTATCTCATTGTTCTCCTGTAAGTAGAAAATAAAAGACTTCATTTTAAAATCAGTTTGAGGCTCATTGGAGGAGCCCCTGGGGCTCAACTAGACAATCTCTGGGCTGGAGTGAAATGCCAGTGGTATTCTCAGGGGAAATAGATGAATCTTTCTTTTCCTACCATCTGCCAGCAAAGAACTGGAAGTAAAGAGGTAATGAAAATAGTTACTCTTTTTTTTTCTGGGGGGAAATTAGGCAAATTTCAATATTGATTTTATTAATTCAAAAAAACATTTCTAGGTGGCAAGCTTCCAAGAATATACTTTTATACTTTTACCTGAATATAATTCAACCAACTATAACCCTAGAGGTGGGCAGTCCAATATGCTAGCTATCAAGCTGTGTGTGCTGTCTAAACTTGAATTAATTACAATTAAATATAATTCAACATTCGGCTCCTTATTTACACCAGCCACATTATACATGCTCAATATCTGAATGTGACTAGTGGTCACAGTATTGGACAGACAGATACATCGAGTATTTTTATCACTGCAGAATATTCTATTGGACAGCACTGATTAGAAGGCTCACCCCCACATTTCTTTGTGTTGTTTTTTTTTAAGCTATCACATTTATTGACAGTAAGTTATCAGATGCAGAAAGCTATATAAAGTATGAGTGTGTCATGCAATCTTCAGAAGCAAGAATTCTTTCTGCATTGTGATCCTTTAGAGGAGAAAAGACTTTTTTTTTCCTTGTTTTATGAACTTTTAAAGTATTTGTCTTAAACTTTGTTCATTTGATTAAACAAGACAATGAAATAGGAAGATATTCAACCTTATTTTCTTAAATACATACATATTTATATGTACACACACACACATATATTCTTAGGTATTAAAGTCAGCATATTGGGATCTTAACTGATCCTGAAATTAATTTTGGGGTGAAGATAAAGTTTTAGAAGTCATGTATAATATATTCAAAATTACTTCTATTCTAGCATACTGAAAGGAAAATTTCTTTTAAAATAAAAGCATGAAAATACATAAAGACACTCTACTCATTTATTCCAAGCAAGGTTAAAAATAATTACTATTTTATCTACTTTTGAAATGTATTTGAGAATAATTGAGAATATTAATCATCAAGCATCCAGTCATCATAAGACTGATGGAAATATGAAAAAAGGGGGGAAAGTCCATCATTAGTTAGTAAAATATCATGTTAGAATGGTTTAGTATATAAATGAATCAAAATGAGTGGTAAGTTTAACTTTCATGGAAGGTTTTTTAATTACTTTGCATGCAGCTCAGACTGCATCCTTTATACACTTGAGATTAAACCATTTTGCAATTTTTCACTTTTAAACTCTGAAACAGAGGAGCTAGGGTTTTCTTAGAAGGGTTGTCATCATGGCTGAGTTGTACCACCTCTGGAAAATATGTTAAATGCCAGACCACATGGGTAGGCTCTGAAAGTACGCTATTGACTATTTAAAGTTGACATGCTGTTTTTCTGGAAGAAAAACAAAATTGAGGGACTTGGAAAAAAGGTAAATTGAGGTCATCTTGGACTAACATTGGCTGCTAAGATTTTTTTCAAGGAGTTTTTTTTTTAATCACACTTTTTTGCTTATTACAAAATAATTCATATTCTTTACTATAAATTAATTAGAAATGAAATGAGTTAATTATGTTAGAAAACACAACTAAATAGATAGAAGAATATGAAAATGATGTTCACCATCCCTAGAGATAAACTGCTAATAATGTAGTATATATTTTTCCAATATTTTTGTTTCCTTGCATAGAAAAAATATAGTGATTCCATCACTTGAGGGAGCAAAGGTGAAAATTTTAAGTTGAGATTGTATTTTAAATATTGTTCTTTATTTTTTTTCAAAAACATCAAAACATCTTGTATCATTAAAAGTGTTTATTAAAGCACCATTTTTTTTTACAAGAGCAGACAGAATCATTCCTGGTTTCAGGACATGAAGGGAAATTTGATGTAGTTCTGGTATTAGAAATTGCATTTTCCTAACTCAGTCAAGAGAGCCTTATTCAGACTATTTGGTCTAGTGAGTCCCCAAACTGCTGGCTTTCAATTTTCTGTGGTCAAAAACAAATGACTAGAAAAATTAAACATCAACAAATGCCTCCTACTTTTATGCTCCCCAAACCTCGCTGTAATTCTTTCAGTAGCTTTTCGAATCCAAGAGAGACACATTCATATCTCTACAAGAAGGTAGAGGACTTTTTCTTTAAAGTACTTAGAAAACAAGAGAACTTCAACCCCTAATCTTAAGTTAGACATGGGATACCATCTAAGGGGAGAGTTGCAATTTTATCTGTAGGCAACTACTGGTGTTAAGCATGAAAGTAATATCACTTTGTGCTTTAGGATCATCTATTTGGTAGCAAGGAGGTCCCTGGAAGCAATACAAGCTCTCTCTCTCTCTCTCTCTCTCTCTCTCTCTCTTTCTCTCTTTCTGTGTGTGTGTGTGTGTGTGTGTGTGTTGGGGGGTGGTTCTTTTCAAATCAATGAAAAATGGCAGGGCAGGGCTGAGGCGGAGCTGAAGGGAAAGAGGAGGAAACTCCTTAGGCATATTTTTGAAATAGTTGATCCATCAGCTCTAGGTAATTAAACCGGTAATCGTAGAGTAATGAGGGGAGAAAAAGATTCTGCGTGGTCTCCCAAGTTTATTTCTCATGCTACACAAGAAGCGACCACAGAAAGTGAGAGGGATTATAGAAGCAAAGGGAATGAAGAGGAGAAGCAGCTCTGGATCAGGCAACATGACATTGGTTTTGATCATACTAAGCTTGAGTTGCCGAGGGATGTCTTGGTGCAATAGACAGCAATGGGAAACCCCATTCTGAAACTCCAGAGAGGCACCCGGCTCAGAATGTAGATTTAGGGCAGTGTTTGCCAAAAGATGTTTTCCAGACTGCTACTGCAGGACTTCACAGAGCTTCCGGTTTGGCAATGCATGCTGTGAATCTCCAAGAACCAGAGATGTAAGCTGGCACTTCTCGAATTTATTTGAACATGGAACCTTGTGCTCTCTGGGGCATCATTTTAGAGATATTGGTATGTTGTCATCATTGAAGGCTGATAATGAATGGGAGCTATGAAGAAATATATTAAGGATGAAACTTCAGAGAATAAATATGGATATATATATATATATCTTCAGAGGAAAAAAATATATATATAATGTCCAAAGGCTTTGATTTCTCCTTATTTTAATTTTGTATCCTGGTAAAAATTTTCCTATTGTTATGTTTCCCCAGAACAAATAAAATCCTACCTTAAGTTTCACAATTTACTTCAATGCATTGGGTACATTTTACAGTTTAATCTCTACTCAGATATCTTGTAAAATTCATTTTAACTCTGAAAAACTCTGTACCCCCAAACTCAGATGCATGCTGGAGAATCTATGTTTTTTAGAGATGGGCTACTGGAAAGAGAGGCTGGAAAGAGACTTGTGGGGAAGGATCCAAACAAGCAGGAGAGAGGCCCCACTGAGAAGCTGAGAAGTGAGGGTTACCTTTGTGTCAACTTGGCTAGTTATGGTGCCGCAAATAACTAGTCTAGATGTTGCTACAAAAGGTATTTTGTAGATGTAACATTTGCAACTAATTGAGTTTATAAGTAAAGAAGATTGCCCTTGACGGCGTAGATGGGCCTCCTTTGATAAGTTCAAGGCCTTCAGAGCAAAGACTGAGGTCTCCTGACAAACTCTTCCTCAAGACTGCAACATAGAAACTGTTACCATCACAGTGTCCAGTGGGGGTCCAGGTCCTTGGGGTCCTGAACCAAGAATTGAGCAACACACACACAAATAACAGGCGAAGTACAGATTTATTAAAGGAAGGTGAAGGTGAAAGAGCAGAGTAAGGCGGCGTGGCGGGGGGGATGCTTAAGGGGCCGGATCTCTGCAAATTAGCATCTTATATGCTGAGATGTGAGGGGGTCTCTTCCCTGTACGGACCTGATTGAAGACTCTACCTAATTTGCTCCCAATGGTTGCCTTATGATACCTGATGAAAATATTGTCCACTTTTCACCTCTGGGTTACTTTAGAAAACCTAACTAGAATACTGCCCACTTTACCTCGGCTGGTTGTTTTAAGATACCAAACCTGTGGCAGGAGTTCTCATGGTGAGAAGTCTTCAGTGGTAGGAGTTGTCATGGTAATGGAATTTATTATCAACAGGGACAGGACTCCTCTCCTTGTCCTGTCCTTCAGTGGCTTCCTTCCTCCCCCCCCCCTTCCTTTTTCCCCCCACCTTCCTTCCTTCCTAATTAGTTATACATAACAGAATGCATTTTGGCACATTGTATACAAATAGAGCACAACTTCTCGTTCCTCTGACTGTACATGGTGCAAAGTCACTCCAGCAGTATATACATGTACATAGGGTAATAATGTCTGTCTCATTCCTCAGTCCTTCCAACTCCCACACTCCCTTCCTTGCCCTCACTCCCCTCCACCCAATCCAAAGTTCCTCCATTCTTCCCTACAACCCACGCCCACCCCACCCCCCACATTGTGGTTTGGCTTATTTCTCTAGGAATGATAGTCTCCAGCTCCATTCATTTACCTACAAATGCCATAATTTCATTCTTCTTTAAGGCTGAGAAATATTCCAGTGTGTGTGTGTGTGTGTGTGTGTGTATTACATTTTCTGTATCCATTCATCTGTTGAAGGGCATATAGATTGGTTTAAGTAGCTTCTTTCTAATACCCTGTCTCTGACATCTTGGTGTCCCTGAACTCCACCTAACAGAAACCTAACTTTCCAGCCTGCTGACTCAGCCTGCTGATTTCAGACTTGCCAGTCCCCACAATCCTGTGAGCCCATTCCTTCAAAATAAAGAAATCCACCCTCTACCACCACTTTCTCGCTCACTGATATAGAAGCCAGGAAGAACACTGTAAAGAGAAGGCTGTGACCAGCATCATCCAGTGCTGGAGAGGGTCAAGTAAGATAAGGAGTAAGACATCACAAATCCAGTGGACTTTCAAACTCCCCCTCCAGTGTTCTCTGAGTGTGTGTGTGTGAGGGCACTGGGGATTGAATCCAGGCCTCCCACATGCTAAGCACATGCTCTATGCCTGAGCTACACCCCCCAGTCCACTAACATTCTGTTATTTCGATGTCTGAGAAGCATTTCAAGCCAACAGAGTCACCTCTCAGCTGTGATCTCACTTCTTGTTGACAGGGTTGCAAGTTGAAACACCGAATTCTCCTCAGGTGTCAGTCCCTGGGAGAACTGATTCTTTGGAAGTCCAACAGCCCTTCGTATGGAATCCAGTGCAGTCGAAGAAACTCACCTGAATTCTCTTTGACGCCATCTTTTTTTTTTATACAAAGATTGAATTTAGTAAAATAAATTATCTGAATATTCATAGATTTTATGCAATTTTAGTTAGAGTGGATTTGCAGATTGTGGGTCTATGTGAGGTTGTAAGTAAGATGGTCTTATATTTGTATAGAAGAATAATTATTTTGAGAATGGTCAATAAAATCTTTTCCCCCTTTTGTTTGAGGCAAAAGGGTTTTAATGATTTACCTCATGCTACCTTCTTTTTCTTTCTATGATGCTATTTTCTCTTTCATCATCTGTAACTAATTAGGCATGAGTCATAATCATGGCTTCCTTCTGGCTCAAATCTACCTTGTTTTTCATTGTTGTTGCTGTTTTTTCTTTTCTGTTCCCGTGGGTGTCACTGTCACCCTTTGCCTTCTTGTTGCCTGTAGTCTCAGGAGCTTGGAGGGGAAGAAGGACTTGAGGTGGGTGGCAGTAAAACATATATAGGAGGCCCCAGGACCCCGCTGGGGAAGACAGGCACGTGGTGTGGTTCAGGGCCACCGCCAGGCTCAGAGTAGAGAAGTTCTTGGGCAGCATGGATGTCACTGTCCCCTGTGCCCCACTTCATTATCATGCTTGGGCCTGATTCCTCCACATTGCTTGGGGGCGGGGGTCTGGAAATCCCAGGCAGAACCTAGTTTTGGAAAAACAGAGGAGAATAATGTGAAAGATGTGGGAAAGGTTGCATCCACGTTGTTTCAGAACACAGAAGCTGGGCTTGGGTAGATTCAGGCAGTGGTGTGCTGGTCCGTGTTCAACAGCTCCCTGGGGAGAAAAATAATTCGAACCTTAATTTAGATCTGGCTGGTTTTCATGCTATGAACTTTCCTACCATGGCCAGTTTTGAGCTATCGATGTGCTGTCATTAAGCTGGGAAGAGGTGGGTATTTGCATCTTTATGCAAGATTTTCTATACAGATACAATAGATGGAAATAACCTAAAGAACATAGAGCATAGAAAAATAATTAGGAAGTGATGAGTTCTGAACATTTATGACTTTGGTTTTTAATGTAATTTATTTAATTGATGGTTTATACAATTTAATTTCTAATAATGGTTTTGTTTAACAACCGCAGGCAAAATTGCTGAGCATGTAACAATCGGCTGTCTCAGCCTGTCCCCATGGGCTCCGGCATATCACTGACCCAGGGCTCTCAAGCAATGCACCTGGGGCATCAGCAGCACCCACAGCCACGGCTCTGACAACTCCTAGTGCACAAGGTTTGCTTTGTCTGATGCTCACTAGGTGAACTAAGGAGGCTCCTTGGCCAGATCAGCTGCGGCAAGTCTTCAATTTGCATTCATTTCTGTGAAGGAGGCCTTGGTACTCTCTGGTCTAAGATGGGGAAAAATAGTAGAGCAGGGAAGTCCTCTTGCATTTCCCCAGCACGCCTCTTCCTTGCCAGTTGTTTTCCCTTTATTTCAACGCCTTTGCTGGCCAAAGATGCCTATTGAACTTTGTTCAAGTCTTGCAAATGCGTTTGGCTGTAGTTTGCTTCATTTTTATACCTTGCCATCTTAGTTTTTCAAAATGAAGCTTTTATCATTGCATTTATTTTGTATTCAAAAAAGGAATCATGCTTTTATTTCAGGGGAACAAGTGGGGAAGCATGGTTAACTAAAACGGCTGAAGAGCAGAACAACCCTTAGAGGAAAAGTCCCTATTCCTAAAGTCATCACCCCAGTTTGTCTGTATCCCGGGACTCTGCAGTGCTCACCTGAATTTGTGTATTAACAAATATCATTTCCCCTTGAGGAGGGTTCTTAAAAGGTAGGGCAATTTTTTTTTTTTTTTTTTTTTTTTTGGTTCAAAGCGAAGTTTCACAGTTCCTTTTCATTTACTAAGCTCTTCAACTAATGGGAAGTTATCGCTCCTATTCCATTCCTGCATTCTACTGATCCCCTGGACATTTTTAGCTTCTTCTCTCAGTTGACGCCATATCTTTGACCCAGAGCAGGGACTTTGTCGGGACAGGCAGCTCCCAGGTATTTTCAGTTCTGTTTCTTCCTTCTCGACATCCATCAGACCCACAAGCTCTCGGTCCTGACACCAGCACACAGAGAGGGCTGTGCTTGTGTGTCTGTGATCCTGCCAACCTCCGTCCCAAGACAGGTTGTATCTCTGGGCAGGAAAAAGATGCTACACTTCTTCTTGTGCCCTCTGTGCTTCTCGATGCCCACATGGGTTTCTTCTGCTTACCAAAGAGAAATTTTCATGTTAATAGAAGAATCCTGCAGCCACAGAATTCTTTAATACTAATTTCTTTCCTAAAAGAAAAACAATACCGTGAAAACAATATGTGGTGATGAGAGATTTCCATGGCGACCGTTCCCTGGAGTGAAACATGAGGTTCTACTTTGGCCTCGCTGTCCACCAGGAAGGCTCTTCATGGACAGGCCTTGTCACTTGCTTCAGCCCCTGTCTGAGCCGGGATGGGACTGGCACATTGCCTTGTTGAAATTGGCTCCACACCTTGTTGAAGTGGGCATGCCGCCATACTAATTGGTGGGTATGAGCACAGACATGCTAGAGAACTCTGTGCACATCAGATCTGGGTAGGAGAAGGGTTTCAGCCCACAAATGTCAAAACAGCCCATTGTGCGAACTTTGTGTGCCCGGATGAAGAAGATGGTATCATGTCACTGCGATAGCTCAGAGCTGAATTTATTTTTAAATGTCCCCCAAAGCTGAAAAACACCAGGAAGGTATGGCCTGAGAAGAAGGAGGAAGAGGCAAAATTATTGACTTTCAAAAGAAATGGGTGGTACCTGCCAACTGGAACACAAGAAGGTTGTTTATCCAAACAGTTCCTCGAGGGGGGTAACTTCCTAGCTGAGTACTCCGGCCGACCTAGAAGTCAGAGCTACTGTGTGGTGGGGTCCCAGGTTGATCACAATGGGGTCTGCTGAGGGTGGGGGCACATATAATTTCCCATCTGAGAAATGTCTTTTGAATGATTCCTTTTTTGAATACAAAATAAATGCAATGCTTGTCCTTGATGTCACAGTCCCCCCCCCCCCCCCCCCGGGATCAGCCAGCTCACCATCAAGTGCATCCAGCAGGACTGTCCCTTACCACCTGACAGTACCACCATCAGCCCCCATCCTTTGGTTAAATCCTTTCTTTTGGGGATGGAAGAGTTTCTCCCTTGGAAGGACAGCTTGGTACCAACCCAGTTTTAGTGCAGAAGAGAGAAAATTGGCAATAACAGAATGAGGGGGATGCTGCAGGGTGTTCTGAGTGTAGGTTAGTGGGCTATCTGTCCTCTGCCTCTGTGGCTGGCAGGGACTTTCTCAAACAACCTGGTGATAAATGGCCCAGGAGAAAATTCAGTCCAAGGATTCCAACACTGAATAACAAAGACAGTGGATCATCACAATACAGGACCTGGGGAACTACACCTACACCTACACCTACACCTACACCTACACCTACACCTACACCTCGTGGAGATGTAATTTGTACCTCAATACTGCCACATTGAACTTAACATACGAGACCAACGTACAAAGGAGAGTTGACGTAGGGTTAGGAACGTGCCTAGTTGAAGACTTTAAAAATTCACTCTTTGAATTGCTGAATTGTTTTTTCAATGGATTGACCATGTACTGGAATAGGGACACATCACCCATTCAGCCTCCCTCTGCTTTTGAACTGGCTCCCTTATGTTAATCATTGAATTTTTGCACAAAGTAGACTGGGAGAAGCCATGCTCTGACCCCCATTTTACATCATTTCTACCTTCCCAGTTGCCAAAGTGCTTCATATTTTTTCTACTATTGAAGCCATGAAGTCAAGGTGCAGAGCTGCATAGTGGTCAAAGTTGATGTGATCATGTTTAAATCACTTTTAGTCCCCTTACCCCTGCTTTTTGGGAGGGAGGGGTATCGTTTTGTTTTGTTTTTTTGTTTTTGATACTGGGGATTGAACCCAGGGGTGCTTAACCACTGAGCTGGGGAAGCCCTTTTTTATATTTTATTTTAAGATAGGGTCTCCCTAAGTTCTTAGGGCCTCACTAAGTTCCTGAGACTGGCCTTGAACTCTCAATCCTCCTGCCTCGGCCTCCCTAGCCACTAGGATTATAGGCATGTGCCACTGCACTAGCTGGTATGGCATTTTATAAAAACCTAAAAGAAACAGAATCAGAATCAGGGTGGGGTTTGTAGAAACCAAACTAAAAGTTCCTTAGTTTCAGCTAAATGAAAATAATTAGAAATAAGATTATTTTGCTTGTACCCCAAGGCCTCCATCATTCATTTCCAGTCCATGGAAAGCATCGAATTCAAGAACAAAAACCAAAATAAAACCCTCTGTATTATACTTGGAGACAGTAATGAAAGAGCAGGAAGAAGTTGATTGGATTGCATTCTTTGAAAGGTAAGCAAAATCTCTGGGTTTAATGGTTCTGCTTCTAATGTCTTCCAGTTGGGGATGGAGTCTCAGCCTCTTGCATAGAAACATGTGTCTGTAATTCCCTCCAGTCCTCATTAGCATGACCTATGCAGGAGGATGTTTCCTTATCTTGGATTCACATCACATACGTTTTGATGGGTCCAATCAAATCGCTAAACTGTCACTCTGTCCCTCTTCACACAAACAGCCCTGTTCACAAGGAGCTTTGAAAAGTTCCAGGTTGGTGGGAGTGACATGGGAATGTTTCAGACATTTTCTCTTCATGGCTAATTAAAGGTCAGAGGATAGAAGCCGGTCATTTTCCTCCTCACTTTTCCTCCTGTAATTTATTAATTTACCCTGCCTAATAACCTTTAAAATTCTAATTCCACAATTACTTCTGACATTCTAAATGCTGCTCAGAACAGCGCCCCACCCAGCCTTTCCCTTTTTGGTGCCTACTTCTGGAACAGAGGTGGTCTGTGATTGATAACTCATTCAGTTTTGAGTGTTTTCCTTCTCAATTCTGACTCCTCGTACACTCAACAACCAATTCCGTGCAGAGTTAGAAATGATTTCTTTTTTCCCCAAAGGCACCAATCTGCATGAAGCGGAATTCATAATTCTCATCGGCCAACCCTGTATTTTTTGGGCACAGCTCTCTGGATTCATTGGTGTCTATTACTTGCAGTTCCATTCACGAATTCCCTGAACCTGTCTTGACTCCATGCAGTCACCAGCCCAGGCCTCTAGCTGGTGGCGTCTGCAATTAGCTCTGCTGCCTTATACCATCCAAAATACTTGGAGCGAGTCTTTGGACCCAAAGGCCACTGAGTGACCCCCACCCCTGTTACGGTTTCTCAGAGCTACTATGACTAAGTACAAAGACTGGGTGACTTAGAAGAAATTCAGTGTCTCACAGTCTTCAGGTTAGAAATCCAAAATCGAGGAGTCAGAAGACCCTTGCTGCCTCTGAAACCTGAAGGGAAAGGCTTCTTCTTTGCCTTTTCCAGGTGTGGTAGCCCCAGGACGTTGGCTTGTGACAGCATCACTCCAATCCCCACATGGTGTTCTCATCCTCTTCACGTGATCCTCTGTATGTCTGTGTCTGTGTCTAAATTTTCCCTTTTCATAAGGACACCAGTTTTACTGGATTAGGGCTCATCTTAATCACCCACATCTGCAAATACCAAATACAGTCACATTCCAAGGCCCTGAGAGTTAGGACTTCAAAATATCTTGTGGGCTGAGCCCTATTCATCCCTCTGACCCTCAGTCATGCTGGCCCAGTTCATCTGAGTTCATTCTGCAATTACTTCGAATTGAGTACCTACTATGAGCCACACACTGGTGAGGCCCAAGGAGTGGTGAAGAGGCCTAGGACGTTCCCCATCCTCATAAAGTTTAATGGCAAAAACAAAGGAAAAAAATGTGGTGAGAGATAAAACAAACAAACAAACAGAACCTCCAAAAAGGACACAGAGGCTGAGGAGCTTCTTTAGAAAGGTCAGGGGTGTTAGGGGTGTAGCTCAGTGGGAGGGAGCACATGTGTGGCCCTGGATTCCCTTGAACACTACAAGAAAAGAGGAGGGAGGAGGAGGAGGGGGAGAAGGAGGAGGAGGGAGGAGGGGGAGGGGGGAGGAAGAGGGGAAGAGGGAGGAGCAGGAGGAGGAAGAGTAGGAGGAAGAGGGGAAGAGGGAGGAGGAAGAGGAGGAGGAGGAGGAAGGGAGGAAGAGGGAGGAGGAAGAGGAGGAGGAGGAGGAAGGGAGGAAGAGGGAGGAGGAGGAGCAGGAGCAGGAGGAGGAAGAGGAGAAGGAGGAGGAGAAGGAGGAGGAGGAAGAGGAGGAGGAGGAGGGGAAGAGGGAGGAGGAAGAGGAGGGGGAGGAGGAGAAGGAGGGGGGAGGGGAAGAGGGAAGAGGAAGAGGAGGAGGAGGAGGAGAAGGAGGGGGAGGGGAAGAGGGAGGAGGAAGAGGAGGGGAAGAGGAAGGAGCAGGAGGAGGAGGAGAGGAAGAGGGAGGAGGAGGAGCAGGAGCAGGAGGAGGAAGAGGAGGAGGAGGAGAAGGAGGAGAAGGAAGAGGAGAAGGAGGAGGAGGAGGAGGAGGAGGGAGGAAGAGGGAGGAGGAGGAGCAGGAGCAGGAGGAGGAAGAGGAGAAGGAGGAGGAGAAGGAGGAGGAGGAAGAGGAGGAGGAGGAGGGGAAGAGGGAGGAGGAAGAGGAGGCGGAGGAGGAGAAGGAGGGGGAGGGGAAGAGGGAAGAGGAAGAGGAGGAGGAGGGGAAGAGGGAGGAGGAGGGGGAGGAGGAGGAGGAGAAGGAGGGGGAGGGGAAGAGGGAGGAGGAAGAGGAGGGGAAGAGGAAGGAGCAGGAGGAGGAGGAGAGGAAGAGGGAGGAGGAGGAGCAGGAGCAGGAGGAGGAAGAGAGGAAGGGCTTGATAAGGAGGCTGTCAGGGGAAGGTGAGGCTGCCATAGGAAGAAGGGAACAGTGCTCCAGGCAGAGGAAAGGAGAAGTGAGGGTACCTGAGAAGGGAAGAACATGGGTTCTGGGAGCTGTCCAGTGGCCACTGTGGATAAAACGCAGCAAGAATGCGCCACAGTGGTCATCCCACTGTTTATAGCAGCTCAATTCACAATGGCTGAACTCTGGAGTCAACGTAGGTGCCCTTCAACAGATGAATGGATAAAGAAAATGTGGTGTATATTCAGAATGGAATATTAGTCAGCCATACAGAAGAACGGAAGTATGGCATCTGCCAGTAAATGGACGGAACTGGAGACTATATGCCAAGTGAAATAAGCCAGTCCCAAAAAAACCAAAGGCCAAATGTTCTGATATGTGGATGCTAACTCACAGTAAGTGGGAGGTGGAGCAGGGCAGGGGGTGAGAATAGAAGTTCAGTGGATTAGATAAAGGGGAATGAAGGAAAAGGAGGGGGGAGTGGGAATAGGAAAGACAGTGGAATGAATCAGACATAACTTTCCTATGTTCACATGTGAATACACGACCCATAACTCTATATACAACCACAAGAATGGAAAGTCATACTCCATATGTGTATATGTCAAGTCAAAATACATTCCACTGTCAGGTATAACTGAAAAGAACAACAACAACAAAAAAAAAGAATGTGGCACAGGTGTGGCCAGGAGCAAAGGCAGCTGCCTGATGGAGCAGGACCTTGCAGGCCATTGGAACCCCTGGGTCTGTAACTTTGGGCGCAGTGGGAGACTATTAGATTTAGGCAGACATGAGCTGACCACTCCATCTTGTGTGGAAAAGGGATTGAAGAGTGAGGCCACAGTGGAGCCAGAGACTGGCTAGAAGGGTGTCATGTGGTCCTGTTCTGCAGGCTGAGGGCGGCAGTGAGAGGGATCCAGAGCAAACTGGTTCAGAGCCTGTTTAGAAGGAGAGCTCACAGGGCCTCTGTTGGAGAAGAGGGAGAGAAGGGGACGTTAGCCTGAGGGATGTCACCCACCCAGCCCTCCAGCTCTCTGCTGGGACTGCCTGTGTGGAGCCCCTTCCTGCTGGCTGGCCAGCCATTCTGGCCCCATCTTGAATCTCTAGTCACCATCCAGAAATCCTGCTGTGAGGCCCCGACTGGTGGGGCTCATGGTGCCACCAGCTAATATGAAGCACAAACCCCTGCCTGGAGCCCAGGCCTCTGTCTTGCCTTCGAGTGAGAACGAGGTTTGGATTTTAGGCTCAAGTTCTCTCATCCCTCACTGTAGTTGGCCTCAGCGTCCTCTGTTTTCCTGCCTGTTGTTTTGTGGAAGTGTCCAATCATGTATAGAGCCCCCAACTCTGATGAACTGTTTTTGCATCGAGGAGCCTAGGTTGACAGCTCTGTTCATTGCAAAAGACGATGGAATGAGGAGAACTGACTTCTGTCGGGCAGATGCACGTGCTATTGAGTCAGGGTCAGATGTCATTCTTATGGAAGTCAAATAAGACTTGTATCCTAGGCATAGGCAAGGCTGAGAAGGACCTTCACAGGCATTCTGTTTGGGGGTACTCTGGGGGACCTCCGTTCCATGGCTCCTTGCCTCTACAATCAGGTGTGTCCTATGCATATTGGAAGATAGGCTAAGAATAATGAGGGATTTTGATGAATACCTCTGACAATCTTTGTTCTTATAAATTGTTCCAGGGAAGTGAGAGTGGAATTTTGTCTTCCTGGATGCTTAGACTAGTTTGACATATTCTGGGTTTTTTGTTTGTTTTTGGTTCCGGGGATTGAACTCAGGGGCACTTGACCACGGAGCCACATCCCCAGCCCTGTTTTGTATTTTAGAGACAGGGTCTCACTGAACTGCTTAATGCCTCACCATTGCTGAGGTTGGCTTTGAACTCATGATCCTCCTGCCTCAGCCTCCTGAGCAGCTGGGATTACAGGCATGCGCTACCATGTCTGGTACCAGATTCTGGTTTTTAAAGGCCAGTGAAGCTGAGTGGTTTGTTTCTTGAAGGAATCGTCTTTTAGATAAATGATAGCCAGCCATTGGTATTTCCCACTTCCTGACCAGGATAGGGAAACCTGTCCTCTAACGGAAGTGGACTCCTTATTTCAATGAAATGATGGTTTTGAGGAGCAGAGATCTATGGCGGGGAAGTGTGGCATTATTTATTGAAGACCTACGCTGTGGAGGTGCTCCGTATATCTCCTCTCTACGTCCTGTAAGGTGGACTTCTCCCCTCCTAGCATCTCCTCACCCTCCTCTTAAGAAAAGTTTCATCCATGATTCAAATGACGTGAGTCAAATTAGCCTCATGGAAATCAAAGAGTCCTTTCCTGAGATTTTAGAATCTGGGAAAAAGAGTATAAGGCAGGTCCTTCTGAAGACAAGCGATTCCAAGTAAGAAACAAGGAATCTGGGGTCAGGGAGAGTAAATGAAGGACAGAGGTCACCTGCCTTTCTTCCTGATTTGGTTTTTAGTGCTTCCTATAAGATACCACGGAAGTTTTCCATGGTATGTAACCTCATTTTTTAGTATAAGCTGGAGTTTAAATAAATTGAATCTGTTATCCCATTTTACACACAAGGAAAGCTAGTCTTGAAGAAGTAATAATTTTCATGTGAATACAAGGCTAGTAAGTGCTAAGGGCAAGATTTAGATCTGGGTCTAGGAGTCTCCAAATAATCCCACTAAACACTCTACAGACTTCTTATAGAAACTAGATCCAGTTATGTGCTATTTCCATTAAATATACTTAAAGCAAACTGCCATTAGTTGAATGTAAAAAATAAGCAAATAAATATCAGCCCAATGTAAGCAAAATATCACATAAAACTTGCTATAAATTTGAATGCAGACATCATTAGATAGCGCAATGAGATATTTTATATTGATTTTAAAATACAACACACAAAGAAGACATAATAGGCAGAAACCATTTTATTCCAACAACCATGATGAATATATATTAAAACCAAAAAGTTAGAAATGCAAGAATTGTCGAAACCACAATCTTAATGGGAGACTCAGACTTCTCAAAACCGGGCAAGTCAAGTTGTCAAAAGTCTACAACGTTATAGAGAAGTTGAATCACAAAAACTAGCAAGTTAGCCAAGGTCCAACAACTAGACATTTTTCCAAATCCCCGTGAACCATTGAACAATTTTATTATGTACCAAGCCATAAAGAAAGTCTCAATAAACTCCAAATATTGCATTCATCCACATTCTCTGATAGTTATGTAAGAAAATAAGATGTTAAGAACAAAATATAACCCAAATAAATCTACGTGACAGGAAAGACTATTTTAATAATTCTGGAAAAAAAGAATCATTCAGAGTAAAATCCATCTACATATATGGCTTTGGCTATATCACCAAATTAAATTAAAAATAATATAGGTTATAAAGCTATATAATTTTATATGTTTAAAAGAATATTCACATATATGATATTAAATACATAAATAAGCTTTTTTGGAAAAACGTACATGCAACTGTTGGTGTTAGCTACTTAAGTGAAAAAAAGATGTGTAGGTCAGAGGCAAGGAAAAGAACTTCATAGAGAATTTAAAGCACTCACAATTAGCGAACTATCCTTCTATAAAACTATACATTCTTTCCAAATCCCTATGGAATACTTAAAAAAATATGTAGCAGACCATGAAGAAACTAATAATTCTAAATAATACCATAAATGCAATGAGATAATTTATATTGATTTTAAAATGTAGTCACCTTGTTTCTTGAACTGTTCAGATCCTTCTACCTAAAGAAATATAAGATGAAGACCATTTTATAATGTCTTATTTTTAAAAGTAACCATTAACACAAATATCCAAATTTTCTGAATTATTATCAGAACCACACACACAAATCCAAAGTATCCAAGTAATAGAAATACTAATTATTTTTAGTCAGCTTTTCATTACTGAGACCAAAATACTTGACAAGAACGATTTAGAGGATGAAAAGTTTATTTTGGGTCATGGCTTCAGAGGTCTCAGTCCATAAGGCCAACTAGGCCCCAGGTGGAACAGAACATCATGGCAGGGTGCATGGCAGAGGGGAACACCTCGTGACATGGCAACCAGGAAGCAGAGGGAAAGAAAAAAGCTCTGCTCCCCAGGAACAAAATAGAAACTCCAGAGTCTTGCCCAGTGACACACCTCCAGCCACACCCTACCTGTCTACAGTTACCACCCAGTTAATCTGTATCAGAGGGTCGATCCACTGATTAAATCACACCTCTCACAATCTCATCATTTTACTTTTGGAAATTCTTGCACGGTCTTACACATGAGCTTCTGGGGGATACTTGATTTTCAAACCATAATAACAGGTACCTATTCATGAAAAAGCGTGTCAAGCTGTATTACAAGGAAGATCCAATTCTATGTTAAATATGTAAAGAATACTTAAATGATAGGCATTTAACAAAAGTTAACAATAAATTAAAGAACAAAGCATGTCATAAAAATGTAAACAAAAAGAATCCAGAAGTCATAATCTTACTGTCTAATAAAGTAAATTTGGAGCATAAAGGAGTCAACAAAACAAAAAAAGATAATTTTCTAATGTTAAATAGTGTAATTCATATATATCTGGTTTCAGAAAATCTATCTAATAGATGATTTTACTTCTTACAAAATTGACAAAGAACTGTATGCAGTGGTGCATGCCTGGAATCTAGCTACAGGAGGCTGAGGCAGGAGGATTGCAAGTTCAAGGACAGCCTGCACAACTTAGAGAGACCCTGTCTCAAGATAAAGTAAAAATAAAATGGACTGGGAATATAGTTCAGGGGTAGTGCACTTGCCCAGCAGGTGCTAGACTAATAAATCTAAGTCCAGCCCTCCTCAAAAATGTTCCCAGTTTCACATAGCAATGTAAATGAATTTCTAAAGAAAGATAGCTAACTCACACAATTGACAATAAATTATCAGGAGTCATTTAATTAGAAAAGACAGTATAAATTTTTTCTTGACTTTATCTGAAGGAATCAATGAGTCTGAGCCTTGGAGGGCATGGCCATGGTTGTCATGGAGGATAGAACTGCTTTAGCTCTCTTCCTCTTGGACAAAAGAGGAATCTGCACAATCACTAATATATCCTGCTCTCTTTGGAGCAATGCCTTTGGCCAAGTGGAAGGCCAATGCAGAAATCTGAGGGGGACTGTGGTGGTGTGGGCTTTGTTTAGCTGATTGGACTGGAACAATGGGGGCCACAGTTGAAGCCAGTTCTGTAGGCTGCTCTCATCTTGCTGCTTGGAATCTTGTTAATTAATAATAGCCTTAATTGTGGTAGCTTCCCGTAGCCTCATAAACGTTGCATGAGACATATTAAATAAATTTGGTCCCAGCTACTGTCACTCAGATTACTCGAATTAGCCAATGAAGTGGTATTCTGATGAGGAAAAATTATCCAAAAGTTGAGACAGTATAAAACAAAAGGCAAGAATTTGGGGAAGACAACTCTCTTTTCTGTCTATCTAGAAAACAGGAATGGATTGCTCTCTACTTCAGATTATCTTTTCAGAGATGTTTCTACAACAAACGGTCTTGGAATGTGAAAATGTTGTTTCCCTCCAAAGCAAAGGTTAGGTTTGTTTACGGTTTGGATGATAAAGGCAATGTCATCCTCTGTAGCAAAGATCAGTTGTGCTTACTGTCTAATAGAAAAGATTCAGTTCCCCTCAGCTACTGGTTCCTCTCCTATAATTTAACTCACTGCATGTGCATTTGTCTACTTGGGCCTTCCTGCATCACTCTCACAGGACTTGGGAGCAAGGATAACTCATGCACATATGCTGATGTCCATGCTTATGGCTATGCAGTGAGTGATGAAGCCTTTTATCTCTGGCCCAGGAGTCTCTTGTCTTCTGCTAACATCTATGAAACTGCAGCAGGCCTATGTGTTAACTTGCAAGCAGGATAAAATCTCAAGCCCTTCATACTTCTTAAAAATGATAGAACTTAAAAATATATATATATATATCTAACCTAGTTCACCAAGGAAATTATTTTTTTAAAAATCAAAAAAAAAATCTAATAAGTATATTCCTTACACCTGGTGGAATTGCCAAAACCTTCCTATGAGATGCCTCTAAATATTGACCTCCTGTCCACATGCCAACTCAGACTCTTCCATTCCACAGTTTCTAATATTTTCTTAGTTTCTTCATTTGACCCTGTTTGGAGAAGGCCCTTCTTCATTTGACCCATGAACCTTCTCCCCGGGGGTATTAGCCCATCTTCCAAAAACATTGTACTGGTTTCTTCATTTTTCTTCTGGGGATGTGTGTAGCCCCGTATTCTTGGAAATCAAATAATCACTAACTCATCTATGTTCCCAACTATTCATTCATTCTTTCATTCACCAAATGCCTCTAACACCTCACATACTTAACCCGCAGTTAAGTGCTCAGTAACTACTTATTGAATGATTAAATCCCACTCTAGTTAGGGGCTAGCCATCAATCGTATAAACACTCCAATAATGAATAAACTTTGAAAAGTGCTATGAAGGAAAGATACTGAGGAAAAAGACAACATTAGCAGCAGCCATAGGGAAGTGGCATTTCAACTAGGAGTGAAGAATCGGAATTAGATTGGCCAATGAAGTGGTATTCTGATGAGGAAAAAGGATGGTAACAAGCAGTGGATTCCAGGTAGAGAGAAGAGCACTGACTCACTTTTTTTGGTCTTGTTCCTTTTTCCAAGTCATATTCCATGACAGCTGGGAAAGTTGGCTTTTCCTTTTAAGAGATTCCAATTCTTGGGGTTGGGGCTGTAGCTCAGTGACAGAGCACTTGCCTAGCAGTGTGGGAGGCACTGGGTTCCATCCTCAGCACCACATAAAATAAACAAATAAAATAAAGGCATTCTGTCCATGTACAACTACAAAAAAAAAAAAAAAAAAAAAAAGAGAGAGAGAGAGAGAGAGAGAGAGAGAGAGAGAGATTCCATTTCTTTCTTTTCACAGTTCTAAGGATTGAACCCAGGCCGTTGGACATGCTAGGCAAGTGCTCTACCACTGAGCTACATCTCCAGCCATTTTTCAATTTTATTTTCAGACAGGGTCACACTAAGTTGCTGAGGCTGGCCTTGAACTTGGGATTTCCTCTGCCTCAGGCTCCTATAGCTGGATGACAGGCCTGTGCCACCACACCGAGCTTTAGCGCTCCCATTTCTGTATCCCCTGTTCTAAGGCGGATTCCATGAGTCACTGCGCCATCATCCAAATGGCCTCTGTGTCAGGTGTCATCTTTTCTGGGGTTTTCTCTGCTTCATCAGTTCCCCCCCCCCCCCCGCCCCCCGACCCCAGGCAGGCTTCTCATCTCAGCAGCTTCCAACAAGCACTGGCTCACTGCGGGGTACATCTCACTCTCTGCTTATTTGCATACGCTGAGCCCAATTACTCATGCAACCTTTATTGGTTACTGCCTTCACACACATCCCCACATTCTCACGGAGAGCTTATCCCTTAAGTGACTTCAAAGAAATGAGAGTCACATTAGGCTTTATGATACAATATATCTTAAAAAGACGACAGAAATGACACGACTGAAAAAAACAGAGTGCCAACTCCTTACAGAGTCATCTGTGAGCTCAGCAAATTCCTCCACTAATTGATCTGGTGTTTTTCTGAACAAAGTAAATAGAAAGTTAGCCAGCCACAAAAAAATGTCTGCTGGCCAATGGTAGACCTCATTTGCTGTAGCGAATGCGGCTACCTTTAATCATATTAAAGTAGTTGCTGTTGCCTTGTCTGAGCGTTGGCAATAGGACTTCCCAAGCACTTTATAATAACGCGCAGGAACGTCTGTGTTTAAATATCCTCCTTAATCATTCGGATTCGAAGAGCGATGTGATTTTGAATGGAGGAAACCAGAAGCTGACATTAAGTATGGAATAAGCCTGTTTCATAAGTAAGCTCTGGTATAGGTCTGGGGAAAGCACCCGTTCTGGTCAATGGCAGCCAAATTTACTGTCGATAATAAGATAAATCTGAACAGGGGAAGAATTGCTGTCTTCTACAGAAAACTGCTTCTTGTTAGCGACATTACTTTGCTGCTCTATGACCTGCTCATAGGGGTGATGAATAATCTGACAGGCTTTTTGTGAGCTGGTCCAATAAAACATATCGTTCCTTACAGCAAAATGAAGCTGGGTGTTCAAGTGGTGTACAGTTCACGGGTTGATTGTTTTTGTTTTGTTTTGTTTTGCTTCTAACTAGAATAATCCTGGTATGCTATTTTGATTTGAAAAATAAAACATACGATTGGTTTTTGAAGACATGTTTTCTGAGTCTATGAGGATTCTTCACTCAGTCTTTCTGAATTAGAAGAACAATACCAAATACAGGAACTCATGATTGTTTTAGGGCCTCTTGTCTGAGAAGTTTACACTCTAAATTCCACAGGTCTTTGGTTTCCAAACTGCAAACGAAATTAGAGCTAATGTGAGTGGTTATTGTAAAAAGATCCCATCAAATATTCTCTTAATATTGATACGAAATGGCACCAAGAACACAACAGATAAGGAGCTTATGTGGACATAATGGAACTGGTGGTGGAATTCATGGGGTATTGAAAAGAAAATCAGTAAAGCCAAAAAAAGAGGCTGGACCAGGAAAAGGAGCATTCAAAGGAGCATTGCAAAGTTCAAGAGGGAAAGAATCCCGGAATTGATCACCATTGGCTGTGAGAGGCCACCAGAGAGAGAAAATCCAAACGACGTCCCTTCCCCACTCTCACCTTGCAGAACTCTGTGGTTTACACCAGACAAGAGGCTGAGGAGACCTGTAGATTCAGAACCCAAATCATTGGTGCCAAGGCTTTTGATGAGCAGGTTTCCATAAGGAAAAACCAAGTTCAGGTTAATGTTCTTAAAGAGAGAGAGCAGCAAGAAGTAGGTCGTTGTCCACAGGAGCAGAGTCTAACCAAGTGTCATCCTGGCTCTAATTCTGTGGCATTCCCACAGATTCCTGCCACCAGACTTATCTGTGAGGCTAGGACCCTCTATGTTCTTTTCCTCTGCAACCCTCTCTTATTCCCACAGCAAACCAAGTGTGCCCACAATTCACACAGATAAGCAGAGAAAAGGGAAAGTCACTGCTGGGTAGCACTCACTCAAAGTACCTTCTTCTCGGTCAAAACTCATTGCAAACCCAAATCACAGCTGTTTGCTAGGTGTCCCTAAGTTGTCCCACAAGGGAGTCCAGCACTAGAATTCTAGAATTGTCCAGCACTAGAATTCTGTCATGAAAAGACATTGGATGGGAGTTAGAATCCAATAAGAAACTCTTTGAAAGATTGCGTATGAAGTTTTCAGAGGCAGACCAGAGAGGCCAAGAGCCCCATAAGAAGAAGGGACTAAGCAAAACCAGTACAGAGCCGAAGCCATGAGCAAACAGAAATCCTGAGATAAATGGAAGGGATTCACAATACTACTCAATCACTGTAGTAACAGGAGAAGAAAAAGAAACCAGAGAAAGTAGGAAATTAGTTCTAGGGAAAAAAAATGTAGATACGCAGAAGGGAAGGATCTGGACCATGAGCATGTCCAACAGCTGGAGAAAACTATTAAGTCCTTAGACACATGGGACAGCTTTCATTGCATCCTAAGTTGACTTACTTTAAGTTATTTTGACCTTTTCCGGATTTTCTTACTTTCCTGAGTAATCTTACAATAAGCTCTGTTAACTGAGATGATAGACTATTCTGAATTCCTTACATCCTATAAGAGCTAAGAATTCTTCAGGTCACCTTATAAACGTGCCAGAGCAACACACTGAAATGCAATATACTACCTACAGCATTTAGAGATCCCCAGAGTCTACCTGTTTTAACAGGTACCTACCAATCATGCCCTTTGAAGAAGAAATTCCAACATCTCTGATTCCTGGAAACTTCCTGGAAGTGCAGGAAGATGTAATCCCTTCTCTCTTACATAGATCAAGGCATCTAGGATACCTCTTAATTTCTGCTCATCAACTCTTGTCATAATGACATCATCAATTTAGTATCCCCAAGGTCCCAAGGTGTCCTGTGCAAAAGTGAGATATTGAAGATACTGATGTACTGTGTTGCAGAATAAAGCCTGGGATTTGATATAGCTGTTCTACTATTCCTACCAGACAAAAGCAAACTTGACTCTTCCCTCTGCTTCATGGGATAGAGCAGTGGTCAGCAAAGTAAAGTCTGAGGGCAAAACATGGCTGCTGACTTCCTAAATTTCATTAATAGCCTTTAATTTTATTACAGTTCTATATTTACAGAAGAGTCACAAAGACAGTACAGAGCTTCCATATGCCCACAGTTTATTATTAACATCTTATATTTATATGACATATTTGTTTTAATTAATGAACCAGAGCTGAAGTATAATTAATAAATGAAGTCCATAGTTTATTCACACTGCCTAATGTCCTTTTTTGGCCTAATATCCTTTAATTTTTGTCTAATGTCCTTTTTCTGTTCCAGGATGCCATCCTGGATACCACATTTGGTGTAGTTGTCATGTCTCAGATGGCTCTTGGCCATGAAAGTTTCTTGAATTTTCCTCTTTTTTGATGACCTTGGCAGTTTTGAGGAGCGGTAGTCAGGTATATTGCACAGTATCTCTCTGTTGGAATTTGCCGAATGATTCTCTCATGATTAGAATAGGGTTATGAAATCCTGGGGAAAAGGTCACAAATTTAAAATGTCATGTTTATCACATCTTATTAAGGGCACATATGATCAGCATGATTTATGACTGTCAATATTGACCTTGAACACCTGGCTGAAATAATATGTGTGTTAATTTTCTCCAGTGAAAAATTAGATTTTCTCAGCTTTTCATACTGTAGTTTTTGAAAAGTATTCACTGCACAGCTTATATTTAAGGAGTGGAGAGTTATATTCCCCATCCCTTGGGGTTGAGCATCTATGTGATTTATTTGGAAATCTTGTGCATGAGAGATTTGTCTCTGCTCCCTATTTATTAATTTCTTCAGTCATTCGTTTATCTCAGTATGGACTCATTGACATTTATTGTATACTTTAGGTTATAATCCAATGCTACTTTATTTTTTGAGACTTGGCTATTAGAAGTTCTTGCAGTTTGCTCTTGTGTCCTTTTGATATTCCCCCCCCACCCTCATATAAACACGTGTATTATTTGTGTATGTTTTTTCTGCTTTTTTTTTAACACTTCCTTACTTTGGGGAACTACAAGATACTCCAGGCTCATCTTGTATATTTCTTGCCCTGATCCTAGAACCAGCTATTTCTCCTAGGAGCCCTAGTTCCTTTGATTGGAGAATGGTATTAGAGACCAAGGTCTGAGCATTAGATGTGCTATGGCTATTGGAGTTCTTATTGCCTGTTTGGGGGAATAAAATCTTATTGGAGCACACTCCACATCCATTTGTTTATGCATGGTCCATGGCTATTATTGTGTGTGTTTTTTTTTAAAGAGAGAGTGAGAGAGGGGAGAGAGAGAGAGAGAGAGAGAGAGAATTTTTTTAAATGTTTATTATTGTGTTTTAATGGCAGAGTTGAGTAGTTGTCACACAGGCCGTATGTTCAGCAAAGCCTCTAATATCTACTATGTGACATCCTACACAAAAAGTCTGCCAATCCCTGGGATAAAGGGAAAACTATAAATAAAAGCAATAGCTGTGTACATAAATAAATCAAAGGTATTGTGTCCATCTACAACTAAAAAAAAAGATTTTTAAAAGCATTTTATGCTTCTGGCATTTAATTTGGCACTAACCTTTACAATTCCCTTTTGAATATTAAATTGCTCAAATTAACTATTTGGATAGGACCTTGTAGAAACCCTGGACTATCACCCTCTTCCCAAGATTAAGATAAATTTTCTTGAGTTTAAATCTATATTCTCATACTCCTTGACCTACACCCCCAAATCCATTTCCCAATCATATCCCACAGATATTTAATTAACACAAATTAGGAAAAAATGATTCTTTTTTTTTTTTTCTGGAAAGATCTTTCTTTTGGAAGTTGCCTTTGTAATTGCCCCCGTCCCCAACACACACACAAGGCATGCAAAAGATGAAGGATTTCGGGAGGATAGAAATGAAGAATTACCATTTCCTTGTAGACCAAGTTCTCAGATTGTTCATATAAGGCAGGAAGAGCCGCTTTAGGTGATGGATACTCATGAGGATACAAGTCAAGCCTTTCTACCCTTTGTGTTGTTAAAATTTACCAGAATTTGTAAAGGCTGGTTTCTTTGGAGGACTGCAAGGACTGTGACTTATGGATGTACCTTCCTCTGTGACAATTGGAGGATTGGAAGCTCAGTGACAATTGGAGGATCCAAATATTCTGAGGCCTCCAAATGCTCCCACATATTCCCATGTCAGTCCTCAGGGTCCTCCATTTTTTATATCTAATATTTTACTGGTAAGGCTGAAAATTCAACAGATAAAGCAAATCTCAGAACTAACCATTGCATTTGGTTGGCAGCTATTTTGCCCTGCTGCAAGAGATTATTTTAGCATAATTATATATGATCCCCACTTTTATTTCTGTGCCTTGAGCTGAGAAAATGCCTATTTAGGTCTGTTGTTTTCTTCACGTAAGCTGCTCTGATGGCCACTCGTAACCACTTCATCCCACTGTCCTGTGGGCCTCTATTCATCTGCTGCTCAGGGGTAATGGCTTCTTGGCTCCCCAGACACTATTGCACTCCTGTAAGTCATCAGCTACCAAATTCTCATTCTGAAGCTTTACTTAAGTTACTGCCCTCACCCCCAACTTTCCAGACAATTAATCCAAGAATCCTTTCCTGTCCAGTTTTCCTGAGGCATTAGAATCACTCCTGGTTCCTATTTCTGAACTTGTTAGGGTTATTAGACAGAAATTAACTGTTTTCCCTGGGTTATGCTACACTTAGAATAAACAATGTGGCTTTCAAAAGAGACCTCAAAATACAGTGGCTCAAACAACACTGTTTTATTTCCCTTCACGTAATAGTCCAGAAGAACACTTGCTGAATGTAGTTGTTGGTTTGACTCTGTGACGTCATCCAGCAGCCTGATTGCTTCTCTCTTCATTGACCCTGAGCCAAAGTCAACTCCCAAGTCCCAAGTACCTATTGAACCCTGCCATCATTTGGTTCTTGAATGTCTCCCAAAGGCCCATGTGTTAAGGACTTGGGCTCCCACCTGTGGAGCCATCGATAGTTGGGGGCACTGTTAAGAGGTGTGGCTAGGGGGAGGAAGTTAGGCCAGGCAGGGTGTGCTTTTGAAGAGGATCATGGGACCTGGCTCCTTCCTCTCTCTCTGCTTCCCGACCACCAGCGGGTGAGCAGCCTTCTCTGCCACCTGCTCCTCTCATAGGCTCAAAGGTGACAGAGCCAAGTGACCATAGCCTGAAACCTCTGAAACTATATGCATCAAAATAAACCTTTTCCTCCTTAAAATTTTATTTATCTCAGATATTTGTTACAAAGACAGAAATCTGACTTACACAAGTTCATAAGAGGAGGGAAACGGAGAACGGGGAGTGCAGGTTAGTTCCTTCTGAAGAAGGGACGTGGAGGTTGTCCACATCACTGTTGCTCACCTCTCCCTGATGAGAATTTAGTGGAGGCTATGCCTGGCCACAGGAAGTCCAGCTGGAAAATTTAGTCTCTAGCTGTGTGGCTGTTTGTCCAGCTGACATTTGGGGAAGGAGTTTTGATACTAAAGGGGAAAGAAATAATGGGAAATAATGATAAGCCTAAGAGTGGTTGATTAGAGAAGAAACTTATTACAAGTAATCACAGAGCTCATAGAAACACCAGGAAGTTTTGAGAAGAAGGTTTAGCAACTAGGCAGGAGAAAAAGAGTCTAGATCCAAAGTGAAAATCATGGCAGAGTGAAAATCATGCCCCAGAACCGTAAGCAGAGGGCATTGCTGGTGATACTGGGCACTGGTCCTCAGAGCCCATGCTCTTGCTACCAGTACAGGAAGCCAGGTACACAATGAAGCAACCACAGAGCCACATCGGTCAGATCTCCTTCACAAGCTCGGCTACAGGCAGCACCAAGGACTGAGCCTCCAGCTGCTGCCTCAGTGTCACAGAGGTCAGGCTTCCCCAGGACTGCTCACAGAAAGTGACTGAGCCTTTCGGGGACACCCAGGCTCATGCCTGCCCAGTGCAAGATTCCTCTGAATGACACCTCTGGTTGGCTAGAAAATGGGTCCCACAGATGCCCAGGCCCTAATCCCCAGTACTTTTGAAATCTTACTTTATATATCCAAAGAAACTTTACAGATGCCATCTTGAGATGGAGCGATTATCCTGGGTGACCCAGGTGGGCCTGATGTAGTTACAAGGGTCTTATCAGAGGGAAGCAGGAGATCAGCTGGGGAATACCAGATGTGATAGCAGAAGCATAGATTGGAGGGAGGCAGCCACAGGCACTTTGGCAGTCTCTAGAAGCTGAAAGGGGTAAGGAACAGCTCCCCTGGAGTCCCCTGAAGGAACCAGCCCTGTTGACACCTTGATTTTAGCATTGTAAGACTCATTTCACACTTCTGACTCCAGAGCTGTAAGATAATGGATTAATGAGCAAGCTAACTAACATTTCCCATAACTTGAATAATTATAATTTTCTTTTTCTTCTTCTTCTCTCTTTCTTTGGTATGAGAAGGATAGTTAGATCTGGCTTTCCTATTGATAACCGTACTCACATTATTGCACATTAGAGCTCCAGAACTTTCATCTCTCATGACTGAGTCTTCATTACCCTTTGACCAACACCTCCTCTCACCACACACATTTATATCAAATCGCCAAGTTGAACACTGTAAATACATACAATTTTAACTTAACTATACTTAATAAAACATGGGCTTAAAAATTCCAGGTTTACTGGGTGGAGAAGACAGGAACATAGAGGAGGAATGGGGTGTGACTACTTTAAAAACAAAATAAAACATAAGCCAAAAAAAGAGACTATAAATAAACTATATTACTGTTCATTTTGGGTAAATTGCATTGTTTCAAGCCTCAGAGTTCCTGGTCATTTGTTTCAGTGGCAATAGGAAACCCACCCAGCAGCTTTTTTTGGGAGAAGGAGTTCTGCTACTAAAGCTTCTTGAGAACCTGAACTAACAAATCTAACAACAAATGCCACTAACCAGCTCACTCTCCACCCCAGGAAGCTCCACCCCACTCCCCAGATAGGTTCTCCACTGCCCTATCTTTGACTCATGAGTTTCCAATTCATAGTCTTGGAATTGGAAGACTCTGTCTTCCAATCAGTTACTGATTGACCAAGTCTGGGTGACACACCACCACTTTTGGACTGTGTAGGTGGGGCTGGGAAAACAAATGTGTTTGGTCTGTTTGGCTTCCTTCGTGGGGTGGGGGTAGGGGGTGGCTCTTAACTGGGGGAAGATAGGTTTCCTAAATAGGCAAAGCAGGCTGTACACTGCAGAGTTCCCCCAACGGTGAATGTCTTAAGTAATTTCTCTGTCTCGAATAATCTGAATCCTACTCTATATGACCAAGAGATGCCCAGTCTTCTTTCCCAAGAATTTGTGAAGATTTATGGGCAGGGCTCACACTGGCTCAGAGCTTTTACCATCTTTTTGCTTGAGTTGGTTGGCATCAATTTTTTTTTACTTTTAAGCCTTTTTTAATAATACTTTTATAGTAATATGTCTGGATCATTGCACATATTTTATTTAGATGGACTTCACAGAGAGTTTCATGGTCTCTTTTTTTACCACTTAAAAATTTTTTAATGTGACAGTATATTTTGAAATATTATACGTACATAGAATAGATATAAACTTGTTCCAATTAGGATCCCATTGTTGTGGTTGTACATGATGCGGAGTTACACAGCTCTTGCCACCTCCTGACCTCACCTCCTTGTTGCTTGTCTGCCCCAGGTAGACCTCAGCTCCTCCAGTATTTCAGGAACATAACTAATGCCAGCCATTGAACATGACAAAACCTTACTGAAGTTCTGAGAAGAGTAAGAGGAGCTGTCCCACAGACAGGGAAATAGACAAGTCCATATTATTGCTCCTAAAACCCATCGGTCACAGTCCATGAGGAATTCCTTGGAATTCAACTCTGCTCTCAACCTCCTGCCTGCCACTATGATGCCAAAGTATACATCTTCTCTCCTCTGCCCTCTTCTCTGTCTCCACTCTGCTCAGCCTGTTTCTTTCCCAAGAAAGCCATAAAATCTATTAGAGAAAAAAAAATCATCTCTGGAGAGCAAGATGGCTTTTCTCAGTCTTGATTTTTTTTTCTTTAAGAATAGAAGCATGGCTGTGCCTTTGCTTAACTAAAAGGCCCATCACAGTGTTTCCCCAATCAAAAGGATGATCTCCCTGAAAATGAATTGCCTCCACCTGTAGAGCAACAGGCACGAATTTGAGGTAGGTTTAAAAACAGCAGCATTCCCAAACCTACCTTATTCCACGCTCCCCAAATGTACTTATAGGTGGATAGATAGATCAGTATGTGTATATATATATATATGAATCATGAGCTTCACATTGGCTTTGTGTGGCATCCTGCCTTCACATGTCTGAATCTGTTTTGTTTTGTACCAGAGATTGAACTCGTGGGCATTAACCACTGAACCACATCCAAAGCCCTTTTTGTGTTTTATTTTGAGACAGGGGGTCTCACTAAGTTGCTTAGGGCCTCACTAAGTTGCTGAGGCTGGCTTTGAACTTGAGATCCTCCTGCCTCAGCCTCCAGAGCCACTTGGATTATAGGCGTGTGCCACCGCACCCAGTTCACACGTCTGACTTTTAATTAGCACTTCCCCTTGGTCTCTGCTCATAGGCCAGGTGGCCCACCATGGGACAACATTGCTTGGAGAGGTTAAATTTAATAAGTTTGGCCTAAAGTTGCCACTGTACATACCTTAAATTTGCCTAAAGTTTTCTTTGTCTCTACTAAACTGTGTAACCTTACAATAAGCTGTAAACAGACTACAACCTGCTCTTACCTTTGAGTATGGACAAAGAAACCAAGCTTCAGTCAACCACAGACAGGCAACTATTCAAACCAGGTTCAAATAAGGCAAATGCCAAACTTTAACCAATCCACTGTCTTTGTGTGTCACTTCTGTTTTCTGAATATCGCTTCTTTTCTATCTATAGTTGCTATCCAGCTGTGTGGCAGCCTGCTAAGTCATTCTGAACCTATTCTGGCTCTGGGATCTGCCGGTTTGTTAATGGTTTCTTGCTCCATGAAACTCTGTTGAATTTAACGTGTATAGTGAAAATTGTCACTGAACACAGGGAACTGACTTTCAGGGATGCTGTGCTTTCCCACCATCTAGGACCCCCATATATGTATGTGGTGTTTCAGGAGCAAAGAAAGCCTCCTGGGCTCCAGCCATCTCACCAGACAGCAGTGGTCTGGTGCTCGGCCACTCCATGAATTGAGCTCCACTGAGGTCCATTGCAGGGCATAAAAACTACCAAGAAGATAAGCTCCGTGGAGTAGCTTTCAGGGATAAACCACTCCAAGCAGAGGGGATGGCTACAGCCAGAAGCCCCCGCTATCCCCTGAATCTGCCTACTTCCCAGAGGGCTCTCAGTCAGTCCTCACCACCCCTGCTGAATGTACCCCACATTTTCCTTCCATCACAGATATAGACACACCCAAAGGGGAGGAGGAAAGACTAGACTACTTCAGAGGTGAGTGGACTTAAAAACCTGACCCCAATTCTTTTCTTTTATTCAGCAAAGCTAACCAAAGGAATAGAAGTTCAAATTTCTTTTGTTTCTTGTCCCAGCGAAGTCTGTTATCTTCAAAATGGACTTGGGTATAATCAAAAGAAAACAGTAAAAATTAATTTTAAAAAATCCCCAAAGACCAAATTCACACTGGAGAGATTTCTAATAACTAGTTCTGGTAACAGGTGGGTTTACTTGAGCTAGAACTCTTTTCCTTCCAGTTCTGCTCTTTTTAAAAATTCTTCTTGTTCTGATGTTTGCATTTGTTTAGTGTCATGGATTTTGGATTTCTTCTCATTTCGTCCCATTGGTTTTCACCAGTGTGAATACAAAAATGTGCCTGTTAATAATAATAATAGCTGCCATTTATCGATTATGTGCCATATCCAGACACTATATTGAATGCTGTCTGTGTCTAATAAAAATACCATTAAAATAATGCTAGGTTTATTTTCATTTATCCTCACAACCATCCTAGAATGTTGGCAGTATTATCACAATTTTTTTTTTAGAGATGAGAAGATGAAATGATTTTATGGTTAATTTCATTTTTCTGATGAATAGACAAAGCCTAGAGAATTCAAATCTCATAACTAAGAAGTAGCAGAGACAAGGTTTGAACTCACATCTCCGATTTTTTTAAAACCCACCTTTTTCTAAGTGTTGTACTCCACTGAAGAAGTTAACACAACTCTTTACAACCAGAGAACCCTTTTCAAAGAGGCTGCATCTGCATCTTGGATCATTTGCAAAGCAGACACATAACACAGGACTAAGCTCACTGCCAGGTTAGCACAGCCCCATTCAAGTTCAGGTTCTTAAAGTTACACTCCCCTCTGAAGAATTCCAAAGAGTCTTTTCTTCTCTGGTTTTGGGCTGTGCTTTATCCTCTCTGGGAAAAGCCCTGAGTTCCCAGGACAGTTTGCCATATTTATATCCCAAAACCATGGTAGTAGCCTCTCAAAGGCAGAAGGAGGAAGAATGGCCTACCCACTGGACGCGGTGGCGCACACCTGTAATCCCAGTGGCTCAGGAGGCTAAGACAGGAGGATCGTGAGTTCAAAGCCAGCCTTAGCAAAAGCGAGGCAGTAAGCAACTCAGTGAGACCCTGTCTCTAAATAAAATGTAAAATAGGGCTGGGGGTGTGGCTCAGTGTTTGAGTGCCCCTGAGTTCAATCCGTGGTTACCCTACCATAAAAAACAAAAGAGAGAATGGTCTTCCTTAAACACCTGGGGATGTGAGAGCTCCTTGTCCACATGTGGCTACTTCCCTGGCCACAGAGCGAGAGGTGCACTGGCCCCATGATGCAGACAGTATCTTTGCAGTCAAACAGATTCACCTTCTGGTGGCTTCCTTTGTCAAATCCCCCACTGTGCTTTGGGTTCTTCATTTGTAGACAAGATCAGAATCATCTTCAAGTTACAATGTTATAAGCAGCATAGAAAGAGGTCTCAGTCATAGCAGCTGAGATACCTGGCAGCTGTTATTACAGACTGAAGTCCAGGCCCCTGTTTTGCTTCACCTGTATGTTTGGGAGAAGTTACAATTGTGCTAATAAAACAGTTCCATAATTGGTATTTAACTTTGGGGATGATTTGAATGTCCTGGTTTTTGGGAAGATGGATCTGGATGATAATTATTTAAATTTTTAGTTAGGTTGAGAGCTTTGTATCATTACAGGAAGGTCCTACACATTATTATTTCCTCTTTGATTATGTATTAGAGTGAGTGATTTAATGCCATCAATATTCCAAATAATCCTGCCTGTGGTGCTTGCCTGAGACCCAGGGATATGAGCTGCTCTTAGAATATGCATTGAGGCAGAGACCCTGTTTCAGAGGAACTAAACTAAGGTTCACAGACTTTAACTAACTTGCCCAGAGTCACAGAGCTAATAAGTGACAGAGCCACATCCAAGCCTAGGTCTGTCTTCATTTCAAAGTTTATGGAAGGAATGAAAACAATTCTTAGTCTAATTGTCTGGGATTTCTATTTTGCTCTCTCTTGCTTCTTTGGCTGACTTTCTACATCAGCCTAATACTGCTTCAAGTCTAACTGGAGCTTTTTCCTGCTCCTGGAAGTTTTCACTGTCCTTGAAGGCTGAGTCAAGTGGCTCCTGAGTTCCCACTATGTCCTACGCAGAACTGATCAGAGGACATATTATCACACTAAAGGAAAACCGTGGGCTTTGGCCTGTCGGGCTTCCTGCTAGACCTACTACCTTAGGACAATATCGTCTTTGTTTCCATAGCACCTCGGATTTAGCAGGGGCTCAGGGCAAATCAGTGGACTTGAACTGCCAAATTGAAGCTATAGGTCAGTATTAGACCTGAATACTTAAGTGGAAACTTTAAGATGCAAATAGACCCATAATACCCAAGTTTGTTTTCAGTTATATGTTGGCTTGCTGTGTCAAGCCAACATGGAACTAGGTAGCTGTCTTCAGGACACAAGGCTCACAATTTATATCTATTGATATACCTACCGACCTACCTACCTGTGGCCATGTTTGGGGGTTGGGGACAGTGGTGTTAGGTAAGTTTGGGAACACTATTATTTTTAAGGTGTGTGTGTGTGTGTGTGTGTGTGTGTGTGTGTGCTGAGAATACATATCACAGGCTTCTTCTTGCTTTTTTCCTTTACTTCGGATAAAATATGAGCCCTAACCTCATCTTAATAAACTCAGAATGGACCACCATTTGTTTCCTGTTGGAGATAAGCAGGGCTCATTTCAAATGAACAACCCAGGCCTGTTGTTCTTTGAAAGTAACAGCATAGCAAAGATATGTAGCAGGGAATACCCTAGGCATTTCATTTACCCTAACTCAATCCTACAATGACTTTCTTAGGTTGGTGCTGTTATTATATCCACTTCATCAGCGAGGAGACTGAGGTACAGATAGGAAATGTAACTTCTCCAGGGCCACACAGCAAGTAAGTGGTCATCAAAGAGCAAAAGCAGGCAGGCCAGGGTATCCCACCCCTGCTTACCAACGCTGGGGCCTTTTATTTTATTATGAAATCCAGTCGAAGACATTACTAACCTTATTTCAGTTGTCCAAATTGGAAATGAGAGAATCTTCAAATTAGAAGGCACCTCGTGGTCCACCCTAACTCAGCTTCCTACTCACTACAAAATACCTTCTGGAACTTTCCAGACTGGTATACATTCATTCAGCTCTGCTTGAGTACTCCCAGTGACAGGGAGGAAACACTGTAATATAGACATGATACATAAACCATTCAGTGATAAATTATTGCATAATAAAAATATGCTAAAGGGCTATGCTTTCCTAATACATGTATTTGGTAGTTACTTTTTATAAATATGCAAACTCATTTTGGTAAAACTTCTTTTAAAAGTCTTAATATAATTTGTCTTGAAATATCTCAGTTTTCTTTTTACACTTCCTTATTAAAGGGCTTATTTTCAGGGAGGAAAGTACAACAAGTGTAAAAGAGAAAAAAATAGTTGCATTTGTTCATGTTGTGATTGTTGCTGCTTCGGGCATAAAAAAAAATAAATGCAAACAGGGTTTGAGTGATCTTTTTAATATTTCGGTTAATTTCCCACAGAGTTGTAAAAGCTACTATGGTACCGTTTTCTCCCACTATTGAAAAAAAATCTGTTTGAAATGAACTACTGGAAAAGTTAGGACATCGTAAATCATGCTAAATAGTACAATTTCTTTGATATTTAATCCCTAATTAAGATGAAAATATCAATTGCAGCTGTTCATTAGGTATGTTTTTATTTTGAGTTTAGGTCACAGCAGGGGAATAAAACCCAGAATCCTATAATTTTTTAAAGAGATTTCAAAATGCTTGCATTACACAAAACTTCCAAGTATAGCATCGTGGGGGATAGTGGCAGTGTCACAGCTGAGACTATGGATTCTGGGGTCAGATTGTTTGAGTTCCAGTACCTGCAGTTCCCAGCTCCTTTGGATGTTGAAGTACTGAATGTCCTTAGCATAATGGCTAGTGTTTCAGGTAACCTTATAAATCCTAATGATATTATTTTCTATTTCTATGAAATCCTTTTTAGAAGTATAAGGAAAACCTGGGCCTGAGAATGAAGGGTCAGGATCCAAAAATTGTAGTTCAAAGTTTTCTGTTTATTTTTCAAAATACTTGAAATTAAATTGAGGATAGCCCATGATTAACACCAAAATACCAAAAAGACAGGTCTGAGTATGAGGGAGTACGTGAACATTTTAGGGTTAAGATGTGGCCCAGGTCAGGTAAAAAGGTACTATAGTTTGCATCTGGAATTTCCCCAAAGGTCCATGTGGTAAAGGTTTTGTTCCCAGTCAATGGTGCTATTGGGAGGTAGTGGTCCTTAAAGAGATAGGGTCCAGGGCTGAGATTGTAGCTCAGTGGAAGAGCTCTTGCCTCATATGTGTGAGACCCTGGGTTCAATCCTCAGTACCGCATAAAAATAAATAAATAAAATAAAGATATTGTGCCCAACTACAACTAAAAATATTTTTTTTTAAAAAAAGAGACAGAGATGGAGAGAGAGGGAGAGAGAGTCTAGATGGAGGAAGTTAGGTTATCGGGGGTGTGCTCTCAAAGGAAATTATGAGACCCTGGTCTCTTCATCTTTCTGTCTTTCATTCTTGGTCACGAGTTTAATGACTGTTCTGCCATCATGTACTGCCAAAGGAAAAGGACCAACCAATCATGGACTGAAATTTCCCAAACCATGAGCCAAGTTAGACCTTTCATCCTCATAAGTCTTTTTTTTTTTTTTATCTCTAGCATTCATTACAGTAATTTCTGTACATTTCTGTTACAGAAAGCTGACTCACATAGAAGGGATACCAGAAGCCATAGCTCCAGTTCTGAAGTCACTGAGTGGACAAGAGCAGAAATACAAGCTGAAGTTACCTTGAAACTGAGCAATTTCCTTACAAGACCTCCCTTTCATAGAGGACTGGCCAGGCTGCCTATGACCTTGATTTTAATCCTGGGGTTGCCCTCTGTCTGATTTCAGGCATGTCACTTACATTGTCTGAGCCTCCTTTTTCTCATAGTAATATATATTTTTCCTGACCACTATAGTGTTACTGAGATTCTGTGTGGGAAAGTGCATGGAAACAAAGTCTCAGAGCACTATCTGTACAGCTGCCACATGTTATCACTATTAGTTCTGCTTCTAATACAAGTGTGACTTCCCAGGACCCAGCAGGCAGGGCCTGAAAGGCAGGCTATTGCAAAAGCAACCAACCACAAGTGATAAACAGGCACAAACTTTCTTTTTCCACCTCACAAGCCTGGTTTAGGGCTGAACTTGCAACAGAGACTAACAAAGCTTCATGCACTGATCTGAAAGGGTTCACTTCAGCCAGCATTCTTCAGGAAGCACTTACGGAGCACTTTATCAGTGGGCAACTCTGTGACATCAAATGCTCAGTTAAAAACATCCTTCCAGATAAAAGGAGATTTGACCTAGAAATGACTAGAATTGTAGAGTGAAAACAGCTGGTTCCTATAGGTGCTTTAGCACAAGGAGACAATGAGGCAGTTTGCTATGTACTTGATGATAGGGTTAAAGTTAATAGGCAATCATCAGATATTAGCCAATAATAAACTATGGCCTTATTTCCAATTCTCTAAAATGTCTCTATATTCAATTTTTAAATATAAAAGTTTCCCTAAAGTGAATGAGGCTTTATGGCATTTTTCATAATTAAACATGACATTTTTCCCATCATAATGAAACAATTATTTTTGTTCAACTGGAGTGGTTTTATTAATTAAAAAGGATGATGGGGGAGTGACAGCATGGTCACAGAGTCCTCAGAGAGTCATAGAATTTTAGGGCCAGAAAAGGTCTCGCCAAAACCCAGTTTGGTGTTTTCAGATGGCATGAAAGTCTGTCTGCATCTGCAAGTCAAAAAGCTGAGTTCTGATATCATCTGGGCAGTAACTAGCTGTGTGAGACAGGGCAAATTATTCAAAATTTTCTTTGATTCAGCTTGTCCAACAAGGGATCTCAAATTCTATGAGACTTTAAGTTTTCTATGTTGGCATCTGTTTGTATATTTTAAACTAATAATGTGTTCCAGCAGAGTATGGTTTTCCACTTTGACAACAAATGAGGAATCTGGCTGTATTTGAATTCTCCCCATTAATGGGAAAAACACAGTTTTTCTTAATAGGCTGTAAATACCCTGAAGGTGGCATCTGTGGTTGGTTATTTTGTGTCTCCCGTGGTGCCTCTAACCTACTAGGTATTAAAGAGGAATGAAGGGCTGTAGAATTTCATTGTTGCAGGTTTCAATGTATTTTTTTTTAAAGAGAGAGTGAGAGAGGAAGAGAGAGAGAGAATTTTAATATATATATATTTTTTTAGTTATCGGCGGACACAACATCTTTGTTTTGTATGTGCTTCTGAGGATCGAACCCGGGCCGCACGCATGCCAGGCGAGCGCGCTACCGCTTGAGCCACATCCCCAGCCCTCAATGTATTTTAGATGAAAGCATCCTGCTCTGAAACACTCGGGGGAAAAACATCCTATTGTAATGTGGGTTTTCAATAAAGTGATGCTAATCGCGTTGCCCAATACTAATTTATTAATGCTTACTGACACACAAGTGCGTACAAGCAGGCGTGCATGCACTCGCACACACACACACACACAAACCACACACACACATGGTTTTTATATAGTTTTTGAAAAGAGAATCTGGGATTTTCTACTACACACTGCTATTGGGTTGGTACCATCCATTCTTCATTTGTATGCAGAGCAACAGGTCCCAAAGTTACTTTTTCAACAACATGAATGTTGACATGCAGTTAAGATGGATCATGTAAATACAGCCATTTGGAATAGTCTGGATATCCTGTTTTATGATTTGGAATGTTCAATATGTCTGAGATGGGTCAGGCATTATCATTTCTCAAGGGAATCTCACTCAACAAGTTTACGGATGTCCAACTTAGGCTCCCCGTGCTACTCAGTAACAAGACCGACTGGGTCACTTCCAGGAGTTATGTTCTGATGGGGCTATTTTTAAAGATGCCACTGGGGTTCCCACTCCCATTTTCTGATTTCTGTTGTGCAGATACCCCACTTCTCTGGGAGCGTGGAGCTCCCTGCACGGTGGCAACATAAGCTCAAGCTTCACAACACGTGTGATTCATTTTCCACCCCTAATGACTCAAGAAGAGATTTTTAGAATTCAATCTGAGACTTAGTAATTCAGTTTGTAGAAAGGAGCAGGCAAAGCTCTAATTCTATCATAATTAGTTTCATGTGTGAATCTATTAACCCATTAGCTCATTGGGAAATATATTAGGTAAATAGAATGTGAGCATGATGGATACAGGTTATGAAAGAATCCTCTAGAAGGAATTCAATTGTTCCCTCAGGAAGACCCCCAAGTGTCTTCATTAGGGCAGGCAGTTTGGGGCAACCCAAGCACTGGCCTGTGTGCTGGAACTTGCAAGCAACACTCGAGATTTCTGTCTTCCTAAGCAAGTAAAGATTGGTTTTGCATGCCCTACCCACACACATTTTATGAAAATGTAACCTTTTCACTCACTTTCTGGGCTACTCAGAAAAAAATCAGCTTTCTCCTATTAGTGATTAAACCAGCTATTGTAATACTTAGGTTGGGTTGCAATTGCTTCTCTGTGAGCTGCATGACCATCTCCTCTTTGTTTCAAAAACCTAGTGCTTCCAGCAACCCCTGTGGAACTGGTAAAATATCAACGTGACCTCCTCAGTTTCTAAGCTAGAACAGAGTGGTTGAGGAGTTTCAGTGGTCCTGGCAAAAGCCTGACTGGCGTCCATAACTCCATCTTTGGAGTTTGCAAAAACCAATTCAGGAAATAGCTATTGCTTCCCTGGTTGGTGGCTAGCATTGACCATTATTTCCTAAGGAGAAATCACTCAAGTCTTTCCTGAAATGCTAGTATTGTGCTATCTGGAGAATCAGCTAAAGGGTGTGTGTGTGCAGAGGCAGGGTGAGAAGGGTCCCTGCTAGTATAAATCTGGAATGCCTGCTTGACTGTCTTTTATGTTGGACTTATTCCTCCCCTTTGGGCATTTTCCCCAGTCATTTTTGGCCTTCGTTTATTTTCAAGGAAATGGAAAGATCCACAGAGCAGGAGAAGAATATGGTCGACTATAAATTGAATTAATGTGTTCTCTTTCTCTCTCTGTTACACAGCAGATCTATAATACTACTGCCCCTGGATCAAATGGTGGGGATTGAAGTTCCCCAATTACAGGGTGAGGTGGGAGGGAGAAAAAGACAAAATTTGCACATTTTAAAGATAAAGAATAGATATCGGTAGGAAATGTCTTAACACATAGGCGGCTTTGGGCAGGTCTCCACTCACTTATAATTTTCTAAGTTATTGAAGAGTGATTATTAAGGTACAGTAGGGGACAGCCCCACCCCAAAATCTGGAGAGCAGCAAGTAGCCCAGATCCTGAATGGTGGGTCCCTGACTTTAGGAATGCTTGGGTAAAGAATATAATAAACATGACTTTCCTACTTGAGCAACACATATATAGCTGGGCTGTGAGTTTTAATAATCCTTGGACATAAAGCACGCTTATTATTCCCTTGAGAAAATAAAGTGAGGCCCACAGAGATACATCCACTTACTTAGATTGCATTTTGAGATGGCAGAGTAAAACTCAGCCCCACATTTTTCTCATCAGAAGACCCTGCTCTGGTTGGCCACATCTCACTGTTGTCCACACCACTTGCCATGAGTATCCGAACCTCTTATTTATCTCCTCCCTCCTTCCATTTCTCTGTTGCCTCTTTCTTAGAACCTGGAGGTGGAGGAAGGAAAGGAGCTGGTTTCCCCCTCCCTCATTTGTGAATTTCCTATTTCATTCTCCCACATACGATCTCAAAGTCTCAATCACCTCCAAGCAAGCATATTTCAATGTCAGAACCAGTCGCAGCACGAGGGCTTTGTCCACAGAACTAGATTCAGAAGGGATCACTCAAATTGGTTAAGTCATTCAAAGCCTGGATTGTATGAAGACTTTGATGGAAATTGATGCCCTCTGCTCTCAGACACCGCCTTTCTCGACACTCGGATGGTCTTCATAAAGAGTCCTGCTCAGTGATCCCTTTGACATCCAAAGGGGCCCTCAGTCCAGGTGAGATAGACCAGGAAGAGATCCTTTTTAGATAATTCTTTAGAACGCACATGGAAGAGCATGGGGAATAGGCATTTTTAAAAACTACTGTCAGGCATGAAGAATAGAAAGATCCCTCTTGGAATTTGACGATTCATTCATTTGATCAAATTGTACAGTTTTTATGTTCTTTGATCAGATGACACATCTAGAAATTTGCCCTGAGTCAATAGCCATAGACCTGTGCAGATATATGTATGCCCAGAAATGTTCATCATAGAACTGGACTGCACTAGTGAAAAATCGGGAACAATTTGTGTCAAAGATGGGGCTCAGCTAATAAATGATGACATATCCATATATTATAATATTATGTAGCCATAAAAAGAGGTTTTACAAAGAATATTTAATGATTTGAAGAAATGATCATGAAATATTCAGCAAATAAAAAATATTTCAAGAAAATTCAGTTCAATATGATATCCACTAATCTGGTCCCCTGTGGCTACTTAAATTTTAATTAATTATAATTAAATAAAATTAAAAATTTAGCTCTTTGGTCATGCAAGGCACATTTCAAATACTCAATAGTTATCTTATTGGACAGTACAGACATAGAACATCTCCATTATTTGCAGAACCAAGGGCTCTAGTATAAAATACAGAATATGGTTTCATTTTTTCCAACACACACACACACACACACACACACACACACATATACACAGAAAGAAAAATATTAGCAGTAAATATACCCAATACCCAATAATAATTACAATGATCTTAGATTGGTGGGATTAGATAAGAAGTGGACAAGCATTTTCTGTAAAGGGCCTGAGAGTAAACATTTAATACCTTGTTAGCTTATAGTCAGGAACACAACTACTCCACTCTTGCTCTCAGGATGGAAGCAGACATTAGCAGTAAATTAATGAACATGACTATGTTCCAATAAAACTTTATTGGACAGAGACAGGTGCTTAATGTAATTTAGCCTATAAGCCATAAATTGCTCACCCCTGGTCTATGTGATTAAAAGTGATTTTTTCCCCTGTACACTTATTAATATTTAAATTTTAAGAATAAATAACTTGTATATCTTTTACTTTAAAATGAAATTATAGAGAAATGTGTATGTGTATGTATATAATATAATATTATAAATAGTTATATATATACTCTCTATATAATAATCTGTATCTATATATCTGTATATAATCTATATAAAGATATATACATTATATATTATATATAAGTTCCCCCCATATCTGTGGTTTTACTTTCCAAAGCTTTAATTACTTGCAGTCAGCCATGGTTCAAAAATATCAACTGAAAAATTCCAGAAATAAATGATTTATAAATTTTAAATCTTTTACTTTAGCATATTATAATTGTTCTACTCTGTTATTAGTTACTATTATTAAGCTGTTAATGTGCCTAATTAGACTTTAACATAGGTCTGTATGTATAAAAAACATAGTGAATAAGGGGTTTGGTACCATCCCTGGTTTTTGGCAACTACTGGAGTTTTGGAATACTTCCTTGTGAATAAGAGGGAGATTACTGTGTATGTGTGTGTGTGTGTATGTGTGTGTGTGTGTGTGTGTGTGTGTGTGTCTAGACCTGAAAAGTCTGGTACAGATACGTGGAATTCTTTGCCAAGCAATTGTAAGCCATTGACTTATTCCAACCCCCATTTGCCTGTAATTCCATATAACTCCTTCCTATTCCTGCTCCAGTCTGTCCTGCCTCTCAGAGTTTCCATCCCCACTTGTGGGCATGGGATAAGATTATACTTTCTGGCCTCTTTTGAAGAAGTCCTGCCAAGCAAAAGTGACAGGAGTGATTTCTGAACCTTATCATTTTATCTCATCTATAACCTCAGACTCTCACTTCCCTCTAGGACAGGATTGCAAAGTTCAAAATGGTAGTTGTACCCTAGCAATTTTGGTCCCTAAGTGATTTGTGAACTGAGATCTTTACATGATAGACAGCTATTATGAGTGAGGAATAAAGCTATGTTGTTTTGAGCCCTTCAGGCTTGGGGTCATTTGTTACTGCAGCATAACCTAGTCTATCCTGACCACTTAGGTGTCCTGACTGATAAATACTGTTCCCAATCCCCCAGGATCCACTCTCCAAACTTCATTTTTCCACTAGCCAACCACACCTCTTCTTTCTTTGAAGTCCTTTCCCTTGAAGCTGAGCACAAAGCCAGAATATTGTTAAGCGTTACCTGCTGTCATTTCCTCATTTCTTGGCATTGCTCTGCACTTGAACTTCACTACCCTTTTCTCCCCTTTTATATAATAGATTGGAGGTCACACATGTTCCTACTTTGAATAATTCATCCCACAGAATCTCAGTATTTCAGTTAGAACATTTATGTCTTTCATTTTAATATTTTAGCATTTTTGTCCTAAATGTATGACCTTAACTGGTTGCCATGCATTTCATTTCTTCTTGCCTTAAATATTTTAGAAGTTTCAAAGTACAAACATTACTCATAGAGGGCATAACAAAAATGTTCAGTTTTAGTTCTGTATTATTTAATTATAACTGGTTTTCATTAAAATGATTATTTTCCTCCTTCTGATTTCTTTCTGCTTTGGCCCGGGACTTCATCTCCCTGGGAATATTGTACTGTTGGTGCTTGGCCGCAGTGCCCGCAGCTGGAAGGTGGACTGCGTGGCAACAAGACCTCTGGGCCGGTTTCCATGTTAGGCTACCCAGGCTTTTGGAAAGTTCCAGAGGCCTCAGAAGTCATGGTCAAGAGTGCAGACTGACGAAAGTTTGAACACTAAAGATCATTAATATAGTCTGGATCTCAAATGTTCCCCAAAGTCCCATGGGTTAAAGGCTTGTTCCCCGGGGGGTAGCACTATTGGGAAGTAGCAGAACCTTTAAGAGACGGGGCCTAGTGGGAAGTCTTTAGGTCATTGGGGTTGTGCCCTTGAAGGGATTGTGGAACCCTTTGCCCTTTTTGTTCTTTGGCTTATTATGTAAGCTATTTTAGGCTACCACACATTCCCATGGTGATGTGTTGCCTCACCACAGGCCCAAAGGAATGGAGCCCACAGATTGTGTACTGAAACCTGCAAACCTGAGGACCAAAATAAACCGATTCTCTTTATAAATTGATTATCTCAGGTATTTTGTTATAGTGACTGAAAACAATCATGTTTTCTTCATCTGTTACCACTACAGAGAATAATAGATCATTTTTTTAAATTTAAAATTTATTTTTATGTGGTGCTGAGGATCAAACCCAGTGCCTCAGGCATGCTAGGCAAGTGCTCTACCTCTTGAGCCACAACCCCAGTCCCTAATAAATCATTTTTAATGACAATATCTAACATACATTATATATTCAGTGATGACAGGCAATACTTTAAGGGCTTTATATGAACTATTGCTACATCTTTATGGAAGAGGCACTGTTAATTCTCCATCTCACAAATAAGGCAAGTTTGTTATTCAGTTTCTCTAATCCTTAAATAGGGAGGGTTTCTAGAATCCTTCAGGTAGGGAGGTCCTGGATACCATAAGAGTCCGATACAGATAAAGAAGGTAAGTGGCAGGGCACAGGGAGATCTCATCCAGATTCTTGTTCACTCACTTCATTGATGAGAGTTGACTTTTCCACTCTGCCAGGGTGAGTGTGTGTGGTGGATTTGCCACACTCGGGCTGGGTGAACTGTTGTCAGCTTTAAATGACTACATTAAATAAATGTCATAGCATCACACTTTCTCACAGTAGCTGCTTTTTCTCTCATGTACCTGCACCTTCTCCTCTTTATGGCCCACTTTAACATGTGTCTATAAACGGGTTCCTAGCCTTTCTTCACTTCATGACTCTCTCCTTACTGTTTCCTTAAAAAATGCTCTACCAAACCCTAAATCCAATCTTTTATTTCACTGCTCGGGTTCCTTAAAATATGTCCATCATAAAGTAAAAATCCGAATGCAAAGTAAGAGTAGGGAAAAATATATATTTTCAACTTAGCTTTGCTTTTGTGAACCAGATGGGAAAACACCAGGTATATAGTTGTACCCTCCTCAATTATAAAATGGCAGCTGCATCCAAGACCCGATCCATCCCGAGTTCTCCCCAAGGGGCCACTCAGCTAAGCATATCATGTGTCTTATCTGTCTTCTGTCACTACAACAGAATATCACAGACTGAGTGAATTATAAATAACAGGGTTTCATGATTTTGGAAGTCTGAGGGGCTGCATCTGGTGAGGGATCTGTTGTTGCATCATAACATGGTAGAAGGCGCCATTTGGTAACAGATTTTACCATATGAGGGCTCTCACCAATGGGAGTGGAACTCCCCCATTTTATGACTAACTGACTCCTGTGATATTGGCCTTCACCCCTTCACAGAGGCCCAATGACATAACCACCTTCTACAGATCTCACCCCTTAATGCTGTTACAATGACAGATGTCAACATGAGCTTTAGAGGGGCCTTCAAAATACAGCCTCATGTGTTGAGTAACTTCATATCTGATGGGCCACAAAGAGGTCACTTCTGCCCAGCATCTCATCTCCTCCTTCTGCTACCTCACTTCCTATCCTGCATCACGGTGGGCAGCCCCCAGGATGAGTGGTCTAATTTCTGCTCAGGATGAATCCCTGGTCTGAAAGAGTCTCCTGGGCTCAGCAAAAGCCTCCTCAAACATGGGATTCCTATTCCAGCTGCTACAGAAATCACATTCCCTCCGTAGGGTCATACTCAGCCACTGTCTCCTTAATTGAGCTGCTTATCACCTGAACTTTGCATAGGTAATACCTATAACACACATGCGTCCTTTAATTTTAAGAAGGTATCCAAAGTAGGAGTCTATAATTCCAACTTAAAGTCTAATAATCCAAAGATAATAGAGAATCATTAATGAAGTATCCGTAATTCTGTTAAGATCAGCTTTATGGAGACTGAAAAGTCCCCAATGCTCATACCGGAAGGATTTCAAGGTCCACTGACACATTGTGCCTTTGGGCACCAACAAGCATCCTGAGCTACAACATCACCAGGTAGATGTTCCTCTCCACACACCACAGGAATCTCTAACCACCTACGGCTCCAACTTACAAGGGAAGAATCAGGAGTCAATATCCTGAAGCCAAGGAATCAGTTCCTTTGTATTTCCTCTTTACTTCTTGACCTTATAAATCTCTTATTTCCATTTCTTCTTCATCCTAAATTTGCTGGGTTGTTCTCTTTCCCGCCATTTCTGAGGCATAGCCACTGACTTCCTTCATCTGAGTGCCCATCAGAGCCATCTGCCTGCAGAAGTCTGCTCCTGGGGCGGTGGCTTGGTAAGACTCCAGCCGTAGCTCTGTGTCATAGGATAAATGGATTGCAGCATGGCCAACAAGGCGTTCTTGCTCTCTGCTGGCTGGTTTAAAAATTGGTGAGGCTGTGCTGATTGGGGAGATTGAAGGCAGCAATCTGAATCAACTGGTTTCACTGCACTGTACTGAGTCCAATGTCTAAACAGGGCCTGCACCTTCTCTTCTTTACGGCCTTCTTTCACGTCTGTATATAAACCCGTTCCTGTCCTTTCTTCACTTCACAACTCTGTCTTCACTCTTTCCTTAGAGATGCTCTACCACATCCTACAGCCAATCTTTCCTATCATTCTGTAGGTTCCCTAAAATATGCCCTTCGTAAAGTGAAAATATTTATCCAAAGTCAGACTAGAAAACAATATATTTTCAACTTAGCCTTCCTTTGTGAACCAGATGGGAAAACACCAGCTATATTGTCAGGCCTCTGATATAAACAGGGATATCAAATCACAATCCTTGAATACTCCGTTTTTAAAGTGTTCATTTAACTCCTATTTTCATTGTAGCAGTATTCGTCCTGGCTTTCACAATTTGACCTTGAATTATAGTTGTTCTATCACCATTTAGTGATCCCAACCAGCCACTGGGTGCGACCTTGGTTTGTGTTCAGTTATCTTCCTAAATATCCACTATTCCTCCTGGACCACAGATTGTCTGAGTCTCACCTACTTGCCACACCAGCTATTTGAGAGCAAAAAGCCTGGAGAGCATAAAAACACTATTTCAGTTCACATAATTACCTATGCCTGTGCAGAATGTTCAGATATGCATAATCTAATTTAAAAATAATGTTTAAAATCATAATTTTCAAGCAACCAAGCTTAATTTGCTCTACAGTGCCATCTAGTGATACTGGATTCTGCACCAAGTGTCCCAGTTCATTAAACTCCTCAGAGACAGTGTTTTTCTGTTGGTTTCTAGGCCCTAAATGGACAGCTCTTCTACATTTTTACAAGTTCTCGCTATGCTTAATAAATTGAATATATACGACTGTAGTCAATGAAAGCAAACTCAGTCTAGTACCAAGAGGTACAATACTTCTATTTCAGAAATTTATTAAAATTCTTCATCCATATGTATATTTTACCCTCAAATTGGGTATAATTTCTTCCAGCCCTTTTTTTTGTCTTCACATCAGGTCATAAATGTCACTTATGACTGTTAACTGTGTGTCATGTTTTACCTAAGGGGCTTAGTATGTATTGCTTCACTTAATTTTCACACTGACCCAGTGAACTGGTTGGTGTTTAGTATCCGTGTTTCATATTGGTGCAAATCAAGGCACAGGTAGCTAATGTCACACAGCTAGGAAATACTTGTCTTTATAACTAAGTGGGGTTTAAAAAAAACTTTGTTTATTCCTCTTTGCAAAATGTGTCACAGGGAATAAGAAAGACTTTCAGGAAGGCCATTAAATTTTTTCAGTAAGTCACAAAATCAAACGTCCTAGGCCTAAAAAGTTAAAAGAAGTTCCTTCTCTCAGGTCAGGTTGGAGAGAGAACTCCTTCTACAGGTATGAAGGGAGATTTTGTGACAGATCTTTTGTAACTTGGAAGGAAGGTAGTCTCCGGTCCAGGAAAGTAGCCATCTGTAGCTGTCACCTAAACATTATACTATATGGCTGTGGCAAGAATAAATGATCAAAGTAGTAAGATTATACCATGAGGGAGATAGAACATGAAAGTGATAAAAACCTGAGAAAATTCAAATCATTTTGATTTGAATTTTGATTGTGTTATACGCTTGTCAAAGAGCAGGAAGATGTTTATAACAGAACTTACAAAATATGGGCTAAAAACCTTTGCATGTTTTTCTAGAAGTACCTGAGGGTGGTGAGATTGGAACCCATAGACAGTTCCCTTGAGTAAAGAGATATGCTATGGTTTTTGAGAGGGGGTGGTTTATTAGATTTTACGTGGCTTAAATGACACCTTTTCTTTGAACTAACTTCTTGCTAACAGACTTAGCACCTGTGCTCATTATTAATTGATTGCCTCTCAGCTCCAAATCCACCCTTCATCGCCTACTCCGTGAGAATGGAGCTGGACCCTATAATTAGTTCTCCTTTGCCATCGGGCAGGATGCTGTTCCTGTCAGTAGAGGGTGGAGGAGTGGAAAAAGGGAGCTTTCCTCCTGATTCTGCTCTGTTCTCCTGATTCCTTTGGTGCCCATGACACCTCCACTGCAGGGTTTCTGTAGCACCCAGTGGGTTACAGCACCCAGAGGCCAGCAGCTTCTGCAGAGCCTCTTGAGTAACTGTGCAGTGGATTCCAAGGGGTGACACCTTCCTGGGGATGACTTCCCTGACACCTCTGAGGGTAGGTTTCCAGAAAATGTTCCTGGCAGGGATTCTTGGTGGCTTGGCTGCCACCTAATGAGCAACAACTGCCCTACTCCTATAAGACCTGTTTCTTCCTCAGGGGCTTATCTCAGCCCTAGGAGTAGCACCGGCTGCATATATTGGCTATTCCTATGTTCTGTAGATTTTTTTTTTATTTCCTACCAGTCAATCCCTTATTACCCCCATTCTCTATTATAATTAATAATTCTTTACATGAAACATTCCCAGTTGGAATCACTGAATGGTGTTTCTCTCTCATGATGCTGTATCACCATCATGGACGCAGTGAGAGTGTTGGTGGAATTCATTTAACTTCCCAGAAACCAAGATTTTTTTAAGATAGCAGTCCCTGAACACGGGACATAAACAATCTGTCCATAATATAGCTATCTGACCACTATCAACAGGAAATCAGAATACTGGTTTTTTTTGCACCAATCTCTTGTGGGTTTGGTTGTTTGCACATCTCCCTCAGCCTGGTCAAATCAGGATGTGCAAACAGAACTGATTCTAGACCTGAAAATCTGAGTCCAGACTTGGGACAGTAGTGACCTTTTTAGGACACAACCTGAGTGTGACCTGAGTTGGCTCAGGTTGACTTCTCTAACACCTCTATTTGGGCTCTTGGAATTACAATGCTTAATGCTACTTTGCTCCATCAAAAAAAAAAAAAGATATGAATTTACCAAAATGGAAAATTGTAATGATCCAAGGAAGAACTTATCTTCTGGTTCATTTGCTCTGTGGTCAGCAGGAGAGGTTAGGATAATATGGTGGTTACTGACAATGAACTTAACCTCCTAATGGGTCACAAGCCAGTAGTCATCAATGGGCCATGAAAACAAGCTGTGGACCTCTCCGAATACTTACCATTCCATTTTATAGATTAAAATTCTTTCTCCGCTTAATGCAGTGATATCATTATAGTATTCACCCCCAAAGACTTACCAAATCTGGATCGTGAGGAGCAAGAAATCAAATGTCAGTCAAAAAGACATTTCTACTTTGAATTTGCAATGCAAACTCCTCTTTAATCTGTTGGTGCTAGTTTCAAATGAAAGAGTCTAAAATAGACCTTGACCATATTAGGTCAAGAACTTGATCTCCAAATCACATTTTTAAACAACTGCCCGGCATTGCTTACATCAAAGTCTCTCTTTTCAGATGTAGAGCAAAGCATTCGGAATACTCTGGAGTCTTGCCGTAATTAAGAATTTAACTGCACATAAGCACAGTGATAAAGAGGAGCATCCATGAATGAAAGAGACGCTTGCTTTCTGCTCCTCTTCCTTGAGTAGCACCCATCACTGTGGATCACACACCCTTGAAGCTAAAGAGAACTCGCGGACATTCTTTTGATTTCACACAAAAAGAGAAGGACCGTTAAGGGGTCTTACTCACTCTGCTTTGCCAGCCAAAGCGATGAGGCTCAGGTTGTTCCTCAAAACTCTCTGCTGCTTGGTTTCCTTCTCTACACACTTAGTGAGCTCTCGCAGAGCTGCAAGACTGCGCACATGGTGCTCCTTGAGATGCGTTCACTCATGGAAAGATGGGGTGCTGCCTTAAATGTATTTTTGTCCCCCAAATGATGCGAGTCACTTTACCTTATCTTTTTAATACAGGAAATTATCTAATGCAGATATTGATCTGCTTTTTAAATTAGATGTGCTTGCTTATCACATGTATTGCTATTGAAGATCAATCCTTTAAGTAACTTGCACAGGTCAGTAAATCCTATTCAGTATGCATGGGTTCTTATTAGTTTCACTCTCTTTATTTCCATGATCTTGGGAGGAATCTCACTGAATAAAACTGTATATTATCTCCACTAGAGACTTTCATTCTCTACAATCTATAACTTGTTTGTATAGTGAAATAAGATTGGGTTCCACTCATAGATTGGGGAATTTTCAGAGACTGGGGACTCTTCTGAGCCACTGGATGACTTTTCTGTTCCTTACTTTGACACCTCTCTTCAGAACACTGTGTGTATATGCAGTTGTCCATGAGAATGGTGCTCTCTGAAGTTGTGCAGTGCATAACATACGTGGCAGTCCTGGGTGATTTAGCCTCTTCTCTGCCATTCTCTCTACCTCTTCTTCCTCCAGGAGTTAAGTTTAATTATAAGATACTCTGAACATCAGTCTAGAGACATAAACATGGAATTGAAGATTAGTTTGATTTTCAGTAGATATTTTACACAATCCCCAAAGAACTATGACTTTTACTTTCTTTATCTTTATATTTTGCTGCTAATATTTTGACATTTGCATTTTTCTTCAACAAATTCTCTAGCATGGAAAAACAACAAAAAGAGGTAGTTATTCTGATTTTATTTTCTTTTCCTCTAGTTCAAATGGCAATTGAAAAATAATACTTGCTACTATTGATGCAGACGAAGTTTCTGGATTTTCCACAGCATTCTGATATCTCCATAGCAGGGATAATTGGAAGCTGACCACCCAAAACTGTCCTCATTTTTTTTTGATGTGAAAGTCTGCATAACTATGAATGCATATATCAGAAGAATTCAAGCAGCAAGCTCTTTCTCAACTTTAGCTAATTTTCAGTTTCACTGTAGTAGGATTCTTTTGAGTCTGTAAGTTGGGAGATGCTTCGTGTTTACATGAAATTAAACGCACGGCTTTGCCATCTTTCAAAGGCTTGGCCTTTATTCCAAAGCACTTGTGAAATATTGCGTATGGGTATACATCCACATTTCAACATCTGAGACAAGACAGGGGTTAAAAAGCAAAGATAAGACAAATGGAAGATATGCTGCCTCACTGCCTCCACCCAGGGCTCTGTCCTCACGTGCCTAAGAAGTTTGAACCAATGTTGCAAGACAGTACTTGATATGGTAAAGGGTGATAGCATTTGTGGTGTTTTCTGTGCGCCAGGTGCTTTAGATGAGCTGCCCTGGGGTTCATACTACCCCCAAGAGGTGGGTATAGATGAAAGAGGCAGAAAGAAGCAACCTACTTAGATTCATTAACTTACCCAAGGACCTATAGTTAGTAATTACAGAAGCTAAATTGGGACCCAGATCTCTATAAAACTCAAGTCCATTCTTTTAAACATTTGTAGGCCTGTTTGTTGTTTCGTTATAAAAATCACAAGCATCAGAAATAGAAAGAGCACAGATGTTCCTTGACTTATGATGGGACTGCATCCCAATCACCTTATTGTAAATGGAAAATATTGCAAGTAGACGTTCATTGAATACACCTAACCTACCGAGCCTGGTAGCTTAGCAACAGAGTACGCTGCCCTGCTGGTCATTCATGCTGAGGATGGTGGGGCTGACCAGGAGCTGTGAGTCCCTGCCTGCTGCTACCCAACATGACATTTGAAGCAAGGTTTCTCCTGAGTGTGCACTGTGTTTGTACTCTCTTCAAATGAAAAGTCCAAAGTATGGACCAGCTGTGTATCAAATCACCGTGTATCCATCACCCACTTAGTAGATGCCACTCTTGTCGAATTTACCTCAGATTCTCTCAGCTTCAGAATAAAATGTATCCAACAAAATGAGCCACCTATTTATTCCTGTCTTTCTCCCTTCTCTAAAATCAGCCACTAGCCTGAAATGGCAGGCATCTTTCCAGTCAGGTTGTCACATTACTCATATATATATATATTTCCGTTTCATATAAATGTATCTATAGAAAATAGAACATACTGCTTACTTTGTATTCTTACATTAATGACGTGATGCTCGTAGGCTTTTTGTAATTTGGTTTTTATAGACAAAATTGTGCTTGTAAGATTGATCCATGTTGATAGAGCACCACCAACGTTCTCTGGTTTGTTCCTTTTAACTGCTATTGATGATTCCATAACCACTTCTTCCATTTCCTAACAGTAGCTATCTAGATTTTTGAAAATTTTGACATTATAAATAACACAGTGATGGATGTTGTCGTCTCTAGAAAATGCTTCTAGAAGTGGAATTCTGGGTCCTAGGGTACATGCATTGCTATGAACTAAATCGTGTCTTTTCTAAAATTCAAATGCTGGAGCCCTAACGCCCCTCCCCCCCTACCCATGGGACTGTATTTGGAGACAGGGCTTATATGGAGGTGACTAAGGTTAAATGAGGTCACAAGGACAGAGCTCTGCTCTGACAGGACTCGTGGCCTTACAAGAAGAGACACCGGTGAGCTTGCTCCACCCCTGCGCACAGGAGTGCAGAGAAAGGACATGTGAGGACAAAGGGCCATCTGCAAGCCGAGAGGAGAGCTCTCACCAGAAAGCAGACTTAGCTGGAACCTTGATCTTGGACTTCTAGCCTCCAGAACTGTGAGAAAATAAATCTGTTTTCTAAGACACCCAGTCTGTGGTATTCTGCTACGGCAGCCCGAGCAGACTATTACATGCATCTTCAGATCTTTAGACTGCCAAGTTGTTTCCCAAAATGTACTGACTCCCACCCCACCAGCAAAGAAGATAGCTCTTGTGACGTCCAAGCCTCACTAGCGCCTGGCCTGCCCACGACCTTGACACCATGCCAGGCCAAGGACTCTGATTCCTTGAATGACATCCCCAAGTCAAGATATGCAGGAATGTTGCTGCATAATGATGTGTGGTAATTTTAGCTAAACTCTGAGTCTGAGAGGTGTTTTGAAGGATCTGTTTCCAGACTCTTATATGCACTAATTTTTTCCTGGTGTAACCTCTTCCAAATAAAAATAATAGCCTGAATGAACTTATTACATCTCTAGATAGAGTTCTTCAGAATTTCAGAATTCTTATATATTTTTAATAGGGGATGTTTTAAGCTGTGATTAATTCTGTTATCTAATGAAGTTTTCAAACTTAATTGTTCAGGACATTTTGTTTGAGTTTTTTTTTTTTTCCTTCAAGTCTTTATCAGATGTGGTCTGAAAAAGTTACTTTAACATATTTTCTCTGCAACAAAAATCTGATTCTCTACTTGAATTCTACTTGCTGTTATGTTACCTAATTTTATTTAATATTTTACTTAAGATTAGTATGGACTTAAGATTAATATTGACTTAACATTGCCTTAATGTAAATTATTCAAAATAACCACTGATAAACAGACATTTCTCAAAAAAGACATGCAAATTGCTAACAAATATATGAAGAAATGTTCAATATCCCTAGAAATAGGAAAATGCAAATCAAAACTACACCGAGATTTCATCTCACTTCAGTTAGATTGGCAATTATCAATAATATTAGTAAATTTTGGCAAGGCTGTGGGGAAAAGCTACACTCATACATCATTAGTGGGACTGCAAATTAGTACAAGCACTTTGGAAAGCAGAATGGAGATTCCTCAAAATACTAGGAATGGCCAGGAGCAGTAGCACAAACCTGTAATCCCAGTGGCTCTGGAGACTGAGACAGGAGGATCTTGAGTTCAAAGCCAGCCTCAGCAATGGTGAGTCTCAGGGAGACTCTGTCTGTAAATAAAACACAAAATAGGGCTGGGGATATGGCTCAGTGATCCAGTGCCCCTGAGTTCAATCTCTGGTTACTCCCCTCACCCCCAAATGGACCCAACATATGACCCAGCTATCCCACTCCTCGGTATTTATCCAAAAGAACTAAAATCAGCATACTATAGTAATACAGGCATATCAAAGTTTCTAGCAGCGCAATTCACAATAGTCAAGTTATGGAACCAGCCCAGGTGCCCATCAGTACATGAATGGATTTTTTAAAATGTGGTAGATATGCACTATAGGGTTTTACCCACGAAATCATGGCATTTGCTGATAAATGGATGGAAGTGGAGAACATATGCTTAGTGAAATAAACCAGTCTCAGAAAGCCAAGTGTTGACTCTTTTCTCTCCTATGCAGAAGCTAGAGCAAAATAAGGGTGAAAAAAGGAGTGAGGGTGGGGAGGATCCATGAAAATGGAAAGAAAGAGGAGGGGGGAATAGGAAAGGGAGGAACTGCAGAATGAAATTGGCCAAATTTTGAATATTATGAATAGACCACAGTGAATTTTACCTTTATGTGTATCTATAAAGCACTTATAAAAATAAATAAGTAGAAGGGAGACCAGTAGGAGTACAGGAAGGGAACAGGGGGAGGGAGGAGGGGAGGGAAAGAGGTCCTGGGCATGGAAATGGAGCCAATTGTATCCCATGCCTGTATGATTATGTCAGAATGAACCCTGCTATTATGTACAACTATAATGCGCTACTAAAAACATTTTAAAAAACTAAAAAAGGATTTTCAGGGAAAACGTCTCACAATCTTGACCCTAACTTTACATTAGTGTAATTGTAACATTAAGTAAGAGACGAAGGTTGTTTTTATTCGTGGCTTTTTTTTTATTATTATTTTGATGATGGTGTAACTTTTTTTTTAAACCATGGAATAATTTCCTTTAATGTGATAAATTTATAATAAGAATTTTAATAAGCAAAAAAAAAAAAAAAATGAATGGCCAGCAAGAAACTCCAAGCTGAGTTCACATTTGTAACTACCTCTTTGTTCTAATGCCGCCTTCCTGAGAAGAGAACTCTGACTAGGAGTCCTCATTGTTGTGGTCATTCCACAAGATGAACTGGGCAGGTCTCCCCGGGTTCTTTCTGCTGGTGTCATTTCAAGCCAGCTCATATAGAATTCTCATCTCCACCTTTACAATCGCCCCCATGTTCACTGCACATTAAAAGCCTTTAATGAAGGGGCCAAAACCCACAAAGGCTGGATTTCAGGAGAGGTGGCACTGATACGGTCTCCTGGAATCTCTAATATCTAAGCCAAAGGACCACAGATCACTACAAGGGCTCAAGAAATTAACTTTTCTGTCTCTCCCTCTCCCCGCCCCACCCTGATCCCCTGCTGCCCAGAGCTTTCCTCCACACGCCCTTCCTACCTTGATGTTCTGCCTCACTCAAGCCCAGAACAATGGAGTCCACTGACCACGGACTGAACCACTGAAACTCTGAGCCCAACTGAACTCTTCCTCCTCTAAGTCGTTCTTGTCACGTATTTGGGTCACAGCGATAGAAAGCTGGCTGACACACAGGGGTTACCTGCCTTTTCCAGTGTGTTGGCGTTGATTGTGTGAGAGAGGTGGCATTATAACTTGCTAGCACCTCAGTCCTAACCCAGGCAGCAGCTCCAGCTACCCTGGCTGTCTTGCCTTCTGCCCGGCCAGACTAACGCTGGGGCAAGTGGGGGAATGGGGTTCCCTTGAAGAATATCCCTGATGAAGTAGTAAAAAAAAAAAAAAAGATTCAACGTATTAACTCCAGACCCTTGACTGCAGATCCTGGAGAATCTTCTGGGTGAAGAAATGGGAACACATGAAGTGTTGCTGCTTCCCCAAGTGCAACGGCTGTCTCAAGGCACAGCACAGGAGGGGGTTTGAAGGCAGCTGAATTAACTGCTTTTTCCATACAGCACTATTTTTGCTTGAAAAAAATGACTCAGACAAACTGTAGTTTTTCTGATGTCTATTTGGCAGAATTTTTTTTTTTAATGAATGAAGGGATCCTGCCACTTGAATGAAAACAACCGAGAGTTTTTGTTGCCACTGACAAAATTTGAGATTTCAGTGGAAATTAAAATTTTCAAAACCCATATTTGCCATTATTATCCTGACAATTTCCCAATAATTAAGGAGTTTTCAAAATGAGTTTGGTGGGGACACTAATGGATGTCATTCTGGTATTGTACAGTGAGGTGCGTCAGCATTTGGAAGATCTGCATAATTTGGTAGACCAACACTTTTCAAATGACCAGCGCATGTTACAAAATCTTAATTAAAAATAGATCTTAATGTAAAAAATCAGGAACTTTTTATTGACATGGTTTCAGATTCCATATTGCAACTAATCTTTAAGATTAAACTATCCCTTGTAAAGTTTTGTTATGCTATCAAGGAAGAATATTCACAAATATCTGATAAGGCTATTAAAATACTCTTCTCTTTTCCAACTACATGTCTTGGGGAGTCTTCAACCCCCACAATGTGTAACAACAGATTGAATAAAGAAGCATATCTGAGAATCTCATTGTCTTCTCTTGAGTCAGAAATTAAGCACATTGGCAAAAATGTAAAACAAGGTCACTCTTCTCATAATTCTTTTTGTTTTAGAAAATATGTTTTTCATTAAGTGTAATAAAAGTTAACAAGTAATGAAGCTAATAATTCTATTTGTAACTGAATTAATAACTACATCATCTACAATTTGTTTTAATTTCCAATAGAGTGGCTATTAATAGATATAACACATGCAAGCCAAAGCTCTTCGGTGTCCTCAATAATTTTTGAAAATATAAAGGGATTCCAAGATCAAAGACTTTGAAAACCTTTCTATTGAGCCATTATAAATCTATGCAGCTGATTGCTGATCTAAAATGTCAGGTAAAATCTCACCTTTCATAAGCAAGGTTTTGCACTGTGTCAAGTTCTTGATGGTAAGCAACAGAAATTAATTCTGCCTACTTCAGAAGGAAAGAAGAATTGGAAAGCTCCTTGCTAGCTCATAGAATCAGGTGAGCTGGAGGCAAGGATGTTGGCTATAGCCAAGATCTCCTCTCAGCCACAGAAGAGTCTTCATGTGATGGCGTGTTACGGGCAGGCAGGTCTGGCTGGACAGAGATGCTGTTCCCGGCAACAGCACCTCCATACATTCATTCCGTAGGCCCTCCACTCCACCATAGCCCATCTCCATAGTCCCCCATCTTCTTGCCCTGCAATCAGCACCTGAGGGGGAATCATTTCATTCACTGAGCCTCATTTACACATCTCTACCCCAGTTGCCAGGGAGATGGCGAAAGACACATGTTTTCCCTTCAGGTTCCAAAATGGAAGGGAAGGATTTTCCCTTTGCTTTTTGTGGGATACCCCCCAAATAGGCAAAGGATTTTAAATAATACTGGGCATCTGCAAAGAACAACTACCTAAATCTTAACTTATGAAGCACAGGAGAAGCAGTAAAGTCATTGAAGTGTGTAATTTTCATATTTATCAGTTTTATATGAAACAGTAGGAAAAAATAATAGCATCATCTGTAATTTCCTAATATGTCATTAGATGTTATATATGCAACAAACTCCTATGGCTTACTCTTTCTTCCTCAGGGAATGCTATTGAGACATTCCTAGTTTCTTTTGCTGATTTTTTTAATTTATAAAATATCTTCCCTGCTAATACAATATATCAATTGTTTATTATAATAGTTAACAATATTTCATGTGAGGCCCATGTAGGAGAATAAGGAACAACTTGAAGGAAAAATGTAAAAAGACTTTTCTTTTTTCAGATTGTCACAGCCAAAGCAAAGCCCAAATCGGTCTACCCAAATTTGGATAAGGATTGTTTTTTGAGTTATGTGGGACACTGCTTCAAATCTCAACCAAAGTAAAGACTTGGGTTGTTTTGATGGTTAATTTCATGTGTCAGCGTGGCTATGTTATGGTTCTCAAATACTGATCAAATACTTTGATCAAATACTTTGAAGCTATTTTGTTGTTGCTTAGATGTGAGTAAATTTAAATCAGTAGACTCTGGGTAAAGCCGATTACATTCCACAACAAGGGTGGGCCCTATATAATCAGTTGAAGACCTAAAGAAAAGGATGGAAGTCCCTAGAGGAAGAAGAAATTCTGCCTCAAGATTGCCTTTAAACCTTCAACTCTTCCCTGGGTCTCCCGGCTGTTGGCCTATCCTGCAGATTTCAAACTTGCAGCCTTCCTAATTCCTGATTAATTTCTTAAAATTGATCTCTCTCCCTCTATGTACACATCCTTATTGGTTCTGTTTCTCCAGGGGATACTAATACAGTTTGGAAGTCCTACTTACCATAATTTTTCCAACATGTCAATCTCGTTGCAAAGAATGGACGCTTCATAGGATTAACTGAAGAAAATTATGTTCCAAGAGAAAAGTCTAACACTATACTCTCTAATACAACACCACTAGCCACATGTGGATGTTGGTACTTAAAATGTGTCTGTCCCATGTATTGAAAGGATGATATTTTGAATATACTGGATGAAATAGATTAGATTGGTCATGTTAATTTCAAACAGATGACTTTTTTTTTGTAATGTACCTACTGGAAAAGTTTAAATCACCTGTGTGGCCTCCAATCAGTGCTAATCTAACCCAACTCTCAAACTCTGGGGCTCCACAAAGATCTCCTCTGTTTCCTCCCTACCACTGGCTGCCACGTACTCATTCTGAATGCAATGATTCCTTTGATCTCACTGAGGTCTTTGAGATGTGGTTGGTCTAAAAGCAAGGGTGGGTGTAGCCGGATCCAGCTGCCAAGAGACACAGACAACAGGAGCCAGGTATGAGTGGCTGTCCTAACAAGGTCAGAACACTGTTATTCAATCTGTAATCATCAATCAAAATACCGGTCATGACCATTTGCAGGTCAAGGAACAACCTTGAGGGGAGGCACATTGACCTTGCCAATTTTATTGACTTCATCTGAGGTGTGAAGATTTTATTCTCTGTGCCTCTGATTATTAAATGAGTTTGGAGTACTTTGCTCTGTCCCAAAGGCATGGTTCTGTTGGAGTAGGGTGTTGAATGCAACCATTTGGATCATGAAAGATACAACTCCAGAGAATGTGCTTGAAGAGATTCTTAAAGGGGTTGCTCATGGATAGTTCAGGTACATTCTCATGTGACCGGCAAACATTCTAACATTTTTTGGCCAGAATTAAAACCTGAGGGCTATTTACGGATAGGGCATGTCCTTGTCTTCTTATTTGGGCTGAGGTAGAGAGGACAGTGTGTTCTTTCCCATGTTGAAATGCTGTGGTCCTACTTTGCTAGGGAACCATTAATAAAGCTTCCAGAAATTTCTAATATATGCTGCTATTTTTCCTGTAATGCTTGAATTTTGTTATTAACACATCACAGTCTTCAACTTATGAATTCTTGGAAATGTAGAAATTTTTTTATACTAAGACCAAGAAGAAGAATAGAGGAGAGAGATGAGACCAGGGATGGAGATGTGGGTTCAAGTTTTAGCTCTAGAAAAATCACTTAACTCGTCTGTGATTTGTATTCCTTATTCCATTAAAATGGGAAGTTCATCATCATGTTCTTTGAGGTTTTTCCCTCTTACCTCTAATATTTGATGAAGTGGAAGGAATTCAGGGGACTGTCTTTGGAAGTCTACACCATACGATCTTTCTAGCAATTGAAAACGTTAGGCAAGCTCACTTTTGAAGTGTCTTCTAGTTCAAAGATCATTTAACCCTTTTCTGCTCAAGAAAATCAAATGTATGCCACAAAATGCCATTCTTCACATCCCCTGGCATAGCAGAAGATGTCTTAAGGCTTTCAATCATTAGGGATAGTACCTGTGGTTCAGCTAGACAGATGGAACTTGTTGATTTGAAATAACCACATTCTCCAATTTCAGGCTGAACTGTGGTTGCATGTGTGCCATCTGGATTTTGCAGAAGGATCCAGGGTAAATGCAACCTGGTGCCAAACCCTAGGTCCTGCTGAGACCCTAGGTCATCGGGGTGGATCCAGCAGAGTTTTTTCTAGCAATAAAGCAGACAAGCCCAGTTGGAGGGAGATTCTCAGTGGTGGGTTTTAAGCCACCAGGAAATAAAAGATGAACACAGGTCAAGTAGAAATGGGGAGGCCTTCAGCCCAGTTTGGAAGGCAGCCCAGAGATTCTGAAGGAGAGAGCAGTACGGACAGAACTGCAATGGAGTTGGAGACCAAGGTGTGCTGGAACTTTTTGCTTAAAAACCTAGCTAAACAAAAATGTCCCTTACTCTTCTGTTTCTAAATGTGGAAATAAAGAGCAACCTGGCTTTGTGTAGTTTCTCAAGTATTCTGAAATTTAATGATTCTAGAAGCTGCTGAAATTTGTGACTAGAAGGTGCCAGCATATGCAGAGAGTCACTGCTGAGGTTTGTCATCTTTATGTAGATATATACCATTTTGACCAAAATTGCCACAAAGCTCAGGAATATCTATATCTTAATCCACTAATTTATCTTAACCCACTTCTTTTATGTACAGCAACCATCGATGATAAGCAGCTCTTTGGGGACACTTGGAAATCCTATATTGACTAGAACTTGGAGTCCACAGAATGAATTTAAGATGTGGTGTCGCTTTCCCTATAAATGTCTAGGATTTGTAGTTCTATGTCAAAAGCTTTACATTATTTTAACACTGCCTTGAATTTTGTTTTTTACCTTAACTAATGGAAGCGAAGAAAAGTTGAGAATTTATCTGTTTGGTGAACTAAGAAATTCTGTGTGAGCATTTCATGGTGGTTTTTTCAGTGTTAAAAAAGATTTCTCCTTTGCACAATACTCAGAGGACAACCGGAGACATGGAGATCTTGCACCTCTGTTGTAAATGAATGCAAAATTGGCAAACAAAATTAAACATAAGAGTTAATATTAATGGCTTAATGTTAAAGTGAGACTTTCTTCCCAATAAGGTGTTGCAGCTCTTTAATATTCTTAAATAGACTCATTAACATTGTAATAATAACTAGCAGCTTAGAAGATAGACTGGGGTCCATACTGATAAAAATGTGAAGATGCTGGAAGAATCACAAATGCAGAAGGAATTGGATTAAAATTCATAAAATCATGACAAACAGAGCAAAGGATGAGATCAATAAAATGAGTTTAATAGTGATAAATATAGAAGAGCCATCAGAAGACAGTAATGATTCAATGTGTGAATTAAGTAGACAGAAAGGGTTAGGAAGTAATACAACAAAGAAAAATATGATCTTATGTGGGGTGAATATTTTAAAAAGACTCTACCAAAATGAATTGGGTCCTTGGAGCCTGTGTGAGCCCTTTGTTTTGAGGACTGTGATTTTACACAAATATCCTCTCAGTTCAGATTTGGACTCAGTTCAGATTTCCCCAGTGGGAGAAGGCTTTGGGGGGAAGGTGGAATGGTAGGGTTGATGGAGGTTGGCATGAAAGGATGATGCATTGAGAAGAAAAGCAAACAACAGGGGAACTCATGAGCTTACAAGGGGGAGCACACAGAGAGATGGTAGTATCAGAAGAAGTAGGTTCGATGTACCCTCTCTTCTATGTTTACAAAAGTTGCCACATTGCCCTCACACAGTGTCTTGGTTTGTGTTCTGCTACTACAACAGAATACCAGAGATTGAGTAATTTATAGAGAACAGATTTATTTCTTACTATTCTGAAGACCAGAAAGTCCAAGGTTGAAGGGCCTGCATCTGGTGAAGGTTTTCATGCTGCATCATTCCAAGGAAAAAAGCAAGAGGAAGTGCGAGCAAGAGAGCTTGAACTCACAGCTCCAGGTCCTTTTATAATAAGCCTTAATCTATTCATGAGCATGGTATACTCAAGACCTAAACACCTCCCATCAGGCCCCACCTCCCTACACTGTTGCATTGGGGATTTAAGTTTCCACCACATGCTTTTTGGGACTCATGTTCATACCAAGCACATGCCATGGGTCAGCAGTTTGTAAAGGAAATCCCATATGCTATGTCAACTGTTAGATATGCTGAATGAAGACTTTCAATGAAATTCATTTGCCCAACTCGGGCCATTAATAATCAATGGGTGAGAAGTTCCTGACTGACTCTCTTTTTGTCCTAACACCCTGTTTATTTAACTTTGTGATTCCCAAGCCTGCCTACGTCTAATTCGGTGAGGAGCCGTTTTTCAAATACCAATTCCTGTGCCACCAATGCAAATGTACTAGATCTGGAATGTTTGGGGACTGGGCCCATACATTTTTTCTTTCTTCTTAATCTGCCCAGATGATTAAGCTGTAACCAGGTTTGGGTTCTGATTATGCTGATATTCTTAGCTTTCATTTAGAGGTCTTAGAGTTGTAATTTGTGGCGCTGCTAAATTATTGATTGGATTTATCTCTTTTTAAAAAAATATTGGTAAATTTTTAAAAATCTCCCCTTTGCCATATGAAAAGTCTATGGAGTATTTAATTTGTTTGCATGAATAGAAATATCAACATGGACAGTATCTATTAATTTGCTGATTGATGAGCATAAGCAGTGATGATAAACAGTTGAAATATGGAGCAGAATTTATCCCTTTCATCACCTTTAATGACTGTTGGCTTCAATCATTTCACTCAGCATGAAATGGAGCTCAGAATTTACTGCTCGCTTCTTGAGTGCTGAGATGCTGGATACCCAAGGGTCTTAGGGAACTGTAATAAATATAAAGTATTTTTCCTAGGCTGATTTCTTATGGCTAGTTTCACTTAAAGGCTCTCATGAAACTGCAAACAAATATTGGTTTTGAAGTACCAAGAACTGACTGATGGGGAAAAAACCCTGTGACAATGACACATAAAAGTTAGGGCAAATCACCTTGACTCACATATAACTCCATTTCCCTTTCCACAAAATGAGGGTAATAGCAATTGGTAACTCTATATCATAAGTTGAATTAACAGGGTAATAGCTCTAAACTCACCTGCACAGAGCTGAGCCAAGAGCTCTAGGGGAAGGATGTCATATTAAGAAAGTAGTATATTTTAAGTAAGAGAATGTGAGAATATCGAAATTCATAGTTACTAAGCACCTACCATGTGCCATGAACTCTATAAAGCATTGTCCTATAATATTTAATTTGTTAAAATACTTTATTAATAAAACCCTGCATATAGTCATTTAAGGCCTTTTAAAACGGGGACCAAATTCTTCAGGGAAACAAACATTATTGTATGTAAGTTTCCATGAAGAAATATCTATAGGGATCATACTAGTTTGGCTTGAGCCAATGTATTTGGTTTGAGCTAGTCTCAAGGTCCTTGAAGATACAAAGCACTTGTTTTAGACAGCTTTTTCAACTGCTATGACTAATGGACCCCACCAGCACAGTTATAGAGGAGGAAGAGTTTATTTGAGGACTCACAGTTTCAGAGGTCTTAGTTCATAGAAGGCTGGCTCCATTCCTTAGGGCTGAAGGTGAAGCTGAAGAGCATGGTGGCAGAGGGTGGCAAAGGGAAACAGAGAGATTCTACTCGCCAGATACAAATAAATACACCAAAGCCATGCCCCAGTGCCTACCTCCTCCAGCCATACCCCACCACTTCAGTTACCACTCAGTTAATCCCTATCAGGGGATTAAATCACTGATTGAGTTAAGACTCTTACAACCCAATCATTTCTCCTCTGAACCGTCTTGCATTGTCTCACATGTGAGCATTCTGAGGACACCTCACATCCAGACCATAACAGTACTCTTCTGAGATAAAAATCCTGCAGAACGCTACTTCACTGAATGAACTGTATTATCTTGCTGGAAGATGGGCCACGCTAAATCAAAAGTTCTTAGCGCTAATGAAAGTGTGTTAAGAAGGAAATCAATTTAAGGAACATTGGACAAGTCCATTCACAGAAATAAAAGCAGAATCAGAAGCTTCCTTTGACCATTTTGGGCTACAGTGAGGGAAAGAAGCAGAATGATGCATAAGCAAATCATATCAAGCCTTATGGGAAAATGGAACAGAGAATGGACATTATGTGAGCCACAGATTTGAATGTCGTGGTCCATTTTGAGCCTCAGTGAGAAGGTGGCACTTGAGTAAGTTGGGGGCACTCCCCATGTGAAAATCTTTGAGGAGAACAGTCCTGGCAAAGGGAACAGCTCTAGGTAGATGCTCAGGTAGAAACATGGTAGAGTGGAGCAGGGAGAGCAAAGACCATTGTTGTTAGAAGAGAGTCAGCAAAGGGGAAGGTAACAGGAGGTGATGGCCGCAAAGTGGCAGGAGCTAGACGACCTGAGCTCTGCAGGTCTTGGAAAAGAGTCTGGCTTTCACTCTGAATGAGAGTGAGCCCTTGAACAGAGCAGAAGAGGAGCATCTGACTTAGATTTTAAAAGAAACCCTTCAGTACCTTCAATGAGAACAGACTGTGGAGGGAAGGAGGGGAAAGTGGGAAGACCAGTTAGGAGGCTACAAGAAGCAAGAGGTGCTGGTAGCTTGCATCAGGATGGTATTGGAGTGGAGATGGCGAGAAATGACTGCAACCTGAGGACCTTTCAAACCTAGAACCACGGGGCTCCCTGACTGGATGGGTTTCAGATGCAAGAGAACCACAAAAAATGAAATGATGACCTCAGTGTGTCCTCATCAACCCGAAGGAAGCTCTGGCCATCAACTGAGTAGTGCAAGGGTATGGAGAAAGCAGATGTGGAGATGGGGAACATCTGGAGCACAGTTTGGATCCCATTGAATTTGAAATGTCTGTTGGCCTTCCAAGTAGAGGTGCAGACAGCTACACCATTCTGGAATTTAGGAGAAAGTTCTAGTCTGAATGTATAATTTGGAAGTTCCTGGGCTCATAGATTGGGATTACCAGATAAAATGCAGGCACCAAGTGAAATCTGACTTTCAGATAAACAACAAATAATTTATTTCATATAAAAGTATGCCAAATATACTATAGGATATGATATAAAATAACAAATTAATATAATGGCTAAATATTGTTAACATTAATAACAAGAATCATAATAATTGATAATAGTTCTATAAAGTTAGTTGCATGATCCAACCAGTGTTTTGGACATGTACTAGAAAGTTAAGTCACTGTTATGCAAAATTCAGATTTCACTGGTTATTCTGTTTTTGTATTTGCTAACTTGGCTAACCTAACAGAGATGGCATTCAGAACAATGAGTAGTCGTGATTATGAAGGAATTGAGTGAGATAGAGATCAATTGTTTAACCTTGGATCACTCCATCATTCAAGGTCATGAAGAAAAAGAGACCCTGATAAGGAAAACTGATAAAATCCCTCTCAAGATGTGATATTCTAGAAGAGAAAGAAGAGGAGGGTGTGGTAATCTTTGTCAGATGCCACTGATTGGCCGGGTATCCTGGGGATTGAGAAATGACCATTGGATTTAGCAACGTGGAGATCATTAGAGACTAGAGGTCCAGTGAGAACAGGTCAGACATGTGAGAGGGTGAATTAATGTGGCTTGAAGAAAGACTGGAAGGAGAAGATTTAGAGACACTGAACACAGAGCAGCTCTTCTGAGAAGTTCTTGTTGAAAAGAAAAGAGAACAGGTGGGAAAAGTGAGTTCAAGAGAAAACTTTCGAAAAAAATGAGGCCCATAATAACCTGTTTGGGTTCTGTGCTGTTCTACACAATAGTAGTTCTCACTCTTTATGTTCCTTAATGTTTTGTTTCATCTCATATCACTAATTCATCTTTGTGTATGTGTGTGGCAAGAACACTTACTGTGAGATTTACCCTCTTAAAAATCTTAAGTCTACAAAAATTTTGCGCAATACCTTAACCATAGGCACAGTTTGTACAGCAGATCACGGGAACAAATTGGTCTTACATAAGTGAAACTTCATATCCATTGAACGGTAATTCTCCATTTCCATTTTCGCCCAGCTCCTAAAAACCACCATTCTGCTTTCTACTTCTGTGGGTCTGGCTGTGTTAAATGTATCATTTAAACAGAAAGGTGCAGTAGTATTGTCACTTGGGTCTGGCTTATTGCGCTTACCGTGATGTCGGCGAGGCTCATTCATGTGGTGTCAAAAGGATTTCCTTCTTCTTTTTTCTTTTAAAGGAGGAACAATATTCCAGTGTATGAATATACCACAAAGGAAAGGTGTCTCTCAGACTTTCATGTGTGTGTCAGAGGGCCTGTAATAACAGAAATTGCTGAGTCCCAGCCTCAGAGCTTCTGATTTTGTAGATTTGGGATGAGACCTAAGAATCTGTATTTCAAACAAGTTCCCAGGAGATAACTGATGCTGTCATTCAGGGGCCATTTTTGAGAACTATCTAGACTCTGCCCTGCACATAATGTGAACCCAAATCACTTGCTCCAAGACAGGAGCAATGCCAAGTCACTCAGAGATGCCCAACTTCCACCCAGGGGTCTTTCCTCTCTTCCCTGGGATCTGGCTTAAGAATCGTCCCAACGGTGAAGAAGTACAAATATTATCCAGAAAGAAAAAAGTTCAAAGACCCGCCTAAATATTATGAAATTACAAAAATTAATAGAAACATCCCATTAGAAAGTAGTCATTTCTTTCAAGTCAAGGATAAGAAAATTATGCTGCTTTTGCCAATATTCTTCATCATTATTTGGAAAGATTAGCTACTTAAAAAAGAAAGAAGAATCAGTATGCACATCTTACAAGGAAAGGTAAACTTAGATATATTTGCATGTGATATGATTATGAACAAAACCCCTAAGATTCTAACACGATAAACCCTATTATGGTTAGAAAGATTAGACAAAGTATTTCAAATAAGGTAAAAAAATCATTTATCTTTCTCAAGATGAATAATAACTAGTCACAGATTAAAATTCATTTTTAACTGTTACACAAAAACAATATATATATATATTTTTTTTTAAGGATAATATCATATATAGGTAACAATAGTTTAAGTGCTCAAGAACTACATACTCTGCCTTTCAGATAATGGCTCTAAAAAGAATTAAGATGAAGCAATGTTAACACATTATTTATTACTTTGTGTATTAAATTAGGAAATCTCAAAGATGTCAAAATGTTAAAGCTGTCATGAGTATGAGGAGACACATGTTGCCTTGATCTTATGTTCTATGCTTTTCTCCATATTGAAAATATAGTATTTAACAACATAATTTAAAATTTGAAATGTCTTGATAAAATGATAATAAAAGAGCAATAATATCTTAAATATTTTAAATAATAAAGCATATGACCTATATAAAAAAAAAACCTTAAAAATATTTCTTAAATTATAGCAACTAAGATAAAATCGGGTAGAGAGACTTGCTCCAGAAAGGTAAGTGCTCATGTCTTATAAAAATTAATCTAAGAGCATGATGCAGTTCCCGTTAGAATCACATTGTTATGTCCTAGTCCATTCAGGCTGCCATAACAAGATATCATACACAGGATAATCTCTGAATACCAGAAATGTATTTCTCACAGTCCTGGAGGCAGGGACTCAGGAGGCCAGGATCAGGAATCAGGCCTTCGCCTAGTCTAGTGGCCCACTTCTTGGCTTATCGAGGTTGAATCCTTGCTGCATTCTCACCTGGCAGAAGAAACAAACAAGGCCCCTCAGGTGTCTTTGATAAAGGTAGAATCTCACTTATGAGCACTCTGCCCTCAATCGAATCACATTCTAAAAGCCCCACCTCTGATTACATCACCTTGTGGATTAGGGTTTCACCATAAGAATTTCGCAGGAACACAAATACAAAATGGGAGCTAGACATCCTTCAACAGATGAATGGATAAAAAAAATGTGGCATATGAACACAATGGAATATTACTCAGCCTTAAAGAATAGTGAAATGATTTTATTTGCCATTAAATGAACAGAGCTGGAGAATATCATGCTAAGCAAAATAAGCCAGTCTTAAAAATCCAAAGGCTGAATGTTTTCTCTGATATGCAGATGCTAATTTACAATATGGAAGGGTGACTAGGAAAAAGACAGAGTTACTTTGGATTAGGCAGAGGGGAGTGAAGGAAGAGGTGGAGAAATGGGGGTAGGAAGGACATATATGACTACATGACCGGTGTGATTCGACATCATGTACAACCAGAAGAATGAGAAGTTACACTCCCTTTATGTAGGATGTGTCAAAGTGCATCCTACCATCATGTATAACTAATTAGAACAAATCAAAAATTTAAAAATGGGATTAAATGAATTTAAATCTCATATGAAAAAATGAATGAATACCCAAGAATTGGCAAAAAATTATACAATGACCATTATCCTAGAGTTGTGGAAAAGGAGATTGAATGGATGATTTTTTTTTCTGAGAACTTAAATATGGACAGAACACATGGGCTTAGAAGGGATACATGAAATATAAGACACAGACCATGCTCTTTGCATAAAATCTGATTGAAATCAAATTATAGTGCTTGATATGATATTAAGTAACATAATATAAGGCCTTTGAAAGCTGTTAGGGGTGTGTGTGTGTAGTTTCCTTTTCAATCAATGGAAATGTGAACTTTCCTTAAGATGTTATAGAGCCAAAATATTGAATTATATTTTAGAATAAGGAGTTGTAGGAATTATGTATAGATTAAAGCTGTTTTGGGGGGGATCTTTAGGAAATTCTTTGAGCAGACACACATGTTCCCTCACTTTGTGGAACAAGAATCGGCTAAAAATTAGATGGTCACATTTCTGTAAATGGCCACCGTTCCCCGTTTTAAAAATGTAGGTGTTCTGGGTTTTAACACGTGGAGAAATATTTTTGTTGTCTTTATTTTAGTAGCCCAGACAGAACCTAACCGGCAGAGAGGTCTGTTTGGATGCCTGCAGAGAAGCTGGACTTCCAGAGGGCTGAGCAGATGAGAGGGGAGTTGTCAGGGCTGTCCAGATGGAAGGGGCAGGAGTAGGTGGGAAGTCCCTAGGCTGGGAGTCTAGTCTGACACCTATGAAAGGAAAAAGAGAAGGAAGGGGCACTGGGTGAGAAGAAGCCACACCTTGGTGCAGCCCACTCGCAGGAGAAGGACAGAGCAAAGACTGTCTGTGGAAGAGTCCTTGTTACAGGGATGGCCAGCCACCCATACCACGGCCATTCTGAAATTATTTAAGAAAGCATGGTTTCTATGAGTATGAGCATGGCACAGGGTCTTCAGGTGGAGACCACCATCTAAATCCAGTCCTCCAAACAGGCTTTCTCTTAAAGGAAGATCAAGTGGCACAAAAACATGGCCACTGCAGTTCCCCCTAGGTGTCCCCTTTCTCCGCGGTCAGGAAGCAGCTCCCTATGTTACTGTGAGTTTTGTTTCCTGAACAGAAACTCAGAAGAGGGATGAGCTTCGGGCTCCATTACTGAAGTTGGTTTGGGGATTGCAACTGGTGCTCACTTTCTCACACCTCCACTGGACTTTAAATGTCCTTCATCCTCAGCTATTACCCCCACGAGTCTTGCAGACTTACCTGGGGATGTGATCCAGACTACATTACTGCAAGGAATCATACCCTTCCCTAGTCAAGGTTGCTATATAAGGGGGCCCTTTCACAGTACAATTAAATAAGGAAATAGCAAGAGGCACCCAAAGGGATCACCGAGCTCGACACATGTACACACCTATGCCCCTTGTGCAATGGTATTTTTATCTCCTCTTGCTGGTCAATCAATTGCTCCGGCCAAGATGGTGACTTCTTACTTGCTGGTCTCTGAAGACAAAGAGACCAAGGTTCCCTAGAAGCTGCCTCAATTGGAAACCCCAGCTATGTCCCCCTGGCAAAAATGTACCCCTTTTAAAGACCAGTTGTGTGGCCAGAAAAGGCCTCTGATTTGATGCATAGTTTGCATCTTTGGAGGATGACGTCCACTCTTAGAGTACAGTATCTGTGATGGCACTGAAGTTGAGCCATTAAAGGGTTTTCCAGTGCTTTTCAAGGTTGACTGCTTCTGAATGGTGTGGTTAGGGGTTTAATGATTTGGTCTCATGGTCATGGGCTTCCTTTAGTATGGAGTGGGTCTCCTAGTGGATGCTAATGCTGTGTGAAATTCCATGCCTGTGGATCAAGCATTTCATAAGCTCCCCCAAAGAGTGGTGCAGACTGAGCATCTGTGTGCAGGAAATGCAAACTTATACCAGAATAGCTATCCGTTCTGATGAGAGTGAATGACGAGCCCTTCAAAGATGGAAGAGATTCAATATACTCCTCTTGTCACTAAGTGGCAATTTGGTCTTCTCAACAGATGGTGCCATGTTGCAGGCTGGGTGTTGGTGTCTGTTGCTGGAATATTGGGCCTTCAGAGCCAGCAGTAGCTGGATCTTAGGAGTTCATGCTGTGGGACCCGTAAGTAGCTCTGCTTCCATGGTTGCTCCATTTGTGTGCCAGTTCTGGGGTAGCCAATGACAAATGCCAGCTGACTTCATCTGACCAAATCATGTCATCTACTTGCTCATTCAGTGTCTCTTCTACAGTAAATGTTTTCTGGTAGGGTCATAACTTCTCCATTTTTCTAAGAGTCACCCAGTCATAAATTTGCCTTATCTAAGGTCCTGGTCAAGGTGTTGAATTCCAATGTCCTAAGACTATGAACTCTTGCTTTTCCAGTTTTACACTCTGGCCTCTTTAATCAGACACCTTTAATATCAAATCCACATCACCTGCCATTCTTTGCTGGCTAATACCTCCTCTTTCCTTGGGACATAATCTTCTTCCCTTATCAGACCCAGCATATCCTCAGCAAGGTATGCTGGAATCTTACCCTACTTACCCACTTGATACCAGGTGAAGTTGTATCCTGAGGAGACACTGGTATTGAAGGAATGAGACCTCCGCAGTGTCCTCCATTTGGGCATGGACAGGTCAGGGCTCAGAGGACTCTAATGTTAATGTTGTGTGAAATTCCATGTCTGTGGATCAAGCATTTCATAAGCTCCCAAAGAGCTTATGAGTGTGCATAGACACAGGGCTCAGGGGACGATCACCCAGATGTCTCGACTCTTTGTTTCAGAACCCCAGGTTTTCTCAATCAGAGCCTGGCCCTGGCCATCACCTAGCAGACCCGCCTTGCTTGACCATTCAGTCGTCTTTGTAGCTCTGTGACCCTGTTAAGTGCTGTCTATCTTGGCTGTGCTCACTTTCCACTGCTGAAGATAAGGGGTGCATTGCAAGCTACCAAAAAGGACCTTGGGTTTCCATGCTGAGTTATTTGTTTTTAAACTCAGTAAAGTAACATTTGCACACAGTAACATATAGATGTACAGTTTGGTCACTTTTGACAAATGTAAGCAGTAATGACCACAATTGAGATAGAGACCACAGCCATCCACTCTGAAAGATTCCCTCATCGTGCGCTTTTGCAATCCATCTTCTCCTCCCTGACCCCAACCCCTGGCAACCACCAATCGGTTTTAATCCTGTGACTTTTTTAAAAGTATCATAAAATGGAATCATAAATGAGGTCTTTTGCATCTGGTTTTTCTCACTTTAATGCATCTGAGATTTACTCACAGTATTGCCTGTATCCAGTGTTCATTCCTTTATACGGTTAATAGTACTCCATCGTTTGGCTAGATCACGATTTGTTTATCCATTCCCCATCAGGCATTTGATTCGTTCCAGTTTTTAGTGCTTAGGCATAAAACTGATATCAACTTTCACATACAGGTGTTTATGTGAAACGGTTTTCATTTCTCCCGGGCAAATAGCTATGAGGGGAATTGTTGGATTATATGATAATGTGTATGTTCGAGTTTATTTTTAAAAATTGGCAAACTATTTAACAAAGTACCATTTTGCATCCCCAGTCTAGGAGGAGAGTTACAGTTGTTACACATCTTTGTGAAGACTTTGTATTGTTGTATTATAAATTTTAGCCAGTAGAGGTATAATCATAGGGCCGGGGTATGCCAGTACATTCTATCGAGTATCTTTCTTTGTGCTTTTTTGCCACACATATTTTGGAGTGGGATTTAATCCACCTTATTTTTTAAAGTGACAGTTTTATCTTTCACACATTGTATTTAGTGGCCCTTTCCCATAATCCCTCCACAGGTCATAGAACAATTTGGAGGGAATAAAATCCCTCCAAGACCATTGTCCTTGTACACCTTGTTCCCCTCATAACTTTTGAAGGCTTGATTTCCCAGGTCTTGGCCAATGAAGCCATTAGGCCACCACCTTGCACCAAAGGTTACCCAGGCCACACATCCTACTCAAGATGGGCTCTTCCAGGAGCAGTTGAGAGAGGAGACTCAGCAAATACAGATCAAGGAGGGACTTGGGGAGAGTGTGGAAATATCCAGGGAGAATTTTCTTGGCCTCTACTCCCAGGATTATATGGTAGTCCCCCTTATCTTTGGTTTTTCTGCCTAGGGTTTTGTAACCCATAGTTGACTACAGTCTGAAAATATTAAATGGAAAATTCCAGAAATAAATAACTCATAAATTTTAAAATAATTTATTATAATATATTGTTATATTTGTTCTATCTTTTTAATGTTTGTTGCTATTAATCTCTTACTGTGCCTAATTTATAAATTAAACTTTATCTTAGGTATACATAAGGTTTATAAAGGAAAAACATGGTATATAGAGAGTTTGGTACTATCTTTGCTCTGGGGCATCCATTGGGGGTCTTGGAACATATCTCCCAAGGATAACGGGGGACTACTGTGCAATGTGGACCTTCTCCTCTTCCTCCCCACTAAGTCACTTGTCACTTCAGTATTGCTTGGTCAGGAGGTGACAGAGTGATCAGCCCTGCTCCAAGCTCGGAGAAGGAAAGTCTTACAGTTTTACATGAAACTAACTTTGACCCCATTTTACAGTTTAAAAAAAAAGAAAGAAAAAGCACACACACAAAAGTACCAATCCTTTAAACTCATATCTTTAAATAAAACAGTATTCTAGTCTTTCCCATGTCTGACTCATCCTTCACCCAGCTACCAAATATATCTTCCTAAAATATTTCTCTGCACACATTTTCTTTTGACTAACCTGTTACCAGGACTCAAGCTCCCATCTAGCTCTCCAAACACGTCTACTATTCTTCTATACAAACCATCTGCTCCCGGTCTCCCCTTCACGTGTCTCCCCCGCTCTGCCTTTGCTTACAGCATGTCTATCGCTGAAGTCTTGCTACCCGGAGTCAGCCAATAGATATGTTAGGTTTGCCTCACATTGTCTCATAATTTTTTAGAGTCATCGTCAACATTTTTAAAAACCACAAATTTTACAACAAAATTTGCATTTCTCGCTTTTTCTGAAAAACACTGGAAGATGTGATAAGACAGGGACCTCCCCTGGTGGTACCCATCTGTTGGGCCGCCACCCCAGCCTGGCCCATTTGGTGATGGCCCTAACAAACGTTTGAGTTTTCAACCACCGATCTGCCTGCTTGAATACACTTGTGGTTTCTCTCTCCTTCCTTTCAGCTCACCTCCCTGGCTGATCTTGCTCTTCCTTTCTGATTTCTGTTCCCTCCTCTGAAGGTACTTGCTATTCACACCACTTCTCTTTTAATTGAGATTCCCCAGAATTTTGTTTGTCTTTGTGTCCTCTCGGATTCCTTGAGAGTGGACCCAGTGTCAAGCACTTAGTGCCCCATCCTTAGTAGAGGAATAATAAAAATTTGTGTATCAGGCTGCCTCCGACTAATGTATATATTGTTTGTGATTTGGGAGGTTGCTATAAATCCAGCTGGAAACTGCTTAAGCAGAAAACAAGGACTTCTTGGCTTGTGAACTAGAAAGGCAAGGAAGCAGTTGGAGACAGACCAAACCAGGAACTTGAATGCAGTCAGTTCTTGATTTCTCTCCCACGGATCTTTCTTGATCTCGTCCTCAGATTTCTCTGGGTCTGAGTCCCTACTGTCTAGTACCTACTGTGGGTAGGATTTTTCACTCCAAAGGAGACATACCTGATGGCTGCTCTGGGGTTGCATTTGCAGACCCCTCTTTCTCTATTCAATTCAAAAAAAATTTCCAGGATAGGACTCAGATTGGCCTGTTCTCATCCTGCTGGTAACAGGAGATGGGATACTAGTATAGATAATTCCAAAAGTGAAAACAAAAGGGATGTGTCTTAGTCCATTTTCTATTGCTGTAACAAAATATCTGAAACTTGGAAATTTAAAAAGAATAGAAGTTGGTCTGGGGTTTTTTGGCATGTGTGAGACATTGGCTTCAGTTCTCGGCACCACATATAAATAAACAAGTAAATAAATAAATAAGTATCCATCAACAACTAATAAAGTATTAAAAAAAATAAAAGTTTATTCTGCTCATGGTTCTGGAGGCTGGGAACTCCAAAAGACTGGCAAAGGTATCTGCCAGGTATCTGGTGAGGGTCTCCTTACTGCATCATAACATGGTGGAGGACTTCACAAGGTAAGACAAAGCTCATTTGGGTCTCTCCTCTTCTTATACAGTCACTAATGCCATCATGGGAGCCCCACCCTTATGACCTCATTTCATTATAATCCTCCCAAAGTCCCTGCCTCCAAATGAATTGGGAGATTAAGTTTCCAATACATGAGAGACACATTCAAACCACAGCAAGGTGTATTTCCTAGAAGAAAGGAGTAGTGTACGCAGACCAGGCTACAATATGTCAACAGGGCGATAGCACCTTGAAGATAATTTCCCTTATTTTACCTCTATGAGCAATTATACCACGTACATATCAGTTAGATTAAGTATGATTCGTGATTTTCTTTGTGGTACTGGGGATTGAATTCAGGGTGTTCTACTCCTCAGCCACATCCTCAGCCTTTTTTTTTTTTTTTTTGAGAGAGAGAAAGAGAATTTTTGTTTGTTTGTTTTGAGTGGACACAACATCTTTATTTTATTTTTATGTGGTGCTGAGGATCATACCCAGCGCCCCGAGCATGCCAGGTGAATGCGTTACCGCTTGAGCCACATCCCCAGCCCTCCTCAGCCCTTTTTATTTTTTATTGTAAGAAAAATAAAGGCCTTGCTAAGTGGCTTAAGACCTTGCTAAATTGCTAAGGCTAGCCTTGAACTTGCAATCCTCCTGCTTCAGCCTCCTGAGTAGCTAGGATTACAGGTTTGCCCTACCAAAACTGGTTTCATTCGTGATTTTCTTTTCTATTTTGGTATGGAGATGTTTTTTTCATTTGCTTTCATTTCTTATTCTAGTTTAATATTAGAAAATAAATTCATGTACTTAAGGGTTTTTTAAAATTTTTTTTATAAGTCTTTTAATTAAAAACAACAACAAAGCATCCTCTCTCCATCCTGATTTCTGTTCCCAGAAAGAACCATTTTCAAATCTTTTAGTGGTCACTTTGGTATTTATCTTTATATTCTTAAGTGGTACTGCTCTGTAGTTTTATCTTGATTTTAAACATTTAGACATGATTTTTACCTTCCTTATCTGAAGCTGAGGCTCCTGGGTCTCCTTCCTACAGTCTGTCCCTCACACACTATATCTCTTCTTACCTTTTGCTAATAAAGTTATTACATAATTTGTGGTTATACCATCTTACGTCTATGAAAACATTTTTAAAGTTGAAGAACATTGGGATTGTGTTTTATCTTTTCTTGTCCACTTGTTTTATTTCCTACAGAAATGCACCCCACAGGTTTTCTCTATTATTCTCACTTATCACCCCCAGACACTATACAACCGCCTCTGGCTCTTTAACATGGTTAAATGCACCAGGCAGTCTCTCTGTAACATTCCCCCTCTTCAGTGTGCTCTTCTTGGAGCTCTCTGTCCTCTCTCCAGGTGGCCTGCGCAGCTATTAGCCCAGGACTTCCTGGCCCCGTCACCCTGTGGATTCCCAAGGGCGCTCTGGTGTTGGATGCCTAGTTTCCTCTTTCTCAGGTTATTATGTCATGTTGATGGAGCACATCCTCCAAGAACTTCTTGGGAAAGAAATAGGGAGGAAATCTGTTGAGGTCTTGCATGCCTGGGAACATCTTTTCTACCCTCAAACTTGATCAATTTTCTAGATACACAGAGAATCGTAGATTAGAAATATTTTCCTGTACAGTTCTTGCAGGCATCACTATTGCGTCTCTCAATGTATAAGAAAAGACCTCAAGGGAGTGAGGGAGTGGGCTATAGAGGGAAAAGCATTCCAGAACGTGATTTTCCAGTGCAAAGAGCCCGGGGGAGAAGGGCTGGAGTGGGCGTGGATTCTCAAGGACCTTCAGGGCCAGGGAGCTGTGAGGTGGGGGGGGGGGGTGATTTGCGGAGAGCAGGAGGTGTCAGTGGCCAGATCCCATCAGGCTTTGGAGATTGCTCTAAGGATCTAGCTTTCATCCTGAATAAGCTGGGGAAGCGATGAAGGATTATGAGCCGAGAAATGTCATGATCTGAATTATATGTTTAAAGGATCATACCGGCTGCTGTGTGGAGAGTCGACTGCCCGGGCTAAGGGCAGAAGCAGGCAGGGGAGACTGCAGTACCCAGGCAATGACAGGCTTGTGCCCAGCCAGTGGTGTTCCAGTTAGTGGCATAAAAATTGTTGAAAAGTGCTCAGTTTCTGGATAGGTCTTGAATGGAATGTGGTACCAACAGGGTATGCTGCCAATTGTAAGGCAAATGATGTTGATGTGGGATAAAGGAAGACAAGAGTCCAATAGAACACGGATGGTTTTACCCTGAATGAATAGAAGGAAGGAGTTGTTTTGTGAAATGGAGGTGTCTGGAGGAAGGGCAGGAACTCGGTTTGGAATGTATCAGTTTGAGACGTTAATGGGACATCTGTGTGGAGATCTCAAGTAAGCAGCTATAAACCTGAATTTAAGGGGAAGGCTTAAGCTGGGGGATGACTTTGAAATCATTAGCCTATAAGTAATGACAAATGGGTGGGAAGAGCAAGGAAATGAATGAATAAATATAGAAAAGAGGTCTGAAAACTGAGATCCAAGGCATATGGATCTTTATTAGATCTGTATTATTTATTATCACTTTTTAGATCTTTATTAGATCAGGGAGACAGGACAAAATCCACTCGGGAGGCTGAAGAGTGGTCAGAGATGTGGAAAGAAAGTCAGGAGACAGTTTCAAGAAATGAGTGGTCAACTACAGACTGGTTAAGAAGCTAAATTCTGAGATTTAGCAACCTGGAGGTCCCCCGTAGTTTGCTTAGCTCTGTGTGTGAGAGTAAAAACACACTTGAGCGCATTCAAGAGGAAGTGAGAAGAGACGCTAGAGCTGAGAAACAAAGACAAACCTTGAAATTTTGTCCCAAAGGGGAGCAGAGAGAGAGAAGCAAGAAATTTTCATTTGTTTAAATAGAAGATATGACAGGGCAGTTGCTTGCTGGTCAGAATGATCCAAGAGAAGCAGGGAAAATGATAAGAGAAGAAAGCAGGACAATTACTGGAACTTGCAAGCAAGGAGGTGGAATCAAGGCTCCAAGAAGAGGAACCGCCATAGCTCAGAGGATGGGCCGTGTGTATGCAGGGCAGGCAGAACAGACCAACAGATGTGGCGGGGATTAGCAGAGGTGCTTTTCAGATCGCTTTTATTTTCTTAGTGAATTAGGAGATAAGAACATTAATTTTAAAGATATGGTAGGAAGAGATGCAAAATAGTCCTTTAGGAAAGGAAACAAGCTAGGAGAATAGGACCATGACTAGATTACAAAAATGTAGGGGGCCTGTTGAGCAGCACAAAGTGCTCATGGGAGTAAGTGATAGTGAATCCAAAGTAGTAGAATCAGATTAACTAATGTTCAGTCCCAGAGGAGCTGAAATATTTTAGGAGCTGAGATGCTGTTTTAGTCAGCTTTTTCACTGCTGTGACCAGAAGACCCGACCAGAACAATTTTAAGGGAGGAAAAGTTTATTTGAGGGCTCGTGGTTTCAGAGGTCTCAGTCCATAGACAGCAGGCTCCATTCCTTGGGGTCAAGGTGAAGAGTGTGCCAGAGGGAAGCCGCTCGCATGATGATCAGAAGCAGAGAGACACTTCACTGGCCAGATACAAAATATATACCCCAAAGCCGCACCCCCAATGCCCACCTTCTCCAGCCACACCCCCAATGCCCACCTCCTCCAGCCACACCCTACCAGCCTTCAGTTACCACTCAGTTAATCCCATCAGGGGATTAATTCACTGGTTGGCTTAACCCAGTCATTTCACTTATACACCTTCTTGCATTGTCTCCCACATGAGCTCTTGTGGGACACACACATCCAAACCGTAACAGATGCTAAGAGAATGAAAGAGAGCAAAAGCGGGGGTGGGGTGGGGGTCAGTTGTCATCAGAAACGGGGAAGCTTGAAGTCAAGATTGTCAAGTTCATATCAATGCAGAGTTGGCAGGAAAAATGGTGAAAATTAAATCATCAAAGGAAAGGAAGTCGAGGAGTTGACGGATCAGGATTTTAGAAGAAAGATCTACATAGTTATTGAACTACCAAGAAAGCATTCTGTGGGGATGTATTAGGGACCTCTACAAGAACAGAACCAACAGGATATAAATATTTTTTCACATATATTATGATTATAAAAGGAGGATTTATTACATTGGCTTACATAACTCGAAGCTGGAGAGTCCCACAATGGCTGTCTGCAGGCTGGAGAACTAGAGGAAGTAGTAGCTGCTTGTTCCAAAAAACTGGAGCCTCAGAACAAGAGGAAAAATTGATGCAGCTGCAGTCCAGGATGGAAGGCCTGGAAACTCCCTGGAGAGTCACTGGTTAGAGATGGCTTTGGAAGAGCAAAGGAGCTGGAATCTGATGTCCTCAGGCAATCTCAGCCTCCATAGAAACACCCCTCAAGAAGAACTGGCTGGAGTCTGCTGCGCCTCCTCCTTCTTCCACCTTTTAGTTCCATGCAGGTCCCAACCTATTGGCCTGTGCTGCCCACATTTAGGGTGGTTCCCCTCTCCATTTGCTGTCTCAAACACCAATCATTCCTAGAAACACCGGCATTGCCACACCCACAAGCCTCTCTATTTTAGCATCTCTTAATTCAATCAAGTTGACAATTCAGATTAACCAACACAGAGGTCATCAGTACTGGACAAAGTCACTGGAGGTCAGAAGTGGCTTCTTGTATTCATTGTACTAGTGCCCATGAGTCTGTCACTCTGGAGACCCATATTCTTCAGCTTTAGAAAAGTTGGGTTTTTTTTGCTTTTTTTTTAAACCAATTCTTTACTAATTTTTTCTTCTTTTTTTTTTAACACTTTCTTTTTCTTAAAGTTCCATTAGTGAACTATAGGTCTCCTGGTTTCATTCTCTAATTTATTTGATTCTCCTATTTTTCTGTCTCTGTCTTTTGCTTAGCTTCATGAAGATTTGTTTTCCAGTCCTTTTGTTGAATCAATTATTTCTGTTATCCTATTTTTATTTTCTAAGAAGCACTTCTTATTCTGTAAATGATCCTTTTCTCCTTTACCAGCATCATCTTATTGCATGTGTGCAATATTTTATCTTATATTTCTGAGATCGCTAATATAATTTTTAATAAGTCTTTTCATTGCTTTATTTTTTTTAGTCTGATATAGTTTTTTGTTTGTATCTTTACATTTTATGATAGAGACTTTCATCATATGTCTGACAATACTTGATTGTTGTTCACATTTAAAAGTGAATCGCTAAAAAAGTTGAGGGAAAGTATCATGTATATTTGCAAAGTTTGTCAGTTGCTACTATTTACCATGAAGCAACCAGTCAGGCATCTGGTCATTTCACTGGGAAACTTTTGAACGTCAGTATATAAGTCTTTTCTCTGGCCAGTTGGTTTTGCCAGAGAAGACTCGTAAAAGGCCTTGTCTAGGGAATACAGAGGGTGCCCTGTCATCCAAGTGAGGAAAGGAGGATGGGGACTCACTAATCAATATGGCATACAGTTTTGATTCAGTCCTCCTTTTTCAGCTTTACTCCCATCTTCTACCATACCTGGTATCCTTGAGTCTGAAGACTGTCTGATTCCATTTTCCTTCTGTTTCCTTCTGGCCTGTTGGGGGTACAGAGGTGGAAAGGAACTCTGAGTTAATTTGGTATCTCTTTTTATCAACTCCACCCTGCACATCTTCCCTACAGAAGTGTAGCAGTCAGTTTTCAGTTACTATAACAAATACCTGAGATAATTGGCATATGGTGAAAAAGACTTCTTTTGTTTCACTATCCAGAGGTTCCAGTCCATGATGCATTGGCCCCCATTGCTTTTAGACCTACGGTGATGCAGCACATCATAGTGGGAGTGTGCAATGGAGCAAAATGACTCACCTCATGGCCAGAGAGCAAGAGAGAAAGAGGAAGAAACCATATTCCCACTGTCCTCTCCAAGGTCACGCCCCCAGTGACCTAAAACTTCCCGCCAGGCCTCACCTCTTAAATGTTCCACCACAAGCCTTTACTACATAGACCTTTGGGGGACTTTTGAGATATAAACTACAGCAAGAAGTAACAAGTGTTTCCAGTTTTTGAGCCTCTCTAGGATTTTTTTGTGGGGATGCTTTTGCTTCTGGTAGTTCCCACAGCAAAGCAAACTTTCTTGCTGCTCTGTTAACTTCGTTACCACCCATCCGTCTGCCCTCTGTCTTCCAACATTTTGCTGCTAGCTCTTATCTGCTGTTGCCTCTTCTGTTCTCTTTACCCTTCCAGATTTTATAAATTTCTTTTTAATCCCTTTTCCATCATTACAGAGAGACTTTGGGATGGAATTGTGATCAACACATGTATTCAGTCCCTAATGTTGAAGAGGAACTTCTTCCTTATTTCTTTATATGAATTACCAAATAGTTGGTATAGAAGATGCTCTTGAAGCCCTAACCCATCGTGCCTTGATCAACTTCTGAGTTGACCTGCAGCTGCTGGGAACACCTCCTAAGGAGGCTAATAGCATTCTAATTCAAGCCCCTGCCTCTTTCTGCTTCTCTCTGAGGATTTTCTTTTCCAGTATTAAAGAGCTTGCTCAAACCTTACACAAGGTATCCTGGAATTTCTGTGAATTGAACTCCTCTGAGTTCATACAGACTGGGAATCAGTGGCTCAATGGCCAACTCACACTTTGGTGGGACTATTGAGGTGATCCAAATAGCTTTTCAGAGGTCCCCTGAGGACTTTGGTCTTCAAATTGCCCATAGAAGCAACCCATTCATTCAGTGGGTTTTCTATTTTTTTCTTCTCTTATTTTCCACTCTGTCTCATTTTTCCTTCCCAGGATTCTCTCCAAGATAAACTTCTTATATTGAAGGTCTTGTCTCAGGGTCTGATTTTGGAAGAACTTAAACTAAGACAACTAATGGACCTAATAAAGTATATTATAGGAAGTAGCCCCATAAAGTATATTCTTGATGGTATGGAGGCAACAAAGACCCCATTGGTGATAGTGGTAAAGTGGCAGTGACCCTATCACCTTGAGGTGTCACAATTTCTAAGAATTCCACCCACATTGTATTTGGACGGGAAAAAAGTAAAGGAGAATCTTGGCTTGTGCAATAGAGCTAATACCTGTTAAAGATATGGGGACTGGAGTGATCACAGGAATTGGAGAGTTGTCTGGTTCTTGTCAACTGCTCTAGATGAATTGGGGAAAGAAAGAAATGGGTTTACATCACCCAATTCACACTTTGGAACATAGTAATGAATGGCAGCAGCCCTTTTTGGAAGCATCTAAAGATATCTCCATTTCCTGCAACCAGAGGGCAGATGGTTCTGAAAACCAAGCCCAGGGGTTCACTGTAAGAGCAACAGAACCACAGAGCAGAGGAAGGCACAGTCTAGGCAGGCCTCCTAGGCACAAGTCAAAGAAAACGCACTAAGAACACTGGAATGTGGGCATCTGGGTAGATTAACTAGAGAACCTTGAATAATTTTTTTCCCTGAATCATCTAGCCTAGCTGAAGAATCCTTCTCCCTGTAAGATGAAGAGAACAGCATCCCCACATCTTGGAACTATACCGAGTCCTCCTCTGAAGCACCTGCCTCACAGATCACACTCACCACCTCAAGGTCGGCTGCTACCCATCTTCATGCCTCTGTTCTGAAAACTAGGAACTAGTCTCAGCCTAGCCTGATCAAGTGAGCAGAGTTCCTACTGTGAGAGACGTGACAGAGGATATTTTCTAAAGGTGGCTGCCACAATATTCCTCATCCCAACTGCTTTTCTCCAAAGCAACTTTGCAATTCTCCTACCAGGTGAGCAATGTGGCTGATTCCCTTCCCCTTGAGTCTAGGCTGGACTTACTTGCTGTGATCAATCATGTACAACCAAAATGATACTGTGTTTTAGTCAGTTTATTGTTGTTTTTGTTGCTGCTGTGACAAAATACTCTACAAAACAACTTGGAGGAGGGAAAGGTTATATGCGGCTCAGTTTCAACAGTCTCAGTCCATAGACAGCAGACTCCAGTCCATAGACGGCAAATAATACCCAATGTGAGGCAGCACATCAGGGTGGAAGAGCATAGCCCAGGGAAGCTGCTCCCCTCATGGCAGCAAGAAAGCAGGTGCGAGGCAGAAGGAGCCACAGGGAGAACAATCTTTCCAGGATTGCCAGCAACCCACCTCCTCTAGCCACACCCCACCTCCCTAGAGCTATCACCAGTCAGTCCATTCAAACTAGGATGGACTGATCAGGCTATAGCTCTCACAGTCCAATCATTTCACCTCTGACTATTCCTGCATTAATTGGAGGACATATCACATACAAACCATAACAAAAAGTGATAGAGATTCTGCCTTGTGCAGGGGAACATTTGCCTCTGTAGGCCTGAGCTACCATGTCAGAATTTAGCTTACCCTGAGGCTGCCATGCTGTAAGAAAGACAATCCACACGAGGAGCAAGAACACTGGTTGTTCTCACAAGGTACCTCAAGTGCTCCCAGATGCTCACTCCATCTTTCTCACATGAAAGCTGGCTGCTTTTGTAACAGCCTCCTACTAACTGCCCAAGGCTATTGTTTTGGTAAATACCTTCTCTTTATCATTCACCACCTGGTCCTAGGAATATGTTAATGCTCCTTCTATTACAATATATTCTACAGGAACCTTGTTCACCTTGTCATTCTGTAGTACACCATCCTGACCCAATATATTATGACAGAATGATAGTTGGGCTTGATTGTTAGAAGGTAGAAAGTATGCTGGTTGCTTTAGTAAAACATTTCATGCCAGAAGATGAGAGATATGCCCTATGAAGTTTCTGGAGCCTGCCACACCAGGAAATGCTTTAGGGGCCCAGCAATCGAGGGATATGTTGAGACATCCTATCTAAAAAGATGTTTTGCATTTACCATCACTAAGAAAGAGACACATGAAGTAGTGAGCTACTTCAAATTCTTGGGGACAAAAAAAAAAAAACCTTACAAATAAAACTACCCTTGAGAATACTGCTGTCATCCATTTATCAGAAAACCATTGGTTTTGAGGGTCTGAGAGATTACATGAGTAATCATCATCAGTGTCACCTTGGGGTAACACCTTATGTGCTTGAGTCATGATCTTCACATTTAAGATGTGTATGGAACCAACTAGATATAGTTGCTCTTTAAGGCATGTCCTCAATGTTTAGAATATGTGAGAATGGTGATTAAAGGATGCAAGAAAGATTAAATCACTACATTCCCAGCGACCCATTAGTGGATATTGTGTTATTCATTTAGGCTCTTCCCAATTAAAGACCCCGATCTCAGGGTATGTGCGTGTGGAGAGAGGGCATTTCCACCAGGGATACAGCATCTATATTAATGGCTCCAACTGACGATGTGTGTATCCTCATGTTGATAGATGGGTAGGAAAAAATAGGAGTTAGTATACCAGCAGGGACAACTGACTTTGATTATCTCAAGGAGTTCAAGTTGCTGCTTTATCACTGAGATGGGAAGGAAGATGCAGCCTGGAGTGACGAACTTGGGAGATCCACTGAGGTACCCCTTAGTGCTCCTGTGTCTGCTGGTAACAGAGTAAGGAAAATTTAATCAACCCCAGTCTGACAAAGGCAAGGTCATCAAGGCTCAATCTCTCAGAGCAAGCAATTTAGACTAGTGGATGTGCTGGCCAAGGATAAGGAAAGATCTAGAATGGTAGGTAGAAGAGAGCCATGAGGAGTATAGATGATAGCCTTGGGAGCAGCTGTAGCAATGAGGATTTTGACTTGCTCCACGTATTCTGGTATTTTCAGTCTTGCTGTCTTTTGTTTTTGTAAAGATTGCAGCCATCCATAAGATGTCAGCAACATAGTAAAATCAAGGTGGGCCCCAGAGAGATGTCAGAGGAAGAGATAGGCTGGGAGGGTAGGGAGATGGGCCCCTGGGTAGAGCACAAATAGCACCTGAAGATATTTACTGAGAAACTTACAAAAAAATTATTTTAAAAATCAGGACCTGTGTGACTGGGGTCCGTGCCTCTCCAAAGAAAGGGAAAATGCCTGATTGATATTTTGATTGGACTGAAGGCTTCATGACCACCTCATGGACACTGGATGTCTCACCCAGGATTGGGCAGGGGGTAGACTTCCTTAAACCTATAGATCTGTATACACCCCTAGACAATAGCACCCTTTGGTATCCCTCTCTTGGTCTCTTCTCTCCTTGGAAGCTCTGCTTTCTTTCTATTACTCTAATAAATCCCATTACTTTGCTCTCACTCTTGTGCCTGTGAATTTTATTCTTAAAATTCATAAGACAAAGAACCCAACCCCACACTCCACACTACAAGAGGATGTGAACAGGGCAAGGAGTAAACATGATAGTTGCTACTGATAACCTGTTCATGACCCTAGGTGTACCTGTGGAAACATTTCTCTACATGCTGATGGCTTTCTAGCCTGAGTGCCATAACTCTCTGCTTCTCTTAAAGCCCTTCTTGGTCCACAGTTAGGACAGCCTGGAGGTGATGCCTATTAAATGCCCCCCAAGGTCAACCCTTAACCAATGAGGTCCCAGAGTCAGAAGATAAGTGCCCCAACTTCCCCATCCCTTGGTGGATTAGCTCTGAGACGGGTTCTACATATTTTCTCAGAGGATCCCAAACAGAAGAGAGACTTAGTTACCCAACAAAGTACAACCTGCTCATTGATGCACACTTTCATATTTTTTTCCACTTTTCTTTTTTCCTTCCCTCCTTTTTCCTACTCTATCCCATCAACTTCCCAGATCATCAAATAAACTCCATATCTATAATCAAATTCATATCTTGGTTTGCATTTTGGAGAACCCATATGAGCATGGTAAGTTCTCATTATAAATTTTCTTATCTACGCTTATTTGTTCTTTGCTACCAATATTGCTCATAATTTTGCTGAGAAAAAATAGTGCAGCATCAGTTGGTAGGCTTAAAGGATACCTCTGTGTAGTAATAGTAAAAATGTGAAGAAAAGTTTTGAGAGTTATTTTCATTAGTTTATAAAGAATGAAAACATTGAACTTTTTAAAAATGCAGTAATATATTCTAAAGCCATATGGAGCAGAATACTTTATTAACTATAGAAGTAGTGGGCAAGGGCTGTCAACTATCCAGTGATTATTTTAAAATTGCTGTCATTGGCCAACTCCTATGATTAATGAAATCAACATTTTCATGATGTGGGTAAAATTAAATGTAAGTCCAATTTAATAGGTATACTTTTTTTTTTTTCCTTTAAAAGTTGTTGAGCTATCTAGGTTATTTGGCCCTCCAATTAACTTCCATTTGTTGAAACCCTTCGCAGCCACAGAAACATACTTGCATGCAGACACACATTGCTTTGTATTTCAAACATTTTCAAAGTGTGGCTCTATGGATTCGTGCATTTTAACTTAGGCATTGCATACAGATTGCCTTTGGAATATAGCTCACAAAGCAGTCCACACTGAGGGCAAGGCTACAGTAGTTCTTTCTTTGTCTCCTGAACGTGCTAGGAAATCCTCCAGGAGTGCTGTGACTAAGTCAAATTTAGAAAGGCCTCCTCCTTGACAGCGAGGAAAATATCAGTAGTGGCAAGAAAAGGCCAGAAGTGGTCAAAAAATCAGGAACAAACAAGCTTTGATCATTTCAAACCATATAAATATTTGTTGAATAAATCCCATTTTATTTGTTTTCCCTTTTGATGGAATGTTAGTTTCTGAGACCAAGTGATGTCCAGATTCTTCGTTCCCATAGGCCTGTTGAATATTCAAATGTCTTCCATGGCGTATTTGCCCTGGTACACAGTCCTTGTTGACTCTCCATTGTTTTTGTCTACCTAGGACTGCTTATTCCTCTTCTGACAGTCATTGCCTGGCTTTCTGGGGGGGGGGGGGGGCTGTTATTTCTCCATTTCTATCACGTGGTGGTAGTGCAAAGTTCTAATTATAGACCCCTGACCTCTCGGTTCCTGTCACAGGGACAAGGATGTGGACAGTCCCCATGCATCACGCACCATGGGTACTGACTGCTCCCAGAGGCTATTAAAACTAAACCAATTAGAGGTCTTCTCTAGGGCTTCAATGGGGAGCTAGGAAGAGAAGGGGAGAGCTCTTTCCCTCCTAGTGATGATGCCTGAAATAGTTATGTCAGTCCACTGCGTGGAGGAAGCTGGTGTAAAGAATGAGGGCAAACCACAGAGATGCAGGATACCAAGTATTAAGTCCTCAGTTCTGGAGTTTGAGGTCCTCGCTCTGCCCTCCCTGCTGTCTTCTGGGGCTTGACGGTTCCACTCTTGGCTTTCTGAGCTCCTCCAAGGAATATCTGATTGGCGTGGTTTGGGGTCACATGACTGCCCTTCCCTAGGCCATAAGGCAGGGCACCCACTTTAGTCGTCCAAAGATCTTATCCTGCAGGAAATGGTAATTCTCCAAGTCAGATCAGATACTGTGGGTAAGAGGAATGTGCACTAAGAAGCCAGATAACCACGGGCGGGCGCCCGCTGCAGAGCTTCCCGGGCTTTCAATGGAACTAAACTGAATGCAACTGGATGTTGGATGCTCCCCAAAGGACACTCACCCACAATATGCAAATAAATGGATTTCTCTTTCAATTTTCATTTAGCCTTAAATAGTAGTCCTGGAATCTTTTCTTCTCTCGTTTTAGTCTTTTTTTTTGGGGGGGTGGGAATTATTTTTTTCTCAATACTAGAGTGCTTGCCTGGCTCATGTGAGGCCCTGAATTCAATCCTCAGCACCACATATAAATAAATGTATAAAATAAAAGATCCATTGACAATTTTTTAAAAATATATATTTTTTAAAAGCCTCAAAAGGAAAATTTCTTTTAAAAATTACTTTATTGGATCTATCTTTTCCAACGTGGAAAGGTGTGCTGTTAAGTGAAAACAAGCAAATTACAGAATAGGATGAAATCTTATTTTGATAAAATATTTAAAAATACAGGTGCAGCTGTATATATACAAAAGAAAGAAAGAAAGAAAGAAATCCATCACGAATATGATAGTAGTGTGGTAGTAGAATAATGGCCCCTCCAACTGTCCACATCTGAATCCTGGGAACCTGTGAATGTGTTTCCACACGTTGGCTAAAGGAGCTTTGCAGACAGAGAAAACCAAGGATCTTGAAGTGAGTTTAGCCTGGCTTATCCAGGGGGCCCATGGAGGCCTGAGAGTGCAGGTCAAAGAGGGAGGGAGAAGGAGCCCTTTCAGATAGATGCAGCCTGAGAAAGAGTCTACTGCCATTGCTGGCTTTGAGGGTGGACAGGAGCCCCAGCTAAGGAGCCCAGGCTGCCTCCGAAGCTGGAAGGACCAGGAGCCTGAGAAAGGAATTCCTTCCTCCCAGTCAGCACCTGAGCTTTATCCACTAGGATCCTCACCTTTCATATTTCTGATCTCTAAGACCAAAAGATAATACATTTGGTGTGTAGGGGTGTGTGTCTGTGTGTGTGTGTGTATGTTTAAGCCCCTAAGTTTGTGGTAATTTGTTATAGCATCAATAGAAAACATGCACACAATTACTCTTGGGATGGGTTGTTTGTTTGTTTGTTTAGGGGAGAGAAATGAGAAGGGAGATTAAGGGACATTAATACTTCCAAACCAGGAACTTTTGCACAAATATATTACTTGTGTACTAAAGATTAATATATACTTTAAATGATGTTGTGCAAATTAGCCATACAAAAACTAATTTTTTAAAAAACTCCCCTAAATTTGCTAAAGTTATTAGTTTTCTAACCAGGGAGGACTTTCTATTTAATGTTCATAGATTTTTTTTTAAAAAAATTACACATATAGGAAATTTGTGTCATTTAAGATATATGTCTAGCTGCATTAAATACGTAGATGTGTGCGATTTTATGTGTTAATGTACTCACATATTTATTTATTTATTTGAACAAGATTAGGATTTCTTTTTATCTCATGTAACTTGAGGATAAGAAATACAGAGGAAGGAGACACAGGGCTAGTTGAAGTTTTCTCAGATTCCTTTTAATTCTGTTCTGCCATCTGTATACATGGTTTCCATTCTCAAGGTGGCCTCATGACTGCAAGATGACCACAGGAGCTCCAGCCATGGTATCTGTGTTCTGAGTAAAAAGAAAGAATGAATACAAATAAGCACAATCTAGATGAGTCATCCCCTTTTAAAGAACATTTTAAATTTGTACTGGCAATTACCTAACCACATAGCCACCTCTGTCCATAGGGAGGCTAGGAAATGTAGATTTTTCAGCTGGGCACATTGCCACCCCCAACAAAATCAAGGTTCTCTTAGTGAGGAAGAAGCAAAGAAATTGATTTTGGTTGAACAATTAGCAGCCTGTCTACAGTGACAACCAAATTATAAAGCAAAGGCCTTTGTAACTATGTCTTTAATGATAAACACAATGCCATAATGAACATTCTTTTATTGTTCAAGGCAATATAAATAAGCACACATATATCTTATAACTGTTCAAAGCTAACCCCTAAAGAGAAAAAAAAAGCAATAAAAATTAAAAACCTAAAAACAATACGTTGCATTATGAATTGGTTTTATAGAACATCGACTCAGTAAATTTAGTTTGGGTTATTTATTTTTTTTAAAGATCCTAGTTTTAAGATGAACTTCAGAAGGGATATGAACTACACCCTCTTTGAAATTGTATGCATAATTTATGTGTCTGAACTTTTTTTTTTTTTCCTGATTAGATGTTATGTAGAGCCTCAAAGGAATTGGTGACTGAAAAAAAAAAAAAAGGTTAATAACGTTGCATTTAGGTGTTAGGCCTGTTTGGAAGATGCCAAATATAAATCTAGCTGAACTCAGAGATGAATTGGGGGTTTTGCTGTCCTACAAATATTCTCAGGCCAGGAGAAATTCCAGGATGTGCGACACTGTCTGATGCAGTGGAGAGGTGCAGGCCACAGCTGGAGCCCAGGGGCTGGTCAAAGAAACACATTAAATAGCAAGAGGCAGAGGCTTTTGGCCTTTGAAGGAGTAGAAACTGACTCTGTGCATTAACAACCCCACAGACTGAGCCATGGGGCTGTCCCTGGAGTGATTGAAATCCTAGAGAGGGCAGTGTTTCATTTTGAGTCTGAGAAGTAAGAAAAGAACAACATGGACCATCTGTTTTGACATCTCTACAAACAGAGATATTTGGCATATAGTATTAAAACTGTTTATCGAGTTCCTAATGCGGATGATTAACAAATAGGAGCCTCGTGGACTGTGTTACCCTGTGGATATGGGGGAGGGGGGGAGGGGCGGCCTTTAATCTGTCAATCTCATGAATCTACCAACACAGGTTTAAGAGGACTTAGAGACTGGGGTAATAGGGCAGAGTAAATCTGATTATTTTGTCAAAAAGGCCTCAAAAGAAAAAAAAATGTGGTGTAGCTGCAGCATCATGGTTGTCTGGCTTTGTAGATAGCTGGGACTTTGACAGGGGAACGGGCAATTTCAGGGCTCCACTGGGGGTGTCTATCCCCTCCTGTCCCCTGTTCCTCTTGTGGAGGAACAACAGAGTGTCTGCTCTGGAGGTCTCCAGAGTGCGGCGTGAGTGTCCCCCCCACAGTACTCTCCACACCCTCATTGGGGTGAAAGAAAACAAATATTAAAACATTTAAATTTATCTGAAGAACAGGAGAAATACGCACTACAAGTAGTCAATATATGGATTGACAACTGGTGCCAACTCTAGGCAAAGATGTCAGGGTCAGTCCTCACTGTAGGGGACATTTCCCTGGGGGCGCAGGGGCTTCCCCGCTTGGAGAGACTGGCCATGGCATTCCCTTGCCCCTCCCCCACTCTTCTAGGGTCTCAGGACACATTGTCACTTACCTCTGCCAGGTTACATGGGCTGATAGGTCAAGGTGTCTAACTGATGGAAACCAACCCTCACAAAATATACACATGGCTGTCAAAGATTGCAGAAAATAAGAAAACCCTCTTGTGATGGAAGACTTTCTTAAAGCAAGCAAAATGGAACCAGGTAAGATCAGAGCCCGAGTCTGTGCCCAGACCAAGTTTTTTTCATAGAACAATGACAGGGCAGCTGGTTCAAACTAACAAAATATTGCTCTCACCAAAGTAAAAATATTCAGAAGACTACCATAAATAGGGAAGTCTATCTGCTATCATACACATAAATCTCAAACTAGGTATGTCTATCAAGCTTATATTGTGTTTTTAAAATGTCTTTTTCAACCCTGACAGCCACTAAAACCAATGACAAAACAAAACCGACAGAAAAACAGACCTTTGAATTGCTGTAATCACAAACATGAAACTACAACTTTTAAAAATAGTGAAGGACAGCCAGCCATATGGCACTGGTTAAAATAGCACGTTTAAGAAAAGATATATGCCACAAATAAAGATTCATAAATATTTTTATTGTTGCTTATTTCAAGTTTGACTCATCCTTTCAACATACCTATTTTATGTTATGTTTGATGCATATAATATATTAGTGCAGCCGTGCATGTATATAACAAAATACAAATATACATACTCGAGAGTTGCTACCTCAAGATTTTATTTACTATGCGTCTGTAAAATAAAGTGTTTAGAAACCACTGCTCAAGAAAACGCTGTGTGGTTGTGATCTGCTCTTTAGAGGATGCAATCCTTGGCGATTTGGTGATCCTCCTGGATAACTGTGTTAGTAAGATTTTAGTCACTGTGATAAAATACCTGTCAATCAACCTAAAAGGAGGAAATATTTATTTTGGCTTAGGGTTTCAGAGCTTTCAGCCCAAGGCTCTATTGTTTTGGGACCTGGGACAAGGCGGCACATCATGGCGCGCATGGTGAAGCAAATCTGCTCACTCTATGGTGACTAGGAAGCAAACTGAGTGTCAGGAAAGGTTCCAACATTCCCTTTAAGGGTACACCTCCAGTGACCTAACTTCCTTCCACCAGGCCCCACTGCTAAAGGTTCTGCATTCTCCCAGCAGGGCCAAGGCTGGCGATCAAGCCTTCAACACATGGCCTTTGGGGGACACCTAAGGTCCAAGCCATAACAATGACTTAATACCTTAACCCAATTACGCTGCCATCTCCCCTCCCTCATGCTCTCACAGCAGTGGGCCCTGGAGGGAGCTGTCTAAAACTCTGACTAATCACCCTTTCTTCTTGCATTGTAGTTACTGGAGTAGAAGTGCCATCATCCCTAGGGACTTGAAGGAAAGCTCACTGCAAGCAGCCATGGGGTTGGAGTCGCCACTTGGCTCAATTCCTTATCCCATAGCAATTAGCATCTAGAAAAAGTCCAATAAAATTACACTTAGAAGTTATAAAAAAAAATTAGTATGTGGAAGTTATAAAAAATGAGTATGTGTCCAGAAGTTCCTTGGGACTAATGATCACAGTGGGAAATTTCATAATGTGGCAAATCATTGAGGTAAACTGGGTCTTACCCGGAGCACAGGGTCTCTGTGTGAGAGGTGCTTCCTCTCATCCTCTGATTTTATGGACTACTGTTTACTCAGAAGGATGCTTATTTCTGCAGAGAAACAAAATGCTGATATATCTAGCTGTTATTTGTGGCTTGGAGATGCCTGGCTTATTTTCATGTGTTTCCCTATTGAATTACTGGGTAAGGCACAATGTTTCGTGTTGTTCTCACCTTGATGCTTAAACATATGTTCATGTGAAACAAATATAACCTCACAGTTTGGTTTACGTATGTAATATTTATATAATATAATTTAGCTAAGTGTAATATAGATATATAGATTTTTTAAAATAAACTTCAGTGGCAGATAACCTCACTGTTCAAAATAACCCTAATAGCTCAATTATTTATAAACTATGCAATAAATTCTAATGAGCTCCTTAAGAGTAGGAAATAAATAGAATTTCGTCTTATGTGTTGGCCTAACTATAGTTTAACTCCAGACATATATCTGATTTTCAATCTCTCTTTCTGTCTCTCTCTTCTGCTCTCATTTGTCAAAAATATTTTAATATAATCTCTCTGCTTAGAACAGGCACATAGTTTCCCCTGGTTCCTCAATCACTTCTCCACTCATAACCCCATAGCTAGTAAAAATTTAAAATTTTCCATTTGCTTTTGCAAGAAAGTCAGTGAAAATTTGGTAATAATTTTGGGGCAATTTCCACCCTACTAAATTATGAAATATAAGTGGGCTATGAGGCTCAATAAAGAGATATGTTCTTTCATAGTTTCTGTACCAATTTGCCCACATTTGGAGATACCACACAGCAACTTGTTTTTGACCTGCCAAAGAAATGCTAACATGGATGGAGATTGAGCTGCCCTTCTATGAATATAGCCCCACTGCCTGCCAGGTATAAGCTGTGTACCTTTTTTCAGAAATAAAAAATGAGGCTGGATACTGTGGTGCACACTTGTAATCCCAGCAGCTCGGGAGGCTGAAGCGAGAGGATTGTGAGTTCAAAGCCAGCCTCAGCAATTTAGTGAGGCTGTAAGGAACTTAGCAAGATCCTGTCTCGAAATAAAATCTAAAAAAGATTGGGGATATGGCTCGGTTGTAAGTGCCCCTGAGTTCCATCTCTGGTGCCAAAAAGAAAAAGAAATGGGGTGAGCTATCCCATCCACAGTCATGCACTGAGAGTACCTAGGGTAGCGTTTTGCACACATGAAGTATCTTGGTTCATGTATGATACCCATGAGAATGAGATGGAAATTCCTATTCTCTGGCAGGTCAGGTGGGTTATACAGAGTCAGGCTACCACAGGTAGGACCCTCTGGAAAATATGTGTCTCTGTTCACATGGAAATGATCTAAGCCTTAGGTCTCTCTCAAGTTACGCAGCAAAACAAAAATCGGTCTGCAAAACTGGAAAGAATTTTTGATAGTGATTTTAGTTGTGAGGGTGCTGTTCAGCAGAGGGTCCTGATGAAGAAAAAAATTCTGTCCACCAGGATCACAGAATGGAGAGCACACTGGTCATTAAAGAAGCCATCCAGCCTCTCTTTGAAAAGAATGCCAAGCAATGCTACGCATGTCCTGGCTTTCTGAGCACCAGAGAATGATACAAATGAAGGATATTAAGCAAACAAGTAAAAACCAGTCTTCTTACCTTGCTCAGTGTCAACGCACTGCAAGTTTTCTATAATGGTTAAGTTTATGATAATAAAAAGAATACATTCTCATTGTACGACATTTGGAAACTACGGGGAAGAACATGTCAATTATGCTTAATCTCACAATTTGCTTTTTCTAGCAACAAATGTACAAAATCATATGTCTTACTAGGAGCATAAGAGTCACTCTTCAGTAATGTTAGTTCCTACCTGATTTATTCCCCAACTTTTTCTCAACACACTTTAGATAATAATTTTAAAAATCAGATTTTTTTCACAGTTCTGGATCTTCCTTTTCACTTATATAACAAATCTTTTCCCAAATCATCAAATACTATTCCAAGCTCTCTCTCTCTGTGTTCTTTCTTTCTTTCTTTCTTTCTTTCTTTCTTTCTTTCTTTCTTTCTTTCTTTCTTTCTTTTTTTGTACTGGGGATTGAATTCGGGGGCACTCGAGCACTGAGCCACATCCCCAGCCCTATTTTGTATTTTATTTAGAGACAGGGTCTCACTGAGTTGCTTAGTGCCTCGCTGTTGCTGAGGCTGGCTTTGAACTCCCGATCCTCCTGTCTCAGCCTCCCTAGCTGCTGGGATCACAGGCGTGTGCCACCATGCCCAGCTCCAAGCTCTTTCTTTAAAAGCTGCATAATATCACTCACTTGAATTTATACTCATTTATTAGATCGTTCTACTTGGGTCATATGAAATTTAAAATTTTTCATTTTGCAAATAATGCAGTTACATAGTATCCTTGGGCCTCACCCCTGATTACGTGTGGAACATTTTCCTAGAATTTGGCTTGCTAGATCAAAAGCTTTGAACATTTTGAAGGCTCTAAAAACACAATACTCAATTGCTTTCTTGAAAGACTTAACTGTTTTAATTCTGCCCTAATGGGTGCCTGTCAATCACACAGCAAGACCCCATTCTTCAAAACAATGAGTATTCTCATTCAAATGTATATATACACATTTTAACATAGAGTAGCACACTCTATGTACATATATAATGTATATAAATATAAAATGTGTATATATAATGTATATATATGTATATATGTGTATATATACACACACACACACACTTTTTTTTGCCAACTGAGTCAAAATGGGTTTTCTTTTAATTTATAGTTCTTAACTGATAAAGAAAATCAAACTTTTTTCAAATAATAATTTTTCTTTATTAAATTATGTACAATGCTAATATTTTTTTCTCAGCATTAGAGTTTAATATTCTTCAGGAAAGATCTTTTCTCATTGCATTCTGAGATCTAGCCCCTCCTTACGGCTGAAGGAGGTGGGCTGGAGAAGAGGCTGGGAGTCGAGACCAAGTCCTCTCACTTGGTCCTGCCCTGAACAAGGTCTGACCTACAGCAAATGTTTTGACATCTCTGGGCTTCAGTTTCCTCCTCTGTAAATAGAAGGAACTTCATTAAGTTCCCTTCTAGTCCTATCAGTGGGGTGTTATCGGTCCATAGTTTCAGAGCTTCCTTTGCTCTGCTGATTGTGATCAGCTCGGCAGGGATTGTTAGTAGGTCCACATCATCTGCCACTTGCTTCCTCACTCCCAGCCCAGGGCTCTGCCACTTGCCACCTGTGAGCCAATCACTTCCTAGTTTCCCGATCTGTAAAGGGAAACCAAGTTTTCCAGGTTTCTAGTAAGAACTGCAAGCAATAATAAAAACAGAAGTGTTTAGGTTGTCATATGCCAAGCCTATCTATACCTACCTGCTCACACACTGAGAAGTTGCCTCTTAAAAGCATTTAGTTTTCATAAATGTCCATACACATAAAAGGGAAATTTTTTTTTTCGCCCACTTGCATGCACCTTTCAAACTAGGGTCAAGCTTCCAGTGCTCTAAAGAGAAAGAGGCCCAGAGAGAATGTAAATAGAAGCGAAAGAAGCTAAACCATTGTGTCTGTGCTTCTAAGCATGGAGCCTCAAGAGATAAAGGCAAATTTCTAAGATAATTTAGAGTATACTCGATTTTCACACACACACACATATGTATATATATACACATACACATATATGTCTTACATATATGCTTCATATACATATGACACACACACACACAAACATGCACACAGCCACGTGTGTGCATCCTTTCCATGAACATATGGGAATGAGAGGAGAAAATATGATCAGAAAAATGTAAACCACTTTTCTTTAATTCTTGCCTTTAATTTTTGTTCTTTAGAACTTGCAGATTTGACAGACTCTGTTTTTAAAACTATCTATGGTATATTTATATTGATTTGCATAAACAACCTCAGTTTGTCAGCAGAGTGTACTTCACACCACAGGTAAGTATAGCACTGTTCTGAGCACTGAGAGTACAGAATATGGACCAGACACTGGCTTACCGTTGAGGGGAGACAAGACGAATAAACATGTAATTACCTAAATGTGTACATAAATACAGCTCTTGATGAAAGAGTGGACAGACGCCAGGAGGGGCTTCTTGCCGGGGCTGGTGATGATTGCACTTTCCTTCCCTGTGCTAGCCTAGCATTTTTCTTTCTGTATCTTGGGACTGGGATTGTGTCTTGTAGGGGCATTAATTTGACTTGCATATCACATGAGGCTAAGCAAACGGTCATTAATACAAACACTATTTAAAAACTAGCCAGAGATATCTCTCCACAAAATAGACCAGGCTTTTCTCTCTGCAAAAATAAAATAGTGCTTGGGGAAATATTTCTGGACCGAGTTCAGCTCACACACACATACAAAATAGATCCAGAACTCTCCTAGAATTCGTGGATATTCTAGGCAAAGAAACCTGGATGCAGCCAAGGCCCCACCCTCCATGGTAGGAACTGGGTGTAGAATATGACCTGTGTTCTGGGGCTCCTATTTGCTTTTCTGCTCAACCTCACCACCCATGACATGCTTCATTTCCCCCAGGGAACACGTAGCGTGACATTTCCAAGCACTTTACATGTATTAGCACACTTGATCCTCATATGAATCCCCTGTGGTAAGTACTGAATCTCACCCCCATTTGTCAGATGTGGAAACTGAGGCCCCCAAGAGGTTAACTGACTGTCTTGAGCAGCTGGAATCCAGCCCCAAGCCGTCTGGCTTTGTGGCCTACATTCTTAACTATAAAAGTTGCACTGTCTCAGCTGGATGGCGAACTTTATGCATCTGAGCAGCCAAGGGGATGTGGGTGGAGTGAGGAGAGAAAGGAAGGGCTTTCAAAGTTACCCTGACATTTGGCCAAGAACTTGAAAAGAGAAAAAAAAAAAAAGGAAGGGGGAAGCCCAGGTTAGTTGTGAGAGGCTCGGAAGAAGTGGAAGAACAGGAAATGGAAGAAAAAGGCCAAGAGAGATCACCTTTGCCCTGGTAGGCTCCTTGGCAACCAGAGCTAATGGCCTATGGCTGCAGTTCAGGAACTGGGTGTCTGTTTTTTTAGCACCAGCATCTAACTTCTCTGGGTCCAGGCTGACTCCTTCTGCAGCCACCCCACCACGGCCTCTTAAAACTGATGGGGGGAGAAAATACCGCTCACTTATTTAGGTTAAGGAGCTACCCAAATAAAAGCATTAGCCCAAGGGTAAGATTAAATTCCTGGCCCCAAATGGCAGTTTTCAGAAGGTGTCCTTTACCATATGTAAATGGGAAACAAGATAACCCGCTGTGGGAGGTGGAAATAAATGCAAAGTGCTGGGGAGACTTGGGTCTCTCTGGAGAGTTCTGTGACACACAGACATCTAACGGCCCTTGTTCAAACCGTACCTCCAGCAACACTTTTCCCTGTGACCTTGGATCTTAACTTTGGCTCTGCTCTTAGATGACCACAGAACGGGAATGAGATGGTAAGCTTTTGTCAGCTAGGGGGAGAGGCCCCGCTAAAGAACTTGGTATCTGGAAGGAAAAATGAGATTGTTCTTCAAGAGCTAAACAACAAAATCGATATATATTGTAGGCAGCAGAGACGTGCAAAGTCATCCTGTTAAACATAGTAATCTGATTGAGGATAATAACACAGCTAGAGGAATAATAGCCCATTTAGGGTAGGATTGGATGCCATGGGAGAAGAGAAAGGAGAAAAAGCAAATTTTGCATTCCATACAGGTTTTGAGGGCTTGCTAAGTACCACACTAGGGAATGAATGAATTCTACCCTTGCCTCCTTGGGTTCTAGGGCAGGTTGAAAAAGTCCACCCAAGGACAGCTCAGGAAAAGAAGTCACCTTGCCGGAGGACATCCAGGATTCCTAGCCATGGGCGGAGCTTGTCCTTTAGGGGAAATGCATGGGGCAGGCCAATCAGGTTGGTCCTACCCTATCTTCAGTTTGCATATCAAAAGCTATCGCTTTGGCATCTGGCCCAAGTTGAAGTCTCCAGCTCTGAGCACTGGGGCTTAGCACAGTGTACTGCTTTGATCTCTAAACAGTTCCTGTGTCAGTTCTTCTCACTGGGAACCTACCTGGGTGAAGGGTGAGGACCGGCAAGCCCCACCTCCAAAAGATGTCGTTGCGGGCCATTGTTCACCAGAGAAACTTTCTGTTTGGATTTTGAGTTTCCTTGCATTGATGGGTCTGGCTGCAGTGATCCGGACTGTGTCCCAGTTACTCCCATCATAAGTTAATCCGGAAGCATCCTGGTTGCCCACACTTTCACTGTGAGCTTGGGTGACATGACCTGTATCTGAACCAACTGAGCTTGCTGACAGACGTGGGTGTCTGAGCCTGCAGAGCTGAGGGCAGTGTTAGAGTCACCAGGTTAATGACATCTTCTGGTCAACCGGCTTGTCTTTCCCATTAACACCTCAAAAGCGATAGTTGCTGTCCTTTTAGATACAAAACTTGCATAAGAACAACCTTGCAAGGTCTCCAAGAGGATTAAAGGTAATGTAGATGGAGCACTTAGCAGGCACCTGGCACCCAGAAGACAATAACCATGGGCGTTATTGCTGCCATTGCTACTTATTAGTATTTTGCAACTACTTAAGCACACACACACATCTCGAGTTACTCCTAAAGGAGTAACAAATAATTACTGTCTATAATAAGTCTGAGAAATTCTTTCCCATAATAAAATTAGAAATTCTTTTGCAATATATCTAAAGTCAGTTAGGCAGTAGCAGTTAGGCCACAGTATTTTTAAGGGCCTATCATTCCCTACTCCTCTTATCACTCGCGCAATGATTTGGTCTGAATGGTTCCGTCCAGCCTGACACTCCAGCTGACCATTTATCTTCCACATTATACCCAGATTCCATCTGTTTTAGTGGCACGCATTTATGATTTGCTTCAACATCCAAGTCTATCCCCGCAGCACAGGCCATGGATTTAAACCATGTATGTGAAGGAGTTGTGGAATTCCAGAGGAGTTCAGTAATGCTCTGAGCAGTAAGAAGCACACAACCCAGTGCACACGATGTGTACATTCACACACACACACACACACACACACACACACACACCCCTATATATGCCTTTAACAAAGCTTTATAAAAACAATATTACTATATTTTGACTGGGGTTTTGTTCTCTTGGAAACTCATTGAAATTTCATCCCCATTGTGAGGTCTTCAGAAGATAGAAACTTAGCCCTACTTAGAGGTCGTGGGACATTAGGATTAAATAAGATTATGAGGGAGGAACCCATAATTGAATGCTGGTGGCTATATAAGAGAGACAGAAACCAGAACACACAGGTGCCTTTGCTGCATGTGATGCCCTGCATGGCCTCAGGGCACTGCAAGCAAGGCCACTACCAGCAAGAAGGCCACCACAAGATGTAGCCCTTTGACCTTGAACCAGAACCATGAGCCAAATTAACCTTTTTTTCTTTATGACTTACTCAATCTATGGTGTTCTGCTATTAGCAGCAGAAAGAGGACTAAGAAAAATACCCTTACATTGTAGATTAATTTTATTTTCTAGTCTATTCTTTTTTATTTTTTTAATACTATCTGAGACCCACTAAAGTGATTTCAAAACCCACTAAGGACTCAAGTCTGGCTATTTCAAAGGACATTGTTTTGAGGCCTGTACATAGTGGTCAATGACCCTGTGTTGTGGGCTTGGCCAGTTTTGTTGTCTTATTTTCTTCTAGCAAGTTCTGAGAGGGCTCAATGCTCTTGTGAAGCATCGCTGCTATTTTTGCTCTTGTTATAATGTTTTGATTAACAATTGATGCTGTGGTGTGGCTTAAATGTTATTTTATATTAAAAACATACAAAATGTGGTTCCTGGGAAAATTAGTTTTATTAGTCAAAACAAAGGCTTCTGAGAAGCTGGGTATGTTAGGTCTGTCCACAAGGTGGAGACAGGGGGATGGTGATGAAGATGACGATGACCGCTTTGCTCTATCATAAAGGATCATTGTCAAAGTACAACCACAGCGAAAATACTTTCCAAGAATCTGGCAGCGAGTTGGGTCCCTGGGAGAGGAGCAATGGTTCCCCATAGACCCATGGGCCTGTCAGGGGCTAGAATAGAGAGTGAGCTCAGGCTTCAGGAGTCAGACCAGGTTCCAGACCCAAGGACACCATTTACTGACCACACAACCTGGAGCATACCATGGAATCTCTAAGCTTCCATTCCTCCATCTGTGAAGTGGGCATTATACTAAACCCACGGACTTTTGAGAGTGTTGAGCATGGTTGTATTACGGGTATATCCATAGACTCATTGTGAGGACCACCTGGCTCAATCAATGGAACTTCCTTCTCTTCTAAATTCATATATATATATATATATATATATATATATATATATATATATATATATATATATTTCTTTTCTCTTGTTCTTTTCTTTTTTTCTTTTTTCTTTTTCTTTTCTTTTCTTTTTTTTTTTTTTTGTACCAAGGATTTTGACAGGTGGGTGCCATGGCACCTGGTTCCTCCTTTAGATATATATATTTTTTTAATTTTGTTAGTTGTCAATGGACTTTATTTTGTTTATTTACATGTGGTGCTGAGAATCGAACCCAGTGCCTCACAATACTATGCAAGTGCTCTACCACTGAGCTACAGACAGCCCCAGCCCTCCTTTTGATATTTTGAAATTGGAAATTATGTCAGAAATTCAGTGATGAAATGGAGGAAAATGAGTCTTTATTTCTTTCCTTTTCACACTCAGGAACTTAGCACTGGATTGATCATAAGCCTTGACACACTCCCATTATTAGGTCACACATAACTTTCTTTTGCTAACTTGTTTTTAATAATAACCAGTAATACCAGTGAGGGGCTCACTGCCTCTCACCAAAGCCAGAACCTTGGCAATAGTCATTACTACAGTGGGTCATGCAGTTCCTATACCTTCTTCTCACCTGCTGCCAAACTCACCCCCTTGCCTCTTTCCATCCAAAGTAACCTTCATTTTTTTCTCCTTAATTCTTCCAGAGTCAAGAACACCTGGAGTAGAATTCATGCCCATACTGAGCTAAGTTTTGTCTCCATCCTAGATTAGTTCATTATTTAGCCTGGTTTTTCCTTCTTAAACATGGGGTAAGGGTAGCAAGTATGTTATAGGCAACGGAGTCCTGAATGGCCCTGCAACCTGAGATTTTAATCATGGCTCTTCCTCTTACAGGTAGCAGAATGATCTGCTATGGTTTGATTATGTTCCTGGAAAACATGCATTGCAAACTTAATCCCCCAAGTTGTATGTTACTGGTATACCAAGGTGGGCCCTTTAGGAGGTAATTAGAATTAGATGAGACCCCCATGATAGCATTAGTGGCTTTATAAGAGGAAGAGATACTGGAGCTGGCAGCTTACTGTGTCTCACCATGTATTGCCCTCTGCCATGTTATGATGCAGGAATAAGTCTTCATGAGATAATGAGAAGATGCCATGCTGTTGGACTTCCCAGCCTCCAGAACCATGAGTTAAACCAACCTCTACTATGTATAAATCACCCAGTGTCAGGTATTTTGTTATAGTAACAGAGAACAACTAAGGAAGACTTCCTTTTCTTCTTAATCTGGTTGTGTGTTCATTCTATGCCATCCTCAGAAAAACAACATGTGGGAGGTGCTGAGAGGAAAGATCCAGCACGTGGTAACTAGGTCTCTGTTTAGTTCTCAGAAACTCAATGGAAGCTATTCCAAGGAACATTGTCCTTGGCTGAAGTAAGCTCTGTATGTCCAGATTGTACTTCAGGATCCATAGTTTCAGCTAAGTGGACTGAGAGCATCCCAAGTTGGCAGGGAAAGACTGATGGGCTCTCCTTGTTTAAAGAAATGCGGAATCCCTCAGCAGAGATCACAGAAAATTACTACCACAACAGGACAGCTCCCTTATCCCCTCTGCTTGTGCATTTCTCCACTCTTCCTCCCTCATCCTGTCTTTCCTGGGGTTGAGGAGTGATTACATACTATCTCTTCATGGACAGGAAACTTTTAATTGTGCACATGGTGGCATTTAAAAAAACATCCTAGATTAAGTTCCTCTGCTACTCTATACCACTATTCCCTTTTCTGACCCTGCTCGTACATTCTCATAAAGCAGGCGATTCAAACTCATTATAAAATTAGCTAAGTCAAGTGTGCCCACATATGCATTTCATAGTTGTTCGTAAATTTGGGATTATCAAAGCCACCACTCTGTTTTCTCAGGATATAAAAAAAAATTTATTTGAAGACTATTAAATTGTTCTTTACCTTTCTCTTTCCTAAAATAAATCATCTCAGTTTTTTTTTGTTTGTTTGTTTGTTTGTTTGTTTGGTTTGCTTTGCTTTGCTTTGTTTTGTTTTACTCTCTGCAGCAAGAATAGGAACCATTCTACCTCCATTCCACCCCTGGACTTCAGATTATAGGGTGCAATAAACCCTGTCAAAGAAATCGATCCTACAGAAGTATAAGAAAAATGGATTTCAAAACTTCTGCCAGATGTCATTAGGAATAGATGGCACTTTTGTTCAGCAAGATATTGTTGATATTGAATAGTAAGTTCAGGACCTGATTTGGAAAGACATTGAGAGTTAAAGTGGTTAACATTTATGTAATGAGGTAGGGAAATAGCGGTAGCAGACTTTGGAATGGGGAAGAAGATGTCTCTTGGGGAGAGAAAGAGAGAGACAATCAGATACATAGTTGAACTCAAGTAAAGCATCCTCAGAAATAAAGAACGAGTATGACACGGCTGCCAGCCAGGGCCTGAGGAAAGAGATGACCAATGTGAGCCACTCCTGGTATAAGACATGGAAGGACACCAGATAGTGGTGACTAATCTTGAACTTCATTTTAAGTTGTCTCCTGCTCTGATTTGTGCTAAAATGTTCATCCATCCCCTCAAATTCTTATACAAGTGACTGTTCCCAATAGCCCATGGTAGTAGTGCTTTGGGGACCAAAAGGACAAGGAACATGGCCACACTAGGAGAGCAGGATGGAAAGAAAACCGAAGGCCTGGGAGGACTTGGCTGTTGGGGAAGCAGCCGCAATCGCTGCCTGCCACAGAGGAGAAACTGTGCCTTCCCTCATCAACAATCATCTTCTGATTATTGAAATGGGCCTGGGATGATACTAAATATATAGGAGAAACAAGACAGGGTCCTGCCCTGTGAAGCTCACAGCTTAGTAGAGAAGTAAAAAAAAGAGCCAATGTAGCTCTGAGGGTTAAATATGATAAAACAATTTATGAATATATAAGGTACATTAATAGTAGGAAGAAATGGAGAGAAAATTCCACAAGAGGTAATCATTCAATTAAAAATGATCTGCATCAATCTCCAGGATATACAAAGAACTCAAAAAACTTAACACACACACACACACTAAAAAAAAAAAAAAACTAAAACAAACCCCAACTAACCCAATAAAGAAATGGACAAAGGAACTGAACAGGCACTTCACAGAAGAAGAAATTTGTATGGTCAATATAAATATATGAAAAAGGGTTCAAGAGCTCCACCAATTAGAAGAGTGCAAATCAAAACCACACTGAGACTCCATCTCACCCCAGTCAGAATGGCAATTATCGGATACATAGTTGAACTCAAGTAAAGCATCCTCAGAAATAAAGAACCGAGTATGACACGGCTGCCAGTGACCATAAATGTTGGTGAGAACGTGAGGGGAAAGGTTCACTCATACATTCCTGGTGGAACTGAAAATTGGTGCAACCACTCTGGAAAGTAGCATAGAGATTCCTGATAACACTTGGAATGAAACCACCATTTGACCCAGTTATCCCTTCTCGGTTTATACCCAAAGGACTTAAAATCAGCATATGACAGTGATGCAGTCATTTCCATGCTTATAGCAGCTCAATCACAATAGCCAAGGAATGGAAACAACCTAGGTGCCCTAAAACAGATGAATGGATAAAGAAAATTTGGCATATATATATATATATATATATATATATATATATATATATATATGAATATTAGCCATTTGCCAGTAAATGGATGGAACTGGAGAATATCATGCTAAGTGACATAAAAAACCAAAGGCAGGATGTTCTCTCTAAAATGTGAATGCTAACCCACAATAAGGGAGGGAAAAATTAGAAATCCATTGGACTAGACAAAGGGGAATAAAGGGAAGGGGGGGACAGGAATAGAAAAGATAGTAGAATGAATCAGATGTATCCTTCCTATCCTTATATATGAATACACAACCAATGTAATTCTACATATACAGCCACAATAATGGGATTCTAATTGGAACAAGTTATACATGTTCTATGTATGTATAATATGTTAAAATACACTCACTGTCATGCATATCTAGAAAGAACAAATTTTTTAAAAAGCTCTATAATAGGAAAAGCAGGTGATATAATTTGCTAATTTCTGGCTTAAACATACACAAACAGAAGTTTACTGTATGTATGTTTGTGTGTGTGTGTATACACACACATACACACACACACACATATAAAGAGACAGAGAGAGTGCGAGAGTGAGCGTCTGCAAAAGAGACCCTCTCCTTTGCAGTAGAAATGAACTGGATGTGGGGATGGGAACTGCAGTTGGGTTATCCATTCTGCAACTTTTGCCATGACCTGGATCTTGTTGAATGGATAGGAATTGGCCCTTACATATCATTAGGAAGTCTGGGTCTAGACTAAATCTCTAGACATGATTCCCTGAAGAACATCCCCATCTGGAAGGACAGCCTCCACATTCCTGAAGAATAAAGCTGCTGACAAGAACCCAGCATTGTAACTATGACCTAAGGATCAGAAAACCACTGTTGCTACAGCAGTGCACCTCAGTATTCATGAAACCAGAGCCTAGACACAGGGTTGCAGAAAAACACAATGTGCCCTGTGCTTCTCAGGAGTAACAGACAAGCAACTGGAATAAGCCCTCTACGCTTCCACTCAAGTCTAAGGACCTAATCAAAAGAACCCAATTCACAACCTGAAACTCAGCTCTAAGGAAGTCTGGGAAATAGAAGTTTGGGTTTACCAGCTCAGCTCATGTGGCACCAGAATACACAAGAAGAGGATTGGGGTGGATGTCCAGTGACAGTCACTGTATCTGTTATAGTTTCCTTCATGAGCCAGCTTTGAATAGTCACTTTTAGGGTTATTTACAACAAATAACATGCATCAACAAAAATATCCTAAGGAATCAGCATTATTTAATATATAATTATATCATTTTTATCCTCATTAACATTCTTTGCCTTTGATAGGTAAGAGAGAAATGGAAATGTTTTGACTGGATTTCTTTGTTTATCATATATGTACAAAAGTAAAATAAAAAGGAACGAAGGCCCAACAATTCCACTATCAGGTACTTACCCAAAGGAATTAAAAACATATATACACACAAAGATTTGCTTACAAATGTTCAAACCAGGGTTATTTATGCTAACCCAAGTGGAAACAGACCAAATGTCCATTAACCGACAGGTAGATAAACAAAGGGTATATATACATGATAGAATATTATTAGGAGTAAAAAGGAACACATTATTGATACCTGCTACAGCATAGATGAACCTCAAAAATGTATTAATTGGAAGAAACCAGACACGAAAGGCCACTCATTGCAGAATTCTATCTGTATGAAATGTACAAAAATGGCAAACCCATACAGACAGGAAATAGCCTAGCAGTTGCCCAGGTGAGAGGTGGTAGGAATTCACAACTGATCCAAAAGGGTGATGAAAGCATTTGAAAACTGAATTATTCTGATGGTTGTGCAACTCAAAAAATGTACTGGTATATTAAAATGAGTGAATTTTATAATATGAAAATTATATTTAAACAAATTTTTCAAAGAAATAGAAGCAATTGAAATGATGGTTTGGGGGATGGATCATGCACATTCACCAGTGTCACAGAGGCCAGCATATCATAGAATTGGGAGATTGTGATTCCCCTAAAATATTTATGAGGGACTTATATTTCTTACCAAACATAGATCCTCTTCCAAACCTGTGATATACATTAAGGCAAATTTTTAAGAAAACTTCACCTCCTTTTACTGACACTGGCCCATCTGGTTGGGCCCACCCACACCACTGCATGTGCTTGGGTGTGCACAGGGGCACCTGTATGGGCTCGTTTGTGGACAAATTGTCTTCTTTGCATCATCAAGTTCTTACCCAAATGTGTGAGCTGCAGTCAAAATAGCACTGAACTTGTTGAATAATACTAAGAACACTTTAATAGTAATCTGAGATTATTAAGCTAAAATCTTAGCACCATGGATACAGAAGCAAAGAGAGTATTGATCTACATCAGCATGTTTTCATTTGGGATTGTTTTCCAGAAATGTTTTCTGGAACATTGGTACCTGGAAATGCTCCTTGAAGGTGGAGTTTCCTTGTCAAGTAAGCTTTGGAAACGCTTATAGAGATTCAAAACATGTATTCAGGTTCTGGGAAGTCTTGCAATGTACAAACAAGTAAGCAGGTTGCAGAACTTTTCAAACCGATTTATGTAATAATTATAACGCTAATGATAATAATGGATAATGCTTATTTAGCACAATCACTTTGCTTAGCATCGTGTGTACACTTAATACCTCCTTTAGTCCTCATAGCAATGATATGTGGTAAATACAATTATCCCCATTTTGAAGATGGAGACACTGAGGTTTGTAAGGGGCACAGCTGTTGCGTGGACCAAGGCAGTCTGTCCCAAGGGCCTAGGCATGACTTACCACTAACTACACCACACACATCATTAGATTCTCATTAAAAAAGCTTATCCCAGAAATACACTTTAGGAAGTAGTAAGTTTAAGGAACTCCTATTACAAATGTGTCAATAAAGATAAATGGCTAACAAATCTGGAGGAAGCTGTTGTCCGTGTTTCTTTATAGAGACTGTTAGGAGAGGAAGTAATCTGTGATGCAGTTTCAGTGAACCAGCCTACAGTGAATGTTCTCATGAACGTGGATAAGAGGATCAGTCTGGGAATGGATGCAATTTTTTAATCACAAAAAGAACTTTGGGCCTTTGAGTTCTCAAGATTGTAAAATAATAATAATGTTTTCTTTTTAAAATCAATGTTAAAAAATGTTCAAAAAAATTTCTTGGGAACCTGAACTAATGGATCACAAATTATTTCAAACCACAATTTAGATGTATCTCTACTTAAAAATAGGACATGTGAGTTGGGCAGGGTGGCACATGCCTATAAACCCAGCAGCTTGGGAGGCTGAGGCAGGAGAATCTTGAGTTCAAAGCCAGGCTGAGCAACTTAGTGAGTTCCTAAGCAACTCAGCGAGACCCTGTCTCTAAATAAAATACCAAAAAGGGGGGGGGGGTGTTCTGGGGATGTGGCTCAGTGGGTAAGCACCCCTGAGTTCAATCCCCAGTACCAAATAAATAAATAAATAATAAAAATCAAAATAGGGCATATAAGATTAAGTACATGAGAGTACATGATGAGATGATGATGATGGTAAAGTTCTCTGAAATTTAATATGGGGAAAAATAGAAGAGAGGAAATCTAAATCTATGCAATTTCTTTGAATTTGCATTTCTTTGAATCTACACATGATCTTTGCAGCTCCTGGGCCTCTCGTCCACTACCCAATTCATTTGGAGAAGTTTAATGAAGCAAGTGCCCTGGAAAACACACCCAGGATTTGCATGCATTCATTGACTTGGTCTGTGTTCCGATTCATTTTTCTCTTGGCTTCTACATCCATTAGAGAGGGAGAGGAAGGGGCCTGACAAGGTCCATCTCCCTATTCTAGAACTTGCTGCCAACATCGCCTGGACTGCCATGACCACCAGGTACTCAGGACTTTCTCAATTGATAAAAGTCCCAGAAAACTCAGATGGATGGCACAAAAGTATTCCTCACTACAGCAATTTCTACAAGAATCCCTATTGACCTCAGCATCATGAAAGGTCAGTGATTAAAGAATGATAGTATATTTAAATCCATGGGATATTATATAACCATTAAAAATAAAGCTTTGAGCATTATTTAACATCATAGTAAAATGTGTATAGCAAAGTTTCACATAATAAAAGATATAAAACTATGTTTAAAGTATGTCTTAATTCTGCAGAACAAATATTAGTATATCTACTATATATACAAAAGAGAATTTTATCAAAATGCTAAGGGTGATTTGGAATAATAGGATTATCATGACATATTTCTTTTATCTTTTTTTTCACATTAACAGTTGCCTGTGATTTCCTCTGTTTTTTTTTTTTAAATAACAAAATTGTTCTATTTTATAACGACCATTACAGTTTAATTTTTAAAAAAAGATGGCAATACTGGATGTCAGAAAGATAAAATCAGCATAATTTCTAAAATGGTACACTAAAGGTATCTGTTTATATGTCCTTGTTCCTGAGGCCTGTGGAGAAGGCAGTTCCATGTTTAGTATCTAGTTTCACTGACTTACTATCTAGATAACCTTGGGAAAAGTTTAATTTCTATTGTCTCAGTTTCTTAGATATGTATATTGGGATTTATAAGTGATCTTCTTGGTAGAGTCGACATGAGGATCAAAAGCAGCTTGGAGTGTTGTGCAACACTTGCAATAATGTCACACATAGGGAGTCTTGGCAAATGTCACACACTGCGCTACTTCTCTGCCACAGTTCTACAAAGGCTTCACCACTGGGACAGGACACAGCAGTCTATGAGAATCTGACAGATGTGCATAACATCCAGACAAAATGCAGAATTTTTTATTTTCAAGCCAGAAGGATTCTTGCAGTTTGAAACTTCTGTGCAATGTGGTCCACTCCTTTCTACAGAGGACAGCAAAGCAATTGGCATCATCCAGTAGGGTACCCGAAGAGATCACTTGCCTAGAGCTAGTAGAGGTGTTCTTTTTATGCCAAAGAGAAAGTATAGATACTGTTTGACCCATAATAAATGCATTTATAAAGATTTATTGTGGACCAAATTTGGGGGGCAATTTGCATGCAGTGAGCTAATTTAGGATGGAAAGAAATATTGCAAGATGTCTATTGTACCATAGTTTCTTATAGTGCAAATTTGGAGTCTAAGTATACATCAACATGTATATAAGTGAGGACAGAGCTTCTCCCCGGTGGGCCTGATCCATTGGTGGGTGAGGATGTGATGTGGGTGTGCTGAGACTGGTCATTTCACCTCTCAGGATAGCTAGGGCCAGTCTAGGTAGGCAAGAGCATATCCTTGTTTTCTTCCACTGTGTCAAAGGTATATAGTTTTCATATGTGCATGTGTGCATGTGTGGTATTATGGAAAGATGCAAGCCCAAGTTAGAATTTCTGGGTGAAAACAATAGAAATCAGTGCTAGACCATTATTCAAGGCTCTCAGATAGTTACAGATCACCAGGGGTCTGATACAACAGGGCTGAGGTGGTTCTGAGGGCCAGGGAGGCATGAAGCACAGTCAATGGACTAGTCTGAGTCAGCAGAATAGTCTAATCAGATTATGCCTATCGGAATGAGAATACTTCCATTGTTTTCCAGTATTTTTCTTTGGGTCATTCATTCAGGATTCAAAGTCATAGCAGAGGGTATCTTATTTGCTGAATATTTCCTAAATCATTCTGAGTCCAGACAAAGACATTACAGGAAAAGAAAACTATGGCTGATATTTCTCATAAACACAAATGCAAAAATCTTCTATAAAATGTTAACAAACTAAATCCAACAATTACACACACACACAAATATGACCAATGGAATTTTTCCAATATATATAAAACCTGATTAATATTTAAATTCAATTAATGTAATTCATCATATCAAGTTAAAGATGGAACATTTGGTACAACTGATGAACCTACAAAGACACACTATTATCTTCCACAAAAGCCACATTATCATTATCAGAAAAATCATATAGCAAAATCCAACATTCATTTATGATAGAAACTTTCAGAAAACTAGGGCATAAGGGAAGCTTCTTCATCAAAATAAAGAATATGTACAAAAGGTCTACAGTTAAATCACACTTAATGGTTAAAAAGTAAAGCTTTCCTGCTAAGAACAAGGGAAGACATTCCCTCTTGCCACTGTTCTTCAATATTGTTCTGGAAGTCCTACCTAATGCAATAAGTAAGAAAAGGAATTTTTTTAAAAAATATACAGATTGATAAAGAAGAGATAATGTTGTGTTTCTTGCAGAAACATATGATCATCTGTATAAATCATGTCAAATCCAAAAGAATTGACAAAAATATGCCTGGAACTAATAAAAGATTATAGCAAATTGTATCTTTGCAGGATACAAGGTTAATATATAAGCACCAATTGTTTCCCTGTATACCAACAATGAAAAAGTGTAATTTTAAACTAAAAACACATTAGCCCCCCCCAAAAAAATAATTTATTCTTGTTGAAATCCAAAAATGAAATATTTAGGCATAAATCTAACAAAATATATCTAACATCTTTATGAGGAAAACTGTGAATCTCTGATGAGAGAAATCAGAGCAGAATTAAATAAAATATATTCCATGTTAATAAATAGAAAGATGCAATGTTGTCAAGAAGTCAGTTCTTCCCAACTTAGTCTATAGATTCCATGTAATTTCAATAAAAATTCCAGCAATTTAGTTTGTAGAATCAACTAACTAATTCTAAAGTTTGTACCAAGGAAGCAGAGGAATAAGGATAGCCAATACAATGTTGTAAGACAAGATCAAAATTAGACGACTGACACTACCTGCCTTCAATTTACTAGAAAGCTGTAATAATCGTAACAATGTAGTATTGGTGAAAGAATAAACAAACAAGTCAATGAAACAGAACAGAGGTCTAGAAATAGATCAACAAGAATATAGTCAACTGATCTTTGACAAAGTAGCAAAGGCATTACAATGGACCAAAGATAGTCTTTTCAACAAGTGGTGTTAGAACAACTGAGCATCTATATGCAAAAAATAAAATTTTATATATATATATATATATATATATATATATATATAATTTATGTATGTGTCTAAAACCATGTAGAATGTCATAATCAACAACTAGCAGCACTTATCTCTTAGGAGCAGAATTCAGTAATGGGAGGTGAGAAGGCTGTTGGGTGATGAATTATCATTTTCTCTTTTAAACACTGTGTGTGTGTGTGTGTGTGTGTGTTTTGTCCTGAAAATTCTATTTACAGGTGTGCATGTGGTGTGTGTGTGTGTGTGTGTGTGTGTGTGTGTCCCCTAGTTGCTAGGGAATTTAACCCTGGACTTTTCACATTTCCTCATTATTTGAATTTCTTCCTTTCTTTTCTTTTTTAAAGCATCCATTGTTTTTAGTATTCAATTTTTCATTTCCAAATATTCAAAAGGACAAAAAACAAACTGATGAATTGACAAAGGAGTCTTTCCACACATGGCTCTTGGGGGGGACCTCTGATTTTGTTGTTTATTTATTTATTTATTTATTTATTTATTTATTTATTTATTTTTGTTTTTCTTACTGTCAAGAAGAAATATAGCATCTCAGGCTGTGAATGTTCACCATGTGATCCATGTGAATTGCTTGCTCCAGTGCCTTGCATTTTTTTTTAATTCTTTCAGCTAGTTTTATCTCCTCCTTGCCCCCTCCTACTCATCCCCCAGGCACCATCTTTTCTTCCCCCTAATTGATCCACCTAGTTGAAGAGAAATCTAGGCAGGCTTCTAAACTGCTACTACACTGAGACCACCCTCTTCCCAACACCCTCTCTGCCCTCCACTTGCCACACCCACCCATCCCACCAGCCTGGTACAAGATGGTGGCATGTTATGCAAATAATGCATTCCTGGAAAATTCATATAATTCAAAACTTACATAATTCAAACCTACTTTTCCCATGGGACTGAATATAAAGTGTGTGCAGGAGGGGAATGCAATCTTGGAGTACATAAATCTACAAATGAAACATACCTTGGCTTTTTATTGCTTTTTATTTTCCCTGCATTTTCTCTAATAATTTGAAATGCTCTCTTAAATGAAGAGTCCAGAGCATGATGGTGGCTGTTTGGCCTTCTCACGAGAGATTAAGCACATCTAAGTTCTATTTCAAAGCCCCCGGTTTTCCAGAGTGTTTGGCTGCTCCATCACTAATGAACTCTTGGGTGACCTTGTTACAGCATTATAGGTAGGATAGAGAGAAGATTTTAAATTAGAACAGCAACAAATGTTAAAATGACAGGAGAAGCTGTTGGATCTCACAGGTGTCCCCATGCATGTAAACAGTTGTGGTTCACCAGATATTTACAAAGAATGAAGGCAGCTAAGGTGGCCCTGCCACATGACCACAGAGCAAACACAGCTCCAGGCCACTCAGCCCACCTGCTCTGATAATGTGTGATTCTTGATGAAGGTTTTCGAGTCAGGGGAGATTCACATAAACTGTCAATATTTAGATATTGGTGGTTTCGTTTTATATAACTCCAATAAAGTATGATATGTGCAGAAAATATTCCATTTCTTACCTTAGCATTCAGGACTCCCATCTCCTCCCTACATCTCCACTTGATTTCCTTTCCATGCCCCTCCCAACCGTGCTGACACCTGTTTTAACCCCCTCTAGTGGGTTTTTATCAGGGGTAAATAGTTTAGTTTAGAAAATGAAGCCACTAGAAATAAGCAGAAAATAAAATAAAACCAGCTAAAACAAACACAAAATTTTTAAAAAATCATTTATAATTGCATCACAAAGAGGTAATTGTTATTAATATTTGAGTATTTCTTGGCATATTTGTGCTACTGCAGATGTGCAAAGAAACGGGAGTATATAAAAGTATTCATGTGCAGAATTTTTTTTTAACCAAAGAGCAATGATTCACTAATATTGTTCTGTAACATCTTTCTTCCCTCTTAGGATATTATTCATTATTTTGTATTATTATTGTTAAAAATTTGCATAGGCTTGTATTATATGTTTTATAATCCATTGAAATTACCTTCATGTTTGAATGTTTAGAATATTCTAAAAGTTGATATTGTGAATAATGCTAAAAATAAATATTCTTGTTACTAAATCTTTGCAATCTCCATGATTTAAAAAAAAAATCCTGTAAGTAGAATTTCCAGGACAAAGGAAATGAAAAATTTCAAGGCTTTAAATGTGCAATGCCAAATTGCTGTAGGAAGTTGGAAACAATTTGCACTCCCAACGTCCCCATAATACTTGCAAGTCACTCATGCTTCAAGCTTTCTAATTCATCTGTCTTCCAAATTCAGATTGTGATATAAGAAAATCCCCCAAAGACAACCATATTAATTTGTTTTATTTTAAAAATAATTCCTCTATTAGTGGCAAGACCTGAGTGGACTTTGGTTGTTATTCTTAGACTATAAGCTCAGAGAATGCACAAGGGTATGTAGATGTAAATCCCTCTTGGTATAGGACCACAGAGAAACAGCCTGTAAATGTCAAAAAGCATTTATTAAGTGAGCTGATAAATATATTTTACTTGCAGACTTGATATGAGTTATTAATCTTTCCTTGGTCTTCAATTGATGGACTTGTTCATAGCAATGGTAGCATGGTTGTGTGTGTGTGTGTGTGTGTGTGTGTGTGTGTGTGTGTGTGTATTTTGCCTTGATTGCTTAATTTTTAACTGACATATGATTTTTAACTGATGTAGGCTTGCAGTCTTTTGATGGGTGCATTTTGTAAAATATTTAAAATCAATGAAATTAATCTATGGTACTTCAAGGGGCTGGATATATCAGTACTCTTGTAAAGACTGAGTCTATTCTGGTAAAATGTTTAAAATGGCACTCAATTATTTCTCTTATCATCCAGTATAAGTGGCAAGGTCACTGGTAAGCACACGCACAATGGAACTCAAGTTTGTTTGTGAGATCACTGTCACTTCCTGGAAGCCTCTTTCTGTTTGAAGTTGTTACCATTTTGCAATGAGTCTCAAAGTTCTTTATCTTCCAGGCACATAATTCATGTATATTTTTCTTTGTAACAAACTTTCAAGCAGGGCACTAGAACTGATAGAAGGACAGCAGTTCGCTACCTCTCCTGGGATATCTGGCAATCTATTAAAGGGTATCCAACCCATTAAGGAATAGATCCATCCATCCATCTAAATCAACCACTTAGAAAATGGCCAGTTAGTTAACAAACATCTTACACCAAGAGTCTAGGAAAAAGCCATGTGACAAATACAACAATTACTGTAAAACCACATTAGCAGGTATTGTGCTCCTCCTTTGAACACTCCCAATTCTTCCGTGGACTGCCAGAGGCAAACCCCCAAGGGATGCCATCCTTTCTCAAGGTGGCCGCTGCTGCAGGCTCTTATTAGGAGATTATTGCTTTTTTCTGGGGGAAAAGGGAGGAACAGAATAACTTCAGAGCTGTAAGAGAACTCTAAAAAGGAAAGAATATAAATGAACAACCCTTTCTATCAAGCTCATTCAAATGTAAGAGGTCACTACCTAGAAAGTATGACCCTCTCCTTGCCCACATCATGATTAATGAAATCCTTCCCATCAATTGCTGCTTCTAGTCAGCTTGCCTTTGAGTTATTATAAATATTGTATTCCTTTCCTTGGACTTTTTGTAGCTCATGCCTAGCCGCTGCAAAGGGTGACAATGAACAAGAAATCTGATTTTTTGCAAAGATAGCTCTAATGTGAATGGGGTTTTACCATAAAAATCCCAACACCAACCACAGCAGTGCCATGAACTTATATCTGACATGCATGTAAGCATGTCAACATACCCATATATGGCCTGAAGTCCTGTAGGTCTGACCCTCTCTGTATTTTGAATTCCTAAACCAATTTGAGAGAATAAAGATGATAGAAAATCCATTTAAAAAAAATCCTTCTTCCTCTGAAAGCCAACTAAGCAAGTATTAGAGTTCCCCTGCGCGCACACCATTCCCCTAGGCCAGCTGAACAGAACTAACAGATGCCCATCTTGGATAAAGTGTATTAGTTCCCTGTATCTTTTCTTTTCTTCAATTCTGCTTTTGTTTTCTGGAGTGATTGGGCATCTTTGGAACCTGTTCTTTTTACTCATGGGGTCAAAAGCTTGATTTTGAAAGCACCTGCCCCAGGTTAAAGGACCTGACACAGTGTTGAGGGAGCTTGTAGTGAGGTGGTAGGGCAAGAAGGTACAGCTGACCTTCCATGTTGGCAAATGGCACCAAGGCCACCTTGCCTATGAATCTTGAGCTGGCCTCCTGGATGAAGTTTCTCCAAGAAACAATATAGCATAGGACAATTCACTGACAAAATGATTCTCCACGTAGAAGACTCATACCACTCATTTCTTTAACAAAAATCAAATCTACCATATTCAAGGATTTTGAAGAAGACTCAATGTTCTAATGGGAACCGGAAGGCACATTACACTTGGGTCACCTCCTATAACTGGAACCAAATGCCAGGGGCCTACAGGCATGTGTGACATGGACGCACCTCCTGTCTTTGAACTGATTCTGCTTCAGGGCCTGCCCAAGGTAGAGCCAGCTATCTTCTGTGAAATACATCACCAGTGGAGTGCTTTGTTCTGATAATGTATTACTCTAATATATCTGTGGCTTTAATGATATATTAATGTAATACATTATTAGAGCAAGGACAACTGGTGATATATTATGGAAAAAATTGTGCCATTCAGAAAATGAAGGATTCAAGAAAAGATTCATTAGAATTACAGGATAATAGCCAACATATGAGACTCTGGAAACTATAATTTGGGTCTGTTTTTCTTTTTCTTTTAATTTTTTTTTTAGTTGTCATTGGACCCAATGCCTTTATTTTATTTATTTTTACGTGGTGCTGAGGACCGAACCCAGCACCTTGCACTTGCTAGACGCTCACTCCACAGCTGAGCCACAACCCCAGCCCCTGGGGTTTTCCACAGTTAAATAAACACCTCCCTTGCTCTACCTCCCTGCCTGTCCCCATTCAAGCACTAAATTCCATAAAACATTGGTTGCTACATATTTTATAAACTCTTTATACATACTAACAATATCTCCATGAACCTTGGGTCACTGCAGCCTCATTGTATCCAGTTACATTGTTTTCACTAGAAAGTCCTCCTTATTTACCCCGAACCATAGGAAACCAAGTAACATTGACCTCTGGACAGTCAGAACAGCATATCATCTCTCATTACAATAATCTGAACTCCAGTCATTGCTCAACATTAATTATTGCCAAGGCTATAGCATTTTCTTGCTACTTGACAGTTGATCTTCATCCTATCATTAACCTTAGGTCAATTTAATCCCAACCTCCATTTTCAGCACTCTACAAACAATTTATTTTTGCATTTTTTTTCCAACCACACAAAGACAAACAATGTCAGACTGCCCCACATCGTTTTATGCATTATGATGATTAAACATGTTTAAAGACATTCAGACATCAAAGTTTAGAAAGCACCAATGAGAGGTCTGAAAATGAGATGTCATACTGGTTTATTTGCCTGTAGGAGAATTACATAAGTTCAGGAGTCAAAATATATTTTATTTTAGGATTTTTAAAAAAAAAATTAGCCAAGAAGATTAAGAGTCAGCCTCTACCATGTAAAACCACCCACTATGGTTTAGAAGGCTTTATATTTAGGGTTCTAAACACTATGAACAGAAATGACAGCAAATTCAGACAATTTTATCTGCCTATAAGATTATTTTTTCTTCCTAGAAATCCAAAATATGATCATGTAGGAGAAGGGAAGCTGAAATTCCTGCTGAGAAATTTATTTAGTGTTTTCTATTCTTCTGACCTCATATGAAAGGCCAGAAATAACAGTTTGACACAGCAAGGCCCATGAAAACAATAGTATTTAATGTATTAACTGAACAGTAAATATTCATTGTAAATATAATCATACCTAATTGCAAGTTAAAGAAATGCTTTACAGAACTTTGTTGAATTCTTTTCTGCTAAATAGAAAATTCAGGAAAGCATTATTTTAAAAATTTCCATAAAATATGCATTTTTATGCACAAAAAAATGGTATTTCTACGTCTACATATAATATGTCATATAAGAACAGTGGTTGAAATCAAATAAATAAACAAATGAACACAAAAAGGAAAAGCCCTTACACTTTATGCATTAATGTATCTTTATTTAGATTTTAATTATTTATGTGGTTTACCAAGCAGTTAAGATAAAATATAATGTTCTCTGTTACAATTTTGCATGGTCACAAAGCAATGATATTAAGTATATGTTTAACAACTTTCCAGGCTAAACACTGTCACTTCCTCTGTCTCTTCCTGTATCCACCACAAAGGAAAAACTGAAATACCTCATCCTTGGCAGAAAGAATTAAGACATTTACCTTTTCCAAAACTATTACTTGAGCAAGATTGGAACAATATGGCCTACTGGTTTGGGGAAATTCATTTTTTCCATATATTTCTATTTCTTTTTCCAGTTGTTTCTATATCACTCTCAATGCAGAATGTAGGGTGGAGGGTACTTCACATGTGAACGTGGCATTAGGGCCAGACAGCTGCTACTCTCCCAACCCTGAACACTCAGGACTATCAGAACAATTTCAACTTTGACTCAGTGCCTTAGAACGATTCCCAGGGAAAGCTCTGAGGTCACCTTCTGTACCTTCAGTTATCAGAAGAGTCAAGGAAAGCGGGCCCCCGCTTGGCCTGAGTGTATGCACCAGTGCCAACAGTTTCCTCACTTCCAGGAAAGAACCGAGGTCCAGGGACAAGGTGAAAGTTCCCCTTTGTTGTTGAACTTAGGAATTGACAATAAAAACAGGTGGGCAATAGGAAGTCTCCTTGCCATCTTGGCAGGCCAGCATTCTGCACTGTGACCCTGGAGCCAGATCTTTCTGCAGTTCTGTGGGATCCCTGAGACAAAGGGACACAAGGTCAAGGCTTCTGGGAACCCTTACCAGTCTGGAATAGGGAGATAAGCCGAAAATTTCTCTCAGTCTTGGGGAAAAAGGAGTTTTACATACTAAGACTTCAAACTCCTCTGGCTGGAGGCCAGAGGAGTCACCTTGTCACTCTGTCAATTCCTTGGAAACACAAATTTTAGCAGAAAACCCTAGAAAAATCAGTTAGAATTACAACATGAACAGTAAGTATAAATTGTACTGCACCAATTCACTTTTAATGCTGGTCTTTGCCAGTGTCCTACTTAGAACCTTTGTTTCAAAATCCAAATGCACAAAATAACTGTCTTCTTTACCCCCTTTTCCAAATTCTCCTAAGTCCCTAAAGCCCTAACTTGCTTTTCTGTAGCACACAGTACAGGCATCTTGAGAAGAAAGAAAGGTATGAGATCTGCAGCGGCCTTCAGTAAAATATTTCTTAGCGTGGCTTGTTTAAACATGCCAAGACGCAGCTGGCTTCTCATGGAAGATGTTGTGAAAGTGCATTAAGATCTCAGAAACCTAACAAAAATTCCAAGTTCAGTTAATACAGAATTGTTAAGCTATTTTAAGTAATTTCACAGTCAGGTGTTCATTTCTACCCTGTGAAGAATTTCCACATTGTGTTGCAAAATGTCTAAATTCAACATGTCAAATAAGAACATGGTATTGGTCTGCATATGCATCTGCACACCCTCAAGTAAGGGTTTTCTAGCTCTTGACAAACTTCAGGCAAGGATGGCAGTTCAGCCGATCTCGTCTGAAGGAAAGCAGTCCTGGGATTCACCAGGCCCCTCCACTGCATGGGAAACAACCATCCTGAAGTCAACAGGAAGATACCCATCTTGACAAATGTGACAAGAAGGTGCAATGACAAATTCCCTCCAACATCAGGGATCACCTTTACAAAAGTTAGCAAAAGAACACCCAGAATCAGGTTACAATATTTCCTGTGGCACTCACCTGAAGAATGACATGTGATTTTCAGTAAAATCGATGGAACTTGGGAGCATTGTGCTAAGTGAATACACTTAAAAAGTCAAAGGTTCTATGTTTTCTTTCATGTAGGGGAGCTAGAGAAAATAAAGAAAAAAGCTTGAGACTCATGAATATCAATAAGAGACCAGTAAAGTAGAGGAAAGGGACCAGGTGGAGGGTGAAGGGGAGGAAAGATGGGGAAAACTGGAGAGTGATATTAACCAAATTATATTATTATATCATGTGCATGTATAAATATGGAATAAAAACTCCCACTAATATAAATAATTATAACATACCAATATATACATGAAAAAAGTTCAAAGTTTCATTTTTCCCTTATCTATTCAACTTTGTTTATTAAATAAATATATACTGACTTTTTAATGTTAAAAAAAAGACATGTGAGCTCACTCTTGGGGACTCTCCAATTTAAAATTCTATAGGAGCAGCTCTGTGTAAATAGAATGCCACAAAATTGGCGGGAGCAGGAGTGGGGAAAGGAGAACAGTTCTATGTCTACAGTATTACAGACATATCATAACCACAGCCTTCTCTGTGTGACCAAGAATCAGTGTTGAGGGAAAGAGACAAGCCTCTTGTGCATGGAGCAAGGTGATGAGCCCTGCCTGCAGATGACGTTGAATTGAGCCAACAAATTCTGAGCCGATAAAATCATACTCAAGAGTGGACAAAGTGAAACCCCCACCTCTCGTCAGGGCCATTCCCCAAGTTTGCCTTCGGTTATCACATCCCCATTCTCATTATTAACCTGTATTCACAAGCCACCTTGAACACAAAGCTCCATTTCACCAAGTCCGTGTTCAATTGTACAAATTGCATGCACTCCTTTGAATCTACTTTCACAAATGTTTTTCTATTCATTCAAACATAAGCCTGATGGGCCCTACAGAGTTAGGCAAGTTAAACAGGAAAGCATGAAAGAACATGATGTTAAAAAAAAAACACATAAAATGTAAATGAATCTCTCAACAAGCTTCCGTTGAACACCCAGCTATGTAACCAGCTCAAATATGCCTCAAACCAAATTCAAAATGTAGTTATGGACACATAATAGTTCTTCGTATACTTTTTCAAATTGCTTTCTAAAAGGATCCTGACAATTGGCACTCCCACAAGCAATGTAAAAAAGATCTCAGTTTCATTGTATGTATTGAGTTAAATTAAAATCTTAAGTAAAAAAGAATGTGTCATGCATATTGTATATTACATAAGCCCAATGTCCTACAGCTTTAAGACTCTGACATTATGGATGGAAGAGTATCTAGATTATAGGCCACCTGAGGACAGAGCCTTGAGACTTAAAACAATAGGCACAAGTTAAGTGGACAGAGGACATGATGATGTGGGTCATTTTCACATATAAGACAAGGTGCCTACGAGTTCCTATCACTTAACTCCAAAATGTGCAGATGTGAGCAATTCCCCACATGCCCATAATTTTTATACAATAATCATTATCTTTCCTCCAATGTTAAGAGACTCTGGGTCTATCTCTGCCTACTGAAGTGAGCCCATGTGCTTATTTATTTATTTACTTATTTGTTTATTTATTGATTGTGCCTATGTTTTCCTTAGGTGACCACATTTCATGGTCAAACCTGACTGGACACAGAGGTTTAGGTGGTTAACACACTGCTAACCCAAGCTCAGCTTATCAAGTGCTCAATACAAGCACTTTAAACATAAGTCTAAACAACAACAACAAAAGAATAAGTCCATTAGCCTTGGGAAACAGCCTGTAACCCCAGCAACTCGAGAGGCTTGCAGCAGGAGGACTGAAAGTTTGAAGCCAGCCTCAGCAACTTAGCAAGATCCTGTACCAAAATAAAATAAAAAGAACTCAGGATGCAGCTCAGTGGTAGAGTGGCCCTGGGCTCAATCCCCAGAACCACCCCGCCACATAAAAAGTTGACCTAGAGAGATGTGCAGAGGGAAGACAACACCAGACTGTGGGTTGGGATACTGGCTGCCCAGTGACTGCCCAGTTCTTGTGAAATCTTCTACTACTTGCCATTGGGTTCTAGGAGATCTTCCTATGTCCTTATCACAAATGTAATTTTTAAAGTTGAATCAATTTGATAAGAACAAACTGTGTCCAAGTATATGTCTTTCTACCATGATTTTAAGGTGCACTTCTACCTCCTTCTCCCTACCACTTTCCAATAAATATGATAAATCAAGATCTATCAATCAACATGCATCTTAAATGTAATTGATTTTTTTTCTGCCCTGAAAAGTTATTTAACTTATGGAATGCTTTGCATATTGTTTTAGTCGGCTTTTGCGTCTCTGTGATGAAAATACCTGACAAGAACAAACTACAGGAGGAAAAGTTTATTTGGGGTTCACCATTTCAGAGGTCTCAGTCCATAAATGTCCAACTCCATTTCTCTGGGCCCAAGGTAAAGCAGCACAGCATGCACAAGGGCCCAGTGCAGGAAACAGCTCACGGTGGAGTCAGGAAGCAGAGAGGTGGGCAGGGGAGGAAGGTGTTGCAGGGATGATGAACCCATCCAGGGTATGCCCCCAGTGTGCCACCTCCTCCAGCCACACCCGCCTGCCTACAGTTACCACCCAGTCAGTTCATTCAAACTACGATGGACTGATTAGGTCGCAGCTTTTAAAATTCGATAATTTCACCTCTGAATATTCGTGCATTAACTTGGAGCTTTTGGGGAACAACTTATATTCAAACCATAACATATGCAATGGCATCTCAGAACCCAAGACCGTAGGACATAAATAAGGAAAACCAAGTAGGTCAGCTATCTGTTGTTTACCACCATACTTCCAGGTAAGACAAGCCCCAGTATGTGCCAATAGGCAGAGCCAACTGGGCTTTCTGTACATCACAAATCTTAAAGTAATTTTGAAGAATGTTATGGGGCAATAAGGTTCATCTGGGCTCAACATTTTAAGTTAGAAAACTGCCTTGTCACCCAAATGTACTGATTGTTTCATCCTGAACAGAGGTATTACCACAACCTTCCCTAGCAAAATAATGAATATTTAAAAATATTTTTTAAGAATTTTGAGAAATTAACCTTTTTGCTTAAATTCTACCAACCACATCCAATTGAAAATAGCAAAATTAGAAATAAAGTTTACTAACTTTATCACCAGAATTGACTGAGAAGCTTGTGGCTTTCTCCATCTGTAGACAAGGGTCCTAACTTGGAAAATTAATGCCACTTCCTTATTATTCCAGAAGCCACCCCTTCTGGTGCCCTTATTCTTTTACCCCCACCTTCTTCTTTCCCAAGGCACTGAGGATTCAAGGAGCATGTGTTAACCTAAGGGACCCAGGAATTGGACGTGCAGAAAACACAGAGAACAGCCAGCAGAAGATCACCTTAAAGAGAAGCACATGTGTCTGGCATCTGCTTGCCATCCCAGCAGTAACAGGCTTTTATGAGTTCTCATTTCTGATGGGAGCAAACATAACCATGAACACACCTGGGGAATTCACCTGGCGAGCATTTTTGTTGTTCCTTCATCTCTGATCATCTGCTTGTCATACTCATTAATTTGTAAACCCCTCTGTAACTGTGTAGTGAGAGAGCATAATTAAAATTCACCCAAAATAACAACAAAAAAATCATCAAAATAAACATTCATAGAGTATTGGAAGAATCATGCAAATGATTTTTCTAATTTCTATTTGGGCTGAAGTCTGATATTTAATCACATAACAAAAAAAAAGACTCTTTAATTTGGTAACAGAAATATGTCTGCTCCCCTACTGGATTGAAATAATGTGTGTGTGTGTGTGTGTGTGTGTGTGTGTGTGTAGATAGATAGATAGATAGATAGATAGATAGATAGATAGATAGATAGATAGATAAATAGATAGACTGACCGATAGATAGATAGATAGCAGCGCTCCTTTGTGTGGTTACCATTTGTCTAAAAGCCTGTATACCTGCAAGAAAAATTGAATCAGTTGCATCAGTGTTAAGAGGATGCTTACATTCTGATTCACAATTGACCAAAAAGCATAATCAGACAAAATATAGATCTCAGGCCAATCATTTAGGATCACCTTTTTCCAAAGAAGAAGAAACTCCTTCTATTCCTAAACTTTCTTATAAAATATTATTACCTGGGATCATATGCAAAAGCACATGATCAAAAGCATTCCAAGTAAGTAGTGAATTGTTTTTGGATACCCAACTTGTGCCTTACTGTGTGCCTTTTACTTCCCTGAGGAGAATTTGGTTAAAGCCATGATTCTTGTTGAAAGCCTGCAGAATTGAGTGTCATGCAAACAGAGATCTCAAGATAATGTGCAAGGTGCTAGTTTAGTGTTATAAATGAAGACTTGAATGGAGGGATAAGCCATGGAAGGCTTCAGAGGTGATGAGTGTTGAGACGTCCAAATCAAATCTAAGAAAGGGAAACATGAGAAATTGCCCTATGTGGATGGTTCCCTGATGAGCTGCAGAAGGAAGGCCCCGCCTTAAAGATTATACCTTCAACATTTTCAAAGCCTCTGTGTTGGACAGAGATCAACTGTCCTAGAGGACGGATTCTGTATGGGGCCCCCTTCAATTCATGTCTTCTACTGTAAGGGGAAGATAGGAAGCATTTTAGGTGTTGGGGACAATGTGTATAAAAACCCAAAGTTAAAGGAAGGCAGACATGTCTAGGGAAGGCTGAAAAGTTGGACATCTGGTCATGAGGTCTCAGGAGGGACAAAAGGTCAGAGGACTATGGACCGGTTAGGATTAAGGAAGACTTTGAAAACTACTCTACTACTGCTTGACTTTATCCTGGACACGCTGATCAGCCAGATGATGTGTCTAAGCAGGGGGATGACATGCAAAGAATCATTTTTATGATAATTGGTATCAAGACTGTGGAGAAAGGAGGCTGGATATAGGAAAACTGGTTAGTGAGGTCAAAGTCGTGCATGAGGGTGGAGAAAATGCATTAAAACTGAGGTAGAGCAGAGGAAGCTGAGGTAGAGGAGCAACAGAGAAATATGTAAGCAATTAGATAAAATGACATAAATCAAAATTGAGAGTAAGAAATGGAGCATATTGGAAGGGTAAAGATAATACTAAGTTTTAGATACCTGGAGTCTAACCAAGTAGCCATTTTTCTTTAAAAAAAAAAAAGTCTTTAAAAAAAAAAACTTTAAAACATCCTCAACCTTTCAGAAAAGCTGCAAGTACACTCCAAAGAGTGTACTTATTCCCAACCCCTATTATGTCTAAATAAGTAGCTGACCTGATGCCCCATCACTCCCTAATTCTTCAGTATTAATTTCCTACAAACAGTAACATTCTCTCACATAATCAGAAGAGAACCACAGAATCAGGAAATTAGCTAGATACATTACTACCATCAAATTCTCCCAAACCTCTGTCAAGTTTGGCCAAATGTCCCATTAATCTTGTCTAGCAAAAGATCCCAGTTCAGAACCACGGGCCAAGTTCACCATCAGGTCTCTCCAGTCTCCTTCCGTCTGCAGCAGTTCCTCAGTCTCTCCTTGACTTTCATGTCCTTGACTTTTGAAAATTACAGGGCAGTTATTTTGTTATACGTCCCTCAATTTGAGTTTCTCTGATGTTTCCTCATTATTGGGTTCAGGTTATGCATTTTTGCCAGGAGAATCAAAGAAGCGATGCTAAGTTCTTTCTCATGCATCTTATCAGGTGGCACACAATTTCAATTTATCCCATTACTGATGGTGTTGGCTTTGATCACTTGATTAAAGTGGTGTCTGCCAGTTTTCTTCAAAGTTATTCTTTTCCCCCATGTAATTAATAAGTAAATTTGCTACTCCTCATCAATCTTTCAATTTATTCATCATTAGTTTATATCAAAATGAGAATGGATTCATGCCTTCTTTATTCAAGTGGTTAGAATCCATTACCAGTATTATTTATTTATGTGCTTAAAGCATCCCAGATTTGGCCAGTGGGAGCAACTTTGGGATGGTTTCTGAGTCTTTCTGACGCACTCTATCATTCTTTGAGTAACTTCCTTGATTTCTGGCACAAATAAGACATTCCAGACCCATCTTGTACTTTTCCTACCATCTCTGAGATCAATCATTTCTCCTAGGAGCCTTGGTTCCTTTCAGTGAAAAATAATATTTAGAAGCTACATTTTGAACATCAGAAGTGCTCGTATTATTGTAGTTTCACTGATCCAGCCTTCTCTGTGGTCTAGGGAATATATTTATGTACATACATACATTCACACACATTTGTATGTTTGCTTCTAAAGGTTTATATATATGTATGTATATCTATGCACGTACATATAGACATATCACTATGTATGTCTATATATACACATGTATATACATACATATACATATATATATATATAAAACCATAGGTACTATATTGATACAATTTCAACCCAGTATCACAGTGTCCATCTTCATTTCCTCCTTTTCCATATCTGCAAGTCCATTCTCCAACAGTGAAAAGCTAACTTTCTTGATCAATACATAACCCATATCTCAGCTCTACAGCAGTTCCCTCCTCAGCACTGGTGGCCTCCTGGCCCCAGTCCTTCTCCAACACTTCCTGCTGGACTGTCCCACTCTCTGCCATACATATGCATGCCTCTCACCCTGCTTGAGCTCTGATGTCCCCTTCTGTCACAGGGGAGACCCTGCCCTTCCCCGGCCCACCTAGGGTTCAGACATCTACCTTGTTCTGCCTCACCTAACACATTTAGGACCAAATTGTTCAGGAAGGGAAAGAGAAGAGGATATAAAAAAAAAGAAAAGGAAAAAAAAGAACCAAGGAGAAGTGAAGAAAAAAAAGAAATAAATCAAGGAACTTGCAACAGCTATATTAAGTAGCACAGTGGTGTTGAGGCTGAGACAGGGCCTGAAGGCTGGGTTCCTATAGGCTCCACTGTTTATTTTTGTGTAAACCTGAGCAGCCTTCTTCATTGTATTAGGTAAAAAAATGGACATGTTTCTGATTATTTGTAGATCCACATGTAGTTTTCATAAATAGTACAGAAAGTTCAATGTATCCTTTACCCAGTTTCTCCCAATGATAAAATCTTGTAACCCAAGATCAATATCACAATCAGGATGTTGACCTTGATACAGTCAAATACAGATCAAAATACAAGTCTCCTTCCTGTTGCCCTTTTATAGACACACTCAGTTCCTGTTGTCCCCATCCAGGTGGTTGTGTGTACCAACGGTTCCTTTGATTCCATGGAACATGATATGGACATACCACAGTTTATTGTCCAGTTGAAGGACATCTGTCTGTGTTTATTACAACTAAAACTGCTATAAATACTTATGAACATGTTTGTGTGTGAGTATAAGTGCTCATTTTTTATGAGATTAATGCCCAGGAGTGCAATTGCTTGATCATATCATAGTTCATGTTAGACTTTCAAAGAAACTGCCAAACTTTTCCAGAGTGGCTATGCCATTTTAGATTCCCACTAGCAATATATGAGAGATTCAGTTTCACTGCATCCTCACCAGCACTGAATATTGCCATTATTTTTTATATTAGACATTCTGGTAGATTTGTAGTGGTATTGAATTATAGTTAAAATTTTTATATCCCTAATGACTAGTGATGTTTAACATCTTTGTTTATTTGTCATCTGTATATTTTCTTCAATAAAATATTTCTTCATAGCATTTACCTAAGTACAATTAGACCATTTCTTTTTTTTTATCACTGAGTTTTGAAAATGCTTTATGTATTCTAGATGCTAATCATTTGTTGGTTATGTAGTTTGCAAATATCTTCTCCAACTATTCAACTAGTCTTTTGATCCCTTTAACAAGTCTTTTACAGAAAAAAGTATTAATTTGATAAAGTCCAGTTTATCCATTTTATTTTACATTTATGTATTATTCTTTGGGCATCAAGTCAAAGAACTCTTTGCCTAGCCCTAAATCCTGTTGACATTTATCCTACATTTATTCCTAAAAGCCTTATACATTTACATTTTATATTTAAGTCTGTGAATCATTTTGAGTTAATTTTTAATCTTTTTTTAAATTTTTTATTTAGTTGTTGATGGACCTCATATGTGGTGTTGAGAATTAAACCCAGTGCTTCACACATGCTAGGCAAGTGTTCTACCACTGAGCCACAACTCTAACCCTTGGGTAAATTTTTATATAAGGCATGAGGTTGAGTTTGAGGTTCAGTATTTGGCCTGTGAATGCCCAATTGTTTCAGTATCATTTGTTGAAAAGCCTATCAGTCCCTCCATTGAATTGCTTCTGTACCTTTGTCAAAATCAGTTTGGGCATATTTTTTGTGGATCAATTTCTGAATCTCCACCATATTCTCCATGTAGAAAGTCTTACAATCAAGTAGACTGATATCTCCCATTTTATTCTTCTTTTTCAAAATTGCTGTAGCTATCCTAGTTACTTTGCCTTTCCATATGCTTTTTTAAATTTAACTACAAAAATATTGCTAAGACTTTGATAGGGGTTGAATTAAAGCCATGTCTCAGTTTGAGAAGAAATTGACATCCTTACTATGTATGAGTCTTGCAGTCCATGAACATAGTAAATTTCTCCTATTTAGTTTTTTTTTAAATTAATGTTGTATAGTTGTCCTCAAAGTTCTGTTCATGTTTATTAGATTTATGCCCAAGGTTTTTTCTTTTTTAGCAATAGTAAAAGATGTTTAATTTAGGTGTCCATATGTTTAATGCTAATATATAAAAATATAATTGATTTTATATGTTTATCTTATATGCTAAAAAATTGCTAAATTCTAAATTTACTAATTTATAAATTAGTTCCTGGAGGGTTTCTTAAACATTACTCAAGATTTTTGATGTAGATTCTGAAAGTGAAGACAGTTTTATTTCTTTCTTTCTAATCTCTTAGTCTTTTCTTTCTTCTTTCTTTCTTTCTTTCTTTCTTTCTTTCTTTTTTTTTTACCTTATTACACTAACTAAAAATTCCAACACATGTTAAATAAGACATTGAAAGGAGATGTTGTTGGCTTATTCTCATCTTAGGAAGAAAGCATTCATTATTTCACAATTAGATATTATGTTACTAAGGTTTCTTTCTTTATAGATGAGTTTTATACAGTTGAGAATATCCCTCTATATTCCTTGAGAGTTTTTATTATGAAAAAGTGTTGCAATTTTTCAGATTTTTTTTCTATAACTGATATGATTTCTTTTCTTTAGCCTGCTAATATGGTGAATTACATTGATTTTCAAAGATTGAACTGTCTCAAACCCTTTCGAATAAATTATATCTAGATTACAGCATATAATCCCATTTATAATTGTGTTGAATGTGTGTGTATATAATTTTGCATACATATGTTTTTATTTTTTAATGTCACCTGCATATATATGAAACCACATCAGACAATATTATAATTCTTTATTTAACTGTTAAGCATCATTTAGAAAACTCAAGGAGAGATAGAAATCCTATTGTAATTACCTATATTTTTGCTTACTGTGCTCTCTCTCCTTTCCAAAGTTCTAAATTTATTTCCTACTTTTATTGTTGACTTTCTGTTAAGGCAAATTGTGTTGGCCATTATTTTAGGTTAGGTTGACTCTGTTTGCTTTCTCATGTCCACAGCCTGTAGTTGTACTTAACAGCAGAAACATGGACAACTATGTCTACTCCATGTTTTCAAAAACGGAAGTCTAATCCTCTTTAAGGTTGGAAGCTGTCCATCTGCTTTTGGTCAGACTATAGTCACACATAGTTTTTTATGTCTCTGTACATGCACATTTGATCATGACTTTTTTATATTGTCAATTTAAATGGGTCAAGTATAGCCCTTGAGCAAAGGCTTAGCTTCTAGGAGAAAGAGAATCCAGAGACAAGAGGTCCCCTCACAGAAACTTTAAGGGAGGAGGATTTCACCCAAGTCAAAAGGAGATTCTCTCAGAGCACAGAACAGGGGAGAGAGAAGTGGAAATGATTAAATGTCATCCGGGAAAGTCCTCCATGAACCCCACATAATCCACCCGGTACATTAGTTCTTGATGCATTTCATGGACTTGTATACTAACAGGTGAAGATAAGCTTGCTGGGAAATGCAGCGAATGCAATTGTTATTACCGGTGTCCTGACTGAACAACGATATCCCCTTGACATTGCCGTCAACGAATCATTTAAAGACTATTTGAGGAAGAAGTATGAGCCCTTGTACTTGTCAAAAACCTTCCATTGATACTTTCTGGTGAAATCAATAAAGTGTCAGCATCAAAAACTTGCAGAATGAGTGTCAGCGTCCTGGAAGAAAATACAGAGACAATAGTGGAGGAGCTCTCCTTACAAAATGCCACATCGCCAATGCTGTGAATAGCACAGAGGACAACTGTGTGTGCGTGGATGACTATGCTGTGAAAAGTGATTCATAAAACTCAGACACTTATTGTGATACAGTTTCTTATTTATATATGCACAAGATTAATGTGTGATAGCATTATGCTTGGATAAGTCCAGAGGAGCTCTTTCAAACAACATAAAACAAGAATTCTAAGTAACAAGATAACATCATACTGTTGTTCGATTTGCACTATGGTTTTCCCTAGCAGGACATAAGATAATGTGTATTTTACAACAATTAACATCTTTAAAAACAAAACAAAACCATTTTAACCACTTTTTTTTGTTTGTACTCTGCATTCTTGGTATTTTTATGACTTAATTCTAGTCAAATACACGTCATAAAAGTTACCCTTTTCGACCATTTTTAGGAGTACAGTTCAGTGGCTTTAATTGCATTTGCATTGTTTTCACATATCTAAGACTTCTTCATCTTCCCACACTGAAACTCTGTACTCATTAAACAATAATTCCTTACTTACTCCTCCTGCAGCCCCTGAAACTACCATTCTACTTTCTGTCTCTATGAATTTGACCACTCTTGGCATGCCACATATGTGAAATCATACAATAGTTGTCATTTTGTGCCTGATTGATTTCACTTAGCATAATGTGTTCAAGGATCTACCATGTTGTAGCATGTGCCAGAATTTCCTTCCTATTTAATTTTGCATAAAATTCCATTGTATGTATTGTTTGTACTCATTGTATGTACTCATCTACTGACAGTCATTTGGGTGGCTTCTTTCTACCTTTTTGATGTTGTGAACAGTGCTGCTAAGTACCTAATGATACAAATATCTGTTTGAGTCCCTACTTTTAATTCCTTGGGGTAAATATTCAGAAATAGAGTTGCTGGATCATATCATCTTAGACTGAGTAAAATCCAGTATTTAAAAATAACCTACCTCATAGGGTTGTAAATGAGTTAACAGACTTAAGTCATTTAAAACACTGCATGTTCCATAGTAACTCCTCTATGTATGCTAGTGATTTTTATTATTGAGTAACTAGAAATATTTTTTCTGGACATTGGAAGAGAGGAAAAGTATACGTTTTTAAAAACTGTAAGTCACACATGGATGGTGATAGATGCTGATGGAACAGATGAAATTCCTCAAGGGTAGAAATAGAATGAGAAGAGAAGAGACTAAAGCTCAAAGCCATAGGTACATTGAGAAATAAGAAAGTGCTCTAGTGAAGAAGGTAGAGAAACAACCTTGCAAGGTACAGAGCAAAGAGAACAAGATAGGAGGTGGAGTCCAAGCAAAGACCAGCAGAGTTTCAGAGCAGGGACAGTCATAATTCTGGAGAATACCGAAGTCCAGGTGAGTGTGTCTTGGTAGAGATTTGAGGAGATAGAGACCAAGATCAGTGGCCCAGGAGAAATTAAGGAACTGGGAGATAGAGTGTTTAAGGAGTCCTAAAGTGAAAACCGAAGCAACCCAGGTTGGTGGCAGGAAATGAGATGGAGAGGAAGATAACAAAGAAGAATTCCAATCGCTCTCCAAAAGCAGGGAGGGGAGTCACCTGGAAGTTGGAAGATTGTTGCAAATAATGATGGTGAGAGGTGACGGGATAATGTCATGATATATTTATAAATCCTCAAATTCTTAGGGGACAGATTTTTAAATGTGGTCGACTAAAAGCACTGCAATGAGAAAAGACTAGCCTAACTTTCTGAGAGTCATTCATTTTGATACCAAATGAGTTTCCTGCCAAGTACAATCCTGATGCAGAATCATGGGTTAAATTGAAGTTTTATCCACATAAAAGTGTTAGGGCCCAGCGCAGTGGCCATCCCAGTGGCTGAGGGAGGCTGAGGCTTGAGGATCACGAGTTCAAATCCAGCCTCAGCAAAAGCAAGGCGCTAAGCAACTCAGTGAGACCCTGTCTCTAAATAAAATACAAACTAGGGCTGGGGATGTGGCTCAGGGGTTGAGTGCCCCTGAGTTCAATCTCCAGTACCCCCCCCAAAAAAAGTGTTTGGATATATCAAAATGTCATATAATTAATGTCTTGAACTATTTCCTGTGTAAATGTGGAACTCAACAAATATCCCAGTAATGCAAAGAAATCTATGGCCATTAGAAATGTCTAGCTGTATGAAGGTATATCTGAATATGGAGTAATAATGCCAGATGATGGCTGATTGACTTGATGGCTGATATATTAAATCACAGAAAAGGAGATAAAGACAGCATTTCAAAGTGTAGGACCATCGTACTTACATAATATTTCCTGGCCTCTACAAAAAATTGAATCACAGTGAGCTGATAGGGAGGTTGCAAGTGAGGTGGGTTTTTCACAAATTAACTCCAAACAGCACAGCTAACTAAGCAAAACTCAAGTTCAGAAATGGTCTCTTGGCTCAGGTTTCAATAAAGAAAGAAATGACAGTGGGCTCATCCTTCCCTTGTAAGCCAAAGATAAAGATGTTGTCCTGATTATTTCCAGAAGTGCACAATACAGGGTGTTTGTATGAAGGTGCTCATGATCAATAAATGGGGAAGGGAGTGGCCATGAGAATGGAGGAAAATTAAATTATGAACTGAGGACCAAAGAAATAATCTGAAGAAATCCATTATTGATGAGAATAATCACAAACCACTCAAAGCAAATTAAGAGTTGGGGCTAAATAGTTGAATGCTCTCTGTGGGACAGCCCCAGCTATGGGACAAGCTTCAGGCTGGTGACTTTTGGGAAAGTCTAACCACTGTATGTCTTTGTCATCGAGGGAAAGGTCGTCAAAAGTGAGGTTCTGCCTCTCCAGAAAGAAGGTTGCACAGGAAATAAAAGTTGAAAATAACATTCCATGTAGTAAATGAATATTGAAGAAGAGCCATTAATGGCACATATTTCAAGCATTATAGGAAGAGACTCAGAGTGGGAGACTTCTTTCTCCTACAAGAGTCATAAAGGAGCCACTAAAAAATAATTATTGGTCACACGGAAATGAAAGCACTTTTACTATTAATTTCTTTTTTGAAAGAGAAAAGAAGACAGAGGATTCAACTCCTGGGCTTTTAAAATAATATTGAATTCAATAAGTACAAGTACTAAGAACAATGTTTTTCACCAGACTGTATTATGGCCAACTGGTGGGGGGTGGGCGGAGAGGAGAGGAGAGAGAGACAGGGAAAGGAAAGAAAGAGAAGATAAGATGACCATGTTCAGTTATGACTTTTTCTCCTAGATTCTGGAACCCTGCTCAGCACCACATGAATATCCACCCCTAATTCTCCCACCAACAACCCCATTCCCTCCTCTTGCAGCCCCCGACGTGTGTGTGTGTGTATAAAAGAAAGTTACTCCAAGCCTTCCTCTTGGGCCTTCAGCTCCCACATGACCCTCACCACCTAACACTGAGCAACCAGCACTGATTTTTGTTTTCCTGAGAAATTCCAAGGGGTTAAGCTTAACCAGCCCCCTGTTTAAGCCTCCTGAGCTCATTGTGTTCTTGCCTCTTCGCTAAACCTTCCTGTTTTCTCCATCTTGGGGAAAATGGTGCACTGATATCCCATGTGATAGTATTAAGAGGTGGGGCCTTTTGACTCTGTCCTCATCCATGAAAATGGTGTCCTTACAAAGAGGTGGAAGGGAGCTGCCTTGTCCCCTTCCTCTTCTGTGATGTAAGAGCACAGCAAAACCACTCCATCTAGCCAAGGGAGGTAGCACACGCCTGGCATCTCAGCAACTCGGGAGGCTGAGGCAAGAGAATCACAAGTTCAAGACCAGCCTCAGCAACTCAGAGAGGCCCTAAGCAACTTAGCAAGACCCTGTCTCAATAAATAAATAAATAACACCACTCCATCTAGCCAGCAAAGCAGCCCTCACCCAATACCATATCTTGGCACCAAGATCTTGGATTTCCCAGCCTCCAGAACTGTGAGAAATAAACTTTTGTTGTTTATAAGTTACCTGGCCTAAGGCATTTTGTTATAGCAGCCCACATGGACTAAGATACAATCATAAGGTAAAACATTGTAGGATATTTTTAGTATATAAAAATGCTTTCACATACATCATTTCCTTTGAATTTTCACAGCCAGTCTATGAAATAGAAATGCTTTGCTAGTTTTAAGTCTATGAGAAGGAAAGGTAACTCACCAATGCTCACACAAGTAATGGCAGAATGAGAACTCAAAATCAATCAAGACTCCTCGTCTCAGGCCTGGCCCACAGTCGGCAGCTCCTCCGAGGAGAGCTTAGTTACTAGATTTTACAGCCCTTCCAGGGACCCGAAGTTTGAGGTGTAAGGTCACTTCCTGCCAAGGGTGTATTACCCATCAACCCCAGAGGCCTTATGAAGACAACCATTCTCCACAGGGGCCCTGTCTTGAATAAGGCTGAAAAGGACTGACCAGCCATCCCAGTCTGCCTGGTGCTGTTCTGGTGTTGGTGTCCCCAGTCCTGAGCAAACAGGAATGGCCAGGCACCTTAGGAAAGGACTGATGGGCTTCCCACGTCTGCCTTTCCCTCGTTCTGTTTTAGTCACTCCATACACGTTGCCGAGTTGCCACTGAAGGCAAGAGCGCCAGGCCAAGCATTGGTACACAGAGCTGAACGAACCGCGTCCCTGCCCTCAAGGTGCTTGCAGTCTTAGGGGGGGAAGATGCTTTATGTTCAGCTGGGCACACTGCCGAGTGGGATTTTTAAAAGCTTGACTATTACAACAGTCAAAGGAAGAGACAGTTTCAGGAAACAGAGGGTGACCAGCAGAATCCAGGGCTTGAGGGAACATCCAGAAGGACAAAGACTGAGATGAATAAACCAGATTGGGAGCCTAGAATTAGAGATTAGCAGAGAGTGAAGACAGCCCCCAGGGTCATCCTCCCATGTGTAAGCCAGAGGACTTCTCTTCCAGGTCATGAATGAGTGTAGCAGGTGCCAGACAGGCTCTCCACCATGAACAAATGGAAGAATGGGCGTGGAGGTGAATGAATATTAGACATTGGGCACATTGCTTATGTGTCTGAACTCTACCTGAAATGGCTGGAGCAGCATCTCTCTCCTCGTGGCCTCTCACATGGAAAGCTTGGGCTTCCTCACAATGTGGAGGTCCCAGGCAACCAGAGTTCTTTCATGGCATCTAATTTCCCAAGGAAGGAAGCAGGAGCTCTCAGAAGCCCCAGATGGCATGTCCACCACGTTCTGTCACAAGCCAACCCAGACTCCAAGAGAAGGAAAACAAATCATAATTCTTTGTTTTTTTTTAAGTCCTAGTTGCCATATTTTTATTGATTTATATACTTTTTAATTTTTATGTATTCTTTTTAGTTACAAATGGCAGTAGACTGTATTTTTTTTAATTTATTTATTTTTTTAAGAGAGAGTGAGGAGAGAGAGAGAGAGAGAGAGAGAGAGAGAATTTTTTTAATATTTATTTTTTAGTTCTCAGCAGACACAACATCTTTGTTGGTATGTGGTGCTGAGGATCGAACCCGGGCCGCATGCATGCCAGGTGAGCGCGCTACCGCTTGAGCCACATCCCCAGCCCAGTAGACTGTATTTTGACATATCCTACCTGCATGGAGTATAACTTCCCATTGTTGTGGTTGTACGTGACGTGGGGTTACACTGGTTGTGTATTCATATAAGAACATAGAACAGTGATGGATGTCCGGTTCATTCCACTGTCTTTCCCATTCCCAGTCCCCTCCCCGCCATCTCTCCTGTCCAATCGGGTCAACCTCCACTCCCCCATCACCCCCATTTATTGTGAGTCAGCATCCACATATCAGAGAGGACATTTGGACTTTAGCTTTGGGGGGATTGACTTATTTCACTTAGCATGATAGTCTCCAGTTCCGTCTATTTACTGGCAAATGCCATAATTTCATTCTGCTTTAAATCATAATTCTTGATGTGTGGGACAACATGCATGCAGAAACAGGTAAGCTATCAGGTGCCGTTTCTGGAGAGCAGCTACCATGAAGGCTTAAAAGGGAACAGTTCAGAATGTTAGAAAAGGCCAAGGTGAAGTTGAGGCCCCTCCAGTGACCCCATACAGCATCATGGAGAGTATTGTTCTCAAACCTGAGAGGTCAGGAAACGGAAGGGGCTGTTGATCAGTAAGAGTGCTTGAGTGGCTGCTGACACGGTGTGGGGTGCAGATGCTGACCCCATTGAGGACGTGCACTCTGCGATAGGAAGGGCGATGGTGCCTCTCCAGAGGTGGACAAGTGGGTGCTGGACTTCAGAAGAGAAGGTAGCACAACCACTGCCTGAAGTTGGCAGAGTCCAGTCGTGGGACCTCCTCTCCGCAGTCCAGGAGCAAGAAGACTGACCGCTGTTGCAGAAGGTTGGTAAGAGAATGGTGTGAGGACCGAAATCCAGGTTTCAGTTAAATGGAAAAAACGAGGAGACCAGATTAAAAATGTAAAGGTGCTTGAGGGATTTCCCCACGGGGAATGGCAAATGGCAGAAAGATGCAGTTGGGTAAAAGGTCGTCCTGGAATCCCACTAATGGATGTGGGAATAGAGATTTGCTTCAGAGCTGTGTTCAGAGTGAGTTAGAGGGCTATCAGGATGGAAGAAATTGAACATTAACAAGTAGAAGGAAATGTCGCTCATTCTTGCGTTCATTCATTCATGAGAGAAGGGGAAAGGGGTGTGAGCCGGGTTATTCAGGTTGGTGTCAGGACTTTCAACGCCATTGCTTCTGAGGTTAGAGCCACCCCTTCATGTCCTCAGCCTCCTTCAGGTTAATAATGAGGGTGGCAGTCAAGGTTGGGGTCAGGGAGGAAGAATGGGAGACCTGGAGGTGCTATTTCAGTGAACACTCAGGAAGCTCAATAGCAGAAGTCCAAGTGATGGCATCAGGCTATCCATCATGTCTAACGTTCTAAACACCCATGTTCCCCTCCAAGGAAAAGGAAATCAGCGTTTAGTGTATTAAATCTAGTCAATTATTTAAAGGTGCATGCTCTCTCCATGAAGGAGGCAGGCATAAGAAGTAAAATATTCTGTGACATTTGAGTGGACTAAAAGAAAACAGAACGAACGTAACGTCATGCCAAAGGTATTTGTTGTTGTTGTTACACACCTTGAGCCAAAGGATTGCAAGGTATTTTACACACAAGGTGCTCACTCTTCTTCTGCAAGACTGGAAACGCGGCTGCCAACCCCGGCACTCCCCGTGCCCCCCACTTTCCATCAAGGAACACACTGACCAATTTTTAATTTTTGTTCCTGCTCCAGGGATATGTTAAGTCTGGAAAGGAAAGTATACAGTATTGTTCATCAGGGGGAAAAAACAGAGACGGTGTTGAAATAGGGTAGTTGCCATCTGAATTGAATTAAATATTTTCTTGTTTATTTTCTTTTGTGTTTTTTTTTTTTTTTTTTTTTGCTCTTCCCTCTGAAGGGGCAGAATACTCCAATGGAACTTGTTACTCAATGAGAACAATCCATTCATAGTGTTGAAGAAAAGAACATAGGAGTATTGTCTGTTTGATCTGTGCTGAGTGGTGTTCTGCCTTTGAGCTGGCAGAGAGGTGAGCCGGACTCTGGGTTTGCAGCACACATCAGTGACAGAGGCCCCCCTCTCCTCTGAACCCAACACCCTGGGCCTGGAGGAGGGCAGCTCTGGTCTCTTGGGTGGGCTGTGGCTACCAGGGAGGCTTGGGAACATTCCTTCTCCTCTCTGTACTAACTAAAATAAGACATAATAAATTGAGACATCTGCCAAGCTTTCTTGTCTAACACATAAGTCCGAGCAGAAAGCCATCTGGCGTTTGCCCAGTTTCTGCAAGGCACAGAAATGACTTGCTTAAGATAATCCAGTCATAAGCAGCTGAAGAAAATCATTTACCCTATACAGCAACTTGCCCTGGGCATAGGCTCCTTCCTTTCCTGGACAAAGCTAGCTCACTCCCCACCCTCACCCAGTGCTCCAGGCCAAAGCCAAGTTTAAAAATCAATGTCCCACATCTTTCTTTTTCTTTTTATAATGTTTCAGTAAAATTAATTTCTCCCTCTCCTTCCTTAGATCCAGGGAATTGCTTACACAACAGGACACAAGAATTGCGAGTGGTGGCTCTCATTTTCCTCTGCATTTTGCTAATGATTTTTTTTTTTTTTTGCATGGTCCCTGGAGCATCTGATACTTACCATACTTCCCTGCAACCTCTTAGTTCAAGTCCAGGCCTTTTACGCCAAACCAATCCATTACACTTTCTTTCTGGAGCCAAGAGTGGTGGACATTTGTTTTTTGGCTGCTTGGTGTCCACACACCCTGCTTCCTGTAACTGCAGTCAGGGAGCTCCATCTATTCATTCTTGGTCCCTCCGGCTCAGGGGCATCACTTGGCCCAGGCCTGTGACGGTCTGTGCATCATCACACTCTCCCGGGCACGCAGCTGGGCCAAAGGTCAGTGAATGATCCATCCAGAACCAAGTCACAGAGAGACCCAGGAGAAACTTCTGAGAAAGAGCCTCCCTTTCTCCTCATGCTAAGTTTGAGAGAGCAGAGAGGTTGGGGCTTCTCCGCTACTTTCTATATGGCAAAGCCTGTGGTGGGAGCTCCCCCAGCAGGAGTTGCTGAGAAAGAAAGCAACCGAGACCTGAATATGCCATTAGAGCTCAAAATCTAGGAAGTACTGAAGCAAGTCACTTCCTGGGCTTTTCTAAGAAGCTTCCTTTTTCCTTAAGAGATAATTTTGTAACATGCTATGGTTTGGGCCTGGGATGTTCCCCCAAAGACTCATGTGTTGAATTGTGGTCCCCAGAGTGGCACTATTGGGAGGTGGTGGAAGATTAAAGAGGTGGGGCCTAATGGGAGGTCTTCAGGTCATTGGGGGTGTTCCCCTGAAAGGGATTGTGGGGCCTCTCTCTTTTCTTCTTTCTCACTTCCCCATCATCAGGTGAGAAGTTTTGCTCCACAACATGCCTCCACCATTGAGTGCCATGATAGCCCCCAAATAATGGATTCAAACTTCCAAAGTTGTGAGTCAAAGAGAACCTTTTCTCTTTGTAAGTTAATTATCTCTGATATTTGTTATAGTAACAGAGAGCCAACTAACACACAATCAAACCAGTCAGGAGTATTAACTCCAGTCCAGGCACTTGTTTGCAGGTTGTCTGCTATATTTATAAGCTCTTTCCTTTCTTTGCTGAAATGGTCTTACTCTTGTTCTCTCCAATACATGTCAACTGGTAAGGACTCCTCATTTTGTTGAAGCCATGCTCACTAATCCTGTGCATTTCAAAGTTGAAACAAGTTTTTCACACTTTTACAGAATTTTCTTCTGTATCTTTCTCTTCATTTCATTCATTTGTGATAATTCAGCAATAATTTTTTAAAATTTTTTTCTGGGCACTGGGGATTGAAGTGAGTGTGCTATAGCACTGAACTACATCCCCAGCTTTTTTCCTTTTCTCTTGTGTGAGACAGGGTCTGGCTAAGTTGCTGAGGACCTTGATAAGTTGCTGAGGCTCATCTGGAACTTGCACTCCTTCTGCCTCAGCCTCCCAAGTTGCTGGAATTATAGGCAAACAGCACTGTGCCTGGCAGTCTTTTCCTTTTTTTTTTTCTTCAGTACTGGGAATTGAATGCAGAGCCTTATGCATGCTAGGCAAGTGCTCTATCACTGAGCTACATCCCAGTCCCAGCAATGACTTCTTGAGTGATCAGTATGTGCTTTTAAAAGGCATGAGGGGTGCCAAGTCTCAGCCTCAGCAAACATGCATAATTTCAGAACAAGGCATGTGCTCCAGGATAGGAGAGGGTAAAAAGGGATGCAGAACACAGAGCAGGAGCTGAAGGGAAGGACTGGGGACTCCCAGGATGCCTCTGGCCTTTTTAAATCTTCCATAAGGTTCAACATTGGCACAAGACAGTATTTTTCTCCTTTCCTCATGCTCACTTTTAAATATCATTATATATTGGAAGATGAAGATTTTAAAATAAAATAAACATCCCAGGTGCAAATTCATTCAACATGGGACAAATATTTATGAGTATCTGCTGTGTGCCTGGCACTTTCTAGGCCCCAGGGACAGAGAGTACAATGTCACAGAACTTACATTCTAGTGAGACAGAGAGGATTCAATATGCACAACATAAATAAACAGGATGTCAGATGCTGCGGAAAGGAGAGATGATTGGCCGGAGAGGTGGTATGAGGTTGTCTTAGATACTGTGATGAGAGAAAAGCTCTCTGTGTGTAGGAATGTGGATAAAGTGAGGTTGAACATTGTGTGGCCATCTGGGGGAAGACCATTCTAGCAGAAGGAACAATAAATGCAAAGGTCCTGAGAGGGCCCACTTCTCCACCAGGGATGGTAGGTAGACACAGGGCCTGTGACACTGTGGGGCACCATAAACATGTTTTAATTTCCTTTAAAAACAGAAGGAAAAGCCAGGTGTGGGGCCTCACGCTTGTAATCCCAGAGATAGAGGATGAAGCAGGAGGATCACAAGTTCAAAGCCAGCCTTAGCAACTTAACGAGGCCCTCAGAAACTTAGTGAGACCTAGTCTCAAAATAAAAAATAAAAAGGGCTGGGTATGTGGCTCCATGTTTAAGCACCCCTGGGTTCAATCAATAATAATAATAATAATAATACCCAGAAGGAAGGAAGGAATTTTCAAAGGAATTGTTTTAACATATAGTACTTACATATTCATTTTTTGTACCAAAGCTGTCATAGAATATAATTTCAATTTTTTTTTGAGTGAAAAAACAGGATCATGAAAGTCGCCATGTACCCCTGGACACTGAAACAGGAAGGAACTGGGCTTGTTGGAAGACAAGCTGGACTCTGACCAGAGGAGTAAGAGCAGAGGGTGGGTGGCAGGAAGTGAGTCCACAGACATAGGCAGGGACACCGGCAGGTAGAGTCCCTGGGCTGTTTGGGGAGTAGGTAGCTAGAAATGAAAGGGAGGCAATGGAGAAACTGAAGTGCTCAGGATTTTTGACACTGCTAACATCCACAATTGGGACATTGAACATTTCTGGCCACTCCAAGAAAAGGGCTTCTATTGACTTTTGCATTTTTCAGCAGTTTAAATGACTTCTCGTGGGTGCCAACTCCCACCTGAATCTTGACATTGGCTTCTGCTGCATCTCAGCTTGATCTTTTCCTTATGACCTTCTACCCTCTCCACTGTGGGCTAGAACAGAGACTTAGAAGGGATGGGGAGGCACTTTCCAATATCCAAATGCCATAAAAATAGGGAGAGTTGTTATAGTTAATAATGGGTAATAATACTTCTCCCATGGATGGACTTTGGCTCAGAGACAAATGACCTTCTTTTCTTGTTGGGGTTCGTGGAGTGGAGGGGGGTGACTCACCTGCCTTGTGTCCATACTTAGCATAATCAGGCATCTCTCAGTCACAATCAATATTCAGGAAGGGTTTGTCACATTGTGTTGTGAACTCAGAGAGTTTCTGATGCTGCTTGTTGCTGCTCATTTAATACCAGTAATATTTTGAGCTCCTAACCCAGAAGGTCTGGGACACTTGCACATCACCCCTCTGCTGTCCTGCATCCTGTTGAGACAATTGAGGTTATCTCTTATTCTTCATGGTGCATGTTCATATTCAACATGACCTGGTGGATGTGGAGCCTCAGCCAGCAAGCTGGGAACTCCCAGCATCCCCCAGAACTCTCAAGGTCCTTTGTAAAGCCAGCTGTTTGAGCAAGGAAACCTTTTTTTCCGCCTCTCTTCTTAGAAGGAAATAAGTTAGGATGCCTTAAAGTCTGTGAGGGCAAAAGGGCTCATGGATTTTGTCGGAGCTTCTTTAGGAAGTCACTTTTTATTACATTCCCCTGTATGGGCAAATACCAAATTAAAAATAATATAAAAGGGCCCCTGTGTTTTAGGGTTAGGAAGGGCTTTACAGGAAGGAGAACAATTGGTTTTAACAATACCTAAGGGAAAGAGGAACTCTATTGGAATGACTGACGTCCCCCAAATTCAAACTTCTAAGGCTACATCTACTTTTCCAAAGTAAATATGTCCAGAAAGGTGGTAGAAAATATGTAGAGAAAAAAATGTTTTTCCTTTAGTGTCTTTAAGTGTCTCCTTGTTGCACCTAAGGTCTGACTTCCTAAGTTTACAACTTTCAGATGGAAAAGTTCATGGTTGAAATAGAAAGCACTGTTTGGGGGGACTTTTCAACGTTAAGTTAATTTTCAGTGGAAATTCAAATCTAACCAGAAAGAAATTTAAGTATTGCTTATAGATTCACTTTGAAGGCCCAGATCAGGGTGTAACAGGTGTCTCCTTTCTTCTGCTTCGTTTCTCTGCAGTCATCTATTGATTGCAAATAAGTGGGTGCTATAGTTCGGATCTGGAATGTCTCCCAAAGGCCCATGTGTTAAAGGGTTGGTCTCCAGTGTGGCACTACTAGGAGGTAGAGCCTAGGGGGAGGTCTTTAGGTCATTGGAGGTGTGGTCTCAAGAAGGATTGTGGGTTCCCATATTTTCCTCTTCCTTTCTTTTGTGTCCTGGCCATGAGGTGAACAATTGTGCTCCTCCACCTGTGCTTCCACCATGATGCACTACTGGCCACAGGTCCAAAGCAACAATCCCTTATGGACTAGAACCTCCAAAACCTCGAGGTAAAATTAACCTTTTCTCTTTAAAAATGGACTATCTCAGGTATTTGTTAAAGCCAGTGGATGCTGCCATACTAATGATGATAGAACACAAGAGAAAATGAGATGAAACCTGAAACTCTTAGACTGTGTGGTTGGAGATAACCTCCCAGAAGTCCAGTATTCAGAGAGGGGGTGGCCATCTTCCTGCCCTTTACCTGTGCACTGTGTCTGGCCTGGGTGCAGACTGGAGGCCTCCAGAGGAGAGCAGCAAGGGTCCCGGAGAGGAAGCCAAACAGTCCTGGAGCTGCCCTGGGCCAATATTTGGAGAGTAGTCATGAAGGGAGCAGACCTACACTCTTTAGCTTCAGAAGAAAGAATAAAAAGCAGAGGGTGAGGAGGCTAGATTGCTTTTGCCTAGTTTTCATTATGATAAAATACATGATCACCTAAAATTGAACATTTAAATCACTTTAGATGTCTTCAGTGGCACTAGATGTACTTACATTGTTATATACCATGCACCTCCAGAACTTTCTCATTGTCCCAAACGGAAACTCCATACCCAGTGAAAAAAAACCCTCAATTCTCCCCCTCTCCAAGCTCCTGGCAACCACCATTCTACTCTGTCTATATATAAATTTGGCCTTTCAAGTGAACCCCATATAAATGAACCCACACAATATTCGTCTTTTACTTGGCGTAATGACTTTAAGGTCCATGTCTGTAGTGCATGAGAGTATTCCTTTATTTCTTAAGGATGAATAATATTGCACTGCTTGTATATACTGCATTTTGTTTATCCGTTTATCTATTAATCAATGAACATTGTCTTGTTTCCATATTTCAGTAACTGAATAATATTTCTGTGAACATTGGTCTGCAAATATTGGTGTCCCTGCTTTTGGTTCTTTTGGATATATACTTAAAAATAGCATTGCTAGATCATGTGATAATTATGTATTTAATTTTTGAGGAATTACCATGCTGTTTTCTACTTAACGTTTGTACTAGCAATGCCCAAGGATTGTCACTTCTCCGCACCTTTGCCACACTTTACTTGTTTTGTGGGAGGAAGTACTGGGGATTGAACCAAGGAGGCTTAACCACTGAACCAGATCCCCAGCCTTTTTATTTCTTTTTATTTTGAGACAGGGTCTTACTGAGTAGCTTAGTGTTGCTGAGGCTGGCCTTGAACTTGTGATCCTCCTGCCTCAGCTTCCTGAGCTTCTGGGATTACAGGTGTGCATCATCACCCCTGGATACCACACTTAACTTTTAAAATAGCCATCCTAAAGGGTGAAAAAGGAAAATGCAAGGTTTTGACTTTAAGAAAGAACAGTCTCACAATAAGATCTGTCCTATTAGGACCTGCTTACTTTAGACAGGTACTAACTCACTTCTAAAATGGAAGTCTATGAATCTGTGGCACAGTGTCATTTGTTTATTTGATTTGTCTGGATTTTTTTTTTTTTTTTTGGTGTGATGTGTGTAAGATAAGAACAATGTATGGATCACAGTGATTTGTTGGGACTTAATGTGCGTATAGAGGGGTGATCACAAACTAATGACCCACAGATTAACCAACAAAATAAAATATGTCCCCAAACTTGGTGACTTCTCAATAAACTTTGGATACCCTGCCTCGTGAGGGATGGGAAGACATGGCAGTAGAGGATCCATGGTCCCTGGAGTGGAGATCCGTGTTATGCTGCCATTGCTCAATTTAAGAATGTGTAACCAACGCTACTCCAGCCCCAGTTGTCCACTGGGTAGACAAGCTACACAATTATGAACCGAGGGTGAATTAAATGACTTATTTACTAAAAGAACTATCAATAAGATACAAGTTCTCTGACTAAAGTATCTGAAATAGGAAGACGTTATTACATTTGTTGGTATTTTCAATATTAATATGTTCAATTGTTTTGTTTTGTTTTTAAAGTAACTGGTAAAATCTAAGGTATTAGTTACCTTAGAACTTTAAAAAGGGCTGGGGATGTGGCTCAAGCGGTAGTGCACTCGCCTGGCATGCGTGCGGCCCGGGTTCGATCCTCAGCACCACATACCAACAAAGATGTTGTGTCCGCCGAAAACTAAAAAATAAATATTAAAAAATTCTCTCTCTCTCTCTCTCTCTCTCTCTCTCTCTCTCTCTCTCTCTCTCACTCTCTCTTTAAAAAAAAATTTTAAAAAAAACTTTAAAAAAGATCAAAATGGGCTGGGGATGTGGCTCAAGCGGTAGCGCGCTCGCCTGGCATGCGTGCGGCCCGGGTTCAATCCTCAGCACCACATACCAACAAAGATGTTGTGTCCGCCAAGAACTAAAAAATAAATATTAAAAATTCTCTCTCTCTCTCTCTCTCTCTCTCTCTCTCTCTCTCTCTCCTCTCTCACTCTCTCTAAAAAAAAAAAAAAGATCAAAAGACACCATGTTTTGTCATTATGATATTTGTTCCATGAGAATAAGGACCATGACTCTTTTATCATACCATATTCCCAAAGTGTAAGTGGGGTAAGGTAATACTATCCATTACTATGCACATATTATTATGCTGTTATTTTTAAGTATCCACTGTGCTTTGTGTTGACTTGAATGCAGTCATCCAGCACAGTAAGTAACAGGGTGACACAGTCACTTAAAATAGTATGTGATTAAAACCATTCATTCAAAACTCATTGAGACAATTAGACTTATTTTGTGACTTATAACTTTCAAGGGTAAGAATCCCAGATTGGGTTAAACAATATCAAAATTTAGATATATGGGCTTCGTTTTGTTTTGGGGTAAAAATCACTTTCTAAATTTAGAGAAGTCCTACTTTATAAAATATGCTCTGGTTTTGATCTCTCACCCTCTTCCTCACCCTCTCCCTTCATTTCTCTGGTCTACCTGTTTGTTTTGGACGGAAGTGCTGCAGAGGAAGGGGTAGTCCTCATTCAGAGCTCTACTTCTCCTAGGACTGTAACATAGATTTGAAAGTAATCCACTGTGGGTTATGATTTATGATAGATGAATGCCAAATAATTCTAGGTCATTTATTTTGTTTCAGGCACAACAATAGGGATGGGAAGGGAAAATAGGTTGGTTTAAAACAAATCAAATCACGAAAACCTCAATAAATGTTTTATAACTGAAATTTATAACTGAATGAATGCCACAATGCCTAAAATTCCTGTTGTGAAAGTTACCGCCGTGGGATAAGGCATAGGGAGTCCAGAAAGCAGAGGTAATATATTCAAACTTTTCCTCTAGTAGCCAAAGAAAATGAAAATATATGCCCTGGGGATCTGGGGTTACAGCCAGAAGAGGTTCTCAGGCAAAATTTCTTTGAACCTGCATCTTGACTCAAAGTTCATGCAGAGCTTGGACCCTGTGGCATAGTCCATGCCACCAAGGAGCAAGAGCAGCAGACTGGTTACTGTGCCTAGGGATGCAACTAAATCCCACTTGCTATGATTTGGATCTTGAATATTTTCCAGAGGTCCACATGTTAAAGGTTTTGTCCCCAGGATGGTGCAATCAGAACCTTTAAAAAGTGCAACCTAGTGGGTGGGGATGGTCCTTAAAATCATTGGAGATGTGCTCTCCAAGGGGATCAGGGGCCTTTTGACTTCTTCCTTCTTTGCTCCCTAGTTTGTGAAATAAGATTTTTTCCTCTGCCACACAGTCCTGTTGTGATGTGCTGCTTTGCCATAGGTCTTAAGAAACAGACCAACCCATGGTGGACTGGAAACTCCAGAACTGTGAGCTAAAATAAAATTTTCCTCTTTATAATTTAATTATCTCAAATATGTTCTTACAGTGATAGAAAGTTGACTAACACTCCACTTCAACCAGATATAGAATAAGTCCAATACTGTCATCATCCTCAACTTTGGTAAGAAAAACCAAGCATATGGAATATCCACACAAGCCCTTAATAATAGCTTGCTTTAAATTATTTGCAAGTTAAATTGCTTAACTCACCCCCAACAAATAAATGTCTGAGCAAAAAGAACGTTCCAGAAAGATGGTCATACTTATTCTATGATGGCTCATATTTTCTGGGTATTTCATGTGTATTCTTGAGAGAAAGACATGGTAACAAATCATTGATACTGCTGAAGACATTGGCATTGAGTAATTTGCTTATTGTTGCTTTAAAAAAATTTTTTTTAAAAGATAATACATAGGGGCTGGGATTGTGGCTCAGCGGTAGAGTGCTCGCCTAGCACATGGGAGGCCCTGGGTTCGATCCTCAGCACCACATAAAAATAAATAAATAAATAAAAAGATATTGTGTCCAAAAAAATAAATATTAAAAAAAGATAATACATAAACATGTTTCACTGTCAAAAACTTGGAAAGTAAAAGAAAAAAAAATGAACAACTCTCATTATCCCATTGGGTGTTGTCTGGGGACAATAAAAGCCTGAGGAGACATTGGGAAGGGTTCAAAAAAAAAGTTATATTCTGAATGAAAAAGATCATGGGCCCAACCATCAGGAGAGGGAAGATTTGCATGGAACAGCACAGCGGGTATTTCTGGGTGCTAAAAAGAACAATCCTGAAGAGAGAGAAAACAGGGACCTAATATGCTAGAAGCAGAGATGAGAGAGCAGACAGAGGAAAGACCGAGAAAGGGGTCCCGGAGATCAATGCTGCCCACTCGGGCAGTTAGACTAAGGTTGCCTGGAATTGGCTCAGTACATGGAACTGAGGTGGTCCCGGATCTTGGGGGACCAGGGTTTACCTTTGGGCAACTGAGTCTGTCAGATCATTTTCCCTCTTGAACATCTACTAATGATGTGCTTGGTATTTGGCTGAGGTCTTCCATAGTCTTGTCCTCTGCTCAGAGTTCCTAGCTTGCCTGGAGAACTTCTGTAGCTTAAAGTTTAAAAAATAAATCATCTCCGTTTTAGGGGAAATAACAAAGAAAGGTTAACTAAAAACAATCCATAAAATTCTGTAAACACTACAGGATCAGGGATAATATCTCTTTTTCATCATCATGGTATTCCCAGTGGCTTCTATAGAGTATGGCACATAGTAGGTGTTCATTAGATATTCAGCGACTGAATGTAAAGGCTTTTTTATCAGTCTAGGGTCAAGTAGAGAGATGAATTCACCCCAGATGAGACGCCTTTAGTGAATGGATCCCTTGCAGAGGGGTAAGTAAGGTTAACAGAGCTGGTGAGGCTTCCAGCAACAGTGAAGGGCCATGACCATCCCTAGAGCTGAAGGAACAGGGAACAAAATCATGTATCTCAAGTCCAGTGGGGCTGAAGCTGTATTATGGAGGTACAGAATTACAGCCAGGGCCAAGGTAGCCGACAGAGAGGAAGACAGGGAGGAAAAACTATCCCCATCCTTCATCCTCATTTCCCTCTTAAAAGTACCTCTTGTTGGTCGAGTCCAACTGGACTTCAAGCCAGCCAGGGAGCTTGGGGCACACAGTTCCTAGAGCACAGAATGGCGCCGAGGAGTGGGGAGAGTTGGGGGGCCAGCACAAGACTGCCTCACTCAAGCACAGGGAATTCAGCCCTGTCTCTACAGGTCTGCTTCTTGGTCTCTCTCAGAGACGGTTTGCTCTCTTTAATAACAAGTTGTTATCTAGGCCGGCACTCTTACTTGTCTTTCAGGGAACTGGGAACAAGATTTCCTGGGGAGAGTTCTCAGGCCCCAGGGCTTACTCCTATCCTAGCACACAAAAGCTGGAGACTTAAGGTCTTTAGGGCTTGACTCCAGCCCCTGTGGTCCCTCAGGCTTCTTCCTGATTGACGTAGATCACTGTGACTCAAGTAGAATGCTAGTCATCTAATTGAGACTTCAATAACCCTCAAGTGAAAGTAGGCTAATTAGACAGTCTTGAGCAATTCCTTGCCTCAGTTTCCCCAGTCCTAAAGTGAAGAAAGAAATCCAGAGAGTTGACTGGAGGATGAATAGCCTTTGCTGACACAGTTGTATGATATTTTTTTTCCCGTATTTTACTCTAGGTAATTATGAGACACTCAGACACTAGTACTACAAAACAAGACTCATATATTATGCAAAAGTCACAGTGAAGCTTCCCCTGGACATCATACTAAGAAGCAAACTCTCCATGGAGCTGGAATATGTTTAAAAAAAAAAAAAAGCAGTCATCAACCTAACCTTTCTCTAAATCAACAAACAACCTGGCCCAAATGGAGCTTGAATCTCCTGGGGTACCAATTTCTAAAGGCCTGACCTTTGGAAATTAAGTAATTCCTCGCAATGCCTGTTGTCTGTTTGGGGGGATGTCTTTAGTAAGAACTGTATGGCAGTCACTGCTCCGTGCTCTGTGCGAATACTCTGGGTGCCAAAGGAGCTTTGGTCTCCAGCCTCTTCCCGGCAGGTACCCATGGAGCTCCTCCATCGCAGCTAACTCCCTACTAACCGGTTCGTCGGTTCGCTGGGCTTTGTGTACCCAGAAGACACTTGTTGAACCAGTTGTGCTTAAGATCCCAGGACAAGGATGTGTATTGTAGTTGATCCCTCCTGTTCCTTCCTGTTGTTTCAAGACATTTGCAAGAATCATTTTTTTGTCCTGAACATTACATGAAATTCTATTGGTCCCCTTGTCCCTCAGATATAGATTCCTGAGTGTAACATAAAGGTGGAGGAGGTTTCAGAAGCTATTTTCATGAGAGCACCCATCTTTCCAAAGTGCAAATGCCTGTTGACCTGCCATGGAGGAGCTGGGCTGGACTGGTGACTTGTGGTTTGTGCTTTAAGGGTAGGAGATTTTTCACCAATGCATTGTAGCTATGAATCCCCAGGAAGACTTTCCAAGAACATTGACCAAAAGCTGAGTGTCTGAGGCTAACAATGAAATGGGATCTGGATGTGGCTTCATAAGCACTTTTTTCATTAAACACTTTGCTTTTATAGTACTGTTCCTCAAAGTGTTAAAAATCATTATATTTTGAAATGTCTGCAAGTTTTCTGTTCAGAGGATTTAATACATCCTCTCCCCCAATTTTTTTAAAAATAAGATTTCTGGTTTTGAATCAATGGTATCTATGATTTGGGGTATGTATGATTTTTAAAATAATGTAGGTTTCATTTTTGTCATTTTTATGTGTCTTTCTAAGCCCTATAGCTAACCTTCATTCACATTTAAAAGAACCCTCTGGGAGGGTTATTTAGTGATATTAAACCAATGCTAAATTATCCATGTACAATATTTGAAAGTACTCAATTCCTAAATTTTGTATGTTGTTATATGAAATGCTTTTAAGTTCGGGTTTGCAAAATCAGTTTGCTCAAATTAGGATGCACAAAAACACCTCGACATTATCCTACATTTGAGCTCTAATTTTCCGGAATAGCAGAGAGCTCTCTGCGAGTCAGAGCTCACTCCCAGCATCACCCAATATTTTAGTTCTCAATTTCCTCATCTGCAAAATACTGGGGCCCAAACATGTAATACACAAGGTACCTTCTGGCCATGAGGTTCTCTGATTCTGATTTGAAGTTCTAATTATCTTTCCTTATTAAAAATATTAAACTATGAGATTAATGATGGCAGAAAGAGTAATAATAATAACTCCCATGGCATAACCATTTGTGAGTTTATATGAAAGGGCTTCTAGTTTACGTTAAAAGAACATGGCCAAACTTCTCCAACCAAAAGAACACAGATGGAGCTGGAGGTAACTTGATCTTGCTTCCCAAGAGATGCTCAACTACATAAAATCTGGCATAAAAATAGAGGTAGGGTCAGGTGTGGTAGTGCATGCCTATAGTCCCAGTGGCTCAGGAGGCTGAGGCAGGGGAATCACAAGTTCAAAGACAGCCTTAGCAAAAGCAAGGCACTAAGCAACTCAGTGAGACCCTGTCTCTTAATAAAATACAAAATAGGGCTAGGGATGTGGCTCAGTGGTCAAGCACTCCTGAGTTCAAGCCCTGGTAGCCCCCCCCCCGAAAAAAAAAAAAAGAAATAGAGGTAGAAGTAGAATTCTAGAAGCAGAGGTAGACTGGGGTGAATATAGAAACAGAGACAGGACTCACAGAGGAAAGAGTATAGGGGGAACCCACGGAGGCTTTTTGGTTGACTTTCGTGCCCATTTTATTCTCTGATTACCAAAATTTATAACAACTCATATGTAATTACAATATAATTACATAATATGTAATAAATATGTAATACACCATTGCCTGGGTATGGAATACTTTTGCGCTTTGTTATTTTTATAGTTTTATGCCTCATAATGCTGTTTTCTAAGAAGAATGTTGCTTAATGTGTGGGTTGGGTAAACACGATGCCCTGGGCATGTGAACCATTAGGAGTGCAGAGGACCGGGAGCGGATTCCACAAAGGGAAAGATAGATATTGCAGAGAAACTGAATCAGAGCTGATTGCAGTGAGAGAGAGAGGCCGTGAGAGAAGCCACAATGCAAGAAGGGACTCAAAAGGAGACAGCAGTATGATTTGAGGCAGGATAGAGGGTGACTAGGTTAGGCAGCAAAGAAGTACATTAAATGATCCGACAAATCAGTTCAAAAACGCATGGAAATGGGGAGCAGCTGCTTCGGGGAGATTTCATCCATGCTGATCAACAAGGCCCAGTGATTCTAAGTTGACAGAGATGCTAAGAGCCCTGGCAAATAAGGATTTAGAGACAAGAGCTTTGTTTTAAATTGGGGTTCAAATAAAGAGTAAACAAGAGACTATGGAGGGATCCAAACCTCAGAGCTGACAGGATGGACCAGGTGAGGGAAATAGACCATGGAGATCTGAAACTCACCTGATCTAAATATAGTTTTGAACTCTGAGATATTTGCCGAGGGTGTTGAGGAGTTGGACGGTTAGGAAGATGTTTATGGAAAGTCCAAGCCCAAGAGTTTCATGAAACACATCCAAAGTGCTCAGAAGTCTTTCCTCCACTGTCTTTTCTGTTGGACCATGAGCTGGACATCTACTACTTCGAAAGCATGGTTTTATCCAAATCGTGACAAAACTTGCTGGTCTCAGCCAGACCCCCGCCGCCTGAGAACACAAGTACAGATTACAGCAAAGGCCTCCCTCCCTCTCTGTGAAGGAAGGCTGGTCATTGTCACCAGATACTTACTGATTTATAACACGTTGAGGCCCAGGCCAAGAGAGACGCCAGACCCATATCTCTGCTTTGGGACAGGCCTTCATTATTTAAACTGTCAGACTTGCAGCACTTTTAGGGTAAAGAGCCATCTTAACTCTTGGGCAGAAGGTTCAGGCCCTGAGAACGAGAGAAGCCCCTCACTGTTTCGACTTTTCTCAAAAATTCTCAGGCAGAAAGAGGGGAGAGCCCTCTGCTCAGAGTAATGGTCCTCTCCAAGTGGCTGGGAAACCTGTTTCCACAAGGCTGGGTGGACACCTGGACTCCTCTCTGCATCTCCTAATGGGGATACCAGGGTGGATACCCCTGGGGTTCATAGACCAAGACTCAGCTCCAAGAGTTAAGTGGGCTTCGTTCTGTGAAGAGGGTGAGTGTGTTTGCAGTTGGATTCCAGGACTTCTAGGAAAGTGTCCGTTCAATTTCATTTTTCTCTTTAGATGCATCTTAATTTCCAAGGCACTGGTTCTCAAACTTTTTGGAATCAGGATTCCTTTACACTCTTAAAAGATACTGAGCTTTTGTTTGAGTGACCTAAATCTATTGATATTTACTGTATTCTTCATGAAAACTGTATAATTTTAAAATATGTATTAATTCATTTATAGATAATGATACAATAAATATGGTACATATTTTTATGAAAAATCACTCTATTTTTCAAAATAAATCATTTTGTGAGAAGAAGGGCATTGTTACATTTCAGCAAATCTTTGTAATGTCTGGTTTAATAAAACCCAGCTGGATCCTCATATCTGCTTCTTTATTCCATCTGTTGTAGTATGTTGCTTTGGTTAAAGATGCATATGAAGAAGAGCTGAGGTGTAGCTCAGTGGCAGAGTACTTGCCCGGCATTCATGAGGCCATGGGTTCGATCACCAGCACTGCAAAGAAAGAAAGAAAAATATGTGCATGAGGAAAACCCAGCCTCACACAGATGGGAAGTTAGAAGAGGGAGGAATAGCTTCACAGCCTTTTCAGGTAATTGTGGATATCCTTCTTTGATATTACACTAAAACTTGATGCCTGGTAGTTCGTAAAAGTTACTTACAGGGTGGAATCTGAAGCCATATCAATGGACTCTCCCTACTCTTTGGCATTAAAAACCATTGATCTCTTTTGTACTTTGAGAGAATCTATTACAGCACCATTCAGTAACATCACACATTAGCCATTTGGAAAATGTTGGTTCACTGAGTTATGCCAATCTTCCAAAATGTTGACACTGTATATATATATTATATATAATATATATTATATAATATATATATTTATATATATTCTAAGTGTTAGAAAACTGTTCAACTCATGATAATGAATACATGCAAATATTGTACACTTTTAGGGTAAAGAGGATCTTAACTTTTAGGCAGATGTGAATATTGTCATTGCCAAAAAATACTATGCATTGTTTTCCTTGAAATTATGGGCTCATTTCATTTCTTTTCTTGAGAAATATCCAAGTATGAGTTTCTCTGTCAGTCATTCATTCTTTCAAGTACAAAAAAAAAAACCCAAAAAATGTCCCATGAATAAAATGACTATTTTAAACAATCTTCACGTGATTTTCCTTCAGACAATTGATATACTTCAGCATGTGGCAGAAATGCTATATATGTATCAAACACTTTGTCACAAAGAATATTTAAAAGACTTGTAGTCAAGAGTTGAAATTTAATAAAATTATTAATTTTTTACTGCTCTGCCAAGGACATTCTTAAATGAGCCTTCCTTTTTTTCTTTCTCTGAGTGCCTGGTGAAGAATAGGATGATTATTAAAAGTCTATGGTGCCCTTGGTTTAACTGGTCCTAAGGTGCCAGCATTTCACCCACCATAGTTTGGCATCGTTGGTGCAAATACCAACATGGATAAAAGGCCAAATAACATCCTTGTATTATTATGAAAATAGTCTTGACCTTGCAGATCCTCTACAGACCACACACTATTCCAGGGAAAGTGCTCCCTCTGTCTACCCACCCTTAGCAATACTTGGACTTAAATGGAGTTAACACCTGTGAGAGTTAGTGCTTATGAAACATGTTCTTTGAGTGCACAACTTTGAGAAAATCTATTTTAATATCACGTTTGAGAGGTGATGGAGATGGGGGTTGTGGTGGAGAAAATACTGTGATTATTAAGGTAACATATGATCTTAAAATCTGGTCCATGGAGGCAAATCACAGAATATTCCAGTCTGATGACTATGGCCAACAACTATCCAAGCTAATGGTTCATGGATAGGTGCACCACAAATTATTTATTCAATCTTGATTTTGAATCCATTTTCATAACCCCCATTATTTATCTTCCTAATATTTTAGGTTAGTCTAACATTAAAATTAGTTTATGTTCCCTAAGCATACAGCAATTGAGGGTAAGATGTAAATGACCTTGAAGAGTGTTTTATAGCACAGAGATACCAACCTGGGATTTAAGCAGAAAATGTTCTATCCTTATTTCCATTTTCTATTGTTATGTACCACTTTAAATAATTTTTGGAAAGAGGTGGAGGTAAGAATAAATTCAATTTAAAAATGCTTTTGGCTGTTGATAAAATACCTATATAATTAAAAGTTGACAGCATATGCCTGCATGCCTTTAAAAGGTCGCAGGAAATGTACTCTGCTTTGAGAAAAGGCCTAAAGTGTGTTTTCAATTATAGTGTACTAAACATTGTGAAGAGCCATAGCAATTCAGGAAAAGGTGGTGATGTATCTATGCAGAGTAATAATCTTCAATATCCTAGCCAAAGGTTCCCAGGGAGCAGTGGTGAAACCTTGTGACCATTGGTTTACCCGTGTTAGGTGTGAAGATCCTACAGACTCAGGGTGATGGGTGCACTTGGAATGGATGAGCTCTGGTTTATCATTCAGACATTAATTTCAAGCCTAATGCTACTGACAATAGTCCAAGTCATGGCCAATTGAATTTGATCTGAGTTGAAAGATAGTTCTATTTCAAATTATAATGCAAAAAAAAAAAAAAAGGAAAAATAAGTTTCAGGATGATGCTCCATTTAAACTTGACTGCTCCTTGTTTGGTTTTAGGTTGAATTCAAAGTGAGTATTTAAATTGTCTTCAGATAGCATTACTTGATATTGGGAAGCTAGATATTTGGGGAGCAATTGGCATGGAGGTGTTCACCCTGAGATTTCATCCTCAAAGAAAGACATCTTTGGGGAGATGCGGTACTCTTTGAGCTACTCTACTAAAATTACATAATATAGGGCCTTATTGTTATTTTTAAAGGGGGTTCATAGGAATTTAACCCCCATGGCTCTCTTTAACACCATTGAAGATTTCTAAGTAAATCAGAACCTCAAAGAGGCATCAGTTATTCCTATCAACTTATAGAGTGTCATTTTAATGTTCTATATCTTCACTATGCCTCCACCTTCTTTGATGAAAAAGTCTATTTAAAAATTGGTAGGAAAATATTTAACATAATAAGATGATGAGTCAGAGTTTTTAAAAAGCTCAAAAGGGAAGATGTAGTTAAATAATGCACCTTCTTATTTTTTAACTACATCTGACTCATGACATATAATGTATTCCGCTAAGTTCAAAGTTTCCTGTTACAAAGAGTTTTATGAAACAACTCTTCTTCAGACCATTTTTTACTTCAATTATAGTAGCAGGTTTTGGAGTTTAAATCATTAACAACCTGAGTGAACTTCTATCTAAATGACTGCAAGTCACAAAGAGAACAGTCCTCTTTCACCAAGTACCTTTTGTGCTGAGTGAGCCCGGTCCTTTTCTGGTTTTCCCCTTTATGTGTCTCTTTGAAGCGAGATGTGTGATGATTTGTAAAGTAATGAAAGTATATCAGTTAATGAAAACTGCTATATTAGGCACATAATGCACACTGGAATTGCTTCAGGGTAAATTTCATATACCTGCATTATAGTAGAGGAAAAAAGTAAATTTCAGAAGTCAGGATTGCTGTGTGCACTGTAGGAGTATCATGTAGCAGTTAAATCAACCATCAGGGGTGACCTAATCTTATTTTCCCCCCTTTGTCAAGGACCTGTAACTTTCATTTAGGCAGCTTTTTTTTTTCAAGTGTTACCTCTATCAGATGCACCAACAGCTGGACATTCATTCCATCAAACCGGTTATTGATCTTACCATATGGTATCTTTTTAATTTTTTTTAGGAATAATTTTATTGGGATGTTTTTGGAGTGTGTGTGGGAGTCTGCAACCTCCAGACTTACAGTGATGGAGTGAGGAAGTAATTCTTCTAGTGACAAAAGCCCGAAGAATTTTATACAGAACAAAATGTAGTTTAATAAACAAAAGAAAGTTAAGAGAGCAATCTATCTCCTTTAAAAAATATATCAGTAAAATAATGAACTGATCGTTGTTGAAAGAGTGGGAAAAACTTTTTTCCCCCTAGATTTGGCGACTAGCGGGATAAATTCGAAGAACTCCATCCCACCCCCGCACGCGCGCCCCCCATTCTTTGCAGACAGAGCGGTTGTAAATCCGAGGCTGAGTCCGCCCTGGGAGCCTTAGGGCACCTTTCCTCTTTGCTCTGCGTGTGTGTGTGTGTGTGTGTGTGTGTGTGTGTCTAGCTCTCGCTCTTTCCCTCAGTCTGTGCCTCTGTGTGTGTGTGTGTGTGTGTGAGAGTGTGTGTGTGACAGAGAGAGAAGGGGAGAGAGAGCGCGAGAGGAGAGAGAGAGCGAGAAAGAGAGAGAGAGAGCAAGAGAGCGAGCTGTGAGCTGTGCTGCCGCCGCCGCTGCCCTTTGATCCCGACATTAGTGTTAGGGGCTCGGAGACACAGAGCGCGGCCATAGACACCGCCGCACCGGCACTCATTTATTTATACCTCCCATCACACACGCGAGCACAGGACACACACACACTCACACCTATTAGATCCGTTTCCATTGAAGAATATTACGCTCGGGGACAAGCCAGGTGCACGACCAAAAATTAAAAAAAAAAAAAAGAGGAGGAAAAAAAAAAGAAAAGAAAGAAAAGAAGAAAACCCCTCTTCTGGCTCCAGGAAACAAGCTTCAACCCATTGCACACACCGGAGAGAAGGGGTTTCCCCCTGCCCGCCCGCCCGCCCCCCAACTACCTCCCGGGTCCTGCCAGTGTCTGCCTCTCTGCCCCCACGGGGGTTTATTTGATCTCACATTAACCAAGGAGGAGAATGTGAGAAAAGGGGGAAAATGCCCAGGAGGAAGCAGGAGCAGCCCAAGCGCCTTCCCTCACGTAAGTCATCCCTTCTCCACCTCCTCTCGTGCCATTTTCTCGCCCTCCCTCTCCTCTTTCCCCTCCGCAGCCTCCTCCGTTGTTTTCTGCATTAGTTTAGGGTTACAGAGGTGAAACTGACAAAGACACAGCCCGGGTTACTCCTCGTTTAGGTCTATGCTGAGGCAGCCATGTTGGTGATGATCAGCCCCGTGCCCTTTCTATTCTCTCTCTCTTTTTCTTTCTTTCTCTCGCCCCCCCCTCTTTTTTTCCTTGAGATCGGGCTTTTTTCCCCTTTGCCTCCCCCTCCCCCTCCTCACTCCGGGTTGCTGGGGGGAGGGGGCGAAAGCGGGAGGAGGGGAGTAGTGTGGATGCCGGGGTTTTTACCGGGGGCTGGGGGGGAGGTGGGAGAGGTTGGAATCTTTAAAAAAAAAAAATTCCTTGTGGCTCCCGGTGCCTGGGGTGCGGGGGTCGGGGCGCGCCGCGGGCAGGGGGCCGTGACATGGCGTTTGGGGGTGCCGGGGCGAGGGCGCGCGGCCGCCCGCTGGGCTCGGGATCCAGGGAGAGGTCCGTCTCCGGCTAAAGGTTGCGCCGGGGTTGGTCGGCCCCGGAGCCGCCGGCGGCAGCGGCGGCGGCGGCTGGAGCAGGAGGAGGCGGAGGTGGAGGAGGCGGCGGCGGAGGAGGGGAGTCGGGGGCGGGTGAGGCGGGAGCGGCCGGGGAGGGTGTGGGGGCACCGCACACAAACACACGGGGATACACGCGCCGCCGGGCGAGGGGGCGCGCCGGGGCGCGGGGCGGCCGGGCGGGGGGCGAGGCCGGGCAGCGGCGGGCGGATGTGGGGTGCGGGAGCTGCGCCGAGGCGGAGGCAGGAGGCAGGGCGGCTCGCGGCGCGCGAGGTCCCTGCAGAGCTGAGGGGAGGGAGGAGCAGGGCTCCTGGCCGCAATAAAATGCGGGGTCAGTGGGAGCAGACGGAGCCGGGCGAGACTCGGGCTCCCAGACCCCCCTCCCCGGCGAGCCTGAGCAGAGTCCAGGACTAAAGTGCATCACAGCCCTCCCCGGCGGCAGCCACACACACCAACTGGAGACACACACCCGCCGGCACGGCCCGGTCCCCTTCCCCTCCTCCACCCGCGCCCCCGGTCCCTCTCCGCCCTCCCTCCGGCTTTTCTTTGCGAGACTCTTAACTTTTCCCCCACTCCCTCTCCAGTTCCCCCCGCCCCCCCAATCTTTCTCCGCTTTGAGTGTTCCGAGATGCTGCTAAAGCTAAAAGTGAAGGAGAAAGAAGCAACTAAAAATATCCCCCGGGGCCGCCCGGCTCCTTGAATGCAGGGAAGAGGGGGCAGGGGAGAAGGCGTGGGGCGGGGTGACGGGGAGGAGGGGACGCGGGAGGCGCCGGAGGGAGGGGTCGGGGGAGACGGAGGGTCAATTTCTCCTCTCTCCCCCCCGCTCTGCTCCCCTCTCCCGGCGGTTTGGCGCTGCTCGGAGCCCGATCCTGCAAAACCCGGGCTGGGGGCGGGAGCGGAGCCGGAGCGCCCGCCCGCCCGGGTGTCAGGCCGACGTGGTCGGTCACCTGAAGTTCACGGAGGGTGGGGGAAGGGTTAAGGTTATGGTGTCTCGGGCTCGGGTTGTGTGTGAGCGTGTGCGTTTCCGCTGCAGACAGGCAGCGCGATCGATCTCCCCCTCGCGAAATATCCGCGGCGGTGCCTAGCCGGGGGACCGCGAGGGGGGCGCGGGCTGCCGGGGCCGGGCGCCCCCGCGGCTCCGTGTCACCCGGGCCGCGGCCGAAGTGGCGAGCAAGGGCACTTGCAGGCAGTCTGCTCCGCAAACATTCCTCTTTCTTTCCCCTTCCCGGTACGCAGGGAGTCGACGCACAGGGCTTGGGTTGTGCTTTTTTTCCCCTTCCTTTAAAAAAAAAAAAATGCCCCTGTGCAGTCCTTTCTTCGCCTGCCCGCTAGAGGTTCTGAGGATAATATCACATATGTAATATATATGCACATAAAATCACTCTCAGGCGGCTGCGTGTGTAGGGAAATTTTGTGCGAGGAGGAGAAGGCGGCGGACTCGGGGAGGGCGAGTTGGGAGGCTCCGCGCAGCGATTCACAGAAAACTCGCAGCAGTTGGTGGAGAGTGCGTGCACATGGCCGGCGGGCCACTGCGCCCAGCTCTTCTCGGGGGCGTGTGGGGGAGCGAGCGGAGGCCGGAGTCCCCGCGGGGGCCACGGGGGAGGCTTGCCCTGCTCCGAAAAAATGGGCTTCAGTGTTCTCTTCGAACTTGCCCTTAGATGGCAACTTTGGGAGCTGATGAGCTTGTGTGCGAAAACCAGGGCGGTGAGGTTATTTGGTCATTTTCCTTTCTTCTCCCCCTGCTTTAAGAAAAAAAAAAAAAAAAAGAAAGAAAAGAAATAAAGAAAAGTTGGCGGGGTTAGAGGGAGGATGGGAGAAGAGAAGGGATTTATCTGTTTGGGCTGTGACGGAGATAGAACGGCCGTGCCTCCCGTTGTGTGCAGCGCTGTCGGGCAGCTGCAGCCTGCCCTGCCGGTGACCTTGACCCTGACCTCGTGCGACTACCCTCTCCGTCTGAGAGGAAATTCAGGCTCCATTTTAGCTCGTGTGCCTGGTGGGCCTCTCCTGCGCGCTGGTGCCTGGTGATGAAGTTATATTTTGAGAGTGGGGACTCTCCCACCCTGTTCTCTAATTGAATACTGGTATCTCCTCACTTAAAAATCGCCTCCCTCTTTCACTCGCGTAAAGCTGCTTTTACCAAAGTAAGAAGCAATTTACCTTTGGAAACACCTTAAACGTCCCTCCAGTTTTAAAAGGGAAGCCTTAATTTGAGAAGCTTTTCCACTTACCTTTGCATTGAATGGATTTTTATGGATGTGTGTTGCCTGCTCTAAGCGGGGTTTACACATGTTTTATAAGCAATTTGCATTTGGACTAAGAGCAATTTCTGGGCAAATGGTGTATTTTGCAATTCAGTCACACTAACCCAAGGCTGGCTAAGTGCTGAGTGAGGCTTGGAGGGACTTACAAGTGGTATCTAGATGTAATAAATATTGACTTGGGTAAAAATTAGTGTTAATTTCTATTTATTATAGGGTATAATTGCAGTCCTAAGTCCTAGTTGTAATGATAAACTCTTAGTTTGTATGCTTGTTTGTTTATGTGTAAGGGAAGGATTTTTCTTCCCCTGGAGAACTGTGTTCTATCGAAGTTAAAATGTAGTTAAGTCTGGGGATTAAAGTTGCTTGAGAGAAATCATCCCAGGGTTTTAAGAAGTTATATAGGAGCAGATTTAGAAAGTTGACCCTAAAAGGAAGGAGTAATGTGTGCAATGTTGGGGGTAGGGAAAAGGGGTGATAGGGGATTGAACTGGGGCAAATTGCTTCGCAGCCAAAGAGCCCTTCTGAGTAAATACAAAAGTGATTAAAGCCCCTATTGATAGGTTGTTTTAAGAATCTGCAGAACCCAGTAAACACATTTAAGAAGTGCAAATTAGAATATGTAAAAAGGAAACTTGTGAAAACAATCTATAGTAAATTTGGAATGCTTTCCACTTCCTCTTGTCTCTTCCTGGCCTCTGCACCCCACAATAGTATGACTAAAGATTTCTAAAGCATAAACCATTGCTACTTACAGACTTATTCTGTGTTGGATTTATTTCTCTTTTATTAAGTATACTACTAGCCAGGCACAGTCTGGGTCTGTGACACCCCACAGTCCTCCCACTCGACAGCACAGACACCAGGGAACCTGGAAGTTCTACTCTCCAGTGGATTAGTCCTGGAAATCCAGACTAGCACTTGGTATTATCTGATACCAACTCTGGGGTGAGCCTCAGCCCCTGGCACTGAGTCCCAGCAATTCCCCAGGCTGGGCTCTGGCCTGCTAAGGTTTCCTAGCTCCTTCTGTTCAGCTGGACACCCCTGGGACTCTTCAGAACCGAATTAGCTTTGGAGATGGGCGAGCCTTTAACCTGACACTACTAACCAAAGCCCTGGGCTTCTGATTTAAAATTCTACAATCATTTCCTCTTGGGCCTCTGAGGTGTGTGTGTGTGTGTGTGTGTGTGTGTGTGTGTGTGGAGTGTGTGTATGTGTGTGTGTTTGTTACATGGGCCTCATACATATGCAGAAAAAAAATGGCCAGCTCTATAGAGTTGAGTGGGGATCCTACTGACAAATCAAAAAGAAGTTCTGTATTAACTTTTGGAGGCACCCTCCACCACCAGCAGCAGCAGCAGCAAAAGGTGTTAAACCTGTATTATTTTCAAGGGTTGGTTTTAAAAGTTATTATTCCAAATAAAATCTCTGTTTCTTGGCTTCAGGCCGTAATGATCATTTGGGGTCTTAAATGTGATCCTGTTGCTGTTGTTGATGGCTCTTTTACAAAAGTTCTTTCCATTAACAAGGTCCAGTACCATGAAGTATGTCCTCCTGGTCGGTCCTTTGAGCTTTAACACATGCTTATTTTTAGCAGAATCCCAAACTGCATCTCTTAAGGTTCATCAGCCTAACAAGAGGAAGAAGGAAACCACTAGGCATGGGGCTAGGCTCTTTATGAACCTCATAACAAACTGAAGAGGGAGAGGATATAGGAAGGGCTTTTTCCTATGTTTATTGCATCTGTAAATCCTTCTACCATTGATGATCAGCTCTTTTAAGATTTCCTCATTAGCATCAACTCATCCATAAACACATGAGTTTAGATCCTATTACACTTATCATTGGAAATTTGTCTGATCCCTGTTCTTGAGCGGGAGCACAAAAGGAAAAGTACTAAAACAATTGTTTTATTATTCCAGAACTTTCACTGTTTACTTAGTTGTGGGTCAAGACTAGGATAGGTTATTGTGTTTTCCATTAACAAAACTTGAAATATTCTCTCCTTCTTTCCAGTAAAATTGGGAATGAGAATGACTGGAAAGGAACAGGACATATATAAATGCATATGTATCCCTATATTCAGGTGTTTAGATATACCTGTATATAGATACATTTTAATAATGTTATGAGTCTTTTTTGGTCTGATGAAGGAGAAGCATTAAAAAAAAACTTAACTCTTTCCCCTTATTTTTTTTTAATGGTGCTGGGAATCGAACCCAGGGCCTTACAGGCAAGCACTTACTTCTACCATTGAGCCACATTCCCAACTCCTCCCCATTTGTTCTTATTAATTTTTGCAGTGACCAGGCACTACCTCTTGACTAACCATGGAAGCAGCCACATGGGGAAAATTTTCAGTCTGAAGTAGCACAATATTTCATGATTCCTGTCAGCCAGGGCTAATGATTCTAAGGGACCAAGTAGCAGTTTGGGCTGATGATAGGTAATAATGCCTTGCTGTTCTCCAGAAAGAACATCTAGGTATTCCTGATACAGTAAGGAGGGTATCACTGGGGTTTCCTGCTAAAACAGGGAAGACGGCTCAAAAATCACATTCCTTCTAATGCTTCAAATAGTTTCTAATAAAAAAATTGATTTTTAATTTATCTGTGTGCTGCCATCTCGCTCTGGAGATGACACAGCTGGTATGAGTTGACAAGTCTCTGCACAAAGTGTTAATAAATCATGCTGGAGAAGTATAAATTGGACAGCTTTTGGCTAGTGTTAGAGCTTGCTGTGCATTTGGTATTTTAGAGTTTTTGAATGGCCTCCATTAGGACAGTTCCATGAGAGGTGTAGAAAATCTCTGCCTTGAGAAGCTTGTAAAATTAAATGGACAGAGGTTGTGGACACACCCAAGGGTGAGTGTGTGTTGCTGGAATAGCCAGGCAGGATTCTCCTGGGGTCAAAAGTTGGTTTAGTAGTATAAGGAGTCCTGTCAATATCAACATGTTCTTGTGGAACAGGCCAGGTTAGAATACATGGTGCTGGCCTGGGTTCACTCAGTAATCCCAGTCGTATGGATTCAGATCACGTCTGGATGAGTTAGTTCCACTAAAGAGAAAAGCTCTTGTCCTGTATCATTAATGCTGGTCATATATGCAAATTGACATCTTTGGACTCAAAGATGAGATGGCCTAGTCCATATGGGCTGCTATAACAAAATGCCTTGGTCAGGTAATTTATAACTGAAAAATTTGTTGCTCAAAGTTCTGGACTTTGGGAAGTCCAAGATCAAGGTAATCACAGCTTCAGTGTCTGGTAAGGGCTCCATCTCTGCTTTAACAATGGCTCTGCTTTCTGACCACACAGGGAGGAGGAGGCAGCTAAGCTTTCTTGGGCTTCTTACAGAAAGGCACTAATTCCTTCATCAAGGTTCTTCCGGAATGACCTAATCACCTCTCAAAGGCCACACCTCTGGTGAACTTTGGGGGAGCATAAACTTTCCCACCACAGCACAAGGTATGAAGGAACCGGAAGATACCGCATTGCTACACTGTATGAAACTTCCTTGATATCTGTGACTGGTCACCAGTGTCATTCTGTTTGGGCTGAAAGGCATGATATTCCTGGGATTAAGTTAATATGTCCGTTAGCCCTTATTTGAAGTTGTCCTGTCCTCCTTGGGTCTTCGTTTTTTTAAATATCTGCTGGAGAATTAGAATAGGAGAAGGAAAAACAAACAGACCAGGCTGGCGCTGATCTCTCCATTCTGAGTGATGTATTAGTAATTTTCTATAATTTAATCAGACTGGTCGCAGAACAAGATAATGAGAGTATGACCTACAAAATAGGACTTTGGAGTGCGTTAAAGGGTTTCTAGCATCAGGTTTTACAAGACCATGGGTTTTGTAGTGAAGGAATAGATTTGGGGTTTTCTCTTATTGGAAAGAAATTCAGGCCAGGCCTGGTAAGAGGTGTGAGTTTTCATTCCTGTTTTGGTTTAGTTAGTGTGCTCTTAGGATCATGTTAGGGGCACATACTGTGAGGGATGATTCTTTCCTCCTTTTGATGTACGTTTTTCTTTCTCTCTCCCTGAGCTGTGTTGCTCAGGGATTCCTACTGTCTAGGTCTGAGTGTGTAGAACACTTTCTGTCTTCTGTCATATTAAATAACATGCAAATCACTGAACTTAGAAATAGTTGAGGATACTTGACACGCTGGTTTCTCTCTACTTTTTTCCTTCTGCTTGAGAGCAAGTTTTGTATTTCTGTCCCCTGTAAATTATATTTTTATGATACTGGAGAATAGTATATGACTAGGTGCTAAAGCAAGGGCCTGTCAGTGACTCTTATCATTCCCTAGGGACTCACCTTGGCTAGAATTGCTACAGTTATAAGGTAGATTTCTAAATTAAAATCAGACTTTGACTTTATATTAATCTTAGACCATATGGGTGCATATTGCTGTTTATTTTATAAAAGTCAGTTTCACCCCATGTATGTACACACACACACACACACACACACACACACACACGGCTATACTGTATCTGATTTTATAAAATGTATAGTGCTAGGTGGCCATGGTGTGAGGTCAGAATGTGGCCTTTAGCAACTGTGCTTTTCACAGACTGAACTGGGGTTATACTCAGTGTGATAGTGCCTTAAAGGTCTATTATCCCAACTGTCCAGTTTCTTATTAAAAGAAATAATAAGTCTCCACCACCGAATTTCTGTCTCTGGAGTTCTTAAATGGCCGGGTACTCTTTGCTTTTGTTTTTAACAAAGTTCAAGGTCTGGGAATGTAACTCAGTGTTAGAGCACATGCTTAACCTGCATGAGGTCCTGGGTTCCAACCCCAGCACTGAAAAAAAGGGGAAAAAAAGAAAGAAAGAAAAAGAAAATTCAAATTCAGCCAAGTTTGTCTACTACCAAGGAGTAAATCCATAGATCTCCTCAGAGCCAGAAGAACAAACCCTACAATAACCTCTCTCCTTCTCTGATAATTTCTACATGCGTCACAAGAGTGGTTGGACCCCATTAGAGGCATGGTGTGGAGGAAACTAGGAGGGGAGAGAGAGAGATGTGGATCTCAGAGTAAACTGTCTGAGTGCTCTGAATGAGTTGGCCTTCAAAGGCGACTGAAGAAGGCCAGGTGAAATGATCTTTTACATGATTGATTAGCAGCACTCGACTTATCTGAGCCTTGGAAACAAGCTACTGAACTTGAGGAGGATTGTGGATTTTCTCAAGTTATGTAGTGCTAGTACCTTGGCCTGCCTGATGCTGTGTGCTTAAAAAGAAATTTCTTGTTGTTTTGAAATGAGAAAGAGAAAATATCATCTGTGACTTTGGGTTCCTTTCCCGTCTGCTGTATATGGTGCAAGAACTTCATTTGCTTTTGAAGTTCATAGGATGGGGGTCAAATGCACAGACTCTGGTGCTTGGTTTTTCAGATCCCATCCCGGCCACTGGCTAGCTGTGTGATCTTGGGCGGATGACTGAACTTTCTGTTCTCCAGTTTCCTCATCTTTAAATAGTTATAATAGTTCCTATACCACAGATTATTTGAATACATATATAAATGTAAATGATGCATGTCCATGTCAAATCATGCTTAATTAGTGTGTGCTTTGTTGAAAGAGCTCAATAAATATTACCCGTTATTAAGTATATGAAATGTTTATTTGCTTAGATTGTGATTAGATTATAGACATTTCTGATCTAGAATTTTATGGTAGTTTCTGTGTTTTTTTTTTTTTTAAATTCTATTTTCCATGGATCTCAGTAGTGTGATGTGGAATAACAATATGATATGGTAAAATTCTTTTATGAGACCATTACTGTAGGGCTTGACCAGTACTTGTTTCATTGTCCCACAGTATTATATTGGGCTTTCACTGTAGGAATGAGTTTGTTCCTCCGGTCACACGATTTGCTCTGAATTACATTTAAGTTGTGTAATAATCCTATGAATTATGGCTTAATTTTACTATAAACTGAGAATAGTAAATCCTCCTGTGGAGATTTATAGTGAGACTGAAATGAGAGAATAGGTGTTTAATAAAGGTTTGTTTATTTATTCATTTATTCAACAGGCTGTCCACTGATTAAAATAACCGAGGGGAAATTGATATTGTGTTTTCCATATGTTACATGGGTCATAGTTCAGATTTGCACAGAAAGGAGGAGAGGCAGGGCCTGTTGTTTTCAATCACAGGGATCCAGTCCAAGAGAACGTGTTCAGTGAGTCTTAAGTAAAGGACTGAGGTAAGCTCGTGTGTGTGTGTGTGTGTGTGTGTGTGTGTGTGTGTGTTGGAGCATATCAGAGGTCACAGCCTGGTACCATACCGAGGTGTTTCGCCCCACAGGGTATGTTTAAAAACTTGAGGCAACATTTTGGAGATTGGAGGTTTCACATAAAAATCCAAATTTCCAGCTTCTTTTGAAAACTTGGAAGAGACAGCAGCACTGGGCCCACCTCCCCACATGGCAGCAATCTGCTGTGGCTGTCTCCCTTCCCCGGGCATGTGCTCGTCAGTCTGCCACAGTTCCTACCACTCGGCCACCGTGTCCCCATATGCACACACACCTGCCCACCTTCCCCAGGTCTCTTTCCTCTTGGTCCCTGCAGGCATTTGGATGAGAACCTGTTCTACATTCTCTAATTCATCACTGAGTCGAAGGTACTGTGTCCCGCATTCTGGGGTGGCACAGAGAAGCAGTATGAGGTAGGGATTATGGTCCTGGCTGTACTACATTTAGCTGTGACATTCGCAAGTGACTGCCATCCTCTGCCTGTTCTTCTCATTTGTAAAATGGGGGACATTGTCGGCTGTACGGGAGCTAAGGGAGCTCATACGTGCAGATTCAGAGTGGTGTGTCTGGCGTGTAGTATCTGCACAGTAAGTGCCCGCCACCGTAGTACACCTGACAAGTGGCTTCATGTCAACCGAGGATCTCCCTAGAATGCTTTCACTGCGCCGTGTAGTTAATCAATCTTGCTGCCCTTCCATTTCTGATCACCGTTAAGCAACCTAGTGTTTCTCACCCCTGGCTGCAGATTGGAATCACCTGGGAGATTGAAAAAGGTCAAACACCCCTATAGCCGTGAGTTCGGTGGTCCAGGGTGGAGCCTGGGACTGGACTTTTTTTAAGGTCCTCTGGGTGATTTGAATGAATCAAATCATTCAAGGGTTGAGGACCCCTGAACTAACCAGAACGCCCACTCTGGGATGATGTCATTTCAGCCAGGAATAAAGACATGTGATGCTGAGCCCCGGCAGTTTATTGACCATACTTTCTTAGATCCTAAAATGAGCTCATGGACTTGAGTAATTGGCTCCAGCTCCAGGAAACCAGAGGCTGGGGAAGGAACCTGCAATAGGCAGGCGACAGAAACCCCAGTCTTCTCCCTCACAGTCCCTCCCCCGGGGGAGGCCACAGTTTTCTGTCCGAATGCCAAGCTTTCTCATGGGTTTTGTGACCTTCAGCCAGTTGCTTACCCTCTCTGTGCTTAAGTAGCTCCAGATTGTAAAGTGGATAAGAGTACGTCACCCAGACCTTCTATTTACATTATGCCTTATGGTTCCTGAAGCGATTTCATGGATGTCGTCTGCTTGTGAGGTGGAGAAGGGCTGCCTGTCCCGCCTATGGGACAGCAGTGGAAACGGAACCACAGAGAGGGCGAGAAACTAGCTGAGAGTCACCAGTGTCAGCATTTCCAAGGGCAGGACCCTCCGACATCTCTCGAGGCCCAGTGCTGCTCAGAGGTGCATGAAATCTTCATGGAGTCTCACAGTCTGCTGGTGATGTCTGGGCCCCCTGCAGGCCTCCCAGAGCCCCTGGCACCCCTCAAGGTTCCCTCAGGTGCTGATGGAACACGTTGGCTCCAAGACTCATGCAAACGTGTGCTGCTGAGAACATTTCTTTCCTTGACGACTGGAGAGCTGGATTTTTGACCTTAGACTGAGCAGAGGGCAATAGAACAGAGTCGCATGCAGTGACACTTTCTGGGGCCGGGAGTACATGCTTCATAGGGCGAGCGCTGCCTTCTGGAATGGCCTAGAATTAGGCATCTAATCTGTGCTTGTTGGGCCCACTCGTTAACCCAGCGAGCCTCCTTAGAGCATGAAACACAGCTGTATTTGGGAGGAAACAGTGTGGGAGACCCCACGCGCCAGGAAAGGTTCCTGAAATGTGTGGTGTGATTTCTCCCTTCTGGGGGAAGCCAGCCTCCAACAAGAACTTGCAGAGTTTTAAATCTGACCTGAAGGAGAGAGCAGTCGGAGTGTGCTGCTTGTATGGAGATTTCTTGGAAAACTGGGAATGGAACCACCATTTGACCCAGCTATCCCTCTCCTTAGTCTATACCCAAAGGTCTTAAAAACAGCATGCTACAGGATACAGCCACATCAGTGTTTATAGCAGAGCAATTCACAGTAGCGAACTGTGGAACCTACCTGGGCGCCCTTCAGTAGATGAGTGGATAAAAAAAAAATGTGGCATATATACACAATGGAATGTAATTCAGAAGTAAAAGAGAATAAAATCATGGCATTTGCAGGTAAATGGATGGAGTTAGAGAAGATAATGCTAAGTAAAATTAGCCAATCCTAAAAAAACAAATGCTGAATGTTTTCTCTGATATAAGGAGGCTATTCATAGTGGGATAGGGAGCGTGAGCAGGAACATGGGAGGAATAGACGGACTCTAGACAGGGCGGAGGGAAAGGGAGAGGGCATGGGGTTATTACAAAAAAAGAAAATGCGCTGCTTCCCAACTTGAACAGGTATAGTAGGTTTGGTGGAGATCCACAGACCCCCATCGCTCCTTGAGGCCTTTTGCATCGCTGAGAAAACACAAGGACAAGAGAAAGTACAAGTAGTTTGAATAGAACTCGATGATCTCTGTGAGGCTAGAATCACAGAAATCTTTTATAAGATAAGGACCTGTTAAATAGATATGTATGTAAAAACTACCCAGAAATGAAGAAGTGTAAACAAGAAGTATAAGCTTATTTTTAATAATCTATATTGATTTTAATAACAAAATTGGTACACGGTTAGTCCAAATAATTAAAATTGCCTGTAAACATCTCAAGTGTGAACGTCCCCTCATCCCAACTTCCACCCCCAGAGAGAACACCTTAATTAGCAATATTTAAAGATATTTGAAATATGGGTGCATTTCTGCAGAGTTGGCCCAACTAATGCAGTTGAAGTCCTGAATTCGGTGCAAGGGTGGCCACATTGCTCTGGGAGCTGATGACATCACATCTCTGATGTTGAATCCCAGGTTGGAGGCTTTGGTTTCAAGGGGAAATTGATAAACTACCCATCAGAAGGGAGGCAGCAAGGACGTCGTAGGCTGTTAAAGTCATCTTATGAGGAGTTCATTACGGAGGCAGTGGGAGTGCTTAATTTGAAAAGAAGAGTGGGGGCGGATAAGAATTGTGCTCGGTATCTCCGTTCAAATCTATGAAGTTCTGTTGAGTGAAAAAGGGAGGAACTTACATCGAATTGTCATTCATCCTAAATTGTCAGCTCACATGCGATAACTGGTGTGTTATTCGTACATTTATTCATTGATTTCACCAGCGGGAGCTGAGTGTGTGTCAGGGATTAGAGGTTCGTAGAGCTGAGCAGAGCCTGGTCCCTGCTCTCAAGAGCCAAGTGGGCAGAGAAAGAGATGGGAACAAAGAAGTCTGATTCAGCTTGAAAAATATTTTCACAGATTTGTGAAATGCTGAGTGGAAGACGGAGACAAGGCCCAATAGGGTAGAAGTTACAAAGATAAATTTGATTTGATAAGATAAGGACCTGTTGAATAATTTTTAAAAATGGAACAGTGATCTTGTGCTTATGAAGAAGTTGGCTCAACCACCTGTCAGGGTGATTTTTCAAAGAACTTCTAGTAATTCAGGATAGAGTGGGGAGAAGTGTTAAACTCTAAATTTATCTAATAGTATGAAAAAGAATTCTGTGACGTAAATGCTGCTTTGCTTCGTTTCTGTTATAAAATTGCATGCATGCTTCTGCCTCGGGAAGCACCCCTTTCAATATACTGCACTGAGCACCTTTTGGGAGTTAGGGTACATGGTACAACACATAAGGTGGAGTGATAGAGCAGTGACATCTTGATCGTCCAAGAGCTGTGGTTCCCACGTGCTGCTGAATCATTAAGTTCTGAGCATGTACCTGCTCAGAGAAGTTCTGTGGAACACAGTCTCTGCCAACAGTGCTTTCACATGTTGACACAAAACTATACAGAGGATAAGTACAAATCAATATGCGAACAAGTGCAAGAGATGAACTATGAATTTGATACATAAATGTTTGCAGAAATGCAAGTAGGAGGGATGGGTATAAGATCCTCGATGGGCATAGAGGAGTGATATCCCAAGCGCCCTCAAGGAATTGATGGATTCAGATGTCGAGAAGGGAGAGAAGATTCCAAGTACAAGGAATGTCATTAACCCCAAGCAGATGGGAGACTGTAAGAGAAGGGGCTTCCCTGAAACGCAGGGACCAACCTGGTGACATAAGGATAAGAAGCAGGAAAAATATGGCAGGTGCTGGCCCAAGTGATAGAGATTGTGATTGCTAAATTTAGAGGTTTGGATGCAACTCAGAAATAAACTGTAAAAGGGGCTGGGTCTGTAGCTCAGTGGTAGAGCATTTGCCTAGCATGCATGAGGTACTGGGTTCGACCCTCAGCACCACATAAAAATTAACAAATAAAATAAAGGCATTCTGTCCATCTTCAACTACAAAAAAAATTTTAAAAAAGAAATAAACTGTAAAGTATGGTAGCTTCCTGCACTTTAATAAAAATAGAGAGGGAGGGTGATGGCCGAAAGAAAGAGATGCCCTTTTCAAGTAGAGGGGCCTCTTTTGAAAAACCAAACTAGGGTGAGTGGCAGTGGATGTGACTGGCTGGAAGGGCTGGTGGGGGAGCCCTGCCCTGTGATGGGTTTCTTGGGGGCTGGGGCTGAAAAGGTATGGCCAGGGTCTCATCCCTTTCTTACCTCCTGGCTCCTGAATAATTAGCAAAGATGCAGTGCCTCCCTTTGAAGGGCATAAAGCATGTCCTCTTAAAAAAATGTGTGTGTATCTTACATATATAATAAAGCATAGTGATAAAATAACATCAGTAAAACTACCACCCCGTCTACACTATTGAACCTCTCCGAAGGGTATTCTTCTATTGCCACTTTTGCCCCAACACAAGTTCCTGTTATCGAATGTGTCTATTTATTGTCTCTTTTCATCTTCTCCATAGCTTTGCTGCATTGCTTGGCTTCACCTGTCTTGGAGATTTATAAAAGAGTAGCATGCAGCAGGCCTTCTGCAGCTTGGTGTTCAACAGTTGCCTTTCTGGGATTTATCCGCGTTGCTGTGTGTAGCTTGCTGCGTCTGTTTCCACTGCTAAAGCTGCACTGCAGAAACACTGCCATGGAGCTTGGCTCCTCTTTCGGCTGTTCTGAGCAGAGCTAATTTCCCTAAGACGCTGGTTCTCAAATAATTTGGTCCCAGGATCTCTTTTCCAGGATCTCTAGAAGTTAATGAGAACTCAGATGTGCTTTTGTGGATATGCACTATCACTTTAGAGATTAAAAATGAGAGATGTGGCATTTGCATCATTAAAAATGATGGTGATCCATTACATTTAAACTATAAATAATATATTTTTAAATGAATCAAATGTGTTTTAAAATCAAAAGAGTGAGAAGAGTGGCATTGTTTTATATTTTTGCTATAACCTGTAATGCTTGACTTAGTAGAAGACAACTAGATTCTCTTTGCTTCAGTTGCTCAATCTACTCCAACAGGTGGGGGGTGGAGTAAAATCTAGCTTTGTAGAGATATGTAATAGCCTGTTCAGATAACTGTGGATATTCTTTGAACTACATCAAAACTCAAAAAGAGGTAGCTTCTTGAAAGTGAGTTGTGATGCTTCATCCAAACACTTCAAAGTTGCCTAGCACGTGTGAGGCCCTGAGTTCAATGCCCAGGACCACAAAACAAAAACAACCCCCACACCAAAACCAAAACAGTTCAATGAGTGTTCCTGTGTTCTCTTACATTAGAATCTACTAGACCGTCTTATGCTTTGAGTAGTTCATCATGCATGTAACATCCGCATCGGACACTTGGGAAAATACTGGTTCCCTGAGTTATGCAGAGCCACCAAATATGGGTGCATTTCAATTGTACAGCATAAAAATTGTTAATATCAACAGAAAAATTATCTGAAAAACCTTTAAGTATTATATTGGGAAGCTGTCATTCACAGCGTAGAATACAAATTTTTCCAAAACTTTAATGGTTACTTGAAAGTTTGAATCTTCTCATTGGCTAAAAATACTGTCAGTTTTTCCTTGAAGTACCAGCTTTCTTTATTCATTTTTCAAGAAATATTCATTTCCACATTTGAAATTTGTCAGTTACTCTTTATTTTGAAAGTGATGCTGCGTGGAAGAGTGGCGAGCTCAGCCCCTGACCCAATGTCCTTTTCTCACCATAGCCGTCAGTCTTCAGTAAAGGCAGGAGTGCTTTATGCATGTTTCCTTACATGTATCAGAAAGATGTTTGCTCAGGAGCAATCTGCAATAAAATTAATAATGTCTTTGTCAAAGACATTCTTAAATGAAGCCAGCAGAGTTTTTCTGTTTGCCTTTTGTTTGTGTTTGTGCATTAGTTTTTGTTGTTGTTTTGCTGTGTGTAGCAGCAACAAATACAGTGACTACGAGTACCGTTTAGTGCTATCTGCCCTTGGTATGAGCTAAAGTGTTAATAGTTTTTTTTTTCTATCATTGCTTTTGTATCTTTGGCATAAATGTCAACAGGGTGAAATGGCAAATGATATCTTACTATTATTATGGAAGTAACTTTGATCTCAGGGCCTCAGAGGCCCCTGGGGGTCCATGGACCACACTTTGAGAACCACTACTGTTAGATGTCTACACAGGAATAGAAACATCAAGTCTTGGTGTGTGTGTGTGTGTGTGTGTGTGTGTGTGTGTGTGTGTGTGTGTGGTTCTTTAGCTTTAGTTGGTAATGATATCATGCAGCACAATGTATTGTCACTGAAGAGCTCAAAAGGCAGAGAATCCTGAGGATGAAGAACAGTACTGATTCTCACAGCTTCTGTTTAAAATAAAAGTAGTGTCTTAAATAAACTCGTTGGTTAAATTACCTTTCTTCTCTGTAAACACGTAGGTAACAGTGTTGGTCTCTGAAGACACGCCATGTTTGTCTGATGGCTTCCTGTTTGGAGGAGAACTCCTTTGGTCACCATGGACAAGAGATGGCTAAGGTTTTCACACCTGGGTTTCTGTCCTCACCTTCCATTAACCCACTCACTCAGGAACCTGGGTGAAATTCAAACACTACTCCCTTCCCCACCACCATTGAATTGATCACCAAGTTTTATTTCAAAAATAGCTGCAGAATTCATCGTGCCCAGCCCTTGCCACTGTTATAGTTGATACTCTTACTATTTCCCATAAAGAATTAAAACAGTGACCAACCTAATTCCCTTTTGTTTTGCTTCAATCTCACTTTCTCTGTCCCCCACCCCAGCCCCTATAATCCAGTCTTCACACTGCCACCACAGTAGACTTTCTAAAACTCATACAATCCAGATAATCCTTACTTAAGATCTTTTATGCATTCCCTAAAAGGATAAAATTTGGATTTCTAGATTTTTGAAGATCCTCTGTCAACTGAATCTCATTTCCTTTCACCTCCTGGATATTTCTTGATCATTCATATTGAATTATCTGTTCTGCAAATCATACTTACACTCCCTTACCTTGATATTGCTTTTTCCCTGCTTCTGGAATGTCTTCCCTATAACATCCAACTTCACCTCCAACACTGAGAAGCCCTTCCTGTTTCTCCTCTATCCCTACCATGGTCCCACCTGGCAGAACTAGGTGACTCCTTCCCTGGTCCCCACAGATGCATCACCGTAATCTCTTATATGCATAATTCCTTATTTATCCATGTTCTCATTGACCATGGGCTGTTTTAAGGACATTGGCTAGTTATTTTTATAGTGCCTTCTTGCCCATAATACTATTTGATATGTAGTAGGTACTCAATAAATATTGATGAATTAATGAACGGAGAGAAGAGTTAAGAACTGGTCACAAAAGCAAAGAGATGTATTCTGTAAATATTGTTGAATGAATGAAGTCAAGAATGGGTCACAGAATCAAAGACAGGAGGTGTGCCATACGTGCTGTTGAATGAATGAATAAATAAGTTAAGGACGGATCACAGATTCAAAGGGTTTTAGGAGTGGAAAGGGCTTTGGAGACCATCTCCTGTTGTCTTCCTTTTTCAGAAATGAGAAAATGATTTCCCTAAATTGTGTGTCTGGACTGGGTAGGAGGTGAAGGAAAGTGTCATGGATGTAGCCTAGAGATGCCTGGAGAATGTGCTTCCGAGGACACTTGCCCAGAGGAGCAGAGGCCACGGCCTACACCACAGACACCACAGTCTAAGTATAAGAGGGAATGTTTGTGGTTGGAAGTGTGGCACATTCCAGGCTGTGGAGTCTCCCCCTGCTATTGGCTGCTACGCTCTTTCTGTCCTCAGACTGTGCCAAGACTGTAAGATTTTCCTGATGACTGGGCATATTCTGCATCTGGATTCCATGTTCATAACAACCAGAAGTTTCCTGTCTCTTTGGTTGAGGTGACTGTGATATAGCGCTGGGGAGCAATAGCCATGTCCTGGGGTAAGCCCTACTGTGTAAAGCCACAGTCTACTCCGAGATTCCTAGGTGGATTCCTGGGAGGAAGGGAAACTATTATTCTCTAAGTGCCAACTTGATGCCAGGTGCTTCACTTTCAAAATTCTCATCCAGCTTCAGAATAACCCTGTAAAATTGCAGTTATTAGCATCTTCCTCTGTGAACACAAACGTAGGATTCCGTGGGAGGGTCTGGGGCCAGGGCTTGTGTCACTGTTTTGCCTTGCTTTTTCATGCTCTATAAATAATATTTTCCTATACAAAACTTCTTGTGGCCTTATTTTTACCAATTTGGCAAATTCATGAAGTTGCATGTATTTTATTTACTTGAAAGGAGAACCTCTAGTTGCCTGGTTTAGTGCTACCTGTGTTTTGTGGTTTACAACCCCTTGGTCCTCTCTGCAGGCCCACCATGGATAGGAGAGGGAGCGGGTGTTTTTATCTTACTTATGGATGAGGATCTGACTAGTGATCACAGACTCTACCATATCTGTTTGGTTCCCAAAACCCTGTGTTCCCAAAACCCTGTCTATGGGTTAATATATAGTAGGGTCTCCAATTTTTGTTAGATAAACATCAGGAGTTCTACGGCTGTTAAGTTCCAAATTCAGGTTGGAGTAGAAACAGGTCTCAGAGTCTTATCCTGGGTTTTCGCTGCTGTGCCATCTTGCTTTCCCCAGATCCTTGAACGGAGAGGCACAGGGACAAGCCCTTCCTCTGATCAGTTCGTGTGGGACTGGGCAGCCCTCTGAGCTGGCTGTCAGATGCATTTCTACACATCTCAACAAGTAGAGGTGGCCCCTTTGAATAAGATCTTTAATGTTTTTTGCTTCTTTTCCTTTATATTCAAGATAGATAGGCTTTAAAACAATTTCCTATTTACCTGACACACCCAGGTCAAATGGCTAGAGAAAGATTGAGGAGCCTATAATGGATTCACTGAGGAGTCCCATTCAGAGGATCCCTAAAATCATCTGATACTGTGTTTTTCCAAAACTAAAAAAAAAAAGAAAGATTAAAGCAAAGCTGTGCTGGTAGGTGTGTGTTGGTGTGAGGGTGGGGATGGGTTCATAGAGCCGTGTTCTGCCCTGGACACCTAGGAGGCGTAGGGTTCCTTGAGGTGTGGTTTGTAAACCACTCATCTATTCTACTTCTCATGTTATACATGAAAAAAAATGAGGCACAGAAGTGTTTAATGACTCATGCAAGTAGCTACATTAATAGGATGGTGCTGGAACTCATAGCCATACATCTGAATTTTCCATACTGTTTTAAAGCATTGCTCTGCTTTTATTACAAAGGAAAAGTACCTGTTCTTTAGAGCAGGGGTTGGCAAATTTTGAATTGTTTTTTTTTTTCTTTTCTTTTCTGCAGTCCCTGGAGCTAAGAATGGTGTTTATATTTTTAAAGATTGTTTAAAGAAATAAGCAACAACAACAAAAACAAAGGGGCTATCACTGTATGCGCTTCTCAAAGCAGAGATTTACTCAGAGATTTGCTACTGCTGATAGTAATGTGGAAATACAATAAGATTTTTTAAAAAGGGCTTCCTCAAAGTAACTTCAAAACACATAGATTTAAAACACAACCTGATTAGTTGAGTATATTTATATCAAAAAACTTCCAAACTTGTGTTCCTCAAATGAACTTCTTTCAGTTGCCCAATACATTTTTTTTAAAGAGAGAGTGAGAGAGGAGAGAGAGAGAGAGAGAGAATTTTTAATATTTATTTTTTAGTTTTTGGTGGACACAACATCTTTGTTGGTATGTGGTGCTGAGGATCGAACCCGGGCCGCACGCACACCAGGTGAGCGCGCTACCACTTGAGCCACATCCCCAGCCCCCAATACATTTTTATTTCTCTTTTCAAATACTAGTTATTCACGGAGGATAAGCTGGTTGACTAAATTCTGATAATACGTGGGAGATGTAGCTGAGGAACTGCAGACAGTCTAAAAAAGAAGTGGTGTACTTTTTCACATACAAAACCAGGGTTATGGACTCCTCAGAGAGGAAGAGCAAAAGGAACTGATGTATGCATGATGTGAGTGGTCACTCTCGGGCTGTACATATGCATGCCAGAGGGGTTTTTTGGTGTCTTTTTTTTTTTTTTTTTTTTTGAGCATCTACCTTGAGGTTGAAGCTTATCTAAAGCAGCAGTAGAGCATATTTCTTGACCTCAGCCTCACCACTTGATGCATTTCCAGAAGCATCTGAGCTTTGTTGGGAAATGAAATGTCTCCTCTGGAGCATCACTGGTGCTGACAGTGAACCCGAGGACAGCGCCAGGTTTCACTCAGGTGGAAGATCTAGCACAGTGAAGACCCCAAACGTGCCTGAGGAATGCCCGAGAAGAAAGGGGAGCCAACCCCAGGAATCTTCCAAGGGAATGAAGAGGATAAAGCCCCTGGAGTCTGAGCTGTTAAGGGGGTGTTCATTCAACTGAAGCATATCCTGGCCCCTGGAATTACTTTAGTTTGTTGGTTGATTGTTGACTTTGTTGATTTTTATGGTCTTTCTGCCTCTCATCCTTGACTTCTTATGTGTGTACCAGAAGGTGGGCAGGGAAAATAAAAGAGAGAAGGAATAAGAATACATTTGACTGCTTGATAGTAACCTTGGCACTCAGCCTGGGAGGGGTAAAGCTTAAAATTGGTGACTTTAATGAGTTCCTTAAGTTAACTTTGAGTTAGGATATATATATATATATATATATATTTTTTTTTTTTTTTTTTTTGGTGGTGCTGGGGATTGAACCCAGGGCCTTGTACGTGGGAGGCAAGCACCCTATCAACTGAGCTATATTCCCAGCACACGGGATTGTTCTTGTCATCAGTTGTCCTTTGATGCCATGGATTCTTGTGCATGGAGGAAAAATATTCTCCCACGATTTTGTGACCATGTGGGGCTGGAGTGGGTGGGGGATCTGCCTCCTCTGCATCTTCTGCTTAATATGTATTTAAGTGCCAAATGCGAAGCAGTTTCATTTCTTTTCCCTTGCTAAGTGTCTTATTTCGCTTGGCCCTTTTGTTCCTATGTATATGTGTAATTTTAGCAAATAAAGAATTTGGGCAGACAGAGGATTACGACCATAAGCTTTGTTAAAAAAGTGCACCATTTTAGTGTTCTTGGTATATGTCCCACAAAGAAATTTATCATTTTATGTGTAATCTAAAATTTCCATAGGTGGTCATTTATTTATCTACAGAGCGCTGTTTGTTAGGCTGTAGAGAGCATTATGCTATTATTAGGGCTTTCTTTTCTGGTTAAGTTCTTCTTTGATCTATTAAGGATTTCCTGGTAATTTCAGTAGTTTGGTAATTTATCGCTCATCTTGAAACAGGTATTGGTAATGTTAAGATGAAAACATTTATACAAGAGGAAATAAAAGTCAAGGAAGCAGATAATCGACCGATTTATCAGCCTTAGCAGACAATTTTTCTGATAACGACATGGTAGCCATGGTAAATTTACTTCTGATTGCTTGAGGGGACAGATTCTATATGCTTTTTGTAGCATGGAGGTACATGAAAGGGTGAAGGAGCAAGTAATCAATCCGTGGACTAACCAGTATCGTTTTGGTCTCTAGATTGGCCTTTTGGCAAATGGATTCAAGCTATAATTCGAACTGTCCCCTGGTCATGAATTTGCTGCAACATATGTAAGGACGAGTATACGTTTATTTATTTATTTGTTTTTGTTTAGAGATTTCTGAGTAGCTCTAGAAGGCCTCTCTTGCTAATGTCTGTTTTTAATCTTTCATTTGAAAGAAATATGACTAAAATTTAGAGCTAGGCGGAAAAACGTGTTAGTCCACTCACAGTTCTTTCAACATCAGGATTTGAGACCAAGGGGAAATTGGTCAGTTTTATACCATCATGCCCAGCTTAGGCAAAGACGGCATTCCTAACCAAGGCTACGATTGAGAATCCAGAGGTGAAAAGAATCCAGAGAAACATCTCAGGCCTTCGTCCATATTTATGTGGCCTTCGTTTTCTGGGGCCACCATAACAAAGCTTTACAAACTAGTGACTGAAACAACAAAAATTTATGGTCTCACGTTTCTGGAGGCTGGATGTCCCAGATCAAGGTGTGTCTGCAGTTCTGTGGTCACTCTGAAGCCTCTAAGGAGAGGTCTCATTCAGGGCTTTCTCTCTGGTTCTGGGAGTGCCTTGACCTCTGGCGGTATAATTCCAGTTCTCCTGTGTTCTCCTCCCTGTGTGTGTGTCTGTGTTGTGTGTCCAGGTTTCCTCTGTCTGTTTATGAGGACACCAGTCTTGTTGGATTAGGAACCCACCCTAATGACTTCATCATAGCCTGATCATCTTCGAAGCCCGGTTTCTAAATAAGGTCACATTGGCATATACTGGAAGTTAGAACAATTCGAACATCATTGGGGTGACAGTTTAGTCCTAGTTTGCACATAGTTTTAATGAGCATGGTGGTGGTTATCTCAGCATAATAGAGGAAAAAATATTCAAAAAGACAATTAAGGTAAGAATAGTAACTTAAATACACAGGTGCATGGAGCTGTCTAATAAGGGGATATGTTTCTGGAAAGCCCCACAAGTTCTTGAGACACAGCTATGTATTACAAACACAATCACAGTGTGGACACCTTATGTTTTAGTGTGTATGTATTCTAAAATCTCATCTAAATAAAATTTTTAAATGTTGAATATATGATATTTGGGTAATTTGGGGTTACCTAGGGAAGATTTATTTTTTGTCAAGCTGTTCATAGGTGTTTAAAGGTTTGGGTTTTTGACTTAGCTTTGTCACTCAATACGTGTTCCTATCGTGTAAGCCATTAATTTTTTGAAACCTTGGTTTCCTATGAAATTTGCTGACAAATATGAAAGTGTTTAACACAGTACCACGTGTGTCTTCACCTCTCTACGTATTGTTCGTGTAATCGACAAATGTTTATTGGAAGCTTGCTACGTGCCAGGGCTTGCCTAGAATTGTTTCCTTCACTTAAAGATGATTGAAAGGCACCGTCTACACCAGAGTTTCCCTACTGGTCAAGAAGACAAAGCTACACCCTAGGAGATATTGAGACTGAAATGGAATCCTATCTGGGAACCCCATATTGATGGTTGGCAATCTGAACTCCGGTCCTACCTTTGTAAATCAGCTGGGAGATCTTGGGCAGATCACTGGCCCTCTTTAGCCCTCTGCTTAGGGACTAACCAGATGGACCGGATCTCCAAAATAATTCATGCAATAAAATTCAAATTCAACAAGTAGTTTTTGATATTCTGCTGATCTGTTGAACAATGCTGGCCAGTTTTTTTCTGCTTTGTGTTCTGGTTCTGTCTCTGGGAGTGGAATTAAAGGACCAGCACTGTCTGCTTTCTGGTTGGTAAGAGTAGAACCTAAACATCGAGAGCCACCCCACCTTGAGCTCTTGATGCTCTGCTAGGTATCATGGTATGTTCTTGTTTCTGCAAAGTAGGTGGGTGTCCAGAGAAACACACTGCCTCATTTGGAGAAGACATTTTCCTTGGTGGTTTGTGGGAAGCACCTCAGTCTTATTAAGTAAAGACACACATGGCTATGTTTACAGAAGAATGCAGAATGCATTTGAAATGTTAAGCTAAACCTCAGGGAAACAGGGGGCTTCCGCTTCAGTACCAGTATCTCCTAGGACACTGCTTTCTCTTCTTGACCATCAGGGAAATTTCAGTGGAAAGTTTGCAGAATAGGCTCTTTTCCTTATTCCATGTTTGACACACATGAGAGAAATAGTTTATAATTTCAGAAGTAGTTCTGTTGCTGACAGGTGTTACCTTTCTGACTGTTAAGCCTATTCTTACTTTCCACTCATGCATTTGACAAAAAATAATTGAGTGTCAGCTCAATAACTGAGTGTCCTAAGAGATGAGGGTCCTGCACCAAGCAAAACAAAGTCTTTCTTTAACAGTAGTGTTTGAGGAGAGACCTGGGAGGTAAGGGAATCAGAAAGCAATTATGATGGCCCTGAGGCAGGAGCTCATCCTTGGGGTTGCTGATCTGCAGATTATGTAGGTCCTTGAGGTCAGGGTAAGGGTTTGGATTTTGTTCTGAGAAATAGGAGGCTTTGAGGATGGGATTTGTGTAACCTGATGTAATTTTTTGGGTAATGGATTAGAATTTTTATTTATTAGAAAGTGACGTTTAAATGGACTCAGGAGAGTCCTTCAGTTGTGGGAACCAAGGCAAATGCAGTGGTGGTTTTTTTCTTTTTTTATCCCACATTTTTAATTAATGCATTATAGTTGTACATAGTCATGGGATTTGTTGTTACATATTCATACGTGAACATAATCTAACAATATAATTTGGCCAGTACCCTTCCCAGCACTTCCCTTCCCCCATCCCACCCAGCCTTTTCTTTCACCATCTCCCTTTGAATTTCATGAGATCCATCCCCACCTCTCTTTTCCTTTTTCCCTCTCTAGCTTCCATATAGGAGAGATAACACATGACCCTTGACTTTAAAAATTTGGGTGATTTCCCTTAACATAAGGATCTCAAGTTCTATCCGTTTTGCTGCAAATGACTTAATGTCATTTTTTCTTTATGGTTGAATAAAACTTCATTGTGTATATGTACCTGTTTCTTTATCCATTCATCCGTTGATAGACACCTAGGCTGGTTCCGTAGTTTGGCTATTGTGGATTGTGCTGCTGTAAACAAGGGTGTGCGTGTCTCCCTGCTCTCTGCTGACTTCAGTTCTCTAGGATAAATCTTGAAGAGTGGTATAGCTGGGTCTGACATAGTACTTTGGAAAGCTCTCTCTGGCTGCTGGTTGAGGCCAGCAGGGCAAGAAGGGGAGGTAAGGAGTCCAGTGGGAAGGCTGCTGCTGTAGTCCAGGCCAGGGACGGCAGAGATGTATACCAGGGGGTAGTGACTGAAATGGAGAAAACTGGCCAGATTTGGGATGTATATCCAAGGTGGAAAACCAACAGAATCCATGAATGATTAAGAAGGGGAGTATAAGAGAAAGAGAGGGGTCAGGGGTGGCTGCGGGTTTGGGGTTCGGAAGGAGGGAGGACTTGCCATTTACGTGGAGATGAGCAAAAGCTTAATGGAGGAGCATGGCCAGTTCTGTGGCCATGGAGGATCTGGCCCTTTGTGTGAGAATACCAAATCTAGTTGAGACACGGTGGAACTCACTTTGAAGATACGGAGTGATGAGTTCCTTTTCATTACCTTTAAAAAAAAAAATCCTGGACATTCAAAATAATAATTGGAAGACACAGCTAGGCGTGGAAAACTGACCCTGACCCAGGAGTCCCGTCTGCTGTCTCAGCGTGTGTCTTCTCCCCTGACTTCCTCTCCCTTCCCCGGGCCCTCCCAGCACACAGCACCTTTCCCCCAGCTGGCCTGGTGCCAGGAATCCGGTTGTCTTCTCCACCCTGGCAGTTTTAAATAACTAGCAGTTTTTAGATTTTCTTCCTGGCCACACTGACAGCAGTTGGGTGCCGCGGGCATCGATGTGTCCACACCGTGGTCCCCGAGTCTGTGTCCTGTGGAGCTGATTGCGCGCTGTGCGCTGACCTCCGTCAATGGACTTGGAGCCCTCAAGACCCCACCGTGTCCCTTAGTTGCAGGCAGACCTGGTGTGGGAAGTGTGCTAAGGCGAACAAAGGGACAGTTTAAAAACTGGCAGGTAAAACCAGTCCGACTGTGGGTAGATGTGTTTTATGCTTCACATCATAAAGTTGGATCAGAACGGCCCGCTATGCAGCAGAAGAGACCTTTATGAAGCATGATGGAGGTCACTGCTTTTGTCTTCCTGGTACCTCTCCCCTCGCCTTTCTTCTCTGACCCACATTGAGCCCACTGTAGAACCGCCCTCTGGCTTCAGTGATAGGCCCAGGCAGGGCAATGTGACCTCCAGCCCGCCAATCAGAGGGGGAAAGACCTTTCTCCAGTGGAAAGTCATAGAGGGTGACAACCCGGAGCCTGTGGTAGCCAGGCTTTCAGTCTCCTGGGAAAAGTGGCCTGAGAGGGAGAAACTAGAGGCAAATGGTGCTTTTGACATCCTATCTGATCCCAGCCCCATTGTGCCCCTTCCATTGTTTGGTACAAGAACTGAGAAAATTCCCTTTCTGCTTGGCGTAGTCCTGCTGGTCCACTGCCATTTGCCATCACAGAAGCCGTAGCACCTCTACTACAAGCAGGGCTTGAGCCGGAGCACAAGGTGACTAACTCACGGCCCGGCCTCAAGGCGTTTATGATCTGTGGCTGGATTTCAAGTCCAGCAAGTACACTGAGATAATTGGTAAAGTCTACCTTTAAGGAATCAATAGGTCATGTGTTTCTAAAATGCAAAGAATTAAGGATCTAAGAATTTTTTAAGTCATTTATTTGGCATTCTTAATTCTTCACCTTTTAAAAATAACACCACCTAATATTGGCATTCTCCACCACCGGACAGCCTGTCCTTTCTGATAGTTTGCAGAGGAGCGAGCCTGTTTAGAAATGATTTCCCAGCATCTCCCATTTAACTCTTCATCTCTTGAGGTGCACTTCCAAAGCCCCCTGCACTGTTGGAATTAATCCTGTTGTGCTCACACACCTGTGCTCTGTTCCTTTGTGGTGGCACAAGCCCTTGTAAATAGAATGTTCTTGTGACCCTCGCCTCCCTGTGGATAAACTGTCAGGTCAGAGACTGTTGGGCATCTGAATCTCCCTGTTGCTGTGAACATCTCCTCGAACATAGTGTTCAGTAAGTGTTTGAATTATATCCATTATTAGCATTGATTTTGTCAATAACTTTTGTATACGGCTCTTTGAACATTACAAACCACCTTTTTTTTTTTTTTTAATCAAGTTGCCCTAAAGTGTAGTTGTATGATTTGTGGCACATGTTACAGGTAATAATTGCTAATACTGGTCCACATGTGTGGCCTTGAAAGCTAGCTGTAGACATTCAGCTGTAGTTGTGTATTAGGCAGGAAGGGAAGACTTGGAAGATTTTTAGATGAAAATGAGCCAGAAGGTTTGTTGGTTGGTGCCAGGTAAACACATCTGGGGGGATGTTGGAGACGTTGACTGTTGATTATGAGTCCTAAGAGGTTTAGTAAGCCCTGTAGTCTTTAAAACCTGCTGGCTAGATTCATGTGGACCCTGGAGGCAAGGGTGTGTGGATAGATTTAGAAAAGGCACTTTTAGGTTTCCATCTACCCTTGCTTCAACCTAAGCCCAAAGACATGAAAATTAATAGGTGTCTCTTTCTTCTATATTCTTATTTCTCTCTTTGCCCCATCCTTCTGAGTGAGGATGCTTTGAGTTGAGTATTGCTCCAGTCAAACACATCCAGTTAATACTGTCAACCAAGAAGGAAGTGAATGGCAAAGGAACTCTTCTCAGAGAATGTGGGGGGAACTGTGGATATTGGGTACCCACTTGCTGCTTAAGAACCGAATTATAAATAAATGTGCTAGGTAGTAGAATTTTGTTTTCCCCGATAGAAAAATGTTCACGACATGGAAACAAAATTTCATTCAGTGTGTTTTCATACTGAGATGGCACCATTTTTATTCTTAATTCTCTGAGTTGCTGATTTTTAAAGGGAAAATATACATTCGAAGATAGACTATTGTGTAAAACTCAACAAGAAGCAGTGTGAACCCAACAGTCTGGAGACAGAGGTTGTTGTGAGATTAGCAATGGAAACAGCTTCTTTTTCTGAAGGTTAAAAATAATGTATTTACTAGAAGTTATTTGCATTGGCCACTTAGAGGCTCCCCGGGATGCCTTAGTTAAGAAAGCTGTGAAATCCACAGGAAGCACTTCCAGGACCTTTTGCTGCTCTGCGATTTCCCAGGAAGACTCCGTGCTGGTTGACAGACAGGAAAATGGAGGTGTCTTACTGCTGGGATTTCTCAGATGGCGGCAGAGAGAGGCGAAAGGCAAGGCTTGCTGTCCTGAGGGTTGCTGTGTCCGGCAGCCTCATCCTGGAGGTTGCAGGATTGCTTCCTGGTGAGCTTCCCAAACAGAGCACCTGTTCCCATGATGTGGCGTGAAAGGTGCAGGGTGCCCTGAGGGGTGCTCACAGCAGCTGTATCAGAGCATCCTCCAAGAATCCCTCCTCTGTGAACCGGAACATGAAAACAGAGAGGAGCCTGGCAGACAAAATAAATTCGTCAATATAAATAAACAATATTTCTGGGAGAAAAATCCTTGCAGTTTTGTGAACTGAAATCATATTGTTTGCACCTCTTCTGATTTTTCCTCTTCACAACCTTACTTATCTTACATTCATTTTTCTCTAAGCTTCCTGCACCTTTCATGTGACCTCATGGGATGCTGAATAATTTTAGATGTTTCCCCTCAAATTTCTGTTCTTGTTTTTTTGAGACCGCATACTAAAATTCTTTGATGGTTTATTACTTGGATAGCTTTAATGTTACAAGAAGCATCTTTGGAAAAGTGACTAGTAGAGTATTATGAGTTGAAAAATACACACATACACACACACACACACACACATATATATATATATTTTTTTTTCTCTATGTGTCCAAGTTTTCTGACAGTCCTGAGGAGTGTGCATCTCAGTGATTACATCTCAACGAATGGAGGAATAGATGATTGAGAAAAATGCAAGTATTTCCGGGGACATAAACCGCTCTGCGTAGGAAATGCTTTGGTTCCTTGCTTATTGGATTTGGGTTTGTGATTTGGCAAGGTTGGGAAAGTTGCCTGAACCATAGATATTCGTTGTCTGTATCATTCTAGAACATTCGATGTCCCCGAAGCTGCATCGACAACTTCTTCAGCTTTCGGCACACTCACTGCCTCAGCACGTTGGGAGGGGGACATGTGGCTCTCTGAGAGTATGGAGGGAGTTAGGAAATTAGGCTTTGCCTTTGAGACTATGCCTAAGTTCTTTAGGCAGTTGAATCAACTTGTGCCCACAGCAACAAAGAAGATGCCGCCAAAAGAGACCTGGAGGTTGGGGTCCTGGAATGATGGGTCCTCACCTCTCCAAGGCTTATCTCGTGAGGGAGCCTGCATGCTGCCCGTATCCAGGAGAACCCCATGCTGACCTCTGACTCAAGAGTCTGGAAGGCTGGTTGGGGTGGGAGGGCAGGGATGCTGCTCAGAGCCTCTGTGCAAGTGGCCACAGGGAAGTCCCCTAGCAGGTTGGGTGACAAGTTTTGCCGAGAGCTCCTGGGCCAGGAGTGCAAAGATTTTGGATTCTTGGTTCTGGCTTTAGTTCTTAGTGGCTATGTGGCTCTGATTTGATCAGTAAACTTTAGTGTATTTAACAGTCGGAGTAAAATGACAAAATCGGTCGTGTGCTTGTAACTTTATGGTTCTCAAAACCTGATTTTATAGACCTTGTTAGCTGCCACTTACTGTACTGGTTCAGGGCCAGGGTTATCTCTCTGTATCTGACAAAAAATATAATATAAAAATATTTAATTTGGAAGCATATATGTTCCCGTTCTTTTATTTCATGAGTATCCATAAAGATCGAAGAAGAGTGATCAATTAATTCTTGCTGGAGTGATTTTTAAATCTTTTACTTCTTTTGCTATTTATAGTAGAATTCCCATTTGATTCTTTGGAAGGATGCGATATTTAGTCTGAAATCAAGAAAGGTGGTTTGCTAAAGAAACATAAAATTAGCCCTATTGTTAAAATTGATGTTGACTGCTGGATGTTTGGTAAAAAAGCATCCCTCCCAGGAGAAGCCATTGGGGAGCTGAGGAGTTTGGGGTCACCGCCAATTTCAGGAGAGATGAAAAATCTTGAAATCAAGTGGGCAGAGGGAAATGTGGCAAATCTCAAGGAACCAGACTGGTTTTAACAGAGAAAATTCAATTTTACCTGCTTTTTCCCAGCAAATTCCATTTGATATTTTACATTTTCTTGATAACTTAATAAAGAATCTCAGGAAAGAGTTGCAGAACTTTAGCTTAGTGAAAGAGAATTTGTCATTTGTGACATTTCTTCTCTAAATAGCATGGGAAGATCAATGTATTAGCTTGTAGTTCATGCATTACTAGCTCTAGCTGTTTCTATTCTGAAAAGAAACAGCCTGTGATGTGGCAAAGCCTGGCACAGTGAGGAATTTGGCTCAGTCCCGAAACATTCATTGAACTCTGCCAGAGAAGCAGAAAATAAAGCACAATCCCTGTCCTCAAGGAGCACCATTGTAGGAAGGAAGCCAACAAGAGACAGACACTTTAAAGTGATATGAAATATGAAAAAACTATAAACAGAAGAAGAGAATGCCAGCTGCGCATTCCAAAGATGCACTCAGGGCACTTCCTGAGTGTCACCTGAGCTGAGCCACGCCTTCCCTCACCTGGGTTCAGCCTCCTGCCTGGGTCTCCCTGCCCCACCCTGTACCTGCAACCTGGACACAGCAGCCAGGACTGTCCTTTGGCACTGTAAGTCCCCTCATCTCTCTACTCCACCCAGCACCCTCTCTGGCTCCCAGTTTTGCCAAATGCAGAAGACTCACAGCTCACACTTGAGAGCCTGTCACTCACACGCTCGCTCCAGCACAGCTGCACACTCACACCCACGCATGCTCTGACCACCCCTCCCACTGCTTTGACCTTCCCTCACTCCATTTGGCTTCCTTGATGTTCCAGGGACCCGTCAGGTATGTCCTTGGGGCTTTCACAGTGACTCTCCACGCGGAACACTCGTGCGTGGACAGCTGCTCAAATGTCACCGCCTAGGTGAAGCCCCACCCTGTCCACTCTATTTAAAATTACAACTTGCGTCCATTCTTTTTATCCTGCTCTACGTTTTCTGTTTTGTTTTTCTCAGCGCTTATCACCCCTCTGGCATACTATATGATTTATTATTTATTAACTTTGTTTAACATCTGTCTTTCTCCTCCACTGATACGTAAGCTCCAAGACAGCAGGGTCTTAGTTTTTGTTTAATGCTGTTCAATCTAGAATACAGTCTTGAACAATCTAGAACAATTCCTGACATGCAACAAGTATCCCTTCATTATTGGTCCAACGAGTGAACGAAGGGATTAGGAGAGACCCGTTCTGAGAGTTCTAGGGAGAACTGCAAGGAAGAAACCCTGGAGCTGGGTGTGGAAGGACATTACAGATGGGATTTCATGAGCAAAGACAGAAACGCAGCTGAGCTCCCAAGAGCTCTTGGACTGGCAGAGTCCACCTAGCTGGTGCATGGGGGCCGTGGGAGAGCTGGTGGCAGATCAATAAATTAATGAATAGGAAATATCTCAAGGGGATTCTTAGTAGGGTGAAGGAACACGCTGATCACTGCTTTGAGGACATGACAAGCATGTTGGTGATTGAAATCTCAGACCTCAAGCAAGTAGCACCCAGAACGTGGGCATGCCGTGGCGGCAGGGCATCGGTATGGCGAATGGCGTTGCTAATAAGATCTGGCTTTTATACAGTGCTCAACTGTTTGCAAAACTTGGTCACATGCTTTTTAGGATGTAAGCTTCATAGAGTGAAGGGAGTCAGGCAAGTATTGTTAACGTATTTGGAGAAGCTTTTGAAAAAGTTACGTGCATCTTATGTTGGAGGAAATGAAGCCTCAAAACCAGGTAAGTGACCTGCCTCTGAGGTCAGGAGTTAGAAAGTGAGGAAGCGAATTCCCACTGTCTTGTCTCACGGCCAACAGCTTCCCCAACCTACCAGGCTGCTTGTGACTTCTGACGCTCTACTGAAGATAGGGTGCTCCTTTTTTTGCAAGGATTCCGCTTTCTTTCTGTTTCCCCATTCATTCAAAATAGCCATTTGTTTTGTTTTGTTTCACTGTCACTTCTTCACCAGATTGTTTTTTTTTTTTTAATCTTTTCTGCTTTTCTCAACCAACTTACCCTGAATAATTACTGGAAAAATGAATACAGGTGGTACGTGGGGTGTGTGTTCCTCTGCCTGTTCAGCATCATGCCTGTGCCTGATTCAGCTCCTGACTGCTCTTTGGGCCCTTGCTGACTTTCATTGATTGGGTTCTTGGGTGGAAGGGAAGGGAAGGCTTGTCTCCATGTGCTGTCTTGAGACTAACTTGTTGCTCACTTTGGAAGTAAACCCGATCTTCTTAATTCCCCCAGATGTTAGTAGGCAGGAAGAGGCGGAGGGAGAACTCAGTGAAGGAGAGCACTGGTATGGAAACTCTTCGGAGACTCCGTCAGAAGCATCCTATGGAGAAGTCCAGGAGAACTATAAGCTGTCTCTGGAGGACCGGATCCAGGAGCAGTCCACTTCCCCCGACACCTCCTTGGGAAGTGCCACTCCCAGCAGCCACACGCTGGAGCTGGTGGCACTCGATGGTGAGGTCCTGCGAGACTCACTGCAGTGCCAAGACCACCTGTCCCCCGGAGTGTCTTCTTTGTGTGAAGATGACCCTCCAGGTTCCAATAAACCCCTGAGCAGCAACTTAAGGAGGCTGCTGGAGGCTGGCTCCCTCAAACTCGAAGCCACGGCCACGGCCAATGGCCGAGTGGAGTCCCCTGTGAACATTGGCTCGAACCTCTCCTTTTCCCCACCGTCCCATCATGCCCAGCAGCTCAGCGTTCTGGCCAGGAAGTTGGCTGAGAAGCAGGAGCAGAATGACCAATACACTCCAAGTAACCGTTTTATATGGAATCAAGGTAAGTGGTTGCCAAACTCAACCACCACCTGCGGCTTGTCCCCGGATTCAGCCATCCTCAAGCTGAAAGCCGCAGCCAATGCTGTTCTGCAGGACAAATCTCTCACCAGGACGGAGGAGACCATGCGATTTGAGTCCTTTTCCTCCCCCTTTAGCTCCCAGTCTGCCAGTTCGACCTTGGCAGCTTTGTCCAAAAAGGTCAGTGAGAGAAGTTTGACTCCTGGTCAGGAGCACCCACCTCCGGCCAGCTCTTTCCTGTCCCTGGCTTCTATGACCTCCTCAGCGGCCCTTCTGAAAGAGGTCGCAGCAAGGGCTGCCGGCAGCCTCCTGGCTGAGAAGTCATCCCTGTTGCCCGAGGACCCTCTACCGCCACCGCCTTCTGAGAAGAAGCCAGAAAAAGTAACCCCGCCGCCTCCACCGCCACCTCCACCACCACCCCCGCCGCCGCCACCGCCACAGTCCTTGGAATTATTGTTACTCCCTGTTCCCAAGGGAAGAGTTTCCAAACCCTCCAGTTCAGGTACGGACTCTTTTCTTTCCTTCACTGGGTAAGTCTGTGGCTCTCAGCTGCGGGTCTTATTCATTGCCTTTTGCAGTTGGGTCCCCGTCTGAGTTGGGGAAGGAATAAAAAAAAAAAAAAAAAAAAGCAGGAGCACAACAAATACTTTAAGTAAGCAGCGTAGTAAGTCTTTCATGTGTGTGTTACACAAAGACTTCACAAATAGCTTCATTTTTGAAAGGTAATGAATAATCTTAGAGACATACAGTACTCCCTCCCTTTCATACAGTTTTTTTTTTTTCCCCCTTACCAAGTTCAGGCTAGGTCCATACCAGATATATTTAATGGGGAAGATCAAAGCATCTTTGTCATGGAGTGCAAAGCATCACTGAACACAGAGGGAAAAAACCACTGCTTTTGAAATAGTGGGCAAGGGAGCGCCCTGCTGCCTCTGTAAAAATGGATTTTTGTATAATCACTAACTACTCTGCCCTAATTTATCACAATATACACTTTTATGTGAGCATTTTTATTATTACCTTTTTTTGGGGTAGAATTTAAACCTTTTATTTATCCTATTCTATCATTTCTTGCCATTTAAGAACTCTTAAAAAAATAATGGTGAAACATGATCCAAGCATTTCTTGCAAATGCTTTATGTTGTTCAAATCCAATCTGAAGGAATGTGCATTGGAAAATCTGAATCGTGGGTTTTTCTAGGGGAGACTATCTTTCCGAAGGAGAGGTCACTGTCACATAGAGCCTTAGCATTCACAATTAATCATCCAAGGGAGAGATTTAGTCACTTGAGTTCTTACAATGGAAATGTCACTTTGTGTGCTGGTATGCTTTAAAGCTGTGTGCATGATAAATACACGTTTCTGGGGATGGAAATAGGGGTTTCGGATGTCTCCTAAGGGATATCCTGTCGGACCGGAACAGGAAGTGGGCTGCGTGTCTGCTCATTGGTATAAACACCACCACTGTGTGTGTCTGGCCAACTTTCAATTATCTGAGACAACATTGGTAGAGTGCTTGGGACGGCACATACTGGACCGAATGATCACAGCTAACATCAATTTGATGTATTCATGACAGACTTCCATTTAAAAGGCTGAGTGAGCTATATGCCTAATTATAATTACTTGAAAACTGTATAAACAGCAGAATAGAACTAAGACAATGGGTATCTGGGACTTGGATGACTCCATTGATGCAAACCATTCCCTCCCGAGTTTCAGAAGTGTCCATAAAACCTCGAAATGTTTATCAATTCTGAGTTTCATTTCTTGTAACTTCTCACCTGCCATCTGGTGAAAGAAGGAGAAACATGGATACAGTCAGGAAACAAGAAGAGGAGAGGGAGCTGGGTAATGCTGCAGTGGAATACATTACTCCAGATTTATAGAAATTTTATTTAGAGTGGTGGAGAGAATGAAGGCTCTGTGTATATTCTCTGATTCCACTCATTGCATAAATGTATGAATGCTCTTTGCAATACAGTTTTGTCTGGACCCTAGTTACTTGGAAAAGCTTATACAAATTTAATAATAAACTTAGTTGACTAGAGGCTTGGAAAGAAGTGAGTGATAAAACCATGTCTCCTGAAGGCCAACTAATAGCGGCTTTGTTATTTTAAAGTGGTCTCTGGAATAGCCAGGAATGGCTGTGAAATGTAACTTTTTCACCCAAATGATTAGAAGCATGTAAAGAGGAGAAAGGGGTCACAAACTTTTTGTTTGTTTGTTTTGTTGTAGGATATGCACCCGAGGGTAAAAAAATGTTTCCCCTTTTTAATTTAGATGCACTTAGCCCAGGCCAACATCTCCAAGGTCTTCTCAGCAGAATTTAACATGGGAGATCTTAGAAAGATCATTTTTTCCCCCTCTTCTTTTTACTGAATTGATTCTTTTGCTGAAACACTTAATATCTTAATGAATGTTCAAAATGTTCAAGTCAAAAGAAGAGGGAAAGGAACTCCTCAGATTTGGGCTGGATGACCCCTGCCGAGTGACCCCATCCCTGTTTCCCCATGCCTCTGTGCACACTCCAAGACCCCGTGAAACAACTCCATCCGTGGAGTAATTACATTAAAAAAGAATCTTTCATTTTTAAAAAACTCATTCAAGAGGAAAGATTCAAAACCACGAGGCCCTTGAAATTGTTCTACGTCCATGTGGACACATCCTCAGCCCAGGTTCTGCGTCTTTCTTGGATGGACTGGCCCCAGGGAGCTCTTCAGTTAAGGTGAATGTCATTGCTCCTCAGCAGCCCAGCTTGATGGTGAGTTAGGGAATCCATCGAGTGATTTTATTTATCTTTTCAGCTCATGATCACTGATTTTGCAGTCTGCGGAGTAGAAGGGAAAGGGGTAGACGGTTTTCTCCATCCCCGTATCTCCCGGCTCCCTCTCTCCACCCCGCCAGCTTCCACACTATACTGTTGATCTCAGGGCAACCTGGGAACTAGATTCCAATAGGACTCCGACTTTACCTAAGAAGGATTATGAGAGTATGGTTCAAAGAGAATTGAGTTAATGTGTGACATTTATCTTGATAGCAAACAGACAGCCCTGTTTTTAAACATTTCTCATTAGTATTATTTTTTTTCTCTGCATTTTAGAAAGAAATCTTAATTCAAAATAGGTGGGCTGACTTCTCATAGCAGGGAAAGCGTTTCTGTTGCCTGATGACTTAAATAAACAGATAATACGCTTTCCACCTTCACCTCCTGGCCACACACAAATATAAAGCCACAAAAATAAAATACACACCCTCCTGATTTCAGTTTTTAATTTTTTAAAAGCTGTTTCCCAAAATGTTGCAAAAAGAGCGTATAAAGTTGATTCTAGAGTTCCAAAGAGCTCAAAGAGCTGTGCACCGGAGAAGATGATCCCGTTTTGAGTAATTTAGACACCAGCATTGCTTTGACCTTCTTTAGGTCGAGGGAAGTCCAAACCATGAAAAAAAAAAAGTGTCTTTTAGGTCTGGCCTTCTTCTTCTTTTTTGAACAGGATTTTGTTGTTGCCGAGTCATGGTGTACTTAATTCCTTAAGAGTCCACCCCTCGGTAGCCTTTCCACCCCGCCACAGAGATGTGACACTGGAGCAGGAGGTTTCTTTCATGTGACCCTGCACCCCCCCCAGCACATGCTACACTGCTTCTCTGAAAGGGGACACGATAGAGGGAAAATGATGTCTGTTTGCTGTAAAGATAAATGTCACACATTGACTCAATTCTCTTTGAAGCTACTGTTCTGTTGCAGCTAAGAATAAAATAAATGGTTTTTATTTTCAAGACAAAGTTTCTTGTAGAAGGCCAACAAGAGTCCTGGGTGCCCAGCTCCTAGTTAAAGAAATACCAGGGAGAGTTTCAGAGAGAGGGTCTCCAGAACACCCCACGGTCCCGAATGAAATTTATATATATACTTACATGCAACTTGGTCTCACACAGTAGAGAGCTGAAACTGTTTCCTGGGTCAATGCATAAGAGTGTTCCGGATTCTGTTTCCTTTCATATTTATAGGATGTTATTAAAATTATTGCAGGAGCCTAGAAAGTTCAGAGCAGGAGATGACCTCTCCTGATATTTTCATCCATGCTTATTATAGCCTTAATCTGTGAGTGATCACATATATGAACCTTTAGCAAATTCACTTTTTAACCAAGATTCAGAACTGTCACTAATCTCAGTAATATTCCCCTAAAGATTTAAACTTAGGCTGATTGTCAATATCAGACTTGTACCTTAGTTTTGTTGAATACTTGCTAGAGTATGCATTGATAATGGCAGCATGAATAACAGCAGGTACACCCATTGATATCCTTTGCTAACACGATTTTGCTTTTTGTTGACCTGAAATAGCATTTGAGATATATGCCCAAGAAATTCCACTAGAAGATGTATATTATTAGAAATAATACTGTTTCTATTCACTATAATACCCATGTATATTATTAGAAATAATATTACTTGTATCCTTAATAATATCCATGCATATTATTAGAAGGGAAGATAGGTTATCCTACACAGATGTGCACCAGTGGTGTTGAAAGTCTGAAGTGGAGATGGTAATGATGCATGGATTATGCACTTACAAGGTCAGCTGGCATCTTGAACTTCTGTGTGTGTGGCCAGGTCTGTATGCAGATTTACTCACTTGCAAAGGCTCTTGACTTTCTACAAATTGCCACATAACATTTACGCAGAGAAAGTTTGATTTCAAAGTCTATAGAACAGTGACATTTGTTTAGAAAATACCTAAGTGACTAAAACTCTCCATGATTAACAATATTTTTTTAGTCCTATCAAAGTTTGTTTTTGTTGTTTTGTGGACTTATATTTAGACAATAGGGTAGAAAACCCAATTGGAAATGTAGAGATTAGCTCTAATCCTAGCCATGCCACTAGGTCACTTGCAGAAAAATTTTAAACATACTACCAAAGTTTAGTTTCCTCATCTGTAAATTGGGCTGGTTTGGAATTATCTCTAAGATTCCTCTCCTCCTCCTCCTCTTCTTCCTCCTTCTCCTCCTTTTTTTTTTAACACACCTTGCAATTACTTACTGCTTATTTCCTAACCTAATTGTCTATTAACTCAAAACAAACTTTTTTTTTCCTATTTTTGAATTGAAATGTGTGGCTTCTTAAAGTTCCCGATCAAGCCTCCCACAAGGTCACCTCTGCTTTGGGCAGAACTTGTCCATGGCGGAGAGTTGAGCATGTATCACGTCCTCTATTAAAGGTATAGTCCACACTGTCCATTATTAACATCAGCTGTTCAGAGTTCATTTCTGGAGATGGCTGAGGCCTGAGTACAAGATCCACCTGCTCACCTGTCCATCCATTCAGGCCAGGTGTTGGCCTGCTGTGTGAGAGGCATCAGCCCAGGGGCTACACTGGTCCACTGGGACTTCCTGGCACCTCCTGCACCTCTCCCCTCCACTCCCAGCTGGGGCTTTACTTGGCCTTCTCAGCCCAGCCCTTTCCGTGTGGTCTCATCACAGCCAACGACACTGACCAGGGGGAACCTGTGTCAGACCTGGCACTGTTAACAGTGCTGGAAACACAAAGGTAAGGTAAGTCCCTGCCCCAGCCACGGCCCTCTCCTCCTTCTTCCTCTGCCCTTCCATCTCTTCCATCTCTTTTATCCCTGCTGAGCTGAATTGAGCCATCAGGAGTTTGTCTAGGCTGAGTGAGACCCTCTCCTGGCAGCACAATGGACTTCCATTCCTTTATTACCATGGCGGGCCAGGCCTGGAGCTGCGTATTTTTTATGTGCTGTCAGTTGTTTCAGTTTGCATCTGCTCTGAGGATGAGTTTTCTGCTTTGGAGGGTACACCTAGAGTTTATAGTCATTGCTATCACTGCAACAATTGCCACTACCAAGAGCTTCCATTTACCATGTGACAGGCGTTTTCTATACATTCATTATCTCTCTTATTCCAATAATATGATTGCCTATAAAGAGAACGGGGTTTATCCAAAGGAGCAAATTAGCAGCTCTTGCTCCCACTGGGTCTATTAGCATTTGGTGGAATTTAGTTTTGTTTGCACGGTTACTAACTAGTTAGTAAGAAGAAGAGAAGCTGTTTATCAGGCTGTTGTCAACTAGGAAAAATTACGAACATTTCAGTCCCATTGCCCCAAGAACGCATGGTTCATTGTGAGGAAGTGACTGTGTCTCCCCGAGCTCTAAATCAGAGTGAAAATTTATAGCTCTCAGTTCCCTGAAAATAGTTTGGCCTAGGAAATAGAACGCATTCCTGCTTCCTCCTGCTCCGAAGTAGTTAACATCAGGTACACATGGAGGATGTCCTACTAAAATGTGACATTTCCTCCTTGAATAAATAAAAATGTAAATGTTACTAGGGGAGATTACTGGCCAAATTTGAAAATCAGTCTTTGTCTTCTATTGACTTTTGCCATTTAGCTTCTATTTTCTTTCTATGCTGCCATGATCGGTTAGACCTTCCAGTTATAGGAGTGTAACTGTTTGGCCACATTTCTTGCATTTATTCTTATTGTGAGGATTCTAATTTTTCTCCCAGTCAACCCAAGGACACCATAATTCGTGCATAATTCATACATATTCTGGTATTAATTTAGACTAAGGAAGCCTAGCTCCAAAATGAAATGGATTTATATGAAATACTAATATGCAGGATTTAATGTAGTATACTCTATCATAACACTTGAAATATAAAATTGTTGATTAGGGTGGTGGCTGGGAAGGTGTCTGAGAGACTAGGAAGCACATTGGTCATATTAGGCAAGGCAAGGTGGTAGGGGAACCTGCCATCTAGCCATATTTGTTCTTCTAGTTCATGTCTTCTTATGGCTTTCCTCTGGTGTGCCATTCAGTCTCTGACTAGTGGAGGACATCTCGGGTTTTTTTTTCCCCCTCTCCTAGGTAGTTCTGTAAAATTAGGCAGGCTGTGGTTAGTGGGAAATACTTCCTGAAGTTGGGGACCAGGAGCAGCCTGTTTGTATCTCCTTCTCTTTGATGTCCTTCCAACCCCAAACTGGCATCACGGTCATTCTTTTCCCTCTGTTGAAGGACCGTTTTCTCACCTAGGGTCCTGATGCGGGCCTTTCTCTCAGATCTGTTGTTCAGCTGGAGGGCTTGTGACCAAGATGTCAGGATCGAGAAATAAAAATGAAGGGAAGAAAGAGAAAAGCCTACGGGGCAGAAGACGGATGGGCCCTGTGGACTGAGAGCAAGGATTCTTACCCCAGGCCTGCACAAGCGCATTTTCCCCCCAGTGAAAGGGCACCTCAGTCCCACCCCACCCCATTCAAGCAAGGAAGTACCCGCAGCGGACACGTTGCAAGGAGCTGGACCATACAGGCCTGAAGGGCACAGGTTTAGTCACAGGATTCTTCAAATTGCTCCGTGAAACTAACCAGTGTCGCCTGTACCCATCTCGGTAAAACCGCATTTCTTGAATTCCATAACTTTATTCCAGAATATTCCAGGACTCCGTCCACTTCAAGTGGCCCTTTGCATGTAGAGTAGAAAGTCAATTGACTCAATAAGTGTGAGATTATCTTAAAGTATACACTTGGGATGTTTCCTTTTAAAATTTAGAAAGTGATGTGTGCATTTAAAAATTCAAACAGCACAGAAGGATAGAAAGAGAAAAATACAGGTTTCCACCCCAAACTGCCCTTTCATCCACGATCCTACCGCAGTAACTGCCGAGGGGTTTCTTGGGTGCACTTCCAGAAAACATTCATGCAGATACGTGGATGTCATTTTTTGTTTCATTTATTCATGCCGATTTTTCCACTCCCTCTTTGTTATTTTCTTGCCCAGATATTTCAAAGCAAGTCCCAGATACCATGTCCGTTGGCTTGTAAATACTTTCGTATTTTTATATCTCCAAAAGATAAGGACTTGGAAAAAATAACCACCTTGCCACTGTCACATCGAACGGGATCTACGGTGGCTGCATGGTATTACGGAACACCAGGCAGTAATCAAGATTTTCTCCACAATCTCAAAAATGTCTTTTCTTTTAACCATTGCTTTGTTTAAATGGGATCCAGATATATCTCCCACCTTTCCTTTGTCTTATATATCCCTTAAGACTTTTTAAAGTCCATAATCCCTTCCCTTTTTAAAATGCCATTTACATATTGAAGAAATTGGGTCATTTCCCCTGAGGAATTCCCACATTCTGGATTGGGCTGATTCCCTGGGTGGGTTTAACTTATTATTATTATTTTTTAACATGTATTTCTGGTAAACTGCTGATTAGAGGCTTAATTAATTTTTTTATAGGAATATTTCATCGATGGCCTATCAGGAGGCACACAGTGCCTGTCTCATTTCTAGTGATGCTGAGTGTTGTTTGATCCACCCTTTATCATGTTCCCTGTCAGCCTGGTGGGGTGGCATGCACTGCTCTCCCAGCAGGAGGCTAAGAAAAGGAGGACGGCAAGTTCAAGACCAGCCCCGGCAACATAGCATTAACTTACCATCTCAAAACAAAAAATAAAAAGGTCTGGGGATTGGTTCAGTGGTTAAGCACCCACTTCAACCCCCAGTTCCAAAAATAAATAAATAAGTTCCCTATTAATCTTTTACCCAATGGTTCCAGCAGCAGTTGATTTCTCTTTTTTTAGAGAATAAACATAGGCTCACCCTGGACATGTGGTTTTGTGTCTCCTTTATCCTCTGACCCTAATATCTGGGACATGTTACCACATTAGATGGAGATCAGTTCATTTTAAATGGCTTCGTGTAGTTTATTTTATTTTATTTTTTTTAATGTTTCTCTGGTTTGGAAATATTTCGGATTCCTCATGATTTTAGAAAGGAACAGCAGAGCCTTCAGCTCTCCGTGGTGTCATTCCCGAGTCCCCCCCGTCACGAGGTTAGTGTGGTGCTGTGTAGTGTGAGTTGATGGACCAGACGCTCAGCCGTACAGTCGCAGCAGAGAGCCTCCTCATGGGGCTGGGGCGGAAGAGATGATCCGAGCTTTGCTTGGAGGGGGAGCTGGTGTGTTTGCTTTCTTGAAAAATGGAAACATTTGTGGTGGCCTAGTGTGGCTCTTCCCAAAGCAGACAGTGAGGCCCAGTCCAGAGCAAAGGAAGACGGCTCTCATTGTCAGTAGCCACCAGAGGGACAGAAATAAGAGGATGAAAAGCCCTGACCCCGGGGCCCCCTGATGGCTAAATTGGCAGCAGCATCTATCTGCACAAGCCACCGCTAAACAAGTCAGCAGTGGGGATCCGAAAATCTGTCTCCATTGGAGTTCAGCCTGAGAGGTTGATGATAGCTGTTTGGTTTTCAGAGGACCAGAGCATTATTCTGTGTCTCATTGGGTCTGTCTTTAGTTCTCACCCTTTCCCATATCGGAGAACTAGGAGGGGACTCAGGCTTGTTGGTTAACTTCAGGAAACAAAAGCCCTGAATTCAGCCTTTGGTGGTGGCCGAGGGGGCATGGAGTGCCCTGAGCCTGCAGGTCACAGGCCTCGCAGGGCCCTCCTAAGCGAGGGATGGCCCTCGCCCGGGAGACTCCTCAGTCGGGATGGTCAGAGTTGGGCCAGTGGGACCCAGGCAGAAGTGACTAGGTGAACATGGGTTTCTACTTGAAGCAAAACAGTCACAAAACGTGCCCACGGGTGGAATCTGGGAATCATCAAAAGGGAAAAAAAAAAACACCCTAGGTCATTTTTTGTGCTATTTATGCAGCAGCACATGGGCATGGGTGCCAGGTTCGATGTGCCTACTTGTTTTCCCTGACGTTCCTTTTCTCTCCTTCCTCCAAGCCTCAGAAGAGGAAAGCGGGAAGCCTTTCCAGTGTCCGATTTGTGGTTTGGTTATAAAAAGGAAGAGTTACTGGAAGCGGCACATGGTGATCCACACAGGTTTAAAAAGTCATCAGTGTCCGCTCTGCCCATTCCGATGTGCTCGCAAGGACAATCTCAAATCCCACATGAAGGTAAGCCACCTGCGGTCGGACCCCAGAGAGAGGCAGGTGCCACCAGGGTCCCTGCACACAGTCTAGGGCAGGAGGCTGCTGTGGCCGGAGACGGTGCTCAGCGTAGCAGGTAGAATTCAGTACAAATGAGGACCCTTGAGAAGGGTCTCTTTACAACCACCAGTGCCAGTGCACTTTAGAGCCAGGAGCTTAAGGCAGACTCTTCAGTAGGCAGATAATAAATGTAGTGTAGAGCTGTCCTTTCTTATGGAGGAACAACGGCTTCACTGGGCCTTGCGTGGTGACGCATTTCTGGGGGTGTTGGGAGGAGGAACTGGGAAAAAGCAGGAAAGGTGGAGTCCAGCAAGAGCTACTGGGCCTGAGCACCAAAGACAGGGCTCCGGGGCCCGCCCACCTCCTGGAGAGACCTGTGCAAAACAAGAAGAGCTCCCTTGTAGGTGTCAGGACACTGAAAGGCACCTGGGTTTTTATCTTATTTTGCTAAGGGACCAATGCTGACAAGACTGAGTGACCTCTGTGAGGCTGTCGGTGTAGGACGTTATTTTCAATGTCCCAAACCACTGGAAAGCTCAAGTCTGTCATAAGCATGTAGAGAATTGACTAGAATCCCTTATGCAACATAGGGGAAAACCTGGTCATGGAGCAATCTTCTTAGAAGACCTCACTGATTCTACGTTTTGACTCAACTTCAAGCATGAGCTTTTGAATTTGATAGATGTGAATTTCAGTCTTATTATGCAACTTTCCTGCCACGTGGCTTTGAGCAAGTTATTCCTTAGGCTTTCAATTTTCTCATCTGTTCAATGGGAGCTATGGTGCTTGTCTGGAAGAGCTATCATCAGGATTAAAGGAGGTGATAGCGGCAAAATGTCTGACACAGAAACGGTCAGTGGCAGTTATTAAAATTAAATAAATGTTCAGTGGCAGTAACTTAATTTTAATAACTGCCACTGAACATCTTAATAATGACAGTGATATTTCACTGATATTTTCAGTAGGGCTCAACCGTTGACATTATTTACAAGCCGTCTCCCTTCCTGAAATAAGCCCAGTGTATGTATGTAATTAAGATATTTGCTTATTTCGAAATCTTGTAGTCTGAGCCTTCGGAATAGATCAGTAATCCCTGTTCTGAACTGTAGCTCTTGAAAGAGTGTGATGGAACAAAACTTCTATTGACTTTAGGAAATAGCTTAGAAGATTAAAAAAAAAAAAAACCAATTAAATCCATGATGTGATTTGTTTTCTATCATTTGCCTTCTTCTCCTGGGAGTAGTGTGCCCTTCATCTTCAGAATTCACTGAATTCAGGGGCTCTGGTGGGTTGGATTTTCCTGTGTTTACTTGGGTTATGGCTCTAACCCTCCTCATCCTCGATCACCTCTCCCCGAAGGAAAAGCCCATCTTTGAAACCTGCCAAATTGGATTTCATTAGCAAGATGAGACTTCAAAGGAACTGCCTTTGCAACGAAAACTTGTTTTAGTTACTGCCTCCTTAGCTGTGTTTAGAAATCAGGCCTGGCGAATTCACAGCTTCAGTGAGCAGAAAACTTGCATCTAGCCTGACACCTTGTAAGCTTGGTTTCAGCTCAGGGTCACTTAAAACAACCTATTTATAAACCCAGGGGGGAAAAAAGCTGGGTTTTCAATAGCAGGAACTACTGACCCTGAAACGACAGGGAGATGAGTTGGGTGCCTTGATGACACAGACTCATGGCCATGACAGTGTTACAGATGAGAGCCGCCAGGGCTCTGCGGGTCGTGGGGTCTTGGAATGCTTTCAGAACAAATCAATAACCAGTACAATAAAGCAGTTGTGTGAAATTACTACTTTATTCAAACTCCTGGTGTCCTAACCTGTTGAGCTCTGACTTGAGCTTTTGATAAGGGAAGCGTGAGAAAGGGATCATGCAAGTTTAATTTCATCAAAGGTGTACGTTCTTTTCCAGCCTCGCCACCTCCCTTATGGGTCTTTATTTAGTTTTTATTTTTTTTAAATCAAAGAAATCATGATTTTATTTTGATTAGACATACTTTAACATTGCCCAATTTTACAAATCTAGTCTAACAGAAATGTAAAGGCTGTGGTCTTATGCATAGGTAGCCTCTGCTGCTTTCTTCAGAAACTATAAATATGGATGTATGATGTATCTTCTAAAATGAATTTTGCTCTAAAAAGCGGGAACACTGAAGTCAAAGATCAAGACCTCACACTGTGGGTTCAGGAAAGAAAAAAGTCTCACTTCGATGACTTAGGAGCTGCAAGAGTTTGGAAGACTCACTTAACCTCTTAAAACCTGTTTCCACTAATAGAGATAATAATCATACTGCCTCTCCCATGAGGTTGTTATGAGTTAAACAACCAGTACCCAGCCTGGAGAAGAGACCTTCAGTAAATGTAGCTAATAATCATTATCCCAAATCCGCCTGTGTGCATATTAATGTTTACATTTAGAAATCATGAATGAGATGGTATAAGAAATTGCTCTAGAATAAATTCTATTGCTTTTCTCTCTTGGTGACCTGTCTTCAGTAACGAGCATTTAGAAAAACTGAAAAATAAGATGAAATTAGCCATTCATCTCTCCACCCAGAAATAACCGTTATAATTCCCGTGCATGATCTTCTATATTGATCATACAAATTTAATTAAGAAAAATGGAGTTCTGCGTTCTCTGTTTGACAGGTACAGTACTTACTACTAGGTGTGGGCCTACTAGGTGCCACTTTTTTTGGTAAGCCATCTTTCTTCCAGGATATACTGTGCAAATGTTTTTAGGACCAACGGCAGCAGGGGCTTGTAAATGCCTCCAGCTTCCTCGGGGTTATCTTAGATTTCCATTAAGTCTTTTACAACTTCCCTGGATGAGTGAGCATACAGGAATTCAATGTGAAATTCATAAGCTAAAAGTGAGCAGAAAAGGCGAGAAGGGGCTGCCAGGATAGAGAACCCTAATGAAGTAATGGCAGGAAGCTGGACCAGAGGCCGGGCGCTGCCCTCTGCCCCTCCTCGGTCTGCTGTGAGTCCCCAGGAAGACCCTCGCCTGCCTGGCCCAGTCCCCTCGGGGATGGACTGTACATTTCCCAGAGTTTCTGCAAGCTCTGAAATATCACCCCCCAGGCATCTCACTGCTACCAAGGGCTAGTTCTGATGACTTCTAGGAACTGTTGGTGGCCAGGGACCAGGGAGTGAGTGATTCTGGAGAGAATGGCATGCTTTAGATGAGCATTTCTTCGCATTAGCAGACTAAGAGGGCCTTTCAAGCCAGCCTTAGGCTAAAGAGAATAAAATGGTGATAGAAAAGTGCTCTTCTGTTGGAGAGAAGGCCACAGGAGGATACATGCTTCTCTCAAAGGCCACACGTGAGCTCTCGTCCCATTGGGAAGGTGTAGCTCAAATAGAGTCATAAGTGCAAAGTCAGCCCCACACTGTTCCTCCTTCCCACTTGCACTGATTTTTCCACCACTAAACACAAGGCCAGGCTCTAGTGGAAAAGCCACGTGAACGACTGCACACAGATGCCTTTCAGCCAGGGCTTCCTTTCTGTCTTGGAACCTGGGCTCTTGTTCTGTCCTTTTCCTTCTTCCAGAAGCTGCTTCCGGAGCTTCTGTTCTTGGATTAGCTTCTGTGCTCTCTGGAGTCAGGAGATGTAAGGGCACCTCTGAAACGGAATCCGCCCCCCTGCATGGCCCTCACAGGGAGCCTTCCTCTGGGTGACCTTTATCACCTGGTTCCGGGCATGCCTTTGGCAGCACCTGTCAGGAGCCCCGGGGGGGGGGGGGGCAGCGCTGTGACCCAAGGCCCCCAAGGTGCCTGTCCCTGTAGGAATCTGGTGGAAGAACTGGTGGGGAATCTTCTGTATTCTGTGAGAAAGTAAATGAGAAATGAAATCCCATTGTCTGAAAAGAAGAGAGAGCGGCAGTGTTAAGAGCCAGGGCTGTCGGTCAGGGTGTTTCCCCACCTCTGCCCTCTGCCTGGGCAGAGGGGAGCCTTTTGGCCGCAACTGAAGTTTTTATGGTTGTTTCTGTTGATAAACTCAGGCTTTGGGGGACCCAGAATCTCTTCTGTTGTTTTTTTCAGAAAGCCACAGTGGGGTGCTGTAGCAACAGGATCTCACCATTAACTTTTAATTTCTTTGCTTTTGTTGGTCACTTAACATTATTTAAAAGTATGTTTTGGCTGGTGAAGAATGCTTTTGGATTGCATTCAGAAGGCATAAACAGCTGTAGTAAAACTTGGTCTCTTGGAAGGGAGACCCACACAGAGGGCCCAGGTGGTGCAGTGAGTTAAGGAACGTGCCTTTAACCTCAGCGCAGACCAGGGTTCAAGTCCCCCTCGGGTCACCCCTGAACGACACAGGGTCAGTTTTGTTTGGATTTTGAATTCCAGTCACTGACATTCTTGTTTGTCCAGATCCCACGATTCCCCAAATCATTTGGCCCAAATCTACACAATTGGCAGTTTCTACTCCAGGGAGGGCCAGTCCTGAAATAGCAGCGTGTAGCAGGTCAGCACTGAAGTGCATTGGCAGAGATGAATGGGGAAGTTACAAGCTTATGAGCACCTGCCAGCTCAAAGTCTGGCTCAGGCCAGTGCAATGATTTCCTCACTTTTTCAAGCACTAAATTTGGTAGTGACAGGAAGGAAGAAAAAGTTTCTCCCAGTTTTACAGGTATCGCATGCACGCAAGACTGGAACTGCGTTTAAAAGTCTGCATTCTCTCACTGCGACAGCAGAATCTAGATCGTGATATTATAACCACGTTTGGAAAAACCCATTTCCTCTTGCTCAGAATGTTTGGTGAGGGTCAGACCTTGATTTTTCTCCTGCTTTCCTTTCTTCCTATGTAATTTTGCTCAAGCCACTTCTTCTGGAGGTCTCAATTTCCCTGTCTATGAAATGGGAATACCCTGGAGGTATCAATTTCCTACATGCTTCATTACCTAAGAGCAGCGTTTTGAAAATTGAGATTATGTTTGCAAAACATAACTAATTCTCTGGGTGACCGTAATTGGGTACATGCAAAGTATTATTGTGAGAAGAATTACTTGACAGGTTGCCTCTTTTGACCCCTAACTAATAATTATATAAGTTGACCTTGTGCTGGGTTTGTAATATTTTCTCGGAAGATAGCAACCGAGATCAGACGACTCAACAATCAGGCAGTTTCTGCCTGGCACTGCGTCCATTGGCAGGCAGATCTGATAATGGACTCTTAACCTGGTGGACCTGCTTTGTGTTTGGGGATCGACCTCATTACCTGGAGCACTCATGAAGTGCTCCTGTGGTTGTCTTCTTCCCGGGAGGGCCTGTGCTGGGTGAGGAAGTCGTGGATGGGGAGTGTGGATGTACGGCGGGCACCCTCCCTGAACGCAGGGCACCGAGCTCACTCTTCTTGCTTCTCTGTCAGGTTCACCAACACCAGGACCGGGGAGAGACCTTTCAGTGCCAGCTATGCCCTTTCACTTCCTCTCGCCACTTCAGCCTGAAACTCCACATGCGCTGCCACCAGCACTTCCTGAGGACAGAAGCCAAGGTGAAGGAGGAGACCTCAGACCCAGATGTCAAGGGATCTCCCCACCTCAGTGACAGTGGCTGCCTGGGGCAGCAAAGGGAAGGAGGAGGGACAGAGCTAGTGGGGACCGTGATGACGTCTAACACTCCAGAGAGGACTAGCCAGGGTGGGGCTGGCGTCTCACCTTTGCTGGTGAAGGAGGAACCCAAGGAAGATAACGGCCTGCCCGCCTCCTTTACCCTGAGTGCCGCCGACAGGCCCGCCAACCACACAAAGCTGAAAGACCCCTCCGAGTATGTGGCCAACAGTGCGGCAGCATTGTTCAGCCAGGACATCTCTGTTAAGATGGCGTCTGATTTTCTCATGAAGCTGTCAGGTACTTGACTAGGGTTGTGTTCTCTCTCCCTCTGTCTCTCTGTCTCGATTTCTTTCTCTACCAGTATTTTCATCTGTAAAATAAGCTGGCAGGATCACAAGGCTCCCCGCAAGTCTGAGTCTGCACTTTCATAAATTTTCCTTGACTTACTTTCTCCCGCCCCCTTTTTTTTTTCTTCTCTTTTTTTTTTTTTTTTGGCAATCGTTTGGAAGTAGGCATGGCTTTGGTTTGGGTCTCAGAACAACAGGGATCTTTGATTTCCCTCTGGTTTTTACCCTTTGGGGATTCTCACTGTGGGGCGGGGGGAAGGTCACAGGATGAGCCAGGTTTGTGCCCTTTGTATTGTGCCACCTTGGGCCCCTATTTGACATATCTCTTTCTGCCCTGGGTTCTTCAAAGTACTTGCATATGGAATACCTCATTTTGTATTTTTCACGTTCTTTACCGTCTTAATTTGAAAGAATACATTGACAGACCAGTCTGAGGAATGACACTTCTGCAATTTGAGCAAATGAGAAAGATCATCTGTATGATTTTTCTTCAGGATTTTGTGGGTGGGTTATGTTTGTGTGTGTGTAAAGTTTTTCATTTTATTGTGGTGAAATTACATAAGATTTACCTTTTCAACCATTTTTTAGGTGTGCGGTTCGGTGGTGTTCCGTACCTTCACCTTCTGGTGTACCTGCCACCACTGTTGGTCTCTAGAACTTTATCTTCCCAAGCTGAAGTTCTATATCCAATACACAATTAGTCCCCCTAAGTCCTCCCTCCAGCCCCTGGTGACCACGATTTTACTTTCATCTCTATGAACTTGACTCTTTCAGGTACCTCATATAAAGTGGAATTTTTTAAAAAGTTTTTTTTTTTTAAAACAACATTCTGTTCCTACCATTGTGATCCCTTTTTAAAAGAAGATAATGTAAAAATTATGAAAATGTATTCTTATCAATTGATATCACTTTTCATTACCATCAAATTACACATGACTCTTTTTTGGTCATTTTTTCCCCATGTGTTTGATTTAGCAGCGAAGTTGAACAGGGGTGGAGAGATGTTAGATTTTTTTTTTCTTTTCTCCCAACTCTTTTTTTGGAATGATAAGACGTGTTGTGGGACCGTGCTGATCCTCATTACATTTTAAAAAGTACAATTTGAAATTTTAAAGGAGTTGTAGAGGGTGGGGAAAGGTCGGTTGAGAATCGGTCCTGTCGTTCAGTGAAGGTGGCAGTCCCCAGGATGATTTCCAAATGCCATTTCAGCTCTTTGGAGATTGACAATACCCTTTAAATGGAGAATAATTGGTCACCGCCTTCCTTTAAGTGGACTGAGAGTCGCATTTCACTAAATGTCATTGCCAGGTGAATGAGAGGCTCAGCTTCACTCCAAAGTCCCTTTGCTCCGTGGCACTTCAGTCAGGTCTTTCAGAATGTCCCCTTAACCCCAGATCTTTGCCCCTCAGCAGTTGGAAGGAGTGAGTCGGGACGGGGGATAGAAAATGAGAATCCCAGAAATTAACGGGGTGGGGTGGGGAAGGGAGAGCGGGAGGGGCCAAGCTACAGGAACTAGTTGCATCTAATGGAGTCATTGATGCAGTTTGGGGTCTCCGCTCTTCTCACCTGGCCCTCTCCCTCTCCCATCCCAATCTCAGGGAAAATGTGATTATCTAGACTTTGAGATTTATATTTAAAATTCCTTGATAATGTGGGAAAATACGTGTTTCCAGTTTCCCCTTTGTCACCTGTAAAGGAACCTGGCTCTTCCTCCAAGGTCTTGTCTATGGTAGCAGAAGGGCCTCCTTTTCTGAGCTTTTTTAGTACAGTCCTGAGGGAAGCAACTCCAAGGACAAATTCATTTAGCATAGCTTGGAGTGGTGGTCGTTTCTGTACTTAACAGACAGAGGCAAAGGAGGTGAGGAGAGGGCGAAAAACTCTCAGTATGGTGTTATTCCCTTCACCCCTTGACTCCAGGGAATTTTTTAAATCTGGAGGAAGATGAGGAGGGAGGCGGGAAGGTTTGATCTGTGGATGGAACCTGGTGCATGATAACGCGACTCCTGCTGGGCTCAGCTCCCAGTACCCCCCATCAGGCATGGGGTGTAATTAGCTCCAGTCTCAGGAAGCCTGAGAGAGGGTGGTGGCTGCCTGAGCCAGTACTGCAAATAGCAGAGACTGAGGGGAGAAGCAGCCAGTTGGAAGGTTGGAGTGAAGCACTGTGTCTTCTATTGTGATCCGCTGTTTCAGCCAGCTATTGATGGGGAGTTGTTTACAGTTTGGCAGTCGGAGTATTTACCTACTGATCAATTGGCATAAGAAAACAGATAACAAATGCACACTATTTATGCAAAAGGCCCATGCAGCTATTTTATGGTGGCTTACTAGAGGTCCTGAAACCTGACTTGTGTGCACTGTTACCTAGCAACCTGTTATAAAGTCACCAGGGAGTGAGATGCATCAGTAATTTTTTGTGTGTGCATATTTGGATGTAAATGTAAACTTGGTGACTGTGGCAATGCGACCCACGGGAGGAGAAGATATGTTAAAAGGAAAAGACTACATTTTCTTCAGTTTTTTTTTTTAAATTTCACTGTCTGGTTGGTTGGACCCTAGAACTGATATAGCTGCTCCCCCTGAGGGGCTCTACCTGCATATGATTCAGGGACCAAAAGGCCAAAATCCCAGGGAGCTGAGGCTGAGTTTCTAGCTCTTCCTGTCCTCGGATGGAGTGAACAAGTAGTGAGCCTCAGGCCCTGTCCCTTGGCATTATAACGGTGCCATTGTTCTTGCAGGGAATTTTCTCGCTGGGCTCTGTCCGTGCACCTGCTGATACCATAGGGTGCAGCTGTTTGTGGGCACTGAGTCTGGGAGTCTTTGTGCCAGCCAGATCGCTGTCTGCAAAACTGGAGCACAGTGACAAATTCAAGCGTGTAGACACCTACTTGTTTCCAAAAGAGAGAGAGAAAACACTTGATGCTTTCTTGCCTGGTTATTAAGGAGAGTCTTTCTTGCTCCTTCGATTAAAAATAAGCATAAAGATGTCTGAATGGAGCCCAGTGAGATTCAGAGTCGCTGGATGGAATGATGTTTTAAACGAGTTCTGCATCCTTCTACCCTCACCCCTGTGTGCAGATTTCAACTGTGAAATAAAAAGCCCTTCTCCCAACCATCGGCTGTTCTTCCCTCTGAGCTCACTGAACATTCCCTGCTCCTTTGAGGTGACTATTGCTCCCTAGAATCAGGCATCCTGGGCTCAGCATCACAGTTGATTAACGGAAAGTAGGGGGTGACCCCTTCTGCTGGCTTCCTGGGTGGGTGGAAAGTGTTTTATAGACCTCGGTGGAATTTGGAACTGGGCAGTAGGCCTTAGAGGGCTAAGGTCTTACATGTCCAAATAGAACTTTTGTGGAAGCCAGAAGACACATGCAAATCACTGTGTGACAGAACAAATGATTCAGGGGCCACAGGCCTGGAGGTGATCTGGGGAGGGGTGCTCACAAACCATCGGGTGCTTAATTCCTGCTGAGCCTGTTCTTGTCTCCCATGGCCAGCAGCAGTTCTTAACCTCTGCTGCACGCTAGACTTACCTGGGGAGTTTTTGTAAAATGCCAGGGCCCAGAAATTATGATTTAATTGGTCGGAAATAAGCCCTAGACGTTGTCATTTTCTTTACAGTCTTCAAATGATTCTAACATGCGGCTAGGAGTGGGGACCGCTGACAGGGAGTATAAACTTGGTACCCGGTGCAGTATGTTTCAGCACAGCTCTGGACTTTCTGAATATAGGTCTCTTCCCCGTGTTCCATCCCAGTCCATGAAGAGGGCCATGGGGATGTAAGATAGGCCTGAGGCATTTATTTCTTTAGAGGCCAAGGTTGGCATGAAGGAGAGACCTGGGGCTGAGTCATATTCATTGAGCCCCATGTTTTTCCTGGTGAAGCCCCATGACCGGGGACTGTCCAGTTTGAAAATCTCAAGTCTCTATCTGGGGACATCAAGGAGCTGGGAGTATCGTGATTAGAAGCCCAATTCAAAGTTGTCTGCAACCGCCTAACATCATTTCTCTTTCTGCAAACGGCACTTTTCAAGATATAAAACTTAATTCTAACTCTCCAAATTATAACCAAGCAGTTGACAGAAACTTGGCACCTCTCTTGTTGGCAGGGAGTATCTTTTTGTCCCTGATTTTCCAAAATAAAAGATATAAGTCATTTCAACTATTTTTAATTTGGAAACCAGAGAAAATTTTTGTACCGTCTCCCACATCATATTAATTTCGTAAAATTGAGACCAAAATAATTTTAACTAGGAGAGATGGACTTTTTAAAGTGGTAACTTACTTTTAGCCTCATGGAGGTGGTTCACGAATAAATGGGTACAGGCTAAATTGTTTCTAATTTATTGGCAACTCAGCCATGAAATAGCAAAAGTTTTCATGTGTCAGTGAAGAGGTGATGATAAAAGTGTTTGGGTCATACCTTGGGGCTTCCGACAGGCTTTCGCTCTGCAGCCCCCAATCATTTCACACAGTTTTATACGTCTGCGGTCACAATATGGCTTATGTGTAAATGGCAGTTCCCTGGCTGCAGAAGGAAGGTTGGGAGATGCCCACTGAACCAAGTGGTTCCCTCTGCATGGCGCCTCTGATTGGCTTTCTGTGAAGCATCTTAACAAACAGGCCTTCATCTTTGTGCCAGTTACAGCCAGAACCCCAGTGCCAGTACCCCCGGGCTCTCCCCAGTGCCTGGGTGTGCACTCCACACTGGGTCTATTTTTGAGCCCCCCCCCCCCCTTTGCATCTTGGTCTTGGCTCCTCTTTTTAGCCCTGTCTTGCTTTCCTCGTGATGGGCACTCGCCAATCATGTGACTCAAATTCCTCGTGGGAGCAGCCGCTTGGGGGGCCTTCTACATGCAAGTAGCCTGAATGCCCTTTGTGAAACCCTGGATTTTATTGAACTCAGTGATTCATAGGAGAGAAGGAGAGTGTGACTCCTGTTTCTCATGACTTGCTAGTCCATGAGGCCGATTTGAGTCACAGAAGGGGGCAGACAGGATTATAAGGGGACCTAGAGTGACACACAGGTGTCAAGACTTGCATGGACGGAGACTTGGAGATACATACTCAATGCTTATTATACTTACCTTCTGTAATGCTTACTCTGCCATTTCACCCCTGGGAACCTCACAGCCATCCCATAGCATCAGTATTGCCATTTTACAGAGGATGAAACTAAGAAACAGAGGTTGAGTCTTGCCCAATTTCAAACAGCTAATAAGGGGCCAGACTGGTGTTTTAATCCAGGCAGCCTTGGTTCCAGCATTTCCTTCCCTGCGCTGTCTGGACCTTAAATTACAAGGTGAAGAAGCAGCGAAATAGGAAGTTGGCTCTATTCTCTGCTCTTCTTGTTTGTTGTGGGGTTAGCCAGAACCTCTCGCATGGATACTCTCTCTGTTATATGGCAGATATTTCCAGCATTTGTATTTCGTGTGTGTGTACTGTGTGTGTACTGTGTGTGTGTGTGGTGACGGGTATGGCTAGGCAAGTGCTCTACCAGAGAGCCTCCTCTCCAGCCCCTGGAAGTGGTATTAATAGTTTTGACTTCTCAGGGAGTGTTTTAGTCAGCTTTTTTTTTTTTTTTTTTTTTTTTTTTTTTTGCTGCTGTGACCAAAAGACCTGACAAGAACAGTTTTAGAAGAGGAAGAGTTTATTTGGGGCTCATCTTTTCGGAGTTCTCAGTCCACAGATGACTGACCTCATTGCTCTGGGCTTGAGGTGAGGCAAAGCATCATGGCAGAAAGGTGTGGAAGAGGAAAGCAGCTGAGCACTTGACAGTTGGGAAGCAGAGAGGGACTGAGCTGCCTCACCGGGGAAAATATAGACACTGAGGCACACCCCCGAGGACCCACTTCTCCAGCCACACCCTACCGCCTACAGTTAGCACCCAGTTAATCCGTCTGAGTGGACTAATGCATTAATTAGGTTAAGGTTCTCATAACTTAACCATTCACCCCTAAACTTTCTTGCATTGTCTCACACACAAGCTTTTGGGGGACACCTCACATCTAAACCATAGCAGGGAGTATTTTAGAACACAGAGAGTACTAATAGTGAGGTCCACTTACCTTTGCATAGACTGTTACGGTACAAGTGTATTTTCAAATACGTCGTGTCCCAATGAGCGTGTGGATGAGGAATCCAAGACTCGGAGTCCGTGGAAACGCCTCATCACTGGAATCCAGAGCTTGCTTTCCTCACTGGGCTGGAGACAGCACGCCTCCTTCTAAAAGAGCCACCAGCATGATGTTTGATCCCGACAGACCCTTGAGAAAGCTTATCAGGGTCCATCATTACTGTAAAATTAAAATTAAATCATTGTCTTCCTCCTCACAGAAGCGGATTTTCTTCTATTTACTGCTGTTGTCATTGTCACCACTTGTACTTGCTGTTGTAAGCGCCATCGTTCATAAGATGTGTTTGCAGTGAGCCAGGCCCTGTGCCAACCACAACCACTTCATGCAGTTTTTCTCTTGACCCCCACCACAGCCCCATAGGGTCAGAAGTATTAAACCTATTTTATAGATGAGGAAGCTGAGACTTTAAGGTTTCGGCCACAAGAAACAGAGCAAAGATTCAGCTCTGCCTAGCTGCAAAGGCTTGGCTCATGACCACTTAATTAGCTATTACCTAATTTTTATTTCTCAGTTGAGCAAACTGTCTTTTGACCTCCGTCTGCTTCACTGTTTATTTTCCTTGGCTTCGAATCATGGCATCATTTCTAATGCATGTGCTTTTAGTCACTAATCTGGTTAAATTATTTGTATCTTCAGAATGCGTGGACGATTCATCTTTTCCTGGGCAGCCTTCACTTCACCTAGATAGCTTGTCCCTCCAGATCCCCCCAGCCCAGCACCCCACCCTGCCCCCCCCCTCCAGTCCTCCAAAGCATTTCTGATGGACCGTTCTTCAAATACCTCCTGCATCTGGGGATGTCCCTGACTGCCTGCCTTCTGCTGATTACCAGCTCTCCACCACTCTGGACAAAAAGTCGGCAGCCTTTAGCTTTGCTGGGGTGTAGACCCCCAACCCCCCACCACTTCCCCTCTTCTGTCTTCTCCAGTGTTATTCCAGGGTTCTGGTCATTTGATCTATGGAGCACCATTAAAGTCGCCCTGCACAGGGGTGAGCCTCCTGGGAGGGAATCACTATGGCCATTTCATAGTCCACAGCAAACCACCCATCAGACTCTGGGGGATCCACAATGACAAAAATCATTGCACACTGATCTGTGAACCAGGGATCAAAATGACCAAGCATAACCGTCTCGAGGAGATGTCGTTTGGGGTAGGTGGTCACCGCGTTCCCCGGAAGCGGAACTGTTGTCCAGGTCTTTAGGTTTCCTTTCTTCTGGTTCATGCAGGTCACTCAGGAGTATGACCTTTATAGTAATGTTGTCATCTCGTGTAACAAAGCTGTTGTCCAGTCTTTAGGTTTCCTTTCTTCTGGTTCACACAGGTCACTCCGTGGCTGTTCGCCTGTTTCCTTTTTGAATGTGTTAATAGTGTGCGTTTAAAAGACAGCTTTCTTTCACATTTACTCAAGACTTGATGGCTTTTCCAGGACTTGTCCTTCCTGCTGTTGACAAGGGAGATATCCTGTCTGTTCAGCGGATTACTGCAGATGGCTACTTTTGCTCATTATGTGTGGGGTTTAGTAGTTTAGTTTGTAGAGAAAGAACTTATGTATTCCTTTTAAAGTTCTTGAAGTGCCCTTCACTATTGTTACTAACCTTGATCTTCTCCATAGGTGGGCTTCCTCCTCCCCCTGTGGCTCTGTATCCTTCGTCAAACCTGTCATGGGGGACCTTTGCAGTCTTGATTTGGGTACTCAGATCCTGAAGTGTGGCCAGGTATTAATGAGAAATATAAGATGGTTAAAATGTCACTAAACACCAGCTGTAGAACAATTAAGGCAAATTAAACAGCAAGCTTTAAAAGTATTTAGCAAATGTGGTACACATTCCATTTTCACACAGTATGCTTAGCCTTTAAAAGTAATATTCAGTATTGAATTAATTATTATTTAATTAAATCATAGCCTCTGTTTGGGTTTCAGAAGACAATTTATTTTTCTCACTCAGAGCACTTCAAATTGTCAAAAAAGCAAACAAACAAACAAAAGCAAAACAAAGCCCAGGTCCCCAGCTTGCTCACGTATGCTTCCGTGCCACTCACAGAGCACCTTGGATGGCTGTGATGGCAGCAGGGTACAGTCTGGAAAGCTAAACTCTGACTCTGGTTTTATCACTCATGACTGTGTGATTTTAAAAAGGTCATGTCATCCTCTGAGCTCGTGTTTTCTTATTGTAAAATAAGGGAGATAGAAAACAGTAATGGTTTTCATTTCGTTTTTTAAACACCAAATCCAAATTTATTTTTCCAAACAAAATCTTAACTGAATCTCAATATGTAAAACTCACATTGAAAGACGTACTTGTCAATGTAACTTTTTGTTTAAGTTCACCTTTATTATACTTATTTATTTAAAACCCCCAAATTAAAGAAAAATTTTACTCTGGTGTTATGGAGTATGATCTTTATAGTAGTGTTATCATCTAGTATATTTCTAAATTTACCTTGCAGATTCAAGATTCTCTGCTCCAGTGCAGGGAAGTTGTGGCAAATGGAAACAGATTTCTAACAACTCAATCTTGTAATCTCAAGGTCCCTTTAATTCAATCTATTCAGATACTCAAAAGAGTATAATAATATAAAGTTTCTGTTTCAGAGACAACAACATTGAGCAACTTCCTTCATTCCTTATAACAAACGGTAGACAAGAAGCATCCAAAACTTACAACTTGCAGTACAGTCATTCAAAATCCTGTTTCAACTGTGTGGTGACTACTCAGTTAACTGCTCTTTGGAAAATGTATTTAATGACATTAGGTCTTAGATGCCTCGTCTGCAGAACAGGGATTACATTAGGACCTACCTCACGGGCTGTTTGTGCGGGTCAGATAGTTAATCCACATAGATTGCTCAGGATGCGGTATTTCCTGGCCCATGTCCATGAGCTCAGTAAATGACAGATCCAGCTCTCTCTGCCTGTCTTCATAATGTGTGTCTGTCTTTGTTGTCTGTTAGCCACAATGGAACACATACTCTTGGACTGACCCTGGTATTTAATTTAAGGCAGGTTTGCCTAGGGGACAGTTGGTAACGTCTGGGGACATTTTATGTTTTTACCACTGGTAGGAGCTACTGGCCTCTAGTGGGTAGGGGCCAAAGATGCCAGGAAACATTCTACTATGTGCAGGACTGTCTCCCTCCAAACCAATTATTCAATCCAGAATGTCAGTGGCCAAAAGTTGAGAAAAGGACTTCAGGGTTGCATATAGGTTCTGGTAGTTCCATAACTGTACAATGTTACGTGGACACACATGCATAGACCTGCATATTTTCGAAAGATCAGTGGAAAGCCAAACACTTCCTTATTAACAACGAATTACTAGAAATTTAACACTCCCACATGACAGGAGAAACTGCATTACAAGGGCTACACAAAACCAAATTAACTCATCAACACAAGTTAACACGCTGGTGGACTCCAGGGAGTTGGCATTTTAGGTGTGCACTACTGGTGAATTTGAGATGTACATTTGTTGGAACCTCTGTAGCATATCATGGGGTTCCTGGGAACACTGTTTGAAAATCATTGCTCTGCAGTCCCCTCCAGGTCCAAGAACCTGGCTCTGGTTTAGGGTGAGGTAGTGAATATAGTTCTCAAGGGCCTTCCTTTTTCACAGAGTGGTTCAGTATTCACCACGGTGCCAGACTATAAACTGAACAAGAGCTCTCTCTTCTTGATCCCAAGGGAAGGTGTCATTTTCCTTCACCAAAGGGGATCAAGAGGATGGGTCAGAAAACTTTATATAGCATTCCTTGTCTTCTCTTCCTCCTCACAGTCAAATCTGCACAAGATTCCTTCCTACCTAAAAGCATCCCTTCCCTTCAGGTGACACCCTGAGCTCACCTTCCTTTTCTCAATAATGACACCTCATTCACTCCATGTCACTTATTTTCCAAATCCCATGTTCCAGCTGCTTAAGATAGCATGCTTCTTAAAGGTCTCGGGCATCTTGGAGAGGAAGGAAAGGGCTTGGGTGCATTTTTACCTGGAAGTGATGGAGCCTGGGGTCTGCGTGTACCAGCTCAGATTCATTTATCCGTCTGTTAAACTCTTGGGATCTTATTAGTTTCCTTATCTATGAAATGGTCTCTAAGGATGTTAATAGGGTTTTCTGGGGGAGAGGAGGCTTAGAGGGGATCTCCCTTGAACCTATGGCACCTTCTGTAAGGAGCGAGTTCTCTTGTACTCATCCATACCGACCTTTTAGAATTGGACAGTTGGAATCGTTTTCTCTGGGGGTTTTCCCAATCCTTTCCTGCATTTGTCTCTATCTTGAATTGTTTATAAATCCTCATCAAAGCCAATCTGTTTCCCCTAAATGACAGCCCAGCTCCATCCAGCCCATGAACTTACAGATGTACATAATTTATAATCAGAGTGGCTCGGCTCCTAAAATGTTTGGAATAAACAAAGAGAGACAGGACCTCTTGATTATCGGGGCTTCCTCTCTGCCTTAAAAGTGGAGCGTCTGGCAACTTTAAGATACATAAACAGAAGTCGACGCAGGTGCTGTGAAGGCCCTTTGTGAGCTTCGATCCATATGTGCACAGATCTTTCTGTGTGAGGAGTAGGAATGAAGTAAGGACCACGCAATGATTCATAAATTGCTGCTTTTCTCTGAGCAGTTTCCCACAAGGAAAAGAAAGCATCTTTAATTTCACCTTGCTCTACACATGTAGGTTTTTGTTAAAACTAGAATAAATCAAAAGATGGCAATTATTCAGTCATATTAATTTTTTTTAAAAATGGCTACTATATGTGCTCTTCTCAATGTAAATATTTTTGGCAACTGAAAGAAAGCAGGCTGGCCTTCATATTTCTATTTTTACATTTTCTATTTAGACCCACATGTTTTTCTGTTATATCATTAACTGTATTTACATTTTCTCAGCACCTGACACTTTTATGCCCTTCTTGATGTTGTCAGCATAAAAACCAGGTGTATCGTGCTCTGCAAGCTGGTAATCCAGCCACATGGAGCTGCCTGTTGTTTTTTGAAGTGTCTTACTGAAGTTCTGTTAACTCCAGGTCTTGCTCACCATGCCGAGTGTCTTTTTCCCCTTAAGTCTCATGGAGCGTGTATTCTGACCAGTGCTCCGAGAAGCCATTTATATGTTCCCAGACTATCCACCTCATGTTTGCCTTCTCCGAAAGCTGGGATTTGCTTCGAGGGCCTCAGCTTTTTCTGTCTGTCCTAGCCTTATCTTGAAAGGTTAAAATGTTTTTAAATAAAAGATAATAGCGTAGAAGCTTTTTTTTTTTTTAATGTTAATCATTCACTTTAAATTATTCCTTCCCAAGGAACCAAAGTCACAGAAGTAAATAAATACACACTGATGACGACTCTGTCGTGACTAGGATGCTCCTGGAAAAGGATCTTACCAAGGTTGCAGAAGAAAGGGCAAAGTCTAGGTGTGCCATCAGCAAAACCCCCGGGAAGTGGTTAAAAAGTGCACAGGGAAGAAAGACACTAAGTAAGCGGAGTCTTTAAGCAGCCCTCCTGGTTGGGGTTGGAAGTATATATTTGAGAATTGTTCTAAAGCCGGTGCTATTGTTCCTTTTGGCTTAGCTTTCAGTGGCATTGCCCCCAAATGGCTGGATGAGAGGCAGTTGCCTTGAAATTTTCTGGATTCCCTCTTTAGAAATGCTAGAGGCCAAGGGACTGGATGGGAGACATCTCGCTACGTGGTGTGGTCTCGGTAACAAAGCTTTTAACCTCATCCCAAAGATCTCATCCCCAGGTAATGAGCAGATCCAGGGAAAGCACTTCTGGTTGATTCCGGTGGGATATTCTAGAGTTCTTAACTTTCGTTTCCCACAAGTCATACTGGAAGCCCATCAGAGGCCACTTCTTGGTAGCCAAAGTATTTTATTCACTCAAAGAGTACTTACTGCGCCCCTCTGATGTGCCAGCCACTGTTCTGGGCACTTGACAGACATCAGCATTAGAATGATTGTCACCGTCATGAAGCCTGCCTTGGAGTTGAGAGAACAGACGTTAAGTAGTTAACAACAAATTGAAAAAATGATACAGTATGTGATTTCTCTGCTCCGGCTGCCACGACAAAACACTGCAGGCTGATATCGTATAAATTTAGTCTTCAGAGTTTTGGAGGCTGGAAGTCCAAGGTGGAGTTGTTGGGAGGTCTGGATTCTTCTGAGCCTTCTCTTCCTGGCTTGTGGATGGCCCCCTTCTCCCATGTCCCGACAGGGCTTTTCTGCTGTGCATGTACCTTGCTGGTGTCTGTCTTTCTCTGCTTACAGGGAACCAGTGACATCGGATTAGGGCCCCACCCTTACAGCCTCATTCAACTTTAATTACCTCCCTGAAGGCCGTAACTCAAAGCATGTTCACACTGCAAGGTTAGGGCTTCAACATGTGCATTTAGTGGGGGACACCGTGCAGTCCATGGCAGCTCCATATTATGGAGCATAATATATTTACTGTAGGATAAGAAAGACTGGGTGCAAGGTGGGGAGGGGGCTGTAGTTTTGAGCAGGATGGTCAGAGTAGAGCTCACTGAACAGGTGGCACTCGAGCAAAGGTTTGAAAGTGAAATTTTTTTTTTTACTTTGGGTACAGCACAGCCCCCACAGGTAGAGGACCCGAGTGGTGGAGGCAGGTAAGGGACATGGTGTGGGCAGTTCATGGACTTAGGTTCTGATCTCACTTCTGCAACTTTCTGGTAGTGAAACTTGTGAATGTGACTTGTGAATGTGACTGGAGGGGCCTAAGGGGGAAGAAAGGACCATGTGTTGTGCATTGGCCGGGGTGGGGGGTGCTTGCTTTGGAGATTCATTTTCATCTTTTGGTTTTTTAAGATGGAATGGGTTTGAGGATCATTCTAAGAGATATTACTAAGAATTCTGTGCTAGGACAAGATCCTCTCTTTGAAAAGACAAGCAACCCACAGTTCCTACTACACGGTCCTTTGCAGGAACCTAGTGACGACAGAAAGCAAGTGGGAGCTGTCCTTGTCGCTCTGGTTGTTCCCGTGTGTGCAGCGCAGTGGGGAAGGCCTGGCACAGAAGAGCTGAGCCTCAGACTCCATCCCATAAAAAGCCAGTTAGCCTGACCATGTGCTCCACACCAACCAGCCATGCCCAAAGTGGGAAAAGGACACTGGTGGAAAAACTGGTGAAATCCGAATAAAATCTGGAGTTTAGATCACAGTAATGTGGATGTCTTTGTTCTGACAGCTGTACAGAGGTTAGGTCATTGGTCAACCTTAGGGAATGTTGGGCAAAGGCCATGTGAGCACTCTCGAACCATCTTTGCTGCTTCCCTATAAATCTAAAATGATTTCAAAATTAAAAGCAAAACCAAACCAAAAGTCCATTTGTTATGCAAAGATGACTCGGACTAAAGACATAGATTTATTCACAGTGACCAGAAGCACTGTGCCAAGTACATGCCCCACCGCGGAGGGGTCAGTAGTGTCTGCTTATAATAAGGCAAGAGTGGTGTCTCTCTCGCCTAAGCTTTTCTTATTGGCAAATTCTGCGTCCTCACCTTACCACCCCATCCCCAGTTTTGGCTTTGGGTCTTGCCTCTGACTCATGTTTTTATTCAATATTTGATGGCAGAATAATTGCTAAAAGCCTTATTCTGTAATAGGATTAGGCGGGGGGAGATTGCTAATAGGTCAGGAAGGCAATGACACAGACAGTATCTTCCTGATACTTAGGAAAACCAAAGAGAAAATGCCCCAACGCTTGGTAGAGATGGCACTTCTTAAAATACTGTTGGTTTAAAAGAATATGAAGCCCACACCTTTCAGAAGTCCAGGCGCAAGGGGTGCATCTGTAATTCTGAGCTCAGGGCTCAGCCTATTTTGGTCAGATCGTGGTCCCTCTTGCTCTTAGCACAAGGTGATTGTACATTCCATACTTCATTAAGTTAATGGGGCAGCTTGGGGTGGGTGGGGGAGGCCTTTCATACATACATATATACACACACATATATAACCCCCCCCCCTTTATTTTGACAGCTGCAAATCAGAAGGAGCCCATGAATCTTAACTTTAAAGTGAAAGAGGAGCCCAAGGAAGAGGAAGCCCTAAGCACGGCCTTACCTCGGCCCAGCTATGTGTTCAACCCAGAACCTGAAGTGGCAGCCCAAAGCATCTCCGAGGACACGCTGAAGCCCCAGGAAGGGAAGGGGAATGTGTTGAGGCGGGATATGTCAGTCAAAGCCGCGTCTGAACTTCTCATGAAACTCTCAGGTACCCGATTTATTCTAAAACACTCACATTTTGACCCTTTGACTTGCAATCCGACTGGACGGCTTCCTGCATGGTTTATAATTAACCTGATGGTGACAGTATCGCATGATTGCAGTGAATTTGGGAATGATCAGATGACTTGGCTGAAATTCCTGTGTTGTATGTCTGCGTGTGTTTGTTTCCATTAGTTCTTTACCTATCTTATTACATGCAGCCTTATTTTTCTGCAAATGGTCGGAAACCACTGCTAGTTTCCAAGATGATGTAGGCCATAATTTTTAAATGGGTTCTAATGACATTCACAGCACTTCTGTTAATTGATCAAACTCTCTCTTCTTTCCTAATAGAGGACCTTGCATTTGTGTGTGTGTGTGTGTGTGTGTGTGTGTATTTATACCATATTCTTTAAGGACCATTGAAAGTATCTTTCTTAACTTCATAGACAGTATAGATGGCCCTTGAAGTAATTGCCAATAGAGTAGCAATAGGAGATTTTATGGACAGAGAATTTCATAATGGAATATTACAATAATTAGCCTGTCCTTAAGATGAATGAATAATTCTCTACTAGCATTTAAATGTAATCTCAGCCTGCTGCATGTAGGATAAATGGTTTATAATTTGAAACCCATACATTTTGGATTTCCCGACAACTGGTCTCCGATCTGTCCCATCTTGTCCACAACAGGTTAAAAAAAAAATTATGTCTTTCAAATGCCAAGGTGTGACTTTCAGAACACAGAAAGATAAGCTCTATCAATAATAATCCTTGTCAAGTCATATCCCATCCTTAACTCACTGCCTCCTAAAGGTAATTTTTAGAGGCTATATTTAAAATGCTAATAATATGAATCCAAGCTGTTTTTAGTTTGGAACTTGCCTTGCTTGGAGGATGAAAGCAAGAAATGCATTTGAGAGCCTCCTCTGTGATCTGTAATTTTATCAGCAATTCTGACTGCATTTCTGCTTGACTAGTAGGTTGGAAAGTAAGAAATTAATAGTGATTTACTTAGAGTCATTAGATCAGAACTGTTGAAATTCCTATATTTGCCAGTTGGTGGGGTTAAGAATTCTTGTCTTTGATGTTAATTCAAAGCACGCCGGAACTCCAGGGGAACGTGATTTGTTAGAGATGAAGCATGATAGAATTGTGACATCCTTGTAGTAACCCCCTTCTGCTAAACTCTACAATGATAATGTAGCTCCTCCCACATAGATGGGAGGTCTAGCAAGGTCTGCAGATTGCCCAAAGCTGGAAGTTTTAAACAGTGATGTTCAAGCCAACACAGTTTGGTCTATTTCAACCCTCTCCCTGTGTCAAGATATCTTAGTGACGTAGAATAATCCCTCTGCTGTTCTTCTGATCAATCCAAAGAGATCACACAGCTCTGATTACGCTTCTCCCATGGTACAAGCTTTCACCTTACAGTGAGTTGAAGCCTCACCCCACAGTGACCCTGTTCCCTCTCCTGATGGTAAGGTTCTGCTATATAATATATTTATTTTAGAGTCTCCTGTGCAGCTGGCTTTGTGAGCAGACTGGGGTGACCCAGTTAATAATAAAAATAATCTGCTAAATAATGAGATAATCCGCAAAAATGAGATTTCAGGAAAGATGTTCTTTATGGAAAATATTTTATCTTAATCTTTATGAATGACGTAGTTAGAGATACTGGAATGTGAAATAATCTCCTAGGTAATTACGAGATGCCCCAAGTAGAATGTAGTTGTGCAGCCATGAACATTGAATGATATATGTGGGCAGCAGTGGCCCTTCTAAATGTGCACACTGACTTGTCACGGGCCTTGGTAATAGTGGAATGGATGGCATCATCATGTTCTAAAGGGCATCTGCCCTTGCTTCATGATGCAGAAATGAAAACTCGTTTTAAGAGTGACAACTATTTTTTTTTTTTTACCCTGAAAGAATTCTCTAGCATTCTATGTATAAGACACATTGACCAAAAAAGTAATGCACCACAGTCCATACCCAGTAGATGCCATGGTCATTGGAGACCCATTTGAGCGACTGTGCTTGGGGCTTAGGGCTACAGCACTCTGAAGTGCTAGGTGTAGGTGTGCGGCTTAGAAACAAGTGTCTTTTCATTCCTAAGACCCAAGGTAAAGAAGACTAACCCTTTATTAGGTTGAAAGTGGACAGTAAAGTTTCTAATCACTGATAGGTCAATCAATCTTGCAAAAAGGAAGATGTTAGGGAGAAAAGGAATATCATATGCTCTTTGTCTTCAAGTTGGAATTTTAACAATTCCACTGTTCCTGTCCTGAAAGAAACTGATGGATTGGCCAGTGTCTTCAGATCCTCCTCCTTTTCCACAATCATTCTTGTCCCTTTCTAGACAGGAGTCGTCATTCAGTCCAGAGTCTCTGTCTGTTAGTCCGGGGTACTCCTCTTCACCTCGGCTGAGACCTCAGTGCCCGCTGTATGCTTTCTGGTGATTGACAGTCCTATTGCTTCTTCCCTGGTTTATTCCCTTATATCGTCCTGGGGGAAATCATTTGATCAGGAAGAATTGGATCAGAGAAGTATAGCAGTCGCTTCTTACCTCGGGGAGATATGTTCCAAGACCCCTTGTGGATACCCGAAACTTCAGCTAGTACCAAACCCTACCCTGATACTGCTTTTTCTCTCTAGATAGACAAGTACCAATGATAAAGCTTAATTTGTAAAGTAGGCACAATAAGAGATTAGAAATAACTGATAAAATAGGGTAACTAACTCTAACAATATATAATAGAAGTTATGTAAAACTTATGAATTGCCTGTGTCTAGAATTGTTCATTTAATATTTTTGGAACACAGATGCCTAAAGGTAACTAAAACTGTGGCTAAGAGGAGACCACAGTGCACCCCACGCATTGGACATAGGATGCAAGGGTAACGCATGGGACCTACTTTCCCATGTTTCACTTTTGACTCAAGGAATTTCTAAGAAGCGAAACAAAAGGATTTTTCTTCTCTGTTAGACTAGAAGCTGTGCCCTACGGTTTAAACCCTTTCAGTCTCTCTATCGAATCAATAAGAAGAAACTAGTCAACAACTTGGGCTGCTCCAAGTCCAGTTTTAAATTAACTTCTGTTAACTCCGTAAAGATGGTTACCTGGCACGTGGCCCAGTCAAATGTCATGGGAAACCTTTCTATGGGGAGAAACCTCTGTAGGTACGTGGTTTTCCAAATTGACATTTATGTTCTACAGGAAAAACACAGATGAGTTGGAGACAAGGCTCACTTTTTCATTAACTGTGTGTTTGGGAAAATCTGAGTTTTCTTCCGTCCTGTGGTTCAAGTTCTACTTCCAGTTGTTAATTGAGAAGTTGAGTGCCTGACAGCTGGGCCCAGTAAATTGATTACCATAAAGAAAGCAACCCACCCCGAGGAAACCACTGGACGCCTGTGGCTACCTGTTTTTATGTGACCCAAGGCAGCCAAAATCATCAGCGTGTGATTGCCAGAGATAATTTCCAGAAGTCTCCCTTTAAGGAGGCCAAGATCTTAAACTCAAGGTTCAGTACCGGAGATATAGAACACTACACAGTGTGAGCTATTCAAGGCACATTTAAGTTCTGATTTTGCAACACCTGGTCACATTGCAAACTTATGTCATGTGTGTGATCACAGTTGTGATGTAATGCTGCAACGGACACAACCTCTTATCCACTTTCTTGTGCATTAAGAGAAGTAGCTAGATGAAAAGAGATAAAGAAGTGGCCCCTTTGGGGAGTCACGTGTTTCCATGGGAATGCATGTGTACAACATACCAGGTATAGTTGGGCAAGCCTAGAGGTAGCAGATAAGATTGCCATTTAAAAATAAGAATTCCATTAAAAATAAGAGGTAGAAAGCCTGGAGTTATTCAGAAACATTAATGAAAAATTAAGCATCTAATTTTCTCTAACATGGTAAATAAAATTTCATGTTAGACCTTAATTTGAGACAAATTTATTGGTGTTCTTATTTCTGTGCACACCAAATGGATTTTTATTCATTTCCAGATTATATTCATTAATCCCTGCCTGATTCTGGAAAGAAATGTAAATTATAATTGCCTCCTGTATAGGAATCCAAGCAGGCCCTGGGTTTAAAATATATAGTGATGTACGGTTCATGGTGTCACCTACACAAGGTAGAGCTTTCACTATGAGGCATTAAGTTGCTGTGGCTTGAAGATGGTTTGAGTGTGTCCCCCAGAGACACGTGTGTTGAAAGCTTGGTTCTCAGTGGGGCGATGTTAAGAAATCATGGGAACTTACAGTGGGAAGTATTTGGGTCATCGGAGGCATGCTCTTGAAAGGGAGTGACGTAGTTCTCATGGGAAGCTGGTTAGTTGTCAAGAGAGGTTGTTATAGAAGAGAAAGCTTGGCCCTTCTCTGGTTTCTCTCTGGCTTCCTGCCTCACCATGAGATTTTTTTTTCCTTCTCTCACATACTCCTGCCACGATGCTATTTCCCTTGAGATCTTCACCAGAGCTGAGCCAGTGCTGGCACCATGCCCTTGAACCTCCCACATTGTGAGCTATCTAAACCTCTTTTCTTTATAAAGTACCCACAGCTGCAGGTATTTTGTTGTAGCAATGGAAAACTGACTAATACACAGGTAAACTTGAGTAGGATGAAGTTTTAAGGTGAGTTTAACCTTCAAGCTATGTTGATGTGGAGAGGAGAAACACCCCAAAATTGACTTTATGTACAGTTTTAATTAAAGCCCCTGTGGTTATCAATATCAGAAGTTCTTTTCAGGTGGTTTAGTCAAGAAAGAAGAATTTAAGAGACTGATGGATCCCAGGGGCTCTAGGATGCAGCCTTGGTCCTCCACTGAGGCCAGGGACTGGAAGGCCATATGGAACTCAGGAAGCCCTCATTTGTCACCTTCTCCCTGCTTCTCTCTCATCATACAGATGGCCTTTTACTCTTACCCATTCCACATGGTGAAAGTAGTCATTGTCAGCAGCTTCTGAGTTTACCTCTTGCTCCAAAGAGCAGCCAGACAGAAATTCTAAGTCCCGATTCCAAATTATACCTGATTGCCTTGGCTCTCTCAGATGGGGTCCAGTATATAGGGTCCATATTGGGTAAGTACGGCTGGGTCGTGGTGGCCCCGTAATATTGGGAAGAGAGAGAGGAAAGCCTGTAAACGAACCTTGGGGTGAGCAGCAGCGGGAGGGATGTGAAACTGGAAGATGGCACCATCTTATGTATGAATCACAAAACTTCTAGGATCAGGTGATGGTGATGGCTCTCGTTTCAATGCTGAACGCGACTGTTGAGGCCGGTGGGTGCTGCTTGGCTCTCCTTTCTGGGAGAGTCTCCATGGACCTACCCAGTCAGAAACTGGCCTAGCCAGCCCCGACTCTCTAAGCTGCTAGTGTGTGTGAGACCCATGGAACCGTCGTCGGGTGGGGTAGAGGTAGGGACACTCTTGAGCCTTACTCTGGAGGTAGCTGAAGTTGTGTGATGGAGGCCCCCCATTCTGTGTTTTGACAAGCCCCACAAGTGATTCCGATAGCGAAGGTTTTAGAAGCCCCTGTGCCGAGACACGGCTGGGGGAATAAGTTTTATCCATCTGAAAAGAACGCGTTAGGTTGAAGTTGACAGAGAACAAAGCTGTGTTAAATGACTCTTTTCCTTTTGAAAAAGAATCGTCTTTCTTCAGTGGAGAGTCCTTTTAATTTATTATGAAATGATGGTTTCTGGGAACCTTTTTTGAGAAGGGCACATGTACCTAATAAATCAAGATAGTGTTGGTTGTAAGCCTCCGATCATATGACTTGGTTCATGTTTTTTCTTTGCTTAAATTTCATGGTTTTTCCTAGGTGATGTGGGACTCTTTCAGAGAAAAACCTGCCCCACCTCTACCTACCCCTTTCCAAACATAATCAAAGACTGCGTTGAAGACGTTTCTTTTCTCGAATTTTTAGAGGCCTGGCGTGGTGGCACGCAGCCTGTCATCCCAGCAGCTTCAGGAGGCTGAGACAGGAGGATCATGAGTTCAAAGCCAGCCTCAGCAATGGCAAGGCACTAAGCAGCTCAGGGAAACCCTGTCTCTAAATAAAATACAAAAAAGGGCTGGAGATGTGACTCAGTGGTCACATGCCCCAAGTTTAATCTCTGGTACTCTCCCCCCACCCCAATTTTTATTTTTTTAGATAAATTTAGCTCAACTATTTCTTAGGGTTAAAAACTATTCATTATTCTATTCTATATTCTACTTTGGAAAATTATAATCTAACAAACATTTTAAGCCATGTGTGTTGGTCAGCCTTCCATCACTATAACAAATACTTGAGATAATCAACATATAAAGAAAAAAAGTTTATTTGGGCTTGTAGTTTCCAGGCCATGATGGGTTGGCCCCATTGCTCTGGGCCTGTGACAAGGCAGCACCTCATGGCAGGAGCATTTGACAGAGCAAAACTTTCACCCCAAGCCCAGGGAGCAAAAGAGAGGAAGAGGAAGAACCCAAGGCCCACAATCCCTTTCAAGGGCACAAATGACCTGAAGACCTCCCACTAAGCCCCGCCTCTTAAAGGTTCGGCCACCTCTCCACAGTGCTGCTTTGGGGAACATGCCTTTAACATGTGGGCCTTTAGGGGATATTTAAGATCCAAACTACAGCACAGTGTGACTTTAGTTTTATTTTGGTGCCATCACACAATTTGCCCTCATCAAACCTCGTTGAGGAGTTTCACCTGGTTCTTTGTGACTCTGTTTACTTAAGGCTGGAAGCAGAGTTGACTCCTGCAGTGTCCCAGTAGCCATGTCAGCGAGTCTATGTAAAACAGTAATTTTTAGAAGCATCCCTAGAAAAGTATTTTGTTCATTTTTTAAATTAATATCTTCTATTCATCACATTGTCAGATATGTGGATTTTTCAACAGCAAAAAAACAATGACAGAATGGCCTAGTCTCATCAGTTTGAAGTTGAAAAGTACTTTTATTTCATTTTGCCTTTTTGTGCACTTGGAGAAATTTATTAACTAAAGTTTTATATAGTTCAGAGGCAATTTCTACACTGATTTTTTTCTTAACATCATCCCATTTTTAAAAACACCTTTCTTGAGGCTGGGCATGGTGGTGCACAGTGCACTCCTGTAATCCCAGGAGACTGAGGCATGGGGGGTTGCAAGTTTGAGGCCAGCCTCAGGAACTTAGTGAGGCCCTAAGGAAGCTTAGTGAGACCCTGTCTCAGAATAGATGGTGAAAAGGGTTGGGGATGTGGCTCAGTGGTAAAGCTTCCCTGCGTTCAATTCCCAGTACTCCCCCTAAAAAAAAAAAAAAAAAAATTTAAATTGAAAAATACAATAAAAAAGTAAAGATACCTGTATTGAAATACAATTCATATATCATAAAATTTGCTCATCTTGGGGTGGGTCGGTGATATTTAGTATGTTCACAGAGTTGTGCAATCATCATCACATCTAATTCCAGAATATTTTTCTTGGCCACCCATCCCAGTTAAGTGTCCCTCTCGATTTCTCCCACCTCCACCCCAACTCAAGCAACCACCCACCTACATCTGTTTCAGTAGATTTGCTGATTCTGGACATTTCCTATGAAGGAAAACTTCTGTGGTCTTTGACGGCCGGTTCTCTCACTTAGCATGTTTCCAAGGTTCCTCTCTGTGGTTCCATGTATCAATTCTTATTCCTTTTCACGGCTGAATGATATTCCACTGTATGGACATACCATGTTTTCTTTATTCATTCCACTGTTGATGAAGATGTGTGGTTTGTTTTCCAACCTTTGCTGTTATCAACAGTCATGTACAAGTTTTCATGTAAGGTTTTGCTGTCTTTAATTCTGTTGCGCTTTTGTTATGTCTTTAATTCTGTGGGCTTGCTGGCTCAAGTGGAAACTCTTGTGCTTAACTTGTGGAACAGGCAGTGGTCCTCTCAAAGAAACTGTACCCTTGACGATCCTTCTAGCAACATCTGAGGGTTTGACTTCTCCACATCCTTACCAAACCTTGCTGCTGTTGGTCTTTTTTATTATAACCATGGAAGTTGTGTGACTTAGGGTTTCTCTGTGATTTGATTTATGTTTCCCTGATGACGAATGACATTTAACATATCTTCTTGCACTGGGTGTTTTATATCTTCTTTGAGGAAGTGTCTATTCAATTCTTTTCTCACATTTTAATTGGGTTGCTTGTCTTTTTATTCTTGACACAAGTCGCTTGTCTTTTATATTCTGGACATAAGTTCCTTAATCAGGTTGCAAGTATTTTCCCTCATTCTGCTGGTTGTTTCTTTCACTTTCTTGATGGTATTCTTTCCAGAACAAAAGTTTAAAATTTTGTTGTAATCCAATGTATTTCTCTTTTGTGGCTTATGAGCAACATCACATTTTTCCATAATTCTAAAATTAAGTAAAAATATAGATTTGTTTTATATTAAAAGGAAAGCCTTCTTATATTAGCACAGCACTATTTAATTTTCAGAGGTATTAAGTCTGTGAATCCTAACTTATTGAATAACATCTTCATGGTGGAGTTGACCCCTCAGATTTCTGTATTTATTATAGCATTCCATACTTTAACTGATGGTCATGAATGTTTGCATATCAGCTTTTTAAATGATTTATAATATGTGACCAGCAATGGCTTATTATGAGTAGCTGGATCACTTTCCTGATTGCCATATATATCCTGAGCAACTCGTGTGTGTGTGTGTGTTTGTGTGTGTGTGTATAGATATATGTATGTATATACATACGTACATACACACACAGAATAAACACATAAATAAAATCCATAACTGGGAGAAGAAAAATCTAAAGGAATCAGACTTTTTTTTAAGCACTTGAAAATTCAATGAGAATTGGAGATATTTGGAGAGCCAAAATTATACCTATTCAAATAACAGATATAACACTTTAACAAGATACAAATTTGACCTGTTTCTATACTCAGAGATGTCTTTTCTTGAAGGTCTGGGTCTTGACGAGCTCAGAGGATGCATGGTGGCATCATTGTCCCCTGCATTTAAGCAGAGTGGAGTAAGAAGTGGCTGCAGGCAGCCCTGGGAGGCTGTCCTTTTCTGGTGAAGTGGGGACTTGCTTCTAACAGGCCTCCTCACCTCAGTCTGGCCAGTAAGCACTCCTGTGTTATTTTGCAACTCCCTGCGCAGTACAAACTCTTGGACCCATACACCTGAATGGCATCCGTGCCTCCTGCCTCCTGTTGGAGCTCACACCCCAGGACCAGCACCCCTGCACCTCCGTTTTCCTCTTTCTCCGCTCACCCCCCTGGCCACCCGTCATGCTTTCTTAATCAGCTTCCTCTGCCTCTCCATACTGAGGCCTGGGATTCAGAAAGACCAGACTCAAAAGGGCTCTTGTTTTATTATCATTTCCTTGTTGCATAGCTGCATATGTTAATGGAGCCACAAAAATTTGTATTGGCTTGTATTCCCTGAAACCAGGCAAGAACTCTGCAAGGAATTTCCTAGGCTGCGCCTTCATCTTAGATTGCTTTTCTGTTTGGCTGCCTCAGGACTGGGACAGGGTGGGGTTTGGATGCAGCAGGGATGGGGCAGGGCTGCAGGGCAGGAGATGTGGGGTGGGGTGAGGTGGAGGGGCTCCAGATCTTCCTGCGGAATATTGAGCATGACCCGCAGGAGCTGCGTTTTCAGGAAGGGTGCAGAGTGCCCTCCTCCTGTATTCCAACATTGTTTTCTGTCTTTGGTATAAATGACTCTGGACACCATTGATCTCCAACACACTGGGGCACAAAGCGTTTACACACAAGCCCTTAGCAAATACTGTGTGAGCACCACGACTCTGAGAGGCAGCTCCATATTTTCCATGAGATCCAGGTACAGCGTGGATGCACATATTTTAGTGTCAGTGAACACTCTGTTCACTTTTTCACAGAGGACAAATTTCCCTTCCAGGTGGGAGCCCTGGGCCTTATCCTGCTCTGGTATCCAGCCCTTTTGGCTGTATGCTACCACAGTGATGCCATTGTGAGGGAGAGGGGGACTGTTATTTTTCTCAATGAGATAACTAGAAAATTCTCATTCTGCAGTGGTGTTTCTTCTCATCGCCATATTAACCTTTCACCTTTACCTTATTCCTGTCTAGAAAGGGGAGCATTAGCATGCATAATTAAACTCCCGGATACGTTGCCCATCTGGGTACATGCTGGTATCAGACCCATCTCTGGAGAGGGGAATCCTCATGGCTAAGTAGCCTGTCTGCTGCCACAAGGCCACGAGTTATCCCCTGGGCAGGGGCCCTACTAGGTGGCTTGTAGGAGCTGGAAGGTAATCATAGAGGAAGAGTGATGGGACCCGTTTCCATTGGGCAGGGAGCATCCCTATTGACCCAAGAATGGAAAACCTACCTGAAGAGAATTCTCTTATGACTTCCATTATTCTTACAGGAAGACAAATGATTTCAAAATGTTTTCTCTTGATCAGACTGGGAGGACCTACGATATTCTTTCTGAAGGGATTTTGCCTTCCCCCTTAATAATTCCCCTAGTTACTCCACACTTGTGGATGTTTTCCCCACATTCAAACCACCCCGACTTTGTGCTGTGAATTGATTTACTTCCTGGTTTCTAAATATGGGATAGCAGCTGGATCCAAGCGCGTTTCCTGGTTTCCTGTGGCTTGCCATATGTTGGTAGGGCTTATCTCCACAGCTGGAGAAGTGGGGGAGGTGACGGAGTCTGTGAATGGCCTGTCATGTTTTATCTTAGGTACAGAATCAGGTGGTGAGGGCCACTGTTTAAAGATAAAGTTGGGAATCCGTTTCCTTACATCCTGTCCCCTTAGACCCACCCCTGCCCTAAGCCTATACCCGCGCCTGCCCTGTTTTTGTCTACCAGAAACTCCGTTCAGGGACATCCTGACAGAGGTTTCTGTGGTCCACATGCATGTGGCCAAAGCTAACCCACAGCCCCTCTATCCAGGAGGGCAAGAGGCCCTCAGCAGAGCCAGACGACTATTGAGGACTAAAAGTGAAGCTGCGCTGATTCATGGGACTCTCTGACAGTGAAATCATCTTGCCTCTCTCTGTGCCTTCAAAGACTGGTAAAAAGCCTTTACTTAGCCTTCAGGGCTGATTAGCCAACATCGTGGGTAATCTGTAGATAACGGCTTTTTTTTAAGCACTTTTTTTGTTGTTTTGAAGAACTATGGGAAATAAAGGAAACCGGGGACAAGGTGGACCACTTCATCAGGACAGATGGCTGCTTCCCTTCCATCCCTCATGCTAACCCCACTGCGTTTTGCTCTTTGGTTTTTGTTTTGTCTCGTTTATTTTATCTTGCAACAGTAGGATTGAAAGCCAGGGTTTCACACACGCTGGGCAAGTGCTCGACCTGCACCCCCCCAGCTATGTGCCCAGCCCTTGCACCCTGTTTATCGCTTCCTGTTTAAAATAGTTTCCTTATTTCTGTTTTAAGAAGTTCTTCCTTTAATAAACTTCTTCCAGCCTTCCTGGAGGCCCCCAGAGCCCAAGTGTCAGGTCTTGTGTGTGACAGCCAGCGTTTGATTATCAGGCCAAGTTATCCAAGAGAAGCGTCACCTCCCCTCCCCGGCTACTGTCTAGTTGACTGTTCCCTGCTCTTGGGCACCTGCACTGGAGAGGACACGGCAACCAGAGAGAGGAAGGGAAATCAAGATGACTCACGTACACTACTTATGCAAAGCTTTGATTTAAAAAGAAGGTTGAAACGGCCAAAATACAGTATGAGGATGTCCATGCACTTTGTCTCCAAGAACCATGGGGAACTGAGAGCCCAGAGGCAACGTCACCTCCCATCAGGAGGCTCTACCGCAGTTCAGGGACTCCCTTCGAATCATGGCCCTCACGTGGTGTTCCATTAAAAACAAGGGCCTATTTGTGTTGGCTGTTAGTACTTTAGTTTTCGGCAAAAGTGTGTAAGGCTTTATTGGGGTTTCAGTGAACCCCGACCACGAGCATCGTTCTACTCCCATCCTTTCTTCCCAAGTCTTTTTATGGCCCTCCTCCTTTTGTGTTTTACAGTTGTCCCCACTATCTACAGGACAGGACCCCCGTGGAAGCCCAAAACCATGGACAGTACCAAGACTTATATATGTCATGTTTCATGTCCTACACATGCATACATACTTATGATTTAGACATAGTAAGAGATAAAAGACAATAACAACAAGATAGAGCAGCTATAACAATGCACTGTAATAAAAGTTAGACTGCTGGGAACTGAGACTTTAAAAAGTGAGACCTGCAAAAGCAAAGCCATAGAGAAGAGGGAACTACAGTGTGTCACTTATTCATTTGCTGAACTTTTTATTGAACTCCTACTATTTTCCAAGCTTGTTTGTGTCTTTGCTGACCCCTATCCTTTGCCCACCAGCCCCCCCCCCCTGCTGCAAACACTAACAGGACTAGAGCAGGCAGGGCTCCAGCAGAGGTGTTCTTGTGACGTGACTCATTATTATATATTTTAGTAGCAGTAGCATGTTGTGTACTAGTGTGTATTAGTAATTTTTAGTTTCACCCAAGAAAAGCATTTTCTAGGGCGAGTACTGGGGATTGAACTCAGGGGCACTCAACCACTGACCACATCCCCAGCCCTATTTTGTATTTTATTTAGAGACAGGGTCTCACTCAGTTGCTTAGCGCCTCGATTTTGCTGAGGCTGGCTTTGAACTCGCTATCCTCCAGCCTCAGCCTCTCAAGCTGCTGGGATTACAGGTGTGTGCCACCGTGTCCAGCTAGAAAAGCATGTTTTAAAATGTTTGTATATACTAAAGCTTTTAAACTACTTGGAAGTGGAAAATACATGAAAGTTTGTCTAAAATTTTTCAGTAATACACTAAAGTTTGGTGAAATTCTCAGTCATTGAAATAAAACTTCACTTGTTCCTTCCTCTCTGTGGGCATTAAAGAATCCCTCTGTCCTTCCCTTAACTATTTATGCCTATGCAGGGGTGGTGGGCAGCCCACATTTTGGTGATATTGTTACGGTGGCAAGAATTCTGCTGAATCTTGAGGAATTCTGTTTAAACCTACACACATACACACACACACACACACACACACAGGCATGCACACAATAGCATCCTGGATATGTAAAGGTCTTTTAATCACAACAGATGAGGGTAGACAGAGCTTGGATTTATTAAATGGCAAAGGATAATAATGTTAAGTAGCTTTAAGGTTAGAGCCAATATTTTAATTGACCCTTTCTCCTTATAGGGGGTGGATTTTTCCCCCCTTTTAATGTGAGACAATAAAAGTATATTCTAGATATTAGATGAAAAATGGGTTAATTTTTTAAAATGAGATCATTTGGAATGTTACCAATGGCATATGTAGAGTTTAACTACCCTGCTTTAGCCCATTTCTAGTGGCATCATTAAACCAGGGAAAACAAGGTGAATCTCTGTGTAACAGAGAGCTCAGAGCAAGTGGGCCGCCCCTCATCACCTGCTAGCTTGGCAAGTTCATCTCCCCCAAGCCTCCAGGGAATAGAAGATTTTAATTCTTAATTTTTCTCTGGACAAAAGTGAAATCAAGTGGAGAATTTGTTAGGCTTGATGAATGCTTTCTCATTTGTGATCACCAGAATAAAGTCCTGTTGAGGGCCACAGCAGAGTCGGGATGACGCATGGCATTTTTGCCAGAACGGAGTGGTTGAGAGGAGTGGTTGAGAGGTGAGGACAGCAAGCCATTGAGATGATGATGGTTATGTTAAGCTGTGTATTCAATTGTATATTAGACCACTGCTGTCCCGGAGGTGTGTGGTGTGTCCCGGGAGAAGGCCACGTGCGTGGTGTTCATGGGAGTGTGGAGAATAAAGGAGTTCCTGTTTTGAACCTACAAGGCTGTGTGGCAGCTCAGTTATTTTGTGCCCAGCCAGACTGCAGCAAAGTCCCAAACCCGTACCACACCAGCAGCCCCAGTTTTGAAGCCAGTGTGAAAACATTTGGAAACACCCCCACTGAGTTCACCAAGGCCCTTGGACCTGTTGTGCTGATGGCTGGTTGGTGTAGCTAAGGGATACAAAGACTGCTTTAAAAACTGACATAGAGTAAAAGCGCAAGTGTTTTGATCTGGAAGAGAAGCATGTTTCTTTTACCTGAAGGAGCGCTATCAGCTATATTACCTTTAAAGTTCGAGCGCGGCTTCTTAAGGCACAGTTGTTCCTTGTAGATTCAGAATGATCCATAAAAGAGAACACCCGGTGCACCTTGTGTGTTTTTAAAAAATTGATTCCACTTTGAAACCCTCCTCACCTCCATGTACTTAGCTGTGAATTCTAATGGGCGTAGCTAATTCTTAAGACACTTGTTAATTGTATATTGATACTGGGGGGAGGGAACCCTAATATATGATTTTGATGATCAAATTCAGAAGTCAATTCTGATAAAATATGCTTGAAATGTTCTTAGGATCTAAATATGTGGGGGAAGGGAAAATACTGGGGAATGATATTGGCCAAATCATATATATTAAATTATGTGCATGTACAAATGGGTAATGATGTCTCCCACCATTATGTACAATTGTAATGCACCAATAAAAATGTGGGAAAAAATGTATTTGTTGGGTGGGGGGAAGATCTAGTCCTTTCATTTAAATAAAATTCTTAATATTTATGATACCATGATGATAGTGTCACGACTTGAAAAAGGGTAGTTTTCCAATTAATTAATGGGTTAATTAATGATTTAATTGGACACAGATCTTTGATCACTTTTCTCAAGACTTTGGCTTGGCCGTATGGTTTGCTCAGTGACTCCTGCACTGTCCTGGGTGAAATGTGTAGGAAGTGTGTGTATACGAGAGGTCATTTTGTGATCTTCTGTTGGTATCAGCCATTCTAGAAAGTTCTCCTGTATTTGGGGAGAGCTAGAGAGAAGTCTGCCCCATCCACTGTTTCCTTAAGTGGAGTTTCCGGTCTCTTCCCCCAGGAACAGGTGACCAGTATGCTCAGCAGGGAAAGCGGGGCTCTGAACAGACTCTGTGCTGCCTGTCTGGGGGGCCAGCACTCATGGCAAGGCCTGTACCTCACTGTCATTCCTCAGAGTAGGATGGGGAACTTTCCCCACGGAGGACCCCTGTTCTGTGGCCCTTGTGAGAACAAACCAAGGGACTCCGGATAGAGAAAAGTGGGAGTTAGCAGGTAATTCCCCTGGAGGAGAAGCAAGACTAATGTAACACTTAAAAGAAGCTGTGACTGGTCTCAACACACCTGTGTTTCTGTTATGTTGTAGCCTCTGCCCAGGAGGGACAGGCCAGGTTCCAAACAAACAGAATGGAATTGGGAGAGTAACCTTCAGTGCCTGAGCCTCCAGTTCTCAGTTCTCACCATGAGCCTCTCAGTTCGCCAGGTCCCTCGCTGCACTCCCACCTGACCCCTCTCTAAAAGGAAAAGCCAGACAACCTCAGACTTCTGTTGAGTAACATGGCCACTTCTACCTCCACCCTTGACCTTTGCTCCCGTAGCTCTGGGCTTACTGGTTCTCCTGACAGTCAAGAAAACCCAGCCCAACTGTTCATTCCATTCTGATTTGGGCGAGGGCACACAGGCTCGGCAGAGGGTGAAGCCAGCTCACCATTATCAGATGCCAGTGGGTGCCCGACGCCACAAGGGGACCGTGACCTTATAATCTCACTTCTGGCTCCTGGTCATTTGTTTCCGCTTTGCTCGGTCCTTTTGGCCTGCAGGGTTGTTCACGGAGCATTCGGTAATAATCAAACCCAAACCTTCCAGAGCCCAGTTTCATATGTGGAAGATGTTTTATGCCCAACCAAGACACTGAGTGTCTTCGAGGCTGACAAGCTGGAGATTCAAGACTTTTAATTAATGTGATTGAGAGGGATATCATCCTAGAAAAGGAACAGTTTCAGCAGGGCTGAGTTGGTGTTGCTTCCAGAGGCCCTTGAAGCTTCTTTTTCTAAAACACTACTTCTGGAAGCTGGGCATGGTGGCACGTACCTGTAATCCCAAGTGGCTTGGGAGGCTGAGGCAGGAGGATCACAAGTTCAAAGCCAGTCTCAGCAATTTAGTGGGATTCTAAGCAACTTAGTGAGACTCTGTCTCAAAATAAAAAATATCTGGGGATGTGGCTCAGTGGATAACCAGCCCTGGGTTCCATCACTGGTACCAATAAGTAAATAAAATACTACTTCTGGATCAGATCATATACAGTCTGGGGAAGGAATGGTCAGTCTGTATTGTTGATTTTCATGCCTTTGCCTGTGTTTCTGCACTTTGATGATTTGTGTTAAGTTGGTAGCATGTGTGTCTATGGCAGATGGCGGAACCAGGGAAGGGAGAATAATCTTGTGCACCTGCTATGTGCCCTGCCTTAAGTGATATGTGCAGAAAACGCACATGAAGCACGCCCAAGTGCGTGGCCTTGTGCTAACTCGTGAGGGTGGAAGGTGTTCAGTCCAGAGGGGACCTGTGTCTACAAAAGACCGTCGCACTGTAAGCAGCACAGTATTTGCGGGTCTAGATGGGGAATAGAGGAGAGAGAGAGAGACTGCCACTCGAGGAGGATACAGGAAGGCCACTCACAGAGGGGACATCTAGATCAAAGTTTGAAAGCTGAGTAGGATTTTATCAAGAGTGTTTAAAACGTCCAGAGCACATAAAGGAAAGAAAGCCAGAATATCTCAGGATTGCAGGAGCTGAAAGGTGCACGGAGGATGCTGAGACGTGATGCAGGAGGGGAGGCTGGGCTTTTGATAGGACAGCAGGAACAGCTGTGTGGGTACAGGGACAAGGGCAGGAGAGCAGGGAGCAGGGGCCCACGGAGATGCCTCAGAGTCCTGCTTCTCTCTGGGCTTCCTGGCTACTGCACTGTGCTCACCACTCCCTGCCCTCTCTCCTGGCTTCTTTCCTCCCCTCGAAGATAGTAACAGTTCCTCCCTCTACTGCTCTCTGCCCCCTCTCCCTGATGACCTCACCCGGTCCCGTGGGCACAGACAGCTTCGGATCTCCATGTCACGAATGCTGTGCTCCGCCTGCCCGTAAACCATCCCAGCCCCCGCTTCCTGCAGGAATCAAGACCTGGGCACAGCAGAACTGCGGAGCCTCCTCTATATTTCTCTCCAGCCCATCTTTTCTATTTTCCTTACTCCAGATCTTAGAGGCTTAAACAGTGTCGAATTTTTAAAAGTCTCATTCCTTGCTTGATGTTTTTTTGGGTACCAGGGATTGAACTCAGGGGCACTCAGCCACTGGGCCACATCCCCAGCCCTTTTTTGCATTTTATTTAGAGACAGGGTCTTGCTGAGTTGCTAAGTGCTTTGCAAAGTTGCTGAGGCTGGCTTTGAACTTGTGATCTTCCTGCCTCATTCTCCCAAGTTGATGGCATTACAGGTGTGCACCACCACGCCTGGCCCCTTGCTTGAATCTTTACAGTAAACTCAAGTGTCCCCTTTCCCTTTCTCTCTGTCCTTTAAAGTGCTACTGCCCACTGCCCCTTGCAGATGGCTTCTTGCCTATTTCTCATTTGGTACCAACTTCCAAAACCAGCACCTGAGATTCCATATTCTGCCTCTATCAACCTCTCCAATCTTATTTCTCTGGAATGTAATCCAACACTCTTCGTTAAGCTCTATGTTTAACAGAAGATTTGACTTCGCCACCAAGGTTAGAGCACGAGGAATTAAAAGAAGAAAACTAAATATTAAACTCTTGGCATTGAGACAAAGTTGGAACGGGGTAGGTAGCACATAGGAAGCCTGAGCTGGGGAAGGGAATATGATTTATCATGTAATGGATGCAGGGTCTCAGTTGGGGAATATGAGGGAGTGTGGGAAATGGATGGGGGTGATAGTGGCCCAACCATGTGACTGAACTTAGTGCCACTGAAATGTGTTGAGAGCCACAGCCGAGTTGGAATGGCGCCTGGCATATTACTAGAAGGAGTGGTTGAGAGGTGACACCAGCGAGCCATTAAGATGATACTGGATTGAAACAGGCTGTGTATTCAGTTGCATATGGACCCCTGTGGTCTGGCAATAGGGCGGTGCTGTTGAGAGCCACAGTTTAGTCAGAATGATGGAATGACGCCTGGCATTTTGCTAGAGGGAATGGTTGAAAGGTGACCCTGTTCCAGAATAGGGCAGCTCCAGGATTAGGGCAGATCCTGCTGGGAATAGGGCGGGCTCCGGGATTAGGGTGGATCCTGCTGCCCTAATCTACTTTGGAGTTCCCATTGAGTTCTCGTGAGGGTTCCGGGAATTGGCTCTCGGAGCCCCATGGAGGGAGTGTATTCCCGGGAAGTGTGTGTAGAGTGCCAGTGAGAGTTTGGGAATAAAGAGTTGCTGTTTGAACCTACAAGGCTTTGTGGCGGCTTCGTTATTTTGTGCCTAGCCAGACTATGGCATTTGGTGGCCCGTATGGGGAACGCCTGAAGCTTGGAGGTAAGTGAAATTGCTCCGCCCCTGAAGGAGAGCGAAAGAATGAGTTCTTGTGGAGCCTGGTGGAGGGCGGAAGAAGTTGGGCGGGGGTGAGAGGGAGTTCTGGAGTTCTGGTTGGTGTGTAGTGTTCCTGGAAGGGCCGCGTGGGTGGCCTGCGCGGGAGTTCGGGCAATAAAGGAGTTCCTGTTTGAACCTACAAGTGCCTCCTCGTGGCGGCTCGGTTATTTTGTGCCCAGCCAGACTGCGGCAGAAATGTATGTTTAAAATTAGTTAAAATGGTTAGTTTTATGTTATGTATATTTCACCATGATTAAAACAGAACTTGGCCCTCCTGACCCGACTGAAAATATCAAAATGAGAGGTTATTGAAGATCAGAGTGAGAGGGATTTTGAAGATTCCTCTGGAGAGAACTGGACAGGGCAGAGGACATGGGGAAGGGGAACCCAGCCCTACCCAAGATTAAAGAGCATGGCTTCAGGGACACCATCTGGGAGGTACATCCTGTGTTTCCCTCAGTCAGGGAGCACAGTGGCCTGATGTCTGACATCTGCTGGCAAGTCTAGAGGGCAGAAGTGGGCTGGCCAGCTGGTTCAGGGGACAGCAAGAGCCGCCATGATGCTGGGTTAGGCCTCAACTTTTCCTCTTTGATCAAATAAGAGGTAACTGTCTCCCACGGCCCAGTGGTAGGCCAGAGTCCCACAGGATGGCTGGTGTGGGTTTTGTTTCAAATGCTGCCCCGTGGGGCTGTGGAGAGAATCAGTCCATGGGACTGAGTGCAAAGGGAGATGGAAACAGGTCTGGGAGAGGCTGTGGAGGAACTGAGTGGCCTCAGGCTAGAAGGTGTTGAACCTCAGAAAGAGAGCAGATGGGAAGTCAGAAAGACCACCTCTAAGTGAAAGGCCCTCCTTGGGAGAAGACCCCGTGGGCAAGTCCCAGGAGAGAAACAGCTGCTGGCCCCCGGTGCTAGAAGACCCACGCCCCCCTGTCTGCCCGCCTCATCTGTCCCTGATGAAGAGAACAGGTGTGTGGGAGAGAAGCCAGTGTGACCGGGAGGGGCCAGCCACGCCCCCCCCCCCAGCTTTCCAAGGAAGGTCCAACTGTGCCACATCACATGGGACTGAGCATTTTGGCTTCTAAATCAAACCATTTTTCTGTCTAAAGGAGCTTTAAGTCTTGGTGTTCAGGAAGATTGCCAGGTTATGGGCCCGCCTGAGATGGTGCCCAGCGACAGGAGAAGAGCCCAGCCCTCAGGACAGACATGGAGTAGCTCTGTTGCTCTAGAGTGCTGCCTGCTCAAGCTGCAGCTCCACCTCTGCACATGGGCCCTCAGGCAAATCAGACGACAGGATGTTCCCAAACAGCCCTGGGAGAGTACAGTCCCCCATGTGGGCTCTGGCTGCTGTGTTATAACTTTCCTTGTATCAAAGGGATGTGTATCCTCCCCTCACCAAACATCTAGATGTCAACAGCTTGAGGGCAAGAACTGTGTCTTGCTTAAGTCCACACAGTCTGCCACACTGAGGGCGTGGTCCACCTTAAAGACAGGCTGTCAAATGGAATAAGGCATAGCTGGCTGCCTCTTTTATGTGTTGGTTTATGAAGGCAAAAAAAGACAGTGGAATTGCCTTTCCCCTTCCTGCTGCCCAGCTGAGTTGGACTAGGATTTATCCATTGGACAAGCCCACCCTAAAAGTGCTACTAGACATTGCAGCAAATATCATTCCATACTAGTGTCAGAGACTGGACTTTGTCGTCTTATTATGGGGATACATATTCATTTTCCCTTGAAAAAAAAAACACAATAAAAACAGGTACACGATACAGTGCCGGTATTTATCTTAGGAAATTCAAAAATACAAAATAAGTGTCGTGATAGATAATCATGCACAGCCCCGTCTCCAAGCATCACCTGCTCCTCACACTTTATCCCTCATCTCTGCTTTATGTACTGATTTCTTTCTTGGAATAGTAATGTAAAGGTCACTCAGAATAAAATGAATATTTAACCTATTATTTTTAAAAGAGAGTCTGAAACTAGTCCTATCGTGTGTGTCAGGAAAAGAGGTAAATCCTGGTGTATAGACTTGTCCCTGGGTGAGTGGGGAAGATGAATACAATGGGGTCCTGGGGACCCCATGGGGTATGGAGCAGTCAGCTGTCACCTGTGCTCCTGGGTCAACCTGCCCAGGGACCTTTCTTTTTTTTCCTTGGATGCCATTTTAACTTTTTTGTTTTTTTTTTTTTTGAAGGAAAAATAGACTGTGGCAAAAGCTGGGAGCAGTGGTTTTCAACCAGAGTGATTCTGCCCTTCCCCTCTCCCCAAGAAAATTTGGCAATGTCTGGAGTCACTTTTGATTGTTAATACCAGAGGCTGGTGCTACTGGTATTTGGTGGTAGAGACCAGGGATGTGGCCAAACATTCTGAAATACCCAGCACAGCCCCACACAACAAAAATCTTGCCCCCAAATGGTGATAGTGCCAAGACAGAGAACTCCTAAATTTTTTTTTCCATAAAAGACAAGGAAGCACTTGGCAATCGTGCAGGGAACAGAAAGGGCTACAAAAATATTGATTGTAATATGTCTTACTCATCCATTGAGATGTTAGTTTGAAAACCCTTCTCCAAGTCTGGAATCCATCAGGGAGATTAAGGATGCTAAAGGTTTTTATCAGTGATCAGTGTTTTGTGCTTTTTCGAAAGGTCAAGAGTTGTCATAAGAAAGGGCAGAAACACTTCCATGCAAATCATACTTGAAATGATCCCAAGTAGATTTTAACAACTAATTTTACTAAAGTTAGTGCTGCAAATAGCCAGGTAGTTTTTAATCCAGGGTCAAAGCTGAGGAGACAGGGTTGGGGGAGAAGATAAATAATGGAGCTTCTTTCTAGCTTTATGCTGTTGAGTTTTTGTTTTATGTATTGTGTGTGTGTGTGTGTGTGTGTGTGTGTGTGTGTGTGTGTTTGGGCTGGTACCTCTTTGTGTTGGCCTTCCGCTTCAGAATGACTGACCAGTGCAGGGTGCCTAGGTATCACTATGTACCTGTGACACTGACCCCACTGTTTATTTTCCAAATATTAAGTAATTTGAGGGAACATGAAGAAGGAAAGGCGTGTTGTGATCGCTTTCCTGAGTGGGTTGGGTGGCCATCACCAAAGTCAGTCGGTTAGGAAAGAGGTGGGCTGCAAGTGAAGGCAGAGGAGCTGAGCACGGACTTAGAATGCTCTCCCTCCTCCCTCTCCCTCTCCCTCTCCCTTCTCCACCATCCTCTCCTTCCTTCTCTTTTTCCTCTACCTCCTCTTCCTCCTCTTCCCCCTCCTCCTTCTCCTCCTCCTCTTCCTCCTCCTCCTTCTCACAACTCAGTCAGTGAACCTGCGTTTTATGTGCTACTTCACAGACATGCAGGGAATTAACAGCTTGGTAGGAATTAGGGAAGGGGAGAGGATCTAAATTGAATATCCCAGTTGCCTGCAGTTTAGATGCTGACAAGAAACCAGCAGTTTTTCCTGAGGAACATGTGGAACATGTCAGGAGGGGGCGGGGAAGGACAGTTAGCCCACTTCTTAAATAAGACCTCATTGATGGCACCATATTAATTTTAATCATTTAATTAAAAATGCTCTTCTTCTTCACTGCCCGTCAGTAAATTATACAGGTATTCATCAGGGCCATGCTTGGCGGGAAAGCAGTATCTCTGACATGGAGCTCACCAACGGGAGGTCTCCCTTTCGCCTCTCCTGACTGTACCACGGACAGTCTTATTGCCCTGTCAATCATCCTAGGCCTGTTGTCCAAAGTTGTCCACAGGGTGGTAGTTTGTCATGATTCTGGGAGCCAGAGGCCTGCCTAGGAGTCAGTTGGGCAGGTCAAACCCAACACAAAAGGATTCTCCCTACGTCTTCAGCCTCTGGGGGCTGCAGACTCTCCATGGATTGTTGTTACATAACTCTGGGCTTTTCCACAGTGTCTGTATCTTGTCCTCTTTGGTCTCCAGTAAGATGCTTGTCATTGGATTTAGGGTCCTCCTGGATACTCCAGGACAATATCATCTTGAAATCCTTAACTTAGTCATATCTACAAAAAAATTTTTTTTTTCAAATAATATTACATTCCTAGGTTCCTAGGATTTGGACATGGACATATCTTTTTAGGGCCACTATTCATAGATAGATGCCTATAGAGAGATGTCGGTCATCTATCTTTTATCTACCTGTCTTAGTCTCCTTTTTTTTTTTAAAATTTTCTAGAATGTTATATACACAGTAGTTACTAGTAACTGTTGATTGGATTTTAAAGTGGCCCAAATTAATGTCTGCACTGATGGTCCCACCTTGTTTCAAAAATGTCCTACCATCCCTTCTAAGGAACATGTGAACAGACTTTCAGACCTTGCAAAGCAAATGTGTGTTTTAGATTAAAGATGAAAAATCTAGTAGGCACACCCAAAGGAAGAGCTGTCAGTAAATTGAACTGTTATTATAACCTGTGAGATTGCTGTTCTTCTGGGCGTTAATCCTTGGGCTGCAATTAACTTCCTGGGTGTTCTTGAGGATTACTAGCTTCCAGCAAGGTATAAATATCTCCCTCCATTGAATTCACCTTATTTACCCTTTATTAATTTAGGTGCCTTCAAAGAGAGAGAGAAAAAATTGATCCCAGCTTTAAAAATAGGGGGAAGAAATTATAGTATTAACAGGCTTGCTCTTATTTGATTCACTGAAATTGAGTCAGTTCTAGATAGAACAAGGACAGGCATTGACCATGTTCTCGGTTGGTTCTGGAAGCAGTATAGTGGAGAGGAAGGGGGCCTGGGGGCTGTAAGGAGACCCAGTCAGGAAACCTAGTGAGTTCTAGACCTAGACACCCGGACCTATCTCCATGGCCCTCTGTGTGACTTTGGACAAGACACTTCATTTCTCTGGGCTGCAAAGTGGAAGCCTCAATCTCTCACCTTTTTAGAAGTCAGATGGGTTGGACCAATGGTGTCAATCAATGATCTGGAGTGTCATGGCGCCCACTCTTTCCAGACTGTTCCTTCACTCAGCCCTCAGAGTTTTCTTTGCGATGAGAATCTGGAGTCAGTTCAGAATTAAGAAACAGTGGTGTGTCTTTGTTTCTGTCTGTTCACCTGCTTGCAGCGGAAAGCTACAAGGAAACTCGGACAGTGAAGATTAAAGAGGAACCCATGGAGGTTGATGTCCAGGACACCCCCGTCTCCATATCACCCAGCCGGAATGCTGGCTACAGCACTTTAATCGGGCGAGAGAAAACTGAACCCTTACAGAAGATGCCAGAGGGCAGGGTACCCCCAGAGAGGAACCTCTTCAGTCAGGACATCTCTGTGAAGATGGCTTCCGAGCTTCTCTTTCAACTGTCGGGTATGTTGGGATTAGGGGGAAAAAAGTCGAAAAATTTGAAATCATGGGGAGGAAGGCCCTTTTAACAAGGAAATAAATAAATAAATAAAAAGGAAAAAAAGAGAAGCCAACCCACATATGATAGGAAATTTTAGACAGAAGTCAATTTTGTTACTTTAACACCCAGACTGCCACCCAAATGAGCAGTTAATAAAGCACTGCCAATTAGAATTCCTGCCAGACTTTCTTTAGTAAATAGTTAGAAATCTTTTGAAATGAGAACTCCGCAATTTGGTGCAAATGATCCAGGCTAAAAAAACCTTACCTCCGATTTTGATTTGGTTTGTTGATCGGATGAACAGCCATTTTATTTTTTCCTACTGTGCAAAAGACACACTGACGTTTGCTCCAGTGTTGACTGAATTTCCATGAACTCCAAGTTAGTGTGGTCTGGCTTGATGAGATCGTATTATAACTTGCTAAACAGAAATCAAAAGGAGGAAGACTACTTCCAGGTAGATCCTAAGAGAGTATTTTCTGTAAGGCAACTTTTTCTACTTTGAATACTTTCAATCCAAAGTGCAGTAATGGCCAGCCCAGTGACGTGTCTGGATGAAGTAGTTGGGGGTCCCAGCACCTAAGCCGACCCTCTCTGCAGCTCTTTTCAAGCCACACACCATTTGTCCCTAACAAATTTAATATGCAGTCATTCTTTGAACACGAATGGCACTGATACGTACACTGAGAAGACTCAGATTATGATAGAATCATTATTTAATTAGCTTCTAAATACGCAAAAATCCATTGTCCAGCACTGACCTACACTTTGAAGTTTATGCATCAGTAGAACTTGTTTGATAAACTGTTTTGTTATGGGTAACAAAACATCCACTAAATTCTTCATTTTTTAAAATTATTTTTTATAGTTGGTAGATGGACAGAATGCTTTTATTTTATTTGTTCATTTTTATGTGGTGCTAATGATCAAACCCAATGCCCCACATGTGCCAGGTGAGTGCTCGCTGCTGAGCCACAACCCCAGCCCTAAATTCCGCATTATTTAAGTGTTCACTTACTTTCCTCCCTACAAAAAACACAGGAAAGAATCTGTGTTCCTCCGTGGTGGTTCGCTTTCTCCTTGGCCTGGAGACAACTCCTAGCTGGGTAACTAGCAGATCGTGCTGAAAATGGTGGCCCCCAGCTTCTCCAACAAGGGCTGTTTTTGCTCAGCTCTCTTCATTATTGGAAATCACCAGTTTGATAAATTTAATAGGACACGGGTCTTTACAAGCTCCAAAACCATGTGATTTTTGTTTTTAAGTCTGAGACATATCTGAAAACAGTATCACTTTGACAATGATTAAAATCATTTGAGAGTTAAAATTAGCAAAAGTGAGACCTGTGTGGTTCTTTTCAGAAAGTCTCTGACAGTACATTATCACGGTCTCCTATCAGCTCAAACCTCGGTGTCTGAGAGTTCTCACCCTGGCGCTGTCACGGACCTCAGACAAGTCACTTAGCCCTGACTTCCTGCTCTCTGCAAGAACACTGGCTGGCATTCCCAGTTCACCCTGGTCATTGTTGAATGGACAGAAAGGAATTGTCTACATAAACACCCGTACTGTGGCTTCAGACTAGTATTACAAAGTGTGGGACAGATGTCGTAAACCTTCGTTTACATTTTTCTGAAACCCCATAGGATCAGGAGTTTGTTCCTGGTCCTGCCGTTGAAATCTGAGACCCTCCTAGAGTTAGCCATGGTTTCTCTAGCTGCTTAAAGGAAGCCATTGAGAGCTGCCGTGGTCCTGGTAGAGTCATTCCATTTGAACTGGATTGAGAAAGCCAGAGATCAACTTTTGTGTTCTTAGAAGCTAATTAAATAATTTCTGACAGCTGGGAGATTCAGACCCCAAGACCCAGGAAGGGACGGTTTCCCTCTTCGTGTCTAATGATCTGTTTTTGTCCATGGTGACATTTATCAGAATCAGCAGTCGATGACTGCGGCACTGAGAGGTCTTCTAGCTGTTTTTATATCCCCTCTCACAAAGGGGCCTGACCAATACAGAATGCGTAAAGGTTGTCATCAAAGCCAGGGGCAGAACAGTTGCAACAATTGCAGTTTTCACTGCTGAATCAGAGGAAAGCAGAAATTTTCAGCTGGGGAAATACAGAGTAGACTTCATTGTCTCTGCATACGTATCACTGTGGGTGGGGAGTGTGCGTGCTCACCGGGGCCGACGGAAATCAGACATCACACCTGAAACTTACTAACTAGTCCCCTTTGATTGGTTTTTCAATAAAATTCTTTCTGTGGGTTCTGTCTGTGCACTTTTGAGGCATCTTGCTCAGTGAGACAGGGAGGGTTTGAATGTTGAAAAAGGAAACCCAAAGAAAGCCACAAGAGACAAAGAGAAGCTGGGGTGTTTTCTGCTAAACGATGAAAGCTCAGTGAATACAACCTAAGAGATCTACATTTCATTCTTTCTCCTTCCAGAAAAAGTGAGCAAAGAGCACAATCACACGAAAGAAAACACCATCCGGACGACCACCAGGTAGGCCACTTTGTGTGGGGTCCCCTCAGAGCGCCCAACCTTGGCCCAGACTGCTTCCTCCAGGGCTGGAGGAACCACACCCCTTCCACCTGGTTCCACCAGAAACTCTCAGTTGGTGGGAGCAACACAGAAACCAAGGACAACAAGGGGAAGACCCTTAATGTTTGTGAAACATCCTCTCACCTTGCTGGGAATTTTCCATGTTATTATTTCTTCCAATAATTTTGTGATGTACATATTATTATCAGCATGGCAGAATTTTTTTTTTTTTTTTTGGTACTAGAATTAAACCCCAGACCTCATGATGCATCCTAAGCACATGTTACATGGGCTACACTGCCAGCTAACAGAAGTTTGTTGACTTGAGAGTTTAAATGGGTGGCAAGGCTGAGATTGGCGGTGGGGTCTGTAGCTCCTGAGTTCTCACACCCTGTCGGTAAACTGAGGTCCTTATGGCAACTCTGCTCCTTGCTGTTTGGCTGGGAGCTGATGATTTATCACCAAGGATATCACACTTTTACCTCCATAGCATTAGGTGGAGGGCAAGAGTTTTTAAAGCAAAAGAAAGAGAATACTTTAAAAAGTTGCAAGAACCGAGTGTGGTGCCAACTGCTCAGGAGTCTGAAACAGGAGAATCACTCGAGACCAGGAGTCCAGGGCCTGTCTGGGCAACACAGGGAGAGCTTGTATCAGAAATAAATTACTTTGGGCCAGGTACGGTGGCCCACACCTGTAATCCCAGTGGCGTGGGAGGAACTAGAGTTTAAAGCCAGCCTCAGCAACTTAGGAAGGCCCTAAGCAACTCAGCGAGACCCTGTCTCTAGTAAAATATAAGAAAGGACTGGGGATGTGGCTCAGTAGTTAAGTGTTCCTGGATTCAATTCCCAGTACCAAAACCTAATAATTAATTAATTAATCAAAGCTATAAGAAAATCAGTATTATCAACACTTAGGGGCAAGGAAGTTTTCTATTTGGAAAATGCAGTTCAAGGAGGTAGCTAGTGTTGGCTGCCCATCATTCTGCCATGAGGAAAAGAAGAGGGCCAGCCAGTGTGGATGGACAGATGGGGTTTAAAGGCCACCCAGAAGTGCCAGAGGCAAGAACCAACCATCCAGTCCCCTGCCACAAACACACGCTGTGGAAAAGGAGATCAGGGAGGACTCAGCCTCCACCTCTGAAAGACCATCCTCCACTCTAAAACCATGCTCTGTTTTGTGAGTTAGCCCAAGACAGAAGTTTTACAGGACGGACAAGAGGGATATAAGTGTACCGGATAGCGGCTAGGAACCAGGAGAACAAGCCCCAAGCTACCGAGATCTCTTTAGGTCAAGGAACTTGGCTGTCCTGAGCAGAGACAGTCTTTCTGACGGTGCGGTTGACTGTTTTTCTCTTTTTCATTCTTGAAACACAAGATAAATGATGCTTTTCATTTTGGTGAATGGACCTCAGGGCATCATCAGGCATGTGGACAGGACTCACAGGGACTTAAACCCAAGGTGTTTTAAAATTCTATGAATTGGAATCCAGGAATATCAATCAGAAACCCACAAAGCCACCTGCCGTCTCCCGGGCTGGGCAGTGTTGGGGAAGCCAGGTCTGTGACGCGGGTGGAAAGCGGGTCTCGTGAAGATGCTCTGTGGAGGGTACTGGGAACTGAGTCTGGGAGCAGAAAGGCTATTTTGTCCATTAAGTTGGACCCCAAGCAGATGGGAGCTGCAGTAGACTGCAGCCTCCTCCTTCATGTAATCCTAAAGCTGCAGCTTATGTCCCTGGGTCTAAGCACAGATGGAATGCACCAGGTTGGTGGGCCTTTACAGACCACTCCCTAAACACAATACCCATTAACTTTAATTTGCTTCCATCAGAAGTGTCACAGGCAGGTTCTCTAGAAATAGAGCAGAAGATAGGGATTCCTAGGAGGTGCTTTCCTTGGGAAGTACCCCCAGAGGGGAGGTGATGGGCAGGAGATGGAAGCGGGTGGAGCTGATCTAGGATATGGTTTCATTGGGGGTTTAGCCTCAGCTCCATCCCAGGTGCACCAAAGGCTCCGCACCCCCAAATTGTTCTCTCCCTTCAGGTCCCCCCAGGGCGGGGGTGTCCTCCCCGGGGGCAGGGAGGGTTCTCAATCAGGGTCAGCACTCAGCAGCTCGAGTGGGTGCCCAGTGTAATAAGGAGGACCTGGGCAGGACCAAAGGGCTCATCCCAAGGGGGTTCCCACCAGCTTTTTAAGATCACCCGGTAATGCATCTCAGAAAGGGGTGCCTGGACACCGTGTTATTTTAGGCTTTTTAGGTTTTCTGGGAAGAGGCAGGAGGGGGTTTGAACTAGCCCCAGAGACCTGAAGTGCACCTCAGGCTCAATCCCTGTGGCTGGTGCTAAAGCGTAATTAGAGGGTGGAAGAGCTTTTTTTTTTTTTTTTTTAACCATTTGGCAAAAAATGAAGCAATCCTTAAATTCTCCTCTTGCTGGGAGATTATGAATAAGAAGTAACTTAAATCAGATCTTTTGCCCAAAGCAAAGGAAGAACTGCTTCCTAGGAGTCCCTGGAAGCAGAAACCTGTGTTACAGAAACTCTCGGCTTATAATTCTACCAAATCCTTGGTATGCTTTTATGTTTCCTTCAAGTGGGCCACTGGCTCAATTAGCCTATCCACAAATAGGTTTCTCTTACCTCTTACCCCATTGCTTCCAGTGCAATAGAATCAAGCTGCTTGATGCCAAGAAATGGTCTTTAATTTAACTGGTAGCAGAAATTCCCTCTCCCCTTCCCGCCCCGCCCCCCCCACCTCTCTTTTCTGATTCCTGTTTTAGAAGGAAGTTGTTTTGTAAGCTCAAGATCAGGGTATGCTTTGTTGTAAGGTATGATTCATGGTGCAGTTCAAAAAAGATTTACATCAAGCCTCCAAATTCCTGTACCTCCAGATTTTTAAGTACTTAGTGGGATATATAGTTATCCTACGTCTTATGTCTGATTTCCTAGAAGACGCTGACTGTTCAAAGCAATGGCCAATGATTGGAATCAAGTTCAGAATCTTCCATGGTGGAGGGTTACTAGGTGTATTTAAGACAGTTTAATCATGAAGGGCGGTTCCAGGACACCAGCCTCACAGGACTAAGATGGAACCTTTCTTGCCTTCCTTGTGCCCTCGGATGCCCGACCGCCTTGCAGGCTCCCCCTCCTGGAGTCCCAGGGACGTGGGGGGTGCGAACAATATTGAAGGAGTGGATTTTCTCCTGTCCTTGATAAGCCCACAGCTCCTCTGCCCAGTTGATTGCTATTGATTCTGACATTGATTCCATCCACAGTAGGTAAAGAAGACTGTAGCACCCCAAGATGAAACCCACCTATGAACCACAGCTTGGCGTCCCCATCCATGCTGGCCAGTGACGGGGGGGTGGGGTGCTGATTCCCATCCTGGGCCCCAAGAACATGAAGCCCATGGTATGAGCAGCTCCTTCATCCCGTGCAGGCTGGTGCGACTCCTCTTCACATCCTCCCTCCTCACCCCTGGCCACTGACCACTGGGCTCTCTGTTAGGGCCTCTTATAAGCCGGGCAGGTGTGGAGAGCAGAAAACAATGTGAGACGGCAGTCCTCGTTAGCAGCTTTTAAAACGAGGTTTCAGTGACGCTAAAGGTTGAGATCAGTAACTAGCAGGTTTCTGGATCACTGGTTCTCTGCAGCATCTTGTTTTAACTCTTATGATGGGAAATCCCGAGCACTTACTGAGGTGGAGGGCTTGTACCTTTCACCCAGATGTCCCAGCCACGTGGCTTCCCCGTCTCCCTCCCTCCTTCCCCGTCTCCCTCCCTCCTTCCCCCTCCCCCGACGTGATTTTGAAGCCCATCCCAGACACCGTCTTCAAAACTGGTAAAATGCGGGGTTTATTTTTGTTTTGTTTTGTTTTGTCTTTTCCATCCTAAGAGCTTAGACTCAGTTGTGTAAATTAGGATCATCTTCCCAATTTGCTGGAATCATCCTGTTCTGCATCCCAAAAATAAAGGAGAAAAGCAATCTACCAAAGTGCCCCATGTAGCCAGGCAGAAAAATCCATTTACTTAGCAGCTGGCATGACTGGATCAGGTGGTCCTGCTGACCAGTCCTCGGCCCTGTCCCCACCACCCGCCCTCGTTTGCACCCTCACACAGACACCTCCGCTGATCAGGTCCCGTAGCTGGAACTTCACTGCAAATGCTAAGGCGGCAGTCCTTCTGCCTGTTTAACCTGAGTCTAGAAAATTCAATCCCACTGGGTCTCCTCGGAGATAGCATGTGAACCGAGCGTTCTTCGTGCCATTCTATCCGACAGATGAGATGAGGAGAGAGTCCCGGCCAGACCCAGCAGAACAGCAGGACCGAGCACTGATGAGACTAATAGAATCCTGATTTTCCTCCTTCCTCTCCCAGCATGAGCCTGGGTTCTGCAGGGAGCAGATAACCAGCTATTAGGATCATTGGGTAGATGAAAATACATGAGGCATGATATCATAACCAGATCCGGAATAAAAAGAGGATCTATATCTTTCGACATGGACCATCGCCCTGACAGATGCCAGATAAGATCCAAGAAGGGAAACAGAGCCCTAGAGTAGGAACCAGATAGTTCCTGGCAGGTGACTCCGACGTGCTCAGTGTTGGGCGACACCCCGAACCTCCAACAATGGCTGCCAGGAACCCTCTCTGGGTTATTTGTTCTCTCTTTTCCCCGTTAATAATTCAGCATCCATAGGGGTATACGATTGCAGGCCTATGAGAAAAAACTTCTCACACCTGGCTTGCTTTATCCCAAAAGCAAGGAAGCATTTGCCGGAATCATCCTGTTCTGCATGCCTAGATAAAAGGCGGGAGTGGGGGGGAAAAATCAGAGAAAGATAGACTCATCTCATGCTGTGCACACCAATATTTAATTTGCCCAATTTTCAGAATCTGAAATGTGGGCTATTTTCCTATGATTTAGATAATGGCACAAACAGTGTTTGCTAAAAGACATATTCACTTGGAAGTGTCCAATAGAGAATTTTCCTTCGTGATGGTTTCAATTCTGCCCTTAAATATTTATGATTCAGTAATAGAAATTGCTCAAATTTGTAAAAGCATGATGTGCTGCCTCAATTCAGGCAATTTCCCCCCTTTTCATTTCTTTGGAGAGCATAAGAAAATAATGCTGTATTACCTTAAAAAGTAAAAATTACTTTCAGAGAACACTGAATTAGGCAGAACCAATTAAGAAAAGAAATAGGAAACAGAGCAAATGAAATTGGTGGTTTTTCAGTACCTCTCCATATGTTCCCTTTACCCTTCTATTTTGTGATTTTAAATTAAATGCTCGGAGAATTTTAGTTCTAAAGGATGGAAATTACTTCTAATTTCATACGGCCCCTTCAGTTACGATTTTTCTTTTTTTCTTTTTTTTTTTTTTTTGGAAGACAAGGCTATTTGAGGGTCACATGGTACCACTGCAAATTTTAGACATTCTTTCTTATTACACTGCCATCTACTGAAATACTCTCACAATATAAATATTTCAACCTTTGATGTCTGTGATATTAACCACGTCTGATGCTTTTGTGCAGTGCACAGCCTGCACCACTATCTATAACTGCCCCAACACAAATATTGACTTGAGTATTTTTATATCCCTTTTCACTTACCTTTAAGTCTTCATTTGTCAAAGAAATTAAAACTCATTCTTGAAAACCGTAGATTATTCTTCACATGTGCAGGCACACACATACCACACCTGGCCTGAAGCTACTTTGTATATCATTGCCGGTTCATCTTATCTCCCCCTTCTCATCACAAAGCATTTCATAGTACTTTCATCTATTCATCTACTCCCTGGTCCTACCAGTATGACCTGCCATTTTCCCGCCCATTTGTGGCAACTATACAGAAACGTTGCTTGAAATAATGGGGCACCTAGAACTGTGCACTCCAGAGCAGCACATTTAAATCTCCTTGGCAGGGTCTGCTGAGGGCTGTGACTTCTCTCCTCCACTTCCCACGGGTTCTCCCCGCTCGGTTTCTGCGAGCTTGCAATGGTCGTCTACCCTGGTTGTGTAACTCCTGCTAATCAGCAGTGAAGTCTCATAAGTCTCTGTCAGTCTTGTGAGCAGCTAGCCACAGCCTGTGTTCTCTGGCTACCCATGCCAGCGGTGCAGGGGCGCGTGACCCAAAGGTGTACCTGGCTTGAGATGCTGGCTTCCACCCTGATCTTCTCTGGGATTTCCTCTCAGTGTCTCTGTGGTTGTTACTAGAAATGCAGCACAGTATGCGAGGCAGGCCTCTGTTCAGAGGCCAGACAGCTCTGCTGCATGTTGCTGCAGCCGGGGGTGTTCCCATTTCGGGGTGTGATATACAGCAGCCACATGACTCTCCTGCGACATGGCGCAGAGGACCAGGTTCCTCTGTGCACAGCTTACCTCAGCAGAGTGCCCACTGTCCTTGTTTATGTGTGAAATCCGATTCCCGCCGGAGATCGGGTCCTCCGGCTGACATTTCCAGGCTCCGGATGTGCAGGGTTCACTTCCTTGGCCTGCAGTTGGCTGGGGCTCCCTGGGTCTCCACTGCAGGGCGCTTCACAAGGCCAGGCATTGTGCTCCTGGTCCCCAGAAGTTTCCTGGCTCTATCGTGGATGAATACTAGAGCCTCAGCCACCGGAGCTTGTTCCCTGAGCGCTCGGTGTTGGGTTGTCCCTTGGCCACCTTTGTGACAACCCCAAAGAGAAGGCATCATAGTTTTCAAAGAAAATACAAAACATCTCCCGTGGGTATTTCTTTTCTAAGATGCTCTGTTTTTCCTCTGCCATATTTTACGCAGCCTCTTCCTTCCTGGAGCTTCTAGACTCATGAAGCTGAAGCTGCCGGTGCTGAGGGTCCCAGGTTAGATCGCTCTTCTTGCCTGCGTCTTTGCCCACTCTCCCTCCGAGCTCTCTCTGTACAAGACCAAGTCTCTTCATAAGTAAAGGATCCTCAACAGTAAAACTTGATAGCTGTTTTTTTAAGTTTTCAAAATAATTTTGACTTTCAGATGATTGTAGGGACTCTTACAGAAGGAAAAGTCATCTCTTAGAATCCTACTAGCCCGAGAGAGCATAGCAATGTCAGTGATATGTGGCCTTGCTCAGTTCCTTTCTATTTCAGTATATGCTGTGTGTGTGTGTGTGTGTGTGTGTGTGTGAGAGAGAGAGAGAGAGAGAGAGAGAGAGAGAGAGAGAGAGAGAGAAACTGGATCCTACCGAGTATTTAGTTGTAGAATCTTGCTTCTGTATCTAGCAGTACAGTAAGTACATCTTTGCAGGGCAGTAAATGTAGCTTGGTGTTGCTCTTCAGATGTTCGCACAGTATTTGGTGTTTGCATGTGGGGTACCCTTGTCACTTATTCTTTGAGTCCCCTGTTACTGGAGGTCAAGGACTCCCCCTCCCCCAGCTTGTTGCTAGGATAAAGTGACTCGGAAAAACCATTCCGGCCTTTCAGTCTTTTGCTGTGATTGTCAAACTGACTTCCAAAAGGACTGAGTATAAAATTCTACCAATGAACGGGAGCAATGGAGGGAGAGGCAGAATTTCAAAAGTCTGACCAAAAAAAAAAAATTTTTTTAACCAATGAGGAGATTAAAATCATAGTATGGCTAAAACCTTTTAATTTATTGATCCGAAGGATGTTGAGCATTTTGCTCATTTGTATTTGTTTCTTTGTGTTTTTTCTTTTACTATCATTCATTATTGTTTTCTTACCATCATGTAAGAAATATTCATTACATCAGTTTTCTTCAGTTCTTGCTATTGATCTTTCATTACTATGAAAATTTTCAAAGCATAGTGAAAGAACAAAATAATAAGCCTCCATCTCTCCATTTCCTTGATTGAATAATTATCAACATTTGTCATGCAACTAATATATATACTATATATATATATAATTTTTTTTTTTTGGCCTGTGGTGCTGGGCATGGACCCCAGGCCATAAGACTATTTTCCATAATACCATTTTATACCTTACAAGATTAACACCACCTTTAGCTTTAAATCATCGGGAAGTTTCTGTTTGGTCTGCGCCCACGAGGTGCCCAGCCCGACCAGGGGTACAGGAGGAGAAGGAAGCACTTCTGAGCTTGCGGGTCCCTCCAAAAAAAACAGAAGAAGAAACCACCCTGGTACCTGTGGGGAGTGACCGACAGCGTGACCTTGGTTCCCCTCTGTCCAAAGGCCCCGTTTAGAAAGCCCTGGATTTGCGGTGGCAGCCTCCATTTGTAGATAAATGTCCCAGCGGACGCTTGCCAGGGTATGAGATTAATTCAGGTTTGACTCGTTACAGAACCTCTTTCTTTGAAAATGTGGAGCCCAACATGATCGATGGCTGGGTTTCCAGGCCCAGCCACTGGGGTCGTCGGAGGTCTCTCTTATGCTCCTTTTAAGTTTGAATACGGAATTTTCTGTCTCGGAAGCCAGGGTTATCTTCAGGGCAGGAGCTCACACTTGGGTCCTCTTTTCCCCAACATTCCCAGACCTGCCAACCAGGGTTCTTTTTATTACAATAAATAAATAAATGAAATCATTCAGGAAGAGGCATATTGAAAAGGGAAGGGCAGGGTCCAGGAATACCATCAAAACTGTGTTTTCTTTCATTTTTTAGATTACCTTTCTAACTTCGAATACCATCGGCGATATGCGGTGAAACACACGTGGATAAAAAGAAATATTAAACACATATTTTTAAAGATATATAAAAAAAGAAAAAAACATTCTAGGTTTTTTAACTAATACATTAGTTGAGTAATGTTTAAGAAAAATAAAATCAGCACTAAGAATGAAGAAAATTATATCAGTCATGAAAATTATGTTGAGAATGAAATGTGTATTGAATATCCCTCATCCAAAAACCTGAAATTTGAAATGCTCCCAAGTCCAAAACTTTCCAAGCATTGACACAATGCCCCAAGTGGAAAGTTTCACGTGGGGACTCACGTGACAGGTCTCAGTGAAACACAAGAGCACTAAAAAATATTGTGTGCCCTTACCTTCAAGTGTATGACATAGACATGAATCAAACAAATGTCCTGCTCAGAATGGGCTTCTGTCCCCAGGACTCTCTTTATGTACATACAGATGTTCCAAAATAGCCTCCTGTCCCAAGGATTCAGATAAGGGATAGTCAGCCTGTAATGTCATCTGATCATTTTATAAATGAAAAGCCAATAGTGTGACAAGGTTTTGTCTTTCAGTTGTGAGCCTGTTTCCAGGCTTGCTACTCCAGCTTCCTGGAGAGTTTCTTTTGGAAGTGTGGAGAAGATAGTCCTAACTAACCCAAGTACTTCCTCTATTCATCTTCAAACAATCTCATCTTGCTCACTTGATAAGTTTAAGAAGTTTAAAAAAAAAAAAGCAAACAACCGTTCTGTTCTTCAGCAAAGACTATGATCTTTTGTTGTCAGTAAGCTCTAGTTTTTGTTCAAAGACAACATTTCCGGTTCTCATTTCCTTTAGCTTCAGATTGTAGACGTGGAGATGCGATATGGAGGGTACCTGTATCCTTTTTAATATGGTCGCATCCATGTTCCCCACATTCAGAAAGTCTTTGAACTAGTGTAAGATTTATTCTTGGAATAACTTTGATCCATTGCCTGCTTCTTCTTGTGGCTTCTGGGAACATGGAAGATCACTGTCTCAGCTACAGCCTCCTGCTCACTTCAGAATGTCAATGCAGGATGCTACTCTTGGGGTGTGTCACAAGGTCTAAGTGACTCAGAGATGAGTGTGTGTGTGTGTGTGTGTGTGTGTGTGTGTGTGTTGCTGTTGTTGCTTTGCAGTGCTAAGGATTGAACTCAGGGCTTCACACATGATAGACAAGCACCCTACTATTGGGCTCCCCCCAGTCCTTTTAAAATTTTATTTTGTGACAGGGTCTCACTAAATTGTCCAGGATGGCTTCCAACTTGTTATATCCTCCTGCCTCAGCCTACAGAGTGCCTGGGATTACAGGCGTGAGCCATCACACCCAGAAGAGCTGTTTTTAAAATACCAATTCAATGTACGATATTTCAGTTCTTACAAAATAATAGGGTATGTCAATATCCAAATCTAGTACCACAGTGTCTTGAGTTGGTAACTGAGGCTTAGTGGAGAGGAGGAGGCCATCTGGCCTTGTGGCCCAGTGACCGAGGGCTGCTAGAGTCAGCAAACCTGAGCTCCCACCAAGCTTTCCTCCAGGCTCTCAGACACATCCAAGTCAGAGAACTTGTTCTTAAATTTTCCTTGAAATAAAACAAACAAAAGGAAAATTAACGCAATTCTTTTGGACATATTTTATACCCAGCTCTTGGAAGAAATCTGGAAGCCCTTTCATATCATACGAACATAGGTAAACAGATGATCAAGTACTTTTACTCAAAAATACACTTTCCCCCCATTCATTAAAGCCATCTGTGTGCAGATAGAAGTCAGGTATCACTAAAGGAAAGTTTGTCTCTTATGTTTAATAAAGTTTTATTCCACCCTGATCTCCCTAGGTCCTTGTGAGTTCGGAGTAATAACTCATTCTGGAGCAGTCTTTCTTGTTGAACTTTCTTGTCTCCTTGCCTTTCCCAAGTTCAGTGCTGAGAATTAGTATTGCTGTCCTTTCAAAGGAAAAAAAATATTCTTTTATGTTGCTCCTTTAAAACTATGTGTCATCACTAAGCCTAATTTTATTTTCTAAACTTTCTCTTACACGCTGTCCCCATCTTCTCGTTCTTTTTCTTTTTGTTTGGTTTTGGTTCTTGCCGTCAGAGTGAGAATTCCCGAAACGTTCTGATCTCAGTGGTGACGCATGAGGAGGGTGGCTTTAAGGAGCCAGGCTCTCTGCTCTGCGTGAAGGGGAGCTCCCTGTTGGCCCTCGATGTTAAAGGTGGAAATATTTGTGCCACAATCGGCACTTAGCAAAATGTATCACTATTTAGAGCCATAATCTTTTATGGACTGTTTTATTATTTATTGTAAATCTTTCTTTTTGCAGCCCTGAGCTGTTGACCCCATAGCCTGTACCATCTTAGGCCTGAAATTGTCCAATCTCAATGACAGCATCGCCCCATTGCATCTTGCCCTTTAGATTTTTTTACAGAAAACAAGAACAACCACTGGGGGGGAGGGGGGGGAATCACAGAATATCTGGCTCACTTTTATCCAGAAAAGAAACTCAAATAGATAGAAGTTTCGTAAGACATCTTTTTTAAGTAATGAAACACAGGAAAAGGAAGCAGAGCACTTGGACTGGTCCAGTCCAAACCCACAACTCCCAGATACCACTACTGAATACTTGTAGAATATTTAAATGAAGCTCAGTCCTCCAGGTCTGTGTCCCTGGCCACAAGGGAGTATGTCCTGGTAGATGGAGATTATTCAACAGAGTAAGTGACGATCCCCTCTCCCGAGAGTTTTTAGTTTCAGCGTTTTCTCTACCATCTTTTACCAAAGATATTAACTAGAAATCAATTTCTTTTCTTTTTCACAGTTTTTACCTTTTTCTCACTTCCTTAGCTTACCTTCTCATAGACAAATGAAATGACAAAAGTTTGGGTAGGGAGAGTCAGAGGCCCAGGGCCACATGACAGTCCCACCCGGCCCCTTTTCTGGATTCATCTGTAACAGGTTCCCAGGTGAAGGCCTGTGCAGACGTGCCGAGTGTGCATGGCAAACTGCTTCATTTCCCTCTGGGGAAGATGCAGCTCTGGTTTATCCTGCATCAAGCACCTCTTGGAACTTCTGTCCCCGCCACCCTCTCCCAACAGTGACAGTCACTGAACGGCCTCAGCACAGCCTTCCGGGGTGCTGCGTGCGTCCACTGCAAAGCCAGACATCCTCTGAGAGCCAGTGTCTTCTCCACTGTCCACACCTGCGAGGCTCAGCAGAAGAAAAAGCATGCATGGGAGAGTGTCTCCATATTCTTCAACTTACCTTCTTAGTCCCAAGCTGCACTTCTCAGTGTCCTGTCCTCTCAGTACATGGTCAGAGTTAAGATGACCAATGGTACAGGAGAACTGATCCATTCAGCAAGCTCATGCTACAGGGCAGGCTCCCAGTTCACTTATCCATCCCTTTCGCCCTCCTGCAAAGCAGTGCTGGTCTGCACAGCTAAACGGTTAGTATAGTGCTGTGTGCACGGCCATAATGCCACCATGGACTTCATATTGGTGCTAAAGTGGCGGTTTATAAACACCTAATGGCCTCAATACCCTGCCTTTTTTAACCAGGGTTAAGAGAGTCCAGCTTGCCCTCAAAAGTAGTGGATACAGATCGTGGGGACTGTTCAAAATTGCAAACTGGACAGGCCCATGGGTTGCAGGAGTTTTAGAAAATGGGGACATATATTATTTTAGAGAGAACTAGTGACTAAAATTGTTTTCTCTTGCTCTGTTTCTCAACTGCAAATGACTGCCTTCAACTTCCTAGGCTCCTACATCCCTCATCTCCTGCCTCTGTTCCTTTCTTTTGCTTTATCCATTCCAAGAAGGATCCACAGATCCATAATGTCCAGAATTCCCTCGGTATTAAGAGACCACACAAGATCTCTTGGCCAGGAAAGCCAACCTACCTTGATGCAAACCCTGGCTTAGCTCAGGGGCAACAGCAACTACGGAACTTCTCTGTGCCTAAGTCTCTTCATCAGTAAAATAGGGGTGATAACAGTGGTAGTTACCACTCCCCCCATTGGGTTCTTGTGAGGATTAATTTAAGTTCAACACACACACACACACACACACACACACAACACTTTAAAACAATGCTTCATAATTAGTGTTAGTTGCTACTGTTGATTGAGCGTGTGCTATTGTACTAAGAACTATAACACTAAAGACCTCATTGAATGCTCACAGTGCCCCTATAATTTCTGAACCTCTTTTTCCAATGATGAAACTGATGCTGGCAAGGTTATTGACTTGAGAAAGTTCACTTAGCTAAGTGGCCAATAAGGACCTCAGACTCAGTCAAATCCTTCTGATTCAAAACTGCCAGCCCACTGCGCTCCTCCCCTCCCTGTACAAATGCAGAGCATGTCCATGGCATGTTGGACCTAACACTGATGCTCTGTTAACCTGTTATATAAGACCTTATGCTGCCTTGATTTCTAGAAGCTTCTTCATTCTCAGCTCCCATAAAGGAGTGCTGCTGCGTCTGTGCATTTGTGCATTTGGAAGCCTCCCTCCTGCAGGAGAAGAATTCTTTGCCATACAGGGTAAAGTGGCCTCCAGGGTAGAAAATTATTTGAAAGTTGCTTCGCTCAGTCACTGTCTCCCTTCCAATTCAGTTTCTTCCAAGTAGCTCAGCAGTAACAGGGTTGGGTCCTCATGTGGATGTCAATCCACCCTATGGAAGATGCAGAGCTCACCTGTGGCCATGGCGTAGCAAAACCCAGAAAGCTGTCCCCTGCGCGTAGCATGGCAGCCTCTTCACCTCTTTCTAGGCTTGGTTTTCAACGTGCCCGTCATCTTTACCTGCCTTCTCTTCTAAGCTCTTCCCTCTTCTGCAGGGGCCACTGCTGGCTTGCAGCAACGGCCACCAGCATCACCATGTTCCCTGTGGATTGCTGCTCTGTCTTCTGCAAGTCCCCCAGTCCTCGCTGCCACACAGAGCATCCTGAAGCCAGAGTCCTTACTTGAGATGCTGCAGTTCTTGCTCTACTGTTGGGACAAAGCCACAGTCCCTGCCCTGGGGTTCAGCCTCAGCTCCTCACTGGGCTTTCTCCCACCTGGGCAGACTGGCTGTAATCTCAGTGGTGCCCGAGCATGTTCCCCAGCTCCTTGGAAGCCCAGCAGCCTGATTCTCTATTTTTCTCAGTGGGCTCCTGCAGAAAGGCCCTTGCTGGCCTCCCCGGCCGGGCCAGCCCTGTGGTGCACTGTGCCCTCTCCTGCACAGCTGAGGCCACCTGTGCACATCCCATTTATGGATGGAGTTGGTCTTCCAGCTCCCTGAGACCCCCAGCCATAGCCAGCTGCTGACCCTTCTGTTCCCAGGGCCTGGCGTGTCATAGGCACTCGCTGAGCAGTTACTGTAAAACAGAGGGCAGCCACTGTAACAACTGTAGTCATTACTGTAAAAATGAAGCTGGTGCCATGTTTCTCAGTGGCACTGCTATTTCTAGGCACCCTTTTTGGAGATGGCTCTTGGCCCTCTTGGTGTTCCCAAAGGGGAGTCAGCATTTCAGAACTACAGGTCCATGAGCTCCCCTGAACCTGCAGACTCCAGGCACTTTCTACAGCCAGAGTCACTATCGTGCAAAAGGCTGTGGCCTGACCTTCTCCCTGTGCCCCTGCAGTGTTTCCCATGTGGACTGGAAACTCAGACACCAGGGTGTCACTGTCACCTAGTGTATGAGCTTCAGAGCGAATCATGTTGGAATTGAGCAGGGTTGCACTAGGTTCAACTGGCAATCTTACGTTCCCCTTAGAAGGTCTTGATCCTTAGCAAGATTTTTAATGGAAGGATTGAAAATTAGCCGAATCCCCCAGCACCTAACCAACTCTTCAAAATCAGAGTGGCCTTTCCTCCATTAATTTTGTAATGGCTTTAATACAAAGGGAACTTTACCCTTTTACTTAACTTCTGTGGAAAAGTTGATTCATTTATGCTCCCCTTTGGGCTATAGAGAGAACCAAGTTAAAACAATATAGTCCCCATTTATTGAGCACTCACTGTTTGCCAGACACTATGCAAAGTACATTCCATGTACCCTCCCTAATCCTCCAGTTCCTATGTGAGATGCCCATACATTATCATTCCATTTTGTAGACAAGATGAAGGCTCGGAGAAGTTAAGTAATTTGTCAAATGTCACACAGCTCCTAAGTGCATGCCTACTCTCCAGTGCATGCACTTAGCCACCATGGTTTGCTGCTTCATCTTTCAAAGTGTTTCTATAGCTTGTAATTTACAAGGTATTTGGTATAAAAGTACAAATCTACCCTTTCCCTTCTCCCCACCCCTAGCCTATAGCCAGTTTTTGTCATTCACTTGTTTGTTTTTGTGGCACAAGGGATTGAACTCAAGTGCACTGTACCATTGAACCACATCCCCAGCTTTTTTTTTTTTGAGACAGGGTCTCATAAGTTTCCCAGAAAGGTTGCCATCCTCCTACCTCAGCTTTCTGAGTAGCTGGGATTACAGGTGTGCACCACTAGGCCCGACTAGCCAGTTCAGTTTTTTAGTCTATTTAAATTGTTTCGTGTTTATGATATAAATCAAAAGCATGCCAGGCACAATTGCATTAAATCTAGCCTAACAGTCACGCGAAAACTCTATTATCTATCAATGTATATTTTACTTTAAAAAAAAAGCCTTTCAATTTCATCTTAATAATCCCCTTTTAATATTCAATAATAGTGATCATAGCCTCGCGCCACGTTTTGAAAAGCCCTAGGCGTGTGCTCTCTGGCGTCCGTTTCTTCCTCCAAGTTGCGGTTTGCAGGGGGCGGATCCCTTAATGGGACGTTTCCCCGCCTACTGGGAAGGTTCAGCCAATCAGAGGCCCTGTAGGCCTTGGGGGTGGGGCTTGAGAAGGAGCCGAGTGCTTCCCCTCCGGCTCCAGTTCTGGCTCCGCCTTCCCCTGAGCAGGCACTCCAGCCTGCCTCTGCCATTCGCCAGGTGACCCCGGTCCCAGGGCTTCGTTGTCCCCCTCCCGTCCCTGGGTTGGGTTACTGCCCCATGGACCTTCCACCGCCTGGACACCTGGTTCTCCGGTTCAGTTTTCTCGGGTGTACATAGGGCTCCCCGTTTTCCAGGTTGACGCTGATGGATGCTGCCGTATTCTGACTTGGGATTGCCATACTTTTTTTTTTTTTTAACTGTTTATTTTAGAGGGATGGAAGGTGGGCCCCATGACTGGGTTAGAACCCCTTCATTAACAGCATCCAAACCTTTGCCTTCGCTGTGGCTGAGGTACGAGGGGAAAGCCCTGGCTGGAGTCTGGTGGTCCTGCTTCTCAGTCCAGCTGGTGCAGTAGGGGCTCAGGGTTGCTCCGCTGTTCTCAGGTTTCACTCCTGCAGCCTAAACCCAATTCCTGGTTATGGTTGCAGTTGCAGTTTCTGTGGTGACCAGAGTCCCTCAAGGTCAGATGACAGATTTTGGGTGAACCAGGCCTGGCAATTCCATCTCCACAATGGAGGAAATAGAAAGAAAGAAAAGAAAAAAAAAAAAAAACAGATAAGGCCTTTCTGATTCTGACCCAGGCAGTTGGTCTTTATTTGGGCAAACCATACTGAGAAAGCATTGAGCAAGAGTAAAATGACCACTTGGTTGCCCCCTCAATGAGTTCAACAGTGTTTCAAAGGTGATGATTAATCTGTGCATCCTAAATATAAAGCCAATAGGCAGAATGGACAGATGGCACTTGTCTTTCTCTGTCTTAAATACAATATCATCATCTTTGAACATTATTTAAAGCAACACCTTGTGCAGTATTTTGTGTGTGTGTGTGTGTGTGTGTATTTGGGTCCAGATGCTCTGGGTATCTTAAATAACTTTAATTTACTGAAATAACCTTAATTTACTAAACCTCACTCCTCCTCCCCCACCCCCAGCCCTTTCTTTTCAGAAGACACATTTAGACAATCACCATTCACCTCCAATTCAAAAGATCTGCTGCCCAGTGAGTCTGTGCTTCACGGAAGAATATCCGCTCCAGGTATGGAACCAGAATTGACTTTGTTCTTCTATTGGTTGCTTAAGAACAGCTTTTCTGAAATGTATGGATTTTCAGATATTTGAGCTAATGTGTTCTAGTTGTTTCCATGAAGGGAAGTTTTTGAAAAGAACATGAAACACCATTTAAACAGCCACAAATATTTATTAAAACAAGATGTGGACGGTGATGACCTCTTCATCTTTTCTTTAAGAGGTGATTGTTCTTACTTGTTGGTATTTTGTCCATACAGTGAATTTCTTTTTCTTTAAAATAGTAAAGTATAAACTGAAAATAATTTGTCTACATGCTGTCAGGAGGTTGGGCAAGCAGCAAGATAGGGAAGGACTGTGGTAAGAACATTAGTCCCCATTCTGGCTAGTCGTAACTCTGGCAGGGTGTGGGCTGCTACCGAGACCACTTTGGTTTCCATAGAAGCAACATAGCTGATCAAGAAAATCTTCACCACCCAGATTGCATCTCTCTTCCAAGACATGTATCTACATGTATCCATCCAAAGCTCTTGTTTGCTTTTTCAGCCATCGGTATGCATTTCTTACCCATTCTTCCTCTTTCATTTCTCCTTTCCAGAGTTTAAAAAAAAAAAAAAGTGGCACTGTCCTTTTATCTGCAGCATGGCCACCCCTTAGGGCTCATGTGTGAGCTCTCGGGGTTATTATGAAATGAGAACATGGGAGACCATTCACTGGAGTCCACAACCCCTCCCCACTTTTCACCCCAGTCTCATCACCAGCCTAGCAGCCAGGAACTTCTCAGCTGTCACTCCATCCAGCTGCTGACAGAATCTCAGAAGCATTGGCGAAGGGTGAAAGAGGATCCTTGTCCAGGAGAACAGAGTGGGAGACCAACCATATGTGGGTTAGGAAGAGCTCACCATGGGGTTGTTGGCTCCAGTAATCCCTCAAGATAAAATTCAGGTGTTTTCCATCTCCCCAAGGAGGCTCATATCATAGGGCACTGGAGGATTGATTAATATTTGCGGTGTGCAGAGTCAGGTAACTTATATCTTCTAAAATGTAGGCTTGGGGTACCATAGGTCAGTGGAAATGTTTGGACACACATTAAGGTATTGTCATGGGGGATCCATCTCTTCTCATCTGCATGCATCTAGCCAGGTCCAGGTACCTACATGTTCTTTAGGCCTGACAGGCACAACTTTTCAATTCAACCCTCAGAAATAACATGCTTACACAAGAGCACATTACATAATAATAGCTAGTTCCAGAGGTGGAAAGAAATTCCACTTAGTTTATGTCTTCCTTCGCTAACAGGGCTCTTAGAACTACTGTTACTTCCCACAGTGTCATTTTGAATAGCCATCTCCCTGGTCCCAAAATTATTGCCCCGCTGTTAAGTTGATGGATTGTGACTTTCTAATGTCAAAATAACTGCCTAGGAATTGCCTGTTATAGTGCTATGACCCATTCGGCCTGCATCCCATGATGTATGTACGAGCCCGAGCCCTGTGTCGCTTGCGTAGTGTTTGGCTTGGCTGTGTTTAAGAAGGGCTTATTGGTCAAGTTCAGAAGAGTGATACTAGTATATGTTTAACTGTGTGTAGAAGTTTGTTTTTTTTTTTTTTTTTTTTTCCTGTGGAGCACTTTATAGACTTAGGTTACACATTAGATAAACTCACACTTAAGTGTTTAACTCTTATTTGGCTGGGGGTGGGAAGGGAGTAGATCAGCCTAACTGGGATTTTTAAAAATGTAAATCCACCCTACTAAGGATAATCCCAGAAGACAACCAAAATGATTACTACACATCTACATTTTGCTAAAATAAGCAACTCAATGGGGACTTTTGTTTCCTAATAGCAAGGTGAAAATGCTTTAGAAATAGAGCTGGAATTGGAAAATTTGTAAATGCTAGGGCAGCCTTATGATCATGAAATTCTCATAATCTGAACACAGTATGGTAAGGAAAGCCTCAGTAATTTGGTCTAACTGTGGAGAAGACCAATGTGAATTAACCAAAATCTGCAATATGGAGACTTTTAAAGAAAAACGTATCATCTAAAGTCTGGACAGTATAAATGGCCATGGTAAACCTACTACAGCTCCTTAATCCTGTAACACAATTCTGAAGTGAAAAAAAATAAAAAAAGCTTTTTGAATAAACTATTCTGTGACCAAACAGAATGGAAAGCTATTTATATATTACAACAAGGGAGAAATTCATATGTTTTGTTGGAGACATATCAACATCCTTGATGAATGCTGCTCCAGTGCTGTTTGGATGCTACCTAAAATACGTTGGATGTACTGTATCATCATCCTGAAATCAGAGAAACTGTGAATCCCGAGATACATCTGGCCCTAAGGGGTCTCAGGTAGATATTGTGGACCTACATTTATCCAGTACTCTGCTAAATCCAATGCTGGGAACAGGGAACTTGAAGCTACAGAGTTGAGAATCTCAAAGTCCTGGGGTAAAAGAGTCAGGAATATTTACAGAAAAATTTGGAAGACCATTGGAGCAGCAGATGGCTGAATATTGGAGGGTGTGGTAAGAGGGCCCCAGTGAGAGTCTTCTAGCTCTGGGGTAGCATCATCAGTGAGGGCTGGGCTACAGAGGAGGAGGAGGGGGACAGGAAGTGGACAGGCCAAATCAACTGGCTTAGGAGACTGCTCCGCTTTTCCGTAAGAGGGGTGAACCAGGGCATGACAGTAGCTGTGCAGAAATGAAGAAGCCGGAAAGGAGACCACCAGGTAGATAATTTGTTGTTAGTATATAAATGAAAGCCATGGGATCCTTAGAAATCTTCTCCCAGCTAGTTTAAACATTGCCATTAAAATATTATTTCTACTCTTTATTTACTTAGCAAACCTCTTCTTTCTACAGAAAATACAAAGATAAATGTCAGCCCAGAGAATGATCTTAGGTTCCCAATTGGTAGAGACCATAAGTAATGAGGCTTACTGTGCCTGTCCAGGCTAAGAAATCCCCTAGAAATCCCCAGCAAATGCTGCAAACACGCAGCATTACTTCAACAATGTATCTTGGATGCCGGTATATACTGCTGTAGTCTGGATTTGAAATGTACCCTCCTTCCCCAGAGGCTCATGTGTTAAAGGCTTGGTCCTCAGCATGGCACTGTTGTGTGTGTGTGTGGGGGGGGGTGCCTTTAAGAGGTGGGGCCTAGTGGAAGAAAGTTAGATCATTGGGAACTTGCTCTTAAAGAGAATATTGGGACCCTTCTCTCTGTCTCTCTCTCTCTCTCTCTCCCCATCTCCCTCCCTCCCTCCCTCTCTCTACTTCCTGGCAACCATGAGGTGAACAGGCCCTTCTGCCATATGTACTGTACTGTCTCAGGCCCAAAGCAACCGGGCCCAGTGACATGGACGAAGCCTCTGAAACTGTGAGCTTTTCCTAGCAATGGAAGGCTGACTAACCTGCTCGTGGGATGGAATTCTCTTCCAGGTACCTTCCAAGTAAAGCCAGGGGGCAGGCAGGCAGGGGAGGTACCAAAGGGGAGAATCATTTCAGGTGGAAGAAGTCTGAGCCTGAGGGGTCCCTGGTAGAGTCAGGTTTTGGGACCGGGTTTCAGCCTGATGGAGAAAGAGGGATGCAGCCAGAGGAAGAGCAGAGTAGGATAAGGGTGGTAGAACCGTGCGCTGTGAAGAAATCCAGAATAGCACAGTTAACTAGGCTTTTGCCTTTGGCAGATGGTATCCGAAACTCACAGCTGCCACCGAAGCTGAGAAACAGAATAAACACAGAGCCTCACGGTGTCCTGGCCACAGTTGCTGCCAGTATTTCTAGACTGACTTTCCTAAGAGCCACAGAATGGTCAGGAGCCCAGACCTAACATGGTCACTTGTCTTTAGTGGTGATATCAGGAGTCCGAGAGAGAGAGAGAGAGAGAGAGAGAGAGAGAGAGAGAGAGAGAGAGAGTGTGTGTGTGTGTGTGTGTTTTGCTGGGGATGGAACTCAGGGCCTCAAACATCCTAGGCAAGTGCTCTACCACTGAGCTACACGACCAACCCCCAAATCCTTATTAAACTGACAAGGTAACAACCACTGTCACCTCCTGCTAGAGAGATGAGGGGACAAAACACCCTTCATGCCATGAATGGATTACTGAGTGCACCCTGGGCGGTGGTGTTGCTGGTGGCAATTTTGCAAAGGAAATAAGAGCTTTCCTGTTGTCAGTGAGAGAAATTACCGACTGTGTATAATTTAATGTACTTTGTTTAATTTATAGTGGTCTCACTTGTACAAGATTTACCTTAATAGAAGAAAGCTTCTGAAGTCAGGTGTTTTTCAGGGCACCTGGGGCTGTCCTGTATTAAAAATAGACCCATTAGAGTTGCCTCTACAGCTATGTATACTTTGCCATTACCTTTGAATAAAGAAGGGTTATTAAGGTAACCATATAAGAGCACGTTTCCTTACAGCTTCTTGAAGCTTCAATTCTGCATTATTATGATTTTGAAGTCACAGTGTGTTTGCTCTGTATTAATCCAAAAAAACAAAAATACAACCAGAGTGGGTGTGAAGGGAAAAGTGGGTCTCCATGGGATTCTTTCATGGTGTTGGGAGCCGCTGGTGCTTCTGTTTGTTATTTCAGATGGAGCCTGAAGTTTAGATGATGGGAAACAAATCAGCAATTATATTTGTAAATCTATACCCCCATTCTTTTCTAACTTGCCTTAAAAAACTTTTTGTTATTATTTATATCCTACTACTAATAATAAAAACATTAGCACCCCTTCAAAAACAAGCTTATTTGGGTAGGCAGTAGAGAAACGGGGTTCCTTTCAGGATTAGGTGTGCCATATCGGGATTTGATGTTAAATCAAAAAACGAGTTTAGAATTGTCTGCCTTGTTCCCAGGCTGATTCATGATCCATTTTCCTCTCTCTGCTCTGCCCATCCATCTAATCCAAGTAGCACCATGTCATATACTTTTCTGAAATCTAAATAAATGATGCTTTGCATTCCAGTACCACCTGCAAGAACCCTCAGCCTGCTGTGGCCACATAGAAAAGACCATTTTAAGACAGTTGGCTTGAAAGATAAGTCTTAATGTGCATGTGTCGCTTTCCTGCATATTGAGACTTCCCAGCACCAAGAGACAGAGACAGACACAGAGATACAAAACCATCCCAGATTTCAGCACAGTGTTCTCTTCAATCCTTTCTCAAATACAGCAGATTCTTTTTAAATTCAGACTGAGTCGTAGGTAAACAATATAACATCGGGTGCTGGTGTGTATCTTTTCACTTCCAGGCCTTTTGGATGACACAGATTCATTCTGTGTCGGTCACCAAGGATCTACTGAGTTGTCAGGCTCAGGACCCTGTTATCGCATTTACTTCTGGAAACAACTCAAGGAGACATGGGAATTATCCAGTTTACAGATGACTAAATGGAGACTCGGATGATTTAATAACTTGTTCCAAGTCATCGAGTTGGCAAGTGGCAGCGCAGGAATTCAAGCCCAGGAGTGCACAGTGCATTTTCTCTCTCTCTCTGCCCCACTGTGCCGCCTACTAAGCCAGATGATGTGTCACCAGCCAGTGAACAGAAGGGCACCCGCCCTGGCATTTACCCACATGCATCCACAGCACCTGGCATTTTAATGACTAGGGATGGCCTGCCTGCCTTAAGTTAGGAAGAGAAAGTAGTCTTTAAGTAAGATATTTGGAAGAATTTACATGATAAGTATTTACTGTTTCTTACTATAGTCTGATTCCATTTCTGTCTTTTCTCTCTTCCTTTAATGCCTTGTAATGTCATAATTGCTTGAAATATTTGTCTCACTTTGAACTTTAGTAGATTTTTTTTTTCTGTGATGGGGCTTGAACCCAGTGGCACTTTACCACTAAGTTATATCCCCAGCCCTTTTTCTTTTTTATGTAGAAACAGGGTTTCACAAAGTTGCTCAGGCTGGCCTCAAGTTTATGATCCTCCTACCTCGGCCTCCTGAGTTGATGGGATTACAGGTGTGTGCCTGCCATGCACCTGGCAAGACCTCCAAAGATTTTAATGCTTCACCTGATTCCTAAAAATGGATTTTACAAAGTTGCATTATAATATCTGGTTAAATAAATAAAATGCAACATGCTGAACTCATTGGTGATTTGGTCATCAATGCAGAAGAGAAAGTTCTAGACTGGGATTTGGAGAACGTGGGTTTAGTCCTAACCCGCTTTCCAGTAGAAGGGGATTAGGTCTCCAAACTCCTTCCACATCCCCTCTATTTCAAGAGCCCTGTCATCTGCCATGGCAGGATAACTTCATCTCCACTTTCCTTTTGGTCTTTTTAGGGCCCTGTTTGCGATAGGGGAAAATCAGAGTCTAATTTAGGAGCTTCATTCCTAACCTGCTGCTGCCTGCTCTGAGAGCTAGGGAAAGGACAAGTCCCCCCAAGTCTTCCCCCAGAGACACAGTGTTGGGCAGGGGTAGTGGCTGTGAGCAGCACAGGCGTGGCTTCTAGGTAGCCACATGTTCCGTTTCTTTTTCTGGCTGCCGACGACATGTATAGATAATTTTTTTTGGAGATTCATTGAGCTGGGTACTTAATGACACTATTTCTGCATTTGTCAAGGCCACTTGGCTTATTGACAAATAAGTGTACTTGATGGCCTAGTGCTCACCTCCTGACCATGATAGGAGTGCAGAGCTTCCGACCACAGATTTCAGTTACACAACCTGCAGTTTACAGGAGAATTTCTATTTGAATCACAGGCGGGTGGCCCTGAACTGAGGACACCCAGGTGGGTATATCCACTTTCTGTTGTGTTTCAAATCTGAAAACTCTTCCACACTGTTTCTAGCCTTCCTTAAGATATAGTCTGCAGTTGTTGGCTAGAGAGAACGTTTTACAGTTACAGCTTTTCCTGATGCAGGTAACATTATTTGGGGTTAAAAATTGTGTGTTCCAAGTAGCTTCATCTGTGCCTCACCAAAGGGCTTTGTCTTAGTGTAGATGTTTTCCAAAGTAAAGTAGTTGACTTCATTGAGCTCTGTTGGTAGAGAAAGGTCTTTCAAAAGGCACTGTCACCTTTGTGTCTGAGTTAGCCCTTCTCAAACCTTTAACTAATTAAAGTAATTAAATTGTTGGTCTGTACTGGTCATTGTAAAAGCTGGTAACCTTTACAAAAGAGAAATTAGTATCCAGTTTAGATGCCTCACCTGGGGTGTCTAGAAAAATCCAAAAAGATAGAGGGGGAAGAAGAAGTGATTGTTTGGGAGGCCCTTTGACCCCTTCCCATCAGGCACATGAGTTGAGTCACTTGATATCAAAGACAGGCATCAACGCTCTTGTATAGGTACTTGGTAGGAAATGGTCCAAAAGCCCTTTTAAAAATCCAGTTTGAGGACTATATTTTCCAGGCCAGGTGACCCCCAGGGCTGTAGCCACCTTGGCTTGATCTCATATCTTCCTCTGAACGAGCAAATACATAGATGCTCACATAATATATTCCAAATGCTGTTTATTGGGCCTCAGCAGTGCCTATGGTTGTGTTTTTACTTTTGCAAGAATATTTAGACACCTTGAGAATGAGTCGTGCTGTAAAAGGACAAATTCCTGTGTATGTGTAACGGATGATGGAGAGTATTTGTTTGAAAATTGCAATGGACTGACCCCGGCTTCAGTTTGGGACTGGCTTAATTCAATCCACCAGGCCTTTTCTCTACATGCACTATGTTCTTCCATTCCTTTGCTATCAAAAATACATATTCTCATTTCATGCAATTTCTTCCTTGTGTCATTTCTTCTCAGGGCAGCGACTGCCCTCTGGTAACCAGGGTAGAGGGAAAAAAAAAAAACCAGAAAGGTCATTCCATTCACAAACTGGTCTATCTGTTTTCATTCAGACGAATCCATTCTGTATTCCCATATGTAGGCCAGACGGGTGCCCCTCTGTGAGAGAGAAAGATGCCCCCACATCACACCACGGTCCTTTTTGGATAGAGAGCTAATGAAATGACGGTCCTCCTTCTCCCTCATTTAGTGAGTGGCCCTTAGCCGTACTTAGCTTTTCTGAGTTGATCATTCAGAAATCAAAGACTTAACCAGAAGAGCCAGAGGGTGGTCATTCTTTGTACTTGTGTAATATTGGGTTCCACTCGCCGTCCCCGGGTGTTCTGCTGAGACCCCTCACACAGAGGTCCCTGGAGCTCCTTTGAAGTCAGCAGGTCCCCCACGGAACTCATCATTTCTCCGACCTGTCAGTCTCCACAGACCTCCTCCCCAAAAGGAACTCACGAACGAATGCAGACCTTCCCCTTCCGTTTTTCTCAGTTGATAACGTCATCATGACCCACCACAGGTCAACCCTAAGTTCAGACTCCATTTGTCTGGGTTCCCCCAGACGCAGACTGTGAGACGAAGGCTTGAGAGCAGTTAGGTGTCTTAGGAAGTGAGACCAGGAAGCACTGACAAGGCCTCGGGACACGAGCCAGGGAAACAAGACGGTCATCAAGTGGACATTAGGCAACAGGTTACCAGCATGACGACCGGGGGTGAATTTCCCTCGTGCTGTAGTTTGGATCTTGAATGTTCCCAAAAGCCCATGAATGAAGGCTCGGTCGCCAGCCTGTGGGGCTGTTAGGAGGTGAACCTTTATGAGGTGAGGCCTAGTGGGAGAAATTTAGGTCATTAGGGACAGGCCCTGTGTTTCTCCCTTTGCTTCCGGCCACCATGATGTCAGTGGCTTCCTCTGTCACTCCCACCATGGAGTACTGCCTAAGCACAGGTCCAGAGGCAGCGGGGCCAAGTGACCATGAACTGAAACCTCCTGAAGCGTGAACTGAAATAAACCTTTTCTCCTTGTAAGTTGATTTTCTCTAGTATTTTGTCATAGTGACAGAAAGCTGATGAGGGAACTATGGGTAGGGTAGGAATGTAGGATACGCACTTGGGAGTTTCCTACCTGACAGATGAGAGGGCTGGGATATTCATACAGTCACTGGTTAAAGCTACTCCCAAGAGAGTGAATTCCCCCACAGCCTGCTCTGCCACACAGGCTAAGTCTTCAATAGCCCTTGGAAAATCTATGAAGGTGCTAGGAGTGGGAAGTGAGGTATGGAAGCATGAAGGCAAGGAAGTAACTAGAGAGGGGTGTCAGGGCTATTGTGCCACCATCTTTTGTCATTGCCTCTTCTTTGCCCTCCACTTCCATACCATGACCACGGCCTCCTACATTGGTGTGTCTCCTAGATCTTTCTGAGTGTGTTCTTTTCATCCAGTCCCACTGCCAACACTTTTATTCAAGTCTCCATCGCCGGTTCTCACTGTAACAACCACCCCTGGCTGTTCTCCCTGTCCCAGCGTCAACCCCTCTGATCCCTTCTCTCCATCCTGCAACCAGACTCTTCTTTCCAGAAGCAGGTCTCATGGTGTCATCCCTGGGGCCTTCCCATGTCTCCACGATAAGCTCTGGTCTTTGCATGCACATGCACCTTGTCCCCAAATGCAACTTTTTTTTTTTTAAATCAGTAGTCTCTGCTTTCTTTGGAAGCCATTTTCTAGAATCCCAGAACTGTAGCAGGTGGCACTTCCTCTATGCCCTTAGGTATTTGCAGTTTCTTGTTTTCTCCTCAGCCTTCTGGTTTAGGTACAAGCTTTTTGTTGAGCATAAACTTTCTTGTTGGCCATTATCTCAGAAGCTTGCCCCCCAAATAGTTGCTCAACAAATCTCGGGTGAAAGAAAGTATGTTGTTGAAAGACCGTGTTGTTTGTAGAACTGTAATCTTCTTAAATGTTTTAAAGAGATTTCATGAGACTTCGATTATAACACATATCTGTCTCTTGCTGCAAACCAAAAGGGATCCCTTTACAAATACAGCTGGTCCCTCTAACCAGTGGGCATGTTCCCACTGTCACCAAGTGACCCCCCTTACCATAAAATGTTCTACTGTGGCAGGAGAGAGACTGCAGGCTACCGTGTGTCCACTTTTTCAACTTAGATTCAGCACTATTCTGCCAACCCCCAAAGGGGCAGGAGCGATGAGGTACAAGAAGACTTCAGGGGTGTGATGTGAAACCAAGGCACCAACCTGCAGTCCCAGCTACGTGGGAGGCTGAGGCAGGAGGATCACTTGAGCGCAGGAATTCAGAGCCAGCCTGGACAACAAAGAGAGATCTTGTCTCAAAACAAAACAAAGCAAAATTTAATGTGAAAACCCAATGCTGATGAAAATCTAGCACTGATTTTGAGGTAATCAGGTAGTAATAAATTTCCAGTCATAAAATTCCCTGTCATTGAGTTATATGTTGAAGTTTGGGATTAATTAGAATTATTATTTTTTATTTTTTTAATTGTTGACAGATCTTTATTTTATTTATTTGTTTATATGTGGTGCTGAGGATCAAACCCAGTGCCTCACATATGCCAGGCAAGTGTGCTACCAATGAGCCCCAGCCCAAGACCAAATTAGAATTATATCATGTAGAATTTTTTTTCCATCTTTGATCTAACAAGTGTTTTTCAAGAACACTGTTATTAAAGGAGTGGTTTTTATTTTTTTTTTTTTTTGAGGTACTTTTCACTGACCTAGAGACTGTCAAGCTCTGAAATACATCTGCAGCCCTTTGTATTTTTTTATTTTGAGCCAGGGTCTTGCTAAGTTACCCAGGGTGGCCTTGAACTTGTGATCCTCCTGCCTCAGTCAACCCAGCAGCAGGGATCAGGAGTGTGTACCACCACGCCCAGAAAAATAAGCTTCTATTTTTAATGGAAATTATGTAATTGAAGGACAGTTTTATATTTTGACCAAATACTTCAGCAGTTCACACAGGAGTCTCCCCATCGACATAGTGGAAACCACGTGAGAGAGATCTGAATGTCTGGGATACTGCAGCCACCCATGAGATGGGAATATGGTTTTTTTTTTTCTTTCAAGTTATTAAAGAAAAAGGATGCATGACACTTTCCTCTTGCTTGGGAAATACATCCCGCATGTTGTGTTCTGGCACTTTCCCAGTTGTCTCTGACACACGAAGAGAGAAACAGTTTTCTCCAGCCGCTAGGCTGCCCACCTCCCTAGTCTGGAAATGAGTGCAGAGGGGGCTAGGGAGGCCAGGGCCACCCGCACAGCCCTTCCTGCCCGAGGCTGCCTACCCTCAAATGCCTCTTCATCCTATCCTATCTCAATCTTCTCCTCCCTGTAAGCCATTTTGGGGCTTCCTTAAGGGAAGAATTGTGTTAAATACTCTAACTTATGTTAAATCCTGAGCGGATTGCATTCTCTAAGTTACAGAGCAGTAAACGCTCTGTGTGACTTTGTGAACTGGTTGATGTGCCATGCTGTTAGTTCAGCCTGTAAATTGACTTGAGCAAATTCTTCTAAAGTAGGTGCTTTGCAGCATAAAGACCTGAAGACAAACTGAATAAGTGGGTAGGGGACTGGTGAAATAAAGCATGCAACATTCCATGGGAAAGCCCATAGCCATTGAAAAAGGAAGGAAGAGGATAGGTAAGAACTCATTTGAAAAGATGTCCAAGACATAGAAAAAACTGGCTGCAGACAATAGGTGTGTGACATGATGACATGATCCCATTGGATTTAAAGAGGCAGTACCTTTTATGCACACGCAACGTGCTTGTTCATGCACAGATCATCTCTTGACCGGTAACCTGACGGTGGAGCTCCACTGAAGAACAGAAGGCAGAAGGGTGTAAATGAGAGATGTCCTTCTGTTTTCAGTTTATGCTTTTCTGTTTAATTCACATTACTTTTGTAATTTTTAAAGGTTAAGAAGAGTAAAATGGAAAACCCTCGTGTTCAAATCTTTTCTTTTTTATTTTGAGAATATTTCTGGCATTTAGAGAGATAATTTGGAGCCAATCTCTAAAATGAACTACTCAAAAATATAGAGAAGGCAGTAATTCTTAGCTTTTTTCCTTCAGTGAGCTCCCCTAATTAAAAGCCAAAGTTACATGAGGTTTTCTTAGAGTTCATGAGAATATAAATCAGGTTACACATCCCAATGAATTTGTAAAAATGTGAGCACAAGGGAAAAAGGATCAGAAAGGAGAAAATGTAGAAATGTTGACTTTACTCAGTTTAGTTTCAAGTGCTTGTTACTTAGATTTTATGGACTTTCATTTTATAATAATCATATGTTACTTTTATAATCAGAAAATGTCAATAAGTTCTTTCAGTTCTGAACAAAGGAATAACCATCTTGGATATTCTCATACTAAATGCCTGACACCAAATCCCTGTGGACATTTCTGTCTTCCAACTCTGCCTGCAGCTTGGGACAAGGTCAACTTGGGCAGAACCATATTTAAATATGACAGTAGACCTAGAAAGCAGCAAAAGTGAATGGAGGTGTTTTGAGCCAGAAGAGATGACAGTGTTGGGGCCGGCTGCAATGGCACATGCCTGACATTCCAGTGGCTTGGAAGGCTGAGGCAGGAGTATCACAAGTTCAAAGCCAGCCTCAGCGACTTAGCAAGACCCTGTCTCTAAGTAAAATATAAAAAAGGTCTGTGGATGTGGCTCAGTGGTTAAGCACCCCTGGATTCAATCTAGTACAGAGAGAGAGAGAGAGAGAGAGATGACAGTGTTGGAGATAAAAACTCAAGGGGATCATCTTTGGGACACAGAACTGATCCTAAGATATCAAAGTACTTGTGACTTAGGAGTGCTGTTCTGATGGCCTGTGTGTTGGCGCCTGCCCAGCTCATGATCTTTTCCTCTTAAGACGTGCAGGCTCTGGTACCTTTTCCCACCAGGGGCTTTCCAGTCACAATGACTCATCCAGCTGCAGAGTCTGGTTTCCCGCCCTGGGTATCCAGGGGATGACTCACTGCCATCAGCCACTTCTTTTTTAACTTCAGTGGAATTAGGCTGGGGGTCTTTCAGTTGAAAGATTCATGAATGGGTGGGTCCCAGCAAAGAGGCAAGAGGCGGTGAGGTTATCTGTGAAGTCAGCTGTAGGATGGGAATGGGAAGGAGGCCAGGAAACGGGATAATTAGAGAGTGGGAGAGCTCTGAGATGGAATGATTTACAAAAAAAAAAAAAAAAAGATTTAAGTTCAAACCCTGGCTGCCCGTCTCCACAGCGTGGAGGCAGGAATTGATTGGTGACGTGGATTTTAGGTAACCATTTTGTGGCAAGATGACTCAGACCAATTATTTTTTGCTCACTAATTCTGCGTGTACTATATAGGCAGTTGCCAGGAGAAAAAAACAGAGGAAAAGTTTTCTGGGGAGGGGGAGGGACGAGTAAAAAGAAGAAAAAGAAAAAATAAATGTGTACCCTTACAAATGCTTTTAACGTGTAGGCATGCTTTCGGTATGTGAGAGTTATTTTGGACACTATTTTTGGTCAAATTGTTTTTCATTTTTATGAAAAATGTTAATTTTTAAAGCACTTCGGTCTATCTCCCAACTGTTACTTTTATCACTCGAAAATGTGGTATTTTAAAAATACCATCACTGGTGTCATACTAAGACTTGCTTTGGATTACACGCCTTTCATAGTAATTAATTTTTTTTTTTGAGAAGACATTTAGACATGAAAAAGGAAAAATGAAGGTTCCACCAACATGTTCCTAGCAGTTGTCTTTGTGTGATGATGTGAATTTTGGTTGTGGGTTTTTCTGTTTTGTTTTGGTTTGGTTTTGGTTCGGTTTGGTTTTCTTCACTTGTCTTTTTTTCTTCTATAATGAGCATGAAACAATTTTTATAAAGAAAAATTGAACTTTTTTAGAGGGAGTAAGATGTTGGGGAATGGAACGAACAAGATTAATGATGTTTTGAATTATAGGTCATAAATACCATAACAACTATGGTCACATACAGGATGGGTCTTTGTTGGAGGCTCTACACATCTTGTGTAACAGTGAACACATTTTGGTAGTAATTTCAGAAATTTTAAGGCTATGCATGATCTAAGTTGTTAACAAAGAGCTTTGAAAGCCTCATGAAATATAAATATGACCAAAGTCACTTAATAGCTCCTTTCAGTTTGGGGATTTACTAAACTCAGGCAAGGAATGATTGATGTTTGATGATGGTCACTTCTTTTTAACCTTATGCAGAAAATTAATTAATTAAATTTATCTCAGGGCACCAGGTACCATAAAGGAACTGCACAGTTATATCAAGCAGTTATATCAAGAAGCATAGCAAATGTTCAGATTTCTGTTGCATCTATTTCATTTCCTAGCGTGAGAGGTCGCTTAGTGAAGGCATCACAGTGGCTGCAGACGGGTTCATTGACTTTCCCTGGGGATTATTGTTGTTCTTCTCCATCAGTGACAGAGGATATAGAGATGTTATGGAATTGGGATTAAATATGGAAGGCTCTGAGTATCTTTAAGTATTTGGTGAGCAGTGTGAGAGGCTTGTGAGGTGTATGTACCACTGAGTGAAAAGATGGTCATTCATTGCACACATACTTCTTCACCTGCTATTATGTGCCAGGTTCTTTTTAGGTCCTAAGAAACAGCAGTGAACATTCAAAAGGCCCTGTCTTTATGAGGTTTACACCCTAGAGGGGGCGCAGACAATAAACGTGTATTATATAAATATAATACATATGTTATATTTATACATATATATACATATATATTTATGATATACTGACCTTGTTCTTAGTCCATTTTCTGTTGCTGTAACAAAACACTTGAGAATGGGTAATGTATAAAGAGTAGAAATTTATTTGGTTCACAGTTCTGGAGACTAGAGCATAGCACCAGCATCTGCTTGGCATCTGCCAAGGCTCTTCTTGATGAATCATAACATGCCAGGGGGCAGCACATGGTGAGATGGGTGGAGCATTCAGTGTGGCTCTCTTTTCCTCTTCTTGTAAAGCCACTAATGCCATTAGGGGGGGCCCACCCTCATGACATCATTTAATTCTAATAACCTCCCAAAGGCCCTACATTTATATATGAATGAATTTGGGCATTAAGTTTCCAACAAATGAACTTTCAGGGGACACATTCATCCCATAGCAAACATCATGGAAGAAAAAAAAAAAGCCATGTAGAAGAGGGGGTTTGTAAAGGGGCCAAGGTGGGTGGTCAGTGAGACTCCCCAGGAAGGTACAGTTCAAGCAGCTGCCGAAAGCTGGTGTGGGAGCAAGACCAGGGAAGAGTGCTCTGGTGAAGAGGGCGGCCCGTCACCCAGGGGCCCTGAGGTGGGGTGAGCCTCCAAATACTTCTCTCATTTTATTTTCCTTATTGTTAAGTTATAAAAGAGGGATTCTGTTTTATTATGTTTGGTTGAAATTCTGGATTTTTTTTTCTTGATCAGTTAAAAATGACTAGTTATTTACTTATAGAAAAAAAAAAGACTACAAAACTCATTCTGATAACAACAACAACAAAAGGCCCCGAAAGTTGTAGAACTTGGAATCAGAATGTTTTTTCAAAATGACAAATTCATTATCTAGAATTTATTCTAGAGAAGGGAATGCCTTCATTAGAAAGATGAATTTAGCTTCACACAAGAATCGCTCCAGCATTATTTATAAAGAGCTATGTCAGAGAACCATGAATTCACCAGTAAAACTGCAAATTACTCTAACAGATGCTTACAAAACGTGCCTAGAGGCTATTGTGCATGTGGGTCTTGCCAGTACTGCCACTGAAGAGGGGATTTATAGTCCTAAAACCACTAATGATGGCATTTTCTAAATGTTATACCAAATTATATTGTGGAAGACAACAGCATCCATTATTTACAATGGAATTCTTAAATATTTGTTATGTGCATCCAGTACTGACAGTCAAAAGGACTCGTTTACGCTAGTACAAAATATGCATTTTGGAAGGAAGCCTTTGCCTTTTCTTCACTCCTGGAAGTAGTACCTAATGTGGAGCTTCTTTGCCTGCCCTACTCAGAAAAAGCCCCTAAGTACAAAACTATTCAAAGCCTGGTTACTAAGGAAATGATCCCCACCCCCAGAGGGCCCAGTTCCAGACAGCCTCACAGCCACAGATCCCCCTTCCCACCCACCTCTCATCATCTTCAGATGCTGAAATACCCTTAAAAATATTTTGGTTGTCATCCCTGATATCTGAGGAAATGTAGATTCTCCATCGACTTTTCAAGACTTGCCTTACGTAAATCCATGGAGCTCAATGCTGGAAATATGTCATAGTCCCTGGAAGAGAGGAGGTGATGATCTCGTCTAGACCCGTCTCTGTGCCCTTCTTCAACCCCATGCAGGGGCTGTTTGCTGGGACAGGGAGTGAGATGGGAAGTGTCGTGAGGCACTAGTGTGTTCCTCGCTGGGAAGCTGAGCCAGAGAGCGAGTCTGAGTTAGTTCCCTCCGGCGTGGTGCAAGCTTCAAAACTCAGAATACCCTGTCAAAGGCAGAGGGTTGTGAACAGAGGAACAACCTTTAAAAGTGGTCCAGTTACATCCATTTTCACTTACTGTGTGTGCACACGCATGTGTACGTGTGCCCATTCGTGTCCTTTTGGCAGGTGGGAACACCCCTGTCAGAATCTCTAAGAGGATTTTGCTGTTTTAAATAGAAATTTCCATTGAAGAGACATCAGAGTTTAAAAAAAAGAAAACTCTTGGTTGGCTGAAACGAGCAGATTGCTCCTCAGCAGCGGTGGCCCCTCTTCAAGGTTGCACAAGCACAGAGTCGAACAAGTTACGACCAAAAAGAAATGAAGCTAGAGAAAACTGCATCTGTTTGGAGAAACTCAATTTGTTTTGTTGTGCATAAATAACCCGACCAGGATATGAGTGCCCCGCTCGCTGTGAATGCATTTAAGTCATTTTCATTTGATTGGGGAACTGGGGTAAACTTGCAGACAGACCTTTGGGAAATCACTGCCGGCTCAAGCTACATGACATTCCTGGCTCTGTTAAGTTCCTAGCGTCTTGGGGAGTCCTATACAGTGATTTGTGAGGAATCCTTTGATCATTTGAAAAACCTCCTCTCTGCTCAGAAGGAAGGTAGAAGAGGTGTCTGGTTGGACTGTGCGCTTGACGTTCTCACGATGACCACATCAGCTCTGTACCTCCCACGCTGGGTCCCCGTCACCTTCTAAATCATTTCGCCAACAGCTGGATTCCAACATGACTGCCTTCATTTGTGCATCTGAAAAATTAGGAGCGATCCTGATCCACTGATGGCTAGCAGAGCCACGATTTTCTTTCCCTCTTGACGGTGGTCGGCAGCTTGATCTCGTTTTGTTCATGTTGCTGAGTCTAATGGGATTAGAAAAAAAATTATAAAAGAGGAATTTTGAAATCCGCATTAGGAAGAGTAATTTGTCATTTGATTTTGGTTTCAGTAGACTGGAACCCTTGAGACCTTTGGTCAGAACAGCGTAGGTGGAACAGTGTGTTGAATTGGTGGCTTTCCACTTTTTAGACAAAATCTAGTGTCAGTTACACCTGTTTGTATGCATGTACTAATGAGGATGTAGAATAGATAGAAATAGGTCCTCTGGTAAGTTGGTAAGGGACGATGATAAGGGGAAAATTGGAAAGGAGGGAGGGATAAAATAAAGAAAGAACACAGACAATGAAGGACTAATCAATCTTCATACATGAACGAGGCCTAGCATTTTTTGATCTATACTATTTAATTCATCCTTTGCAAAAATACTGGTTGAGACTCACTAAGGTCATCCCATCATCTGCCAGTGGATCACAACCAGAAATCTGACTGGAATATTGGTCTGACCAGTAAGGAAGCCGGGAGCCCCCACCTTTGACTTTCCCCTGGTCCAAGCTGCCTCGGGGACCCTAACTACCGCCTTTGTGACAGCTGCTTTGGTTCTCACTGAGCGGCTGGTTGGTGGACCCAAATGCCCGTCCTGTTAAGGTGGTCACATCACTCCTGAACCCAACCATCGAATCTGTGACTAAACAGAATGAACAAAGCAAAAGGAACCAAACCCTTTCCCAGTGGAGTTTGATAATATTCTGCTTTGCATCTTGGGAGAAAGAAAACGTAATGGTGTTTTATATTTGAGTGAACCTCACTGAAGAACAGTGTCTCTGAGGTGCTTTTCATAGTCTTACTTTAAGTAACAGTAAAGTGAGCTTAACGGGGAGAGAAAAGACAGAGGACATTTTTAAAACTCTGCATTTAGCCATTAATTGAGCTCTGAGAGCCCTCAGTGAACTAGCCTTTGGTTCTGCACCTTCTTGGACAGATATAGGTAGCTGTGACAAAGTCCAGCTTTCATTCTTTTTCAGTGTATTAGGTAAGGGACAGATGACCCAGTGTGTCACCTTTGACTTCCATCTTTTAAAATGATCCCTTCCTATGGAGAGCAGATACTCCCCTACCCGCTCCGTTAATGGTCAGAATGGTCAGATTGAAATAGGAAGTGTTTGGGTTGCTGGAGGTGACGGATTGCAGCAATCAACTAAGCTTTTAAAAGCATACATATTGAAAAGAGAAGATACGTCTTGGATTCCGCCCACTCCAGAAATCAGCAAAGAGAGAATTCTCTCAATTAAACCATGATATAATATCCATCCCACCCTTGGGGCATTACTTCTGCTATGTTGATGCAAATGGGCATCACATTGACAGGCTTCCCACGCCCTGGCAATCATTAATTATGCCAAAGGTGCTGGGGATCGGTATAGTGATTCAGAAGGAATGCAAGTTGACAACTTTTACCTCACCTTGCTCTGGAGTACCATCTCAGGACCGGTGACAGGCCTGATGTGTCTCTTTACAGTGTTTTTGCCCCACACTCTTTATAATAGGAAAGAGGTTTTTCAAAATGATTTTTGCTCTGAATTCGCTGATCTCATGGAATGTGAAGAGCCATTGCTAAGTCTTATGAGAAAATCAGAGAAGATGGCGTGTGGGGCTAAAGCAGCTTATACTTGAAAATATCTGCAAATGATTTTCACTTATTATAAATATATAATATTGACACATCTGTAGATATGGTGCCAGCAAAATAAAAATGCTAAAGGACATTTAAAAGGGCAGTGGTCTCAATTCTGACAGAGCCAGATTCTCTAGTCTCGTGAATGTCTATAAAAGAACACTATTCACACACTAAAATAGTGGATTTTTTTTTTAACTTCACATAGGCAATTATTTCCATCTTACTCTTAGAGAGAGGAAGTCAAACGGATAGTTAAATGTGCTTGGAATTATGCCTATGACTTTTTTACTGTCCTGTGAATTTTCTTATTGAAACCTCGGTGAACTTCTTCATTTAAAAAATAAGAATCAGTTCATTCTCTTTGCCCCTGGTAATCACCAGGGCACCACTGTCATTGCAACTTCATTAAGAACCTACCTGTCTATATCTCTTGCAGCCTTTGAATTGTCAGTCTTTCTCAAAATCTGCAACTTACAGCCTTAGATGGATCCTTCCCAACTGGGAGCCTCTGTGTCCCTTGGACATTTGGCAGGGCCTGGGGCCTGGTGTTATTTTAATTGCCTAATTAGGGAGAAGGTTCTACTGGTATTTGGTAGATGAAGTTGGGATACCATTCAACATCCCTTGGTCCACAGGATCAGCCCTACAACAAAGAATTTCTGGTCCAAAATGTGTATAGTGCTGAAGTTGAGAAATCCTACATCAAGTGTTGGCAGAGGTACATACGGGCACATATTAGAAACAGGACTCCCCGACCAGATATACAGATTAAATAATGCACTTGTGGAAATTTCTCAGGTTTCTAGCCTATGGTTTGGTTATTTATCACTCTGTTTACATTTGTTCTTGTTTGATGAGGAATATCTGGGTGGGCTAGGGGTGCAGCTCAGTGCTACCACTGAACTCTTTCTTAACAGGCACAAGGCCCTGAGTTCCATCCCCAGCACTGCAAACAAAAAACAAGCCACAACAAAACACCTATATAGGTATACACCATATACACTGACTGAGCATACTTTAAATGATAAATTTATTATGTATGTTAATTGTAAGGGTTTGATGGCTGTCAGAATCCCAAATAGCAGTGGCTTAAATAATTTGGAAGTTTATTTCTCTTTTGTTTAGAAGTCCACATGCCTCCAGGGTGTTTAAGCTCCTTCTCCCTTGTTCTGCCAGTGTTTGCGCACAGCCTGTGTTTCATGGTGTGATGTGGCTGCTTCGGTTCTCTCCATCACATTCACCTCCTATATAGCAGGAAAGCAAGAAGGAAGTCAAGGGCATACTTTCCTTTTAAGAATACAACCCAGAGGATGTCCACATTACTTCCAGTCATCCTGTTGCCTGGAACTTGGCCACCCCTGGCTCTTGTCTGGGATAGTATGCTGGCCATCTGTGTGCCCAGCTAAAACTCAGGAGTTCCTTTGTTAAAGAAAGGAGAAAGCATGGATGTTGGAGGACAGCTAGCTGTCTCTGCCTCAGGTGTCTTGTTTAGGTTAATTCAAGGTCAGGAACTGGAAGGCTGGTTAATAATTCCAGATGGCCTTTGGTCAGGATAGAGTTCAGTGTCTGCAGTGGCCTGTTATTTCACTGTTATGTTAATTCTGAACAGTTGACTCTGTGCCTGGACTCCCTCATTTGTAAATCTCTAATAATAATAAAAAATAATACCTAACTCTGAGGGTGGGTGGATTAATAGAATAATGGAGTATTATATACATAAAATCCCCAGAACAGGGAGTCAGCGCAGCCGAGCCCTCTCCACATCACTGCAGGACTTCCTGCATCTGACTCAGGGGTTGCTGCCAGCCCATTTGAGCCTTAACTCATTAAGCACATTAATGTCATTTGGTCTTTAAATCAATAAATATTGGTTACTCTGACCTGGTTTTGTATCATAGCCACCATTATCCTGTCCTTAATAAAGTATCAAAATATGAGATTTGATTTGATATTGAAACTAATGCTAAATTGGCATGAGAAGGGCATATGCTAACTTTTTTTTAACGTTGTAGATGGATACAATGCCTTTATTTTATTCCTTTATTTTTATGTGGTGCTGAGGATGGAACCCAGTGCCTCACACATGCTAGGCAAGCTCTGTAGCACTGAGCTACAGCCCTAGCCCTTATGCCAACTTTTTGACCACTGGGTTGCCCGCCTCTGAGCTCAGAGCCACATGGGTGGACAACTATGAACTCGGTGTAGGCAAAGGATGTATCACCTGACATTTGACCCTTTCTGCACAAATGCCAGAGAGTCCTGGTCTGATCCAAGAAAGTTCATGAAACTCATGATAATTCTTCCTAAATTCCTTTGTAAAGACATTTAAAAACTCATAGTGGAAAAATTTCAGCTAAAAAAAAAAAATGATCTACAATCGGCAGTGGCTGTCTTATCTGTTAGAGTACTTCAGCACCACATAGCCAATAGCCTTCCCTGAAATTCTGCTCATCAGCTATAAGAAGCATCAAGACTAAATAATGTTAGAACATCTGTGAAGATACAAACATCCATGCACACACACACAGAGGACATCCTGCGTTCATGGGCGAGTAGTGGAGCCCCTACAGCACGTGTGTTTGCTGTTAGGTCATTACATACTTTTTATTAGAGTGAAATATGAAAGCAGGCCAGTATCTCACCTACTCTACAATGATAGAAATGCTTGTCATGTCTATTTGAATGGAGCAGGATATATTTTCTATGGGTTTTAACATACTCTGGTGTGGACATGAAGTTATTAGGGAGAGCTGTACTCCTGTACACAAACTTTTGTCTTGGTTTTCCTCTCAAAATGTCTTTCAAGGCAAATTTAAAATTAATACAGTGCTCTCTAACTTACCAAAGGGTGGTTGTCAAACATCTTCAGCAAAATCATAATGATATTAGAAGCCCGTCCCCCCAAAAAAAAGTTTCTCGAAGTCTTTTTGGTCCTTACAACAGGAAATTTAGTAAAACGATTCTGCATCCATCTAATCATAGATTCAGTGGGAGAGAATGATGGTGACCTGTTTATGATGGCAGTTTATATTATTATCAACAGAAAATGATAAAGAAAACCATTCCACACAGTAATTTGGAAATGAATGTTATTTACACCGACTGGCATCAAAAATCTTTGCTAGGCTGGCTAAAATTGAAAAATGCTCAGAGGGAATGTGGGTTTAACAACAATACAATGCAAATTTGCAGAATAAATTATTTCCACTACACCACAGAAGCCAACTATCACAGTCAAATGCTTAAAATTAATTCAAAGACTTGAAGTAGCAAGTTTTAGAGTTTGGGTTTCTCCAAGCAAAAGAAGAATTCCACTCTTATCCTTTTTCTTATTTAAAACAATGAATATAGGAAATAAAAATCCTGGAAGAAGCAGGTGGGAACAAGGACTAATGGTCTTACATTGGCAAACAAGCGCCAAAGCAAAGAGGAAAGTCAAAGTTCTTTTCCTGTGGGGCTGCTCTGTGGTTCTCCAGGTAGGGGGTGCTGGGCCTCGTCTTTAAAGTTCAGAGACTCACAGACCTAAGGCTCAGGCAAGTACTGGTGAGCAGCTGTCATTCAGGAGGAGGATGATCCTCTGGCAGTTACTATATAAGAGCAGCGTGTATTAGTCAGGGTTCTCTATAGGACAGAATCAACAAGAAGTATGATTATTAAAAGGGGATTTATCAAGTTGGCTTACATGACCGGAAGCTGGTTAGTCCACAGTGGCCATCTGCAGGCTGGAGAGCTGCAGGAACCAGTAGCTGCACAGGCCAAGAGGCTGAACAAGAGGGATCAATGATGCTACCCGAGTCCGAGACCAAAGGCTTCCAGAAACTCCCTGGAGAATCACTGGCAGAGTCCACTTTAGAAGAGTGAAGAAGCGAGACTCTGATATCCTCAAGTGATCACAGCACCCAGCAAGAGCCCGTTCAAGAAGAATTGGGCTTGCATCTGCTGCCGCTCTCTTGTTCTTCCAAATTTTATTCCATCCAAATTACCATCCAAATTACCATACCTGCCCACACTTAGGGAGGGTCTCCATTTCAATTGGCCACCCCACATGCCAGTCATTCCTAGACACATCCTCTTAATCATCTGCATCTCTTAATCCAATCAAGTTGCCAATTCAAATGAGCCATTACATATTGGAAGGAGCATTTGCAGAGGTCAATGTGAAGCTTTGTAAAATAATTTCACCTAAAGGTAAAGAGTTTACCTCTAAGAGCAAGATCTACATTTACACTTTGTTCTGTGGAGTCTCTTATCCAACTCGATTCTGGTTTGAACCTGACATGAGTTTTTTGTGGGAACTTCCAGTTTTTGTTTGGGGATATTAGATTACACTCGATTCTACCGATTATTAATTATTGTAGTCCCAGAATTGTGTAACTCAGAGCACTGGCCCTAAGAGATCAATATTCTTTATAAAATGTAACTTATTGTCTCTGACTTGGAACTACCCTGGGGAGGACATCCCAGTGGACACACCTCTGGACAGTGGGTGTGGTTCAGTTAAGTGTGTTTGAATGGGGCACTCAATTCTTTTTTACTTATTTATATATGATTTATTAACCAAATGGCTCCAAATTGTACTCAAAGGGAATTAGAAGCCTTAGGTAAGGTGCTCTAATTTAGCTGAGTAGATAGAGCAATGAATTTCAGAAAAAAATTATAAGGATTTTCTTTTAAACTTCACTCCCCACATGTGACCTGTTCTTATCATCATTTAGTTCTTTCACATTCTGTCACTTGGGGGGGGGGGGGGAAGAACAGCTGAAAGAAAAAAAAAATTGGCCTAATGAATCTATCATTATCCCAGTACCTGAGTGATGTGGCGACATCTTTGTAAATCAGCGCAGTCAGGCAGGAGCAGCCTTGGTCACCCTCCAGGGGCAGCTGACTATGATTTTAACATTGCTGGGTAGCACGTGTGGTTAATAGCCTAGTCTAGGTATGATTGTTTGCCAATTTGGCAACTTCACTGTGGAAGAGGAAATCAACGTGCTGGTGCGTGAGAGTCGTCTTTGAAGACTCACTGTTTAACCCCTGGATCCATGGTTCCGTGCCAGAGAAGTATTGGTAATTTGGTGTTATTCAGTGTTGTGTTCTGCTGTGGATGCTACTGGTTTCCTCAACGATAGAAATAGCTCCACTAATTGAGTCTTGACAAGTACAAACCTTTCCAGTCAGTCTGTATGTGCTTTTTAAATGGGACATGTAGAGGTCTCTAGGAGCTTTACTTGATTATCTCCTGCAAGGTTAGTGTGTGACCACATTTGCAGCTCAGGAGACACCAACAGGACCTCGAGGCGAATTCCTATGCTGAAAAAGCAGCCATACATTGCTGCAATGAGAATGTGGCAGTGTTCCAACTCGAGACAGGTATTTGTGAGTTCCCACTTTAATATTAAATGCAAAATTCTTTGTTCATGAAACATTAAGGTTACAAACGTGCGTATGCCAAGACTGGGAAAGAGTAGAAAAAAAGATTCTCATGGTGACATCTGTTCTCCACTCTAGTGCGTGCTCCATGATACGGTGTACAGTTTGAAGACCAATGAGTTATGCAAAGCTTGTCATGTGTAGAGTGATCAAGGACCTGAATGTCATCGTGTGGGGAGCAGGGGGAGGAGCTGAAGTGGGAGCCACCCCAGCCTGGTTCTCACTATACAACCTCAGGCAGACAGTGACCTTGTTTACCTGAAATTCTCTATAATCTAGAAAACCAGTGAACCTTCTTCTTCGCAGTGCTCCCTAGTTCACAGAAGATGAGACAAAGATTCTGCTGAGGGAACGTCTCCAAAGAATGTTAAACCTTTGCCTTCAATGTCAGAGGAAGTGGATTTCTGCTCCGGGGTGGGAGATGGCTCAGTGCACACAGACCAGGACTTTGCAAGCCTTGTCTGTGCAGAAGTGATTCACGTTAACTTACACGAGGCATGCATCTCTTCCGCCTCTTGCTGGTTAAATTTTAACCAAATCAACAAATAGTTATTGCCTTTCTATTTAAGATCTATGTAAAGAGCAAAATATGCTTTAAAGAGAACCAAGTGTGTAAGAACACACACACACACACACACACACACACACACACATACCTGACAGTAACTCAGGGTATTCCCATCCTGGGAAAAGGATAGTCCCTTCATATTTCTAAATTTATTATTCTATCTTTCTGTGATTTGATCTGTAATCAAACTACTGCATTGACATTTTTATATTTAAGTTATTTGATTTCATTCTCAATTTGAAAATTGAAATGGAAAGAAAATGCTTTTTTAAAACATATCTATTTCTCCTGCTTTTGCTCAGCAACTTTGGAGTTGTATCACAGAGTATTATCTATGACTTAAAAATATCCCTAGGCTGTTGGATAGTCACATTTGTGGAGTGAACCAAAAACCAATTTCTTACTCTTTCCCAATCCTGAAATGATTAAGTAGAAGTAGCTTAGATTTTTTATTCATTTGTGTTGATAATGGTAATGCCCTAACTTTCATATACAAGTGTGATTCCTCAGACTTCTTGTTAAGAGGAAATGCTTTTGGAGTAAGATTAGATTTACATCAAATCTTCCACATTCTAACTCCCTTCCGTTCTTCAATGGAGACATTTATGCCACCTGGGAAAGAGGAAAAGTGAGCACATGACATCAGCCTTTTTAGTATCAGGTTCAAATGAGGTCACCAGCCTATAAGAGTCTGAGGTCAGCAGCTGCCAGTCTTCTCCCACTTTGATACAGAGATGAAAGGTCCTTCACAAGAGGATGACATGCCCCATGTCACACCTGCGGAAGCTGTTGGGGTCATTTGGACATGCTGGGTTCAGACCCCAGCTCCACTCTTCACCAGCTATGTGAGAACAGGGTACTTCCTTCATCATTCTGAGATTTGATTTTTCTCCTCTGTAAAATGAGGATAAAAATGAGACCAACCTTTATGAACTATTATAAGAATTAAATGAAATTATATAGCCTTAGCATAGTGCCCAGAACAAAATAAATGCTAAATAAATCTTAGCTATTCATCTGTAGAATTCCTGTTTCAACTACATCCTTAGCCACAGCTTTCTCCCTCATTAAAGAAAACATATAAATATTTAAATTACTGGTAATTAAGTCATACAGATGGCCTATTTTATTTATGTAAAAAAAATATAATGTTTGCTGCCAATCATTATGTCACATTTTCATAGGTTAATATTAACAGTCTCTTCTCTACTCTCCCAGCTAGCAAGGTGCTGTGGTCTAAATGTTTGTGTCCTTCCAAAATAAATACGCTGAAATCCTCACCCCCCCACCCCATGATGGGATTAGAGGAGGGGCCTTTGCAAGGTGGTTGGGCTGTGGCTTGGGGCTTTCATGATTGGAATAAATGCCCTTGTAAGAGAGGCCCCGGAGAGGTCCCTGGCTGCCTCTGCCGTGTGAGGTCAATGTGAGAAGATGGCTGTGTCTTAGGGAGCAGGCTCTCACCAGACGCTGGATCTGCCAGCACCTTAATCTTGGACTTCCCAGCCTGCGGGGCTGTGAGAAATGTGTTTCTGTCATCTAGGAGCCCCAGGTCTACACCCAAAGGGACGAAGGCACAAAGTAGTTCTCAATCTTATTTCTATGATTCCCACCTGGGGAAAAATAATTAAGCCAACTAACAGAAATCCCCACCTTATAAAAACATGTAACTCTGCATAATCAAATAAACAGCATTTCTGAGTCAAGGAGAAAAATATGTGGTCAGTGTTACCTTAAAATGTTAAATCTGCCATCAACTAACATAAATTTTATAATGTGCTAAAACCCAAGGTCAGGAGAAAGGCAAAATAGAGTGGTTCTATTTTCTATTAATATAGAATTCAGTAGGTTAGGAGCAGAGAGAGAAGAGGAGCACAGAAAATTTGAAACTAGATGTAGTCACACAAGAATATTGCCGTGTCTGGGAGCTGATAAGGGCTTTAAGGAAATTTAGAAATCTTTAAAGGAATGGTTGATATGATCAAGGCTTGTCCATAAGAAAAGAAGACTCCAATAATTGAGAATGCCGGTGGACTCCAATCTTAGCAAGAAGAACTACAGGATCTCCAGGGGCTTACTTGAATAATATTTGGAAATTACAGTGACATGAATTTTAAATAGAAACATTAAATATTTTAAAGCTACTCTATAGGTGTGAGGTGCACAGCAATTACCATAATTTGGGGAATAAACGAACATTAACATTTTAGTATTATAGAAATTATTATAGAAAATCTGAATTCTCAAATTGTTGAGTATTGTATTTATTTAATTTGGGTAAGGTAATGGTGCTGGGCCTCAGACCCAGGGCCTCGCTCATGCTAGGCCAGCACTCTACCACCGAGCTCTATCCCTAGCCTTTTAGAATGTTTTGGAACGTTATTTTTGTTTGTTTTTGTTGATGCTGCCGTGGTGGAGATGGAACCCAAGACCTGGGACCTGCTAGGCAAGTGCTCTGTCATTGAATTACACCCTCAATCCGGAAAGGCTGATTTTTTAAACCACAGTGGTTTGTTCTTTTATTCATTCCCTCTTTTGGTCAACATGTACATTTTGAGTATCTAGTTTAATAAGCAAGAGAAACAAGAATTCTCCTATTCTTATCATCAAATGATGTTTGCCCTCAAAACGTTCTCACATGTTCCCGTACTTTATAATAAATTGTAGAAGAAAACTTTGGGATTTAAAGATTCTCTATCCCATCATACAGTCTTGGGGAAGCTCCACACTTGAATGCTTATTCTTTTCCTACTCCAAGAAGAGTTGAAAAGCCGGGCGTGGTGGGGCACATCTGTAATCCCAGTGCCTCAGGAGGCTGAGGCAGGAGGACTGCAAGTTCAGAGCCAGCCTCAGCAACTTAATGAGAGCCTCTCATAATAGAACAAAAAGGGCTGGGGGTGTGGCTCAGTGGTTAAGCACCCTTGTGTCCAGTGCCTGATACCAAAAAAAGAGAGAAAAGAGTTGAGAAAACAGTCACCATAGAGTCTTTTTCTGGGGCGAATGAAAACTGAACTGAAAGGAGTTTTTTAATTAAACTTTACATAAACGGTGCTCAGATTTTTAATATGCAGTATTTCACTTTTCATTCCTATAACAAATACCTGAGAGAACCAATTGATGAAGAGCAAAGGTTTCTTTGGGCTCACATTTTGAGGTTTCAGTCATGACCCGGCAGACCTATTGCTTTTCCACCTCTGGTAGGGGAAGCACATCGTGATCAGGGCACAGGGCAGAGCAGAGCCACTCACCTCAAGGCCAAGAAGTGGAACAGAGGACAGGGAAGGAGCTGGAGTCCCACCATGCCCATCCAATGACAGATGGGCCCCCTGGGCCCCCCCTCTTCAAGGTTCCTCCACCTTCCAATAGCAGCAAGCTGGGACTAAGCCTTCAACACCTGGGCCTTGGGGACATTGAGCATACAGGCTGTAGCATGCAGCAACCCACCCAGACATGGAAACCAGGGAGAAGGGGACAGGGCAGGTAGCCAAGATGAGGCGGAGACTCTGGGGGACACTGTGCTTTCTCCTGGAGGAGGCGCATGGGCTGCCCTGGTGAAGCCCTTGGTGAATCTGTGTGATCGTGGATGCTTCCTCTCCATGGTTGGTGCATACAGGGAAGTTTAAAGTGGAAAAGCACTGATTGTAACAGACGATCTTTCTGGTGAGATAGATTTAGATTTTCCTTTTTGGTCTTAGACTGTGATGTGATGAGTGGTTAAGAGTAAGCACTCGGAGGTTGGTATTCTTTCTCGCTTTTTTAATTTTTGTAAAATGGGAATGCTAATGAAGATACCTAAGGTGCAGGGCTGTTATGTGGTTAAATCTAATGTGGAAAATGCCGGGCGGTGCCTAGCACAGTGGTGAATCCTCCCTGTGTGAAAGCCGTTGTCGTCGGTGGGCATTGGCTCCTGGATGTACCGTTACAAACTCCAGTACCGCTTGGCACAGGGATCATAAACTGCCCAAATGGAAGTTTACCTGTTAGAATTATGTTGAGCTTAACCACAGAGACATAGCCAATGAGAATCCGTTTTTCTCACATAACAAGGAAATCAGAATCAGGGGGTGTAAGGCCGGTGCTGCTGTCTCAGGAACACATCGAGAACCAGCTTCTCATCTTCTGCTCTTCCGCCCTCATCAATGGCTTTCATCTTCATGGCTGAAAACTGCTGAACCTCCAGGCATCGAGGGGAAGAGCCTGAGTCGAGGCAAAAGTTTTCTTACAAGACCATCTTTGGGGTGTGGGGGCTGGGGGGTCAGAGTGTCAGAGAAACTCTCTGCAGGAACGGACACCTGTATCTCATTGTCCAGAACTGCTTCGTGACCTGCCCCTAACAGAAGTGGGAGTCAACAAGGAAGGTGTATGTTTGTAACTGGGGACATTGTCACCTTAAAAAAGAAAAAAAAATGTAGTTTGTTGGATATCAAGTTAGTAATCATCAGTATCTGCCAGAAACACAAAAAGAAACGACTCAACCCCAGGGCCTGTTGATTTTCTACCGGAGATTTATAAATGTCCTAGAGACATGGTCACTGGTCTTTGTAACTAAAGAGGCAATAGCCAGAGGCCTTCAGATGTGACTCCTGAATCAATATTTTCAGTTTGCCTCCACGTTGCAGCGTAAAATCCATTTGCCACTCGGTACAACAGACGGGTCGTGGAGTTGTGACTGTCTCATTTATTCAAGAAGCATTTATTGAGGAAACACTGATCTTGAAATACAGTTAAAGGAAAAAGGTAGAAGCAACACCCAACTTTTCATGCATTTTTTAAAATATTTATTTTTTAGTTGTAGTTGGGCACAATACCTTTATTTTATTTATTCATTTTTATGTGGTGCTGAGAATGGAACTCAGGACCTCGAACGTTGTGAGGTAAGCGCTCTACCACTGAGCCATAACCCCAGGCCCCAGGCATGATTTTTTTTTTTTTAATGTAGAGGTCTAGATTCTGGCAGCGACTTTCTGTGTTTGGATGCTAAGGGAAGTTCCCTGTGGTGCTGAAGTTCTATGGGATCAGCCTTACTGGAATTAGGGTGCCTAGCCCCAGTCATTTTCTATACCAAGGTCAAGTTCCCTTCTGTTGATTTTAAAAGACCAGTATGAAAAACCAGATGTAGAAAACCACAGTTCCTCATCATCTTAACAGATTTCAAGTCAGTCAATAACTATTGCATCTAACAGTTGCCCAGCACTAAGCAATAAAATGTCATCTAGTTTTCCTGGGAGGATCCTTCCCAGGCAGCTACATGCTAAGAACCAGTTGCACAAGGTTTGTGGAAGCCTGAGGCATTGATTTCTCATGGCTTGGGGGAGCTTGAATGTGACTGTGGTTTGGTTTCTGCTCTCCCAGCCACTAGCCAAGTTACCTGGGGGAATTACCTAAGTTCTCTCAGCCTCACTTTCCTTATTTATAAAAAGAGACGATTCAACAAGATGATCTTTAAGGTCCTCCTTGAACTAAGGATGGGAGCAGGATGGAGACTCACCTACCATGGAGACTGTTCCCAACCTAAGCAGATTGAAGGGTGCCTTAGGCTAGGGAGGGTCTTGGTTCATGCTTCATTTTTTTCTCATGAAAATGAAAGGGTTGGATTAGAAGAGCTCCAGGTCCTCTACTTGATCTAATGTCCTGTCCAGTAGAGTTTGATAGAGCTTCCTCACAAATTGTACCAGATCAGTTGTTTTCATGGAAATTTTTGGAGATGTTTTTGATAGATTTCATCTTTCCAAGACCTGTGCATGTGCTTGCAAAAGCCAAAATAGAGTTCAGCATTAAAGATTGAAAGGAGAACAAGGAAGTTCAAGGCTGTGAACTCTTCTATATGTAGGAATCTTCACCCAGTGTTTTTTAATTGGCCACAGATTAACAGAACTATTGCTCAATTGTGTTATTCTAGTAGTTGGTTGGATTGACACCTTGACCAGCAGAAAATCCTGTTCTTTGACAAAGTGTTTGAATTATTGCTTCCTTACTCCAAGACCTGCAGAGAGGTGATCATAGGAAACTACTAGTTCTGTTAGGACTTCCCATGAGCAGCACCGCTGGTACCTTGTGCAGGGTCGTTAGTGATCAGTAAAATGGTGGGACAGGTCACCAGTGCCAGCCATCTGCAATGTGGCTTCTGTCCTCGTGCTGCAAGAAAGATCCTCTGAGCCAAAAGGGTGGATGTTGTCAAGTTACCCTAAGTTGAAATGACCCCTCCAAGTTGTTTTTAAAGAGATCTAAAAGAACTGCAAGCACTAAGGAAGAGAAACCCATTAGAAGCATAAGTCACAGCTGGCTCTTCACTCCGTAAGCAGCCCCCACAAGGTGGACGCTTGTTTTAGGCAGAGGCAGAGAGGAGTGTGTTGAGACCAGAGCATGGGGCCTGTCGGAATTGGCCCGACCAGAACATCCCATGCCCAGCCTGGGGAATGACCTGACAGGTCTGTCTCTCCAGGAGTATGGAGGGCGGCACAGTTTTAGTGTAAGTTATGCCTCAAAACTTGCCAGCCTTGATGATGAAAGAAATTAAAGATCAAGATACCATATTTCATAATGGAAAACCCAGGCGGCCCCAGAGCCATTTCTTCCGTGACCAGCTGCCGTGGCTCCAGTTGATCTAGATAGTTATTTATGAGTTGAGGTCATATTTTGGCCAATCTTTTACTTACAGCTTTACCCAAATAAAGGCTCCTCTCTCAGCATTTCTCTTGCCAAAGCCAGGTTGGGAGATGGTTCTTGGAGAGGGTTATTTTTGTCAGGGAAAGCAGGGATCTCTTCACACAGTAAAATGTCCCAGCAAAGCCCCCGGGCACCAGATACAGGGCAAAAGGGTGTCCAAATTGAAAGGAAGCAAACTGAAGTCCTTTCCTCTGTCCCCTTGTTTTTGATATTTGTTTTTTTTTTTAATTTTTATTGTTTGTTAGTGTGTTTCTTTTTTTTTTTTTTCCTTCATTTATCTATTACCCAAAATGCTCCCCAAATGCAGTGAAAGGCCCAAGGGATCACTCTTCATTAACAACCAGTTGGCTCAGAGGAAGTGGGTTTTTAGGATGTTCCTGTTGGATCTTCGAGTTAGTCAGCTTCTCTTTACTTTGACCAAGATACCTGACAGGAATTGCTCAGAGGAGGAACAACTTATTCTGGCTGGCGGCTTCAGAAGGTTCAGTCCGTGATCAACCAGCTCCAAGGCAGAAACGTCATGGCCCGAGGGCTGAGCGGAAGGAGGCTGCTCAACTCAGGGAACCGGGAAGTGGGAGGGACCAGGATAAACCCCTCCTGGGCGTGTCCCCAGTGACCTACTTCCTCCAACCAGGCCTCACCTCCCAGCAGTCCATTCAGCTCTCAGTGGATTAATCCAGCCAATTAACCCATTGGCTGGATTAATCCACTGATGAGGTCAGGCCCTCATGATCCAGTCATTGCCTCAAAGCCCCACCTCTGGACCCATGAGACTTTGGGGTCTATAACGGACCAAAACCATACCAACCTTACCCTTGGTCTTTCTTTATTCTAATTTTATGACACCCATCTAACATCTCTACGCCGGGCAATATCTTAGGCTGACCCTCGTAAGAAAAGAAATGGAAAGAAACCCCGCATCTGGGAGCCGTTGCCAGATCTGCACACATGCACTTGTAACCGAGAACATTCCACCCAGAGCCAGGAACAGAAGAAAAGCCCCTTGTTTGTCGTAGACGTTGGTATTGACTTCTTATGGCTTTGAGGAGCTTAAATGAGACTGTGGGTTAGTCTCCGCGCTCCCCGACACCAGCCGGGTGACCCGGGGCAGTTACGTAAGACCTTTCAGCCTCACTTTCACTTGTATGTGAAGAGAGACCATTGAACCAGATGGTCTTTAAGGTCCTTCTGGAACTAAGGTTGGGACAGGCTGGAGACTTAGTTACGTACCATGGAGACGGTTCCCAACCCTGCGCAGGGTGTAGGGTGCCCGGAGGGGGAGGGGTCTTGGAAATTATCGCTTCATTTTGTCCTCATGGAAATGGAGTTGGATTGGAAGGTATCCTAGTCCTTACTTGATCTGAAGTCCTGTCAAGCAGAGTTTGACAGAGCTGCCTCCCCAATACTACCAGCTGACTGTGTTCCGTGGAAGCTTTTGGAGACGTACTGGGGGTTCATCTTCCCAGCCTGTGCATGAGCTGAGACATGTGCCCTGGGATCCCTGGGTTGAGGCGCATTGTCCGTCACGCTGTACCTTGGCCAGTTAGACCTCATCACCATGGATAAGGGGCCTCAGTTCACTATAAACTCAGTTCATAAAGAACTGAGATGCACAGTGCAGAGTCGAGGGGTTTCCCCTAACACCCTGCTCCTGTTTTTCCAGCTGTACTGGGGGATAGAAGGGCTCACTTCTGCACACCCCTTTGCTTCATTGAACAGAAAAACTTAGCAGGGGGTGTAGCTCCGTGTTTGGGCACGTGTGAGGCCCTGAGTTCAATCCTCAGCACCACCAACAAGAAAAACGACCCAAATGATGTTCAAGGTAGGAAAATAGAGAGAGAAACATCGAATGCATAACACCAAGTAACCAGGAGTTAATGGGTGTAATTTATGTATATTTCAGGGATCAGAGTGGTGTATGAAAAGCAAATTAAGGAGACGATGTCCTCTGAGACTCTGAATAAAAAAAGATTATTATTAGACAAGTATTTTGTTCAAAAAGAAATGGAGATCTAAAGTATACATTTGCTGCTGCTTTTTCTTAAATTAATGAAACAAATACTAAGGGGTATGAGATTACAGATGAAGAAAATCCACATTTTTTTAAATGCCTGTATTCTACTCTGGGGACTTTGGAACTGATTCAAAATCAGTTACTGACATGTATACTTTTCTGTTTTATATATTATGTGTCAGTGAAAAATTGTCAAAAATCAAATTCCTTGATAATCTAAAAGAAGGTTGTAAGTTTTCTTAAGCAGAACAGAAGAAGATAATTAAGGTGGAAATGGGTTCAGCTGGCTGCACACATTGCTGCTGATAGTGAATACGGAGAGGTCTTCAAAGAGTGCTGGGGTTTGGGAAAAAGCTTGTCAAAAGCTAGAACCTAATATCCAAAGTCCTAAGCCAAGAGTTGCCCCAGGAAGGGTTTTCAGTTAAGAAAATCAGCCAGCTAACCATGGCTAAGACAAACAAGGACTTATTTTCCTCATAAAACAAGAAGTCCAGAGGTGGGTGATCGCTAGCATTCATTCAGCTACAGAGAAATACTATCAAGGACCCTGAGCTCTTTCATCTTTCCTTCACTCCATCCTGGCAGTTGGATATCATCTTATCCTCATGCTTCATATTCACAGAATGGCTGCCACAATCCCAGACATTTCTTCTGTGATCAAGGCAGGAAAAAGAAGACAACCAACATCCCGTCATATCTTTCCTTTTATCAGAAAATCCACAGGCTTTAGCCTTTTCATTGACCAGCACTTTAGCACATAGCTGCCCTAGCTGCCTTCATAGTAGGAGAGGGCAGGGAGAAGGAAAGTTGAATATGGCCATTGGGTTAACCCGTGTCTGCCAGAGAGACTGTCTTAAAGAGAATCAACTTGTGGTTTCATGCTGTTGGGAGGAAATGAGGATACAAAATCTTTGGGAGTATGGCACAGGACTGCAAACCTTTCCACTAATAGAACCATAAAAGCACCTCTCTTGAGTGGCGTTAAAATGCCTGTTTGGAAGGCAGGTAGCTTTATATTTCCCCTTGAGTTGGTGATAGACCTTAATCAATACTGGTAAGTTCCAGTTGTGCCTGTCTCACTTGGACCCTTTCATTCATTCATTCATTTATTAAACAAATATATACTAAGCACTGATAATGTATCAAGTACTGTGCTCATGCCGAGGGTCCATAGATAAATCACACAGAGCCTCATCCCCCAGGGACTTGACAGTCTACCAGGGAAGGCAGGCCAGAGAACCTCCATAGGAAGTTCTGCTGCTTGTTGAGCTGTGCTGTGTGCTTTACGTTATATTGATAGAGAGATATATAGACATGTGTAGGTGATACTCGAGATGTGTTAGTCCACTTTCTATTACTATAACACAATGCCTGTAATGATCAACTTAAAAAGAGGTAAGGCTTATTTTGGCTCACAGTTCCAGAGGTTCCAGTCCATGGTCAGTTGGCCCTGTTACCTTGGGCCTGTGGTGAGGGACACATGTGGAAGGAAGTTCACAGGGAAGCACCCTACTCAACACATGGCAGTCAGAAGCAGAGGACCTGGGTTCCAGTATCCCCTTAAAGGGCATGACCCCAATGACCTAAATGCCTCCCGGTAGGCCCCACCTCCTAAAGTTCCATTGCCTCTCAATAGTGCCCTGAGCTGGAGACTAACCTAAGCCTTTAATTCGTGGGCCTTTAGGGAGCATTCAGTCTCCAAACTGTAGCATTATGTGAACAAACTGTAGCATTATATGGGCAAAGTGATGCAATGGAAGTCTTTCTAGAAGGCCTTCGAGGATGAGGAGGGGAAGTTGATTCTAGGGAACTGGAGAAGCTGCATCGAGGGGATGGAATCTGAGAGAGGCCTTGAGAGCAAGTCGGGGTGGTGTGCAGAAGTGGTGGTGTGGGAGCAGCTGTTGGTGGAAAAGAGTTGATTTAAAAGCATCGACGGCTTAGAAGGAAATCCTTGGTTCCCACTCTGACCAGCGACTGGTTGATGGCAGGAGGCTGGTGTAGGACAGTGGAGGACCTCAGAAGCCACAGGAAGGCGTTTGGAATACAGGCAAGACATGATCAGACTTGTGCCCCAGGAAGAGCTCCGTGGAGCCTCTGGGGGGAGGAGGGGCTGCAGGAAGGCTGAAACTTGGCAGCCGAGAAGCTGTTTTGGGGGTTTGGCAACAATCTTGGTGAGAGATAATGATTCCATTAAAGTAGAAGGTTCTTTCTAGAAAGATCTCTGAGGTGACATGGGCAGTTTGGGTGACCGCTTAGATGTGCTGAAAGAAGGAAGGGGAGACATCAAAAAATGATTCTGAGGTTTTCACGTTCATTTGGGTGGAAATGGGGAAGAGGCACAAGTCTGGTCCTGTCTTGCCCTGGGTTCCAAAGTTCTCAGAGGCCAAACGCCTTCCTATGGCTTCTCAGGTTCTGTCCCTTCTTGGATAGGATCAGATGGCCTTGCTCCTACCTAGGGCAGGGAGACAGATTGCTGTGGTTGATGCAGACATCAGAGGGGATGGGAGCCACCCCGGACAAGACTTGGGTCGAGTGCAGGGCTGCAGTGACCCATTCTAAGAGCCCTCACCAGGAGACCTGCTGGCCTCACACTGAGCTTCACGGATGTCACGGTTTTCTAGGCCACGAAGGGAACGGACTTCTGTGATGCTTCAGCTTCTCCAAGTACATGACTAATACTTGAAAGAATCATTAAGAGACTTCTTTATTTTTAATTGCACCTACTTGTTGGGTCTGTGACCCAATTAATTCCTTCTTGCTGGGAAAGTTTTCAAAGACCCTGTACCCTCTTGACCTCTCCTAATCATTATTACTGTCCTCCTCCTTTGAAGTGCTGTTTTGATTGCACACTTAAAAGGAACTGCCTGAAACACCCTCTCCTGATGGTGTGACTGGAATGCCCACTGCTTGGGCTCAAGGACGTTGTCTGAGAGTGGCTCTTGCCTTCAGAAGTTCACCTGGCCCGCGCCTCCCTTTCACCCTGCCTTCCCCACAACCCCACCCCTTGCCTTTCAGCTGTTTTGAGTCCCTCATCATCCTACCTTAATAGGACCAGCTCTTCTCCCCAGGCCCAGAGAGCTAGTTTTAACAAACACAGATCAGTCAACAAGTGTGTGTTATCAGTGTTGGGCTTGCTGGCCGGAGCCTCCCGGCAAACAGAATTGCAGTGTCACCATCCCCCATCTCCAAACACAGGTCCCTATTTGTTTCTTCTTTCCTTAGGTGAGGCCATCTGGCAGATCTTCATTCAAATGAAAATCGATCCAGTTACCCAAATACAGGTGGAAGAGTGTGTTTGGGAAGCAGTTTTAGCCAAATTGTGTGAAGTAGAGTGCTTTTCCTGCTGTTACCTCTGACCAGTGGTCTAAGCATTTCGGTGGTCGCTTGGGTCTTATGAAAAGTTCTTCCCATCAGTTAATTAGCACCACGTGGTGATGTTGGGTTCTGTGATGTGGTTCTGTGCTTTGAGATTCACAATAATGGAGGTAAAGGACAAGACACTAACTCAAAAGCGTCTTCAAAGGAGGCCCGGATGAGTGTCCCCTTGGACGTGTCCCCTTACCTCTTGTTGGCACTGCCTCCTGTCTCCTTACTGCAGAAGGGATGTTTGTAAATCAGTTCATTGAGAAGTATGGACAGGAAAATGGGAGGTAATCCTGCAGATGGTTAGGAAAAAAGGAAAACATTTTTTTATTTTTTAAAATTTATTTTTAGTTACATGGGCACAATATCTTTATTTTGTTTTTATTTTTATGTAGTGCTGAGGATCGAACCTAGTGCCTCACATATGTGAGGCAAGCACTCTATCATTGGGCCACAACCCCAGCCCAAGAAAAACTTTTTAAAATGGGAAGTTTTCATGTCCACTTATCCATGGCTGTGAGTCACGTGCAGGTCACTCACCAGTTTCCTAAACACTGGAGACTATTCTAGAAACCATAGTTGTGCACTCTTGCACGAGGGAGTCTTGGGTAGAGCAGTACGTGGTGACCATCCCTGGATCTGCTTAAAACAAGTTCCTGGCTAAGAATTTTGCCCAACCCAGAACATAGGACAAAGCTTTCTATGTAAAGGGCAGTATGAGATGGGACTTTTGATATTTGCACTGGAATCTGAGATGTAGAAGACTGTGTTTAGTATCTTGAGGCAACAGTTTACATTTCTAAGATTTTTAGCATGCAGTTCAACCATTCATTCAGAAAGTATTTATTGAGTGCCTATGGTATACTGGGCACAATGCTGTCAATCACTTGGGGATTGGGTCAGCTAAAGACTTGGGAGTTGTAATTCACTGGATGCCACCTCACCTTTCTCGAGTGGCCTCCTCAGAGACGGGAAATGAGCACGAGGACCAGCTGTGGGTCTTGTTTGCAGTCACGAACCGCATCCATTGGGAGAAGGCCTCTGCCATAGCCCTCAGGTTGACCAAAATGAAGTGCCTCCCTGCTGCCCAGTCCCTCCTCATGACTCTTTATTCTCTTCACCAGAAACAGAAAAGATAGTCCTGGAGGCGGGAAACGGATTGCCATCCTGGAAATTCAACGACCAGCTTTTCCCCTGCGACGTGTGTGGGAAAGTGTTTGGCCGACAGCAGACCCTGTCCCGACACCTCTCGCTGCACACAGGTGAGCGGGCACCTCCCTGCCACGTCCTCCTGACTGTCACCAGCCTCTGAAAGAAGTGGAGTTCCCCTGAGAGAAATGGTTCAGGAAGTGGACCTCAGGGGCCTCATATCCTGCATGTTGAAGCAAGACCCAGGAAGGCTTTTCTGTTTGCACTGGGAAGTTCACTGAGCTCCAGGGAGGACCGAGGAGGAGACACACACATTTCCACATGCCAGGGGACAATGCTGAGCTCTCCAGCAGGTGGACAGTCTCCTCTCAAAGGTGCAGGGGAAGAGGCCTCACCCTGTCCTAGTGGTTTCATCTCGTGGTGGAACAGTGGCGAAGGGGCCACCTTGGTCTTTTCAGTTTCTTGAACATTGGAGACTATTCTAGAAACCATAGTGTGCACTCTTACACGAGGGAGTCTTGGGTGGAGCAGTACGAGGTGGCCATCACTGAGTCTGCTTAAAACGAGTTCCTTAAGACAAGCCCTCATTTACATCTAACAGTAGACAAATAATGGGTGATTCTAAGAATGGGGGAAAGGAGCCAAATTCACAAGGAGTAAAACAGGAGTAAACAATAACATAACCAGTAAAAAAATAAGAGAAGGCATAATTTCACTCTTTATCCATTCACCCATTGACAGGCACCTGGACTGATTCCATAACTTGGCTGTTGTATAGTGGTCTGCTATAAACATTAGTGTGCATGTCCGCTATAGTGTGCTGATTTTAGTTCCTTTGTTTTGTTTTTATACCAGGAATTGAACCCAGAGGTGCTTAACTGCTGAGCCACATCCCCAGCCCTTTTTATATTTTATATAGTGACAGGGTCTCACTGAGTTGCTGAGGCAGTCCTCCTGCCTCAGCCTCCCAAGCTACTGGGATTACAGGCCAGTAATAGGAAGGAGATGACCCCGAAAGAACTTCACTTAAGTTTCATTAAGAAAAGCAAAGGAAGAAAATATACCCAAAAGTAGGAAAGAAAGAGCTCCAAAAATTCGCCCAGATGAGTTCTTTCTCACCTTTTGAGAATCAGAAATTCCAAGGTTGTTAAATCCTTCCCAAGTGACAGGAAAAAGAGAGAAAGCTCGCAGTTCAGTTTAGGGAGAAAGTGTAACCTTAATACATAGCAAAGCTCAACAGCCTCACTGACTTACACAAATGCAAAGATTCTAAAGGACTCTGTGTAATAACCTGTGCTGTAGGACTACTCCCCCCGTCTCCGCAGCACCCTTCAGATGCTGGGGACCTCCTGTGATAACGGTGATGCTTAGTGTGGTGTAGAAACACCTTCTTTCCCAGGTTCTTCCTGTGATGTAAACAAGACAGGCATTTTCTTCTACCCAAGCGCAGAAATACCAAGTCAGATTAGGGATGGAAAGGGAGGCTGTGCTGTGGTTCTTCACTGCCTCTGTCTGTAGAATGAAAGCAAAGCCCTGCTCCTTGTACTTTAATTTGTTTGATTAACCAAATGAATTCAGAATGCCACTCTGGAAACAATCCTGAAACATTAGTCAGTTTTATGAGAATTTCCATTAAGAAATTAATTGAAATTTTTTATTTTATTTAAATGTTAAATGAAAATGTCCAATTAAATTATTTTATACAAGTCATTTTTTTTTTTTTACTTTAATTTCATTAGTTGTTATTTCATGTTTGACCCAGGCCGGGAGCTTAGGGAAAATGATGGGCCTCTCTTACTCTCCAGAGCTGTGAATGTTGATTTTGTTCTGCTGCCGGGCTCAGCACCTCACACTGACACGTAGGGGCACACACACACACACACACACACACACACACACACGCATACACGGTACCCTTTAGCCCCTGTGGGGCTCACCTTGTCAGGAAGAACTCCAGGGAAGTGTCCCAGGAGGCATGATGTGCTGTCCCAGGTTGTGGCCCATCAGCCCTGCGGTGACACCACAGGGCTGGTGTTACGTTTGGCCTCCGTATTCAGCGTCGCGTCTATATTTGGTTAGTCGCTACAAAACCCCGTGTTTCAGGCTGTCCGTCAAGTCTTGCTCAGAGGTATGGCCCTGGGAGCCCCTCTTTTATCTTTGGGAGGATTAATACAGGCACAAACTGCTGGGTGCTTGAGACACTTGCTATTCCAGGGTGTGACCTTTGTCCTCGTTTGAAATGAGCCTCAACTCATCCTCTCCTTGGTGCACTTCAGTGATGTCTTGCCAGGGGTCGAGATTTCATTTTTTGAGAGCAGTTTGGGTTTATTCCTGTTTGTTCTCCCCCCAGAGGAAAGAAAATACAAATGCCACTTGTGCCCCTATGCTGCTAAGTGCCGTGCGAATCTGAACCAGCACTTGACTGTCCATTCTGTGAAGCTGGTGAGTACAGACACCGAGGACATTGTCAGCGCCGTCACCTCTGAAGGCAGTGACGGGAAGAAACACCCTTATTATTACAGGTGAGTTGAGGACGAGCACACAGTGGGGCCTCCCAGACCCCTTGTTTTCAGGCTCTCAGCCAGTCTTCCCCCAGGGCCTGTGTCACCAAGGCCCTTGTCTCAATCACATGCAGATCTTCATTTGAACACGGTCTTTGCTTAGCTCCAACCCTGTGTGGCAGGGACTCCTCTGTAGTTTGGCCTAGTAGAGTTAATTGAAAGAGAAGGGGTCTTGGAGGACCTCTGTGGAACGGAGCTCCAGAGAGTGGCAGGGCTCTGGGATGATCGGCTCTTGGGTCTGTGTGGTCCCGAACTTTGTAACTGAGCCCCTTGCTGCCACCTAAGAATTGCAGGAAAAAAAAGATGAGGAAAAATAAATCTGAGAACCCCGAGGAGGAAATAGCTCAGAAGACATCACATATTGTCCCTTGGTTATGTGCCCTTTAGTCCCAGCAATGTCCATAGTCAAAGGTAAATCAATGTTTGGTTCAGTCACCATAAAAGTCCAGGTATCAGGCTCGCTACCAAATGTTGCCTCGAGATATTGTTGGATATTTGCTTTGGCAACGCGTCTCTGAGGCGGGGTGGCTTCTATCAGGAGTTATCACGGACAGGACTGCCCGAGGTTTCGCATGCCACAGGACAACCTGTGTGTGCTTTCCTTGCTGCTCAGGAAGGTTTCCAGAGCCAGAGAGAGGCTCCGGGGTGTGCAGCACACTCCAATTTTATCACTGGACCAGCACCACTAAATACCTTGGCTGCACCGCCCCGCATCTCTTTGCCCAAAGGAATCAGTTAGGCGATGTGCAGCATCTGGAAGCTGTAGTTTTTAATTAACTTTATGATTATTTAACATCATTATAGCGTGTATGGGATTGTTACATTATGCTGGCACCTAATCCGTTTGGCACAGTGACCACTTCAGAGGCATCCCAGGAAGCAGAATTTTCTAACATGATACCTTTTGGTGGAGAGAAGATGCGTGCAAAACTAGTTTTGTGAGCACACTACACGCACACACTACACGCGCCACGCCGCACACACGGGAAGCGTGTCTCACTCTCCCTCTTTTCTTTTGTCCTTTCGTGTAGCTGCCACGTGTGTGGATTTGAGACTGAGCTCAATGTCCAGTTTGTCAGCCACATGTCACTCCACGTGGACAAGGAGCAGTGGATGTTTTCCATCTGCTGCACCGCCTGCGACTTTGTCACCATGGAGGAAGCGGAGATCAAGGCTCACATTGGCACCAAGCACACAGGTGACCACTCCTGTCAGTCCTTCTCCCCTTTCTGCATCCCTTGCACCCCAGACTGCCTGCCACATGGCAGAAGCATCCTTGCTGCCACGAGACGTTGGCATTTCCTTCCATAGAAGGTTAGTTGCTACAAAACCCCGAGTTTCAAGGCTGTCCATCCATAGAAGGAAGGACTTCTCCAGAACATCTGGGCCACATTGCCCCGCAGTCACAATGTCATTGCCTGGCTCGGCCTGGGCCTCACTGATGTGGAAGATGCCCGGGTTTGGATGCTTTTGAGAGGTGTGAGCCGAGTCCTTGTACCACGGCTTCTTGCTCATTGTCATACATAGCGGTCTTGAGGTCTTTCCTTGCCCCAGGTTGTGCCTTTGCACACTGGATGCCATTTAAACCTCTTAGCAATGCTCTGAGGTGAGTATTATTGTTACCGCAACATGTAGATGGAAGAACTGAGGCTTAACGGAATTCTGTCCAAGGCCAGCAACCTGGACGTGACTTGAGCAACTCAGCCCAGGACGGTTTTCCTTCCACAGCCTGCTCTGTCCCACAAAACACCTGGCAGAGCTTTTATTAAACCTTTCTGTTTCTCTGCGCCAGGGCACTGAGCACCTAACTCTGCAGGCTCCGTTCCCTTCCAGAGAACTTGTAGCCCTGACACTCCCCATAGTGACACATGGCACCTCTGATCAAGGGCAAAGATAACCAGATTCTCCTGAAACAAACCTAACAAGACTTGGCCGGCCCTCGCCTCTCACTGGAGCCTCTTGCCATCCTGGTTAACTTCTTCCATTTAATGATGTTAACATTTTGACTTCACCGTGCAATTAGACTCTCACAAGTGATGGTTACAAATGACACCAGCGTGGAGTCATTAAGTGAGAATGAGGAAGACCTCCCCCCGCAACCCCACATTTGTGGTGCTTAGAAATTAAAAGCTGATGCTGCTAACTGCCAGCCCCGGGTGTTGGGTCAGCCCCTTACATCACCGGCTGCTGGAGGATTCCGGAAGGGGAAGTTCCCTGACAGTTGTGCTGATGATGAGCATGGCCGATAAGGAGTTCTCTGTGCTTCTTTGGCTGCTTTGGCTCAGTGGTGCCAATAGCAATAAAAGCTTGTTTTTGTCAGTAAACTGAGCAGCTATGACTTGGAGGTCTGCAGAGAGTCGTTATGCTGAGTGAAAAGGTGCCATTTTTACAGTCGGCTGTCTGGCCATAACCACATTAGCACCACGGGCAGCAGGTGAGCTGGGAAACTCACGTTGAAGACAAATTAAATTCAGAGTTTCTGGAGTGGCTCATGGAGGGAAAGGCCAGCTTCCTTCTCATCTCCACTGGCTTCAAAGAGACTCTTTTTTCTGTGAAACCTTCCTTCTTCAACCCTCTTTACCCCAACATATGCCTGAGTCTCCATCCTAGAATGCTCTGCAGCCCTCTCCACCCACCCCCACCCCACCTCAGAGGAACTGTAGAAACTTAGTGGCTGGAAGAGGTGGGCTTAGCATCACTTATCATTGATGGAAACCTCACAATGTTGGCTGGTCAATGCAAGCAACCTCACCTCCTAATTACCAGGGGCACAGAGGGGAGATCCTGTTCCCTCTGGAGTGGCGCAGCTCCCTATCTAGCTGGGGACAATATTCTTACTTGTTAATACAGACAGCCAAGACCAAAATTCCTTAAAGAAGTCTCTTTTGTTATTTACCAAAAGCTTTTAATGCTGCTACTATTAGAATAAGATTAGAATGTATTTTTTTACTTACATATGACAGCGGAATGCATTACAATTCTTATTACACATATAGAGCACAATTTTTCATATCTCTGGTTGTATACAACGTATACTCACACCAATTCATGTCTTCATACCTGCACTTTGGATAATAATGATCATCACCTTCCACCATCATTTGTAATCCCATGCCCCCCTCCCCTCCCACCCCTCTGCCTTATCTAGAGTTCGTCTATTTCTCCCATGCTCCCCCTCCCTACCTCACTATGAATCAGCCTCCTTATATCAGAGAAAACACTCGGCATTTGTTTTTTTGGGACTGGCTAACTTCACTTAGTATTATCTTCTCTAACTCCATCCATTTACCTGCAAATGCCATGATTTTATTCTTGTTTATTGCTGAGTGATATTCCATTGTGTATATATGCCTCATTTTTTTTATCCATTCATCTATTGAATGACATCTAGGTTGGTTCCACAGTTTAGCTATAAACATTGATGTGGCTGTGTCCCTGTAGTATGCTGTTTTTAATCAGTTAAAAACTGATTAAAAAATCAGTCCTTTGGGCATAGACCTAGGAGAGGGACAGCTGGGTCAAATGGTGGTTCCATTCCCAATTTTCCAAGAAATCTCCATACTGCTTTCCATATTGGCTGCACCAGTTTGCAGTCCCACCAGCAATGTATGAGTGTGCCTTTCCCCACATCCTCATCAACACTTATTGTTGTTTGTCTTCATAATAGCTGCCATTCTGACTGGAGTGAGATGATATCTTAGAGTGGTTTTGATTTGCATTTCTCTAATTGCTAGCGATGATGAACTTTTTTTTATATATTTGTTGATTGATTGTATATAATCTTCTGAGAAGTGTCTGTTCAAGTCCTTGGCCCATTTATTGTTTGGGTTATTTGTTTTGTTAGTATTCAACTTTTTGAGCTCTTTATTAGAATGTATTTTTTAAGCCAGTGCTTTGCAAACCTTTTGCAAGGCCAGATAATAAATATTTTAGGCTCTCAGGTCATGCGGTTTCTGCCATTACAATTCAATTCTGCCACTAGAACTTGAAAGTTATCATAGACGGTACACAAATGAATGGCCGTGTTCCAATAAAACTTTATTTACAAGAACAGGAAGTCCATTAGAGACAAGAAGCTATGGTTTGCCAATGCCTTCTATAAGCTAAGAATTTCACAATGAGCATTTCCTATATTTAGTGCTGTTTTGAGGTGTCTGAACTTGACCCAAAATCTATCCATCTAAATCTGTACATGAATAAGCTGTATTATTGTGAAGTTATTATGAAAGCAATAGTTGTGCTATATGACATTTATTATAATATATAGTCTTAGAATAGGGAGCTTGTCTAAGTCACTGCCCAGAACAATCCCTGCACAGTGTGAGGAGTAACTGTTCACTCGATGAATGGACATATGTGCACAAATTCCTCTGTTCACATCTTGCATCTTGCATTATGAGTGGGAAAAACATTCAGACTTGGCCCTTGATCAAACCTTAGAGCTCAGTTGACTTACAAATGTAATCTATGCAGAAGTTACTTGTTGTGGAGGAAAATACAAGTGTGATTTTAAGTCTGGGTTCTAGGTCCAGGTTCTATAAAATAGCTTCTAGCCTAGGAACATGGTCTAGGATTTAATGCTATCATTTAAAATGATTAATTTATGAATGCTTTCACAAAAATTTTTGGAAGACAACTATGTACCAAATATGTAAAACAGCAGGGGAAATCATATATATATATATATATATATATATATATATATATATATATAATTTAATTCTCAAACAACCATAGAAAGCAAGTGCTTATATAACCCATTTACAGACATAATAATTGAGTCATAAAATAAAGTATCTTATCCAAACTCATCAGCTATTAATTGGTATTCAAACTCAGGAATTCTGAGTCCTTATTGTTTTCATGGGCAGAAAGTGGGTGGGCAGGCAGTGCTGGGGATTGAACCCAGGACCTCACATGTACCTGGTAAGTGGTGCACCATTAAGCTCCATCCCCAACCCCTTTTTACTTAGAGACAGGGCCTCACCAAGTTGCCCAGGGATTGATTATAGGCATGTACCAGTGCACCTGGCCTAAGATCCTTATTCTTAACCACTATACAATGAATGACAAAAATTTAAAAACAGACGTTTTTCTTTTTAAGACTAAAAAGAAGTACACCAAAATACAATAGTGCTTATGTTGAGGCAGTAAGATAACTGGCAACTTCTTGGCCACAATTTCTCAATTTGTTTTGTTTTAAATCATGAAACATTTGGGTTTTTTTTTCCCTTAAAAATTCCCTACAGAGGGTTACCCTAATGTGTGAGAGTGCACAAGTGTCCTTCACCAAGAATCTTTATGATGCCAATGGTAAATGACCACTTCCATCACAGTTAGCTTTGGATTTAGGTGGCAAGGGCACCCTGGCCTACTCCCTGCAGACATTGCAATAGGAGAGGAGGATTGAAAGCAGGGGAGGCTGTTTGGACCAGAGATCAAGTGAGCTGGGCTGTATTCCTGTTTAGTCTCAGAGAGTGGCTGACATAGCACCTTGTATCTTTATAAATTTACCAATTTATGTAGCTCTGCCCACTGCCTTAAGCCTCAGGATATTTGAATTGAATTTTAAAGATAGTAATTGAAATTAATATGTTTCAATTCTGAAAACATTTTTTAATAAGTATTAAATAGACTGTCAGTAAGACCAGGCTTAGAACTTAGATTTGGAGAAGTAACGTCAAGGATTTGAGGCCTTTAATGAAAATGTTCTATTTGTCTACAGAATGTGAATTAGTTGATTAAACATACAGATAAAGGACTGGCATTTATGGCACTAGTTATAATACTCTCGGATGCCGGGAATTGGACCCAGGGTCTTGCACCTGTTAGGCACGTGCTCTACCACTAAGCTAGTTTTCACATAGCTTCCTTGTTCCAAGGGAAGACTGCATATTTTGAAGGCACATACCATCCCTTCACATAGTCACATACTCTCTGTCCAGAAGCCATGTTCAGTTCTGATAGAAACAAGATTTTTAACATTATGAACTGAAGTGAGAATTGTCTACCCTGGACCTAAGTGCATTCTCACAGAAGTAGGATTTGAAAACATTCTAAGTGATGAGTTTTTTTTCCTTTTTATCCCTCTCTCTCTCTTTCTCTCTGTACTTTTGTTTTGTTATTTTTGTTTGTTTTATTTTTTGCTGGGGATGGATCCCACCCAGCACCTTGGGCATGCTGAGCACACACTCTACCATGGAACAGTGCCCTCAGCCCTCTTTCTTTTTAAAAACTTTCTTCAACTGAACAAATAATATATGGTCACACTAGAAAATTTTGAAGTTCAAATAATAAAAAAACAAGCATTATGCTAACAATATTAAATCCTACTCATTAACCCATCATGACAGCATTATTTCTAGACTTTCATGCCTATAAGTAGTATATTATTTATTTCTAAAGTCCTAATAAAGGAAGTTCTCAGGGTTTATAATCAATAAGTTCCTTAACTAACGAATTTGAAGGAAACCAAAGAACAGTTTTCTGGTGTTTTCTACCCTAATTTAAATTCTGGAGTTGCATCCAATCTGTTCATCAGTTTGGGGAGCATTGACATCTTAACAACTTTCCTGAATCAGAAACTGTGGATAACTCTCCGTTACGTGGGGCTTATAAAGTACATTGTTAATTTATTACAGTATAACTTCAAGTGATTATACCACTTCCTACATAGTATAAGAAACTTAAAATAGTGTACTTCCATTTTTCCCTGCCCAGCCTTTATTATTGTCAAATATTTATATGCATGTGTTTTAAACCTGACAATGCACTGTTGTTATTTTTGTTTCAACAAAATTACTTTTATTATCTCTGAAAATATTTCAATACTAAGACGGAAACATAAATTTACTTATCGTTTCCAGGAGTCTTCATTCTGTTATGTAACCCATTTTTGCATTTGGTCTCATTTTCCTTCTGCCTCAAGGGCCCCTTTTAACGTTTCTTGTAATATGAGTCTGCTGGCGACAAACTCTTTCATCTTTTTTAATGTCAACCTTTTTTGGTGTTTTTGCCATCACTTTTGAAACATATTTTCATTCAGTTTTGTTCTTCTGAATATAACATGTTGGGGTTTTGTGTTTTTTTTTTTCTTTTCCCCCTCTGTGTACTCTTAGGACTTTTTTCTTAACCACTTGGATTCACAATTTAATGATAATGCTCTTTGGTATGGATTTCTTCATGTATCTTAGGCTTGAGGTTAATTGATCTTCTTGGATCTAGGAGTTTGTGGTTTTCCTCAAATTTGGAAAAATTTTGTTCATTTCAGATATTTTTTTATACCCTACTCAAGTAGCCCCTCAGGACTTACACTAAGGTGCCTGAAGTCTCATCATTTACTGGTGCTCATTTCATTTTGGGCAATTCTTTTTCTGTTTCATTTCAGAGAGTTTTCTATGGCTGTTAGCCTTCTATTTCACTAACCTTTTCTTCTGCCATGTCTTAATCTGCTATAATCTCATCAATATATGGTTCTACCTCTGACCTTGGAGTTTCTATCTGTAGAATTTGACTAGGATCTTGTTCATATCATCCGTGTCTCTGCTTAACATTTTAATATATGAGATATATTTTTAATGTTCTGGTCTATAAATTCTAATGGCGCCAGTTCTAGGTTAGTTTTAGTTGATTGATTCTTCTCCCCATTTTGAGTTGTGTTTCTCGTTTCTTCACATGCCTGATAATCTTTGTTTAGATACCAGACATCATGGTTTTACATATTGGTATTCAATATTTTCTATACTCCTATAAGTATTATTGACCTTTGTTCTAAGATGCAGATAATTACTTGGAAACTTTGATCCTCTTGAGTCTTACTTTTATGATTTGTTAGCAGGCCTGGATCATAAGGCATTGATCTCTCCAGGGCTAATTATTACCCACTACTAAGAGACCTTGTTCAGTTTTCTGCCTAATGCCCTGTGAATTATGTGTTTTTCTGATCTGGCTGATGCAGACAGCTGTTTCCAACCCTGTGTGGGTGCAAATGCCAGGCACTAAGCTCAAGTGGCGTTTTTCTGGTCTTGGGTAGCTTCCTTGCACACAGCTTCGACCCATGCTGTGCTAAAGACTCAAAGGGCACCCTCTGCAGGTCTCAGGTTCCTCTGTGAGCCCTGATGCCCTGTCTGGCAATGGCTATTCATGAGGATCTCTCCAGTTGCTCAGCTCTGCCTCCTGCATCTGGGACCTGTCTTCTCCTCCCTGATGCACCGCAGCGTGGGACAAAGCTCAGGGCAGGAGGCTGAGCAGTCCCAGGCCTCACCCATCCTGTCTTGGTCTCTCAGGGGCCATTATGCTTCATCACCTCCTGTCCAGTGTTGTAAAAACTACTGTTTGATGTATTTTGTCAGCACTTTCTTTTTTCTTAGTTGTTTCATAGCAATGTTAGGTCCAGTTCCTGATATTCCAACATGAGTAGCAACTGCAGTCTCCTGACACAGATTTTAATGGCCTATTTGATTTGTTTATGCTTGGCTTTGAGGAGGAGCCCGGGGCACTGAGGAGCATGGACACTGGAGGCAGAACAACTCAAACTCCTCCACCACTTAGTGGCCACATGACCTAGGCCAGGTTTACCCCTGTGCCTCCATCCCCTCATCGGCAAAATGGCAATAGTTGTGCTGATAGAATTTTTGTTCGTTTGTTTGAACCTAGGGCCTCATGCATGCTAAATGCATGTTCTGCCACTGAGATACCCTTCCAGCCCTTGGCATTTTTTGGGGGGGAGGGGGAGTACGGGGGGGGGGTGGGATTGAACTCAGGAACCCTTAACTACTAAGCCGCATCCCCAGCCCTTTTTTATATTTAGATAAAGGGTTTCACTGAGTTGCTTAGGGCCTTGCTAAGTTACTGAGGCTGGCTTTGAACTCGCAATCCTCCTGCCTCAGCCTCCTGAGGTGCTGGGGTTACAGGCATGCATTACCGCACCCAGCTTCCTAGGATTTTTGAGAGGATAGAATTTAGAGATAACACATTTAAAGTGTAACAGTTTCTGGAACTTAACACCATGTTCAGTACATCTTAGCCATTGTTATCATTAGATTCTAATTATTGTAAGACCTCAATGAATATTTCTCAAATGCATGAATGCCCACTCTTGGCTCTGAGAACCTTGCATGCCACCGCCACAGAAGCACTAGGAACTGGAGCCCCAGTGAGTGCACTGGTGGGAGCTGGAAGCCTCAGCAGAACCGTGGTGCATCCATGAGACCCGACTCCCCCACCCTCAGCTGCTGTCATTCCAAGGGTTTTCGTCTCCCAGGTTAACAGATCTGGGTTGTTTTCATATTTCAGGGGAAGACAGGAAGACCCCCAGCGAATCAAATAGTCCCTCTTCATCCTCCCTCTCAGCTCTGAGTGACTCAGCCAACAGCAAAGACGACTCAGATGGCTCCCAGAAGAACAAGGGCGGGAACAATCTGCTGGTCATCTCTGTCGTGCCTGGGAGCCAACCCTCGCTGAACAGCGAGGAAAAGCCAGAGAAAGGTGAGGGAGGAGGTGAACGTGGCCTGCTAAGCCCTGTCCAGTCCACAATGACCCAGTCTTGAGAATGAGCCCTGGAGAGGAAAGGATTATTAGGCCCAGGATGCGGTACAGTGTGCAGAGAGCAGGACCAGGACGCAGAAAATCACATTTTATTTTGGCTCGGTTTGTTTCCAAATGCAAGGTGGAAAGATTGGAGAGGGTGACATTGACTCTGAGGCTGTGTGTTTTGTATAGAGATGCAGGGAACCGTACCTGGGAGGTGCATCTGTGGGGAGGCACGGGGTGGGTGATGGGGGGAACCTCAGCCCCACTCCTGCCTCCTACATGCGCCTCTACACCCAGCTTCGGTCCTTTCAGGGTTCGAATGCGTTTTTTGCAACTTTGTCTGCAAGACGAAGAACATGTTTGAGCGCCATTTGCAGATACACCTCATCACCCGGATGTTTGAGTGTGACGTGTGCCACAAGTTCATGAAGACCCCCGAACAGCTGCTGGAGCATAAGAAATGCCACACTGTCCCCACCGGTGGGCTCAAGTAAGGAAAGCAAGTACAGAACCTTTTACTGCGTTGTTACCAAACACCCTTTCCCTTGCCCTTCCCCTTCCCTGAAGGTTTTGGGGGTCATGGAGTGGGAGAGCTTGGTTTGAGGGAAGTTAGTCAGAAACCTCTGCTGCCTTTAGCTGGATTGAATTAGACCTGTCCCCCAGGGGGGTCAGCAGATGCCAGCAGGAGAATCCATTTCACAAATATCCCCAGATTCAGGGCAAGGAAGAAGATGTGCTGGACAAGCCCACCTGCAAGGGTAGACCCATCCTGCACTGTCTGAGTCTCATGCACACTTGATTTTAATGGATTCAGGGGTTAGTGTCCCTGGGTGTCAATCATTACACTGTCACTACAATGCACCAACTCTGATTTTCAAACGGCTTGCCATATATCTTTTAAATAAGCCTTATGACCATTCCACCCCACCCACAATTGGAACCTTGGCAGTTTGACCAGGCAGGAGATAACAGTTTTCATACAAAGATCATGTGCTTCACGCCTTCCTACGAACCTACCAGTGCCTTCCCCGAAAGATCTAGACAAGGAGCATCATCTTTATCCAATATTTGCAAGAAGCCCTCCGGTCTCAAGTGAGACCAGTCAGTTATTACCAAACATACTGTGTGCCTGGCTTGATAACAGGTGCTAAAGGGCACACAAGGAATAAAATATAATTTCCACCCTCAGGAAGTGTATGTGCTAACACTCCCAGAATTTAATCTTCCCAGTGAGTCTGAGATCAGAGTCCCCGTCCACAAGGCCCTTATGGTACACTGAGAAGAGGGAAGCACACGTTTTTGGGCACAGAAAGACAATTGTCAAGGCAGAATTATTAAATATTAGCTGAAACGATCGTGTAGTGAAAAGAATAGAAATATATGTTTTACTTAATATGGGGAAAAATAAAACTTTCATTTGAAAAAAATTTTCATCATTGAGACTCAACTAACCAGAGAGGTGGCGTGCCTCCCTGTGTGGGTAAGGAATAGAGAGCCCAGAAGGGCCCTGGTAGTCTAGCACCGAGGGCAGTGCAGGGTTGACTCCCCTGAGCTCCTGCCTGGTCGGGGGCACCCTCCTCCAAAACCTGACCAAATGGAAGAGGCAGCAGACAGCACCTACTGTCGGCTCCACTTTGGTTCACTCTTGGGGGCACTCGGGTGGGAAGGAGAGGGAGGGGGTGGGGAAGGGGGAAGGGTGGTTATAATTCACTCAACCAGTAGATGGAAAATGCCTAGCAAGACCTTATTTGGGGACTTGATTTGGTTTGTTCCCACTGTCCCTTTATAAATAATTGGTATAAAAAGAAAGACGAACCCAGCTTTCTGTGGATGGACTAGTGACATTGCCTTCCCGGTAGCCCAGTGACGCCCATTACTTTGTGGCCTCGCCAGTTGTGGCTTTGCCAGTCGCCTTTCCTCAGGGGCCTAAGCAGTCCCGAGCCTCTGAACCCGTGGGGGAGAATGCACAATGAACCTGATGCATTTGCTGGGCCAGACACTTCCTGTGCGGTGCTAACCGTCCCCTGTGTGATAGTTTATGTTCTAGGATGACCAAGTAGAAGAATACTTTGAAAAAATTGATAATGCCTTCTGGCTATACAGTGAGTCTTTGTTTTGTTTTGTTTTGTTTCCTTCGCCATATCAGGGAATTAATTTGCCTGAGAGAGTGTCTTTAAGATAAACATTGGGAGCACGGAAAACCCTTAGCACTTTGCCTGAGCAGCGAGAGAAAGATTGAGCTGTGGGTCACAGAAATGTCCTTAACATGAAACAGACCGCCGACGTCTAAATTGCTTTTCTGTGATGGAACTGCTTGTACTCTATATCCTGTTCATAATGCAGATCAAATAAGATTATACTATTATTTTTCTTTTGCCGTAGCTCAGGACAGTGGTGAGTTTCAGACTCCTCTAGGTAAGGCCCAGCTTGGCGTAGGGGTTGTGTGTGCACCTGACCTGGGAATGGGCTTTATATTTCTCTCGTGTGCACTCTTCTGTGAGCTGAGGTTCAAGGCTAACGGCGAGCTTGGCGCTGAGGAGGCAGTGCACGGTGCACCTGGTTGTGTTGGGCTCTGCTGAACACCTCTCCAAACCCTCTGAGGACAGTCCACTCCCAGGCCCTGCCCTGCAGGAGCCAATGCAAGAGTTGAGGCAGCCATTTGGGCATCTGCATTCTTTTTGGAAAGAGAGCAAACACGCTTCAGTTATCATTTCAGCCACCGACTCAAAACCCGGCAGTGTCCAAAAGAGAGGCCCCGCAATTTTTGTAAACACGCCCCCACCACTCCTCGCAGCCTCTCTGGACAGCCGGGAGGGTTGGCAGCGGCCTGTCTGTGCTGCGAAGGATGGAGAACAGAGCCACAGAGAGGCCAGGCTTTGTCCAGGGTCTCCAGTTAGAGCCCATAAGGCGATGGAGCCGGGACTCAAGCCTGCCCCTCCGACTCCACCGCAGACACTTGTAGAGACCACTCATATAAGGGCTCAGCATGTCCCCCGGGCTTTCCCGGTGCTGAGTGCTCTCCCTAGCACCATAGAGAATGCAGAAGAGACTTAAGAACTGCTCCTGCCCTCTGAGAATCGATGATCTGGCATAATAACGTACTGAGAGGTCTTCAAGTTCCAGAGCAGTCCCCCTCCTTCCTCCAGACCCCCCTGAATGGACAGCTGCTGGGAGGTCTCCGTCTCCCCGCAGCCCTGCACAGTCCTCTGTTTCCTTTCTGATGAGCTACAGGAGATACGTTCTATGTTTTCATATGTATGCACACACACACACACACACACACACAGGGACACACACAGGCCTTCTCATCCTAACAACCCTTTAATAAGCACGACTCTGACCCCTGTGACTTTCTTTTTGCTGGAAGTAGCTCTCCCCTAAAGCTGTTCTTTAAAACCTCTTAGCCTTTCTGCGTGTGCTTGGTGTGGTGCATGAAAAGTCGATTCTTTGTGTTGCTCCCATCTAGGGGGACGGTCAGGAGGTTTAGACCTCTGCCATGTCTGGTCGGGAGTGGGGAGGGCTCCCAGGGGCCGGGTGGGGGGCTGGAGGGAGCGCCAGCTTGTGTATTCCTCGCAGTTTCTCTGGTCCCCTCGTGAGGGCTGGCCTTGGCCCTTGCAGCCAGGAGACCCAGAACAGGCTGAGCGGACCTCGGCGGAGCTCCCCGCTAGCGGGGACTGCTCTGTCACCAGTGAAAGCCAAAAAGGGCCATCTCCACCCCTGAGAGGCGGCAGGGCTGGGCTGAGCTGGGGTGAGGGCAGGCTGATGAGGAGGGGAGAAGCCTAGCTGCCACCCACCCCTTCCGGCTGACCCTCCCTTGCATTGCTTCCCCCCTGGCAGGTGCCCATTCTGCATTTATTCCACCAACCGCCCCGCTGCCATGGAGTGCCACCTCAAGACCCACTACAAGATGGAGTACAAGTGCCGGATCTGCCAGACAGTGAAGGCCAACCAGCTGGAGCTGGAGACGCACACCCGGGAGCATCGCCTGGGCAACCACTACAAGTGTGACCAGTGCGGCTACCTGTCCAAGACCGCCAACAAGCTCATCGAGCACGTGCGCGTCCACACCGGGGAGCGGCCCTTCCACTGTGACCAGTGCAGCTACAGCTGCAAGCGCAAGGACAATCTCAACCTGCACAAGAAGCTGAAGCACGCCCCTCGCCAGACCTTCAGCTGCGAAGAGTGCCTCTTCAAGACCACACACCCTTTCGTCTTCAGCCGCCACGTCAAGAAGCACCAGAGCGGGGACTGCCCCGAGGAGGACAAGAAGGGCCCGAGTCCAGCGCCCAAGGAACCGGCCAGCCCCGGGGCCCCGCTCCTGGTCGTGGGGAGCCCCCGGAACCTCCTGTCTCCCCTGTCGGTCATGTCGGCCTCCCAGGCCCTGCAGACCGTGGCCCTGACGGCCGCCCACGGCAGCAGCTCAGAGCCCAACCTGGCACTCAAGGCTCTGGCCTTCAACGGCTCCCCTCTGCGCTTTGACAAGTACCGGAACTCGGACTTTGCCCATCTCATTCCCTTGACCATGTTGTACCCCAAGAACCACTTGGATCTCACATTCCACCCTCCCCGACCTCAGACTGCGCCTCCCAGCATCCCCTCCCCCAAACACTCCTTCCTCGCCTATCTCGGACTAAGAGAAAGAGCAGAGACTGTCTGAGGGCAGCTGCGCTCTGTACCAAAAACAGACAGAGACAGGAAACAAAACAAACAACAAAAACCCACAAAACTTAAACACAACCCCAGCAGGTGTATGTTGCTGCAAAACCTACAGGCCCCAGGGGTCTGAGCCACGTGTACTGTATATCTTTAGTAAGGAATAGAGAATTGGCTGTGTGTGTATACCTATCGCATTACCTACAAGCTGCTTTCCCCAACCTTCAGAGAGGTGACCCCTGCATACTTCTACCTTCAGAGGCATGCCTCCCCAGCCACCTGCCCCCACTCCAGCCCTTCCGTACTTCTCTCCGAACGGAATTTTGTCTCGTTAAACCCTCAAGAGAGTGTCCTTAATAGCAATCAGCACTTGTAAGCTTCTATACCGGTGCATTTGGTTTTCTGTTGGGTGAATGGGCTGTGTGGGCGTTTGTGGATTCCAAAAAGCAAGCCGTGTGTCGCGTGCCATGACTTCTCTGTTGCACATTCTCTGTACTGGCTTCTTGAACGGGGATGAACGTCCTTCTCCCTCCCGGGCTGTTCATCCACTACAGTTTCTCCCTGAGTTCCTTCATCACCTTTCCCTCTCTATTTTTCCAGCTACAGAGTGGTAGGGCCTGGTGCTCAGTGGATGAAGGGATGGCAGGCATCTGCAGTGCTGCTGGACATTTCCCACAGAGTGCTGGACACCTCGAGCTCAGATCTTCTCTGGTTATGAAGATGCGAGACATCAAGCGACTGGTCTGCAAGAAATATCTTGCAGCACTGCAGCTGGCATCACAAAACTTAAGTGTCGTGCGTGCCCGTGCGGAAGCAGTGTGCATGGAGCGCGCACACAGCGCATCCTTTTTTTAAGGGCAGATTAAATATATATATATGATGTATTAATTCAGTGGTTACCATTTGTTTGCAGAAAAAAAAATTGTATGAGTGGAAAACTTTATGGTTGATAAATCCAGCCAAGGAGATTAAAAGGGGTTTGGATAAATTCTGGGTATAAATGCTCAGACTAAAAAAAAAAAAAAAAAGAAAAAGAAAAAAAAAATGAAGCGGCAGTTTTGCACAGTGCTTTTGGCCTTGCACTAGTTTTTGTTTCTCATGGGGGAAAAAAAAAAGATAAAAGGAAGAAAATGTACCTTTTTTACGGAATGAGTAGACTGTATGTTTGAAAATTTAGCCACAACCTCTTTGACACATAATGACACAACAAAAAGGTGCTGTTGAGTCCTTGAGTTTAGTTGTGCCCCTGAGAAGTTTCCATTGTGTCTGCAGATCCTCTGGCTGTAGCCATGTCCTCCGTGTGATTATAACTCTGTATTCCATTTTGTTAACGCCTGGTAGATGTAACCTGCTAGGAGACTAACTTTATACTTATTTAAAGCTCTTATTTTGTGGTCATTAAAATGGCAATTTATGTGCAGCACTTTATTGCAGCAGGAAGCAGGTGTGGATCGGTTTCACAGCCCTTGGCTCATCTTAAAAAATAATGGATGGCTTAAAAAGAAAAAAAAAAGAATGGAAAAAAATCTTTGGCTGAATATGTTCATTGCTTGGGTTTTTAAGACAACAGAATTTCCAGTATAAAATAGGCTAAAAGAGCGGGAAGAAATGTGCTTTGTATAGTAATGGGAAATTTGGAATATAAAAGTTTATGTAGTATTTATCTATGGAAGAGCTGGTGTACAGGAGGAACGCTTTCTTACTGTGTTGCTGTTTTCCCAATGTGTGTTATCCTAAAGTTGGGATTCTTCTTTTTTTTCATCTGTTTCACCAGGCAAAATAAATGCATCCCTGATTTTCTTCCTCTAGTCAGTTGCTTCTCTAAAAAGCCCCTTGGAAGTTAGTGCAGTTCTCCAGGAAGCCAGAAGACTATACGTCTGTCCACACCACAGTCTCCCCTTCTCCCCTCTGCACCAACCCTCCTGCCCCCAGCCCTATCAGGTGCACTACCCTTTCCTTCGCCAGTCACCCAGCCCTGGATGGGGAGCCTGCTCTGTGCCCTGGCAAACCTGTTTACACTACGGAGATGTCCACGGGGGCAGGGAGGCCCCAAACCCTCAGTCATTCTCCAGCAGAGACCTTTGCCCTTGGCCTTGTTTGAAACGTTCAACTCGCCATCTCAATGTCTCAGTAAAAGACACTATAGACAGTTATGGACAATATACTCCAAGAATACTGGGCTGGGGGAGGGGGGCTGTTTTTTTAAAGTCATGTCTTTATCCCCATATAATGGAGAGTGTGCCACTTGGCTAATAATGTGTTTTCAAAACTACAAGTTCAGTGATGACAGCAAAGAGGGCCACGGTGATGTCATGGGGGCTGCCAGAAAAAGTGACTCACACTTAAGCACCGGCAGGTTCAAAACCTGAGAGGGTGGCCCTGACGATTAGCACCCTGGGTTGTACAGCTTGCTGCTTGTGCAATAAGAGGTTCTAGGGTGGAAACTTTCAAGATGGAGAGGAGTGACGGAAGGGGACATTTACTGCTCAAATGCCATGCATTTCACTGCTTGCCACTGAACTTGTATTTGAATGACTTAGTAATGCTTAATATAATTGGGCGACTTTTTTAGCACTTTGGAAAGAGTCATCAATCTTTCTGGTAAATTATATAAAAAAAGTTTTCTGAGTGAGAAAAGGTGTGTTTGGAGTTTGTTTGACTTTTTATATTATTATTGTTATTAATAAAGAAAAAAATCTACAGCATTTTTCAGACTCCACCTAGATAATATGTACCCCTGAATTTGGTTTGCAGTTTGATACTCAGGGAAGGATGTATTCCGTAGATATCCTTTCCACGTAAAACACTAACATCTTTGAGAAATTCACCTACCAACTAACTTCAACTCTGTTTTCTCTATGCATTCTTCCATGAAAGCAAGCTTATTTTTCCATATAGCATTGCAGTTAGGTTCTCAGCACTTTCTTCTATCCTTTTTTTTTTTAACTCCTCATATTATGTTCGGATGATCATACTGTCAAGGTTTGTGTACATTACTGAAAATTTGTATTGTATAAAGCTTTTTGCATTACAAGGCTGTACAGGGTCATTTTGACAGTAACTGGTATATTCCTTTGCATCTTATGTTGCATTGCCAATTTCTAGTGTATCCAGTTTGAAAGTATAATATACTCTAATTAAAAAAAAAAAAAAGGTTGGCTATACTCTGGTTTCTTTTGCTTTCTTGGTTGCCACCCTTGGCTCCTGGTGAAGTCTCAGGGTTTTGTTTGTCTTCTTTTGTTCTGTTTTTTCACTTTTCAGTGTGTTATCACATTTTGGAAATGCCCACTCCTGTTTATAGCTATTACAAAATGCAAGTTTTGAACAGCTGTGGTTATAATGCAAACTGTTACTGTGTAAGTCATTAATGTCTGTTAAGGTTGGGAGCATATCCATCATTCAGGACAGTGGCAGCCAGCTCCTTCCTGAAATTATTTAGTGACATTTAAAAGCGTTCAGCAACCATACCCTCTCCTGCTTAACATTATTTTATTGACCCGTAGCCAAAGAGGGGGGCGGGGGGAGACAGATGAATAATTCCATTTGTCTTAAGCTGAGCAAGTAAGAGATTTTAATGAAGGGAAATGCTGTTTTGCAAGCTAAATAATAATCTACCCAAAATGCAAATAATCATAGTTCACCATTCAAGGGAAGGTACCAGAGAAACTGAGACCAAAAAGAAATTTCAGAAGTGTTGGGGGAGGAGAGAAAGACACGAAAAGCACACTGATAAGTTAAAAAAAAAAAATCTCTTAAAATCCATTTTAAAGCTGTATCCATTCGAGATCTTCCCCATGAGTCTGTGATGATTGATAAAAATATATAAAGCCGCAGATGAGAATGTTTGGCCTGGTTCACAACTTGCATGCTTATAAATATAATGTCCTTTACTTATTTCAAGAGATTGTGAACCACTTCACTCTAACATTTAAAGTGATCAAATTTACTTTTTTAAAAATGAGATAATGTAGGAAAAACCACTTTGCAAATGACCAGTCACTAATCAGACGCTATTTTCTCCTTCTTTTTCTCATTCAATAACTATTTTTTAGAGGGTTGAAACGTTTTATTTTTATCTGGTTCAAGCACTAATTTTGTTTTGGGGTGGCCAGCACTTATGGGAAATATTAATATGAGCCAGACTCCTTTGATTTTGGTAATGAATACAAGCATGAGTGGCTTCTCATTTTTAACAAACACTTCTTTTCTTACACTCATAGCTACATCACATGCTCCCTCTGGCTAGGTGACCTGCAATATGAAGAAAATAATCATCAGTTTGGATACCATTTCCCCTGAAATGGGCTTCCAGTGACCCTGGTGAGAGAAGGGACCTCGTGTTTCTTTAGTTATGGATCGGGCATCTTTAGGCCAGACACCTGGCCTTTGAATTCTAATTCCAGATCTTAGATACCCTTTGTATTGTCAGGCTACATAAGTATATTCAAGGTCAAGCAAGACTCGGGGCATGCTTATACTGTGTCTGTGGCTGATCATTCATTTGGTGACCACCAACAAAACATATCTCATTGTTTAACAGCCATTATCTTTGGTCACGGGGAAATAAGGAGAAGAGAAATATCAAGATCTGCAGAGCGGTTTTGTCTCCTTGCTCAGGTCAGAAGTCTCACGTTACAACTCTGCCAATGGCCACGGGGAGCCTGGTGGACAATGTGGACGGTGTGAAGGGGAGGACGTGTACCTCATTAGTTGCTGAAACACAGAAACCAGGCCCTCCCAGTGCTTTTCAGGCCATGGTGGGAAGGAGAGCCCAGAGAAGCTGTGCGTGTAAGAGCAGGAGGAGGGAGGGAAGGGGTCAGCCCCTGAAGGGATTTCATTCATGCCTCCAGGAGGAGGCAGAGCATGTGAAACTGAAGTTCTTCCAACCACAGCTTAGAACCAATGAGCCAAATCACCAGATACAGAGGGTCCCTTGAGTAGGCTCAGGCCACATCCTAAGGAGCGGTCAATCAAACATGCAGGTTACCCCATCAACATCTTTTCTTATACCATCCCTCACAATACGAGAGTCCCACACAAAATGTGATTTATTTGGTGAATAATTCCAATTCACCAAACAGGCAGGCCCTCGAGTAAGTGAAATGTGGTGACTCCTGGGGATTGAAGGACCCCAACCTTCCCCTGTTCCCAGGTCTGGGTGATCTCAGGTTATTCATCAAGACCTCTTCTTTTTTATGAGGTAGTAGATCTCTCATTCATAATTCTTTCTTTAGAGTTGGATCTGCAAAACAAGACAATACAAAAATCTGCTCACACTGGTAGTTGCCATAAAAGAGAAAGAAAACAATTGCTCTGTCCCCTTTTTTGAAAAGATTCCTTTTCAAAATGGTTAAGGTAAGCATCAATAAGGGGTTTTTTTGTTTGTTTGTTTTTGTTTTTTTTTAAAGAGAGAGTGAGAGAGGGAATGTTAATATTTATTATTTTTTTTTTTAGTTCTCGGCGGACACAACATCTTTGTTGGTATGTGGTGCTGAGGATCGAACCCGGGCCGCACGCATGCCAGGCGAGCGCGCTACCGCTTGAGCCACATCCCCAGCCCAATAAGGGTTTTCAATACAATTGTAGACTTGAAGCAGAGCATCTACTTTGATTCACACTTCAAAATTAATTCCCCCTACTTCAAAATTAATTCCCATGGTTGTCCACCCTGTTTACTGAGAATACCTGATTATATATAATGTTTTCCAACCATAAAGGACATACCATGGAAGTAAAGCATGGCTCAGACACAAATGAGGGCTTTTTTAGTATTTTTAGTTGTAGACAGACCCAATACCTTTATTTTATTTATTTCTCTTTATGTGGTACTGAGAATCGAACCCAGTGTCTCACATGTGCTAGGCAAGCGCTCTACCACTGAGCCACAAACTCAGCCCTGGTGACGACATATCTTTAAGCACCTCATAAAAAGAGAGGGTGAACTAGATAATCTCTAAGACCATTTCCCAACCTATAATAAACCACATTTCTATGACTTAATAAATAAGAAAAAAGTTCACTTTTGAAGTAGAAGTCATTGCAAGGCAAAAATTCTTATAAGACAATTAGAACAAAAATTTTTAAGCCACCACTGGCTCAGAGGAGGGAAAAAAGAAAAAAAAAGACTAAAAATATTTTCCTGCCCACTTCAGAGTTTGGGAGGTCTAAAATTTTCTTCTTATTAAAGCTAAGTCACCATGGTTGGATTGCCTGAGTCATCTTGAGGGCGGCTTAAACATATTTTACCAACCTGTGGGTACTTCATCTAATTTAATGAGTTAGGAGCCAGCCAGATGGGAATAGAGACGCCTTGCCCTACCAACTTCATCTCTCTAACTCTGCCCCCTCCATTTCCCACCACCCCACTTCTTCCAGCCTCCTCCACGTGACTGGTACAATTGTGACCACTGAGTTCTCTGCCTGCCACCTTTAAATCTACCCTTCTGTAGCAGAGTAAATGATTTAGCAGGTCTGATGAGATCATTTTCATTTTGACATCATGAAATAATATGTGAAATATTCTTATTCTGCCACTTGCTTAAAAAGAAAGACTCACCCCAAGAACTTGGAGAACATTAGGAAAGTTAGTTCCCAGGTACTTCAAATGAATGGAAAATTATCTGTTTGTCTGTGTACCTATTTGTCTCTATTGAATCTAGCCTCACTAGGTGAATCTACCTACCTATTTATCTATCTCTACCAACTGTCATCATTCATTTATCTTTAACCATCTATCTGTTTCCTGATCCCCACCCCTCGACCCCTGCAAAAAAAAAAAAAAAAAAAAAAAACACACACAGAACCCTGAGAATAGAGATTACATGCAAGCATTTATTTTCGGAAGCAATTTTGAGAACAAAAGAAGTGGGATATTAAAAAGAGTGAAACAGGAAAGACAGGAAAGAGGAAAGACAGTCCCAGGGTGCATTAGTGAGCTAGTCATTGCTACGGGCAACTGGATGCAGTCCCTCTGAGGGTCCCCATGAGGACCGTGTAGATGTATCTCAGAATCGGCAGCCCAAGGGTGGGAAAAGGAAGGGGTCTGAGTAACCCCAGAGGGCATCCGTGCTCTTGCACTTCTAGCTTTGCCTGACCAATGGTTGAGGAGGTCCTAGAGGCAGCCAAGAAACCACGTGGGAGAGCTGGCTACTGGGTAAAGATGAGGCATTGCAGTTACACCTGACCACAGATGGTTGCAAGGTCAGTTAGCAACAGTGTCCAATACAATGGCTCTATTTGTCATGAAGGTTCCCATTACATTTCCCTCTAGGCCAGTGTGGGCTACCCACTGAATCCCTTGAATTAGCTCAAAGCTCCTTTCCTGTGCTCCTACTTCTGAGAGGGACTGGTGGAGTTGGCAGAATCAGTGCAGGGATGCTAGGGAATGACAGAGCTGGCGCATGGGAAGCAGATGAAAGCCCTGGAATCTGTAGGGCAGGGTCTCTTCTTGGGTTTTTTGTTTTGTTTTGTTTTGATTTTTGTTTGTTTGGGATTTGGTTTGGGTTGGTTTTTTTGATGGTGGGATAGACCCCAGAGCCTTGTACGTGCTGGACGAGGGCTCTACCACCGAGCTCTACCCCCAGCCCTGGGTCTGCGTTGATTTCTCCAATGGGAAAGCACTTGACAGGGACATGGGCTGGCTCCTGCAGCTTCCTTGACCCAGGAGGGCCCAAACAGGGCTAAGGGGGAGAAGCCAGCTCCGGACACTGGGACCAGCCTCAAGCCCAAGTATAGGCACCCAGGTGGCTCTTGTAGGTCCCAACTTACTATGAATGGGAGTCCAACAAAGGGGTTGGGAGCTGAAAATAAAATGGTTACATTTGCCTGGCATTTTCTGTGTGCACAGAATTCCCTCAAAAATTCCCTGGGCTGGACAGGGAGTGTCTGCCCTCATGCAACAGCTAATCAAAAATTTAAATATTCAGGATATCTCTATTGTTCCTTTCTTTTTTAAAAACCACAGATTGAAGCCAAGGATGCTTAACCACTGAGCCACATCCCCAGCCTTTGTTGTTGTTGTTGTTGTTGTTATTCTGAGACAGAATAACAACAACAAGAAGTCTAAGTTGCTGAGACTGGCTTTGAACTAGTCATCTTCCTGACTTAGCTTCCCGAGGTGCTGGGATTACAGGTGTGCATTTCTAAACCTGGCAGTTCTTTCCATTTTTAACACACAAAACTAGTAGTCCTGCTGGGCATTGTGGCACACGCCTGTAATCCCAGCTGCTCCAGAGGCTGAGGCAGGAGGATCCCAAGTTCAAAGCCAGCGTCAGCAAAAGTGAGGTGCTAAGCAACTCAGTGAGTTGCTCTCTGTCTCTAAATAGAATACAAAATACGGCTGGGGATGTGACTCAGTGGCTGAGTGTCCTTAAGTTCAATCCTGATACAAAAAAAAAAAAAAAAATAACACTAGTAGTCCTTTTACTAATAAAAGATTGGAATAGTGTGGACTGATGGATGGTCCCATAGATACATAGAACACACACATGAGCCAGGCTTGTTGGCACACACCTATGGTCCTAGCGGCTCCAGAGGCTGAGGTAGGAGAATCGCAAGTTCAAAGCCAGCCTCAGCAACTTAGCCAGGCTCTTAGCAACTTAGTGAGACCCTGTCTCAAAATAAAAAAAATAAACGGAGATGTGGCTCAGTGGTTAAGTGTCCCTGGGTTCAATCCCTGGTACCAAAAAAGTGATACAAAATAAACAAAAAAAAAAAAAAAAAAGAACTACACACGAACACATACACATAGATACATAGACATAAACATAATAAATGTGTATGTGTATGTGCATCCAAAAGGAAGGCCACCGGCTTTATCATTCTAGGATTCCTATTAAAAGACAACATTTTTCATTTTTCCCTTGTGCTGTCGAAAATAAAAACAGGCTGATGAAAGAGCCTAACATATGAAAAGAATAATTAAGGGTCAAAGAAATCTCATTAATCAGAGCACCCCCTTGCCCATCTTTCCTGCAACTAAATAAATGGGCATGACCATGGGGCATCACCACACTATTAGTCATGGGCCCATCTCTTTATGGCCTCGGACAACAGACGGAGCAGCCGCAAGAGCTAAATACGCTGGAGTCTTGGTTACACGAAGAGGCCATGTATCTTTTTAAACGAGCAGAATAATAATTTCCTGCTGATGAAGGACTTTACAATTTGGCTTGTCTGCCTGTGGATTGGAGGATTCTGTACTTAGACATGACTTACCCATAATCCATTGCCTCCCTCATTAGTATTCTCATACCTGGTTCTTCACAACCCAAAGTTTCCATCCCAGACAAACATAGTCTAAAACAAGTCCAAACCTACTCTATCAACCAGTTTTCTCTCCCCAGACACCTCACCTGCTCTAACCTGTACCAATGTCTCCCTCTCCTTTTCATTGATTACTCACGAGCAACAAATATGTGTCAAGTCATGTGCCAGCAACTGTTAAGAAGTGGAACTAGGTAAAATACAGTTCCTGGCTTTGAGAAACTACCAGTCAACTGAAGAAATGCATGTTTGAGTAGATGCACTGTAATACCCGGACAAACACCATGAATCGCTGTGGAATTATTGAATAGACGGCTAGTGGTTCTAACTTGCAAAACACGGTCTAAAGCACAAGTAGGGTTTTGTAAGGAGGGAAGCGGGGAGGGCATTCCAGATTGAGGGAACAGCTTGCGCAAAGGCAAGAAGGTGAGAAATTGCTCAGTGGATTCCGTTGTGCTGGAAGATGCCAATGAAACCAGCGAGCGTCAGGCTTCGAGTCCCTTGTCAGAGATACTGAACTCTCCTGTTTCTCCTGAATCTCCTCTAGTCGGTGAGTGCTAACGAGAAGTGTTGAGGAGAATGACGTTATTGGTTCTGTTTTAAGAAGATCGTTCTGGCAGCAGTAAGAAAGGAAGACTGAAAAGGCAAAACAAAAAAGAAAAAAGAAAAACTGGAGAAATTGGGATGTCTATCATGTCCTAAACTGAGATTCACTGTCTCCCTCAGATCAACCCCTTACCACATATTCCTTTGCTCCAAAAAGGGCACATCTGTCCTCTAAGTTACCCCAGATATGAAAATTGGGGTCATCTTTGTCCTTCTGCTCCTTTCTTCCTCTTCCTCCCTCTCGTTAGACAGTGAACCACTAGGTGCCACCTCACCAACAGAGTCCCGACTATTCTGTCTGCCAAATATTTATGGCTATCCTGTCTTTTCCCCTCTTAACATCCTAAGGAAGATCTTGAGCATCCTCCCCAGGAGTGTCAGTAGTTTCCTGCCTGAACAGGATAGTCTTGTGCAGGGAATATTGGAAAAAAAAATTCATCCCAGAGTTTAGAAGAAAGGTCATGATCAGACTTTAAGATGTGAAGAGGACATCTGAAGACAGTGGAGAGGTGGTGGCACCGTGGCAGCAGCTGTAAAGACAACAACCAAGGAACCAAAGGCAGAACCTTGGGAGATGCCAACTTTAAAGGGGAAGGAGGAGCAACAATGCTGGAGAAAGAGAGGAAGCAATCAGAGGAGTCATGGGCCAGCACACACCGTCAGAAGCCAAGGAGAGAGAGAGACTGTATTGGGAAATGGCACCCAAGCCTGAGTAGGATGAGGTCGAATCTCACAGCCTTTGCCAATGAGATAGGCCTTGGTGACCTCTGAGGACATCGCTTCAATGACAGATTGGGAATGAAAACCAAATGCCACCAGGTTAAAGAATGGTCTGAGCCTGGTACAGTGGCACACACCTGTAATCCTAGTAGCACAGGAGGCTGAGGCAGGAAGATGGTAAGTTCAAAGCCAGCCTCAGCAACTTAGTAAGACCCTGTCTCTAAATAAAATAGAAAACAGGGTGGGGATGTGGCTCAGGGGTTAAGCACCCTGAGTTCAATCCCTGGTACCAAAAAAAGAAAAAGAGAGAGAGAATGGCTAGCAGTAAGAAGCTGGTGAGGAGAAAAATCTCCCCTTGCATGAAGGTAGGTAGTGAATAAATTCATGCTTACTTAGTTCTTGCCAAAAGACACCAAATCTTCCTTTCCCTTCTAACTTTCTCCCATTTCCTACTTCAAATTCCTCCAATAGGAGAAAAGTAAATTGCTGGTGTTAGAATCTCCAGCCACATTCCACACCAGGTTTCCATCAGTCTCTCTGCAGTTTGGGCAGTTCATTCTAATACCGCCCTTACTTATGGAGACTTATTCCTGCCTCCACGGACCAGTTTCTGTTAGCCAAAGACATCTTGGGAAACAGGGGTGTGGGGATAAAATGTAGTACCACTCCTCCTAAACACAAGAGTACAGGCAAGAGTGGGACGTGGTGGGTGCACACCTGCAATCCCAGCAGCTGGGAAGGCTGAGGCAGCAGGATCACGAGTTCAAAGCCAGCCTCAGCAATGATGAGGTGCTAAGCAACTCCGTGAGACCTTGTCTCTAAATAAAATACAAAATAAGGCAAGTCACCCTGCCCCCTTATCCTTTGGCTGTGGCCAGAAGGATTCCAGTCTAGAAAAAAACAAAGATTTAGAAGGGAATATCGTGGTCCTCCAAAAACATGATGGTCAGAGAGCCCAGATTCAGCCTCCAGTCCCTGAGTATTAGAGTTAGGAGGGAAATCTGAAAGCCTAAAAGAGGCTGCTCATGTGGGAGTCCAGGGACCATGTCACCCTGTCTCTTTCTGAGGCACTGCAAACCCAGCTTTCATGACAATGGATCTCAAATCCTTCTAGGCTGCTCACCACTTCAGCTTACAGGCCCAGTCACCGTTCCCCTACTTGCTGCCACCTCACCAACAGGAAAAAGAGAACCTTATCTAATAGGAATAGAAGTCGGTTGTGTGAGCTAGAAATGAGAAAGCTCTAAAGAGTCTGTTTTTCATTAAATATCATGAGAAAATTATTAATTCATGCCAGAAACACAAATGTAAACATTATCATATTGAAAGCATTTATTCTGCAGGAGACCATCTGGCGAAGCCTCACAGACCACACTTTGAGAAGCAGAGCATGGATGTCACCGTGGCGGGCTCTTCCATGAGCAAGGCAAATCCAGAAGAAGTGAAAATTCAAGGGTTTTGAGGGGAGTGCTTTGCAGGAGTGACATCTGCTAGATATTTGTCACATGCTCTCTAGAGGTGGGCCTGCTTTGACAAATGCTGTTTTGCAAAAATTTTAATTTTCAAAGCAAGGGGGTGGATATTATTTCAGAATCCCTCTCTTTAAAAATGGATTCTTTCCTTGGGCACATTAGTCCAGAAGGGTATTGGCACACAAACTGTGAATTGTTTAACATAAAGGATGGAGACAGGGTGAAGGGGAGTGTGGGAAATCTGATATGTGAGCAGCTATGATTAATTATTGATTAACTCCAAGTGAGAATTATAGTCTCCCAAAATCACAATGTAAAAGCAAGATTCTTTTTTTTTTTTTAATGCAGCTTCAAACACTGCACACTGTCACATTTAGAGATAATTGTAATTTGGAAAACATTTTCCTCTCAAGATGGATAGAGCACCAGTTTTGTACGAAGCAGAGCAAATGCTGCATTCCTGAAGAATGAAAAGAAGAAATGCTGTGGCAACCTGAAGTGATGGCCTGACCCCCTGAGAATCCAATTGGACCCTTTTTGCCCGGCTGCCCTCCATCCGTCAGTGGACCCTGAACTTGATTTTGTTTGTAGCTCTGCCTTTATTTACCTAGAGATGCTATTGATGTAGCAGTCCTATGTTGAGTCTTTCTAAATCCTCTTTCTCTGTTACCCATCACCTCCAAGGGGTGAACCCAGAGAATCTAGAGAACAAATTCTCTGACAGTCTTTTTAGCCCTTGTGATTTCATTCCCATCTTGGCCCTCCCAAGACCATCAGCCCACTCAAGTTCAGTCACTAAGCATGGAGTCATCTGAAGAAGGCCACATTAAACTTCAAACAGTAGGAGCAGTATGCACTGTGTCCTACTTACCCAGGCAGGGGCTACCCACGCCTCAAGTTCTAGTGTAAACAGCAGCATCTGACACATAGGAGCATAGTATTGGTCAAGGGTGTTTGGGCTGCAGCCACTAGGTGCCTAATTACCTGTTAGGGGAGTGAGTAATTCAGATTACACAGGCTGCATATGGTTACTGTCTCATCCCATCAAACCATTTAATGTGTGTATTAGGAACAGAAGAAACAACACAATCTCCTAGGAGAACACGGACCCTCAATGATTATTCCCATATTCCTTACACTTGGAAAAGTTTGACACCTAATTTTAGTACTTTTCAAAAAGGTGATAAAAAAAATTCAATATTTACACTCAAAGTGGAAAGAAGCCAAACTGGATTTTGTTTGCATCTTCTGCCTTTGTTTGCTCAGAGACACTACTGCTGGTTGACATGTTTGTGTTTGAGCCTTTCTCAAATCCTGCCCCTGGAGGCCACTCACCACCCTCAAAGGGGAAACCTAGTGTTTAATATTCTAGAGCCCCAGCCTCCAATACTAAACTTCTGGAGAGGGGAGCAGGACTTCAGGTGCCAGAGCCCAAGCTGAGTCCTGGTCTGCCCTAAGCTTGGCCACTGTACAGTCTTTTCTGCTCAAATCTATCATTGGTTTAGGACAACTCATCTGGTAACGAATTCGATTACTGAGTGAGTGAACAAATTACTTGTCGATGCTTCTTATAACTCTTAGCCATCTAAGAGAATATGTAGTAGGTAGGTGACAAATGAGTAAGAGAGAGAGAGAGTTCCAGAAACTGTGGGACTTTAATGCATCTGATTCCATTTCTTCATCACATTAAAAAAAGAACATGCAGCCTGGATAAGGCAAGGGGAGGGAAGAGAAGAGAGAGAGAAAGATAGTCGCTTAATCATTAATAATAAATTATTTATATAACTCATGTTAACCCAAGGCAGTCTTAGGGTTCAGTCTTGGCATAAATCACAGAAAAATAATAATTTCACACAATATATATATATATATATATATATTTATTTATTTAAAAGCAACTGAAGTCTTATTCCTCCATGAAACACCAAAGAGGGGAATACATTTTAAATGTACTTCCAGAGATCTTAAAAATCTTCGTTAGATACTTTATTTCTTACCAAACTAAGCAAGAATCCCTTGAAGCCTTACTCTTCTCCCTTTCTCTATAATGCCCTGAAATTCCTCCCTACACTCAAGCACACAATCCTCCTATCTCTTCCTCAGCCCTTTGTTATATACGTCAATTTTAATCTTTCTGGTTTCTTCTTTCCACCCCACATCTGAACCAATAAAAGACCTGAGCCCTCAGATTGAAAGAGCCTATCAGTTCTCCAAGGGAAATAAACTTGAAAAATAAATTCACACATAGCAATGTCAAAATAAAACCCAGAACACCAAGATGAAAAAGATAATCCTGCAAAGTACAATAAGATTCAGAGAGATTCCCTACAAAGTGGTAAGGTTCAGAATAACAGGAGACTGCTCCTCTACCCCAGCAGTTTCAAGAAAACAATGAAACAACAGCTTAGAAATGCTCACATTTCAAACTTGGGGTTCTATAACAAGGCCAACTAACACTCAGAAAGAGATCAAAATAAATTCTCACACAAGCCCTCAGGAAAATTTATTACATACTATCTGGTGGAGAAGGGAGGAAGAACAAAAGAAAACCTACCACAGGATGTACTCCAGCAAGAAGAAAAATGAACCCAAAAGATAATTTTGGGCTATAAGCAGTAAAGGAGAAGGTGTTCATTTGTGGCTTATTTTTTATAATAGGAAAGTAATTTTTCTCAAAGGTTGGGGAGAGAGGAATGTTGGAAAACACAACTTAGTTTTCTACTTCTACTGCTTTTTATTTTACCTTTGCATAACATGTCATTACAGTTAACAAAATGCTGCCGAGATGGATTTTCATTAGCCAGAATTACAGGACCTACAAAGCATGCTTTAAAAAGGAACCATGTTAGGAAAAATATTAATTCCAATATGACTTGGAAATGCAATTCCTGAGTCTAATCACTGATTCTTGCCGTGGAACCTGGCTGCCTTCAGCTGAGTCATCATGATGGTGATATCAGGAGGAGTGATGAACATGGAGTGGAGAAGGCTGTCTTCTGCTCTCCCTTCCAAGTTGAACTGGAATTATGGATTGACAGGTGAAGAGGTGAAAGGAGGTAAGAACAATATTTCTGACCAGTTGATGCACTTGAAAGAGACTCACCAGCTGCCAAGATACGGGGTTTGAGGACTTTTGCCACCAGCGTGTAGCAGGAGGGCCACTGCTCTGCCCAGGAGGCCATCTGATGAAATATTTCAGGCTCCACAAAGGCTTCTGTTGAGAAACCCGTGGTGCTGTTGCCTATGTCATATGCCATGAATTTAAGGCCGGGAATCTCTCACTTGAGCTTTTTTACACCATCCCTGGTGTGTGCCAGAAAAAGAGCACTTGCCAAAAAGCAGACATTTTCCTATCTCTAAAAATAAAACGCTGGCCACGCTTCATGCCCCTGTGCCAAGACCTAGCCCTTCCTGGGATAAACAATAGGTGGACCAGCTGATCAGAGGCAAAGACTGCGTCCTGAAGTGGGTCTGGAGAAGGCTGCGATGCCCAAGCCAGGGTATGTGCAGCTGTGAAACCAGGAAGCCAGAGGAGTCCCTCCCTCCCTCCTCCACAGCTGATGAAGGACAGCTGCTTCCCCCGGCCCAGGGCCAGGTGTGGCTGAGAGGGGAAAGCCTCAGGACACTAGAGACCTTGACCCTAATGAGGTCACAGAGCCCGACCAAGACTTGGCAGATACTGTGCAAAGAAACTCCCTGAAAGGAAAAAGTTCCATCAGCATCCATCTGCATTCATCGCTCAGGGCGGAGCTAGTCACCTGTCAAAACCCCTCACGCCCTCACCTGCTAAGCACAGGCAACACAACCATCTTCATATAAGAGTGCTCTAAGAAGTCCGCATTCCCACTCTAACTGCCTTCTGATTGTCATGTGCTTCCACAGCATGTGCTCAAGCCCCTGTGCCTTGTCATTAGGGTTCAGATCTCCCCTAGACCATAAACTTGGCTTTTTGCTGGTTTGGGGACTTAAGAGGGGGTTAGGAGAGGAGAGAGCCTAAATATAGCAAATATTTGCCGGCCTAATCACTCCATAAACATGCTTCAGTGGAACAGAGTGTAGGGCCGACCCAGATGACGGATGTCACTCACCCAAGTGTCACATCATAAATAAACCTGAATGAGCCCATTCTCCCTCAGAACCAGAGTGACGCCTGTCCACGCTATAAATATTTATGAAGTCATGGGCCCTAAAAGACTGTGTTTTTCCAGGTACATAGACTTTCATGAAAAAGTTAAGCAGAGCTTTTCCTGCAATTATAGACTAGCCATCATAGCTTTCCGGTGGGTATTTCATGGAAAGGAAAAGAAAAAAAAGAAGGAAAGGAAAAACAAGCCCCCGTTCCATGAGGCTGCCACACGAGGAGATCTCATTTATGCCAGTCAAGGTTCATTCTCCTTCCAAAAGTGACAGCCTTCTCGGAGGTGGCGGACACCAGAAGGAGGACTGAGTCCTCTTAGTGCCACCCTGTCCTGTGTAATGAAGGGAGCACAGACAGATCCTTGTCACCAGAGCAATTCAGACCCCTCCCACCACCCCTGCTAGGAGACACGTTCTCCTTAGTGCTCTTGTCTGTCTCTTAGTAACAGAAAAAAAATGTACACCTCACCCCATTCCTATGCTTATTTGAAAAGAATTCTCAGAATGTGAGCATGTGTGCCTGAGCTCTCGGGTGCCCCTCCTATGGCATTGGGAATGGCACCCCAGAAGCCCCACCAGGCTCTGAGGCGTTCTTTCTCTGCTTCCTGCATTGCTGCACAGAGCAAACACCCCTGGGTCCCCCAGAGCTAGGGAGCACTCCTCCACTCCCCTCCTCCAGGCACTTCAACAATTCTTGCCACCAGGAACTCCCAAGCCATTGTCTCCAATACAATACATGCTAATTTTCATGTCACTTTGCAGCTTACACGTTATTCATCTCCCAAATGCACCAAAGCCCTTGCCCAAGTCCGTCAAGCCTGCTTCTTTCCCAGAGATGGCCTTTTGCCTGTCTCTTCCCCTAGAGTGGCCCCTGCTCCAAGGGATCTGGCCCCACAGGGAAAAGTTGATGACCTTTTGGCTCCAGCCTCCAGGAAGTCTTGTCACACACGGAGGAACAAGAGTCTCTGGTTTTCGAGAAGTGAGTCACAGGATGCCTTGACCATCCTATCTGGGGAGACCAGGGCTGCCATGTATGGTCTGTGCTCTGTGCCACCCACCTCTCCATGTCAGTCCCAGTTCTTTGCCAGGGCAGCCTGAGTCATAAAACTCAGCACATTCCTTAGGCGTTGGATAGTCTTTCCTTGTTATTACTTTGCCTTTGTTTTATGTAGCACCCGGTTTCATTTTAAAAACCCAAATAAAATCACACGGTCAAGGCAGGGAGGGGAACGGTTAGGAGAATAGGGAGGAAAGCAAAGTGAAAAAAAGGAAGAGAGTGAAACCTAGGTTAGGAAGAGAGGAGAAAGGGCTAGAACTCCCCAAACAGGCCAGGCAAAGCAGGACAGAGGAAACCGCAGATGACAGGCAGAAGAGAGAGAGGATGTGAAGGAGTGCCCGCCACCAATGAATTCACCTTGACCCAAATCCTTTCTGCTGTGTTTGAGAGAGCACTTGGTGGCAGGGTCTCCTCCCCACCCACATCCTAAACTCCGCTGCATTACTCAGAGTTAGTACTTGACACAGCCATGCAACCTTCTCTATGCCCCTCCACTTTCTGAGTCTCCTCCATAATCTCGAAGATTTATCTTTGATAAATTCAAAGGAACTTTCCAGAGATTAGCACTCTGATTCCATGAACCTGCCTGTTACAGCCTTTTTTTTGCTTGGACTACAAACCCTAGTCCATGGGTGAGAGAATATTTTTGCACAAGATAACATTTGTTTTTCCTATGGGGGTTAGAGGAATGGGGCAAAAGCATGGGAAGGAGGTACAGACCCCGCCATACCAACGCTTCTGGTCACACGGAATTTCTGTGGTCAGGTTATTTCTGCAAATTCATCTGTAAAACCGTTAACACTAAATTTTAGAATCAAAACAATTCTAACAAGCTAAGTCTTTCATACAATGGAAAACAAATGCTGCCAAATGAATGATAACCATTACTATGGAGAACCGAAATTTCCGTAGAGTCCTGAGGCAGGCACAGTCATTACAGCCTCAGATCAGGATCCTTAGGTACTAAACTTGGAACTTAAGCAGAGGCCTTCGCCTCCCTCTGCTGAGATTCTCAACCAGACTGGCCAAGGCAGAAATCCTGGAGGTTCCGGAGCTGCTCCAGGGGCGCATTTTCAAATGCAGGGTTTTGGCGAGCTTAATGGAAACCATATGAAAAGTTCCCGGGAATCAGACCAGATGGCTCCTAGGGAATGTTATTTAGCCCAACCTGGGGCTAAAGGACAAAAATAATCACTAAGAGGGGTTTAGGGGTGGTGATGAGACTTTTAATTATCTTTTCGATTCAACAGCAATTATAAATTGCAGGGCAAATCTTAGTAAATGGGAGTGAATGGGAGCAGGCGGCGGGGGAGGGCCGTGGAGGAAAAGGGGGAAGGTGGAGGTGGCCGCTTTCAAAAACCAGACCCTGCTCTGCCTCTCCTCAAGGCAGCAGCTGCGGGGGCCCCAAGCTGCCCCGGACAGCGGCGGCTGGCCCCTTCCCGCGCCCGGGGGTCCCAGCACCGCCTCCGCCACTCCTAGTCCCTCCCTCCAGAGCGCTCCGTACGGGCGGGAAAGGACCGTAGAGCCCAGGAGAAACTGGCGGGCCACGTGCGGACAGCGGAGGGAGGAGGGTGACCTGCGGGAGGAGGAGGAGGATCCAGCAAGGAGGAGGCTCGGGGCGGCTCAGGGGAGTTGGAGCAGTTGGACAGCAGAGGAGGAAGATCCTGCAGGGAGAAGGAGGGCCGTGGGCGGGGCCGGGAGTGGGGTGGGGCTGCAGCAGGAGGAGGACTGTGGGCGAGGCCGGGGACCGTGGGCGGGGCCAGGGGCCGGGGAGCGGGGTGGGGCTGCAGCAGGAGGAAGTCTGTGGGCGGGGCAGGGGACCGTGGGCGGGGCAGGGGACCGTGGGCGGGGCAGGGGACCGTGGGCGGGGCAGGGGACCGTGGGCGGGGCAGGGGACCGTGGGCGGGGCCGGGATCGTGGGCGGGGCCGGGGAGCGGGGGCCGTGGATGCCCGAGGAGGAGGAGGACCCTGCAGGGAGAAGGAGGAACGTAGGGCCCGGGGCCGACGCAGCCGGGGGAGGATCGCGACGGGGCGGGAGGTGGGCGGGGCTGCGGGCCTGGGGCTCCCGAGAGAGTCAGGCGTGAAAGGCGGCGACAGCCGCGTCTACCGCGGCCGGGTCGCCCCTTCCCGAGCCCCAGGCGGAGTCCATTTGCCTCCTGGTGGCGGCTGGCGCGAGGAAGACCTGGCGGTGGCAGGCGCCCACTCTACTGTGCCATGCTCTGAATACAAAGCAGCCTTTCTCTTGGCCCTGTGCCCCTCCTGGGCTCCCAGAGGCAGGGGACTGGCTCTTTGACGCTATAACCCCCAACCGCCAGGGCCACATCACCATTTGTATGGTTGTTCTAGAGGAATCTGGGTTCCAGGTACTTATTTTAAAGGAAAATTTAGCACTTATTTATAATGATAACTTTTGTCCCCAGCCAATTAAAACACACACGACAACAGCAAGGAGGGGTGGGGGCAGTGGAAGCCCAGGGAAGAGTCCGAGCAAGCCCACCTGCCAACGTCCAAATACTGCAGGGCCCCTCGTACCTCAGAGTCGTTGGTCACCCAAACTGCAGGCCTCCAGCTTTGTGGCTTCATCTTCCAAGTCAGTCAAATAATGACAGCAGCCTTCCCCGGCCATAACCACTGTGTTGACCACCTTCTGAGTCTTCCGAGGAGCCAAAAATCTTGCTTTCAGATTCACATTGTTTGTAAAGCTGGAGAAAAAATGGCCTTATTGTCAACACTCGCTCATCCTCATCCGCAAAGGTCACTTTTCCCACAGAATTGGGAATTAAATTGCTTCTTTCAAACCAGACATCATTCATGAGCAGGAGTTGGGTTTCCCACCCCTGCATTTTCTTCCATCCTTTTTGACCTTCTCATTTCAAATATCTGTGTCTCTAATCAGGAAGGCCAGATCAATAAGCAGGAAAAAAAGAAAAGGCTCTATAATCATTCTTTGGCTTTACATCCTAAACACCCTCCCACCCCGTGTCTCTACCACCACTTCTTAAGGCCCACATTTCTGAGTGTGAACGCTCTATCTTCCATTTTACATCATGAACTTCTTCAAGTCAGGACCCAGAAATATGAATAATTTAGAGGACAGTTACCAAAGATGCTAAGCACTAAGAAGATACTTTTGAAAGTTAAGAATATTGCTAATGATGGTTGGAACTTTCCTTCAATCCCTACTTGTTGCTAACCCAGGAATGTGTACAGTTTTACATCCCATGTTTGTTCCCTCTACCCCAAAATATTAGCACCTATTTAAAAATATTAAGATTTTTCTCTGTCTTATAAATAAAAAGTCAAAATTCTATGTCCCAGGTTTCCCTTAAATAAGCTCCCCAAATTAAGATTATGTGTGTGTGTGTGTGTGTGTGTGTGTGTGTCTCCTTTTAGCCTATTATTGCATCACAAAAACAAGAACAGGGTATAATGTCACTCACTTGTCAGGAATGATAGACTTAAAAGAGGATACTGCAAGTATGAGGAATTTACTTTAGGGTAGGGGTCAGGGAAGCACGTTGCAGAGGAAGACAACTAACTGTTCACCAAAACAGCAGGGGACACTGACTGGCGATGGGATTGCTTGGCATTGTACAACTGCATATAGCAAGAGGTTTCATTTATTTAATAGTCGTTAATGATTATCCCAAGCAAATCCCAGGAGGCCATCTAGCAGTAAATATACTTTCAGGAAATCATCTGTCCTCCCTAGAAGTGGGCACCAACCCCACAGTGAGGGCTGGCCCCTGAGTGCCCACACCATGTGACTCTTCATGGATTGTCCAGCTTCAAATGACCCCAAATAACTCCCCCCACACACACACACACAGCATGCACAGGTCCTGCCTTTCTGTGCTTGAAATGCTCCCTGGGAAGGTATCCTGGTCCTAAAGCAGAATAGAAGCCTGCCATTAAAATAAACTGGTTGTCTGGGAACTAAGGTGAGCCATCCAACCCTGTCCCTTCAGCCAAATTTATCAGATTTCCTCACTGGTGCTCATAGACCAGCAGTTTCAAAGATATATATATATATATATATATATATATATATATATATATATATGTGTGTGTGTGTGTGTGTGTGTGTGTGTGTGTGTGTATTTATATATTTGCTGGTTCTTGTGATAATGTTAGATGGTAGTTGGATACCTTTTTATTTGCAGGTCAGATTTTTTTTTCCCCTAGTACACATAATTAGTTCTCAAGACCCATGGTATTGCAAACATAATTAAGATGAGTCTGAGGGTTTTTTTTTAATCAATTTAAAGAGAAATCTTAACAAAAATCATAGGATAATAAAAATAGTGTTAACTTTTGTGATAAATGAAGTTAGTAGGGCATGTGCAGAAACTGCTTTTTATTATTTCTTTCAGCTTATTCCCTAGGACTCTGCCAGGACTCTAAGACATAAAAGGGATCTTGTTTTAACACTCTCTTTGATAAAGTGTGATCAGGAAAGCCAGAGCCCCTGTTGGAAGGACCCTGTCAGGGGGAGCAGGGGCAACAGATACTGGGTGGAGGACAGGTACTTGAGGAGGGTAGGCCCAGGTCCCTGGGCACCCATGATGGTTCCCCACAAGAGGAAAATCGGAGAACTTACTGCCTTTATCACAAGAGGCAGAATACAACAGTTCCCTTATACTGCTGATGAGAATTTGGTCAATACAATGGAAATTCCTATCCCTGAGTGCCTCTTTGAGCCTTATTTCCTAAACAACTGGAAAGATCCATGAAAGGAACTGTTGGTGGCACCTTTGGGAAGACTGCCTATTTATCAGAATAGCTCCCTTCTCCCCTGGTTACACACCAGAGGATCTGCATTAGACTGGCTTCAGGTGCACGTGCCACCATTCTCAATGCCACATGGAGACACCCAGAAGCCCACTTTCCCCAGAGATCCACTGCTGAAGGACAAGGAGAAAAGAATCTTACGGTCTTTGGGAAGTTTTTCCTTCCACGATTGCAATGCTCCAGGATGTCAAAGTAAACTTTTTTAGGTTTCACACCTAGGGTAAGGAGACATCCAATGTGTTAGAGCGGGTGGTGAGCGGTCGGCTGCAGGAGGAATAAATGAAATCGATGTCCCAAAATACTTTCTTACCAATAATCCCACACCCTCACATTCTCACTCCTCCTCTGCCCCCATCCTCTGCAGATCTATGCTTTTTTCCCCCCTAGCTGAGTGACAAATGTTTATGCTGGGTCTCTCCCTCCTGTCATTTCTTCATTCTGTCTTCCTTATTGTTAAGAGACATACAATGGACCAACAGGATGAGTGACAGAGGCAGGAAATCAACAGGCAAAGGGCCTCGAATGGCCTTAGACTGTGGGAGGCATAAAAATATCAGATGAAGATCATGATTAAAATCAAGACAAAAGATACAAAATGCTAGATTAGAATGGGACTTACATATATTTCTGGAATTTGGAGGTGCCCGAGAAAGATCACCAAAACCCCAAACCTGGTGTGCCTATAAAAAGAAAGAGTTAGGAATAAATACCAACGACTTTCCCAGTGCTAGAAATCTGATGAAATGCCTTCTTCACTGCCACCCCGCACCCCCTCCATTCAAAAGGCACCTTGATAACTGCTGTCCAAAGCCACCGTAATAACAGATGATAACAGTAAAACGGCAAGACAAAAACTGAGGGAAATCTTTATAAACTAGGCTAGGCAAAAGACTTTCTCAACATGTAAATGGTTTATATAAAACACTAGTAGAAAAATGGGCAAAGGAAATATGCTGTCTTCATTATTCATAGATTCCATATTTATGAATTCACCTACTTGCTAAAATTTATGTGTAACCCCACGGTTAATACTTAGCACTTTTGCGGTTATCTGTGGACCGGCAGAGTGGCCAAAAAATTTGAGTCACCTGACATGTACCTTCCCAGCTGAGGTCAAATAAGGTGAACAAGGAAGGTCTCCTTGTTGGAACAGTCCTACTGTAATCGAGCCTGCTCTCTGCAGTCTATTTACAGCCATAGTGTCTGCACTTTTAAAAAAAAATTTTGGTGATTTGATTTGTTTTCAAGAAGACGATGACATGCCCACAGAGAAAAGAGGTGTGTTAATTTGGCTTTCTTACAGTGTTTTGGCCACAAGTTCAACGTTAAGTCACGACAAGTATGAAGCAAAGTGTCTTTAAACTGAAACACACACAAACACAAAGCTATGTATTAACCAGTTGACTGGAGGCTCATGGTGACCTAACCTTCTAGTCTCCTGGGAGCAGTGAGTCTGTATTGGTTAATTCAGTGTTTGTGACAACTGTATAAAACACAGCTACCACAAATAATGAAAGTCAACTATAATTCATGAAAAAGATGTGAAACTAAATAAACAGAAGTTGTTCAGCCTCACCAATCACCAAATAAAATAAAATGAAAAGAAAATGGGAATATCTTCATCTATCAAACTGGAAAACAGATCATTTCTAAAGCAAGTGTTAAAATATACAAAACAAACTCGATATTAGAGCATAAAGCTCATTTACTGGGAGGCAAGTTACCAATATAAAAAAAATATATATGTTTTCTGACCCAAGAATTCCACTCATGGGAGTATATACCAAAGGTATTCGTTTACACTTGCAAAAATACATTTTCAAATTTTAGTCATCATAACTTTTTAATAATTTTAAATTTGAAAAGTCTGGTAACATGGGATATTTTTACATTATAATATATCATGTCAATGGAATTCTATGCATCTATTATATACAATGACAAATAATTCTGCTTATTAATACTGAAAGATGTCCAGGAAAATACTGAGGGATATAAGCAGATCACAGAGGACAATGCCTTGTACGACCTCACTGATATACTGTGTGTCTATCTTCATGTGTGCGTAACTATGGAGAAACTAGTAAGGAAATTCATTCCAGTGTGAATTGTGATCAGCCCTGCAGGAGGAAAGGTGAGTTTTCCTTTTGTTCCTATGTATAATAATCTCTGTGTTATTTGAATGTTCACAACCAGAGAAAGGCTGCTGTGGTCTGAACTGACACTATACTGCCTGTGGTTAATGCTCAGCGTGGAAAAGGAGGAAGTTGGTGACTGACACTGAAAGCATCATTACTTCACCACTGTGCTAGTGAGCCTTTGTGTTGCTGTGACTAAGATACCCAACAAGACCAACTAAGAGGAGGGAAAATTTATTTGGGCTCACAAGATCAGAGATTCAGTTCAGGGTGAGTTGAGTCCAATGGTGTTCTGCTCACCTCCATATGCAAGGTGAGGCAGAACACCATGGCAGAAGGGCCCAGCAGAGGGAAGCTGCTCAGCTCATGGTGGTCCATGGATCGATTATGTTATAGCTCTTATAATCCAATCATTTTACCTCTGACTATTCCTCCATTAACAGGAGCTTTTGGGGGACACCTCATATCCAAACCATAATGGCATCTTTCTATGGCCATTGTCTCACAGAAAGCTATACACATAAGAAGCACTCAGAGATAAACTTTAGAAATCAATGTTTGATGAATGAGTATCCATTTTTAAAAGCCAACCCCCCCCCTTTTTTTTTTTTATGAATGATGGACATTGTGCCATCGCTTAAGTTCTCCACATGAAGAGATCAATGAGGAATGTTGGGCTTACCACTCTGTGCTTGACGTTGAGCGAATTTTTCAAGGGCCCAGTTATATTAGGGAATAGTCCTGCATACAAATGAAGAGGGGAAATCAGGATTACACCCAGTGTTAAAGGATAATTTACACTCCCAACTGAGTCTAATGACAACAACGTACACACATCGTTTGTTTTCCTCTGGCATTTAACAGAAAAGTAATTCTGTCAGGCACGACAAAACCATGACTGAAACTTATCTTGTCTTCAGTCTTCTGGAATTTGGAACGTGCATTTTTATGCTTGGAGCATTGTTCTGTGATATATAGTTTGTATTCTTAAAATCAGAACTAAAATCATGCTGTACTTTTTCTTAAGGTCTCAAGGAGCACAGATATATTTTTTATAACCAATGTTATTGAGGTATTTCTTACACACCTTAAAATTGACCCTCTTGAAGTATACAGTCCAGTGATTTTCAGTAAATTTACCAAGTCATGCAACCATCACCATAATCCAATTTTAGAGCATTTTCATCATCCCAATGGGGTCTCTCATGCCTGTTTACGGTTAATCCCCTTCCCTAAACCAGTTCCAGAAAACCACAAATCCACTCTCCTTCTCTGCAGATTTGCCTTTATTGGTCATTTCTTATAAATAGAATTCCACACTACGTGGCCTCTCACGTCCAGCTTCTTTTCCTTAGCATAATATTTTTTTATGTTCAGCTATTTCGTGGCTGTTTAAATATTCTGTTCTTTTTTATTACTGAATAATATTGCATTTACAAATAAGTCAGATAGCAAGTGTCCCCTTTTCTTTTTCTGTGTGTGTGTGTGTGTGTGTGTGTGTGTGTGTGTGTGTTGCTAGGGATGGAACCCAGGGCCTAACACAGGCAAAGCCAACTTCTACCACTGAGCTACATCCCAGTCCATGTGCAAGTCTTGTATAGACATTGTATCTTCATTTCTCTCAGGAGAAATCCTAGGCATGGAATTGCTGGATCCTATGGTAGATTTATTTTTAACTTTTCTGCTGGGGATTGAACCCAGGGCCTCATGCAGGGCAAGCACTCTACCAACTGAGCTACAGCCCCAGCCCTAAGTTTAACTATCTATCTATATATGTTGTGTAGTTGGACAATACCTTTATTTTATTAGTTTATTTTTATGTGGTGCTGAGGCTTGAATCCAGCACCTCACAAAGGATGCTAGACTTGCACTCTGCTGCTAAGCCACAACCCCAGCCCCTGTTTAACTTTTAAAGAAACTGCCAAGGTGTTTTTCAGAGCAGCTGTACTGTTTTACATTCCCTCCAGCAATGAATGAAGCTTCTAGTTCCTCTGTATCCTCTACCAACATGTTTTAAAAATTTATTAATTTTTAAAAATTTGTTCTACTTAGTATACATTATAGCAGAATGCATTTCAATTCATCTTACACAAATGGAGCACAACATTTCAATTCTCTGGTTGTACATAGTGTAGAGCCACACCCTTCATGCAGTCATACATGTACCTAGGATAATGATGTCCATCTCATTTCCACCGTCTTTCCCACCCTCATAACCCCTCCCCAACCTCCCCTTTGTCCAATCAAACTCTACCAACATTTGATTATCTGTCTTTGTGATCATAACAATAATGGATGTGGAGAACTATCTCTTTTTGTGTTTTTAATTTACATTTCTCTAATGACTAATCAAGTTTAGTTTTCTAGTGCATTTTTATTAAGCATAACCTTGCTTGGCATAATATCACAAGGTCTGACCATTACGAATGATTCAAGAGAAAGGAATTTTAGTTGTGTTGTTTTGTGCTGATCAACTTTTTTAAAAAAAGGTATCTTAAGCCAAAGTCAAAGAGCTCGACAATTATTTAGCTGAATTCAAGAAAAAAAAAACACTTATCCACAGCAAATGGATAAGAAGTTTATCTGCACAATTAGCTCTGATTGCCCCATTCTCTGTGAATTCTTAGCCTTTCAAAGCTCTGTAAGACGTTTGTAAATCCCATAGGCCTGCCAGAGGCTCAGCTAGTTTTTTTTTTTTTTTATCATTCTTCCTTCAAGAATTATACAAGATAATCATTAATTAGTAACTGATATGACTCCATAATATTAAAGTTTTACAGAGAGCCATTTTGAGGCATTTGATCGCATTATGGAATAAATATCTTTTAAAAATCCAGACATTAGAATTTATGTCAGAACATTGCATAATGTATTTACATATTCTGATCCAACTTTTAGCCAAACTTGGTCATTTTTGTAACTGAGCTAGAAATGTCTCTCACTTTCTGTATAGTCTGTTCGTGAAGAGCAACACCAGTAAACTTAGAGGTGTTGGAAAATGGCTAGCCAATGCTCCGTGAGTTCACAGTTGACAAACAGAGCTCACAGTGCAACTTGACTTTGGCAGTTTCACCTCGCCTTTTAATTAACGACCTTTAACGTTACCCTGATTTACTGGCCTGTGCCCTGCTCACTGCCTTCCACTTCCTAGTACTAGAACCATAACCAAATTGGGCAATGTCATTGGTGAAACTAACCATCTTAGTAACTGCCAAAAAATTCTAGCTTAAGATTTGGTCCTTAAATGTGGTGCCCACCCTGATGGAATGCTACAGGTTTTTAAAAGGAAATTACCAAGAAAAGCAAGTGTAGGCTCGTGAGACGCTCGGATTTGGAAGGATTCTCCTAGGTCTTCTAATCATTTAGTCCCTCTACTGGGTGTCTATCACAGTACAACTGTCAGCCTTGTTTGTGATTCAGTTTTCTTTTATTAATTAATTATTAATTTACTAATTTTTATTTTATTAATTAATTATTAATTTATTATTAAAATTATTAATTTTTAATTATTGGAGATAATTACCCATCTCTGAGGTCCTTGAAACTCTGAGTTCCTTGAAATGGAAGCTTCCAGAACACAAAACATAATGTTGGAAGGTGAAGACAAACCGTTCTCCATCTGTTTTTGGGTACTATGGTCTTAAGTATATATGAGCAAAGAAGGAGAATTTAGATTAAACCTTAACAGCACTTAACCTGAAGTCTGTAGACACAAGGAAGAATCCAAAATGCCTGCTCTGTTGGCTTGAGTAAGTGTCTTTATGGTTATTTTTCTGGAGATAGAACCCAAAGCTTTTATCAAATTTTTTAAAGTGTCTCAAAAATTAAGTATCACTGCTTTACACAGATAGTTGTTAACCACTGGGATAAATTACAAAGCAAATCTCTGACATATTTTTAAGAAGAAGGCATTCAGTGGTCTGAGTATTAGATAATAATTAGGCTATCAATGGTAAATTTCTTGAGTATGATACAATTTTTGTGGTTATGTGAGAAAAAAACACTATTCCTAGAAGACACACGCTGAAGTATTTTGAAAACATGCTGATGTGATGTTTATAATTTTTTCTAGATAGTCCAGTAAAGAAGCAAATATCAGTATGCAGAAACTGAAATAGAGCAAAAAGCTTACAAATGCAGCAAAACGTGAACAACTGGTGAATCCAGGAGAGAGGTATACTCTTTCAACTTTTCTACAGATTTACATTTTGTAAAATTGTGAGTAAAAGAATATGCATCCATTTATCTGTCTTAAATTTCTAAGAAGGCTAGTATCATATTTTTTTCTTTTCTTTTTGGTACTGGGAATTGAACCGAAGGGTGCTTAACCACTGAGGCACATCCCCAGCCCTTTTATGTATTTTATTTAGAGACAGGGTCTCGCTAAGTTGCTAAGGCTGGCTTTGAACTCGAGATCCTCTTGCCTCAGCCTCCTGAACTGCTAGGTGTTATCATATTTTATAAATGGCTCAAACTAGGTTCAATAAGAAATTAGGAAAACCAGGCAGTGGCATCCCATATCACATTTGAGCCATAATTAAAGAAAGACCTCAAAGCAATGCTTCATCCTCTTCCCATCTCCTCCCCATCGAAACTCCAGCCCCTCTCCTAGGCTGGTACCAGAGTGTCCACACCAGATCACCACTGTACCCATGAGAGTGCCCTCTCCTAGGTTCACAGGCAAAATCAATCCAGTCACCTCCTAGTGGATGTTATGCTTGAACAGTAAAGTGCACGCGGTAACAGATGGCATCTTGTGACCTTCTTAATAACAGGCGAGGCTGCCAATGTTCCCTTGCGTCCAGGCTCTGCGGGGAATTTGGAAACTGTTGCTTTACACTTGCATATTTTCTGGCAAACACATTTAACCATTTATTAGTCAGTTTCCAAATTTAACGTAGAGCAAAGCAACACAGAGCAAAATTCCCAGCACCTGGAAGGGATGCTGGCATTTCCTGAGTCCGGAGGCCCATCCTGGGGTTCTCTGGAGTGTGCTGCTGGTGATCAATAGTCGGCATAGCTGCTATTTTTAGTGGGGCAAGGACCTCAATTCCAGGCAAAGTGCTTATCACTCTGCCTAGATTGACTGGTGGCCAAAGTGATCTTTTTTTTTTTTTTTTTTTTTGTCTTTCTTTCTGCGGTTTAAAAGGAAGGAGGGCCTGTGTCACAGCAAAGTATACAGATTAGCCAGAAAGCAAACTGGATCCTGCTGTGACAGCTCACAGCAGAGTGAATGTGGGGATCCCCTGATGAGGGAGGTTGATTAAGTCACCTGTTGGCTTATTTGCATACCCTGGAGAGTGGTGGCCTCCAGTTCCACAGTGGGATGGGTAAGGAGAGTGAGTGTGGAGATCAGGGGAGAGCGCCTGGCCCTGACCACCCCCAGGGTCCCACAGGGCAGCTCTCCTCTGTCCAGGCCGGAAGGGTGGCCTCAGGGAAAAACAGTGACCTTTTGGAGTCTTCTTCTCTGGAATGAACCGGTGAGGGTTTGTCCAGAAGGAGGAGTGGTGGAATCTCCCAGCCAGACAATGGGAGTGGGAGGATGGGCGGAAGAAGGGAAGGAGGAACTTTCCCGATGTCTGTCTACAAAGTGGTGGAAACAGCTCGGATGTGGTGTGGAGTCAGAGCAGGAGGAGTAGGTGTCCCGGAGGGTGGGGTTCCTCCTCAGGGTGCTCCCCACAGAGCTGAGGGGAGGGAGAGTCTTCCAAACTTCAGAAGTCAGGAAGGTGTTCGAGGTGCCTCAGCCTGAGAAAAGCTGGGCTGGTGTGAGGGAGGCCTAACTGGGGAGCTTGCCTAGTTTGGCTACCCTGTGTCCCTTGACAGTCCACCCAGGACCAGCCTAGCCTCCCTGCCTCCTGTGGGCTACAAGACCTGCATAAAAAGCCTCCCCTCCTCAGGCCACTTCTCTCTGGGGCCCCAGCCTCCAGGAGCAGCAGCCCTAGAAATGATCTGAAAATAGCACAGGGGGACTTGTCCCCAGACAGGATCAAAACAAAGCAACACAGCTGGGAAGCCACAAGACCACAAGACACCGCCCCTTCCTGAGAAATGGAAGGTGTCTCCCAGGCCTTGGGCCCCCGACTGCTCCCACGGGACCAGCCACGTGCCAGCTCTCTTTCCTTTTCCCTCTCCCAGATCATACTTGATGTGCTCCACATGCACCAGCTTCCTCCTCGGGGCTGGCCTGGTGCATCTCCCTGAGCCTACTACAGAGCCGGGAGGGGAATGGAGGAGTTTGTGCATCTCAAATCCTGTGCTTGTGCCAACTGCCGTTGCTCATTCTTTTTTTAAAGTACTGCAATTTTAGGGGCTGCTACGTAGGATTCTGAAGGCTACTGCTCAAAGAACCAGTTTGTAAAAGGTTGCTTCTGTAAACTACATTCTAATTTTAAAGAGCAATTTATAAATTGCCGTTTGGAAGAAAAATGATAAAGAAGGGACTGTCTGTGTGAGGAATTGTGTTGTGAGAATGGAAAAGCTAGCCATAGAGGCTCAAAAACCACTGGACGGCAATTATAGGGTCCTGTCTTCTGTTGAACCCTGTGCCAGGTGCTGCAGACGCAAAATCAAATAAGACAGACAAGTTCCTGTCCTTGGGAGGCTTATGTTCTGGAAGGAGAAAGAGACAATCTAAACAAATACAGTGTTACAGAGAAATCAACATAACCGCCAAGATAGAAATTGAGAGTGAGAGTATGAAGAACTTAGTTTAAACATGGTATCCAAGGATGGCCTCTCTGAACAGGAGACACCTAAATTCAGACCTGAAGTCTATGGCTCAGCAGAGCTAGGATAATTGTGATCCAGAAAAGAGAACAGCATGTGTAAATGTCCTGAGGCAGGAGTTGGCTTGCTTGGTATATTCGAATAACTAAATGAAGCCAATAAAACTGAGCAAAACTAAGAGGAATAATGAAATGAGGCTTGGTCTCTAAGCTATGTATCATGTTGCAAGTGCAACAGAAAACAGAGTTGTGTCATCTTCTTGTTTATGCATTAAGATCTCCCTGTGTGCAGAATGGATTGAGTTGGCAAGACGTGACTAGTGAGTTCTTGGTGCTTTTTGAAATCTTTTGAGGTTTATAGTTGGCTTCACAGAAGAATAAAAGTGGAATTGAAGGAGTAAGAGGAAAGTAAGTCAAAGATGGACACAAATATTCCATGAACTATATCACAAATTATAAGCATCTGCTCACTTAGGATACTATTTAGTTCTTGTCAGTATTTTCCTAGATTCTGCCATCTTTGTAATAGGACACACATCCTTAGAAGCAGTTCCAGGTAGGCGCTTCAGAGACTTGGAATTGGGTGTCCGCGGTTAGGAAATATCCCAAGGACATCTTACACATATTGTCCCACCTGAGCTTTGGCGTGTTCATACTACACAAAACCTCCTCCCAGGACGTGCTCCATCGCCTGAAATAGCAGGAATCAAGGAGGCTAGTTTTATTCCTTGCAAGACTAACAACTTGGGTCCATCCAAGTTGTACAGGTGTGGGGCACAGGTATGGAGCTGAGAAGAAGAGAAAGGGAAGGGACAGGCAGGAGAGCTGGCCCTGATGGATCAATGTGCTTCCCACCACGCTCTCCAGAAGGTTGTTTTGGACAGAAAGATGGACAGAAGCTTTTCCATTAAACAAATCTTGCTAGAATCCATCAGCCGAGAGCAAGCGGAAAGTTGAATTAGCCATTCATTGGTCACATTGCAGCTTTATGACACCTGATTTTTATTAATTATTTTCATGAGTTATATGAGAGATAAGCATGGGATGGACCATTTGCTCCATTCAGGAAACTGGGACAGAAAAGACACAGCCAAATCGAACACTTGGAAAGAAAGTCAATATTCATGCAAAAAGAAAATCAAGGTAATATAGGCAGAATAAATATGGCAGACCCTCTTTGAAAGGCTGTTGTGAAAAAGACTTGGAGAACTGTTTTCTGCGATGATCATGAATCATATTTAAGCACAGACCATCCGATCTGACCTTATGAATCCACAGGTGCAATACATTACACAGGTATAATCAGTAGGCCACCAGTGGTCTAGCAGTTATATAGTCAGCTTCTGTTGACAACGTAAGGCTTGGTTTTGTTTTAACTCCCTTCCTTACAGACTTCTAGCATAGTTAAAACTCATAATCCAAAAAATCAGGCCCAGGAAAGGAAATGAAGCACAAGAGACTTTATCATGTGGCCAAATTAGACCATTTTGCCTGATGTACTGTCATCTCTCAATGAAGACAGTAGCCATCGGTTATATTGAAATGACCATTTGGAGAATGAAAAAGACAATATGGGTCAATTAATAAGTCACCATTATTAATATGTATGCTTATGTCATTCTTACCCGTTCTCCTATGAATACCTGACCATAAAAATTGAAGAGAATTTAGGAAACAAAGGACTACCTATCACACGATGGTAAATTATTGCTTTACTGCTCACATTATCACACTTCAAAGACTCCCATCCTTCTAACGTTGGGCCTGCACAGCAGCTCTAGCAGACCAGAGGTGATTACTGGGGTTAATCTGTATTCTGAAGGATGCAAACAGCAATATAAATGGAATAGGATCGTACCTGGTGCTACTTAGATCAGATGCACTGTGTCCTTGACTTGCTATGAGCAATGTGATCAGCCTGCCTGATTTCCCATACACTAGCTCGGACTTGTCTCTAAGCTATGTAGCATGTTTCAATTTTCTGTTCTTGACTGAAAAGAGGAGAAAGAAAATCTTTCCTGATTTTAACAATAGCATAAATGGTTACCTGTCCTGTCCTCTTGCATTGGCTAATGGTAGAAGAACATTCAAAATCCATCTCATATGTACTAATTCCATAAAGTCAAATTTCATTAAAGAAGCTGGATCTTCACTAGTTAGGAAGTACCCATAAGGCTACAGCATAACTTCCCACCATTCATTACATACACACCATGCATATCCAACCTTAAATACTACAGCAAATGGGCAAGCATTACCAAAATATTTTTACAGAGTGCTTAAAAACTTTAATTTGAGAGGATAATCATTAGTCTTATTGAACTTCCAGAAATCTGACCATGAGAAATGGGAATTATATGGGGAAACCGTATAATTTGTTTCCTCCAAAAAATCAGTTTGTGGCGGAAAGGCCAGCTGTTCCCTTCTATAGTGTGCAGTTGTTGCTAGGATGTGTCTGCCTAGCCAAGAAATCCATCTCTGGGTTCTCTGGCATTACACTGGAATGCAAGCGGAAGAGATGCATGCCATCTCCAGGATGAAGGGCTGAAAGGACATGTGTGCCTTCCCTCCCCTGCTCCCCCACAACCTGCCAGGTGGAGACAGAAGACCACCAAGGTCCCAGGGATGAGGGAACCCCAGAGGGAGGGAACCTGTGTCCCCTCAAATCCAAGAAACAGGACCCCACCAAGGAAAGGCTAATTTCCCAGTTACCAACCCCCAAAAGGGAATTGAATAATTCTTTGTCTATGAATCTCCTGACAAAGAATTCAAAGCAATTATTTTTAGGAAGCATAGAAAGCAACAGCGGAACACAAACAACTCAACAAATGTCAGAGAAACAACACAAGGACCAAATGGGAAGTTCAAGCAAAAGAAACAAAAGATACAGGTGAGAGGATAGAATATCGATGATATGCAGGAAGAACGAGCCTCAAGATCTAAGGTATGGCCTGAGGACTGTGAGTGGTAAAATCATATTGGATATGGCATTCAAGCTAAATGAGTAGATTTTAGCGCTCTTGTATCAAAACTAAACAAAACAAAAAAGAAGGGGGGATATAACTATGTTGAGATAATAGACATATTAATTATCTCCACTGTAATAATCGTTTCCTTTATTTCTGTATCCCTTAGCATCATATTATAAACCTTAAGTATACTCAATAAAATTAGTTTAAAACTATAAACAGAAATTCTACATCTGAAGAATACAAGGAGTGGAATGAAAAAAATGCAATAGAGAGCGTCAGGAGCTGACTTCTTCAAGCAGGACCATGCATCTGGGAAGTCAAAGGCGAGCCATTTGAAATTATTCAGAGGAGAAATGGAGAAAAATAATAGAAATGAATAAGGAAAGCCTATGGGATTTATGGGACACCACACAGAAAAGTAACATAAAGATTATGGCAATACTGGATGGAAAAGAGAAAGAGAAAGGGGCAAAAGATTAAAGAAATATTGAGTGAAAACTTCCCAAATCTGGAAAGATATATCTGGACATCCAGGTACATGAAATTCAATATTTTCCAAACATATTCAACCCAAAGAGGATTTACCAATGCACATTATAATTAAACTGAAAAATTAAACACAAAGAGAATTTTGAAAGTAGCGAGAGAGAAACTCAACGCAATTTCAAATTTGATTATAAAGCTCTAGTAGTCAAAACAATATGGTCCTGGAATGAACAGACATAGAGAACAAGGCCACAAAATAAAGAGCCCAGAAGTAAACTCATGCACATATCAGTAACTGATATTCAATAAAAGCACCAAGAACGAACAACAGGGAAGTTATAGTGTCTTCAAAAATGGATGTTGGTGGGGCTGCACACTAGTATAACTACTCTGGAAAGAAGTGTGGAGATTGCACAAAAAACCAAGGATAGAACCACCATATGACCCAGCTTTCCCACTCCTTGTTATTTTTCCCAAAATATTAAAATCAGCATACTATAGCAAAACATCCACCTCAGTGTTCACAGCAGCACATTTATGGAATCAACCAGATACCTGTCAACAGATGAATGGATCAAGACATTGTGGCATATGCACATGATGGAATTTCTACTCAACTATAAAGAAGAATAAATTTATGGCATTTGCTGGTAAGTGGATGGAAATGAAGAACATCATGTTAAGTAAAATAAGCGAGACTCCCAAACTCAAAGGCTGAATGACGTCTCTCATATGAAAAAGCTAGAGTGAAATAAGGAGAGAGGAGGGAAGAATAAAGACACGGGAAGCTGAGTGGAGTGGAGGAAGGAGATGGAGAGGCAGAGTGGAGGGATGGAGAGGGGAGGAAATGTGGAATGAATTCTCATAAAACTGTTAGGTGCACATTTAAATATGCCACAGGGAATTTCATCTCTATGTGGAAGTAAAAAGAACCAACCAAATATAAATAAATAGATGAGTGAAAGGAAGTCGAGCAGAGTAGAGAAAGGAGAACAGGAAGGAGGAAGGAGAAAGGGAGGGAGAAGGTGGGGAGCCATGAACTGGAATCCAATTCCATGCATAAGTGATTTTGTTGGAATGAGCCCAACTACTATGTATAACTCTAAAGTTCTAGTAAAAATATAGCACACACCACTATGTCCAGTGCATGTGGACTCAAATAACCATGTTTCTAGTCTATGCACTTACTATGCAATACCTCTCTTTATATTATGATTTTATCATGATTTTACAGTGTATTGTTTCTAGTTATTGAAAAAAAGTTTAATGTAAAACAAAAAAAAAATCAGTGTTGGGAAAAATTCATACGATACACAAAAGAAAGACATTGAACCATATCTGACACCACACACTAAAATTGACTCAAAAGAAATTAAAAACTTAAGACCTGAATGAAACTATAAAACTTCCAGGAGAAAACACAGGTCTCGTCATTAATTAGTCTTGATAAAGATTTGTTGGATATGATACCAATGGCCCAGGCAACCGAACGGGAAAGAAACAAGTAGAACCTTATCAAACTAAAAAGTCTGTGCTCAGCAAAGAAAACAATTAACAAATGAAAAGGCGATCTATGTAAGGGGAGAGAAGATTTGCAAACCCTATCTGAGATGAGAGGTTACTATCTCCAGTGCACAAAGAACTCATACAAATCAATAACAAAATCAAATACAAACTAAAATAAAGTAAAATAAAATAAATACCCTGATTGAAAAATAGGCAAAGGACTTCAACAGACATTTTCCCATAGAACATATGCAAATGACCGAAAGTCATATATGAAAAGGCGCTCAACATGGCTCAGCATCAGGGAAAGGCCAAACTAAACCACAGTGAGATGTCACTGACACCATCAGAAAGTCTAAGGGTAATAAGTGTTGGTGACGATGTGGCAAAAAGGGACCTTTATGTGGTGTTAGTAGGAATACAAACTGGTATAGCCATTGGAAAAAAATATGAAGTTTCCACAAAAAATTTAAAATAGAATTACCATGTAACATAGCATCCCAAATCTAGGTATATATACACATACATACACACACAGGAAATAAAATCACTATCTTAAGGGAATACATGTGTTCCCACATTCACAGCAGCATTATTCACAACAGTTAAGATAAGTTAAGATATGGAAACAAAGGAAATACCCTATAAAGATGGATGGATAAAGTAAATGTGGTATATACATCCAATGAAATATTATTCAGCCTTTAAAAAGAAGGAGATCCTACTGTTCAGGATATCATGATGAGTCTGGAGGATATTATGCTAAGGGAAATTATCCAGGGACAGAAAGAAAGATACTGCATGATTTTGCTTACATGTGGAGTCTTAAAAAAGTCAAATTTATGCAAACACAGAGTAGAAATGGTGGGTCCCAGGAGCTATGGAGTGAGAGAAATGGGGAGATGCTGGTCAAAGGTACAAACTTTCAATTATAAAATGACTAAGTTCTGGAGACTTAATGTACAGCTTGGTGGTTGTAGTGAATAAAAATGTATTCTCCAACTTTGCAAAGAAAGTAGATCTCAAATCTTCTCACCACACACACAATAGAGTAAGTATGTGAGATGATTGACACATTAATGAGCTTTATTGTAGTCATCATCTCACAATGTGCACATATATCAAAACACCCTGTTGTACAACCTAAATGCATACAATTTGTATTGGTTAATCCTACCTCAATTAATCTGGGGAAAAAAGAACCTAGAAAGAGAGACACAGCAACCTTGGTGAAAGGGGAGCTGATCAAGTTGCCCTTACCTATGACATCTGCAGTCTCCTGGGTACCAGCCTGGCAGGGTGGAAGATCGTAGGCAGTGTCTTTTAGCATTACCATTCTAAAGGAAACAAGTAGGAGAAACAAGGTATAAATTTATAGGTCTATAAACCACATGGAGCCTGGACCTAGAGGAATTTTCGCTTGGTTTCTTAAACGTTTGCTTCTTCTCTCCCTCTTTTCCACACTCCCAGCCATAACCCCACACTGTCATGAAATCAACCCAAGTTGGACTTCCTCATTGCCTTTAGGGATTTGCTTGTTCTCTGATTTGTCATAAAAGGGTAAAATTTTCAACTTCTTGCACATGAAAAGCTCAAACATTAAGTTCATAATTATTTCAACAGGATTTATGAGTGTTTCTCCAGGGAGCTGCTTTCAAAATAAGATAAGTGCTGTGCATGGAATAGGAGAGATTACAGTAATTACACTGGCTTCCAAATAAAACTTAATGGCAAGCTGGGTAGCTTGGGGACTCCCAGATGCTGTGTCTATCCTTTGAAACACATCTGTATCTCAGTTTCCCTGAATCCAGATATGAAATTCTTTTTAAGCAAGCAGGGATTTACTGGAAAGCACAGGCCATTTTGTATGGAACGGACACAGCACTCAGTTGCTGGAGTGTAACCCTTAGTGGCAGTTGCTATAGGACCTCTAATTGAGGGAGGAGGGTCTCCAAACTGCAGAGACCTAGAACTATGTGCTTGGGTTCCTGCAGGGAGCAATTAGGGGAAGAGAGACATTGATGTCAGTCGAAGGATCCTAAAGTGCTCCTACTATACAAGTGTTCAGACCAGCCCTGGTCATCTCAGAGACAGGGGCTGCTAACCCACCCTGTACCTTTCATCTCCTAACCTAGAACAGCATTTGACTCATATGAAGGTATTACATTTTTAAATGCAATTTCTGAGCCCAATCCCTCATAATTATTTTTCAGTAAGTTTGGGGCAGACAGTTCCAATATTAGTAGACAGTAGGTCAGTTTCCTGATTTCTGTGGGAATCACTTCTTTGCTCCTTTTTATATTTGTTTAATCTCCTTTTCTTTATATATATATATATATATATGTATATATACACATATATATATTATATATGTGTATATATATATAATATATATTTTATGTTAAGTAAATAGGAATACATTAAATATATATTTAATATTTAAGTATAAATAATTATATTTAACATATTTATATTGAATACATATTAAAATATATTTAAATATATTAAAATATATATATCTTTAAACCACCAAACATTATGGTTTGGGCTAATTTTTAGTTTTATATAAATGGAATTATACAGCGTGTGTTTTGTCTGGCTCAGAATGCTGAATATTTGTGACATTATTTTTCATATTTCTTACTACATGGTATTTCAATAAGCATCCTACTGTCTACCCATCAGATGTCGATATCCATCTACATCAATGGGCCCTCCATATCTAGTTTCCATACCTACTGATTTAACAACTGCCAATTGAAAATATTTTTTAAAAGTTGTGTCTTTACTATGTAAGGATATTTTCTTCTTGTCATTTTAACAACTATTTGCATAGAATTGATATTGTATTATAAGCAATTATAAGCCATCTAGAGGTGGTTTCCAGTATCCAGGAGGATGCTGTTCAAAGGTTATATTTAGACGCTACCTCACTTAATAGGAGGGACTTGAGCATCTTCAGATATGGGCATCTGTTGGAGGTCCTGAAACAAATCCCAGAATGATGGACTGTAGTTGGTATTTATTCTACACTTGGCTTGTGTTAATTTTTGCCCAGTGTGAAAAATGCTGCTGAGAACACTCTTCTATGTGTCTTTTGGTGCCTGTGTGAAAATGCATTTCAGATGAGCATACACTTGGAGTGGAATTGCTAAGTCTTAGGGTATCCATAGCTTCAACTGTAGAAACTAAAACCAAACTGTTTTCCTGAGGAGTTATATCAGTGTACATTGCCACTAGTTGTTAAGAGACTTCACAGTTCTGCACCGAATAAGCCAGCAATATTTAAACTTGCATTTTATATGTAAAGTAGATACAAATCCTTTGTCAATCTCTGAGTTAAAAATCTTCCTCCTCTGTCAGGAGCGTAGCATGCCTGTAATCCCAGCAGCTTGGGAGGCAGAGGCAGGAGGATCATGAGTTCAAAGCCAGCCTCAGCAACTCGGGGAGACTCTGTCTAAATAAAATACAAAACAGGGCTGGGGATGTGGTTCAGTGGTTGAGCACTCCTGAGTTCAATCTCTGGTACCCCCACCATCACCTCAAAAAAAAAGTCTTTCACCTCTCTATGGTTTGTCTTTTCATATTCTTGATGGAATATTTGATGGGACAGAATTAACTAATTTTAAGTAGTTAATTTTAGTTCAGTTTATCTAACTTATTTCTTGGGGTTTGTGCTCTTTATTTTCTATTTTCAAAAATCCTTGCCAATCTCAAGGTCATCACCATAGTGCCCTTATTGTTATGTAATGATTTGCCTTTAACAGTTAGGCCTTCTTTCACCAAGAATGAATCTAGTGGGGTTGAAAGCACAGCCCATCTCTGCCGCTTTGCCATCTTTTTAATACACCAAGTGCCAGTTATTGGCACAAGTTTGTTGGTGGCTCTTCTGTTTCTGTGGTCTCTTGACTTAATTACTGGGGCTTTATGACAAGTTATCTGTAGAACAAGCCTCAAACATTGCTCTTTTTTTCACAGTATCTTGGCTATATCATGGTTTTAATTTTCATATAAATTTTAGCATCATCTTGTCAAGTTCTACAAAAACAGCTATTAGGATTATATTAAGTCTGGGCTGGGGCAATGGTTCTGCAGTAGTGCACTTGCCTGGCATGTGTGAGGCACTGGGTTTGATTCTCAGCACCACATATAAATAAATAAAATAAAGGTCTATCAACAACTAAATATATATATATATATATATATATATATATATATATATATATATATATATATATATATATTTAAAAAATAATTGTATTAAATCTATAAATCAATTTTGGGAAAACTGATATTTTTACAATATTCAAGCTCCCAATCCATGAACATGGTTTATCTCTCCATTTACTTTGATCATCTTTATTTTTCAATCACTAATATTTTATAGTTTTCATGAACATGGTTTATCTCTCTATTTCTTTAGGTCTTCTTTATTTTCTTTCACTAATATTTTATAGTTTTCTGTGTGGAGATCTTGTTCATTTTGATTATATTTACTCCTAGAGACTTGACATACTGTAACCATGCTCCATGTGAAAACTTTTTAAAATTTCATTTTAAAACTGTTATTCTTAAGCACATCTTATTTCTTGTTTTAATTTAAACATTCATGAAAGTTTCATATCATGCTATATTTTTCTTTATTATAATAAGTTATATTTATTGTTTATCATAAAAAGGTTTCAGCTCTCCATTCCACACATATTTCTTTTCTACTACTGCTGTAAAAAGCTAATGTTTGGTATTTGTCCTGTAACTTTTAATAATCAGTGCCACTTCATTTGAGAACCATGACGTGACATACTGCTTTTTTCACTTAGGGATTTATCTGCGTAAGTACTTATTTGGAAAGGAAAACCACTGTGTTTCAAACAATTTGGGACTATTCTGAAGGACCAGTCATAATTATCACAGCTTTTCATCTTTTCTGGGTTTGTATTCCTTGTAAGCAACGAGGTGGCTGACTGGGGGAAGCAAGGTTGAGATGGGGAAGTTAGCTTTGTTCTAGGGTGTGAGGGAGAAAATGCCCCCAATAGCCAATGTCTCCTAAAAGAGTTATTGAGAAGCCCCTGAAGTGACATCAAGTTTACTTTGGGGTTAGAACAAGTTTTTCACCCTCTTCCAAAGCAGCATTTCCCATTGCTTTCTGATTGTCAGAACCATGTGAAGCCCTCAACACATATACAAATTCACCAGTGCCTCATAATCATAGTTTCCCAAGGGAGTGACTTGAGTTTAACAAGAACTGATCATCGTCATAGTCAACCAAGGGCAGAAACGATCATTTCTCTGAAGGACTCTCAAGCTGATGTGAGTGTTCAAGTTAAAATGTACAAATGACACTATTTTTTTTTAAATCAAGTTCTTGAAGTTTTTCTTGAGGACACACTCCTAAGGTTATTGCATATCTTTGGTTGATTTCCAGAGTTTTTGAATTGATTTTGACAATTTTTCAAGGAGTGTACAAGAATATATTAAGGGATGGATATATAGCAACATATGGGGGAATGAATATCCAGTGGTCCTCTCTGCATTCTGAAAGCGCTGCCCTTTGAAACTTTAAAAGTATTGAGATAAAACATACATAATATAAAATATACCATTTTAGCCATTTTTAAATGTATAATTTGGTGGCATTAATTACATTCACAATGTTTTCCAACTGTCACTATATCAAAGTTGATCCACCTTTTGGCTGTTGCTTTCAACAAGATTTTTATAATGATGTTTCATTTATAATTTAATTAAATTTAAAAAATTTTTATTGTGATTAATTTTAACCCATGGGTTACCTAGGAGTATACTGTTAAATTTTCAAATATTTGGATATTATCTAGTTCAATGTTTTAGCTTAGTTTCTAGCTTAATATTTCGTGTCAAGGAACATACTATATATGATTTGAATTCTTTGAAATCTAATACTTTTTAATGGTTCAATGATCAATTTTAAAAAAATATTCCATTAATTATTTTTTACTATTTATATATATTTTTTAGTTGTAGTTGGACACAATACCTTTAACTAATTAATTTATTTTTACGTGGGCCTGCACGTGCTAGGTGAGCATGGTACTGCTGAGCCACAACCCTAGCCCTCCATTTACTTTTAAAAAAGTATATTTTTAAAAACACATCCCTGTAAGTATATCAATCAGAACAAATATCATAATTGTGTTGTTCAAATTTAGTATTGACTCACCAAAATTGTGCTTGTTGTACCAGTTATTGTGTTAAAGTATTCAATTATGACTGTGGATTTGCTTATTTCTCTCTTTAGCTCTTTTAGCATTAATTAGTGAATTATATTAATTATTATTAATTACTATGTTATTAGATGCACAGAAATTTGGAATTTTCTTATCCTCCTATGTGATGGATTCTTCTATTATTATAAACTGTCTCTCCTTAAGCTTAATATACTTCTTGCCTTCTGACCATCCCTAGAGAAGTCCTCTTCTCCCTGTCCTCCTCCTCTCCACTTCCTATATTTTAAGACTGTTTTTGTTTTTAAAAAGAAGTTGTAAGTTCACAGATAAAGTTAGAGGATGATACAGAGGTCTACCATAACCTACCACACCTGCATGGCTTCCCTGTTATTCACATCCCCCATCAGAGTGGTACATTTATTACAATTAAAACATAATTGTCCAAATCCATAGCTTACACTCTTGGTGTTCAACAGTCGATGGCTTTGGACAAATGTATAGTGACATATGATACATATGTGATGTTATATGACACTATAACAAAGGATGTGTGTGTGTGTGTGTGTGTGTGTGTGTGTGTACATCCTCCTCCTCTTTACCAACCCCTGGAAACCACTGCTATTTTTACTGTCCCAATAGTTCTTCCTTTTCTGAATTAGAAGCATACAGATTTCATATTGGCTTCTTTTATTTAATAATATGCGTTGTTTCCTCCATGTCTTTTCATCACTTGACGGCTCATTTCTTTTTATCACCGAATAATATTCCATTATATGTATGTGTCACAGTTTACATTTACACAGTTTACATTTCCAAGTTTGGGAAATTTTGAATAAAATGACCACACACATCTATGTAGAGGATATAAGTTTTCAGCTCTGTGGGGTAAATACCGAAGTGTGCAATTGCTGAATCTTATGGTAGCAGTTAAAGTTTAATTTTGTAAAATACTACAAACTGTCTTCCAGTGTGGCTGTACCATTTTGCGTTCCCAGCGGCATGAAGAGTTCTTGTTGTTTTAATTTGCATTTCTCTGATGATATATGATGTAGAACATCTTTTCAAATTCTTGTTTGCCTTCTGTGCATTTTATTTTATGAGGTATCTACTAGGGTCTTTGGCCATTTTAAAATCAGAATACTTATTTTTGCAATGTCGCATTTGAAGAGTTCTTTGTGTATTTTAGATAATAGTCCTTAATCAAATATGTCCCTGGCAAATATTTTCTCCCAGTTTGTGGCTTCTCTTCTCATTGTCTTGACATTGACTTTGTTAAAATTAAAACTTATCTGATAATAAACCAAAGTCAATTATTTCTTTTATGGACCATACATTTGGGGTTGTATCCAAAAAGTTACAAGTTGCTGGGTGTGGTGGCACATGCCCCTAATCCCAACAACTCAGGGGGCTGAGGCAAAAGAGGATCACAAGTTAGAGGACCACCTTAGCAATGTAGCAAGACCCTTAGCAACCTGGTGAGACCTGTCTCAAAATAGTAAATAAAAAGGACTGGTGATGTAGCTCAGTGGTAATGCACCCCTGGGTTCAATCCCTAGTACCATAAAAAAATTACAAGTCAATCTAGGCTTTCTCCTATGTAGGAAACTTCTAGAAGTTTTATAATTTTGCATTTGCATTTAGGTCCATTATCCATTTTGAGTTCATTTTTTTTTTTGTGAACAGTGCATGGTCTGAATCCAGATTCATTTTTGCAGGTAGATGTTCAGTTGTTCTGAGACTGTGTGTTGAAAGGAGTATCTTCCCCATTGTGTGGCCTTTACCCGCCACCCCCCGCCCCGCCATTGCACATCAGTTAGCTGTATTTATGTGGGTCTATTTCTGGGCTTCCTGTTCCATCACATTGATCTATTGGTCTCTTCTCTTGCCAACACCACACTGTCTTGATTACTGGAGCTAAGTGGTAAGACTTGAAGCTGAGTGGTTGTCGGTCCTCCAACATTATTCTTCTCCAATATTGTGCTATTGTTCTGGGTCTTTTGCCTTCCCATATAAACTTTAGAACCAGCTTTTTAATGTCCCTAAAATAACTGGCTGAGATTTTGAATCAGATTACACTGAACGTACAGACAAATTTGGGAAGAATTCACATTTTGACAATGTCATAGTCTCCCTAACCATGAACATGGAATCGCTCTTCATTTAGTTCTGCTTTGATTTCTTTCAGCAGAGTTTTATGGTTTTCCTCATACGGGTCTTGTGAGATTTATACCTAGTTATTTCACTTTTGGAGAGTGTAAACAGTATTATGTTTTTCATTTCACTTGCTTATTGCTTATATATAGGAATCAATTGACTTTAAAAATTTTTTTATTTGTCAATGTACCTTTATTTCATTTATTTACATGTGGTGTGGAGAATTGAACCCACTGCCTCACACATGCTAGGCAAGCGCTCTACCACTGAGCCATAACCGGAGCCCTCAATTGACTTTTGTACATTAGCCTTATATTCTCTTATAATCTCTTATTAGTCAATTCCCCTGTGTCAATTCACCTATAGAAGGACCTCTTGGTTTCTTCTAGCTTATGACAATTAGGAATAAAACTGCCAAACATTCATGTGGACATAAGTTCTCAAATTGGGTAAATACCTAGGAACATGAATTCACATGGCAAGACTTTGTTTAGTTTTGTAATAAACCACCATGCTGCTGTTTGTAACAAAGCTCTCTGTTTCCTTCCAGGTATGAATGGTTTCTCTTTCTGCCATGATTCTTTCCCCTCATCAGACCACAAGTTCTTTGAAGGCAGGGACCATATATGTGTTGATCACTGATGTAGCCTTGGCATTCAGCTTCAGACTGTATACATAGAAGGACCCTAAAGAATATCTGATTAATGAATGAGCAGACAAACAAAGTTTCAAGACCTGAACATTTGTAGTTGAGGATCTGGGGATGGAGCTCAGTGGTAGAGCATAAGAGGCTTGGGGTTCCATCCCAGGATGGCAAAAAAATACACACATGCACGCTGGGTGTGGTGGCACACCTGTAATCCTAGCAACTCTGGAGACTGAGGCAGGAGGATTGCAAGTTGAGGCAAGTCTGGACAACTTAGACTCTGTCTCAAAAAATAAAAAAGGGCTGGAGGTGAGACTCAGTGGTAAAGCACCCCTGGGTCAAATCCCTGCTACCAAAACAAACAACAACAAAAACTCTGTGAGTGTGTGTGTGTGTGTTTGCACTATATCCCTGCCTTAGGAATTCCAAAATTCAGCTCTTATTTTAACCTTGACAGACCTAGGATTGGCACTGAGATCCCATAATACAAGTTCTCTGCCTCACTAATCTCCATTCTCCCATCCCAGTATCCTTCTTTATGCACATTATATATTTTGCCTATTGTGGTTAAAACTGATTTAGAACCAAATAATCAAGACTTCCACCGAGTTCCTTCTGCCTCACATGATAGGTTTTCTTCTCTGTTTATAGTAAGTATTCTTACACGTACTGGATTGTGCTTTGGGCATTTTAGTATTTTTCTGGTTTAACACACTTGAAACAATCAGTCATTTCACTTTTTTATTCCAATAAGAGTCCTTGGACCATTAATCAGCTCCCATAACTATATCATGTAGCCACACCTATAGAATTTTCCCCTAGGAGACTTACAGCCATGTAAAAAAATCTCTCTCTACAGCCTTACAAAATTTTAATCAAACAGCTTTTGCTTGGAATTTAAAAAGACATTTGTCCTCAGGGCTAAAATTAGCCAAGAAAAAAAAAAGATTAAAAACAAAAGCAAATATAGAATGTAATCAGTACTTTCAAAATGAGCTCAATCTGCCCTTCATCTTCATTTATAACGCTTGCTTCTCCTTACCCTTTAATGGGACAGGCAGTAGTGTGCAGAGAATCTATTTATGAGTCTGAGGGCTCCAAACAGATAAACTTCGCAAGCTTGTGGCCTTCTGTGGTTTGCAAGGTCACAGAGAGCTTTGGTTGGAATGATGCATATGATGATCACACTCTGAGTAGCCACACACTCAAAGTCTTGTACATTTTTACCAGATGTCATATGTCTGGATTGTTTTTCAGGGCTATTAAATATCTTTTTTTTCCTACCTTGGTGAATGGATCTGTTTGGATACTGGCTTTCAAACACTATCTGATTTCAGACAGTTGCCCAGAAGTATTGGAAGACTTCTCTATCTGGACAAGAGCTGCTTTGGGTATCACAGAATTAGCAAAGGGACTGCAATGTTAATAGAAGTGTCAGCGAACTACGAAAAAGACAGACTGTAAATTGTTGGAATAGACCAAACACGGCGCCCAAATGGGAGGTACTTCTGACATATGTATTGGCTTCCAGCCCTTTGTTTTGATGATTTGGAAAGACCTGGAAGGAAATGCAACTAATATTTATTAGGGCAATATGAGGGCTATCCTTTACATCTGAAGGTGGAGCCAGCCGTCTCACTGATTTTCAAGTAGGTGTCCAGAATCTGGGGAAGATATTTACAACTAACAATGAGAAGGACAGAGCCTTGAAGTTTTCCACATTCCCCCTGACACTAGGAAGTGTCTCGTGCTCACCCAGTCCTGCTTGACAGCTCCCCAACAGTGCTTGGGTTAAGTGCTTCTTTGCCAGGTGCTCACTCTTTCCTAGGGGCATGTGCTTTTCCATTCCCCACCGGGAGGAAACCTGCTTTACTTAGATCTTTCTTGAAATACCAAACCCCTCCCGGACCTCAGACACTGATCATCTGCTTCCTTTGAACTGAGTATTTCTTTCTGTGGTTGTAGTTGCTGTATCAAACTGAAATTAATTTCTGCAATGTGGGCCTATCCCAGTGCCTGGCTTCCAGGAAACACTCAGAAAATTGACTCTGGGGCCCTTGACACCTTCATCGACAACTTTCTTCCACCTCTGAGGGAACTTTCCAACTCCTGAAAGTGGAAAAACCATACAAGAAACACAGTGATATTCTCAGAAACATCTCTTTGCTGCAAAGACAACACAAAATATGCACAATTTAGTCAATCACTCGCTTTCATCTCATTTCAGGAGTTGTAGTTATCTGTCATTTTAGGAGTAGTAAGGAGAGAATGGAATCATCATTTTGGCTGGTGACTGACATTTAGCTCTTCTTCCCACTGACATTTACTGAGGGAGATGCACAGGGTCAACATCTATGAAGACTCTCAAGATCCACAATGCCCCCTTTCTTCTAACAGCGCTCTTGTCTATTTATAGCGACACATCCAGGTGTAAATTACAAAGGAATCTTACTGTGGACGCTGAGGCTCGTGCTGTCGGCTGACTGGGAACTCATCCAGTTGTTTTTTCCGGTAACTGCCCTCATAAGTTGTCATGCAGGAATTAGACCATCGGGTTTCATTCTGCCAAGATGCTCCGGCCTTGCGTCTGATCACCTCAAACTCTTGAGAAGTGAGAGGGCTGAAGGGCAGAAGAATTTGTGGGGTCAAGTATAAGAAGTGTGACATAGCTGTTGATGGTCTGCGGGGAATGACCACTGCTTAAGCCCTCTGAATAATGAAGAATTAATTCCCTTCTAGGGTCAGGAAGCAATGCATGAGGCTCCCCAAACTTCATAACTCTGACCGCTCACAGAGTGCGGAAGAGTAACTGTCTTAGGTACAGTTGCCAAGCAACGGGTCCCAAAATTCCGCAAATCCTACTCCTCACTCACGCACAAGTTTTAACCAACAAATTTATTTAAGTTATATAACTGCTAGTCCCTGCTCTACGAAATATATACTGCTTTGCCATTACATCAAGGAAGCACTCGGCAGGATTATTGTCTATTTCTGCTTCATGAATAAAGCAGTGAATCCTAATGGTTTCAGAAGTTGGGAATAATATTTAAAATGATGGGGCCAATTCCATCTCCCCTACATACCTAGCCTCCAAGCGCCTGGGATAGAACACAAGCTGCTTGTGATGTCAACAATAGCAGGTGACTCAACAGCTTCTCATGTGTCACAGAGCAATGGTACTGACACTAGAGTCAAAATAAGCAGAAGCCCAGAACCCAATCCCACAGATTCTGACTTAACTGGTCTGGAGGAAGGCCCAGACATGGGTATTTTTTTAAGAGTTTAGTTCTGGAAGGTTCTAAAGAGCAGCCAGGGTTAAGAATTGAAGTCATGGCCATGCTTTGTTAATTATGTCAGGGTATATCCTGGGGTTGTATATAACTAAAAATAATTTTTAAAAAATTTTTTAAAGAATTAAGGTCATGGAAATGCCATGGTGAACTTTGTAAAGGTGGAGAAGAGAGAGCATTCTATCTTCCTCTTACAGGCTCCCCCCATACTAATTATCACCCTAACTCTGGTTAGCGTGTTTGTCCCTTCTCGCTTCTCCAGATTAGCAAACAATTCTTTGGCAACTTCAGATGAAACTGATCTTTTGACATGACTCCTAACTCCGAGAGCAGCAGTCTCAAGCCTCAGGGCTGTGACCTGTGGAATTCTTTATAAACACTAACCCCAGGCCTTACCTCAGGGGGGCTGATTGGGGTTCTGCAAGTAGACCCGTTATCCGTGTGGAAGAGAGAATCTCCATCGGTGACTATTGGCATCAGTGGGGCTTGTTCAACCTAAGACCTCAGAGATGGGTTCTGTCTGAGGCAAAGCCCAGGCATCTCCATCTTTATAGTTATTGATTCTGATGTGCTCAATCTTCAAAGATTGGGCAACGGTGCTCCAGGGGTTAGATTTTTAAGTCTTAGAGGGAGGCTGACCCAGCACATGGTCTGTTTCTCCAAGAATGAAATTATTCGCAAATACTCGTTAGTGTGTTACACGAGGGGTTTCTTTTCTTAAAATGTTTAAATATGGAACATAAGCACCTTTGCCCTAGGAAAATGATCTGGACAGATATCTGAAAGCTCAGCTGCTCTTACTCATGGCATTGAAGTCTTCCAGAGAAATCCAGATGAGCTTAACAACAACAAAACACACCTGGTTTCCAGGAACAGCTGTTTATTGTTTGAAGCTTTAACTATTTAAGCAAATAATGGTGGTTTTACTTTTATATGTAACAATGCCAGCAATATGTATTGTTTGGAGACAGGAAAATAATAGAAAATTATGACAGACTATTGGTAAAAATTTTCTTCTCAAATTATATGGTGATCTATAAACCCATGTGCAGTGAAAGAAGGTCTTTTAAAAATAAATTGCAGTGTACTTTATTATCACTTTCCTGACCTCTAATATGTTTCTTTCTCCCAGAATCAATTATATTGTTTTAACAATTATAACCTCAAGAACCGGAAGGAATAACATTTAAGTGAATATGTCTACTATTATCGAGTTTATATGGAGTTATGGACTGATAGATGTTGAACACGTCCATTAAAAATAAGTTGGACTTGCTGGGGATGAGCAAGGCCCTGGGTTTAATCCCGAGCACTACCAGAGAGAAAGAGAGCGAGAGCGAGAGAAAGAGAAGAATAGAACAGACTAATCTAATTTATTATAACAAGTATTTATGAGAAGTCTGAGCCAGGCATGGTAGCTTGTAATCCTGGTTACTTGGGAGGCTGAGGCAGGAGGATGGCGAGTTCAAATTCAGCCTTAACAATTTAGCAAGGCTCTAAGCAACTCAGTGAGACCTGTCTCTAATAAAATATTAAAAAGGGCTGGGGATGTGACTTGATACAAAAAAAAAAAAAAAAGAAGAAGAAGTCTAAAAGAGTCCTCATGTGCATTCTTTGTTCTCATATTTTATGATGAGGTGGTTGTTTTTCATGGAGGCTAGCATCCAGCACTGAGGTGTATGGTGTGGCTTCATGTGGGAGAGTCTGCCCTAAAAGCTGCTTTTTTTATAACTGCATCCTGGTCAGTTGTGTTCTTCAGTTCCCAGCATGTATAGTGCGACCAGGAATCCAATCAAGAACACTGTGCCAATGAACTCTAGATAGTGAGTACAATTTAGCAAAAATAGGGGCTTCTGAGTAACCGAGCTCGTAGCAAAGAAAACCAATTAGGTGCATGCAAGCCAGCTGATGGCAAGGGAGCGGTCCCTGGGCAGGCCTGGACCAGGCTTGTAAACACAGCTGAGGATTCGAATGAGGTGTTAATCGACATTCCTTAAGCTTCTTGGTCAAGGAAGTTTAGATCAAATTGGGAGTCATGTGTGTCTTTGCAGTGGGACTTCCCAGAGCTTTCAGTACTTCAATGGACATCGTGCATCTTGTAAAGGGGCCCAGCTTCTGCACATCTCTTAAACTTGTTTGACCTCAAAAATCATGGGGAGGGGGCAATCTCTCTAGGGACTGTTATTCTATGGAATGGTCAGGACCTGAAGACCGAGGTGATGGCTGGCCGTGGTCACCAAATTTATTAAAGCTTAACTAGATCTATAGCCTAAAGCATGGGCAACCGGCAAAAGGTTGATCCAGGAGGATTTTGTTTAAAAAAATGATAACATCAAGCAGTAAAATAAACATACACACCCAGGTAATTATAAAACCCATATCCAGAATTCTAGAAGGCTCTTCTGAATGCCCCTCTCCAGTCAAAACATCACACACACACACACACACACACACACACACACACACATGCACGCACACACACATACCCTGCTACTATAAACCACTATTTTGATTTCTATCATCATAAACAAGATGTCAGTTTATGTTCTGTGAAAGCAGAAACTCATGTTACTGAAAGATGAATCCAGGAAGAAACCAAGGTAAAGAGCAAGGAAGACTAAATTCCTGGGGAGAAAAGACCGTATTTGAAGATGAAGCTTCCATCTCAGCCTGAATCTGCCTCCTCCCTAGAAGGTGGCACATTCTGCTATTTGCATGAGTGTGGCTCACATCTGCGTCAGCACACACAATGGGTGATGGTAACCGCTGGAATCTTTCAGTTATAATATTTACTCCCAGTTCTTGATTTTGGTGTCATTTCTTCATGCTTAACAGATGTGTGATTGGGAAATTTTTAGTAACACATCAAAGACTGTGGTAGCTGGTCTCAGGAAACAAAGAACCACTTATAACAGGGATAGATGGAAATAAAAGAAGGAAAGAAAAGAAGAACAAGGAAAGGAAATTGATTAAATAAGTGAGAAGTCTCAAAGGAGGACTATTTTTAATTTGCTTTCCCATAGTTCATTTGATCTGGTTTATTATTTGAAAACCAAAACTGATTACAAATAGTGTATCCATTGTGATCCCAATTTGGTTTAATAAAAAGTGTGTGTGCATGTGAGTCTCTATTGAGGAGGAAAGTCCTGGAAGGCGAGACATAAAATGCTAATACTATAGCTGAGTAAGAAGATATGCATGATTTTTATATTTTATATTCTTTTCTTTATTTTCTGAACCTTTTTACAATGAACACATGTAGCATATAATCAGAGCCAAAATGTTGTTTTGTAAAAACTAAAACAAATTATGTGCATCCACATGTCGTCAATCACTCCGTCTTGCGGGGAATCTCTCTTGGATGTGCTTTTGGATTTACTTTTTCACTTCTGTCTAAAGCCTATGCCTTAAGGAAGAAAATCAAAACATTGAAGGCAAAGACATTGGAAAGGGTTAAGGTTTATATATGGACCCCAAAGGGAGGAAATGAACGTTTCTTTCCAGGAGACCCTGTCTATCCATAGATACCCACATGAGGTGGTCTTCAGATAGCGTCCTACATCCTCAAATGAACCCAAAGGCTTATTATAATAATCAAAACTAAAAAAAAAAAAAAAAAAAAAAAACAACCCACAATAGTGGTTGTGGCTTGGTGGATTTCACAGTGGCAACTCCTGGGATAAACAGGTGGTGATGGTGACTGACTTCTTCAGCTTAGCCCGGGAGAGAGCAGGGAAGCAGATCACAGGCAGAGTTGGCTCCTCTCTCCTCTGCTATAAAATCCAGCCATTGCTGTTCCGTTCCATTTGGACGGCAGTCTGTCTTGTGTACAACACATTGTTAAGATAATCAAGAGTCATTTGGAAGGATATTTTAAAAGGTCTTTACAAGCTCTGTCCTTGCTTAACTCCCACCATACGTCAGAACAGTAGTTGGTAAATACAGAAGAAAGTACTTATATGTTTCCAGCACTTTACTAAGCATTTAACACTCATCAGCTCTCTTAATTCTCACAAGCACCCTATGAGGAAGTACCACTGTTGTCCCATTTTACAGGGGAGGAAACTGTGCAGTGGCGTACAGCTAGGAAGTGGTAGAACTAAAGCTGGAACTCCAGCAAGGGCTGCAGAGCTTGAACTCTGTGGGCCACTGCATTTTGCTTCACCTCCTTACCCGTCAGTCTCTACCTATTGCTGCCCAATGCCCCGTTCTTCCCCTTTAGTCTTATTCTTTTTTTTTTTTTTTTTTTGGTGCCAAGGATTGAACCCAGGGGTGCTTAACCACTGAACCACATCCACCAGCCCTTTTTTGTATTTTATTTAGTGACAGGTCTCATTGAATTACTTGGGGCCTTGCTAAGTTGCTGAGGCTGGCTCTGAACTCATGATCCTCCTGCCTCAGCCTCCAGAGCCGCTGGGATTACAGGCGTGTGCCACCGCCCCAGGCTGGTCTTACTCTTGCTGACTACACCCTTCCTCCTTAGTCCAGTCCAGAATCATCCCTAACAACCTGCACATGACTCACTTTTATGTTCCAAGAAGCTCCTACTCATGACCTGGTAAGCATGCCCTGCAGAGAAATACCAAATAATTACAGTTTTTATCTTTTTAAACATACTGTCATCTTATGTTCCCAAGCTGAGTTTCATAGAATTATTTATTGGAAAGAAGCATATGACCTCCTGTTACATGCATTATTTAAATAATTTAAAGTTCCATAAGCCAAGTTTAAGAACCACATATCAAATATTAACAATTAAATATTAGTATGCAAAATCCTCACAGCCTCAAAATTATCCAAGCCACGAAGAGACTCTAGGAAGTGATCACCCCTGGCATCTTTCCCAACTAGCATCACAGGAAATTCTCTGCTAAAAAGAAATTAATCTTTGTGTATTATAACTTCGTCTTTCTTTCTCTCTTTCTTTCACTACAGGTGATCAGACTCTAGCTTTGCACATACTTGGCAAGTACTATACCACTCAGCTACATATCCAGCCCATATTAGTAGTATTATTTTATTTTGGGACAGGGTCTTACTACACTTCCCAGCCTTGAGCTTGCTATTCTCCTGCGTCAGCCTCTGGAGTAGCTAGGATTGCAGGCATATATCACCTCACCCAGCTGGGTTACAGTTTCTGAATGCTTAAAGATAAATAATAGATTGATTAAGTTCTCAAGCTTTAAGTTTGGTAAGTCATGGTCAGCGAAAGAAGTTAAGTTGCGCTAAAATGATCCGTTAATGTAGGTGTGGTGATGAACCAAGGCCAGAGGGTAAATCCTTTCAGGATTGAAGGAAAACCCTTCATTCTCTCCCAATTCACAGTTTACTTGCCTTTGTTGGCTTAGTCAAATCCATACCCAGGCTCCACTCCACTTGACTCTGTTAATAAATCTCATATTTGGGTCCTAGAGTTCAGAGGTGCCCTGGAAGGAATGTACACAGACTTGAGAACTGTGTACCCCAGGACAATCATAGTTAATGCTCCACTCCATCTCCTTTAGATACTTAATCTACTTGGTGCAGCTTCCTAAGCACACAGGTGTTTACATACCTGCTTCTATATTTCCAAAGTTAATACTGAAAGATACTTTGAGCTAAGAGATGTTCAGCAGTGTTTTGTCCTACACAAATGTGGGAATCCTGACAAGGGTGATTTTAGGGACCTCTGGAGAACTGTATTAATTTATATATTACTGCCCTTTGATTTTCCAGTCTTTGAAGGGACTGTTCAATATGTGGCTTTGCCTCTTTGTCCCTATATTGGCTTTGCTCAGAATTTGTTTACTCAGCCTTTTATTGAATATTTTTATGCATCTACTTTGGACCATTGAACACCACAATTTATTATTTCCTACCACATTGATCTACTTTCTACAAATACAGTTAATGGATATATGCCATATATAAAAAAACATTTCGTACTTTTACTGTCCCCCTTGCTTAGCATTACTTCACTAATGAAGAGCCACTTAATTAGGAAACTATGTAAAAAGGCAACATCAATAGTTTTCAAATTTAATTGGATATACTTTCTGGACTTTGGAAAGTGGGTTAACAGTACAAAGTGAAATATTTTTGGTTATTTTGAGATACTATGCAAATACCTAGTTCAATTTATGAGTAAATTGTGGACATTAAATTATTTTGAGCTAGAAATTTGTATTGTGAATACCACACAACAAGTCTTGATGCTAGAAAAGCTTAGCACCTATTATGAAACTTTGAACAGTATTGGAAGGTATTTTAAATATCCAGAATGTTTTATGTACTCTATCCCTTCCCCACTCTCTGGAGTGTGCCAGACATTGTCTCCTCGGGATAGTGACAGCAGCATATTTTGCTGTACATTGAAGTGGCCACACATCTCACAGTGATCTGTTGGATGATCATGGCTAAGCATTTCAGAATATCTCTCTAAGTTTCTGAATCCCTTTCCCAGGAATCTAATTGTCCAGATATGCAAAATTTAGAACCTTTGGGATATTCGAAGCCCAAAACTTAGTTCAAGGCCAAGGTATGGTACAAACTGTATGTTTGTACCATAGTTCAAGGCCAAGGTATGGTACAACGTAATGCCCGTTGACAAGAGAAAAACCAGAATGGACCACTGGAGGGTAACTGTGGGTAGGTGTGGCTAGAGGAAGTAGTTCACCGAGGGTACCAACTGAAATCTGTGGATGGTCCTCCTCTCTTGCTCTGTGCATCCCGGCTGCCAGGAGCTGATCAGCCTTCCTCTGCCACACCCTTCCACAATGATGTCCTGCCCCACTTGGGCCCAGAGCAAGGTAGTTGTCACCACAGACTGAACCTCTGAAATCATGACCTCTAAATATACTCTTCCTCTCAGGTGTTCTTGTCAGGTATTTTGGTCACAGCAATGAAGAGCTGAATAACACATACAGGCGGGGTTTCAAGGTGCTGAGTGATAGAGAATCAGGAGATGAGGGATACATTTTTATTTGGGGAATGAGGATTGGATCTCTGTAGAAGTTTCCTTCTTTGAGTCAATTTCAGACAGAAGGGTGATGATTGGGTTAGTTTCCTAGGGCTAGCACATCAAAGTATCACAAACCAGGTGGCTTAGAACAACAGACATGTATTGTCTCACCATTCTGGAAGCTAGCAGTCTGAGAATGAACATATTCTCAGGGCCATGCTCTGTCGGGAACTGATGGGAGAATTCTTTTCTGCCTCTTCTCCTACCTTCCAGTGTTTGCCGGCAGGGTCTTTGGCATTTCTTGACTCGCCACTACATCTCCAGTGTCTGTCTTTGTCATCATGTGATGTTTTTCTGTATGTTTCTGTCACATGGTTATCTTTGTATAAGGACACAAGTCATGTTGGATTAGGGTTCCCCCACTCTGGTATGACCTCATATTAACTACTTATATCCACAACTACCCTATTCTCAAATACGATGACAGTCTGAGGCATGGTGGTGGGATAGGAGCTCAACATATTTTTTGATAGCATAATTCAATTCATAATGACAATGATGGTATATGATGGGCAATAAAATATTCCGAGATTGAGTAAAATGGTCTCTGTATCCTCTTATTTGTAAACAGGAACACTATGGTTTTTAAAAAGAGGTAGTGTGATTTCTCAGATTTTTGATCTGAAATAAAGATGTAGTGTGTGTAGTAAATATCTCGTAGGCAATGTGCATCCCAGCGAGAATTAACAGAATTAATTTTGTTGCAGTAATTTGAAGCTAAGACACTTATGATATTTTCAACTGACAATGGTTTTAGAGATTTCTTCAAAGACTTGAAACTATTGTAAGTTGAGGAGCATCTGTACTATTGCAATGACAACTAAGTCCCTAATACATGCTGTTTAGGAAACATAGTCAAACCATCGCAGTGGGCATGGCATTTCAGTCAAAGTGGAAGTGTTTCTGGGGAATCTGTTGCACAACAAATTCTGTATGGTATACAATATTGTACTTGTACTCTTGGAAATTGTTAGGGAGGTGAATTTTATGTTATGTAAGTATGTGTGTGTTGCCACAATAAAAAATATTGTGGTCCAATACATTTTTCTTAACAAATTGTTTCTAATTCATGTATTACAGAGATCATTGAATAAATAGTTAAAAGAAACATTTTTATACCCTCAAACTTAAGCAAAACACTCTGCTCCTTTGAAACTCATTTATCTATCAAATAATTCATTTTGGGTGCCCCCTTTATAAACCTCATGAAAAAAATGCCTTTTAAACTGTTGTTTGTCAATAAGCAGGAACTGTATTTATACTTTATTGTTCTTTCTCCCACCCAACTCAGATTGAGGTGGGCATCAGATTCTGGAAAACCCTTCCATAGATTCTCCCTAAATGATCCTTGCCTCCAAAAGTTGACCAGGCCACTTAGAAGTCTATCAGGAATTTGAAATCAGGAACCAAGAAACTGAAGTATTGAAGTTGGAGTCAGGAAGCAGAGAGAAAGAGGGGGAGGTGTCAGTACCCAACTTCCCCTTCAAGGGCACAGCCTCAAAATAGCACAGCAGGCTGGCAACCAAGTGGCACATGGATTGGGGAGGGGTGTGGAATTTAAGATCCAAACCATAATAACCAGCAATTTTTGTTGTAAGAATGGGAGAAATAATTTTCCGATTCTTTTCACAGCGTAGTTTAAAATGGAGATCCTTGTTGCCTCCATACTTGAAGGTTGACTTTGATTCTTGCCTTTGGATTTTCATGAGATTTGCTGTATTTAAGATAAATCCATCTTTCTTGAGTTGTCTTGAATAGGTCAACCGTGCAATCTAAAACCTATGTCTAAAATTTATTGCTTTCCATGAGTCACAGCTTCTTCTACTGTATAAAAGGGGATAGGCTAAAATAACTCTAAAATATCCTATTAATCTGTTAGACATTTTTTAAAATGCCTAAAGGATACCATTTTTTAAAACCATTCCTCTTTAGACTCTTGATCCTTTCTTGTTTTCAGATGTATCTTCCCTCTAAAGAAGAGTAAATCATATTTTAATAAATGTAAAAAAAGAAAAGTATTCTACTTATAAAATTGAATCAAGGAAGGATATTTCATATTTCCAATAAATAAGAGTGTTATAGCCATATAAATTTGAATACGTAACAGTTGACTATATGAACTTGGTCTGTATGTGTTTCAGTGCTGTGATACCAATAATTAAACTTCTTCATGAAGATCGCACCTTTTTTTCCTGTGATGGAATTGGACTCAGGGCCTTGTCCATGCTTGGCAGGCACTCTACCCCTGAGCCACCTCCAAGCCCCCTGATCTTTTATTATAATACAATTAATAACACTATTTCTGTCTCACCTTATTCAAAACAGATTAAAGCATCTGCACTAAGCCTTTGTTTTGTGTGCCTAGAACCCTACATTAGTCTGTGGCTGACACCCCCTGATTTCGGGAAACTGGTCTTTCCCCAATGCCAAATGTTTCCCGTCCATCACAGACTGGCCTTGACCAGTGAAGACCTCTGGCTGTCAGGCAGGCCAGTATGATTGCTTCTCTAAGGCTTTTGTAACTGGGTCTATGGATACAGGGGAAGTCCTTCTTCTGAACCTAAGCACCACTGGTTGCCACGTGTCAAGCTGTGTGGAGGAACCTAGGAGAATGAAGTCAGTACACAGAGAAGAGGACAGATGAGGAGAATCCTCAAGTCATTTGTGTTCATGAAGCTCGCTGCACCCTTACCCTTTCCCTGTATGATTAAATGAGCCAAAATTTAATTTAAAAGAGGAATAAATTCCTCTTTTTGACCAAATTAATAGATTTCTGCCACTTCTAGCCAAGGGTTCTAGTAAATACTGAAACAATATTACAAGCTTTTGTTTTGAGGTTTACATTGTTTTTTAATGTCTAAATGTTGTCTTCAAACACAAGAACAAAAGTCAACTGGAAAAAATAGCTTGAGGCACCATTCTTCAAAAGAGTAGAATCTAGGGGATTCTACTTTTTTATGCACTTTTTTATTCCCTGGAAATAAATACTTAGTGATAATTCTGGCCCGTGAAGCTTCAATGTATTTGTTTTATTTTGTCATTCGTGGCATGTTTGATAACAAAAATATTCGAATGGTGCAAAAGCGGTTATATCAGATGCTTCTTTTTTTTAGAAAAAAATTAACTTTCGTACAAAATGTGGATGATGTGAGCTAATGTGCATTAATATTTACCTGAAAAATTGTCAGTATAAAGGTAACGTTAGGGCAATGTGAAGCACTGGGTTTGATCCTCAGCACCACATAAAAATAAATAAATAAACTAAAGGTACTGTGTCCATCTACAACTAAAAAAAAAAAAGTAAAAATAAACGAACAAAATCTAAGATATTAGATTACAGAAGTAAGACTAAAAGTTAAAATACTGAGCAATTTAAATTATGTACAAACCCCTTATTCACTCTATACGACGAGGAATCTGTAAGTGAAGATAATATCTGTTAGTGAAATGAAGTCCGTGTTTTGAGCAACTTGGAAAATAGTATTACTTAAATCTAGTGTATATAATGTATCACATTTACAAGTAGTGACCTTAGATTAATTTCTTAATATCTCTAATGCTCAATTTCTTTTTCTATAAGGTGGGGATGGTGCCATTTTTCAGGGATTGTTGAAAAAAATAGCAAAATACATAGATAGAATCACTATAGCTATTTATACATAAATAATTATATATAATCATTATGTATTTACGTATAATTATATATAATTTATAATTATAGTGATTATTTTTAGACATAAATAATCATACATAGATATATCTATATTTAAAATACACACACACACACACATACACACACACAAATGAAGCTAGGAGATCATAATTCAACCTAAGGTGTACTACCAGAAAAGGAAGAACTGCCAATGTCTTGGGCCTCATTTGCAGAAGTTGACTTACATTTGAAAAGTGGGCTTGTGCAGGGACAGTTTTCTGCAGACAGCAGTGAACCAAGGTCCTATAAGACATGTAGGGATGCTGAGCCAGAAAATTTTGTGTATGAATAAATGCTCGTGAGACTTTATTCGTAAGAGAACAGTGATCCTTGAAATAGTTGGGTTTCATATATAATGAGACCTGGCATATTCATATGAGCCAGAGAAATGGTTTTACTATTATCCTGAAATACTTTCTACAGAATTTTTTCCATACCTAAAGTTGGGCCCGGTGGATGTTACAGAGCTTTGAGGATAAATTCCCGTGATTTCCTCTGCATTAGTTAAAAGCAACATTAATTTAGATTAAGTGTTTGACCTTGTTAAGAGTAGAGTAGCTCACTGACTTACATATGCCCTCATCTCATTTTACCAAGAAGCTGAGGTGGCTAAGCAAAATAAATTGCCCTAAGGTTACCTTTATACTGACAATTTTTCAGGTAAATATTAATGCTCGTGAGCTCACATCATCCACATTTTGTACGAAAGTTAATTTTTTTTCTAAAAAAAAGAAGCATCTGATATAACCGCTTTTGCACCATTCGAATATTTTTGTTATCAAACATGGCATGAATGACAAAATAAAACAAATACATTTAAGCTTCACTGGCCGGAATTATCACTAAGTATTTATTTCCAGGGAATAAAAAAGTGCATAAATTTAGTTACTAACTAACCCAAATACTATAGTACAAAGAAAAACAAACAGGTTAAAGAGATGTTCTGATTGTTCTTTTACAAGAAAAATTGGGCATCATTTTCTTAGATTAAGTATTAAGACTACTTAATACTTCATTCTGCAATTACTCAATGACTTCAATAGTGAACATATGTTAACTGTTGATGAACAACATGGCTAACTTAATCACTGAAGAATAGCAACAGTAAGGGAACAACACTAACACTCCATGCGCACTGACACTCCACCTGAATTGTAGAAGCACTATTATATACCTACATGGGTTATAAGGATTCAACTTTAAGAGGAATTTCATAAAACCAGCTTAGGAGCATTTGCACTGATGAAGCCCCATGTAGATTTCTCTGGCTTCAGAAGCATCAGTGCTCTGCCGTCTGTGCAAATATATAAGTTACTTCTTTTCTCGGAGCCCTTGTTGTTCAGTAGTTCTTAGCAGTAGCACCAAGATGTCCACAATGGCAGTCTACGGGATCAATGCAATGTTTGAATGGCTTCCGTTGGTTTTTCCACTTTCTTTTTTTGCATTAAAGATTAAGTATCATAAGTATGTTGTTGATGAGCCGTTGTCTCCTGTGTCCATTTGTAGCAGCTTTAAACGCTCAGGGAAAGCAGGAAAGTAGCCACAGTATGAGCAATTATGAAGAGAAAATGCCTGGATCATTTAGGTTGGATCATGATAGCTGGTACTATTGAAGTGATTGTCATTTTAATGAGATTGGATATTATCTTAGCAAAATGTCTGTCAATTTTGGAGCTCAGTTTGTGACACAGCACATTTCCCCCTACCTACAGAAATTAATGGTAATTATGTTTTTTGACTAATGCAAAGTTGACCTGTAAGTTTTTTTCCGAAAAAATTTTCTTTTTAAAATAGATAGAGACTGTAACTCATTTAATCCTCACAACCACCCTAAGAAGTAACTACTATTCTCCAATATTTATTTATCAATTACTCCAATATTTATTTATTTTGAGGCACTGAATGTAAACTAAAATACTCCTTTCAACAACTCTGGGTAGATATTCATGTCATCCCCATTTAATAGTGAGGAAACGGAGACTCAGGAGATTAAGTAATTTGGACAATATAAAATGAAGTACTAGTCTATTTGAAGAACAAATAATTACTATAAATGTTTGTGCATCATATTTATAACAACACCTACTAATTATTGAGTGCCAGGCATGTCACAATTTTTTTATATAATTTCTTTCAATAACTCTGTAAAGAAGCTATCATTACTCAAATCTTACAGATAAGGAAATTGGTGCACACAGAGGAATAACTTGCTCAGAATCAAATGGTTGGTTAGTGACAGAGCCGAGATTTGACCACACATGTAGCTGTGGACCAGGTCAGGAGTCCCCAGCCCGCTAGTATCACAAATGGGGAAGAAGGGATAGGGCTTTTGAGCCTAACAAAAGGGAGTATAAAGAGGGGGAAGAAACAGACACATTTTGCTGTATTATACTGTCTCCAGTATAGCAGGTAACAGAAATAAAGGTGATACTTTAGAATTTGTTCTGTAGCCAATGGTGTTCAAATTGAAAAGAAACGAATAACAAAATTCAGAGCTAACAAAAAAACACCCCCCACTTTCCCACCTTCTTTATACGGCTACTTACAGGGTTCCACAGACGACAGGAATTTTGCTGTTCCCTATAAGAGCTTACCAGGGGAGATGATGAAGGCTTCCTCTGGGAGTTTCTAAACCAGTTTTTCATCTGATAGTCTGGCTTCCCCGTGGTCTTGGCTGAAATCAGGAGAATCTGATGGACAACCTTACAGTTTTCTCCTCACTGTGCTACACGAGGTAAGCATGATGTGTGAGTTAGCTTTTCACCACTGTGACCAAAATATCCAGCAAGAACAAGTTAGAGAAGGCAAAGTTTATTTTGGATTGTGATTTCAGAGGTCTCAGTCCATGGTGGGCCTGCTGTACCGCCCTGGGCCTGCGGTGAGGCGGAACATCATGGATCAGGGGGCACAGTGGAGGAAAGCTGCTCAGCCCATGCACCTGGGAAGCAGAGGAGCCCACATGAAGACCAGGGACATGAGATAACTGGCAAAGGCATGCCCCCAGTGACCCACGTCCTTCAGCCCACCTGCCTGCTACACTATGACCTAGAACAGCAGTTCTTTCCAATTATTAATTCATCAAATGAATTGATTCACTGATGAAGTGAAGCTCTCATAATCTAATTCTTTCACATTTGAACATTGCTACATTGACTAACCCATGAGCTTTTGGGGTTGGTCAATAACCCTCAAACATATGCCAATCCTAACAAATCCTTCAAAAAGTGGAAAGGAATATTTGTCAAAATAATACTCAAGGGATTTGATTGCAGATAAGAACCAGTAGAGTAAGAAACACCAAAAACTGACATATTATGTAAAATATTCTAAAAGGCTCAGAATAGAGTATGTTTGACTCCCGGAAGGACATTCTATGCAATGGAGAAATTTTGTGGTTATAAATTATTTTATTCAAATGTGCATAGTTATAACTACTGTAAAATTGTATAAGACAGATGGACATGATGATGTACACCTATAATCCCAGTGAGTTAGGAGGCTGAGGCAGGAGGATCGCAAGTTTGAACCCAGTCTCAGCAACTTAGCAAGACCCTGTCCCCAAAATAAATAAATAAACAAACAAACAAATAAGGAATGTAGCTGTATCCCTGGGTTCAATCTGAAGTACCAAAAAAGAAACAAAAATCAGTATAAGACATGTAAGAATTAAATAGAACAGGTGCTTTAAAGACCATCATAAATATCATTAGAGCATGATGGTAGTAGTAAGAAGATGGGACAAACCTTAAATTATATATAAGATTCGTGTAACTTCAGGGATTCGTAATTTTTTTCTTCATTTTTTTTTCCCCAGATTTTGGGGCAGGTACCAGGGATTGAACTCAGGAGCCCTCGAACCCTGAGCCACATCCTCAGCCCTATTTTGTATTTTATTTAGAGACCGGGTCTCACTGGGTTGCTTAGCGTTTCACCTTTGCTGAGGCTGGCTTTGAACTCGAAAACCTCCTGCCTCAGCCTCCCAAGTGGCTGGGATTACAGGAGTGCGCCACTGTGCCCGGCCCTGTTTTCTACATTTTTATTGGAGCATTAAAGTTGTACATAGTAATGAGATTTGTTATTACATATTCATACATGCACAAAATATAACAATAAAATTTGACCAATATCACTCCCCAGCACTTCTCCCCTACCTCCCTGTCTCCCACTCCTTGTTCCTTTTCCTTTACTGATTTTTAGGAGATCCACCTCACCTTTCTTTCCTTTTCCTCTCCAACTTCCACATATGAGAGAAAACATATGGACCATTGACCTTCTCATTTTGACTTATTTTGCTTAACATGATGGTCTCTAGTTCCATTCACTTTCCTGCAAATATCATAATTGCATTTTTCTTTGTGGCTAAATAAAACTCCATTGTGTATATATGCCACATTTTCTTTATCCATTCATCCACTGATGAACATTTAGCCTGGTTCCATAGTTTGGCTACTGTGAATTGTGCTGCTATGAATATGGGTATACATGTCTCACTGTAATAAGGTGACTTTATAATTCTTTAGGTTAAATGCCAAAAAATGGTATGGCTGAGTCATATGATTGTTCCACATCTAATCTATTGAAGAGCCTCCATAATAATTTTCATTGTGGTTTTACTAATTTATAGTTCCACCAACAATGTGAAAGTGTCCCTTTTTCTCTATATCCTCTCTAGCATTTATTATTATTTGTATTCTTGATGACTGCCATTCTGACTGGTGTGAGATGAAATCTCAGTGTAGTTTTGATTTTCGTTTCCCTAATTACTAATGATATTGAACATTTTTTCTAGGTATTTGTTGGCAATTTGTTTTTCTTCTTTTAAGAAGTGTTTGTTTCATTTATTTGCCCATTATTAATTGGGTTATTTGATTGTGTGTGTGTGGGTGTTAAGTTTTTTGAGCTTTTTATGTATGGTAGCTATTAATCCTCTGTTAGAAAAGTAGCTGGCAAAGATTCTCTCCCATTCTGTGGGTTCTCTCTTCACATTCCCAATTGTTTCCTTTGCTGTAAAGAAGGTTTTTAATTTGACACTGTCCCATTTATTAACTCCTGGCATTATTTTTAATTTGACACTATTTATTAACTCCTGGCATTATTTCCTGAGCTTTAAGGATCTTATTGAGAAAGTTGTTGCCTGTGCCTGAGTTGCTCAGCACCTCGCTTTTGTTTGCCCGTGCCTAAAAGGAGCATTGAACCCATGTTTTCTTTAAAGAGTTGCAGAGTTTCTAGTCTAATTCCAAGGTCTTTGATCCATTTTGAGTTGATTTTTGTGCAATGTGACAGATGAGAACCTAGTTTCATTCTTCTATAGGTCAATAACTAATTGTCCCAGTGCTCTGGCTAGAATTTCTAGTACTATATTAAATAAGTGGTGAGAGTGGACTTCCTTTCAATTTTTCCCCATTTCCTATGAGATCAGCTTTGGGTTTCTCATATATAGCCTTTATGATGTTAAGGTAGGTTCCTTGTATCTGTAGTTTCTTCAGGGGTTTTATCATGAATGAATGTTGAACTTTGTCAAAGGCCTTCTGTGTATCTATTGAGATTACTAAATAGGTACTGAGATTTCTAAAGAGATATTGAGGTACTGGTGTAAAAACAGGCATACAAACCAGAAGAGAAGACACAGAGACAAGTACACCCAGATAGTCATCTAATCCAACAACATACATTGGAGAAAAGAGAGCCTTTTTAACAAATGGTGCTGGGACAACTGGATGTCTGTATATAGAAGAATGAAACTAGATTCTCATCTCCCAGTCTATACAAAAATCAACTCAAAATGGATCAAAGATTTCCCCCCCCCTTAATTCTGTTATTCTATTAATTCTGTAAGGAATTATATCAATTTTTCTTTTGTATTTTCCAAGAGTTGTTTTGTGACCTAAAATATGATGTATTTTGGACAAGTTTCCATGAACCACTGAGAAAAAAGTGTATTCAGCTATTGTTGGATGAAATATTCTATAGATGTCTGTTAGGTCCATTTCATTTATAATATTTTTCAGGTCCAACAAGTCTTTACTGAGTTTATGTCTTGATGAACTATCTATTTGTGACAAATGTGTCTTCATTTGTATTATTGTACTGGGGTTTATCTGGGGCTGTCTATGCCCACTGTTTTTCTTTCCATTTCTTCTTGGGTTATATACTGAGAGCAAGAGTAAGGGTTGAGGGTTGTTAATCCCTTCCTGATTTTGTATTACTCACAAAGCTGCCAGTAGGAGTGGCCTAAGACTGAAGACAGCTCAAATAATTCTCAGCTTCTTTTCTTCCCAGTATGAGGTAGGGTGGGCTGGGAAGTACCATCAGTTGGAGTTTTGTCTGCACAGACCAGTTGGAGTTTTGTCTGCACAGATCAGATCCATGCACTCTAAGGGTGGGGGCACTGCAGAGTTTATTAGTGGAATTCCAGCAGGTGGGGCTTAGGTTTAATCAGGCCTCAGGAGCTTTGTTGGGTGGTGTCTGCTCTAAGAAGATTAGATCAACATAACCCTAGGGTCTGGCAGTTGCCACCCAGGGATTCTACTCATGGGGCAGGACAGCCAATCCTTCACTCCTTCTGCTGCCCATGAACACAGCCTTTTTAGAGTTCCCAGGCTTAGTCCCTGAGTGTATTCAAAGTACCTGTTCAGACTCCTGACCTGCTTCAGAGGGTCACATGAGCCACCTTTCTCAAAAGGGGAAGTGAGTTGGGCTCCCCTTTGCTTCTCTGACTTGAATTCACCTGGGTAAAATATTCGCTGTGCCTGTTTTGCTAGGTATATGTTCTGCTAGGTACACCCTAGACTACAAGGAAGGTGCGCTCCAAGACAGTGTAGTCGCAGATCTCCTGGCTCCTGTAGCAGCAGCTGTAGTATGGCCACCCCAAGTTCTCCACCTCAGTTCTCTGTGGCCAGTTGCAAAAGAGAGGACACTTTTCAGTATAGCCTCTGGATCAGCCAAAGGCAGGCTGCTTTTCTTACCTCAGGTTTCTGTACTAATCTTGTCTGATTTCTCCATGTTTCGCCTCCCTCTGCTGAACCAGCAATGCTATTGACACTGCCACAACCAGCTGAACCACAATGTAGTCTTTCTTTTTTGTTTAATGTGCCCAAATTTCTGAGTCTCTAAGATACTCTGACTGTCCAGTATTGAGCTTTAGTGAAATTCTCTTCCATCCACCTTGCAAAGAAACAGTACTCTCCTGCCTGAATCCCAAGCCATAGAGCAAGGAGGAATGCAGCCTTCCTCTAGCCCGTTGGTTATTCATAACTTTAATGATAGTAAGCAGCCTTTGTGTATTTCCTATATATCATCATGATAGCTAAATGATTTTCTTGGGGCATCTCATCAAGCCCTAACTTGACAGAGTTGTAACCTAATCTCATTTTACCATGTAGGAAACTGAAACCTAGGGATGTTAGGTTACTTGTCAACCTGAGAGCAGTTGGTCTCATTTAAACTCATATGGTCCAGCTCCAGAATCCAGGCTCTTAATCACTGTGCCATGCTTTTTCCATGGACAAAACTTGCTCTTTATCATCAAGAAAAAAAGTAGATCTCTAAAATGCTGAGGGAAGTGAAATGGCCAAGGAAGATCAATGAAAGTTTTTGATAATCTTCAAACTGAAACACCTTTAAACATTCTGACCTCATCTGGGTTCCTTTGGTTTGGCTCAAGCTCTTGGGCATTCTCTATCCACTTTTGTAACTGAGATTCCCAGTTCCCGTTGGTCCTCATTGGTGGGGGTCTGCCAGTCCAGACATGTAGACTTTAAAATCATGTTCAACTCATTACATCATCTCAGCTGTTTTGTTACTAGTGTACACAGACACTTCAGAAATTTCTAGAATACTCTGAAATGAAACACTAAATGCCAATCATGGTTTTCAACTCTTAGAGACCTGCTGTGTATTGTTCTGGCCTCAAGTAAGACTTCAAAAGTGTGGTCACCCTGGCTTACAGTTTCTCTGGAAACTCAGAAAATACAGAATCAAAGCCATTTTAAGATGCATGACCTTTTCTTTCCTCCTCAGCTTTTTCTGCTCCTGACTGATAAGAAGAAAGAATCCTACCGGCCTATATGCCAGGGTGTAAGAATAGAAAGAAATGGAAATCAGTAACCTACAACAGGGTGCCTAATTGCTCTATCTTGCCACCCACATCTAACTTCCTTTAAGTTTTCAAGCACAGTTTACAAATAAGTAAGCCAAGGCACTTCAAAAGAATCACAGTATAAACATACAAGTGATTTTTTTTATTTTAAAACACATTATGAAACAATAAGTAGCATCATGATATAGGATGTATTTCATTAGTCTTTGCTTTTGAAAGCTTTCAACAACAAGTCTGCTGCTAGTCCTGGGGACAAGGCCCCACTGAGAACCTTTCTTTCCAGAAGGGGAATCTGTTCTTGGACAGTAGGATGGGTCCTGAAATGCTCTAACACATTTTCCTGAATGAGACTCCACATCCAAACTTTCTGCTGCTTCCGTCTTTTGGCAGTCAGCTCCCCACTGGCAAGCATCAGGTCCCGGAATTCTTTCATTTTATCCCACATTTCTGTGATCCCCTCCCCACTTCTGGCAGAAATACGAATCACCTATTGGAAAGGAAGAACCAGAACTGCTTTACTTAAAATGACAAGAAAATATTTTCACTGGGACTCTGATATTTATCAATTAATTTTTCAGTTTATGGAAATAGTCAAGTGACAAAAATGAATGTTGTGTCAAAGTAAATATTCTGATATACATACTAGTGTAATGAATCTAGGATTACTAAGGGCATAGTAGAAATAAGACACTAATTAAAGGTCAAATTCTTTAGCCCAGAAATTTATTTTAATTTGGGATTGTTCAGATAGATGGTCAGGGGCATCCTGGAGAACTGACAAGAGAGTCACAAATGAGAAAGGCAATACCAGGGAGGTTTTCCTGAGGCCTGAGTTTCAGGAAATAAAGCCAAGTTCCAGTCTGTGTCAAATCCACCTGACTCAGCAAGGCTAAGAGCTAAGCACTTGGCACCTGCACGTACAAGGTGGCTCTGGACTCAATGTAATGTGACCAGGGAAAACGGGAGCTGACAGTAAGATAAGTCATCGTCCTCGTTAGAAGGACTACAGCTTACTCTTTAATAACACAACATCCTCCTGCTGATAAAGCTGTCGGAATATTGCACTACTTACTACAGAATTTTTCTTTGCTTCTTTTCACTTATTAAAAACAGCTTCCAATAAACATAATGGGAATGGAAGTATCACATCACAAGCCTCTTCTCTTGTACTCAAATTCCAATTTAGATAATCAAATCCTTAATTGTTCCATAATCTAAAGGATAGCTCCTTTCAGGATGGATTTGCTCTCATTTCCAAGTGGTTCAAGTCAAGCATTAAGCAATCTAATCTATCACCCCCATTCTAGTTTTTGACATTCAGTGGTTGAAAGATTATATTTAAAATCATGACTACATACTCTGGCTTTGTCATATTTTTAAAACTGTAATCTTCACATTCAAGCACAGATTGATTATATGTCTAGCTGGGACTTATGTCCTCTCTTCTAATGTACACAGTCCACTCAGGGTCAAAAATGTAGAATGAAATGCAAACTAACCTTTGGTCTCCAAGCTTCTGAGCGCTTGCGGAGCAATTTCAGTGCACTCACATACTCTGCTTGTATCCTTCGAGCTGGCACAATCAAGTCTCCGTCAGATTTAGTTATAGCTACCAGATCTGCCATCTCAATTATACCCCTTTTGATACCCTAGTGTGAAAAAAAGGAAGAAGAATCAGATTTTTCAGAACAGTTCATTGAATCACAAGTGGCGTAAAAATAGGACAACCAGTTAATACTGTGATTTTGAAAGTCACATGCTTCATTAACTTTTTTCCTGTATTTCTCTAATCCCTGGATGCCAGGAATCACAATTACTTGATAAAAATTACTTAAATCCACCAGTTCATGGGATTACAGAAGTTATTTGTAACATCTCTTCCCAACTTACAGAGTAGTTTAGTAGGATACATTCAGAATTAGAGTAAATAGATCAAAGACACAACATGATTGAGTGGCAGGAGACAATTCACCCAGTCTCATGATGGATTCTGCTTCTCATGAGCAGGATACAAAACCATCCATCCTAAGAACGCTTAAAAAGAAAACACACATTTCACTAACATCTGCATTTCTCAAAACAACATCTTCAAAAGTTTTTTAAATGCCTATAGCATTTTTTTAAATTTGCAACTAAGAAAAAATAACCTGAGAGCTAAAACTGTCCTACCTCTTGACTTAAATTGTGTTGCATAAAAATACCAGAAATAAAGGACAAAATTCAAGGACCAATCTCATTTGGGAAATACATCTTTCCATTTAAGATTAAAATTCCTTTTCAGGGGCTGTGGTTGTAGCTCAGTGGTACAGCACTTGCCTACCATGTATAAGGCTCTGGGTTGAATCCTCAGCACCACATAAAAATAAATAAAGGTATAAAAATACATAACATTAAAAAATTCCCCTTTCAAATACTTTTATTTATTACTTTTAATTATTAAATTCTAATAGTTAATGTTTCTACATCACAGCATATAGTCTGCTATTGCTTTTTTTTTTTAGAATTATGTAATTGAAAAGGAAGTTCTATATAACAAAGAACATGCCGTGTCTTGTCTTTGTTCATATTTTACTGATAAGGACCTCTAAATCCTTAGTATTTCTTGAATGATTTGTTACTCATGGTGGGTACCTGGGACCATACCCAAGTTTATGCAGTGAGATCACTCAGGATGGGGGCCTGATCACACTAGAATGACCAACTGCAGGATTAGAGGGTTGGGGCTTTGTATCAAAACACTTTGGCCCAACCTCTGTGGGGGAAGGGAAGGGAAAGATTGAGTTAAATTATGTAGCCAATGATTCCATCAATTTCAGCTTTGTGATAAAACTGCAATTATAATATAGTGCCTTCCCAAGTTATGCAAGTTATTCTAATGAATATCAAACCAAGGGGTAGTGGAATCCCCCAAATTTGTAGCCAGCTGGTCAGGGGCATGGGTGGCCTGGGAACCCTGGAGCTTACAGCTGGTGTCTGAGTGAGGGAAAGCTTGTGGAAGACCTGTGAAGTTCACACTAACTCCAGGTAGTTAATGCCAGGACTGCTTTGCAGAAGGAGAGTAAGACACCTATTGCATGAAATATAAATTGTGATGGTGGCACCCCAGTTAAAAATAACCATCAGTAACAAACACCCATGCAACAGTGGTCTCTTTTAGTGAGAGCTATCCATATATTCCAGTCACTTCCATGTTATAGATAGAAAAATTTAAGTTGTATGAGTAGCTCAAAGCCATACATTCTATTACTATAAGTTGGGAAAAATATATAGAGAGAATCTGCCTTTGATTCAGATATTTTAGCCAATATGAACGATGTTTCTTTCTTTACACTGTTTTCAACTTAATTTACAAAAACACAACTACATCTTAGAGATACATACTTTGTATTTTGAGAGGAAATATCAAAATAATTACCTGCAATTCATCCCCTCCTGCTGGTGGCAGTAGTAAGACAAACATGTCAACCATGTCAGCAACAGCAAACTCTGACTGACCCACACCTGGAATTTAAATCACAACCATGTCCTAAAATATTCACAGTTATTACATTTTCTCAACCTCACTATCATTTCCATTCCACTTTATTCACTTACACTCACCCCTTTGAACAACCTGTCTTAGTCCATTTTCTGTTGCTGTAACAAAATATCTGAGACTGAAGTTTACTTGGCTCACAGTTCTGGAGGCTGGGAAGACCAAGAGCACGAGCCAGCATCTGCTCGACATCTGGTGAAGGCCTCCTTGCTGTATCATAACATGGTGGAAGGCATCACATGGCTAGACAGAGCAAGCATGGTAGCTCAGGTCTCTCTTCTTAAAAAGCCACAAATACATTATGAGGGGCCCCACCTCTAAATACCATTAACATAAAAATTGGGGGATTAAGTATCTGACACATGATCTTTTGGGGGGACACATTCAAATCACAATACCCACCTCTGAAGAATTTATTAAATGCCACTATTTTACACTCTTAAGAAAACTGGTAGCCTTCCTAGCTCTCTCTCTCTTTTCCCCATTAGACCTATTCCTTGACTGAATGGAGATCCAAGGGACTTCCACTCTCTCCTAGTCTCAAAGCTTTTCTTGGCTTCTCTTTCTTCAGTGAGTAGCTGGAGCACTGTGACTCTAATCTTAAACCATGCCTTCAGATGCTTCCATCTTTTCCTTCATATTTCTACCCTGAAAACCTCCAATCACAGGTCAATCCAAATATGTGTACTGTTTCCTTTATAGGCATGCTTGAGAAGTCTCTGCACTGTGGATGGGTGCCACTACAGCATCATGGTCTCCTGCATCTGCCACACCTTCCCTCACTGCCTAGTAAAGGCACTCCCTGTCAAGGCCCTGGGTCAGCCACCTTTCCCATTTCTCACAACAGTGATCTCCCACCGTCTCCCCACCCGATCACTGTGGACCTACTTCACAGAGGAATAAAGGGAGAACTCCCCCCACTTCTCCCTGTCCACCTCCACAGACAAATGATAAGATACAAACAGCCCTGCTGCCTGCCCTGCAGTCTGTGGAAGAAGTATTGAAGGGAACCTTCCTCTTCTTTGCCATGAGCCCCGCCTATGTCTACAGGCTCCAATTCCTTGGCACACAATATGAGCTGTACTCAAGGTCTTCTCACCTTGGAACCAAGCAAAACCACATAAAATTGTTCCACTTCTCACCAAAGTTCTTACTTTCTCTTTGTAGTCAAGTTTCTGGGAAAAAAGCAATTCATGCTCACTGGCTCAACTTCACATTAATCTCAACCCACTGAAATCTGGCTTCCACATCTCCTGGGCCACTAAAACTCCTCTGGAAATTCCCTCCTTTCTGGTTGCCTATTTGATACCTATTCTTCCCTGTTTCCTCACCCCAGTGTTACTGGGAACATCAGTGTATCAGGTGAAAGGCCACATTCGTGAGGTCCCCTTTCACGGGAATGGGGCTGAGAGAAAGCAAAAGTCATGAGATAGGGTTTCCAGGACGTTCATTAAAGAAGGCAATCCCACCTAGGAGGTGCACCTCTTCTGCCTACTCTTCCCTGACCCCTTACTCCTCCTTTCCCTTTCTTCTATCTGGAACATAGATGTAACAGTCAGAGCTTCCTCAGACATCTTTTAACCATGAGCAACCTTGAGCATGAAGATGAAGTGAAGGGAGGACAGACAGACTGAAGCAGCCTGGGCTTGCTATCACTCAGAATAAGCACCCATTCTGGACTGCTTATCCCCAGAATTCTTTTGTTTACAAGAAAATACTCTCTTATTTGAGTCACTGGGACAAATTATTTAAAGTCTCTGGGGCAAGAAGTTAAATACAACTTTTAGGTAACATGCTTGGTTTTTATTCTACCTTCTCCTTCTAAGGCAGCTCTTCTTCCACCTAATCTCAACTGGTGGAGCTCCTTAAGCCCAGTCCTGGCTACTGCTAGGGACTGAATTATGTCTGCCTCTACCCTTCTCGTTCTCATGTGGAAGCCCCAACACTCGAGGTGACTGTATTTGAAGACTGGGCCTGCAAAGAAAGTAAATGAGGTCATAAGGATGGAACCCCTAATCCAACAGGACTACTGTCTCATAAGAAGAGGAAGAAACATCGGGGTAAGAAAAATGCTCATGGGAGGACACAGCAAGAAGGCAGCCATCTACAAACCAAAAGAAGTTGCAGAAAAAAAGAATCCTGCCAGCACCTGGGTCCTGGACTTTCAGCCTCCAAAACAGTAAGGAAATAAATTTTGGTTGTTTAAGCCACCCAGTTTACAGTATTTTGTCATGGCAGCGTCAGAAAACTAATATGGTTATCTTCCATTTTTGCCCCATAGTTTCCCCAGTTTACAGCCTGATATATGAAACTCTGAACTATGCTGCTAACTGCTAAATCCATCTTTCTTACTCAGTCTTTTTCAGGACACACAGTCACTTGTACACCTAATAAGCATCTTATACTTAATATACTCACAACTGAACTTCTCATTTTCCCCTCTCCAAATCCCTCTTTTCACAGCATTCTTGATTATCTTCATTTCTCTTCCTTCCTCATCTCTTATACCTAATCATGGATAAAGCCCTGCCGATGTACACTAAAGCCTTTTTAATCCCTCTCCTATTCTCCATTCCCATTCCCCTGTTTGGTTCAGAGCCCTGCCATCTCTTTCTCTGATGAGTATAAGAGCCTCCTCACTGCATCCTGCCTCTGCCCTTCTAATCATTCCACACTCTGCTGTTAGCAATGTTTCCAAAATGCACATGTGGGTTTCTCCCCATCCTGCTCACCCTGCATGGCTTCCCACTTCTTTCAGGGCAAACTCTAACCTCCTTGACATGGCACATAAAGCCCAGACAGTCAGCCCTGGCTCCAGCACTAACCCCCACACACCCCTTCACACTCTGTGCTGTCAGTACCCTAACTGAACTGCGCTTTCTCCCTCAGTATCTGCAAAGGCCCTTCACACACATTTTGTTTCACTCCTATTCTTTCTTCAAAACTGAGTCCAGCTGTCACCTCCTTTAGGAAGCCTTCACCGAGTTCCCTATATCTGAGTGAGTTAGGTTGCGTCACAAACATTTAGGATGCAGTAATATAATAGATGGTCTCTCCACCATAACACAACTAATTGTCATTTCAGTGTCTTCACTGCATATAATTCTGTGCTACAGATATAAAATTAAATAAAACAACCCTCAAATCAAAAAATAGCTAACTGCATTACTTTTCTTAATAATACAGACAGATGAAATGCGCTTACACAAAACAGGCGTGGGGCTTCTCTTGCACAGCTCATCCTAAGTCTACAGCTCTTCTCTGGCACACATGACATGCTGCCTCAGGTAACAGTGATTAGCAGTGGCTCACTGTCACCCTCCAAATGGCAAGCTCTTTGAGGTTAGGAAGTGTAGCCTATGTACTCCTATTTCCTATAGAGTCTGGGGTAATATCTTGCTTAATTACACCTTTAATAAGTATCTGCTGAATGAACAAAATATAATTAGTTGTTATTCATCTTTATATGGCATTGGTTATAAGAGTATATTATCTTTCTGAAAGCATATCACACTCACCTACAGTTTCAATAAGAATGATGTCATACCCCCCTCCTTCACACAACAGGATAGCTTCATTTGTGGTTCTTGTCACACCTCCTAAAGTCCCTCTGGTAGGAGATGGCCTGATGTATGCATTCATATCTCTTGATAACTCCGTCATTCGGGTTTTATCCCCTAAGAGTGATCCTAAAACACATAATTACATTTTATAATCATGGAACAGTTCTAAGGTCCAATTATCAATCAGCCAGTTCCCAGGAGATGTGTCATATCTTAAGATATATTTCATATTATTGAGCTTTCCTCTAACTCACTATATATAATCATGCAGGATCCATTTTTTTAAACATTCCAATCCCTTTAAAACCTAAAAGGGCTTCCCACTGCCCCAAGCCAGATCCTTTGGCCTAGCACTGAAGGCTCTCAGAACCCAGCCATACCTTACCTGTCCAAATTTGGCTCCTACCAGTCTCAAACTTCCCTCTGATCCAGCTGGGTGGTTTCTTTATTGCCTTCTTAACATCTTCCTCCCCTCCTTTGCCTGTGCTCTCATGCCACAGACATCTCTTTTTTTCTCAGTGCTAACTTACAAAGTGTCACGCCCAGGGTCTGGGCTTTTCTAGAACTTTTTCACCCCAAGTCTACCTCTTGTGAGTTTCTCAGTACAACAGCGGCTCTGCAACCTGCCAGCATCCTGGAGAGCACCAGAGAACTTCACTATCCCTCCCCTTCCCATCATTACCTAGAGCACCCACCACTCCTCATTCTTTTATTTGTGTAAATGGCATTTTCTCTATGTAAATGAATCTTTATGCTGCCCTTCATCCTATGCGTGTTGTTTTAATTCTTTACCAGTTAGAAATTTTGAAGCCCAGACTGAATGCAAAGTAAGTCAAATGAATGGATGGAAAAGTATTCACACAAAATATTTTGGATTTCATATCTATGTCTTATTTCTTCCATATGGTGATTCTCAAGGAGTAATTTTATCTCCCCTGCCCAGGACATTTGGTAATGTCTGGAGAAATATTTACTTGTCACAGTGTGGGTGGGATGCTACTGGCATCTACTGGATAAAGGTCAGGGATGTTGATAAGCATCCTTCAGTTTAAAGGGCAGTCACCTACAACAAAGAATTGCCTGGCCTCAAATGGAACTAGTACCAAGGTTGAGAAATTATGCTTTAGCAAAAATTCCCTGCTTATGAACCTTGTCTTATAGATATTGAACACTGAATGCTAAACAATGTGTTAACAGTCGGCACTCAATTTAAAACTTGTGGAATGGAACTAGTTAAAGTTTTTTAGTTTCTTGCAGTATTTTGGCAACATCAATACCTGTAAATTCTAGAAAAATAAAAGCTCTGGAACTACTATTACCTTTTCCTACTTTGCTTTAGCTATATAACATGTGAAGGTGTGGTGCTGTTTTAACCCGAATATTTATTTTCAATCTGCCTAAGGGCTATTTTTTTCCACATAAGTTGATACTAAAAATTAAGAAGATTAAAGATATGCTCTCTTCTCTTATGACTACAATTTAGAGTCTTCTCATAAGTATGAATTCTAGAGCATACAGCTACCATGTGCCTCAACTACTTTATTTACTTCACATAAAACTTCTTCCCAAAGTAATTTTCTGCATGAAATCATCCCTGTGGAAGTCAACAATCTGCCAAAGTTTAAATTATTATCCTATAGATCCTATCACACTGAACTAAACATTATGAAATTATTCTCCCATGTAATTGTCTTTTGCAGTGAATCCAAAACTGTTAGTTGTAGACCCCCAGGGAGGTCTCAAAGGTATCACAGGGGGTCTGTGAGTTTAAAGCACCAAGACTAACTACAGACCAAAAATTGAATGCTTCTCAAACTTCAGTGCTATTTTTCAAATGTATGTGTTGTCATAATAAGGTAGGAATTTACAGTTCTAGTGTCCTGTGTATCTTCATATTTTTTTTCTTTCAAAGTCTGTATTTTTTTTTTTAATCTGAGAAAGGGGCTCTCCTTTTTGGTTTGAGAAAGGTGAAGAATCATACATTTAGCCCCCGACCCGCGCTGGCTTCATGAAAGAAGGTTTGAGTCGTGAGAAACCGTTAGGGAGTTTTAAATTAAAGAGACAAGACTCTAATTACCTTTAACCAGCTCCTGGACGGTTCCTCCTAGCTCCAGCCTTAAGCCACCTATTGTGGTATCGAGGTTTACTGAAGAGGCTAGCAAGATAGAGAGAACACGCCAGGGAGTGGACTTTTATTGGGGAACAAAAAATTCTGGGGAAAATCCCATCCAATGAAGATGAAGGGGGGCAGCATCCCAAGGTCAGGGGAATGATTGGGTCTTCAGGGTAGTGGTCAGACACACCTCTGCACGGACAAGCCCTTGGACTTGGAGAAGGGTGGGGAAAGCTCTAACACAGCTGTGCCTAAACGCCTCTCACCCAGCCAGGGAGGGAACTCAAATCATGTGCGAGGATGGCCTCCCACACACATCCAGACAACGTCAGCACAGACTACTTTATAACATTTCTGCTATCAATTGCAATCTCAAGCTATTATTTCCTCTTTCAATTGCAAATAGTCTAGGATATTAAGAAGGTGGAGGGGAAAAGGACTTCATACCTATATGAAAATGAGGAACACTTATTAAAAAAAATCACCAAGGTACTTACCTTTAACAAAGTTTAAATATAAATAAATTAGGCAATGCATTGACACAGATTTAATCTTAACTTTCTAAGTATAAATTTTATCTACATTATTTATTTATTTATTTTGGTACTAAGGACTGTACTCAGGGGCACTTGACCAATGACCACTGAGCCACATCCTCAGCCCTATTTTGTATTTTATATACAGACAGGGTCTCACTGAGTTGCTTAGTGCCTCACCTTGCTGAGGCTGGCTTTGAACTTGTAAACCTCCTGCCTCAGCCTCCTGAGCTGCTGGGATTACAGGTGTGTGACACTATGGCTAGCTACAATTAACCTCTTTAATTATAGTGAATCAAAGACTTCTGAGCTAGATGTCTCAATGAGTGCTAAAAGGGATTGTTGCCCACCTCTCTAATAACTATGGCAATTGAAATAATATTCCATCTGCAGAACACCACAATATACACACCAAACACTTCCAAAAAGCCCCCTATATTCATTCTTTCACAACACACACTTGTGTTGATTCATCTTTTCAGAAACCTCCTAAGAATCACAGCTTCACAAGGCCAAGAGCATGGTATCTTATTCACCATTACACTGCACAATACTTTCTTTACACAATTCCTTGCCTGTAGTAGGCATTCAAATACTGCTTAAGTGAATAACTGCAGTTGAGAAGCTTAAATCATAAATAGGGGTAAGGAAAGAAAGACCTTTCCTGAGTATTTACATGGCATGCTTTATGTTTTCTTTAACTGATCCTTTGAGAACTAAGTTTATATTCATTTTATCTCTGATGATCTGCAAATTAAACTGTGAATGATTGTATGACCTTAAATCAGTAAGTAATTGCTGAACCCTGTACCTGCACAAGATACAATACTAAGTGCTATAGGGGGAACAGCAATATATTACATGATCCCTCTAAGAGCTTTCTGTTTAACTAGACGTATAAACAGGTGACAAGTCATAAACAGCAGTAAATTTCTTTTTCTTTTTTTTTTTAAGCTTAAGATAAGTTACAACAATAGGAAAATAACAGATGGGTAAGAACCATTTTCTACATAGCCACTGATGCAGTCTGCATAAACAATAGAAGATAAGGGTCTAGCCTTAGGCATGATTGCCAAGGGCTAAAATTTGTTTTTGATCATCTTCAACTTCTGGCACCTGTAATGCTGGTTCTCCAAGTGCCACTGTGCTACCCACAAGCTGACCTTCTCTGCGCAGTCCAATGCTCCCCAACCACTTCCCTCAGCTTCTACCCACTCTGCAGAGGCCCCTTCCCTCAGTGAGACCAAACAGCTACAGGTACAGGTCACTTGATCATGGAAAAAAAAAAAAAAAAGCTCTACAACCCCAAAAAACTAGCTATACTCACCACCACTAGTGCAGGAAGAAGGGTCCACAGCTAGCACTGATAATCTGTGCCCTCGCTCAGTAAGCATTTTTCCAAAATATTCTATAAATGTTGATTTTCCAGCACCAGGGGGTCCAGACAATCCTATAGTGAAAAGAGATCTTCTAATTTACTAGATAAATGAAATCAGCACCACGTTCAGTTTACTGAATAAAACATTAGACTATCTTATATTATTAAAACTATCATTAATATATATTTAAACATGTCCTAAAGCAGAAAATAAAAATCTATCTTTTTATCTAATCCCCAAATAATGAGGGTATATAGGAACAATTCTGAGTTCCATGTGTTTATATATTCACTTTTTAAAAATACAAAACATGCTTGCCTTTTTACTACAATGTAGATTTTTTGAGACACACTTCAGTGCCTATATTTTAATGTGCTGAATTTCTATATCTGCCCAGGTCTCATCATGACTGGCAATTATTCCACCTGCCCCAATTCTGTCTATTTTCTCTGCCCATTGGAAAAACAACTCATTACTCTAGAAATTTCTAGTGATTGAGAAAGTAATTTTCTATTCACAAAGGATCATTCTTCATCTCACTTGTAACTCAAAGAATATCATAAACAGAGTCCTGAAAAAAATAATTTGTGTTAAGAGAGAGAGAAAAGCTCCCTTCTCCAAGAGCTAGTCAAGCATGGTGGATAAGAAGGCAACCCCCAGAGCCAACCAGCAGGTTCTCACTCTAGTTGTGCCTCTTAGGAGATGCAGAGATCAATGCTCTCCAAGTTACTTTCCCTCTATGTGTGCTTCAATAATAAAATAGATAGTGTAATAGTACCTATCTCTTCAGGCTGTTTTAAGAAGCAGATCAGTTAACATTTGCAATATGTTTGAAACAGTGTGTGGCACACAAGACAAACATGTTTTGTCTAATGAGTATATACAACCCAGGTGTTTAACTGTATTCAAAACTATGTATAGTGTATGACATGCTTTGCTTTCAATACAATTCTCAGGGCTGCTTCCTATCTTCAAAACCTTTACAGATGCTGAATAAATACCTGCTGCTTTTATTTGTGATGATGATAAAATGACAACAACAAAGACAGGCATTTATCTGGCCTAAAAAGATTAGGATGGAAGAATCAGAATACCACTTCAAAGTTATGTATGAATTGCTATCACTTCAAAGTTATATATGAATTGCTAAGTTAATTCCAGATATTTCTGAACCATTTTCTCTGCAAGGATTCTTTAAAACATAGTAAGGTGAACTTCATCATAACTAGAGTTTCTCTTGGTGAATTTGCTATTTTTCCTGTCTACAACAAAAAGATTAGTAACACTCAATGGAGTACTCTCCCAATGAGAGTCCCTCGATGAGGGTAGAAGAAAAAACCATGTAAAATATGTGGGCTGGTTCAAATACTGGTTGGTGAGCTATTTTTGCAATTATCTTTTTTGATATCTATTAATATAAAAACTAGGTTTGAGTCCCTATATTGCCAATAAACTATGATATAAACGTCTATTGTAATGTCAACTTTTACATGTATTTACTAATTCTTCCCAAATTCTCTATATTTTGGCCACACTTCAAGTGGTTTTTTGCAGAAAGGTTGGTTCAAATCACTGAGTTCCCTATCAAGGGACACTGTCTACTCAAACTGCCTTTCTTAATTCCTGCTAGTCAAATATATCTAAATTTCCAAAATATAAGAAGCTGACTCACAATTACAGAACTAAGTTAAATTGCCCAAAATAATCAAAGGATTATTTAAATGTAGAAGGCAAGTGAATATGGTTTCTCCTTTAAAATACATTTTAATATTGAGATGGCTGGATGGTGAGTTTCGGGGGAAACTCAACAGAAAGTATTGGAAGCAGTGGAACTTACCTGTAGAAAGACTAACAAAGAATAACAGAGGGAGGCTGGTATTGTGGCTCAGCGATAGAGCACTTGCCTGGTGTGTGCAAGGCCCTGGGTTGGATTCTCAGCACCACATAAAAATAAATAAATAAAAATAAAGGCATTGTGTACAATTAAAAGAAATAAATATTTAAAAAATAATAGTAATAGAGGGCTGGGGCTGTGGCTTAGTGGTAGAGCGGTCTCCTAGCATGTGTGAGGCCCTGGGTTCAAACCTCAGCACCACATAAAAATAAATAAATAAAATTAAAAAGATATTGTGTCCAACTAAAAAATAAATATTTTTTTAAAAAGAATAATAGAATAATAGAAGCAGAAATGTGATGAGGATAATTATAGTTGATACACCACACACACAAAAAATCCACTTTAGACTACTAAGTAAGAAGGACTACTGAAAGCAAAGAGTACAATGGTTACTAGTTCTTCCTATACATGTTTATCTTCTGGAAGTCACATAAAAATTCTTGCCCAAAGAGAAATCCTATATTATTATATCAAAATACAGACCCTTGGTTTAAAGGATCATGGCAAAATTTCAATATATCAAGATTAATACTTGCAAAAGAAAACAAGGTATTTAAAAGTCATCCAACAGGAAAAAGAATAACCTCACTAGATTACAAACATTTTAAAGGAATTTAGAAAATATTTACTGAACAAAAAATAAAAGACTGACCCACTCTAAATGCTAGTGGTTTTCCTCCATTTAATTGTTCTTGTTCTCGGTGGTAGATTAATACTTTCTGAAGAAGCACCTGGGCTAACTCCTTTTTCCTGCTGTGAGTCGATTCTACAAGAGTTATGGCCTCTGCTAAGCAGGCCCTTTGCCCTTGGATTAAGCCAGTATAAAGTTTATCCACAAATCTTTGTTCTTTATCAGAAAGTCCTTCCATGTGGTCCTTTAAGGTTGCTTGTACACATAATTTCCTCCTTAAGCCATTTGACAACAGCATCCACTTTGCACAATGGAGTCCAAGCGACTTAAATGGCTGAGCACACGGGATTCCTGACAGGAGATGAGCACTTGAATGAAAGGTGAAGTGGTAACCAGGGACAGGTGTCCTTAACAGGCCTTTTAGGAAATGCTGGTGAGGATGCAGCAGTAGGAGCGCAGGAAGATTCATTTTGTTTGTAACTGAAGAAAACCACGGATGCTTTTTGACTCGATTGATTTGTGACCTCCCTAGAAGAAAGAGAAACATATTTTGCCAGTTTATACAGACAACTAAGATATGGAGGTAGTAAAAGTGAAAGTAGAGTGCTTTTCCCACATTCTAAAACACAAAATTAGCACTCTTGGCTGTATACATGGGTGAGTTTTCTTACTAAATTTAAGAGAGAAGACTTCCCCCTTGGTCACAGTTAATATTCAGAGTAATCAAAATCATGAAACTATTACTCTATTGTGAGGTGGAATTTACATTAAAATGTCCTTTTAAACAAAAACCAAATATACCAAACCTCATTAGGGCAGACATTTTCTGTCACACTTTTTCTCACATTCGTCTTCACACTTTCCTCAGGTCAACATACCCAATTCTGAAGCTCATACAAAAGATTCTTTTAAAAAAATGTCTCTGAAGCTAGCCTTTTATTCATTCTCTACAAAAGAAATGTGATTAGTGGTGTGGCACCAGAGGCACAAGTTTAGACCCATGTGTATCCTCAATAGACTCACCCCGAATAACCTGGCTTAAGCACAAAATCAACAACAATAAGCCTTAATGCGAGTGAACTGTGTGGGTTTGTGTAGTAACAAATGAGTGCATCTTAAAGTATGGTCAGAAAACCAGGTACTTTCTAAAAATGCACATTCCCAGCCCCACTACTCAGAAGCTCTGTAGCTAAGCACACTGAAGTTCGAACCGCTCAGGAATTGGATGAGGAGCCTTAGATTGAGTGATATTCTCAACATAGTTTTATATTACATTAGGCAATGAAAGCTGGCAACAGTACACTGAATCAGGACAGGGTAGGGGATATGAGCCATGGCCATCCAGTTGCTGCTACTTTGCTATCATGACCTAGGGCTAGTTACTTAACCACTCTGCACTTCAATGTTCTGGAGTTAAGAGAGCAGAGTGGTTAAGAGAACAAAATGACTTATTTCATGTAAAAAGCCTAGAGCAGTGCCTAGCACAGAGTAGGAGCTCAATTAACATTAGTTTTTATTGTTAGTATATGAATTTGTAAAACAATAGTAATAATTAGGTCACAGTCCTAAACTTCCAGTGACATACTAAGATTTTGGGATGGGGGGGACCAGGGATTGAACTCAGGGGCACTCAATCACTGAGCCACATCCCTAGTCCTATTTTTTTTTTTTTTTGGTGCTGAGAATAGAACCCAGGGACTTGAGCATGCAAGACAAGCACTCTATCACCTGAGCTATAGCCCCAGCACCCCCCAGCCCTATTTTGTATCTTATTTAGAGACAAGGTCTCAGTGAGTTGCTTAGTGACTCGATATTGCTGAGGCTGGCTTTGAACTCATGATCTTCCTGTCTCAGCCTCCAGAGCAGCTGGGATTACAGATGTACGCCACCACATCTGGCTCAAACTAAGATTTATAGGTACATATGCCCTATGCAATCTGGGTGCATAATTATTTGGAAATTTTGGTTTTTCTGGGTCTCATGGCTCATTGAAATTAATTATTTTATTGATCCAAGGTATTTCTCCAAATAGCACTTCAAAGCCAATGAATATAAAATTAATTTTAGTTAATAAACATGCTATTCAGGACAAAGAAGTAGTTTAAGATTTTTTTAACCTGTAGAAACTATAACTGTTCATAAATTTTCCAAAAGCAACAATTTTTTTCAAATTGAGGGGGGCATTATAACATTTATTTACACAAATTTATTTTAAAAAGAATTATTTATTTAAAATGTATAAAATTATTTCTAAAAAAAGTTTTTAAAACATCTATCGACGAGTAGCCTTCATATAAACACACAAAAAGACACTTAAAAGTATCTAAGAGGGGATCTATTGTGGAAGGTGTCATTAAACAACATCTTTCAGCTCAATTCACATCCTCACCACCAACACCACCACTAGCCTGGACACTCACAGGCAAGAACTGGATTTTTATTCAACCCCTACTTTCCAAGCACATACTACTTTCCAGATTGTAATATATTAGGGATGGATCTGAAAGAATAAAAGAGCTGATGAAGGAAGAAGACAGCTTTCTAGTATGAGGACTTGGCCTCTTCCCTGCCATATTAGAGAAGACTGAAAAATTCAGTGATGACAGAAGATACCAGTATAAGGAACTAGTGATGGGAGATATGTCTGGATCAGTATGTAAACTTTAGGGGCCAAGAAGCTAGCTTTTGGATCTTGGCAGAGGACAAACAACAGAGACCTTTATGGAGGTGACACCACTGACTTTGCTCCTTTAGGAGATAAGTCTAGGAACAGGGGTGAAAGGTCAAGAGTGATGAGACCCTGGTAACACAGAGTCCAGTTTAGAAACCCTAGCAAGGACCCCTAGCACAGGAGCAAAGGAGATGATGAGGACCTGGACTTCAGCAAGGCAGTAAGCACATTCAAACAAGATAAGCCACATTCAAGACCTTCATGTCCCCGTTAGAATCCTCAAAGCTTGACATGAAGCCTGGCTCTCTTCACTTGCTAAGGGAGGGGGGGGGGAGGAGCCGTTGCTGATCTGATCAGAGTTTATTTTATTACCCACTTACCTGCAACTTTAGAGCTTATAAACCACTTTCAAATACTTTATTTCACCCTATACACCAATCCCATAAGGACAGTGTGACAGTTATTAATCTCGTTTAACAGAAAGGGAAACCAAGTATGAGTTAAACAACCATAGTCACAATCAGAGACAGGGCCAGGACTCAAATCCATACCTTTGACTCTCTATGGAATTTCTTCTTAATAAATTATGATAGAACAAAAGAGAAATCCTTTGGCTAAAAGGGAAATAGATATCAGTTAACTTTACCCACTTTCCTAAGTGAATAGGGGGATGGGGCACAAGACCAGAAACAGGAAGACCAGCTGGAGAATTGCACTAGAAGGTAGATGAGAGGAATGGCCTGGACCAGGTTGAGGTAGTGTTAAAACAGATTCCAGATGAATTATGAAAGAACTGCTAATGTGTGGTAGTGGTAATCCCTAGTCTCAGGAGGATGAGGCAGGAAAATCTCAGTTCAAAGTTAGCCTCAGCAATTTAGGGAGGCTCTAAGCAACTTATCGAGACCTTATCTCTAAATAATAATTTAAAAAATACAAAAAAGATCTGGGGATGTGGCTCAATGGTTAAGTGACCCTGGGTTCAATCCCTGGTACCAAAATAAATAATAAAAATAAATTTAAATAAAAAAGAAAGACAAAGTTGTCCTTCAGTGAGCTAGGGAATACTGTCAGAAGTAAGGTTTAAAGTGCAAACAGGAGTTTAGTTTCCAACACATTAAATTTAAGAGGCCCACTATTAAACATTACAGCATGTATACCTGCATCAGAACATCACATGGTCCCCTACTAATATGTACAATTTTAATGTACTCATTAAAAATAAATTTAATCAAAAACAAAACAGACCTACTAGATATCCAAGTGGGATATGGAGTGAGCAGCAGCATTTATCCGTCTGAAGTTCCAGGGAGAGGTCAGAGCTGTGGCGTAAATTTGGGAATTATTGTTTAGCTGACCAAATAAGTTCACCAACTAAGGGATTGGATAGAGGATGTGTGACACCATTTTTTGATAAAACTTTACACACACATGCAGGAGGAATACATGTGTTGAAGTGCATGTAAACTCACCTATAGATAAGTAGTCTTGAGGTGTTTCCATATTGTTTTGGGCATACTGTTTCTGATTTTTTTCAAGGCAGCCTATTATTATGGTGGTAGGCAGAAGAATGCCCACCCAAGGATGCCCATGTCTGAATTCCTGGAACCTATGAACATGCTATATCACATAGCAAAGGGAATTGAAGTCTGCTGATGGAATTCAGATTGCTAATCAGCTGACTCAGATACATAGATTAGTCTAGTTTATCCCAGAGGATCACTGCAATCACCAGGGTCCTTACAAATGGAAGCCGGGAGGCAGAAAAGAGCAGTGCAATATCATGTGAGGACTCCACCCACCTCCACTGGTCTAAGGGAGTAAAAGGGCTAACCTGTAGAAGACAGAAAAACCCAGGAAGCTGATTTTCCTTGAGATCCTCCAGGACAGAATGAAGTATTATTGGTAGCTTGATTTTAGCCCAGTGATACCCATGTCAGACTTGATCAAGATAACTGTAAGATAATAATTTTGTGTTGTTTAACACCACCAAGTTTGTGGTAATTTGTTACAGCAGCAACAGAAAACTAACACAGTTGCTAAGGTAACCAAAAATATTTAAAATAAAATTCAGAATTTTTATGAGAAATATCTAATAACTACTCATGATTTAATTATCTGTCATAACTTGTACATTATTTCCTTTTTCATTTGGATTTCTTCCTAACATGAGAAGTAAACTTGATGAATCCTTAATTTTATCATTTATTGTGACTATCAGTGTTACATCCAATACATTCATATGTCAATTTCTAAATTAGACATAAAATTAGCATATGTTCTAGAAAAATCAGTAAACTGAATTATGTGTAAGGTGAAAAAGTGATGTTTTAGCTATGGTACTGCAAAGCTTCTACCAGATTCATCACATTAAGATTAGAAGTTCAAAAGTACTCCAAAATAGCATGACGTACATGATCTAGTCACCAGTTCTGAGCATGGTAGCTTTTATTAAACTATGTACAAACTATCATAAAAATAAGAATTCTGGAATGCATCTCATCCACTTTTTTTTTAACCTGAAAAACACCTATTTAGTTCAAATAACACCTCCTTTGAGGCACATTTCCCCCCAACTCTTCCAGGCAGTTAATTGTTCTAGTCAATGTTCCACTGCCTTTTGTTCATATAACAGGTAGTTTTCTTTTCCTTTTCCTTTTTTTTTTTTTTTTTTTTTTTTGTTAGTGGGAATGGAATCCATGGGCACTTTACCATTCAGCTACATCTCCAGGCTCTTGCTAAGTTGCTGAGGGTTTAAGTTGCCCAGTATGCACCTTGAACATAAGCTCCTCTTGGGACTTTGATTGTTGGAATTACAGGCCTTGTCTTTTTGTCTTTAAAGTAATCTATTTTGAGACCTCTCTCCACCAATTTTCACCCCTTACCTTAGCTGAGAACCTCCCAGAGAAATGACAAAATATTATTGCTTATTTCCTCAGAATCTAACACAGTGCCTGACACAGAGTAGCCTTTCTATATTTTGTTTTTTTAGGTCCATGAATGGATATTCCATCTACCTTGCATTGATCTCACATAAGATGAAGAAAAACTTGGGTTACGATACTTATCCATGTGATCTGAGGACTTTTACCTAAAATATTCTGCCTTCTAAGTTCCCTGTTTCAAATCATCTAGCCAGAACAGAAAATGTTTTAAGGAATCAAAACCTAGTAGCAAGAACATTAGTAGATGAAAATATGTCCATTTATAACATCTCAAGCAAATAACATTTCCTAAATGAGATGAATAAAAACAGTCTTATAGGGCTGGGGATGTGGCTCAACTGTAGAGTGCTTGCCTAGCATGAGCAAGGCCCTGGGTTCAATCCTCAGCACCAAATAAAAATAAATTAATTAGTCCAACTACAACTAAAAAATAAATACTTTAAAAAATCTTTAAAAAACAAAACAAAACAGGGGCTGGGGATGTGGCTGAAGCGGTAGTGCACTCGCCTGGCATGTGCGGGGCACTGGGTTCGATCCTCAGCACCACATAAAAATAAAGATGTTGTGTCCACCGAAAACTAAAAAATAAATATTAAAAAAAAAATTTTCTCTTTCTCTCAAAAAAAAAAAAACCCCAGTCTTATAAAAAAGTAGTATAGATTACTCTAACATTTAAAATAATGATGTCGTGGGCTGGGGTTGTAGCTCAGTGGTAAAGCACTTACTTGCCTTGCATGTTTGAGGCACTAGGTTCGATCCTCAGCACCACATACAAATAAATAAAGGTACTGTGTGTTCATCTACAACTAAATTTTAAAAAATCTGTTTAAAATAAAATAAAATAATGGTGTCTTATAACAATTTAATTGCAATCTTCCTCAAGAAATCCATGCCAACTATTTGATAAGTTAACATCTATTCTGCAGGCATAATTCTTTGTCCTTTGATGTCAGTACAAATCTTAAAAGGCTTTTAAGTGAAAGAAAGAACCAGGAAAAGGATGATAACATTTACTCCCTCCCCTTCTTCTTTCCCAAACTAAAATAACAGAAATGAAACCAAAGACCTATCCAGATGTATAGAATTCTAGGTTCTGATACCTTCCAAACTCTTCCTGGGGACTGAGTTTCTTAGTTCCCCTCTCTCTCTGGACCATGTGAATGGCAGCCAGCAGCTGCTGCTTTCTACTGGGTGTGGACTATGTGTGAGTGCTGGACAAACATTTCCTCATCTAACCTACAGATGAAAAGGCTCAGCCATGTTAGGTTGATTGGCCACGGCCTCAGAATGAGTGGAAGAACTTGGGAAAAACCTGAATCTCACAAATCTATTATCTACATGATATGAATAGCGACAATAAAATAATCCTTTACATTTGAATGTGGCATAGTTATACCTGACTGTTGTTTATTTTTTACTTTTTTTGCTTAGGCCAAAATGAAAAATTAGTTTACATTTCCTGTACAAACCATATTGGTAGGAATTCTAAATGAAGTGTTAGGTGACAGAACAGATGAATTTTAAACATTTTAAATGTTTCTCATTTCATGGGAATATCTGATAACTAAATTTATTAACAAACCACATTAATTTATACAATTAATCTGATTTTAAAGGACCCCACAAATTTTTTAAGAGTTAATCTAACTCAGCCTTATGAGCAACATTCTACCTATACATACATGTCTCAGGCAAAAGATAAAAGTTAGTTTGTTAACTTATATAACAAATAAGTTATTTGTAGAGTGCTCACCTTGCATGTGAGAGGCCCTGGGGTTGATCCTCAGTACCACATAAAAATAAATAAAAATAAATATTAAAAAAAGAAAAAAAGTAGGAGGGAGACCAATAGGCTAGAAGGGGATCTGGGTTTGGGAGGAAGGGAGGTACCTAGGAGTAAAATTGATCAAATGATGTTGCAGTTTTGTACCAATAGGCCACAATGAAACTCAATGTATAATTAATATGCAACAGTCAAAAAAATTCACATCTATTTTTCTCCTGTAGGATGGGAGAAGGGCTTCCTACCTGTCCATGTAACTAAGAGTATTTTTTCTGCTTTCTTATACAAAGAAATCAGAAAAGTTGGCCAATAATCATGCAAGAGAAATTCTATAGCATTTATAATGTTCAGTAAGATACTTAAAAGCATCACCATTGCTAATATACCAGAATATCAATGTATTAATATATAATGAAAAACATCAAGTAGGCAAAAATAATGAAATGAGTTTGTAAGGGCATCCCCTCCTTAAATGTCCCCCAATGGCTCATGTGTTAAAGGATTGGTTCCCAGCCATGGTGCTATTGGAAGGTGGTAGAAGGTGGTAGAACCTTTAAGAGGTACAGTTTAGTGGGAGGAAGTTAGGTCATTGGGGACATGCCCGTGGAAAATCTCCAGCACCTTCTTTCGTTCTTGGCCATCATGAGATGAGCTGTCAAAAACTGCCAACACTCCTGCCATGATATACTGCTCTACCATAGGACAAAAGCAACAGGGAAAATCTGTCATGGACTGAAGCCTCCAAAATGGTAAGCCAAAATAAATCTTTCTTATCGTCTCAGGTATCTTGTTACGGTAACAGAAATATGACTAATACACCTCCCATGAAAGAAGGTTCACAAGAACAGTAGCATTTTAACATTCACATCTGTGCTAGAGAGGGCACTGGGATAAAGGAACTTTCTTATACTCTATACTCCATTGGTGGGAATATAAATTACTACAGCCCACATGGAAATCAGTATGGAGGTGTCTCATAAAACTAAAAATAGAAGTACTGTATCATCCAGCTATATCACTCTGGTATTTATCCAAAAGAATTAAAATCAGCATACTTAAGAGATACATTCATACCCATGTTTATCAAAGTATAATTCACTACAGTCAGGCTATGGATTCAATCCAGGTATTCAGCAACAGATGAACAAATAAAGAATATGTAGTATACATACACAATGGAGCTTTATTCTGCCATAAAGATGAACAAAATTATGTCATTTGTAGTAAAGTAGATGGAACTGAAGCAATCATGTCAAGCGAAATAAGCCAGATTCAAAAAGACAAGTACCACATGTTTTATCCCATGTGTGGAAGCTAATGGGAAAAAAGAGGATTGAGATTTATACATAGCTTAAAAAATAAAATAAAAGGGTATCATGAAAGTAGAAGGGAGGGGCTGGGGTTGTGGCTCAGCGGTAGAGTGCTCACCTTGCATATGAGAGGCGCTGGGCTCAATCCTCAGCACCACATAAAAATAAATAGATAAATAGATAGATAGATAAATAAATGTGTTATGTCCATCTACAACTAAAAAATAAATATTAAAAAAAGAAAAAAAGTAGGAGGGAGACCAATAGGCTAGAAGGGGATATGGGTTTGGGAGGAAGGGATATATCTGGGAGTAAAACTGATCAAATGATATTGCAGGTTTGTACCAATAGGCCACAGTGAAACTCAATGTATAATTAATATGCAACAGTAAAAATTCTCATCTGTTTTTCTCAAAAATACTTTTTATACCCATTCTTTCCTCTCTACCACATTCTATGTCTCTACTGAGTTTTCACAGGAAGAAATATGCTTACATTAGTCAACACACACACACACACACACACACACAACTGCAAAAAGTTTCACTAAAAAGACTTACCCTATTTATATGTGATATACTCTAAGACTGTCTTTTCTTTCTTTTTAATAGATTGCAATGCGCCAATAGGTACAACTTTAAATCTGAAAAACCCAATCTACTATAGCCACCTCTCTGATCATTATTAATTTATCTTCCATACTATCACTTAACCTCATGGTCATATTATCCTCTGCTTAAAACACTAAAATGATTCCCTCTGCCCCATCTGAAACAGAAAAGAAAAAAAAATGTGTATATGATTCATTGATTCACTCAGTAAATATTTATTGAGATCCTACCATATGCTAGGCACTGTGCTAGGCATGGGCTAGGCATGACTCCTGTTAAAATGGAGATTACACTAGTCATTACATAAGTATTTCATATTATTTGAGTTCTTCTGTGCCCACCTGTCTTAATTCCTTTCCTTCTCTCCCTCAACTTTTACCACATTACTATAACCACTATGATCAGCACACAGGTTCCAGAAAAAGCTATACTCTTTCATACAGTGTGGCTGTCATCTATAATGTTTTTGTCTGGCCAGAATGTCCTTCTCTCCTTTAATCAGTTAGCATATTCTTTCTCAGCCTTCAAGAACCAACTCAAGTGTCTCCTATAGAACAGTTCCCTGGCTTCCTTTCCTCACACCTGAAGTTCACTCATATCTTCTGCCATCAGTGCTGGCCATAGTCCTCTCTTACAGTGCTCATCACACTGTGCTGTAGTCATTTAAGATGGCAGTCTTCCCTAGACTCTAAGGTATCTTTGTCTCCACAGCAAAATTCATTTCTCACAGAATAAGTGTATGAATATGTGCTCTAATTTTTTGTGGGTCCATAATGCCATTACACTGATTACTCAATGTTTTGAAAACATATATTTTTCTAGATGGTGCAGTAAGTATAGAGGTAAGAACTTTCTTTTTAAATTCTCATCTTAACATATGGATGTTTTTCTTCATTAAAAATTAGCTTAGCAGCAGCCAGTCTGACTTGGGATATTTGTCTTGAAATTGATCCAATGAATATTCTCAATTTCAATAACTACTCTGGCAAGAAAAAGCACACAGGATTTCCAAAATCAATACATTAGGTCAGTGTCTGCAGTGCAGCACAATTCATACAGGCAATTCAGTGTTATCCCATGTGTTTCTATTTCTCAATGCTAATCACTTTTGATTTGAAGATAAGCTGTCAGATGCCATCAATCTATTCACCATCTCCCACCACTCCTACAGAAGGCTTTGCTGTCTCCTTTTCAAATAACTCAGGAAGTTTTTATAGAGTAGGATGTCTTTTTAAATACGAAACTTTTAAATAGGCTTTAAACAGTCATCATTATGTAAGAGTAATATAGAACACATACTGAATTCATGCAGAGATTCTCTAAAGTTCTGTGTCCACTTTACCTTTCATCATGTTTCCAGTAAGACTCAGATTTCCCAATTCTACTTTTAGGTCCCATTTAGCAAGGGAAGTCTCCTATTTTCCTAAATTCCATCACCATTAAATGTTTGGATTCATTTCCACGGCTACCAACCTAGTTCAAATCTGCATAGTCTTAGGGGGCTCTGAGACCAGATATGTTTCCTGAGCAATTTCTCATATTCTTTCAGTTTCTTCATGTCCAAAATGAAGACATTCAGACCTATGCATGAGGGTAATGGGAAAGATGAATGAGAGAGTGTGCATGGGTGAGCCTGGCACAGGGCCCAGCATCATGTAGATGCTAGCTAACTCTAAGGAACTTTTCTCTTCTTTTCCAGCTCTCTTCCTTCCCCAGTTCTCATCTCAGACTTCACAGCAAGACTTATCCTGAAATATGCATGTGATCTCCTTACTCTCCTTCTCAAATTCTTCCAGAGTTCCCCACACCTTAGGAGGGTAATTCTCGAAGTGTGACCCATGGAACAGTAACACCTTAAGAACTATGAGAAACGGAAATTCTTAGGCCTCAATTCAGACCCCTGAATCAGAAACCATGGGTGAAAATAGGGCCAATAATGTTCTCATAAACCCTCCAGCAGATTCTGAAGTGTGCTCCAGTTTGAGAATTGCTGCCCAAAGGACAAAGTCCAGTCTTCTTAATCTGGGATTACACAGCTTCCCCAAAACAATTTTCCTGCACTCACCTTTCCAAACCTCCTCTAAGGAGAGTTTATTTATTATCTTCCAAACCTACCACTTACTTTTCCAACTCCAAGATTATACTCTCTTATTGTCTCTTTCCCCGAGTATAGCACCTATCCTATCCTGCTTAAATTTCACTCTTTCTTTTAATTCTTTCTGGATGATCCCAGTCTTGTAATTTTTTCCCATCCTTTAATTCCAATTATTTCTGAATATTGATTTAGGTGATAATCTGCACAGATCACAAGATGTACCTGGCCAATTACATTTTAAAAAGCAAAAAAATGCACATAAAAATAAAGATTTGGGGCCTGTGTTGCAGAAAATCATATCTTTTTAAGAGAAAAACCACTGTTCTACAAGGCAACAAATGATTAGCAAGTTTCAAGGGCTCATCAGCAATTTCCATTTCAAATATATAGATTTTATTTCATCATCTTCAAATTCCTCAGTGATTTATATTTCTTATAATTATGTAACTTTTCATGTTTTCTCTCTCCTATTAAAATACAGCACTTAAAAGGGCCGTTATTTTTTTTAAATCCTCTTTTCCTGAATGCAAAACAGTATTTAGTGATTACTATCTAAAATAATATTCTGGACATTGTACAGAGGCCCAAAAGATTTAAGTTCTCCCAGAAACTTTTGATTTTCCACATACTTGGTACAGTTTTATTAGTTTTTTAAAATATATGTATCAGAGTACAGCTTTTTCATTTTTCAGTGAGAAATACATATTTGAAGACAGAATGTCCTCTGCTGGAAGAGATCTAGCCCTGCCTGGGCACAATATTCGACAGAACCTAGATACTGCCTGTGACTTTTAGTCTGAACCCTATTTTTATATCCTAGACTTTATCCCTCACAAAATGTGTTAGTCTCACTATTGAGCTTTTCTCCCACCCAGCCAGATCTGGTGGTGACAATGGAAAGCTGCCTTGCCAAAGGTATCTTCCTAATGGCACAAAACTGCCCAAGATGACGAGAATTTTAAAACAATATTCACGGGGTCTTTCTTTTTCAGGGAAGAAAGGAACTTTCTCTTTGAATCGATCTGCCGACCCCTGCTGGTCCACACGTCCCCCGCCCCACGACATCATCCCATTCAGTAGCCTCCTTCTCCTGCCCCCAATCCTCCAGGGGGCGCCCCCAACCGGGGACTGACCCCAAGCTGGCAGCCTGAGGACTCTCCAGCCCTGACTCCAGGACGACTCGCGCACCCGCGCCCCGACTCACCCTCCCGAGGCCACGGAAGTGCCTCCCCGCCCCTTCCGTCCCTTCCTCTCCGCCCCTTCCGCCGGGCAGTGGCGCGCAGGCGCATCGCCAACTGCAGGCACGGGGCGGGGTCTGACCCAGCTCTTCGCAACGTGGCCGGGGAGTTCCGTTGTGGGGGCGCTGGGGTGTCCTCTGGGAAGGGAGCCGAGGGAAACTGGGGGTGTTAACGTCTTTTAGGTTAGCTTTTGCTTTTCCCCGGGTCCAGTTTGACCCTTCCGCCCCTGGCGTTCGACGACTACGTGTCCCCGCTCCTGTGCTGGCCCTTCACCCGGCCTCGGGTCACGTCCCGAGTCTCGTCCCGCCCCCAGCTGCCCTTGGAGGCCGTGTTGCACCTTCCTTCCTTGTAAACAAGCTGTAATGTGGGCTCGGGAGCGAGACGCATAACGATTGACAAACTGGTGCAATAAGATCTCACGCTGCAAAGCAGTTAGCAACCTGTTGGAGTAAATGCTCATTGTCCAGCCAGAATATAGTTTAAAAATTTTAAATGGTTTTAAATAGCTGAAGGACTCACGTTTCTTCTTAAGAATCATCCATTCATGTGATTTTTTTTAACATGCACCAAAGGCAAGAACCTGCACTCATTTCCACAACTGTGCTCTCGAGAAGTCCTGGGGCGGGTTGGGGGTGGTGGTGGCTGAAATAAAAATGAAAATGAACAAGCCTACTATTTGCCATCTCACAGCGGGTTGGAATAGTAACTAATGTTTTTTAAAGCATATTAAGTGCTATAACAGGTAATAAAACTGTTGCATACAAATCTAGGGCTTTTAGGGAAAACTTGAATTCTCCTAAATGTTTGCTATAATCCAGTAAAGATAGCATCTATGAACCATAGACAAGTAGAAATGCTCTCAAATAGGTGCTATAATTAGTATCTGGAACCCAGACCTCTATCCTCACATGTGATTTGCATAATTGCATGTGATTGGAAAGGTTTAGGCCTTCTCGATTATTTTGATACAGAATGCTTCTTAATGGATGTAGAACAATAAAAAAAAAGGATTATTGGTCTTCCGTTTCATCTTCATTATTTGTCTTACTACTAGTGTATAAGATTGCCAGCTTTTACCCCCAAAGAGTAATTGCACACCCAAGAGTAGTCAGGGTACAGAAAATTAAAACAAATCTAAATGAAGCAGAGATTGAGCGGAGATTGTGGAAGGGGTCAGACTTCAAAGGTCAGCTACTGAACACAAACATAATCAGGACAGGACAGTTTACTTTTTTTTTTAAGCTTGAGCTTGATCATTTTTTTTTCTTTTTTCTTTTTTTTTTTATAAAGGCTTAAGTTTTATAAAAGATCGGTTTGCATTGTCTTAGTAAATGAGGAAGTTTGTTAATTTAAAAACAGTTTTTAATCCTAAACTCCTTTTTATTCTACAGACTAATGAAACACTAGTGCATGTTGCTTTTTAAAATTATTCAGATGTTCCTGAAATTATCCCATGGAAAGTTATTCCTTTGCAAAAAGTTAGTAGACGCTTCAGGGAAAAAAAAAAAAAAACTGCTAGCATCTCCAGTATTGGAGAAAACTTGAACCTGTGTTTTGTGACTGAGAAGTACGTCTTTGTAGCATTCTTCCTTGAATGTTTAGTCAGATCTCATCCTGAGGAAACATTTCAGGTGAATTTAAAATGTGATCCGTTTGGATTTTCCAGTAATGTCAGTATAATGAAAGACAAGGAACAACAGCAGCAAAGGGGACAAATCTATATTTAAGGCAACTGTAAACTATCCTGGGTAGAGTTAAGGATTTTAAAAATTTGAACATAAAGCATTATATATTATTGACTTAAATTTGTAAGGAATAATATTGGTCATGATTTTAAAATAATTCTTTTGTTTTCAGGAGATGTACATTGAAGTACTTAGGACTGAAATCAAAATTTCTTTCAGATAATCTAGACAAAAAAAAAGCATGTGGGGAGAGAAAATACAGCATTGGGTTAACAAGTGGTTGTTCAAATTGTTAATAAATATGTGTTCTTTTAACTCATAGTTCTAAAAGTTTGAAATTTTTAAAAACAAGCTGGAAACAAATTGTATTAGCAATTATTTAATATAACATTATGTTAAGGGTAAAAATTTCATCTGTATAATAGTTTTCTTACAATCTGACCTTAAGAAATGATTCTTCATGTCAAGAACTATAGAAACCCACTTGAGAAATTACCTCATTCTTAAAGATATTTATCAACTAGAGAAATGTTAATGTATGTCATTTGATAATCACTGCTTGGTGCAGTGAATGTTGCCTTAGAAGTTTAACGTAACGAATTCTTATGATCTGCTGGCAAATTATAGTTTTTAAATGTCCATTCATTTCAATAAATACTTATTGCATAGTTATGAGGTGCCAGGTACTCTACAGGTTGCAGGACACCCTGAGGATATCAGAATCCAAATATGCTCAAGTCCCTTATATAAGATGGCCTAGAATTTGCATATAACATGCACACATGCTCCTGTGTACTTTAAGTCCCATTTAGATTATAATACCTAGTACAATGTAAAGACTACTGTTTATGGAATAAGTGACAAAGGGAAAGCATGTGTATACATTAAGTACTGGTACAGTTTTTGGATATAAAGGGTTGATTGTGTTATTCTGGAGATACAGCTGTCACTGACTCTGTTACAAAGTCCCTGTTCACACAGAGCTTACATTTGGGATATAAGAAAAACAGAGTCAAATAAATAAACAAAGCTCTGCATAGTGGTGATACCTATAATCCCAGTGACTCCTGAGGCTGAAGCAGGAGAATCACAAGTTCAAGGTTAGCCTGGGCAACTTAGTGAGACCCTGTCTCAAAAAATAAAAAAGGACTGGGAATGTAGCTCCTTTGTAGCGTATCCCAGGATTTAATACCACAGAAGTAATAAAAAGAGGTAAATATATATCAAATGATAACTGCTATGTAGAATAATGAGCCAGGGTTCAAAGGTTAGTGCTAGGTAAAATTTGGGCCTATACTATACACAGGGTGAACAAAGAAGGCCTCTTTGAGAAAGTGATATTGGAGCAGAGACCTGAAGAAAGTGAAGGTAGTTGAGTTGTGACTGAGGAAAGAACATACTATGTTTTTAAAAGGGACAGAAAATATTGAGGTTCAAGAGCAGCTTTGCATGTTTAAAGACAGCAAGGAGACCAGAGTGAGTGCTGTAAGCAAGGGGGGAAGAGTAGGAGGTAGGACAGGAGGTAATCTAGAGTTGGATTGTGTATTGCACTCAGATATGTTCTAGCTTCTTTCTCAAGTAAGATATGGGAAGTTCTTGGTATAATGCTAGAACATGGTAACAACTCTTATTATTAGTTTATTAGTTTTTTATCACTGCCATAAAAAAATTGCCACAAATGTGGTTGTTATGGTTTAAAAATGAGGTGTCCCTCCAAAAGCTCCTGTGTTAATGCAGAAATGTTCAGAGATGAAATGATTGGACTTTGAGGGCTATGACTTAATCAGTCCATCCTAGTTTGAATGGACTAACTGGGTGGTGACTTAGGCAGGTGGGGCTTGGAGGATAGGAAGGTCACTAGGGGCATGCCCTGAAAGGATTCATTTTTCCTGCAGCCCCTTCCCCTTGGCTCTCTGCTTCCTGGCCATCCTGAGTGGACTCATGCTCCTCCACACCTTTTTGCCATGATGTTTTATCTCATCTTGAGCCCAGAGAAATGAGTTTGCCCACCATGGACTGAAGCTCTGAAACCATGAGCCAAAATAAACTTTCCTTCTCTAAGTTGTCCCTTGGTCACAGTGATGTGAAGCTGAATAACGCAGTGGTTTAAAAGAACACAATGTATTATTTAACAGTTCTGTAGGTCCGAGGTCCAACACAGGCCTTGGGGGGGTGAAGTCAAGGGTGTTCCTTTCTAGAGTTGTAGGGGGAATCTTTCTTTGCCTTTTGCAACTTGTAGAAGCCAGTCACATTCCTTGATTCATGTCCCTCTTCCTCCATTTTCAAAACCAGTACCATTAGTCAAAGGTTCTCCACTTTTATGTGTTGGTGTCATTAAATTGGGTCCACCTAGGTAATCCAGGATGATCTTCCCATCTCAAACTCTTTAACTTTAATCATACCTACAAAGTCCCCTTTACCTTGCAAGGTGACCTGTTCACAGGTTCTGATGATTACAGTGTGGCAATCTTTCGGGGCAGGGGCATTCTTTCTGCCACAGTCCAACCAGTCCACCAAGATTCATGTCTGTTCTCATGCAAAATCCATCCATTTCCTCCAAAACCCCCAAATTCTCATACATTACAGCACCTCATCTAAATCTTAGGAGTTCCAAATTAAAGTTAGGGATGGTCATGTTTTTGAGGTAAAATCCTTTTCATCTGAAACTGTGAAACTAGAAAATGAGTTTTCTGCTCTCAAAATACAGTGATTGAACATCATGGGATAGCCATTCCCATGCAAATGGAATAAAAGGAATTACTAGCCTTAAAACAATTTCCTAGTCCAATCAGGCAATCTCCACTAAATGTCAATAATCCCTATGGTTCTTGGTTCTACTCTGAGCAACAGGAAGGGAACATGGAAGTCTTTGGGGGGGGGCATTATTCTGTCTACCACAATCATTTTCATTCAATTTATTATTACTTCATACTAATCTTCACTTAACAGTGGTTCTTTAGCACTAGTTTCTGTGAGTCCAGTCAAATGGTTAATTACCTTCACTTATCTTTCAGCAAATACTTGATCAGTACTTGTGTGGCACATTATTTTAAGGAATTTCATTGTGAATCACTTCATGGGAAATGCAAATATGCCATCTATTTCTACTAGCTGGAAAAAAATGCATTCTTCATTTTTATAGACTGATCAGATTTTCTTATATGCAGGTCACTTATTCTAACATTATTGATTGACCCAAAAGTATTATATAGTATTAAACATACTATTATAGTATAATGAGATAGGCAAAGTTTTACAACTTCTAAGTCATCACTCTTTACCTTTGAAGGACGCTGGGAACCCATTTCTGGTTCCCAGCAGGTGGCAGCAAATCAATACTGACTAAGGTACAGTAAAATCATTATAATTTGCTTGTCCTGCTAAATGTTTTGGCTGGTGCAGATTGGCTTTCTTTTTTTTTTCTTTTTTTAATTTTTTATTTGTTTTAATTAGTTTGACAGTAGAATGCACTTATATACTTTCATATATCATACATAGATGGGATACAATTTCTCATTTTTTCTGAGTACATATTGTAGAATCCTATTGGTCATATAGTCACATATATACATAAAGTAATAATGTCTGTTTTATTCTATCTTTCTTATTCTATAAGTTCTTAATCAACAAATGATAATCTGTAATGCTAGGCTTTGTAATAGACATGATCAATTCAAAACAAACAATTCTATGTTAATTCTAAGCACTGCAAACACACTTTATCATGACAGACCTATTACAGACATTTCCTCTGCATGCTAAGTTTAAGTGCTAGATTTAAAGTCTTAAATCCAGTAGAAGCACACTTACTCAGACCGAAGCAATCAGGTCGGGAACCAATAGAGGCTTCTCCTGGGGTGGAATTGGTGGCTAGCTTCATAAGGAGAAGTCCTTTTCTCACCAGAATCAAGAAGCTTCTGCAGAGTTTGAAAGCAGTGAGGATGATGCATAGGCATCAGGAAGATGAGAAGAGTTGGGATATCAGTCTACATCCTCATCAGGTTCTCAGGCTTGTGCGTATCAGTGTCAGCTAGCTGAATGTCTGTTCATTTGTTCCATCATTTATGCTAAATTTTGGGGCTTCTGACCACCCTTTCAATCCCTATCAGCTCTTACGGGGTTTCTCAGTGACATCTTTCATTCTGAGATCAAGCCATCTTCTCTGGTGGTCTCTGCCCTTTGTCTTTATCAGTAATGAACCCAGCCTAATTCCATCTTAAGATGGGAGCCATCTTGTCACAAAGTCATGAAAAGTTAATTTCTGTTTTACTATAAATTACTGTGATTTCTAAACACGTTTGGAATTCCTGCCTGCGCCGTGAACTCACCCATGCCTGGTTTTCCCTGACCAGGTAACAACCCTCTCTAAAATCTTAGTGGCACCTCATAAATCCTGGCTCCCCCTGACCAGATAACAACCCTCTCTGAAACCTCAGCAGCACCTCATAAGTTGTGATGCAGAGATCTGAATTTACTCCCTACCTTGAAGTATTGATACCGCTGTTGACTGGTGACGAGTTCTTGCTTCCCCGATGTTGAAGAATAACACCAAAGAAGCACGCCGAGGCAATGTCAGAGTAAAAATTAGAAGTTTATTAAAGGACAGCAGAAAAGACTTCTCCCAGAGGAAGAAGGGGACCCAAGAGGTGGAATCCAGATTGGCTTTCTTAGAAAGAAGTGCAAAAAGTATTGCTGTTAGACTATGGGAATCTGTATCAATTAACAACTAGTTTCGAGAGTGTATTTAATTTATGCAATTAACTACATTTTATTGTGATTATGTTAAAGTTGTTCATTGTTCAACTCATAGAATCTAAAGTCTCTTTGTAAGCCATTTTGTTGGAATAATACTTAATGCTCACAAATTATCTCTGTAGATAAACACATATTCTCCATAACCACACTAATTGGCTAATATTCCATCAACATGACATTTCAGAATTTATGGAATGTAGCCAAAGTATTACAGGAATATTTATAGTGTTTTCATTCCTTTGTTAGGAAAGAAGAAAGAATTGATGATCTAAAGACCAGCAAACTGTGGTCCACCAACCAAGTCCAATTCATAGTATGTGGACATCCTGCTTCTATACAGTCTATAAAACTAGCAGAACTAAGAGACAAATCTCCAGTTATCTGAAAAGGAGGAACACTAAAGAGTTTACAGACATTAAAAGAAGAGCCTCTGGTTTTTAACAGTGTTGTCTTGTCCCTGGAACATTTTGGAAATACCTAGAGAACTCTGATTGTCACAGTTGGGTTGCTATCAGCATCTAGTGGGTGAAACCAGGGAAAAACCCCATAGTGCACAGAGCAGACCCCCACAGCAACTTGCTGGTCTCAGATATCAATAATGCTAAGACTGAAAAAAATCCTCATCAAAATCATAAAAGAATATTATAAACAAATAAATTTAGACCAATAAAATCTGATAACAAAGGAATAATTATTTGAAAAGCCAACTACCAAAACTGATTGATGAAGTTGAAATCTGAATACTTGCATATCTGTAATAGAATTTGAAGTCATAATTTAAAAATACTTTCCAAAGAAAACTCTAGGCCCAAATGGTTTCACTGGTGAAATCTATCAAACCTTTAAAGAACATATAATGGCAATCATATAAATGCTTTGAGAAATAGAGGAGAGAATGATGAGAGTATAACCCTCAAAGAAAAACTGACAAAAACATTAGAAAAAAATCACAGAGGAATATGTCCTGAATACAGATGTAAAATTCCTATGCTAAATACCAGCAAATTGAATGCTGAAATATAGAAGAAATATGGGTCATAGTCAATTGGGGTTTATCCCAGAATGCAAGATTTCCCAACTTTAATAAGCCTTGTAATTTACCACATTAAGGAGAAAAAAAAAATCATACGATCTTCTCAATAAATGCAAAAAATAAGCATTTAACAATGTTTTGCCGACTTTTTAAAATATTTTTTAGCTGTAGTTGGATGCAATACCTTTATTTTATTTATTTTTATGTGATGCTGAGGATCAAACCCAGGGCCTTGCAAGTGCTAGGCGAGTGCTCTACCGCTGAGCCCCAACCCCAGCCCATGTTTTGCCAACTTTTGATAAAACCACCACAAAACTGGAAATTAAAGAGAACTTCACTTTATAATGAAAATTTGAGAAAGACCAGTAGCTACTATCATGCTTATTGGTGAATTATTCCCAGGACTGGGAACAAAGTGAAGCTGTCTTTTCCCTCACCACTTCTATTTAACTTGGTTCTCACAAATCTTTTACTTATAAAAATTGTGAAGATTAGAAAGAGTAAAACTGTACTCACAGTACTCCCTGCAGGGAAAAAATTGTTTGTTTGTTTGTTTTAAAAGCCTACTGCCAGGCATGGTGGTGCACACCGGTAATCCCAGTGGCTGGGGAGGCAGAGGCAGGAGAATGGCCAGCCTCAGCAACTTAGTAAGGCCCTAAGCAATTCAGGGAGACCCTGTCTCAAAATAAGAAATAAAAGAGGGCTGGGAACGTGGCTCACTGGTTAATCCCTATTATGGAAAAAAACTACTAAACTGTTTTTGTAGATTGTTCATGTATAAAATCTTCAAAATCCACAAGAATTAATAATTAAAATTAGTGAAGTCATAGGATAAGAACTGGAAAATCCCCAAATCTCAGTAATCAAAGGCACACATTTTCCAGATTGCTGACCTCAGAAGCTCAGGGTGACATCAAGGCATTTTTCCTCTCTGTGCAGCCAGTTGTTTCACATGGGAAATGATTATGGAAATATTAGTGCCACATTCTAACCAGCTGCACTAACCTGGCACTGCCCTGTGATTGGAATATGCTGGGAGCAACTGCAGACGGCTGTTCTATCCTTGAACATTGTACTGAAACAGTTACAGCATATTTAAAATTCATGAAATTTTTCCCATTTCTTGCTTCCCTCAGACTGAAAACACTGATGACAAAAAAAAAAAAAAAAAGTCTGGGAACAAGATGGTGGGTGTAGTTGACAAAACAGAAAATCTGTTCCTGGACAGCTTTTGATGAATTTAATAAGTAGAAAGATAATGAACTTAGACTACATTTGCATAATGGCATACAAAAATTCATTGAACACTGCTAACTGGGGAAACTACAGTTGGGAAACTGAACGTAAGATTCTGGTTCTGGCAAGATGACTCATTCTATTTAATGATGATGCATGGTTTTAAACAAAGGGAGGGGGGAAACAGCTCCATGCTTTCCTCGTTGATTTGAAATATTTCATCCTATTGTAATAAAAATGATAAAATTCATTTTAATAGAAAAGTTTCCAATACCCAGAGTTGTCCTAAGTGGATCTTTTCCAAGGATTTAGGAAAAGTATAAGGTTCTCTTTAATAGACCTTGGAGAGGATTGGGATTATAAGTCATTTTTTAATGTTAAAAAAAAATTTTACCTTTGAAAAGTTTTTTAAGTTACTCTTCCCTGTATTTTAACAGTCAGTTATACTTAATTTAAAAAGACTAATTTTCAAATTTAACTCTGTGAGTAGAGTTCAAAAGACCCTTTTTTCCAAAAAAAGAATTTTTACTGATTAATTTTTTTAAGCCTCTACATTTTACAGTTTTAAAACTTCATGCTACTTAACATTCTGAAAATAATTATACAATTTTGGTATAATTTTCTGAAATCTCAGGGGAAGTCTTTTCTGAAACTTTAATATGGGTTTGAACGTAAAAGGAAAACCAAATGTGATAGTTTGTTAACAGTTAATTACAGCTGAGATTATTAAACCATTAGATGCCCACTATGCTCACAAGAATACATTACTTGTTCTCTCAATATCCTGTGAAATAGAATCTACTGGAGTCCCCATTTTACATACAAGAAAACTGAGGCTCAAGGAGATTAACCAGGGCATCCAAGATTGTGCAGTAATTAGTGAGAGTCTGGCTTTGAGCTCAGTTGACTCCAAGGTCCTCATGCTTAATCACTGATGTTTACTATCCCCCATTTTTTCTGTGCATTTACTAAGTAACAGAAGTATTTTGGATCCCCCAGTGTAATCTGACCTCTGCAATTTCAATGTTATCTTTCTATGAGTGTCATATACTATAATGGCATGGTGTGGCAAAATTTCCAATGCTATACACAATTTCACCACACGATGGTGCCAACGAAGTGAGAAGCTGTGTGCTAAGCATATTTGACATTAGGCACAGACCTAAATATAAATGTCTAAAGAATGTAGTTCAAGGTGTTTAAAAAAATCAGAATTTATAAAAAGAGCAGTCATAAGGAATTATAATCTGTCTTTCAAAAACAAAAGATCACCACAAGAGTAATTGCCTCATAAAAGTTAAAAATAAAAAGATAAAAGATGAGCCTTTGTATTCATAAAGAAGCATGTGGGACAGATGTCAGAGACTTTCCACAGGAAGGAAAACACCACAGGAAATGAATTAAATGACAGCAGGTGACTTAAAAACAAAGTGAGACCAGCTGTATAGGGATGTAACTCCAGGGTCAAATGGCTAAGTGCTCCAGTAAGATTCCACACTAAGTGCAAATGGGTGAGCAAAAGCTAGGGAGTAAAGGTTTGGAGAACCCTTTAAAAGACATCATCACTTTTCTAACTAGAATAAGTACTATTTCTTTTCCCCTGCAATATCGAATAACTAGGGAGGAAGCATTACTTTTCGAAAATCATTGAAGCAAATTTTTACACATTCTTTTACTTCAGTGATTTCTCAAAGTTGGATCCTGGGACCAGCAGTATCAACTTTACCTGAAGTTGTTAGATTTGCAAATTCTTTGGCTCCACGCTATCTTACTGAATTAGAAGCAGGGAACAGGGTTCCAGGTGGTCAGATGCATCCTAAAGTTCAAGATCCACTATGTTACCATAAAAAAAAAAAGAAAATCCATTGAAGCATTATTAATAATACAAGGATATGGAAAATTACAGTCTAAAATTAAGTGATAAAATTATTATCCAAGCATTTACACGAGTCTGTTAATACTTTTTAATAATAGAAAATACATATGGTATTATAGTGCAAAAGTTAGAATATAAAATTGACCTCACTTATGTAAAAACAATTGTAGAAAAATATGAAAAGAAAACAAGCAAGACTAACAGTGATTGGCCTTGGAGTGATGAGATTATACACACCTCCTCCACTATGTACATTCTTGTTTACATATAGTGTTTTCAAATTTTCTATGAGAAACCATTTTATTCTTATAATAGCCTTATCAACTTGATAACTGACTGAGAAGAAAGAGAATGGGATAGGAGGATAGAAAATTAAGGTGGCTCCAATTTGGTTGAGAGCGCCAGTGTGCACAGAGCTAATTCTTAGAAATCACATTTGACAAGCTGCAGTTAGAGACAAGTCCTTCAATCTTTAACTTCCCAGTGAAAAGTCCCTTTAGGAAAACTGCTTACAAGAAGACAGATTTGCAACCATTTCCAGTCCTAGGACTCCTACTGACTTGTTGAGATCTGGAAAGATTTATTGCTTACTAATGACTTCACCCAACAACCAATCATGTTTAATGTATAAACATCCCCCAGCACCAGTGTGTGTGTTCCCCAAAACTTGAAAATTAGCAGGATCAAAAGAAAATGGTTCAAAGTAAGTTACTTCACCTCTCCCTATTGTCTCCCTTTTTCCGTTTAAAAATCCAGTCTTCCTTCCCTTTCGTGGAACACTGGCTTCCAATGAACCTGTGTCTCCCGGTTTGCAAATCCATCTGTACCCATAAAAACCATCTCTGCTTTTATTTATTTTTTAGTATTTTTTAATTGTAAATGGGAACAATACCTTTATTTGATTTATTTACTTGTATGTGGTTCTGAGGATCAAACCCAGTGCCTCACACATGCTAGGCAAGTGCTCTACCATTGAGCTACATCCCAGTCCCCTCTGCTTTTATTTTTACCTTGTTTATTATTTCTTGATGTACTAAAGCAACAGAGACAATTTCCAAAGTCCTATTTAAAGATTACATTCTTGCCCATTTTTTTTTCTAAATATATGACGGTTGGGAAAAAATTGACACAAGTGACAGACCAAAGCTTTAAAAACAAACAAAGCCCAGCCATTTGATTAGTACTAGAGAAACAAAGCACAGAAAGACATAGTTAATGTGTATGCAGCATTGGAAGGATGTGGGGAAGAAAAATATTTGACAGAGAAAATCTTGTAGATACCAACCATATGCTTTGCTTTTTCAAGTATCATTAGGTGGTAAAATATTATGCTTTTTTTCTTTCTTTCTGTTTTTTTTTTTTTGGTACCCAGGATTGAATTCAGGGGTGCTTAATCACTGAGCCACATCCTCAGCCTATCTATATCTATACCTATACACCTCTCTCTCTCTCTCTCTCTCTCTCTCTCTCTATATATATATATATATATATATATATATATATATATATATATATTTTTTTTTTTTTTTTTTAATTTAGAGAAAGGTCTCACTGAGTTGCTTAGGGCCTTGGTGAGTTGCTGAGGTTGGCTAAGCCTAAGCCTCCAGAGCTACTGGGAAAAAATATTAAGCATTCTAAATAAGGGAAATATCTTTACATTTAGAAAATAATATGCTTAGATGTATTACTCCTAAGAAATATTCTTACGTTATACCACTGCCATTTGAATTAATGACCTGACAAATCAAATAAGCCAAGAATAACTCATAAAACTATAATTTAAAAGATTAATAATATCTACCTACCTATATAAATTTATGTATGCCTTGAAAATTAGAACCTACATATGATTCTACCCTACATTTGATGAGGATCTATAGAATATGTGATAAAATTGATAATGTATTTGGGCATTTAAAACTTAGCCACTTAAAAAAATAACCTAAAACAAACCATGTTCTCTAAAAATAATAAAATGTAATACAAATTAATAGGAAATGATTAAACAAGGGGGGAGAGGCAACTGTTTGAAAATTTGGGAGGGGAATTGTCCCAAGTAAGTCTTAGGACAAAAAGGAAATTAAAGTTATAATTACTGATATTTTAGGAAAAGGATTAAAATATTAAAACTCATTGAGCTTAAACCAAATCCATTATTTAAATATTTCCATTGTTTAAAAATGAAAGCCTTAATTAAAAAAGTATTCAACTCGATAAAAAATAAAAAATAGGAAAAATAACCCTTCCCCAAAAAATATCATGAGAAAGGAAATAAGAAATATCAAAGTTAAAATTGAAGAATTATGAAATGAAAGCCATTCGAGTTATAAGTAGACCAAGCATTGTGGGTTTTTGTTGTTGTTGTTGTTTGTTTGTTTGTTTTTGAGCAAAGAGAATACAAGACTGCCCTGAGAATTTCTAATTAAGAAACACAGGCATACACATACAGATACCTAATACTTTAGGAATGAGAAAGAAAATAAAACCCCTTAGATGTAATATTTTAATTATAAAAGCAGACCTCCATTTCCAATAGTACGGCAGGCTAGGTTTTTCAAACTAACACTTTCTGCTGGAGGGAAGAATTGACTTTAAAATGATTGGTAGCACATACTGACAAATTCTTTAAAGCCGTAAAGATCTAATGAGATAGTAAGGGATTTCCAGGATGAAATCTAAATGGAGAAAGGCCCCCAGAGATGTTAGCAGAAGGCTGAAACTATGGAAATGCCCTAGGAGCATTTGCTAAACTAGACAAACTTTGGCTACCTTCCAGCCCTCCCCAGGGAGACACTTTTCTTGTCAGAGCATTGGCAAGGGAATAAGTGCTTGCCTGAGTTTGCTGGAGAAGCATGGTAACTTTATATTGGATCTTGTTTTTTTCTAAAGAATTCAGGTTTTTATTCTCTGTGGGTAAACATAACAACCAAAGTTCTTTGCAATAGGATCATCCTTAACACAAACTCCACTTCCTTTCATTGCCTTAAAGATACTTTTTTTTTTTTAAAGAGAGAGTGAGAGAGGAGAGAGAGAGAGAGAGAGAGAGAGAGAGAGAGAGAGAGAGAGAATTTTTAATATTTATTTTTAGTATTTGGCGGACACAACATCTTTGTTGGTATGTGGTGCTGGGGATCGAACCCGGGCCGCACGCATGCCAGGCGAGCGTGCTACCGCTTGAGCCACATCCCCAGCCGCCTTAAAGATACTTTAAAGATACTTTCCCATTTCATTTTTAATAGCCCAAACCATTAGAAATTGGCAGAAGCAGGAGTCAGAGGCTTGGCCATTCCACTGACAGTTGTCAAGTCCCTCCCAGATGCCTGCTGCTTGTCTGCAGCTCTTGCCACCCTGGGGTACAAACACCTTAGCTGGACCTACATGATCTGGTGGAGATACGGCAGGAATTGGATCTGAGGCTGCACCAGTGTCAAAACTGGATGCCAGCCCCAACCTCCTTGGAAGGATCAGGAAACAGACACAGGGAGTCTGTGGTTGCTGCCAGATGCCTTGGCTCCTGACCTTTTTGCTCACTTCTGCAGCCACCTGGCCGTTGGAGTAACAACCACCCCAGGCTGGGAGGAGTGGGGGCCACTGCTGTTCCCTGGGCAGCCCCAAACCCAGCCATGCTATGATTGACACTGCCAGGGCTCCTGAAGTCCTGTGGGAGGGGTATGCAAACCTGACTTCAGTCCCTTTAACCCTGCCCACAACCCAACATCTCCCACTTCTGTGGGAACCAGGAAGCTTCCCATCAAATGGCCACTTTGGAGGTCTGATGAGCAGTTATAATAGCCATAGCCAGTACAGATGCCTTGAGATAGCTCCTTTGCTTGAGATAGACATTGCTTGGCTGAAGCAGATCCGAGTGTTCCATGAATGCCCCCACATGACTCTGCTTCTCTCCCCAGCTAATCTGGGTGTCCTACCCACCTAAGCAGCTGTTTCAGATGTCTTTATTTGTTCCCATAGAAGAACCTCCCCCATACAGACTACACCTGTGCAGCAAAGCTGCTTTGTCTACAAAAGCACAGCACACCTCATTGTCATTGGGCCATCCTGGGACTTCTGTTCTGTGCACTGACAAACACTCCTCCTACCAGGTGCTGCAGCATGGGCCTCAGTGAAGCCTTGTTTGAATGTTTTATTGCTTATTTGTGATTTTTATCTTATGCAGAGGGGATTGAGCTGGTTGCACTAAGAACTGTTTACACCAAGGGCTGCTAGCTCTGAAAATACTTAGCAGCCAGAAAGCTGCAGAAGAGCTCCAGACAGTTACACCTGGAAAGCTGCAGAGAGCTGCTGGGAGCTGCTCTGGCTGCTAAGGAGCTGCAGAGAGCAACTGCAAGAGCTGTTGACACCAGCTGCCCAGAGCTGGGGCACTGAGAGCAGAGAACCATTAGCCCTTGGCACCTGGACCCTCTAGCATTAGTTGCACTTTGCCTTTTCACAATTTCTGTCCAGATTGAACAAAGAACCTCTCTGCTGATGGGTGACAGTTTCAATTAGAAAAATCAACATAATTCACAATAACAAATGATAGGTGACATATTAAAGGCTTGACATAAAATTTATGACTTAGTCCAGAAATTCAAAGATATTTTAATGTTGACTATTAGTTTAAGATCCATAATCTTCATTATGTTAGGGTAGCATCTCATTTCTTGTTCACTAAATGTTTTAATTTAATCAAGAATGGGTAGTAGCCAGGCACAGTAACTCCCAACTCTTCAGGCCACTGGAGCAAGTTGTCACCTGATCCTAGGAGTTTGAGGCCAGCCTGGAGGAACATTTTGAGACTGTCTTGAACAACAACAAATTTATAATAAGTGGTACTTTTTATAAATTTTTTGGGGAAGGTAGGAGCAATGCTGGGGTCAAGTCCAGCACCTTCTGTACCTCCTAGCTATACCCGAGCTCCTCAAATTCCTTTCTATTTAATCAAAGGGCCAGGTGATGTTTCTGTAATAATATGTTTGATTAAATGTATTACATTTATAAGGTATAAATGTTGAAAAGGAATACGAAACTATTTTCATTTCTTTTCTAAATAGGTAGCCCGAGAAAATTAATTTTAAAACAGAACCAATAAGAGATGCTGTCAGAGGCCCTTCTGTATCAGCATGGTGTTCTCTGGTTTTTTTTGTTTTCTCCTTTCTCACAGTAACAAACGGAGTTAATAGACTGACATTATCTGAATGAAGTCATGTCAAGATTTGTGTCTCCTTTCCCAGAAAATAAAGTATATACAAATGCAACATGAAAAGACCACTTAATGTTTGGTAAATTGTTGTTAGGTAATTGGATTTATCAAGAAGTTATGCTTCTGCTGCTTAAATATATAAAAGAAATAGTACAGAAGGTAGCTCCAATGAGGTTAAATGTTGCTTTTGGAAATCATCCCTGAACACGTATCAATGGAAGAGTACTGAGACAGGATGAGACCTTGGGTACACAAATTTCCAACCCAGAGGATATTGGGGGTAGGTAATAATGGGACTCAGCAATCCCCTTTGTAGGGTCCTGGTTCTCAAAGTGACATTTGAAGAAACCTCTTTCATACAAGGTGTGAAAATAAGGCGAGGAATGTTTCAACCCTGCTTAGAAGATTGATAAGAAATAAAAGGAGCCCAAAGTCTGTGGGTTGGGCTCCATGCCCTGCTATCTTACAACTTCCACCTGGCTACGGCCAGGTTTTACAACATAAGGTCCTGCCAGAGATGGGGTAACAGTGCCTAGGTTTGGCACGTTTCTTAAATAGATAGTTCGTGAAGAAGGCCAAATCCAAAATGTGTTGGTAAACATTGATTCATTTATAACTATAAGGCCAGTTATAAATCACAATAAAAAGCCCAGTTCACAATACCAACAAAAATTATGTATAAGAAAGGTGGCATCACAAATGAATGGGAAAATATGTGTTATTTAATAAATGGTTTAGGAAAATTGGTTTTTAGGTGGGGAAGCAGCAGCAAAGGCATCATGGATTGTCATTGGACTTCCCTTTGAGTACCGAGGCTGAGAACAGAGCAGAGCAGTTGTGTCTGTGTGTGTTTTACCAGAGGTTGAACTCAGGGCCTGTGCATGCTAGGTAAATACTCTACCACTGAGTAATATCCCCTGCCCTTTTTATTTTATTTTGAGACAGGGTTTCCCTAAGTTACAAACTTGCCATCCTCCTGCCTCAGTCTCCCTGGTAGTCATGATTACAGGCGTGCACCACTGTGCTTGGCTAAGACAGCAGATATGAAAGAGTTCTGCCTTTAGTACCAAACCTACTAGTAATGTGTGATTCCTAGATCACTGTCCATCTTTCTTTATTTAGAGTTTGGGAGGAAATATACAATGCTAGCAATAACTGTTTCCTAGTTTTATGTTTTAATCAAATATACAAAGAACATGATTTTATTTTTATTAATCATAAAAGTAATGATGGGACATTGAACCAAGGGCACTGCAAGGTCAGGAGGCATCTCTAAGATCATCAGTGCTAGGCTGAGACATATGGCTTCCTCCACAAAAGTTGCCTGGTTTGATAAACATTTTAAAAAATCTGCATGCAATTATATATTTATGGGACACATAAAAGCATATACATGATCATATAAATATGTATATATGTAAAAAATATTCATGTACCTATGAAGCTCTGGCTTCTCAGGGGTGCCAAATCCAAAATGTGTTGGTAAGCACTATATCAAGTTGAAGAAAAACTACACACTTTTCAAGTTAAAGAAAAACTACACACTTTTTTTTTATGACATTATATTCAAACAAGTAGAAACAATTATTTTTAGGAAATATGGATTTAAAACATAAACATTAAAAATTAATAGCAGAGATATAATCTGCTTCTAGTCCAAGCAAGATGACAGAGCCTAGTTTCTCTATCTTCTCTGCTAAGAACCAATATTAAAAAAAAAAAAAAAAAAACCCTTGAACAAAATGAGGCAAAAATAGAATGCAAGGTGAACTCCAAAAGTGTGAAGGACAGGTGAGCTGCTCTGGGACCCCAGGACTGGAGGACAGCTAACACATTTACATAGTTTGCTTTGATTTGTTTTGCTTTAAATCCTAGAAGTCTTTGTTTCTTTTTTTTTTTTTTTAATTTTTTTTGTAGTTGTAGATGGACAAAATGCCTTTATTTTATTTGTTTATTTTTATGTGGTGCTGAGGATTGAACCCAGTGCCTCACACATGCTAAGCACATGCTCTGCCACTGAGCTACAGCCCCAGCCCTGTTTATTTTCAGTAGTAGGTAATAATAATTTTTAAATTAAAAAAAAACAACTAAATTTGCATTGCCAGAATTAGCAAATAAATATAGGGTGCCTATGAATATTTGGTATATATTTATAGCAAAAATGTATTTGTTGTTTATCAGAAATTCAAATTTAGTGAGGCATCCACCATTTTATCTGGCAACCTAATCTAAACCTAAATGCATTTTGATTTTCTAGATTTGGGGGGGAGGGGTGGGGTGGGGGGTGGTACTGAGGCTTTCACCCAGGAGTACTTAACCACTGAGCCACACCCCCAGCCCCCCTTTTTGTATTTTTTAAATTTTTTTCTTTTTTTTTTTAAGAGAGACGAGAGAGAGAGAGAGAGAGAGAGAGAGAGAGAGAGAGAGAGAGAGAGAGAGAGAGAGAGAGAATTTTTAATATTTATTTTTTAGTTCTCGGCTGACACAACATCTTTGTTTGTATGTGGTGCTGAGGATCGAACCCAGGCCGCACGCATGCCAGGCGAGCGTGCTACCGCTTGAGCCACATCCCCAGCCCTGTATTTTTTAAATTTTGAGACAGGGTCTTGCTAAATTGCTTGGGACTTTGCTAAATCGCTGAGATTTTCTAGAACTTTTATGATTTTAATTCCATCATTACTGAAGGACAATGGGTTTTAATCTTGATCAAAGATTATAATCAACTAGGGAGCTGGAATCTGAGGCATTGACCAGGACTCAGGATTTTTTTCAGTGACCTCACCATCCTTCTCATGATCTTAACGTGCAGTCAAATTTAGAAAAACTACCATCAATAGTTTTAACTGCTTAAATATTCTCCATTTTGCATGAAACTCCAAACACTGAAAGCTATAAATTTCTAAAATAATGATTATAATTTAACTTAACGTCTTTGACACATTGTCTTTACTTGACAGTAATATGTAACACTATGTCTGACAGAACCATTTTATAGACAGCCTGTTGTTTTAAACTACATTTCTTTGGAAATGTTCAAGCTTTTTTCCTTCTCATTCAACAGAAAAATGCTCAAGGTTATGGTATAAAAGCAGGCAAAAGATCTTCCCTATGCTGAGACGAAGAACAAGACAGTATATTTTTAAAATCGTACTTTGTGAGGGACTTCAATTTCAAAGAAGCAAATAAACTTTTAAAAAGATTCTATTAAAAATACGTGCAGTTGGCCCTGAGGCATAATTCAATATTTATCAAATGCTTTGTATATTTTTGCTGAACTTGGAAAGAGTTGCTAGCTTTGTTCTCAGATAACTAATATTTAACTGTCTGTGATAAATATTCCTAGTCCCCTTTATGCCAAATTCAAATGTGCTTATTTGGTTTATTTTCAATTTCACAAAAGAGGGAGATAAGACTGAATAGCCAAGTGTTGATCTTGTTCACTGTTTCAGCTTTTTGGAATAAATGAGAAATGCACATAGCTTTAATTTAAAAGACCCTATGGGGCCAGGTGTCACCACAAGCCTGTAATCCCAGGGACTTAGGAAACTGAGGCAGGAGGATGGCAAGTTCAAAGCCAGCCTCATCAATTTAGTGAGCCCTAAGCGATTTAGCAAGATCCTGTCTCAAAAGTGAAAAATAAAAAGGGCAGGGGATATGGCCCATGGCGAATTGGCCCTGGATTCAATCCCTGGTAACAAAAATCAAACAAAAAATACCCCCAAAAACATGAATTGGCTGTGTGCAACCGCTCTTATAAAAGAATTAAAAGTCGTGGGGGGCTGGGGATGTGGCTCAAGCGGTAGCGCGCTCGCCTGGCATGCGTGCGGCCCGGGTTCGATCCTCAGCACCACATACCAACAAAGATGTTGTGTTCCCTGAAAACTAAAAAATAAATATTAAAATTTTCTCTCTCTTAAAAAAAAAAAAAAGTCGTGGGATTAATTCCCCTGCACTTTCTAGTCCGTTTTGACAGCTATGCCAGCCAGTTTTTTTTTTTTAATTCCTGTAAGTCTTGAAAATGTTCATGTCCTATCTGACATCTTAAATCGAATCTCAACTATACATCTTCCTATGCATAGCTACAGAAATGTCTCCCAAGTATTTCATGATTATTGATTGATTCAAATTGCTGATTGGAAAGAGAACTTTCTTAAAGCCATCAGTCTTGTGGGAAAGTCTGCCAGCCACCTGCAGGGACACTGGAGCCACTATGTGGGGACAGTTGCCCCCTACTCTTGCCCCACAGGCTCAACTCCTTTTATTCTGTCTCAGGTAAGACTCAGGTTAGGCACACTCATGGACACTGTGTATGTGACCAGAATGACAACAGCGCATCTTGGCCAGTAATTCTCCCCACAGGCCAATTTCCATTTGAGGCCAAGCTTCCATCAGAAGAGGAGTCAGATGCTGCCCATGGCTCACGTCATCCATCTGTCACACCTACTCACCAGCACCAGTTTAGGGGTCATTTCTATGTTGCTGATCATCGGCTCCAAATGACATGGACCTTTGAAAAATATGACTAAATATCCAGTCAGGCTATGGATGAGTGCTGGTGGGCAAGGGTGTGCTTCCTTATCCCCTCTGTGTTCCTCACTCCAGGGTTTAGTCATATTTTTCTCTTCCTGTATCCTAAGGAAGAACACCATGTCTCTGAAACAGAAGCCACATGAGAACAGAAATCTGCCGTGTTCACCAGGAACACCCCCCTTCCCCGAGCCTAGAACAGTGCCTGTAACACAGTAAGCAGGAGTAAAAGAAAAAAAGAAAACAAAGAATTCAATGGAAGAACAAAAGAATATTGTCCCCCGTATTCCTATACTAGATGACTGTTGCTTAGAAAAAGGACATATGGTAAGTCAGGACCCCAGAGGAGCTTCAGGAACAGAGTTCACACACTGCACACCTGATTTGCTAATTAGACACTCACCCATGTTATTATTTTCTCTGATCTGTCTTTTCCTTCAGTTCTTACCACGGTTGGGAGTTTGCAATTTATTTGTGTTTGTTTGTAACAGCTCTGAATCGTGCTCGGGGAAGGCTGGGTTACATCTGGTTTTTATACGGCCTCTGTCTGTAGGCTGCCTCCCTTTATGCCAAGGGCTCCATATTCATAAACATCAACTTGGGTATCGTGAACCACATCTGTCCTACAAACACAGGAGAAGGAAACAATGACTTGGGGACTTTGGACCATGGGCAGGCAGCCATTCCAGCTCCCTGAAATCACACCCCACAGGGAGATGCTGACTTGACCCCTGGTGGACTATGCAAAATTGGTGCTCCAAGGCTGGTGACAGGAGGAAAGAGCTAGGACCCAGTTCATGTTCTTTTTGTAAAACTGAAAAAGTTACGATTAACATACTTTATAAAAATCTAGTCACATACTTAATAATCACTGTTTGACTAAAAGTTGTTCCTTTCCTCTAACAGCTAGCACTTTTGCCTTGATTATGGAATTTTGTATATTTAAATGCTATTTATAATTTGTTTAGTTTTACATTTTTTGTGGCGTGCTATGATAGCCAACCCCCAGAAGAACATCAGTTACTTAAAAGTCAAGTATAGAAAGTAGCAATGAGGGGACTGGGGATGTGGCTCAGCGGTAGAGGGTGCGCCTTGCACGTGTGCAGCCCTGGGTTCAATCTCAGCACTACATAAAAATAAATAAAATAAAGGCATTGTGTCCAACTACAACTAAAAAATAAATATTAAAAAAAAAGAAATTAGCAATGAGGACTGTAAACAGGACAACAGTGTAACTGTAAATGGAAAACAGAAATCCAATTCGAATTTGGAATGTGAGGCTGTATTGGCTAGAACGAGTCTTGATGAATATGTGAAAATTGGATTTTATCAGACCAGCAATCAATTTGCCTGTAGTATCTATTGCATTGTCTGTTTCGAAATTTTGTTAAAGAATGGCAAGAAGCCACTGGAGCTTTGCATTGCTTTCAAAGTACCCTGACCTTTCTGATAAACCAATTGAGTTTTTCCTGAACAAGCACAAAATAATGCTTTCAAATGTGAAAGTGATTAATTTTGTCATTTAAAGGTGGAGAAGAGACCAAAACTAAAGAAATATCATTCAAAGTTAAACATCAAATGTGTGTGTGTGTGTGTGTATACATACATATATTTACATACCAGATATCTATCTATCTATATATGTAGAGAGAGAGAGAGAAATCACACTATGTTTAAGAGGTTTCTCTATAAGATTAATGATAATGACTATGCTCAGGAAGAAACTTTAATTAGCTGCTGAGAATTTCATAATCCAAATGGATTGTCATACATAATATAAAATTAATGGCATGCTGCACAGAAAAGCAGTGTTTAGCAGGAGTGTGCCTTGTAGATGCTTGACTTACATTTGGAAAGAATCATAGAAGTATGGAGTATCAGTCAGCCCTTGGCAGAGAAGTGCAGAGATACAAGCAAGACATGGCCACATTCAATGCCAGGAACCCATCCATCGCCTCCTCCTGTCTCCCTCCATGTTCTTCATGCTTTGGGACCCCCACCTGCGAATGAGGATGTTGGCCTAGGGAGCAGTTTCTCCTTCCATTGTGGCATTTCTGGCCAAGGGCCTCATCCTCACAAAACGTGGAAATTCCACTCAAGAAGGAGAACAAAAATATGAGAGAGAAGTGCTCAGTGACTTATTGGCGAGTTTGTGGCTTCCACCCCAGGCAGGAGGAGGTCCCTCATGTCCTCAGCCATGACCGTGCGAGCCAAGATGGAGGCTGAAAGACACACATTTACTGCGTGGACAGAGTGTGTGTCCCTGTATCCATTATTTCACTTCCAGAAGACTGTGGGTGAGAGCAATTCATAAATTCACTGTGACCCCCCAAGGGTTGGTCTTTTAAGATGCTTTGTGAGGAAAGTGGAGCAAGTCCGAGCCTCTTCTTCCACAGAGATGGAAACTGTTCATTGAGGTGAAGAGTGTGTACACATGTTTTCGACAAGAAGAAAGAAAGAAAAAGCTTTATTCGTGACACCAGTAATGTCATTTTATTAAAAGTAATGTATTCAAGTGGCATCTCTCCATGATATGTTCTACTTTTCAAGGGCCTCAGTCAATCATGTTGGGATGTAAATTTTATCTTTTTAACTTCTGGAGCTATCAGGATTTTTTAAGAAGACTAAACTATGGTACAAATATCTTGAATTTGATTTTGACACTTGTTTTTTTTTCCCCCAATCATCAGAGAAATCAGTGATATTATGGGACAGATTTATATGTCAAATCCAAAAAATAAGATGAATAAAAAGAAATTCAATGCTGGAGAAATACTTTCCAGAGCCATATCGAAATAATATTTCTTTTTTTTTTTTTTTCTTTTTGGCTCTGGGAATGGAACACAGGGCCCTGAGCATACAGAGCCACATGAAATAAAAATGGAGGAGAACTTCACTTACCATTATCTCTGAGTAAAATCCTAGAACATTTTAGGTATTAAATGGGATGTTTTTAATCCTAGTGCCTGACACTGCTGAGAAAGAAATTACAGCATACTTTCTGGTACATGTTTGAACTACGTATTTAGAATTATCAGACAGAGGTTCTGAAGAGTTTTGCCAACCCCAATGACTAATTGTGGTCAGAACTTTCTATTTCAGTTTCTATTTTTCAGAATGAAAAAGAAACTGACCTTGTGTGGATTCCAACTCAGTTCCTTAAGCTTTTCATCTTGTCTGGCGTCACAGAAACTTTGGTGAAAGATCACAAACACTCTTGGGCCTTTTACTGATACAAAATAATTATTTAATTTGAAACCATTGTGTTTTGCACAAACCTTGAAGATATTATGCTATGTGAATAAGCCAGACACAAAAGGGCAAATACATTATCCCTCTTTCATAAGGGAACAAAAATAGTAAGTTCACAGAAACAGAAAGTAAAATTAAGGCCCCCAGGGGTTGGAGGGAGTCAGGGCTGGGGAGTTAATGTGTAATGGGTGCACAGTTCCTAATTGGAGAAATGAAAAAGTTCTAGAAATGGATGCTGGTGATGACAATGTTAACACCACTGAATTTTGTTCTTAAAAATAATTAAAACATTAAATTTTGTTATGTATATTTTATTATTTTTTTTTGGGGGGGGGGAAGTTGCCAGGGATTGAACTCAGGGGCACTTGATCACTGAGCCACATCCCCAGCCCTATTTTTTGTATTTTTTATTTAGAGACAGGGTCTCACTGAGTTGCTTAGCACCTCACTTTTTCTGAGGCTGGTTTTGAACCATGATCCTCCTGCCTCATCCTCCTAAACTTCTGGGATTACAGGCATGTGTCACTGTGCCTAGCTAAATACGTAACTAACTTTTAATGCATTATTTAAAAAGAAAGTCTCAAACTTAGAAGGATTTCCATCCCTTTATCTCTAAACTTAAATTTTCTAATTCATGACTTCAGAGATTTAGTTGTTATTGGACTGCAGGGGTTGAGGGGCAGTACTGGGGATTGAACCCAGGAGCATTTTATCACAATCCTCCTGCTTCAGCCTCCTGAGATGCTGGGATTACAGGCATGCACCACTGCACCTGGCCTATATTACTACAGTTCTAAAAGAAGTTGTTTTTAATTGCAAGTGTGTGTGTGTGTGTTGCCAGGGACTGAACCCAGGGCCTTATGCATGCGAGGCAAGCGCTCTACCAACTGAGCTGTATCCCCAGCCCCTAATCGAAATTTTAAATTGTAATAATGATACATTTAATATGTACCAAATTGTTATCCCTGGGTGTGCCAAACGCCCAGGGTCTGTGTTAGAAGCCATCCCTGGCTGTTCCCATTAGGGACTTTGAAGCACGATTCCTGTGAAATGGAAGAAGTGAGAGTGGATTGGAAAGAATCAAGGGAAGGGCTGACCCTGAGGTGAGAGCTATGCCTCCTGTGGTTTGCTGTGGAGGGTCCACGCCCCTCTTACTTGCTGAGAAAGAGCCCAGGAAAAACATAACTCCCCACAGAGAACTCTGAGGAAGGTGCGGTCAGTGCTGCTATTTGGTAGTTTGCTCCTATGCTGGGCCTCGATTCATTAGGCAGGTGGAAGAGAACACCTTTGGTGGCGGGATTCCATCTTCAAGAAAGTAGTCAAAGTAAGAGTCTTTGGGTCTCAGTACGAAGACAGAGGGTCTGCTTGGACTTTGCTAGAAGCCAGCATTTCCTAAGTGGGAGGGGGCCGCAGGATATTAACAGGTGTTCCATGAAAGAAGATTTCTGTGGTTAAGTCATTGATGTGACAGGCTCTCCACTACAGAACCTTCCAGCGTGCATTTTGAATCAACAAAAGGGTTCATTTTTTAAAAATGTGGCCAACATTGTCTGAGGTCTTAAAAAGAAACTGCTTGTTTTTCTCAGAGCATTTTACAGACATATGTTCTGGGGAACACACATTGGGAAAGGTTTTCCCTAAAGAAATCATTTATGTTGTTATTTGTTAGCTAGTTTCTTGCCCAGGTTTTATGTGATCACCATAAATACCAGCGGCTCAGTTGCTGTCACGTGGTCTTAACGCTTTGATGATCCAGAGTGTTTAATGTTTTTTCTTATTAAAAAAGGCAGTGCATGGGTTCAATCCCTCCTACCACCAAATAAATTAATAAACAAAATAAAAATAAACAAAAATCAAAATCAATGCAATCTTATTGGAGATAATAGAAAAATATAGAACATAAAAATGTATAAAATAATACACCTATGGCCCGCCCCACTTTCTAAAAGTAGTCATTGTTCCATAAATCAAAAATTCAGTTCTCTTCTTATTAAAACAGTTATTTACTCCAATGACACATTCAGCACACATTGTTTCAACCTAATTTTTTAGTTACCAAACACAAACTTCTTCTGTGTTAGTAAATATTCATCCACAGTATAATTTTATTGCTAAAAATCCCATATTAGTAAATAGATATGTATGATATTAATATGCAGGTCTGAACTATCCTCACAGACTTTGTAGGTTTAGGAAATGCAGAAATGGCCTTCGTTCTTTTTATCTCCTTTACGAGAAAAGATTTGGTCAGCTCTTCCTAAGTCCCTCCACAACTGTATTTTGGCTGATTTTTTTTTTTTTTTTAATATCAGGGATTGAACCTAGGGGTGTTTAACCACTGAGCTACATCCCCATCCCTTTTTATGTTTTGTTTTGAGACAAGTCTTGCTAAGCTCCTTAGGGCCTCTCTAAATTGCTGAGGCTGGCTTTGAACTTGCAATCCTCCTGCCTCAGCCTCCTGAGCATCTGGGATTACAGGTGTGCCACCATCCCTGGCTTGGCTAGTTAGATATAGCCACAGCTGAGCAAGATCACATATGTTGATGACATACTTGCCTATAAGGATAACATGCTTTGATTCGAACTTAAAAATGACTAATTTCTGAGACACCCCCGCCCCCCACTGGCAGTTCACATGTGTTTACTTAGGGTTGATCTTGGCCTCCCTGCAGGCTTGGGACCATTAAGGGTGATTAGCAACTGAAGCAGAACTCAGTGCACTGGGAAAAACAAAAACTTCTTCCAGGAAAGGAATTTGGCCTTTGAATGGAAATCTGTGGAGAGCCCTGCCACTCTCCCAAAGACCCTTGGAGTTCAAAAGGGATGGGCCAGGGCACTCTGCCCGTGGGAACACTGCTTCTCAGGAGGAAGCACCCTGGTAAAAGGAGGCCTTTCTCTCCTTTGTCCTTTTATTAACAACCCGAGGGAGATTCTTCCTCCACCTTGGTAGCCTTGGTAGCCAGGGTTCAGCTTGAGGATCAAGGTTGGGTAATACTATTACGAGAGGCACTAGGGGTGTAGCTCATGGTAGAGTTCTTGCCCAGCATGCTAAGGCTCAGAGCCTACCCCCCACCAAAAATAAAATAAAATAAAATTATGAGCATAAGTAAGTATATCTCAGAAATAAAAAATGGAAGTCTTTTTTTTTTATTTTACTCTAGGGGTAACTAATTCACTTAGAGATATTGTTTCCAAACTATAAACATTTCTAACCAATTGCAAGGATAAACACAACTTGATAAACAAAGAGTTAAAGATCACACCCTTCAAGAAACAAAGATAGCCTAATTCTCAAAACCGTTTGGTTTATTGATCACCTAAAAGTTTCCCCTTCCAATTTGCCAAATCCTTCAGACAACCTGAGGTACCTGACTATTTCTAAGGGTACTTCTAAGGGCTGAGAAAATAGTCTTGTATGCCCCCAAAGGGGCTTTTGTTGCCCATAAAAAGCACACACAAAGAATCAGACACACAAACTTCCACCCACTTTCATGAATAATATTTCAAGACCAATACTTCACCCTATTATATGTTAACATTTAAAAAACTTATGCATTTTAAAAATAAAGCCAGGAGCAAGAGACCCAAAGGAATACCGAATACCTAATTGTTGTTCAAAACACTGTTCTTCAGTTGACAAATCTCCCAGAAATAAGAAAATGTGCATTTGTGAATGGGAAGCCACTGTAAGCGAAAGCAGAAACATATGAAGCTAAAAAGTTTTTCTAAGTGAAAACAAATATATTTCTGCATCTTTCAAATGCCTCGTTGCTCACTCTCCGCACACAACTAGGTAATTAAATATCCTGAACAAACGATCCCTTTTGAGAGTTGGAAAGTACACTTGGATGTCCTGAGCACAAGATTCTCTTCAGTCAAGGTACTTGAGGGGAACCCAACTTCTAGAAGAGTCCTACCTATGGTGAGAGACACTTTTAGATCTGGGAATGACATAGCAGATCATTTATCTGACTGCTTCATTTTACAGATGACACAAAAAATATCCCACTCAGGGAAGCTGAGTAGAGCTGCTCGGGGTCATAAAGCCATCGACCTGTTGGCAACACCGAAATGAAAAGACCCCAGGCCTCCAGGTCTCCTGATCCCTCGGGGTGGGGGGGCCTCTGCCATCTCTCATGTGATGTATGTTTGATCAGGTCTCTCTGTGCAATGATAATATCCATACATGCCCATAAAGTATGCAATGGCATTTATTGAAATTGATGCTCCTCTTAAATCAATTCCTCACAGAAACTGTCACCCTTCACACTCAATCCACACAAGTCCTCACTCAGTCTCAGAGACTGAAATATGGTTCAGGCAAAGCATTGATCCCAGATGCTATGTTATGCTGAATTGTGTGATCATAAGATTCAACTCTATGAGGGCAGGAAATAGATCTCAAGCCCTGAGCACAGTATCTGGCACAAAATAGATGTTTAATTAAGTGAATGGTGATCACCAGTGTAAGAGAATGAGAAGAATTCAGGTTAACAATTTTTTTTCCATGTTCAGGACATGGGCATATTGTCCTGTGGCTTGTGACTGTGAAGATGCCCATCAATGTGGGGTAGGGGGAGAGGAATGTGCCACTGGCTCAGTAAAGACTGTTTTTCAGACTTTATTTATTTATTTTTGGCACTGGGTATTGAACCCAGGGACTGGGCAGGCTAAGCACATGCTTTATCACTGAGCTACAGTCCCAGCCCCCAAGACCGTTCTTAATAAGGGTTCTATATCTGACTATGGGGACCTTGTGTTTTTGCCTGTGGCTGTGGATCCTGTCCTTCAAGGCACAGTCAAGCCTCATTTGCTGCATGAACTTGTGGATCTTCCTTTTTTGCACATATCGACCCAAGTAACGAGTGTGAGAATTCCGCAGCCTTTACTCCAGGTGGCAGACCCAAGCCCCCATGTGGGTCTGCATGCCCCTTTGAGATCCCACTAATATCCCAGCAAGCAATTTAACATGTACAAGAAAACAAAAACCAGCAATAGCAATAATTTTTTAAAATGGCAAAGGAACCATCAACGGATGAGAGTCTTAGTGCGTTTCTAGAATGTGTGAGAGAATGGTGAGCGCTGACCATGAACCAGGCGTGGTTCTGTGGTGCAGAACGGAAGAGGCGGAAGAGGCGAAGGCTACTGCTGCGGGGAGGGGACAGGAGTGCAGATATCACAGCAGGGGGACAGAAAGGTGGCAGAGAACAGAAGGGCTCGCTGCACAAGTCCTCTCCTCCCCCTCATGATCCCTGCTCTCAGAAGAGCCACAGCCCAGCAACTGCTCCAAGGACACCAACTTCCCCAGCAGACTCTCCAGGAAGAGCGAAGGCAGACATTGTAGATCTTGGTACCCAGAGTAAAACCTGCTCCTTTTGACACACGGGTCCTAACATAATGGCTAAATGGCTGAGAATCCAACAGACATGTGAGATGAAACAAGCACCATGATCTAGAAAGTTCAAGATAAAAATAACACCAACGCATCAGAAGAATTTGCAGTGGAAGAAAAAAATCAAATAAAAATATAATAAAAAATATAAATAAAAATAAAATAAAAAACCCCCCAAAACAAAACAGAACTTTTCAGAGTTAAAGAAGCTAATATATCCATAAAATAAGAACTGGATGGTCTAAAAAGGAATCTTGAAAAGTGAAGATCTCACAGTAGTGTACACCTGTAATCATAGCTCCTTGGGAGGCTGAGATGGGAAGATTGCAAGTTCAAGGCCAACCTGGGTAACTTAGTGAGGCCCTGTCACAAAACAAATATAAAAATAATTTTAAAAAGGTTGGGGATGTAGCTGAGTTGTAGAGCATCTCTGGGTTCAATACCCAGTACAACAAAAAATGCCGAGGGGAGTATGTAAATCTAACACCAAAAAAAAAAATCTGTATTAGTTTCCTATTGCTGCTGTAAGAAATTATCCCAGACTTAGTGGCTTAAAATACAGATTCATTGTCTTACAGTTCAGGAGATCAGAAATCCAAAATGGGTCTTATTGGGCTAAGATCAGAGTGTTGGCAGGTCTGTGCTCCTTCTGGAGGCTCCTTGTTTCCTTGTTTGTCAGTTGCTGAAGACCATCTGCATCTGTTGGTTTGTGACCCCTTCCTCCATTTTGAAAACCAACAGTCTGGCATCTTCAGATTTTGCCTTCTCTTTCTCCTGGGCTTCAGACCCTCCTGCCTTCCTCCTTTCCTCCAGAAGACCCTGGTGATCACGTGGGACCCACCTGGATAGTCTCCCCATCTCAAGGTCTTAGGCGAGTCACACCTGCGAAGCCCATCTTTGCCACACAAATGACACATCCACAGATTCTGGGCGTTTGAATGGGCATCACAAAGTTGGTGACGTAGAGAGCTACAGCTGGATCTGTCATCAGGAATCTCAGTACACCAAGGGCGAAGAGAAGACCCGAAAAGCTTTCAGTGGAAACAAACAATAGGTCATCTAAAAAAGACCGACAATCAGACGAGCGTGGATTTCATTCAGCCATCCAGCCATCCCAGGTAAAAGGGAAGACTCTCCCAGTGCAAAGTTCTTAGAGGAAAGTTGTTCTCAACCTGGAATTCTGTGTTCAAACTACCACTCAAGGGGGAGAGCAGAATTTAAAAAGCTTCTCAAAAAAAAATGGGATTTTGTTTTACATTAGGAAATTATTCAACCAATAAAATGAGGAAGAAACCAACAGATGATGTCGTAGCATCCAGGAGACACAAGGTCAGCTAGAGAGTGCAGAGAAGGCAAGTCCTGAGAAGGTGGCTATGCAGAGCCCCAGAGAGCAACCTGTATGGACGGGTAAGAAGAGGGAGGCAGGGCAACTTGGAAGACTCAGTGGTACGCATGACAAAGACATTGGCAAAACTTCAAGATGCAATAAAGGAACAGACGGGAAGCGTATCAGTCAAGGTTCAGAGAGAAGAGCAGAAACAGTGGGGACGATGGAAGGATGGAAGATTGATAGATGACAGTTTGGATCATGAAGGTCCCCCAAAGGACCCTGTGATCAAGATTTGGACACTAACCTGTGGCACTATTGGGAGGTGGTAGAACCTTTAAAAGGTGGGGCCTCGTGGGAGGAGGTAGGTCACTGGGGCAGTGCCCTTAAAGGGGACATTGGGTCTCGGGACCCTTCCTCTCTCTTTTTTTCCTGGCCACCCTGAGGTGAGCCCCTTCTTCCATCATGTCTGCCTGGCCCTGATGTACTTCCTTGCTATAGGCCCAAAGGACCATGGATGGAAACCTCTAAAGCTGAGAGGTAAAATGAACCTTTCCTCTTTTTAAGTTATCTCAGGTAATTTGTTATAGTAACAAAGAGCTACTAGGTAGCTGGTAGGAAGGAAGGTAGGTAAAAGAGTTAATACAAGGAATTGGCTTATGTGATTGCGGGGACTAGTATGCAAGTTTGAAATATATAGACCATGTTGTAAGAAAGGGAAGATCATGGCAGACTTGAAACTATACAGCAGGCTGAATCTGTTGTCCACAGGTGGAATTTTTTTTTTCTTTCTTCGAGAAACTTCAGCTTGGCTTTCAAGGTTTTCCAACAGATTAAATTAGATTCACCCACTTTAATCTCCCTTATTTAGAATTATTTGCTTAGGGACTTCCTAGCCACACATAGATTAGTGTTTATATAACTGAGGACTCTAGTTTAGCCAAGTTATTATATTGAAAAAATCATCATGTGTAGACCAAGGAAAAGAAATCAGAAAGCATAACTAAACAACAACAACAACAACAAAAAAAAACACCCATTATCAGAAAGCTATAGTCCAACTTCAAGCAAAATAAAATGAAAGAGTTATTATGATTACATGGTAAATGCATTTGAACTTGACTCTGGAAACAGTTGCTACTGAGGGGCAACCAGAGAGAAGGGAGGTCAATCGGAGCTCCCCACTTGGCTCTCGGTGGACACTTACCGCAGTTATGATGATGTAAATGCTGTTGGTTGACTTGGAGTATTTGGAACCAACCTGTTGGCAAACCCCAGGAGACTCAAGTACGTTAAAGAACACAGTGTAAATGAACTTCTACTTGGATGATGTCGACATTGAAGGCAAGGTAAGACCCTTTGTCTTAGTTTCAGAGAGTGGACGGCTATTCATACAATTGATGGATCATGAAATGGAGAGTTAAGGTTTGCAGCGATGAAGAAGGCCAGGGAAGGAAATGAGAATCACAAAATTGCTCTCCCGGGAGTAGGCGGGAAGGGGATGCGGGAGCCATGTAAGCTAAATCCTCCATCACAGGAAGAAATCAATAAAGAAGGTCTAGAGTTAATAAAACCAAGAAATAGAAGTAGGAGTTTATGATTCAGAACTGTAGAGATGGCAACCAAAAGAGAAACAATAACAAACGTTAGCACAGGTTGCATTAAGGCAGCAGAATTAAGATAGAGGAGAGTAGAGCCCAGGATTGTTGCTTTGCAATTTTAAGTCAAAACTGTATATTTGAACGTGAATTAATCAAATGCAAAAACTTAACTGTATCAAAAACTTAAATTATATTTGAAAAAAAAAAATAGGAGTAGGAGGAAAAGAAGGGGAAAAAAAGATCCCAAACAAAAGCAGAGGTGTGGTATCTGTAAAAGATGAAAGGCCAGGCATGATGGTGCATGCCTGTAATCCCAGTGGCTCTGGAGGCCAAGACAGGAGGATGGCAAGTTTGAGGCTAGGGCCTCAGCAATTTTGTGAGGCCCTAAGCCACTTAGCAAGACCCTGTCTCAAAATAAAAAAATAAAAAGGGCTGGGGATGCGACTCAGTAGTTGAGCGCCCCTGAGTTTAATCCCCAGCCCCCCCTTCCCCTCCAAAAAAAAGATGAAAGTCAGACAAAACAGAGCACTGTAGTAATATTTACCATGGGAATTCAGCCTTCTATGCCTTTGTCTGCAATGAAGCTCCCAAGATTCCTGTTTGGGGCCCAGTGTAGCAGTTCAGCATGGTAATACACAGCTAGTGTGGACCATGGGGAAGAACAGCAGATAATAGTATAATGTGATAATAACATGACCTTTACCCCTAATCAATACAGAGAGCCCTTCTCCAATTACCGGGCTTCTCAGGCTGCCTGCCTTTGCCCCTTCACATCCAAATGAAATGTCAGCCGCCCTGCGGTATGAGGAAACCTGGGGAAAAGGGACGTGTTGTCAGCGACCCCACTTCTAGCTGAGCGTCCCCATGCAGGTGACTCAGGCTCGGTTGGAACCCTCCCAGCTTTTACGTCTTCATTGCAATTTCCTGGCAGCCCTGCTGCAAACCTGCAAGACATCTTTACTGTCCCTAGAGCCATTCCCAGTAAACATGCCTGCATACCTGAGGGAGCCATCGGGAGCTGGAGGAATCGGCAGGTCAGCGCTCGCAGGTGGACCTGGGGGAAAGGGCCGGGCTCTGTCCTCTCCTCCCCCACCCCCACTCTTCCTTCATCCTGTGATCAGCCCTCAACCCTCCTCCTGTTTCTCTTCTTTCTCATCTCGTCTTCCTTTGCCTGATGCCTGGGCTGTCAGCCCTCCCGCTCTGCTTCTCTGTTCTCTGCATTTGCAATTGATATGCGTTTGTCTCTCCTCTGGGCATAACGCTGATGCTCCGTTCTAGTGTGTTTGCAGATCGCTCCTATCTTTTTCCTCCTGGCTTTTCCTCCCCACTTTTCTCCTCCATTTCTTCTTTTTCCTTCTTTCTTTCTTTCGAGGAGGAACCCCCACCATCTATTACCTATTTCATAATGATACTGACAGATCTCCTTGACTTGTCTGCAGTTGGGATCTCAGTTTGTTGTCTGTCTGGCTCCATCTGAACACTCTCAGTGAAACCTTTTCAGCAAGGAAACCAAGCATTAAGTAGAATCACGGTAGGCAGTGTGCAACCTGGGAAGAACTTCCTGATCTCCTTTAGTCTTGTTTAAAGGCCAACTAAAAGGACAATGGCATAGGATGGTCGACTGTTCTCACTTCCACCAGCCACGGCATCAAGGTGAGAGCGCTCAAGAAGGGGCATATTCTACTTCATGAGCAATAGAAATGCAAAACAGCCTCTTTTTTTTCTATGGCAAACCAAGAAGCAGGGATGCCTTTCTTTCTAAGAGTAAAAAGATGGAGTCGAGATAAGAATTTCCCAGGGAACCTCTGATTGTCATTTCCTAGAGAGAGAAAACCAAGTAATAAAGTGTATCGTCCTTTTAAATGAGTTAAATACGTTGGCTCATGTATAAATTAGAGCAAGTCATCAGTATTTTAGAAACTAAGAGCCTATGAAACCACAATTTTAAAAGCTCAAACATAGCTCAGTAATTTTATTATAAAATTTACATTCTGACCTGTACTACAAATTTAAAAGGAATTTAAAGATGTATCCAAAGTGTGTGTATGATGGTGGGGAATGCAAGTGTCATGGTACAGTTATAGTATTTGGTGTAAAACAGAGATCAAATGTAGTAAACATTATTTATCCCTGGTTTTAAAGTGGGATGCTTTGATATTATATTTAACTTAGGATAAATGGAATGCTGCCATCAATTTGTGGAGCATTCCTAGTGGAATTGTCAGAGGTATCAGACTTCTTGATGGGATGAGAACATGGCTAAGAAGTGGACATAGCCCTGGACACTGGGTTCTAGACACAGGTGCGTGCTAAGATGCTATGAGGCCTTATAAATGCCCTAACCACATAGGCTGCAGTTCTTCACTAGGGGGAAGATGGATAACCTTTTATAGGTCACAGTTGGTTTCGAGAATTTAGCGGGCCCACCCAATCCCACACTTTCAGGGAAATACACCTTGGCACATACACAGAATGTTTTACATGCAGTCTCCTGACCCTAACACCACACATGGGCCATCCAAGGCTCCATAGCTATATGGTCTGTCTTCTGCAATTTCTGCATCGTGGACTGCCTCAGATTAATTATGAATCAGACTGGGCTGCATCCTCTACCATTCTGAAAACCTCTTTTCAGTGTTATAGGCACAGATATTCTCCATGAAATCCCACTGCACATGGAGTGGGAGACTGTGAGGAGGAAATCACACTAGGAATGGTTATTGCCTGAGGTGGTGTGCTGTGCTGGGGGACCCCAGTGGATGAGCTGCCAACGTGGCCCCCGGCAGGCGACAGGGAGGCTACATGGAAGAGTCATGCCACAGATACTTTTTATTTTGCAGTGCTGGGGATGGAACCTGGGGTATTTCACATGCAAAGCAAGTGCTCCTCAATTAATCTACACCCCCAACTCTTGTGAGCACTTCTTAAAGGATGAGTTAGAATTTTCCAGGCAGCAGCAGAAGGACCTCTTAGAAGACCACGTAGAGCAATGGATGTTGGAAAGCTTGGTGTGGCAAGTTCACCAGTGTGACTGGAACGCAGGCCTGTGTGGGGACATGTGAGAAGACAGATGGAGCCATGCTATGAAGGGTCCCTGCTCACTCTGCAAGTATGTCATTGATGTCTCCTTATGCATGTCATGTGTGATGATAGGGACACACTGAAGGATTCTCTCAGGGTAGAGTGACATAGCTGGTATTTTAGGAAGATGGTGTGTAGGACGGATTGGATGAGGAGGCTGGGGGTCCCGTCATGAACACTCATTATAGCCATCACTTTTTGTCTTTCTCTTGATGGAAGTTTCTACTTGCTGGAGCCCGATGTTCATATGTCAATTTTTAAAAAAATTTATTTCTTGGTGCTGGGAATTGAACTGAGGATCCAAACATGCCAGCACATGCTTTAGTACTGAGTTACACTCCCTGCCATACAACAATTTTTGATGTGGACAATTTTTGTTGCTTAATTAGAAATGAAAGTTTGCTGGCAGCCCTCTGACTCGTGTCCATCCATTGTGATTTGTGAGAAGAAGAAGATATCACACATGAAAACTTTTATACTCCATGTTCTGGCCCACAGATAGGTCTTGTCTAAGAAACACACACCTAATGGCAGAAAAGAGCTTGTAAGTACACTGTGGAGGTTATTTTCAATGAGCACTGATTTTCCACCCGTGAAATGGTGAGCATGGGCACCACAGATACCGCAGGTGGGTTCAAATGTTTTAACCTCCTATTTTATAATGCAAAACTTCACAAGCCAGTTGCAGTAGCACACCTGCAGACCCAGCTATGGGAGTCCAAGGTGGGAAGATCACTTGAACCCAGGAATTTCGGACCAGCCTGGGCAACATAGTAGGACCCATTAAAACAAACAAACCAACACTTTGCAGTTCTATATGTTATAGAACTAGGGAGGCCCATTTATAGATTGCCGCAGTCTGGCTGGGCATAATTCAGGAGCCACTTATCAAGCAGAAGTGAACTTTATTTTTAGAACACACAGGCCACACCACAGGAGCTCTTCAGGAATTCCCTCAGAGCCCAACTGCCACCACCAGGCTTCCCACAAGCCTCTCAACCCCCCCCCCACTCCTCCTGCTCTTGAGGCCGATTGGCTGGGTCGTATGGGCGGAGCCAAAAACCCCCAATGAGCAGCTCTGTGGTCTGAAAGGGCAGGGAAACAGCCCAATGAGCATCACCGCAGAGGAGCCAATCAGCTGGCAGCTAGAAGTTTGCTGGGGCCGCTGTGAGCCAATCATCAGCTGGCAGCTGGAAGTTTGCTGGGGCCCCTTCGGCTGTGGCTCTCAACAATAGATCACCAGCAGGATGCTTTACCTTGTTTGTTCATTCTTTCATTCCACAAATCTATAAGGGTCCCCTTCCATATTCCAGACACCGTTGGAGGCAGAAAGGATGCACTGAAGTCTTTAATCAGGTGGCACATGCTGAGAGGACTCAAGGAGGCCGTTTGACAGAGAAAGCCTCAGAGCTATGACTGCTGGTTGGTTGGCAAGGACTGAGCAGGTGCAGGAGGGAGCATTGCTGGTGCTGAAACCAAAGTGCCAAAGGTGGAGCCACTGTAGTGTGTTTGAGGACTTGGGTGGCACAAAGCAAGGCAGGAGAGATAAGCAGGACCCAGAGCACCCAGGATAGTGGTTTTCAAACTCACAGGACCCAATGGCTTCTCCCCCTCATTTCTCAATTAGGGCATGATAGTAATACATAATACTGGGGTTCATTTTGATATAATCATACAGAGATAGGATGTGATTTGTTCCACTTTAGTCCCCCGTACTTCTTCCTCTTTCCCTCCTTTCCTCCTTCCTCCTGTTCCCCTTTCTCTATTCTACTTGGTTTCCTTCTATTTATTTATATTTTTAAAAAATCAATGCTTAATAGATAATACATAAAGATGAAATTCACCGGGTATGGTGGTGCATGCCTGTAATCCTGGTGGTTTGGGAGGATGAGGTAGGAGGACCACTCGTTCAAAGCCAACCTCAGCAATTTAGCAAGGCCCTGTGGCTCACTGGTTAAGTGCCCCTGGGTTCAATCCATAGTACCGAAAAAAAAAAAAAAAAAAGAAAAAAGAAAGAAAGAAGAAAGAAAGAAGGAAAGAAAGAAAGAAAGAAATTCACCGTGGTATATTCGTGTATATACATAGCATAGTTTGGTCAATTTAATTCCAGCATTCCTCTCTTCCCATCCCTCCTCCTCCCCTTCAATCTCCTTCCTCTGCTCCACTGATCTCCTCAATGCCATCTTAAACAAAAATGTTGATTCCAACATGGCGGCGGGCACGGAGAGATCAAGTCTCTGACCTCTTTAGCTGTGCGGGCATAGGGAGTCGTAAACAATCTAAATTCTGTTTGCTCAGGATCACTAGGCAATGCTGAACTGACGTGGATCTGGGGCGAACTGTCTGGGCCTCTCAGAACACACACCGAGCCAGAATCGGCTGAATTCAAGCTCCTGTTCACCTGCTTCCCGCAGACAAACAGCTGTGACTCAGCACTAATCCATCCGGCTGAAACAACTGGTCGGCCCTTCTGTTCCTACGGAGGTAAATGCCAACCAAGCCTTCATAGGTACTGGCCACAGGTTTGAAACGGGGCTTGGGAGAGACAGTAAGGACCCATCCGTTGCATTGGTCACCCGGCAAAGGGAAACGAACTGTCGCCATTTGTAAGAGATACCACCATGGCAGAGAACTGACGTAATCAGACTGCGGCAGAGGAGATAACTTCATTGAAACCTGCGCCTACAGGTGTGTAATCCCCTAGCCTTCCCTCTCCACACATCGGGGAAACCTTAAGGTCCCCTCCCAGCTCTCCCGTGAGCGCGATAGCCAGACAGAGGGAATCAGATGTGGCGCGGGACCAGTGACACGGAACTCCCGGCTACCGCTGCCACCAGTGCTGACAACTGAGGTCTCTTGCATCAGCTACCGGGGGCGTGGCTACCAGAGGGCAAGTAAAATTCGCTGAGGATTCTCAGCCCCAAGCTCTACAAACTTAGGGTCTGAGGGAATGGCAAACAGGGAGAGTGTGCCCAGTCGTTCATGAAAACAGTGCTCCCGGGAGCAGCAGACCTGGCGTGTAGCCAGTATTGTGGTGAGAGTCACCGGTGAGAGGGGCCTGGCTAGAGGAAAAGAGGGGAAGTGACTAGACACAAGAGGAGGCCCTAGGCACTCAGGATTGGAGACTCGCCCAGTCTGGGAGGAGCTGCTGCACAGTGATTGGTTCCCGTGTATTGACAGGAGAAACTTGGCCTGGTGGGCACAGCGCCACCTACTGGAAGAGAAGTTAATCAAACTCTAAGACTGCATTTATTAGTTTTTTTTTTTCCTTTTTTTCTTTTCTCTTTTTTTTTTTTGATTTGGGTTTTTTCTTTCATTTTCATTTTTCTTGTTGTTTTTTAAATTTTTTTTACATTTTTTTAAAAATTTTTTTTCTTCTAATTTTAATTTTAATTTTTTGATTATAATTTTTTTAAAAATTTTTTTTCTTTTTTTATTTCCTATTTTTTTCCTTCTTTTGTCTTTTGATTTCTTTTCAGTTTTCTTATTCCCCCTTCCTTGAATTCTACCTGCTTACTCTCATTCTCTTTAGTGACTTCTTCCCTTCCCTTCTAATACCTTTCCTCCCAAGCATCAAATAAATTTATAGGAGTAAACAGTAACCCAGCAGTCAAACAGAACAAGAAGTAACATGAGCAACTTGAAAAAGCAAGGAAGAAAAGGAGTACAAACAATGCAGGACAGCCTAAATATTCAGGAGGACCTAGAGTCATCAGAAAAATGGTCATATAAAGAACTCAAGGAACACCTTAGACAGATGGAATGGAACCTTAAAGAGGATACGAGACAGCAAATTCAAGCAGCAAAAGAACACATTGAGAATGAATTACATAAACAGATAAAAGAAGAAGTTAAGCATCTTTATCAGGAGATAGAGATTATAAAAAATAATCAAACAATAATTCTAGAAATGAAGGAAACGATAAACCAAATTAAAAACTCAATTGAGAGTATCACTAACAGAGTGGAGCAAGTAGAAGCCAGAACGTCAGATAATGAAGACAAAATATACCATCTTGAAAAGAGTCTAGCCAACTCAGAAAGGCTGGTAAAAAATCACAAGAAAAACATCCAAGAGTTATGGGATAACATAAAAAAAACAAACTTACGAGTCATCGGGATAGAAGAAGGTACAGAGATTCAAACCAAGGGAATGAGTAACCTGCTGAATGAAATAATTACAGAAAACTTTCCAGAAATAAAAAAGGAAACAGATATACAAATTGAAGATTCATACGGGACACCGAGCACACAAAATCACAGTAGACCAACGCCAAGACACATTGTTATGAAGATATCCAATATACAGAACAAAGAGAAAATATTAAAAGCTATAAGAGAAAGGAGACAGATTACATTCAGGGTAAACCAATAAGGTTAACAACGGATTTTTCATCACAGACGCTGAAAGCAAGAAGGTCATGGAACAATGTATTTCAAACACTGAAAGACAATGGATGCCAACCAAGAATTCTGTATCCAGCAAAATTAAGCTTCAGGTATGACAACGAAATAAAAATCTTTCATGATAAACAAAAGTTAAAAGAATTTGCAGCCAGAAAACCAGCATTGCAAAGCATTTTGAGCAAAACACTACACGAGGAAGAAATGAAAAACAATAACCAAAACCATCAGTGGGAAGTGCCTCAGTAAAGACAGAGGGCGAGGGGAAAGATAATCATGGAGAAACAAACTAAATTTTTTAAAAAAAGGATAAATAATCAAACATGGATGGAAGTACAAACCATATATCAATAGTAACTCTGAATGTTAATGGCTTAAACTCTCCAATAAAGCGACATAGGCTGATATCATGGATTAAAAAAAACAAATCCAACAATATGCTGCCTCCAGGAGACACATCTGATTGGAAAAGACATACACAGGCTGAAGGTGAAAGGATGGGAAAAAATATACCACGCACACGGTCCTCGTAAGCAAGCAGGGGTGGCCATCCTCATATCGAATAAAATCGACTTCAAGACTAAGTTAATCAAAAGGGATAAAGAAGGTCATTATATACTGTTAAAAGGAACCATTCACCAACAAGACATAACAATTATCAATATTTATGCACCAAATAATGGTGCTGTGACATTCATAAAACAAATTCTCCTCAAGTTAAAGAATCAAATAGACCACAACACAATAATTATGGGTGACTTCAACACACCTCTCTCACCATTGGACAGATCCTCCAAACAAAAGTTGAATAAAGAAACTATAGAACTCAATACCACAATCAATAACCTAGACTTAACTGACATATATAGAATATATCAACCATCATCAAATGGATATACTTTTTTCTCAGCAGCACATGGATCCTTCTCAAAAATAGACCATATATTATGCCATAGGGCAACCCTCAGTAAATATAAAGGGGTGGAGATAATACCATGCATTTTATCTGATCATAATGGAATGAAACTGGAAATCAATGATAAAAGAAGGAAGGAAAAATCCTACATCACATGGAAAATGAACAATATGTTACTGAATGATCAATGGGTTACAGAAGACATAAAGGAGGAAATCAAAAAATTCTTAGAGATAAATGAAAATACAGACACAACATATCGGAATCTATGGGACACAATGAAAGCAGTTTTAAGAGGGAAATTCATCGCCTGGTGGTCATTCCTCAAAAAAAGAAAAAACCAACAAATAAATGAGCTCACACTTCATCTCAAAGCCCTAGAAAAGGAAGAGCAAAACAACAGCGAATGTAGCAGAAGGCAAGAAATAATTAAAATCAGAGCGGAAATCAATGAAATTGAAACAAAAGAAACTATTGAAAAAATTAACAAAACTAAAAGTTGGTTCTTTGAAAAAATAAATAAGATTGACAGACCTTTAGCCATGTTAACGAAGAGAAGAAGTGAGAGAACTCAAATTACTAACATACGGGATGAAAAAGGCAATATCACAACAGATGCTACAGAAATACAGAAGACAATTAGAAATTATTTTGAAAACCTATATTCCAATAAAATAGAAGATAGTGAAGACATCGATAAATTTCTTAAGTCATATGATTTGCCCAGACTGAGTCAGGAGGATACACACAATTTGAACAGACCAATATCAATGGATGAAATTGAAGAAGCAATCAAAAGACTACCAACCAAGAAAAGCCCAGGACCGGATGGGTATACAGCAGAGTTTTACAAAACCTTTAAAGAAGAATTAATACCAATACTTTTCAAGTTATTTCAGGAAATAGAAAAAGAGGGAGCTCTTCCAAATTCATTCTATGAGGCCAACATCACCCTGATTCCGAAACCAGACAAAGACACCTCAAAGAAAGAAAACTACAGACCAATATCTCTAATGAACCTAGATGCAAAAATCCTCAATAAAATTCTGGCGAATCGAATACAAAAACATATCAAAAAAATTGTGCACCATGATCAAGTAGGATTCATCCCTGGGATGCAAGGATGGTTCAATATACGGAAATCAATAAATGTTATTCACCACATCAATAGACTTAAAGATAAGAACCATATGATCATCTCGATAGACGCAGAGAAAACATTCGACAAAGTACAGCATCGCTTTATGTTCAAAACATTAGAAAAACTAGGGATAACAGGAACTTACCTTGACATTGTAAAAGCTATCTATGCTAAGCCTCAGGCTAGCATCATTCTGAATGGACAAAAATTGAAGGCATTCTCTCTAAAATCTGGAACAAGACAGGGATGCCCTCTATCACCACTTCTATTCAATATACTTCTCGAAACACTGGCCAGAGCAATTAGACAGACAAAAGAAATTAAAGGCATAAAAATAGGAAAAGAAGAACTTAAATTATCACTATTTGCGGACGACATGATTCTATACCTAGAAGACCCAAAAGGATCTACAAAGAAACTACTAGAACTAATAAATGAACTCAGCAAAGTGGCAGGATATAAAATCAACATGCATAAATCAAAGGCATTTCTGTATATCAGCGACAAAACTTCTGAAACGGAAATGAGGAAAAACACTCCATTCACAATATCCTCAAAAAAAAATAAAATACTTGGGAAGCAACCTAACAAAAGAGGTGAAAGATTTATACAATGAAAACTACAGAACCCTAAAGAGAGAAGTAGAAGAAGATCTTAGAAGATGGAAAAATAGACCCTGTTCATGGATAGGCAGAACTAACATTATCAAAATGGCGATATTACCAAAAGTTCTCTATAGGTTTAATGCAATACCAATCAAAATCCCAAAGGCATTTCTTGTAGAAATAGATAAAGCAATCATGAAATTCATATGGAAAAATAAAAGACCCAGAATAGCAAAAGCAATTCTAAGCAGGAAGTGTGAATTGGGCGGTATAGTGATACCAGATTTCAAACTATATTACAGAGCAATAGTGACAAAAACAGCATGGTACTGGTACCAAAACAGGCGGGTGGACCAATGGTATAGAATAGAGGACACAGAGACTAATCCACAAAGCTACAACTATCTTATATTTGATAAAGGGGCTAAAAGCATGCAATGGAGGAAGGATAGCATCTTCAACAAATGGTGTTGGGAAAACTGGAAATCCATATGCAACAAAATGAAACTGAATCCCTTTCTCTCGCCATGCACAAAAGTTAACTCAAAATGGATCAAGGAGCTTGATATCAAATCAGAGACTCTGCGTCTGATAGAAGAAAAAGTTGGCTCCGATCTACATATTGTGGGGTCGGGCTCCAAATTCCTTAATAGGACACCCATAGCACAAGAGTTAATAACAAGAATCAACAAATGGGACTTACTTAAACTAAAAAGTTTTTTCTCAGCAAGAGAGACAATAAGAGAGGTAAATAGGGAGCCTACATCCTGGGAACAAATTTTTACTCCTCACACTTCAGATAGAACCCTAATATCCAGAGTATACAAAGAACTCAAAAAATTAGACAGTAAGATAACAAATAACCCAATCAACAAATGGGCCAAGGACCTGAACAGACACTTCTCAGAGGAGGATATACAATCAATCAACAAGTACATGAAAAAATGCTCACCATCTCTAGCAGTCAGAGAAATGCAAATCAAAACCACCCTAAGATACCATCTCACTCCAGTAAGATTGGCAGCCACTATGAAGTCAAACAACAACAAGTGCTGGCGAGGATGTGGAGAAAAGGGTACATTTGTACATTGCTGGTGGGACTGCAAATTGGTGCGGCCAATTTGGAAAGCAGTTTGGAGATTCCTGGGAAAGCTGGGAATGGAACCACCATTTGACCCTGCTATTGCCCTTCTTGGACTATTCCCTGAAGACCTTAAAAGAGCATGCTACAGGGATACTGCCACATCGATGTTCATAGCAGCACAATTCACAATAGCTAGACTGTGGAACCAACCCAGATGCCCTTCAATAGATGAATGAATAAAAAAAATGTGGCATTTATACACCATGGAATATTACGCAGCACTAAAAAATGACAAAATCATGGAATTTGCAGGGAAATGGATGGCACTAGAGCAGATTATGCTTAGTGAAGCTAGCCAATCCCTAAAAAACAAATACCAAATGTCTTCTTTGATATAATGAGAGCAACTATGAACAGAGTAGGGAGGAAGAGCAGGAAGAAAAGATTAACTTTAAACAGAGACATGAGATGGAAGGGAAAGAGAGAGAAAAGGGAAATTGCATGGAAATGAAGGGAGACCCTCATTGCTATACAAAATTACATATAAGAGGTTGTGAGGGGAATGGGAAAATAAACAAGGAGAGAAATGAATTACAGTAGATGGGGTAGAGAGAGAAGATGGGAGGGGAGGGGAGGGGGGATAGTAGGGGATAGGAAAGGTAGCAGAATACAACAGTTACTAATAGGGCATTATGTAAAATTGTGGATGTGTAACCGACGTGATTCTGCAATCTGCATTTGGGGTAAAATTGGGAGTTCATAACCCACTTCAATCTAATGTATGAAATATGATATGTCAAGAGCTTTGTAATGTTGTGAACAACCAATAAAAAAATAATAAAAAAAAACAAAAAATGTTTTGTGCTGCCCCTCCAACTGCCCTGAAATCCCTACATAATACACTATTTTCACCTTGTTTTTGAATATAAAAATATCATTCATCTTCTCCTAGGAAAGAAACACAAAGTTGATATTAAAACTGAAATTTCAGTCCCTAACTTGGAGGTAGCCAACAGATTGTTGGGTTCATAGGAGGAAGACCTCTCCTAGGTGTTCATTTTGTCCTAAGAGTGTTACTCTATGTGTTGGGAAATAATCTGTGCCTTCATCCATCAATGAATGAGTATAATTAGACTAACATTCTTGCTCATAAGCCTGAACCGGTATTGTAAATGAATCAGCCATTCATTCTTGTTAAAGGAGTAATTTATAAAGCAATTTATAATGAAGTACTTTGCATTTCCATAAGCAATGCTCAGGCATGACTCCACTGGAAAAATCAGGAGTCATCAGCTGAGTCCCATGTAGGTGGAACGCATGTGTGTCAAGGTCTGTTGCAACGGTGACTCAGATAGAGCTGGTGGCTTCTCTAAGGATGAGGTAAGTGATCTTCTGAAATGGTGAACATTTCTAGATAAAGCTTGGAACAAAACAAAAAGTCTCTTTTTCTTTTCTTTTTGTACCAGGACACTTTACTACTGCATTACATCCCCAGCCTTCCATTTTTAATTTTGAGACAGAATCTTGCTAAGTTCCTTAGCATTCTCCCCAAGTTGCTGAGGCTGGCTTCAAACTTGCAATCTTTCTGCTTCAGCCTCCTGAGTTGCTAGGTCATAGGCATGCACCACCACACCCAGCCAAAATGCATCTTTTTCTACATTGACACAGAAGTTGCAGTCCTGGAAGATCCCCACGTAAAGACTTTGCACTGGATATGTAATACTGAGCAAAGAACAGGCTTAAATAATGATCAACAGCCGGATGAAGGATCATTCCACAATATGGACATCTAGCATTCTCTATCCTGCTTGCTAAATGCCAGTAGCAGCTCCCCTTCCTAATAATTTGACGATAAAAAAATCTCCTGTAAAATTCAAGCCTGCCCTAGGAAGGAGGACCACGAGGCGGGGCTTTATGAGACATAGGAAGGAGTTTGCATTTTATTCCAAGTTCCATGGAAATTCACAGAAAGATCTTACTCTGGGAAATAACATAAACTGATTTGCATTTTTAAGTTTGCCCTGGATGCCATGTACAAACTGATGGTAGCAGGGCTGAGAGTGGGGGCAGGGACATTGCAAGCAGCAGCATTGACTCCAGACAGCAAATGAGACTTCCAAGGAGCTAGAACAACAGAGTCACTCACTCTCCCTCCCACATGCACATGCACAGATATCAGATTGAATCATCTAACCCAAATATATACTGCTAGTTATGCAGATCTTTGCATTCAGTACAGTGATTAATATTCCTTTGACAATATTATGATATATATGATGAACCACTTATTAGATTCAAGAAGCATTGTAGCACTATCTTGTGAAATGTGAAGGAACATGAGTTTAGTCTGAATGAGGACGTCTGTTTGGAGTAGTTCTGAAGTGGGAGGAGTCTATAAATGTTCTGTGAGAGACCAGAAAATTACTTCTGAAAACATCCGAAATATTTTAATGTAGGTGGTCAGACTAAGTCAGAGTCTTTTTATGAGTGGTGAAAAAAATATTTATAAATAAAGCAAACATAAACACAAACAAATCACACTTCATCAATTTCTACTAAAATAACAGCAACAGTATTGCTATATAATCAAATAAGGAACAACAAAATAAATATTGAACTAATTCCAACTGAGACCAAGCTCATGTCCAGAACCATGCTGATTATCCCAGCAGGCATGACACGTGATGCTACCAAGCACCTTTAATGTAACGGGTCCAAATTGAAATACGCTTTGAGTGTATAACACACACTGGATTTTCAAAAACTTAGTATGAAAAGTGTACAAAAGACTTCAAAAATAACTTTGTGTGGATTATTAACTGTAACGATAATATTCTGGGTGTATTGATTTAAATAGATTTAGTAATAAAGAGTGAGATACACACATACATTTATGAGAGAGAGAGAGAGAGAGAGAGAGAGAGAGAGAGAGGAAGACCAGCCAGGGAGTTATAGTTGGAGTCTAATCTAGTCTAGTCTCTTGATCATGGGGCCCACAAGATGGGTGAAAGTAGAAGAGATGAAATAAATGGGTAGATTCATAATGTGTTGAGGGCAGAGGCAATGGGATTTATTGATGTGGTCTAAGATAAGATATTTGGTTTTGCAACTGGGTGAATGATGGTGGTCTCTGGTGATCAAAAAGGGGAAGAAACATGGTGGGTGGGGAATAGCCTGGGAATCAAGAGTTCAGTTTGACCGTATTAGGTTTGAGATGGCGCCTGTGAGGGAATGACAGGTTAGGTGATGAGATCCTGAGAGCTGCTCTGGCTGGAGACACATCTGGGACTCAATAGTACACAGGAGGCTTCCAAGGTCATGGGGTTAACTGGAGACAAGTGGTCATCTTAGAAGAGGGGGTGGGTGGAGGAGAGAAGGGCAGCCAGGACAGAGCCCTGGGGACTCCCACACTATTAAATGGGACACTTTTCTCTATTAATGACTCCATTACGAGAAACACTAAAGTTTTTACATTAATTTTAATGGGAATAGTTAATGATTGATGACTCCACTTTTGGCTTATGAGCAAAAATTTTGGAACTAATTAGACTCATTTATCAAAGCATGAAGATGTACTTCTTTATGAGTTTTGAATTATTTCCCAATGCAGAATACAGATATCATAATAATCTTACAATACAAATGTAGTAATTAATGTTTGGATTAGGGTAGACTACATGTTCTCAAGTAAAATGACAGATGAGTTCATTAATTTTTGTTGGTCACCTACAGCACAGGCATTGAGAATTTTTTTGTTGAGAAATCATTTTCATGTTTTCTAAGTTAATTTGATAGATTTCATCTTTTAAAATTAAAAAACCAGGTTTATTGAAGAATAATCTTTCTACTCTACAACTTTGAATATTTTTGAATTTGAAGGGGGTTACAGTGAATTTTCAAATACACACACCCATGTATACACACACACGCACACACACACACCCCCCACCCACCTGTGTAACCAACATAGTTATAGCAACTACTATTTAATAAGTACCAACATAAGTGTCAGGACTCAAAGTTTCAGGAAGACTTTCCAGAAATTGCCCAGGGAGGAAATACAAGAGGCGGGATTTGAACACAAATCTCTTGGACTCAAAGCCGTTTCTCTCTCCCTAACTCCAGTGTCCCAAGTGATAGAAGCTGAAGTCTAGAATAAATGTGGAACCCCGCCCCCATTTCCAAGCTAGATCCATGTCACAACTCATCAGTATTAGAGTTTTGCTAATTCAAACGTTACAACGTTTTACTGTCATAAGGGGATTAGCTTCAAAGAAATGTCTTAGTGGTGTTACACTTAACGCCTCGTGCTTAAGTAGAATTACACATCTTACAAATGTTAAATTGGCCTATCTTGATCTCGTTCCTCTGCAAAGGACCTGTGCTAATTTAAGTTTCTAGATATATTTAGGCAAGTGTGGAGGCGGGGTAGGAAAATTGGTAGGGACAGGAGTTAATGGGTTTTACTAGATACGAGTGAGTTATTAATACGTGATGACTAGGGAGGGTAGAATGTGCTGTGTATTTAGGCAGACACCCAGGGCAAAGTGACTGCCAGTTCACCCAGTTACGGATCATGCACTTCCAGAAGTAGAATGCACTTCCATGTCCTGACCAGGGGAGATAAAATGACACCACCAAAATAAATCCTCGCCTACAAAGGGATAAACAGGAATTTGGGACGTGGAACTACACAGTAAGAGAAGGCCCTAAGTCATGATGAAGGCATTGAACTGGGTGCCAATTCCCAGGGGGATGACAGGATTACTGGCAAGTCCTTCCAGCAGATGATGTGGAATGTGGGCGACGGAACTGAAGGGCAGCTTGAATCCTGTGGGAGTCGTGGGCGGGAGACCAGGTGTGGCATCTATTCAAGGTAGAACAACCCAGGACCAAACCAGGAATAAAGAAATAATTCTGGGATTTTTCTTTTCCGTTTTACTTTCTTCTTTTGTTTGTTTTTGAGGAACTGGGGGATGGAACTCAGGGACTGGCACATGCCAGGAAAGTGCTTTACCACCGAGCTCCACCCTGAACCAAGAAATTATTTCAATATTGGACACCACAAGAGTAAAAGATATCCTACAAGCAGCTGGTCTGTAAGTTAGAGATGCTGTAGGAAGTAGTGTAAATGGAAATATTTATAAGCGTCCTGAAAGAACAATTATTTAGCAAAGCCCTGTGTGATTTCCTCCCTCCCGTCATAATAAATAACACTTTTTACTGCTATTGTTGCAATTTAGAAAGTTCGGGGGCGGGGGGCTGTGTTCCAAATCACCTACCATGTCCCATGGATACTGAGAATCCAGCACCACCATCTACTGAGTGCTCAGTAGGCCTTGAGATCATTGTCACCAACTGCAGCCAAACCACTATTAGCGCTCACCATGTGGCTTGTGGCCAGGTATTCCATGTGCATCACACCGGTCCAGCTGCGCAATGACCCACGAAAGGGTGACTGCTATTTTTCTGTTCTACAGATAATGAGGCCGAAGCACAGGCTTTTTTTTTTTTTTTTAATATTTATTTTTAGTTCTCGGCGGACACAACATCTTTGTTGGCGGACACAACATCTTTGTTGGTATGTGGTGCTGAGGATCGAACCCGGGCCGCACGCATGCCAGGCGAGCGTGCTACCGCTTGAGCCACATCCCCAGCCCCGAAGCACAGGCTTTAATTCACTTGCCTGAGATGGTGAAGCTAGGAAGAGGTAGAACTGGTGTTAAAAAGCTCGTGTCTGTAATTCAAGTGCCTGCTCTGAATCATCACATCTGCAATGTAATTATCAATCCAAGCCAGGGGTAGGTGCATATCCTTCAGTCTGTATCTGACCCAAGACCAAGGGAAAGATGAAATGTTCTCATCACGGCCAGCTGCTCCAATGCAACTTCTTTTCTTTTCTTTTGTATCCCCCTCTTTTGTTTTTGAAACTTACTCTGTGGGAATAAAGAGAGCTGTGACACTTTATTTGTCTTTTGGATCAAGTTTTTTTTTTTTTTTTTTTTTTTTTTTTAACAGATCATCAGCTTTTCACAAAGTATTCCTTAGGAAAATCACTCCCAAGCTTTTAAATCTAACAGGCCCCTGCCTTTTAATTATCATGCTACATTTAGGCTGAATGGATTATGGCCTTTCCTGTTCTGTTGCTAACACTGAGCTTTCAGATCTCCAAAGAGATTCTTCAGTTCCAGGGCTTGGAAACTGCAGGCCACAGGTTTCCTTTTGGCAACTACGGCCTTCAAAGCCACTTAAGAGTTACAAAACTGTACCTGGTACACACTTGAAAGACTCAGTAAAATAGTGACCTTTGTAGAAAACTGCCCATAGTTCATACAATCCAACCATCCCAGAAGAAACAGATGATTATGAAAAAAAGAAGCCAATTCACCTTGTGGTGAGCAGTCCTTCTTCTTCACTGTCCAGTGACAGGGCACGGTAATGTGACCTGAATGTGGTACATTTGCAAGGCACTTGGCAATTTGTTTACTAAGGCCAGCTAGTAGAAGAAAATGCAGGCAATAAATAAAGCACAGTGTTTTAAGAAATACCTGTGGTTCTAAGGGACTCTACTGGTATTATACCTCCCAAGAAATACCAAATATTCTAAGGCTGTGGTCCCTGGAGGTGGCGATGGGCAACTAGCTTTTCAGAGATCTATGTTTTTCAACAGCTGCTAGAGACCCAGTGAGCTTTGGAGGAGCAGAGCTGCAAAACTGGAAAGGCCTCATCTGCTGTCACCATGTCTCTCCTGCTGCTGTTCTGGAAGCTCTGTCTTCCACTCATCCCTCTTGCTGGGTGTTCTTATTCTGGGTATCACTGTGGACATGGTCTTATCTGGGGAAGCAACTGAGGAGGGCTTTGGTTTGCTTTGTTCTGAGGTTCTGGCGGGAACCCAGGGCCTCACGTGAGAGTGCTCTACCTCTGAGCGGCACCCTTTGCCCCAGCCTGGGAATTCTTCATTAGTGAGCTTCATCCAGCTCATCCCCGCCTCCTTCCCACACCTGTTTCCTTTTTCTTGACTTCCTTTCATTTAAGAGTATTAAAATCTCAGTGAACTGAACTAGAAATTCTTCAGAAATCCTCCCAAATCCTTGGGTATAGGGAATTTTTAAAAGACACAGATGATAGGAGATCAATGAAGGAATTTCCCATTGCCCTCTGTCCGACCCCAGGATGGATTGATGGCTGTTACTGACTCTCCTGGGCTTCCTCTTCAGACCCAAGTTCTTCAGGATCCTGGGGTGACTTAATTTTTGTCTCTTCATTACTGTGGTGCTGTCCCTCCCTTGCCCCACTTCTACTGTAACCTTTGCAATGTCTTCTGTATGATTCTGTATGACCCTCGATGGCTTCAGTTTCCATGAGGCTACACCATTTCACTCACTCACTCATTCATTTCATTCATTCATTCATTCATTCATTCATTCATTCATTCATTCATTCTTTACTGAGTGCCTAGGCGCCATCTAGTGGTGCACTAATGAAAATCAACACTCTACTCCCAGCCACCCTCTTGGTTCCTTGAGTTTTCTCTCCTCCAGTGACTTTTACAACTCTGCTCCATAACCAGCACCCCTGGTGAAGGTCTGGTTTACAACCGATCATCTTTGAGGTTTCTACAATCTCAGATTTCCCAGTGGAAGGCTGTGGCTGTTCACAGTGAATGTACCCTTTGCTCTCCCTTCTGCCTTGGTGTCCCTACTTTGATTCTTAGCCTAGACCAATGGGCCACCACTGCAAAGACGGGCATTAGTGTCCCCAGGACTACATTGTCAGTCCTCAACCCTAGGGACTTGAACACATTTTCTTCTTCTCTGATCCCCAGTTCCAGCCTATAGAACTCTGGGGACTGGATCCACTTCAAGTCCCATCACCTGACCTTCGCTGCACTCACAGATGCTTGACAGTGCTTCAGCTTGTTACCAGTGGGTACGGGGTTAGCTCCTGGTTCTAACACGACCTTCCTTCCCCTCCACGCATCTCTCCAGCTACACAGAGTATCCTCCATCTTCTTCTTACCAATAAACTTCTAGATCAAAGTACTCTGCTTCCATTCCTTTTAGTCATACTTTCAACCTCTTGTTACTGGTCTTTGTGAACCACCCCTCAAAATTTTTAACAGTCCTTAAAAACTTCCTCGTTATTCAGTTAAAAAACATTCCTAAATTCATTCTTCCCTCCTGTGCTGGTCGTGCTGCCGATCAAACCTTCCTGTGGCAACTAACTCTTGCCTTGGCGTCTACCACGACTCTTTCCTGCTGTCAGATCCTTCCTGCCTTTTATGTGACAGCTTCACTAGAGGTCCTCTCCTGGGCCCTGGTGGGTTTAGTCTCTACCATCTAGGAGCTAAAAATCACAGGGGAAAATAAAAAATCCCAACCCTTAGTATAACCTACACAAGATCCCTAACGACCAGGCTCCTTCCCAACGGCCCTGCGCCTCCAGCTACCCTGAATTACCCAACTGCGCCCAGGTCTCCTGGTTGGGCCTTTTCCTTTTCTGCCTGGTAGACATTTCTCCTGCACAATACCCAGTTAGCCCTGGCGAGTTGCTCTTCCCTACTGGGTTATGCACCCTCAGTGGCCCTATCATGGCACTGGAACATCATTCTCTTGCCTGCCTTCCTCATCAGAAGGCAGGTTGCTTGGTGGCAGGACAGAGGTGTTGTTGACATGAGCGCAGTATCTCCTATTCTTGTGAGGGTGCGAGACAGTGCTTAGAAACCCGTCACTCAGGGCCAGCAGCACAGTAGGCACCCTGCAATCTCCTGTTTTCTTCCTTCCTTTCGTAAGCTCCTGGGGGACAGGATTTCCCTGATTTAATGAGCCGTACAATCATTTACTGAGGGGTTCTAAGTGCTTTGCATGGATGGACTTAATCTTTATGATAACTCCATTAAATAGGCTTTTTACTTCCATTTTACAGACAAGAAAACAGGTGCAGAAAGAAACTTGCTGGATATCAAATTCTATTAAATAACAGAGTGAGGCTGTAGTTCTCTAAGGCCTTCCATTTTTTTTTTTTTTTTTTAATTTTAGTGCCAGGGATTGAAACCAGTGGTGCTCTATTGCTGAGCTACATCCCCAGTCCTTTTTAAGTTTTGAAACAGGATCTCATTAAGTTGCCCAGGCTGGCCTTGAACTTTTGATCCTCCTGCCTCAGCCTCTCAAGATGCTGGAATTACAGGTGTGTGCCACCATGCCCGGCTTGGCAGTTATATTCCTAAGATATTTTCATACATATTTTTATCTGAATGATCCTCATCTCAATTTTGTGATAAGAACATAACTACATGATCTCTGCTTAACAAATGAGAAAACAGGTTCACAGAAGTTGGATCAGCAAAGATGGGCATGAATTTGTTATAACATATATCTTCTAGCCAGGGCTTTCTCTACTTGTACTCTGGTGATTTGGCAGACAACAATAAGAAGGGGGAATTTTTTCTTGATCATAGTGTGGGGATATTGCATTCTGGTGGTGGGGAGGGGGCAGCATTTTTTTTTCTTTTAAGCTGGGTTTAAAATGGGAAGAGAAAGAATCTTAAAATTTTAGGTCTGGTACACCTCCAGGAAAGAAAGAAAATGTGAAGAAGAAAGAGTGGCATCTATTTGGTCAGGAAAGTATGTAAAAGTCCTCAAAATTTGGGTCCCTTACGGACAAAATCATTCTCTTTTTTTTTTCCTTTGGGAGGGGTTTGGAATCATACCAAAACCCAAGAGAACTGCAAAAGCAATTTCTCTTGTTGCGCTGAGTTCTCAGCACCACCCACTGCCCCCCAATAACACCCTCCAGTCACCCTTAGTTTCATCTGAGTTGGAAACTGGTTCTTTCAGGTGACTGAATGGCACCAACTAATAATTGTTGCTGCTGTATTTCTGCACATTGAAGGATGTGTACATTTAGATTCTGCTAGGTTTTTCTCACATTTTTTAGTTCTACCTGTCCTTCCTTTTCTGACTTAAAGGGACCTTGCTCTCTACCTGATTCCTCTTTATTAGTTATTTAGTTCACCTGTTTTATTTGGCAGAGAATATCTGAGGAAAAAAAAATTTTCAAAAGAAAAGCAAATCTTACCCTAAAATCTAATATGTAAAGAATGAAATTCACCAATTTTTAACCAAAGTAAGCAATAATGACAGGTTTATTTAAAATTTCCAGTAGAGAAAACCCACTAGTTTTGGAATAAAAGTACTCAATGTACGAGAGCATAAGTGAATATAAAAGATAACAGAAGAAAATAAAACCAAACATAGTACAAAAAAATTAAAAAAGTTTGAAATGGATTTAAACAGGGATGTTCTTTAAATCCTCCAAATATTTAACAGTTACTAGGTTTGGCAAATAATTCATTTGAAAATTAAAGCCTGTTTCTGTACTGTAAACTCCATAAAAACTGCTTAATAAATTCAAGCACTCCATACAATTGGTATTGAAATACATAGGCAGTCGATTTCAGAATAGCAGGAATTATTCATTTGCTCTCACAGTTATATGAATTAACCAGCTGCATAACTGCTTTTTTGGGGAAAGGATGGAGAGAAGAAAGAAAAAAAAAAAGAAGATAAAAATCTCTAAAAAATTGAAACACAGCAAAATTCAGACATCAGTTCGTTTCTTTAAGGCGACAAACTGAATTTTTACAGTATATTCTACATTTGCAATTGTCATTTCCCCCTCCCCCCACCCCCTCAAATACTCCTAAATTCACTAGTCTAATCAATTCTTAACTTTCAAATATTCTGTACATACATATTTAGCAAAGAGCATATGCCTAACATTATTCTGACAGCAGTATGGTCAGCATACAATTTTAGAAAGATTACTATGTATATCATAAAGATTAATCTTTACTTAAAAACAAACAAAACCATTACTAAACAAATAGTTTTAAAAATTATGAAAACCCATGAAAAGAAGATTCAACATGGGCTCTAAACCTGATAAAAACACACTTCAGAAAGACTAACCATTAATGCTAAACTTCTGCCAAACGATGACCCTAAAGTGCCAAACACAAAAGAATCTCTTAGGACCATTTTTTCTAATAGATAATTTGTCCCTGGCTTGGCCATCTCTTCTTTAACTATACACAGAGTCCTGCTAAAAGTCTGCATTTTAGTTGATTTTACAAGAGAATGTTACAATGTAAACTAGACAGGTTCTTGATATCAATAGTATGTTACCAAGGGTTTTCAAATTTCTGAATCCAACAGTTGGTCACAGAGGTCAAGTATTATCAAGGCTCCTTTGTCAGCTCTCCATTGGGTCTGACTCATCCACCCTTCAAGTACATGCAAGGCTCAATAGTTTTCAAGAGGCAGAAGCCTGAGGCCATTTAAGACACTGATGAAATAGGATTATGAGGTGAACCCATCTGGGTGAGAACTTTATCCAGCCACTGGAGGGGACCGTGCAGATGTATCTCAATCCAGCAGGGGGTGCTAGTAACATCCTGGCGGTGGTATTCTGCTCCCCAGCCCTGGAAAAAACAAATCAGGAGTCATTTAACTTGTTTAATGCAGTGTTCAACTTATTAAGTAAAAGGAGTTCACCTAATCAGGGACTCTGACTGAAGCGACAGACAGTTCCCAGAAGAGTGCGCACATACACGCCATCTGGCAGGCAACCTGCGGGAAATGGTGCTGGCCACTGGAGGACTCCAGGTTAAAGAATTGCTGGTCTTGGGGCTGGGGCTGGGGCTGGAGCTGGGGCTCAGTGGTAGAGCACTTGCCTAGCAGTGAGGCACTGGTTTTGATTCCCAGCACCACATATAAATAAATAAAATAAGGGTCCACTGACAACTAAAAAATATTAAAAAACAAAACAAAACAACAAGAATTATTGGCCCTGGGGAATGAAAGTTTTAAAAGACACACATTTTTTAACTTTCATATTCATTTCCCATTCCCTTCTGATAGTAAGGTAATAGCTATTATTAAATTCTCATTTTATCATCAATAAAATAAGGAAAAGGCTTCTTTGGACATTGATACCCTCTCTTCCCTGTTCAGCCACCTAAGGTCTGCCTATCAACACGGACCTCTTGATCTTTTGATCTCTAAGCAAAACTGGCAGGAGTGCATGTAAGTATCCCCAAAGTTACCTAGCCACTGCCTGAAGTCAGCATTTAATTATTCATTTGTATAAGAAGGCAGCTTGGCAGACATCTTCAAAATTACTGAATCAGGACCCTAAAGTTCCATAGAAGATAAAGAGCAGAGTAATACTGCCACTTCAGAGTTCAAAGACTTGTTGGCAAGCGTGGACAGCAGAACATGAAGTTCTGGTTGATCCCTGTTCCCTGAGGTGTACCACAGAAGGCTGGCTACCTACTCTAGCAATTTCGAGAGGTACATCTGAGTGTGAAGACCTTCAGGAGACAGTGGTGACATGTGAACTCTACCTGCACATATTACGCAGACACATGAACTTGAACCTCCATTAATATATTGCTAAACGGAATGTGTCAGTTTTCCTCCATCAGACAGCAGGTTCTGAGAAGGCAGGGACAATGTCCAGCACAGTCACTGGCACAGAGCAGAAGCTCTATACACACTTGTTCAGCTGAACAGATCTGGATTTTTCATCTATGGGGGAGTTTAAGACGCAAATAATTTATGAAATATATGCTTTATATTAGCATCCTAAAACGGCAAGCTTAAAAATGGTGCAAGATTGGTTATTAATGTTGGTTATATTAATGTTCCTTAGCATTTCTCCAAGATGCTGAGTGGCAGAGGGTGAAGTGTCCAGTCATTGTGATAATGAAGAACAATGCTGTAAAAACAATCTGCAATGTTTTTGTTGCTAATATATGGGAATCCCTTACGATGTCAGCAAGAGTTTTTACTAAGATTCGTTTATCCTCAGCTCTCTAAACCCAGATTTCCAGCTATGTCCACTACACGGTGTCAGCCCCTTCATGCTAGTGCACATCATATGTTGTATTAATTACATGTGTGAGACCACAAGCATCCTGAAGCTAGAGACTGTAGGTTGTTTTCATCTTTGTATTCCTTCTCTGGAAAACTGCTAAAATTCTGGCTGAAAGAATGAAATCTATTAGTGTAAAAGTTTTTTTTCTTGTGTAAAAGTACATTATTGAAGCTATAAAAGTGCAGTCACGGATATACACACAGCAATAACAATGTCTATTTTATTCTGTTGTCCTTCCTTCCCCCCCTTCCCCTCCCCTCCCCTCCCGTGACTGCATGACCAATGTGATTCTGCAACCTGTACACTCAGAAAAATGAGAAATTATATCCCATCTGATTCAAATGTATGTCAAGATCATTGTACTGTCATGTGTAACTAATTAAAACAAAAAAAATTAAAAAAATAAAATGTAAAAGTTTATTCATGCTAAAAAAAAAGAAACTATAAGAGTGAAATAGTTAAAATTGATTGGGTAATTAATATGAAATGAATCAGAAGAAGCAACTAATTGGAGTATTAGAGCCATAAATTCTTCCAGAGTGGCCTTCAATAATAATAAACTCACAAGGGATCACAGAATAATTACCACAGTCCCAGCTCCATCCACCCCCATTTTACAGATGAGGAACATGAGGCCCTCAGAGGAGTCCCTGCACCTTAGTCACACAGTTAAAATAGCAACTAGAGGCCAGGTGAGGTGGCACACACCTGTGAGCCGGGCAACTTGGAAGCCTGAGGTAAAAGGATCACAAGTTTAGGGCCAGTCTTGACAACTTAGCAAGGCCCTGTCCAAAATTAAAACAAAAAAGGCAAAGACAGCTAGAAGAAGAAGAACCTGTATCTCTTCAGGCTGTTCTTTCCTCCAAACCAATAAAAAGAAACAAACAAACAAAAAAATGCTTTAGGCAAGTCATGTCCTTATTTTAAAAATCACCTGAGTCAAAATGCTAAGTCAAAAATTAAATAGTGAATTAAAAATGAATGAAAACGTCTTTGTAGTCTCATATGTACATGGATAATAGGTCAAACTCTGAAAGGGGTAAAACAAAACAAAACAAAACCCTCTTTTAATATTAAAGAGGTACCAGGCTCCGTTGCAAAGAACCACTGAACTACATTTTGAGAAAAGAAGCAGTAAGAAAACACACCAAAAATCTGCTAAGAAACTCAAAACAGGAAAAGATACATTTGATCTAAAGAATGATGAACAAAATAAGGTTCCAAAATTATCCTCAGTAATAAATACATTACAAAACCGGTTTGATAACTAGCTAAGTGAGCTTCTAAAGAAACGACATAGAGGGTGACGGCCTCACCCAAATCTGTAATTAGTTTTGTTTCTCAGAGTGACACAGGATGAAAATTTATCTTTGAGAAATCAGAGACAAGTCAGTCAGTTTCTAGAATAAGTCATTGACTCATTAAATATAATCAGATATTCAATTTTTTTTTTTTTACATTTCAATGGCATCTTAGAAACTTTCATTTCTCAGAGGCACAAGATGAGGCAGCACAGAGTGACCAGTTAGTACAAGCATGTCTTTAACCTTCTCTTCAAACATACAATACACACCTAATGCACTTAAAGCTAATAGGTATCTATCTTGGAGCAAGGGCCTTAATAAATTTTGAACTATATGAAAAGTACAAGATGTACTAGAACCACTAAAACAACAACAACAACAAAAAAACCCTGACCAGTCAAAAATAATTTCCAGGGCTGAGGATATAGCTCAGTTGGTAGAGTGCTTGCCTTGCATGCACAAGGTCCTGGGTTCAATCCCAACACCAAAAAAAAAAAAAAAAAAAGAAAAAGAAAGAAAGAAAGAAGAAAAATCCAGTGTGATGAACTTTTATTTTTACAAAAAGATCACACACTTATCATTGAACCAAAAGTAACAAGTGTTACTATCATAAAAGTAGCTAAAACAGCTAAATTTGTATAAGGAACAGGCTACTGCAATTGACATTTAACACAAGCGCTCCTATGTCCCAATATTTTCTTAGAAATTCACATGCTGGTTAAGGTTTAAAAATCCCTAGATAGTAAGTCTGCTATGACTGAAATGTATCAAGAGGATGTAGACTGATACACTTTAACAAGGCACAGCAAAATGTATTAAGCCCAGCCTAGAGCAATCGGATCTCACCTTCACAAAGCTCATGCGTATAGTACACATTTTTGTGAGCTCGTAGACGGTCTCGAAACCATGGTTCACAGACTGTGCCAACAACTGAGCAAATTCTTGGTTGTTAAAAATTTTCAAGCTACACCCACTAGGGATCTTGCAAACAGTAGTGGGGTGAAATCCATGATGGTAGTTGCAGTTCCGACTTTGCACGAAGATGCTACTGTCACTGAGGCATTCGGCATACACCTCCCCTCCAACATAGTAAAGATGCACTCCTGTGGGAAGACAACCATTTAGTTACTGCCATCGTTTTACAGCTGAAAGGCACTTGTGCAACCTCAACATAAAAATATACATTTATATGATTTCAACTTTGGCAACAGGCAGATATTCTCTAAGTCCTGCACAACTGACAGACTCTTAGTTAAAAAAATATCCATACGTGAATACAATATCCTTACATCAAGAAGCACATCCAGGAGGTTTCTAGGGAATAACAGAACAAGTCTTGAAAATAATAACAAAGTATAAAAATTTCATGTTTATTTTTTGGTACTGGGGATTGAACCCAAGAGTGCTTTATCACTGAGACACATCCTCAGCCCTTTTTGAGACAGATCTCACTAAGTGGCATTGGGCCTTGTTAAGCTGCTGGAACCAGCCTTGAACTTGTGATCTTTGTGTCCCAGCCTCCCAAGTCACTGGGATAACAGGCATGTGCCACTGTGCACAGTTCATTTTTGGTAAGTAATTAATGCCTTATTTGGCCATGGCTAAACATGTATTCTCACTCTAAAAATATTGTACGATAAAACTTGGGCTTTGTTGTGGTATCTTCTATGCATTCATAATGTGTCTCTTAGATTTATTCTGCAGCAGAGAAGGGGGACCAAGAAAAGTAGAACTAGAAAACTAGAGGTAGAATAAGCTTTGCTGAGAACTGAGATACAAGGTCTAGTAAAACAAATTTTTAAACTAAAAAATGTCATATTATATGAAACAATAGCTCACTAACCTACCACCTGCTGCAAACTTCTTCCTGTGAGACCGACCCAGAGTTCTAGAAGTGTAGGAAATCGATACTAGTCAGTCTTTAAAAGAAGGAAAAGGGGGAAAGGGCCCCTCTGACAAAGTCCCATGCCATTAAGGGAGATTACACAGGCCACCCAGCAGTCACAGCCCGTATGGGTTTAAATGATCCATCTTACAGGTAGCTGCATGGCTTAATCACTGCTAATGTGGCTGTCCCATCTGAAATATGAAGTGTTGTGTTTACATGTGCACCCAAGGCAGAAGACTTCTCTAACAATTAAATAGCTGCTGAGGCAGAAACCCATCTTTCACCTGATACAGTAAAAACTTCTTCACAGAAAGATTTTCATCCCTGATGGAAAAATGATAAATTTAACCATATAAAATTTAGAAAGTAAACAAAAAATATAAAGAAGCAAAAAATGTCACTCCATTAGCAACACAGAGGAAATAATTGTTAATAGTCTGAAACACCATATTCAGTTAAGGGCATTATTAAGCTTTCTTTGTAAACATTTAAAATACCTGCATGACTGTATGGATCTAACCATTTGTTTTACAGTTCTCCCATTAGCAGATCATTGTGTTGATGCTGATTTTCTGCTGTTATAACAATGCCATGATAAATGTCTCTGGACAATTTTTAATAATATCCTTAGGAGAGATTCCTGGAAGTTAAAGCACTAGATCGAAGGCTTTGACTCACTTTGCCAAATGACTTTCCAGAATGCTTGGATCAATTGACACCCTCACCAGTAGTGTGTAAGTGCCTTCCTCATTTGACCCAGGCAGAACTGAATATGAGCTTAAACAAAAGCAAAATTTTTCTAATGTATAGCTGAAAAATAACATAGCTGTTTTAATCTGTGTGTAAGGCTGGATACGCTCTCCAAGTCCATTCGCCATCTGGGTTTCTACCCTGAACTCACTGTTCGTGTTCCTCCCTTATCCTACCATGGTTCTGGCTTTCTGATTATTTTTTTATGAGCTGTGCATATAGAGATAGAATGTAAATAATTTATTTATTATTTCCCTGTTCTTTGTCTTTTAATTTGGTTCATGATATATTTTTTAACCTAAAGAAGTTTGAAATCCTTTTAAGTCTCTTTTTGTTACCTTTTTATGCTTAGAATTTTTTTTTTTTTTACATCTCTGATCAAATATATTTTACTCTAGCTTTTTAATTGTTTGCCTTTGAAAAAAATGTTCGAAAATCCATTCACTTATATGATATGAGGCCAGGATTCTCCCCACTTCACAACAGCTGACTGTGTTATTAAAGACTATTAAAAGACTCTCCTGATTTGCTATGCTTCTTAACAACTTAAATTTTTATGCAGTCTGAGTTTATTCTCCTGTTTTGTTTTTGATTTACTTGTTGTTTTGTAACATTTTATTAACCCCAATGTCAACAGTTTTTTTCTTTTCCATTAAATCTTTTAGATACTCTCATTTGTTTATTCATCCAGGTAATACTCAGAATACATTACTCAAATCTCAGAAAACATCACATTGTAGTTTAACTTGCTTTAAACTACAATTAAGTTAGAAAGAGCAAATATCCTAAAATGCTCTCACAATGTTAAGCCTTCCCTTTAAGGAACAAAGACTGCCTATTAATTCAAATTTTCTTTCTCTCTCAGTCCAGTTTTAGTAGCTTTATATAATCTTGCTACAGTTCAGATTATTTCCAAGAAATTTATGTTTTCTGTTGCTATAGGACTGGGACTTTCCCCTCCCTTATACTTTTTAATGGGCTATTGCCAGATGAAGGGAGACTAACAACAACAACAACAACAACAAGGTTCTCCAGGGGCTTCCAGGTGAACAGTGCTCACCCACAGTGTGGGCACAGGTGAGGGAGAAGGCTAGTGTGCTTCTGGCAGGGCGTGAATTAATATTAAGCTTTCTGATAAAATACATCAAGAGCTTTTGGCCTACCAGTTTCATTTCAAGAATGTATCTCACGAGTGTTATCTAAATCACTCTTATCATCTGCAAATCATGATAATCTTGGCTTAAGCTTCCATCATCTGAAAATGTGAGCACACTACTCAGAGCATCTGGAACAATTTTAAGAAATGGCATTCCCAGAATCCTTATTTTCTTCCGAATATTCTGAAAGGCAACTGTACACTGGCTTTTTACTACTTTGGGGGAATAGTCACCTTAGAATTTAATGAAAAGTAAGTCCTTCCATTCCAAATGCAGAATGTGTTTATACATAAATTACAGGGGTTTACAGACCATACAAAGTTATCTGTGTATGTTATGAACCTAATTTCTAGCATTTCATCATTAAATGTATTTAGTTTTTATTTTTTTCCCCTTTTAATCATATTAAGGAAATACCTATCAATTCCTATTTAAGGACTGCTGGGTTTCACTGCCTCTAGAATGTTAAAATTTTGTCTCAATGCTTTTCAAATACCCATTAAATAATCTATCTGGTCCACTATTTAAATTTCACAGGTCATTCTTTTTAAACATTTAACTCTGAAAATAATTTCAAATTTATAGAGAAGTCTGAAAAACATAACAAAGAGCAACCGTACACCCATCACCCAGACTAACCTACACTGACAATCTGCTACATCTGCTTTATTGTTTGCACTCTCCCTTCCCACTGTCCACACACACACACACACACACACACACACACACACCCCTTATGTATTCTGACACAGAGTTGCTTCAGATACAGGCAGATGGAGAGAAGACAGATATCTTCATATGTACATAATGTCTTTCTCAACTATTGCATCACAGTCCTTTACTCTTAAGTACTTAAGTATGTATTTCCCATGCAAGATGGTTCCACAGAGTCCTCAGCAAAGTCAGTGAATTTAACATTGACATGAAACTTTAATCTACCATTCTTATTCCAGAATTGTTCTCTCAATAATATCATTTATAATAATCTTCCCCCTGTCCAGTACAGGATCCACTGTCATATATTATATATAGCTTGTCATGTCTCTTTTTTAAAAAAAAAAACAAACTATTTTTTTTAGAGGTTGATGGGCCTTTATTTTGTTCATTTATTTATATGCAGTGCTGAGAATTGAACCCAGTGCCTCACACATGCTAAGTAAGTGCTCTACCACTGAACCACGCACGACCCCAGCTCCTTAACGTCTTTTAATCTGGAACACTTCTAGCTTTTCTTGTTTTTTTTTTTTTTTTTTTTGGACAAATATTTTGGGAGAATAAAGTCACGCTTTACTCTCTTAAATACAGAATGCTCATCATTTGGGGTTTGCCTGATGTTTCCACAGGATGGGGCTCAGGTTTGCATTATCAGCTGGAATCCTGCACCGGCGATCCTATATCCTTATCAGGGTATCACATCTGGAGGTATATGGATTCGCTGTCTTTACTGCTGATGACAATGTTGATCCCCCAATCAAGATGGGGGATCAATTATGTAATTATAAAAACAAATTACACAGTTTCTGTACTTTGTAATTACTGCCTTCTAGTGTCCTTTGTGACTAATAGGTAGTTTGTGGGGAAACACCTGAAGACCATGCAAATATCCTGATTCTCATAAAAAATTCTCTTTGTATTTAGTATTCATCAAGGAGCTTTGATCCTTACTAGGATGCTTGCAAACTGCTGTTTCTCCAACTCTAGCTCGTTCTATACCAATCAGTCTTCCTAATTCACTAGTTCATCTATTTATTGTTGACAAGGACATATGTTAGTGTTCTTGAGTGGTTTAAAATTAATTAATGTATCTAATTATATTTGCCCCCAGGTACCTATAGGATCTAAATTCACAGATTGAAAAATATTCTTTAAAAAACTGCATCTGTACTGAACATGTACAGACTTTCCTTTCTTGTCATGATTTCCTGAGCATCACAGCATAACAGCTACTTAAACAACATTATATTGCATTTGGTTTAAAGTATACAGGAGGATTTCACAGGTTATAAACACTAGTACACCAACCTATACAAGAAAACTGAGTACCCAAGGGTTTTAGTACCCTCGAGGATTCTGAACAAGATATACCAAGGGACAACTATGTTTTGTGCTCACACTGGGAATTGTGGAAGCCCCTTCGAGTTGGCTCCTGTGACACGCCCCATAAGCATTCTTTACTTTTTCTGCCATAATGAGATGCTGGCTATTTTTCCAAGGAGCCCCAGTTCCTCTTGGTGGGAAATGGCAACAGAGGTTGCAGTCGGGGCTAGAGATGCACTTGTTGCTACTGGATGTCTCTGTTTCTTGGCCCTCCCGGCACACACATCAGAAACCACATGCATGTACAGACACACATACATAGATTTCCATACACACGAGAACAAACACAAGCATACACGTCTAAGTATATATTATTAAAGTTATGATTACACACTGATGCCTCCATCTACCTCACAATTAATCTCTTGCCCTCCTTCATGTTTGTGTGTCTCTTACTCCACAGTGAAAACCAAGCTCCCCAAATAGCCACACACTCATTCTCTTAATCTTATCATATATCTAAAAGTTACAGAACTATTTTACTCGTATCACCACTAAATAATTGAGTCTATTAAAAAGATATTTCATTCTACAGCAAAAAAAGATAGAGCAGTGCCCTAAAATAGCAAATCATGATTCTGGCTAACTCACATTAATAAAATGGCAGTCAGGAGACCACATAGTGTTTAAATGGAAGAACTTCTAGATAATACAAAATTTAAAAATACTTCAAACTGCAGCCTCTGAACATGACCCTGTGTTTGCTACAGGAATGAATGACCAAGTCTCCTCTGGGAGAACAGCGATAGGAAAGATAAACATCTGAAGGGTTCAAGTGAAGACTCACCTTTTCCAATATGCCGCCTGGTGTTTTCAATAGTGGAATTCCGGTTAACATTGGAGAGCAGCCCAAGGCAGAAACGGTTCTTATTGTTGGAAGGATCAGTGAAACCATCCACCAACACACTTGTGGAGGAGGCATGGAACGCTTCACCCACTCGATTGTTGAGCTCATAGTAGACAATAGAGCACCAGTGTTTTGGTTCCTCATAAGCAACTGCCTGAACATCTGTAAAAAAGAAAAGGTTCCATCAACTGAAGTTTGTGTCTCGGGCTCTCAAAAACTGAAACTGCATCCAAAAAACTGGCTCAGGATCATGGAAGAGCAACTGCGGTTATAGGTTTTCTCTGATGTCTAAGGCAGGTACTTCTTACGAAGTGTGACATTCTCCTTTAAAAGGAAAACAATTTCCTACAATTACTATCAGAGAGCAAGCCCAGCGACAGCATCTGCTGAATACTAACAAAATGCTACTTGCTCTTTAATATGCAGAAATGGAAATCACCCTACCACAGACCCTGGCTCCCCATCTAAAGAAGTGAAACAAGAGGCCAGTGAAAAAAACAAGTGGCAAAGAACAGCAGAGGCCCGGAGTTAGGCCAAGAGTGCCGCATACAAAGGGCTCACTTTTGGCAAAGCCTTTTCTACCTATGCTTTTTAAAGGAATGAAAATCAGTTTTTAATTATTGATAAGAAGTGACTTTATTACGTATAAAGTTGCCAATAATGATCACAGCTCCAGTTTTGCTCCAGTTCTCCAACTCAGGAAGAAATCCTGCCAGCTGGCCATTCTTACACAATGAATCATATCTCTCTCATCCAGATTTCATGCTAACTTCCTTATATTTGCTTTAAGTCATGCAGAGCAGGTGTGTTTTGTCTCTCCATTCCCAGAATGGGCCAACAATGGAAATTACCCAACTTTACTGACAGGATGCAGCTTGTTAAGTCAAATCTCCTAAGACTAACAAGTCTCCCAACAGAACACACTTCTAAACACTTGCAACTAAAAGGTTTTAAAGATAAGTTCCTTCTGTAGTAAAACCTCTTGTACAACTGCTTTAGAGATTCCAGGAATACAAAACCATAGTATTTCCAGCATACCAATAAATAATGATCTGAGGTTTATGAAGTCTTGGGTGTGCAATCATAAAAAATTGAAAGAAAATCCACATCAGAGGCATGGGCTATAACTGTAAAGGGAGAAGAACCTCTGTGTTCTTACTATCAGCCTCTACACATATTAAAATGCACTTTGTTTTTGACTTTGGTAAAGAAAACAAAGAAAATGATCACTAAAAAATCCCACACATCAGTTGCTTTATATACTTACATATTTCAGCTGAAAATATATACTATTTCCCTTGTTTTCTAAGCAACTCTGCCATGTCAATTTGCTTAAGCTCATGGAGTAAAATTTTAGTGATTTACAAGTGCCCCATCTTAAAGACAGCTCCAATGTCATTCATATAGGTCTTTTATCAGCTTCCAGGATTGTTCAAAATACTATTCAAGTAGACCAGACACGGATGCAATTCTTTTTCTATAAAAATGCCATGATAGGGCTGGGGCTGTAGCTCAGTGAAAGAGCACTTGCCTCACATGCATGAGGCACTGGGTTCAATCCTTAGCACCACATAAACATAAATTAATAAAATACAGATATTGTGTCCATCTACAACTAAAAAAATATTTTAAAAAAATGCCAGAATATTTCGTGAGCCATACAATCTTTATTAGATCTACCCCACTCTGCCCTTGTGGAGCAAAGGCAGTCAGAGATAACAGGTAATGACTGGCACGGCTACGCTCCAATAAAGCTTAGTTTACAAAAACAGGAGCAGACTCAATGGGATGTGGGCTCCAGTCTGCTGACCCCTGCTCTTGGGAAGTCACCAACAAGGACAGTAAGAAAAAGACCCAACATCCCCTTCCTTATGAAAATATTAAATGATTGTAGACTTATTCCAATGGGGAAAAAATTTAAAGTTATATAACAGGAACATTCTTAAATCTGTGTCTATTTCCTGAAATCAACATGTTAGACTTAACCACAATGGGCACAGGGTCCACAGGGTCTTATCAGTGTGTACTACTCTGTCCGTTCTCTCCTTCTATCCTGTTCTCTAAATTCCAAAAACGTGTGCGAGAGGGATTATTTTTCAAATCAGAGTGTTTATTTGTTGACTTATAGTTATATGTTTGATAGGATGTCCTAGAGATGATCAGGTACCATAAAACACAGAATCAATAAAAAAAGAAAGTGATTTTAAAAATTCAACTGCTTAAGAAGTTGTACATCCCAATTTATTACATCGCACATCTAAGAAAGGTTCTTTGAGTTCGACTTTTTAAAAATAAATCTTACAGTTTTAGGTTCACAGAAAAGTTGAGTACAAGGCCAATAGATTTTCAATATGTCCCCAACCCTATGCATAGCTTCCCATATTATCCATAACCCCTATTGAGGGGTATATTTGTAATAACCTATAAATCTACTATGACACCTAATTATCACTCAAAGTCCAGAGTTAACATTTATATGGGGATGTATGTGGTATTGGAGATGGAACCCAGGGCCTTGTGCAATCTAGACAAGTGCTCTATCTTAGCTACACCCTTATCTCTTGGTGTTGTTCATTCTGATGGTTTGGACAAATGCATAGCAACACATAGCTATCATCACAGTATCATACAGAGATCATCAAACTTTAAGTACTTAAAAATACCTGCAATGCTGACGAAGTCTGAGATATCTATTTTAATTTAAAAAGTGTCAATAAGACGTATCTAGCAATCAAGTTGCATTTTTAACTTCAATTTGCATAAATGTTACACAGATTGAACAATCTGTGCGTGTGAGTGTGTGGGTGTGCCAGTGAAACCCTTCCCGAGAGGCCACTGGGGAAGGGTTCTTCCTTTCCACTAGTGTGGCTGTGGCTTCTAACAGATGCTCAGGGTCCTATCATACTTAATTTACCTGTGCTCTGCTCTCTTAAGCCTACTCGCCACTGTCAACCTGCAGGAAGGATGGCACTATCCCCTCAGTCACTGCCATGAATAATACACAGCTGAAATTAAAGACCCACCCTTCACTCAGGAAGGAAAGAAACATTCAGTTCTACTTAGAGTTCTTCAGGGCGAGAAGAGGAAAAAGGTGTGCCTCAGTGTCTTTTGGGTAATAAAGTTAGAAATAAATTCAGCAAGAAAGAAGCAAATGTTATTAGTTTTGGTTTCAGCGAGACATAAATAAGGTCTAGAAAACAGATGGAGTTTATGCATATAGATTCTAACCACAAAAGAAACCTTTCAGAAGGCCAATTATGAGAACTTTCCACTCTGAACATCACCTGTGGAGCTGGTGCTGTGCCCACTGGGGTTCAGCTCCCCTCTGTCCACTTAAAAGCATTCCTTTCATCACCAGCTCTAAACGATACAGTATTGGAGATAAAAAGACGACTGCACAACCACATTCAGGCCTCTGTTAATCAAAAAATTCAGTGTTTGCTCTTTAAATAAGAGACATATGTGTTATCCGCAGAATTCTGTCCACTGAGCTTCTCTTCCTGTGCTCTGCCTTTCTCTAGCAGCTATCTTTTTTAAAGATTAATAAACTTTGTGAGAGAAAGCAACATATTGACTTTGGATTGTAAAAGGGGAGTAACCAGCAACTCATTTTACCTCCTCTGTTGATTTCTGAGGGCAGGGAAGGCGCCATCATATTTGTGTCCATTGGTTGAGAGCCATCCTGGGTCATGGGGTCCTCAGGAGGCAAGTAGGCAGGTGGGGGAGTATCAGCTACAAAGTTTCAAAAAAAAAAATCAACATGCTTAAAACATTCTTAAACACATATTCTCAAAAATGCTTAAAACACATATTCTCTTCTCTGCTAAGACAAGACCCCAAGTTGCCATCTAACCTCCACATCAAAAGACTAGATACTACGGACACTGGTCTTGATGTTACCCCAAAACCTTACACATTCTTGATGACAATTCAATGGGAGGAGCACCCACTATGAGCCCAGTTCCAGGAGCTGTCAGCCTGTTCAGGACCACACCATTTTATTTATTTATTAAACATTACATGCAATTTCTTGTTAACACTTAGGAGTTTCACCCAAGTTTTTAGCACTAATTATACAGAAGTCTTAATAAAAGTCTATGGAAAATGCTTCCCATCACTAATATTTGTTGTAGCCATTTTTGGGAACCTTAATGACTTCAGTGTCCTTAAGGCTTATAATATGGCATTACTATTGCCAGCTTTTTCTAAACTTCTGCAGAAACACATCCAGGTAAGCAGACTTACTAGTTGGCTTGGACCAGGACATTTAAAAAAACAATCAGAACGGCACTTAACTATGGATGGAAAACATCTGAAAGCTAATTATTTAAAAAGGAGGTTTCAGAATCTTTTGTATTAAACCTATGGGCTTTTTAGGAATTTACCAGCCAAGTTTCATTAGAGTCTATGGATTTAAACTGATAACTTTCCATGACTTTGAGCAATATGTTAGGATTACCTTCTCCTTTCTATTTAAATCAGCACTAGTTTTAAAATCCCTAATAATAAAATAGTTGGAAATAAATCAGTTTATCACAGTTTTAATTCTAAAATCTTCTGTTTCAGAATCTACGTATGTACTCTTCTGAAGGGCTCACCAGCTGGCAAACCAGGGCAGACAACATGGTTTCTGGAGCAACAAAGACTAATAGAAGTCTGATGTTTTCTTACTGTAAAATAGAGGGTATTTTGGTTCCCCACAAACAACCCTTTGTGGTCCAAAGCCAAATTCCTCACTGGCTCTTGGGAGCCCACCACCTAGCACCCATGACAGAGCCTAGGGAACAAACTTTGATCTTAGGGAACCATGCATGCTTGGAGAAGTACTCAGGGCAACTCTCCAACACAGATAACCAGCACTTGGGGTTCTTGGGGATTCTACTGATGCTCCTGTTGAATCAGCCCAATGCTTCCACCATCCAGCTGCTGAAAAGCTGTGACTCAATGTCCTGACACAGGATAAAGGGGTTGCACCTGGATGCCTTTTCCCCCGCTTTCTCCTTCTCTTTTAAAATTAGCTTTTTCTCTATTAAAATTGACTCGGTTTTACCTCAAGCCAGGACTGAAGACAGCCTCCTCTGAGCCTGAATCCTTTGAATTTCTGCTATCAAGTTGGTGACAATTTCACTGGCAACCTGCAGCATCAGCATGGCTGATGAGGAGGGAGCAGTTCATTATTGCTGGTGGTCTACTACTCCTCCTTTCTTCTTCCTGCATTTCCTCTACTTGGCCTGTGCCTTAATCCCTGGCAGTCAAGGACAAGGTGTAAATTCAGGCAATAACCTTCAGTGTTTTCTTTCAGGCTCGCCCTGGGTGCCACTATTGAAAGTGCTCTGAAATATATCTCCTTGCCACTAACCTGTCCATCAAACCCAACAGGTTTTTGAGGGAGCAGTGTGGACAGGGAATCACCAAATGTTATTAGTTTGATCTTACTATCACACCACCTTCATCCCAAAAGTTTTGGACTGAAAAACCACAAAGCAAAAAAAAAACAGGCTTAAAAGCGGGGAGTTAACAAATACATAAAAATGGAAGCAATGTAAGCAATATGAAGTATGAAAAATTTTCCTTTTTTTTTTTTTTTTCCAGTACTGGGGATTGAATGTAGAGACACTTTACCTCGGGGCCACATCCCCAAACCTTTTTATATTGCTAAGTTGTAGAGGCTGGCTTTGAACTTGTGATTCCCTTGTCCCAGCCTTCCAAGTGGCTGGAATTATGGGTGGGTACCACCACAATGGGTCATTTTTCAATTCTTGAAGGTTCAGGTCTGATGTTCAATTTGACACGTTTGCCCATTTTCCTTTTCCAAAATGTTAATGGATTTCAAGTGTACCTTTGATTCTTCTTGAGGTCAACTGGCCAGAAATTTGGTATTTTTTTTTGTGTGTGAGATGCTTGTTTATTAATTTATAATTTGAAAAATACAATGTCCTAATTAATCATTTATTTTGATAACCATTACACCATCAGTTATGTCTAAAAGAGGAAAATAATTGTTTTTTGTCTCTGCTAAGTTAAACAAGCAGATGGTTTCCAGTACTTCTGCTGCAATTCCTTTGTTGCTAAAGTATATGTTTCTTGGGATTACATCACCACTTAAATGAATTTAATTAAATGGGGAGGGAGGGTGTGATCCCTTAGGAAATATCTTTTCTGAAGTTGCACTGGCAACAGGGGTTTTTCCACATCTGAAATGATGTTAATCGAGGCTGTTTTTCATAACATCAATGTGTGTAATGCACTATGTCTCTCTCTCTTTTTTTGTATCAAGAGAAAAGACTGTAATAATTATGCCACTCCCAGAAGGATGCAGCTGTTTCAAAACTTTTTTAAAACAAAGGAAAAACAGTTTATTTGAGCATTTGTGCCTGACAAATAAAGCAAGACATTTGCTTCCTTGGCTGGAACCTCCTTCCTCTGCAAGTGGCACTGCAAAGCACCAGAGATTGGGCCCGGATGCTGCGGTGAAGCCCCCTCCCGCCAGGTCTCCCTGGGACCACTCCATCCTACCTGGCATCTGGAAAGGGCTGCCCGGGTCTGAGCTGGTGGGAGAGTGAGGATAGGTGCTGCTGCTGCTTCCGGGAGAGTTCGGGTAACTGCTGTTGGGAGAATGAGGGAACGGGTGGCTGTTGGGCTGCTGGAAAGAATCTGGAAAAGTGGCGTTGAGTGGCATGTGAGGCTCATTCTGTCCCAGGTTCCGGAACTGAGCTAGGAGGCTGTGCTGAGGGTTATATTCACTGTGTCTTGGAACCAGCACTGGAGGAAGAACTGGAAACAAGGAGAGGAAAAAAAGAGAAATAAAAATGAGAATTGTGAGGATCGATAAGCACTTCACTGTAAAGCTGTAACATTATCTGTAAGTAACAACAAATGATCTGAACCCAGCCCTGCTGCCAACTCAAAAACACCATTCAAATGAAAAGCCACTGATGCTCAGGAACAAATATAGCCTCTTTAGACCCCGAGATGACATATGCCTGAGATCTGCAGCACAGACAAAATGCCCCAGAAAAGTTTGCGAAATATATTCTTTTAGGTTAAAAATTGTTAAGTTTCTCATTGTTAATTTTTCCACCCACTAAGAATCAAACACAATTAGGAATATGTCACCACTGACAAGTCCACTTCACAGCCCAGCTGATAAGGTGTTTATTGAATGATATGAATTATTCCCAAAGAATGTTTTAAATTGACACACGACTTGCTTAAAAATGAAAAGGAGATAAATGAAGTCAAGAAGGTAGATACAGTGGGCAAGAGAACATCCCAAGGCTGGTGAAGACGTCGATCACACAGGAAGCGATGCTCTGTCGGGCAGGTTCATGCTGTGTCCCATCCCAGCAGCAGCACTCCATGAACATCTTTTCCTAAGGAGCTCAGTGACTTTACCCAGCATTCCTTGGCACCACTTGGTAGGCCAAGGAGGACACAGGATGAACTCTACATTCTGCTAACTGAAAACTCACGGTATGAAGGCCAAAAGGCAGGCACCTGGGAGAAGCAAAACAACTCCTCTGTCACTCCTAAAAGCCTCCTAAAAGCTCTGTATAATACTAAGAACCCGAGGAGTTGAAAATCGGCATGTTCATCAACCTCTAGAAACCGCCAGGCAAAGCCGCTATTGATATAGGGGCAGGGGAATGGTCAGTTACAGAGCCTTGAGGAGGCTCCACCCTGAGTTTCCCTCTTGGTCACCGGTTCCTCCTAATGACAAAGGCCTCTGGAAGTCCTCCTGCTCTTGTAGCCTCGATGGAGAGGATAAAACCCATTTTCAAACTGTATGATCCAAGAGACAAGATTTCAAATCTATTATAGTTGGAAGTTCAAACTCAATGTGTTAAAGAAACAATACTTGGTGGCATTAGGAATTCAGTTGACTTTTGAGGCTTTCCAGGCAATCTGTCCATGATTTGTTTTATTTTCGGGGAAAATAAGCTCTTAATACTTGGATCATCACATATTCATGGGCTGGAAAAAATATTTTTTAAGTAAAAATAGGTTTTATAAGTATTAAAATTTCTCATGCTGTATCTTAAATTTCTATATAATCCTGTAGCAGATTTGTTGATTTCTCTATTATTTGGTCCTTTAAGAACTAAGCTTTTGAGCATATATAATTTTTTTAAAAAATTTTTAATAGCTCCGTGATGGAATCTGCCCAAACCAAGCCATTAAAAGCCTGATTCTTTTCTCCTTCTACCTTTCAATATCATCTGAAATACAAACTACTTTGCTTTATCAAACAAATTCCTAATAAATGCTTCCACTATGCCAATAGAAACCTTACAAAATAAATACAATCTGTCAAACAGTCCAATACCTTTAAATTATCTTCTAGCTACAGTTTGTTATGCTTTTCACTCTAACTCACCCTAACTCCTAAACCACTTCCCACAAATGCAGAACCAGGCTGCAATCTGAATCAATTCTCCATCTCCTCTACCTTTCCGAGAGCATCCCCTGCCTGCCTATTTTAGCAGCTCTTATTCTGCCCAGGAGTCTTAGACTGAGGACTTCCTGTTCCTACTGCCTGCAGGCAGGGCAGCCAGGGGGGAAGAATTAACCTTTGCCACAGCAAAGGACAACGTGTTTCTGTACCCCCAGCATGTGTTCCCGCAGTAACCCTGTTGTGTGGCTACCTGCTCAGGCACAGAGCTGTCCTCAGCCACAGATGAGCTCCATCAGCTTTTGTAGATGACCTGGGAAGTGAACCACCAAGGACAGCAAAGCAGCATGCTGCAGAAGAACTTGACCAGAAAAGTAACTATTTCCCTCACCTCTGTTTTATTTTGGTGTGGTGCTAGGGACTGGACCCAGGGCATTGCACATGATAAGCACATGCTCTGCTGCTGAACTCCACCTGCAGGTCTTCACCTCCGATTATTAAGATGATTTTGTCATTGCTGGTACAGGACCTTTTAATAAACTCTAAGTAATGAATTATTAGAGATCTATAGTGAGATGCACAGATCTTCGCATAAACAAAACATATACTGCTCCATCTGGCTTCTTCCCCTGTGAGATCCATCTAACGTTGTGTTCCATTTTATCACATGTATATATTGCAATATATTTGATGACATAATTATATCTTATGCCAAAGAAATTTTTTCCAGTTTGGAGTAATTATAATGAAGCTGCTATGATTCCTTTATTTAACTTATTTTAAAACAACTTCAAAGCTACAGAAAAATTACAAGAATAGTATAAACAACTCATATATCCTTTACTCAGATTCAACAGTTTTTAACATTACGCCACATGTGCTTCATTATTACATCTCCTCCCTTCTCCTTTCACAGGCACATGCACATGCACATATACTCTTTCTGAATTATCTGAAAGCAGGTAGCATATATCCCCCACAATTCCTAAAAAGAATATTGACTTCCACATATAAGGTTAACAAAATAGCTGCTTTCAGTTTCATACTACTAACATTTGAGTTGTTTCATAGACTCTCTCTCAATGTGGGGTTTCTCCTCTGTTTCTTTTTTTTTTTCATTTATTTTTTTTTAAATATTTTCTTAGTTGTTAATGGGCCTTTATTTTATTTATATGTGGTGCTGAGGATCAAAAACCAGTGCTACACATGTGCTAGGCAAGTGCTCTATCACTGAGCTACAGCCCCAGCCCTCTCCTCTATTTTTTGATAATTAAAACTCAGAGATTTCTGACTGAAATACTGCCCAGGTGATATTCCCCCCTTCTGAGGGCAAATATCCAAAAGCCACTGTGTCTGCTTATGATTGATGTGTTGTCTAATTCATCCACTGTCTATAGTTATAATAAGAAAATCAGTGAAAAATACCTTAAGACTATGTAAATACCATTTCTCATCAAACTTTACCTCTATGTGAAGCATCCATTTTTGCTTGAATCAATTTTTGCTATAATGATTACAAAATGGTGTTATTTAACTCCATTATTCCTCGTCAAAATTCTAACATGAGCACTTTCCCTTCTTCCCCATTTACCTGCCCATCTATGACAATCAATCATCCACATAGAGTCAAGGATTCTTAGTCAATGGACTACCTATTTTGATGTTCAGATGGTCTTGGAATTGGCCATCAGGAGCCCATGCAAGCTGGCTCCTATGTCTTTTTAACATGCCATAATTTTTTGAGATTTAATTTCTGGAATAAGATGTTCCAGACTTATCTTTCACCCTTCTCTCCAGCTCTAGAATTCCCAGTCCCTTTCAGTTAGGAATGAGATATAGAAACCAAAACCTGGGCTCTGTGTTCTCTAAGTCTACCAGAGTCACACAGATTCTAGGGGTGTGCGGGCATCTGTGTCTTACAAATCCCAAGTTTTTACTGTTAGCTCCAAGTCCAATCCAACTACACAGGGTTTTGATTTGATTTCCTCCTTTAGTTCATATCAGTGTAGCCATATTTCAGGAACAAGCCTCAGCAACACCAACATTAATACATTTATGAAGAACATCCTCAATTCTAAAAGATACTTAAAATTTTTCAGAACAATTTTTCAGAATCATTATATTTATACTAATTTATAAACCAAACCTAAGATAAACTTGAGGCTTATTTTCTTTTTATGAAAAGTTTTTTTTTTATATATACAAAATACTTAAGATTTGCTCCAATTCATTTACAATGTTTTCCCCCACACCCAGTGTTATTTTATTAACTTGAAATTTTCTTTCTCTTCTTTTGGTGAGTTTATTTATTTGAACATGACGTTTGTTGCTGTTTTAAGAATTTTGTTCTGCAATCTTGATTTAACTTTATTTTTTTTAAATAAAAGAATGTTAACATGATTCTGAAAGTCAAATACTATAGTCCCTCTCCTGTGTCTTTTACTCAGTCCCCTATTCTAACCTCCTCATTTTTATTTTCAGGTTTATTCTTCCTGTGTTTCTTCTTGGGGGTGGGGGAAAGCAGATAAATGTCTGATTTTTTTTTTTAATTTCCTCTTTACTACTAACAAAGAAAGGTGGCCTACTGTTGTTATTTTCTGCACTTTTGCTTTTTCTACACCTGTTATGGTTTAGATGTGGTGTCTCCCAAAAGTTCACATGTGAGACAATGCAAGAAGGTTCAGAGAAGAAATAATGGGGTTAGAGCCTTAACCTCATCAGTGAGTTAATCCCTGATGGGATTACCTGGGCGGTAGCTGAGGCAGTCTTCACTGGGGGCATGGCTACGGGGTGTATATTTGTATCTGTCAAGTGGAGACCTCTCGCTCTGCTTCCTAATCACCATGTAAGCTAGTTCCCTCTGCCATATTTTTCCACCATGATGTTCAACCTCATCTCAAGCCCCAAGGAATGAAGCCAGCTGCCTAGGAACTAAGACCTCTGACACTGAGACCGCAAAAAACTTTTCCTCCCCTAAAATTGTTCTGGTCAGATCCTTAAGTCACAGCAGCAAAAAAAAAGCTGACTAAAACCACATTCTAGTAATAACTTCATGTTATAGAGATCTTCCTCATTTGTTTTGAAGTCCACCATCAGTTTGTTGAGCCCGTCTCCCATGCCATTATTTTACCTGTAAGGCTGCACTGACTGCGCGTATGTGCGTGCTGCTAAATTCCCACAGGTGGAGATGCCGGGTGAAGGGGTAAACACACAGGTGACTGTGGCTGTTAAGCACCCCTTGTAGGGTTGTCATTTCCCACGGCCACCAGTTATGCATGAGCATCTTTCCCCTACCATTTTCCAGAGACTCGGTCAAGCTTTGGATGCTTTTGACAATCTGGTGGGTGAAACACGTTTTCTAGGTGCACTTTTAATTTACATTTCTTATTGTAAGAGATTATTATCTCTTCACGTATTCTGGAAGAGTGTTTTTATATCTTCTGTCAAGTGTCTGCTTATGCCTTTTTGCCTGTTTTAGGTTTTTTTTTTTTCACCCTTCATTTAAAAAAAAATATGTGTCTATGCCCTAGAGTTGTCCACATTAGCCTATATCTCATGTTGCAGGTATTTCATACCTGTCACAGGTCTTTTGATTTTTCTTATATGCCAATGTTTTTAATTTCTGTTAGTCAAGTATGTGTTTCATTGCATGTGAACATCTACGTCATATAGTCATTTATACCCATACTACAAGGAGGAATTCATCTAGGCATTCTTGGGTGCACATAAAGTTTCAGGGTTTTTTTTTTTTTTTTTAAGATTTAAGTTTGATTTTACTTGTGAAGAATCCAATTTTACCTTTTTCTAAATAGTTAGCCAGTTACTCACTTATTGAAAGGCTCGTCCTTTTGTCTTACTAATGGGAAACACCACTTTTCTCATAATTTCTACATGTTTGGGTCCCTTTTAAGATATTTCTTTATACTTCATTCTCATCTGCTCTGTGCCCAGTATGACTGTTTCAATTGCAGCTGTTCTGGTCTCTGACAGGGATAGGTTCTCTCTCACAATTCCTGTTCAGTGTTTTATTTGTAGGCTTATTTTTCCACCTGACTTTTATTATTTACCTCCTGAAAAATGTTATTGATATTTTCATGTTACTTTTATAGTCTACTATCTGCCTGGATTATTGGTACTTTTACTGGGATCATGTTATCTTCATAATCTGACAGCAAAAATCAACATCTTGAGCATGGTAAAAGGCCTATTCAAGAACTAGGAAGGTCTGCTGGATTCTACTGTTGTGCCTTTTGTGTTCGATAGATACCATCTGTATTAGTTGGCTAAGGCTGCTATAACAAAAGTACCAGTCTGGAGCCTTCAACAACCGAAGTTTATTTTCTCCCAGTTCTGGAGACTGAAAGTCTAAGATGAAGGAGGTATTGGCAGGTTGGTTTCACCTGAGGCCTACTGATGGCCATCTTCTCAGAGTGCACTCAAATAGCCGTTTTTTCTGGTATTTCTCTGCATGTCCTAAACCTCCTTCTTATGAGAAAACTAGACAGATTACATTACAGCTTTCCCCTCATAACCTCATTTTTACTTAACCTTTCTTAAAGACCCTATCTCTAAAAATAGTCATGTTATGTGGCACTTGGGACTTGGGCTTCAAAATGAATTTTGGAGAAGTAAACCATTCAGTCCATCATGCCACATACCGGATTTATTCATTCCTTTTTAAATTTACTAAGCACTTTATATTTTCTGCTATTTTTAAAAGGGTTTTTCCATTACATCTTCTAAATAGTAATTATATATACAAAGGTTATTGATATTTTCATAGTCTACTATCTGACTGGATTATCTTGCTGAGTTACTTTTATAGAGATGTTCAGTGCATAGATCGCTGTCAACTGACAAAGGGACAGCTTAATTTTTTTCCTTTCCATTGTTTTCTCTTGTCTAATTGCAATGACTAATCGTGTCAGCAGAATGTTAAAAAGCAGCCAAGGGAGCAAAAACTTTCCTGACTTATCTTCACCTTGGTGGGATGCTGAAGTGTTTCCTCCTCAAAAAAGATGCTGACTTTAGGACGGAGGTGTATCTACCCATTCCTAAAGTTGAGTGTTTTTAATTAGGAATGACTGTTGAATTCTGGCCAAAGGCTTTTTTAGCATTTCTGCCACACTCGTATTTTTCTTCTTTGACGTACTAATACAGTCTCCGCACCCCTGGCATAACAGCTGCTTGGTTATGAGATACTATTTTCCTAAAATTAGAGTCTGACCACAATAGTTTATTTAGGATTTTTACATAAATATGAATAAGTGACACTGGTCTGCGTTCCTGCGTGCTACCTCTACTGGGTGCTGGTGTCGATATGATGTCTGCTGCATCAGTGTCTGTAAGCTCTGAAGCAGTGTGCTTCCGGGCAGTCTCCCCATATTCAGTTGACTGCCTCTGTGAGGCCATCTGGGCTTGGTGCTTTTCTGTGGACTAGTTCCTAGATAACTTTCGGTATTCCTCTATGAAAATAAATTTGTTTTAGCTATCTCTACTAAGATAAGTTTTAATATTTTTTTGTCTAAAAAACTTATAATTTCTTCTTGGTTTCCTAATTTATTTGCATGCAAATATGAAACAAAATCTTAAAGTTTTTTTTTTCCTTCTATATAAATAACTGTTCCCCACTTGTTTCTTATTTTTATTGGTTAAATTATCTGGTCCCTGGTATATTGTTGTTTCTTCTTCAAAGCAGGGTTTGGATTTGATCTGTCCTCCCTCCCCAATCTGTACCTCAATTTTGTGTTTTGTTTTTTTTAATCTCATCATCCCTGAACTTGCTTTGATTTACTTTGATGTTCCTGTCCTGCCTTTCTGATTGGGAATGCAAAACTCATTTTTACTCTTTCACTTCTACTAATAGAGGTTATGAATTTCCCTTTCATCATTTATTTAAATGTATCCCACTGACACCAATCTATAGGTTTTTGCAGAAATAACAATTTTTTTGTTTATATCTTCTCATTCACCTACAAGTCATTTAATGGAAAAGTTTTTAAAATTCTCAGGTGGGGGATGGAGATATAGCTCAGTGAGAGAGCACCTGCCTAGCATGCATGAAGCTCTGGGCTCGATCCCCTGCACCAAGAAAACATAAAACCCCAGGTAGAGTAGCTATGTACTTTTACAATAGCACTGTAATAAGAATGTTGGTTTTATTATTTCTACTTTATGGAACTTGACATTTTGTGACCTACAATATAATACATTGTCTGAATTTTGTATTTCCCCAAATGCTTATTTAAGGATATTTATTTTGAAGTACTGTTTTGCACTTAACAAATTCAAGCCATGGACCTGAAGGAAATCACATATCTATCTGATAAAGGACTTGTGTGTCCTGAATACATAAGAACCCCCAAAAGTTATTCATAAAGACTAAAAATCCAATTTAAAATTAGGCAATCAATTTCAACAATCTCTTCACTAATGAAGATGTACTGTGGGGAGCCATTCTGACACGTGATTGGGTGACTACCGTTAAGGGCCTGAGGCGCTTTGGCTCTGTCGAAGCTTTCCCGACCCTTTCCTGATGAGAGAGCCCATCCGTGTGGGGGTGTGCCTGACCACTGACCCCGGGGACCCAATCACTGACCCTGACCTTGGAGTGCAGCCCCCCCTCAACCTTCATTGGATGGAATTCTCCCCTGAATCTCTTGTTCCCCAAATAAAAGGCTACTCCCCGGCGTGTTCGCTCGCTCTCTCTCCTGCTAGCCCTGAGTAATCCTCGCTGCCCTGCTGGGCGGCTAGAGGTGGGAATCAGAGAGGTGAGCCGTCTCGGACCTAGCAATATAAATAAGGTACTGTCTGTGTGTTTTATTTCGATCTCTTCTAACTAACTTTATGCCTAGAACCTCATTAATGAAACCACTGCGCAGGCCGCGTGGTAGAATGTACCTTCAAAATATGCTTAGAGAAATAAGCCAGACTCAGTACCAATAATCTGTGATTTCACTATGTGAACAGGCAAATTCACAAAGGCAGAAAGTAGAACAGAGGTTATCAGAGGACAGGGATAATGGGAAGGGGGGAGAATTGTTTTATGATATGGAGTTTTCACTGGGAATGAAAAAAATGCTGGATTTGGGTAGCAGGAATGGTTATGAAATATTGTGAATGCATTTAATGCCACCAAAGTCTATACTTGCAAAGTATATACTTAGCTATATCCCCAGCCCCCATACCTAGATATGGTTAAGATAAGTATTTTATGTTTATCTTATCATGCTAACATTTACTTTTTAAATCAAAAGTGCTGGCATGGGTGTTGAACAAAAGGAATTCTAATACACTGCTGGTGGGAATATTAAATGGTTGTCAGACAATATTTTGGCAGTTTCTTAATAAACATGAAATTTCTATATGACCCACAATCTCATACCTAGATTTTTTTTTTTTTTTTTTGTGGTGCTGGGAATTGAACCCAGGGCCTAGTGCATGCAAGACAAACACTCTACTAACTGAGCTATATCCCCAGCCCCCATACTAGATGTTTTATGCACGTAAAATCAAAACATTCCACACAAAGACGTGTGTGTTTTATTTGTAATAGTCAAAAACTAGGAACAAACCAAGTGTCCATCAATGGCTCAATAACTAAACAAATCACAGTTTATCCATACACTGGGATACTGTTCACCAATAAGAAGGGATGAAACATTGCTTCACATGACAACATGTATAAATGTCAATTATGTTGAAACAAGGCAGACAGAAAAGGGGTATCTGCTATATATTCCATGCATACAAAATCTAGCATAGGCGACTCTGTATAGTAACAGAAAGTGGTCATGGCCAGAGAAGAGGATGGGCGCCCAGCAGGGCGTTACAGGCAATGCCTATGTTCACGCTCATGCCGATGTCTGCATGGGTTCTTAGGTCAAACATAATCAAACTGTATGTTCTAAAATACGTACAGTTTGTTCTACACCAATTCTGTTTCTCAAGAAAGGTATTCAAAAAATAAATGTGAAGAAGCGATTTTAAATTGTCCTATGCCAATTTTTTAAAAAGCTAAAATTTTGCTACTGTCTACTCCTTTTCTACCCCCATCTTTAAGATCTGAGAATCGTTACTCTGAGCTCTCGACACTACGACATTCCCAACTAAATCAGTTTTATTCTCCTGTCTCTATCACTATCCCATAGACACAGCATTATACTGAAAATCAACCGAAGACACTGAAGTAAAGAGCTACGGAGTGGTGGTAACAGTTCAGACACACACTGTCTTGTAATACGAGACACCAAGTTCAAAAGCCAAGTGCGAGGCAAAAAAATAAATGGGATACCCTACACACTCTTTGCAAAGGACTTTTCTATCAAATCTCTCTGAAGTTCAAAGAGTGGCAATCAGCACTTGAAATCCACTCTATAATCACTCTCAGAATCTTCTGCAACATTTTCCCACCGTTTCTTAACATTTTTCAGGGCGGTAAACCTCAGCGACAGGGGAAAGTGAATTCATCTAGAGTCCAAGCAGCTCCGTTGGAATAGTGAAATTTTGCTTTAGCTTACTAATTCATATACATAGGTTCTACTCCTTAAAAGTCATCAAATGTAAAGTAACACCTTAAATAACTAACAACAAACTAACACTGGAACTCCAGGAAAATGTGCATGTTACTTTTATTCTGAGTGCCCAGTGTGGCACGTGGGGCTGGGTGGGTGCTAGCACCCTGGTTTGAATGTGATTGTCTATTCACCAAGTGTCACATACGATTCTAACAAAGTTATAAATTTCTCAGAAAAAGATAAAATATAAAACTACCCTAGAAACAAGGATGTTCAGGGGATAACTAAGTACCACAAGGGTCACATTGATGTTGCTACCACAATAATTATCTACGAGTACAAAACACACTGAGCACAGGGCAGGCACCATGCTACAGACTCAAGTGCTGAGAGAGGCAGCTTCCTCCCCTGAGGCCCCACAAAAAGGGTCAAAGCCAGGCTTCAGGGGAAGGCAATGGGTGCCCTTCAACAGGAATCTCCAGGAGACTTAGGGGACCAAGAACAGGACCCGTCTTTGGGATCGCAGCATTGCTGCATTCTTTGTGGTCTGTTTAAGAATAGATGATTAGAATAAATTCCAGAATGTTTCTGGACAAATTAAAGTTAAGGTCACTCATTTTGCAGGGAAAAAAGTCCAGCCATTATGAGTTCCATTATTACAAGTGCCTATCTCCCTGATGCTGCATGATACAGCAATCATAGAAATCTGATTTGTGTCATTTGAAGACATTTTATAAGTAGGATGTTTGTCGGGGGCAGTCCCAACTTGTACCTATTACCTGGCTTCATTAGTAATAGGGGATCCCTGTCAATACCAAAAGTGCCCAACTTGGACAATAAACAATATGGTCACCTTAAATACAAGCAATAATGGATGAAATTCAGGAAAGAAATGGATCTGGAAGAGCTGTCAGCCTAGGAAGAAGTATTAGAGTGTTGGAGAAGGGCACCTGGGAGCTAGGCAGGTTGGGCTACCAGGCCAGGCACCTCTTCCTGGTGAAATCCTGAAGGGCGGGCGATGCTGCGGCTCTCCTGGGCAGCCCCTTTCCCCCACACTGCTCCTTTCATTTTGGCAATGTATCTGTTTTCTGTTGTGGGGAAAGAAGAAACATCCAGACTATCCACGTTGAAGCACTCTCGTTGTGCAGCTCTCAGTTCCTGGGTGAGAGATTAACCAACCTACAGAATCAGGCGTTGCCAAGGGACGTGGGAAAGGAATGAAGAGGACCAGCTGAACTCTTAAGGAGGGGCTGGATGCTGGAGAGCCTGCCTGACTCTGGATCCCAGCCTGGTCAAGATGTAAGCACGGCTTGAGATTCTGTCACCATGTGGAAACTAAGTAGTCTAGTCATCTAGTTTAGTCTAAATCTGGCAAATGCCCACCTGGGCTGGGACCCACCAACTGCTTTGGAGGAACAGCCCCACTCCTGTTCTCATTAACACACCAGAGAGTTGCCATGAGGCGGCGGCCAGGCCTTGCCTGTGTTTGTTCTCAGACACATGATGGCAAACAGGCTACCTGCCACCCGGCAGTACATGAATGTTCCCTGGCTCCACAGGGTTAGAGAAGACATGTAGCTGTGAACTGACTCACCTGGGTTCTAGTCCTGCCAGGACAATAACTACCTTTGTGACTCTGAGCAAGTCACCCAACTTCTGTGGGTTTCAATTTCCTCATGCAGAAAGAACAAGGGGCTTGCTCCAAGGGCCTTCCCATGTTAAATTCCACATGTCTTCTGGCTCAAGAGAACATGGCTTTGTGTACACCTGGAGCTCCACTGGGTCCAGAGCTCGGTCCCAGATGGCATTTCTGGATACTTTGGTGAGGTCACCTGAGAGCAAAAAGGTGGCCCCGGGTTAACGGAAGAGTGGTTTGAGAGCCAGTCCAGCAGCAGCAATCCTCACGCAAAGGGGGCAGGGAGTTGTCAAAGTGGCTGTGCCCAATGCACTGTCCTCCTTAGACAGAAGTCCCAACAGTGTGTGCTCTGTGGTCTGCAGACAGAAAAGTTTCCCACAGGAAGTGGTGGAGAGCATAAGGCCACTTAAAAGCTAACAGTATTCTCATTATGAAATAAAATTCCTCACCTCAAAATCCCCTTTGGGGATTCTGAAGAAATGAAGAAACTGAAGATGATCCATAGCACCTTAATCAAGTTTTCATGAAAATATAGAATAGCCTGAATCCCTGCATGGTGGCACTTGATTTTTTTTTTTTTTTTTTTTTTTTTTTTTTGCTTCTTGGTGGTGAGCTGATGGCAGGCTGGGTTTGACAAAAGGTTTGCTGAGCACTACAGTTACTGTAAAAATCTGAAGGGCAGACACTGCCCCTGCCTCCAGGAAGTTCCCACAGGGCTGAATCCTTAGGATGGTCATCTGCATTTTACAGCTGAGGAGGGGCTCAGCCTAGTCAGTCTTGCAACTTAGGACACACTGCTGCTGACTAGAGGCCAGGATTTGAATACAGGTCTACTGGTCAGCACCAGACCACACTAAGTACTACAAAACTGAAGAGACAATGAAAGTCGTTTTTAAAATCCTCTTTCCATTCTTCTGTGTGGTTCTTTTGGGGAAACATGTTTTTAAAAGAAAGGCAGTTTTGCCTAAAGATGGCAAAACTGTAGTGTTTACCTTCTAGGAATCCACTAATGACTCCTAAGTAAGAATATGTCAATGAAAACAGGTATGCAAATGATTAAATAGAGAGTTAAAATAAAGCTTAAAATAAAATAAAAATTAAATGTACTTTAAAAAGGCCCAATTTTAACTCCTGAGAACTCAACTTTGTAGCTATGTCATGCCCATGGTTCTCTTTAGTGTACCACGGGTGATGTCCTTGAAACGTGCCACCCATCTATGAGAACTTGAGCCTATAATACGTGCACAAGACTTGTGACCCAGCTGAGGTTCCTGCTGCAACCTACGTTCTGGGGGAGCATCACACTCTTCCCCCACCTACCCCTGGCCTTCTGCAGTTTCCTTTGCTAGTTGTGCTTCTGCACTTTGCTCACCTAAGTCTCAGCTCGGACATCTTTTCTTTTGTAGTGCTCTTCCTGGTCTTACTCTCCACCAGCAACAGAAACCAATTCCTCTTTGTGCCCCACTCAGGCTTAACAGATTTCCATCTTAGGACCTGCAACATTTCAATGCTAATTTGACTACCTCATCTTGTAGATCATAATGCCCTTGATGGTAGAACTGGTTTTCTTTGATTCATCCAGTATCTGACATATAATAGGTCCTTAATAAGTATTTTTTCAATTAATATGTTAGTGAATGATGTTACTGTTACTGGCATGTGTATTGTCAGCTGGTTAATACAGAATAGACCTCTGACTCCCTGCATTTGAATTAATAAATTTGCAAGACACTTCTTCTTCTTCTTTTTTTTTGGTACTGGGGATTGAACCCAGGGGCATGCAACCACTGAGCCACATCCTCAGCCTATTTTGTATTTTTTTAAATTTAGAGACAGGGTCTGAGTTGCTTAGTGCCTTGCTGTTACTGAGGTTGGCTTTGAACTCCCAATCCTTCTGCCTCAGCCTCTGGAGTCACTGGGTTTACAGGTGTGAGCCACTGCGCTCTGAAGATACTTCGTTTAAAAGGTGGACTCATTACAGATATGATAAATTAGAACCAGCCTGGGTGAAGGAAGATGAGGGGCTACTGTGTGTACCGGTACCAGAGGCTCAGGTTTCCTGCCCTATCCATGGTTCTAACTCTTGCATAATGAGAACTTCCATTTTCTCACTTTACACTAAGACTACAGGATGTCAACTGTGATTCCTGGACAACACACTGATTTAAATTGGAGGATATGGGAGCAGAGTGTGCTGACACACATGTGTACTAGAGAGGCTAAGGAAAGAAGGTTACAAGTTTGAAGTCAACCGGGGCAACTTTTTATCTCAAAATAAAAAAGGTTGGGAATGTAGCTCAGAGACAGAGAGCCCCTGGGTTCACTCTCCAGTACTTCCAACAACAAAAAAATCAGAATGATGTGGAAAAGTCTGGCACAGCTTTGCATGAAGCTGACAGAAGATTTTGTAGTGTCCAGTTTTACCCTGGTCACCCAGTACAGCATCATGGAAGAAGAACTGGCTCTGGATCCAGAGAGCTCAGATTCTGAGCTAATGACTTTGGACAGCACAAGTTCTTGCCTGGTTTCCACACAGAGATAAGGAAAGCGTCCCTGGGACCTGCACCTTGGGGATCAGGAGGACGGCTCACAGCAGTCTCTCAAAGCCAACTCCCTCTCAGCCTCTGCTCTTCCTGCCCTCACCCCAGCATCCTTTCCCTTAGCTTCCACAGAACAGGTGCTGGGTTATCAATGACTGCGGAAGTTCTTTAGAGGTTAAAACAACAACAACAACAACAACAACAACAAAAACACTTCTGGGTATAAATAAAAAAATTAAAAAGAGGGGATGGGGGTAGGGTGGGAATTCCTTCACAGGGAATGAGGCATACAACAGAGAGTGGGTTTTAGTTTCAGATTTCCAAACTGGGAAATCTGCTCAATTATGTACTGACCAATTAACGGGGGCAATTTACAATGGTAAGCACTCAGTAAGGGCTAATTACTACCTCACTTTTATTACTAAAATGGGAATTTGTCCCAGACTTTCTTTTAACATTTACATGGTGCTTATCTATGCCAAGTGTGGTATCAAGCTGTACCAAGGCTAATATATTTAATCCTCATACCAACTCTGCTTCTAGGCACGTTACATCTGTGGAAATCGAGGTACAGTGAGATGAAGTAACTTGCCCAAGAATATATTATCCAACAGGATGGGCTGTGGGCAGCCTGGCCCCACATCCCACAGCACCGCGGTGGGTGTGAGCACAGGCACAGGATAGCTGGAAGGAAGTTCTGAGCCTTGGTAAGCACACTAGTGAAGAACTGTCACGGCCACACAAAGCAGTTGGCCTGGCTGCCCAATCACCCACTAATATGTAAATGACAATCCCCAGGCGTCACACCAGGCAGCTTGGCTTAACTTGTAATTGCAGCTGAATTAATTATATTCAGCTCATTCTGAGCTCAAATTTGATTCTGTTAAATATGTTCTATGGATGAGAGACACTTATTACCTGATGATGACCGACCGGCCAACAGGAAATAAAGACAAATAAAGTTCCGTAAACATCTGACATACAGGTATGGCTGCTCTCAATTTACCATCATCAACCCAGGGCGGCACGTACAGCAGATCATACCCTGTACCAGGGCGGACTTCAGAGGCAGGTCCCCTTCAGTAATGAGAGAAAACTGAGGGGGGAAACCACTTCTTTAGAGAAGCAGGCCAATGTGGTGGTTAAGCAGCATGGATTTTGGTGTCAGACTTTGATTTGAACCCTGGCTCTCCAGTTTTAAGCCATGTGACTATTTCCACCAACTCTGCAGTTCAGCTGCCTTGTTGGTACCAACTTCCTACAGTTGTGGTCAGGATTCAATGGCACTGAGAGTGAAATGGCAGCACAGTGCCACCACACATGAGCACAAAAACAGCTGGGCTAACTGCCCTCCACTATGTTTATTGCAATGGCTGCCATTAACTTTCTGACATTTGCTTCGTGGAGACTTGCTCACTCACGTTACAATTTCGTTCTTATTCTAAGGAAGATATACAGAGAGGTATACTTCTTGTCCTGTTTCAGGCACAGCATGTTTCCAGAGTGCATTAAGTACTTGGGGCCTATTTAACTGTGTGGTCCTCACCACAACCCTGGAAAGGGACACAAGATCACTCTCCCACTTCATGGGTCAGCAAACAAAAGCCCAAAGAGGACGAGTGACTGGCTCAAGGTTACAGTCACCAAGTGCCAAAACTGAACCAAGGCCTTTGAATCCTCCTTTCTCTCCTTTCATATTTTGACCCTACTACTAAAAGGAAATCAATATCTACTTTAACTGGCCTCATCTATCCCGCATTTCTTCAAGAACTCCACTCCACATTAGTAGAGGGCAATCAGCCCTCGTCCTTGTCAACAGGGTTCTTGGATTCCTGTCCCAGCCACCACCAGTGATCTACTCTGTCCTTAATTATTCTGCTGATGGAACCATCTCAGATTTGGCCAGGGACCACTCCTTCAAGCTGGCCCCAGGGACTGCAAGACAGGCTCCCATCAGCTGTCTCTTAAATCCCTCACTTTAAATTTAGCTGTTCTTTTCCCTATTTCAAAGCAATTGGGTTTATATTTCAAAAGCATTTATCCACAACCATTTCCTAACCTGACTTAAACATCTGACCAGTATACCACCATCCACTGGGGAAACTTTCCAGGTGTTCACAGAAAGAACATCACTGACTACTACAAAGCTGGCTGTCTACAGATAAGACCTGTTTCAGTCTTATGGTGTTTCAAGAAGGCACTAGTACAGAGGGCCCACACACATGCACACACACAGGTATCAATTACGTAACTGAAACAGGACATATGCACGTGTGTGTGTGTGTATATATGAGATATATGGAGAGAGAACAGGACATATATCCTTTATGTTGACAGAGAAATGAAGAAAAAACTATACAAGGGCAGTTTCGCTGTTATTTTTATATACATATTTTTATATATTTTATATAAACATATATGCATGTACATTTAATTTTAATTTATAAGAAAAGTCTTACTCTTCTTTTGCCTTATTCCAAGCGCAGACTCCATACAGGTGAGCAGATAATAAAGTAGCGAAGGTGTTGTGTGACTACAGGCACCAGGCTGCCACCTCCTAGCACATGGGTGGGTTCTTGTGAGCGTGAACTAAGAAACGCAGTATCTCCTGCAAAGTTGTCCTAGCTTGAGGCAGTGGTGCAGCAGAAAATAAACCTGAGGTGCCATCCAGTCTGCTCAGATTCCAGAGCATGGAAGTACCATTTAAAGAACTGGGGGAAAACTGCCAGTCCTTCATTGGCCTAAATCTTTTAATTTAAACCAGAGAATGCAGTTCCAGACTCTCTTTTATTGGAGGAAGTTATGGTTACTTCTGGCCCATAGCAGTTGGATGACCTCAGAACTGCCCTGGAGTTTTGCAGTCAGGCTTCAGGGCTAAAGGTCACAGGAGGGCGAAGAAGACTGAGAGGGATGAATGGGCAAGCAGCAAGGTTTTTCAGCCCACCTCCCATACAAGAGGAAGAGCTACTAAACAAGGACTCCAGTCCAGGCCAAGCGCAGGGGAAGCGAGCCTGTGGTTTTTCAAACTAGTCAACACTATGATCTAACAACTGTACTAATCCCTGGCTAGGCTGGCAAATCTACAGAACTGGGGATTCTTCAAACCCACTTTGATTTGTCACACAGTGCTCATGGGATCTGTCCCCCAGCTATGCTTTTTAAAATGAATATCCTCTTTTTACTTCCCTTTTTCTTCCCCAAACAAATCTAATTTTCCCCAAAATCTGGGCAAAGGATTGCTGATTTGGCTAACTGATGATTATTAGTAATGATTCTCTGAGTCTTTGAACAGAAAAATGGGAAGGTGGTAAGCCATACATTTGGGGGAAAAAAAATCTTTTCTAAGCCTTTTGAAACCCAGTACACCAAGAAGGCTGAAAGTAAAACCAATATAAGCAGTCTGAGATCATTACATAAGAAAACACCCCATTTATTTCTTTCCCTTTTGCAAGTGTCCACCAAGGTCACAGGGCACTCCTCACATGAGGTAAGTTACCTGTGACTCCTTTTCCTCCTCCCATCACACATAAAACCTCCCCAAACCTGCAAATAAGTCACTGTTTGAAGACAATCCACATGTGAGATTAATAAGCCAAAACCCATTATCCACAAAGTCTCAAATTATTTTGCCCAAACCCAATCTTGGATGCATTAGCATGATGATGATGGTGGTGGTGGTGATGATGGTGGTGGTGGTGGTGGTGATTATTATTATTATGGTACTGGGGGTTGAACCCGGTAGTGCTCCACCACTGAGCTATACCCCAGCCTTCATTTTCAGACAGTGTCTTGTTAAGTTGCCTAGGCTGGTCTTGAATTTGTGATCCTCTGGCTTCAGCCTCCTGATTACTTGGGATTACAGGAGGGTGTCACAGCCCCCAGCCAAGTTACTTATTTTTAAAAAACGCAAAAAAACTATTTTCACACAATTGCAATCAGTATACACACTACTTCTTTCATTTGTTACAAAAAATATTTTTCTATAATTTTCAAAATTGCTTTTTCTTCAGCCATATTTTTATCTTTAATAGCTGCCAGCTGGATGGTGCATTCAGCCCTATGAACACCTATGAACAAAATATCTGAGACTATTAACTTAAAAGGGTTTGTTTTGGCTCATGGGTTTCTTCTGGAGCTACTGTCCGTGACTGGTAGGCCCTTCAGGCCTGTGTTGAAGCAGCACACCAGGGCGGGGGTGTGTGGCAGAACAGGGCCCTCACCTTAGGAGCAGGGGTCAGAGTGAGCGAGGAGTGGGCTGTCCCAGAAGCCCCTTCAAGGGCACAGAAAGGAAATGACCTGAATGACCTGAAGAGGTCCTACCAGGCGCCATCTTTTAAAGGCTCCAGCACCTCCCCAAAACAGCAACATGGGGACCACATCTTTAACACGTGGGCCTGAAGGTGTCAGTCAGCATCCAAAGCATAGAACATAGTACAAACACAGCAGCTGATGTGGAGAGCCAATTGCACACAGGAGTCTATCTGTATCCCAGTAACTGCTATAGAGCCCAAATGTGGTCATTTTCCTTGGTCAACCTTTTTATTTTCACTTGTTTTCCTTGGTATACTTTATTATTAACACCTAGCACGCATGAGACCCTGAGTTCAATCCTCAGCACCACAAAATACATACATACATACACAAACAACTTCCTACTTCCTATTTCTATCTACAAACTGATTTAAACTTATCACAGCAAAATATATACAGGTAGGCTGGAACACACAAACCCAGCCGTGTTATTAGACGAGAGAGTATTGTTGGTGTTCTTGGGCTTATAAATTGGACACACTCTTTGTCCACCTCGGTTACTCAATTTTGCACACTGCTGGAGTTACAGACCAGGCTTCCTTAAGCAGGCACAGTTCCGGAGGAGTCATCTATGTGGTATGAATGTCTGAATAAAGGGGAATTTTGATGTATGTAAACACACGCTTCATTTTAATTTTTATAGTTAATGCTGCTAATTAATCCCAAATTTTCAAAATACTTTTAATGAACACATTGCTACCTGGCTTACAATATCAACAATCAGACCCCTAGCTGCCAGCACTCAGAGGAACTTCATGGAAAAGTCAACCCTTTTCTCCCTACCCTCCAAATGTACAAGACTCTTGGGAGTTGAAATGCATTTGCCATCCTAACCTACCTAACCTCCTAGCTCAGCAACACAGGTCCTGCAGAGTGTTGGATTGTCTCCCCCGCAACCATGTGGCCAACTGGGAGCTGAGGCTCTGTGCCCTGCTCAGCACCAGGAGTGTATCCTACTGCACATCACTAGCAAAGGGAAATATCAAAATCCCCAATTAGAAGTCGTTTTGGTGAATGTGTACTGCCTCTGCATCACCTTAAAGGTACAACACTGTCATGAGGAAAAGCCCAGGCGGCTGAGCTGTGAGCTGAACTAGCTGCCTTTTCCTGGAACGTCATCTATTTAAACTGAGGTAACTAGATTCACAGGTAGTTGCAAGAACAGAGAAACTCGGCTCACCTTTACTCCACAATATGAACAGTGCCACCCCAAACAGAGAAGGTCTCTCTCAGCCCCAGGGTTCCTCAGTTTGCTCCTTTCAGCCACACCCACTTCCTTCTCTACCCTTGGCAACAACCAATCTGTTCTCCATTTCTATAATTTCAAGACTTTCTCTTCAAGATAAAATTTGCCAAGTCATGAATTACAGGGTGACTTAAGTGTTCAAAATCAAAACCTGTATTCAGTCAGCAGGTGAGGAGGCTCTCGGGTGTATCATAATTTTAAACAGCTGGCAGCCCTCATGTTGAAAGAAAGGCGCCTGGAAACCAACTCCGGGGTATTACTGTAAAGATGGAAACCGAAATTGCAGAATGTGAAGCTCAGGCTTATACAGCCTTTAGAGTTGATAAAGTTCAAAGTACAAAAGGCAATGGCCAAGAACCACGTGGAAAACATTAAAAAAAAAAAAAAAAGACCAATGGTAGGAAATCTCCATTAAGGCACTTTAATAGCAGTAGATAGCAACAGGATGGCCTTCTATTACCAGTCAGATGACTGACCTAACCACCACCGGCATTTACTTTGGTAAAGAAAAAGAAAAACCTCCACTTAATTCAACCACTAATAAGCAGCCTTGGTCCCTAAGGCTAGTAAAACTCCAAGCACAGAGCCACCTGCCACACCATAGCAGGGTCAGTCTTCATTCACTCCTGGAACTTTCTGTTTCCTCTAAGTATCCACACATATGCAGAAAACAAAATGCCTAACATTTTCTACTTCCCCAAAATGCATTTGTCAGTGATGGTCAAAGCGGCACCTTTCAACCACTTCTCACGCTCTGCCACTGTTACTAACAGCAATGAATCCCAGCCTCTGCAAAATGTTTCCATAACTCAGTTTTTCCCCATGACTATTTTTATGCTATTTTATTTGAAATAAAATAAATGGCATAGGTTGAGGAAAAACTACAGGAGCTTAAATCAACAGAATTATTTTTGGTCAAAAAAACTGAGGGCAAAAGATACCCAAAAGAACAATGACAAAACTTGAGTTTCAGCCAAATAAAAAAAGCAAGTCTTTCTCCCCCACTTTCCTACTCACCTGAAGTTACCTTATAACATCAGCATGCTAATCTTAATGAACACTAACAGAAGGAAAAATCTAGAAAAACAAGTCAATTTTATATTTGTCTCAAAACATGCAAAATTCAAAATGCTGCATGGCCAAATCACTAGTATCTCTTTTCAGTATTGGACCACCTTGCCCAGACAGTTGGGCCTGTCGCCTTGCCTGGACACTTAGCCAGGAGACATCAGAATCACAGCACAACTGTCCTGCACGATCTCACCTGTGGAATCTAAAAAAGTGAACTCATGGAGAGATAAAGTAGCAGAGGGTACCAGAGGCGCAGGAGGGGCCAGGTTCAGAACAGGGTTTCCCTTGGACAGGAAGAATAGTTCTGTGATCTCCCGCACAGCACAGTGACCTCAATTAATAATGTACGTTTCAAAGTTGCTAATGAAGTGGATTTTAAGCCTCACCACAAAAAAAAAAAAAAAAAAAAATGAGAATGATAGTAAGTGATGGATATGTTAATTAGGACTTGATTATTCCACAATGTATACATATGTGGAAACATCACAGTGTACCCTACAAACAAACAATTATTTACTGATTGAAAATTTTTGCATTTTTAACAAATTCTAAGGTGATGCTAATGCTACCAGTAAGCAGACCACAATTTGAAAATTTCTAAACTTCCAAGATACTCAAGATTTCTTTTGGGATTTTCTCAAGAGTTACTAAGAACTCTCTGGAAAACAACTTTGAGAGACTAAGTTAACTATCTTATGCTTGAACTGCTATACTGCTCTTCAAAATGCTTCATCTGAGGTATTCAAGTAATTTCAGAGTGGAGCTGAGTAATTTGCAGTTTAGAATTCCAGACCCCCTTTTTCCTGTTTCACAAAAACAATACCTAAGTGTGCTTCAGGTGGCTCTACAGGGAGAAAATGCCTATTCAACTCTGGGAGGAAGGGGTGGACCTAACCACCAGGTATAGGGGTTGCTCCACAGCAGTCTTTGGAAAAAAGCCATCTGTTCCAAGTTTCACACCGGGGACTCCACAATGACAAATAAGTAAAATCCTGGTATTTTCACAAATTGAATAGATCTTAGCCTCAGCCTCAAAACTCTTCTAGAACTGTTCTGTGCATGGCTCCCAACACTTTAGGTAAAGAGAGGCTGAAATGACATCTGTGGAGTCTCAAAACACCTATTTTAGCCAGTTTCCCACCTCTTCCTTATCAAACCTTTTATTATAGTATGCAAATTACTAAGAGTAACAAAATCATTTCAGTATCGGTTTTATTTTTTATCTTACGTCAGCAATGAAATGATCAACGAAGGACAGTGGATGGTAAAACAATAGAGACAAACTGAAAACTCATCTCTGAAAAGATGGGACAAATGACCATACTGATAAGTTAGAACCAGCGTTTTCATTTTACAGCAAAGTTTCACTGAAGCCAATACCTCTGCCCTCACGGGGCTTTAATCACTGTCTTGTAGAGAAGCCCAAGGATGACCACGGCAGAGAAGAGCACTAGGGGAAACCCAGGTTACTGTGACACAGGCATAATCTATCTGGCGGCAGAGAAGAAGGAATTAAGAGGCTGCCCCAAGAAACCGACATTCATTAAGCTCAGATGCCAAGGACAGCGTGAGCTGAGCAGAGAGGGAGGAGGAAGGCATAAAGGCAGAGGAAAAGAGCACCAGGTGTCCCCACAGAACACAGGGTACATACCAGAAAAGCAGGGAAGGAAGCTGGGAAGGGAGGCAGGACCCACTGTGCAGAGCTCCAGCAAGACTGATGGATCCTACCTGCATTTCAAAAGACTACTTTCCCTGGAACACAGGGAGCTGAAGGGTGACCAGCAGGAGGGAGGCCACCATCTGTGGGGGTGGGGGCCACACCCTGTGTTTTCTAGTAGTGGGTCCGGCTTCAGAATACTTTTCATCTCAAGTCACCTCTCCTTCCCCATGTCTGACACACAGGTTGCTTAATCTATGAGGGTCTCGGTTTCACTGTTTGTGCATGATTAAAATCTTCCCTCTGTAACCCTGAAAGTCACCAATGACCCAAACATCTTATTTGTACATCTTACTTAGACCCTGCTTTTTGTTCTCCAAAACTCTTAGCTCCATTTTAATTCCTGGCTAAAGAGGATTGTGTGCCTCTATGTTAATCTTTGTGATTTTAAAAAATTCTAGCGTCTTATAACAAGCAGTAAAGAATGTCTAAATTCGAACTAATAGAATATGGCAAGGTTGTCTGAAAAAAAGCAGCTGCCTTCTTAGCACAGAACAACTATAACAATGTAACTTGTAAAGATATGATAAAAACAGTCATCTGGAAACACATCTATGAAAAGATGTGAAGAAAATTTTAAAAATATCATGTTCCAGAGCATAATTATGTCAATCCTCCTCAGATGATAGCAATGACATTTCAATAAATACCCAGAGGGTTCTTCATAGAATTAGACAAGGTAACCCTAAAATGTATTATCTAGAATCACAAAACATACTGTTGAATGAATATAACAAGTTGTTGCAAAAGGAAATGCTAATATTTTATAGCATTCTATATAATAGTCTAAAGTATACAACACAACAGTATGTAATGTCATGGATTCATACATATATAATAACAGTACAAAATATGCACAGGAATGATAAACATCAAATTCAGAACAGTGGTCAGAGAAACAAAGACAAGGGTTTCAGTTGTGTGTAGTCTGTTATTAAACTGGGTGGTGAATACAAAGGAGTTTATAAATTATTCCCTAGTCTTTAAATACTTTTTGTATGTCTTTTAAAAAAAAATATTTTTGAACGCCTTTTATTTGAAAACCATGTTATCATATGATTTGGCTCAGTAGTTCCCAAATACCAATCCAATGGCTTTGTCAGCAAGACCCAAAGTAATTGTTAAACAGATTACCAGGCTATCCCAGGGTCAGGATTTCTGGGAGGGGAAACCGATTCTAATGCACATCCACCTTTGGGAACCCTTCATTACCATTAGCTATTAATAGCCATTCCATCAACAAAACTGGCCCCAATCTGACAATGAGATTACTTAAATGCTTCAATATCAAATCTCTTTCGATTGACCCAACTGTCCAGAATATGGATTCTAACTTGAGGGCAAAACTATAATTTAAAAAGAGTCATGTGTCCATAGGAGACTGATTCCAGGACTCTCCTAGACTCCATGATCTGTGGATGTGCAAGTTCCTTATGTAAAATGGTGCAGGATTTAAGTATAACTTATACGTAGATCCTCCTCCACACTTTAAATCATCTTTGAATTACCTATAATACGTAAAACAACGTAAATGATATAGAGATAGTTGTTCTACTCTACCGTTTAGAGATAATGGGAATAATCTGTACGTGTTCAGTACAGATGTCATATTTTTCTGAGTATTTTCAATCGCCAGCTGGTTCTACATATGAATACAGAATCCACAGACGTGGAAAGTCAGTTGTGTATTCTTTACCTCCAAAAAGGTCATATGTGTAAAAACTAGGAGTATCTTATAATTGTATCAAATTATTTCACAGCATAATTCTTTTACATCCTCCACTAGGAGACGATGATAAGTGCTATTCTTAAAGACAAAGCAGTAAAAGTCACAATGGCCTTGTGATGGCTCGTGGACATATGGCAAGCAATAGAATGTTCTTTCCTGATTTTCTTCCCTTGCAATATATTTTTTCATAGCTAAATCTGCCCATACAAATGTACAGAACAAAGTGAAACAAGAAAACAAATTTAGAAATGCATTTACTAAAAATTAGAGGTACTGGTATTGCAATGACAATTTTCCCAGCCTGTTTCTAAGAAATAAAGCTAATTTAAGAGTCTAAGCTGTTAAAATGTATGAAATACTTATGGGCTGCTACGGTTTGGATTTGGATTAAACTGCCAAAGACCACATGTTAAAGGCTTGTTCCCCAGAGTGGCATTGTGGTAGATGGTGGGACCTTTAAGCGGTCAGGCCTACTGGAGGTCTTCCAGTCATCAGGGCATGCCCTTGAAGGGCAGACAGGAACCCCAGCTCCTCCTACTCTTGAGATGAGCTTTGCTCTACCATGTACTCCACACCACGATGCGCTGCCTTGCAACAGATCCACATGACCATGGACTGAAACCTCCAAAACTGTGGCTCAAATAGATCTTTTCTCCTCACGAGTTGATTATCTCAGGTCTTCGTTCCAGTGTGAGAGAGCTAACTAACACATGGGCTCATGTTCTCTTTCTCTCTCTCTCCCTCTCACAAACACACACACACACACACACACACACACACACAATTCCCCAAATACTTTGGAATTAAAACCAAAGACAGAAATTCTGTCGTTTCAGAGAGCGTGAATCTGCTGCTTGGCAGAAAGCAATCAACACAGAGAGACTCACTCACCGGGGCTTTCTACTCGCTTATAGTGGTAGGGATTGATGCAGACTTCCTTCTGCTTGGAGCCAAAAGGGAACTCACAGCATTCCAGTGGCTTCAGTTCATGGTGGCTCTGAAGATCAGGCCAGCGCCACACGCGGCAGTAAATGACGTGAGGCAGTCCCTTCCGGTGGGAGACCTGCAGCCTGCCGTCCAGAGAGCGGGGGATGGTGACACAGTTACTGGGCTGCCCGGGGCAGCTCAGGGCCTTCTCCAGCTCCTCCATGGCACCCTTCTTCTTCTTCAGTTTTTTCACCAGCGCATCAACAGCCTTCTCTGCCCATTTTTCTTCTTCGTCACCCTGTTTCCACCCGAGAAGTCTCTTCACAGCTGGACTTGTGAAGGAAAACAAACTTGTCACATTCATAATGACGGTGCTAGTTATATACTCCTCGGATGTGGTGAAATAAAGGGGTCTCCTAATGTAAAAGGGCAGCAAAAGAGATCACAGTTTATTTACATAGGATTCTCTGCAGCTTCTGAGTTTGCAGTCCTGACAAGTAGAAATCACTATTCTTGATGTTCTAGAACATAATCCAAAATCAGCACCTAGAAAAGAAAAAAAAGGGGGGGGGGAATGTTTAGAATCACACAATTTAATTACAATGTGACAGGTAACTATTTTAAGTACTGTTATGTACAGAAGGTCCCTGGCTTATAGTGGTTCAATTATACAAACTACTATATGATGGGTTTACTGGGACCTAGCCCCATCCTAAGTCACGGAGCATCTGTATCAGTTTGCCAAGGACTGAACTGTGGTCCCCAAAAATTCACATATTAAAGCTCTAGCCCCTGGTGTGATTTTATCTGGACATGAGCCTTTAAGGAAGAATTTAAGGGCAAATCAGGTCATAAGGGTGAAGCCTTAATCCAATAGGACTGATTGTCTTAGAAGAGGAAGAAAGAGATCCCCAACACCTGCGCCCAAGAATAATGGAAAGACTGAAAGACCATGTGAGCAAACAGCAAGAAGGTAGCCATCTGCAAGCCAGGCAGAGAGCCCTCACCAGAAAACTATCCAGAACCTTGATCCTGGACTTTCCAGACTCTAGAATTGTGAGAAAATAAACTTCTGTTGTTTAAACTGCCCAGTGTAAGGTACATCGTCCAGAGAGGAACAAAATACAGTATTTGTCCTTTTAACAATCCTTTGAGATAGGTAATACAATTACTGCCATTTTATGGATGAGTAAACTGAGATAGTTTAGAACAGTAGAATGTCAATTCTTTATGAAGCATTGGGATAGAAACAAATAGCACCTTAGTGTAAATAAGTTCAAATTTTCAACTTATATTGTGATGTTTTATCAAGATTCATTAATAACCTCTAAAAATATATTTTAAGATATACCTCCATCAGCAAAAACTAAAATCAATAGAAAACAGCAAAAAAATATTTGTCTTAATACCTCTGATTTATTTATTTATTTATTAATCATACTAAAAGAGAAGGCAGTTACACTACTGCTACATAAACTTAACCTTTCAGGCTATTTTTCGGTAAACAAGCCTCTGTCTACGGGCAATAGGGCAAGCAAGGTAGGAAATTATTCCTTGCTTTAAAATTCTTTTCACTGACATGAAAAGAATGAAACACATGCAGACATACTGTGCCAAAGTCTTTAGTCAAATTGTCTCATTAAACTTTCCATCTACTCTATACCAGATGAAAACAGAAAAGAAAGGTTAAGAGACTCAATTTGGCTAAGATGGAACAGCAGCTAATAACATATCAACCTTCTCCCCCAAAATTACCACATCAGAAAACCAAAAGTCCAGCTTTTTAAAGGCATCAGAGAGCAACTAAGAAAAAAACAAAAATTCAAAAAAAAAAGAAAGAATTAAAGAGTTAAGATCCTGGAGAGAAGGTATAAACAACGAAAGGAGCTGAACACCTTCACTACTTTTCCTCTCCAGGCATTCTAGCAGGGAAGCAGGAAGCAGCTATGAAGAAGCTAAAAAGGCTAAGCAAAGCCACACTAGCCCAGCAGTGCTGAAAAGATACCAAAAACCTGGAGATGAGTCCACCAAGAAAGAGGAGCCCTGGTGAATACTCTGCCTCCAGCAGTCTTCTGCAGGTGCAGGCTCAGTACAAAGCCAAAACTGGAAGGGAGCAGTCTTTACAGCACTGAAAGTCCAGATCATCCCCATCCCAGACTGGGTCAAGGTGATGGACACCACCCTCTTGCAGCCTGCCAAAAGAAATGCAATATACCCTCCCAAGGGAGAGAACATCATCTTTAGCCTCAATAAGGTTTATTCATAATGTAGAGGAGGCAGGACCAAATGATCCACTGAATCAGAATTGCTTTCTCATAGTTTATATTAGAAAGATGTCCAATATACTAAAGAAAACCAAAACAAAACAGATTAGAACTTGACCTAAGAGGTCAACAAATTCCAGATAATAAAATACAGGCTTAAAATATTAATAAATACTGATATGCCAAGGAACTAGAAGACAAGAGTGAGGATTTTAACAGAGAACTGGAACTCATTAAAAATTCTAGAACTGAAAAACAACCAATGAAGACATTAAATAGACTTAACGTAAGATTAATTACTGAAGAAAAAAGAATTAGTGATCTGAGAGATCAGTAAAAAAAAAAAGTCTGAGTTTTAAAAGGGGAAAATAAGAAAATAAAGAGACATAATGGATACATTAAAAAGGTCTAGAACTCCAAGGATTTTCCAAAATCCATAGCTGACTCTAGCCATAGATTCATGAAACAAAAAATACAAAAAAGTCCACAAGTTTCAATGTGTCATATCACAGTAAAATACCTAAAAATTTAAGAAAGAACTCTTTCAAAAGACATTGACATTTCAAATAAGGTTGACAGCTGTCATTTCAATGGAAACAAGACAATAAAATGACACCTTTAGCATGCCAAATATAAATAAGTAGTAGGTAACTTAGAGTCTACATTTGGAGAAAAAAATTAAAAATTATTGTGAAATCAAGGTAGTCTCCAACGAACAAATTCTGAGAAAACTGGCTTCTAGCAGACTGAATCTAGAAGAAAAAGAAATTCTTTGGGCAAAAGGAAAAAGAATACAGAGAGAAGGAAGGAACTACCAAAAAGAATGAGGAACTCCAGAAAGGTAAATAAAGGTAAGTCTAAAAGGAATACTGATTTTATAAAACAATAATATAAATATTTTCTGTCATTTAAAATATATGTAGAATTAAAATGCAAAAAAGCAAAAGAAACAAAAAAAGCAAAAAGGGGTAAGTTGTGTCCTAAGCTTCTTAGAGTCTCTAGGCCATGGTAAAGCATTATTTATTACTGCCATTAAAAATTATATCAATTGAACGCAGTGGCACCTTTTGAGATTTGCATGGTTTCTTCGCAAGTAGATTCTGGCCTACACATTTGGTACCATGTCTAAGGAACCTGCAGCCGGCTTTGATCTTGGCACCACCTATTTTTGTGTGGGTGTCTTCCAGCATGGAAAAGTGGAGATACTGTCAATCGTCAGGGGAGCCAAACTACCCCAAGCTGTGTCGCCTTCACTGACCCAGAAGGATTGGTCAGTGATGCTGCAAAGAATCAGGTCGTAATGAACCCCATCAATATGGTTTTTGATGCCAAACGTCTGGTAGGATGGAGATCTGACGATGCTGTTGTCCATTCTAATATGAAGCACTGGCCCTTTATGGTGGTGAATGATGTAGGCAGGCCCAAAGTCCAAGTAGAACACCAGGGAGAGAAAAAGAGTTTCTATCCAGAGTAGGTGTCTTCTGTGGTTCTGACAAAAGTGAAGGAAACCGCCGAGGCCTACTTTGGGAAGACTGTTACCAGTGCTATGATCACAGTGCCAGCTCACTTCAATGACTCTCAGTGTCAGGCGACCAAAGATGCTGGAACCGTCACCAGTCTAGTGTACTTAGGGTAATCAATGAGGTAATTGCCGCTGCTATTGCTCATGGTTTAGACAAAAAGGTTGGAGCTCTTTTTATTTAGAAGGTGATACTTTCCATGTATCAATCCTCACGATTGAGGATGGAATCTTTGAGGTCAAATCACAGCTGGAGACATACTTAGGTGGAGAAGACTTTGACAACCACATGGCTAATCATTCTAGTGCTGAGTTCAAGGGCAAGCATAAGAAGGACATCAGTAAGAACAAAAGAGCTGTCCAAAGTCTCCGTACAGCAAGTGAAAGAGCTAAGCACAGCCTCTCTTCCAGCACTGAGGCCAGTACTGAGATGGATTAAGGAAACGGCTCTATACCTCCATTAACCGTGCTCAATTTGAAGAGTTGAATGCTGACCTGATCCGTGGCAACCCTTGATCCTATAGAAAAAGGTCTTTGAGATGCTGAACTAGACAAGTCACAGATCCATGATACTGTACTGTGGGTGATTCTACTCGTATCCCTAAGATTCAGAAGTTTCCACAAGATTTCTTCAGTGGAAAAGAACTGAATAAGGGCATCAACCTTGATGAGGCTCTTGCTTATGGTGCAGCTGTCCAGGCAGCCATTTTACCTGGACATCACTCCTCTCTTTCCACTGAAACTGCTGGTGGAGCTATGACTGTCTTCATCAAGTGTAATACCCCCTTCCTACCAGGCAGACACAGACCTTCATGACCTACCCTCAACACCAGGCTGGTGTGCTCATTCAGTCATGAAGGTGAGTGCGCCCGGACAAGGGATAACGACCTGCTTGGCAAGTTGAACTCACAGGCATACCTCCTGCACCCAGGATGTTCCTCTGATTGAAGTCACTTTTGACATTGATGCCAATGGCATCCCCAATGTCTCTGCCGTAGATAAGGGTACACAAAAAGAGAAGAAGATTACCATCACTAACAACAAAGGCTGCTTGAGCAAGGAGGACATTGAGCACATGGTCCAGGAAGCTGCAAAGTACAAAGCTAAAGATGAAAAGCATAGGGACAAGGTGTCATCCAAGAATTCACTGGAGTCCTATGCATTCAACATGAAAGCAACTGTTGGAGATGAGCGACTTCAAGCAAGATAAATGGTGAGGACAAACAGAAGATTCTTGACAAATGTAATGAGATCATCAACAGGCTAGATAAGAATCCGACTGCAGAGAAGGGAGAACTTGAACATCAGCAGAAAGAACTGGAGAAGGCCTGCGACCCCACCATTACCAAGCTGTACAGAGTACAGGAGGCAAGGCAGGAGGAATGCCAGGATTCCCTGGTGGTGCTCCCCCTGGGCTCACCGTGGAAGAGGTTGATTAAGTCAGCCCAAGTGCTGTACTTTGTTCCACAGTAAAACAGGGAAGGGCCCAAATTTGTAGCAAATGCTATGGCAGTTTTCAAATTGCTGCTATAGTAAATTAATGGGCATTTTCAATACTTGAATATGGAATATGTGTGTACTTGGGGAAAGGAAATAACATTAAACTTTATAAACACTGTATTGTAAGTGGAAAATGCAATGTCTTAAAAGTATTTAAATTTGGGGAAAAAAGTTACAAATTTGTGTCATAATACAGCAACAACTGAAAGAAAAAGCTTAAAAGTACAAGCTAATAGTAGAAACAAAAATGTGGAATTTTAAAAAATATTGTGATTGCCGAGTATGGTGGTGCAAACCTGTAATCCAGCAACTCCGGAGACTGAAGCAGGAGGATCAGAAATTTGAGGCCAGATTCAGCAATTTAACAAGGCCCTACCCTAAGCACCTTAGTGAGACCCTGTCTCAAAATAAAAAATAAAAAGGGCTGGGATACAACAGTGATGCAACCACATCAATGTTTACAGCAGCTCAATTCACAATAGCTAAGCTATGGAACTAACCTAGGTGCCCTTCAATAGATAAATGGATAAAGAAAATGTGGTGTATATATACACAATGGAGTACTACTCAGACATTAAGAAGAATGACTTTATAACATTTGCCAGTAAATGGACAGATCTGGAGACTACCATGTTAAGTGAAATAAGCCAGTCCCCAAAAGGATATGCTGATGATGTGGAAGCTAATCCACAATAAGGAGGGGAGAGAACAAAAATTCAGTACATTAGACAGAGGGAATGAAGGGAAGGGAGGGGGAATAGGAAAAGGAAAGACAGTGAAATAAATCTAACATAACTTTTCTATGTACATATGTGAATACACCACAGTGAAACTCACCATTGTGTACATCCACAAGACTGGGGTCCTAATTAGAATAAGACATACTTGTATAATTATATCAAAAGATTCTACTGTCATGCGTAACTAAAAAGAACCGACTGAAAACAAAGGGAACTGGGGATATGACTCAGTGGCAAAGTTGTCTCTGGGTTCAATCTCTATCAAAAACTAAAATTAAAAAAATAATAATAATGATAATCCAAAGCATAGAAGGAGAAAAAGGGGACAAATATTAGATAAGACAAATAGAAAATAATAAGATTTAGATCTAATTCCCTTAAATATAAAGACTAAACTATGGCAACTAAAAGATGGAACTAGGTTGGGGAACACCACTTCACCATATTGGGCTTACAAGAGACACACATTAAACATAAGGACACACGAAGACTCAGAGCAAAAGGATGAGAAAAGACACACAATGTATATTTTAACCCCAAAGCTAGCACAGCTATCCATTCAAAGAAAACAAAGACTTTAAGACATCTCCCCCAAGAGTGAGAAGGGGGATGGGAAGACATTTCGTAATTTAGGAGGTGATCCACCATGTGGACATCACAATCTCCAGTTTATATCCAAGTGATAACGACTCCATACACATAAAGCAAAACCTGAAAGACTTAAAATGACAAACAAACCATAATCCTAGAAGGAGATTATTAACTGACAAAATATTAACTGATAAAACAAGCAGACAAAAACTGCTATAGAAGAGTGACATGTTCGAAAACTTGACCAACTTCATGTCCATAAATCACTGTTAGGGTTTAGATATTAAGTGTCCCCGAGAGCTCATGTGTGAGATAATGAAAGAAAGTTCAGAGGTGAAATGACTGGGTTATAAGAACCTTGACCTAATTAGTGCCTTCATCTGCTGATAGGGATTAACTGGTGGTAACTGTAGGCAGGTAGATATGGCTAGAGGAGGTGGGCTCCTGGAGGCATGGCTTTGGGGTAGATATTTTGTCCCTAGTGAGCCAGCTTAGTCCCTTTCTGCTTCCTGACTGTCATGTTCTGAGCTGCTTACCGCCATAATGCTCTACATCACCTCAGGTCCAAAGCAACAAAGTCAGCCATCTATGAACTGAGAACTCTGAAACTGTGAGCCCCAAATAAACTTTTCCTACTCTAAAATTGTTTTTGTCAGGTCTTTTGTCACAATGATGAAAAAGATGACTAAAACAACCACGAGCACCCAGTAACTGTAGAATATAAAATATTTTCAAATACATATGGAATACCTTTCCAGGATGACCGCATATCAAGCAAATGTCAACATGCATCAAGAGGAGTAAAATTGTGTAACTACCAAGATCCTTTAATTTTTTTTTTTGTACCAGGGATTGTACCTAGGGGATTATACTGAGCCACATCCCCAGTCTTTTTTATATTTTATTTAGAGACAGAGTCTCACTAAATTGCTTAGGGCCTCCCTAAATTGCTGGGGCTGGCTTTGAACTTGTGATCCTCCAGTCTCAGCCTCCCTAGCTGCTGGGATTACAGGTGTGCACCACCACCCCAGCCTCCTTTTATCTTATTTAATCAACAAAAATATTGTCATTGAAAATAACCACATTTTTTAGCCCACAAGTCAAAGAAATCATAGTGGAGACAAATTATTTTTTAACTGAATGAGTGTAAAAATGACATGTCAAAAATTGTAGGATGTGAATCAAGCTGTAATTAATGGGAAATTTATATCTTAAATGCATACATTAGGGAAAAATGCTTTTCACTATTCTATGTATCCACAAGAGGGGAAAAAAAAAGAATACTAAATAAAACCTGAAGAAAGTAGAAGGAAATGAGAACAGAAACTTTTCTCTTAAAGTATACTACAAAAAAACCCTGTTAAAATCAAAGTTGGTTCTTTGAAAACACTAATAAAAATCGGATAAATCCTTAGCAAGAGTAATTAAAAAAGAGAAGGCATGGATCACCCATAACAGAAATAAAGTGGGGGAAACCATTACTGATCCCCAAATTTAACAAAATGATGATTATAAACAACTGTGAACTGCATAATTGTGTTGGCTGTGCAACTGTGTGTCTGTTACAGGGTGACAATCTATCTACACATCTACCTTCCTCACTGGAGGAAGGTGACTGAGGAACTCTCATGATTTCCCTTTCTTTGGAGCCTGGAAGTGTACCTGGCACAAGGCAGATTCTCAATAAACGTTTGATTAACTATTTAGCTCTCTAAAGAACCTAGAAGGCCAAACGTGCAGGTTCAATTTTATTCAGTAAGGTTACAGGAAGTGAGTTTTCTATTTTAATGAGCTTCACCAAATTTACTAGTTATTCTGAGGCTGGTATCGTTGCTTTTAATAGGAAAGAGAAAACAAAACCAGGCTACTCTCAAAAGTCACACTTGGTCAGAGTGTACCTATTGGTATGGTAATTTACTTTTTACTAAAGATTGGTTTGGCAAAAGAACCAGAAAGACAACTTCTCTCTAGGCCTCCAGTTAACAATCCAGAGAGGGACTATATTTCTTCCTGTTCTGTACCTCCTCTTTTACTCCCAAAACAGCTTTTTTAACAAATGATTTTCAAATGGAAGGGATAAATTATCAAAATCACCTGGGGTAGTGTCAAATTCTGATGGGAGTTTGTTATTATCTAAAGGGAGTCTGCTGGAAGGTAATATAATAAGAACCATTATTTCAGACCCTGCTTCAACTATTCTAATTGACAGTCAATCACAAAGCTGTGCTACGTGCCTGCTAGACACAGGGGGGACACAGAGACAAAGAAGTCCAACATCCTAAAGGAGCTGTTCACACACTCAGTACAAGAGCCAGTGTGCCAACAGTCCACTCCCACAAAGCAAACTGCTAACTTGCCTGCTGAATCCAACGCACGCACAGTGCTGAGATGTTTTATCAGGCCATCTCCAGGACTTCAGCCAGAAGGAAGGCCATGGCTGTACCAAGGTGGACCGTGAGCAAAGAAACAGAAAAGAAGGTCCATGTACTGTGCATTTGCACAATGCTATCATAGTACAGTGTGATACATGCAGTAAAACAAGAGCAAACCACGCTAAGGTCTGGATGCTTGTGACCCCCAACCCCATAATGTCTATGCTGAAATTCTAACTCCCAAGGTGATAGTCCTGGGAGGTAATTAGGTTAGGGAGGAAGAGTCCTCTTACACAGGATGACTGCTCTTACAAAAGACCGCAGAGAAATGTCTCCTCTCTTCTACCTGGTGGGGTTACAGTGAGACGAGGCCATCTGACTAGAAGGAAGAGGGCCTCACCAAACACCTACTCTGCCACAGCCTTGATCTTGGACTTCCCGCCTCCACAATGCAAGAAGTAAAGCTCTGTGACTTGTGAGCGACTGGGTCTATGGTGTTTTGTAACAGCAGCCCATGTGGACTGAGAGGAATCTAATACAGCGCAGAAAAGAAAAGAACAATTAATTCCAGGAAGTTTTTCCAAAGAGGAAATATCAGTTAGGCCTTAAGTGATGAGCAGAATTTTGCAAAAACAAGAAGTACTCATTATATGACAGCCACTGTTCTAGTACTTCATGTCTATTGACTAGTTTGACTTCACCAACAAACTCTGAAGTAAAGGCTGCCACTGTCCCCATTTTACAGGTAAAGAAAGTGAAATATTAAAAAGTTAAATATCGGATTCAAAGTTACATACACAGTTGTAAGTGGCAGAGCCAATATCTGAATCCATTTTGTTTGACTCTAGGATCCGGGTTTTTAAACCACCATTCGAAACCACTACTTCTAGCAGACACGAGGTACAAATGACCGGGCCTAATCTGGGTGGAGACAATACAAGGCTAACTGTGAAGGGCAGGGGCAAGCCTGGAAGGGCTCTGTGATACGCCTTGTCCTGTGGACAAGTGCAGGTCTCAAATTAGGGTACCAATATGATTCAATCTATGTTCTAGAAAGACAGCTGAGGTAATGTCTTTGATACAGGAAGACTTCTCCACACGAGGAGGAAAAAAAAAAATTTAAATTGCCACCTCCCAAAACTGCAGGGGTTGGCAAACAGTAAATAATCTTGATGCTGTCTGCAAAAATTAAAGTGAAAAGATCATGAACCTGTATATAAACGTGCACAGACAAAACAAAACTCAGACTGATGACAATTTTTACCCACTTGACTCCAGCATGTTTTATACACAAGTCACACATGTGACCTACCTCACTTCAGGGACTCACATGCGTCCATGGTACCATGGCCCTTGGCAAGATGACTAAATTCTTTTTCTACCCCTCTTTGTACTTCCTGCCTGGGTTCATGTCAAAAGTGAAGTGGCATTATCAGTCTAACATGCAAAATAAAAACATGAGTCAGCAAACAGAGATTTCCTTCCCTCTTGTCCAAATACAAACATTTCACACTGATGGAAAAGAAAGCACCCGTCCAGCAAAGACCTGCCACCTCCCCACCCCCACAGCCTTTAAAAATATGGGGCACTTTGTTCCAGAAGAAATTTAATCTGAGGAAATATTCTAAACTGGAAAGGAAAGAATGTTTCACAAAAAGATTCATGAGAAAATCATTTACAACATAGGAAAAGAGACATTCTAACAATCAGAAAATAGCTGCCAACTATAGGCATCCATTAGGTTAGGAAGGAATTCAATGGAATACTAGGTAGTCCTTAAAATTATGTTCACAAAAACTATATAATAACTTTGAAAACGGTGGTGGTGTGGCTCAGGATGGAGTGCTTGCCTGGCCTGTGAGAGGCCACAGCTTCCATCTCCAGCACCACACACACCAACAAAAAAAGTACTTTGAAGCCCGGCTTCACCTGTAATCCCCACCATGCCCAAGGCTGGGGCAGAAGGATCCCAAGTTTGAGACCAGCCTCAACAACTGAGTAAGACCTTGTCTTCCACACAAAATAAATGATAAAAAGGACTAGGGGTGTAGCTCAGTGGTAAAGCACCCCTGGGTTCAATCCCCAGTACTAAAAAATTAAAATAACTTGGAAAAAACTATAAGCAAAACAGAAAATGGCACATGACACGAACAACTATGTAAACATACCCAAAAAATGGTGGCTGAGTTTGAAGATCGATTCTCTCTCTTTATTTTTCTAAATTTTTCAAAGTTTTTTAGTGAAAAATTATGTCATTTTTAAGTCCTCCTATGCCAACATTTGCTGGTTAAAATACACACACATAAAGCAACTCATGAGCTCAAGTCACACATACATTCTGCTTAGAAGTTGGCTTTCCCTGCGCTCCAGTTCTACAAGTAGTAAGGACAGTTTAAAGCTGGGTTCTAAATTCAGAAGCCTTTCCCATGGAATCTCACCCAGCAGGAGGATCTCTATTGGGACTACCAGAAGATGTCCTTATAATACTCCTCCTCAGATGGCTATGGTACTCCTTATTGTTAAAAAGGGGGGAGGGGGGAAGCAATGAATTTTAAAATACTTCTCAGTGCTGTGCAACCTGCTTTACATTTAAAGGAAACCTAATTAGCCGGTTGCTCCGCCATGGGCATTCTCTCCACTGTGGCCCCATCTAGTAAAGAAGCATGTAATTATCCAACTGTGTGAGTGCCAACAACACATTCTCTGCCACTCCACACCTTACAGACCCCAGTTTCCCACAGGAAGTTCTAAAAGAAAAATTATTCTAATTTGTGTCTGAAGATGCAGTTGGCCCTCCGTTGTCCATGGCTTCTGTACTTGTGGATTCAACCAACAGTGACAGAAAAGAAAGAAAAAAACTGCACCTGTGTGAAACATTTATACTTTCCCCAAACAATAACTATTTACACAACATTTACATTGAAAGAGGTGTTACAGAGACGACTTAAAGCACAGGGGACAAGGTGCATAGGTTACATGCAAATTCTATGCCATTTTATATGGGGGGGCGGGACTCAGGCATGCATATTCTGGTATTCTTGGGATCCTGGGACTAACCCACCCACAGATGCCATGGGATGACTGGGCTTTAATACAAAAATGAGGGGAGAGAAAGGCAAAAAAAAAAAAAAAAAAAAAAGGCTAAACACTCTCTTTATCAGCTTCAACTAGAGGCTATTTTATGATTCTTCCTCTGGAATGGAAGGAAGCCAGTCGACTAGACGGAATGAATGATCCCATTAAATATTGAGGAAATAATTATCCAGTAAGATAAAATATGGATCCGAAAAATGAACAGGAAACAAAAATCAGACTCCTATCTTAAAAAAGGCAACTGACCGAAGACAAATGGTGTGTCTACTGTCACTGAGGCAAGGGACTCGCCTTTTCCCTCCACTTGTTCTTCGATTCACTACTCTGTCTCAACTAATGGTAAAATATCATAGCATAAAGATCAAAAGAAATAAGAAGCAAAAACAGTTTATTAATTAACTTTAATTTGAAACTGTTTAACAGTTGGATAAGTTATTCAAGAAAAAAAGACAACTTCATAGTAACTCAATAAACCAACTGTACACATATGTCCAGGTTTAAATAGATGAAATGATCTCATGACTACCTGGAAAAAGCAAGACCTGAGCTCCTAAAGCAGATCTACAGTGGGGCTTCACAATGATAACCAACCAACTATTGAATTTTGTAGTTCAATGTTTTTACGATATAAAGCCGTTCTGCTGTATACTTACTAGATTCCATGGAGATGTAAAACACCTTGGAGATAAATTGCATAAAGTGATCAGTGGCAATATTAATTAGCACTGTGAAAAGGTATGTGTAATCTAGCCTAACATCCAATTTTAGATAGGGTTCAAGGCCTGATGAAGTTAATTCTTGCCTCCTGAAACACTGAAATTAAAACATCAAAAAGGGTCAAAGGGGACCATACCAAGGGACCTGTAATGCAACTTTCATTACTGCTTGATTTCACTTAGGTAATGAAGTCAGCTGTGTAATTCTAACAAAGGCAGAATTGTCAAAACAGATTATGATTCCCAAGGAGGTTTTTTTTCCAGAGACATCCTAAAATTCCTGACACTCATAGAAACCACAGACTAACAGAAGACTAGACACTAGAGACCCGGGTTAAAAATACTTAAAAAGAAGAAGCTGCAAAAATTAAAAAATAGAGACAATGCCATTAAATATTTTAAAACATAGAAAGCAATTCATTTTTAAGCCAAGAATTGAAATATGCTTTGTTGATAAAAGAGAATTCAGAAAATTAGAACAAAAATCAAAATCATTAAGACCTACATAAAATTAGGCTACTGAATTAATCAGAAGTTCACGAAGAACCGGAGGGCTTGAAACTTTTGGTAAAGCTAAAGTACCTATTACTTAAAAGTGAACAAAAGACTCCCCCAGAGCCTGGCCCAGTAGGAGGGCTGTGCAGAAACTGGCTTTCACTCCTGTCTCTAGATGGAGAAGCAGCCCACAGGCAGGACCAAGAAAGGGGTGAGGGAGACATGCTCTGGAACAAGCAGAAGACGGCTGTGCATGTTACTGATCTGCCCAGTTCCTCTTAAACAAAGTGGGAAAGGATACTGTATAACTCCTTAAGGAAAATGATAAATCTTGACTCACGGCAAACAGGAAAAAGTCAAGTTAAAATTCGCTATATAAATCCAAAGCCATTACATGAAGATAAAAACAGATGGGTCTCAGAAAAAAACAGAGATGGGTCTATTTCAGTGTCAGAAAATGCCCTAAAGTAGAAATGTTCTGTGATTTAGGTTCAACAAATAATCTGCTCAAATGCCGTTTTCCTGGGTTACTCTAGTCAGGAACTCAGTCTGAGACATGTGTACTGTAGGAGGAAACAGGTAAAGCACCCTTGCACTCCATCATCCCATTGTAAAACAGCAGTCGACTGTCAACATCTTTCCATCTCAACCCATGTCAACTACTGCTAAAGAAAAGGCACAGCTAACCAAAATAGAATAAAAAGAAATATGAAGAAAAACAAACCTCTATTTCTTCTACAGATCCTAATGCACATTTTAAAGTAGTTACTTTAGGTTAAAATGAGTTCCTCAATTATTGAGTCCTCAGAAAATGTATTAAGCAAAATTCCTACACAAGAAAGCCACAGTTCACAGAAGAATTCTGTTGGTCCCAGTCACAGCAGCAGAAAAGTCCTACAGTCACCAATATCTGGAAGTCAAATGCTCCTTGTTGAACTTCTTACCTATTGGAGCTTTGTCTACTTCCAAATTTTCCAACCTTTTAAACACAAGGCAGACTAATAAGTGTGTTAAGTTTTCATTAAAAAAAAAAAAAAAAGTTTTCTAGAGCTTGACTTTCTGAAGCTGGAAAAATGGGGGTCGGGGGTATTAAAACTCCTGAAAGCCTATTTCCCTTTTAGAGCAATAATGCAGGAACTGCTAAACAAGTGCTACCAAGAGCTGTAACAATGTAGTCTCAGCAGAGTGCTAAGTGGGAGTCCTAGGAAATCAAAAAGAAAAGGAATAACATGAAGACTCTGGATTCCAACTCACCACACAAACTCACTGCAAGCTTCGACTTTTCAGACAAATAATTCAAAAGGAACATCCCCTTGATGAAAAGGAAGCAAAGAGTTTTTGAATGTCACTATTACATAAGTTTCATTTATACATCTAAGTGCATGAACTATGCATCTCAATACATCTTCATTATATTAAAAAATCAGGCTATGCTGTGCATACACAAAGCCTCCCATCCTGACAATCTAGGCTGCTTGTGGGGAGCCCGGTTAGTTTTTCTTAGTCACATAGATTCCCTAAGGAATAGCAGGTGTCAGTTCTTTTCCGTTTCATTTGATGATAACTTGTTTAGGTAAGGAAACCGATGGCCATAAAAGTTTTCTTACTGTTACTAACTTCAACAAATTTGGCTTTTCTACATCTTCTCCCCATCTCCTCTAAAAGTCCTAGGATATTCCTAATCCCACTGGATCTCCACTCTTGAATCATGCTTGTAATGAAAAACCGTCCTCCAGGACATAGTAACCTTCCAAGAGATCCAGGTTCTCACGACCCTCTCTCCCCATAAAGCTTATCTGTTTAACTTCAACTCAACTGACGTATAGACTCATTTGATCACTCCTCAAATACAGGAAGGGTACAAAAACCTTCAGTTTTAAAATTTGATTTTATTGACTATCCCAGGAAAGAGTCTATTGTAGAAAAAAACTGTTCTCTGAATCATAGTTATCCTAGAATAGCAATTTCACAGACTGCAAGGAAGGCTAAATCTGGTAAATTTCCATAAGTGGCCAGTTATGGAGGAGAAATGTTTAACTGAGCGTCTACCTTATGCAAGATTATACTGTATGTTTTTACAAACATTATCTTACTGACTCCTCAAGGCAATCCTCCAAGGTATGTATGTCTCTATTTTACTAAGAAATCAACTTGAGACTCAGAGGTTAAGTAACTTTCTCAAGCAGCAGCTCTACATTTTAAACCCGTACTAACTGATACTAAAGTTCATTAATCATGTCAAAAAATAACAATTCAAATGCCAAATTCATGATGAAAACAGAATCAACTACAGGAGGAAAAACTATGCCTTTTATTTTTTTCTAAAAAGCCCTGCTTCACTTCATCTTTTGGAACACATTTCTCTTGCTCCAGGGATCCTGCAGGTGCTGTCCACAACAACAAACATGCACATCTGTAGGGCGAGCGGACTGACGCAAAGCAGGACGGGCCTGAACCCTTTCCCTATATTTAGATCCTTCAACTCAGCTCTTAATTGCATCATTTAATCAGGACCCTCTGGAAGGGAAACACATCCATATTCATCACAGGCATCAAAGGAAACATCTTTACAAGTTACATCCTTTTGCAAACTCACACACAACCCCAGCCGCTCTCCCCACTGCTGAACCCCTCCTCTGGGAAGAGCATGGAATTTTATTTCTTTTTATCACTTGAAAAAATCACTTCCCTCCTAATTCAGTAAAACTGGGTGGAGGCCACTTCCTCCACAGGTGAGAGAAATAAAACTTGTTGATCTGTCATTGTCAGGAATTGTATCGTTAACCATTTATTTTACATATTTTGAAAATGGAAACAAAAGGCAGACTAAACCCAGAACAAGAAATCGGGGCCCATGTTCAAGGCTTTCAAATAACACCGCCCCCGCCCCCCACCCCCCGCATTTTTTTTGTCATCTTAAGATGGTTTCTAAATTAGAAAACAAGAGTCCTGAACTTTGTAAAGGTTTGAGGGCAGCCTTCTACTTCAGAGCTGCACTTGAACAAACCTCTCGGAACTTCAATTCGATTTTCCACAAAATTCTGACACCAGTGTGTTGTTACAGGGATTGAATACGAATATTTAAGGCTGATTTGGAAGTTATAACATGCTGAAAAACTTAAAAAGCATATCATCAACTGAGCAATATTCCAAATAAAGCTAACTTTAATTCTTTGTTAAAAGGGGAAATCTGTTCAGTTCTTTTGTTTGCTTAATGAAGTTCTAACTTATTTTTTTAAAAAGGGAAAATAAGAAATGATAACCGCTACAGTTATTCACTTCATACAACAAACACCTACTGTGTGCTGGGAACCATTCTCAGCCCTGGAACACAGCACTGAAGGAGACAGAAAGCTAGTGCCACCTGAAAGGGCATGCGGGGAGGAGAGAGCCAACAGAGAAGAGCAAGTACCGAGGCTCTCAGGAAGAATGCACAGGGGACCTTTGAGGCCCAGGCAGCTGGAATGGGCCCGACAGCTTCTGCTCCAAATTAAGATGGGTGATGGGGACCACGGGGAGAGGTGAGCACAGCAGAGCCACCATCTGACTGTCCGCTTCACTGGATGACTAAGATGTCACGGGCTGAGACAGACTGAACGGGTGTGGGGTGAAACAGTGAATGGGGGAGCGACGAGGAAGCCATGGCAACTATTAAGGTCCAAGATGTTACAGTGCTGGGCAAACATGGCATGGTGGACACAGTCAGGTTCTGGATGAATCCCGAAGGTCCCGAGGTGCAAAAGTAACACTCGCTGCTTGCATAAAGAACATGATTCACCACAAAGTTGGAGAAAGCCATTTAAGTTTTAAAAGTATGAAATCCTGGGCTGAGGCTGAAGCTCAGTGTTTAAGTGCTTGCCTCGCATGTGTGAAGCACTGGGTTCAATCCTCAGCACCCCATAAAATAAATAAAGATACTGTGTGTTCATCTGCAACTAAATAAATATATTTTTTTTAAAGTATGAAACTACATTATGGGGACTGTGAGAGCGAATACTGGAGGAGCAGCATAAGAATTTGGACTGGAGTGTATGCAGAGAGCGTGACTGGGATCCAGACTCTTGCAGGAAATGGGGTGATGGATCGATGGGGAGTGTGAGGCAGTACTCGGACTAACAAGGAAGGGTGGCGAGACTACAAACCTACAGGAGAGCCAAGGCTGGTGGAGGATGGTCTGGAGGTGACAGTGAAGAGGTGAGAGGGTTAGGAAAGAAAAGAGCGAGCTCTTGAGAGCTCCAGGGAGCCAGCATCCTCAGAAGAGCACACAGGAAGACCTGTGTTCAAGGATGTTCCTGCTCTGAATAATCCAGCTGTCTAACAATAATGGAACCATTAAATAAGTTAGGTACATTCAATTAAATAATAATAAATAAATAATAAATAAAAATGACATGAAAAAGATATTTACATAGTGGGGAGACCCATATCAAACTTTTTTAGTTCAAAGAAGCTACAGATCAACTATGAATCCTTTTCAAAAGCAAATGAAAACTATGTGTGCAAACACATGCACTTTTACAGGCCTAGAAAGATAAAAACAAACCAAACACACTGAAAGCAAGTGGCTGCCTTCAGCAGTGAGCTGGGAGCAGGTGAGTGCAGAGCCCACCACTGCTCCTCACACCAAGGATGATTTTCAAGTTTAAAACCCAATAAAAATTAAAAATGAAAGTAGGCAAAAGATTTATTCTGCACAGCTCCAGAAGACAGCATTGTGACCAAGAGGTTGCAAGTTTTTTGTTTATTTGTTTTGTTTTGTGTTTTAAGAAGAAAAGAATTAAAAGGGTATCTTCACAGAATAGATACCACTGAACAACTGAACAGTGATTTTCAGAGGCATGCCTCCTGTACCCAGGGGTGGAACATGTGACCCAATTCTAGGTGAATGGGATAATGGATGGGAGTGTACTCTTTCATTAAGCAGTGCAGCTTCATGATCGAACACTTCATTTAACAAAAAAAAATTTTCCTTCCTATTCAAGTCTCCTTTCTGCTAAAAATTCAAATATCCATCAAAATCCTCAATGCATAAATTTCTAACAAAAAAAAAGTCTTGTATTATTCAAACAACTTCAAGAGTAATTTGGTCCTGATTTTTTTCTAGAATATAAATCTGCTATTTATAAAAATAAAATGTCTAGAAATCAACACTTATATAACTGAAAAAAAAATTAAGATCAGCCAGATACTATCCCACATGACAATCAATGACAGCCTGTTTTCAACCTGCCAAAAACTGGAGTGGACTAACAATTGTTCACTTGGCACCTCCGAGGCGCACTTGGATAAACAGCAAGAGATCCCTCCAGCTAAGAACTAAAAGAAGAAAGTTTTCCTCTGGTTTTAAAGAACTAACGCTTCAGATATAGGTAAACACTGCCCACAGAACCAGGTGGACTTGTATCATAAATCTAGGCCTTTTATGCCTTTGATGACAAGTTCTGTCCAGTTCTATCCCATAACTTCCCTACAGTAACAAACACACCAATTAGAAGTGCAAAACCGAAGGCCTGAGAACCCAAGTAATCCTCTTGTATGGGTTCTATGATGTCTAAGACACCGACTATTATTGAAAAAAATCCTTTAAGTACTTACTATCAAACATATAGGTACAGCAGAATGAAGAGGACAATGATACTATTCCCACCACCACCCCCCTTACAGAAATAAAGTCTGTGAGAGAGCTGGCGGGGGTGGGGTGAGGGGCATTTAATAAGGCACTTTGGTAAGAATCACAGGGCAATATGACTGGACTATTTATCGAAGGAGGAAACACGTTCAGGTACAGTAGCCAATGGCCTGTGCCATTTTCTTTGCTACTGCTATATCTGCTATGCATACTGAGCTTCATGTTGTTCACCTTGCAATGGAAACCTAAATGAGTTCAATTAACTATCAACCAGTCACACCATGGAATATAAACATGGAATGCATATTCCAAAGCAGCATCAGCAAAAATGAAATGCTGTTTTGGAATGCATTATGATTTAACCAAGAAATCTTTTAGTTCCTTCTGTTTTTCTTAGAATGATAATAAAGCTCTTACGTAGCCTGAGAAAACAGTAAATGAAAGAACTACCTGTTGGAGATTCAAAACTTGCTGTGAAAATATGGAAATGGATGACAAATTAACTATCAGTTTTCTCAATATCGTAAAAACTTTTATCACATGAATCACTCTATCCTCCTCTCAGAATTTAGAGTATCAGCAAGAAAGAGTCTTTTTATAGAATACATCCTGGCATGAGAACTCAAAACACTTTTGTCACTCTTGCCACCAATTTCAAAGGGAAAGAGTGTTGTACAGATGGATCTATGGGAAAATGCCACGAGGGCTAGTCACGGTCCCCATCAATCTTCAACACAGATAAAGTATTAAAAAAAAAATCACCCCATGTCCTCTTCATCATCAGCACTACATGCAAGCACTTGACCTGTACCAACTCTCTCCATCCTGCTGAGGCTCCTGTAAGCACTGTTTTACAGATGACAAAAGTGAGAACCGATAAGCTAAGAAACAGCTGCCCTCCTAACCACCTCCTCCTTTCTTGATGATAAAGCTGAAGGACCCACAAGCAAAGATTTTGTTGTTGTTGTTGTTGTTTAGTTATAGATGGACATAATACCTTTTTATTATTATTATTATTATTTTAATGTGGTGCTGAGGATGGAACCTAGTGCCTCTCACATGCTGGCAAGTGCTCTACCCTGAGCCCCAGCCCAGCCCTCGTTTTATTTTAATCCCTCTAAGGCTTCCCTTCCCAGCTCATTTTTGGTTTTTGTTGTTGCTTTACTTCTTGACACTGTCCCACTTTCTAGAACATGTAAAAACCAAGAGTTTTAGCAGGGTAGCAATGACAAAATTGAATTCATTTTCGTCTGAAGAGCATGGAATAAACTTAAGTTTTAATTTAACAAAAGGAAACGGGGCCATTACTTCACATCAACACCCCCTGTTATGTGTTCAACTCTTAACATCCTTTTCTTACAATGAGTCTGTGGAATATTAAAATTAAACTCTTTTTAAAGAAATTCAATTTCTTTACATTCTCACCAACTGTTTTTAAGGTCCTTTATGGAAAACAAAGTAACACACAAAAAAAAATTAGTGGCTCATTTTTTGGGGAATGCCTCTTATCTAATCAAGCAAAATACAGAGACAGAGAAAATTTAAAGGATTCTTTCAAATATCCTATCTCAATAAAGTAAAACACTACAATATTCACAGCCATACCTGGTGCATAGCTCTAAGTCGCAATTCTGCCTATACTCTGGAGGATTGCGGTGGGGGAGTTAGGAATGGAGGGAGATAAAGCAAACAAGGAATGGCAGCCACTACGGTCGGTATCCATCTGCCTCCCAATCCCTTCTCCATCCTCAGTCCCAGCATTCTCGGCTTCAGCATTACAAGGTGCCCAAGTAGCTTCATAGGACTCTACCTACCAGATGGCAGTCACAAGGCCCCTCCTTCCCACCCACTCACCCCCCAGGTGTGACAGCCAGAAACTTTCCCAGGCTCTGCTGGTGAAAAGCTGCTCTATTCCACACTCTACCTCCTCTCCGTTTCTCTTTGTAACCTCAGCAGCTTTATGTAGCTGCACTTCTAGACTCCAGGAATCAAAGAACTGCTGGTTGCTTCAAGGAAAAAGGAGACCATGTAAAAGACACACACCTGTTCTCTTTTCTCCTCAAATAAAAAAAAAAAAAAAAAAAGGGAGCAAGTCAGTCCTAGCTTTTAAATGGCGTGCCTGAGCACCTGGGACAGGATCCTCGCTCTGCTACCGTGAGCAAAAGACCTTCTGAATGGCTCCTACCCCCGGGCACTCACGAGGAACAAGAGCACATATCCTGGCATGTTTTTAAAAACTCCAAAATGGAAAAATGCACTCCACAAGTGTCTACTTTGAGTCAAGTCAACAGCTCTTAATACTGCTGCATTGTCCAAAAGGTAGTTTCTAAAAGCACCCCAATATAACCCTGGAATAGGGTCCCCTAGGGGTGGGGGACTGCCTATTCATGTGACTCTGACGAGAAGATGCTGGCAGTGCTGTGCTCCATAAGGTGCCAACACCAGGATCAGAAGACGCTTCCCATACCCTCAAGGGACTCAGTCCAGAGTTACTGCGATAACTGAAATCAAGGTGTCCCAACAGAAGCCAGACTAGATAAGCAGGTTTGTACTGTTCCTCAAAGTTACATTTCCCATTCTGTATCCCAACTTTATCAAGCTGTACACGCAATATGCTGTGAAAACAAGAATAAACATAAATACAGACACTCAAAAACTTGCTGAGAATGAACTAAGGTAGAAAAGTAGGCAGGAAGAGAGTTCTACCAATTACATCAAACTTCTTTCCCAATCCCTTGATCTGGAGACACTACCCCAACTAGAAGTGAAATACCTTCAGTCTAAGACTAAGTAACATTACAACAAAGGCATGTTATTTAACTTTTTATATTACTGTCATCTCTTCTTACCAGTTAGATTGCTTCTTCAAAGTAGAAACTAGTTTTACAGTATCCTTTCCTCTACAACCACAGCCCTGTGCTGGATGCACGGTACAAACATGTGAAGTTCTTGGTGAATTGTTTACTTCTGCCTTCAAAAGCAAAACCTCACACTCAGGATGGGCTCTTTTTTAAAGACTTTTCTAGGACACAGAGTAATGTCTTGGCTACACCATTTGACCACTCTCCACTGTTTAAATGCAAATAAATGCTATGCAGTTTTTGTACCAATCATTTAAATGATAATCAATTCTATTCAGTGAACAGAAAAACATTTAAAATCAATCAAATGTTCCTTCAAGCTTGAACTGACTAAACAGAAGTCCTGAGCACACAAACTCGAATACAGGGAAAATAAAGAGGTTGTTATTAATTATGCCAGGCTGCAAAGCCGGCAGTGGACAAAAGGCGAAACAGGAAGCTGTAACAGAGGACATGTGAGCTACATACCATCGAACTGTCCTGAGTTTCAATAAGGACTAAATGTACAATTTCCACAGCAACATTCACTGCACTATCACTCCCTTTCACAAAAAAGCTACTGTCCTTTAATAAAATTAAGATCCCAACATTTACCTCCCTCTCCAACTTAGCTTCAAGAGTTTGAGTGACAGGTTGGACCAGTGCATACCAGTTCAGGGCCTGCACTCCCAGTCACTCATCACAGAAAACACAGCTGGGTAGCAGGCCAGTGATGAGCCTGTAGGTGAGATTCTCAAGTTCCCCCACCCACCATTTCCACAACTTTGAAATATTTGCAGGTAATTTAAAAGAAAGGCGATGTGGTAAGGCTGAAAATGCAGACAAATTCTGATTCTGTCTAGTAGTGAGCTAAGGGCCCACTTAGTGCTGAGGTAAGACAATGTGACTCAGTTAGGTATGGACCCTACTAGTCACCAGCAGACTTCTTCCTAATGGGCAGTACATGAAAAGACTTTAAAACCCATGACCACTAACTATTACCCATAAGAGAAAATCTGGAAAATTAAATGCTGATGTCTAACTTTCTTTAACTTTATAAGAGGTTTTACTACATGGGGGAACTTTTCTTACTTTATTTTAATACCTCATAAACCAGCCCATCTCAATAATCAAAACCATATTCCAAGACATCACTGTGTCTCTCATGAATCAGTAAATGCCACTATAAAATCTCATACTGCAACACAGGTAGGTGGGAAAGAGGCCTATTTCAAAATGCTCTAGGGAGAACTGGTGTCTTTAAGCCCATGCCAGCAGATTGAGGAATATGCATATGACTGATAGTCTGGAAAGTGCTAGAAACACCCCACATTCTAATAAGAAAATTCCAAAATCATGTCATGAGGGAAGCAGGGTGATATCAAGTAAACCAGATGGAGAAGGCCTGCTTCTCAGAAGCCATGTAAGTCTAATAGGTATAAACACACACAAGACTACGTACACAATGTCTCTGTGTGTGTGTGTGTGTGTGTGCGCGCACATATATGGATATATATATACATGGATAAATATGTATAGATATAGATAATCTTGACCCTCCTTGTAACTCCAGAGCATTTCTTAGGATTCTCCTTTTCTTCAAGGAGAAAAGCCCAGCGTTTCCAGATTGACACTTTCTGGTCTATAAAGAAAAACACAATAAAAGAGAAGATATCATTTCCATTCCGGTGATGAGTCTGATCCAGAACACAGAACATTTTATGTTTGTTAGTTGTATATTTTATTTGTTCTTACATTACTTGATCATATCCCTTTCCTGTATTTTTCTATTAGAGTGGTATTTCCTATTAATTTTAAGTTTCTTACAAAGAACAATAATTAGTTGAAATCTGCTATCTTTTAGGCTGTATCTGTGTGTTTGGTCAAATCTATAAAAATTTTCCTTTATGGTTTCTGCCCTTGGAGCCACATGGAGAAGTGCTCTGTAGCTGGCTATTAATAATGTCCCCAAACTGACACAAATCAATCTCTCTCTTTCCATCCCCCAATAGGGTAAGAACTCATGCCATAATTTTTCTGCACCAAGCATGTATTGCTATAATGAAAAAAAAATAATACTAATGAACACTGTAAGAAAAGCAATAAATAAGTCTGAAAAACTTATTTTTAAAAGCCCTGAACAATTTAAATAATCTCTTTAAATCATTAAAGAGAGTCTTCCCTTAGCTCAATTAATATACTTTTCTTTAAAACCTTTATCTAGAATTGTCAGGGAAATGCTCTATCTACAAATTCCCAAACTTGATATCTCACAATTTCATTACCAGGACTCCCAATGTGTAACTCCTCTCAATTCATTTAATCCATTAGGCTCCCTTATCTAGATTGGACTCAAGATTGCCTTCATTAACATTCTAGACTCTAAAAAACATTGATTTTTATAAACAGTTACCATACATGAATGCTGATTATGTGCCAAGACCTATGCTAAGTCTTTTATGTATTCTGCACTTCACTGACTACGAGATGCACCTCTGACATTTTAACACCACAGAAGCCAGGAAAGCTTACAATTCATAGTACTTTCAAGAGGTTTTCCCCTCATTTGTACAGGAAATAACACCTCACAATTAGCACTATCTTAGATTTGATGAAATATGGATGAATAACTCATTTCATCTCCGAAGCAATCCAAGACTGATACTATCATCCCTATTCTTCCCGATGAGGGAGAATCCAAGGTTAGTGGTAGCTTTGCAAAAGCAAATCAGTGTCGGGCCTGGATTTAAACCCAAGCAACCTGACTTAGCATAGGGTACATATGAAAGCTTGGAAGTCTTCCCTAAACTTCAGGAATACCCTTCTAAAATCCCTGAAGAACTTAGCCGCCCCACCTTAACTTCCACCTGGGAACCCATCTGCTCTCCAGGCCCAGCAGGCCAGAGTCATACTAGAAAGTAGCCATTACTCTGTTCACCAGAGTCTTTTTATCCACTGTTTAGAATTTGAATCCTCGGTCAACCCTCTGGCACATGATTTACAATGGTTCCTCCAAGACTTCTCCAGGATTCTAAAACTTCCCTGCCATTTGCTGATCCCCTCACCTCATCACCCTCATGCAGGGGCTTGCCTCGTAGGACAGTGGAAGCTGGCGTGAGCTCTGCAGGGCACTTTCCTCTAACCTTGCCCCCCAGCCTGCTTTCCCAGACTTGAACTCCTTCCTGTATAGGTGTCCGCATTTTGTTATCTGTGCCAACACTAACTCCATCACCTTTAATCTTCAATTGCTCCCTATTAATTTCTTTCCCTGAATCTCCAAATATAAACAGGTCTCATTTTGAAAAATAAGTAATTTGAGATAGTATGAGAATCTAGTCCTCATCTCTTTACATACTCAGACCTTTTTCCTGCCAACACATTCATTTGATCATGTGACCTTCTCTCCCATACCCTGAACCTCACACTTGCCTCTCCAGACCTACTTCTGGATTTTCTTCCCACAGCTTCCTGGTTTCACCTCTCCGCTGACCCTCTACTTTTATTCCAGTTCCTTCTTTTCTCGATTTCAAACATGCCTCTTCCTTCTCCTAACTGTGGACTACAACCAAGCCAAAGCACTGTTTTTCTCTTTGTGGGTCCCGGAGAATATGAAGTAGACAGCTGCTGAGGGTACATATGAAAGCCTGGAAGTCTCCCCTAAACGTCAGAAATGCCCTTCCAACAAACCTGTAGAACACTTACCCACTCCACCTTAAATTCAACATGTCTAGTCAACCCCAACTTTCTCCTTCTACAGCCACTTCTCCCATACTAAGGTTGGAAATTTAAGATTCACCTCTGACATCTGTTACTCTATAGCCAATCACAAGTCTCTGTGGTATTTGGCCTGCAAAACTCTTTTTTCTTCCACTTCCACCTTCACCAGAAACTTACCATCACACAGATAATTCAATAGCCTTCTTATAAATCTTTTGGCATCAAGTTCTACCTGCTCCAATCTGAACTGCATGCCCCAACACTTCCAGTGACTTCCCCAGGCTTCCTATTCTAAAATACCAAGGTTTCAAATTCTCATCCCAACATATCCTTTCTGAACATCTTTTCTGCCTCATCCTGCTGGATTCCACTGGGAGCACCACAGAGTCAGGTGGAGATGCTCACCAGTTACCAGATCTGTGCCGCCCCATGACAGCCATCGTGGCTACTGAAACAGAAGTTAGTTAGGACAGCAAAAATGCAGTTCCCAGGTGCCCTGGCCACTTTTTGAGAGCTTGGTAGCACCTGTAGCTATAGCTATTGTTTGTGCTAATACATGTGCTAGAACACCTGCTCCTATTGAACAGTGCTGCTGGAGAGCTATTCAACTACCAGTACTGATCTCCCAACTGCTCTGTGCCCAGCAGTGTCTCCCTCCTACTTGTGCAAACCCACGTGTCCTTCCACACCACAGTGGTGGTCTTCCCATGAGCTGTCAATACAGCTTACTCCTACATTACTTTGTTATAATTCATACAATGTTGTTGCATTTAATTTTTCAATATTGTGTCTTAAATTATTGTGCCTCTTAGAACTAACAAATACTCATGGAATAAATGAAGAATATATAATTATTACAATACCACACCAAAATTACTAAATACGGGTGTATTTCATATTCTTCCTCCATTAAAAAAGATGTTTTCTTTCAATCTAAACATACAAACATTCTTGAATTTAGCTAAATGAATGACCTGATTTAATGGCTAATTATAATAGTTCACAGATAATTACTTCCCCTTTTTTCTTGTGGTGTTTGAAATTGAAAGTAAAAAGCTACACAAGGTCTGAAATACTTCCACTTTGCATAAGCGTACCACAAAGAAGCCACAAAAGACACACAAGGACAGGAAACTGAATGAACAGTCTGAGTAACTATAACCTAACAATCTGAGATTGCAGGAAAAAATATCTATAGCAGAGCAGCCCTAAAATTAGAGGAAACTACAAATAAAGCTTTAAAAATTATGTATAAAAATATATTTTCAAATCAACAGGTAGACCCTTATAACCCACTTCTCAAATATGACAGTTAATATTCATTTACATCTTGAGCTCAAAAACACAAATATGCATAATTTATGGTTGTACGTATATGAGTTCTTTCTTTAAATTCAGGTTTGTTGTCTCAAAAAAAAAAAAACAAAGTTAAGAAACCAATCCACCACACCACAGACCTGGGTTCTTGTAAAAGAATAAGGCTCCTTTTCCAAACACTAAGAACCAAGCAGAAGAGATTTGGGAGAATCACACCAGGTAAAGACTCCTCAGACCTTAAGAGGGTAGGAAGCTCTGTTTTCAGGAGAGTCTTCTCTATTATTTTTAGCTAATGACAAAGATGCTAAACTATTCGAATACTGCACTTCCAGTGCCTTCCAAAAAGTCTGATGTAGACACTGGAGTTGAACCATTTATGAAAGTTTTGCTTTTTCTATCCAAAAGATGTAAGTCCCTTAAGCAAACCAATGTTCTAGAGCCTGCTCATTTCTGCAAGTCAGCCAGTAGCAGATATAAATGTTACTTTTTGCCTGTAAAACTAACTGTGCTATAAAACTGACATTATCTTACAATAGCTTAACTTAGATTTTAAGTAGTACATGCTATTTAGCTTTCTTTCTTTTCTTTTTAAAGGTTGCTATAAGGGTTAAAAATACTTCGAGTATTTTTGCTACAAATCAAATAAGAGATCACCATATCAGACTGAGTATTTGTCTACCAGATAACAGCAGAAAAGGAAGATACAGAGTCAAGAGATTTCAGTTTGAAACACAAGGAATGCCCCTGTTTGTTCCTAATGCGCACGTCCTGCAATCTTGGTACCAACAATCAAAGCCACATACAGAAGTATCAGAGCACTTCTTATCTCAAAGTTGCTTTATGACTTAATAACAATTTATACCACCTTTTTACATTTAAATTGTCCTTTTTCTTCTCAACATTTCCAACTCTCTCCCTAGAGCCCCCTATCCCTTCTTTAAAGACCCCAACTTTTAGCTTTTGGTGAAAAATGTGATCTGATTTTGAGAGTCACAATAAGAGTTTTGTATATTCCTACGTCAGAACTGTCTGCTTTAACCTGAACTTTGTACAATCTTGGATCTCCCATTTCCCAATAAGGTCCCATTGATTAAATTTGATACAGGGTTTTTCTTTTCCATTTCTAGAATGAAAGAAAAAAAATCAATTTCAACCTGGAGAAAACAAACATCTCTCTTTGGTGGTCAGACTTGATTCCTATTTACCTCAAACATTAGGTATAAAATGTCAGTATCATGCCAAAAACTCTTCTCCCCTTCCTTACCCAAACTCTACTGGACATGCTCAGCCAAAGCCTTAGGAGTGTGGAAGGAAAGAACAAACAAAATATCCTACCCTCATACATAAATATACCCTGAATGTAACTCAACATCATGTACAACCAAATAATGGGACCTAATTGGAACAAGTTACACTTATTCTATGTATGTATAATATTTCAAATGATACTCTGCTGTCACAATAATAATAATAATAATAATAATAATAAAAATAATAATAAAGAATACTCAACAACACTAGGAGGACCCAGGGCTGTCTTTCCTGCCTGCAATCCCCACGTGAGTAACTTCAGACAAGCAGGTTGTTTTCTCTCAGCCTCACATGGCTTATCTCCACATGAACCATCTGGATTAGAAAACCTTTAAAGCAGCTTTTAACATTAAACATTTCTAAATAGGAAATCACAAGTCAGTGTTTATGAAAGCACCTGTCACGGCAGTCCCAGGGATGAACTTCACCAGAAGGATCGTGCACTAGGGCTGTAAGAGCATACTCACAAACTCACCAGGACACAAACATTTCTGGATGAGAGGATGGAAGAGAAGACACAGGACCCGTGGTTTTATCAGATTCTTAAACAGCCTAACACTCTATTTAAAAAGTTGAGAACAAGTGAAAGACATACAAAAGAATACTAAAACACTTCCCACCCCACCACCACTCCCCCCCCCCCCCCCCGCCAAAAAAAATCCCCAAGGAATTTGCAATGAACTAGTCTTATCTCAAGACACGTGGTTAACCACTCAGGGAAAACACAGTAATTTTGATGAGATAAACTGAACTTTCATCAGTACCCATTATCTTATGATTATACAATAAAACACGAGAAAAGTGACAGGAATTATACAGAAAAGCTGATATAAAACTAGTTGGGCTTTGAAATGCATTATTTCTATGTCAGACTTATTCTTCAAATTATGTGTTGCTTAGATAAGTATTACCATTACTTTTCCCATTTAAACATTTACAGGAACAATAGAAGACAGGCCCAAAAAAGAACAACAGAGGACAAATATGTCTAAGAACCTAAAAGTCAAGTCATGTCTACACTGGCATAGTACCACCTACTGCACAATGCCTGTTTGGGTCCTCTAGATGAAAACCAAAAAGCACAGCTAAGAATAAGTCTGGAGTCAGACTGCCTTGTTTGTATCCCAGCTAAGATGATAAATCAAAATCACTCACTGGTTATGGGCCTGAGGGAAGACAACCGCTTGGGCCTCAGTTTACCTGTAAAACGTGACAACAGTCCTTAGGGAAGTTATGAGGCTTAAATAAGTATTACAAATAATGCCTGGCACATGGTAAAAATTCTGGGAAAAAGGGTACACTATTTCTTACCCCATGCTGTAAATCAAGTGAGAATCCATGACATTAATGACAAATAAGATCTCCAGAAAAGTCAACCTAATTTTATCAATAGCTTCAACTGTCACTTCCGAACTGCGTTTTAACAAGAGCAGTTAGTTAGTTGTAAAATTAACCAATGTATGTATATATTTCTGTCTCTCTTGAACCTCCCAAATTCACTATTAGAGGAGACAAGTGAGAACAGTGTGGAAGATCCTGGGACAGCATTATCTAGAATTTTCTAAGATGATGAACTATCCTATATACACACTGTCCAATATGGAAGCCACTAGCTTCATTCGGCTGTTGAGCACTTCAAATTTGGGCAGTGTTGAAAAAAATTTTTTTTTAAATTTAATTTTATTTCATTTAAACAAATAGCCAGATGTGGCTATGGGGCTACTTTACTGGACTACATGGCCACAGATGATCCATAAATGAAAAAAGGAACATAAGAAATTTAAGCAAAATCAAGGGTCTTCTTTTCCTGAATTGCTTATATGTTCAATGCAAGTATCTTTGTGTTTAGTGGAAATCGGGTAACTGACTAGTTAAAGAAATAACATGTCAACTCATGCATCAGTACAGTGTAAACTCAGTGCTAATAAAAGGATCAGAGATAAAGAAATATATGGCCTTCTGATATTTTAGAAGGTCCCTAAGGCCAAGTTAAATTCAAGCTCATGTGAAGTATGATTCAATACATAGACCAGATCTGCAAAGGGCCAGCACCAAAGTACTTGTTTCTATACCACCAAGTGGGAAGCTACTTGGACAATGCACACTGAACATCTCTGAATTCATCTTCAATTGTTTCTCTCAGACATTCACAGTTCTGTAAGGCTTTCCCTCTTTCAGAAACACTAGTATTCTTGGCTTTTCCACTATGCACAAAATCCATGAACCACCCATATCTGAAGTATAACGCCAGACTCCTGCTTAGCTGCCCCTGTAATATGGTTTAATTATGATGACTGAACTAATAGGCTGACATCATAGACTTTTACAGGCTGACCCCATGTCATCCTGATGTATCATTTTGCACCAGTTCAGTGCTGTAAATCAATTTAAGATCTCGAGCAGGTTGAAAAGGCTGGTAATGATGCTTTCTCTGCCATCTCTGGAGACTCTACATTATACACAACTTACATTATTTATAAAGCCTCAGCGATGCCTCCATTAGCCTTGTAAGACTACACAAATGAGTTCTTTTATACACACACAACTTGGCCTTAATTATGTAGGCTACTGCAGCTTAAATATACTCCTCTAATTACACTCAAGTTTATTCTTTTTCCAATCTACTAAGTTATTAAATTTTACCCTGAACCCAGAATTGCTAAAAATAAAATTACAAACTGAATTTTAGTTTTTAACTAAAAAATTACATATATATATATATATATATATATATATATATATATATATAGTAAATGTAGCTGGAAAAATGAGACTTACTTCCTCTTAATGCTTTAGTCAACTTGGAGGGGGGAGGATTTTACTTAAATCCCAAGAGGTGTTAAGAGGTTAACATTTTTAATTTCCTAAAAACTATCATTTCTCTAAAACACAAAGGTCATCAGCTCGGCAAGGAAAGGATAATGCAAAAGGAAAAATGTATTTGATTCCATACCTATGGTTGTAGGGGTCAAAACTAAATCAAGGACAAATCCCTACCCTCAGAAGAAACCCGATCCTGCCTGGATCCTCTGGAGGCTCTAGCATCACCATCTCCAGAAAATCATCTCTCAAGACCCTGGTTACAGTTTCCTAAGAATTGCACTATTACACAAATGGTCCACCACCTGCATAGAAATATCAAATAACTGCAAATGGGAACGAGGGAGGGAGAGCGGAGGACAAACACTTTAATCAGTACAGCACATTTAGGCCTGGCACCTAGATCAGAGTAAAGCTGATGCAAAAACATTTACACCAATTGAAAATGCTGGGGCAGTGAACACAGGATCTGCCTGGAATTTTTTTTTTTTTTTTTTTACAGCCGTTCCAATACAGCTCACCTGCCTCCCACACAACGTTAAGTGGTAGTTACAAACAACATGTAATATTAACCTGGGCCAGGCACAGTTTTCTCCTGGTGTTCCTGAGGTACGTTATCCACGACTGGCAATGAGCGCAAAAGATGTTCGTTCTGAAATAAGGGCATTCTGTGATTTAGCCGCTGAGAGCTTCCGCAACAGGAAGACACAAGAGAAATCTTCCAACTTTTGTATCAGTCCGTACTTTGGGGCGGGGGGTGGGGTGCAAAGCCAAGGAGAGAGACAAGGCAGGCTGTCAGTACTCACGAAAACGATGCTTGCTCCGCGGGAGATGGTTCTCAGACCCGCCTCGATTCTCAGCGCCTCACTAGTTATCTCGCACCGAGTATTTTTTGTTTGTTTGTTTTTTAAATCGCATATGCCTCAAAATAAACAAAAGCCTCGGCTACGGTAGTTGTGAGATCCGGCCGGCATCTGTTCCTGCCGCCTCCCCAAAGCACATCCAGGAAACCTTCTCCCTCCCAGCCCGCACACACATTGAGCAACTAGCAAACAAGCCCACGTCGTCTCTCTCACGCCCACCGCCCCCACCTTCCTCCAGAAACCACCCGAGAAACCCTAACAAAGACAGGCGCAGAGGGGAGGCACAGTTGTTCCCGGCGACTCGCGCACACACGCGCAGTGAGGCAATCGAATCCGGTAAAGGGAAAGGAATGAGACGACACTCGGAGGCGCAGGGGGTGTAGGCGGAAGAGGGGGAAACTGCGTGCCGCCGCCAAACCTTTGAATAAATCAAGAGGGAATTTCGGTGCGAACTTTCCCTGACCTCGACCCCAGGGCGGCCGGTGGGGCACGGAAGGGAACCCGCGCGGGATGCCCGGGGGCCCGGCGTCCCCCTCCCGGGCGCCCCGCTCGGCCCGGGCTCGGAGAGGGCAGCGCCCGCGGCGGTCCTCCGAGCACGGCGAGGGTCGCCCGGCCGGAGCGGGACACAATGGGCCCGCGGGCCGCGCGCCCGGGCCTCGGCCCGGCTGCAGAAACGGAAAGAGAAACAGGGAGAGGGAGGGCGGCCGGGAGGTCCCGCCGCGGGCAGGCCGGGGGCGAGACTCCCCGCCGCACACCCAACAAAGCGGCGCGGGGAGCCCGGCCCGCGGGGCACGAGGGGAGGGCGAACGGGCAGGTTCGCACCCGGAGCGGCCGGGAGGCGCCATCATGGGGGGGGTCCGCGGCCCCACGCGGGGAAGCGCCCCTCCCGCGCAGTCCCCCGGCGGGGACCGCGGCGCTGGGCAGCCCGGGCCGCCGAGCGGAGGGCGGGGACGCGCGCAGGGGAAAGTTGGGTTCGGGTCTGTTTCGCTTTACCGGCTTGGCGGCGCGCCCATCCGCGCGGACGCACGAGTGGCCGGGCGAGCGGGGTCCCGCGGCCCCAGTGCGGCCGGCCGGGCGCGGCGCCGCGCTCCGCTCGCAGGGTTCCTCCCCGCGCCTCGGCCCGGGCTCAGCCGCTCGGCCTCTCCTTCCTCCGCCCGCTCGCTCCCGGAGCCTGGATTGATCTGGTCGCGCTGGCGTCAGGGAGTCGCGGCCGCCCAGCCTCCACTCCTCGGCTGCCAATACCGGCGCACTCGCTCGCTCGCCCGCCCGCCGGCTCGTTCACACGCGCACTCGCGCGCGCCGCCGCCGCGCGACCAGGGATCCTCTCCAAATTCCGGCCCAGCTGGCGCGAGCGCGGCGCAGCGCAGCCCCGGCCGGCGGACAGCGCAGGGGAGCGGCGCGAGCCACCGCCCCCCGTCCCCAGCCCCACGCCCAGATCGTTCCAGGCCAGAGGAAAAGCACACCGGCTTTCTGGCTTTCGCAGCCCTGCCGCTAGTCCCGGTGGGGCAGGCTGGGTGCGCTAGGAGCGAGTCCGGCTCGATGTGCTGTAGGTTTCTTTTCTGACACGTTTTTTAACACGTCCACCGCGCGCACGGGTTCGTCGTTAGAACGCGGAGCACATTTTTTCACTCACCTTTTCCTGTCTAGTGTTCATTGCCGCTCATTCACTCCACAAAGATTTGCAGCCCCCAAAGTTGCTTGTGTCCAGAATTGGATAAAAACTGTTGCAAACCCTGAGTCCATAGATGCATTTCCAACTCAGGATCCAATGATTTGAATAAGACCCTGTTGCTCCAAATAATGACAGAAGCCACAAGGAGATAGCTCTTTATATTCTAGGTTTTTGGTCCAGTTTTTTAGAATCTTTTAGATAACCCAAACGCCCTCAAAACAAAAACAAATTTAACTTATATATACCTGATTTGCATAGACGTTGAAAACATGTTTTTTCCAAGGATCAACTTTTTTCTTCGCCAGTCTCTGAAAGCTGGAATGGAATCTTGAATAATTACTATAATGGTGAGTTGTGTTTAAAGAAGAATTATTCTGAGGAGTAAATTTCACATGAACCAAAGAATTGTTGCCAGCAACGTTAATTTCAAAAACCATGATAAATGAATGGCACTCCGATTATTCCTGTACCTCTATGCATCAAGCATCCCACTTAAAATTCTTGCTTATTTTTATATATTTTATATTTAATTATTCAAAGGAAATATAACAAATCCCATAAAATACATAAAATGTCATTTATAGGTTATATATCAGAATTTCTGCTAATTAAATCTTTGTTAAACTCTGAGCATTTACTGGTCAATTCTTGGATCTCATTTGTTGTTTTCCTAAAAGCAACATTTATCAGAGTTGCTCATTTCTGCTTCTCAGAGCAAAAGCTACAATTTTAGCCTTGTAAAATTCCACTGAGATCAGGTCACTCTCTTGTTCAGAACCCTCCTTTGATAAATAAAATGAGGTATATCCAGACAAGGGAACATTATTCAGTCATAAAAAGGACCAAAGTACTGACATGTATGCTACTTGGATGACCCTTTAGACATTATGCAAGTCAAAGAAGGTAGACATAAAAGAACAAGTTTTGTTTGTGTCATTTGTATGAAATGTCCAGAGGAGACAAATCTATAGAAATAGAAAGTAATTGGGGGATTGAAGCACCTGGTGGTAGCCAAAGGTTATGGGGTGACGAAATTATTCTAATATCATTTTCCAGTAATAGTTGCACAACTTTGTGGATACACTGAAAGCCATTGAATTTTATACCTTAAATGAGTGCATTATATGACATGTGAATTTTTTTTCTTTTTTTTATTGGTTGTTCAAAACATTACAAAGCTCTTGACATATCATATTTCATACATTAGATTCAAGTGGGTTATGAACTCCCATTTTTACCCCAAATACAGACTGCAGAATCACATCAGTTACACATCCACATTTTTACATAAGGCCATATTAGTAACTGTTGTATTCTGCTACCTTTCCTGTCCTCTACTATCCCCCCTCCCCTCCCCTCCCATCTTCTCTTTCTACCCCATCTACTGTAATTCATTTCTCTCCTTGTTTTTTTTTCCCATTCCCCTCACAACCTCTTATATGTAATTTTGTATAACAATGAGGGTCTCCTTCCATTTCCAATGGCATGTGAATTTTATCTCAGCAAAGCTATTAAAGGAAAAAAAGGAAGATATAACTAAATGCAGTATATGATCCTTCATTGGACCCTGATGAGAAAAAAAAAAAAAAGCTATAAAATGGCATTATAAAGCTGCTAATTTTTCTGAACCTATACATGGTCTTTCTTAATGCAGTCCTAGAAGCCTCAAATGATAATTATTAAAATTACACACACTATGAATTTTGATTTCACCCCTTGTACATGTTATTTCTTTAAATGGTAATAAAAATTTAGATACTCTTTTAAAAATGACATTATTGAGACAGTTATAAGAATGTGAATATAGACTATATGTTAATATCATTGCATTAAAATATTTTAAAATCCTTCTTTGGCTCCCCATTTCACTCAGAATAAAAGTTCTCCCAGTGTGTAGAAAACTTACATGATCTTCCTTCCCCAACCTCTTTTACCACTCCAACCTCATCTTCTACTTTCCCTCTTGCTCCCTTTCTCAAGTCACCCTGGCCTCCTCACTCTTCTGGAACATTCCGGGCACACTCTCACTTCAGTGTCTCATGTACTAGCTGTTCCCTCCCTGGAAGGAGGTCCACATGGCTCCTGTGTCCCTCCTCCATGACTTTCATCTGCATGTCAACAAGGCCACCATCTACAGTTTCTCCTATACACTTTTTATCCTCTCTCCCTATTTGGCTACATATGTTTCTTGTAGCAGTACCTGTATTGATTAGCTTTCCATTACTGTAACAAATACCTAAGACAATCAGCTTATAAAGAGAAAAGGTTCATTTTCGCTCAGGGATTCAGAGGTTTCAGTCCATGGTCGGTTGGCCCTATTGTTTTTGGACCTGTTGGAGGCAGCAGGTCATGGCAGGAAGTCTGTGGTGGAGGAGACTGCTCGCCCCATGATGGCTGGAAGTGAGGAAGCCAGGGAGGGGAGGGGAGGAGAGAGAGAAAGAGACACGAACATCCCAGGATCCCCTTGAGAGCCCACCCCCAATGACCTAAAACCTCCCAGTAGGCCCCACCTTTTAAAGTTTCCTTCACCTCCCATTAGGGCCAGGCTGAGGACCAAGTCACTGAGATCTTTGGGGCGACATTCCAAATCAAAACTCTAGCATGGCCTAACTGCTTACCTAGAAAGCTAAATTCTTGGCCTGTTGTGTTCACTGCTATAGCCTCAGCGCCTGAAACTGCCTGGCATCTAACAGAATCTCATTAAACACCTGCCAGATAAATGAGCAAATGAATCAATCAATCAATCAATCAATCAATCACGCCTTGTTAGTCTTGGGGGACGTGATGGCAAACAAAACAGATGAAAATCCCCGCCCTCCTCAAGGGAGACATAATAATTACAAATACGTTAGGTGGTCGTACAGAGTATAGAAAAAGCAAGGTAAGAGAGATCTGGAGCAAGGCCAGGGTTGGGAGATGGTGGCTGTCTCTACTGGGACAGGGAAACCCCCTGGCAGGAGGTCCTGCACACAGTAAAGGAGGCCTGGCACACTCTCTGAGGGATGGTTTTCTGACCTCCCAAGCAAAGGACAGAGCCAATGCAAAGTCCAGGTTACTTCATGACACATCCAGGGGCCACTGCAGCGTTGCCAGGAGAAGTGTGAGTGGCTGGCCGGAAGGCTGGGTGTGGGGCCCAGGGGCACACAGGCCACAGGCCACAGAGGCAGGGCCCCAGGGTGGTCTCTTCTCACTGCTCTCCTATCTGGAAGAAATATCCAAGGACCTGCTTCCAGAGAACTGCAGAGGGTGAAGAGATGTTGGAAGCCGCAGAGAAAGGGCACCTTGGAGCAGTTGTCTTCTGGGAGGGCTTGAGAGCAAACGAAGTAGGGAACCGTGGCCGGAATGCCAGCCTGCAAGACAATCCTAAGAGGGGTTGGAGAAGAGGGGAGGACTGAGGAAGGGGAGGGAGACAAAGGGAGAGTAATTGGGAAGACATGGATATGATCAAAGTATGTCACATGCCTGTACAGATTTGCCACAATGAAACCCACTCCTCTGTATAATTAATATACACTGATTTAAAAAAAAAAACAACACTATGTTATAGACACTGTATTCCCTACTTTATAGATGCAGAAACAGAGGCACCAACATAATAAGTGACTTGCTCAAAGTCACACAGGAAGTATGCTGGTGTCTATAAAGTACTGGGTATGGAACCTGGCCTCTTGTATGCATTCACCAAAGTTACCAATAGTCTTCTTGCTGAATATTTGTAGTGCTATGCTAAGAATACAATTTCTGTCTCCAAGCCAAATATCTTGGGTAAACTCATACCCACAGAACAATTAATGGAGTAGTAAGTTTTTGAAAATGACTACATGATTTCCAGAAAAAAAAATTCTTCAATGGTTTTGCTCCCAGTAGCAAGTTCTCTCCTCTAGACATGTATCCATTGGCAAGTTTCCCACAGTGAAGGACTGGCTTTGGCTGCATTTAATATAAAACATAAATAACATTGATTAGGCAAAAATAGGGACGTATTTAATCTCTTATAAAAAGAAGGTCAGAAACAAGAATTTGGGGGCAGGGGTGGTGTGAGATAACACAAAGGTGTTAGGGCCAAGTTCTCTGCAGTTCTCTTTGCTTCTAACTCATTGTTGATTATAAAATGTCTGCTGCAGCTCCAGTCATCCCATCTGCATTTCAGAGAGAAAAGGGAAAAGGACAAGGACAAAAGAATAGTCTGAAGTCCCTTGGACCAAGATACCACTCACCATCACCACCTGTGACCAGCTGTCACCACTACTACTACAACATCTGCCCACACCTCATGGGTGAAAACACTCCTGTGGCCCTTCCTATTTGCAAGGATGGCTGGAAAATATCACTTTAAATCGTTTAATCTGGGAAAATTGTCACTCCAACAAATGTTAGTCCAACAAAATGAGGAAGTGAGGGCAGAGGTGGAAGCTGAGTGCCATAGTGTGCTTGCCCTGGCTGGGGACAGCTAAGGATCCATCCTCAAGTTTTTTCAAGCTCTTTGTTTAACACATTGGTCGCCTGAAACTGGCCATGGTGGGTGTATCTACAACACAAAGATTAACAAACACCACAAATAAGGTCCTGCCTTCTTTTCTGGAGAACCAGTTTAACATTTCCAGCACACACTGAATACTGGGCCTGTAAGGCTTTCCTTGCTACAGAAGGCTTTTCATTTCATCTTATTACCTTCTGTTGGTTATTTCTGACTATAATGGGTGAGACTTATTAAAGATGAAGCAGGTGATCTTTTGAAGTACCTGGTGTAATAAAAATCTCCCTCTTTAATTACATGAAGGTGCTAGGAGTATCCATTTATATTAGCTCTTCTTTCTTTAGAGAATGTACAAGTTCTTTGGTGGTAAGTTAGGGGTATCATAAAACTATTGTAAATTCCTTTTCAATATGTAAAAGCTTTTATTTTAAAATATTATGAAAAATGTCTGTCCTAGTAAGAATCAGACATCTCCGAAACAGCCTCTCGATTTTGTGTTTGAAGCAAATGTTACAACAAGCTGTTGCTGCAACAACCAACTTTTCTAAGATGTAATTTTAATAAAAATATAAAACACCCTTTGAACTAGCTTCTTCCAAAATTTATTCTGGAAAAAAACAGTAAAGTGGAATATCATCATTTTTTTTTTTTCCCAGTGCTGGGGTGGAACCCAGGACCATAAGCATACTAAGCAGGTGTTCTATGACTGGGTGACCCCTGCCTGCCTGATTTTCATTCCTAAGGAGGAGAGAGCTCTTTCCTCCTTCCCTTTGGAATACAAACAGGTGCTTCAGACACAGCACTGACATGGACAAAGAATGTCTCCCCTTTGGCTTGAGAAGAGTCCATAAGAGTTAATTTCGGGAGCTGAGCCAGAAATTGAAAAGTAGGCCTCAAGGGTTTGTGAACACAGTCCCACCCCACCTAGGAGGTTTTACCTCCAAGCTAAAAGTGTCTTTAGGATATTTTAAAATGAGCACCTGAAACCAAGTCAGTGTATCAGAGTTGCAACATGTATCTTAGATGTTTCTGTGAAAAATCTTGCTCTATATGACTGACTTAATGTTATCAGAATGTAGCCGTAATGCTGAAGAATCTTATTTGAAAAATAAATCAATGATCAATAGTGACCAATCTAAAAACCTTGGGTATCCAACTGACTCATACATATCTGTTGGGGGTTTTTGGAGGATGGTCAATAAATAACACCTCCTCTTTCTCCTAAGTACAAGGTCATATAAGAACCAATTAGAAGTCACAGAGATGGAAGTCTAAATATGTTCTTTATTACCTATAAAGTGCATTGGAAGGTTTGGTCTTAGATCTGTGGCCAAATTGGCTTGCCAATATTGTACTTGCAAATACAATACAAATTAGCAACCTCCTGAAACTCGCTGGCACTAGTATAAAGGAAGAGCCACAGGCTGCAATTTACTTGTTTAACTGTGGATCAAACAGAATATCTCCAGGGGTGTAATGATGCATGCCTGAAATTCTAGTCGTTTGGGAGGCTGAGGCAGGAGGATTGTGAGTTCAAAGCCAGCCTCAGCAGCTTAGCGAGGCCATAAGGAACTCAGCAAAGCCCTGTCTTTAAATAAAATGTAAAAAAAGGGCTAGGGATGTGGCTCAGTAGTAAAATGCCTCTGGGTTTAATTCCTGGTACCAAATCAAAAAAGATATTCAAGAGAATATCCTTCTTCTGGATTCCTGAAGGATTCTTCTGCTCTGCATCAGCATGTGCCCTAAATCTTTCAAAAGCAAAGCTAATGTTGCACTTGTCCATGTGAGACAAGGTGATCAGGTTTTCTCCCCCAGTTAATAAAAGGATGCTTCTAATAAAACTCCACTACAATTTGCATTTTGTTTTTAAGGAGTTGAAACTAAGTGTTATCCATTTCAAATTTGCTGCAGTTATATTGACACCCTGCTCCGCAAACCATGGTTATTAAATGAGAGTACTTCCTGTAAAACCGTAGAACTGAGAACATGGAACAGTGTCTGTAGAAGGTACTGACAAATGAAATAACAATATTACTTTAGTTGGCCAGTATTTATTGAGCACCTACTGTGTACTGGGTACAGTTCTTGGCACTAAGATAACTGTAGCAAATAGGACCTTTCATTTTAGGTTGGCAATTATATTTTCACTGGGGAGACAGTGAACACAGAAGCACAAGATGTGATCGTTGAAGCTAAGAGGACAATAAAACAGGATAAGGTGACAGTGATGTTAGGGACCTGGCTGTTTTAGACCAGACGGCCACAAAAGGCTTCTCTGAGGAGAAGAATTATCTCCTCACTTAGAGCTGATTGAGGGTGGTCATGTGTTCAAAATGTTTAACACAATTTCTGCAACACACTAAGTGCTCGCTAAATATCTGTAAGTCAATTAATTTCCCTCATGTTAATTTTAATTCAAATAAATTCAAATAGTTGTGACTGTCTATGTTTCTGATCTAAAGAATTTGATATATTGTTTATATACTATATATGTAGACAATTGCATATAAACAAGAGTGCTAAATACATGTTGTGATTTAGTTGACTTTTTGCTACCTGTCTACATTTTTTTCGTGTCAATTATGCTATAATGTAAAACAATATCACTACCTGCTTATTCCTTTGGCAAAATTGCTGTTCAACCATCTAAAAGGTCCTTTCATTGATAAGGAAATGCACACAAATTGTAAAACATTACTACCTACTAAGTTTATCCTCTACTTTCCACATGGTGACCCAGACCTGCATGAGCAGTGGAGTTCATTTTCCACACAAGATTTTCCAAGGCTGTAGAACTTTTAGTTTTCCAAACTCCTATGCTTTGAAATTCCTACATTTGCAGAAGGTCTCCATTTAAAACTAAAAAAAAAAAAAAAAAAAAAAAAAAATAGGTCTAAATTTTTTTGTCCAGAGAGACCCTGTGATGTTTGCAAGTTCCTGTGTTTTTAAAATTCTTCCCATTCTGTTGAAGGAGCAAGAAATGGTTGATATATTAGATGGTTCTCAATATTAAGATAGGGGGAAAATGTGTCCTGGGGCCCCCCAAATCTATGCTTTTTTAATAAGATAGTAAACATTTTTCTTTCCCACAGAGTAGAGCTTCCCTGACCCTTTCAAGTTACTCTTTGGTGAAAGCAAACTGTTAGAGCATGGTCAGTCACAGGGACCCTTAAACGGAAATCTTACCACCTTACCATCTTCCTTTACCCGGATGTCCATCCATTTCCTCTCCCTTAGCATGGTCATCACATTATTAGACCTCAAGTCTCCCTGATAGGATGGCTCCTAAGATTAAAAAGAGAACAGAAAAACAAACAGAAAAGACAAAATAAATAAAAAACAAAATACATTTCTCTATTACTTCCCAGACAATACTGGCTAACCCACAAGAGGAGGAAGACGTGTAATCTGGAATAAGTCTTAAAATATCATCTCCTTTGTCTATCTTCTTTAAAGTTCTAGAATGGTACATTCTAGCCTATGGCATAGGCCCAGAAAACTGACATTTACTTTCACTTCTTTTAAGCTCTCTGTTTCTTCTAGGTAGGGTTATTCTCATCAAGGAAATGTTCTCAATGTAGCTCTAAGAGAACTAGATTAAAATTCTCCATCGCATGGCACTAGAGCAGATTATGCTAAGTGAAGCTAGCCAATCCCTAAAAAACAAATGCCAAATGTCATCTTTGATATAAAGAGAGCAACTAAGAACAGAACAGGGAGGAAGAGCATGAGAAGAAGATCACCATTAAACAGGGTCGGGAGCGGGGAGGGAAAGAGAGAGAGAAGGGAAATTGCATCATAAAGGAAGGAGACCCTGATTGTTATACAAAATTACATATAAGAGGAAGTGAGGGGAAAGGGGAAAAAAACAAGAGAGAAATGAATTACAGTAGATGGGGTAGAGAGAGAAGATGGGAGGGGAGGGGAGGGGAGGGGAGGGGGGAGAGTAGAGGATAGGAAGGGCAGCAGAATACAACAGACACTAGTATGGCAGTATGTAAAAAAGTGGTTGTGTAACCGATGTGAATCTGCAATCTGTATACGGGGTAAAAATGGGAGTTCCCAATCTGCTTGAATCAAATGTATGAAATATGATATGTCAAGAGCTTTGTAATGTTTTGAACAACTAATAATAATAATAAAAATTCTCCATCACATAAACTGTCTCCCCAGAGTATGTGTACTATGTGTTTCTTTCTCTCTCCAGTCTTCTCCCAGAATACATCTCTTTTCCTAGCAGTGTTTTCAATGAATAGAAATTAACTAGCATCAGCCAGGTGTGTTGGTGCGTGGCACAGGCCTATAATTCCAGCAGATTGGGAGGCTGAGACAGGAGGATTGCAGGTTCAAAGCCAGCCTCAGCAAAGGCAAAGTGCTAAGCAACTCAGTAAGACCCTGTCTCTAAATAAAATACAAAATAGGGTTGGGATGTGGCTCAGAGGTAGAGTGCTCACCTACCATGCGTGAGCCACTGGGTTCGAACCTCAGCATCACATAAAAATAAAATAAAGGTATTGTATCCACCTACAACTAAAAAAAAAATAAGTGTTTTTTTTTAATATCGACTGAGCATCTACCAGGCCCTGTTATAGGTCAATAAGTAATGCAAGAATTGCTCTTGCTTCCATGGAACTGATGTTCTAGAGAATATGGGGAATATCTGGTGAGATAGCTCCAAACAGGCAGCCTGCTAGTGTTGGGAAGAAGCAGTACAAAGAACCAGAGTAGTACAGGCAGATTTCTTCTTCTAGAGCTCTCCCTCCTGTGCTCTGGGTCCATTTTTGTCATAGATATGCTATGTGCTCTGTTTCTTATATTCCCAGAAAATATGCACTGAACTAACTGCAGGTGTTGTGGGAACACATTTAAGAAATTTTAGGAATGACCATAAGGGAAATGACTCACTTTGGAGAAATTCACAGTAATTGTGTATCTGGGATGATCCCCTTTACTAGGTTCGAGTGCAAACATAGTCATCTCACTTTCATTCATTCCATTTATTACTTGAGTGCCCACCTGCCCTTAGTGACAGGAAATCTACTTATTTCCTGATACCTCCCACAATCTCCCTGCTTTGATAAGATCATCAAGGATTTATCCAGTCCAGAGGAGACCAGTCCTACTGCAAAAAGCCAGGAAACGAGAAAGAGAACCGGGAAGCATGACCAGTCCACTAGCAGCTTGGCTTGGGTTTCTGCCACAGGAAGTTAAAGATGAGCCCTGTACATTCTAATAACAAGACATTTGCTGATGGTCACTGTCATACTCCCATGGATTCAGCTCTTCTCTTCCCATCACCCCAGCTGCATCCTCTCCCACCCCTGTGCTCTGAGGCCACATCTATTTTAGATTGCATTCACACTGTCAGTCATTCCCCAATGTACACAGTACTAAGCCATCTTAGTGCTGTGCCATCTGCACCAAGGCTAGAAAAGAACTCAGCCCCAGTGTCTGTCATCCTGGAATAAGCATTCCCATAAAGCCTTAGCACCTTTCCTTCTGCTGGACACCTTGGCATATCCCAACCAGGAATCTTCTATTGCATGCAAAGGCAAAGGGTAGATGTTGCAAAGCAGCAAACACATGTCTGTTTTACACACACACAGAGACACCTACACCTACACAAATTCATAGGGAAGTATTTTCCCTACATTTTCATAATTTGAGGGTCTTTTAGATGATTTCGTACAGTGAAGTTTGTTGATATCCTTGAAAGGAACTGCTTTAGTCAGCGTTTTTGCTGCTGTGACTAAAGGACCTGACCAGCACAGTTATAGAGGAAGAAGAGTTTATTTGAGGGCTCACGGTTTCAGAGGTCTTAGTCCATAGAAGGCTGGCTCCATTCCTCGGGGCTCTAGTGAGGCTGAACATCATGGCAGGACAGGGTGGCACAGGGAAGCAATTCATATCATGGTGATCAGGAGGCAGAGAAGCTCCACTCTCCAGATACAAATATATACCCAAAGCCACGCCCTAGTTCCCACCTCCTCCAGCCACACCCCACCACTTCAGTTACCACTCAGTTAATCCCTATCAGAGGATTAAATCATTGATTGGGTTAAGAGCCTTTCAACCCAATCATTTCTCCTCTGAACCTTCTTGCATTGTCTCACACGTGAGCATTTGGGGGGCACCTCACATCCAAACCATAACAGGACCATTTTTGACTATGCAATAAAAGATGTGGTAGCTCATTCATTACAACACTGACTTGTCTTAAAGAAAGTTCCACTTCTAGGACTACGGGTTTTAAGTGAGGTCAAGAACTCACTATCAGGACTGGATAAGAGTTACGTTGTTTGCTTTTCCTCTTATCATCTAGTAGGAGGAGAATTATCATCATCTTAATAACAGGAAAATACTAAAACGAGTATGTTAGGGGGTTATTTGGTTGCTCATTAGAGAGCGTGGTAGAACAAACACAAATCAGTGATGTTGGTGGCGTTTCAGACTTTCTGATGGCAGAGCACCCATCTGAAGGCTTAGCTCTGCTCCTTTCTTCTTCAAACACCTCTCCGTTCTTTTATATGGACCTCAGACTTAAGTCTAAAATCCTCAGACAGGCATTCAAAGTCTTCCACAGTCTGGGCCTTACTCACTTATTCATCTTAATTGACTGCTATTTTTAGAACCATATTTTCTTTCAGCTGTATTTTTTTACTCATTATTTCACAAACTTGCCATGCACATTTTTAACAATAAACTTTACTTCAGAATAATACCAGATTTACAGAAAAGCAACAAAGATGATACAGAGTTCCTAGAATACCCGTCACCCAGTTTCCCCTAATGCTAGCATCTTACATTTTCATGGTGCATTCGCTACAATGAAGAACACTTCATTGATGTATTATTGTGAACTGAACAGTTTTTCCTGCTAAAGTTCCAGGATCCAACTGAGGATATCACATTGCAGTTAGAGCGGGTACCTTTCTGTGTCTAGTTCCTGCTCATCACAGTCCCCCAACCCCCAGGAAGCTCTTTCCTTTTCTGACCTATCTCCAAGGTCCATTCATGCCATGTCTCTGTAATGTCTTTCTGAGTTGTTCCCGTCCTCAGGGATTTCTCTGATCTTTAAACTCCAGAGCACTTTGGTCTGGATCATATATTCATGTATTTGGAGCGTGGAATACACTGACCTGCATTATTATGTATCTTTTTATATTTGTTTTCCAATTACCTCTTAAGGAAAAGAAAATACCTCATTTTCTTATCCCTGGCCCATAGTTCTACAACTAATTTTTTTTAAAGAGAGAGAGAATTTTAATATTTATTTTTTTTTAGTTTTTGGCGGACACAACATCTTTGTTTGTATGTGGTGCTGAGGATCCAACCTGGGCTGCACACATGCCAGGCGAGCGTGCTACCGCTTGAGCCACATCCCCAGCCCCGTTCTACAATTATTAATTGAATTATCAAGGGCCCAAGGAAACTACATTTATAGTTTATAACATAAGAAATATAAATATAACTTGACAAGTTATATTAACAAATATTTATTGAGCATTACCGTGTGCCAGACACATCACATGTAGTATTGTAGCTGATTCTTACGAAATTTTATGTGGCAAATATTATAATGAGCCCCATTTAAGGTAAGTCGTTTGCCCAAGACTACACGACAGGAAGGAAATGGACCCAAGGCTCCTACTCAAGCATTATGGCTCCAGAGCTCACAAATTCCTGAGCACTTTACTACACAAAGTGCTTTTTGCCCCAGCAAAGATTTCCAATCTTTAGTCTACATTTGAGGCCTATTCAATTCCATCCAGCCTGTCTTCAACTCTGAATACCTAGTTTCCCTGGTAGCCCACAGATATCCTCCTTCTCCTCCTCCTCCTCCTCCTCCTCCTCCTCCTCCTCCTTCTTCTTCCTCTTCCTCTTCCTCTTCCTCTTCTTCTTCCTCTTCTTCTTCTTTTTTTTTTTGGTACCAAAGTTTGACCTAGGTATACTTAACCGCTGAGCCACATTCCCAGCCCTTTTTCTGTTTTATTTTGAGACAGGGCCTCACTAAATTGCTGAAGCTGACCTTGAACTTGGGATCCTCCTTCCTCAGCCTTCAGAACTGAAGGGAATATAGGCATGCACCCCCACTCCCGGCTCCACTGATGTCATTCTTGAAAGTTTCAATTACTCTCTTTTTACCAGTTCCATTGTCCTTTTTTTAAAAAAAAAAAAAACTTATTTATTTATTTAATTAGGTCTATATGACAGCAGAATTCATTTTGATTCATTGTACACCATTGAAGCACAGCTTTGCATTTCTCTAATTTTACACGATATAGTGTCCCACCATATGTGTCTAGGGTAATGATGTCCATTACCATCTTTCCTGCCCCCATACCTCCTCTCCTTTGCCCAAAGTTCCTCCACTCTTCCCATGCTTTCCCCCATCAGCATCCACTTATCAGAGAGAACATTTGGCCTTTGGTTTTTTGGGATTGGCTAACTTCACTTAGCATGATATTCTCCAACTTCATTCATTTACCTGCAAATGCCATGATTTTATTCTCTTTCATGCTGAGTAATATTCCATTGTGTATATATACCACAGTTTGTTTATCCATTCCTCTATTGAAAGGGATTTAGGTTGCTTCCACAGTTTAGCTATTGTGAATTGAGCTGCTATAACATTGATGTGGCTTCATTACTATAGTATGCTGATTTTAAGTCCTTTGGGTATAGACAGAGGAGTGGGATAGCTGAATCAAATAGTGGTTCCATTCCAAGTTTTCTTTTTCTTTTTTTTTTTAAGAGAGAATGAGAGAGAGAGAGAGAGAGAGAGAGAGAGAGAGAGAATTTTTTAATATTTATTTTTTAGTTCTCGGCGGACACAACATCTTTGTATGTGGTGCTGAGGATCGAACCCGGGCTGCACGCATGCCAGGCGAGCGCGCTACCGCTTGAGCCACATCCCCAGCCCCCATTCCAAGTTTTCTTTCTTTTTAAATTTTTTTAATTATTAGTTGTTCAAAACTTTACAAAGCTCTTGACATAACGTATTTCATACATTTGATTCAAGCAGATTATGAACTCCCATTTTTACCCCTTATACATATTGCAGATTCACATCGGTTACACATCCACTTTTTTACATACTGCCATACTAGTGTATGTTGTATTCTGCCATTCCAAATTTTCTAAGGAATCTCCATAGTGCTTTCCAGAGTGGTTGCAATAATTTGCAGTCCCACCAGCAATGCATGAGTGTGCCTTTTACTCTGTACACTGATTGGTTTGGGACTTCTAAGCTATGTTGTATTGTGTACTTTCTCTCTGTGGGCAGGGACTTTGCATCCTTGCACTGAGCCTTAAAACTGGAACACTATAGAAAACAATAACCACTATTTTTTCTCTTTGTGAGAATATTTTGAAAGGCTGACATTTTTTAATTTATTGAAATTGACACATAAAAGTTGTACATATTTATGGGGCACCATGTGATATTTTGATACATGTATACCTTGTGTAATGTTCAAATCAGGTCAAACCTATCTATCTCCTCAAACATTTATCAGTTCTTTGTGGTAAAAGTATTCAAAATGCTTGTACTTTTTATTTTTAAATATGCAGTACGCTGTCATGTCCTTCAGTCAGTCACCCTGCTATACAATATCACGAGAACTTATTTCTCCCACCTAAATACAAAGTCCCCTTTCCCTGTCCCTCTCTCTTCCCTATTTTCCCTAGTCTCTGGCAATCAGTATTGTACCTTCAACTCCTATGAGATCAACACTCTTAGATTCCACATTAGTGAGATCATGTAATATTAGTCTTTCCATAATTGGCTTACTTCACTGCTATACTGCCCTCCAATTCCATCCCTGTTGCAAATGTCAGGATTTCATTCTTTTTTTCCTTAGTTGAATAGTATTCAATTGTGTACATATAAAATATTTTCTTTATCCAATCGTCATTTTTTTCCATTGATGGCCTATGTTTTTTTAAATTATAAAAGAAGTGCATGCATATAAAGTGAGAAATTCCTTCTTCAATTTTTTTCCCTACCCTTTCTTTAAGGACAGTTTGTTTTAAAATGTGGCCTTGGCATAAAATATTTAAAGTTATAAATACTTTTAATTATAAAAGAAAATATAAGAGTCCTGACTTTAATATTTTTCAACTGAAAGTTGGGTACATTGCTACATGCCTGGAGTCCTAACTGCTCAGGAGGCTGAGGCTTGATGACGGCTTGAACTCAGGAGTTCAAGACTACTCTGGGTAACACAGTGAGACCCAAGTTCAAACAAAATGAAGAAACAAAAAAACAATTTTAAAACTTTCCAATTATGCAGAAGAATAAATACAAAAACCTCACAAGAACTTCACTAAGCACCGCCCTCCCATCCTTTCTAGAAGAAACCACTGTGAAGGTTACGAAACCTTGGGAAGTTTTCTCAACTTTTGTTTGTTTGTGGCAGGAGTAGACTCTCTGCATATTTTGTGGCCTGACGTGCCCGGTTATTCCCCAGACCTCTGCTGCCTTTGATGTTGCTACCCAGTCATTTTTTATCACATTCTAGCCAATCTCATTTTTCTGGACACTAACCAATCACTTTCTTCTTTTTTACGTTTCTCCTTTCTTACCCCAAACAGTGACTTTATCTGAAATTTCTGAGTTTTTTTCTCTGAATATTTTCATCTTCAGAAAGTTGATTCATTCTCTGAGTTGGCCGCCATCTTCCCTAGACTCTTGCTTCCAAACATCTTTTTGGAGTTTCTCAACCCACACTCATTCTTTAGTCTATTGTGATCTGACTCACACCTACCATTCCAATAAAATTATATTAAAAGGTGCCTGACTCTTTAAATGTCAGATCTGTTCATCACAGAAATTCCCTTAGCCCTCTACCATATGAGCTTCTGCTACCATGAACTCTCTTGTCTTCAAAAAGCACTCTCTTCCTAGACTTGGGAAACTTGCAAAATCCTTGTTTCTCCTCTATCTTTAGATCAGCACCTGCCTTACCCCGCGGCCCTCCAGGGTTTTTTGTTCCCTGTCTTTGTCTTGCCCCTAGATGTCCTGGGGAATTTCTTCAGCTTCCACCAACATCAACACCTCTAACTCCAACATAAACTAACCTCGCTCAAAACCAATTTCACACTTCCAACTATCTGCTTGTCATTTTCACAATTTTACTGCACAGGTAAGATGTCATCTTATTCATTTCACATCTTCCTCATTTCCGTTAATGAACTTTGGCCCAACTGGGCAGCATATTGATCATTTTTCTTCCCAGGGCTCTTTGAATTTCATTGATTCTCTCTTCCACAAATTCTACTGCCACCTCTTTTTTCTTCCTTTGTCTATATGGTCCCATGATCTTCTAGCTTCTTAACTACACTTTTATAGCCCTCCAATTCTCTCATCTTTATTGTCCTCTTCATTGTCTATGCCCCATACAAATCTCCAGGTAAGTCTTCCATAAAGTCTGGCTCTAACCATGATTGTTTCTCCGATCAAACTCTCCAGTGACATGACACTGTGTGGGAGCAAGAGACAAATTTTTCTTCATGGTTTTGGAAAACCCCATACAGCAATTCTTAAACACTTTTCTGTTAGGATCCCTCTTCACTTTCAAAAGCTATTAAGGAAGCTGGGCGTGGTAGTGTACACCTGCAATCCCAGTGAGTCCAGAGGCTGAGACAGGAGGATTGCAAGTTTGAGGCTAGCCTCAGCAACTTAGTAAGACCCTCAGCAACTTAGCAAGACCCTGTCTCAAAACAAAAAATAAGAAGGACTGGGAATATAACTCAGTGGTATTGCATCCCTTCAATCACCAGTACTGCAAAAAAGAAAGAAAAAATTATTGAGAGCTTTTATTTATATGGGTTATACCTATCCCTTACTGTGTTTTAAGTTAAGACTGAGAAAACTTTAAAAATACATATTTATGTATTTTAAAATAAAATAACAGACCAATTGTATGTAAAGATAAATACTATATTTTATGAATAAAATGACATTAAAAAAATTTAATCAGGAGATTGCCATTGCTTTGCACTTTTAGAAATCTCTCCATGTGACTTAATAGAAGAATAGAAGACAGCTACATAGTTCTTACATCTGCCTCTATAGTCAGTTCATTGTGATATCACATGATTTGTAACCCCTAGAAAAATTCCTTTGTATATTTACAAGAGAAGAAGAATGAAAAGTCAAAGAACATCTTCCTATTATTGGGGTAATAGTTTTGGCTACACTGAACCTTTGAAAGGATTCCACCTCTTGAGAATTATTGCTATACACTTCTCTCTCAATGCTCCTTAATCAAACTTCAGATTCCAGTTAAACTAGACTATTTATCCCCTTAGCATATTCATATTTCCATAGCTATCGTATGAATTCAGTATCTCACTCAAACAGTTTTACTTGTACATTGCAAGTTCTGTATGGTTCACCCAGGACACAAGGTTTTGGTGGGGGAAAAATGAGACTTTTCCTGTGATTTACTGGAAAGCAGTCAGTACTGAGAATCAGTGCTTAATGCCAATTCTGTAACTAACATTTTGTGCTACCTTGGACAAATCATTTAATGTCTTGGTTCTTGGTGCATGCATTTATAAGCAGAAGAAATTAGATATGGTGATCTCAGGGTATTGTTCCAGATTTAAAAGCAGCAGGGAGTTGGAATTAAATCACCTGTCATCTATTCTGAAGAAGTAGGAAATATTCATACTTGCCACTTCCAATCTTTTGTATTCTCTCTTAGTTAACCATAAACTGCTGCCTTCTTTCATGTGCATAAAAATCAGGTTCTCTGCAGTTTCTAATGACTATCTTGAAGGGGTTTCAAGAAAAAACCCTCTGGACCTTTCTTGAGCCTCTTGAGTCAGTAAGTAGTTTTGTTTAATTTTGGAATATGTCTCCAATACATTTCATGAAATTTAGAAAATTTCCAATCATATTTCTCTTTTCATGACCTTTAATGTATTATCACATATTAAATTCATCTTTTTTGGTTGTCTTTGTGTTTCAGTTGGAATACTTTTTCAAATTCACTCACCTTTTGTCTGCAGAGTCAACTCGTCTGTTATTCTCATTGAGTGTATTTTTTTTATCTCAGTCATTGTATCATTCATCTCTAGTAGTTTTTTTTTAATTTTTAAATTCTCTTTTAAGTCATCTCTTCTTAACATGTTTTTTTCCCCACTATCTTCTTGAACATAAAGAGGATATTATAGTAATTGATTAACATCCTTATCCACTAAATCAATTTCATTGGGTCTGTTTTCATGGACCTGTATCCCTCCACATTGTAGATCCTATTTCCCTTTTTCTTTGACATATTTTTCTTCTAGTAATTTTAGTAATTTTCTTCTAGTAATTTTGGATACCCGACTCTGTGAAATTTACATTGTTGCATGCTGGATATTTCTTTATTTCCTTAAATATTCTTGGACTTTGTTCTGGAATGCAGGTAAGCAACTTGGGAATGGTTGGATCCTTTTAAAGCTTACTTTTAAGCTTGTGCAGGTGGGATCAGAGTAGCATCTAGTCTAGGGCTAATATGGCCCCTTTACTGAAGCAGTGCTTCTCAGAGCACTATATCCCTTGCCCTGTGTAGTAAAAGGTTTTCCATCTGGCTGTATTAGCCCTGCATATGATCTCTGGGGATTATCCTCCTGTTCCTTCCTGGTTATTCTTTCTCTGGCTGTCGGCATATGTAAGCACTGATCAAAACTTACCTGATGGGGGCTGGGGTTGTGGCTCAGTGGTAGAGTGCTTGTCTAGCATGCATGAAGCACTGGGTTCGATCCTTGGTACAATGTAAAAATAAATAAATTAATTAAATAAAGGTATAAAAAGAGAACTTACCTGAAGATTCCGGGGGAATCCCTAGCAGGCATCTGGAACTCTCTCTCTTCACGTCCCTCTTTGTGCAACAATCTTTCTAAAACTTGGCCTAACAGATTCTAGCTGTCTTGGCTTCCCTAAATCCTTAGTTCTACACCCTTAATTCTGGGTGCCCCTCAGGCTTTGTTTGGTTTCTTCCTTCCTGCACTGCCACCTGGAAACTTTCTATATGCACCAAGTTAGAGCAATTTTAGAGCTTATTTGGTTAATTTCCATTCTCTCAGGATTGATGACTTGTGCTGCCTGTTGTCCAATGTCAGAAAACCATTGTTTCCTACTTTACATTCACTCTTAGTAAGTTTTAAAATTTTGTTTTTCCTTATTTGATCTGTAATTGATTTTTCCTTTCAATGATATATAGAAGGCATTATGAACTGAATTGCACCTTCTCCCCCCCAAAAAAATTCGTATGCTGAAGCTCTGTCACGCAATGTGACTGTATTTGGGGAAAGGGCCTTTAAGGAGGAAATTCGGGTTAAATGAGGTGTTTAGGGCGGGGCCCTGATCCAACAGAACTTTGGCCTTATGAAAAGAGAGTGAGATATCAGAAATCCATGTGTGCAGAGAAAGGAAAGTCCATGTGAGGACACAGGAAAAAGAGCCGTCTGCAAGCCAAGGAAGGAGGCCTCACCAGAAAACAATCTGCCAGCACCTTGATCTTGAGCTTCCAACTGCCAGGACTCTGAGAAAATAAATACCTGCTGTTCAAGAAACCCAGGTACTTGTTATGGCAGCCCTGGAAGGCTAACATATAATAAATAAAGGGATTCAACTTCACTTGTAGATAACTAGTTATCTTAACATGTTATTGTAGTCTTGGGTTTTCCCTACAGAACTGCATTATAACCTCTCCCATGTAAATATTGCCTGATTTCTGTCCCACTGGTCAGTTTGTCTATTATTACACCAAGACAATACTATCCTAATTATTAGGATATTCAATGTCTTAAGTATTTAGGGGGCAAGTGCATCTCTCTTATTCTCTTATCAAGAATATAAGAGTATATGGTGATTCCTGGCACATTGCTCTTCTGTATCCATTTTAAAACCAGTTTCCAATTACCATCCAGAATACTGTTGGGATTTTAACTGTGCTGCATTCAAAGTGTAAGTCAATTTGGGTACTACTGACATATTTAGACTATTGTCTTCCTTTTCATGAATGTGGTCTGTTTGTCAATATATTGAATTTTTTCTCTTACATTTTTCAATACAATTGTATAGGTTATCGATAAAAGTCATGCACATTTTTTTTGTGAGATTTGTTCCTGAGTACATTTTTGGTGCTTCAGTTAGATATTGGTATTTAGAATCTATTTTCTATTTGTCACATATATCTTTGTCTATATCTATACATATATGTATATGTGTATAGATACAGATATAAATCAATTGGTTTTTGTGTATTTTTCTTTTCTTTCTTTCTTTCTTTTTTTCTTTTTTTTTTTTTTTTTTTTGTGTGTGTGTGGTACAGGGGATTGAACCCAGGGTCTTGCACATACTAAGCAAGCACTCTACCACTGAGCCTCAGTCTCAGTCCTGTATCTATCTTTTGGCTGACCACTTTACCAAACTCCTAATTATAATAGGTTGACTGCATATGACTATCATCTGTGAAAGTGAGTTTTTGTTGCTTCTTTTTCATCCTGGCATCTATTATTCCTTTCTCTGGGCTTATTGCACTGGCTTAGGGTATCTAATACAATGTTGAGCAGGAGAGGACATTTTTGTGTTATTCCTGGTTTTAAAGGGAATATTTTTAATGTTCCTCATTAAAAATAATATTTTGTATAAGTTTTGGGTAGTTACCCTTTATCAGGTCAAGAAAATTATGTTCTGTTTCTAAATTGATAGGAGTTTTTAATAAAAAATGAATTATGTACTCATAAAATTTTTATCCTACATCTGTTAAAATGATCATATGGTTTTTCTCCTTTAATATGTTTTTGTAGTAACTGACATTTATGGATTTTCTAATAATAATCCATTCTTGCATTCTTTGGATAAACACACAACTTAGTCATAATGTATTTTTTGCACATGTTAGACTCAGTGTGCTAATATTTTATTTAGAATTTTTTGCATCATGTTCCTATATTAGACTGACCTATAATTTTCTTTTCTTGTATCATTCTTTTCTAGTTCTAGTATCAAAGTTAGGTTTGTCTCATAGAATGCATTCCTAAGTTTTTGTCTTTTTATAGTTCTGTGTGAGTTTCTATTTATGTAAGATTATGTAAGATTAGAAGTATTCACTTCATAAAGTTTGGTGGAATTTGCATATATACACATACACACTTATTGGGAATAAATTTTTCTAAGAATTTATGCATTTCATTCTTACTTCCAAATTTAAATCGACATTGCTTATTTATAGTACCCTTTACTGTTATTATCACCATGGACACAACAAGGTTATGCCCCCCCCATTCAATCCTAACTTTTCTCAGTTGCTCCATCCTCTTTTCCTTCATCAATCTTACCAGAAGATTAATTAATTTTAATTAATATTTTAATTTTTATTAATATTTATTAATTTTAATTAATGGAATTAATTAATTTTAATTAATATTTTCAAAGGCCACTATGGTTTTGTTGGTTTTCTCTTTTGCATTTTTTCTACCCTGTTGATTTCTGCTCTTATCTTTATCATCTCCTACCTGCAGGCTTATCCTACTCTGTTTCTAATTTACTAGTAAGACACCATAGTAACTTTCAGTGCCATTTTCACCTCATTATACAAGTTTTGATGTCTACATTTTAAGAGTCTATATAATTAATTTCTAAATGTTTTTAAATTTAACTTTGATTTATCATTGGACTATACTTTAGTAGCTTATTAATAATTTCTTATAAATATTATCTCATACATTTTTAGGATTGCTGTTCAATTTGGAAAACCATGATCCACATTCTTTCAGGACGGGCTTAAAGATTTCAGGGAATTTCAAGATTTCCAGTACAGGACTAAATTTAGAGTCTTTGAATCGACAGCACTCAACAACTAGTTCATCATGGGAAACTGATAAGCTTATTTAGAAGAACATTATGAATTTTATGGTGTCTTTAATGATGTCAGAATTTTGTCAAATCCAGGAAGGATTTTATATTCTTCCTAATTATTTATATGTATCATTCTCTTCAATAATTACATTATCAAATAATACAGGAAATGCTTTATTTCTTCTGTTTGAAGTGGATCTGTTTCTCTTAATGAATCATGGCTTTTGGTATAAACTGAAACTTTTGTTAAAATTTGCCAAAATAATTTCTATTGGTTTTAATTTTTTTTATCGCTTTCACTTTCTAATAATTTTAACAAAGTTTTCTTCTGCTGTTGAATATATGAATGTAAAGATGACAAAAAGTCCTTTTTATATATCCAAATCAGGTATTTTTAATGTTCCAAAATGTCCGCACAGATCACAGTTAGAATGGCATAACTGTATCAGTTTTTTAAATAAACATTTTATACCTCTTTTGGATTTGGATTCTGTTTCAAATCCTTGAAAAAACGGGTAATGTCCTTAAAATACAAGATTTGAACAGTTTTCAAGATGCACAGATCATGTGGATACACTGACTTTTCTTTAATGAAAGTCCAAGTTGGTTTATGTTTTAGTTTGGTGGGACTACCGTAACAAAATACCACAGAGTAGGTGTATTAAACAACAGAAATTTATTTTCTTGGAGCATGGAAGTCCAAAATCAAGGTGTCAGCAATTTGGTTTCTCTTGAGGCCGCTCAGTATTGGTTTCTCTCATAGCCTTTGCTCTTAGCTTGAAGATGGCCACGTTCTGCAGGTACCCCTTTCTGTGTCCTCACGTGGTCCTTCCTCTGTGCATGCATCCTGGTGGCTCTTTCTATGTCCTAATCTCCTCTTATAAGGATACCAGTCAGATCAGATCAGGGCCACCTTGATCAGCAGCTTCACTTTAATTTAGTCACCTCCTCAAAGACCTTAACCTCTAAAAGCAGTCACATTTGAGGCCCTGGGCTAGGATTTCAACATTTGAATGTGTGCAGACATGGATAGCTCCCATATTCAAAGTAGCCCATTTATGGAACAAGTTGAAAGACACATATCTTTTGCAAAACACTGATGAGATTAAAAGAATGAACCTCACCCAGCACATATGTAATATTCTAATGTTTTAAAGTCATTTTATATCACCTTGTCTGACTTTCACAGTAGCATTTTCCCGAGACAGACCAGTACTGCTATTCAGTGGCAGATTAGAATTGTTTAGAATTCACTTTGTTGAAGTAAGAAACAGAAAGATAAGTTTTGGTTGGCCATAAAAACAAAAAAAACCTAAAATAGCTCCTAGAAATTTCAATCAAAATTGTATCAGACAATAATCTCCATCTGATTGGTATTTGTCACATCTGGTATGGAATCTATAAGAACGAAATAGTATTCATTATCTGGTTAATTAATTAAATTTGCTGTTTCATTTTGGACATGTTTTCACAGGCCTGTTGTGGGGGATGGGGATGAAATTCAGCCATTGGTTTGATAAAGTGGCATTTCCTGTGCTCAAAGTGTACTGTTTCATATCTTCTTTCACTTAATTTAATAACCACAACTTTTGAAAAACTGGATATTCTTTCTCATCTGCTCATCTTTCCAGTGCCTCTTTATTTGACTTACATGTCCTACAGATGAACTTGCTGTCTTTTGCTCTGTGGGACCCAGATGACTTTGGCTGGGGGGTGGTTGTCAATGCAAATCTGTCAGAAAATCTGTCTGATGTAAAAACGATCCATTTTGTTGAAACAGTTTACAAACAAAATATGTAACCTTTAGTCCTGAAGTAAGCTGTCCAGGATTTCACAACAAACAGTTCCTCTTCCTTCTGATCAGGGTCAAAAACCCTGCCACAATATTAACATCACCTGCTAGTGACAGGATTCACAGGAAAAGCCCCAGGGACAGGCAAAGTTTATAACTCAACAGTACCCTTGTTGTGTGCCCTGGCAACAGTGGGCCTCCAACCTTGCTGAACCAGAATGGGAATGAGAACAACAAAATCCCAATTGGATCACTGGGAATAATGGTAGTTAGGGCCACTATTCTTCCACCCTTTGATCTCTAGGCCCATGTAGTCTTCCTATTGGGGGGCATAGCCCAGCTCTCTGTTTAAATGCATCTGTTGTATTCTAGAAAGTAGTACCTAATTCTTCCAGATTATTGTCAGAGAGCTGGCACTGAAGGCAAACCTATAAAAGGTTGTCTCGATCTTGCGAAAGCCTGGCTACCTCTGGACAATGGCTTGTAAACATTGGATTGGATTGGATTGGATTCCATGGCCACAGACTTTGGGATCCACTCTCACACCCCCTTTACTGTGAACAGAGTTTCCTGGTTGTATGCCGTGTTCTATGGGATTCCATTGCTTATCTGAATTATTGTCCTGCAAGTTTTTTTCCCCCCTCCTGAGACATTTTCATGGGTGCTCACCACTAAAATCATTAGCTCTTGAGCTGCCATCTTGTACCAGGGCATCCCACCTATTATCTGGGGGTGTTGCCCTCTTGATATGAGGACATTCCCAAATCTCTATCTTAACTGCCCATTTTTTTGAACTATTCTCATTAGCACTTTCTTTAGTTTAGGTCTATTGAGAAGTAGATGCCAAGATGGGATTAGATGTACATGAGTTCTATTGGGGAATAGTGTTGTTTTTCCTGAGCTCAGTATAAACCTTTCCTCAGGGCTTTGAAATCCTCTATAATCTTTTCTCAGCCTATCTGTTCAAGTGCATTTCTTATACCAACCCATAATGAACCTTTTATGGTGAATACCTACTTCATTCCATACTGCCTACCCTGTGCCAATTCCTACTTCTGAAACTTATCTCAACCTTCTCTCCTAGAGTGTCAGTACTTTCCCCTTCTACCTCTCCATTCCACCTTTCCTACAAGAACAGGACATCTCTGCAACTGACAGAAGCTTTCCTCAAATGGTCTGGTGCACACCAATATCTCCCTTCTCCAAATCACCCTGCAGTTCACAGGGACTTCTCTCTACTTACTGGTTCTGTATTCTTTTCCCATTTGTTGGTCTCAGCTCATGGAGGGCAGGGGCCAGGTGTGACTTTGCTGTGCCTCCCTCCCCCACAGCATTTCACACCTTCCATCAGAGCACTCCCAAGATTGCTCTGAGGCGAAATTGATGGAAACAGGTGTTGGTAGTTGTAGTTTATCTAGGCTCTTAGAGCAAGATTTCTTAAACTTTTCCAGTCAGGAGATTTTATGACAATGCTTGTTAAAGACAAATTCCTGGAACACCAACGACCTTCTGAAACTCACCAGAGGACAGAAGCGGAAATTTCTTGGTGTTGTTGACCTCCAGGACCAGATGGTTGAGCTAGTCATTGGCCTGAGTTAGGTCCTCCTCTTCTTTCATTTATTTTCTCATTCTCAAATGCTCTTCCCTCTCCTCTTCTGCTCACAGGCATCCATTTTAATGTTTGCGTATGTTACCTGTTTTGTTTGTTATGTGTTTTTGCAAAAATATAAGGTATTGTCTTGAATGCACATATTGTAAAATTTATGTCAAGTTATTATGTTCTATTTCTCCTTCTGGCTTTTTCCTAAGTGCCATGTTTTGGGTCCATCCATGGTCCTATGTGTATATTTAATTCATTGTTTCCAACTACTGCATGACATTCCTTGGTGAGCATTTATTTACTACCCAGGAACAGATCCTGAGGTAGCCTCCGACTTCTCACTGTCACAAACACTATTGCAACACACAACCTCATTCTTTTTCTAGGACCCAAGATTATCCTTCTTATTCAGTGAGATTAAAGTACAGATGAAAGAGGGGGCGATTCTTAAGCTTTCCAAATAGCTGGTGAATACCCACCTTGAAAGAGGGCTAGCAATCCAATTAGTTTCTCACCATGAATGATGATAACACTACAGTACAACATTTATTATTTTTAAGATGCTAGCTTTGTACACTTGGTAGTCCCAACAAATGCCAGATAATTTATAACAAGGCTTGTAAGAGGCTGAGGGTTCTTAGCTTTAAGATTCCATTTATTTGGAGTCAATTATGGGAACACCCTGGTCTCACCCTTGAGACAATGCCCAACTCAAAAGAGAGTTTTGCAAACAAGAGTGATCTCCCAAAAGCACACCGGAGGTCAGTCCAGACTGAGTATCCATCAGGTCCAGTTTGGAGTCATCAAATGTACTTAAGCAGAAGCCAGTTGTCATGCACCATAGGACGAGTATTTTTAAAAGCTGAGCAAGGCAGAGGCTCCCCCATCAGTTCTGGCTGGCTTCAATTTGTTGCCTGGAGCTATATTGCAGAACCTCTGATGTATTGCCAGAGGGGTCACTGGAGGATTGTGTCTTTGCTCAAAGGTACTCTCACCTTCTTGTCTCTGCCCATAAGTCACAGCCTTGAAATGCAGCTATTGGCAAAAACTACCCCAGCCGCCCAGGGCTTCTTATGACAAGTCCCTCAGATCTTCTGCCATCTATCTAATAACGCATGGGGAAAACATATATCTCTTGAAATAACAAGCACAGCACCAAGGCTGCAGAATCTAGCCAAGAGGTTAAAATAAGTTGGAAAAACAACTTAAGGCAGCAGCTTCACGTCTCCAAGAACATTCTTTGTTTACCTGATTCCAAAAAAAAAAAATTGTTTTATGATTGGTAATTATTTAAAAAGGTAAAGACAGAAAAATGAGAATAAATTGTAGGTTCCTCACGTAGATTGTGTCACAGCAGTGCAAGTGGTGCCCAAATTTCAGTCTGCCCTCGGTTTGGCCCAGAGCGGAGAAGGGGCACCTTTTTCTAATTGGTCGATCACAAGAAGACATATTTTTGCAAAACTCACCCAGACGGATTTAGATGAGATTTCCATTCCTTCTAAGAGGCACTTTATGTCCTTTCAGTGGGCCCTCGGGGAGGGACATTGTGCCATTTTATTTTAAGCCTCAGTGACAGACCCAGTGAGTGACAGGGTGATGGGCAATAAAACACAAGTTGGTTGAACTGAATATTTACCAAACTGGGATTGTGGCTTTAAAATCTTGACCTTTCCCTCACACTAAAGCTGAGAAATCCATTTTACCTGCCTCCCCAGCTTGATGGATAGTTTGCTTTTTAAGGGTAGAATTTTTTTTATCCATTTCCTTTATGATCCCCAAAACAGTGTGTATAATCTTATGCCCAAAGCAGATATTCAATAAATATTGGTGAATATAAAATTGAGGTTTTGGGGGCTGGAGATATGGTCAAGTAGCAGTGTGCTTGCCTGGCATGCGTGAGGCACTGGTTCGATCCTCAGCACCACATAAAAGATAATATAAAGATATTGTGTCCACCTAAAGCTAAAAAATAAATATTAAAAAATAAAATAAAATAAAATTGAGGCTTGTTTAAAAATCCTGTATCATAAGTCCTCTGCCAAATGAGAACTGCTAGAATGCATTTGCGGAGACTCTCCCCTTTTCAGTAGCTTTTGACACAGAACTTTGGAATCCCTGAAGGCAAATTTTGATTTATACACGTGTTCAAGAGCGCCTACCCTGAAGGCAGTCAGGTGTTTCTTAACACAGGTGAGTCAAACCTGGCGGTGGGGGCAAAATAATATCTGGTTCTTTTAAAGAGACCAAATTTCTCCAGAAGTAGAGGCAAGAAATGAAATTATTCCCTTTCTTTTATTTCCTAGGGCTCAACTCAAATGTAGACTTAATGTGTTTACAAGTAAAGTATAGGGCCTAAGTGGTTTCTGATTCCATCTAACCTTCCTAGAAAGAAGACATTCAAACATTTCACAAATAGAAAATAAAATAATATGTGGCCCTACTGTCCTTCCCATTTTCCTAGAAAAATTATCCATTAAAAAAAAAAAAAAAAGGAAGAGAGAGAGAGAGAGAAATGTTCTAAAAAGTTAACACTGGATTTCTGTGGATTGTGAAGTGCTTATGTTTTCTTTTTTTACTTGTCTAAATCTTCCACAGTTTTTAGAAATGGCAGATTTTAATGGGAAAAAATGATTTGTTAAAAACTATCACAATCTTCTGCTCTCTCTCAGCACTTAGATGGACTAATCTGGCCTGATTAGAATCTTTCCCTGAGATTTTTCCATTTGGAGCAGGAGGAGAAGAGGGTCTTATCTCTAGAATCACATAGCCAGAAGGACCATGTTCACATAGTGACTCTGGTGCTGCCTAGAAATGTCTTCCCTGATAAATGGAGAAAGTTTGGTATACAAGGAAGAACAAGAATCATGCATAGACAAAGAAAGAGAATCCAGACATTGGTCAGACAACTAAATGTAATGTCCCTCCAATCCTTTTTCATTTTAGTTCACTCACGATTCATTATTAAAATATGTTTAAATACCTACTATGTGCTTCCAGCCAGAAACTGATAAATGCTAATTATGTACGGGTGAGTAACATGTAATTTCTGGGGTTTGCATATACTTCTTAGGTACCTCTTTTTACTTTGAATAATAAAGTAAGTACATGTACACATTATGGTGACTAGAAAGTCCTACTTACAATACTGTCCCTTTAAAACGTGATGAAACTGGCTTTCTACTCTTGACCTAAATGGAGAAAGAACAACCAAATTTACACTTCCACTTGAAACAACCAAACACCAGACAAAAGACAAAAAATAACACACACACACACACACATACATATATATATATATATATATATATATATATATATATATATATATGAATGACACTGGAGACAATTCTTGAGACATAGAAAGTAGAAAGACAGGTCATACAGTTGCCTTAGTTTACTGATTTGAGAGAAATTCCAAGCCGCAGTGTCAGAAGGAGAAATCCAGGAGAAGCCTAGCAGAGTGAGGGTCTAGGCATATGAAGATAGCTAGAGTTTACAGGACAGGGAACTGGAGAAAAGAATAGCATGGAGTGAAAAGTTCAGACACCTGCATGAATGTGTATGAGGAAATCATCTACTTCTGGGAGAGGATCCACCAGAACAGATTAGAAGAAACAGCATTTAGTAGTTCACACAGAGCTGGAGAAGTACGTATTTCCAATTGAAAAATCAATTATTCATGTAACAGAAAGATTTTACGTGACGAGTGAAAAATAATTATACCTGATCTAAACACTGCTCTAGACCTGCCTGATAAATCTTAAAAAGAAGATTCCAGCACCTCTCCCACCAATCAAACCATTCACAAGTAATGTAACTGCATCATCAAGTATACTTACAGAAAATTTAAAATATATTCTACATCCACAAGGTGAAATTCACATTGTCTGCCATCTAACTGAAAATCACCAGGCATGCATCGAAGCTGGACAATATAACCCACAATGAGGAGAAAAAAATCACTCAAAACCAACTCAGAACTGACATAGATGTAGAATTAACAAAGACATTACCACAACAATTATAATTGTATTCTATATGTTTAAAAAAGGAACTAGAGGCAAGGAAGCTATTTAAACAAAATTGACAGGTAAAAACTACAATGCACAAAATGAAAAAATGCTCTGAAAAGAATGAATGACGTATGGGAAATTACAGAAGAAAAGATCAGTGAACTTGAGATAGAGTGGCAATACAAGCTCTACAGAATTAAACAAAGAATAAAAAGAAAATAAATAGCACCAGTGTCTATGGGACAACTTCAAATGGCCTAGTAGGTAGTGTAGTCAGTTCCCAAACAAGGAGAGGGCAGAGGAAGCAAATGCTAGAGTTTGGATCTTGTGGTAGGCCCATGTGTTGAAGGCTCAGGCACCAACCAGCCTGTGGCACTACTGAGAGGTGATAGAACCTTTAGGAGGTGGGGCCTAATGGAAAGAAGTTAGGTCATTGGGGGTGTGCCTTTGAAGGGGTATTGGGACCTGGCCCCTTCCTCTTGTTCTTTGCTTCTGAGCTCTTAGGAGTTGAACAGATCTCCTCTATCACATGCTTCCACCATGATGTACTGTCCCACCCCAGGCTACAGTGCCAACTTACCATGGACTGACAGCTTTGAAACCATGAGCTAAAGTATCTTTCCTCCTCTTAAGTTGATTATCTCAGGTATTTTGTCACAGTAATAGAAAAAAGACTAGCAGTTATAATGATCAAAACTTTTCAAATTTGCTAAAATGTATAAACTCACAAATCTAAGAAACCGAACAAATCCGAATCACAAGAAGCACAAAGAAAACTATAGCAACACATATCAGGAAGTGAGACAGCATAGAGTACCAATATCAGGAATGAGAATAGCACCACTTCAGACCCTATAGACATTAAAAGGATATTAGAAGATATTACAATTTTATGTCAATAAATTTGACAACTTAGGAGAAATGAAATTCTTTGAATTTATAAGACATCAAACTCATTCAAGATGACATGAATAACACAAATATCTCTGTATCTAATAAAGAAAGTGAATTTTTATTTAATCCCATCTCTTGCTAAAGAAAATGTTATACCAAATCCACATGACCTGTTATAGGAAATTGAAGGAGAGGGAGCACTTTCCAACTTATCCTATGAGACCAATTTTATTCTGGTATTAAAATCAGACAAAGATCTAAAAGAAAAGAAAGCCACAGACTAAGGCACCCCATGAAACTAAATGCAAAAAATCTAAACAAAATTTTAGCGAATTGAATCCAACCATATATCTATATCTACCTCTACACACACACACACACACACACACACACACACACACACAGATACACTACATAATTGATAATATATAGTGAAAAGGACGTTCTCCCAATCTACAGCTAATATAATTCCTAATGGTAAGACTTAATGCTTTCTCATTAAGATCATGGATAAGTCAAGGATATCTGCTCTCATTATCTCTACTCAACATTATTGACAAACAATTGACAACATTATTGATAACATTATTGGAAATTCTAGCCAATGAAATAAGTCCATAGAAAGAAAAAGTCATCTAGATTATAAAGGAAGAAGCCAACTATACCTATGGAGAAGACAACATTGTTTATGTAGAACTAACGAGTGATTTAGCAAAGTTGTAAAAGGAGATCAATATATGTAAGTCAGTTTTATATCTACATTCTGGCAATGAACAATCATATACTGAAATTTTAAAAAATAAATTTGCAATAATCAAAAATAAAACAATTTAGGGTTAAATCTGACAACATATATGCAAGTTATATGCACTGAAAACTATAAAAATTTTTTTTAAAGTATAGTAGACCTAAACTCATAGGAAGAGGCATCATGTTCAGCATCAAAAGACTCAATATTGCTATGATGTCAATTGTCCTGAAATTTATCTACAGAATGATGCAATACCAATAAAAATCACAGTAGTCTTTTTTTTCTTTTAGAAATTGGCAGAGTGATTTTGAAATTCACATGAAGCCATAAAGATCCTACAAAAGCCAGCATAATTTGAAAAAAGAGCAAAATTGGAAGAAATTTAAAACTAGAAGTTTTTAAAAACTAGAACAATTAAGACAATGTGGTACCATAAAATAAATACATAGACCAATGCAAGGGAATACAGATTCCATAATTAGAACAATGAATTTTTATAAAATATAAAGGCAAGTCAATGCAGAAAAGGTACTCTTTTCATTAAAAGATGCTAGGACAACTTGATATCTGTATGCTAAAAATATACCTTGATTTATACCTCACACATTATACAAAAATTAGCTGAAAATATATCATAGACTTGAATGTAAAACATGAAACTATAGAACATTTAGAGGAAAACAGAAAAATGCTTTGTGACCATGGGTTAGGAAAAAGTTTTTCTTAGACCTGACACCAAAAATATTATTAAAAATTGATAAAATAAACTTCATCAAAATTAAATGCCCCTTCAGTTTGAGAAGAATCTATTAAGAGAATGAAAAGACAAGTTACAGATTGGGAAACATATTTGCAAAACATATATTTGGGATATTAGTTTCCTATAGCTATTGTAAAAAATCATCACAAACTTATTGGTTTAAAATAACATAATGGGCTGGGGATGTGGCTCAAGTGGTAGCGCGCTCGCCTGGCATGCGTGCGGCCCGGGTTCGATCCTCAGCACCACATACAAAGAAAGATGTTGTGTCAGCCGAAAAATAAATATTAAAAATTCTCTCTCTCTCTTTCTCTCTCTCTCTCTCTCTCTAAAAATTAAAAATAAATAAAATAACATAAGCTTATTCTTGTACATTGTTGGAGGTCAGAAGCCAAAACAAGTCAAAGTATGAACAGGAATGTTTCCTACTGGAAGCCATAGGGAGAATTTGTTCCATGCATCTTCCATCTTGAAGAGGCCCCCAGCATTCCTATCTCCTGCTTTAGCACCCCAATCTCTGCTCCCATCACCACACTGCTGCCCTCTCTCAGGTTGACCGGCTTGCCTCCCTCTTACAGAGGCTCTTGTGATAACATGTTGGGTCCCCCAGATAATCCACAATAACCTCCTTATCTCAACATCCTTAATTCAAGCGTATCTGCAGAGTCCCTTTTGCCATAAAAGGTAACATGTTCATAAGTTCTGGGGATTACACCAGATAAAGAACTTATCCAGAATACATAAAGAGCTATCAAACTCAGTAATAATAAAATAATAATAAAATTACAAAGTGGGCAAAGATTTCAACAGATTTGAGAAACAACAAAAAACATATAGGGATGGCAAAAAATACAAGAAAAGATGGCCATCATTATTAGACTTACAGTTATTAATATGGCTAAAATAGAGACTTTCAATCATATCAGTATTGGCAGGGATATGGAATGACTGAAATTCTCCTACACTGCTGGTGGGAATGTAATATTGTACAACCACTGTGGGAAGAAGTTAAAAATTAAACATACACCTGTCGTGGTTTGGCTCTTCCACTCCTAAGCATTTACCCCAGAGGAATGAAAGCACATGTCTATCTTGAAATGAATAGACATTCTGAAATGATAGCATTCTATCTCTTGTATAGAAATGTTGCCAGTAGCTTTATTTGTAATAGCCCCAAACCAAAAAGACTACAATGTCCATCAAAATGAGAATGGATACATTATGGTGAGGTCATGCAATTAATTCTATTCTTCAACAAGAGGAATAAACTATTGATACATGCACCACATGCATAAACTCCCATCCCCCAAATGTATATATACCACATACATACTACATGTATATAAAATGTTTTATAAAAATGCAAACCAAAAGCAAATAAAAATGCACAATAGGAGGCAGATTTGTGGTTGCTTTGGGAAAGGAAGAGGGCAGAGAGAAGCAAGAAGAAGGGACTAGAAGGAAACTAGGAAGAAATTTTGATGTCGATAGATGAGTTTGTTATCTTGATTGTGCTAATAGCTCCACAGGAATATGCTTATGTCAAAATTCATCAAATCTTATACTTTAAATAAGTGCAGTTAATTGCATGTCAATAGTACTTTCATAAGGATATTTTAAAAGGAAAAAAACCACATAAGATAAAAAAAAATTAAGCCTATCTTGCATTCTATTTATGAGGCTATGGCTATTCACTAATGTAGCAAGAGAAAATTACTCCATGGTAGTTTCACCAATCTGTCAAGTGGTCCAGTGACATGGATTTCCAGAGGGACTGCTTTATTACAAATTTTTTTCCAGTTACCTATTCCAAGTGATTATAATGGATTAACCTCTTGCTTGACAAGTCAAATACCTTTCATTCGGACATGCTTGTCTTACACTCAGTTCTTTGTACAAAACCCAAAACTACCTTTCATCTCTGCTGTAGTGTTGGAGATGCTCAAGAACACCAAAAACAAAAGAAAATAGTCCCACCGAGAAGAGACAATTGAAGGGCAATTGGAGAATGCAGCTTTGCATAATTAGGAGGTTGTTGATTTGTTTTTGTGCCATCAACCAGGTTTCCTTTATTTTCAGGAGCAGAATTTCCATATTCTAAACCTCATGAGGACGACCAGTGTCTTCATACCGCCTTGTGCTGCCCACCACACTTAGCGCATCTGATGGGAAAAACGTGTAGTGAGGGAGCACAGTGAAGTCCACTGATGGACTTTGAACTAGTCACTTGATCTCTGGCACTTAGTTTCATTGTCTGTAATATGGGGTTAATATTATTATATTAAACCTTATATTATTAATTATCATATATTATATACAAAATATGATAATATTAATTATATTAATATGGAAGTAATATTACTTTCATATTAATATAATAATATGATTAATAATAATAATAAATACCTTTTTTAAAAAATATATTTTTTAGTTGTTGATGGACCTAGGAATGGTTGTTTTGAGGCAAAAATGAGTCGTCTTCTCCGGCGGCATTGTCCCCTTCCCCTCCTCCTTTTCATAGAGTGGGATCAAACCCAGGTCCATATTTGCTGATTGATGGGTATCTAAGATATGACTTCAAAAAATACTAGAACATAAACATCCCAAATGTGTATGTATGTCTTCTCCGTAGAGAGCAATTACTTATGCTGTCTGTACTCAAATTTTTTTATTATTTTAAAAAATTTAATTCATTTATTGGGGCTGGGGTTGTGGCTCACTGATAGAGTGAGCTGCAACATACCTAGCAAGTGTGAGGCACTGAGTTCAATTCTCAGCACCACATATTGATAAATTCATTAAATAAAGGTCCATCAACAACTAAAAAATATGTATTTTTAAAAAATATTAATTAATTTATTATTTTTATTACTGGTACTTTACCAGTAAGCTATATCCCAATACCCCCCCCCCTTTTTTTTCATTTTGAGATAGTTTTGTTAAGTTGTTAGGGCCTTGCCCAGGCTGGCCTTGAACTTGTGATCCTGTTGCCTCAGCTTACTGAGTTGCTGGATTACAGTCATGTACTACTGCACCCAGTTGTACTCAAATTTTAAACAGCAATTTCTTCAGAATTAGAAGTTCATAGCTGTAATCCCAGCTACTCAAAAGGCTAAGATAGAAAGATCACCAATTTAAGGCTAGCCTGGGCAACACAGTGAGTCCCCCATTTAAAAAAAAATTCATTATTTTTAATGTGCCCAATGGTGATAAAATTTTAAGATGGATGCTATTAAGAAAATTAGCCAAATGTACTAAACACATGAGCACAAGTGACTGACTGTGTTAGTCAGCTTATAGCAAATACCTGAGATAATCAACTTATAAGGAGAAAAAGGTTATTTTGGCTCACAGTTTTGGAGGTTTTAGTTCATGATCTGGCAGACTCACTGCTTTTAGCTCATCATGGTGGAATCATGTGGTAGAGCAAAAATTGCTCACCTTATGCCCAGGAAACAAAGGAGAGAAAGGGAAAAGGGGCAGGGTTCCCCCCCGCCAAAACACACTACCCCAGGGAATAAGTCCTATAAGGGTCTCTGAGGGACATTTAAGATCCAAACTACATCAGTGTCTAATCTAGGTAATTAAATTTGGGGTAAAATCAGGATATGAATGGCAATCTTAGTTTTCTTATAGCATTGAAGAATGATTTCAAGCAAATGTGCAAAAAAAAAAAATCAAACAATGGTGGTATCAATTGAAATAAGTATTCAGTCTTTTATGTTGGTGACCATTAACTTGAGTAAGAACTGATGCTTACTTGAGAAATATCAAACTAATTGTATTACAGGCATAGTTTCTTTGACCCTGATTCTACCTGTGTTTCAAATCATTTAAGCTGCTTCTCAGGTGGCTTTGCCTATATAAATATTATAGCCCATGTTATTTTTTAAAAATCAAAGCATTATAGTTATACATAGTTGGGTTCATCTTGACAAAATCACACATGCATGGAATTTGATTCACTGCATTTCAGTCTCTGTTCCTCACCACCTGTTTTCCTCCCCTCCTCCCTCCCCCTATTTTCCTTCCTCTACTCTAACTGGTCTTCTTTTTGCTCATTTATTACTACTTTTATTGGTGTTTTCGGTGTATATGTAAAGGTGTAATTCCCTATGGTGTATTTATATATGCACATAGTGTGATTTTGTTAGATTTATTCTTCATTTCCTTCCTTTTCTATGCCTCCCCTGTCCCTCTTGATCTTCTTCTTCACTGATACAGCTCTCTGATACGTTTATGATATCTACCCCACCACACACACACCTTTCCCCACTTATTTTGTTGTAGCTTCCACAGATGAGAGAAAACATTGGACCCTTGGCTTTCTGAGTCTGGCTTATTTCACTTAGCATCATGTTCTCCATTTCCATTCATTTACCAGCAAATGCCATAATTTCATTCTTCTTTATTACTGGGTATAACTCTGTTATGTATATATACCACATTTTCTTAATGTATTCATTTATTGATGGGCATCGAGGCTGATTCCATAACATGGTTATTGTTAAATGCTCTGTTATAAACATTGGTCCTATAATAGGCTGATTTTAATTCTTCTGGATAAATACCAAGGTATGGGATAGCTGTGTTATATGGTGGTTTCATTCCTAGTTTTTTGAGGAATCTTTAAACTGCTTTCCAGAGTGGTTATACTAATTCACAATCCTACCAACAATGTATGTATGTACCTTTCCCCCAGCATCCTCACCAGCATTTATTATTTATATTGTTGATAATTGCCATTCTGACTGAAGTGTGATGAAATCTTGGTGTAGTTTAGATTTGCATTTCCCTGATTGCTAGAGATGCTAAACATTCTTTCATGTATTTGTTGGCCATTTTGTTTCTTCATTTGAGACGTGTCTGCTTAGTTCTTTTGCCCATTTATTGATTGGGTTATTTGTTTTTTGGGTGCTAAATTTTCTAATTCTTTATATACTCTGGATATTAATCCTCTGTCAGAGAAAAAGCTGGAAAAGATTTTCTCCAACTCTGTAGGCTCCCTCTTTACACTTTTAATCATTTGCTTTGCTGTGCAGAAGCTTTTCAACTTAATGGCATTCCGCTTATTGATTCTTGTTTTTATTACTTGAGCTTTAGGGATTTTTTTTAAGGAAATTGGTGCTTGCACCAATATGACCCTATGTTTTTTTCTAGCAGTTGCAAAGTTTTTGGTGTAATTCCTAAATCTTTGATCCAATTTGATTTGAATTTTGTGAGGGTGAGAGATAGGGATCTGTTTTCACTTTTTTAAATTGATATCCAATTTTCCCAGCACCATTTATTAAAAAGGCTGTTTTTTTTTCCAACATATATTTTTGGCATCTTTGTCAGGCATCCGATGGCTGTAAGTATGTGGGTTTGTCTCTGTGTCTTCTATTCTACCATTGGTCTTTATGTCTATTTTGATGACAATATCATGCTGGGGTTTTTAAATTTTTTTTTACTATAGATCTACAGTTTAATTTCAGACCACGTATTATGATACCTCCTGCATTGCTCTTCTTGCTCAGGATTTCTTTGGCTATTCTTGGTCTCTTATTCTTCCAAACTAATTTTAGGACTGTTTTCTAGTTCTTTGAAGAATGTCATTGATATTTTGATGGGAATTGTATTAAACCTGTATGTTGCTTTTGGTAGTATGACCATTTTGACAATATTAATTCGGCTTATCCAAGAACATGGGAGTTCTTTTCATCTTCTAAGTTCTTCAATTTCCTTCTTCAGTGTTGTATAATTTTCATTGTAAAGATCATTCACCTCTTTGGTTAGATTAATTCTCAAGTATTTTACCTTTTTTTAGGTTATTATAAATGAGACGGTTTTCCTGATTTCTTCTTCAGCAGGATCACTGTTAGAATATAGGTAAGCTATTGATTTATGGGTGTTGTTCTTGTATCCTGATACTTTGCTGAATTCATCTGTCAGCTCTTGAAGTCTTCCAACTGAGTTTTTGAGGTCTTATAGATATAAGATAATGTAATTAGCAAACAGTTTTACTTCTTCTTTTCCTATTTATATCACTTTAGTTTTCTTCTCTTGCCTGATTGCTCTGGCTAGAGCTTTGAGAACTAGATTGAATAGAAATGGTTAGAGTGGACATTTTTGTCTTGTTTCTGATTTTAGAGGAAATGCTTTTAATTTTTCTTTGTTTAATATGGTATTGGTTTGTGGTATATAGACTTTAAAATATTGAGGTAAATACCTCTATTCCTAGTTTCTCCAGCATTTTTAACATGAATGGGTATTGAATTTTATCAAAGTTTTTTTCTGTATTTGAGATAATCATATGATTCTTGTCCTTAATTTGATTTATATGATGAATTAAATTTATTGATTCTTGTGCATGTTGGACCAACTTTTCAACAATGAAATGAAACCAGCTTGATTATGGTGCATTATTTTCATGATGTGTTTTTGAATGCAGTTTACTAAAATAGTATTAAGGATTCTTGCCTATATGTTCATGTATTTGAGGGTGTTCTCTCTCTCTTTCAAGTTCATGAAATAATTTAAGAAAGACCAGTGTTAGTTCTTTAAGTGTCTGGTAGAACCAAGCTGAGAATCCATCTGGTCCTGGGATTTTCTTTGTTGCAAGACTTTCAACTGCTGTTTCAATTTTATTACTTGATATTGGCCATTTTAGGTTTTCTATATTTCCCAGTTTAATTTGTAGCCCAGGGAGTTTTTTAGTTATAACATTCTTGCTTGTCTTTGAATGCTAATATGAAAAAATAATTTTAAAATATGTTACATGGTTATTCTGATTTAACTGTAGAATATGGGTTGGCGAATTCAAAGTTAATTATAAAAATAACTTATTGCTATTTCACATGAATTAGACTGTGTATCAATATGCATAGTTTCAGCTCCAATCAGAGCTGAATGATGGTAATGTCCTCTGGCTTATCATTCTCTCATTTAGTAAAACTAAATGATGTATTATATATCTTGCTGATTCAGAAATTCAGTGGTTTTTTTTGTAAACTACTAATTGAAATTTTCTTTTTGGTTTTTAAATCAATTTTCACTTGAGCTTTGAGAACATAATACAATGTTTTGATAGTAAGAATTTTACCCTGTATTTGAAATAAGAGGGAAAAAATACTATCCTGGCATTAAATCAAATGAGTGTTGTCAAAAAGAATGTTTGTGAAAGATTTGCATAGATAACCTCAACACTTACAGATATTTATCCTGCTGGAATAAAAAACTATACAACTTAAGTATAATATACAACTTCATCAAATGTAAACTTACTTTATGAAACTAAATTATCCAACTTATAGACAATTTGTAATATGTTGAATGTAGAGATAATTCTGTTCATTTATATCCATGACCAAGAGTACATAATGGAGGCAAACTTTCAAAAATGAAAGACAATGAACCAACTTCCCGAGTCATCCAGTACATTACTGTAATCATTTAAGAATCACATCATTAATAGCTTCCTTGTTTATCCCCGAAGCATACTGTACATACCTTGACCTGCATGTATGGTCTAGTTCCTGATAAACATTGTAATTGGAGTTTTTGTTGTAAAATGTTTTCCCAATGACTGGTGTAGGATTCATTTTATTTTTGCCATTTAATTAGACTGGAACCCTCAAAATGACCATCAATAAGCAATGGTTACATTTAATGTCTTTGGAAGATGACAGACAGATAGACACATGCAACAATAATCAAGTGAACAACTGTTTTTTTTTTTTTTTTTCAAATTTGGGCCTTGCTATCAGAACACAGGACACAGCAATAAACAAATACTGACAAGCAAAGTTCAGCCAATATTTTAAGACAGTCAAAATTTTACTACCTCGTCCTTTTAAAATTTTAATTATGAGGCAGAATCACAAAGTGTATAAGAAAGATTATTGCTTAAGGAAGATAATCTTAATTAAAGTGGGTTAAGTTCATACACCATAAAAATATATGCTACCATAATGAAGTTTTATCTTTATATTAAGAGAATTTACCTCTTGGAATTCAGAGTGATGCTGGCCACCCAAACTTTAGATTTTGCACACAGACATTGATAGACTTCTGCACCTGGACCTCTGACCAACTGATTTTAACTACACTCTTCACCACCTCAGGTTGGACTTTATCATTTTTAGTGTCATTTAACTTTCTGGATGCTCAACTGGAGATGTAGGAATCAACAGGTAGGTACACTGTAAGAGATACTGGCAAATTAGCTAAGGTACTTCTTGTCATCTTTGAATATAAACAGCAGTCCACTTATTTATACAAATACTTACAACACTTCTCATGTGCCCATCACGTATATACCCAGCACTTACTATTTAGATATAGCTCTATACAAGATATATATTTTCCTCAAAGAAGTTGTTATATAGAAAGCAATACACACATACTTTTATCTAGAATAACCAAATAATAAGACTTTCTGCACTCATGGAAGATTTTTTCAGCTCCCTTTTCACATAACAATTTGGAAATATGCCTGGAAGTGTTCAGCATTTACTAACTGATACTAACCAGAGATAAGAAATTCTATCATTGGGATTCAGTATAAAAACTATGCCAGGCATTTGCCATGAAGATCTGACCATCTAACAGCTAACATTAAAACTTCTTCAAGTAGTACAGGCACTTTTTAAAGGCATGCATGAGTAAAAATATAGGAAACACCAAATACCGTAAAAGGGAATTTAGTGACTGTGCTGGTGAGTCAATTGAGAAGAGAAACATGGATATAAAAAAGTTTTACTGTATTAAAGACCAAAATTTAGAATACTAAGACAGTTAATTTTTTTAAATCATATAATTATATTTTTTTCAAAATTATATCAAAAAATAGTTTTTCCCAAGTTGGAATTAACTGATGGTTAATATTATTTCCTTAGTTGGTTAACTATTGCCCATTCCCTGAGGAAAGAAGACAGGTAACTCTCTTCAATCAATTTCTCAACACAATGGAATGGAATAAGTATCAGATTTACTTCCTCATCTTAAATAAATATAAAACTGGACTATAAATACAATTATATTTATGTATAATATATAACTACAAAGATATCAAATATAATTAGTACAAAAGAACATTAACATTCCTATAAAATTATATATACACACATATGTATGTGTGTATATGTATATATATATTTTTTTCAAGAAGTAGAAGACAGCATGAACATAATGAGAAGAGGAATTTAAAAGACAGAACAGGACCCAAGTGGAACTTTTAGGGATGAACTATATAATACCCAAGGCAAAAACTCCAGGGAATTAAGTTAACACTAAATTAGACAATGCAGAAAAAAAATAGTGAACTGGAAGACCTCATGATAATAATGATTCAAATAGAATACACAGAGAAAAAGACAGGAAAAACATGAATAGAACATCAGTAAACTGTAGAACAAAGTCAAGCTGTCTAACCTATTTAAAACTGGGATCCCAGAAAATGTAAGTTGGGGAAGCAACAGAAAAATCATCTGAAAAAATAATAGCCACAATCCTCTAAACTTGATGAAAACTATAAACCACAGATCCAAGAAGCAACACAAACCCTAAGCAGAAAAACAGAAAGAATTCACACAAAGGCAAGATATAATAAAAATATTGGAAACCAGTAGTGAAGAGTAAATCTTAAACGCTGTCACAGAGAACAAGAATATTATTGATAGATGAATAAAGATGCATTGGTCACCGTAGGTTGCCATAACCAAAAAAATAAAATAAAATAAAATATCTTGGGTGGTTTAGACAAGAGTTCTGGAGGCCGGAAGTCTGAGATCAGGGAGTCTGCATGGTGGAGTTCTGGTGAGGAACTACTTCCTGGTTTATAGGTGGCTGCCCTCTATCTGTGCTTTCACATAACTCTTTCTTGTTATATGTACAAGGGAGGTGGGGACGGGGAGAGTTCTTTCTCTTCTTATAAGACCATCAATTCTACACAATAATGACCACACCCTTATGAGCTCATTTAGCCTTAATTACCTCTAAAAGCCCTATCCACAAATAGTCGCATTGGGTGTTAGGATTATATCATATAATTGGGGGGGGTATAATTTGATCCATAGCTAAAGATAAGAATAATAGTAGTCATCTCATAAAAACAATGTAAACCAGAAAATGGTGGAGTGATATCTTTGAAAAGACTTCATGTAATATAAGTCCAGGAGATTTTCTTTTTTTAAATCATCAGACTAACACACAAGAAATGGAAAAGAAAATTGTTTAGGCTAAAGAAATAAAAGAATTCTAGTTGGAAATTTGGATTTTAATAATGAATGAGACACACATGATGTGGTAAAAATGTAGACAAATATGTTTCCTCTTAGTATCAAATCTTGCTAAAAGGTAATTTACAGCCAGGTAAGTAGTGGCCCACACCTATAATCATAGGAGGCTAGAGAGTCCAAGGCAGGAGAATCACAAGTTCAAACTCAGCATCAGCAACTTAGAGAGGCCCTAAGTAAGTTAGTGAAACCCTGTCTCAAAATAAAAAATGAAAAGGACAGGAAATATGGCTCAGTATTTAAGTACCTCCAGGATCAACCCCTGGTACCAAAAAAAAAAAAAAAAAAAGTAATTTACAGTTAAAATTAAAGAAGTATTATGGGGTTTGTAACATGTAAAAGTGAAATGTATGATAAGAGTAGCTCAAAGGTTGGGTAAGAAATGGACATATACTGTTCTTAAACTCTTTATAAAACGTGTATATTATGCAGAACAAGAATACCATCAAATTCCATGTCTGATAGGGACCTGTTCTTCTATGAGTCCTCACATTGCAGAAAGGAGAAAGAAACTCCCTCAAGACTCCTTTTTATGGGTACTCATTCCTTTTATGAGGGTTCTGCCCTCATGATCTAATCATTTCCCAAAGGCCTTTCCTTTTAATAAAATTAAAATATTTGATCCCTCAAAAGACCGTGTTAAGAAAATGGAAAGGCAAGTCACAGACTGTGAGAACATTGTTTGCAAAATATATATCTGGTAAAGAACTTGTATCCAGGATACATAAAGAACTCATAGCTCAATAATAAGACAATTATATTTTTCAAATGGGAAAAATAACTTTGGAGGTTGGGTTTCAACATATGAGTTTTGGGGGAACACAGGTATTCAGACCATATCAACATATATCTAATAAATTTTAAAGTATATAAAACAAAACCTGATAGAACTGAAAGGAGAAAAAATTCCAATTATGTTGGATATTTCAACATCCTTTACTCAATAATTGATAGTGAATTATTCTTTCAGCTTAAAAAAAAAGCTAAATAAATTTTAACAGAATACTCTTATCTTTCATTAGCTCTTTGTACAAGAAACAACACTAAGTCTCATCTCTCTTACAGAATTTAGAGATGCTAAAGAGCATCAAAAGAAAAAGGAAAATGGTCCCATTGAAAAGAGAAAATCAAGGGACAGGTGAGTACTACAGCTTTTAATTAGAAGGTAGTCAGTCTGATTTTATATTATAAACTTGGTTCCAATATTTTTAGGAATAATGGTTTAAAGATTCTAAGCATCATGAGGAAGTATATGTGTGGTGTCTTATTATTTCTTCTGTGATCCCCACAGTATACATCATACATCAGATAAGATGCAGTGTAATGATTACTCACAACCCATTTGGGTCAAGAAAAAGTTAGTTTGATTGATGGCTGTGGAACCTTAAACAAGTGACTTAATCTTCCTGACAGTTTCATTATCTGTAAAATGATAAAAGTAATTAATTCATTGGCTAGAGCCATCATAAAAAATCACTACAAGCCTGGTGGTTTAAAAGAATGGACATTTGTTCTCTCACAGAGCTGGGGGCTAGAAATCTGAAATCAAGGTGTCATCAGGTTCTTGCTCCCTCTGGAGACGCTGGGAAAGAGTCCTCTCTTGCCTCCTCCACCTTCCAGGGCCAGTGTTCCTTAGCCTCTGCTCCAAACTTTACTCTCTGCCTGTCTTCACATGATCCTCTCTTCCTTCTCTCTCATCATGAGGACACTTGTCATTGAATTTAGGACTCACTTGGATTATCCAGGATGATCTCGTCTCAAAATTCTTAATTTAATTACATCTGCAAAGACCCCTACTCCCCCCCCACCCCCAAATAAGTTCACATTCACAGGGTCTAGGTGTTAGAATAGAGACATATATTTGAGGATAACAACATTTAACTCACTACAAGTCATTCTCTATAAGGGTTTTCTGTTTTTTTGGGTTAAGTGAGATGGCTTTTCTAAAGCACTGGTCTTATAATACTTTTTTTAGTTCAGGATGCTTTAAGGTATATCATTTTCATTAATCTTTATGATAACCTTGCAAAATGGACATGGCATACCCATTTTACAAAATTCAGAACCAGAAACTTAAGAGTTTAAACATTAATAGTGGTTAAAAATAAAAACTGAAATTGAGAAAACAAAGCCATCTCTAACAATTGAAAAACTATGAAATACTGAAGTACAAACTTAACAGAACATTTCCAAGACTGCTACATTAACAGTTACAGAATATTAATGAGACCTAACTCAATAAAGATATAAACAATGCTTATGGGGTCTGAAGGCTCTGTATTATTAAGATGTCATTTCTTCCCAAATTCATTTAAAAACTGAAAGCAATCCCAGTTTACATCCCAACAGGTTTTTCTGTAGAAATTGCTGGCCTAACTAAAATTATACAAAATGCCAAACAACTGTAAATAAGTAGGACGAAATTGGAGGACTCATACTGAGTGTTATAGCAGCTTTAATAATCATAGAATGTGCACTGACATAAAGATAGACATGTCACTCGACAAAACAGTAGACGATGTGTTGTGAAAATAGTTAAGTGGCAATTGATTTTCCCCAAAAGTGTCAATGGAAGGATAATCTTTATAACATTTGGTGCTAGAATAATTGTATATACATATTCACATACACACACACACACACACACACACACAATATCAAATGTGATCCTTATCTTGTATTACATTGAAGAATTTAGTTAAATTAGATTGTAGACTTTTAAGTCAGAGCTAAAAGTCCAAAGTTTCTAGAAGCAACCATAGGATAAAAATCTTGGTGACCTTGGATTAGGTAAAGATTTCTTCAACAGCTGTTGAAATATAAAAAGAAAGAAACAATAAATTAAACTTCACCAAAAATAAAATATTTTATTCTTCAAAGGACACTGCTAAGAAAATGAAAAGGCAGGTCACAGACTATGAGAAAAGCATTTGCAAAACATATATACTTGGTAAAGAACTTGTATCCAGAATCCGTAAAGGATTCACATAGCTCAATAATAAAACCACTGTATTTTTTCAAATGGGGGGAAAAATAACAGAGACTTCACCTACAAATATATATGGCAAATAAACACCTGAAAAGGTGAAAATTCAGTATCATTGGGGAAATACAATTTGAAACCATAAAAAATATTACTCCACACATTTTAGAAAGGCTCAAATTTCCTTTTTAAAAAAAATTTTTTTAGTTGTTGATAGACCTTTATTTTATTTATTTTTATGTGGTGCTGAGAATCGAACCCAGTGCCTCACATGTGCCAAGTAAGTGTGCTACTGCTGAGCCACAGCCCTAATCCTCAAATTTCCTTTTTTTAAAAACTGAAAATACTGGGCTAGGACTGTGGCTCAGCAGCAGAGCACTGGCCTAGCACATATGAGGCACCAGGCTCACTCCTTAGCACTACATTAAAAAAATAAACAAAATAAAAACAAGCTGTCCATCTACAACTACAAAAAAATGTAACTGACAATACTAACTATTGGTAAGAATGGGAAGCAACCAGAATTTCCTTATATTGTTGGTATGCAAAATGGTATAAGCACATTGCCAGATAACTTGACAATGTCTTCTAATGTTAAATATACTCTTGCCATGTGACCTCACGGATTTATTTCTGGGCACAAGAAAAATTAAAATGTATATTCACATATAGACTTATATGCAGGGGCTTTGGTTGTAGCTCAGTGGTTGTACCTCAGCACCACCTAAAAATAAATAAAATAAAGGTATTGTGTCCATCTACAACTAAAAGCAAATTAAAAAAAAGACATTTGCAAATGTTTCATAGAATTTTCATTAATATTAGACAAAAACTAGAAACAGCACACATAGCAATCAGTTGGTAATAATCAACAAATTATGGTATATTGCTTGATAATAAAAATAAATGAACTATCAATGCACATAACATGAATATATCTTAAAAGAATTTATATAAAATGAAGCAATGAGTAGTAAGAATACCTTCTAAAAGATGTCCAAAACCTAATCTCTGGAATTTATGAATGTGTTACATTAAATGACGCAGGGGACGTAGAGGAGATCATCAATGTTGGGGACTTCAACCTAAGATTATCTTGGATTTTTCAACTGGGTCTACTCTAATCACAGAAGCACTTCAGAGAACAGAAATTTCTCTAGCTAGAGTCCGAGAAGGGGGAGTCAAGATTTCACATACGAGAAGGATAGGAGGTGCTTTTGCAGGCTCTGAGATTTACAGGGCCATGTGCAGCCACTGGTAGAGGAGCGAAGGACAGCCCCCACCTGGCAGTCAGCAAGGGGATGGAGACCTCAGTCCGCACCTTCCAGGAATCTGCCAGCAACCCGAATGAGACGTAAACAGTCTCCTGGAAGGAGCACAGGGCTGCCTTATGCCTTTGGCCTTGTAAACTCTAAGCAGAAGACTCAGTTGAACAACACTACCTGGACTTTAGACTCAAGAATTCTATTTGTGGCAATTTGTTATAGCAGCAATAGACAACTAATACAAGGAGCCAAACACAAATGACCATGTTCCAGATGATTCTGTTTATGTACCATTCAAGCAAAGATAAAACTATTGTGATAGGAATCAGTGGTTGGTGCCAGATCCTAGGTATTCTAGGTAAGAGACACACTGCAAAGTGTTATAAGAGAACATTTAGGGTGAGGGAAATATCATGACCATTGTAGTGACATGACTGTGTACATTTATCAAAATTCATCAGATTGTATGCTTAAAATAATTATAATTTATTGTATATAAACTATATGTCAAAAAAACTGACACCCACACACAACAACATTAAAGGTCTCCTTGCTTTTCAGCTTACTGCTATTTGAATGTCAAATTCTTAAAACTAAAAGCAAGTATTAGCATACTATCATTTACTCATTCATGTTCCTGAGGTTGAATAGATTTCTAACAGTCTCAAATATACTAATAATAATGCATAAAATTATCATTATGGGACTGGGATTGTGGCTCAGTGGCAGAGCGCTTGCCTTCACCATATGAGGCACTGGGTTTGATCCTCAGCACCACATAAAAGTAAATAAAATAAAGGTGCTGTGTCCATCTACAACTAAAAAAGTATTTTTAAAAATTACTATGTACAGATACTAATGTTATAACCAGTAACAGTATATTTATCATATATAGGTATAGATAGACACACAAACATACACACTTATATATATGAAAAAAGATATTTTTCCCCCTCAGCATTTTTAGGTCTTGTGCTGTTGTTAATGAGGTGTTTACAGAGACACATTAATTTGGTCTTTTGGGGGCAACATGAGTTCCCTGTAGGTGATGATCTATTTGACATTAAGTACAGAACGAGTCTAAATGGCAAGTCTATATGGTACACCTCATATAAGGTCAAACTCGTGAAGCATCATGCTTTAGGGGAACTTTAAGGACTAGTAGGAGATGAATCCAGTAGTAAAATTGTTATGGTTTATCTTCCTAAAAGTTCATGTGTTGGAAACATGTTATCCAACAGAGCAATGCTGAGAGGTTGAAATGATTAGATTATGAGAGCTACAATCTGATCAGTGGGTTAATTCATTAAGCTGGATTGAGAATTTGAATGGATTACTGGGTGTTACAACAGGCAGGTGAGCTGTGGCTGGAAGAAGCTTGTCCCTGGGATGGGGTGGCCTCGGGGATTATACATTGTCCCTGGCTCCTTCCTCTGTCTCTCTCTGCTTCCTGGCTTCCACGTGCTGAGCAGCTGTCCTCCACCATGATGGTCTACGTAGCTCTGGTCTAGAGCAATGAGTTCCATCATGGACTGAGACCTCTGAAACCGTATTCGAGCCCAAAATAAACTTTTACTCTCTAAGTCGTTTTTGTTAGGTATTTTGGTCACAGTGATGGAAAGCTGATAACACAAGAATCTATTGATGTTTGCTCTGGGACAGACCATTATAGACTCTGTCTTCATGTCCTGACATTTTCCAGCTGACAGCTATGAAGCCTCTCTTCTTCCTACATCAGGGCAAGATATAAGAAAGCCTGACCCTCCCTTCTTTGTGTTGGCTAAACTTATAACGGCAGCAGCATCCCAGAGAAAAACCCCAGCATGGCGTCTAACAACCCTCCTTCTCTTCTTTGTTTCTTTCACTGGCGCCAATGTTCAAATCCTGCTGGTGGGAAGCCTTAGCCCCAATTAGAATTCACTTCTTGGGCTCCGGAACTGACACATGGAAGAGCTTGCCAATAAACGGGCGACCTGTTATCTACCTGCGACCTCTCCTTAGACCTATATAAACACACAGCCTTTTGTAATAAAGTGGAACCTCTTTGGTGATCTGTGTCGTACGGTGCCGCGTTTTTCCAGTCTTACACTTTGGCCTTTGGGGGAATGAGTCGATGAAAGATGCTGCCCACATGGACTCTCAGCCTGGCTGGCCCCACCTCCTAAACACAATTTTTAAAAAATGCCAGTCTTCTCTCTGCTCCCAAAGCTATTGTTGGACCAGCTTGGGAAGCCTGCCCTGCTCTCCCCACAAAGCTTCACCATGATAGACCATCTGGCATGTGTATGGCCTTATCAGTCTCCATATCTAATCCAGTTTTGGGTGGGAGCACCCTCCATTCCTACAGGATGAGCATTTTACCTTTGCTTCCCAGTTTACAGCTGGGGAAATTGAGAAATAGGGTAACTGGCTAAGGTCACACAGTGAGTAGCAGGGCTGGGATTCGCCCTCAAGTCCATGCTTCATGAAGTCCACATTCTGTGAATCAGATCACCACAATGACAGTGATCAGCAGCAGCAGCGTGGTCATGATGAGGTAGGCCTCCATTATGGAAAGTCTATTTGAATGCACTGAACAAACTTCAAAAGGCTGTTTCAAAAGAGCACAGAATGGCCTTGCCTTAGTTATCTGCTAGTTTGGGCTACTGTTGTGCTCACAATGAGTGTTCTGATGCAGCTCTCGAAAGCCGCGCTGGGCAGCCTGGCATTAGAAAGAATTGTTTCAAGAATGTCTCCTTTTGACCCTCTCTGGCTATTAGGTGGCCTCAGCTATTGGCACACTGTATCCAGATAAAGAAACAGAAGACTCCATTTCAAATGTCTTTCCAAAAGAGGCAGGTGACACACAAATTAAAGAATGTGTCACGTAGTTCTGAGGTCAATTTGCTGTTATGGAAGTATCAAATGGGTGAAGGATCATCATGAAACCTTTCTGGAATTTTGGCAGTAGAAAGAGGTAGATTACATGGGATCCTCTATGGACAGGACCAACTCATTTAAAAATGCATGAAAATGGAACAAGACAGGGATGCCCTCTATCACCACTTCTATTCAATATACTTCTCGAAACACTGGCCAGAGCAATTAGACAGACGAAAGAAATTAAAGGCATAAAAATAGGAAAAGAAGAACTTAAATTATCACTATTTGCAGATGACATGATTCTATACCTAGAAGACCCAAAAGGGTCTACAAAGAAACTACTAGAACTAATAAATGAATTCAGCAAAGTGGCAGGATATAAAATCAACACGCATAAATCAAAGGCATTTCTGTATATCAGCAACAAAACTTCTGAAACGGAAATGAGGAAAAACACTCCATTCACAATATCCTCAAAAAAAATAAAATACTTGGGAATCAACCTAACAAAAGAGGTGAAAGATTTATACAATGAAAACTACAGAACCCTAAAGAGAGAAGTAGAAGAAGATCTTAGAAGATGGAAAAATATACCCTGTTCATGGATAGGCAGAACTAACATTATCAAAATGGCGATATTACCAAAAGTTCTCTATAGGTTTAATGCAATGCCAATCAAAATCCCAACAGCATTTCTTGTAGAAATAGATAAAGCAATCATGAAATTCATATGGAAAAATAAAAGACCCAGAATAGCAAAAGCAATTCTAAGCAGGAAGTGTGAATCAGGTGGTATAGCGATACCAGATTTCAAACTATATTACAGAGCAATAGTGACAAAAACAGCATGGTACTGGTACCAAAACAGGCGGGTGGACCAATGGTATAGAATAGAGGACACAGAGACTAATCCACAAAGTTACAACTATCTTATATTTGATAAAGGGGCTAAAAGCATGCAATGGAGGAAGGATAGCATCTTCAACAAATGGTGTTGGGAAAACTGGAAATCCATATGCAACAAAATGAAACTGAATCCCTTTCTCTCGCCATGCACAAAAGTTAACTCAAAATGGATCAAGGAGCTTGATATCAAATCAGAGACTCTGCGCCTGATAGAAGAAAAAGTTGGCTCCGATCTACATATTGTGGGGTCGGGCTCCAAATTCCTTAATAGGACACCCATAGCACAAGAGTTAATAACAAGAATCAACAAATGGGACTTACTTAAACTAAAAAGTTTTTTCTCAGCAAGAGAAACAATAAGAGAGGTAAATAGGGAGCCTACATCCTGGGAACAAATTTTTACTCCTCACACTTCAGACAGAGCCCTAATATCCAGAGTATACAAAGAACTCAAAAAATTAGACAATAAGATAACAAATAACCCAATCAACAAATGGGCCAAGGACCTGAACAGACACTTCTCAGAGGAGGATATACAATCAATCAACAAGTACATGAAAAAATGCTCTCCATCTCTAGCAGTCAGAGAAATGCAAATCAAAACCACCCTAAGATACCATCTCACTCCAGTAAGATTGGCAGCCACTATGAAGTCAAACAACAACAAGTGGTGGCGAGGATGTGGAGAAAAGGGTACACTTGTACATTGCTGGTGGGACTGCAAATTGGTGCGGCCAATTTGGAAAGCAGTTTGGAGATTCCTGGGAAGGCTGGGAATGGAACCACCATTTGACCCTGCTATTGCCCTTCTCGGACTATTCCCTGAAGACCTTAAAAGAGCATGCTACAGGGATACTGCCACATCGATGTTCATAGCAGCACAATTCACAATTGCTAGACTGTGGAACCAACCCAGATGCCCTTCAATAGATGAATGGATAAAAAAAGGGGGCATCTATACACAATGGAGTACTATGCAGCAATAAAACAGAATTTGCAGGGAAATGGATGGCACTAGAGCGGATTATGCTTAGTGAAGCTAGCCAATCCCTAAAAAACAAATACCAAATGTTTTCTTTGATATAATGAGAGCAACTATAAACAGAGCAGGGAGGAAGAGCAGGAAGAAAAGATTAACTTTAAACAGAGACATGAGATGGGAGGGAAAGGGAGAGAAAAGGGAAATTGCATGGAAATGAAGGGAGACCCTCATTGCTATACAAAATTACATATAAGAGGTTGTGAGGGGAATGGGAAAATAAACAAGGAGAGAAATGAATTACAGTAGATGGGGTAGAGAGAGAAGATGGGAGGGGAGGGGAGGGGGGATAGTAGGGGATAGGAAAGGTAGCAGAATACAACAATTACTAATAGGGCATTATGTAAAATTGTGGATGTGTAACCGACGTGATTCTGCAATCTGCATTTGGGGTAAAATTGGGAGTTCATAACCCACTTGAATCTAATGTCAAGAGCTTTGTAATGTTGTGAACAACCAATTAAAAAATTCAAGACTAAAATAAATAAATAAATAAATAAAAATGCATGAAAAGCTGAGAATCATCAGGGCTTAATGATTCAGGAAGACTGTCAAGTTCCTTAGAAGCAATCTCTATTATTCCATGATATATATTTTTAATTGATTTTTTAAAAAATAAATGACAGTGGAATGCATTACAATTCTTATTACACATATAGAGCACAATTTTTCATATCTCTGGTTCTATATAAAGTATGTTTACACCAATTCATGTCTTCATACATGTACTTTGGATAATGATGTCCATCACATTCCACCCTTGCCCCCTCCCTTCCCCTTCTACCCCTCTGCCCTATCTAGAATTCATCTATTCCTCCCATGCTCCCGCTCCCTACACCGCTATAAATCAGTCTCCTTATATCAGAGAAAACATTCAGCATTTGTTTTTTGGGGATTGGCTAACTTCACTTAGCATTATCTTCTCTAATGCCATCCATTTACCTGCAAATGCCATGATTTTATTTTCTTTTATTGCCGAGTAATATTCCATTGTGTATATATGCCACATTTTTTTTATCCATTCATCTACTGAAGGGCATCTAGGTTGGTTCCACACATCTCAGAGGATTTGCAATCAATCAACAACTATATGAAAAAATGTTCATCATCTCTAGCAATTAGAGAAATGCAAATCAAAACTACTCTAAGATATCATCTTACTCCAGTCAGAATGGCAGCTATTATGAAGACAAACAACAATAAGTGTTGATGAGGATGTGGGGGAAAAGGCACACTCATACATTGCTGGTGGGACTGCAAATTGGTGTAGCCAAGATGGAAAACAGTATTGGAAATCTGGGAATGGAACCACCATTTGACCCAGCTATCCCTCTCCTAGATCTATACCCAAACGACTTAGAAACAGCATACTACAGGGACACAGCCACATCAATGTTCCATGGTATTTTATGCTAAGAAGACAATTCATATAAGCACAGTTGTGTTCTATGTCTGAAGAAGTGAGATAAAGGCCAGAGAAAGGCATTTAAGGAAAAAAAAATCGAAAAAAGTCTCAAAAAAAAAAAAAAAGGCGGGGGGTAACCATTCCAAAGACCATTTCTGAGACTAATGGGGTCATACTGTTTTTTAGGTATGTCAAGTACTTTACATTTATCATCTCATTTAACTCCTGCAAAAACACTAAGAAGGAGATATTTCCATTTTATAGGAGAGCAAATTCAGACTGAAATAAGAAATCTTACTCAAGGTCACAGAGTCAGTCATTAATGAAGTGCAAATTCAGATCAAAGACGCCCTGACTAACCACCTGGAGAAGTGCCTCTCAAGTGTGTTCCAGTGATTACTTTTCAAAAACTGTTGTAGAAATCAGAATGCTCTCATTTGGACATACAATTCCACACCCCCTGCCCCCACAATCATTTGCTTTTAACATGAATGACCATTCATTGCTTGTAAATACACCATAACTCCTCAGTAAACCAGTGGTGTGTCATTTCCAAATAGCTCTAAAACAATGTTTTCCCCACTTTGGTCATTCATATGCCTTCATGATTTTTCTTATCTATTAAAGGAAAGCCTTTGAAACATTGTTTTATGTTTCTATTGGTGCATTATAATTATACATAACGGTGTGTTCATTGTGACCTATTCCTAAATGCATAACACAATTTGCTCCATTTGATCTTCCAGTGCTTCCCCTTTCTCTTTCTTCCTCCCACCCCCATCCTCTTTTTTTTTTTTTTTTTTTTGGTCCTGGAGATTGAACTCAGGGGGACTCAACCACTGAGTCACATCCCCAGCCCTATTTTGTATTTTATTTAGAGACAGGGTCTCACTGAGTTGCTTAGCACCTCGCAGTAAGTGAGGCTGGCTTTGAACTCATGATCCTCCTGTCTCAGCCTTCTGAGCTGCTAGGATTACAGGCATGCGCCATTGTGCCCATCTTCGGATCCTCTCTTTTTACTGTCTTCCTTTTATTTATTTAGTTTTTTAAAATTTATTTATTTATTTATTTATTTATACTTACACTAAGTATAAAAGCACCCCACTCCTCACATCTGTAGAGTTGATCCTCTTCCCTCTTCATTTTATTTTTATGTGGTGCTGAGGATCGAACCCAGTGCCTCATACAGGCTAGGCGAGTGCTCTACCACTGAGCCACAACCACAGCCCTATTTATTTATTTTTTAATTAGCTCATAATCATTATACATGAAACTGGGGTAGGAAAACCTATAAATCGACTGTTTTACTCTTCTTCCTAAATTGTAATAATATTCATGAAATCAAAGGTTTGATGTGCTATTTACATTTTTTTTCTAATAGATATCAAACATATATGAATATTGAAATAAAAATATCCGTTTAGTTCCACAGTGGCTCACAGCACACCATTTGGGAAATACTGTTTTTGAGTTTATAACATAAGGAAATTGAAATATCTCCCCCAGAGCTGACCTTCTCATAAAGAACACTACCCTTCCTCCCTAAAGTTTGCTTTCCATTAAGCTTCACCCAACCAAACATTGGCCCGTCTCTCAGTTTCCAGAGTCTAGAACCTTCTGCTTTTTGGGTAGAATTTGCCATTAAATAAGCCAGAGAGGACCAGGAGCCTGAGACTTTCCCCTCACCCTTTAACTCCTATGGACCCTTGTCCTGGGTCCTCACTTTGGTTCCCCAGGTTCCTGCCTCTTCCCCACCCCAGCATAAGACCAGGAGAGCTCCTTTCTCATCTTCAAAATTTCCTTTTCCAGCATCCAGTACAGTTTGCTCATCTTACCCATGCCAAGTGCAGAATGAATGAGTGAAACCCTCTTCCTAGGCACAGTGTGTGCACATACATGTGGTCTTTCTGGAGGCCATTCCATGGCTCTGAAGGTGAAACCCCGGGTATCCTGAGAGCATGAGGGGAGATTTTCTGTCAGTGTCCTTCAGATCAGGTATGCAGCCTCTGTATGTATGGTCTGATTCTTTCTCCTTCAGGGGTCCGGAGTCCTGGGATAACATGGCTGAGCATGAACTTTCAGTCCTGAGAGGTCTCTGAAGGGTTGGTTTGGGTCACTCTTTCTATCACAAAAGCTCCCATTTTTATACAATCCTCTCTACTACCAGTGTATCTAGAAGTTATGGCACTGTGTGAAAATTCGTCATTTATGAATTTAAATATCCTTTATTATTACGGGGAATTTTTAAAGAGACTTTCCCATTATTATATTACTGTCAATATGTAAAACTTCATATGCATATGATAAGTATTTATCATTGAACAAAGGCAGCTTACCTAGCTTTGTTCTGGTGATTGAAGTACAACATTTTCATTCCTGGGGATCCTGTACATCCAGGTTTTATGCTTGAGGATTGGAAAAATAATAAAAGTATTTCCCCGTGAGTGTGAAAGACAGAAACTGGGGCCTGTTCTAGAATAGTCAGGATCAAGGCATTTCATATTTATTCCTTAAAAAAAAATCAAAAATTTATTTTGCAGAAGATATGAGATATCAAACTCGGGTAAAATATGATACCATGCTATCTGAGTTCTTGATCTTTAAATTTGCCTTTATTTATGTATTTGAAGCTCAGCAGCTGCCTCCACACCTCACCAAGGAACTGTCGGCATGCTCACTCCCTCTTCTTCCTGGAGGGCTCATCTATTCCACATGATCTTTTTTTATTATTATTATTGCTGCTAAAAGAACATGCACAAGGGGTTAGGAAGGCTGACCCAAAAGAGTTGGAATTGGTCCAAAACATTTGACCATTTCTTGGCATCTGAGAAAGGACAAATCTTTTTATTATTAAGAAAAGTAATGTTCTCACTGTTCCCTGAACATATGCTGCCTTGAGCAGCTGTGTGTTCTGGGAGCCCTTTTTGTCACCAAGGGAACACTCTCAATGTGCCCTATGACCTTTCCATCAAAGAACTCAGAAATATGCTCTCTAATTTTCCCTCCCTAGCTAAAAGTGGATGTGCTGGGAACTGTAGAAGCCACTCAGGCAATTCTTACACTAAGTATAAAAGCACCCCACTCCTCACATCTGTAGAGTTGATTCTCTTCCCTCAATTACCAGCTTGGGGAAATACTGGCAAAATACGTGTCTTTATTCCTGAAGTCCTCTGTCTTGGAAATTCCACATTTGTGACTTAAGTATGAAGCTCTGGCATCATTTAAACCAAATGGGCCCAACTGCAAACTGGTTTTAGATATTGGACATATTAAGAAATTTTAAAAACAAGAGATTGTTATTCATACCATTCACACTTAAAGACTGAATTTTATTTAGATGTCCCCCAATTACAAACTGGTTTGAAATATTGAACATACTATGAAATTTAAACAAAAAATTGGGCATTTACAATTCTGTGGCCAACTACATCATAAACATAACTGAAATACTGCCTATTTATATATGTGCTTTTTTCCCTAAGGCAAGTCCTTATAATATAAAATTCAAACAAATACAGATTTTCAACATATTGGGATTAATCAGAAATAATCAAGGCAAATTCTTCATTTAAATTTTTTTTTATTTGTTCTAATTATTTATACATGACAGTAGAATGCATTTTGACACATCATACATAAGGAGTATAACTTCTCATACTTCTGGTTGTACATGATGTAGAGTTACACCAGTCCTATAATCATATATGCACATAGGGTAATAATGTCTGACTCATTCTACTATCATTCCTACCCAAATTCTTGTTACTCAAAGAAGGCCCATTTCTTTTTATGAATTTACATTATGAAGTATGATGTGATCAGTGCTTACTTAACATCAGAGGTCTTCCCAGATGTTACCTTGGAAGAAAGAAAATGCTCTTTCATTGCTTTCTGCTTCTAAATGTGAACACCCTGGTATCTGTTGAGTTCATAGTCTATGCTTGGCATCATGGTGGGCCCTGGGGTTGGAAGACTGGATAAGACACAGTTCATGCCCTTGAGAACGTTTCTGTGCCCTGATCCCAGACCTAGAGGTTGAGTATCTGCCTAGTCAGTTCTTTGAATGAACAAGTACTGAAATTCACCCTGCAGGGATGGTCGGACCAAAAGGTGGCGCAGGGGCAGGTTGTGAAAACAGGACATGGTCATCTCCATCTCCTCTTTCAAAGGCCTGCCACCATCTGGCTCCTTTTCAGCAGACTTGCCACAGAGACACCACTGGCAGGTAGACCTACACATAAGCCATAGCCCTTCTTCAGTTTTTTTTTTTTTTTTTTTTGCCACAAACATTTACCTGAAAGGGACTGAAACAAGCAGCGTCCATGACGAGAGCCGCTGTGACTGAACACTGATGTTGGAAGACATACTAGAACAGCGACCTGGATTTTCCCTATCGTCTCTCAGCTGCAGGCCAGCCATTCTCATGCGTTCCTCAGAGTTTCTGATGCACCCAGAGGGCGGGAGAACTGACAGGTGTCTGTTTGATTCCACTTTAGTTCCTACAGAAGGTCTCACGGAACCTGGGTCTAGAGAGAGTTTTGCTTGGTCAAGTCTCAAAGGAGAGGCTGTATCTTGCCCTTGAACTGTGTTTCCCAAAGAATGAGTCACCAAGCCTGGGTGTTTGTTAAAAATAAAGATTCCTGCACACACCCAAATTTGCTGATCCGGAATCTTTAAGAAGGAGCCTTGGAATCTGCAATTTTAACAACCTTCTAAATTGTTCTTTAGCATACTGAGTCTGAGGAAAAGGTCCCCTAAGAGTAATCTGGAGAAACTGATTTGGACCCAAGGAATCAGTAAGTGTATTCAATGCTTTTAGGGGAATGAAGATGCTTCAAAGAATCTCAGATCCCCTAATTTAGGAAGAGTCACTGAGTGACATAGGTGAAATCCTTCAGTTAGTTGTATCACCTAGAGTCATCGATAACCAAATATTCATTAATTAAGTGGTTCTCTTTCAATTCGTAACTTTCTGTGGCAGATTCCTGAAGGAAACACTGGTCAATTGAATTTTAATGTGAATTAATCTTAATAATTTTGTTTCTTTTTAACACCAGAATAAGCTTTTAAGAAAACTTAAGAGACCCCAGTGGCTCAGGAGGCTGAGGCAAGAGGATCACAAGTTCAAAGCCGGGCTTAGCAACTTAGCAAGGACCTAAGCAACTTAATGAGACCCTGTCGCTAAATAAAAAATAAAAATAAATAAGGGCTGGGGATGTTGCTTAGTGGTTAAGCACCCCTGGGTTCAATCCTTGGTGCTAAAAAATAAATAAACTTAAGAGAACAGGAATTTTGATGTAGTACAAAGGGAAAAACACTCTTCGGAACATAAATATATAAATCGGATATCTTCATTATCTAACTCTCTACTACAAATATTCTGCCAGATTTATTTATTTGTTCACTCATTCTTATTGAGTCAATAAATTTAACCATGTATTGTTTATATGTTTGCAAAGTAAAAATAAATGCATCCATTTACTGCTTCTAGGTTGCTTCCACAGTTTAGCTATTGTGAATTGAGCTGCTATAAACACTGATGTGTAGGGTGATTTTGTTCTCTCCAATAAGTGGATGCTGATCCATAATGGGGGGGTATGAGAAAAATGGAGGAATTTTGGTGGGGCAAAGGGGAGGAAGGGAAGGGGAGGAGGCATGAGGGTAGGAAAGATGGTGGAATGAGATGAACATCATTACCTTAGGTACATGTATGACTGCACATATGGTGTGACGCTACATTGTGTACAACCATGGAAATGTAAAGTTATGCTGTAATTGTGTACAATGGATCAAAATGGGTTCTCCTGTCATATATGCCTAATTAAAATAAATAAATAAATACATGCTTCCCAGGGCACCAACTATGAGCCAGACCCTAAGCGAGCAAAACAGAGAAAGTGTCTCTTCCACCCCACTTCTTTCACCAGTGGGAAAACAGACAATAATGAATTAAGAACAAACAAAAATACAACATCAACAAAATGATAAATGCTGAGAGGAAACAAAGCACAACCATGTGGTGGTGACTGAGCTGAGCTTGGTAGCAGAGGAGTCCCTTTACATGAAGAGGTGTAGAAAGGCCCCAGGCTCTGCTGACATTTGACCCTCATCCTGAACACATTATATGAAGAACTGAAAGATCTTATGAGCGAAACCAAGGTTCCTCTGAAAAAGCAGAAATCCTTCTTTAACACTTTAGCATCAGCTGGTGCCAAAGAATTTCTAGCCCACCAACCTGCTGTGCAGGTCCAGGTTTGTGGATCCCTCCACAATCATGAAACTGATTTTTTGGAACAAATCTGCCTGTCTCATGTATGCACATAAACCCAACGCACATACTGTAGACTTGCCAACACCGGTGTGGATTTCTTTATACTTTATATATTGTATATATTCTTTATATTCCATATATTTTTTCATATTATATATTGACGCACATTGTCATATATATTTTACTGTATTTATTATTCGTACTGCTTCTGTTTCTCTGGAGACCCCTGACTGATCCACATTGTATCTGTTTCTTCCTGCCTTAGCAAAAGGGAGATGAAAGGAATAGGATGGGGTCTTGATGCTCAGGAAGGAGGAAAAGCCTCGTGTTCCTGCTATAGAGGATTAGGCCAGGGACGTAGAGGAGGTGAGCGCTCTGCTCTAGAAGAGCAACAAGAGTTCTCTGAAACCCAAAGTATATGGTATGCTCTCTCTGCATTAACCCTGCTCAGACTCCGCTCTCCTATGTAGTTCTAAGATTTTGTTTTTTCCTCACAAAACTGGAGTTTTTCTGGTTGAAAATTTAAAAAAAAAATCTATAAAATTTCTTCCATTTACCAGGCGTAAACCAACCTTCAGAGCTCCATTTCCTTGGCCCATTTCAGAATAACCTTGGAATCCAGTCATTTGTGGTTTCCTGTGCCTGCTCCCCACAACACACCCCATTAAAAACTCGCCTTATCAATATGAAGTAGGACCAAAAATGTTGCCTTTGCGAGCCACACCTGTTAGGTGCCTGAAAGTGCTGACACTAAGAAATATTAGAACGAAACAAGTGCCCCGGGTCAGCAGTTATTTGCCTAGCCAAGGTAATTCATCTTATCAAAAGCCAAGTATGGTGTCCATTCCATGAATCCTACTGCCTCTCTCAGTAGATGAGGTCACTAAGTTATTTGGTATTTAAGGGTTCAGCAATTCTATGAGTTTGGCAACAATAAAAGGAAATAGAAGCTGATTTTCAAAGATCATCCCAGTAAGCAACGTGGTTCCTTCCCTTGAAGAATCTTATTGTGTCACACCACAGCCTTTGGAGTTCATGTGGAGCTGTGTTTTGGGCATTGCTGTTAGGCTTAAGACCTTAGCGTAAGATTTCCCATAAGAAAACAACAGAAGGAAGTGGCACTCACTTCGGGAGTTTATTCAGAACACAGTCTTTATTGTGTTCTAAAGCAATTTATCTGTTTAACAAGGACCAAAGGGTCATCTAAAGAATGGTAACCCCCTTGGCTCACCTGGCACTCATGCTTTTATTCCCCCATTTAACAGAACCTTTTTTACTTGGTGAGTTATTAATTGCTCACTAAGTGCCAGGAACTGTGTTCTATGTGCCACATAACCCCAGAAAAAGAACAAGAGGACTAGTTGCTGTGCCCACCCAAGTCTACCTCGGGCCAGGCAAAAGCGAAGGAATGGGACTAAGGTCAGTTCCTGAAATTACAATTAAGGAAAATCTGTGACTGACCTATGTATAAGTGGGAAATATCATTCCCTTTGTACCTTCCCTTTAATTTTACAATTTCACAGCCCCATTTTACTTCTAGGTCTTAATGGCTGCTCGACTGTGGATCTGAACACTCTCCCAAAGGCACAAGTGTTGGAGGCTTGATACCCAGAGTGACGCTATTATTTTGCAATCATTAAAAATAGTTCTATAAACCATTAAGGTGTGTGTGTGTGTGTGTGTGTGTGTGTGTGTGTGTGTATGTGTGTGTGTTGGTACTGGGGATTGAATGCAGGAGCACTTAACCACTGAGCCACATCTGTGTGAGTCTTTTGTTTAACTGGGGAGTATTGCTGGTTTTGATTACTCGAAAGCTATCAGACTTTCCAACATTTCAATAGCCCATTTCTTGGTTCTAGTCCTTTTAATTTCAGCTTTCAAATCAGCCAATTCTTGCCCAAGGTCATTTCAAAACATCAAAGGCAACTAAGGGCAGCCAACCCATACTCACATTCAGTGATTTCTGACCACTTCCCCTAGAGATCCAGTTTGGTAAGTCTGTGGTCTGCTTTCAAGTTACTGCAGGTGACAGTGTCTCACATGGCATAGTACCCATCATTCCAACCATTAGCATCACTCTCCTTACCACTCACCATCTCACCCTTGGCAATCTACTTCAAGGTGATGGTTTCTGGATTATAAACAAAGGCTCTGACAACTCAGTAGTTCAAAACGACAAAAAATTACTTTTTGACCCCCAAACCATCCAGCACTGGTGTCTAGGGTTGGTGGATCTCCTGCGGCAGGCCGGGGCCGGGGCGGGGAGCGGGGGGCTTTCTTCCTCATGACAATTCAGGAACTCAGGATTCTTCCAATGCAGTGGCCTCCTTGCTGTGTAGAGTCTTGGGGTTCATTAGGTCTCTGTGTCCATTGGCCTGAATCCAGTCCCACTGTTCCAACAGCAGAGGAGCCAAAAGAACAACTTTGGTGAACAAACTGCATTTTCTCTGAACACTGGATGATCTGGAAGGTTTATCTGATTGTAGGGAGTTATGGGACCACCAGGACTACAGAAAGGTATTTTCTGTCCCCCTCTTTTAGTTCTATGTTCTGACCGTGAAAAGAAAAGCTGAGCGTTGCAATGAGACTCAGATGCTGCAAGAAAGAGACACCGTGAACTTGAGAGAGCAGACGGGGGGAAGCCTGTGACTTGAAGGCCTCTCGGTGGACAGCTGAAGCTGGGGACAGCTGTACTGAGGCAAACTCTGCGTTAAATGGCTTCGATCTGTGAACACGCTCTGGGGATCTTAACACCATGAGATGAAAAATAGTTGAAACTTTTTCCTCTGGATGAAGAAAGGTAAGGGATTTAACGGAGTTCAATATTAGAAAGATAGCTAGAACTAGACATGTACGTGTCTTTGAATCATATGCTTTCTTTTTATGTTTTTGCTCATGTTATGCATTTTAAAAATTACTTATTTTTAGAAACCATAAATTTTATTGTGAACCTTTTGTGCTCTTTCTACTTGAAGAAACTCTGGTCTGTTGGCCTCAATGGTTGATTGATCCGTCTTTGTTAGTTCATATTCTGCTAATGACAAATGTCTGAGATGATCGACTTACGAAGAGACTAGGCTTATTTTGGCTCGTGGTTTTGGAGTTTTCAGTGTGTGACCAATTGGCTCCATTGCTTCTGAGCCTTTGGTACAGCCACACATCATGGCAGAGAGCACGTGATGGAGCAAAGCTGCTCACCACATGACAGGAATGAGAAAACAAAGAGAAAAGGACCAGGCTCCCCCGATCCTCTTTGAAGACACACCCTCAGTGACTTGAAGACCTCCCACTAAGCCCCACCTCTCAAAATTTCCCCGCCACCTCCCAACAGTACCATGCTGGCACGCCTTTCACACAGGGGCCTTTGGAGACATTTCAGATCCAAACAATGGCATCTAGTCGTTTATATCAGGTGATTCTTAGCCAAAATCAGGGCATGCCTTGGTAGTTGTTCAGGTCTTCCTTTATGTCCTTTAGTAGTGTTTTAAAGGTTCCGTTCATGCAGACTTGCCTATTTTTAAAGTTTATTGCTAGCCACTTAACTGTTCTGCTGCTAATGTGAATTGAGACTTCTCTCCCACTACGTCTTGTTTGTGGAGGTGAAGGCTGCTGTCTTCTGATTATTAAATTTGAACTCCATCACCTTATGGCATGCTCTTTGCATATAATATATTTCAATTCATTCTTTTTGTTTATGCTGGACAATAATTAAACCCTTGACAGCATTACATTTTACCACTTCACAGGAGTGTATTTCTTTCTAGTTGTATTGGATAATACTGAAAAATGTTAAATAACAGCATTAATATTAGACCCACTTCTTTTATTCTGTACTTTATGGAAATGCTTTTAGTGTAGCCACATAAAATGTAATAATATATTTTTGTTCAACATATACTTTTATGTTTAACTTTAAGGAGGAAGCATCTATTGTTTTATTAAACAGTTTTTAATCAAGAAATGTTAGGTGTCTACTACCATATAATTTTTCAGCATTTGTAGAATTGAACAAAGGTGTTTTTCCTCTTTTGACATACTGTGGTGAATTACACTTATAGGTTTCCAAATATTTTGTCATGGTGTATTTCCTTTTCATATGCTGCCACATCCTTAGCTAATATTTTATTTATGAGTTTTATACTTATTTTTGTAAGCCAGATTGGTTGTATTTGTTTTTCTTTATTTTATCTTTGTCAGATTTTTAGAATAATTTTTATGCTAATTTATAGAAATGATTCAAAGTATTTTCTATTTTTGTTCTGGGACAGTTTAAATACTATTGGCATTAACTATTTTTTAAAATTTGATAGCATCCTCCAGTGACATCATCTTGCCTGGTGTGATCCCTAAGGATTTCTGCTAATTTCTCCTATGATTTCCTGTGGGTTTTTTTCTTTCTGAATATTACTTTGTATTTATTAACATCACAATGTTAATGAATATTTGTCTTGTTTAATACTCCTTCCCTTAATTCAATCTTCTCTGGTACTAAGATCCAACACTTGTTTGTTTTGGCATTTGATCAGTATCCCTTTGACCTTCTTTTTATTTCCAACATATCTGATCATTTTGTTTTATGTTTCTTATGTGGTATCAATGTGCTAATATTTATTGAACTTTTATTATGTGACAGGTTCCATTTTAAGTGCTGTACACATAATAACTTGTTAATTCTTCCCAGGAATTCTGCAAGTTAATTCCTCGCTTTATTAAAAAGAAAACTGATGGTTGGGGTTGTGGCTCAGTGGTAGAACACTCATCTAGCATGTGCTGAGGTGCAGGGTTCAATCCTCAGCACCACATAAAAATAAATAAAATAAAAATTTTATTTTATATATATATATATATATATATATATATATATAAAACCAAGGCACTGATGAATTAAATAAGCTGTCCCAAATCACACAGATTTAAATCTAGGCAGCCTGGCACCACAATGGTTAGTAAATGCTCATTTATAGTACAGTTGAAGATTAGGTTTTAAAAATTCAGTAGATATTTTCCAAAAGCTAATTCACAGAACAGATTTGACGACATTGTATTTGCTCTATGACCTGTTTGCTGAATATTATTTAGAAAATTAGCCTGATGCCTCTGAGTAATAGTAAAATTAGTTTATTCTTCCCATCTCATTACTTACATACTACACCTCCACCACCTATTTTAGTTGATTGTGGGTATTTTTGTTTTGTTTTGTTTTAGTGTTTATTTTCATCCCTCAAAGTAAAATTATGTCTATGCTGATGATTTATCTTTTTTGGCAGGAAGGATCCTGGAAATTAAACCCAGGGGTGCTCTTCCCCTGAACTACAATGCCAGTCTTTTTATCGTATTTTGAGACAGGTTCTTGCTAAGTTTCCTAGGCTGGCCTTGAACTCACATTCTCCTAGGCAGCTGGGATTATAAGTGTATAGAAAAGTCATTTATCTTTATCTTTTCATCCTTGATCATGAAAGATGAGGAAAACTGCATATTTATTCTTAATTTTTTTCTCTAACTCTTGGTCATTTAGTTTATACTTTGTTATGACTTATAACATTTACAGTCTGTTATCCTCATAATTTGTTGTGAACCAGAAGAAAAGTATATCAAATATATCACCATGAATTAATAAAGGAATTATCTATATAAAACCATAACTCAAAGTAGATATGTAAGAGTTTGGGAGAAGATGTCCTTATAGAAGAGAAAAAGTGAAAGAGGAATGGAAGAGAAAATTAAAATCTCTTTAGAAATTCGAGTCACATTAGAATAAAAGAGAATAGTTACACATGGGATGTACACATAGGAAATAAAAACGAAACTGATTAAAGAAAAATGAGAGATATGAAGAAAAAATGGAGAATATTAAGCATACATAATTCATATCCCTGAATAAAAGAAACAACTAATTGAACAGAAACACGGGTATAATTTAAGAAAAGTTCCCAGAAATGAAATAAGACATAAATGAAAAGATTGCAAAGGCACGTCATTATGCCTTAGGAACAATAGATCAAGGCGATCAGTAACGATGATCTCAGTCAAGTCTCTATATTTCAAATCTAGTAAAAGAACTTTTGATTCCCAGGTTAAACTGTTGAATGGTGTAGGGGTTAAGTTTTCCAAGAATCAAACATCAGAAAAGGATTCAATGCACAGATGGCAAAGGTAGATGTTACGTTTGTGAGACAAAAGGAGGAGAGACTGAGGACACTGGATGAGTCCTTCCACCATGATATGATTGTGATTCTGGGGGGATATTCTTTACCTGCCATTTGTGCTGTTTATTTTTCCTATTTCTTTGATCTTTTTGTTCTCTCTTTATGTTTTTTCTTTCCTTCTTTTTTCCCTCTTTGTCTTTCTTTCTTTATTTCATTCTCTCTTTTTTTTTATACTGGGGATTGAACCCAGGGGTGCTTTAACACCAAGCCACATCCCTAGCCCTTTTTAATTTTTATTTTGAGCCAGAGTCCCTAAGTTGCTCAGGGCCTTTTAAGTTGCTAAGGCTGGCCTCAAACTTGCAATCCTCCCGCCTCAGCCTCCCAAGTTTCTGGGATTACAGGCATGTGCTCCCATGACTGGCTCTTTCATATCCTTTCATAAATTCAATGTGGTTCCTCTGAGATTGTTACTCTAATTTGAATAAAATAAATTCTTCATGAACTGGTTATTTGCAGCACAGAGACAATGTAATATAGTTCTGATTGCAAATTCCAGTTTTACCATGTCACAGCTGCATGATGTTAATTCTGCAGTACAGTAATAATGGCATCTATCTCATTAAGTGCTGTGAGGACAAATACATGAGTTCAGCACATGAAAAAGCATATGGACAAGGCTTGTGCACCAGGCATTGTAAGAACATGTTAAATATTACCTTTTAAAATTCATCTGGAAGTGTCTTTTGCATTTCCATTTCATCTTGCCTTTATCTATCACAACTACCTTACTTTTTGTAACTCAAAGTTATATATACCTACAATTTATGTAAGATGGAAATATTTCTGGGATTTTTTTTCCTCCTTCTTTTGGATCATTTTTTGGACAAGAATAAAGGGTGACAGAAACTTTCTTCAGGCAGTATGGTATCAAAGGAGGTCTATTAAAAAAGAATATTTAAATAAGATGCAGAGTCTCATAATGCTCCAAATATCTAAAATGTAATTGATAATTATCATACCAAGAAGCAGGAAAAATCTCAAGCTGAATAAAGAGAGACAATCCATCGACACCAACACAGATGATGGAAGCATCTAACAGGACTTTAAAGCAGCCATCATAAAAATGCTTCAACAAGCAATTATGAACATGCTTGCAACAAATAAAAAAGAGTGTCTCAGCAAAGAAATAGCATACGTTAAAAAAGAATCAGATGAAAATTTTAGGACTAAAAAGATAATAATCAAAATTTTAAAGCTCATTGGATCTCGTTGTCTGAACAGTAGAATAGATAGGCCAGAGGAGAGAACCAGTGATCTTTAATATAAAACTTTCCCAATCTGATCAATAGAGAGAAAAGAGATGGAAAAAATATGATCAGAGCTTTCAAGAACATATTGGCCTATAATAAAAGATTTAATGTTTGTCTGATTAGACTCTCCAAAGGATTAAGCAAAGAGTGGGGTGGAAATAGTATGCAAAGAAATAATGGCTAAAAATTCTCCAAATTTGGCAAAAAAACAAAGTCTATAGTTTCCAAGAAACAGAGAAACTCAAACAGGATGAAATCAAAGAAATTCCTGTAAGGACATGACATAGTCAGATTTCTTAAAACTGGCGACAAAGAAAAAGATCTGAAATCAACAAGACAGAAACACCTAACCTGAAGAGGAAACACATTTGAGTGAGAACAGATTTGTCGTTAGAAATCAGGGAGAACAGAGAGAAATGGGAAACTGTGGGAGCCGTGGGTAAACTGAGCAACGTTGAAGCCATTAGGCGGGGAAGCCCAGTTGTAGGAACTCCCAGGCAGAACCCTCTGGTTTGAGACTGCCTACTTCAGGTTGGCACCCTGTTCTAGCTCACGGCTCAAGTTCTAGCATAGTTCTGGAGATGGGAATGACCCACTAGAACCACACAGAGATGGGTGTGGCTTGCTAAAATGCCAATCAATTGTTTTCTGCAAGACCCCTACCACACTAACCAAGCACTGAACCAAGACTCCTCCTGCCGAAACCTTATCCCTGCCTTGGATGTACTCCTCCTTAAATAAAGAACCTTAGCCTTTTTTTACTTGTTCATCACCAGCTTGAGTCAGAACTGGAAGAGCCATCAGACATTCTCCTTTTTATATATAATTTTTGGCTTTGTCTTTATTTCTTACTGATTATATCAGACTTTTAATTTTCCCAGGCAACTCACATCTCCTGAGCAGGAACCTACCCTGTCAGGGTGCTGGTCACTTCACTGTAGGAAACCTTAAAATTTTGTTTTGCTAAATTAATATCAGAATTTCATTTTTCTTTTTGATGCTGGGAATTGAATCCAAGGCCTTGTGCATGTTAGGTGAAGTGCGTTACCACTGAGCATATCATGAGCCTGGGAGATCAATTTTTTCAGTACTGAAAGAAAAGAGTTATCACAATTCTTTACCCAACAAAAGTGTACTTCAGCAATAAACAAAAATTCAAAATACCCTCAGATGAAGGAAAGGAAGAGAATTTATCACCAGCAGACCTCCTCTCAAAGAATGGCTTAGAGGAAATTTTTGAAACAAATGAACAAAAATAGCAACGTGAAAAAATGAGCAACAAGAACATCAGGAAAGAAGAAATAGTAAAAATGTGGGTGAATAACAGTAGACTCTCCTTTTTCTCTGGAGTTTTCTGAATTGAGCTTGGTGGAAGCAAATGGAAGACAATTCTCAATTAATACAAAAGGAATAAAATCTTATCACCAAAATGAATTAGTAGTCTGGAAAATAGTCTTTCCAACTGTTTTAGTCAGCATTTTTGCTGCTGTGACTAAAAGGACCTGACCAGAAGAATTGCAGAGGAGGAAGAGTTTATTTCCTGGGCTCATGGTTTTAGAGGTCTCCATCCAGAGACAGCTGGTTTCCATTCCTGGGGCTCACGATGAGGTAGAACATCATGGAGGAAGGGTGTGGCAGAGAGAAGCAGCTCACATGATGATTAGGAAGCAGAGAGAGACTCCACTCACCAGATTCAAATATATATATACCCCATAGCAATGCCTCCCAACAAACCACTTCCTCCAGCCACACCCCACCTGCCTCCAGTTACCAACCAGTTAATCCTATGGGGGGGGGGTTAATTCGATGATTAGGTTAAAGCTATAAACCAATGGTTTCTCCTCCAAACCTCTTGCATTGTCCAACATATAAGCTTTTGGGGGACATCTCATATCCAAACCATGCCACCAATTTATGTAGAAATAAGATTTTAAGGAAAAAAAAAATGAAAACCAACATAACTACGTAAATATTCTACAGGAGAAAAAAAAAAAGAAGGAAAGGAATAGATTCAAAATAGAGATGAAGAACCCAATCGGAATGAAAACATAACCCATGAAGCAGAAGATAATTCTTTAGCAGTATTTCGTCATGCAGAAGAACCTTCTAAGAACAAGCATGTAACAGAACAAGAATTCAAGGTTCAGATGATGAGCATAAGGCAAAATGAAAGTGGAGACTGAGGAGCTAAGGAAAAAAAAATTGAATGAAACTCCAATTCAATTTCCAAATCAGTACCCCACAAACTTTAAGAAATAGCACAGATATGGCTAGAATATAGAGGATTGTGATAATTATGTGAAATACGTCCCCCCAAATTCCTATGTTAAAGAACTGATTCCTCATACCTTAAAATGTGATTATATTGGATAATAGGGCCTTTAAAGAAATAATTAAGGTTAAATGATCATAATGGGGTGGGGGGTGGGGGTGGGGAGGACTTAATCCAGTGGAAGTGCAGCCCTAGGAAGAGGAAGAGACACCAGGAGGCCATGCAAGGACACAGAGGTAAGGCAGCCATTTTCAAGTCAGGGAGAGAAGTCTCAGGAGAAACCACCTTGATCCTGAACACTCAGCCTCCTGAACTGTGAGAAAATAAATTTATGACACCCAGAAGGTAACATTTTGTTATGGAAACTCCACCAAAGTAATACACAGAGAGAAAAAAATTTTAAAGACTAAAGAAATTACAGAGAAGATAAATAGATATGGAAGACAGACAGAGGTAATCTAACACAAGGTCATGTCTCCCAAAGTAGAAAATCCCACAAGTAGACAAAGAAGAAATACAACAATGTAATACAGAAATATTTCCCTCAAATAGAAGAAATGAATGTGCAGGTTGAAAGGGCACACCATATTTTACTCAAAGTTAATATACAAAGAGTAATATTGAATCAATTACAACATGAGCAAAATTATTTAGGCATTCAAACAGAAAATCCCAGTCACCTAAAAGTCACCTTTGATCTTATGGCCCCATTGCTGTGGTCACACCCCTTGGCAGTTCTAATTGATTGTTTCCAGTATCAGGAGGGCTTTCCTCTCTGGATGATCAGAGGTGCAAACCTTGGTGACTTCCAAGAATCGCTCCATCAGCTCCTTTCTAGTAGTTCTTTCCCTACCATCATGGTTTTCTCCAGAGATGCAACACGGAGGCCAAGAATCCAGGGGAACCCTCTGTAGATCTCCGAAGCCCTTTCTCTCTGAAGACGCTGTCTCATGAATTCTAAGCACCTTGGCCTTCCTAAACTCAAACTCTTGGCTTTCATCTCAGGGAGACTCTGAGCTCAATTTGGGTGCACCCCTGTTGGGAAGCCTAGAACCTTCTCTTGGAAGGAGCTTCAGTATCACAGGACTTGCCTTGTTTCCCTTCTCTCAGAAATCACTACCCTGTGTACTTACTTAATGCCTCAAACCGACTGTTTCATAGATTTCCTTTAAGTTCTTTACTTCTTAAGCCCAGAGGGTAGACCTAGTCCCTGTTTTTCTAACTGGGTTAGGAGGAGAGGTCTCAAACTTTCTTTTTTCCTCCAAAACCTTTTCTTTCCTTTACTAATAATATTCATTTTGTCAAGGAAGTATTTACCTAGAGTTCATCAATTCCCACAACTTCGTTTTTATATTCTCAACAGGATTTCAAAAAAAAAAGTAAATTTAATATTTTAATTTAAAAGAAATTTCATTTTTGAAGAAAAATCTCTCTTTTTTGCTCTTTCCATATGGAAACATGAAGAGAGGTCTGAAGGAATGATCACATGCTAATTATAATGATCCTAGGCTGTAGAATTTGGGGTGACTATTTACTTTCTCTTTTGGTACTTGGTTATCTATATGTACCAATTCTCACACAAATCTTTTTTTTAAGAGAGAGAGAGAGAATTTTAATATTCATTTATTTTTTTTAGTTTTCCACGGACACAACATCTTTGTATGTGGTGGTGAGGATCGAACCCAGGCCGCACGCATGCCAGGTGAGCTCGCTACCGCTTGAGCCACATCCCCAGCCCCTCACACAAATCTTAAAGACATCTTGTGATATTTTTAAGACAAAGAGAAAGAATTTCTCAAGATTATTGGAATCTTAGAAAAAGGTAACTTCAGAGGTAAGGAAGAATACCCCTTTCTCTGAAATAAAAAGATAAACAGATAGTTGTTGAGATTTTAAAAATAAATTCGTGTCAAAATAAATAAATTCGTGTCAAGAGACAATCGGAACATCACATCAAATGTTCAAATGACCTCCATCATTTTAGGAAAGTAAGAGGTGAAGTCATTTCCCTTTATAGGAAACAAGTTGCGAAATTCATGGAACCCAGATTTGAGCCAATTGAGCTTTCTGATCTGAATATTAATTGGGTATGTCTGTTTCTTGACTTAATTACTGCCTGCAATAGATTATCATCGATCATTCGATCGTTGGATAGGATATGAGGGGTAAAAACACAAGTGGGTGGGAACTAGAGAAATGAAGGGAGACAGACGCTAACAGTGATGATAACAGCAGCAGCAGTAGAAGATACCATTTGCTAAATATGTACCATGTGCCAAGCAGAAAGATAAAGGTTTCCATGCCTGGCTCACTTGGTGCTGGGAACAACCCACTCTTAGAGAGGTTCAGGAATCTGCCTGTGGTTACACCGACCAATATCAGAAATGGAATCTTAGCCCAGTCCATTTGACAAAGAAAGATGAATCTTTGGGTTCTAAATAACAAATTCTAGTCATTCTTCCTTCACATACCAACTTCCTCAAGTAGAGGTCTACGTTTTAATAGTTTTAACCACCTTGCCGAGATTTTTGTTTTCTTAGATATATTAAAAGAACACATTCAAATGCCCTCCAAGTGTTCTCTACAGAATGAAAATGGAGTTTCCTCTATTTTTTTCCTTGCTTCTTATGTTACCTTCATTTTTGCAAACTCCAATTTCTTCCCAAATCATTGGAATGGCACCTCTGAGCCCAGCCTAGATAAAGTATCCATCTTTATCTCCTCCTGTTTGGCAATGTGACACCCAGATGTGGATCCAAGACTTCAGTTTCAGTGCTGACACACCTTCTCTCTTTGTCCTTGACCCATCTTTTTCCTCCCATGTTCTTATGTGTATAAAGGCAGCAGTGAGAACCACATTCTGGAGTACTCAAGGCCCAGTAAATTTAAACTATTAAAAAGGTCTTTGAAAAAAACATTGAATAAAAGCATCAAGTATTAACAAACATTTGTATTGCTTCAAAATAAGGTAAATTTGTTGATATATTACAATAATCCATACTTCTATGAGTAATTAGTAACTTATAGAATTCACAGCAATCCACTCCACAGGTTAAGGGTACAGAGTAGTTGCTCACTGGCATGATGTGACCCAGAACGTGGATAAAGGTAGAAAAGTTGCCCCGATTCTTTTTTATTTGGTCTGTTTTTTTTTCAGGTTCTAGACTGAAACCTAGTATTCCAATTCCAACTCATCCACAATCCAGCAAACTCAGAAGGCTTTAGAATCTCCAATCTTTCTTTAGATTTAGGTTCGTGGAGAAAATAGCAGACAAATAGGCCCACCACTGGTGCCCATCCCGTGGTCAAGACTCATGGGCCTGAAAGTTGAAGACACAGCGAGACCAATTCAGTTTCTTGGAGAAAGAAAAGAAAATGTTTACAGCCTAATGTGATCTTTTAGTACTTTTCTTACACAAAATCAGAGCACTGCACATATTTATTCAGTTTGTTACTGAAGAATAACTCTAATTAGGTGGGTTTTCTTAGATATATTAAAAGAACACGTTCTTTTATCTCTTCCAGGCCTGAATATAATAAATACAGAGACTGCATAAAAATACATGATGATTGTTTATTTCTTTTTTCTCCTTGCAATTCAACAGGATGTATCTACCTGTTTACTCCTCTTCAAAAATAATACACTTCTTTCTGTTCTCTGTCGTGTTTTGGGCTTGCAGCCAATGTCCACTTAATGGTGGGCAACAGATACTAGTTGGGAAATTAACAAAGTGACAGATTCAGGGGACTGGAGATGTGGCCCAGTGGTAAGGTACCTACTTGTAAAAATGACAACAAAAATTCACTGTCTTCATTCTTTGGCTTCCAGAGGGACAACTGTGCAGTTGGAAGATCTTTATCACTCATCTGTACCACGTGCTAACTCTGTGACCTACAGCCTGTCCACCCCCAGCCGCAGTTTCCATGTCCACAAAATAGGAATACTCTCAAAGATGTTTCCTTTCTTCTGGTCTTTACTCAGTTGGTATATTTTCCATGAATGCCTTTCTCTGCAAAACTTTCCCGGGTTTTTCTACTTACTGTTTCTCCCTACCCTCACCAAGCTTTCTCTATGCCCATTAACCTTCTACTATGCACTTTTCTTTTTTATCCAGTTATTGAATCTCTCTCTTCTGTTAGAATATAATGGAATCCCATGCGGTAGGCATTTTTAGCTCTCTTGTTCCTTGCTTTGGTCTCTGCGCACTTTGTGCTGCTATAACAGAATACCATAGACTTGGTTGTTTATAATGAACAACCTTGACTCATGATTGCCTTGACTCATGGTTCTAGTGTCTAGGAAGTCCAAGATCCAGAGGCCACATTGGGTGAGGACCTTCTTGCTGTGGTATAACATGGCAGAAGGTATTGCATGATGAGGAAGTGCAAGAGAGGACCAAATTCACATTTATAACTCTATTCCCATTATAACAACGTTAATCAACTCATGAGGGCCGAGCCCTTGTGACCTAAACACCTCCTATTAGTGTCCATCTCCCCACACTGTTGCATTCAGAGTTATGTTTCTACTAAACCAATGAACTTTGAGGGACACATTCAAAATACAGCAATTATATTACCAGTTCTATGAATAGATTGATGTAGAATGGTTAATTTTAAAGGATTTGTTGAAATAATGGATGGGGTGGTTTTATATGGTCAAAATTTAGTGAGAATTTAGACACAGTGTTAGGTTCCAAAAAATATAATAGGGATATGGAAATGTAGATACCATGTATTGAAAACACATGGAATAGAGATCCCAGTATGGTGAACACATAAATCCACCTAGGGTTTAGTGGGATCTCAGGCATATAAAGGTCAGTTCAGCCTGGAATATGGTCAGCTAGGAGTTGTCTGAAAAGGCTCTGTAGGTACGCTGCAGGTGAGTGATGAGGTGGGATCGGAAGCTGAGAACATCCTAGATAGAGAGTTCAACACACACAGAGGAAAAAAATCTTGGAAGAAACCTGGCATGTCCTGGTGATTTTTGGTATTGTTGAAACATAGGATGCTTGGGATTTAGGAAAGATGGGGGGGCAGAAGTAGGTGTTGTCACATGGGGCTTTGTTTGACATGTAATTAGTCAGAGGCCCTGCCAGAAATATTGCACCCAAAAGGAATACTTGAAGAGTTTAGTGAAGTGGGTATTTATAAAGGGATAGGCATGTTAAAGAAATAAAAAAATGGATGAGTCTAATTATAATGGGTAGCCTGACCACATCAAGGACCAAAGAGATAAGAGGAAGGACCAGGCATTGCAGGACTTCCCAACAGCGCAGTATTGGCATTCTAGACTGGATCATTCTAGACTGGATCATTCTTTGATGTGGGGGCTCTCCTGTGCATTGTGGGATGTTTCACGGCAGTGAACTCTGCCCACTGATAGCAGTAGTACCCTTGCACACCACTGTGACAATGATAATCAAAAATATTTGTTATCAAATGTCCTTTGGGGGCTAAATTGTCCCCCACTGAGAACCACCGATGAAAGGGAATTTAGCATGGAGGAGGCCTACCAAACAGGAAGTATGGGTCTGAGCAGAGGCCGACAGCCCCTGGGGAACAGACACCAACATTCCTCTGGCCCTCCCCCTCTCCTTGATGCCTCCCCTTGACCAATCCCAGCTGGAAGTTGCCGAATAAAGGAGTCCACTTGAGATGTGGAAATCAGACTCCCAGGGTTCAGAACTGGGTGGAGAATGATGGGAAGTGGATCTGGGAGGTCAAATAGGGTTACCCAACCCCATTTAGGCCTTCAACTTCCTGCTATAGCTACGTAGACTTCTATGGGAAGAGGTTTTTTTTTTTTTTTTTTTTTTTTTTCTTTCCGGAAAAACATTCTTCCACAGGATTTATAGCAATCAGCCTCTTCCTTCCACGGAAGTGGTATTTTAAGCTGTTTCATCCCATGCTTTAGTCACCACCTTTCTAACCTTGGTGAGATAGTGGGAAATTGAATCAGGGTAGGTTTTCTTCTGCTCAATGGTCACATTTCTCAGGGAATGTGATTATTCCTGATAACAATCGCCTTGTTTAAACACTATCTTTAGCCATCAGATCATCTCAAAGACAACTTGAGTGGCATGGGTTGGAACTGTGAGGATATTTTTCCACTATCATTGGTGTTATCATCTATGTGCTTGGGAGTGTCATGTTGGGTGAGTCAATACAGGAAAAGCAGCATAAGCTAATTGCATACTTATCCTGGATCCAGACAGCAGAAGAGACCATGGTACTAGAAAAGAGCTATTGGACTAAGTATCAAGTGACCTTGCACCATGAACCAAGGATTGTCAGGATACCGCTAATTACTTCTGTGAAATGGGGTTCACTTGTTTACTTCCTGAGCCTTAGTCTTTATATCTATAAATGCTGAGTATTAAACTAAGTTCCCTGTCTTACTGTGAAAGGTGAAAGATTTCTAGGTTTTTGTTTGTTTGGTTGGTTGGTTGGTTTGGTTTTTCTTTTCAGAATCTTCTCTCCTAGGATGCCCAAAGTCAATAGCCTGAAGTAGGATTTGAAAATTCATTGGAACTGGTTTCCATCTTTGCACAAAGAAACAGTATGTTCTCTAACAGTTCCAGAGGAGTCCTGGTTATCCCAAATCACATCAAACTCAGAAAATAGTTCTTAGCAAATAAGACAAAATTGAGCATTTATGATGTAGTGTCCTTCGTGTACTTGGAAATGGAGTTTAAAGTTCTTTTCATTTTCTTTATGTCTACAAAAGAATAAAGACTATTGGACTGGAGTTGTGGCCCAGGGGTAAAGTGCTTGCCCAACAGGTGTGAGGCACTGGGTTCAATTCTGAGCACTGCATATAAATAAATAAATAAAATACAGGTTCACTAACAACTAAAAATATAGTATGAAAATAATTTTAAAAAGGAATAAAGACTGTCAACATCTTGAAAAATGTTACAGAGATGGTTTGTAAAATGGATTTTAACAATATTGGTTATAAATGTTAGGTTTCTTGGGGTTCTGGAATATCAAAATTCTCATATTCTGCATGTTCTATGTTAACTGTAAGACATAAAGCTAATTCTATAAAGAATATAATATAAAGAATTCTATAAAGAATTAGCTTTATGTCATACAGTTCTATGGGTTTTGATAAATGCATCATATCTCTGTATCTACCATTATAGCATCATACAAAACAATTTCACCACCCTTACTTTGCTTCTGTCCTTTCCTTCACTTTGGCCCAAATCACTGATCTTTTTAGTGTATCTATAGTTTTGCCTTTTCCAAAATGTAGCATAGTTTTAATCATAGAGTGCAGTCTTTCCAGAGTAGCTTCTTTCAATATTTATTTAAATTTCCTCCATGTCTTTTCATTGCTGGACAGCTCATTCCTTTTTTTTTTTTTTTTTTTTAGAGAGAGAAAGAGAGAATTTTTTAATATTTATTTATTTTTTTTTAGTTATCGGTGGACACAAATCTTTGTTGGTATGTGGTGCTGAGGATCGAACCCGGGCCGCACGCACGCCAGGCAAGCCCGCTACCGCTTGAGCCACATCCCCAGCCCCACAGCTCATTCCTTTTTTTACTGAATATTATCCCATTGTACAGGTGGGCCACATTTTATTCATCTACTCAAAGACATCTCATTTGCTTCCAAGTTTTGGCAATTATGAATAAAACTGCTGTAATTTCTGTGTGGGGGTTTTTGTGTAGACGTAAGTCTTCAACTCAACGGAGTAAATGTCTAAGTATATGATTGCTGGGTCGTGCGCTAAGAGTATGTTTAGTTTTGTAAGAAATTGCCAAACTGCTTTCCCAAGTGGCTGTCCTGTTTTGTATCTCCAATAGCAATAAATGAGACTCCCTTTGCTGTGGGTGTTTTTGGATTTAACTATTCTAATTGTAGTAGTACACGTTGTCTGAACTTGCAATTCCCTAATGACATATAATGCTGAGGATCTTTTTCTATGATTGTTTGATATCTATACATCTTTGCCCACTTTAAAACCGTGTTGTTTGGCTTCTTATTGTTACATTTAACCATATTTTGTATATTTTGGGTAACAATCCTTTATCACTTATCTTTAGCAAATACTTTCTAGTGTTGTGTTGATTTATTTCAAAATAGCTTTATAGTTTTCCTCATATAGGTACTATACAGATTTTATTGGATTTATACCTGAGTATTTTACATATTTGTTGTTAATATAAATGATTATATATTTTTATTTCAAATTCCAGTTGCTTGTTGCTGGTATGTAGGTCATTCAGATATTACTGTGGTATCCTGAAATTTTGCTATTAATTGCTTATTAATACCAGTATTTTTTTTCTTGTCAATTCTTTGGGATTTTCCACCTAGACAATCATGTCATCTGCATACAAAAAAAGGTTTTTTTTTCTCCTTTCCCAAGTTGTGTACCTTTAATATCTTTTTCTTGCCTTACTGCAGTGTTATGCTGACTCCCAGCATGATGTTGAATAGGAAAGAGGACATCCTTGTCTCAATCTGATCTCAGGGGGAAATCACCTACTTCTCATTATCAACTATAATGTTAGCTATAGTTTTTGTAGCTTTTTTTTTAAAAAAAATCAAGTTGAGGAAATCCCCGCTATTCTTAGTTTGCTGACGAGTTTTACCTAGAAGATGTATGATTTTGCCAGATGCTTCTTCTGTATCTGTTGATTTGATCATGGCTTTTCTTCTATAGCTTATTGATGTGATCATTTAAATTAAATAATAATCAAGTGTTTAATTGGCCTTGCATACCTGGGGTAAATTCCATTCATGTGGTATATAATCCTTTTTAGATATTGCTGGATATCTATTGAGAATTTTGCAGAGACATTAGTCTGTACTTTTCCTTTCTTATAATGTCATTATCTGAGCTTGATATTAGAGTAATACAGATTTGTAGAATGAGCTAGCAAGTATACGTGTCACTTTGGTTTTCTGGAAAAGATTGAAGAGTATTGGTATTATTTCTTAAATGTCCAGTGGAATTTACTAGTGAGAAATATCTGGAGTTGGTGCTTTCTTTTTTTTTAATTTTCCTCAAATTTATTCATTACTTATTCAATTTCTTCAGTGGATGTAGGCTGTGATGTTTAATTTTCTGTGTCAACTTGACTGAGTCATGAGGTGCCCAGCTATTTGGCCAAATATTATTCTGGGTATTTTTGTGACGGTGTTTTGGATAAGATTAATACTTAAATCTGCAAACTTTGAGTAAAGCAGATTGTTTTCCATATGGGTGTGGACCTCATCTGAAAAGTTCAAGAACTGAAAACAAAGACTGACCTCTCTTAAGCAATAGAAAATTCTCCAGCAAATATCTTCAGACTTCATCTGCAAAATTGGATCTTCCTAGTCCTATCGCAGATGGCCTTTGGGCTAGAACTGTAGCACCAGCTCTCCTGGGTTTCCAGCCTACCAGTCCTCCTTCCAGATATCAGTCTTTTCAGCCTGCATAACTGTCAGAGCCACTTCCTTAGGATGCATCACTTTCTATACATAGTCACCTCCCACAGGCTCTGTTTCTCCGGAGAACACTAATATATAAGCCTAGTCAAATTATTTCCCTCTGTGTCCATGGTGGTACTTTCTGTCTCTCAAGCAATTAGTTAATTAGTTGTTAATAATGTTTCTTAATTCTCATTTTAATATCAAAGGGATCAGTAGCAATGACCCATTTTTCATTTTTTATGTTAGTAATTTGTCTTCCCCTCCCCCCATTAGCCAGGCTACATTTTTATAAATTTTATTGACCTTTTCAAAGAACTAGCTTTTGATTTCACTGATTTCTTTATTGATTTACTGTTCTTAATTTTATTAATTCCTGCTTTAATTTTTTTTGTTATTTTTCCCCTCCTCCTTTTGGACTTAAATTGTTCTTCTTTTTCTAATTTTCAAAGGGAGGAACTTAGATTGTTGACTTTAGATCTTTCTTCCTTTCTAATGTATACATTCGCTACTATACCTTTCCCTCTATTATTGTTCTCCCTATATCCTACAATTTTGATACATTGTATTTTTAATTTTCATATAATGCAATATATCTTAAAATTTCTACTGAGATTTCATTGAACCATCTGTTTTCCTATAAATATATTATTTAATCTCTAAGTCTTTTGAGATATTCTAATTATCTTTCTGCTGTGGATCTCAGGTTTCATTCCATTGTGGTCTGAGTATATCACTTGTATGTTTTCTACTCAGTTAAATTTGTTCAGGTATGTTTTATGGCTCTGAATGTGGTTTATGTTGCTGAATGTGCTATGTAAGCTACCAATTCAACTTAAAGGAAAAACTAAAAAAATTAAAATAGACTAAAAATGAATTTACAGATTTAATGAGGTAAATGGAAGCTGAAGCAAGACTATGTAAGAAATTAGCAATAGTTAAGATGGTATTGACTATCGTTCTTTAGTTGACTAAAGTTTGTAAAATAAAATTTCAAACTTGATGTACTACACCTACTTGCCTACCCAACCGTGTAAACAGTATTTTGCAATACTTTTCATTCAAGTTTTTTCTGAGGTGAGAAGTTTTAAAAATCTTAAAAATCCTTAGAGAAGACGACACTGTACTCTCTTAGCTCCAACTCTTCAGTAGTGTCCAGCATGGGGTTGTCCAGATGTACCTGGTTCTGCACAGTCAGTTAGGAGGCCCTGAGGGATTCAAGACCATGATTTGCTTGTGGGCACACCACACCACACACGTGCACACACACACACACACACACACACACACATACACACACCACAAACAACAAAACTACCAAGGACTGCTGACATTTCAATAACAGAACAATCTATCTTATGCATATGTAATGATGTAATTTATGGAATAAAAGGAGATCCAGGTGAACAATGCATATTGTTTTTTGAGTATCACCTGCCAAATATCTAGTATATTTATCCACGAGTGCATGTGACCATTTTGCCACAAGGATGATGAAAATGAAGATTACTATTTAGTAGTAGTAGAGACAATGAGTGACCTGTATTCTCTAGAACTTCTTATTCCGGTAGCATTCCAGTCTTTCAAAAAAAGAGAAAAATCTAGCAGGAATACTCCAACCTCTGGCTATACCTGTGGCAGGCCCAGCTTCTGGTGGGTTTGGCTGGCTGTCCTGGGTGGTGGACCTTTTATCTCCAAGGTCTCTAAGCTGACTGGCTTTGTTCTTACCCATGCAAACCCAGTGCCCAGAAAGTCACATTAGATCTTCAAGGTATGTCCAGAGATTCCACAAAATGGACCCAGGAGCTGTCTGCAAAGACTTTAAAAGTGAATCTTGTTCTGTAGGATGTTTAGCCACTCTTTGTTGCAGTTGTTCATGAAGGGTATCGTGCACATACAATGGTATCTCTTATCTGCTCCAAACATCCTCCCCACCCCCACTCCTTAGAAATGAAAAGCTGCTCCTGGGTTGGAGCATTAAGCATAATATGGCTGTTGTTGTTTTGAGCTGAAGAGTTCAGTGCTGCTGTGGGTCTGCACATAAGTCTCTTGGTCCTGCAGCTGACTCAGGGGCTGTCTGTCTGGAGTCAGTGGGGACGGGTCACACTTAGCCCTACCCTCCTGCCAATCCCAGCACTGAGAAGACCTAATCTGTTCCCAAAGAAAACCTCTTTCCCTGGGAGCCAAGACACTGAGAATATTCTTTAGATGATATATTAAGCTAACCGAGGAAAATCAACTGAAATGGATGATGTAATTTATGGAATAAAAGGAGATCCAGGTGAACAAGAGGAGAGTTCTTTCCAAGTGTCACCATTAAATGTGTGCCCTTTTCCTGTTTCTGTCATTCAATTCCTGGCACTACCACCCTGAGAAGAACTGGTACTGGTTCCAGTAAGTCGGAGGGTGGTGTTACCCTCTTGGGGATGGTTTCACTTTTGCTTTTCTTCCCTAAGAAACTTCTAAACACCTACAGCAATAAGGCAGAGCCCGGCAGCAGCGGGCTGCACTGGAAGGGACGAGGAGCCCTGCATTCTGGTTTAGGCTCTGCTAGGCAGGCCTTCTTTGGGCCTCAGGTTTCTTTGCCTCTAGGATTGCCCACTTCCAAAACGGGTGAGGTAGAATACAATATCTCACCTTTTACTGAATTTCGAGTTTATAGGATGTTTTCATAAACCTTTGCTTTTTATAAAGGACAGAAACTATGATCTTTATAAAATAGGCATAAAAACTGAGGAGAAACTAAGTATCTTACCCAAGATTATATACCTCAAGTGTAATTAAACCAGAACCCAACATAGAGATCTGGGTTCTAAATTCAGTGTGGGCTTTTAATTTTTTCTTCTGTTTTTTGGAAAAGCTTTTTTTAAAAAAAATTGTGGTAAAACATGCAAGATATAAAATTTACCATCTTATCTATTTTAAAGGGTGCATTTATGTGGTAGGAGGGATATTCCCACTACCCTGTGAACTTTATCACCATCCATATCCAGAATGTCTTTATCATCCCAAACTGCTATTTGGCTACTTGTTAAACACTGACTCACATTTACCATCCAGCCTCTGGCAATCACGATTCTACTTTCCATCTCCACGACTTTGACTACTCTGAGTCCCTCATGCAAATGGAATCATATTATATTTGTCCTTTTATGACAGGTTCATTTCACTTAACGTAAGGTCCTCAATGCTCCTCCATGTTGTAAGATGTGTAAGAATTTCCTTCCTCTCTAAGCATATTCCATTGCATGTTTTTAAAAATATTTTTAATTGTAGATGGACAGAATACCTTTATTTTGTTTATTTAGTTTTTTTACGTGGTGCTGGGGTTCGAGCCAGGGCCTCATGCATACTAGGCAAGTGTTCTACTGCTGAGCCATAGCCCCAACCCTCCATTGCATGTTCATACAACACTTTACTTTTCCATTCCTCTATGATGGACTCAGGTTGTTTCAGCCTCTGGCTCTTGTGAATCGTGCTGCTATAAATATTGGTGTACACATATCTAGGCAAATCCCTGCTTTCAGTTCTCTTGAATATACACCCAGAGAAGTAGAATTACTGGATCTTATAATCATTCAATGTTTTATTCACATTTTTATTTCTCTACTTTTAACAGGCAAAGTCCACTGTTCTTTTAAAATGAAATAGAAAATAATTTCCCTCATCTTGTTATTTACATTGGAAATGACATTTTCTTCTAGTTTTTTTTTTTTTTAATTGGCCAGGGTATTCTTTTGGTGCTGGAGCCTTACTGATTCAGGACATCACTGGTGATAAAAATAATGCCTTGGGTTTATTTTGTCCTTTGCTCCTGATGCAAAGTGTTACATTGATGCTACCTCATCTGCTTCTTCCACAACTGTGAGAGGAGGGCCAAGAGCAGGTAACATTAACCTCATCTTACAAGTGACAAAAATGAGGTTCCAGAAGGTGAAGAGATTTTCTTCAGGGAGAATGGAATGCTAATAAAATGAGATTCCAGCTTTCTGATTCTTAATTTAATGCTCAGACAGGTCCTGTACACATAAATGGAATATATTGTCAAATAATCCTAGTTTGATGCTTATATGATATGTATATTATTCTGGGTTCTCTGGAGGAACAGAACCCATAGAATATGCACAAAATATAAGAGGGGGCTAATTAGCTGGGTTTACAGGGTCAGAGGCTGGATAGTTCCACAATGGCTGTTTATAGGCTGGAGAGCTGGGAAGACCAGTAGTTATTCCACGCAAGAAGCTGGCACAAGAGGGACGGATGATGCAGCCCCAGGCTGAAGCCCCAGGCTGAAGACTGGATGTCCCTGGAGAGCCTCTGGCACTACTCTACTTTAAAGGCTGAGAAAAACTGGAATCTGACATCCATGAGCAAGAACAGCAGCAAGACACACACCCACTCCAGAAGGGTGGACCATGTGCCCGCCTGAACATCCCCTTCCCCCTCCTCCCCTCTTCCTCCTCCTCCTCCTTTGCCTTCTGCTTTTGTTCTATTCAGGCCCACAGCCTACTGGACAGTGCTGCCCACACTCAGTTCACTGACCCACACCCCAGTCTTCTCTGGAAACATCCTCCCTCCCACACAAACTCAGAAGGATGCTGTAACCATTTCCTGGGCATCCCTCAAACCTGTCAGGTTGACATTTAAGGTGAACTCTCTCGTTACCTGTTTTGTACACTGAGAAAGGTCTCCAAAAGTCTATGAAATGACAACGATATTACTAACCTCTAAGGAAAGGGTAAGGAAGATCCAAAAAAAAAAAAAAAGCAGAAAATTATTTTTCAAAAATCAATCAGAGAGTTCTAGGAAATTATTAACAACTCAATTACACAACCATATCATGATTATTACGAAAGCAGAAACTTAAGTGGAAACACTAAAGTTGTTTTTATGAAAGTTCAATGTGATGCTTCACATCAGTTTGAAAATATGAAAGTTTGGGAAAAAAGTTCTTTGAACACGAGTGCGGCATATTCTCATGACTGAGCTGCTGCTACTCAAGTACAGGCCTAGGTCCTGTCTCGGGTGTGCTGAAGGTTAAGGTCAATGTCAGTGACCTTTCGTCTTTTTCCTGTTTTGGGGAGTTTGCTCATCATCTTCTGATTTACTTGCCTCTTCACCTCTAATGCATTTAACCTTCAGTTCCCTCTCAAAGTGACATCTTACCCACGATAACTTCTCTGTTCCCTCTTCCCACTTGCTCCCAATGCATCAGCACTCTTCTCGGCACACTTAGCTCATGTTCTAGCGTGCGGTCCATCTTTCTCTCTCTTCTCTAGGCTGTGAGCACTGGGCGGCAGGCTCTGTCCCATTCTTTGTTTCTCTACTGCTTGCCATGTTGTCCCACATACAACACAGACTCGGGATTTATTTGCTAAATGAAAACAATACAATAATAGGAACAAATCAAAAAGTCCAAGTTGATCTTCCCAGGCATGCTCGTCCTTTGACACAGGTGTCTCCTTCCCTTCCAAAATCAATGCCTCTGTCCTCTCCCCTCAGGTTGTTGTTAATGCCACTCTGCTGCCCTGCACCCAGCCCCCAACATTCCAGACTAGAATGGGGATTAGAAATGAGGTGCCATTTTCAGATAGAGCATTAATCTCTAGGATATATAAAGAACTTAAAAAAAAAACTTAACACACGCACACACCCAAAAACAAAACAAAAAAACCCAAATAACCCAATCAATAAATGGGCACTTCATACAAGAAGAAATATGAATGTAACAAATATATGAAAAAAATGTTCAACATCTCTAGCAATTAGAGAAATGCAAATTAAAAATACAGTAAGATTTCATCTCACTCCAGTCAGAATGGAAATTATCAAGAATACAAGTAACCATAAATGTTGGCAAGGGTGTGGGAAAAAAGGTTCACTTATACATTGCTGCCACCTGGGACTGCAAATTAGTGCCACCAATCTGAAAAGCAGTATGGAGATTCCTCAGAAAACTTGGAATGGAACCACCATTTGACCCAATTAATCCATTTCTTAATATATACCCAGAGGACTTAAAGTCAGCATACTACAGTGACACAGCCACATCAATGTTTATAGCAGTTCAATTCACAATAGGTAAACTATGGAACCAACATAGGTGCCCTTCCACAGGTGAATGGATAAGGAAACTGTGGCATATGTATACACAATGGAATATTACTCAGCCAAAAATAAGAATGAAATTATGGCATTTGCCAGTAAATGGGTGGAACTGGAGACTGTCATGCTAAGTGAAATAAGCCAATCCCCCAAAACCAAATATCTCTGATATGTGGATGCCAACACACAATAAGAGGGAGGCAGAATAAAAGTATTTTGGATTAGACAAAGGGGATTGAAGGAAAGGGGGGTGAGAATAGGAAAGACAATAGAATGAATTGAACAGAACTTTCCTATGTTCTTATATGAATACACAACCAGTGTAACTCCACATCATTGCAATTACAAGAATGAGAGGTTATACTTTATGAATGTACATTCTACTATTCATGTATAACTAAAAAGAACAAATAAAAAATTTAAAAAAGAAATGAGGTGCAGTCATTTGGACAGGCTAACCTTTGGATTAGAGTAGGAGTCAGGTGAGAAGGTAGGGGCAGCACAGAGCAGGAAACTCTCCTAGTTACACCTTGCCCTAGAACTAAGGTTGCTAAGAGACATTTGACTGCTGCATAATCCCTGCACAGCCTCAGAATAACCTGGATGGTCTAAAACAAAACAATCAAAAACAATTCTAGAACCCTACTGGATCAGCATTTGCAAGGACGGGCCAGGCCTGTGTGTTTCACAAGCACCCTCGCTGATCTAGTGCCAGTCCCTCACCTCTGCCTATCTTCCTTCCTAATAGGCTCTGGGGTGAGCCAAGAAGGGGAATTGAGGAGGTGGGTCTTGGGAGACTTTAAAGTGGCTGAAACATGGAAGGGAAGTCCTGAGTTTTAGTAGATAGAAGGGAGAGGAAGTTGCAGCGGCTCAACATTTAATTGATGAAGCAAACTGAGTCTTAGCCAAGGTCACAGAGCAAGTCATAGAGCTGGGACTCTAACCCGGGCTATCTTATTCCCATATATGTCTCCTTATCTCCTGAAAAATCCTGTCTAGCCTGTCCACGTTGTTAAACTGTGCATGCTAAAGAATGTTAAGCTAACATCCATGTCTAGGAGACTGGGGAAAAGCTAGAGGCAAGTTGAGACCCATCATACCCAGGAAAGCCCAGGGCCATCTTCTGAAGCTCCTGTTGGGCCTCTGAGGCTTTGCCTGAGTCTCAGTTCCTCTAGCCATAAAATGCAGATGGTATTTCCATACCTTCTTCTTTGCACTGCAGTGAAAATTAATTGGGCCATGTTTATTGTGCTCTTTGAAGATGAAAAGCTTCAGCATTAAGTAGGGAGAACTATCAACATGATCCCACATTTCTTGATTCTATTCCACAGATTTGGAACTATAAATTCTATTAGAACCTCCTCCTCCTCCTCCTCCTCCTCCTCCTCCTCCTCCTCCTCCTCCTCCTCCTCCTCCTCCTCTTCTTTTTTAATTTTCTGTTATTTCTAAACTGGTCAAAACCAGGACCTAGTGGAATTTCTGAGCTTTCCAAACTGGAAATGGTTTGGAGGATCTAATTGCTGGCTAGGATTGGCGAAGGGAGGGAAGAAGCATGTCTGAACACAACTCCAAGCATTCCTTGGTCTGCCCCTCGACCTGGAATCCTGCGGCTTGGCTTTGACCTTGGCTTCTTGAACTGTGTATTTATAGCCTCAGACCTCCTGGCCCTTCCATTCTCCCTCACCACCGCCCTTCCCTTCCTCCTCCGCTTCCACCCACAGGCACACAATCCCACTAAGCCTGAGATGTTGGAGGAGTTGTAAATGTACTTTTTAATGCAGTATTTGACATTTTTAACTCTGCTTTACAGAAGTGCTAAATGAGAAATATCTGCTGTTTTAAAAGCTGATCCTTACCCTTTGCCAAAGATAGCAATATATAATGAAAGAGAGAATAGCTTTTAGTTCTAAAGAAGTTAGCAGAATTAAAATTAAATACTGCTTTTAAGATAATGGTAAAAATATGATCTGTCTTTAAATAAACAAATATATTTAAAAAGAGTATAATTGCTAAAGAACCACTTCTTTTGAGAAATAGAACTAAATGGAAATATATGTTCAATTTGAAGGCTTGAAACTTTGATTACCATTCTGACCAAACATCTCAATTCCTTCAAATTGAAAATACATACTGGACTTTCACTGAGATGAGAAGTTGGGACACTTTGCCTTTGGGATCCAAATGTCCAACTCTGAATGATCCCACTGAGCTCCTTCTGCCACCCTGTTCCTGGTAGGTGCAAATAGGAGTTGTCCTGATATTTCCCATTTATTCCTTCTCCAGTCTGTGGGGAGGGAGGGGAGGAGGAGAGAAGGCAAGAGGGGCAATGTCCTGAAGTCTGAGAGTGGCCACCTGCCACCACCACAGAGGTGACAGGGCCAAGGGCTGGAAAATGATATATGCATTGCATTATGGTCCTAGGTTTGTCAGAGAAAAGGACGGGTTTACCTCTTAGCACAGACATACAGGTTGAACATCCCTGTTCTGAAAATCCCAAATCCAAAATGCTCCAAAATCTGAAACATGTTGAGTGCTAACAGAATGCCACAAGTGGAGAACTCCATACCATAAAACTTTTCTTTATGCTCAAAATTATTAAATTATTGATTACATAAATATTGTATAAAATCAACTTTAGGCTGTGTGTATCTCATATAAGGTGTATATGAGAGAGAAATGAATTTTGTGGTTAGAATTGGGTCCCATTCCCAAGATAGCTCATTATATATATATGCAAATATTTCAAAATCTGAAATCTGAATCACTACTTGTCCCCAGCACTTCAGATAAAGGAGAGTCAACCTGTGTATGTATATTATTTGTGTTTATTTACAGAAATATACTTGATATATTCAAAAGGCTTAACTAAGTGCGCACGAGTGTATGTGTGTGTGTGTGTGTGTGTGTGTGTGTGTGTATGTATGAGATCTGTGCAGACAGCCAAAACTGCAGGCTGAGCTCAGAAATCTGAGTTATAACTGACCCAGTCCCTGATGGGTGGGTGCAGGACAGTGGCCACAGTGAATAAATAAGCCAGGCACTTTTAGGGTTTCATCAAAATTAAGGAAGTGGTTCTGTCACAGTTTTCTTTATTCCGTGGGAAAAATAAAGGTTGGTTTGACTGATGCAAGACAAAAATATGAGAAAGAGAAGATTAAAAAGACATTGGTGGGAACAGGAAAGAACAGAATGAATTGGACATCACTTTCCTATGTTCATTGTGAATAAATGATCAGTATAACTCCACATCACATACAACCATGAGAATGGGAAAGTGTGGGCTGGGGTTGGGGCTCAGTGGTAGAGCACTTGCCTGGCATATGTGAGCCACTGGGTTCAATTCTCAAATTTTAATATTTTTAAAAAGAATGGGAAGTTATACTACATGTATACCCTCTACTGTCATGTATAACTAAGAGCAAATTTTTAAAAGTTTAAAAAGACATTGGTGTTGACAGTATGGTGCTCAGCTGGGATGAGTTCCTGGAACTGCCCTTCTTGTTTCCAGGAGTTCTGCTGTGAAAACCGGGGCCCAGATTAGCTCAATAGTAGAGTGTATGCTTAGCATTCACGTAGCCCTGGATTGGATCCACAGCAACACACACACACACACACACACACACACACACACACACACACAGAGCTGAATCTCCAAGAAAGCCCGAAAGGATCCCACCAAATTCATGGCTCTCTGATGACAAGAGTTACAACTGCCCCTGCATCTCAGAGCCAAAGGCCTGCTTTTCTGTGAGGGCACAGGCCATTTCAAAAGGACTGTCTTAAATACAAATGCTGGCTGCGACTCCAACCCTGGTAAGGCTACCTCACCCTTCCCCACAAAACAGAACTAGGGATGCTCTGGGGGAAATTCAAGGGACATTTCCACTACTTAAAAACCAATTGGGAAAAGTAGATATTAAAATTAGGATGAACTGTTTAGAACTCTGGCTGACACTGGGGCTACTGTCCGTCCTTAACCCCAAAACACTTTCAAGAGTTTTCAATGTAACCAGATGGTGTATTGATGACTGTTTCCATACTTCTACCCATTTCTTTACAATAGGGCCCTTTCTTGGAAAAGTTTCTTATTCATCCTGTTGGATCCTTTCCATCTTTTGGGGAGGAATTTTCAGGAAGTATATCAAGCCCATATCTCTTTTTCCCAAGTGGAGGAAATTATATTAGTCTGAACTCCACCAGAGCTCTGGTCTTATAGAACTAGCCCCTACCCAGGTACCCATCTACCCTTGTCAATCTCAGTAATCCTCCCATCCTGCCCTCCAGGAATTGCCCAAGAACTTATAGGCACATTATAAAATTAATGTTGGTCATGTCCATCTATACCTCCAATTAAAATCCAGGTGGATCATGACAAGCCTATCCCAATGTCAAGCAATAACCCCTAAATCCCAAGGCCTAACTGACACACCAACCTTCAATAGGTAACTTTATATATAAAAAACTGGGTCCCTCTACAACCTTTCCACATTCCCATCATACCTATCACAAAGCTAAATTGAAGTGGATAAAAGATCTCAAAATCATTAATAACACAGTTGTTCCCCAACATCCAATGATGCCTCACCCTCATATCTTATTGTCTGGTGTTTCTCTGAGAGCTGATATTTTTTAGTTGTTGACCTCTGTAACATTTTCTTTAGTACATGAGTACACCCTGACAGCTATTTTTTTTTTTTTTTGCATTCACCTGTAAGGGCCAAAAATATACCTGAGCAGTCTTTCCCCAAGGAGATTTTGAAAGCCCTACCTATTTTTCTCAAATTCTTTGGGTTGACCTAGCTGATGTCTCCTTCCAATATGGTTCAACCTTACTTCTATATGTGGATGATGTCCCAAGAGACTTACCTTGCTGACAGCATCGACTTAGCCATATCCTGACCTCTAGAGAGTATAAGGTCTCAGAAAGAAAACTTCATTTTGTCAGACTTCTGTCATATGTTTGGGTCACTTCTTGACATCTGAAGGTCTGTCTCTTGACCCTTCCTGACTTCAAGTCACTTTAGCTGTCTCTCTTCCCTACACTAAAAGATAACTTCAAGGATATTCAGAACTTTCAGGTTACTGTCGGAATGGCCTATCAAACTTTTTTTTTCTTTGATATCCCAACCTCTTACAATTTATTAAACAATTCTTCTCCTGACTCTATTCCATGGACTTCTGAAAGAAAACACTCCTTCAAGGATATAAAGGACCAACTGACCTGAGCCTCTACAATGGGGCATCTGAATTGCCATCTTCCCTGCACCTGTCTATTCTTGACGGGGGAGGAAATGCTGTCGGAGTCCTGATCCCACACCATGTAGGGTAGAACAGGCCAGTGTCAACCAGACCCCGTGAGCCAAGCACCACCCATCTGTCTGAAGGTGTCTGCTGCTTCCTCCATTCTCCTTAAACCCACTGAAATATCGGCATGGGATCGCCCCTCACCACCTACATCCCTCACTCTGCAGATGCCTTCCTTAACTCTCACCTGGGGATCAAGCCTTTAGCACATGGGCCATGGGGGGGGGGATCTTCACAATGGAGCCACCATATGACCCAGCTATCCCAATCCTGGGGATTTACCCCAAAGAACTAAAATCAGCTTACTCTAGTGATACATGCCCACCGATGTTTATAGCATCACAACTCTCGATAGCCAAGTGACGGAACCAGCCCAGATGCCAGTTACTAGACAAATAGATAAAGAAAATGTGGCATATACACACAATGGAATTTTATTCAGCCATAAAAAATAATGAAAATGGGTTATTTGCTGGTAAATGGATGGAACTGGAGAACATCATACTAAGCTAGACTCAGAAAGTCAAGGGTCAAATGTTTTCTTTCCTATGTGGAAGGTGGGGTTGGGGGGGGCAGGGAGGGATTAAGATGGGGGAATGTCTGAAAATAGAAGTAAGACAAATAAAGTAAAGGAAGGAGATTAAGGAGAAGGGAGGGGAGGCATGGGGAAGTACTAAGGAATTAAATCTAGCAAATTATGTTATGTGCATGTGCAATTATACCACAATGAATCCAGCTGGTAGGTACAATCATGATGTACCAATTAAAATAATAATAATAATAATAATAATAGGAAGATAAGTAGAGCAGAGCAAGCAGGAGGAAGGGGAGGGAGGAAGGGAAGGAAAGGGAATTACTGGGAAATGTGATTCATCAATTTATGTTATCTGCCTTGCAAATATGGCACAATTAATTCCATTCTTATGTATAATTATAATGTACCAATAATTTCTTTTAAAAAAATCCAAACTATAGCCATAGTCCATGAGGAAAGCAACATTACTGGAGCCCTCCCTGCATGGCTATCAGGTATGCCAACTTTGTAAAATATGTCTCCAGTATAACCCGAGGAAGCCAATTTATGCTTCCATGGGTCATTTTCCTTTGCCAAACGGTCAACCTTTTAGAAGTCTCAGTTCAACTACCCATCTTATAGGGGTACAAATATGTGTTGGTTATTGTTGGTGTGTTGTCACGTTGGGTTGCCTGCTTGGCCACTTGTTCCAGCCATGGCAGTGGCTAAGGTCTTACTAGGAAAAAAATGGTACCAATCTGGAGGGTTCCCTAGGTACTTCATAGAGACCAAAAGATTCACTTTACAGGGCAAACGGTTCAGGGTGTTTGTAAAATCTGGCCTCTTTATCAGCCTTTCCATCATGCTGGTCACCCCAGCCCTCTGGGCTAGTGGAACAGAGCAACAGAATAAAATCCCAGCTGGAAAAAAAACTTGCATAGAGTTTAGTCTACTGTAGCCCAAAGGCCTTCCCTTACCTCTCTTCAATTTTTGTTGTTTTCCTTGAGGAAAATATGTTGTCTCCTTTTGAGATCACGGCACACCCCGTCCTGTATGCCTGGATGAAGAACTTCCCCAATTTATGCTCATTAAAGGGATCTCCTGCATTACAGCAAGGCGCTTATTAACAGCTTACAACATAATACTAACTTAACAGTCCTTCAACAGTCAGGTGTGGTGACACACGCCTGTAATCTCAACCACTGCAGAGGCCCAGGCAGGAGGATTGCAAGTTCAAGGTCAGCCTGTGCAATTTAGCAAGTCCTTGTCTCAAAATTAAAATAAAAAGGGCTGGGGATATAGCTCAGTGGTAGAACACCCTTGAGTTCAGTTCCCAGTTCTATAAAGACAACTCCCTGGCTTGCTCCTGGGAGACAAAGACCACTCTCACAAGCCTGAAGCCTGCAGATTACATTTATTGGAAAGTGCAACAACTCAAAAACTTCCCCCAGCCCCCTGGAAGAGACCTTCTCAGGTACTCTTCACTAACCTGTGCAGTTAAGTTAAAGGGTGTACACACTGATGAATTCACATCTCTCATTTACGAGAGGATCTTGACTCACCTGCAAGTGAACTCCTCATCCCATCATTGATAATAAGACCAAGTTGACCAGAACCAGGCAACCAGGACAGGAAGCAGAGGAGAGCTGATCATAGTGAGCCCCAGACCCCAGACGGAGTCAGCAAAATGATCCGGCTCCTTTGGCTCCTTGTTCTTTTAGGGTTCTCCGATCTTCCCCACAGAACCACAACTCTGTCCCACTATCCTAGTTCTTGGTTTCCACTGGTAACCTGTGGGATTGCAAGATCTGTCATCTCTTTCCTGCAAATTCTTTCTCAAGAGATAATGACCCAATTTTTATACCTGTAACTTGTAAGAAAATTCCTTGAGAGGTTTCCTCCCTGTTGAAGTCCTCTGTACATCCTCACATCTAATGTGTCTTGTTTTTTCCAGACCCCACCTGAGGAATTATCTCTAATGCTTTCTGAACTTAAATACAATGAAACTATAAAACTGAGTTTTAGCCAGAGCACCAACATCTGCCTGCTCAACAGTACCCACCTACTGGCTCCCAGTTCTACTAAACTCTTTTTTTGTGTGTGTGGTGCTGGGGATTGAACCCAGGGCCTTGTGCATGTAAGGCAAGCACTCTACCAAGTGAGCTATATTCCCAGCCCCTCTACAAAATTCTTGCAAGAGATTTGCTATACTAGCAACCCCCTGTGTACGACTCGCTGAGTTTTCCTCTCGGCATTCCTTCAGCTTTGCTTGTCTTCAGATCCCACCTCCTGGGTATCCTTGATACTGATCTTTAGTTTCACAATCCCACCAAACTTTTACCCACAGATGAAGCCCTAGACTTCCAGGATATGTCTGGACTAATGTACAGTCCTCTGATTGCATCTTTGTGGATGCACTGAGTGCTCTTTGGTGCATGACTGCCTAAATGATCACGTGAATACAACCTCAGCTGATGAGGAGGACAGTGGCGGGCATTCCCAGGTGCGTCTGGGGAACGGACTTTACAAAGGCACAGGGAGGACCTGCCTAGACAAAGCTCCATGATGGGGTGCGGGATGAACGTTGGGAAGATCCATGCTGTTTTTCTCCTTCACTGATTTTACGCAAAGGGTTTCATCCTGGTGACTGGGTTAGATTGGGAAGAACACTGGGATCCTGAGTAGAAACCAGCACAGCCTGGAATGGATGCATGATCAGAACCTTTCCCATACCATCAACAGAACCATCTGTTCTACGCTTTTGCCCTTAGAGCCTGGCAAAGGTCTCTAGGTCCCTTCCTCCTGTAGCCTGGCTGATGACCTTGCAGGAGATCACCTCCTTGCTGTGCCGGGTGGTTGTTTAAGCTACTGTGAATACCTTCTGTTGTACTTGGATGAATACTTCTAGCCAGGTTAAACTGGAAACCTCCAAATCGGAAAGCTGTCCAAGTCCCTCAGCGGAGTACCTTCAAAGGACCCTCTCAGCTGAACTCCCAGGTCTCTGAGTATTTCAGCGGGCTCCCCTCTGATATGGGTTCCCTTTTGCAACCTGCCCTATAGTTTCTCACGATCCTCCTCACACGAAGGAGGCTTCTCTTTAAGATCATTCTAGCTCTTTTGTTGGGGGGGGGGGTGCGGGTATTTAACAGATGCTTCAAGAGACCCCTCCTCCACCGGAATAACATTGACTCAATACCTCCAGACTCTGGACTCACTTCAATCTGGAGTCAACTTAACTCAAGAGGCTTTGATTCAGAATCGTGGGGGTATCTGTGTGTCCCTCATCAGTGACCGGTTCCATTTACTCAGTTGGTCATTGCCTAGTCATGAAGATCCTGACTGTTTTAGTCAGTTTTCTCACTGCTGTAACTAAAAGATCTGGCCAGAACAATTGTAAAGGAGGGAAGTTTATTTGGGGGCCCATGGGTTCAGAAGTCTCAGTCCATAGACAGCCGCCTCCATCCCTCGGGGCTTGAGGTGAGGCTCAACATCATGGTGGAAGAGTGGGGTGCAGGGAAGCTGCTCTCGTGATCAGGAAACAGAGAGACCCCACTTGCCAGATACAAGGTATACGCCCCAAAGGCATGCCCCGTGACCCACCTCCTCCAGCCACACCCTACCTGCCTTCAGTTACCACTCAGTTAATTCCATCAGGGGATTAATTCACTGACTGGGCGCAGGCTATCATAACCTAATCATTTATCCTTCAACCTTGCATTATCTCACACATGAGCTTTTGGGGGACACCTCCCATCCAAACCCTAACACTGATACAGATCTGGATGGTCCCTGAGCATGTTACCAACCACTCTGGCACCTTGATGCTGGGGTCCCATTGAATCAGGCCTCGCCATTTGCCCCAGACCCCAAATGGAAAAAGTATGGCAAAAGGCAGGAAGGAATTTCTTCAATCTAGCTGTATTAGAAAGACAAGGGGGATCAAGTGTCCCCAACCCTGACTTGGTTCAATGACTGACTGAGCTTCAGGTTTAAACAGGGGAAGGGATACAAGTGTGTGTGTTGGGTGGGGGAGTAAGAAGTTTGCGTAGTCAAGCAGTCTTGGTCTAACTGTGGTCAGGCTGATCATTATCTCAGGATAATGATTATCTCATTATCTCATGATCTTGGTCAGGTGGGGCTTTGCCCAAGAAAAGAAAGTTGCAGTTTGGGAGTTTGGGGAGGGGTCGTTTCACCACTTGTCACAGGTGTCTACCCATCTAACCTGCTGTTCCTGGAATCCAAGGTGACTGCAGGAGAAAAATCACGCAGAGCCAAGGAGACATGCAAAAGAGAGGCAGAGATGCTAAGGTCTTCTCCTTGCTTTTAATTACCCATGAGGCGTCTGCAGGCCCACGGGAAGAGTGAGCGTTTCTGACGAGGAGCCCCTGAGTCCTTATTACAGAGGGACAAACTGCTCTAATTGATCATCGATACTGTCTGCTGACAGCTTTCCATCAGAAGGAAGTAAATTTTAAGAAAAGGGGCATCCCCAAGAAGGGTCCACCCAGTATGGCTAACTGGGCCTAAATTCAGAAGGTAGCTTGGTAGCCCATGCTCTGACCGGGGAGGCCACATAACATCTTGCTCCTGGAGGAACCACAAACTGCCCTTCATCACCCTTGTCAGGGCTTGTTCCTGTTTCAACTCCAGAGATAAACAGCCCCAGAAAGTCTTTTTACTACCCAGACCTAACCAGTGAGCTGTGAGCTACAATCAACCAATCAGGACTGGATGCTTCCCACACTCCGGGCATCCTTCATTTATATAATAGGGCCAGAGTAGGACCTGGGTGCCAGCTTTCTCTGTATCAGCCTCCCCTCTCTTTGTTCGTCCCTTTTTGTATGAAGGCATCCTCTCCCTGTTTGCAGTTTTTTCCTTCCTTCCTTTTAAGCCGCCTCTTTTTATCTTCCTTCCTAATGAAGTCACAGGAAATTGTTCTTTAGGAACTTTCTGGAATATGGTCAGAGAAACTCCTTCCCAAAGGCTTTTCAGAGAACCCTCGAGAGTCTGCTGAAGAACATTCTTTGCATCCTCAAGTCTGTCGGGATGCTGGTAAAATGCCCAAAGCCCTCCTACCCTGGGTCACCCCAGGTCGCTTGGGGAACTGGACCCACCCAGGGCCTGCGTCTGGCCTTGTGTGCGGCCCTGGGGGTGGGGGCAGGATTCCATACCCCAAACGGAAAATGATGCTAGATGAGCACCCTTCTGAGAAGACTTCCACTTCCTGTCTTAAATGACAAACAAAGCCCCTCTCCAAGGCCTGAGCAGGCACCAAGGACTCTAGGCCGCCTGCTGGGGCCGCGAACTCTGCCAGGGACCTCTCCGCAGGCCCTGGACCTGATCGGCAGCAGCCGTCCCAGGCCCTAACCATCCGGGCTCGTGCCTCCCGGGGTGGCCTCCCCACCTCTTCACTGGAGCCCCACTTCCTTCCCCTGTAGTGTCCTTGCTGTCCCCTGTAGTGTCCTTGCTGGCTTAAGCATGGTGTCACCTTCTGCGAAGACCCGCGCTGACAGGCATCAGGTAGTGCATGCAGTAGCGCGGGCTGGACTTGGGCTCTGGGCTGATGGCAAGCGAGGCAGTGACCCTCTCCGCTTCCGCTGACCCGTCTGTAGTTAGGGAATAATTCCAATGTAGTCTCACACACTGTTGAGCCTGCTAAGCGAGAGCAGGGCTGTAGGTCGATCCACACGGTTCCTGGCGCTCAGTCCACACTCCGCTGTGGTTTCTGGAGTTCGGGATGTTTTCAGGGGTCTTTATCCTAATGGACTTGGAGGTATTTTAAGTACCATGCAGGAGGACCCCTGGTAAAGTTGGTGTCCAGTAAGCTTTCTCAGAGTGAAATTAGAGATGCCTTCCTGCCAGCGCAGGCCTGGGGACAGGTTCTGACCTACCAGGGTGGGGGGTGCACAGGCCGTGGATGGGGCTGCCCTGGGCTGCCCTTCCATAGTGTTGTTTGACAACGTTTTGGGAGATGGTGTGGTCATGTGGTGTCCACCATGGTGTCCTAGGGGGTGAGGGCCACACCCACCCTCTCTTGATTTTTTACTCTGGTTTCTAGACCCCACGCCTGTGTGTGACAGATGTCTCATCTTGAAGCTCTTTATTATAGAGGGCTTCTAATGCAGTCATGATTCATTTAGTCTTAAATATGGCTCATGTTCCAAATTTCTCAGTGTCCAGTCAAGCCCCCTGTCTGGAAGGCATGATATCTGGCTACGTTCACAGTGTCACTCTCACATGGAAAGCACAGAATGGCATCTACCGGCAGAGAATGGGCAGGTCGGTTGGCAGAGAAGTGGTTTGCATGCTGCGCCGACACTGCGGGAGGCCTGCGCCACACTCTCCATCTTCTCTGTGGCTTTAAAATTCAGATTCCAGCGCTCCTTTCAACAGTTTTCACTGAGTCTTAGCCAGCCCAGAAACAGGGGACATGGTCTTAACATTCAAGGAACATGTGAGGAATTCATTTTTAAAATGAAGTTTTATAATTTGGAGGAATGAAATGCTTTCCACTGATTTCTGTCAAGAGTCATCAGGCACGTGAGTCATGCTTTTGTCCTTGTCAGATGCGCCATTCTGAGACATGTCATGAAGGTCTCGAGCCATCCTCAGTCTCCTGGGTCGGTAATAACTACCTGCAGGCCTCCGGTGCCCAGTGTGTTATGGCTGGTCTCCTAAGAAGTAGCTGGACTGTCTACTCCAGGGACTTTGCTTCAATCTGGAGATAAAGTGGTTACATTTCAAAGGGATTAATAAAGTAGGAAGCTGGGAACAGAGATCGAAGAAGACTTGTGAAGGATAAACCGCACCTGGGATCAGTCGATTTGTGGTGTTCGATGCTGAGAAATGAATGAAATGAAGAAAAGAAAAAATGCAAAGTCTATTTGACAGTTCAGATATAATGCGATTGCAGTTAAGCTAATGACTAAATATGTATATTTACTCCTATTTACATGAAATAAACACATTTCATTTATTTGGTCTTCCATGCCTAGGACTAAACAGCAGAATGACAATTATTTGTCTCCATAAACATAAGAGATGGAGTTTTGTTGAAAGCTGGTCATGATGAACTGAGGTAAGTAGGATTTTAGTATGGGGTCTTCCATTTATTTGGCAAGGAGTTGGGCTCTAGCTACTGTTTGCTAGAGGACAGATCAGAAGCTCAAATGTGAACCTCAGAGAAAGGAGATGGTTCTGCGGTCCTTGTTTCTGACTCCTCTGTTCTCTTTGGGCTTCTCTAGGGGTTTTTTCTTTTTCTAATTTATTTTTTCTTTTTAAAATTTGTTCTTCTTAGATATACATGGCAGGAGAGTGTATTTTGACATAGTATACACACCTGGAGTATGACTTATCCTAATTAGGGTTCCATTCTGTGGTTGTACACGGTGTGGAGTTTCACTGGTAATATATTCATAGATGAACACAGGAAAGTTATGTCCGATTCATTCTCCTATCTTCCTTAATCCCAACCCCTCTTCCCTTCATTCACCCCTGTCCAACCCAATGAACTCAAAAAACTTAACACCCTCCCCACGCAATACAAATAACCCAGTCGATAAATGGGCAAAGGAACTGAATAGGCACTTCACAAGAAGAAGAAATATGAATGGTCAACAAATATATGAAAAAATATTCAACATCTCTAGCAATTAGAGAAATGCAAATTAAAACTATACCCTGAGATTTCATCTCACTCCAGTCAAACTGGCATTTATCAAGAATACAAGTAACAGTAAATGTTGGTGAGGATGGGGTACATTGCTGGGGGGGGGGACTGCAAATTGGTGCAACCACTCTGGAAAGCAGTATGGAGACTCCTCAGAAAACCTGGAATGGAACCACCATTTTACCCAGTTATTCCCCTCTTTGGTATATACCCAAGGACTTAAAATCAGCATACTAACAGTGATGCAGCCACATCAATTTTTATGGCAGCTCAATTCACAATAGCAAAGCTATGGAACCAACCTAGGTGCCCTTCAACAGATGAATGGATAAAGAAAATGTGGTATACATAAACAATGGAATATTACTCAGCCATAAAAAAGATTAAGGCATTTGCTAGTAAATGGATGGATCTGGAGACTATCATGCTAAGAGAAATAAGCCAGTCCCCCTAAAACAAAAAGCTGAATGTTCTTGATATTTGGATGCTAACACACAATAAAGAGGGCAGAAGGGAAGAATATAGATTTTTTTAAAAAATAAAATCTACCATGCATTTATTCCACTTGCCCACCTGTCTTTCTCACCTGTCTTTGTGCGTGGCTCCAACTGATAAGCACATGTAAGAATCTGTTCCTCTCACTGGAAATACCATTGCCTCACCCGAGATGCTCTACTGCATCTTCCTTTTTTTTCCTTTTGCTTTGAAAGAGGGTACCTCTCTTTCATGCTCAGATCTTCTATTTCCATTCTTATCACCCATATTCCAGTGCCTTGCTCAAATGCACTCTATTTTCCAGCATGTTCCTTTCCTACCATGTCCCATCCTTTCTGGAATAAGCATTCTCAAAACAACCAGAAAGAGGAAAGGAAGTATTTCTCTTTGTGAACCTCAGAGAAAGGAGATGGTTCTTGTTAATTATTGTTATTGCTATACCATGATTATCCTTTTGATTAGCCATCTCCATCCTTATTTAACATCTACTGAGCACTTACTATGTTCCAGACACTGATGAATACAAGAGCTACATGCCTGATTTGCATTATCTCATTTGATCCTCACAACAACTTTTGGGGGGAGTACTGTTATGCCCATTTTCTAATATGGAAACTGAGGCTCAAAGAAGTTGGAATAATTTGCTCAGTGTCACACAGCTAATATTTGGCAGTGCTAGGTTTGCCAGCTCTTTAAGATCTCCTCTGAGCTCTTAAATATTAGATCATCAATTAAAATAAATTAGTAGATTGTAGGTTCTCAAGGGGAGAAATTGTGTATTATTGAGAAATTGTGTTTCCAGTACAAGGTTTGTGGTTGGCACATAGTTTATTGGAGAAATGAAATCTTCTGGTGAAATGAACAGCTATTTAAATAAGCATGTTTTTCTATCTTTAGAATATACTATCTCTATATCTATATCTATAAATCTATATCTATCTATATCTATCTATATCACCTGTCAGTGTCTCACAGTCTTTTAGATTTCTTTCGTTGTGAATATCTGGGACTGCTTATTGAGAACATAGATTCCTGGGTACCACTTTCTCAACAGTTTGTGTTCTGATATACACTTAAGACTTGAGGATCACTGCTAATTGTTAATAAGCATGACTATTACTTTTAAAAAATGGTGGTTGTTTTTGAATTCTTAATTAGAGTCAGGTATACATATGACTTTATAGTCCCACCACTCAAAACAAAGGTAGAGGGCCAGTCCAGATCATAATCAGGCCCCTGCAGTCATTAGCAGAGGGGAACAGAGACATGGACACAAAGGAAAGCCCATGTGGAGTTGGGCTATTGGGTTTGTCATTTAAAGCTGTGGCACAGAAAGGTTCACACTGTTCTAACCGTGAGCTAGAGGAAACCCCCCACCCCGGACAGACCAATCTCATTATACCCAAGATCTGGGTGTGGGAGAGAATGAGGCCCAGACACCCAGTCACCATGGAAGCCATTTGGGGAGAAGTTGAGAGTTTATGGAAATAACAGGAGACATTCTGCAGAAACATCAAAAGATGTACATGCTCTGCCTGCCGTGTCCTCTAACAGGTGACCTGAAAGAACTCACAAGGCTCGTGGTCGGAGAAAATGCCCGTTTATGGCGGATCAGCTCTGCATATTTATAGAGCCCGGGGTGGTTTGACAGTTATGACAGTTTAATGGTTGAAGGGTTTGACAGTTGGCATGGGGTGCTTTCTGATTGGTGGGTAAGGACCATGTGAGCCAGCAGGTCTAGTCTGATTGGTGGGTAAGGATCATGTGAGCCAGCAGGTCTAGTCTGATTGGTGGGTAAGGATCATGTGCGCCAGCAGGGCTAGTCTGATTGGTGGGTAAGGATCATGTGAGCCAGCAGGGCTAGTCTGATTGGTGGGTAAGGATCATGTGAGCCAGCAGGTCTAGTCTGATTGGTGGGTAAGGATCATGTGAGCCAGCAGGTCTAGTCTGATTGGTGGGTAAGGATCATGTGCGCCAGCAGGTCTAGTCTGATTGGTGGGTAAGGATCATGTGCGCCAGTAGGGCTCACCATTGGACAGCTCTTCCCGGGGAATGGGGAAGTTAGTCTTTGGAGCCTGGGCAACTCCCAACATAACCAAGAGCCTTACTGACATATAAACGCTGAAACATGGGGCATGTTACTTGTTCAGATGTCTCCTCCAGTGGGGTCATGGGTCAGGAGTAATACTGCTGATTATGCTAGCAACAAAAGGAGGAGGCAGAGAAAGTATTCTTCCCCATTTTTTATCAGAGTAGCACTTATTGATGGGATTTGTTGTTGCATTTCTGTATGTGCACACAATGTGACCATATAACTTGACCAACATCACTCCCAGCACTTTCTCCCCTCCCTCGCAGTCTCCCACCTTTGGTCCCTTTCCTCTACTGATCTTCCTTTTAGGAGATCCACCCCCATCTCTGTTTTCTTTTTTCCTCTTTAGCTTCCACATATGAGAGGAAACATACGACTCTTGACTTTCTGAGTTTGATTTATTTTGCTTAACATGATGGTCTCTTCTTCCATCCATTTTCCTTTAAAATGCCATGATTTCATTTTTATTTATGGCGGATAAGACTCCCTTGTGTCTATATGCCACATTTTCTTTATCCATTCATCCACTGATGGACACCTAAGCTGGTTGCATTGTTTGGCTATTATGAATTGTGCTGCTCTAAACATGGGTACTCATGTATCACTAGCAAGATGGCTTTAATTCTTCAGGGTAAATACCATTCACTAGTATAGCTGGGTCATATGGTGGTTCCATTCCTAGTCTTTTGAGGAGCCTCCATACTGATTTTCATAGTAGTTGTACTAATTTACAGTCTCACCAACAATATAAAGTCATTCCTTTTTCTCCACATCCTCTCCAGCATTTATTGTTATTTGTATTCTTGACGGCATATAACATTCTGACTGGTATAGGATGAAATCTCAGTGCAGTTTTGATTTTCATTTCCCTAATTGCTAATGATGTTGAACATTTTTCCATTTTTGTTGACCATTTGTATTTCTTCTTTTGAGAAGTATCTGTTTAGTTCATTTGCTCATTTATTAATTGGATTATTTGAGTTTTTGGTGTAAAGTTTTTTGAGCTCTTTATATATTTGAGATATTAATCCTCTATCAGAAGAGTGGCTGCTGAAGATTTTCTCCCATCTATAGATTCTCCACATTCCCAATTGTTTCCTTTATTATGCAGAAGCTTTTGAATTTGATGCTGTCCCATTTATTAACCCTTGGCACTATTTCCTGAGCTTACGTGTCCTATTGAAAAAGGCATTGCCTGCACCTAAAAGCTCGAGTTGACCCTACATTTTCTTCTAGGAGTTGCATAGTTTCTAGTCTAATTCTGAGATCTTTGATCCATTTTGAATTGATTTTTGTGCAGGGTGAGAGATAAGGGTCTAGTTTCATTCTTCTACATATGGAGAACCAGTTGTCCCAGCACCATTTGTTTAAAAGGCTGTCTTAAGAGAAAAAAATAAGTACATGGTAAGAAAAACAAGAAGGATAATGAGAGGATGAAGAACAGATTTAGTTTTTGGATGCATCATTACTAGAAGTTGTCCAGAAAAGGAAAAAAAAAACAACTATGATCCTATAATTTAATTAAGTAATCTGGTTTTCTTTTTTTCTTTTTCTTTGATTATAAAGAGCCAGAACCCTACAACACCTGATTGAACTGTAAGCATCTTCCTGTATTCTGTTTATCTGAGGGCTTAAGTTGAAAATCTCGGTGGTGAGGGAATAATTTTAGAAAGGGATTCCAGATGCACTAAGCCTATTTCTATTGAGACATGGTTCCTTTTTGGCCTTTGGAAAAGAGGTGACTGCAAACATGGAATTTACATTACTGAATACATGTTACTCTAGGTGAGGTATCCGTGCAGCATTTAGCAGAGGCCTGGAGGATAAAGGGCACTTTTTAAAATTTTTAATTGTAGATGGCCATAGTATCTTTATTTATTTTTATGTGGTGCTGAGGATCGAACCCAGTGCCTCACACATGCAAGGCAGGCACTCTACTAGGGCTGGAAGAAGTCCCTGCAGAGGGTATTGTCCCAGCAGAAGTCTACAATGGGCATTCATCAGGTCCATTTGGAACCTGAAAAATTTCTGGACCAATAACATTGGCACCAACTGTTTTTATTGTTATTTTGAGCCCTGAGGAGCAGTAGTTAGAACAGCTGCTTGCAGAGGCCAGACTGAAACACATTCAAGTAAAGCACGACATGAATAATAGTTAAGAAATACTCCAAAAATACTGTGGAAACCTGGAGAACATCAGCAAATCTACATCCGTCAATCAACTCGGCTCTCCCACCTTCCTTTCCTCATATCCAGGTATGGATACAATGGAGAAATAGCATGATGTTGTTCGGAATCCTAAGGTATTTAATTCACACTGCACCCAGACCATTATTACACTATAAATTCTAAGATAGATCAAATCAAGATCACATGCATTCCTAGGTTTTCCTCTCTTTTATCACCACATTTCCACTTACCTTTTGAATCAGTATATCAGGACCAAGTTGTAAACATCCACCATAGGCAGGTAGACACCATATGGAGTCTCTGACCTCATAGGAGTTCAGAATGTACTAGGGAAGGCAAGAAATTAAAAAAAAAAAAAACAGTATGGAATACATAACCCAAGAGAGACAGACGTCTCCAGGTGGTTAGCAAATGTGTTGCTATGACAGCACAGGAATTATAGATCAAAGTGAAGTGGACTGCAGTGTGCTCTCAAATTTCTTGAACAAGACGTGACTTGAAAACCTTGGAAAGGAGGTAAGACTTAGCTGGCTCAAGGAGACAGGCAAGGAGAGGGTAGTTTAGGTGATAGTTTTGGAGGAAGCGAAGGAATATAAATAGATGAAGCTTTTATCCTTTTCTTCCTCTTCTTTACCCTGAACTCACGGTTTTCAAAGATGATTAGAAAGTCATAGATAATAATTGGAAAATGTCTGGAGGAATGGGTACTAGTTTAACAGCATTTTTTCTTTTTCATCCTTGCATACCGTTGTTCACTCTAGCTTCTGAACTGTTAAATGCAACGCAGCTCTGGCCTGGGACCGTGCCAAGGAAAATACTAACTCCACATTTTTGAGAAGAAATTAAATTTTACATAAGATATCATGTAGTAGCCTTTGATTGAAAGTAACAGAAGAGGCACTTCAACAAAGAACAAATATTATCCCATGTAATAAGAGGTGCAGAGGTTGAGAATATTCCCCAGGGTTGGTTAATGCAGTGCCTTAACAACACCATCGAGGTCTAAGTTCCCGCCTAGATGTCATCTCTGCCCTCCTGGGGACACATGACTTTTGATCTCAGATCAGCTCTCTCATGGTTGCATGATGGCTGCAGCAGTTCCAGATGTCCCATCAAGGCATGAAAAGGCCCCAAGGTGGAACACACCTTCTCTGCCTCCCTGGATATATTCTTTCCAAGACCAAGCCATATGTTTTTTGATAAACCAGTCACTTAAGAGGAATGTGATTGCCATGACTGATTCAGACCAACAAAGATTTACCTCTGAAAACCAGAAAAGGAGGGACACCAGACAAGAGCCTTAAAAAGAGAAGGAAGGGGAGGAAGGGGAGGAAGGTAGATGTTGTTGCCAGGCACGGTGGCACACACCTGTAATCCTGGAAGCTCAGGAGGCTGAGGCAGGAGGATTGCAAGTTGGAGGTCAGCCTCAGCAAATTGGCAAGGTACTAAGCAAGTTAGTGAGACTCTGTCTTAAAAAAAAAAAAAAAAAGGACTGGGGATGTGACTCAGAGGTTAAGTCTCCCTTGGTTCAATTCCCAGTACCCTCCCCTCCCCCTCAAAAGTAGACATTGTTGCAAAATCTGGCCACAGATTCTTTGATACTCCTACCCTTTCAAGAAGTTGAACCAATTCCCACCCTCCTCTGGGTTACATCACAGCCAAACAGCCAATGGAAAGGCTTAGGGGGTGAGGAGCTGAGGTCTCCTGCCAACAGGCCTGTGAAGGGCCATCTTAAAAGTAGATCTCTGACCCCTTCAGATGCCTGTGGTCATCACCAACAGCCTGACTTCGAGTGTTTGAGGGACCCTGAGCCAGGCAATCCAGACAAGCCACTCCTGAATTCTTACCCACAAAAACTGTGGGACAGTAAATGTCGTTTTCAACCACTGCAGTTTAAGGTAACAGCCAACAGATTGAGGAACCAACCAGGATAATTGTCCCCTTTAGGAAACTTGGGTGTTCATTTTGTAATGGAAATCATATAAATGTCTTGTGATTGTGTGAGTAAATCGAGAAGAAACTGTTTTGAGTCAATCTGATGAAGTGGAAAGAATATAGATTTAGAAATGAATAGAACCCACTTGAATAAAAGTGTGAAATATGATATGTCAAGAACTATGTAATGTTTTGAACAACCAACAATAAAAAAATAATAAAAAAAAAGAAATGAATAGAATGCTGGTTTTGTCACACACACATACACACACACACACACACACACACACACACACACCTTGTAAATAATTTCATTACTCTTGATCTTGATCATTATCTAGAACAAAAAGGAACAAAGCTGAAAGCTATCTGATGGGTCTTCCACTCTCAAATTCCATGAATACAGGAAATTCTTCACTTATTTATTTTTATGTGGTGCTGAGGATCGAACCCAGGGCCTTGCATGTGCTAGGTGAGTGCTCTACCGCTGAGCCACAACCCCAGCCCATCAGGAAATTCTTAAATTTTACTTTGTTTCAGTTTAGTATAGCACAGCATTAAGAGAAACAGCTCATAGCAGCTCAAATCACAATACTAAACTATGGAACCAACATAGGTGCCCTTCAAAAGACGAATGGATAAAAAAAATGTGGGATATATGTATTCAATGGAATATTACTCAGCTTTAAAGAAGAATGAAATTATGGCATTTGCTGGTAAATGAGTGGAGTTTTGGACAATATCATGCTAAAATAAACCAATCCCATAAAACCAAAAGCTAAATGTTTTCTCTGATATGCAGATTCGAATTCACAATGGGGATAAATTTACTTTAGGTAGAGGAGTGAAGGGAGGGGAGGAGATATGGAAATAGGAAGGATTGTAAAATGAAACAAACATTATTACTTTATGTACATAAATGACTGTATGACCCATGTGATTCTACATGTACAATCAAAAAGTGAGAAATGCTCCATTTACATATGGTATACCAAAGTGCTTAAATGCATTCTATTGTCATGCATAACAAATTAAAACAAATTAATTTTTTTTAAAAAAGCTCTAGAGTTAAATGCCTTGGGTTTAAATCATAGTTTAGTCACTTATTAAACAATTATTCTTAGATGAGTGATGTTACTATTTTAAGCCTCCACTTCCTCATAGTTTTGTTGAGGGAATCAAATGAAATAATGCAGGTAAATCTCTTAGTGTGGCAGTATTTAGTAAACTCTCAGTAAAAGCAAGTAATTGTGTTGTATAGTAGAGCAGCACATTTTGTAAAATATAGAAAACTTTTGACATGACAAAACAATAGTTCTTGTGTATTTTATAGATAGTTTATAGTCTGTCTTCTATATAATCAATATGTGAAGTGCATTTTATAAGGACTCAGAATACTCTTATTATTTTAAAGTTTTAGAAGTTTGTCCCTGAGTTTTGCCCTGGATCGGGAAGACAACTCCAAATTACACTCTCATTCCTACAGGAAATTACAGTCAGCTGTATGGTGATCTATTTTCACATGTGTTTCTAGAAGTGCTTCACAGTGGGAAATTGGGCGCCCTAAACTTTCTTCTGTCTCACACAGAGTACAGCCTATAGTAGGTCCTCCATTTTTTTTCATAAGGCAGCTTTTTATGAGTGAACAGACCAATAGAGATTTAAGTCAGCTTCGACTTGTTCATGAGCCATTGATTTTACTGTCCACCAGATGCTCAGATCGGGTTCTGCCAGTTTGGAAGCTCCCTCTCCCTGGCTCTCCCTGACTCAGTTTGCTGGCCAGACGGTCAGCCATTCTCTGGCAGGTTGCAGCTTTCCACACTCACCCACGTCTGGGGTGGTGAATTCCCTCTGGCCTTGGTCAGTTTTCTGCGATGACTTTCCAGAATCAATACCCGCTGTTCATGTCTGCTCTGGCACCTGCTGATTGACTTAGGTAAGACTCAAATGTGTCAATGGGGTAAGCCTATTCTGAACTTTCTATTTTCTAGTTGTGTAGCCAGGGTCAACTGAGGTTCCAGACCAACTCTCCAGCTGGAAGCACAGAATATTCTGTGCAGAAACCCGTGCCAATAGGCGTGAGCTAGGCCTGGCAATTGAGAGCTGAAGGGTCGAATTCCCTTTGCTCTTAGTTTGGGATTTTTAAATAAAGCTTTGTTTTATGTGTTAACGTTTTTAAACCTGGATATTTTGTCGTTTCTTTTTTCTATATTTTGCTACCATCAATTCTTTTTTTGTTTTGTTTGTTTGTTTGGTGGTGGGGTACCAGGGATTAAACCCATGCTTTACCAACTGAGTCACATCCCCAGCCCTTTTTTACATTTGAGTTAGAGACAGGGTCTCACTGGGTTAGTGGGCCTCCCTACGTTGCTGTCTCTGGCTTCCAGCTTGTGATCCTGCTGGGATTATAGGTGTGTGCCTCCACACCAGGCACCATCAATTCTTTTACAGCCACAGAATCGCCATTCAAAAGTGTCTTCTCCCAACAGTCTGAATGGGAGTATATGCTAAATATTCTTGGTTTACTCTATTGTGATTTTGTAAGTGTGAATTACTTGAACAAATTTACATCTTGATGCAATTTATATTGCTGCCGTTCTCCTGGCCCCATTCCTCAGGATTCTGTGTAAGTTGATTAGGGTCCCCTCTTCTTGCCTTAGTTTCCAGACTAGATTCCTGATTTTTATATGGCAGTATCAATGTGGTTTGTTCTGCATTCCTGCCATTATTTTAGGTGTCCATCTGCCTCAGGATCTGAACCTGCCTGTTTATCTTACATCTTTTACATACCACTTCTTTTTAATCGAGCAAAATCGTGCTCTTTCTGGGGGAAAAGGCACTGTGCTTTGTGTAAGTTGAATATTTCCAACACCTAAGTCTCCCAAATTCAGTGCTTCATAGGTTTTAGGAAATTCAGATATGAATTGGTTTGTATAAGGAATTGACCTTTTTTCTATAATGTTCAGTAAATTTCAAATCTGAGACCTTGAGATTCCCTAATGTAATTCTTTTCAAATCTAATATTTGACAGAATCAACAGAATGCAAAGGCAACCTATGGAATGGGAGAAAATATTTGCAAGTCGTACACCTGGGAAGAGTTACTATCTAAAATATGCAGAGTTCCTATGGCTCAGCAACAGAAGAAGTAACACACCCACAAATGTGCAAAGGACTTGGACAGACATTTCTCCAAACAGGATGTATAAATAACCAAAGAATGTTCAACGTCACTAATCGTTAGGAAAATGCAAATTAGAACTACAATGAGATATCCACCCATCAGGATGGCCACTATCAAAAAACAAAAACAAAAACAGAAAATATCAATATTGGTAAGGCTGTGGAGAAAACGAAGCCTTTGCACATCATCGGTGGGAACAGAAAATAATGCAGGGGCTGGGGATGTGGCTCAAGCGGTAGCGCGCTCGCCTGGCATGCGTGCGGCCCGGGTTCGATCCTCACCACCACATACCAACAAAGATGTTGTGTCCGCCGAGAACTAAAAAATAAATATTAAAAAAATTCTCTCTCTCTCTCTCTCTCCTCTCTCACTCTCTCTTAAAAAAAAAAAAAGAAAATAATGCAACTGCAATGGAAGCAAACGGTAATTTCTCATAAAAATAGAATTGTCATATGATTCGGTAATTCTGCTTCTGAATATATATCCAAAGTAATTTATAGCCACCTCTCAAAGAGATATTGGTATACTCATATACATAGCAGCATCATTCACAATAGACTAGAGGTGGAAGCAACCCAAATGTCCATGAACAGGTGAATAAATAAACAAAATGTGGGGTATAATTACAATGGAATATTATTCAGCCTTGAAGAGGAAGAAAATTCTAACACATGCTACCAAGTGAATGAGGACAGTGTGCTAAGTGAAAGAAGTCAGGAGCAGAAAGATAAATTCTGAGTGACTCTACTATGTAAGGTACTTAGAGTAGCAAATTTGGTAAAATCAGAAAGGAGAATGGTAGTTGAAGGAACTGACAGAAGACAGAAAATGGAGTGCTGTTGTTTAAAGCTAATTCTATTTTTTGTGACAAGCTATTGTATGTTTTCCATAGCAAATGCAGCATTTTATATTCCTAGGAATGGAGCTTCAGTTTTACAAGATGCGAATGTTCTGGAGATTGACTGCACAATAATGCAAATGAATATACATAACACTACTCAACTACATTCTTGGAAATCTTTATGATGGCAAACTTTACATTGTGTGTGTGTGTGTGTTTTAATTATGATAGAAATATTTAGGATTTATGTTTCACATACCTGTGGTAACTAACATGCATAAATATTTTCTTAGGAATGTCATGACTTAGTGAGGGTCATATTTTACTTATCCAGCTTTACAGCTAAATGGACTTGACCTTCCACTTCTAACCAGCTTCAACTATTCAGCCAGGACAGGCATGAGATTAGTAAGATCCCAATACTCAGAGAAGCTGCATTGATTATTAATGATGACCTTGTGGTACTAAGTGCTTAGTTGTATTGAATACCTCTTTGTAGCCAGACTGTTTTCTACTGAGCAGGGGAATGGGTTTGGCTAAGAAGACCAACATCCTTGTGGGGTGGAGGGGTGGAGGGTTGCTTGCTTCTGTGACTTGGGTTCTCGCAGCAGGCTTTCTATGCTCTTGTGCCAGCCTCTACGAGGACACATGGACAGCCACCCCGAACAGGGAAGAAGGCTGTTCCCACCAGCAGAAATCTTGGAAATAGAGGCACAGAGGTTCACCGGGTGCACAGGCAGGAGAGGTATTCTTAGCAGAGGGAAACCACAGGAGCAGAACAAGCAAGCGAGAAACACTAGGTGGTACTTAGTGAGCAAAAGAGGACCAGGCTTGAATTTCAGGGGATGAATGATAGGAAACAATTCATCTCACTCTTCTTTTTAAACCCAGTTCCTGGTGATAAATTCTGTTGAACTGAAAAACATTGAGGTATGTTTGTCTTTGGTTGAAGAGCGAAGTATTGAGAAAGTTTATAAACACACACACAGAAAGATGATTATCATCAGGCAAGTCCAGACACTCTAGTCCACCAGCCTGACCTATCTGGCAAGATGTCCATGAAGGTGATTTTGCCCAATCACATTTAGGGTCACTTGACTCCTTTCTTCTGAGACACTAATATTCATTTTTTGTCTGTTTGCCTATTTGTTTGTTTGTTGTTATTGTTGTTGGTTTTTTTGTTGTTGTTTTTGTTTTTGTGTATCAGGGATTGAACCCAGGGGCACTTAACCGCTGAGCCACCTCCCCAGCCTTATTTCATTTCATTTTGAGCCAGGGTCTCACCAAGTTCCTTCAGGCCTCACTAAGTTGCTGGGGCTGACTTTGAACTCACAATCCTCCGCCTCAGCTTCCCAAGTCTCTGGGATGGCAGGCACCCAGCCTAATATCTATTTTTAAAAAATAAGAATTTCAGGTCATCGAAGGGCCAAACAGTATTTTAACAAAATGAAAGAAATTATAACAACACCATCCTGTTAAGCAACCGCAAATACATCAAGACCAACGACAGCTAGGAGTATTCTTTCCAAAAGAGTCTTAGCCTCCCATACCCTGATCATTTGGGACCCAAAGAACACACACCGGCCGGGACAAGTTCAAGAGGACTGAAGGTGGAAGACAAATCACCAGGATGCATTCCCCACCTTGGGCTCCCTGCAGGATTGGCTTAAGACAGAGCTTCCAGCTTCAGCCCAGGAAGGGCTCTTCCCACTGTGCGCGACCTGCATGAGCACATGAGCACGTGGCCAGATCTTTGCAGCCTGCCATTTCCCAAATCTCCACTAAGTACCTAAAAGCCATTGTAGCACCGCGTTTCACACTTCAGGATGAAATAGTGCAGTAAGGGGAATAAGCAGCTTTATGATTCTTGCAGAAGCCACCATGAGAACCCCAAAGAGGTTTTATTTCTATTTGCTTCACTATGACCGTTTTCAATTTCTGAGGCTTGTTAAAATTTAAATTTAAGTTTTATCTTGGCAATAACACAACAAAATCTACCCTCTGAACATATATTTAAGTGTTCAACAGTGTTGTTGTATTGCGCGAAGCCATACAAATCTTAAGAATTTACCTACTTGTATAGTTGAAATTTTATGCCTATTGACTGGCAACTCCCATTTTTCCATGCCCACCCCAAGCAATGGCCATTCTGTTCTCTGCTTCTAAGTTTGACTATTTTAGGTACATCATATAAGTGGGATTGCAGCCTTTGTCCTGTGATTGGCTTATTTCACTTATCATAATGTCTAGAAGTTTCATCCATGTTGTTGTGTAGTTGACATCTTTCCAATGACTGTATAATATTCCATTGTGTGTATATACCACATTTTCCTTGTTCATTCATCTCTCAATGGGCACTTAAATTGTGTACTCATCTTGGCTATTGTGAATGAACAGTGCTGCAAGGAACATGAGATTGCAAATATCTCCTCATGATCCTGGTTTTAATAATTTTTGATAAATACCCAAATGTGGGATTGCTGAATCCTATGGTATTTCTAACTTTTTAAGACACTGCCACGTGATTTCCTGGGGAGGCTGCCCCATTTTGCATTCTCACCCACAGTGCTTAATGGCTCCATTTTCTCCCCATCCTCAC